>NC_045790.1:42521712-45399212 GCF_009873245.2 Balaenoptera musculus | reverse complement strand
TTTGTGTTTATAAATAAAACATAATTAGTTTCTTAGATCAGAATATTTACATACATTTTCACCTACATGAATGTCCAGAGAACTTACTGCTCAACTTAGACATGTTGAATAATACAACAATATAGGAGTCAGTAATTACTTGTGACATGAAGTTCTCTGTCTTTCTCTTATATTGGATGTCTAGTTTTAATGTTAGGATCTGGTGAATTTCACAACTCTTACTATTGTAGATGGAATATCAGGAGGGGGAATGAGAGGTTGAGTTACCTGAAAAACATTTTCTCAAAGTAGAGATAGTTACTTAATTTCTTGAAATATGTTAAAAAAGATCAGTGAATTGAGAATTTTACTTTATCTTAGTTTTCTTTTGAAGATTGTTATTTGGCATAAATTACATATTTAATTTGTGGGTTTTTTTCCTCAGAGATATGTTATTTCTGAGCTATGTTTAGTACTAATCTTTCATTAGGTATAATGCATACATTTCTTTTTCATTTTTATAAATTTATTTATTTATTTATTTATGGCTGCGTTGGGTCTTCATTGCTGCGCACGGGCGAGCAGGGGCTACACTTCATTGCGGTGTGTGGGCTTCTCATTTCGGTGGCTTCTCTTTTTCCGGAGCATGGGCTCCAGGCTGGCAAGCTTCAGTAGTTGTGGCTCACGGGCTCTAGAGTGCAGGCTCAGTAGTTGTGGCACATGGGCTTAGCTGCTCCACGGCATGTGGGATCTTCCCGGACCAGGGCTTGAACCCGTGTCCCCTGCATTGGCAGGCGGATTCTTAACCACTGCGCCACCAGGGAAATCCATGATTCATACATTTCTATTGAAGTATATTTACCCCCCAGGGCTCTTGGCATAAAACCCTCTCTATAAAATGTAGTAATTTTTTAGAACGTTTTTAAAAATTTTACGAGGCTTCTTTGTTTAAAAAAATGCATGTGCCTATACAAGCACATATACAAATATCTCAGTAGGATGAATTGGCTTGAAGATTTGATTAATATGATATGTTGTGGAGCCAGCCCTACATTCAGGCCTCCATCTTCGTGAGTTAATGTGAAATGAAAAGTGGATTTTTTTTCTCATCTGAAATTGTTGCTCTTATAGATCTAATCACACAGCACAGACACAATCAAATAATTACCTTATGCATTGCTAGAGAAGCTACATATTCAGAATTTAAGCTCCTTGGAAAAGGAATGTTATCTCTATTTCCATTCACTCCTCCATCTTTTGTAATCTGGCTTTCATTCAGAATCTGGGTAACCACTTGGCAAGGTAATCAATGATTTTCTTGTTGCTAGATACAATAATCTCAGTCTTCATCTGACTGTAGTTTCTTTCTGCAGCTTTGTATCCCGATGGACTCTTTTTTTCTTGCTGCTTTTAACTTTCTTGCCTCTCATGAAGCTGTCCTCTCATATATTACCAATATGTCATGTGTGTGATGTAAATAATACCAACATGTTCATATCTTCCTAAAAATACATTCTTAATCCACATTTAATTCATCCATATTTTCAGTAACAATGCTAAAGTAAAATCTTGAGCTATTAGCTATCTGTAAAATATTTTACTTATCCATTAAGAAATTTGATATTGAGTCCATACTAAATATCAGATACTATGTGCTAGGTGTAAGTGATGAGCAAATCAGAGAGTATTAACTACAAAACATGGTAACTGCCATTAGGTAAATGTCCTGGATGCTCTGTGAATGCATAATGAGGGAACTGACTTAGTCTGGTGGTCAAGGAAATTAAGGGGATATTTGAGGTGAGATCTGCAAGATTATGTTGGTATTAACTAATCAAAGGAATGGGGCAGTAGTTGCATTCCAGGCTGAAAGAACTGCAACTGGCAAGCTCTGAGGTGGGAGAAAGCATGGACATATTGAAGGAGTTATGGTTAAGCATAGGGATGGAGGAGGAGAGTATGGCTACTGTGGTTGGAAAAAGAAGCACAGCAAGATCTTGCAGGGCAGTATTGGCCAAGTTAAGAATTTTTATCTCTATCTTAAGAAAAGGAGAAGCCATCGAAGTGATGTGATCAGATTTTCAGTTATATAAAAAAAGAAAAAAATCACTTTAGATGCACGTTGGAAAATGGTTTGGAGAAGAAGCGAGACTGGATACTAGCAGGCTGGGAGTTCAGAGGAGAGATTATGGTAGTTTGAACTAAAGTGTCTGTATGCAAGATGGAGAGAAGTAGAATGCTTTACGATATATTTAACAATTAAGGAATAACTTCAACAGTGTTTAGCAATAATCTTGAGAGAGAAGATAAAGGAGAGGAAGATGTTATGCAGGTTTGTACAACTGAAGAGGTTGGTGATCATGGTTACCAAAACAGGGAACACTGGATGAGGATGCAGTTTGAGGTAAAGAGCACAAGTTTGAGTTCAGAGAGCTTGAACTTGAGACATGGTGATATATCCAGGGTGGAGATGTTCAATATTAGAAAGAGCTGAAAGATGTTCAATATTAGTCTAGAGCTCAGAGAGGAGTGCAAATTTTAAATATAGACTAATTTATACTGACAAATGTAGAAATGAAATTTTATGTCACAATTTTAGCATGGAAGATTCATTTATTTTTCAGAAAAAAATAGTAGATGTTATAGTAATTCTGAAACTTGTCCAGCAAAAAAATTTGATAAAATATGTTGATACCACCTCTTCCATCCCTAAATTTGCTTAATCACTCTGAAGATCTTTTTACACTTCTTTACACTGTTAATTCTTTTTTATTTAAAAAATTGTAGTCTTAACATTTTCTTTGATTATTTGTATATAAGGACATGTTCCCAAGATATAAATATACAGGCAGACTTTGGAGATATTGTAGGTTTAGTTCCAGACCACTGTAATAAAGTAAATATCGCAATAAAGCAAGTTGCACAAAGTTTTTGGTTTCCTAGTGCATATAAAAATTATGTTTACACTACACTGTAGTCTATTAAGTGCTAAATTGCATTATGTCTAAAAAAATAAAGTGCATACCTTAATTAAAAATACTTTATTACTAAAGGGACTTCCCTGGTGGCACAGTGGTTAAGAATCTGCCGGCCAATGCAGGGTACACGGGTTCGAGCCCTGGTCCGGGAAAATCCCACATGCCGTGGAGCAGCTAAGCCCGTGCGCCACAACTACTGAGCCTGCACTCTAGAGCCCGCGAGCCACAAATGCTGAGCCCGTGAGCCACAACTAATGAAGCCCACGCACCTAGAGCCCGTGCTCTGCAACAAGAGAAACCACCGTCATGAGAAGCCCGTGCACCACAACGAGGAGTAGCCTCTGCTCACCGCAACTAGAGAAAGCCCGTGTGCAGCAACAAAGACCCAACGCAGCCAAAAATAAATAAATAAATATATTAAAAAAATACTTTATTACTAAAAAATGCTAACCATCATCTGAGTCTTCAGCAAGTCATGATCTTTTTGCTGGTGGAGGGTCTTACCTCCATGTTGATGGCTGCTCACTGGTCAGGGTGCTGGTTCCTGAAGATTGGAGTGGATGTGGCGATTCCTTAAAATAAGACGACAATGAAGTTTGCTGTGTCCATTGACTCTTTCTTTCACGAAAGATTTCTCTGTAGATGCAATGGAGTTTGCTAGCATTTTACCCACAGTGGAATTCCTTTCAAGACTGGAGTCAGTCTTCTCAAACCCTGATGCTGCTTTATCAACTAAGTTTATGTAATATTCTAAATTCTTTGCTGTCATTTCAACACTCTTCACAGCATCTTCACCAGGAATAGATTCCATCTCAAGAAACCACTTTCTTTGCTCATCCATAAAAAGCAACTCCTCATCTGTTAAAGTTATATCATGAGATTGCTGCAATTCAGTTACATCTTCAGGCTCCACTTCTAATTCTAGTTCTCTTGCTATTTCCACCAAATCTGCAGTTACTTCCTCCACTGAAGTCTTGAACCCCTCAAAGTCATCTATGAGGGTTGGAATCAATTTCTTCCAAACTCTTGTTAATGTTGATATTTGGACCTCTTCTCATAAATCATGAATGTTCTTAATGGCATCTAGAATGGTGAATCCTTTCCAGAAGGTTTTCAATTTACTTTACCCAGATCCATCAGAAGAATGACTGTCTATGGTAGCTGTAGCCTCATGAAATGTATTTCTTAAGTAATAAGACTTTAAAGTCAAAATTACTCCTTGATGCATGGGCTGCAGAATAAATGCTGTGTTAGAAGGCATGAAAAAAAACAACCTTAATCTCATTGTACGTCTCTATCAGAGCTCTTGGGTGACCAGGTGCATTGTCAATGAGCAGTAATATTTTGAAAAGAATCTTCTGAGCAGTAGGTCTCGGTAGCAGGCTTAAAATATTTATTTAGTAAACCACGTGTAAACAGATGTGCTGTCATACAGATTTTGTTGTTCCATTTATAGAGCAGAGGCAGAGTAGATTTAGCATAATTCTTAAGGGTCCTAGGATTTTTAGAATGGTAGATGAGCACTGGCTTCAATTTCAAGTCATCAGCTGCATTAGCCCCTAACAAGAGAGTCAGCCCATCCTTTGAATGTTTGAAGCCATCCATTGACTTCTCTTCTCTAGCTATGAAAGTCCAAGATGGCATCTTCTTCTAATACAAGGTTGTTTTGTCTAAATTGAAAATCTGTTGTTTAATACAGCCACCTTTGTTAACTATCTTAGCCAGATCTCTGGGTATTTTGCTGCCGCTTCCACATCAGTACTTGATGCTTCACCTTGCACATTTATGTTATGGAGACATAAACCTCATGAACCAACCTCTGCTAGCTTCAAACTTTTCTTCTGCAGCTTCCTCACCTCTCTCAGCCTTCATAGAATTGAAGAGAGTTAGGGCTTTGCTCTAGGTTAGGCTTCTTAAGGGAATGTTGTGGCTGGTTTGATCTTATGTTCAGACCACTACAATTTTCTCCATATCAGCAATAAGGCTCTTTTACTTTCTTATCACTCATGTGTTCAATGGAGTAGCGCTTTTAATTTCCTTCAAGAACTTTTCCTTTTCATTCACAAATTGATTAACTGATTGGTGCAGAGGCCTAGCTTTTGGCCTGTCTTGGCTTTTGACCTGCCTTCCTCACTAAGCTTAATCATTTCTAGCTTTTGATTTAAAGTGAGAGAACTGCAACTCTTCCTTCCACTTGAATACTATTGTAGCGTGATTAATTGGCCTAAATTTAATATTGTCATGTCTCAGTGAATAGGGAGGCCTGAGGAGAGGGAGAGAGACAGGGAAGTGCAGGTTAGTGGAACAGTCAGAACACACACATTTATCCATTAAGTTTGCCTTCTTTCTATGGGTACAGTTCATGGTGGCCTCAAACAATTACAACAGTAATATCAGAGAAACTGATCACAGATCACCATAACAAATATAATAATAATAAAAAAGCTTGAAATATTGTGAGAATTACCACAATATGACACACAGACACGAAGTGAACAAATGCTGTTGGAAAACTGGTGCCAATAGATTTGCTTGATGCAGGGTTGCCAAAAATCTTCAATCTATAAAAAACACAATATCTGTGAAGCACAATAAAGTGAAGTGCAATAAAATGAGGTATGCCTGTAATTCATACTAGAATAATCTATTGAATTCAAACTTGGAATAATCTATTTGAGAAAATTCAGAGAACTACATAAAAAACACTCAGAAACAATGCCAGGAGAAGGCATTTACCACATAATATCCCTGATAAGAGTTTCTTCTAAAGTTTCTCTTTATATATACACTCTTACTAAGTGAAAAAAATAGTGAGCAAGGCAATATTATTAGAAAATTATCTAAAAATAATGCCCTTTCTGAATGAGGAATGCTTTTCTTCATGGTTGCTCATTTCTGTGTGCAAGTCTGTTTTGATTGTTCAATTCATCTAATAGTCACTCAACAAATATTTATTGAGTGTTATGTGCCAGGCACTCTTCTAGGCTCTTAAGATACATCACTGACAAAATAGTAAAAGATCCCCATCTTCATGGCTCTTATATTCTAGCAGGAGTAGCAATTTTTGTTGTAAAGTTAATCAAAGTATAGAAATAACACTTAAAAGAGGTTATTTTAAAATTGAATATACTTCATATTTTATACTCCACCCTCAAACATACAAGGTCTGGCTTATGAGAAATCAATACCCACATCATATAAAGACTTTAAAAAGAATTTTTGTTATATGAGTGAATCAATAATAAAACCATTTCCACAAAAATCATAAACTGAAGGCAAAATTATTATTCATCTTAGAGAAACCTTGGTAGAGTTAAAATAAAAGCTTCAAGAAACAGACCTAGGTACCAGAATAAGGCATGTTGGGTTTGGGTTTCTAATTTTTCTATTCCCATATTAAATGAGTACTCATAATTCGGTGTTGAAGAACTAGATACAGTTATAAACCAAGGCGTAGTTGAAATGAAAGTTTTAAAACAATTCTCATAAACCAAAATTCAGTATCATTATGATGGCAGTTTTGGGATTTTAATTTTGACACTCTAGTCTCAAATTGTGTTTGATGTGGTTATAATCAAGGCAGTGTTGAAATGAAAGTTTCAAAACAAATTCAAGTAAAGAGATAGCAGAAACATAAGCAATATAAAGGCAAGTTTAGGATTTTAAATTTGGCACCCTAATCTCAAATTAGCACTTGAAATTTAACAGTGAAGTATTAGATAATGTTTATAAAACAATGTTACTGATTTTGATGTATACTTTGTTAGTACAGTTTGAGGTTCATCTACATGGTGTTTTTGATGGAACGTTTGATGTGAATCCAATCACAGAGGAGACAGTCTGACCAATCCAGATTGTTGGAAGTTCTGCAGGAATACTGGCCAGGACTCTTTAAAGGATTCAGAGAAGAGAGAATGTTGGTGGCCGTGCTATGATGGCATCTCCCATCTGGTGTATACCCCAACCCACAAGACTCTGTGGTAGTCAGTATGGTATGTGCCACTGAGGCACACAACTACTGCTAGTGGTGGTCATCTTCCAGGGCTATGAGGGCAGAGAAGAGCAATGGGAAGACATCTCTTCTAAATTTAATCTGTATATTATTAGAGAATATTCCAATGGCCTGTTTTCAAATATTTACATATAATTTTCCATTTTCATGTATTTACTTCTAACTTTGTCTTTTTACAAGTACATTTTACCTTGTATGTGATCACTAAGGTCTGAATATTGTGGTATTAATACCCCATGATTCAAATAAGCAAAAACTTGCTTCCTATTACAAAATGGATAGTGGATAATCTGAGTATAGGAAGTAATATTTCTCATCTAGGACCTTCCACTCTATGCAATCTCCTGAATTCTAATTCCCACTGGTTCATGAGCTGTAACTTTAGTAATCAGTTTTCTCAAAGTAGATTTTCAAGTCTATTTTTCTTGATCTAAAGACATAAAGCTCAAAGCTTTTCTTGAAAAGAGAATTAAACACATTTTAGTTACCCTTATTACTTGGAAAATCTGGTTTTAGTCAGAATTTACATGTCATACTGAAAAAGCAAAAGGCAGATGCTGTCTTTTCTTGAGGCAAGACTTCTTTGCAGTTAAATAGCTCACCAGGTGTTTGGAGCCCATGGGTAATGTGCTTCTTTGCTTGTAGACTTGTCCTTGGTTGGGAGGACATACAGAGGAAGTGGTGAGTACCAACATTCCTGCCTGGAAGGAGCCCTAGGAAGTGCCTGAACTTTATCTTTCTGTTTGCTCCTCTACCCTTTGGAGTGAGTTGGGTGAAAGAGTTTGGGCCAGGAAGCAACTGCTTCTTTTATTCTGTTTAATGTGTATGTCCTGTTTGGGTATCTGGCAAAAAAAAAAAAAAAAAAATACTCGCTCTCTGACCTTGTTTTGAATGCCCTGGTGTTGATATATTTTCCCACATTCCAGAGGAAAAACAATTGGAATGCTGAAATGTAAAAGTGTAAGAAGTCAAAAAAAGATGAGGTGTGGGCATAGTGAGTAGAAGTTCAGTCCTTTAAGACATTACTGGCAGAGTAGAATTAAAACAGGCTTTGGAGCTAGGTAGACCTGAGTTTAAATTCTAGCTTTGCTATTTTCTTCCTGAGTTATTTTGGCCAAGTTGTTTAATCTCTTTAAGCTTCAGTTTCCTCATTCAAAAGACATGATAATACAATCTTCCTCATAGGATACATATTAATTGAAATTTTATACGCACGTTTTAGCATACAGTAAGCTCCTAATAAATGGAAGTTATTATTAATACATTGCTAGGAAAAGAAAATGCACAGGGAACAAATGTTTTATTAATAAAAAAGGTGATGGATTATTTGTAGTCAAAAAATTTAGAATTGGATTTTCAAGCAGTCGTCTCTTTAACCAGGTGTAGTTAGGTTTGCTCCATTAGTAACAAAGAATATATCTAGTTACCTTCTTAAACCAGAATCATGGGGCATAAATTAATGAATAAGATTTGATGCATTTATTGAGCATGTTAAAATTTATGCAATCATTTGTATACCACTTTCACAATGTTTGCCCTATTTTTAGACTATCTATTATATTATTTTCTTAATATTTTTCTTCAAGTTGACTCACCTTTTCCCCAACTTCATTTAAGTCTTATTTAAGCAACATTAGCTGTAAAATCATGGGTTTGCTGTGCAAGTTATGTTTTTTCTAATGTACTCTAAAAACAAATACTTGAAAAAATTTCCTCCTATAGTCCATGTACCACCTATAATCATCTCAAGCACCTCCAGTGCTATGTTACTGTACTTTGGAAAACATTGACACATGTGATCTTCCTTGGTCCTCATAACAGTTATATAAGGCAAACAGAGAAGGTATAATTATTCCCATTTCAAAGATGAGAAAATCAGGTTCATGGATAAAATTTTTTAGCCAGTAAATTTCCAGAACTGGGCCTGTACTCATGCTTTCTCTATATCAGCCCAATGCTTCTAACGTACTACTACCTCTTCTAAGGAACACAAACTTAGAACCAAGGGTAAAGTTTTGTTTATTTAGCCATGACAATTTTGGAATTTTTGTGGTAATTTGAATAGCGATCAGACAGAAAAAAAAAATTAGCAAACAAAAATACTGAGAGTAGATTGCCAAGTTGTGGTCGGCATTTTCTCAGATAGCTCTCGATTAGCTCAACCTCCTAGGATTCATGCCTGTGTAATTCCCTCCACTTGAGTAACGTAGTACTTCTAGCCAATAGAATGTGGCAACTTAGAGGAGGTATCACTTCCCTCATTAGTTTACAAAAGATTATCACTTCTATCTTGCTAGAAGACTCTCTCTCTTGCTGATTCTGATGAAGCAAAGCTGCCATAGGAGAGAGGAGCTGGGGGCAGTCTCCAGCCAAAGCTGGCAGGGAACTGAAGTCCTTAGTTCAACATCCCTCAAGGAAATGAATCCTGCCAACAATCATGTGTGTTAACTTGGAAGCAGCTCCTTCCCTAGGTGAGCCTTCAGATGAGACCCCAACCCTGATGGACACTTTCACTGCAGCCTGGTGAGAGACTGTGAAGCAGAGGACCCGGTTACACCATCCTCAGAATCCTGACCCACAGGCATTGTAAGTCATTCATTTTTAGGAGGGGGGGTGATTTAATTTGTTATTCAGCAACATATAACATAAGTCCACAGTGGTCATTTTAAGAAGTGATTCAGTAAGGTGGGATCAAGTGAACATGGCTGTGCATGGGCCCCAAGTGCTTGCAGTTCTAATGGACTGTGATATCTAACACTGGACACTTTTTCTTTCTCATTCTCCCATTCTTTCCTCCTTTCCCTCTCTCTTTCCCTCTTTCTCTTCATTTCTTCTACTCTTTCCTATGCTTTTAATTAATAGAGCAGTTAGAAACTTAAAGACAATAGCAACACAAAAGATAACTCCTCCATCTGCAAAACATTATCACGTATACTTTTCCACAATGTCCTGCCCTGGGCTTCATATATAAGCTTCATGTACATATGCAGGAGGTACTTAACAAAGGTTTGGTTGTTGGTGTTATCTAGTCATCATGGAGTTGCTTCATTGCTGTCCATTCCATTTTGTTTTCATTTTTCTATTTGTGAGGGTGTCTTTATTCCTTGTGGGCTTTGTATAATCATGTTTTCTCTTTTCCTCTGTAGGCAGTTTATAGCACTGATCTATCAGTACCACTTGCTGACTTCGATGGGAAGATGGTTTTTTCTGCAGGTACTCTTTCTACAAAATTCACAACACTGAGCATGAAGAAATAACATGCATGCTTTACATGATCTTACTGAAAAGATTTTCAATTTTAAGCAGTGTTTGCTACTATCTCCCATGTACAAGTAGCTAAAGAGAATTAGGCAAGGACCATTCCAAGTGAGCCTATCTGTATACGACCTTGAAAATAATCTGAAACCAGCCCTTGATAAATGGGAGAGGGGTGGGGTATGTGAAGGGATAGAGTGGGTTGTAGGGGAGGTGTATATATGGACGAATTTGAATCACAGATTCCTCACTATATGCCAGCAAAATTTAATAATAGCACTCCTAAACACACACACATACACACACACGTAAATGAATCACGTAAAAACTTCCAACAAGTGCTGGCAAGTCAGATGGCAGACTCACCCCAAAACCTGTCTCTCCAATAAAAACCTTGTAATTAAAAACAAGGTTGTCCATAAATTATACATATAATAACAATTATATGCAACTGGTACAAGTCTTGATTAGAAACGTAAAAGTTAGCTTTCTCAGGTGAATTCTTTACCTCTACCTTATGCAGCTAGCAGGTTATCATCTATACTTGAACAGTGAGATGCTACCTGGTCCAAATGCTAATACCTACTGACCTTGGTCCAAAAGGAGACTGAGGTGATGCAGTTTTACTCATCTTGTAAGAACAATACTAGTGTTTGCCATATATTGAGAAAGTTCCTACTATGTGCCAGAAACATTGTTAGGCATTGAATGTGCTATCTCAGTTTATCTTCTCTAAAGTTAGGGAACAATCAACTATGTTTTACTTATATAAAACTAAGGCTTAAAGTGGTTTACTGATTTTCCTAAATTTACACAAGTAGTAAGCGACCAAGTCAGGGCTTGGACCCAAGTCTGCTTAATTCCCCAAAGGTGCTCTTTCCATCGAAGTTGTGGCCTTGATAAAGGACATGAAATTAGTGAATATATGGACACTGGTGAATAGGATTCAATAGATCCTATTGAATGTGTGGTAGAATGGATAAGAGAGGCCTTTTCTCTGTTGATATGTTTTTAATCTTGGACAAGTTACCCAGCTTTGCTGGGTTTTTGTTCTTCAAGTTGATAAACTCTATCATCTCAGTTGGTTATTAGCTAATGTTCCTTCCATATTAAAATTCTATTATCCTAGTCTATAAATTCATCCACCCAGGTGCACCAATCTGACAAGCCTAAGCTAAGTAAACCCTGCAATTTGGCATGCTGTTCCTTTGGAGTCCCCCTGTGGCAGGCAGTCAGGGTCTGAGAATGGAATGGAAGTTCCCTGAAACTATAGCACTATTTTTTCATTGTGTTATTTCCTCTCTTTCTCTCTTAGGTGCCTAGTTTGATGAGATGTCCTGTGAGAACTTAAAGTGAGAAGGAGCTGGAAGCAGGACTGGTATTACCTGATAAAATTCAGATTCTAACTTTTGAAACAAATATTCTTTCCCCAGCAGAGTTTTTAAGGAGTGGAAGAAAGATCTATGCACAGGCAGAATGCCCTAACAACGAAATTGATTGCAGTGTACTCCCATTTCTTAGAATTTCATAATTCTCTGAAAGTATTTATTGTACTCAACCTTTTAAAAATTCTTAATGGCATACTGCATTGCAGAAGGTGGCAAACTTTTTCTCTAAAGGGCCAGATAGTAAACTCTTTACCCTTTGTGGGCCATATGGTTTCTGTCACTCAATTCTGCTGTTATAGCACCAAAGCAACCATAGATAATACATAAATGAATGAGAATGTCTGCATTCCAGTACAACTTTATTTACAAAAACAGGCAGCAGGACAGATTGGACACAAGGGTCATAGTTTGCTGACCCCTGGTATAAGTGGAAACAGTTCAGGTGGAGTTTGAGTATGGCTCTTTAACTCTAGCTAGTATTCTTGGGAAAGATACTTAATTTACATTTGATGTAGCTTCCTTATCTGTAAAATGAGAACAATAAAACCTACTTCACAGACTATTATGAAGATTAAGCTACATAGCTAAATACAGCAAACTGGTGCCTAATAAGTGCTTAATAAATAGTAACTATAATTATTATCATCATCATCACAGTACTGTTATTTTAATTTCTCTTAGTCTTTTTCAGTTGTTTCAGCAGTCTAACTAATGTATTTACAGCAAACCAATAAGTGCTACTGAGGGCAGTTGGAACTGTGTTTTGCTGGCTCATCATTGAAAATTCTTCTACTGGAATTGGAAAGTTGCTTTAGAGAGGGTTGGTGCTTATTTCGTACTTACTGAGCTAATACCATTCTCTCTTAGTTCTAAGTTCTCTACCTCAAGTCCTTTGTAAACAATTTAATAGAAACGGGTACAGGTGTTGCTTTTCTTCATTTTCCTTGTTGGGTAATCATGCATATGTTGATTGGCATCAAATATAGCTCTCACCTCTCCCCATGCTATAAGCTTCTATTGACTGAATTCAGACCAGCCCTGGTGGCCCTGGGAGTGGGAGAGTCTGGGTGTGTCTGGCTTGGGCTCTGGCACCAGGAGAGGGTGGATGTACCTGTTCCACTTGTGTAACATGGGCATCAAGGTAGTGGCTGCTTCTCTGTGTATTTGCCTTTTTCTTCTTTGTGAAACCTCACTGGCTGATTTGAGCTGCTGGGCTGAGTCTCACCTACTGTGCATGCTGTACTGGCTTTCTCTCTGTGGCATGCAGCCTCATTTCTAGAGGTGAATTTGGTTCATGAAAGTGAGATTCTAGTTCTATATCTTTATGAATTTCCCTAGAAGGAAAGAAGGCTATGATCACATCTGAAGGTCTTGAGTCATTGTAGACATGAACTTACTCAAAGAGAATGTTTTGTTAGAGGAGAGAATTGTACAGTAAGGCAGAAGCCACAGAATGGGGCCTGGGATGTTGACTTATCATAAATGTAGGGGCTACATTTAACAGATGACTTTCAATTCCCACTATCGAAAAGATGGTCAGTTCCTTTCTCTTTTTTCTTGAGCTTTTTTCCCTCCTCTCCTTTTCTTTTGCCTTTCTTATAATGAAGACTAAAGACAAATGATAACAAATGTGCTTTGGGCTGGTATGAAGGCAAGATATCCATTTAATAACAGAAACTGGGTCAAAGTTCACTTTTCTCTTTTTGACTTGAAATTATAGTGTGCACTGGCTAATTAGATTGAAGGCTTTAAACATTAATGAAGATAAAGCTTGCAAAAGTGGCTCCAGAGAAAGGGTCTAAAACAACCTAGTAATATTTAAGGATAATATTAAAAGTCTTTACACACTGCACTTTAAGACAATACTTTAAGACAAAATATTTTTTTTGGTAGGTAAAATAACTAATCCAAACACTCAAAAAATTTTTAATTAAAAATTCACTGTAGGGCTTCCCTGGTGGCACAGTGGTTGAGAATCTGCCTGCTAATGCAGGGGACACGGGTTCGAGCCCTGGTCTGGGAAGATCCCACATGCCACAGAGCAACTGGGCCCGTGAGCTACAATTACCGAGCCTGCGCGTCTGGAGCCTGTTCTCCGCAACAAGAGAGGCCGCGATAGTGTAAGGCCCGCGCACCGCGATGAAGAGTGGCCCCCGCTTGCCGCAACTAGAGAAAGCCCTCGCACAGAAACGAAGACCCAACACAGACAAAAATAAATAAATAAAATTAAATTAAATTAAAAATAAAAAAAAGATAGCATCATGTAATGGCAATTCTATAAATCTGGGTTTCTGGAAGTGATTTCAATGGAAGACCTGTCTCAAAAGAAATTAAGAAATAAAAGTCTGGAATAAATCTAAAAAAAAAAAAAAAAAATTCACTGTAAATCATTATAACCCTGGAGATAAAACATGACAGTGACAAGTAAAGAATGCATAATACTTCATACGTTATTTACGTATTCGTGCCATTTTCTGCTTTTGCTTAACCTTTAGAAAAAGTATTTAAGTTGCATCAAATAACAAAGCAAGTTTTAGCCTAGATTGTTTCCTCCTGATTGTTTTCTTTCACTTCTATACATATGGACATGTCTCTATGCTAAGCTACCTCATTCTTTTAAAATCACTGTATGAGATATTCTATAATTTATTTATACTCCCCTATTAATGGATATTTAGCTTGTTTCTTATTTTACTTAGAAAGGTTTTACACTTGTGTGCTCATGACAAAGTTAGGAATTGTACGTTAATTTAATGGGTGGTGTTTTCTTCCATAACTCCTGGCTTCTTGTATGCCTTTAAGAATGATCTCATGAAACAAGCCCAAAATGCTTTTGGAAAGGTGTTTTATATATATTTATATCTACTTCAGGTCTATTTCCATGATTGAGCTGCATCAGAGACCCAGCAGTGTAGGTGTAATTGGAAATCCAGCAAAAACTAATACTATGGTTGGACTCTGGTCAGACAAGTTGCTGCTAACGCACCTGTGGGATGGGATTCAAACGTGACTCTTCCACATTCTCATATCAACATACCAATTTGGCCTTAGCTCCTTCCTTTCTCTTCCTTTCTCTTGATTGCTCTCATATAATTATTTGTGTACATGCCTGGCTTCTTCACTCCTCTAAGCGTAGGGACCATACCTTATTCATCTTTGTATTTTTGAAAGTTTCTACCACCACTAGAAATTCTCATTCATATTTCTGTATCTGAACAACTGGCTTTCAACTTTTTGGGTGGGATAAAGAAGAAACATGGGTTTTAGGTACCTACTTTACTATGTCGAATTTAAGAGCTGCCACACAAGTTCAGAGTCCTCTGTGGTTTTCCAATGTTAACCTCACTTCTATCACTAGCCGTGTCTCAGTGCTAGATGATTCTTATGCTGGCATGTTTTGGCAGGAAAGAACTCTTTGCCTGGTTTGCCTAATCTACCTTGGCTTCTAGTTTCAACAAGAACTGTTTACATGCATTTAATTTTAGCTTTTGGGCTATAACATGTCATTGTTCTTTTTACTCATCCCCTCCCGTCTTCAGTTCCTGCTGTTCCTGTTTGGTGTGCTCTCAGGTGGCTTTTAGCTTTGCCTTTTAGCTTTCACGGCACTCCAAGATATCTTCCAGTTGTATTTCTTGTGTAAGAAAATATAGACTATGTCATTATAAAGGGAAGTGGAAATTGGGGGACATTATTTAAATCATTCAGGAAACTCATATCCTGGCTCAAAGGAAAATTAAAGCGAGGTATTTGGGTTAATTTATCTCATTTAGTTGTTCTTCTGTATTCAGTTTACAGGATAATGCATTCAGCTCTTAGTTTTATCTGTTCCTGTCACAATGAATCTAGAAGAAAAAATATATATTTGGGGCTTAGTTTTAAAAAATCGTTTTTAGTAGAATTGCTTTTTTTTTTTTTCTTATTTAGGGGAAAGTGAATTCCCTAGAAAAATAATAATGAACTTTGGACAAAACAATGTTTTCCTAAGAGTAAGTACTCCGTGAAAATTGAAAGTACCCAAAGTAATCTTGCACAAGTGCTTTGAAAAGTCTCTTGCACAATTCAATTTCTTTATAGTACTTACACAATCATATTTCTGAATGATTTTCTATAAACAATTTTTTGGACTAAAATCTTAAAGATGTACAAATAAAGAGATAACTTTGGAAGAAAATAGATTTATGACTGTACTTCTACACTAGGACAGAAATAAAGTTAGGGATTTTTAAAGTACAATTTTCAGGTCAGTTGTTGAGACAAGGAAATGCAATACACTATAGGAGGTATCATTTCGCCACCTAGAGGAGAGATGTGAAATGCAACATTTCTCCAAATTTACTTCAGAAGAATTCATTCATTCATTCATTTAATTATTTACTCATTTAATTATCAAAAAAAATTAAGTACCTACTAGGCTTAATTACTGTGCCAGTACAGATTTGATAATCTACTCAAGAGTTATGAGCTCAAAGAAACCACAAAGTGTTTCTTACTCTAATTGCACAGCTGCTTCTCTCTAAAATCTTTTGTTTTTAAGACTATAACTCAAAATATCTAGACAATTCCAAATACCCATATTTGTGATGTATGTTACTTTTAGCTCTTGGGCTATAATAAATCTTTATTGTTTTTTACTCATCCCACTGTAATATCTACAGTGTAGATATTAGTAGCTTCTCTGTACAAATTAGGAAATGTAGCCTCAGAGAAATTAAATAACAAGTTAAAGGTGTCACAGCTATTTCATTATAGTGCCAGTGTCTGAACTCAAGCCAATCTGACTCCAGAGCGACATCACCCTGCTCAATTCTAGTCCAATCCAGATGCTCACAAACAACCAGATTGCATCTGGGGGTGTGGGCAGTGCTTATGGGTTGAAAAGGAGATCATGGTCAGCATCAGACTGTCAATAAAGCAAGCTGGGAGAAGCTTTATGAAGGCAACCAACCAGATAGAGTATACTAAAAATGGTAGGATTGCTCATATATATGGATTACTTGTACCTTGAAGAATGAACTCCTAAATATCCCTGAGTTAGTCCAGTCTAGGTAAGAGTAAACAGCAGGCTGGGGCAGCTGGTGTGCATGATTGCCCCCTTTGCAGCTGGGTATCTAATATCATTAACAACCACATCTCATGTAATACAGAGATATACAATTTCTAAATGAATGCAACATAAAACTCTTCTGCAGTCTGATTCAATTTCATTGTCATTTCTGTCAGGTAGACAGGGCCAGTGTGAGCATGCTGATCATGTAGGCGAGGGAACTGAAATACAAGAGGTTCCCTGAATTCGAAGTCCACCAGGCAATCCTTGGTGCCAGAACCAATCCCTAGGTTTTCTGAAGTCAATCCAGCATTCTTTCCATCATTTCTCACTGCCAGTAGAACTAGCTTTGCTTTCTTTGACTTTTCTTAGTCACTCCTGTGGTTTTACACCATTCCCTCCTTGTCATTAAATAACTCTCAGGCAAGGCAGAAATTCCCATGAAAACAGAAAACAAATGTACCAGAGAGTTAACGGTGTAAGAGAGAAAAGAGATAAGGAGAAGGCATGTTGCAAATTGGTGTCCATTATTGCAAAAGAGAAAAGGGATACATTGGGAGGAAAGGAAAAGAGAGAAAATGAAAACTTCGGAGTCAGTTCTGAAGTAGTGAGGAGAACAAATGTTACATGCGCACCTGAACCTCTTCAATAGGTATCATCCGGAGGAGTTGCATATAAGGCGAACAAAAGTGTAACTGTGGAAATTGTCTAGCCTTTGGGGTCCTACTGGGAACCATTTTTCAAAGTGAAGAAAACTCTGATCAACCTCTAGTTCGTTTCTGGAGAGGACTTTGCCCAGCTATACCCAAAAAGGTTGAGAATATCACATCAGCATAACCCTGAGACAAATTTTGTTTACCAGGAAAATTTGCTTAAAGAGAAACAGTAAAATTTGTTTAATTCTACTGCAGGGACATGTGGCATTCTCATGATGACCTTCTATTGTAAGTTGGAAAGACTTAACCTTTCTGCATCTATTGCCGAAGGAGGAAGGAGAGCATTTTCTTAGGGTTTTGAACTAGTTCAGTTGAAATCTGACTGAAAAAGGCAGCACCAGAGACTGTATTTTACTTACCTTGTTTCTTTCTCTGCACCTAACAAAGGTTTTTTTTTTTTGATGATTAATAAAAGGTGTTGTATTTTATTTAGATATTTTTATTTAGCTATATCTGGATATTATTCAATAAATTTAAATTATTTTAATAAAGACATTTGAAGACACTTTACATTAAAAAATTGGATCAATTTGACTTACAATATATTTCCTTCCAGTTGAAAACTCACAGGCTCCAAAGCAACTGTTTTCTGTTTGAAAAAAATTCAAAAATCACACAGAAGCAGTGGCCCTGATCCCCATGCTTTTATTTATGTGTGGTTAAAGTTCAAATTTCTCAACATACCATAATCTCAGTGTAACTGGCCGAATTCCATGGTGGATAATTAGATCTAGCTTAGCAGGGCATATTTGGATGGAGAGAGCAGTCACACTGTACTTCTGGGAATCTATTAGCCAAGTTTACTGTGTTTGATGAGTGGTTGGACTCACCTCACTTGCTGACTGGACTAGCCCAGCAGGTTCTACAGGTGAGATCACTGCTTGGCTCTCTCATTGCTAGGCCTGGTAGGCGGAAGAGGAACTGAAATAAATGGCCTGACTTTGGATTTCAGAAATTCTCTTTCCTATTCCCTCTCCCAAATGCTTTCTTCTGCCAACTCTCTAGGGACTGAAGCATTCATTTCCAAACTCATGCATTCATTCATTCAACAAATATTTACTTAGTACCTATAATGTATCAGGCACTGACCTAGGCTCTAGAAATATAATAGTGAACCAGACATTTCCTGCCTTTGAGGATCTGTGATGAATAATTGTAGTACTCAGTGAAAAATATTACCATTTGCAGAGCTCAATAATCCAAGTCTCTTAAAAAACAAAGTGCTCAAATGCTCTTTGGAAAGGTATGGCATGGAAGAGTATCTATAGATTTGAACATATAAAATTCACGGATGTGTGAAGACTTGTTCATCTGTTTCACTGTGAGTCCAGAGTAAACCCCACCCTCCCTGCCATACCCCCCAACTTTGCCTTAGACAAGGCCACCACTGCAGCGCTGCTGGAAGCACCACTCTCAGGGGTCTCAATCCACATTGTCTTTGAGTGTCTTCAGCATGTTGTCTCACAAGTACTCAGACCCAGTAGTAAGATTAAAATATTCTACCAGAATATTCACCTTGGCCTTATCATGTTAAAGAAAGAAAAGCAGGTATGACTGAACCTACTTCTCAAAAAGCCCTTATGCTTCAGCAAGAGTCTCTGAAGTCTCTTTCGTTACATAATCGTACAAGAATGATTGATGCTAAATGATATTCTTAAACCCTCCAAATCAATTAAATTTATAATATTTATGATTAGGTAATGTGTTGCCTTGTTTATGAGATATATACATGCTTTGAAAATCTATTTACAATTGAGTTTTTATGACATTCCTATTAATAGGCTGTCATTGTAACACTATTATAACATTGTTTATATAGGAATTTTAATTCCATCTGTTTCTTTTAATTTTTCGCTCCCTCCCCAACCAATTGTAAAGGGCTATCAGGTCTGTACTTTATACGATTGTGAAGCTTTAGGTTATTTGTTGGTATAATATCCACATTAATCATTCATTTAACAAAACAGTATTGAATGCTACTATGTGCTTAGACTCTTCCAATGTTGTGAAGAGTGAGTGGTTAAAAGTTTCCCCACATATATTAGAAATCTAAAGGTTTTTTAATCCATGCATTTTAAACATTGGTAAAGATTGTCTCATATTCACAGGTTTTTCTCAATAGTAAGAAATTGTTGGTGTTGAATAAGGTATGAATTACGGTTTAAGCCTTGTCCATATTTGCTGCCTTTGTAAGATATTTTTCTCCAGTAAGAGCTCTCTGAATAAGGGGAATGTTCTGATTAAAGACACACACACACACATACACACACACAGTTTTAATTACCTTCAAATTTAGGTAGCTTTCAGTTGTTGAGCACGTGTTAACATACTGACCCAGATGAAGATTGAATTTTCCCTTAAGAGATTTGTGACCTAGTAGGGGAGAGATTTGCCTCTTTCAAAATGTGGCACTCCTTCCCTACTAGTTAGATTGTGAAAGCAGTTGTTTATGCTTTATTTGTTTCCCAAACTTCAGTTGTTGCTGCACCATCTTCATAATTTTTGCTATATTCACATACCACCTGTACTATTGTGCTTCTGTAAATATACTATTTTTAACATAATTACATTTATTTAATAATAATAATATTTGTTAAAACACTAGGTTAATGTGCTAGCTGTAAAATTTTCAAATATACTTTAATATAAATATATGACTTCTAAATTAAATATTTTTGTGTGTGTCTGTGTGCATCCCCAAGTCTTCTCAAGTGCTCTTAGTACTACACATATCATACTTTGGGAAGCTTTACATGTAGGAGTTACCTTTGAAAGTGAGGAATGGCAGAAAAAAATAAAATGCATAAATAATGATAATAACCATAGCAACGGTAACAAGAGCTATTATTTATTAAAGGCTTTACATGTGTCATTTAATTTTATCTTATTTAATCTCTGCAACTCTCACAGGCATGCCTATCACAATGTGAAGCAAAAGGGCAGGAAAGAGGGAACAGTGGAAGTGAAACTTCATTTTGTCTAGAGCAGCTGTAACTAATACATGCCATAATATTTTAGTATTTATTCTTTAGTTAGCTGAGATTTCATACCTGATTATTTTACAAAAATTGGAGTGTGATGGTGGCAGATTAAAACACTTTTTATCAAATATATTTGCTGTTAGTCAAACAGAATAATAATCCCAGAAAAAGGATGTTAGTGTCAATTAAACCCATTCTAAGAATGCAGGATTAAGTGGAAGGAATCAGATTAAAATACTTTTTTTTTTTTTTTTTTGGCTAATTGTTTTTTGTTTCTCCAGTTGCTAATCAGTGAGAATATCTTTGTCCTACTGAACCAAGGCATTTGTTCAAAAGCCTCTGCATTCTCTGGTACAAGTGCCTAATTTATTAAAGGCAAAATTCTTCTAGCTCTCTGCTAAAAAGTAGTGAAATAAATATTTTTATAAATATATTGTCACAAAATATTAAAGCTGGAAGAGCCCTGAGGAGCCTGAGACAACTCCCTCACTTTACAGAGGAAAAAAAGTCCAAACCTGGCAATAATTAGAAAATATTTCCCTGTGTTTGCATAATTGGTATTTCCATCCTAAAGTTTATGACATGCACATGTTTTTATTTGCATACCTGAATTTTGCTTCTAATATATGGTAAACTCCCAGCACAAACCATGCCTTGTTTGTTTCTCACCTGCATTTTCAGCAGAATGCCTTGTACTTAGCTGGTGCTAAATAATTGTTTTTTGATTAAATGGGATAATATACCCCATAAACCTGTCTTTTAATTCTTCTTTGACATAAACTTTCTAGATACTTAAACCTCATTCCATTATTTATCTTTCCCATAAAAGGGTTAAAGACAGTGTATTTGAGAGATACTTTGGTGTGAAATGTACTTTAAGAAGTGTTGTATTTCCAGAGCTCTGCTTTCACCTGTGAAGGTCAATGCGTCTTCCTTTTTAATCCTCAAAAAATTTTTTTAATAGCTTGATGGAATATAACATGCTTCTCTTTTCTCCTCCTTCTTCCTGTGCTTTTTTCCCCACGAGTTTCTGTTTTTGTTTTTGTTTTCTATTCCTCTTGGCACTTGGACATATTTTTCTGCCAAATGAGTCAGTTAGAGTGGAAGTGTTTAACTCACATTTTCCATCTTGGCTGGGAAAAGAGGTTTGAAGGCAAAGATGCCTGAGTATTCTTCATTAGGATCCTCACACAACCCTCCTGACCCTCTCCTGAGACACCACTTTGTATTCAAGTTAGAAAGCACCAAATGATCTGCCACTGTGCAAAAAAATCACAAGATCTTGAAATCACAAGATCAATACTCAGATTATAAAGTTTTTCTCTGAAGAAAGATAAAAATGTTATTGAGTTACTTGTGTGTATGCATTTTTCTTAATACCTAGTCTCCCTCCACAAAGGATTTAAGGAGGTTTTATAAACACAAATAATACTGTAGGATAAAGAGTGGAAAGGAAAAATATGTAGATTTTTCAAAAAGGGAAAAGGGAAATAGGGGTAGAATTATAATTTGAAAATGAATTGTTTGTATTCTAGCATAGAGTAGCTACTACCTGTTGAGTGTTTATTGTATATGGAACACTTAACACTATCTAATCAAAATATCTAGTCTAATCTAATGGAATAATCACTGTTTTGAATCTGTCTAGATTTTGTAGATGTAGAAATTGAGGCTTGGACAGGTTAATTTATTCAACTCCACACTGTTAATTAGTGTTGGAAATGGGCTTTGAACCCTCTGATCACCACTACAACGTCTATATCTTGCTTTTGGCACAGGTTTTTATGGTAATTCACAGTACTATCTCAGCAAACATACAAATAACTTAGCTTCACTAAATTAGTCAATTTTTTTCCAACCGTCAATGTTTAAGAAGTAGAATAGGTTGGAGGAGCAGTAATTGTTGGGTACTGGCGGTAGTTGTGGTTTTGCTGGAGGAAGTAGTAAAATACACGGGCTGTCCCTGCTCTTTCCTACAATGCAGGTCAAAAGCAGATCATTTAAAGTCTAATGTTATCCTTGGAGGCTGTATTCTTCACCGAGATCTTGTTGTTAAATAAACCATATAGACTGAGCAATATGCTGTAAAGGTGAAGATATGACACTTAAAATTCTACTATGATGTAAATTGCTCAAAATTGTGGTTAAAGCTCTTTAGAATCCTCATAAATCACCATGCACATTCATTAAACAATATTATATGTATACAATAATACAATACCATACTGCAATATCACAAACTGGACCTAAAATGAATTTATCAGCTATATTAAATACTAAATACTTAATAGGTTGCAATTTTGTTTGCACTAGACTTAGAACATAGGAAAAAAATTGGGACAACCTGAATAGCTCAGGTCTCTTGAGAAAGCTTTTTGAACAGCTTCTTTTCCTCCAGATAAACTTCACTGTAGCAAATGGAAGCCATCAGAATAATTCCCTAGACCTTAAAGCTAACTCAAAGTACTGTAATTTGTCTCCTCGATAGCTTATTGAGCTAGATCAGAGCAATAATTCAAGAAAAATGTGCTGACTCTCTATGTCTTAGGCACTGTGCTAGGAACATTATGCACATCATTTTACAAAAATTTAATAGCAACTCCGAGATGTTATTATCCCCATTTTAGAGATTGAGAAACCACAGAAAGAGAAGAGAAGTAAAATAATTTGCCCCAGGGCCACATCCATGATGGAGCCTGAATTTAAACCTAGATATGATGCCAAATCCCATGGACTTAACCACTGGACTGTCTGCCTACCCTCTCAAGGAACTGCTAAGGTTGTCATAAAGACTTGACTGTGTATAGACAGTTGCTTCAAGAGAGGAAAAAGACAAGAGGATTTGGAGCACAGGTTTATTTGCTAGATTTGCTACAATTGGAAGACGGAACTATTGTATTCTAGTTACTGAGTAGAGGTATACCATATTCAATGTATTTCTCTTCTCTACACACTGTCCAGGTGATAAAGGGGCCTAGGAAGAGGGATCAGGAAATATCGTCTGTGTTTAGGTCATAGCCAAATCACAGGATGAATATTTGCCTCCTCTTTCTCCTACATCTAGTCTCTCTTTTGATGAGAAGAAGAATAACCTCATTCTGAATCAATGAAAATACTTCCGTCTTCTTGCCACTGGATATATGTTATCTGCACTTACAGAATTGAAAGTGTGCATCAAAGGAGCATTCTCTTGGGAAGAAAGGTAATGAGATAAAATGAAAGAGAATGGGTAGTTTTAAAATCATGGAGACCTAGGATCAAATCCTGGGGTTGATGCTTTTTAGTAGCATAGCCTACTTTACTTCTTTAAGCACCGATTTCTCTTTCTGAAAAATGAGGGTGATCCAAATTACCTCCAGAGTTATAATACAGATATAATGCATGTAATACAGATAAACTCATGACATTAAGAGGCATAAAACAAATGAAGTCTTTTCACCTCTTGTATTTGCCCAAGGGCTCTTCCTTTTCCTTTCCTTCTCCTCTCCCCTCTTCTCTTCTCCTCTCCTTTCTCTCTCTCCTCCCCTCCCCTTCCCTCCCTCTTTTTCTATCTCCTCTCCTCCCTTTTCTTTTCTTTATCTTATTTTTTTCTGTACCAGCAGTTTTTCACAAGCCCTAGAGTTTTGTATATGTATACTGTTGCTGCAACTATGTATAAATGCAACTGATTCTTTGCATTCATTTATATGCTGATATAAGTGTTTCATCCTCACAAGTTTTATAGGGGAAGTCTGGATGCTGGTGGAGCAGTGAGAAAGAAGAACTTATTTTACCTCTGACTTGAGCACTGAAAAGATACACCTTCACCACTGTTGCAACTCCATACTTCTAAGAACGGGTGAGTTGAAGAACATTGTGTCTCCATTAAAGAAGATATATTGTAAAACATAGCTAATGATGACAACAGCAACAACAACAAAAATAGAAACAAGGATCTACTATGTAACTGCTTCCTAAGTATTCTCCCTTTATGGAGATTTTGAGATCCAGCTTTTCTGCGGTTAGACACTGTGAGAAAATATTAAGTTGGAAACTCCAAGGGTGATGTAAGTCATTGGGTATATTTTAGAGCTGGATTTCATCATCAGCTAGCTTGTCACTGTCATCTTATAAATGTGTTTTTGTACTAACTCCGTTGCCCCAGGTAGTCACGTGCCTCTGTAAGAAATCTCTCAGCTGTGGCCTTCTCTTTGAGGGAGGGAGCTGGCCAAAGGGTGCATATCAACCAAAGCTCTTCATTATATTGGCCTAATTGATCCTACATTTCTCAGCAAATCTCTCTTTCTCCTTCTCTTTTGCATAACTCCAGTGGAATCATTTCCACTGAATTACATGGAAGAGTCTGTTCATGGGGCTAGCCTGGCAGTTAGGTTCTCTGTTGGATTTTTAGCTTTCACAATTTCATAATTTGCATATACTCTTTTCTTGGAGGCATATTTCATTCTTGGGTCCTTTAAAGAGTTAAATGTCTTTAATTGACTCTTTTAAGGTTTCACTGTGTTTTTTTTTTTTTTTCCTGGATAATTTTCAGGGATATATCTAGTAACCAATCCATGTCAGGGAAGCAGTAGGACAAATAAATGAATTTTGAACCACCTTGGTTGATGGAATAAGATATTTGAGAGAACATTGGAGAAGTGAGGGGGTTGGAGGGGGATATATTAAAAAATGTTCTATTACTCTTACCCTAACTCTACCCCTTTGTCATTTTGGTGGCCATTTTTTTCTGGCTGCGTTGGGTCTTTGTTGCTGGGCGCAGCTTTCTCTAGTTGCGGGGAGCGGGGGTTACTCTTCCCCTTGCGGTGCACGGGCTTCTCATTGCGGTGGCTTCTCTTGTTGTGGCTCACGGGCTCTAGAGAGCAGGCTCAGTAGTTGTGGCGCATGGGCTTAGTTGCTCTGCAGCATGTGGGATCTTCCTGGACCAGGGATCGAACCTGTGTCCCCTGCATTGGCAGGTGGATTCTTAACTATTGTGCCACCAGGGAAGTCCTTCGTGGCCACTTGACCTGAAGAAATATTAATGACAAATCTAGTCTTATTTGAAAATGAAAATCATAACAGTGTTTACCTCATAGGGATATTGTAAGATTCAAATGAAATAATTTGTATAAGAGGTGTGGCACTATGTTTTCCATTCTATAAGGGCTCAATAAATATCAGCTGTACAACGATTACTGCTCTCAATTCTGAACTCCTATTGTTCAAATCTTTCCCAGTTGGAGTTTTAAAATAAAATCTAATAACTAGGCTAATATGCTATGTGGTTCTTCTAGGGTTCAAGCATTACTGTGAAGGATATTAGAAACCTTTCCTGAGTCAGTACTGCTTTTGAGGAAAAAATTGGGATACCTATTTGGAATGTATTTAACTCCAAAGAAATGGTCTGAGGTAACTGGTGGGAGATAGGACACAAAAACCTTTTAGACATCCTAACTGAATTAATCCTAATTGAATAAAATTCCTGAACAGCTCATTGCCACATCTGAAGAACAGTTTGGGTCTAAATGAGAATGACCAGAGAATATAGGAAATGTTCCTTCCTGCTCTTTTAAAAAATATTTTATATATTGAAATATAGATGATGTACAATATAATGTTAGTTTCAGGTGTACAACATAGTGATGTAACATTTACAAACGTTACGAAGTAATTGGCATAACGTCTAGTAACCATCTGTCCCCATACAAAGTTATCATAGTATTACTGACAATATTCCCTATGCTGTATATTACATCCCTGCTCATTTATAAGTCAAAATTTGTACCTCTTAATCCTCTTTGCCTGAGCCTATTTTGCCCAACCCCTTCCCCCTCCCCTCTGGCAACCATCTGTTTGTTCTCTGTATCTATAAGTCTGTTTTCATTTTGCTTGTTTGTTTTATCGTTTTTGGTTTTGTTTTTGAATTTTTAAATTTTATTTTTTTTTATAGATTTTTAAAAAATTAATTAATTTATTTATTTTTGGCTGTGTTGGGTCTTCGTTTCTGTGCGAGGGCTTTCTCCAGTTGCGGCGAGCGGGGGCCACTCTTCATCGCGGTGCGCGGGCCTCTCACTGTCGCGGCCTCTCCTGTTGCGGAGCACGGGCTCCAGACGCGCAGGCTCAGTAGCTGTGGCTCACAGGCTTAGTTGCTCCGCGGCATGTGGGATCCTCCCAGACCAGGGCTCGAACCTGTGTCCCCTGCATTGGTAGGCAGTCTCTCAACCACTGCGCCACCAGGGAAGAATTTTATTTATTTTTTAAACAGCACGTACTTATTAGTTAACTATTTTATACATATTACTGTATATATGTCAATCCCAGTCTCCCAATTCATCCTACCACTACCACGCCCCCCCGCCACTTTCCCCCCTTGGTGTCCATATGTTTGTTCTCTACATCTGTGTCTCTGTTTCTGGCCTGCAAACCGGTTCATCTGTACCATTTTTCTAGGTTCCACATATATGCGTTAATATACGATATTTGTTTTTCTCTTTCTGACTTACTTCACTCTGTATGACAGTCTCTAGATCCCACCATGTCTCTATAAATGACCCAATTTCGTTCCTTTTTATGACTGAGTAATATTCCATTGTATAAATGTACAACATCTTCTTTATCCATTCGTCTGTCGATGGGCATTTAGGTTGCTTCCATGACCTGGCTATTGTAAATAGTGCTGCAATGAACATTGTGGTACATGACTCTTTTTGAATTGTGGTTTTCTCAGGGTATATGCCCAGTAGTGGGATTGCTGGGTCATATGGTAATTCTATTTTTAGTTTTTTAAGGAACCTCCATACTCTTCTCCATAGTGGCTGTATCAATTTACATTCCCACCAACAGTGTAAGAGGGTTCCCTTTTCTCCACACCCTCTCCAGCATTTGTTGTTTCTAGATTTTCTGATGATGCCCATTCTAACTGGTGTGAGGTGATACCTCATTGTAGTTTTGATTTGCATTTCTCTAATAATCAGTGATGTTGAGCAGCTTTTCATGTGCTTCTTGGCCATCTGTATGTCTTCTTTGGAGAAATGTCTATTTAGGTCTTCTGCCCATTTTTCGATTGGGTTGTTTGTTTTTTTAATATTGAGCTGCATGAGCTGTTTATATATTTTGGAGATTAATCCTTTGTCCGTTGATTCGTTTGCAAATATTCTCCCATTCTGAGGGTCGTCTTTTCATCTTGTTTGTAGTTTCCTTTGCTTTGCAAAAGTTTTTAAGTTTCATTAGGTCCATTTTGTTTATTTTTGTTTTTATTTCCATTACTCTAGGAGGTGGATCAAAAAAGATCTTGCTGTGATTTATGTCAAAGAGTGTTCTTCCCATGTTTTCCTCTAAGAGTTTTAGAGTGTCCGGTCTTACATTTAGGTCTCTAATCCAGTTTGAGTTCATTTTTGTGTATGGTGTTAGGGAGTGGTCTAATTTCATTCTTTTACATGTAGCTGTCCAGTTTTCCCAGCACCACTTATTGAAGAGAGTCTCTTTTCTCCAGTGTATATCCTTGCCTCCTTTGTCATAGATTAGTTGACCATAGGTTCATGGGTTTATCTTTGGGCATTCTATCCTGTTCCATTGATCTATATTTCTGTTTTTGTGCCAATACCATACTGTCTTGATTACTGTAGCTTTGTAGTATAGTCTGAAGTCAGCAAGTCTGATTCCTCCAGCTCCGTTTTTCCCCCTCAAGAATGCTTTGGCTATTCTGGGTCTTCTGTGTCTCCATACAAATTTTAAGATGTTTTTGTTCTAGTTCTGTAAAAAATGCCATTGGTAGTTTGATAGGGATTGCCTTGAATCTGTAGATTGCTTTGGGTAGTATAGTTATTTTCACAATGTTGATTCTTCCAATCCAAGAACATGGTATATCTCTCCATCTGTTTGTGTCATCTTTGATTTCTTTCAACAGTTTCTTATAGTTTTCTGAGTACAGGTCTTTTACGTCCTTAGGTAGGTTTATTCCTAGGTATTTTATTCTCTTTGTTGCAATGGTAAATGGGAGTGTTTCCTTACATTCTCTTTCAGATTTTTCAGCATTAGTGTATAGGAATGCAAGAGATTTCTGTGCATTAATTTTGTATCCTGCTACTTTACCAAATTCATTGATTAGCTCTAGTAGTTTTCTGGTGGCACCTTTAGGATTCTCTATTCTCTCTATTCTCTACCATATCATCTGCAAACAGTGACAGTTTTACTTCTTCTTTTCCAATTTGTATTCCTTTTATTTCTTTTTCTTCTCTGATTGCCATGGCTAAGACTTCCAAAACTATGTTGAATAATAGTGGTGAGAGTGGACATCCTTGTCTTGCTCCTGATCTTAGAGGAAATGCTTTCAGTTTTTTACCACTGAGAATGATGTTTGCTGTGGGTTTGTCGTATATGGCCTTTATTATGTTGAGGTAGGTTCCTTCTATGCCCACTTTCTGGAGAGTTTTTATCATAAATTGGTGTTGAATTTTGTCAAAAGCTTTTTCTGCATCAATTGAGATGATCATATGGTTTTTATTCTTCAATTTGTTAATATGGTGTATCACATTGACTGATTTGTGTATACTGAAGAATTCTTGCATCCCTGGGATAAATCCCACTTGATCACGGTGTTTGATCCTTTTAATGTGTTGTTGGATTCTGTTTGCTATAATTTGTTGAGGAATTTTGCATCTATATTCATCAGTGATAGTTGATATTGATACTACAAAAATATATATTTTTGTAGTATCTTTGTCTGGTTTTGTTATCAGGGTGATGGTGGCCTCATAGAATGAGTTTGGGAGTGCTCCTTCCTCTGCTATTTTTTGGAAGAGTTTGAGAAGGATGGGTGTTAGCTCTTCTCTAAATGTTTTATAGAATTCACCTGTGAAGCCATATGGTCCTGGACTCTTGTTTGCTGAAAGATTTTTAATCACAGTATCAGTATCATTACTTGTGACTGGTCTGTTCATATTTTCTATTTCTTCCTGGTTCAGTCTTAGAAGGTTGTGCTTTGCTAAGAATTTGTCCATTTCTTCCAGGTTGTCCATTTTATTTGCATAGAGTTGCTTGTAGTAGTCTCTTACGATGCTTTGTATTTCTGTGGTGTCCATTGTAACTTCTCCTTTTTCATTTCTACTTTTATTGATTTGAGTACTCTCCCTCTTTTTCTTGATGAGTCTGACTAAAGGTTTATCCATGTTGTTTATCTTCTCAAAGAACCAGCTTTTAGTTTTATTGATCTTTGCTATTGTTTCTATTTCATTTATTTCTGCTCTGATCTTTATGGTTTTTTTCCTTCTACTAACTTTGGGTTTTTTTGTTCTTTTTTCTGTAGTTCCTTTAGGTGTAAGGTTAGATTGTTTATTTGAGATTATTCTTGTTTCTTGAGGTAGGCTTGTATTGCTATACACTTCCCTCTTAGAGCTGCTTTTGCTGCCTCCCATAGGTTTTGGATCATCATGTTTTCTTTGTAATTTGTCTCTAGGTATTTTTTGATTTCTTCTTTGATTTCTTCAGTGATCTCTTTGTTATTTAGTAACGTATTGTTTAGCCTCCATGTGTTTGTGTTTTTTACGTTTTTTTCCCTGTAATTGATTTCTAATCTCACAGCGTTGTTGGAAAAGATGCTTGATATGATTTCAATTTTCTTAAATTTACCGAGGCTTGATTTGTGACCCAAGATGTGATCTATCCTGGAGAATGTTCTGTGTGCACTTGAGAAGAAAGTGTAATCTGCTGGTTTTGGATGGAATGTCCTATAAATATCAATTAAATCTATCTGGTCTATTGTGTCTTTTAAAGCTTGTGTTTCCTTATTAATTTTCTGTCTAGATGACCTGTCCATTGGTGTAAGTGAGGTGTTAAGGTCCCCCACTATTATTGTGTTACTGTCGATTGAGGTGCTCCTATGTTGGGTGCATGTATATTTATAATTGTTGCATCTTCTTCTTGGATTTATCCCTTGATCATTATGTAGTGTCCTTCCTTGTCTCTTGTAACATTCTTTATTTTAAAATCTATTTTATCTGATATGAGTATGGCCAGTCCAGCTTTCTTTTGATTTCTATTTGCATGGAATCTCTTTTTCCATCCCCTCACTTTCAGTCTGTATGTGTCCCAAGGTCTGAAGTGGGTCTCTTGGAGACAGCATATAGATGGGTCTTGTTTTTGTATCCATTCAGCAAGCCTGTGTCTTTTGATTGGAGCATTTAATCCATTCATGTTTAAGGTAATTATTGATATGTATGTTCCTATTACCATTTTCTTAATCGTTATGGGTTTGTTTTTGTAGGTCCTTTTCTTCTCTTGTGTTTCCCACTTAGAGAAGTTCCTTTAGCATTTGTTGTAGAGCTGGTTTGGTGGTGCTGAATTCTCTTAGCTTTTGCTTGTCTGTAAAGCTTCTGATTTCTCTGTCGAATCTGAATGAGATCCTTGCTAGGTAGAGTAATCTTGGTTGTAGTTTCTTCTCTTTCATCACTTTAAATATATCGTGCCACTCCCTTCTGGCTTGTAGAGTTTCTGCTGAGAAATCAGCTGTTAACTTATGGGAGTTCCCTTGTATGTTATTTGTCATTTTTCCCTTGTTGTTGCTTTCAATAATTTTTCTTTGTCTTTAATTTTTGTCAATTTGATTACTATGTGCCTTGGCATGTTTCTCCTTGGGTTTATCCTGCCTGGGACTCTCTGTGCTTCCTGGACTTGGGTGGCTATTTCCTTTCCCATGTTAGGGAAGTTTTCGACTATACTCTCTTCAAATATTTTCTTGGGTCCTTTGTCTCTCTCTTCTCCTTCTGGGACCCCTATAATGTGAATGTTGTTGTGTTTAATATTGTCCCAGAGGTCTCTTAGGCTGTCTTCATTTCTTTTCATTCTGTTCCACGGCAGTGAATTCCACCATTCTGTCTTCCAGGTCACTTATCCATTCTTCTGCCTCAGCTATTCTGCTATTGATTCCTTCTAGTGTATTTTACATTTCAGTTATTGTATTTTTCATCTCTGTTGGTTTATTCTTTAATTCTTCCACGTGTTTGTTCTTTAATTCTTCTAGGTCTTTGCTAAACATTTCTTGCATCTTCTCGATCTTTGCCTCCATTCTTTTTCCGAGGTCCTGGATCATCTTCACTATCATTATTCTGAATTCTTTTTCTGGAAGGTTGCCTATCTCCACTTCATTTAGTTGTTTTCCTGGGGTTTTATCTTGTTCCTTCATCTGGTACATAGTCCTCTGCCTTTTCATTTTGTCTATCTTTCTTTGAATGTGGTTTTCCTTCCACAGCCTGCAGAATTGTAGTTCTTCTTGTTTCTGCTGTCTGCCCCCTGGTGGATGAGTCTATCTAAGAAGCTTGTGCAAGCTTCCTGATGGGAGGGACTGGTGATGGATAGAGCTGGGTGTTGCTCTGGTGGGCAGAGCTCAGTAAAACTGTAATCCGCTTGTCTGCTGATGGGTGTGGTTGAGTTCCCTCCCTGTTGTTTGTTTGGCCTGAGGTGACCCAGCGCTGGAGCCTACTCGGCTCTTTGGTGGGGCTAATGGCGGACTCTGGGAGGGCTCATGCCAAGGGGTGCTTCCCAGAACTTCTGCTGCCAGTGTCTTTGTCCCTATGGTGAGCTACAGCTACCCCCTGCCTCTGCAGGAGGCCCTCCAACACTAGCAGGCCTGGTTCAGTCTCCTATGGGGTCACTGCTCCTTACCCTGGGTCCCGATGCACACAGTACTTTGTGTGTGCCCTCCAAGAGTGGAGTCTCTGTTTCCCCCAGTCCTGTCAAAGTCCTGCAATCAAATCCCATTAGCCTTCAAAGTGTGATTCTCTAGGAATTCCTCCTCCATTTGCTGGAACCCCAGGTTGGGAAGCCTGACATGGGGCTCAGAACCTTCACTCCAGTGGGTGGACTTCTGTGGTATAAGTGTCCTCCAGTTTGTGAGTCACCCACCCAGCAGTTATGGGATTTGATTTTATTGTGATTGCGCCCCTCCTACCATCTCATTGTGGCTTCCCCTTTGTCTTTGGGTGTGGGGTATCTTTTTTGGTGAGTTCCAGTGTCTTCCTGTCGATGATTGTTCAGCAGTTAGTTGTGATTCTGGTGCTCTCGCGAGAGGGAGTGAGTGCACATCTTTCTGCTCCACCATCTTGAACCAATCTCTGCCTTGTTTGTTTTTTAGATTCCACATATAACTGAGATCATGGGGTATTTGTCTTTCTCTGACTTATTTCTCTTACCATAATACCTTATATATCCATCCTTGTTGTTGCAAATAACAAGATTTCATTTTTTATGGCTGAGTAATATTCCTCTGTGTGTGTGTGTATGTATGTATGAAGGTGTATATATATGTGTGTGTGTGTGTGTGTGTATATCACATCTTCTTTATCCATTCTTCTATTGGTGGACACTTACATTGCGTCCATATCTTGGCTTTTGTAAATAATGCCGCAATGAACATAGAGGTGCATATATCTTTTCGAATTAGTGTTTTTGTTTTCGTTAGGTAAATACCCAGAATTGAAATTGCTGGATCATATGGTAGTTCTATTTTTAATTTTTTGAAGAATCTCCATACTGTTTTCCACAGTGGTTACAATTAACAATCCTACCAACAGTGCTCAAGGGTTCCCTTTTCTCCACATCCTCACCAACACTTGTTATCTTTTGTCTTTTTGATAACAGCCATTCTGACAGGTGTGAGGTGATATCTCATAGTGGTTTTGATTTGCATTTCCCTGATGATTAGTGATGTTGAGCATATTTTCATGTGTCTGTTAGCCATCTGTATGTCTTTTTTGGAAAAATGTTTATTTAGATTCCCTTCCCATATTTTAATCAGGTTGTTTGTTTTTTTGCTATTGAGTTGTATGAGTTTTTAAAAAAAATATATTTTGGATATTAAACCCATGTGGAACATATTGTTTGCAAATATCTTCTCCCATTCAGTAGGTGGCTTTTTCATTTTATTGATGCTTTCCTTTGCTGAGCAAATGCTTTTTAGTTTGATGTAGTACTATTTGGTTATTTTTGCTTTTGTTTCTTTTGCCTGAGGAGACATATCCAAAAAAATATTGCTAAGACAAATGCCAAAGAGTGTACTGCCTATGTTTTCTCCTAGGAGTTTTATGGTTTCAGTTCTTATATTTGTCTTTAATCCATTTTGAGTTTATTTTTGTATATGCTGTGAGAAGGTAGTCCAGTTTCATTCTTTTGCATGTAACTGTCCAGTTTTTCTAACACCACTTATTCAAGAGGCTGTTTTCTTCCCATTGTGTAGTTTTGCCTCCTTTGTTGCAGGTTAATTGATCATATAAGTGTGGGTGTATTTCTGGGACTCTTTCCTGTTCTGTCTAAAGACAAACCTCTGTGGCATTTACCCATGAAATGCAGCTTTTCAGAACTGAGTGTAAGTCCCAGAGGTCCTTTACCCATGAAGTTCCTTTTCCCTCTCCGTTTAGAACTCTTCCCTCATACCACTCCCTCTATGTGGGCCTCCAGTAACTGTCAGCTCTTATACAAAGGGCCGCACAAGGACTGCCCCTCCAACCAGCCAGAGCACACAGGCCAACTTTTAATAGTAACTGCAAAAAGTTGGGGCAAAAGAGAAACATAATTTCCTTCACAGAGCTGTAATGGCTCTGATTAAGACCAAGGGTCCTGAAGTCAGACAGACCTGAATTTAAATATTAGTTCAAACAATAAATTTCTTTTTTTTTTTTTTGAGTTCAGCAAGAGAAACAGTTTTATTTCCTGATTTTTAAATCCAGGGCTATGAGTTTAAATACATTTCAATTTATAATGTGTTGGAAGGTTTTACATAATGTATTTTTTTAACATCTTTATTGGAGTATAATTGCTTTCCTAAACTTAGGCATAGTGTATAATGTTATTAAATAATACGTATTTCATGGGATTGTAATGAAGAGGAAGTGAAGTAATTGTAAAGTGCTTCACAGATTGGCCAGCATATAGTAAACATTTAATAATCAACAGCTAGTATTATTTTTTCCTCAAAATATTTTGTCTGCCAGCAATCATGAAATTCAGTCTTGTATAGATTCCATGACTAGGACTTGGAGAAGAAAAATGGTCTGAACAATTTAGACAATTATTTTTTCCCTATAGAATCAAGGGAGGCATTTTTGTTCTTAAATATCCAGATTGTCCGTGTCACTTTTCTTATCCAGGTACTTGCCAGATCTACACCTCACTTTTATGCAACTGGAAAACATTTAAAAAGTTGTATGTACACACACATACACACACACGCTTAAGTATTATATATGAATATACCTTCTATAACATTTTGCTCATCTGTTCTCTCCTATGACTGTAACCCTCTGAGATAGGTTTTATATTATCTCATTTTATGATTAAAGGAAAAGGGAAGCAACTTGGCCAGGCTAAACGCCTTGCAGTTGATTAGGGACAGAGCTGGGGTGTCCTGACCCCTTTCCAGTTTTTCTTCCTTTGTACTGCTCTGATGACCATGGAAACGAAATGCACTAGAACTTGGATACCAAAGAAGTTTCAGCTGACAGGTAACCAAAGGAAACAGCATGGCTGAAATCCAGTTAAAAGTTAAAATCCCATTGGGCAATGTCTCTTTCACTGACAAAAGGAATTGCTGTCATATCCCCATCTAGCCACTTTGCAAACAGCGGGAATGTTAGCAAGAGCTCACAGTGAACAGTGAATGCTTCCTAAGGGAGCAGTGATTGCTTTGGCTGGGTTCTGCTGTAGCAGTTTCCTGGTGATGAAGAGACTGTAGTCAGACAATCAGAGGCGGTAACCATTTTCTAATAACCACCTCAGGCTTTTGGCACCTAATTCTCTGGCACTGTCTAGGGAAGTGTTTTATGTTATTTCATGCTACTTGTCAAGTCAAGCTGCTTGTCTAATTTTGCTGGGAAATGTGACACTGCCGGTCAAATCGCTCACCACAATGAGATCCAGTGCGTGCCTTGCAAAGTGCTCAGAGGGTTGTGATCGTCTCTGACAAGCATACGGCAGAGAGAAATTTTTTTTAATGGCCCCAGTTTATACAGTTTTTCCATCCGTGGTTCCATGGTGTTTTGAAATCAGGTTGTGGTCCTGAGTTAATGACACAAGGAAACACTTTGATGCTCGTATTGCCTACTTGGTTTTTTTGAACCTCACATGGACTGGCTTCATCCTGTCCCCAAGTTCATAAGCCTCTATCTTCCTCTCCGCTTCCTGTGCAGGCTTCCTCTGGTTTGTGGGCTGTGCACTTCATCTTGTTCCTTCAAGGCAAGCACTGAGCCTCTGGTCAAACAGAGTTTCTGTGGTGGCTCCTGCTATCTGCTTATCACCCAATCCCAGGCTCAGGTTTTCCTTCCTTATTTTTTTATACCTGAAATAGCTCTTTTCCAATTTGTCTATAGCTTTCTCTTTCAACTTTCTCCCCCCTCCTCATAGTAATTAAGCAGGGGTTATGCTCCTTTTCCAGATCTTGATTTTGTAATACTTTTATTGCTAAAGAGTTATGTCGATGAGACTAATCTAAATGTTAAACTTGGTACTGATTAGATGACTTCATAAACACTCCTTGACAGTTTTTTGTGAAAGAGCTTGCTTGAAATCTCTGCTAATGTAGCCGAATTTCCTTCTAAAGGCAGTTACATATAATGCCTCTTAAAGGGAATTATCTAAATTTGCAGTTTGGCAGCCTCTTCCTGGGACTCTGGAGGGTTAATAAGTCATGGAGATTACATCTTCATGTGGGAAATATGAAGGCTCCAATGTGGATAAATACTACTTAAGAAGACCCTACATTACAAGGAAGGTTGGAGATATTCTGGAGACCCATAAAATGCTCCCTTTGTACCAATTATCACAGTGAACTTTCTCCTTCTAGTTTATGTTATATTCACATTGAATCATTCCAGGGATTTTACTTTTAGCCTGCATATACCGTGTATGTTTCTCATCTGGGTAGATAAACCAGCCTTATAGATTTAAAGGAGATTGCATGAGCTGCTGCTGGGAAGTTTTTCTTGAGTTAGTTAAGAACCTGTGAAACTTAGTCCTTGATATTTCACTAGCTGTCATTTGTAATAAAATCTACTTTAGCCTAGGGTTAAGTGATGACTCTGGTCCTCACAGCATGTGGGGGATCCTGGGGGTCAAATAAAGGGAAACTCTCTGACTTCCCCACAGACTTATGCTGAGACCTTAATAGAGGGGCTTACTGCTTCTCCCACTAAAAAAACTGCAAATTTTAACACTTTCCTCTAACCAAAAATAAAATTATAAGATTGTAATACTCTTCCAGTGCCCTTGAAATTGTCAGAGGCTGCCCGGAGGCTTCCCAAGAGCTGGACTGGCTCTGACTCAGTCACTGTTTCATCCATAGAGTCTTACATGATGCCTGGAGCATACAGAAGGCACTCAGTGAATGAAATGAGTGAATGAAAGGAAAGATAGGACCAGAGTCACATTTTAGCAGCCTAATTATATATTTTCAGGGTGATGTATTTAAAAAGGGACAGTGATAACACATTTCTAAAAGGAGATGAATGGCATATTTAACACTTTCCAAGAAGAAGGAATTCCGTTTCTATCACTTGATCTAGGTTTTCAATTACAGAAACATTGAGAATTCCTTGTGGCTGAATATGGGTGAATCTTTAAGGCAGTTGAAGACCCAGGCTGCCCTTGTGGACATCAATACTCCCATGGAGCACTTTCCATGAAGAAAAGTGTGGGCATGCTGTCTTTGCATCAAAACTCCTAGAATTTGGCTGAATGCCTGGTTTATCCCAGGACATTAGTCAGCCCACAAATCCCACATTTGTTTATTCAGACCAGAGCAAGTGAATACTGCCATTCTCCCATCTCCTTTGTTGGCAAATGCTTTGTTAACCTGAATTGAGTTCTGCAACACAAAACGAAGTGACTAATCTTTTGGGGGTTTCCCCCTCCCGGGTTCTTGTATGAGCAACTAAATCTATAGACCACAAAGTCCCACACTGCCATTTTCCCTCATGCTGCCCCTTTATTCTGATGGCTCCACATTGTACTTAAGGAAACCAATACCTTCCAGAGTGTGGTGGAACTGGCGCCACCATTAAGAAAAGGAGGTTACTGGACTTTTTAGTGTAGCAGCAAAGGGGGGCTACGTTGATTATTTACACTTATGTAGTCTACTGCTGGGCGTCTGCAAGGATCATCACCTTGCACTCTCAGAAAATTTTCTACCTCTGAATATGTGGGTCTGAAAGTGCAGGAAGTAGAAATTTTAACAAAAAACAACCAGTTTGGATGATCACAAATATGTGGTAGATCTGGCATATGCAACTAAAAAGAATGCATACCCTTAATCACTAGGCTATTTGTCTATCTACAAATATGTGCAAAGGCCTAAATTTTTTAGCAAAAGTCTGAGGGTCTAATTTGTAAATTGCCGTTGACCACAAAAGAGTGATTAGTTTCAAAAGAGAACTGTTTTGCAACATGATACAAAAAAAGAGGAGGGGATAAAGGAAATCATAAAAATTAACATTCATGACATTAAATCCTAGTTGTTTTTATATCATGTTGCACATAGCAGCTTGGCAAATAATTCTCCCTCATTAAGCTTGTAGAAATTCTATTTGATTTATAAAGTTTTGACTCTGACTGTATTTACCATTGATAACCTGTTTTTCTCTCTCCTCTTCCTCCAACTCTTAGCCAGAACTACTTTCCAATGACTTCTTTCTACCACACTTCTCCTCCTCAGTGTAAGAGGATGAAAGCACATGATGACATTTGAAGCAAGAAGATTGAAGAATTGCTGCCTGCTAACCCAAGGCTTGGATTAGTACAATCTTTTTAGCTTTTTACTGTGAAGTTCAGGGATCACAAATGTTGTTTCATCCATGGAACTTTTGCAACTTGTTATTTTCATACCTGAGATCTGGGGGAAAGTTTAGTCTAAATGGCTTCTAAAATAGCCATTAGCTCAGGAGATACGCAGCCAATGCATGTGACAGGAGCTTTGCTCATATTACCCTGTTTTTTGGTCATGTAGTTTTTGGTTTTTTTTTTAAATGATGTCATTTAAAAACTTTGCTTTTTGGGAATGATTCCCCCCACTATTTTTCTATAGAGGGTCAGGAAAATGCATAAATAATTTCTGGGCTTGGGTGCAGAAGATACACATGCTGACAAACAGAAATCTAAAGTGTTAAAGGAGATTGTCCTTTGAAGAAACTTTTCCAGGCTTGAGTTCTATATTTTTGGATTTGACTCAGTGAAAAATCTTTACTGAGTACCTAGTATATGCCCAGCATTCTGCTGCATTATAGGGGTTGGGGGACTATAGTCCAGTTGGGATACAGGAAGGATGGAGAGAGAATACATATAGTTACAGCACAAGGCAGAATAAGTTATAGTATACAATGGGCTATGGAATATTGTGGAGGAAGAGAGCATTTTTAATTAGTGGAGTCAGGAAATGCATTACCAAGGTGATGGCATTCTTGCTGGGTCATGAAGGATAGATAGGATTTTGGCAGGTGAGGAGCCATTCTAATGCAAGAGAACAATAATAGAAAAAGCCCAGTGGTCCACTGAGGGTAGGAGCAGGGAAATAAAGGGCGGCTGGGTTTATACTGTGATTACTGAGCTGCAGGCACGCAGTTGTCCACGCCCTCCTCCTTGAACCACTTTTTTTAAAAAATATAAATTTATTTATTTATTTATGTTTGGCTGTGTTGGGTCTTTGTTGCTGAGCGTGGGCTTTTCTCTAGTTGCGGCGAGCGGGGGCTACTCCTTGTTGTGGTGCGCGGGCTTCTCACTGCAGTGGCTTCTCTTGTGGCACAGCACGGGCTCTAGGTGTGCGGGCTTCAGTAGTTGTGGCTCGCGGGCTCTAGAGCGCAGGCTCAGTAGTTGTGGCACACGGGCTTAGTTGCTCCGCGGCATGTGGGCTCTTCCCAGACCAGGGCTCGAACCCGTGTCCCCTGCATTGGCAGGTGGATACTTAACCACTGCGCCACCAGGGAAGCCCTGAACCACTGTTTACTCCAGAGTCACAGCATCCTCCTGACTCTGACAGTCTTACCAGCCATTGCTTCTCAGTCACCTTTCTTGGGTGCTCTTCCTCAGCCTGAGCTCTGCATGTCGAAAGGCTTCAGCATCAGTTTTTTAGCTTTCTTCACCTGAGTTGCTATCATTTAAATATTAAATATTTAACATCTACATGCCAGTAATCTCCAAATCAGTAACTTTCCCCATGACCCATGCCCTGACCTCTAGGCTGTATAGCAAATTGTCTACCCAACATCTTCACTTTTGATGGCTAAATATCAGGTTTCTTGATTCTTTGCTTCCCCCCTCTGCTGAAATCCTGCTCATCCACCAGTCTTCTCTATCTTAGTTAATGGGCCTGCCATCCACCGAGTTGCTTAGGTGTCCCCCAAACTAGATGTTATTCTAGTTATAGCCTTTTCTCTCACCTTCACCATATAATAACAAGTATTTTGAGTCCACCTCTACCCCACCCCAAATAAGTGACTATTGTTTTTTGTTATAAGTTTTATGGTAGTAAGATTTGCCTCTAAATGTACATGAATTATCTTGATAAAAATAAATATTAAATTAAAATATTACTTTCACAGAGATTGTCTCTTGGTTCCGTTCCAGAAATTAGCTCATAAGTTATCCAGAAGAGCCATGTATTCTTAAGTTTGCATGTGTATTGGAATTTATTTTTCCCATCTTCTAAAAGAGTGTTCACATTTTCTTGCCTTTCAGACCCAGCTGCTATGGATTAGATACACAAATACATGTCCCTGTGTATGTGTTTCATAGTAAAAATAACAATAATGATGAAAATGATAGTATTACTAATACTATTAATAATTAGCACCTATTAAGACCCGCAGGCACTGCAATAAGCATTGTACATTCACTGATGGTTTAAACCTCACAGTGACACTATGGGATGGATACTGTTACTGTCCTCATCTTAGATCTGCCCAAGGTCACACAGCTGGGAAGAGGCAGAGACTCAGGACATGGACCTACTTCTGCCAGACTCCAAAGCCCATGTTTTTAACCAAAAGTAATTTAAAATTCTGAACCACTGAATAGAGGTAGATGCAGCTTCTAGTGCAAAGAATATTTTGGCTGTCACACTCAGGAAGATATAAAGATATAGCTCTAGAAAGATGATACAGTATAAAAAACTGACCTCTTTACATCACCTTTCCATAGGCCTCATGGTGTATTCTTATATAATTTTCAAGGTAACTTCGTCTTTGGGGAATGCTGAAAAATTGCCATTCATTAATTTTTTTCCTCTAACATTCATCTCTTCTCAGTCTCTCCAATGGACAACTTCACTGACATCAAAAGTGTAAAGAGAGAAACCAGGGAGAAACATGAACCTAACAAGAGGATAAAAGGAATTATTAGAAAAGTTTTCCAGAGGAAGAACATTCCTTGTAGCCATTTCAACCTTTATTTCTTTCTGTATTTGATAGTGAGAGTACCACATAAGCCTGAATGAAAACAGAACGAGATGGAATCAGTCAGGATAAACCAGGTTATGCTATGATAAAAAACAGTCTCAAAATCTCAGTGGTTTAAAAAGCAAAAGGTTATTCTCATTCAAGACATATCCCCATCAATGGTCACATTCTGTGATATATTCTCCTTCTATCCAGCATCTATCTGTACCCCTATTTCTTCACTCTGGGCACAAGTGCCATTATTGTCTTCATGTAGAAACTGCCTCAGGAGAGCCTCCTGGACACAGAAGTTCTTTGATTGATTGACTGATTTTGTTTGAGGCTTTAAATTCTTCCCTGGAAGGCTGATTACCCCCCGTGCCTTCTTTCCTTGGGTTTTGGGCCATTCTGCAGTTGGAATAGTCTACTTTGTGCTTCTTGAAGATATCTTTCGCTCTGAGAGCCCCCTCTAAAAGTATTGTCGAATTTTTAGCATGGACTTTGGAAGCAGACGAGTTGGCTCTGCCACCTACTAGTTGTGTGGTATCGTGAAATGTCTTAACCTCTTTCAGCTTTAGTTTCCGTATTTGAACAGGGCTGTTATTCCTTATTTGAACAGGGAAGTGATTGGATTTGAGAGAAAGCCAGGAGATAATATTAGTAGAAATTGTTGATGAATTGGGTGAGGCAGAGGGGGGAGGCAAGGATGACTACCAGTTTTCTATCTTGACTAATGGGTGGTGATGCCTTTTACTGAGGAGGAGATAAGAGAAGCGATGTGTGTGTCTGTGTGTGTGTGTGAGACAGAGAAAGAGAGAGACAGAGAGAGAGAACAATTTAGGACATGAGGATTTGAGATACTTTCTAGATATATAAGTGGAAATGTTGAGTTAAAGCTTTAATGGTATATTGGCGAGTGATCTGGACTGATAATAGAGATTTCAAAGTCCTTTGCATAAAAAGATAATTGAAGCTATAGGAGTAGATGAGATACACTTCTGAAAATGAGCAGAGAAGAGAGCTTAGTGTGAGCCCTGAGAACTTCTCTATTTAATGGTCTCTAGAGAGAGTAGAGGATTCTTCCAAAAAATTAGCTTTTATGACACCACACTCCCTCCTTTTCCTCTTACCTCTCTGGACATCAATTTTTTTTTCAGTGAAGAAAAAGATTATGTTGCCTACTTAGAGTGAGGGGGCTTTAACAGAGATGTATAGGTTTAAAATAATTACTGAGGAGAGTAGGAAGGAATGTTGATCAAGTGAAAAGATTGAGATGTACTGTAGTCTTAAGATTGGAGACCATATGTTTGTTGGGACATAAATCTGAATGGTTTAACATTTTGCTTAGGAATGCTCAGCCTTTTAGGTACCAAGATGGCATTGATCCTGTGTTGGGAGTTTTCCAGGTGAGGGCAATACAGGAAGAGACATATTTGGATTTGAGGGTGCTGGTGGCGAGTAGTTCAGATAGCCAACTACTTGTAGTCTGCTTGGGGGAAGGTGGATGGACTCTGAGGAAATGAAGACCCAGGAGCTGGAGGACTCAATGAATTTGAAGAGCAGGTGTGTTCAAGCGAGCATCCTGAGAGCACCGGAGGAAAGACAGCTGGGTCAGAGTATGCAGTGTTTGTAGTTAAAATTTTTGGTGTGGAACCATTCTGGGTGATGACAAGTTTCAGGATGTACCTTGGCAGTGTGGGGAAGTCTAAGTGGAGTGGAGGTGAGAATAGTTATTGTGTATTTGAGGTCAAGGAACAGTAGATTGAAGGTATTGGGTGGACTGCTCCCAAAGACACTGAAGTTTTCTGGAATATAATGGCAGAAGTTGAGTTTGAGGGGAGAAGAGGAGTGTTATGTCTTAAAGAATGTGACCAGGAGGTCAGTAGATGATAGAAATATAGAAGTGTACAAAGTGGTATTGTCAGATGTCAAAGGTACCAGGATGGAACTGTGGTGGTTCTAAAGTGGCATTAAGGAGTCAATAAATTTTCATCCCTCTCCTTAGTTCTATGGTAGGTGAAATATACAGCATAATGTGGGGAGATGCTGTGTTTATTGGTTCTTTTTCTTTTACATAAAGGAAGAAGATTGCAGAGGGTCTAGTGGTTTGAGGAGAGAAGCCAAAGAGAAGAAATACAGAGCATTAAGGGGTTAAGAACAGGGGAGGTAAACTGACTTTCTTTTGGCATATGAGGATTATAGGAATGGAAGACTTAATTGGATTTAATTGACCACAGACATTCCAAAGGTGGGATTAGTCATAACAAAGATGTCTGAGGGTCTGAGGTGGGATCTGGCCCAGTTATGTGTGGGTGAGCTCACTGTGTGGGAACCAGGATCATAAAGGATCTGAACATGGGCCCTCTCCTCTATGCAGGATGGAGGATCGGGCCCCTTTTCCCTGGGGTGGTCTCAAGATGTGTTGAGTGGCCACATGCAGGATAGGTGTCATTTAACATCTGATTTCTAGCCTTATGATAAACCTGGAAGGTGGGCACAGCAATAATGATAATAAAATATTTGCCTTTCTTCTATCCCTGGAGTTGTGAAGATTCAACACAATCATTTGTGGGAAAGTACTTTAACAACTGTAATCACTATGTGTTTGCTGAGTTTTATTGTTACCCACACCTTTGATGTATTTCCCTCTGTGCTTTTCCATGTATCTGTGACATATTCCCTAAGATAATAAGGGCTTCCCTCTGACAAAGCCAAGATTCTTTATTGATAGTGTTAGGTTGGCACCTGGGCTGATTCTCTTTAGTGTTTATGTAGTCTGGATGTGGACTGGCATCTTTCCCTGGTCTCTGAGTATCTTCCTCTGCAGCTTCTCATGCCCAGAAGTTCTATCTGTGTCCTTCTATTACAAAGCCCAGACTCCTAGGCCACCCACCAAGTTCCTCACTCCAGTCTGAAGGATGCCTCCAGATCCTGGCTCATTTGCAGAACAGAACTGACTGACACACCCTAAGCAGGGATGCCAATCTAGTCTAGTTTTCCAGGTACTCCTTGATGATTTGATAGAAAGGCATCCAACGGAAAGTGGTACTAGACTCTGAGAACTGCAGCTTTACAATGTCCAAAGTCTTCTAGACTTTCTTGGAGAGAGGCAGATATGATCCTAACCAAGAAAAAGGCATTCCTTGATTAATACCCCCTGCCTCCCTTTGGCATTTAACCAAGACTGTACTTGACTTTTTAGATGTCAGATTTTCTTGGAAGCAGAAAGAAGCTCCTGTGATGGAATAGACTTTATTTTTGTGTGTGTGTGGGGGGGGTGTTAATTCCCAAGTAATGTGATTGCTTCATTCTACCATCACTTTTCTACTGACAGTTATTTTTTTCTTTTTCATTACTTGGGATACAGAGACTGTTCTGCAGATGGACTAATGAGGTGCACCTACCTTAATTGTTCAGTGCAGTATAACACACTTGGTCAACTATTAAGAGGGGCACAAATTATTTTTAGTAAAATGTGTCAGTCTTGGGAGAAAAAACTAAGCTATGTGTTTCCTTTACTCACTTAGTTTACAACATTCCAGAGAACTGACTAGAAGGAGAAGGTATTCTTCTATTCAGTATCTGTTCTTACCCCATCTCTTCATACTGGGCAAAAGGGCCATTTTATAGACTTCATGTAGGAACTGCCTTAGGAGCACACCCTGGACACAGAAATCGCTGAACTATCACTGATTTTTTTTTTAGGCTTTAAATACTTTCCTGGAAGCCTAATTACCCCCAGTGCCTTCTTTCTCTGATAGCTCATATTGAATTCTCTCCAGCTTTCTGATTTTATCCATTTGAATCAACCCCAAGTTCTTTTACGTCTCTAGAATTTGTACCATCTGGGGGATGAAGGGTTGACATCTACCAAGTAAACATTAATTTGTTTAAATTCTTGTTCAACTTACATTTTTTGCTTTGGTACTTCTACTTTCCTGGCTTCTTGAGAATTTCCAAAAACCTACGCTTATCTTTTGTCATGTCACTTTGAGCTCCATGGGGTGTCCCCATCAAAGCATAGGGAGGAGAGGTTTTTTGTTTGTTTGTTTGTTTTTTTACAGTCCCCCTCTGCAGAGCCAGCTTCTGGAAGAAAAACTCCAATTGCTAAGATAAACACATTTTTTGATCTTTCTTTTTCTTTTTCTTTTTTTGGTAGGCCAGTGGAAATTTAATACAGGAGTGTTTTTTTTTTTTTTTTGTAGAATTTTACAGTCTCTAATATTCAGATGGCGACTAGCATTATTTTTCTTACTGTAAGAAAACAGATCTGTAATGTATCTTCTATTCAGGAGACAGGACTTAATCATTGTCATCTTTGGTACTTAGTGGTGCTGCCAAGGCAGTGTGGTCAGAATGAGGATGGAATGTTAAATAAAAGAAACTTGGGAGAACATGAGCTCCGTTGAGTCATGTAAGCAACTATCTCAGCTTCCTCACCTAACACAGCACCAAAATGTGTTACTGCAATTACAGAGTGCTGATTTAAAGGGAAAATGAAAAGGTAAATACACAAACACAAGCAGCTATGCATCTAGGAAGGATGTGGAGAGCTGAGATATGAAGGCAGGATAAAGCATCTCTTTTAAACTCTACAGCCTGCAGTGGTAAGCATGGTGCTGGCCCCATAGCAGGGGTTCCATAATGTTTGTTGATTGAACTGTTTTTTGAAAGAATACTCTAATGTACAATGCAAAAAGACCCCAAATGTCCTTATAAATCTTAAGAAACAGGCCTTTACTTTCCATATTCAGCTATAAAACACAAGTTTGAATTCAGAGTATATTCTGGGTTGCAGGTAAAGAAGGTAAAATGAATCAATGAAGTCTGAAAATATTCAAAGGCTGTCTTTTCTCCCCAATTCTTCTTTCTCTCATTTCCCTCTTCCTATTTCAGGAATCCGAATTTCTTTTTGTTTCATCAACCTATTGTTTTCTGACTCAAACAAGACAACTATAATTTATTGAGCAGGAACCATGACTTGTTGGACTTTGCAGTTCCCAAGCATATCATGGTCCAGTGCCTGGTGCATAAGAGGGAATTACTATATACTGAAATGTTAGTTTTGGTTTCACTTTTTCTTCCTTTCCCAGATAGTCCCCCTTTTTGCTATTTGTATAAGAGAACTTTCTCTTAATTCTCCCCAAATTTAATAAGACTACTCCATGCTTCCATTTTCTTGTTCACATCTGTGAACAAGACAGAATGGATTCTGGCCCTCATGGACTTTACAATCAATCCAGGAAGGCAAACACTGAACAAATAACTATAGGTGTGACAAGTGTTAGGGAAGAAAAGTTCTAGATGCGAGGAGGTATAATTGAGTCCAGGAGATCATGGGAGGTATTCCCGGAGAACTGTGAGCTGAAGGAAAACAGGATTTGACTAGATGAAACTGAGGGATCAGAAAGGCAGAGAGAGAAGTGCGTTCCAGGAAGATGGGACAGTATGCACAAAGCCTGGATTTGAGAGAGAGCATGATTCGTTCAAGGAACCTGAAAGGTGGAGTTTCTAGAGCAGGAGCCTGAGGGTGAACTCTTAAGAGGTCTCTATTGGACTCTTTTCCAGTGCTGTAGTGGGTGGTCTCTAAGTGGATTTGCAATCACAATAACATCAGTATTACAACACCAAATGAGCTCTTTTGGTAGACTTAGATGCTTTTGGAATTTGTTTGCTTGTTTGTTTTCCCAGGTCATGGTCAGTGAGTCAAGCAAATGAAACATCATTGAGCTTAGATAGTATATCTCACTAAATTCCTTGGTTCCTTAAGTTCCAAGGCTGGCAGTAAACTGGTGGTCAATCTATTAATTGAGGTCTAAGAAGTAATAGCCACACCCAAGACAGTACTGCAACCCATTAAGCTGAGCTTTTCCTAGGCCACAGTGAATCATGGAAATTGTTCCAGGGACCCGTGCTTTGGTCTTGCTTGCTGGTAGCTATAGATGTCCTCAGAAGTTAATTTCCACATTCCTATAACCAAGACAAGAGCAATGGCCTGCACTCCTCTTTGAACATTACCTTTCTTTTCCTTTTCTAGGCTTTAATTCTCCCTGTATAAAAATAACGAGGTAGAATATAGGTGGGGCACATAGAGTGATAACCCTACACGCAGCTTCCTGTCCTGCGGTTCCCTAAAGCAAGGTTTTGCACCCTAGAGTCCTGTGGCATAATAACCTCTGGCTATGGAAGATGAGCGGGAATATTATTAGTTAACAGATTCCCAAAGCACACAGAATTTTTTCCCAAATTAACCACCATCGCTGAGGAATATTGACAGGCAACACAAATTGTACATTCAACAAACTCTATTAAAAGTATTCTCCAGTATTCTCATCAAAGAACTCCTAGGAAAATGAATGCAATACTGAGATATACCTAAATAATTGTACGGGTATTGGGGAGCATATTTTCTAATGCCCAGATGCCTCAGATTTAGTGGTGGTGGAATCCCATTCATTCTGTGAAAACCAAATAAACATTTGTCCTAAAAATGGTTAGAAAGCAGGATCAGCTCTGCTTTATGAACATACAAGACTGTAAAATGATTTGCTATTGTCAGAGAGTTGGAGTGAGGTGTGGGAGGGAGATGCATTATTTTAAATTGTGTTTTAGGTGACAGAATGGGAGTCCATAATGTTCTAGTTCAGAGGAACTAGATTTTATTGATTCATCGATTGATTCATCAAAATTTATTGAATGATTGCTATGTTTCAGGCACTGTTATTTGGCACTGGGGACATAAAGATGAATAAGGCATGGTTCCTCACCTCCAAATGTTAATACTCCTTGGAGAAGACATGTAAATAAATGAATACTATACAATATGACATATATTCCAGTCCAGGTAGGTAGGAAGGCCTAAGTACAACTGAGTGATCAATTTCACTTGCGTGGAGGGTTGTAATCAGGGAAGATTTCCCAGGGAAAGTGATGTATTGTTCAGTGAGTAAGCTTTTGTCAGACAGACAAGGAAGAATAAGGGCATCCCAGACAGAGGGAAGAGTGTATTCAAAGGCAAAATGACATTTGACAATAGAGTACATGGAGGAAACTACAACTAGGAAGTGTGAGGCACACCATGAGGTGCTAGTTACGTCATGGCCATGGCAGTGGAAATGTAACAAATTTCTTCCTTTGGGGGTACAGAGAGGTACTAAGATTCCTCCAAACAGTTCCTATATTCTTATAATCTAAGATAGACATTAATAGGATCTCATAGAACCAGAAATCAATACAAATGTTAGTGATCTTAAAGGCATTTTGTCCAGTGTAGTTGTTGATTTTACCTAAGTCAGAGGACTTGTAGAGGAGACAGGCCTAGAGTAGCTGGCAGCCATCTTGTGACACATGGAGCCTGAAAGCACAGCCAATATAGAGGAACATAGCAGGCAGATAGGAGAAGATTAGATCCTGGTGACATGATGCAATCCTTGGTTTAAGACCCATCTGAAACATGTCTACTTCTGGACATAAGTTAGTTTGAATTTTCTGCTTAAGTCAGTTTGATTTTTTTGGTCACTTGTAACCTAACAGATACATCTGGCATCTTCATTTTACAGTTCAGGAGACCAATATCCAGCATGGCAAAGTGACTTGCTATCAAGGGGCTAGTTAAAAATTGAGACTTGAACACAGGTCTCTTGACTCAGGTCAGGCTTAGGAATATCCAGCATTTAAAAATTATCTGCATGTGATAAACATACATGTACTTAGAGATCTGCTTTGCAGTAACCACATATTTGAGAGTACAATTGAGTTTATTTTAAAAATACATTTCTACATGACAATGTTTTTAGAAAGAGCATGCGACCAAGACTCGTTGGTTCATGGCCCACTTTTGCCACTAATTACCTTTGTGACCTTGGGTCTATCTCTTTGGGCCTTAGTTGTTCATGTGATATAATTGTCTCTAAATCTTCCTCCATTTCTATGGTTCTAAGCATAAGTACACCGAATTTTCAATGATCCATTGTGGATCTTACATATGGCTCTATTCCCTGGGGAAAGCTTCCTCTTGAACTGTTTTGATATTATTGGGTTCAGCTTCACAGATACTTAACTGAACACCAATTATGGGGTAGGTGTTGCAAAAGAGAATGATTATTTCTAATCAGTATTGCTTACTTACTTTTGTATTCTCAGATGCAATTTGATATTGTTTGCCACTCCGAAGTATTAAACAATGCTTTCTAATCCAGGGAATGTGTGATTCCAAATAGGAGTGGGATTAGACAGAGGGATGATCTGTCACTGTACATCAGTTGGAGAGGTGATGCCATAGTGTCCAGCAGTCAGAGGGAGGAATAGAGCAGAGTCCTGAGAAGTACAGGCAGATTGGGAACCACATATGTGTACAAAGGCACAATCCTGCCCAAATAGAATTGGATTTGGATCGTTAGTCTTCAGGAGATCTGCACCACAGTGATCACTATGGATAACTTTGGGTCTTTTCAGAGTAGTTACCTCTGAGGTTAATAACAACTTGCTAATATTTTTCTTTATAAGACATTATGAGCACTTAATTATGCTTGATGGATTCTTTTGGATAATCTTTTTGTAATATAACAATTCATTTGACTCACCAAAGTAATTTTCTAGCTTGTATAAAGACCAGCTTCGGTCAGTTTCTTAGCCTGTCTATATTTGAACAATTCCATTTGCTGGAGAATGACTCTGGAGTTCCATGACCTCACTTGAGGAGTCTTGGAGAGGAACAAAGATGCTGGCTCTGCAGTTTGCTGGAGCCAGATTCCATTTCTTCTCTAACCATTCTTGCCTGTCTGACCGTGCACACGTGACTTAAGCTCTCTGAGCCTCAGCTTTGTCATCAGTCAAATGGGAATAATGATATCTCCCTCAAAGTACTGCCCAACACGGTGATCATTTACAGCATAGCCTGAATAAATGCTATTAGGTAATATAGTATTAGTGAGGTTTTCTTGGGACTGTGTTCAAGCAATACATAAGGTTCCAAAGAAAAAAAATGGCAGAAGCAGGAGACACTCTAACTTGTAATGTTGATACACAGTATGAAGATGCACCATAGTTTGATAATTTCATTTGACCATAGGATAAAGTGGTAGAATTTGTCCTAGTTAACTACTACCTTGCTTTGTAACTTGGGGAAAAGTATTTAACTTCTCTAGACTTCCACTTATTCATAGTTAAATTGAGGGTAATATTGCTGTCTTATTTCATAGAAACTGAAAGGAGATAATGAATATGAAAGTCTCTATGAGGGTAGAAAGCAAGAATGTGAAAGTTCATGTTAATGTAGTACAATTAACATTAAAAGTTAATAATATTACAGATCATTCCCTTTCTGTGCATAGTAAAAATTGTTATATTTTTGTACTGGCCCTACCGTTTATTAAAATATTATTTTCTCTGCTTATTAATTTCTGGGAGGCTAACTGATATTGCCTTCATACTTTATAAAGGGTCCTAGAAAAGCAGTTATTTGTCAGATGTTTCAGGCAAAATAGTAAAAAGGGAATAGCTATACATGTTGAAAAGAGCTATTGTCAATATATGGTTTCTTCTACCAAGAAAATAATCCTTTCCCTCTAAAGAGCTATTAATTTTTAGAACAATATTTCCACTAATCAAAAAGATTATGTAGAACATGTGTTAAACCATTATTTATCTCTGCAAAATATTTCTAAGAGCATATGTGCATCTAGGCTAGGAAAGTATGCAAAAATCCCCTAGCATTTTCACATCGAGCCACATGTATTTAACAAACACCACCTCAAAGAGGAACGTTACCACCAAAGCATTACACAGTAAGGAGGGAACTGAGAGATTTCTAAGAATATATGGGTGTAATTTTCTGTTAACAGAGAGTGATTGACAATTCGTGGAAATCTGTCTTCAAAATAACCTATTTGCAGCACCCTTAGTTTTACCTGGTGTGAAGGAAACTGCTTGTTTCTTATCCATTTAGCTACCAGAAACTCTTTTTCTTTGCCATCCTAATTGCCTAAATCCCTATGGATATATTATGCAAAATCCATGTTTATTTAATTTAGTTTTTTTAATACCAGTGTTTTTTTTGTTTTGTTTTTCCTATTTGAGAGTTGGTTGAAATAAGATCATGTACAGAAGACTACGGTGTAGTCTACATCTAAAGTCATTATATGCGTCTGGGGGATTTTAATAAAATCTGAGGTCGTAGAATTTTAAGATCATTTTCCAAAGGGATGAGTTTTATTTCATTTCATATGCATGGATAAAGAGAAACTAAATTGTGCTGCTAAAAACAGTAATTCCCAAATAAAAAGGAGGACTTAGAAGAAAAAGTCAAGCTGAATTTATTTTATCCGCAGAACCTGCTTTAAGGGGGATTATGAAACTATCACTAAATAAAGGCTTTGATGGAGGAGGCAGAGAAGCACCTGAGGGACCCGTCGGCCACTTTGGGATACACAGCACACGTGAAGTAAACTTCAGACTTCAGCTATTTGCTTCCTGTTGCCCCCCCCGTTAAAATCTTTGTCCATGCCAATACTCTCAGTAAGCTGCTCACTGAGATGCCACTGCTGGGAGCTAGAGGCTGGGAGTGGAATGGGTTGGAGAATGAGTTTTGCTTTACTTATACTTTACTGGGTTCCTGTACTTCCCTATTCCTCATCCTGTCCTCGGCTCTGAGTCCAGAGAGGGGATCTTCATGTCTGTGGATCGTGGTTCAGAGAAAGTCTTCGTTCTGAAAAACCTGGTTTGCTAAGCCAAATCAGTTTGCCATGAAATTTTCAAAAGTTCATGTCCACACTTTAGATTTCCATCTGTTCTGCCAATGACTTTCTAGACCATTATTTCTCTATGTAATACCACTGGTGGTAGAAGAGAGGATTTTAGGTGGTAGTGGATAAATGTTTATTTTGATTGCTTGTACTTTTTAAAAAAATAATTAATTAATTAATTTATTTATTTTTGGCTGTGTTGTGTCTTCGTTGCGGTGCGCGGGCTTCTCATTGCAGTAGCTTCTCTTCTTGCAGAGCACGGGCTCTAGGCACGCAGGCTTCAATAGTCGTGGCACACGGGCTCAATATTTGTGGCTCGTGGGCTCTAGAGCGCAAGTTCAATAGTTGTGGTGCATGGGCTTAGTTGCTCTGCAGCATGTGGGATCTTCGTGGACCAGGGGTTGAACCCGTGTCCCCTGCATTGGCAGGCAGATTCTTAACCACTGCACCACCAGGGAAGCCCCTGATTGTTCTTTTTTTTTTTTTTTTTTTTTTATTCTTGGCTGTGTTGGGTCTTCGTTTCTGTGCAAGGGCCTTCTCCATTTGCAGTGAGCGGGGGCCACTCTTCATCATGGTGCGCGGGCCTCTTCACTATCGCGGCCTCTCTTGTTGCGGAGCACAGGCTCCAGATGCGCAGGCTCAGTAATTGTGGCTCACGGGCCTAGTTACTGCGTGGCATGTGGGATCTTCCCAGACCAGGGCCCGAACCCGTGTGCCCTGCATTAGCAGGCAGATTCTCAACCACTGCGCCACCAGGGAAGCCCTGTTCTTTTAATGCATATAAAAATATTAGTTTTCCATTTATGACAGTGATGTAAAGTTTCTTCTTTAAACACATTTAAATGAAAAATATGAGCTATTTAAAGATATATTAATAAGAATTCTGGAGGAACTCAGGTATGGTAAAAAAACATGAAATTGGCATGTGAGTAGTAGAGGATTGGGAAGCACTGTTAACATACTCTAGGCCATCACCTTGCTTACCCTTAGGCCCGTAAACTAGTCAGATTCTGTCAAAAGTCAGGACGTCCTTGGCATTTTGGCCTTTACCTTAAGAATGTCAGGCAATGATGAGGAAATACACCTCAGGAGATTCTAGGAGATCTTTGATGTAGACAGTGGTGATAAATATGAAAGAAGGAGTCACAGGGTATGATGGAAGTAGAAGAAAGGACACTGAAATTTAGCAGTTGGGATTTGGAAATGTTTCCTGAAAGAAGAAGGCTTTACTGGGATGAACAGGAGATAGGCAGGTAGAGAAGAAGAGGAAAGGAATGATGTATTCTAAGCTTATTTCTCAAACCACAACTCTCAATTGTGAGCTTTTGGGCTTAGTCTGGGGGAGATGGGAAGAACCAGGCTCTCTGTAACTTCATTCCTGGCATTCAAGTGTATGTAGCTTGATTTTTACTGCTTCCCCTGCAGAGGATGGAACAGGGTAATGGTCTCCTCTATGACCGGTCCCACCCAAGGGGAGACAGGGCAACAGCAAAAGAGGTGAACCACCTAAGGGATCACCACTCACCTGAAATAAAGGAGCAGGAATGAGAAGGGATTTCTCCTTGTATGTAATACATTCCAGAAATGTCCCATTTCGCTGCCTGAGAGTGTCTTACAGCAGGGAAACTATGCATTCCTAAGGGGCTCTACTAAAACCTCTGCAATACTTGGAGGGGTGATGAGGGAGCAATGTTGGAGATCTTGCTCTTCTCAGCAGAGTTTGCATCTTTCCTTCTTAAGTCAGGCATGTTTGATAGAAAAGTGAACTACTGGCAGCCTCAGCTTGGAGAAAGAGCTTTGAGTTCCTTTTCAAACTTTTTCAGAATGACATAGAATAGGGATGTCTATTAGAAATATAATGTGAGCCACATAGATCATTATAAGTTTTTAATAAAGACATTATAAAAGTAAAAAGAAAGAGGTGAAATTAATTTTAATAATATATTTTGTTTAACTCAACATATCTAAAACATTTTAACATATAATAAATATATAAAATACTGAAATATTTTGCATCTCTTTTCATGTACATATTTGCTCTCTGGGTCATATTTTCCACCTACATACAGCACATGTCAATTAGGATATTAAATTGTCATTGAAAATAATATTTAGATTTCATAATATTGAAAAACTAAATTTATATATCCAAAATGCCTCAAACATGCTTAAAGTTTTCCAGTAACTGAATTAAATATTAGTTTAATATAAAATAATTATACTTATTTTTTCAATTAACTTAAGTTAAACAAAAATAGAATTTCAGTTTCTCAGTTCCACTAGCCATGTGTCGGTACACTATTGCACTTGAGGCTAGTGGCAACTGTATTTGGATCATAGGGTAGAAGAAAAAATCAAAATACATTTTTGGGGTCACTTTTACTTCCTTTACTTCTGTAATGATTACCAAGGTAGGAATTTCATAGCAAGCTGGGTAATGAAAGCACATTGGACAAAGGCTCAGAAAGCCTTGTTCTAGACCAGGCTCCATCATTGATCATGCTCTCCTGTAATTTGAGGAGAATGATACCTGCTTCTCTGCCTTGTTGGTTTTTGCAGAAGATGCTTTGGAGATCCAATAATGTCCTAAATGACAAATTTCTGGGGTTTGAATTGTCCTCAGGTATCTTAACCAATGGTTCTCCAAATGTGGACAAATGCTTGTCCACAGACCAAGTGTTTTTTCCCCACATGATTTTCCTCCATATTTTTAAGCTTTTTTTTTTTTTCATCAAAACCTTTCTTAAATGAATTTACCAACTCCAATTCCTTCAACAATTTTTCCCCCAGGTCAGGGTTTTAATTTCACTATCATGGTTCTTCTCAAGTGAACATGTTCTTGTTTGTCTCTATTTTTCTTAATTGCAATATCTTGAACTGAATGCACTTAAGATAAGACTTGACCAGTGTAAGGTAGAGTAGGGCAGTCATCTTCCTGATCCAGATACCATGCTTCTATTAATGCAGTCTTTAGCTTTTGTACTTGCTTGCTTTTCAATTTTTTTTTTCTTTTTTGGTAGCCATAGTCAATTGACTCATATCAAGCTTATCAGTAACTGAAACCCGTTTTCCCTCTTCCTGCACTTGTTTGATTAATTTTGTTGCACTTTCTGAAATGCCTCATTTTTTTTGAAAAAAACCAAAAACCACCAAAAAACAAAAAAACCCAACAGTTGATCTTGCCTCTACACTTGCCTCTACCTTTTCTTACCTATCTAACATTTTAAGCCATATTGTGTTCAATTTGAACAGGGGGTGTAAAGGGGCTTGAGAAGTCTTAGGGAAGTGCCTCTCAGACTTTAACAAACACGTATCTATACTGGGGATCTTGTTAAAATGTTAATTCTGATTCAGGAGATCTGGGGCAGGGTCCAAGATTTTACATTTCTAACAAGCTCCCATGAATTACATTTTGTACTAGAAAATCTTGGAGTATCTGAAGGGTTTTCTTACAACTAACCTTCCTTCCATATTTTCTTCATTATCAGATGAATATGCATTTTCTTACTGTAAACCAGCTCTGAGATCCTTTAAAATCTTAGCTGTGGCTTATGTATGCAGAGTTTTGAGATTCTCAGTTCTTTAAGGGAAGGAGCCATGTATACTCTTCTTTTGGGTTACCTCATAGTCTGGTAAAATAAGAGTGTTAATAAATGGTGTTGATTTTTACTGAGTTTGTTTGGCTCCCTGGTGAGAGCTGGAAAAGGCCACAATCATGAAAACCTTACTGAGGAGGCAGGGGCAACTAACACCAAAGTGGTTGCCAATCTCTGCAAAATATGTTTTCAATTGACCTTGTATCAGATTTCATTTTTAATTTCCTCAGTTCTAATTCATTTTGTCAAAATTAAAAAGAAATGCAAAATGTAAATATTGGAGATCATTTAATTTCATTGGTGGGTGGAAGAGAGGAAGGCTGAAAGAAGGTGTGAAGGTTCCTGCACTAGGTGAGGAAACTACTTGTGGAAAACTGAATTTAGTCCTATTGGAAGATTCGGGGCTCCTCAATGCCGTTTATACTCTCAGATGCAGACCCAAAGTGAGGTAAAAAGTGGGTGCTTTTTCTTCTTCAGAATGGAAATTTGCCCATTTTTTTTTTCCACTCCTTTCTTTGTCATCTCTAGATCTACGTTTTCCCTTAGATGCCCCTCTCCTTCCTCTACTGTTACAGCTTTTTTTTCTTCTTAATCTTCTTGGGTTCATCTAGCCTTGTACTGCATTTGTCACACTTTGAAAATCTACTGTTTGTCAAAGTGTCTTTCTAGTAATACAGATAGCCCTCACTCGATACCTTTAATGTGGTTTCTGTAGAGTCATATAGAGCAGCATTGCTTTATGGAAATGAATTTGACTGAATCTTCTTCTTCACCAAAGCAAGGCTGACAGGAGGTGCAGAAAACCATGTGTGCTTCATGCTTACATGTCTGAAAGGGGCCTGTTGGAGTGTTTTTTGCTCTCTACTAAATCTCAGAGGTGGTGCTGAGTAACCGCCAGAGGCATGAGCTGTTAAGGAGTCCCAATTTGGCTGGCTCTGTGCAATCAAATGCAGCCAGCCCTGTTTGTATGTGAAAGGACTGGGTTTTCCCCAAGCTGTTGGTAATGATGCAAGAACAGACTTTCCCCTCTCTGGCTCCCTGGAGTAAAATGGCTGCCAAGGTATTTGGAATAGAACTTGAAAATGTACTCATCACTGGAAGACAGTAACAAGGATCCTTTGATATTTTTGTGTTCACCATGATCACCTAGCATCCACTTCCTTCTTAGGTAAGGATTCTGAAACATGATTGGTTGATGCAAGCTTGTGACCTGGCTACCTCTGCTCAGGATACACTGTGGAGGAGGGGCGCACGCAGCCCTATTTGGATTGGGAGTCCTTAAGGAACAGAAGTTTACAGAAGAGTTCTAGTGGAGCCCATCAGGGAGCAGAAAGAAACCAAACACAATGGGGAATGGTTAACAATTAAAACCAGCCCTTGCTTGTGTGGTCCTGTGTTTCACCACATCATTCTAATAAAATGGACTGCTGGGAGGAAGAATGGATTTCTGATAGTTTATGAAGCCAAAAACCTGTTGAAGACTCTTTATAAGGTAGTGGGGAAAATGGCAAAACCCTCAAAATTTCAGGGAAGTTACTTAACAGCTCTGATTACCACAGGCCACCAGGCTGTTGGGTCATGGGATCATGGCTGCACGATGAAGAAAATAGGAGGTGGGCTGAGCCAGACTCAGAAACAATTCCAAAATGCACTAGGACTTTCCAGGAGGCTAGTTCTTTTTATTTTTAAAAAAATAAAGCTTATTTATTTTTTTGCATTGAGAATTAACCTATGCTCATTAAAAATATCATAAAATGTCAATTAGAAGAAAAATAAACAGTATAAATTCTGCTTCCACCGACTAGAGTCAACCCCCATTCACACTGTGGTGCATTATTCTTGTTGCTGTTCTCTATGCTTTGAACAAAAACATAATTATGTCCATATGGTAGATATAATTTTGACTCCTTTTTAAATTTTAGCTTGTCAAAGTCTATTTTGTGTTGTTTCAAAGTTGTCACGCACAATTTGTCATGTAAATTTTAATGACTGCTTTTGTAAGTTTGAGCCAAAAATTACTTGTTCATACCTATGTTGTTAGGCTTTTTTTTTTTTTTTGTATTATAACTACTGAGGCCACGTGTCTTGAACATTTTGGATTAATTCCCCAAAATTAATTCTCAGGGAGGTTATTTACTTTTCTGTGATGGGCAGTGTCTAGTGGATCTATGATTGAATTCTTGTGTGATTTAAGAGAATAGTGTTGTCTAGGCCAGTATCTGCAACTGTATTGCCAACCTAGTGGCACTTGAATCACCTAAGTCCCTCTCTGCTCCAGCCTTACCTGCAACCAGCAGGCTCAGTCCTGTCCGACCAGACCAAGGGAAAGGGATCCTGGGGATTAAAGAAACAGGAACTAACTGCTCTTCTGAGTGCAGTATGCAAATTGATTCAAGAGAGCCCCTGGGACATGCTGTGCTCAGTGAGCTGAAATCCCCCCTTTTAGTGCTCTTATGGTTAGGCCCCTGTGGGGGAATCGGGTTGGGGGGAGTGGGTTTGTCTACTAGCCGTGTAATCTTGGGCAAGTCTCTTAACCCCCCTGAGACTCAGTTTTTCCATCTGGTACTCAACCGCTTGAAGGGTTGATGTAACAATTAGAGAAAATGTTTGTAAAAGAATTAACACAGTGCCCCGATCTGTGATGAATACTCAGTAAAAGTTAGCTAGCACCCTCCTCCTCATTGTTGTTGCTGTGTCCTGCTAATCTCTTTTCCCGAGGGCTTCATTCTGCCTCCCACAGCCTTTCAAATACCCCCAGCCACAGGCTTTCTGGAATCAGGATGTTTCACCCCCTGATAAAGAATTTTGGCACTCTAGCTGATCTGACCACCAGACTTGCCCACCTTCAGAAAATGACATCTCTTCAGACTGGTTCCCTTTACTTCTACCTGAGCTTACCTGAGCATCTACTTTTTTTTTTACTTCTATCTGAGCTTAAACTTTATGTATTGGCTAAGGCAAGAATACTCAGAACTTTATGTTTAGGGAGGAGAGTATAATTATGTACTGTATACCATATATCTGTGGTAAATTGGGCCCTATACAAAACATACAGAGAATTGTGTTTATTAACTTTATTTAGAGTCAGGACACCCAACTCTGGTTAGGTGGTAGTTGGATAAGTCAGACCTGGGCAGTGGAAGAACCAAATCATACAAGCTAGAAATTTCCACTTGGCTGAGCTGTATAATCTGGGCAGGCCTCAGGTGTGAGTCATGGGAAGAAATCTGGAAGGACAAATGCCATATCAGAGGATGCTTCATGACTGGTGATTATTAGAGGTCCAGGTTGGAGAAAGGCAATTGGGATGAAGAAGGTCTAACTTAGGAGTTGTTCACTGAAAAGGAGGCTAGGAGCAAGAGGAGAACATGAAACAGGAATTATATAGATTTGTGTCATAATAGCAAAAACAACAACTGTTAGCTTAGTAATTCTAATAGCTTGCTATATGCCAGTCCCTGTACTTGTATTAAGATATTTACATATACTATCCATCCAAATCTCATTTAATAGGTATTACTATCATCATCATTTTCCTGATGAGAAAACTGAGTCTTAGAGAGATGAAGTAATTTGCTCAAGGTTATAGGCATGTAATTAGCAAAGCAGGGATTTGAATTTAGATGTGTTTTTCTCTAAAGCTTGGATTCAGATAAATAGATCTGGCAGCACTAGAAGATTAAATGCAGTGGGGGCTAGGGGGAATGGATGCGCAGTGACCACTAATGGAGTGACTTTAGTATTCAAGAGAGCTAGGAGCATCTAAAGTAAGGGAGCTGCAGTAGGGATGGAGAGGAAGATACACATACAAGATCGGGTAAGAAGGCATACTACAACAGTGGCTTCCTAATCTCGATGAGTATCAGATTCTTTGTGGAAGTTCTGTATATTTATTTTTGAAAGTAGATTCCCACAGCATACCTCAGGCCTTCTGAATCAGAACCTCTGGGGCAGGGCTTGGTATTTTTACAAAGCACCCTAGTTCTGAAGCTCTGCCAGGTTTAAGAACCACAGATCTATTGGCCTTGATTTAGATGTTTGGGGTGGAATATGAGAGATGGAAGATTCTAGGATGACATCCAAATTTCTGAATTTTGTGACTGAGTAAATTATGGGCACACTCCACTAAGCTAAGAAATAACAATAGTTTTGAAGGATAAGATGCTGAGCTCAGTTTTGGACATGTTGAGATGGACCAGTCCCGTGGGGAGTTGGATACCAGAGTCTAAAGCTTGGAGGAGAGGCCAAGACTGAAAATTTAGATATGGAGGTCATTGGTATTTGCAGGGTGGTTGCTGTATATTTTACGTGGAATTTTCAAAATATCCAAACCTTCAATTTTTTCTCAATAATCAAATAGTCACTCTACATCTTAAGTACATTCCCTTTCTGACTCTTTTTCTGACTCTTGACCGAGTCTATTGCTTTTTAAATTTAAGTAACCACTTCTTTATAGCTCCTTCAGAGTCATGCACTGTTATAAGTACTTATTTGCATCATCTCATGGGATTCAAACCAACCACTTGTTAAAGTAAAATTTATTATCCCTATATTTTAGATGAAGAGATTTAGGGAGGCTATGTAATTTGCCTAAAGTAATGTAGAATCAAATGGTTGAGTCAGAATTTGAACCTAAGATTCCTTCTGACTCCAGCTTCAGAGCTTTTTGGCTATTTCACAATAGAGCTGTTCCCAGGTCAGGCAGACAATACTCATATTACCTTTGCAAAAGAAGCAATGCAATCTACCATCAGTAAATTTTACAGGCTAATTCCAAAGTATGCTTAAATACAGAAAAATACATTTAGAAAAAATAAGTTCAATGTTTTTGGAGGCACGGGATGCTTAGTAAATAATACTTATTTAATAACATGAGTTTATGTGTACTTTCCTGGGATCATTAGGATTGAACTGATCAACGTATCTTTTGACCTTTGTCTAATAGCACATGGAGTAGTTTACATTTTCTGTACTCTCAGAGAAAGGGGGTGGGGAAGGGTATAGTATTAGTTTTCTGGCTCAGGAAATTCTGTTGCACGGTTTGGCCTTCCAGGATTTTCCCAACTTTGTGTTGTATATTCAGATTTGGGTTGAAATTAAAATGGACTCTTGGTAAGCTCAAGTTGAAAATATGTCTCAGCACTAACATTGTTATTCTTTAGATTTGGATAAATACAGACAACTGCCACATCTTCTTGGTAGCACTGGTAAGTATGAGAAGGCCTGGTAAAAAATATGCAGGCCATTATGAAGATTGGCAAGTTGGAGTTGATACACTAAAAGAAATTACATTCTTTTCCACAAGATGAGTCATACAGCTGAAACTGTGTGGTATATCATCTGGGCCAACAAACATAATAATGATATTTAACCTCCAAGTGATAGATATCTAAGATAACACTACACCTAGATGACAACTCAGGTGACAATAGCCCAGCTTTTTTGGAATGGGAACAGAAGAAATGCTAATTGAGCAATTATTTTTTCAGAGGGAACTCAAATATGGTAACACTATTAGAGCTTTAATAATCTCCAATAAACTCTGGTTACTAAAATTCAAGATAAAAATAACTTCTACCCGTATATAAAATATGGAACTATTTGGGCTATGATCAAGGAGAAAAAGTCTGTCAGTTAATTAAGAGTTAGGTAGCTAGAATTTGCCCCCAGATCCAGGTAAGCGTAAGGTAAGGGAAACCTCACCTAGCTGTGAAAAGGCAACCTTACCGTCAAGTTTGTTTTCCCTAGCCCCACCCAGCCAAGTGCATTCCTATTGCTCAGGTGTGCCTGTTTATCCCCAAGTCCCAGCCACACCTACTCCCTGTTCTAACCCCACACCAAGGAACATATAAAAAGCCCCTCCCTTTAGATCTCAGAGCACATATCTTGGAGTCACTATTGATTCTTGACCTACTTCCCCTTGTCCATCATGTCTAGACAGGTATACCAACCTCTTTTCTATTCTACACTTGGCACATAGTAGGTGCGAAATATCTGTTTGTGCCTAGATTTGGTTTTGACTCTCGTTTTTCTGTTCTTCCACATCTTAGCTTGTACCTTTGATCTCATTTCATAACCTCTTGATTTTGTCCTTTGGTATTTGGCTGTGCAGACCCTCAGGAGGCGGGAGAGTTCAATGCAAAGAACATGGGATTTGGGATCAGAAAGACCCAAGTTCAGATCTTTGTTCCGTATTTACCAGTTTTGTAAACTCTAAGAAATCACTCCCTTTCTTTGGCCCTTAATTTTATATCTTGAAAATTGGAGTTAAAAATGTCTGTTTTATAGAGTTATTGTTGGGATGAAAATCAGAATAAATACAAAGAACTTGGCACCCTTTTGGTGCTCAATCAATATTTCAATATTTGTTGAATGGCCATTTCCTGTCTCCTCATGTCTGAGACCAGATCCAGATTCAGTCATTTATTTGATTCCATTCATTCTGGACTGGGGAATAAAGCCAAGAATTATGCTTAGAAAGCATTTATAACACTAGTAACTCGAGAGAGGTGAGTTGGAGGTTTATAGACCATCTCATTTACTGGAGCTAAAGTTATCTGTCAGGGCCAGATTAAAACACTGACAAGACCTATGCACAGGTGAGATAAAGATGCCCCTCCACATATTCCACATGTAAGTTAAAATTTAAAAAAATAAAAATGCCTAACAAAGCCCAATAACGTTCTCTTTTTTTTCCTCATGATGTCTACTCTGCAGCTTTTTAAAAATATCAAATTCTTAAAAACAATAACAACAACAACCAGTTTTAAAATTGGTCTGAGATTGCCCTTGCAGGCCTTTCCTGCACACAGTAGCTGAGGCAGGTAGAATAGGGGAGAAGGATTATCAATCAATCAATGTTTTTTAAACCCCTGAGATAAAATTTTTTTGAGAGTTTACTCTATTTGGACCCTTAAAAAAAAACTGTTAGCTTCCATCTTCTGTGGGTATTTTGTCTATTCGGCCCAGGTTTCTATTACTTGTGACACAGAAATAAGAGTTTTCTCCAATAATAATCCTTAGACTTTCTGCATGTCCCAACTTGTTAAAGTCTTGTGTTAATGCAAGCTCGTGGCAAACAATGTGGATTGAATACCCAACAGACATTCCCCTCATAATTCCTTGCCAAGAGAACTCCAATACTGTTCAGTTATTAGGCCCATGTTCTTTATTGATACCTCCTTAGCCTCAGTGGGTGAGTGAGGATTAGGTTAAGGCAATCCTGGTGTAATTCCTTTTCTGCTTGGTAACGTTTGATTTTATACAGGTGCAATCTTGCTCGAGAAATGTGAAGGCAAGTAAGGGAAATTTTAGGTTTCCTTTGCTCTGCAAAGGGACAAAAGGTTCATACTTTCCTGAATCTGGTCATTGTTGGACGAGGACTGGTGCCATGGAAGCTCTCTTGAGATCATGAGAAAATGAATATGAGGACAAAACTGACATGCTAAGAATGGCAGAGGAAAATATGGCAAGAACCTCGATCCTTGATGTCACTGAGTCACTGACTGAATCTATGCTGGAACCATTAGGAATCAGTCCTTATTGTTTAAGATACTTTTAGTCATGTTTTCTATTACAAGCATTTAAAAGCATCCTAGGTAATTAATGTTAGAGGCACCTCTCACAATTTGTACTTATTTTTCAGAAATGCTTACTAGAAATTGCTATTGCTGGTTATAAGATTCATCCTAAACAGACTGAATTTTCTAAAAGATTGTCAATCTCTCTAAAAATAAAAGCATGACTTGATTAGCAATTGTTTAGTCTGGTATTTCTCAAATTTCTATTATTTACATCCCAGTTTTATGATTTTGTCATATCCTTGTGTCATCTGTACTAATAAAAATATTTTTCTTTAAGTTGTTCCTTCTTTTTAATATTAAATACATCTATTTAAAAAATAAACTTTCTTATTAACTAAAATTGAAAACCAGTATTATTTGCCTTAAATAGAAGATAATCATAAAAAGAAATACCATGAACTGAGTAATGTTATTAAATTCTTGCCAGATATAGTTTCCTGTGAAGACTGAGCTGGAGGCCTGCTATTTCTGTTGAAAGGAGACACTAGGGAGTGCTCCTGAAGTGGTAAAATAATCCCTATGCCAACTGGTACTATTTCTTTGCCATAACCGGAAGAACTAAAAAAGAATGTCGAGGGAGATATCTATTACCAGCTGAATTTATCTAAATGTCATGCCGGTGCCTTCTAAAATCATCTGGTATGCCACCAGTGCTCTGATTGCCCCTAAAACTGACTTGCCAGATAGCTTTCAAGGGCCTGGCACACTGAGCAATACCTCCTGCAGAAAGGCTCACAGTAACCTTGAAGAGAGGAAAAAAGACCTAAGGATCAGCCTTTGATTGTTGTGATTATGAAAGGTCATAAAAAGCCAATGTTGCAATGTTTTATTATACTTGATAGTAAAGCAAAGACAAGTAATCATCTATTATTCTCTCCATGACAATATTTTTTTACGTTTTGGAATCAGTTGCCGCATTGAGAATTTTTGGAAAACTATGGTACTTCTACTCAGGAAAATGCACAACTGTACGCACACACACACACACAATTTTCACAACCAGAAGGTCCACAGACCTTAGACTAAGAACCAGCATTCTATATATTTTACACACGTTCTCCTCCAGCTCACCATGTGACTCAGTTCAATACAAATTGTGGCTGAGAGCAAAACATGGTTTTCTGAATATGTCTATGAATGAGTAAGAGTAGTAGGTTAATTTAAATGCACTAAACTGGAGACTTACTCTCCCTTAAACATCTACTTTGAATAGACATAGGTTACACTGATATTGCCTTCCAGGAGGTTTCAAGAGACGAGGCAAGTTGTATAAAAGAGTATCAGCCAACTCTATAAAGTCACCCTTTTGAAGTTTGAAATACCACTGAATGTACCTAGTAAAATTATCCCTGGGCAAGCAGACTCCCAAGCCTGGGTGGAGTTCACAAGAGTTACTTAGGTAAAATAAACAAAAATGACAGAAACTTTGGATTGCCTTTGTCTGAACTTGAGTGTCTGGATGGATCAGCAAAAGCAGCAAACCACACACCTGCTTGTCAAAGCAAAGAGAAACCCAGCAGGCACCTGTTTCTTACACTGTCAACTCAGCGTAAGATCTGCAAAGATCTCACAGGATTCTAATTTATGATGGCCCATCAGTCCTTAAAAACACCCCCTCCTTTTTTTCCAGCCAAATAGCTCTACCTTTAAAAGGCACAGGATGAGTAGCAAGATGAAATGAACCATTTTAATCTCTAATTTCAAATGATAATATTAAAAACATTCAATAGTAGGACTAAGACATTAACTATGTAATAAAACCTAGAATAGTTTTTGGACCAAATTTTAATGGGTTATGAAATCACAAATTAAGTTTTTTAATTTTTTTCTCTCAATTTGGTATTAGATTGAGCTAATGGTTAATTTAAAAAATTTGTAAATGATTCAATTAAAACACATTCCTTCCAAACATTACAAAAAATGGATTAAAAGTATTTGATCTTGAAGAGGAGATCTAATTGGTGATGTTCACCTGATACAATTCTTTATATAACAGATGTTAGAAAAATACTAAAAAACCTTGTAAAAGGTGAGTTGCTCATTATCTTCAAGTTACTTGATTTATACAGTATTAAGAACCACCTGCAATTTTCCTTTAGTTTTTAGTTTACTTAACACTTGGTCAGAGACATCTAAAAATATCAAATGTCTCAAAAAATTTTTTAAGATCGGTAAAGATTAATTTATCTGCTTCACTGGGTTGTGAGCTTAATTCTGTCTCTGGAAGAATTTTAGATTTAACTTCTTAATAATACTGTGGAAGCTCTAACAAAGGCCATAAGTAAAATATTATGAAAATGTTATTTTTTTTCTTTGAAAATTCTTTTTCTCCAAAGCCAACCAAGGCTGACCAAATTAGGTGATGGCAGACATGCTCTAGTGACTTGAGCACAGAATCAGTTTGATGACAGTTAAATTATCATGTTGCCTTTCTCTGTGGTCTGTGAAAATGTAAACTCTCCCCTCTCAGTTTCTTAATCTATAAGGTGGCACTATCCATGCATAACTTTTCTTTACTAGTACTGGAAATGTTCACTGGGCGAACTTTGAGAAGTGCATTAAAACATTCTTGATGAGTGTGTAATATAGTTCGAATAAAACAAGGCTAACCCTTTCAGAGTTACAGGAAACACAAATTCATTATCCTTCAAGTAACAATAGATAAATATTTGATGACACCATCTGACTAGCAGGGACTGAAATTTATGACTACGCTGTATGAGATCATGAAAGTAGACTGCAAGTTCCTTTAAGGGTATTTCAAACTGCTGACATCGATGCTTACATATGTATATATAGCAATCTATGTGTATATCTATGTACATATATATATTTATCAAAGGAGTGTCTTGTTATTTATTTTATTCTCAAGAATAAAACTGTGAGATATTTGAACAAATACTTTGAGTTGGCAACCAGTGATAAATATTTCCCAATAAATAATCCCCTTAAAGTAACAACCAATCTTAAATCTCATTAAAAATTTCACTTAGATTCTTAGAAATAATCTTGGTTCAAGGCAATAAATATGCTGATTTAATCCCAGGATGGTGTTTTTTTAGTGTGATCCCAGAGCTACCAACTCAAAGTCACTTGACAGCTGGTTCAAAGTGTAGATCTCTGGGTCTTGGGACCCCATGACTTTCCTATTGACCAGAATTACTGGGTGGCTCCCTGCTATCTGAAATTTTAATAAATGTCCCAAATGATTTTATGCACTAGAAGGTTGAGACTATTGTGCTTGAGGATAGTCTCTGGGGACTCAAGTAATTTCTCTACCTCAAGGAAGTAACAGAGTCAAGCTTTTCTATTTCTTATAGTCCTGGAGGGCAGATGGCAGGTTTGTTTTTCTGTGTTTTTTTTTTTGGTGAAGAGAGAGAATTGAGCTGGAAATATCATCACCATAATTCTTAATAATCCCCTCCTGTTCCTTATCATCACCATCATTATAGCTGCTGTCATTTACTGAGCATTTACCATATGCCAGGCACTGTGTTAATTGCCTTTCGAACATGATCTCATTTAATCTTACAATGGGTTTTATGATTGCCAGGTTAAAGTAAAGGAAATGGAGGCTTCAGTTCATACAGTTGGTGCAGGACAGGGCTGGGAAATGAACTGTATGGTTTCTAACAGTGGCTTTCAAATGGTTGTGATAACCTAAAGACAGAACTAACTGGGTGGAGGAGAGAGAGAAATGACATTTGTTAAGCACTTTCCATCAGCCAGATATTTTACATGCATGGTTATATTTATTACTCTCAACAAACCGTGAGGTATCTATTACTATCTTCACAGCACAGATGTCAAAACTGAGACTCAGCAAATTCACCCAGAGTCTCTGCTAATAGTGGACGGGCTCAGATAAAACTCTTTGTCTCTTCTCTTTCCCTCCTTCTCCACCGAACACCGGCTCTACGTTAGAGTCAGATTGCATAGGTTCAAATCTCTAGTCTGTCATATACCAGTTTTGGAATATGTGTTATTGACAAACAACTCAATTTCCCTGTGCCTCAAGTTTCTTCATTTGTAAAATAGGGATAATATTGATATGGATGTCATAGGGATTTTGTGAGGATTAAATGAGTATATGTATATAGTGAGAATCACTTAGAACAGTGTCTCATATAAATCTAGCACTCTACAAGTACAATAATAATTATTAAACCTTGACAGTGGAAATTAGATGGCAAAATGGAAAATGATTAATTTAGGGAAAACAAAAAGAGAATCAGTTGTTTCTAGTTTTTTTTTTTTTCTTCCAGATATTCTAGTTGGAAAGAGTAAGTTGTACACCATAACTTGTTGAACAGGACCAGGGTAACCAGGGTTGGAAGAAACCCTTGCAGAGAGTGGTAGGTGGTCATGACCACAATTAAGAAAAGAGACACTTGGCAGGGGACACTGCACTGGGCTTTGAGCTCTTGTTTATGAAAAGGAGACTGAGTGGTCATTGTAAAGACTCTGATTTGATCTATTGCTTTTACTTCAAAAGCCAACAAAATCATGATCATCACTGGAAAAATTTTGAAAATTAGACAAAAATATATTACCCTTCATTTGTATAATGGTAGGTAGCTTATGTTTGTCCCTAGAATACTGTATGGTTTCGGCCTTTGTAAGCTTCTTACAGGATAGTTTAGATAAAGGTAAGATCTGAAGGGAAAATTTTAAAAAAAGATGATTATGAGGATGCCTCATCAGACTTAGGACTCTTCAATCTGCAGACATGAAAGGTGAGACGACAGGAAGAAATCACAAATGAACTTGTCTATGAAATAGAAATGGACTCACAGACATAGAGAACAGACTTGTGCTTGCCAAGGGGGAGGGGGATGGGGGAGGGGTGGAGTGGGAAGTTGGGGTTAGCAGTGCAAACTATTATATATAGAATGGATAGACAACAAGGTCCTACTGTATAGCACAGGGAACTCCATTCAATATCCTGTGACAAACCATAATGGAAAAGAATATACATAAAACAAGAATGTGTATATATAACTGAATCACTTTGCTCTACAGCAGAAATTAACACAACATTGTAAATCAACTATACTTCAATTTTTTTAAAAAAAGATGAATGAGATTAGAACCCACCATCCGTCCATCCATCCATCCATCCTTCCATCCATACATCCATAGCTAACTGTGTGCTAGGCATTATACTAGGTACTTGAGATGTAATAATGAGAAAGCAGACATGCTTTCTGCTCTTATTGAGGTTACAGACTAGTGTGGAGACAGACGAATGCCTATTACAATATAGTATAGTGGGTGCTATGGAAGCAGCACTCAAATCCATGATCTACATGCTATGAGTGACCTTCCCAAAACTTAAATCTGATCTTGTTACTCCCTGTTTAAAATCCTGCAGTGGCTCACAGTCGTGCCTTCAGGTTGAAATCCAAGATCTTTAGTGTGACCTCACATGATCCTTCATCATCTGCCTCTGGCCATTTCTCCAGCCTCATCTCATCTCTCACTATGATGCTGGCCCTGTCTCCCCCTTCTTCCATCCATTCACAGGGAACTATCTGGAGTTATTAAAATGCCCTGTTATTTCAAGACTTAGAGCCTTAATGTTTTTCTGTGTTTTGTGACCTCTGCCCTTCTCCATCTGGCCATCTCTAGCTCATTCATCAGACTATTCTACTATTCTGGCTCAAGCACCAAATAGTAAATATACTGCACCAGTATCTTTATGGTTTGTTGAGAAATCGGCTGTTAATGGGCTTTACCTGATTGCTCTAATAACCCTCCCTCCTCGCCCTGCCCCCTTGTTAGATTCAGTGCCTTTGCTTGCTGGCTCCCATAGCTCCCTGAATTTATTTTTCTTTGCCTGCTGGGTTGGCAGTGTTTGTGGCCGGTACAGTGTAGAGAACTGACTCAGACTTCCACTTCTCTTGGCTTATGTGGTCAGACACAATCCTGCGCTCCCAGCCCCATCTAAGACCATCAGGAGTTTCTGTACTCTTTCCCAGCTCATTCTTAATCTTCCTGCTAAATTTTCTGCATTGTGTATACATGATAGCTGGGGTCAGAGTGACAGTAATTTACTGGGCATGAGATGGTGAATCTGCTGTTTCTACTGACTGACTCATTGGACATCTCCTAATGAGTCTGTTTTCTTGCCCACGTGGGTAGCTTCAGTAAAGGCAGTGGGCAGACAGGGACTTGGGAGTGGACAGCACAGTGATTAAACTGGGGCCATTCACATGAGAGTTTAAGGACTTCAGGTCACCAACTCAGGTGATGGATGCCTGAGAAAAAAATCAGAGAAAAGGAGAGAGGACATGGGTAATCTGGCCGTAATTAAACTTGCCAACGAAATGGTCTATTATTCTAATATCCACATTTGGCAAACTTTTAATAAGCTTGTACTTATAACCTTATCATTTATGTGATGAACAAACCTGAAAGAACTATTTATAAAGCCTGAACCACCTCCTTATACTACCAGCTCTTGATTTCTAAACAGACTTAGCCTTAAAAAAATGCAGATCTTGCTCGGTATCTGAGCCACGGCCCTAAAATGGAACCTTTTTGCAATTCTGAAAGTAACCTTTTCATTTAAAATTGAAGGCTCTGTAGGGAACATATCAATCATTGATGAAAAACTGGTAGGAAACAGTAGTGCTGAAGACTTACTAGTCTGCTGTTTGCAGACTTCTTCTGATTTCCAGGGAATATACTGAGACCTTTGCAGATCTTTCAGACTGGTTGCAATTTCTTTGCCCGTGGTCGGTCCTTCACTGTTTTAGTCATGCAGTCTCTTGTGGTTCCCTTTAGAAGGAGTTGAGGCTGTGAGTCAAAGCTTTAACCTTTTGCTTATAGTTCAGAATTGTGATGTGAAGAATTAGTAAAGTCCCTTTTTCAACATACTTGTCTACTTGACTGGAATTCTTCTGGGCAAACTTAGAAGGTCAAAATGCCCCTTTAGTTCTTGAGTGAAAAAAGCAACATTCAGAACAGCGTGTGTGTGTGTGTGTATGTATGTGTATATATACACATATATGAAAAACATGGTCCGTTTTGTGTCAAAAAGAAGGGAATATAATATGTAGTTATAAGTGCTTGTATTTGTGTTAAAAATAAAACTTGGGAAGGATCTAAAAGAAACTATTAAAGGTAATTACCTACAGGGTTTGGAGGTAATGATAAAAGTCCATTCAGTATTACAACACATGTTAGTGGTGTGTTTGCTTTCAGGTTATATATATATACATATATATATAAAATATATATATTTAATATTAATTAATTAAGTAATTTATTTTGGCTGTGCTGGGTCTTAGTTGTGGCACGCGGGACCTTCATTGCAGCATGCGGGATCTTTAGTTGTGGCACGCGGGCTTCTTAGTGGCAGCATGTGGACTCTTAGTTGCGGCATGCATGCGGGATCTAGTACCCCGACCAGGGATCGAAGCCGGTTCCCCTGCATTGGGAGTGTGAAGTCTTACCCACTGGACTACCAGGGAAGTCCCTCAGGGTATATCATATCTGTTCAATAGCATGGACTGTTCCAGTCACTCTAATGAAAGTTGCTATGTTGAGAGCACCATCTCTGTGCCAGTGCCTTCAGATGCTACCTTCATTTAATCCCTTCAGCAGTCCTTCTAGGCAGCTAATAATGTTCATGTTTTTAGACGAGGAAACCAAGCCTTGGAAACATTAACTGACCAAACAAAGATCAGAGAGTTAGAAGTGTCAGAACCCATAACTGGCATCTTCTGACTTCAGACCCAGTGTACTTTCCCCTATATTGAGCTGACCACACCTTCATTATTGCAGATGTGATGATTATATCCAGGGGCCAAAGTACACAGCTATTCAATAAATATGTATTAAATGCTTACCATGGACTAGGCACTGTGGCAATCACTTGTGATCTGAGAAAAACAAGAATAGTGAAGACAGACAAGGAAACAATGAAGCCTAATATTAGGCAGAAAGTGCTTTTGATGGAATTAAGCACAGAGGGTGGCATCCCAGAAAGAACATTTAACTGAACTGGGGAAGTTCATGGCAGTTTTCCCAGAGATGAGTCTTGGAGGACATGTGGTATTTAGCTAGGAGGAAAGAGGGTCAAGTGTATTCCAGGCAGGGGGAACAACACATACAAAAGCACAAGGTTTTGAAAGAGCACTAAATTTTTGAGGAATAGTCAGTAGTTGGGCATGTCAAGAGCATAGAATAGTGGAGAGAAATGAGGCCAGAAAAGGAAAGGGTCTTGTAAGTCACACTAAGATACTTGAACTTCATCCTGTAGCTATGGGAGACCATAAAGAATTTTTAATAAAGGAGTGAAAAGATTAAACCTAGAGCTTAGAAAGATTACTCTGACAGGAGACTATAAATTGATCATTTTTAAAAAATTGAAGTATAGTTGATTTACCATATGGTGTTAGTTTCAGGTGTACAGCAAAGTGATTCAGTTATACACATATATATGTATATATTTATATTTTGGGGGAAAATATAAATATGGAAAATATTTATATTTTCCATTATAGTTTATTACAAGATATTGAATATAGTTCTCTGTGCTATATAATAAATCCTTATTGTTTATCTAGAGACTATGAATTGAAAGGGAGCCAGGTATGATGTTGGAGAACTGGTTGGAAGGATGTTATATCAAATTTTATTGTTTCTAGATGCATATATATATATTTTAAACATGTTTTCTGAAATTGGGATGCATCTTACAATCAACAGTACGTCATAATTTAATTGGCAGTATTATTTTCTCTCTTAATGGCCCCCAAACACCAATGTGTCTTATAACGCATGGAATCTCAAATTAGATGAAATATTGGGCTGGCCAAAAAGTTTGTTCAGGTGTTTCTGTAACATCTTACAGAAAACCCAAACGAACTTTCTGGCCAACCCAATATAATGGTCCAGGCAAGAGGTACTGAGGGTCCAACCCAGTTTCCTGGCAGTGGGATAGTAAAGAGGGAAAAGATTTGAGTGATATTTAGATTTTGATATGGCATTGATTATTAAGTAAAAAAAGAAATGTGCAGAATACTACAAGTTGTGGAATAAAAGGTAGGGGTGTGTGTGTGTGTGTATGTTGGGAGGTAGAATATACACACACATATATATATTTTTGGAGATGTATAAAATGTCTCTAGAATGATACACAAGAAACTGATAACATTGATCGCTTCCAGGGAGAGGCATTGGGTGGCTGAGGGAGAACAGAAGAAAAAATTTCCACTGTGTTGCATTTTGTACATGTATTTTGAACTACAGGTATTACGCACTTGAAATATTTCTAAAAAAGGAGGTGTCTGGTAGGAGAAATTGATGAATTTGTTGATAGATTGGGTAATGAGATAAAGGAGAGAAAATGTTTTATATGTCATGTTTTATTCTTTTAATGATTCTCTAGCTTTTTTTTTAACAACTTTATTGAAGTATAACTTATATACCATGAACTCAGCCATTTTAAGTGCACAATCCAATGCTTTCTAATAAGCTTACTGAGGTGTGTAACAGTTTCCACAATAGTTTTAGAACATTTTCATCCTCATGTCCATTTAGTTAATCCTCATTCCCACCCCAGCCCCAGGCAACCACTAATGTCTGTTTTTAAGGCTTTACCTCTTTTGGACATTTCCTATAAGTGGAATCATATAATATGCAGTGTTCTGTGTCCCACTTTTTTCACTTAGTATAATGTTTTTTAGCTTTATAAATGTTGTCACATATTTCAGATGTACTTCATTCTTTTTTACAGCTGAATAACATGCTATTGTATGGATATACCACATTTTGTCTATCCATTCACCAGTAGATGGACGTTTTGGTTGTTTCTGCATTTTGGCTATTATTAACGAAGCTGTTTTGAACATTCATGTTCAAGTCTTTGTGTGAAAGTGTTGCTTCATTTTGCTTGGGTAGACACCTAGGATTAGAATTGTGTTGAATGGAAAATTAATATTTAACTTTAAGAAACAATCAAATTGTTTTCCAAAGTGGCTGTATCATTTTACGTCCTCACCAACAATGTATGAGGTTTCCAGCTTCTTCACATCCTTGTCATTACTTGTCAGTGTCTGTCTTTTGATGGACATGATCCTAGTGGGTATGAAGTGATACCTCATTATGGGTTTGATTTGCATTTCCCTAACGACTAATGATATTAAGAACATTTTCACATGCTTGTAGGCCATTTATATACATCTTCTTTTGTGAAATGTCCATTTAAATCTTTTGCTCATTTTAAAATTGGGTTGTTTGTCTTCTTCTTATTGTGTTGTTAGAGTTCTTTGTATCCTTAACTTTGACTAAGGATCCTTGTCCGCCAATAAGGAGACTCATTTCTCTATCCATTCCTGAAAATCTTAAATTCCTCTACCTTTCAGAGGGACCCTTCAAAAATTTCCCCTACTTATTTTCGGAGTATTTCCATGAAAACACAGGGGTCATTTTGAAAACTGATCTCTTTCCTCACTGCAGACTCAACGAGAGTTACAATATAAATTTTTGCATTACTTTCATTTTTGTAGTGCTTCCAAAGCTCATAACTATCTTCATAGTCAGCCTGAAAAATTCAATCTAGTTATGTCTTACTTTGTAGTGCTCCAAAGGACACTTACTGTCTGGAATTAGGAAGTAGGTAGCTCTAAGATGTGATAAATGATCATAGAAGTAGCAACTTTTAATAAACTAAATACAGAGGCTGTATCAATATTAAATTATATCTCAGTTTTATATCTTATGTTTTATCTGACTTAAATACCAGTCCTTTGAGTAAAATATATTTTAATGCTCTGTGATAAAATAACCACCAAAAGTGGCTTTTGATTTTTAATTCCCCCTGATGAATAATTTTTTTCTTTTATTTTTCTTCCTAAAGTAATCATGCAGTCATTCTCTACTGTATAGCACAGGGAACTCTACTCAATGCTCTGCGGTGAAGTCCAAAAAAGACGGGATATGTATATACATATAGCTGATCCACTTTGCTGTACAATAGAAACTAACAAAACATTGTAAAGCAACTATACTCCAAGAAAAAGAAAAGTAATCACACATTGTATGCAGAGTCTCTACCCCTAATCCTCTTCAAATCTCTCTCTCTCTCACACACACACACACACACACACACACACACACACACACACACACACATACACACACACACTCTCCTTCTAGATTCTAAATGATCAAGGGTCCAAAAATTTCTCTGCCTATATCAAGGGTGGGAGAGATTTCGAATGTAAGTGGCCTAGGCTGGCAGACCGGGTTAAGTAGGAGGGGAAAAAGGTCCTGTTCTTAGTTCTGTTGTGAATGGTCTGTGGCACATGCCTTAAATACTGTTAGAAGGGTCAGTGGCTCCAGAGGCTGCAACTGGCCACTTGTGGTCATAAATCAGACCTCAAGCATATTTGGTTGGGCCCACAGAGTGCAGTTTGCCTGTTTGATTTTTGAACCAACACTTAAAATGCAGGAGATTGAAAATAAAAATGCAATAAAAATGGGAAGATCTGGCCATACTGGGCTCGTTTTCACACAGTACCAACTGGATGGGTCTGAGTGATGTGTACTTCTTTCGGCTAGGATGTTTGTTCTCACTTTTGCTATAGACCGCTTGCACTCCCTGCTTTGAGATGAAAATTCTATGGGCTGCTAAAACTAGAATTTCCCTACCTAGACTGCTTGCTCATTTCATTACTTGTATGATTCCTACAAGGCATTTGCATTTGTAAATGTTTTCTATGGCTGCTGTAACAAATTACAACAAACTTGGTTCCTTTAAAACAACAGAAATGTATTCACAGTTCTGGAGGCAAAAAATCTGACATCAAAGATGTTGGCAGGGGCTGTGTTGCCAGCAGAGGCTCTAGAGGAGAATCCATTCCTGGCCTCTTCCAGCTTCTTGTGGCTCCAGGAGTTTCTTGGCTTGTGGCTGCATCACTCCACCTCTGCCTCCATCTGTATAGGACCTGTCCTCATCTCCCTGTGTCTCTCCTCTGTATGTTTCTTACAAGGATAGTTGTCATTGGATTAAGGACCACCTGGATCACCCAGGGTGATCTCATCTCCATATCTTAACTTTTCCCAAATAAGCTCATATTCCCAGGTTCTGGGGATTAGGACATGGACATTTCTTTTTAGGGATCATGATTTAGCCCACTACAGTAACCAAACTAGAGGATCCTGGAGGACATTCAAACAGAATGGGGAGTTGAGGCTGGTGCCATCCATCAGGATAGAGAAATGGAATGAGGACAAGACCATAGAGAGCATTTCTGACTCAGGTCTTAGTGTAACAAGCGAAACAAACAGCCTTAAATCTGGGGTCCCCACGTTTTAGCAAGGTGAATTAGGAGACACTAAGTTTCTGTGATTCATCAATTTCACCTTGGCTTAACTGTACTGGTTTAATTGCTTGCTTGACCTTTGCAATGATTATCTTAACTAGGTATATAAGCTACCATCTGTGTAAACTTTCAGTTGCCTAACACTACAAGAATCATCTAAAAGGTAAAACAAATATGAGCATTTTAATTAACTTACAACTAAGACTCTTTTCTGCTCAGTGGAAAGATGGTGGGAGAGGAGATGTGAAACCACGTAATAAATAAAAATAGGTACTCAGAGACTAGCTACTGGGGGGCAGGCAACTCTGCCTCATGAGCACCAGAAAGCCAATCCTCTCAGAAAGCTCCTAGCTGTCTAATTTCTTGGCATCATGGAAAGTTAGGATAGAAAGGGCTGCAGGGATAGTTCTAGCTCTCATCTGAGGCTTCAGCTAGAACAGTCAGAAATGTGTGGAAAATTGAGGCAGATTAAATGTGAGGAGTACAAACGGCACACAATCCATCTAGAATCTAGAAATTTTTCTAGTGCCTGTTTACAGATTTCTTTCTGCATTCTGGTGTTTCCCTTCTAGAGAAAACTTGTGTGTTTTGTGTGTGTGTGTGTGTGTTAAAGAGGGGTGCCTGGAAAACCATACTCGGTCTCCCCAGAATCCAAACCTTAACTGGACAATTATATTGGTATCCCCAGAGACACATAGCTGGAAGAGTTTAGCGTTCCCCTGCGGAGATCTGGTGGGGATTTTCTTTGCTGGAGCATGGTAACCAGGGCAGCGAGAAGCCCTGGAGGCTGGTCAGAGGCTAACCCAAACAGCTTTGCTTAATTCTGGGCTACTGCTGGGGGCTGCGGGGAGCGGCTGGCAGAGAGAAGTATCTGACATTCTTGCCTGCTGACATCAAGCTGCAAAGCTGCTGCCCTCTGGTGAGTCAACGGCAAAAGGCCCACATCGTTCGAGATCTGCTGCCCAATCAGAGAAGACGGTGCCACGCCTCAAAAATCTTTCTAACCCTCAGCATTATGCAGCCTTCGAATAGCTCCTTCCAGAGAAAGAATGCAGAAATGATTAAACTCGTAAGCAGCATAGAATCTACAATAATAAGATAAACTCCACATTCACTTTTAAAGCAATTTAGAACTATCGAGAGCCAGCACCCTGGATTTTACTCATTTAAAAAAATATTTAAACTTTTTCTTTTATGCTGAGGCAAGAAGGCATACTGAAGGACTCACTGGTGCTTTGGGGCTTTCTGGATATTAAAATTGAGATGTACTGGAATGACAATGATATCCTTAGATAGCATTGAGTTCCAATGGCAGTTATTGGAACTCAGCCAGCATATCTAGAGTTTTAGCTGTTATAATGAGAATTTTAGGTATAAATATGTATATATGTAAATTCTATGGTGAAAATGAAAATTAAGTGTAGAATATCTCCTCATCTTATTAATCAAGTTTGTGCTGCTGTTTAGTAATTTCTCTCAACTTCCCTCTGTTGAGCAGAAATCAGTGGGGAAATATCATGCACGAGGCAAGAGGTGAATTATCTGCTTAGTGCAGCACAAACCTGCTTGTCAGGAAGAGCAGAGTCCCTTCCACAGCATTGCCACCATATGGCATTGGCATATCGTGGAGTCCATAAAAGGGACTGACATTGTAAAAGATTAACTGGTCTTATTTGGCAAGGTCAGGTATCTGGATGGCATGCTATAAAATGGTTAGAAGAGGAAAGACAATCTGTAGTTGGAGGCCATCTGAGATTTTGGCACTGGCTTTCCTTACAGTCCTGCCATCTGGTTTGGATTTTCAGGAGTAAAAAGTTTCACTTGACCAAGTGAGCATGCTCTCTGCATGGCTGTGGTACTACAGCACCACTAGGAAAAGAGAGAAGAATTGGACCTGAAGAAAAGCCTGCAGCCAGCACTGTGACTGTTTCCCACAGGACTGGAGAGCTTTATCATCCTTCCTCTCCTACATGCAGGACAAAAAGAGTTGAAAGGGAGGCTAGATTATACATACTTATTCATTCATTCATTCATTCATCCATTTGTTTGTTCATTCATTTATTCAATTAATAAAAATGTTTTTTTTGCATATCCCAGGTGGCAAGCATGAGGATACACTGTTCTTGTTCAGAAGAGGAAACAGAGAAAGAAATAGATAATTGCAATGAAATATAATTAGTGCTCTAATAACAGCAATAGGTATTGAACTCATTAAATACCAGGAACTTTGCTCAGAGCTATAAATGAACCCCTACAATACCAAGATAGGGGTTTGGCTATTACTCCCTTTTGGAGAAACCGAGGTTGAAGAGATTAAGTCCTACAACCTGGAAGCAGTAAAAAAAAAAAAAAAAAAATTAAGCCGAGACACTTTGACTTGAAGTTTGGGTCCTTAACCACACACTTCCAGATTTGGGGAAAGATGACTAAAACTACAACAATGATTAAAGATGACTAAAACTACAACAAAAATTATCTACAGTGACCCTTGAAAGCAAAATAACTCTCTAAATGAGGGTATTGGTGTGCTGGCTGGGGCATTAGGGACTGGTGGTGATTTGTAGGCAGAGGTAGCTGCATATTTGAAGGCCATGGGAGGTGTGTTGTCAGGGGAAATGAAAGTGATTAAATAGTGTTGGAGGTTTCTGTGGGTGATCTGGTTTTTTATTGGTGCATAACAAAACATTCCCAAACTTAGTGGCTTAAATAATCATGATCATTTATTTAGTTCACAGATCTGTAATTTGGTCAGGGCTTGGTGGGGACAGCCCCTTTATATTCTATGCAGTGACTGCTGGGTCTGCTTCAGGTATGGCTGAACAACTGGGGCTTTTCAAGCATTTCTATCTTTACGTGATCTCTTCACGTGGTGTCTCAGGCATGGCAGCTTCAGGGAGCTGAACTTACATGGAAGCTTAGGCTTCTAATAGTGCATACTCCAAAAGAGACTGCCAGATAGAAGGCATGTTGCCATTTATGACCTAGTCTCAGAAATTACATAGCCTGACTTATGCCAGACTCAATTAGTTGAGGTAGTCAAAATGTCCTGCTCAAGTTCAAGTGGAGGGGACACAGATTCTACCTCTTAATGGAGAAGTAGCAAGGTTCTGGAAAAGCATATAGGGACCAGAAATACTGTTGCATAATTGTTTTGGAAGTAAAGTAGGGTAAAGGCAGCATAGTTAGTCATGAAAAAACAGAGTTGGAGTATGATGGGCTTTGATTTCAACTATGGGCTTCACCACTTATTAGCTGGATTACTTTGGCCAAGTTGTTTAACTACTTTTTGTGTCTCAGTTTTCTTATCTGTAAAATGAGGAAGCTAGTACTGATCTTATAGAATTGCTAATGGTTAGAGAATATATGTAAATCCTCTGGCATTGAGGACTGGCACACAGTAGGTACTTCATAAGACCTGTGATTATTGACGGGCTAGTAGCAAGACAGATAATTGCAGAGGGAGAGTGGGCCAAGTTGTGGAAGGGCTTTCATAGCTAACAGTAAGTTGGTGAAACCATAATAGCGCTAATAGTCAAAAGTTACTGAAAAGTAGGCACAGTGCTAAGCTCTTTCAAAGAAGTATCTCATTGAAACTTCACAGCAAACCTGTGGAGAAGGACTATTGTTATCCTGTTTTATAGATGAAGATATTCAGGATCAAAGAGGTTAAGAAACTTTCCTAAGTTGGTAAGTAGCAAAGACAGGATATGAATCAAGGGGATTGTGTTATCAAAGCCTGTACTAGGATAGCTTGAATTTTAACCCGAAGGCTATTGGAAGCTACTAAAAAATTTTAAACTGGGCAGTCCTATGGTCAAACTTGTTCTTTAGAAATCAGTGTGGAAAACAGATCAGGGGCTGGCAGCGGGGAGAGTAGTTAGGAGATGATTGCTCTAGCCCAGGTGAGAAATTTTGAGACATCTGAAATATTGAAGATATAAGTAGCGTGGGAGACATAAGAAGTGGAGGAGGTCCTAAGAAGGTAGTGGCAGTCATCCTTGATTTTTGATTGGATGTGGAAAGAAAGAGGGAATTTCTGTCATCATTCGTCAGCTCTGAGTGCAGGCACTGGCATGTGCATTATTACTCAGGGCTCTAAGTAGAGAAAGAAAACAACCCCCCGGGTGCCTTCTAACCTAAAGCATATTTCCTAAGTCGTCCACTCTCAGTCTAGACTGAAAACAAACAAAACAGACTTCTCTTGAAGCTCTCAGATCTCTCACCTTGCAATTCTAGCTTTCAAATTCCGTGCCGAGTTTCCTTTCCCACACCCTAAACCCTTGTACCGGGGATTACAATGATCGTTTGTGTGTACGAGGTGATTGTTCCTTCCACATCAGGGGCCTTGGGAGGATGACCTAAGGTTGCTTTCTCCTGTCCTTACTTCCTCTACCCAGCACTGTAACTACACATGCAATCTGCTGGTTCTTATAAAGGAGGCTGACTGGTGCTGTGATGTGGTCTTCAGGAAGCCAGGGGGATCTCCAAACGAGGTACCTATTGGCTGTGTCATTTAGTTTCATGTGAATTTCCTTTGGAGGGACAATATGTGCTTTGAAGGACAGAGAAAGAATACGTGTCATTAGATAAGGCATTCCACTTTTCTGATTAAGGACTTTAATCTATTGCTGGGTCAAGGTCTGAGAAATAAACTGGCCCTCGATGAAAAAGTTAACTAAAGTAAGTGAAGAAACCAACAGACAACCCCTGAAACCTAGTTTTTCTGCATGAAAACATCTGTCTTTTCAAATTATTTTCTTTAAATTGGAATAATTTCTGAGATGAAAAAACTTTGCTGTGATCTTTCGTGATAGATATATTTACTGTTATTTACTTGTTTATACCTTCTAGGTTCGTCTTTCTCTGTTTCCTTTATAATAGGATTAATTTCTGAAAAGTAACTTTATTCTGATGCTACATTTTGAATAAATGACTGCCTCTCCCAATGGACAATGGAGGTTGGCATTTTGAACAGTTTTTGTCCACTGACTGGTGCATTTAGATATAGTGGATGCTCCATTTAACTCAGTGTTTCAGACAATAAATCACTTGAGGAGAGACGATTATTCTCATTGTTTGAACATGTGTCTATGCACATTGCTTGGTCATTTAATAGATAGTTATTAACTCTGCTGTTCGCTGTCAGTCTCTGAAGGTGTAAGCTAGTTCAGTTGTACCAGTGCATGAGGTCACTGGATGCTCACACAGTTTGGTCACACTCCTGCTTTACAATCTCAAATCTAGCTTCCCTTAATAATCAGGGAGGCTTAAACTTGGCTTTGCCCACTGAATTATTCCTTCTGAGAAATCATCCACTGTACCTCGATTACACGTCAATGTTTTTTAATTACAAAGAACAACAACAAAAAAAGACCTATTTTATGATTTAGAAACTTCCCCTAAACGGGAATTTCCAATGAAACATTAAATTGGTGAATGGTAATGAGCGAACAACTGATGAGGTCACACTTTCTTGTTATGAAAGTATGAAAGTATGTTATGCTACTACGAGCCCTGTAGAGTGGCAAGAGATTAGAATATAAAAGTTAGAGAAGGGTCTGGTTTCTGCTTCGAGGTCTTTTTGCTTGTTTAAAAAAAATTTCCCAAACCATCAAACATCAGACAAAAGCTATTTTTCCATTAATTAAACCTTGTATTTAGGGGATTATTTTTCTTTTGTCCCAGAAGGAAACCTCTTGCTTGAGACAGCTTCAGCAATTTAACCACATTTTCCAAACATATAGAGCAAATAAGAGGCAATCATTCATCGGTCATAAAGATAAGCCAAGGAATGGGAATACTTTGGTAGGTCACGTCACTTGACAGAAACTTTGGACTGATCCTTTCCTGGTTCAAGAGTTCAACCATAAGACCTACTTTCCCTATCAGCTGGCTCAAGCTGATAAGGTCCTGAAGCAAGCAAGATTCTTTATGAGCTTTTATTTAATTGTCCTTACGATATAAAGATTGGGGGTTAGTCTGCAGAGAGTTACTTCTGGTTGGTCTATTTTTCTTTTGAATAAATCACTGTCTCCCTGATTGGACAAGGTAAATGGAGTTTGAGTAAATACCTTTTTTTTTTTTTTAACATCTTTATTGGTCTATAATTGCTTTACAGTGTTGTGTTAGTTTCTGCTGTATAACAAAGTGAATCAGCTATATGTATACACATATCCCCATATCCCTTCCCTCTTGAGCCTCCCTCCCACCCTCCCTCTCCCACCCCTCTAGGTGGTCACAAAGCACTGAGCTGATCTCCCTGTGCTATGCAGCTGCTTCCCACTAGCTATCTATTTTACATTTGGTAGTGTATGTATGTCAATGCTACTCTCTCACTTCATCCCAGCTTACCCTTCCCCCTCCCCGTGTCCTCAAGTCCATCCTCTACGTCTGTGTCTTTATTCCTGTCCTGCCCCTAGGTTCTTCAGTAGCATTTTTTTTTTTTTTTTAGATTCGACAATGTTCATTGCAGCACAATGAGTAAATACTTTTCATCAAATTTCTGGTGCCCAGTACAGAGCCTTTATCTCTAATGGGTTTCCTGTGAGTACTTATTGAAGAAAATAATTATAAAGCTAGCCTTAGATTGTTGATTGGTTAGGGATAAACATGATTCAAGAGCAGAATAATCAAGTAAGAGCAAGTATTGTACTGTATGCCCATCAAATGGATTTGTTGCAGATGATGGAGACAAGGGTAAGTTTGAAGGTGCCAGACTTCTCTGAAATTGCATATGTTATCTGCTATTAGAATGGGCTGAGTCTGTCTTCTTCCCAGGAATTTGGCTCAAAAGGAGTTCATTCGGGGGTGTTACCTCAAAAGTGGTGTGAAGGCCTGTATCCTAGAGAAGCTTCAATGGATTTTAGTTCCTATGCTCCTTTGAAAGGAACTGGGTGTTTCTGATCTCACTTACCTTCCCTTCTATTCCCATCCTCCTCCCATCTTTCCTTCTATTTAGTCTGGTGAACACCAATGATAGAACATTTTCTGCAGCTTCCGTCCTAGCTCGTGTTCTAGTTCTGACTGTGTCACAAACTCATTGTTGACCTTGAAGAAGTTAATTAACCTCCCTGAGCTTCAGCTTCTTCAGCTGTACAGTAAATAATTGAATGAGATGATGGTCAAGGTGCTTTTACTAATTCTATGATTCTATTATTCTGTGACTAGACCCTAGTTAGAATAGCTTAAGTTCAAGACTTGATCCTAAACTAAGATGCAGATATTAATCTATCATTTTTTCTTTAAAGGTTGGGCTTAATTCTCTGATATCAGGTAACTAAACACTTCACATTCATCAGTATGGATATCCACTGGGTGCCTGACACTTAACCAAGTAGAATGCTTATCTGTGGCTGAGAATCTAAGAATCTCTCTGGTACAATCCCTTGGGTTAGTGAAGGTTGAAAGCTATCAGGTTTCATTGTCTAAGAGGACTGTGGTTCTAACAGATTTTCAGGCATTTTGGAATACAATAGTGTAAACAGATGAAGACATAGTTTTTGGCATTTTCTTCTTCTAAGTGGCACAAACATCTCCATGTCATAACAACATCATTATGGCTCGTATCACTTATTGAGAGCTTACTATATGCTAGACACTGTTGCTAAATGTCTATAATCTTTAGTTCTCTCAAAAATGTGGTAGTTTTTATAATTATTATTTTTGTTTGAAATTATCATATATATGTGCATAAAATACATATGTACAGTTTGTAGAAGAATTAGAAAGCAAATACCCAATACACATTTCTCAGTTTAAGAAATATAACTTTATCAGTCCTTAGATGTCCCTGTGTACCCTCTCCAATCACATTCCCCTCTTACCTCTAAAAGTAACCACTATCCTAAATTTTGTGTAAACCATTACCTTGTTTTCTTTAGTTTTCCATCCTTGTATGTATCCATAGATAATACATGGTTTAGTTGTTCTTGTTTTAGAACTTGATGGAAATGGACTCCTATAGAATGAATTCTTCTAGAATTTACTGGTTTTTCAATATCTTATTTTGAGATTCATCATTATTGATGTGTGTAGATATATTCATTGTTACTGTTGAATAATATTCCACTGGATGATTGCTACAATAATTTATTCTACTCTTGGTGGATATTTGAGTTGTTTACATTTTATTTATTTTTTTGGCATTACAAACAATGTGGCCTTGAATATTCTTATACGTGCCTGGTGTATGTAAGTACATATATACATACGTATGTATGTATGTGTGTAGATGTGCATGTGTCTGTCTGTCTATCTTAGGATACACTAGAAAACCAAGGCCCAGAACAACTCATTTAAGGTCAGAGTGGTGAGGACAAAGTCTGAACCAGAAATCTGTTGTTAGAGTTTGCATCCTTAACCACAACACGCTATGGATCCCCATTTTAGAAAAGTGGGCTTGGAGAATTTAAAATCGCTTGCGCAAAAAGCAGGGACTCAACAAAGTTCAATCTAACTAATGCCTTTCATTATTTCTGTGTCATCTAAAGCACATATTATGATTCTATTTGTGAAACCAACCAACCACAAATGAGATTATACTTAGCACCCTTATCTCTTCTTTACAAGTGATCAGTTGTCAAAATGTAAAAATATAGTTTCATATTATCCATATATATTTGACATAAAATTATTATAGTATCTTTCCCTTAAGAATATGAATAAAAATGAAAAGAAAAGCAGGTTTTTACAGTGGAATAATGCGCTCTCTCTCTCTTTCTCTGTGGGCTTGCCAAATTTCTTTAGCAATATGTTAACACTTGTAAACATTTAAGTTCAGTGTCAGTTAAAGATATTCAAAAGTAGATGTACTAGATAAGGGAGACACGTGTCTAATAAATGTTTATGATGTGACACTGACAGAATATAGGCTGCTATAATCAAGACAGCAATAATAACTTAAAAGTTTTTTTATACGTGCAAAGCATTTGGGAAGGAGTATTTGGTGTGGTGAGCAAAAACAACCGAGTGTGGCAGTTGGTGACATGAAAGGAATCAAAATGTAAGCCCTGCTGAATCATCAGCATCCTGGAGACACTAGAATGAGTTTCTTTGCTAGAAGTTTTTCCCACTACACGATGATAAATGTTTTCAAGGAAAAATGGAATGAAATTTCTCCATTGTGTGAGTCACATCTCTCTTAGTTGCAAATGACTGAACTCATCTTGAACTCGTTTAGGTAAAATGAGAAATGCTGATTCATGGAATGTCATGAAGAACTGAACAATCAAACCATGGGAACTTCAGGGATGCAGATGGATTTCCAGAAAAACTGAAACAACTGGTCAAACACTACTGGGGACTCTCTCTCCAGCTCTTGCTTCTGTTTCTCTCTCTGTGATGTCTCCTTTCTCTTTCACTGGAGATCGGCTTCTTCTACATGGCAAGAAACACTGCTGTCAACACTTCCTGAGTTCTATATCCTGAAACTTCTACCATGGGTGATGGATTAAATTACACTTTCTCTGGTGAAAAGGGAGATTTTGTTACCTCAACTGGGAGATTTTGTCCCTTTCTAGACCAATTTACTGTTCTCTGGGGCAGGGGGAATGGAGTTATATACAAACATGGACATTTTCTCAGAACCACTTGGTTTGACTGGGGGAAGAGCATTTCCAAAAGGATGGGAGTAAAGTTTACAGAAAGAGGTACATTGGACAGATAAAATAATAGTTCTTCACTAGTTCAAACAATCCCCATGATATTTTCAGTATTTTATAAAGAGAGTTTAAAAATGTTCCCAAACTATGACAGCAAATTTAATCTTATAATATTTTCTTTTTGGATTGTTTTATTTATAATCTACCTGAAATATTTTCAAATAAACAATCAACATGAGGAAATGGATGTTCTGTCTTCTTGAAAATGAGTTCAAGCCCACAGACTCAGAACCAAAGGACCTGAGGTCAGGCTTAAAATAAATCTAAAAGAGCTAAATTTCTAATCAAAATTAAATTTGCAAAACTAGAAGGTTGGTACTGTACTTTTCCAGTTTACTATTATTTATTTCTATTAGGATTGATTAAGAGTAAGGGTGGTGTAAAATATGGAATCAGAAAACTCATGTATTAGTTTTCTATTGTATAAAAAATCACTATGAACTTAGTGGTTTAAAATAATGCCCATTTATTATTTCACAGTTCTTGTGGGTCATAAGTCTGGGCACAGTGTGGCTCAGCTGAGTTCTCTGCTTACAGTCTCACAAGGTTAAAATCAAGGTTTCAGCTCAGGTTGCTGGATCCCCTTCTAAGCTCACTTGTTGTAGGCAGAATTCATTTCCTCCTCATGCCTTCTACATGGCTCCTGCCATCTTCAAGCCAGCAAGAGCACACTGAATACTTCTCACACTTTGAATCTCTTTGACTTCCACATTCTGCCATCTCTCTGATTTCTCTTTTATCATCAGCAGGAGAGGTTTGTAAGGGTGCATGTGACTAGATTAGGTCCACCTGGATAACCTTTTTTTAAGGTCAACCATGCCATATAACACAGCACAATCATGGGAATGAGTAATGTCTCATCACATCCACACATTGTAAGAATTAGGGTGTGGAATCTTAGCAGTCATTCCCAGAAATTCTGTCTACTAATACCTGGTTTCTGGGTTGGACTTTACCATGTATTAGCTACTTAACTCCCCTGAGCCTCAGTTTCATCTTTGATAAAAGTAAGTTTTAATATTATCTGCCCTCCTTATCTCATAGGATATATGTTAGGTTTAAATGTAAGAGAGTATGCCAAACAATTTTCAATTCAGTTAAACAAACATTACTGTATCTCATTGGGGATACAAAATTCCATACACTTGTAGACTTCGAAGGAATATGAATATGTAAGATATTGCTTTTTATAATAAATACATTCCTATGAGCTGAAAAATTTAATATCTGACAGAAAAAGTTAGCTTTCTGATTTATGTTTTCTAATTATGCAAACCTTATAATCTCAAACATAGCAAGCAAGACATTCCAAAGTCAAAAAAAAAAAAAAAAGTAGTTATTTTAAAAGGGCTCCAGCCCAAATATATCAACTAAACTATCCAGGTTGCCTAAAAACAATGAAATCTCTTCAAATTCTCAAATTGGCTTTTGGCTTTAATGTAGCATCAGATATGCAAATGAATAACTTCAGACCCTGATTATTCTTATCTCCACCCCCACCATCTGGTCCTCTGAGAAGCAGGTGCTAAGATGAGATTAGATTTGCAAGAGATTTGCTGAAGGAGACCTTGTGGGAGAAAATGGAGTGGGAGCTGGAAAAGACTGGGAGGGCTGACAGACCACAATGCAGGACTGATCTCTGTGAAGGAGAGAGGGAAGGAAGTCAAGGAAGAAAGGCCTTAAGATTTCAATTCAGAGAAAGTCTTGGCAAGGCTAATCGGGAGTCCTTAAGCTAAAGCTGCCCGTCAGAGGAATCCTGCATCTTCCAGGAATGGGCCTGCCTTAGCAGCCCTGCTGTGCTTAGTCATGGCTGGGAGCAGCCACAGAAAGCATGGCCTCAGCACAAATGGGTGATGAATTTCAGAGGGCAGCATCTGGGACCATCAGTCTACTCTGCTTCCCGCAGTGGCCACCGTAACTACTATCCCAGCAATCTGTTTTCTGGTACATTCATGGGATAAGGTTCTCCTCTTTCATCCCTTCAAATGCTAGGTCATTGAAAGGCTGATTTTTCAAATTCATGCAGCATCTCTGACTGAATACTTTCCATTCATCACATTTTACTTTATTTAAAAAATACTTTTACTAACTAACCCAATTCACCCTTATCATCCTGGTTGCTTCTTCTGTCTTCTCCTTATAAATATTATTATTGTAAGGCATGCACGATGGCCTGGATCCTGAACCTCCAATCCTTGATGAGCAACCAGTAGTGATTATAGATTCCTAACTGCACAAATACATCAGAGAAAAAAATTTCATTACTATGAACCTGGGTTTGGACCCCAAATGCTTTCAGGATTTCCTTAATGGATAAAAGGGACAACTGATCTGAGTCACAAGGACTCCTTTTCCTTGGTGGTCTGACATTGGCCTGGAAAAAGACTTGCATCATGTTGTCTATGACTGCTTTAGTTTGGTTCCTTCTTGTCCTTTTAAGTGGAAGGAAGAGCAGGGAAGGTGTCCCTTAGAGTGACCGTATACTGTACAAATGAAAGGGAGCACTACTAACATTGCCAGGACAACCAACATAACCAGGATGGTCCTGAGAAAACTGGGTTAAATGGTCACTCTAGGGTCTCTCCTCTCAAGAGTGAGGGGGACTTCAACCTCTTATCTCACCAAGGACATGGTAAGAAAGAGAGCAGTGCAGTGATTTAAGAGAAATGTCTGAAAAGAGAGTGATGCAGAAAGATAGAACTTTTATCCCTTCTTCCTTCTCAAAACATACCTCCTAGAACTCCCAGTTCACTTAGGTGTCTTTGTTCCAGAGCTTTTGCTTTCTGGAGCAAAGGTGGGGACAGGTGGGTGGGCCAGCAAGGGGTGGGTGTGGAGTATGCTCCCTTCAGGGCTTCTCCAGAATCATTTCTGTAGATGATTATCAGCTTGGATCATTTGTACTTGGGGATTCTTGATTGTTTTCCAGCGTAAGCAGGACGCATCTTCTTGAAGGGTACTTTTTTTTTTTTTTCAGTAATTTGATGGGAAATTTCTTTTATATTAAATCAAACCCAGATATATACTAATGGATTAGAATGTGAAATTCATCTGGATTTTAAAAATAAATTGTGAGACTTCAAAGATATATTGTCCTTAGGAGCCACTTTATACTCCTGTTTAGATCTTCCTCTACATATTATTATTCACTATTCTAAGCTATTAGTTATGTCTTATTGGAAAAGTTTGAAAAGACCTACTCAAGAAATTAGAGTGTATCCTCAACATTCTCTTAACTCTTTTGTCTCTTTCCAAAATTGGATCAAATGACATTGGACAATAACAGCTTCCTACTGTTTGGACAGCCATCTGAGGATATCACTGTAATTGATAATTCAGTCCAGATTACCCAATGTGCAACAAGACTCAAGGCAGCCAGAACACCCTATGATAGATGGAAATGAGCTATAAGTAGGTGTGGAGATGAGCCAGAATTTATTCCTTCAATAGTATTTATTGAGTGCCTCCTATGTGCTGGCAGCTGTTCTGGAAACTGTGATATAGCAGTGAACAAGCCAGATAAAGGGCTTCTTCTCACGGAACATAACAAACCTGACAGAGAACAAATATTGATAAAAACTAATAAATAAGAAAATAAGTTAAAGCATTCCAATATCTTTAACTGATGGGATGAAAATAAAGCAGGAAAGGGTTCCAGCCTCCTTGGTGTGGGACACAGTGATGGGTTCTCTGAGAAAGTGACATTTGACCTTAGACAAAACTAAGCAAGAGAAGGCAGTCAGATGAAAATGAGGGAAGAATCTTTCAGGAAGTAGCAATGGCAGGGGCAGAGAACTGGAGCCAACTTGGCCCTTTGGAGGAACAGAGAGGAAGGGTGTGTGTGGACCACGGTGGATGAAGGGGAGATTGATTGTAGAGACAGGCAGGGGCTTGGCCACACAGAGCTCTGTAGGTCATGGAAAGGAGTTTGGCTAATATTCTAACTACAGTGAGAATTTACTGGAAGGTCTTAGCTGGGGAATGTTATCACTCTCCAGATTACCCAAATAGTAAAACCATCTCTTCCTGAATTACTTGGCTAAAAAGGATATTATGGCTGTGGATACACATGAAGATTAAGCAGAACATGGAAGAAGGGTCTCAACTAAAATTGACCTCACTTCAATGTGAGAGGAGGATGAAATGGTAGCTAGCAATGTTTAAAGGATGTAAAGATGACTTTTAATAATGAATAAAAAGTTAAATTTTATTATGGAGAAAAATGCTATACATTTCAAAAGGAATTCACATTCAAAACAATTGAAAAAAGTCTAGGATGTTTACAACAGTAAGCCTTTTAAGATACATGGAAAATTCACATATCTAGAGCTTGATTTCTAAGGAGCTCAGACTTCATTGTATATAATATGTTAGGAAATTTTGTTTATTTATAATTTAACCTACTTGAGTCAAAAATCACAAGGAAGTTTGAGGAATCTGAATAACATCTAAAACGGCCACTTAAATAGATTCAAAGTCAAGAGTATCAGTGCAGTGTTTCTTTGATATGATCACCCCTCCTCCCCAGGGTATTAAATAAGGGGGGGTGTGAACTTTAACCTGAAATGGAAAACACTGCAATCATATTTCCAGGGAAAGAGAAGTGAAATAGGAAAAACAAAAACAAAAAGTAGAGTTTGCACATCTCAGACCGATTTGCCTTGGCATGTGAATCATTTAACAGGAAGAAACATGGACTGATTCAGCTTGAGTGAGTTCTTTCTGTCCCTGTTGAGGTCCTTGCTTGGTGTGGGCCCTGCCGCTCTCCTCAGACCTTGCTTCCCTCCTCCTTTCTCACTGTAGAGAAACAGGAAGTGTTGTTTATTAATAAGCCTGACCGGGGTCACACCCAAGGTAGTAACAGCGCTTTACTTCTCCTGGTCTTGGGGAGAGGCTCAAGGATCAGGGACAAGCTCCTGGTTAGAGTGAGAGACAAGGCCAGACTCTGAAAAATAACTCACAACTAGCATTTGACACAGGCCCCTAGAGTGACTGAGAGCATCTCTGCCTGTATAAGATTTCATCAGTTCCTCGCAATCCTCTGGTGACAACTTATAACAGAGAGACAGCTGGGGCCTCACAGGAGAAGGAGTTTGCCCAAGACCAAGGGGTGAGATCCGGACCTTCTGACTCCTGGGGCTGTGCCATCTTCCATTCATCATGGCTCCTTGGCAGACGTTTTATAACACAGGGGAGAGGTGCCCAGAGTGGGGTCTCCTAGCTCGCTCGTCATGAGCTGGTCTTTCCCCTTTGCCTTTCAGTCGTTATCTCATGGCCACCTTCAGTCAGCTCCTGGAATGGGGTCATCCCTTGCCTGACATAGGCTGAGGCACATTAAACTTGAAAATCAGGGGTGGAGGGTGGGTGGAGAGAGAGAAAGAGAGAGAGAGATAGAGAGAGAGAAGTGCCCGACATATTATGGCATGTTCGCTACTTCACCCCACCCCACTCCCTCTCAACAGGCAGAAAGTACCTAAAGAAGATTATTGCTATGAGGGGCATAACAAGCTAAATGGGTGTTACCCATCTGAAAAATCTTAGCAATGTCAAAAAGCCACTTGAGACAACAAGGCACCTGCTGTTCTGTCCTCATTCCTTACCCGTCCTTGGCTTTGGGAAGAGGAACTTTCTGGAAGAAGGACCTTTGTGGAGAAAAGAGGAGGGGAAGGTGTGTGCATTCTAGGCTCTGAAACAAATCAGTGACAAGTTGTTCCATAGGCTGACAGTTTTCCCCTCATCTTTCCTTTCTAGCAGCTATATGTCTCATTGTCAGAGACTTAGAGGAAAAGCAGTAGTAAGAATATAATGTAATCCCTTAAGTATATTCACCACAAGGTAGCTCCAAGCATACTAAATTTATCAGTGTAATTCCAACCCAAGTGTGGTCTGTGATCCAACAGGTAAGTGACCTCACTGAAATTCATGTGGTCACGGTGGCTTTGGCTTTCTTGGCATATACAAATTGTTGTGTTCATTTTCTTCACACCAAGTGCTTAGTACAAAATTAAGTGGATTGGGAAATCTCATGAAAACTATTAACCTAAACAGTTCCTGTTTATGGGCATATGTGACCATCCTAATCAGTAACTTACTTTGAGAAAGCGTGGGCATTGGAGTCAGGCTGCTGGGGTATGAATCCTTAGGCTACCACTGTTTCACTCTGTGATAATGGGAAAGTTACATAACATTTCTGTGCCTCAGTTTCCTCATTAAATATGGGCAAAATAATTGTGCCTATCTCATAGGATTATTGTGAGGCCCAAGTACAAAATATATAGTGCACCCTGCCTGGAATATAGCAATTGTCTGTTAAAATGACAATGAAGATAATGTAGATGTATCTTAACATGTAATTGTAATTTTGCTTACTCAAGGCCAAGTATTTTAATTTAATAGGGTTTGCCAAACACAATGAAGTCTCTGGGATTTCAAGACCATGGCTTCATTGCTCCCTCATTTTTATGCTACTTCTTTTGAACAGGCCCGCAAATCCCAGCTAATGACTCAAGACTTTTCAGCAGGTGTATATTATGCTGACTTCACCCTCATGTGCCCTCAGGTTATCACCCATCAAGTCATGGTAGCAAAGAAGTATGTTGGTGGGAAATAAATGAGGAAGAACAAGGACAAAAAAAGTGTCATGAGTTTATTCGCTGACAATATTTATTATGCAGTGATCATTCTTCAGATGTGTTTGTTCTGTGTTCTACTGTAAATATGGAAGAAATATCATTGCTCAATAGCTGTCTTGGTCACTTACCAGGTGGATTTGTAAGGTACAGGTATCTCAGGGTGCCTTCAAAATACAGTGCCATTTTTGCACTGAAGCTTTCATGATGGGTGCCAGACTGGGTCAGTCATGATTGAAAGACAGCGCCATCTTCAGGCTAGTTGTTCATAATAAAATAAATTCCCTTACCTCATCATGTTCTTGGGACCTTTATCAAGCAGAGCTTTTTAGTGGGCTTGAGATTTAGCAGAAAAATTAAAATGATAACTAATATCTCAATCCCAGTAGATTGCAAGTCTCAGTGAGGCAGCATGAACTTTAGCATGAGCTCAAGCTTTGGCCTCAGTCAGACTTTCATTCAAACACTGGTTGAAAGTTTGCTATATGACCTTGGCACTAGTATTGAACTTTATGAGGAAATTATCTCAGAAATATGAGCAATAAAACCTTTCCCTTTAGTAGACGTGAGGACTCAATGAGACTGACATTATACTGATCTATATTGTAGGTGTTCAACAAATATGAATGTCTTTGTTTTATTCTTTCCCTGTCTCTTTCTTCCCAGTCTCTTAGTGCCATTTGGGAGCCCAGCTTTACAAGCCTAAATTTTTTTGCCAATAGCAAGCCAGACCCTGGAGGAGGCATAAGCGATTTGGGAACTTTGAAGCTTTCTGCTAAATGGCAGCCAGGGGCCAGAGTCAGTATTTGTACTTTGCAGCACATTGGTCAGCTGTTCCAGCAAATCAGGTTCGCTGAGAGCATGAGAGATACTAAGGAGTGTTTCCCAATGAACTACTGTGTATGGAAGTGCTTTGTAAGATGTTGAGGGCTCTAGGATTGTATGGTATTACTATCACTATTGTCAGCACTTATCCCTTTTCCTTCTTATTCTACAGGTTAGGAAATTGAGATCTAGAAAGACAAAAAGTGATTTTCCCAAGCATATATATCATCCTCATCCTCATTCTGATTGTAGCAAACATAGTGCTTGCGTTGTTCCGTCTTCTGATCTAGACACTTTACATGTATCATCAGTAACTCTGGTAACTGGTAATCTTTATCACAACCTTATGAGGTGGTTACTATTATCCCATCTTACAGATGAAGAAGCAGAAGCACAGAGAGGTCCCACAGTTAAGTGGCTAGGATTTGAACCTTAGCAGTCTGACTCCAGAGAAATCATTTTGACAACTATGCTATACACATACACACTTAAAAATAAAAATGGTCTCAGATGATGAATATAGGTCTCTTTTATGTTTGATTTTTTTTTTTTTTTTTTGCTTATGGGATCTTAGTTCCCTGACCAGGAATCGAACCCATGCTCCCTGCAATGGAAGCGCAGAGTCCTAACCACTGGACCACCAGGGAATTCCCTGTTTGATTCTTTTTTCACTCCATAACACATTCTGATATATTACTTAACTTTTGAGAATGTTTTAAAGATTAAAACAATGCACAAAATGTATTGGTTACATAAAAAGAGGAAATAGCTGCTAAAGTCAACCAAACTAATTTAAAGATAGCTTTGAGATACCCTCCTATGAGGCTGATGATGGCAGAGATGAAGAGTGGGTAGGAGGTTTGTTCCAAAAGAATTATAAGACACGTCTTCTACAGTCTAGCTGAGGAGAGAAACGAAAACAGAGTAAGGTCCAGTAGAAGTTGGGGAAGAGAGATGAATTTGCATGGAGCAGGTAAGGGTTTCAGGTGAGAGATGGGGCTGAAGGAGGCCTCAAGAGGTGGGAGAGGCTAAAGAGTTGGCATGTGCTATTGTTAGGATGACCAAGGACCCAGAAATAATGTCAGATTAGAAATGGATAAAAAAAATCCCCAAAACCCAAGCCTGCTTAGGTTGGAGAAGAGTCAGCGAGATATGAAGGCTTACTTTTAATGTCTTATGGTTGTCATGTGGCAAGGGGATTAGATTATCTGTGCTGTTCTAGAGGACAGAAGTAGGGCAAATGTATGCAAGTAGAGGGTGGAAGATTTAAAACCAAAATGGAGAAGGACCTTCCAATATCAACTACAATACAGTATAACAGCAACAACGACAAAAAGGACTACTTTTGCCATCATGTCAGTAGATAGATATGTAAACAGAGGCTGGATTACTGGTAACATTGTAAAGGGAGACAAACCAAACTGCAGAACAATATTGTATTATGTTCCCATTTTATAAAACATATATGTATCATAAGCATACAAAACTACACCAAACTCAAACACTTGCCTTGTATAATCTTTTTTTTTCGTATTTAATGAACATATATTAAATAATTTAGAACAACCTACAATACATTTTTTTTTAATTTGGGAAAGCTTAGGAAGGTTAATTACATTTACCGAGGTCACAACTAAATGCCAAGATTTGAATCTATCTCTGATTTAAAGTCTAATCTTTATTTAGGAAACCACAATTCCACCTTTTATGGGATTAAGAAGGGAATGAGTAGACAAAACGTAGAGGTAGTAAGTATACAATACTATGCTGTAGGAGATTAGGAGCTTCTAAAACAGCAAATAGCAGATTTGGGGAGTATAACTGGAAAGTGACAAAGGGGACAGTTAAGTCAGTTGGAACTGAATCATGACAAAGCAGGGCTGTTGGGGACACAGCAGCCAGGGTATAGTCATCCTGGCAAGTTGCAGATGTGGAGTCAGGATGGAGTGTGGCCTGCCTCTTTAATTTTAAAGCCCTTATAACAAACAAAAATGTCCACCAACAAATGTTACGCTTATTTGTATCTTTTAAGCTATTTTATTTTTTAAGTAACTTCTTATCCTCTAACAATAATTATTCTCTTGAAACAAAAGAATACTTTTCTCTTTTATTTTTCTATGTAAGTTAGAAGTCATACTTGTTATATGGGAATAGAAGAGGTCCTGGCTACTTGGGTACAGAATGAAGTCTAGGCGTGTTAGGACCAGAAGTGGTCTTAGGTGAGTTAAAACCTGACACCATTATTTACACCACAATTGTGGTCTGCCTCCAAGATAGAGTGAGGCGTTTTACAATCACCAGCTTTATGAGTGGTAGCTATAAAATAATCAATCTTTTAAAGCAAACATACCACAATGTCTGCATCCAAATGCAAATTGTCCTTCAGAGCTGTGACCTTGGGAAACTTTTCACATATATTGGCATAAAATATATTTAAACTCTTCACTGGAAACATCCTTTGGACCCACTTTCTCTGTCTCTCTGTCTCTCTGTCTGTCTCTCTCTGTCACACACACACACACACACACACACACACACACAAACACACACTATTTTAAGGTATACTTCATTTTTAACCAAAAATGTTTTATCTTGCTTGATAACCAATTTTATTTCCCAGAGGACTGGCTGTGAAAGCCTCTGGCTATTAGAAAAATCAAATCTATCATTAAAAGACTGACTGTTACCACTGAAGAGGTAAAAATAAATGTGGTGCTGACTATGAAGACCATACGCAAAGAAGAGCTGCAAAGATATTTGGAATATTGGTAGTATCCTTAGCATAAGAGAATGGTTTTCCAAGATGCTAGTTTGAAGGATATATTTAAATGTCTAATTGTTAAAATATTTATAACATGAAAACTAACCAAATGCACTTCATATTCCAACTTGTTTAAGATACATTTATGGTCACTGTTGCTCCTCACACTGAACACATGATCAACAGTTCCACACCCAGAGGTAAGGAAGATCTATGGTAAATACTGTATTGGTGAAGGTATGAAAAAGCAGTCACATTTATACACTCACTGGAGGAAGTGTATACTGGAAAAACTTTGGGAGGATAAGTTGAGAATATCAAAATTCAAAATGCACTTGCTGTTCTATTGAACAATGATGATTTGAGCCTATAGATATGTTCACAAATATATACAAACATATATGCAAACTATGTTCATTGCAGTATTGTTTGTAATAAGAAAATATTAAGAACAAACCCAATGTCCATCAATAGGGAAACTGGTCAATAAAGTATGGTATATCTGAAGAATAGAATAATATACAACAATTGAAAGAATAAAGTAGTTTATAGATGCAGGTCTATAAAACATATTGTTAAATTAAAAAGCCAAGTAAAAAGCTGTTTATGTTTCTCAATTTAGGAAAAACTATATACATGTATGTACATTTCATGATAAATATCTGGAAGGGTACATAAGAAAATGTGATGGCAGTTACATTGGGGGAATAAGATAAGAGGTCTATTATGGGTGAGAAAATAACTTTTTACTGTATACTCTCTTGTATGTTTAATTTTTTTTATCACATGCATGTATTCTTTTCAAAATAATAAAAACACATTTAAAAGATAAAATATACAGCAAAGGAATGTATTGACTAAGGTGTGGTTGAGAACAAGATTTGATCTTCTTTCAAAAGTGGTGAACTAAACTTTTGATTCTTGTTCTTTGGTTCTACTTTGGTGGGGAGGAAGGTGTGAGTTCTGGGAAGTAGTGAAAACAGTGATCAAACCAGAATGTGAAGAAGTGTCAGAGCTTTTTATTTGAAGGTGAAGTATTGAGCCTAGAAGAATGATATTTTGTGTTAAATCTTTCACACTGTCTGATCTCTTTTACTTAAAAACTAAACAAACAAAAAATTTTTTATTTTTGGACACTTGACCAATTATTAGCCTTTTGGGGCTAAATGTTTTCTTTAAAAGTAAAGTAAGTATGCCTCGGACATTGTCACATAGCAAATCTTAAGGATGAATTGGTTTCATTAAATTGCCTCCCTCTCTCCCAGCTGGTAACGTACAGAGATGCTGAGTTTATGAGAGCTTTAATGAGGGAAGATGGGAGATCATTTTAGAGGAAAGGAAGAATTGGGGGACACTTTTGTGTTTTGGGGGGAAACTTTGAAGGCGTTTAGTGTTCTGCATAGGTCCACTGAGGATCTTGGGTAGAGAAAGGGAGAAGAGAAATACAGTGAGGAAGGGAGGCTGGAGGAGCCAAAAGACCAATTTTGACCCTGTCATGGTTTTAACAAGGGTGGGTTCTGGAGGGGAAAGATTGTGGATTCACTGAATGAGATGCTGAACTACGAAAACTCTCTCTAGGGCACTTCAAACTAAATTGGGATGGCTTTCAACAGCAGAAGTCTTTTGCCTACTTCTCCAGTACTGAAACAAAGGCAACTTTCTCAGTCTAAGGGGAATAGAAGGGTGAAATAAGAGCATGGACTCAGAGAGAACTGGGTTCAAAAAAAGGGTTAAGACATTACAACTGGTTAGCCTTGGGCGAATTATTTAATCCTTTCATGCCTCAGTTTCCTCATTTGGAAAATGCTGAACATATTACCTCATGGGATATTTGTAAAATCAGATATAAAATTTAAAAATTTTCTGACTCCTATAAATTTTATTGGCTCAGTACATATTTTGCAATATGGGAACAACTTTTTGTTTGAAGAGTTAGTATTTGTTTCATAATATGTCATTGTTTACTTCCAATGTAGTATAATTATTATTATTTTTTGTTATCACTATCATTACTTATGGAGTACCTAGTATGTTTTAAACCTGGCTCTAAGTGTTTTATATAAAGCATTTCTAAACCTAATAACCATTTGGATGGCAAGGTCTATCCCATTTTATAGATGAGAAAACTGAAGCTCAGAGAGGTTAAGTAAGGAATAAGTAGGAAGGTCAAGTTTTGACTCTCTCTTCCAAATAACTGAAGGCATAAGGCAATGGATCAGGTTCCAGAGTGATAGGGAGGAGCATTAGTTTGGTCCATCAGCTGCAAAGCATGAAACCAGGGGAGCCCCACAGACTCCAGAGGTGAACTATGTTTGAGAGCTGGGAAGACTGAACGGTCTGCTCATCATTAGACAGGAGCTAGAGAGAGACAGATATACGGCTACCGGACTGAGTTGAGAGATACCATGGAAGGGAGGAAGAGGATCCTGAGAGATTTCTGGAAGTTCTGAGAGTTATAGCAACTTCACCAACAGGGAGACAGGCTAGGGTAAGACAGGGCACACCTCTTCAGGATGTGGAGTATGGCTGGTACGTTGTTCTTTTTCCTTACTCTTCATTATTCTTTGCAATATTATTTTACCTAGGTTAGATGTTAAACATTTCTTGTTGCTTAGTGAGGTTAATCACAAACACTAAAATTTCATTTGTAACAACATGTAATTTCTAGAGATTTTAAGATTTCCAAACAGTGTTTCATGGTTTTCCATCATGTTCCCTCCCCTCATTACTTTATAGTATGATTTGAAATTATTGTCCATCTTGGAGTTTCAAGACAGAAATTGTGGTCAAGGTACTTGGAAAAAAGCCATCTATAGGTAGAAAAGTGCTACCCTTTCTAGTTTCTAGTTCAGAGAAGCAAAACTATCCAATTTTCGTATGTATCATATTTGGAGCTGAGCTGACTTTAAAAGCAGGTGATTTTTCTCTTTCATCTGTAATAAATAATGGTGCTTAGAGCAATGCATGTTTACTGGTAACAAATTCCACCAATGGGTGTGGTGAAAAGCTGAGCGTGTGTGGACTGTGCAGCTTCTGCTATTGTCTGCAGCATTTCCTCTCTTGTCTCGGCGGTTGGTGCTTTCTCAGGCAAGGGCAGTGGCAGGTCCAGATAAATGTCTGGGTTTTCTCACTCCAGGGATGAGGCGGTGGGGGTGGGGGTGGAGTTGTCTTTCTGGCACGGATTCCATTGTGGGGATTCCATGGTCTGTCTTTAAAACACATAGTAAACTGGGGCAACCAGCCTCATCAGTTAAATGCTTTCCTTGTTGATATGAGGTGAGGAAAAGATGAATAGCTTTTGGGGAAGGAAACTGTGAGGATACAAAGGAAGAAGAAAAATAAGGCGTTAAGCATTGAGGAAGCCTTATGAGACAGATGAAGTGTGAAGGTAGATAATTCACTTTTTCAATTTCACATGGAGACAGTAACATAATCTTTTCTTTCTAAATCAATAAAGCCCTAGTGTCTGTTCTGCTCTGGGAGCACCAACAATTATATTGAGCCCCTAAATAAAGATAGTCAACTTACATAACTGTTCTAAATCCCATCTTGCGGTGAGAGGCCTGAAAATTATAATATCCAGAATCAATACTTATAGTGTATGCATAAGAGGTGGTGCCCTTGAAGAGGATTAAGGCCTGTCTTGTTCACCTTCTGTCACGGGCATGTTTCTCTGTAAATGTTGTGTGGTAGCCTGATTTTTCTTAACAAAACTACTGGCCATCTTTGAGAAATACTCAACCTAAATAATGGAAAAAATATATTTATTTGCACATTTAATTTACGTATAGCAAAGCTAGCATACACTACAAACTGTTTTAGATACTAACAATACCTTGTCCTTTGTTTTACTCCACTAGGATGATGATAAATGTGGTTGGAGGAATGCTTGGTCTGGGTTGTTCCGGGCTTGTGTTTGCTTCTTCCTGTCATTTGGGTTTTGATTCACCTGCTGATCTGTGTCAGTGTCAGAGTGCTGGGTCACATCCTGCACTGTCCAGGTTTTAGGGGTCACTTTCTTTAATCAATGCTGATTTTTCCACTTAGGAGAATTCTGTCCCCTTTGGCAATTGTTCCAAATGTATCTTCTCAAATACAGACTCTTCAACTGTACTTACATGTATTGTATTGTGCAGGCTATTTCTTATCTTAGTTTTGAATTATCTAGATATGTGATATGCTGGAGGTGTGATTCCTGTTATTCAAGGATGATTTGCAAATTGTCTTGACCAATGTGCCTGCACAAGTTGGCTATGACTGGGTCTGTGTTGGGAAGGGCTTTAGAGACATCTGTGGCTTTGGTTGGAAGAAAGTTTCCTACTGAGAATTACCTAATGTTTAAATCTCTTTAGGCTGCTCTTGAGTCCCATGCTGCCTCCATGACTGCCCAGCCATACTGAATACTGTCCTCTTGCTATTTTGTTAAGAGTTTGCCATTTTAAAAGCCATATACATGTGTAATCTCTCTATCTCTCTCTTACACACACATACCCACACACGCACACAATGATGAGTGACTCATAAACATGAAAAGTAAAAGTCTGAATTTTAACTCTGAGAAAAATTGTTATTGATAAGAAGCTGGTATAATATTTCTAAAAGTGGAAATTCATGAAGAAAATAGATTCTCAAGCACTTCCTAAATGCCAAGAACATTTTACCTGCATTTTCTCATTTAACAACTTTTAAATATAGGTATGTCTTTTATTTATTTATTTTTTTTAGTAAGATGTTAGCTATGAGTTTTTTCTTTTTTTTTTTTTAAATTTATTTATTTATTTATTTATTTTTGGCTGTGTTGGGTCTTCGTTTCTGTGCGAGGGCTTTCTCTAGTTGCGGCAAGCGGGGGCCACTCTTCATCGCGGTGCGCGGGCCTCTCACTACCGTGGCCTCTCTTGTTGCGGAGCACAGGCTCCAGACGCGCAGGCTCAGTAGTTGTGGCTCACGGGCCTAGCAGCTCCGCGGCATGTGGGATCTTCCCAGACCAGGGCTCGAACCTGTGTCCCCTGCATTAGCAGGCAGATTCTCAACCACTGCGCCACCAGGGAAGCCCTATAGATATGTCTTATCTCAGAGACAAGGCAACTTAGGTTCTGAAATGTGAAGTGACTTGCCAAGGCTATGGTAAGGTGCAGGGCCAGGCCGGGGGCCTGCTGTCGCTGACACCTGAGATCCCACACTCTTAATTATTCTCTGTGCTGGACTTTAGCTAATTTGCAGCTGCTCAATGCATTGCATTAAATTCACGATGCTGCTTTCATCATAGTAAAAGCAATAATAATCACACAACGTCACAATTTGCAGTGGCTTCTGGCCAAGGCCATTGATTCAGAGTTGGAAACTCACATTTGTATAGTGCTTTTACTTTGTCAAACTTTAATAAGGGAAGTTTTCATATCTGAGGAAAACCGAAGTAATCTCTATTTAATATAGTAACATATCAAATTATTAATTTCACATATTTTAGTCAGTCTCTGCACCCATTATTATGTTTTAGAAAATGGAGAACTTAAAAATGCTTTTGACAACTTCTCTAAGGATAAGAGATGGTTAGGTGTTCCTTTCCAAGGCAACAGCTTCTTAATGAGAGAGTGGAGATGAGAATTCAGGTCCCTAACAGAGAGTTCATTGTACTTTATAATACACCACACAATCTGGTGAAGGATCTCTCTAAAGATATGGGTTCCTCATCTATTAATAGCCCTTCTATTAATAATGTTCAGTGACTGGATATGCCTGGATCTTACTGGTGTTTGGAGAACTAAAAATGTTTTCAAAGTTATATCTAGAAAGTCTTTGGTGTTTCTTAAATATGTTATGTGATAAGCAACTGAAACTATGGCAGGAAGGAAGGAAATAAACATGAAGAATCTATTATTTGCCAGATGTATTAGTATGCACTTTACATATAATAACTTTGTGAGGCTGATATGAATTCCACTTTACAAGGGATAAAAAGTCTGAGAAATTAGTAATTTCCCATAAATTGTATGGATAGGAGGATTTTAATCTAGTCTGTCTAACACCAAAGTCTTTACACTTTACCCTGCCTCCATCTAGTTTGAAAATCAAATATATAGCTTTTCATGTCTGGACCACCTCAACAAAACAATTGGGCACTCTCTCACTGAAGTAACTCACACTAAAAATAAATACCCTTCTTCCTCCCATGAGCTTCCCAAGGTTGAAGGGAGGAACACAGGAGCTCTGCTAAGCATAGGAGTGCTGCCTAGAGTAATCTGAAATCAGAGGGTATCGTTCAGATCACTTTTTTCCCCTTTCTGAGACTGTCCCACTGATCTCTTATAAATTTTTGAAGTTTTTTATGATGGAGATGTTCAAGCATGCACTAAAGTAGAGAAAGTAGCATAATGAAAAAACTGGGTACCTAGCCCTGGCTCCAATATTGTCTGCCCTAATTTTATGCTCTGTATAATACTGCCATAAATTATGGTGTGTCTGTATTTGGTGGTGAGTAGATAACAAACCATATGCTTTTACCTTTTAGCCCCTGGTTCTCACCCCAGTACAGGATGGATATTTTTCCTTCCAATACCAAGTCTTAACTGGTTACTAGCAGTGACATTTTAAAAAGCACAATGTGAGAGATAGCAATAACTCAGCTATCAAAATAAGATACAGTAGGGATATGAATATTTCACCTTGAAAATAAAGCAAAGTCAGGAGAAGAGTGTGAAGACTATGAAGATTAGGAATGTGAAAACAAAAGACCATACTTAGCTATTCTGTTCCCGTGAGTGCATGTGTATTGGCTTCATTCAAGGTTGGGAAGGACAGTAAAAGGGCACAACCATCAGGATAAGACCACTGGATTACCTGAGAGACACAACTGTCCTTGGCTACATGGAGTGTCTGCCTTGGGTAGTATAGCTCATCTGCCCTGAGAGAAATGGGGACTCAAGGAAAGAAATTTGTTATGTTGTTATTTTTCAATTATCCACCAAAATGCTTGGGAACACAGGCCTGGATTCTAAGATAGAAGATAATAAAAAGCATTTGTATTCAACTTTGGAATGTATTGCTGTACTTATAATTGTCTAGGGGGTGTGTCTATCTGGCAATTCCCTTTATAGAACACAGGAGGCCATGCTGTTACAACCAGGCCCTGTTGGAGCTGTTTTCTTGTTCCCTTCAGCTACATGCCTCTCTCTGTCTCTCTTTCTGTCCTGTCTGTCCCTGTCCGTCTGTCTGCCTCTCTCGTGCTACCTTAATGGCAGGGTTTTTTTGTTTTTATTTTAAAATCTTCATTGGAGTATAATTGCTTTACAATGGTGTGTTAGTTTCTGCTTTATAACAAAGTGAATCAGTTATACATATACATATGTTCCCATATCTCTTCCCTCTTGCGTCTCCCTCCCTCCCACCCTCCCTATCCCACCCCTCTAGGTGGTCACAAAGCACCGAGCTGATCTCCCTGTGCTATGCGGCTGCTTCCCACTAGCTATCTATTTTACATTTGGTAGTGTATATATGTCCATGCCACTCTCTCACCCTGTCACATCTTACCCCTCCCCCTCCCCATATCCTCAAGTCCATTCTCTAGTAGGTCTGTGTCTTTATTCCCGTCTTGCCACTAGGTTCTTCATGACCTTTTTTTTTTTTCCTTAGATTCCATATATATGTGTTAGCATACTGTATTTGTTTTCCTCTTTCTGACTTATTTCACTCTGTATGACAGACTCTAACTCCATCCACCTCACTACAAATACCTCCATTTCGTTTCCTTTTATGGCTGAGTAATATTCCATTGTATATACGTGCCACATCTTCTTTATCCATTCATCCGATGATGGACACTTAGGTTGCTTCCATGTCCTGGCTATTGTAAATAGAGCTGCTATGAACATTGTGGTACATGACTTTTTCTGAGTTATGGTTTTCTCAGGGTATATGAATGGCAGGGTTTTAAAAGGTCCTGGTCCTTATATACTATAAACACAGATTTCAAATATTGACAAAGCTGCAACTAAATAGATGAGATTCTAAGAGTTAAGCTTGGATTTTCCAAAACAATCAGTGTCAAGTCTGTCTTCACACAATTACTGAAGACATTAGACACCACAGCCCTTCTGGACCATTTTCTTTGTCAACAGGGGTTCCAGTTCTACCAACATTTTCCCTCCAGATTCAGTTTTCAAGTGATAGTAAGTCTATTTCCCCACTGTTTCATCTGCTGGTCTCTTCAACCTTGGTACTGGGAAGGTTTTTCTCCTGATATTGTCCTCAAAACAAATTGTGGGAAGTGAAGATAAGGTTTTCTTTAAGAGCAATAGCCTAGTATGCCACACAGGTGTCTATATTTATGCATCCCAAGCTGGAAGGAAAACAACTTGTCCTAACTTGCTGTAAATTCCGAATCCCACCCCAAACAAGTCAGTCCTGTGTAGACCTGACATGCTCTTATCTGAGGACTCAATCTATTAAAAAAGCAAAGCACAAGACTTATACATACAGTGATTTTCCCACCCTAAATCAACTGGTACTGTTCTCATTTCAATGTTTCTATTCCTTTGCCGCTTAAATGCACATGATTTGCGGGATCATTTGTCCAGATTTCAGTTCAAACAGTGCAGTCACCATACTTACAGGATGATACAAAATAATATAAAATACTTTGCCTTTGCACTGAAGAGAATTGTCTTTGTGTTGGTGAAATAATAAATATAATAATAATAACCAGTATTTATTACGTATTTACTCTCAACCAGCACTGAATTGAGTGCTTTACTCACATTACCTCATTTTGTCCTAACAATATCCCTATTAGGTAAATTCTGTTATAATCCTCACTTCACAGATGGGGGCCCTGAGGCTTAATGGGGTTAGTTAACCTGCCTCACAGTAGTTAGGGCAGAGCTGGGATTTGAGCACAGGCAGAACAGCTTCAGAATTCAGATCTCACACACACCCATATGGTAACTGCTGAATATAGATCCAAGGTAAAATATCTTTGAGTAGAGGAGCAGTGTATGAGAGTGAAGCTGTAGTGCTTACGTGGGATAGACATGAACAAGGCTGGTTGGGGTTAATCAGGATGGGCTCACTGGGCACGATCAACTTGAAGGAGGTAAGGGAGATGGGAAAATAGCGGTAGAGAGGAAGGGTGGTCAGGGTAAGCTAGATAAAGGTGGAGGGGATTCAAGGTCCAAGAAAGAAGTTGGGGACAGGAGATCACAATGGAAACATCCCTAGGCTACAAGTCACTTTAAGAGAAATGGTGGTCTATTGCTTTACATTTTAGTAGCAACATTCTTATCATACAGACTAATGGGAATCTGTATAATATACTGTTTATAGAGGCTTCCATCTCCCTGATGGATTAGAATTGGGCTCTAACTTTCTTTCCTGAGGTTCTGATCTGAGAAGTTTTCTTCCAGTGGTAATTTTTTTCTAAGCACCTGAAACTTACTGAAGAAAATGAAACACACCTATGCTTTTGACCTTGGTGACTAATCTTAATTGCCATATCTAAAAAATTATAAATTTTCCTTTTTTTTCAAGTCTTGTTTGAAAGCACGTTAGGTATGAGACTATGAAGGTGTCCTCTATAGTTAGTCCTATAATATTTTATCATTTAACATGTACTTGACATATTCAATAAAAGGGTTTATCTGCTATGCTTTTATTAAAGTAGATAACTTATCTTTTCTTTTTCAGGTACATTTTACCTTGGTGCTGGGGTAATTGAACCAAGGTAAAATGTTAATACTTAAAAACAATGTCTAAGTAGGAAAGAATAATCTTTGCACCTAGGAAATGTGGTAAATAATTGTATTTAGGGTTGAATCATATTTTGAAATATATTCTATAAAAACTAGCACATTTAAAAATCACTTTATCAAACTCTTTAATAATACCTGGTTGCCCTTAAAACCTTGAACTATTCCACTGAGGACTGATTATTATGCTCTTAATTGTTAAGCCTTCTGATCATATGAATTCTTTTCATGTTTCATTGTAGTCCTATAAAACATTTACTTCAAAGGAAAAATGCTATGAATTTACAGTGCTTTTAGAATTTTAAAATCTGTTTCCTATTTTGTTGATTAAGACAGAGGAGCATTGATTGTGAATAAAGAACATGCTATGTTGAAAAGAAAATTGAGGATTCTGATGTTTCTCTGCCAGATAGCACAAAAACTGAGAACACCACAGGAATTTTTCAACATTATTAACCTCTTGACAATGTGTGGGTCGTATAAAGGACAAATGAATGTTTTGGAGGGACCAAGAATGCCAATTTTAACAGACTGTCCAATGACTGTAGATAAATATTTGTGTTCCTGGGGATTATTTGATTTTTATCAAAGTAAATTGAATTGGAAACATGGCATGTATTAAGTCATTGGTACTTATTGTCTAATTCTTTTTCCCATAGAAGTTTCTATGCACTGAAAGAGCACTAAGTCATCAGTTAGACATACCATGTAATGATCCTTATCATATCCAGACAAAATAAAAGCCTTTTAAGAAGCTACTTCACAAGACAACTGCATAGCTTTCCTCACAGGAACTTGTTAAACAAATAATGATTATTAAAGCTATTGGGTCAATAGCTTACACCAGTTTAAGAAGAACAATTCCAAGATGTCTAGCCCATTCCACATTCCATGTGACTAACTGGTATCCAGAGCTTGGAAAATATCCAGGCAACTCACAGTAGCTTTTCTTAAATGCTTTATGGACAATGGATTTTAAGGAAGGTGGTAAAATTAGGTTTACAGAGGAGAGTCTTCAAGACATACCCATTGTCAATGCTTATATATGGTCTCAATTGTATCTAAAAGTTGTTTAAAAGCACCCAATGCTGAAAACGTTGCAGATTTAGCTCCTATCTATATTAGAGTTGGCAAGCAATCCTCATTGCTGATGTGGCGGTTTATTGTATCCAATGAGACAAATGTACTAGGTGTTTTGCACAAGCCTCTTAATAGAGAGGCTACTGTGAGTTGGAATGATTACCTTTTAAAAATGTGTCACATTAACCCCTTCCTTACACTCACAGTCATGCCATGATCAGGGTCGAAACAGAAGAAGGAAGATTTAGAGAGGAAAGACAGGGATAAGAGATGATAAGGACAGGAGTTCAGTCAGACAAGGAGGACTTTGGCAGCTTTGGGGTCAATTCTGTGTTTGTTATCTAAAGCAGGTAGGAACAGCAGTTATTATAATAGCACATAAGAGGTCAAGTTCGGGGAAAGCAAGAGAGAAGACCAGTTGATACTCTAGGTCCCTGTTTCTTGAAAACAGAGTCTGGAATCCAGAACTTTGGAGTTAAGATGAATGCCCAAGGTAAGAGACTTTAGAATACTATGTCAGTATTCTAATCCCAGGCAAAAAAATCTGGTCACAGAACCGGGGGCCTAGGACGCCAGCACTAAAAGGCAACTAAGTCAAGTGTTCATACGTTTCCTGCTTAGAGTTCAAACTTCTGAAGATTTTGGAAGGCCTGAGCCCAAAGTTTTATTTTTTATTCTATTCATATTTATTAGACACTTATTATGTATCAGGCACTGTATGAGCAGCAGAGACTATTACTGAGCTAGGCAGACATACTATCTCTTTTTAAAGGAGACACAAAATAAATCAGTAAATATAGAAATGGATAAATGACTCTGGAGGAAAATAAAGAGCATGATAAGTCTGAGAATGGGAGGAAGTTGTTTTAGATAGGATGGCCAGAGAAAACATCTCCAAAAAGTGATATTGGAGAGTGAGAGTGAAATTTGAGAATGAGCAGACATTTGAGGAACTGGAAGAAGAACCTAGTGGAATGGCCTGGAGGTTAAAAATAAGAGGGCTCGGCAGACTGAAGGAACAAAAAGAAGTAGATTTGGAGGATAGTGAGCAAAGGAGAGAGTGGTGTGAGATGGGGGATAGAGAAGTTGGCAAGAGCTAGATGATACAGTTAGAAGAGAAAAGTTTTGGCTAGAATAAGGGATGGGCCCAGTAGTCTAAGAACTGATTTGAGATAATACACTGTTTTTATAGTTGGAAACTGGAAGATAAATTATGAGGGACTGAAAGTTCTGCCTAAGCAGCAGAGTTACATTGTGAAGAGTTTACTAAGGAACTTTCTTAAAGCAGAGATGGACATATGAGGCAGACCACTGGTACCAGGTCGTGGTGTTCAAGTGAGTTTCTGAAGAGCCTGGGGTTAAAAATCAACCTCAGGACAAAGCACTGCAGTCCAAAAGAGTGGTGGTAATAGCCAGAGAGTTTTTTCTTGGGATGATGAAACTGTTCTACAAAAGACAGTAGGGCAGGATGGTGAGTCACCCTGCGTAGGCTGGGTCACCCATAATGTGGGTGAGCCTGAAAGGCACATGAATAGTAGGACGAAAAAAGCTCAGAAAACAACATGCTCTCCGTGCTTCTGCCATTTACTGGGAAAACATGTTCCAAGTAGCTGCTGGTGTCAGAATGAAGAGTCATGTGAAGCCAACCTGACCCAAACCTGACTGTAAGCAAGCTGAGCAGATCCGCAGAAAACTTGCAGACTTGTGAGCAAATCAAATGCTTTCTAATGTAGGTCACTGAGATTTGGGTTGGGTGTTACACAGCATTATCACAGTGGGAACCACATTAATAACTAGTTGGTCCAGCCAAACTAGAACACACATTGTCGGTAATCCAGTAATCCATAGTAATCTAGTGTTTCCACTAAATTAGCCTGCTATTCATCTATGCATTCATCACATATTTATCATAGATTTAATACGGAAAACAGAACACAATGACGACAACAACAACAATAAAACCCAGACTATGGTGTCTGCCTTCACAAAGAGCCTATTTCTAGTGAGGGAAGCTGACAAAAACAAGTCAATCCAAACCTAATCTAGTCACAAACTCTTATAATAGCACACATGCACTTCTGAGAGAGAATAATGGACGGGGGGAAGGACAGGAGATGACGACCTTGGTGGTGGCCAGGGTGGGGCTCTTCGTGGTGCCGGTGGAGCTGAGCAAGCACATCTTTCTCTCGCTCCAATGGTCTCAGATAACGGTTTCATTTTTTTCATTTTGCTAAATTTATGTAGTGTCAACCCAACTGTATGCCTTTGCTCTAGGCTAACTAGCTGTCCGTGGTCTGCATTCTCTGTGTTCAGAGAGCTAGTGAGTTGTTTTGCAAGTTCGTAGAGAAAGGCTGAAAAAGGCTTCATGCTCCCTTTTCCGAAGGGAGCAATGACTTTCACTAGAACAACAAACTTAGGTCCTAGGCTGTGAATGAAATTGGATTTCTCTCAGGTGAGAGGTATTCTGTATATGGAAAGCAAAGAGAAAAATATGGTTTTAGCAATACTGTAGGGACTGTGGTCAGCACTGAGCTTATAAAGGCCTTTGTTTTCCATGTTTTCATTGGCCCCATGAGAAGCCTGGAGCAGCTCACACACCCATCTGTATCCATATTAGTGGGACTGCAAAGTGCTGACACAGAATTGCAGATCAGGGCCTGTGGCTTGCCAGGGTAAACTTGTGTAATGCACTGTACATCCCTCCTAACAACAGTGGTTCTTTTGTCACTTAAACAGAGGCTATTAGAACACGAATCATTAAAAAGAGCTTTAGAAAAACAGGCAACATTTTCCAATATTGTGGCTTTAGGCGATCCCCATAAAGTATCAGAAGCTCCGGAAGAAGTGAAGCATTTCATGAATAACTAGAAGTAGATTCAGAATCATAATTTGAATTGATTAGAAGCAAGTAATATTTTAAAATATAATTTCTTAATGTCAAAAGAAGCCTATTATTATGGAGAATTGGATGAATATTATCCAGAATATTTCTTTTTTGAATATATGTAAACAACAGAAAAGAATACTTTCAAATTTTAAACTGGTCTGGGAATCTTTAGCTTACTGATAAAATACAAATTCAAAGAAGATGCTTTAGGATTTTTCTTATTTTTGATACATAAAGCAGTGCAATTGTAGGAATAAGTATGGGAAAAAGTCCTTATTCCACTATCCAGAGAAAGATCTGTTTAACATTTTAATGCCTGTTTCTGCTAACATTTTTCTCACAAATAAAGTACACGTAATTTTGCTTCATGCATTTTCTTTCACTTTTGTTATTCCTTAGGAAGGAGCACGGGTTGGCAAACTATGGGCCAAATCTGGTGCACTGTCTGTTTCAGTGGAACACAGACACTCTCATTAACTTTCAGAATTGTCTATGGCTGCTGTCACGCTATAGGGGCAGAACTGAGTATTTGCAACAGAGTCTATGCGGCCCACAAAGCCTAAAATATTTGCTCTCCAGCCCTTTCCAGAAACAGTTTACCAACTCCAAGGATAGACTATTAGAGTCATATGTGAACAACATTTTCAGGCTCTTGTAAACATATACGAAAAGTTTATGTATCCATGGACATTTTCCTCAGCATTTGTCTGAAGAGACTACTGTTTGGTTGTCTGTAACCTACTATATATATATATTCAATATATTATATATGATCATATATAATTTTGGAATTTAATAGAATAGTATTGTATCTCTTTTATGCTTTAATTTTTATTTATTTGAGTAGCAGTGGGACAAAATATTGGGTTGGCCAGAAATGCCTTTGGTTTTTAAGTAAAAATAAAGACACATTTTTCATTTTCACCAAGAATTTCATTGAACAATGTATTCACCCTTTTGTTCCACTACCTTCTGCCATTTTTCAGGCAACTTCATAATTCCATCTTCCCGAAACTTTTTATCTTTTTGAGCAAAGAACTGTTCCAGGTGCCTTTTACAGTCTTCCAGGGAATTGAAATTTTTTCCATTAAGAGAATTTTGTAAAGACCTAAATAAATGGAAATCCAAACATGCAATGTCTGGTGAATATGGCGGATGAATCAGAACTCCCCAGCCAAGCTGTAACAGCTTTTGCCTGGTCATCAAAGAAACATGAGGTCTTGAGTTATCCTGATGGAAGATTATACGTTTTCTGTCGACTAATTCTGGATGCTTTTCATCAAGTACTGCTTTCAGTGGTCTAACTGGGAGCAGTACTTGTTGGAATTAATCGTTTGGTTTTCCAGGAGCTCATAATAGAGGATTCCGTTCCAATCCCACCATATACACATCACCTTCTTTGGATGAAGACCGGCCTTTGGTGTGGTGGGTGGTGGCTCATTTCACTTGCCCCATGATCTCTTTCATTCCACATTTTTGTACAGTATCCACTTTTCATCGCCCATCACAATTTGTTTTTAAAAAGGGAACGTTTTCATTATGTTTAAGTAGAGGATCACATGGGGAAATACGGTCAGGAAGGTTTTTTTTGCTTAACTTATGTGGAACCCAAACATCAAAGTGATGAACATACCGAGCTGGTGCAAATGATTTTCAGTGCTTGATTTGGATATTCTGAGTATGTTGGCTATCTCCCGCGTGGTATAATGTTGATTGTTCTCAATTAATGTCTCTATTTGATCGCTATCAACTTCAACTGGTCTACCTGAACGTGGAGCATCGTCCAGTGAGAAATCTCCAGCACGAAACTTTGCAAACCACTTTTGACATGTTCGGTCAGTCATAGCACCTTCTTCATATGCTGCACAAATCTCTTTTAGCATTTCGGTTGTGTTTTTACCTTTCTTGAAATAATAAAGCATAACGTGCCGAAAATGTTGCTTTTTTCCTTCCATATTCAATATTAAAATGGCTACACAAAAATTCACCAATTTTGATGTCTTTTTTTTTAAATGCACGCTGATATGACAGCTGTCACATACAATCTAACAAAATTGTTTTGAATGAAGTTAAAGACAACTAAGTGCTACTAGAGCCATCTTATGGGAAAAAACGAATGAACCTTTTGGCCAACCCAATAATTTCCCACTGTTTTTAAAGCACTTTTATTTCCTCTTTTCTCAATTGCCTTCTCATGGCTTTTGCCCATTTTGAAACAGAGGTATTCTTTAAAAAGTAAATCTGTAAGCCTCCATATCAGTTTAGAATATCAATCCTTGTTTATTGTTTTCACTTTGAATATGTTTTTTCAGGTTTTATCTTTTCCTTTGAGAGAACTATTTTGAAACTTGTAAGTTATTTAATCTACATAAAATTTGCTCTGTGAGTTCTTTCAAAGCTTCTGAGTTTTAAATTTCTCTAGTATATCATGTTTAGGAAGTATCTTATTTTTTTTAATAAAAATTATTATTTTAATGAAAAAGGATTTATACTTAAATTTATCAAATGCCTTTTCAGTATCTGCTGATTTTTTTAAATAGATTTTTTTGGGAACAGTTTTGGGCTTACAGAAAAATTGAGATGATAGTTCAAAGAGTTCCCATAAACCCCACACTCAGTTTCTCCAGTAATAATATCTTACATTAGAATTGTACATTTATTACAATTAACAAACAAATATTGGTACATTATTATTAACTAAAGTCTATATTTTATTTGCTTTCTTTAGCTTTTACCTAATATATTTTTTCTGTTTCAGGATCTCATCTGGAATGACACATTACATTTAGTTGTCATGCATCTTTGGCTCTTCTTGGTTGTGACAAGACTTGTGACAAATCAAGACTTTCCTTGATTTTGATGACTTTGACAGTTTTTAAGGAGTACTGATTAGATATTTTATAGAATGCCCTTCTATTAAAATTAGCCTGGTGTTGTTTTTCAGGGTTGGGCTGAGGTTATGGAATTTGGGAGGAAGACCACAGAAATAAAGTACCATTTTCATCACATCATATCAAGGTTACATACTATCAAATGACATATCACTGTTGATGTTGATCTTGATTACCTGGCCGGGGTCGTGTTTGTCAGGTTTGTTCACTGTCAAGCTACTCTTTTTTCCCCCTTTCCGTACTCTTTGGAAAGAAGTCACAATGTGCAGTCCACATTTAAGGAATGGGGGAAAAAAGTCAAATTCACAGAAACAGAAAAGTAGAAAAATAGTTGCCAGGGGTTGGGGGATGGGGACATAGAGAGAGACTGGTAAAAGGGTACAAACTTTCAGCTATAAGATGAGTAAGATTTGAGGCTCTAATGTAAAACATTGTGACTATGGTTGGTAGTACTAAATTGTATAACTGAAATTTGCTAAGAGAGTAGAACTTAAATGTTCTCACTAAAACCAGAAAATGATAAATACCTGAGGTGTTGGATGTATTAATTAACTAGATGGGGGGAATCCTTTCTCAGTGTATGTATATATCAAATCACCATGATGTACACTTTAAATATCTTTCAGTTTAAGATGTCAATTATACCTCAAAAAGGTGAAATTAAAAAAAAAATCTCAAAAGATTTAAAAATAATTAAAAAGGAATGTGGAGTTATTCTCCCCCTCCTTGAGGATGGAGTACTTACATAAATTGTTTGGAATTCTTCTGCATGGAAGACTTTACTTCCCCATTTATTTATTTATTCAATCATTTCTTTACATCAGTATGTACTTATGGCTATTTATTTTATACTTTGGTTATTTATTTTGTTGCTCAAATTGTTCCAGATTTGGCTACCGGGAGCTCTTTCAGTTGGGTCCTGTATCTCTTTGACATACTCCTCTCAATATAGGTGTTTTTTGATTAAAAAAAAAAACAAAAAGCTTTCTTAATTTCTGGCACTACAAGAAGCTCCAGGCTTATCTTGCATATTTCCTACCTCAGCACTAGAATCAGCCATTCCTCCAAAGAGCCCTGATTCCTTTAATTAGTCTCCTTTTATTAGAAACCAAGATCTGGTCACTAGGCATGGTTCTACTAGGTGTAGTTGCTTCTAGGGCCTCTCAGCTGACAGAGCAAGGTAATGTGTGTGTGCCTACTAAGCTGTATTTTACACACCTATATAAATATTTCTATATCTAACCACCTGTATCAAAAGTAACCTAAACATAAGTTCATACTTAGGTTTCCAACTCTAATTCATTACCCTTTGTACATTTAGCTTCCTCTTGCTAATCTGTATGCTCCCACTCCAGCAGTGAGAAACCTTGCTCCCACCATCTCCTTATTCCACCATACATGTAGAGCAGTATCAGAATTGTTAACCTAGGATTCTTGTGGAAACAACTTTATCAACTACAGTAGAGTGCTTATGTGCAATACCTTTCACTTCAAGTCTTAGAGACTCCACTCATTCCAAAGTTATTTGGTCTGTCCACTGATTTTTAACTCTTACTCTGCTGCATTTTCTACAGATTTACTTCCTGTTCCTGGTTGTCAGTCATGAAATTGACATGGTGATAAAGAGAGCAGGTGGTATAGGTGAGAGATTTTCAAATTTCTTGAGGTCATATAATATGTATGTGCATATATTTATAATAAAGCCTTAATCGAGCAGAAAAGCTGATATTAGATTGCAGATAACAAATGGTATGAAAAATGTTTATGTATAATGAATCCCACCAATATATGTAAAGAAGTTGTGGGCTTTATAATAAAATATTTCTCTTCCTTTAAATTTGTTGTTCTTAGCAAAATGAGTGCAACTTCTGTACCATTAACTTTCTGCTGCGGCTATTGCTTATATATTATATTGTAAAGATACATGTGGGATTTAGTCTCAGAAATTAGGTAATGCAAATGTCAAAACAAATATCACAGAAATCTCATGCTAAGTCATCTTATGAAATGCTCCACAGAATTCCAATCAACAGTTTGATTATCAGTGAAGTATCTGGCTTTCTTGAAGTAGTCCTCATATTAAAAATGTTAATAAGATTAACACAACATTGTAAATAAATTAAAGTTCAATAAAATTTTTAAAAATGTTAATAAGGAAAAGTGAGTGTATGTGATTCTGAGATAGCACATTTCGAAATCATCACCCCAAATTTCCTATCATCTCGTTTTGAAAGATAAAAATGCCACAAAGATAATAATTTAGAAAATGAAAGTGCAAAATCGTTTCAATTCCTCCTCTAGCCACCTCCTTGGATATAACCACAGTTAACACATGAGTTTATTTTTTTCTATCCATATACTATGATTGGTCTCATGATCCATTCATTTGCCTAAGTTTGAAACCACATTGATTCCATCAACAAACTCTATTCCCTACTAAATGACAGGTAATGGCTAAAAACTGATATAATAGTATCTTTGAGCAAATTATCAATGTGAATTTTTCTCAACTTTTCCCCATTGATTCATTATCTCAAATAGTTCATTAATTCTATCCTTTACCCATCCTCACTGACACTGCACAATCAGCTGTAGGTTAAGTCTCCAAAATGGTCTCCCATACTTCACCATCCCATCCTCAGCCTAATGCATCCTCCTCAGTATCTCCAGTGTAATCTTCCTGCAATAAAAACATAATTGTGTCTCTCTTCTACTTAAAAGTCTTTGATATTTGCTATGTTTTACCAAATTCAGTCCAAATTCCTTGAGAAGCTCTTAAGGCTGTACCAGAGCCTTTGGGACCCTAACTCACATCTCAGTCTCACCTCTGATTCCAGCCTGGATGCAATGGTAATTCTGGATTTGACTCATCTCAACAGAATCTCATCTCAGATGAACATGATGTGTTTTTCACTTTTTGCTCTAGGACTTTTCCAATGCCACAGCTGGGAATGGGATCCTACTTGTTAAGCTCACACATGGAGCTCCCCAATTTATGAAAGTTAGCTCTGAGGGAAATCCTCAATCCTTGAGGGATGAAAACCTATTGGTAAAAGCTTTCCCCAGGTGTTCTAGCAGACAGTTCTGAGACATTCTGAGCTGGTGTTCCTTAGACACCAGAATTAAGCCAGAGTGTCTCAAAGCTGTGATATGAAAAGTGTACTTTTCTCTAGACTTTTTCCCCTTCCCCCATTATCTCTGGTCCCCCACTTGTGCTCTGGGATTATCTCCTTGACAGAAGCTTTGCTTTTTGGTAGAATCAAAGCTAAGACATAGAGTACTAGACTCTCACTGGGGGTGAATTAGGATGAGAAGATGTCAGAAACTGAAGCTTTGGGCAATTTGAGATAGCTAAGGCTCTGGCAAGGTGTGGGTCAATCATCAGCATTCCTTGGTGTTCACACACCCACTGATGATAGTGAATGGCGATTTCAGCAACCATGGCCGGACAATAGCAAGATAGCCAACGGCTCAGCCTGCTCAAAGATGAAGGTCTGCATCATTCCACTAGGCTAGAAATCTAGACAATTATGTCTTATAACTTCAAGACCAGTTTCAGCAGTGAAGACTGCAGTTTACTGTATTAATCCTTATCTATTAAGTCACATGTAGAGATTGTGGCTGACCATCACCTTGAAGACTAGAGGCAGATGGGACTTATTACAGGGCATAGGTGTATCTGAGTGGTACAAAGGATATAGACTGTATGAATTTCTTCTGGATTCCTGACTCACATCCTCTTAGCCTTGTCTCTGATGTCAGTGCACATGTAGTGATAGTTTGGCTTACCTCATGCTGACATCTTTTTTCAAGTACTGGATGTTTTGCACTTTTGCCTTCAGGTTTTTCCAATGCCGTAGTTGCCTCTGGGAAGCCCTCTGTTTGAGCAGGCATGTTCAGTCTGGAAGTATATAGGAATTTATTTACCCCAAAGTAAATCTCAATTAATGAGGGATATGAGCTATAGATAAAAATCATCAATCTTCAGGTAAACGATTCCAAAAGGTATTCTACATCCTCTTTAGAAGATGTCCAGGCAGGACTGAGGGCCAGTTGTCTGCAATAGTGATTTTAATAATGAATCTGTGTATTTGCTTGTCCACTATTCCTCACTCTTCCCAGTCCCTCACTCCTGCTCCCTATTTACAAGTTTTTGCCTGAGGCACTACCTTTGAGAAAACTCAAGCTAAAAAAAGGTCCTTAAACCCCATTATGGCTCTATCCACTATTTTCTACCCTATTTTATGCTGTTTCTCCTTGCTGCTTCCCTGTTATATGCCAAAGAAATAAATGGAGAAGTAAAAGGGAGGAACCATCAGCAAAGAATTGAATAGAATTTCTACAAGGACTTAAGCTGCCAATTGAGAGGGTCCACTGAGTAGTCTAGAAAATGGTTAAAAATAGATTGTTTGGAAGTTTTTCTACATGTCTGTTTTTATCTCTACATCTGGTATACAGCCGTCCTCCTGAGATTTTTCTTTATTATCTTCACGTGCTGAAACTTCTCCTTGGAAGGTTTTAAATTTTTCAGTTCTCTTTTAAATAAACTAAAGGAAGAAGAAAGAAAACAGTTTTTATATTTACCCATATTTAACATTTCTATTGCTATTCACTCTTTAACTATGAGTTTCCATCTGATATAATTTTCTTCAATGTGAATAACTTCTTTTAGGGCAGACTTACTGGGTAATAACTTTTCTTTATTTCCATTCATCTCAAAAAGTCCATTTTCAAAGGCTATTTTTACTGATTATATAATGCTGGTTTGATAGATTTTTTGTTTTTCCTTTTTAAAAAAATTTTCCATGCTTATATATGTTCTACTGTGTTTGTCTCCATTGTGTCTGATGAGAAGCCAGGCATTACTTGTAGCATTCTTCTTCTGTATGTAATATGTTCTTTTCACTTTAGGTGCTTTCAAGATTTTTCATTTATATTTGGATTTCAGTAGTTTGATTGTGATGTGCTTAGGTATAGTTTCCTTTATACTTATCCTGCTTAAGGCTCATTGAGCTTTTTGGATATGTAGGTTAATATATTAAACACATTTGTAAATTTTAGGCCATCATTTCTTCAAATATTTTCTCCCTCATTCTCTCTGTCCTCTCCATGGAGGACTTCAATTATATGGATGTACACCTCTTGATATTATTCCATAGTCATGAAGGCACTGTTCAATTATTTTTCAATATTTTTTTCTTTTAGCAAATCGATCTTAAAGTTCTTTGCACTGCTCCCCACCCCCCGAAATCTATAATCTGTTTTTAAGTTCATTCAGGAATTTTTCACTCCAGATATTATACGTAGTAGTTCTAGAGTTTTCATTTTGTTCTTTTTTTAATAGCTTTTGTTTTCCTGTTGATACTCCACATCTGTTCACTCTTTACAGTCATAATCTCTCTTAAGTCTTTGAACATATTTATGATAGCTTCTGTAAAGTCCTTTTCTGCTAATTATGACACTGGGTCATTTCAGAGTTTGCTTTGTCTTGACTACTTTGTGTCTTGACTATAGGTCATATTTTCCTTTTTTCCTAGTTCCTAGTGTTTTTAAATTACATACAAAGCATTGAAGATAATTTGTTGTAGAGATTTTGGGGTCTGTTACAAAGGTCGACAAGAATGTTGATCTTGTTGTGGAAGCACAGCATCAGCTGAAATCAGTTGTTCAGCCTTTCAACAGTTGCTCTCTGCTGGGCTATTTGGAGTCTCCTCCATGTGTGCACAGTTAAGTGGTTAGCCAAGGATTTGAAAAGAGTTTATATGGAGATTCTGGAGCTTTCTCTGTGGTTTCCCCCTTTCAGGGCTTTCTCTTCAATATCCAGTCACTTTGGCATCCCTGAATTCCTTCTCTGACTCCTCAAGTCAGAAAGCCACCCTGCACCACATGGAGTAAGAAATGTCCTCTGAAGAAAAGCTTTATAAAGCTCACCCAATGCAATTGCCTTCATTCAAGGGTTGAACCACTTCCATCTTGGACTCCTTTTGGCTGTTCTCAAGTATATTCATGTAATTGTTGTTTTTTATACTGCTTCAAAGTTCATAATTGTTATCTGTGGGACAGTTAATACAGGTATTCAGCTATATCTAGAACTAGACTCTACTATTATAAAGCTCTTACCTTGTCACGTATTTCTTTAAAAAAACTTCAGTGGCTCTTCCTTGTCTGTAGAATAAAAACAGATTCATTAGACTGTTAGTCTAACAAATGCACGCTATTTAAAAAATTTTCCCCACAGCAGACCCCATATTCCAGCCAAACTGAACTGGTTTTCAAACATTCTGGTTCACTATGCTCCTTTACTCATACAATTCTTTAGAATAGCATTTCTCCTATATTTGCATGTCCAAATCCTGACTGTGTTTCAATATCTAACTCAAATGTCAACTCCTCCATGAAAGCTATCCTTACCTCTCCAGTTTGAAGTGACCTCATTTTCCACCAAACTGTCTTTTTATAGTTCATTCTTTCATTCATTTAATAAGTCACTCAGGTGTCAGAAGTCATAATGAGCACACAGGTTTAAAAGATGGATAAAACATAGTCCCTATCCAGGAGAAATCTCTGTTCCTATAGTGGCAGAGAAAGTCAAGTCAACAGGAAGGTGATAAGTGCTGCATGCAGAAGTTGCTGTGGGAAGCTTTGCAGTGCATCACAAAGCAGAGCTGAGAAACAGTATCTTAATAACTGGTGCACCTGCTTTGTGTGTGTGTGTGTGTGTGTGTGTGTGTGTGTGTGTGTGTGTGTTTTCTTCTGGTTGCACCGTGTGGCACGTGGAACTTCCCCGACCAGGAATCGAACCCGTGTCCCTTGCAGTGGAAGCATGGAGTCCTAACCACTGGACTGCCAGGGAATTCCCTTGTGGGAAGCTTTGAAGAGGGAAGGCCAACTCAGTCTAGGGTATTAGGGACAGCTCCTTGAGTCAAGTAATCCTAGACCTAACTCTTGAACAATGAATTATCTAGATTAGATACATGGACCAGGAGAGGAGAAACATTCCTGAAAGAGAAAACTACAAATTTGCAGGCAGAGAAGTAGGCATGAATATTGTATGCTTAGGGAAATGCAAATTATTTATATAACTTGCAAAATGTGCATCATGCATGAGTGGAAAAAATCTGGAGTCATCCTTTTTTCTTCTTTTTTTTCATCCTCCACCTCAAATCCCTCTGAAAGTACATTATCTTCTCTTTAATTCCCATGTTACCATCTTAGTCCAAATCACCATCAACTTTCAATGGACATCTGAAATACCCTAGTAACTGGTTTTCCTGCTTCTATTCTTGTGCCCTTAAACATCAGTTTTCAATCCATTGCCTAAGTGACCTTTGGAACATGTAAACAAGATGATGTTGCTCCCCTGCACATAATCATTCAATAGCTGCCCACTGCACTAAAAACAGAGCCCAAACACCTTGCCATGACCTCCTCGACCTCCTTGACATATCACAAGCTATGGGCACTACCTACTACTCTGACCTCATTTTTACACTTTTCTCTGCCTTAACGTGCTTCAGAAGTACTTGGCCTTTTCCTCAATTCTCAAACTCTTCAAGAGTCCCTCTACCAGAGGACCTTGACATTTGCTATTCCCCCTGCCTAGAATGTTCCCCTCCTAATCTTTACAGCTGGCTCCTTCTTGTCTTTAAATTCTTAGGAAAAATATCATCCCCTCAGAGGGGCCTTCACCTCCTCAGTCACATCCTTGCTTTAAATTGTTCAGATCACTTGTGATTATCTCAAATTATTTTATTTGGTTATTTAATATCTCTCTGCCAGCAGACAACATGCTTTTTACAAGCAGGGATGTACTGTATATTCTTCAACCTGCTCTGTGTCCTGGGAGGCTGACTTCTAACAGCTGTATCAGCTCGGCTCTCCTGCCCTCCAGCTTCCAATTGAGTTCATTTAAGCAGAGATCAGAGGGCAGGAGGAAAGGCTTAGTGGTAGCTGTGTTTTTCTACCAAAGGTCATAGCTTTTCAGGCAGTCCTCTCCTACAGCTCTTGGATTCATCACTATTTCCTCTCTCTGATGATTTAGGCCTATAGGTGATACATTTTGGCTACTTGGCTTCTCTTCTTAGCTGTTGCTAGACTCAGGATGCTTGTTTCCCCTAATGCTGTCCACATCCTTTACAAATAGACCCTTCATTAAACTCTTTAATTATCTGTTTCAAGTATGCCATCTATTTCTTTCTGGGACCTTGAATTTTGTTCTCTAAGGTATTGCTAGTATCTAACACAGAGTCTGGTACAGGTAATGATCAACACCTGTTTGTTGCATGGATGAATGATTGGACTCTTGTTCTGTAATCAGAATCTATTAAGCTGTAAGCTCCCTTAATATTTTAAAACGAGGATTCTATTTTTAAAACTTCTTGAAGAACTAAACTTCTTGAGAGCATAGTCTGTGTTTCATTTTAAATCTAAGCCTAAGATATGGTGAAAATGGGCATCTATTTTTTTTCTTTTTTTAAAAAAATATTTTTCTACTTCTTATACTTTATTTTAAAATTTTATTTGTTTTTTTATTATTTTTATTTTTTGGCTGCGTTGGGTCTTCGTTGCTGCGTGAGGGCTTTCTCTAGTTGCTGCGAGCTGGGGCTACTCTTCGTTGTGGTGCGTGGCTTCTCTTGTTGCAGAGCACAGGCTCTAGGCACGTGGGCTTCAGTAGTTGTGGCATGCGAGCTCAGTAGCTGTGGCTTGCGGGCTCTAGAGCACAGGCTCAGTAGTTGTCGTGCATGGGCTTAGGTGCTCTGCGGCATGTGGGATCTTCCCGGACCAGGGCTCGAACCCGTGTCTCCTGAATTGGCAGGCGGACTCTTAATCACTGCGCCACTAGGGAAGTCCCAATATTTTTTTCTTTAAAGAAGTAATTGTATGTTTGGTTTTTGGAAATACAACGCATTGTTTTTTGTTTTTTTAAAATTTAATAGCTACTCTTTTTATTTATTTATTTATTTATTTTTAGCTGTGTTACGTCTTCGTTTTCGTGCGAGGGCTTTCTCTAGTTGCGGCAAGCGGGGGCCACTCTTCATCGTGGTGCGGGAGCCACTCTTCACTCCTCATCGCGGTGCGCGGGCCTCTCACTAACGCGGCCCCTCCCCACAGGCTCCAGACGCGCAGGCTCAGCAGTTGTGGCTCACGGGCCCAGTTGCTCCGCGGCATGTGGGATCTTCCCAGACCAGGGCTCGAACCCGTGTCCCCTGCATTAGCAGGCAGACTCTCAACCACTGCGCCACCAGGGAAGCCCCCATTGTTTTTAATATATGCTATTTCCTGGAATATAAATCATGGAATATACCATAAACAACATCTACCTTTACAGATGAAGAAACTGAGGACCAGACCTGAAGAGTGATTGTTCAAGGATACTATGGTACTGCAACCAGTTTTTCCTTTCAGGTTTTTGTTCTCTTGATGATATTAGATTGTTTCATCAAATATTAAGTGAATCCTCAAGTCAGACTTATCCCAGATCACCTGACCCTTATTAACCATCTTTTTTTTTCAGCTGCACAAACTTGCCCTCTCATTCTGGTAACCAAAGCTCTTATAATTCAGAAAAGATTTGGGCACTACCTTGCCACTGAGTTCAGTCTTTCACCAAACATCCTTCTACAGAGGCCCAGTTAAACTCTGGATAGTACTAAGTATTCTCTCCTAGGTGCTCTGGCCTAGATGGTGAAAGCTGTGGCAATTTACCCACAGCTCCTGCTCCTTCAGATCACTTGCCAGGTGACTCCCCCATCCTGCCTTCTGCAGGGTCAGCCCTCCCCTGATGTCCAGCTCTCTCAGTTGACCCTATAAGTTTATATAGATATATATGGTATAGGTAGATGCAGGAATAATCCACATAGGATCTTCTTCATTCTAATTAATTGGCTATGTGTATTATTATGACCTGCTTGTGGGCAAGGACTGAATGTTAAATGCTTTGACTCATTAGAACCTAGCAGAGTGCTTCAATTCTTAGTAATCATTTAATTCTATTGAATGAAGAAGGAAATTCTTCAAATCATGAACTTTAAACCAACATCATTAAAGTTGTAATGATAAGCTAGCTCATTCTAGGCATGTTCTGGATTGTGAAACTAAAGGAGTAATTTAAAAACTTGGAATAAATACAATAAAATTACACATTATGGTTACAATGATGTATGTATATCTACATAGGGGCAAGAACAAAAAAATAAAATAGGCAGTTTTAGTGTAGTAAAGTTAATGAATAATTTTCATTTCTTTTGCTTTTTTTAAAAAATTATTTTTAAAGGCTTTGTGAAGTGAATACAAGGTTGGAGGAAGAAAACTTGGAAGAAAATGATAGGTGAGTAACGACAATGATAAAGAGCTGTGATAAAGAGAGTTAGAAATCAAGTGGTTTCTGGTTACAGAATTTCAGAAGAGCCTTGTGTGAGGAGGTTGATCTATGAAGGATGATGACCATCTCCGTTAGGGACCAGACAGGAGGCAACAGGCTTAGGTTACAGCATGAGGGATTTAGATAAGAGAAAAGGAAAAATTTTCAGACAGTGAGATTTGATAGACACTGGAATGTGTAACTGGGGAAGCTTGTGGAATTTCCTTCTCTAGAGGTTTTTTAAAAATAGAACAGCATCTCATCTGCTCAAAGGATGGACTCTATTTGACCTTTCAGAGTATCCACTGAACCCAGAAGGTACACACACCTTAGAGAAGAAAGTAGGCTTGAATGATCCTAGGTAGCTTGTGAAATAAAAATGGGGTGAATAAATTTCATGTTTAATTTGATCTATATATATCATATATGTAAATTATGATGGTTATAGTTCTTCCTTTTCCTTTCAGTTGAATATTTTCATTTTTAAGGCCTGGAGTTTAGGGTTTAAGTAAAAATATTGCAGGGAGGGAAGAAGGAAACTATCTTACTTTAGAGCCTATTTTTATAGGGACATAGGTAAGGAGAAAAAAACATTTTGGATAGTTTGATTTTGATTTCACTTCCTAGTCTAAATAAATTTTTTAAAAAACATTGACCTTTCTGGTGGCTTTAATATTTTTTAGGGTAAAAATTTTAAAAATTAACTTAGATCTGTATGTTTCTTTAAGTGTTTTTGGCAGAACTGGTATTCCAAACTGGAAGAGGTTCTCTGTATTTAATTTCCTCTCCGGAAGTTTACCTTCAGAAGTCCAAGTGTGAGGTCAAGCCTTGGGTTGCCGGAAATGGTAATGTCCTTTACTGTCTGAGCACCCAGACAGCACTTAATGAAACATCCTACTTTGTGGACATTGGTAAGGATTAAAATGCTTTAACTATTTCCTCTTATTTTGTGATTTGTGATTTCTATATGCAGTCTTGTAAGACTCAAATAAAATTATATGTAAGAGCTGTGTTCTCTGTATCCAGCTATAACTGCAGATTTCCAGTTATAGGTGACATCCCTCTTTTCCTTCCTAAAACCAAAACGTATTACGGGTCAAAAGGGATGTAAATTGTATTCATTATCTACCTCAAGCAAAAACAATTCCAGGGTATTCTAAACTTGATTTCTTTCTAACTCTGTTTTGTTGACCTGAGGGCATTTACAGGTTAAAGCAGTGAATCATAATTTCTCATATTCGTAGAGCTCTTCATATTTGTCAAAGTGCTTACTCAGCTAATATCTAATTTGATCTTAATAAGAACCTCATGAATGTCATGATCTTATAGATGAGAAGATGGAATCTCAATAAGGAGATGTAACTTGCCCAAGATCACAAAACTTGCAAATGCAGAGTCAAATTACTTCTGATTTCAACATCTGTGTCTCTTCCACTGTGTCAGGCTATGCTGTCTGTGAAAAATCTTTGCTTTCCTGGTGTTTTATTTTTTTCACCATTGATGAGATCTTTGCCTCTGATTCATTCTGAACCAAAATTATACTGAGACCATTACACTAATGTTATTATTACCAAATAGAAAATTGTGCTATCATTCTTGTGGAATAAAACACCAAAGGTTTAAAAAATTTTTGCCATTCCACATATTAAGTCATGTAAATTCTGATAGGACACTCCATATGGAGATTACAACCTATTCTAATTCATACTAGCTATTGATTATTAAGCAGCATTTTGTTTTTATTACAAAACTTACTTTAAGTATTGAGTCAGTCTCTGACAATGTTGAACACAACTTCTACATCCCCAGCTCTCTGTCCTGGGTGTCTTTAGGGTACAGTGGCTTTATTTCCTTCTCTAACATTTCGGAAGTTTGTTTAATACTGACTCAGAGGAAGCATTCTAGCTGAGTCCTCACATGGTCTTGTTTACAGCTCCGGAGTGCACATAATAGATAAGCTACTGATTTCCACAAGACCCCCCGCACTTCCTGGGTGTGTGGGTGTGTGTGCTTGCGCCTGTGAATTAAGATTGTGCAATCTCCCTGCTTAGCTGCATCAAGTTGCAAAGTCATTTCACATCTCTTAAACATTTCTCTAGCAAGCCTAATTTCATAACCCCAAAACCATTGTATTCCATAGGAGGTGTGTTGGTAACTAGTAATTAACACTGAAAAGCCCATGAGTTTATAACAAGATCAAACCTGATATTGAGGCAAGGAGTAGAGAAATTTGCCTAAGGAAATATTGTGAAATAAAGCTGCAAATGGCCATAGATGAACACTGTTCCATCTGCAGGATTTCTTTCCTTGATCATAATTATAACTGCCACTTGTCTAGTTACATGGCAAGAACTTTGTTAGGTCAGCATCATCTTATTTGATTCTAATGGTAGCCCTGAAAGATAAATATGGCTAAAGGAATTTTGTAGAAGACAACCAGATAATTCAAATAATGTGTTCTGTGTTGCCCTGATCTCTCTTTGGTTCCTTTTTGATGTTACTCTGCACGAAATTTAATTGTAGGTTACATAAGGTATAGTAGAATTTATTAGAAGAACTGCCTCTGTATATTAAGGGGGTTTGGGCTAAAGGTGTTTGGAGGATGATGATAGTGGGCTGAGGATGGCTCCATTAAACTCTTGAATATTTCAGGGAAAGTGGATCTAAGGCAGAAATGTCACATAGACCTCAGATCATTCTTACCTGGAGATAGAGAATGTGTGCATGAATGTGTATGTAATCTGTCTTGGGCATAGTACTGAAATGATTAAATCCATCATGAACAAGAACTGAACATTAAAAATCCAGAAGCAGATTTTCTTTAACCAACTCTTTGCATCAAAACCGAGCAACATTTATTATCTCAAGATTGTGCTTACCAAATTTAGGCATTCTTTGTAACTCAGTTTTTAAAAGCCATCATAATTTCTTCCCTTTGTTTTCTCTTTCCAGCTGCTGCTGCTTCTGAATTATGAGGCTTGCCATGCATCACTTCTGCAGTGGATAGCTTTATTTTTGCAAAGTGTATGGAATGAAGTTTGCGGGGATGTAGACTGCAGGCACTGAAAGACCTAAATGAATGTGTAAGAATGACCACAAGGCACCAGACGTGGGTGTATTTATCCGTTTGTCTCATTACTAAGAGGTTTTAGTTCCAAAAAATATCCGGAAGGATTTAGTTTTGGGGAAGTGGGGAGGGAGAAGGAGTGGAATAAGATTTTTGAATTTTTAAACAATTTATTTGAGCTCCCTATTGATATATTCTATTTTCTTTGCATCAGAATCAGAATTTCTTAAGGGACACTTAAAGATTTTCACACCAGTGTCCACAGGCATTGGAAAGTTGATTTTGAAATTTATTTAGTGTGTTAATAAAAAGGCATTTTCTTTCAAAGGAAACTGGAAATTGCAAAGTTTAAATATTAGTTATTAAAACAGCAATTAAGACTTTTTGTGGCCAAGAAATACACTTGTCTTGGTGGCACATGCTTTGCTCCACTTTCAAGCTAATTGTGTTTATGTAGTTCTAGCTGATGTTCTACTTGTCAAAGAGGTCATGTAGTTTCATTGATAGAGGATATATGATAGAGGATATATACTCTCTTTGCAGAGCCAGAATAGGACAGTGGTGAAGCTATTCAGTTCTGGAGTCAGGCTGCTTGGGTTAAAATCCAAGCTCTGTCTCTATCAAATTTTGTGACCTTGGCAAGTTAGTTAACCTCTCTGTGCCTCTGTTTATTTATTTGTAAAACAGGGACGATAATAATATGACCTATCTTGTGGGGTTATTTTGAAGATTAAAATGAAAGAATCATGACAAGCACTTGACACGTAGTAAGAGATCAATATACGTAATTCTTCAAAATTTACGTGTAGTCATATTCACCTCTTTCTGGTGTACAGTTCTATGAGTTTTAATACATGCATAGATTATTATAATCACTAACACACCAACACAATAGGATACAGACTAATTTCAACACCCCAAAGAATTCCCTTACGCTGTCTCTTTCTGGTCAGACACTAGTGCCACTCCCCTCCCTCCCCCAGATCCTAGCCCCTGGCTACCACTGATGTGTTTTCTGTCCCTATGGTTTTGCCCTTTTTCAGAATGTCATATAAATGGGATCACACTGTATGTGATCCCATACAGTATGGGATCCCTTTTGAGACTGACATCTTTTACTTAGCATAATGCCTTTGTGGTACAACCTGATTTATATAGAATCTTATCTGAAGAGCTGACTTCATGGAAAAGGGATTGGGTGAGAGTTTTTTTTTAAGGATCATTAAAGGGAAGAAAAGCTCAGATTAATATTATCCAAAAGGAGAGTTTGTCTTAGCATGAGAAAGGAAATTTTCAGAGTTATCAAAATATCTAAATAGGATGCATCTTCAAGAGGAAGTTATTTCCCTGTCATTAAGGGTCTAGAGACATAAGCTGAAAAGCCACTTGGAAGGCAAGGTGTAGAAAGATATGAGTCAAATATAAATTAACTGAGAGAAAAGTGTGTTTCTGTATGGAGGCTTGGAGTGGGGCAAGGTGTTGGAAGGTCACAAATAATCCCAAATAATCTGTAAACGTAGTCATATTAGCTCTGTATCATGTGTGCAAATTAACTATTGTTGAGTGCAGAGGGGACTTGGGCCCTAATCACCTCCATGGCTGTATAACTGGACAGGCTAGCCAGCTGCTATTATAAAATAGAGGAGTAGCCTTAACCAGAATTGGTAGAGAGAGCACAGTGGGGTGGGGAGATAGCAAGATTGAAGGAAGGGAAGGAGTTGTGGTGGAGGCTGAGCAGACAAAGCTGCAACTGGCGGGGCTGGAGTTGTAGGTCAATGCACTGCATATATGGTCCCAGGGGCAGCAATTATCATCATATTCTACAACTATCATGTGTCTTCTCCTAATTTACACACACAGACACACATATTTATGCACACACATAATATATTATGTGTGTGAATGTATGTTTTTAACTTGATCTATCTTTATTTTGCAAATCAGGTAACTTGCTCCCAGAAAATGGAAAGTCTACCATATCAGCTACGATTTCCTGCAAATCAGGTAACTTGTTCCTAGAAAATGGAAAGTCTACCATATCAGCTACGTTTTTCTGCAAATCAGGTAACTTGCTCCTAGAAAATGGAAAGTCTACCACATCAGCTAAGATTTTCTGGGCATACACTAGGGCAATTTATATGCTATTTAATTTAATCCTTGAGTCAATAGCCTGTGGGAGAAATTACTTTTTCCATTTGATAGATGAGGAGATTGAGGTTCTGAGAGGTGAAGTGACTGTACCCAGAGAAACAGAGATAGTGAATAAAGGCAGAGCCAGATTTTGTTGTGTCTGTTTATCTTTAAGGTCTAGGCCTTTGCCTTTGCTGGGCTTTTGCCTTTACTCTGCTTTCACATGATGATGAGAATGGTTGGATTTGGAGACTTTCTATTTGAAAATCCATGACCCAATTTTAAATATGAGGGAACAAAATATCTTATATTATAAAGTGTATTCTATAATGATACTTTCTTTTTGTATGTTTGTTGTTATTATTATTAGTGGTGACGATACCTTACAACCACAGTTACCAACTGAACTTAGCAAGAAGTTTAGGAAAGGAACACTAAGCTGTGGAAAAATCTTATAATCAGAAGACCTAAGTTAAAATTTCAGTTCTGTTCTTTATAGCTGCCTGATCTCTCTAAGCTTTGTGTTTGTTGGTGAATTTAAAGTGATAATACCAACTTCCCAGGGTTACTGTATGATTTAAATGAGAAAATGTATGGGTAAATGCTTAGCTATGCTTATCACATGGTAAGCATTTAATAGGAGTTTGAGAAATTAGATGAAAATATAATTAAGAAGGACTTTTAATTTCAAGACGTAAGCATAAGAATATAGGATATGGGAGGTTGATTCAAGATGGCGGAGTAGAAGGGTGTGCGCTCACTCCCTCTTACAAGAGCACCGGAACCACAACTAACTGCTGAACAATCATTGAAAGGAAGACACTGGAACTCACCAAAAAAGATACCCCACATCCAAAGACAAAGGAGAAGCTGCAACAAGACGATATTCAAGAACATGGAAGATATACTGCCTTCTACATAATTTGCAATCGAAGACAGAAAAAAAAAGACATAAGCCTTGTGGCTGACAGGGTCTTGGTGCTCCAGCCGGGTGTCAGGCCTGTGCCTCTAAGGTGGGAGAGCCGAGTTCAGGACATTGGTACACCAGAGACATCCCGGCTCCACATAATATCAAACGGCGAAAGCTCTCCCAGAGCTCTCCATCTCAACACTAAGACCCAGCTCCACTCAACAACCAGCAAGCTACAGTGCTGGACACCCTATGCCAAACAACTACCAAGACAGGAACACAACCCCACCAATTAGCAGAGAGGCTGCCTAAAATCATAATAAGGTCACAGACAACCCAAAACACACCAATGGACGCTGTCCTTCCCGCAAGAAAGACAAGATCCAGCCTCATCCTCCAGAACACAGGCACCAGTCCCCTCCACCAGGAAGCCTACACAACCCACTGAACCAACCTTAGCCACTGGGGGCAGACACCAAGAACAATGGGAACTATGAAACTGCAGCCTACGAAAAGGAGACCTCAAAAACAGTAAGTTAAGCAAAATGAGAAGACAGAGAAATACACAGCAGATGAAGGAGCAAGGTAAAAAGCCACCAAACCAAACAAATGAAGAGGAAATAGGCAGTCTACCTGAAAACAAATTCAGAATAATGATAGTAAAGATGATCCAAACTCTTGGAAAGAGAATGGAGAAAATACAAGAAACGCTTAACAAGGACCTAGAAGAACTAAAGCGCAAACAAACAATGATGAACAACACAGTAAATGAAATTTAAAATTCTCTAGAAGGAATCAATAGCAGAATAACTGAGGTAGAAGAACGGATAAGTGACCTGGAAGATAAAATAGTGGAAATAACTACCACAGAGGAGAATAAAGAAAAAAGAATGAAAAGAACTGATGACAGTCTTAGAGACCTCTGGGACAACATTAAATGCACCAATATTCGAATTATAGGGGTCCCAGAAGAAGAAGAGAAAAAGAAAGGGACTGAGAAAATATTTGAAGAGATTATAGTTGAAAACTTCCCTAATATGGGAAAGGAAATAGTCAATCAAGTCCAGGAAGCACAGAGAGTCCCATACAGGATAAATCCAAGAAGAAATATGCCAAGACACATATTAATTGAACTATCAAAAATTAAATACAAAGAAAAAATATTAAAAGCAGCAAGAGAAAAACAACAAATAACATACAAGGGAATCCCCATAAGGTTAACAGCTGATCTTTCAGCAGAAACTCTGCAAGCCACAAGGGAGTGGCAGGACATATTTAAGTGATGAAAGGGAAAAGCCTACAACCAAGATTACTCTCCCCAGCAAGGATCACATTAAGATTTGATGGAGAAATTAAAACCTTTACAGACAAGCAAAAGCTAAGAGAATTCAGCACCACCAAACCAGCTTTACAACAAATGCTAAAGGAAATTCTCTAGGCAGGAAACACAAGAGAAGGAAAACACCTACAATAACAAACCCAAAACAATTAAGAAAATGGTAATAGGAACATACATATCGATAATTACCTTAAATGTAAATGGATTAAAAGCTCCCACTAAAAGACATAGACTGGCTGAATGGATACAAAAACAAGACCTGTATATATGCTGTCTACAAGAGGTCCACTTCCGACCTAGGGACACATACAGACTGAAAGTGAGGGGATGGAAAAAGATATTCCATGCGAATGAAAATCAAAAGAAAGCTGGAGTAGCAATTCTCATATCAGACAAAATAGACTTTAAAATAAAGACTATTACAAGAGATAATGAAGGACACTACGTAATGATCAAGGGATCAATCCAAGAAGAAGTATAACAATTGTAAATATTTATGCACCGAACATAGGAGCACCTCAATACATAAGGCAAATGCTAACAGCCATAAAAGGGGAAATTGACAGTAACACAATCATAGTAGGGGACTTTAACACCCCACTTTCACCAATGGACAGATCATCCAAAATGAAAATAAATAAGGAAACACAAGCTTTAAATGATACATTAAACAAGATGGACGTCATTGATATTTATAGGACATTACACCCAAAAACAACAGAATACATTTTCTTCTCAAGTGCTCATGGAACATTCTCCAGGATAGATCATATCTTGGGTCACAAGTCAAGCCTTGGTTAATTGAAGAAAATTGAAACAGTATCAAGTATCTTTTCCGACCACAAGGCTATAAGACTAGATATCAATTATAGGAAAAAATCTGTAAAAAATACAAACACATGGAGGCTAAACAATACAATACTTAATAACCAAGCGATCACTGAAGAAATCAAAGAGGAAATCAAAAAATACCTAGAAACAAATGACAATGAAAACATGATGACCCAAAACCTATGGGATGCAGCAAAAGCAGTTCTAAGAGGGAAGATTATAGCAATACAATCCTACCTTAACAAACAAGAAACATCTCAAATAAACAACCTAACCTTACACCTAAAGCAATTAGAGAAAGAAGAACAAAAAACTCCCAAAGTTAGCAGAAGGAAAGAAATCATAAAGATCAGATCAGAAATATATGAAAAAGAAATGAAGGAAACAATAGCAAAGATCAATAAAACTAAAATCTGGTTCTTTGAGACGATAAACTTAACTGATAAACCATTAGCCAGACTCATCAAGAAAAAGAGGGAGAGGACTCAAATCAACAGAATTAGAAATGAAAAAGCAGAAGTAACAACTGACACTGCAGAAATACAAAGGATCGTGAGAGATTACTACAAGCAACAATATGCCAATAAAATGGACAACCTTGAAGAAATGGACGAATTCTTAGAAATGCACAACCTTCCGAGACTGAACCAGGAAGAAATAGAAAATATGAACAGACCAATCACAAGCACTGAAATTGAGACTGTGATTAAAAATCTTCCAACAAACAAAAGCCCAGGACCAGATGGTTTCACAGGCAAATTCTATCATACATTTAGAGAAGAGCTAACACCTATCCTTCTCAAACTCTTCCAAAATATAACAGAGGGAGGAGCACTCCCAAACTCATTCTATGAGGCCACCATCACCCTGATACCAAAACCAGACAAAGATGTCACAAAGAAAGAAAACTACAGGCCAATATCACTGATGAACATAGATACAAAAATCCTCAACAAAATACTAGCAAACAGAATCCAACAGCACATTAAAAGGATCATACACCATGATCAAATGGGGTTTATCCCAGGAATGCAAGGATTCTTCAATATATGCAAATCAATCAATGTGATACACCATATTAACAAACTGAAGGAGAAAAACCATATGATCATCTCAATAGATGCAGAGAAAGCTTTCGACAAAATTCAACACCCATTTATGATAAAAACACTCCAGAAAGTAGGCATAGAGGGAACTTACCTCAACATAATAAAGGCCATATATGACAAACCCACAGCCAACATTGTTCTCAATAGTGAAAAACTGAAACCATTTCCACTAAGATCAGGAACAAGACAAGGTTGTCCACTCTCACCACTATTATTCAACATAGTTTTGGAAGTTTTAGTCATGGCAATCAGAGAAGAAAAAGAAATAAAAGGAATCCAAATGGGAAAAGAAGAAGAAAAGCTATCACTGTTTGCAGATGACATGACACTATTCATAGGGAATCCTAAAGATGCTACCGGAAAACTACTAGAGCTAATCAATGAATTTGGTACAGTAGCAGGATACAAAATTAATGCACATTAATTTGCATTCCTGTACACTGATGATGAAAAATCTGAAAGAGAAATTAAGGAAACACTCCCATTTACCATTGCAACAAAAAGAATAAAATACCTAGGAATAAACCTACCTGGGGAGACCAAAGACCTGTAGGCAGAAAACTATAAGACACTGATGAAAGAAACTAAAGATGATACAAACAAATGGAGAGATATACCATGTTCTTGGATTGGAAGAACTAACATTATGAAAATGACTATACTCCCTAAAGCAATCTACAGATTCAATGCAATCCTTATCAAACTACCAATGGCATTTTTCACAGACCTAGAACCAAAAATTTCACAATTTGTATGGAAACACAAAAGACCCCAAAGAGCCAAAGCAATCTTGAGAAAGAAAAATGGAGCTGGAGGAATCAGGCTCCTGGACTTCAGACTATACTACAAAGCTACAGTAATCAAGAGAGTATGGTACTGGCACAAAAACAGAAATATAGATCAATGGAACAGGATAGAAAGCCCAGAGATAAACCCACACACATATGATCACCTTATTTTTGATAAAGGAGGCAAGAATATACAATGGAGAAAAGACAGGCTCTTCAATAAGTGGTGCTGGGAAAACTGGACAGCTACATGTAAAAGAATGAAGTTAGAACACTCCCTAACACCATACACAAAAATAAACTCAAAATGGATTAAAGACCTAAATGTAAGGCCAGACACTATCAAACTCTTAGAGGAAAACATAGGCAGAACACTCTATGACATAAATCATAGCAAGATCCTTTTTGACCCACCTCCTAGAGAAATGGAAATAAAAACAAAAATGAACAAATGGGACCTAATGAAACTTGAAACCTTTTTGCACAGCAAAGGAAACCATAAACAAGATGAAAAGACAGCCCTCAGAATGGGAGAAAATATTTGCAATGAAGCAACTGACAAATGATTAATCTCCAAAATTTACAAGCAGCTCATGCAGCTCAATATCAAAAAAACAAAGAACCCAATCCAAAAATGGGCAGAAGACCTACGTAGACATTTCTCCAAAGAAGATATACAGATTGCCAACAAACACATGAAAGAATGCTCAACATCATTAATCATTAGAGAAATGCAAATCAAAACTACAATGAGATATCATCTCACACCGGTCAGAATGGCCATCATCACAATATCTACAAACAATAAAGGCTGGAGAGGGTGTGGAGGAAAGGGAACCCTCTTGCACTGTTGGTGGGAATGTAAATTGATACAGCCACTATGGAGAACAGTATGGAGGTTCCTTAAAAAACTAAAAATAGAACTACCATACGACCCAGCAATTCCACCGCTGGGCATATACCCTGAGAAAACCATAATTCAGAAAGAGTCATGTACCACAATGTTCATTGCAGCTCTATTTACAATAGCCAGGACATGGAAGCAACCTAAGTGTCCATCGACAGATGACTGGATATGTGTATATATGGCACATATATACAATGGAATATTACTCAGCCATAAAAAGAAATGAAATTGAGTTATTTGTAGTGAGGTGGATGGACCTAGAGTCTGTCATACAGAGTGAAGTAAGTAAGAAAAAGAAAAACAAATATCGTATGCTAACACATATTTACGGAATCTGAAAAAAAAAAAAAAAGGTTCTGAAGAACCTAGGGCAGAATAGGAATGAAGACACAGACGTAGAGAATGGACTTGAGGACATGGGGAGGGGGAAGGGTAAGCTGGGACGAAGTGAGAGAGTGGCATGGACTTATATATACTACCAAATGTAAAATGGATAGTGAGTGGGAAGCAGCTGCATAGCACAGGGAGATCAGCTTGGTGCTTTGTGACCACCTAGAGGGGTGGGATAGGGAGGGTGGGAGGGAGACACAAGAGGGAGGAGATATGGGGACATATGTATATGTATAGCTGATTCACTTTGTTATAAAGCAGAAACTAACACACCATTGTAAAGCAATTATACTCCAATAAAGATGATTAAAAAAAAGAATAAAGAATATGGTTTTATTTAGTTGGACTGTAGTCAATTTGGGGCTCTGGTCTATGCTTGGAGATTTTAGAGTAGAATACACATGACTATTTTGTTTATATTCAACTAAATCTTACGCATGTAAGTATGAATCTAGTTAGATCAACAAGGCATACACTGAATGAATTAAAGTATGGGATGGTATATAGATATCCATATCCAAGATAGTTCACACCTAAAGATATATAACCTTTACACCATTATTCTCTCCTTTTAATTGCATTCATATTGAGACTAATAAATCTCTCTGGAGATTTCATTACTAAAAGTGAAAAAAGCCAAGCTGGGCTGAGAAGTTATTTGTACCTGCTTTAGTTTAGTACATATTATTTTCACTTGAACCTCTTCTCTCTGATTTGAGAGAAATGCAAATATGAGCAGTCAAGAAATCTATGTTCCACTAGAATTCAACCATCATAAAATTTGCTGGCTGTGGCTGCATTAGGCTGCATTATTCCATTTTAAGACTGGCATTTTTCACCTTTTTAGTAGCACTTTTTCTGCTATTTATTTGAAATTCAGTTCTACTCACCAAGGATATTTATTGAAAGCTTGCTCTTACTCGTGTTCCACATGCTGGAACTTGTTGACACAAGGGAGGAAGCCAGGCACACCAAGTGAGGACAGAAGTTTGGGAAGCCAGCTAGGAATCCGCCCCTGGCTGGGCAGAAGAGAAGAGAAGGCAGCGTGGGTAAAACTGAGGACTGATCATTATGAGAGCAGGGCTGACAGCTGTACATAGCCGCAAAGTTGTTAACGCAGCAGGAGGGAGGGCAAGCGCTCCAAATTACTGATGGAAGCCTGGCTGCTTCCCCAAGCCCCAGCTGTTTCATCCCTCCTTGCTGCACTGAGGCACGGTTTGCGCGCTCCTCCATCTTTTTAAAGGCACAGATCACAGCTTCCGATACCAGAGAAGAGAAGAGAGTTTACACAGAGCTCACTTGTTGAAAGTATTTTTAAGGATCACTTAAAGCACAATATCTGTGCCCTATTTGTTCACAACTGCAGTGGGGATTTTTTTTTCTCTTCTACTTAGAATTCCTCATTATGCAGGTGAAGCCAAGTTGGTAGTTGCCAAAGAGGCACAAAGTAATGAAGTTAGATTTTAGTCTATCCCATACTTCAGTCAAATTGACCATACAGAATTGAAATTAATTGCAAAATGTTTAATTCCATTAATGATGCAGAGCTCCCAAAAGCTAAGCAAAAGCTTTTGTGTGTGTGTGTTTTTTTTAACTCACCAGCTGGCAAGTTATATAATTTCCATCTGTATTAAAAGTGGACATCTTGGGCTTCCCTGGTGGCGCAGTGGTTGGGAGTCCGCCTGCCAATGCAGGGGACACGGGTTCGTGCCCCGGTCCGGGAGGATCCCACATGCCACGGAGCGGCTGGCCCCGAGAGCCACGGCTACTGAGCCTGCGCGTCTGGAGCCTGTGCTCCGCAACGGGAGAGGCCGCGGCGGTAAGAGGCCTGCGCACCGCGATGAAGAGTGGCCCCCCGCTCGCCGCAACTGGAGAAAGCCCTTGCACGGAAACGAAGACCCAACACAGCAAAAATAATAAATAATAAAAGTGGACATCTTTACTGCAGAAATTACTGAAAAAGACTTGTCAAATATCTTCAGCAACTTCCCAATGAAATCATTGTTACTTTTTTTTAAAAAAACAGTATTCTGGGCATTATCAACATTTAATTTAAAAAACACACTGTTTTTTATATTTTACAAGAATATCTCACCTACATGATATAGATGTTATTATGTTCATTTTGCAGCAGAGGAGACAGGATCAGAGAAGTTAAGGGCTTCGTCCAAGAACACACAGCCAGTAGATAAATAAAACCAGATTCTGAATCTCTGTACACTGACTCCAGAATCTTTGCTCTCTTTTCTAGAGCACATAGACTTTGTGTAGATGCTAATAAAATGCTGGATGATATAGATGATACACTATATCTGATAAAAATTTACTGTCCCCATTATAATAATCTCTTGCCCTCTCCTTGTTTGTCTCATTTCCTATCCTAGTTTGTTTAACAAGTCTCTTCACTAGGTACAAAATCATAATAATATGGTACCGGCACAAAATTCAACAGTAAGAGGGAGCCGTGTTATCAAGAAAGCCAGGAACATACAAGAGTACTATATGAAGAGATTTATTACGTGTCAGGGTATACTAAACCTGAAAAAAGAATTTTTTAATGAAAAAAAGAAATGATTGGCTTATTATTTGGGAAATAATAAAGATCCCAATTGACCCCATAAGCCATACACCAAGGTGAAATCTAGATAAATTAAAAAGAAAAAGAAAAAGCAAAGTCATTAAAAAAAACTATAAGAAAATGAATCTACCTCATCTTAGGAGAGGAGAAGAATTTTTAAGCATAAAGACAGTGAAAGAAAGCACAGACAAAAGTCTATAGATGTGATTACATAAAAATTTACTTCTGAAAATTCAAAACATAAACAAAATAAAAATCAAATAAATGAGAAATATTTGGCAGCAGATTAAGAAGAGCTGCTATTTTTCATATTAAAGAAAAGCCCTTACAAATCAAAGACAAAAATCACTGACTGCAATAAAAAAAATGAACAAAGGATATAACCAGACAATTCAGTGAAGAAGAAATATAAGTGAAAAATTTTAATTAAAAGATTTCAACCCATTTCTTAAGAAAAGCATTAACTAAAACAAGATACCCCTTATCGATCAAAATAGAATGAATGTTTCAAAATATATATTCAATTTTGGTGATGGTCTGGTGAGATGGACGCATACATATTGGTGGGGTTAATAAACTGGTGCAGACTTTCTGCAGAGCCCTTAAATTTTTTTTTTCTAAGAACCTCAAAGAAGTTCATGCCTTTGACCTCATAATTCTCTTTCTAGGAATATAGTCTGTGGTTTTAGTAAAAATGTCAAACAAAGATACACACACACAGATTTTTACTTCAATATTTTAGGAAAATTTTTATTACGGAAAATGTTATACCAATATAAAAGTAGAGAAAATATTACAACGAATCTCTATGTACCATTATCCAGCTTCAACAATTAGTAATATTTTCCTAGTCTTGTTTCATCTGTTTCTGCTCTCTCTGTCTCTGTCCCTGTCTCTCTTTCTCTTTCTCCAGGAGTATTTTAAAGCAAATCCAAGGCATCTTATTTGCTCTGTAAATACTTCAGTATGATAAAAGCTTTAAGAAGTATCCAAAGGCTGTTATTAAGTCTAAGAGAATTGAATGGATTTATGTTCAAATTTCTTCATTGTCTCAAGAATGTTTTTCTCATAATTGTTTTGTTCACATTAGAATCCAAAAGAGGTCTGCACAATACATATGTTGATATTATGTCTTTCAAGTTTCTTCTAATGTATAACAGTTCCCCCCTTCTTCTTTCCCCTTTATTTATTTGAGAAATAAACTAGGTCATCTGTCCTGTAGAATGTCCCACGTTCTCGATTTAGCTGATGTTTGCTTCATGGTTTCATTCATTTTTTTTTCTAGCCCTCTTATTTCCTGTAAACTTGTACTTAGGGTGAGGCTGATTAGAGTCAGGCTCATTTTTATTTTTTGGCAAGAGTACTGTATGTGTGGTGTTTTGTACTTCCTGCTGTATCATGCGCAAAATTTCTGGTTGCCCCACTTTTACTGATGCTAAGATCAATTTGTAGTTTCTGGTGAGCCTTTTTATCAAGTTCCCTTTTGACTTTTTACATAATTGCTAGTTATAACATTCATTAATGATAATTGCCTACATTATTTATTTCATTAGATTTTTTTAAATTGACATATAGTTGATTTACAATATTAGTTTCAGGTAGACAGCATAGTAATTCAGTATTTTACAGATTATATGCTATTAAAAATTAATATAAGATAATGGCTATAATTCCCTGCTATACAATATATTCTTGTTGCTCATCTATTTTATATATAGTAGTTTGTGTCTTAATCCCATACCACTAGTTTGTCCCTCCCCCTTCCCTCTCCCCTTTGGTAACCACTAGTTTGTTTTGTAAAGATACATGCACCCCAATGTTCTTTAAAATTTACAAAATGGTATTTTTCTAATTCTGCTAATTCTTTTGCATTAATTAAACTGGAAATTTTCTATAAAGAAAAACCTTTCCTCTTCAACAATTTGGTTACCCTAAAATAATTCACTCAGGAAAGGCATGATACGTGCTTGATTCTTTCCCTTATTTATCAATTTTCAGAGTAATGTGTTAATGCTCTTGCTACCTCCATTCATTGATTTATAATGGTGCAATCTGGAAACAACATAAATGTCCAGCGGTAGAAGATACCCTGTGGTATATTTGTGCTACGAATATTGTGCAGCCTTTAAAAGAATGTTTAATAACATAGAAAAATATTTCAGATAAAATATTAAGTGAAAAAAGACACAGAAATGTGCATATGGTGTGATCCAAATATTATCTACAATACACGCATTGTAAAGTCCTGTCTCAGCCTCAGACATGATTACCATAGGACAGTGAGTTTTAGGGTCTTTAAATTTCTATATTTATTTTCCATAGATCTTCCTATGAAATACATTACTTTTATCATTAAAAGAAAATGTAAATTTATTTAAAGGAAACGTCTCTGGATAAGTCATACTCAAAGAGAACTGTGGATGGTGATCTTAGCTCCAGCTCTGACTCTATTGTAATTTTGGATCTTCTGTCCTACATCTAAATGAGTCTTTATGGTGCTAACCAAACAATTGTAGAGATTCTAAATGTGCTCAATTCTGTAGACTTGGAGACTTCTTTTTCTATTAAACATAACACTCTCTGTTGACTCACATAATAAGTAGAATGAGGTCTATTAAACTGTCATGCTCAACTCAACTTGATCAGTTCAGAAGACAGCCAAACTAAATTTCCTGTTTTTGTTTCTTTCACATGGTGTGTGTGTGTGTGTGTGTGTGTGTGTGTGTTTTATCAACTGGTCCATTAGTCCATATCAGATGAACAAATGGACCACAATCTCAAGATTGCATTCCTTGTGAAGGCCTGTTTAACATACAAAATTTGTTTGTTGCTTAGTTTCAAGATGAGTGAAAGGGAACAAACACACTAGCTTTGATTTTGACAAGTTCTCAATGATCTCCAAGAAAGTATTTGATTCTACAGGGACCTCCCTGAGGCCTAGGTCCTACCTCTGTAAAATGGGGATCAGATGGTTTGACTCACAGGGTTGTTTCCAGCACAATGTATGTAAAACTCTTGGCACAATCCTCAGCGATTAGCAGGTCCTCAACAATGCTAGTTTGCTCTTCTCTCTTCCCAAAGAGAAAGGGAAGCAGTCTTTTCCCTTTTTACTATATTCTAATATTAGGAGTAGATTCGGGGGTCAGGCTATCTAGATTCAAGTCCAGCTCCACTCTTGGCTTTGGGCAAGTGATATAAATGAAAGTTTTGTGCCTCAGTTTACTTATCTGAAAATATGGAAAATAATAGTTCCTATTATAGGCTGCTGTGCATATCAAATGAGTTAGTAAATGCAGAGTGCTTAGAACTTTTTCTTCACAGACTGGGAACTATATGGTGTAAACTATTATCTTTATTATCTGCCTAAAGGAATGGAATTTCCAAGCCCACAGTTCAAGGCATTTCCCCCTTGGATGATGCGTGAGATACACTGACCACTTCTTACTTTTTACTTCTCTTTTTCTAGGTCTTATATAGTTCTTCTTCCTTCCGTTGATATATTTAATACAGCCGCACAATCCAGATTTTACTTAATTAGGTCAAGGTTTCCTCCTGTGATTATAATTGATTAGAATTATGTGAGGTTTATCCCCTTTTCCTTGTCCCTTTTCCTCATCGTTGTTGTGATGGTAGTGGTGGTGGTGGTCACTGTCCTGGTGTGTGTGTGTGTGTGTCTGTGTGTCTGTGTGTTGTGGCCCTGAGGTATTGTGGTACAACCACCCTGATGGATTTTTATGTAGCTGCAACTTTCCACACATTCATTTTAGGACTAATCTTTTGTTGGGAAATTTCTACAGATTTTTGCTTTGTTATGGGACATTTTATTAGTATCTGTCTCAGAGGGTAAACATTGTACTATGCTTGGTGAGGGGTGGGAATGGAATAACCTAAGTTCTTCCAAACGTGTTGACAACAGAGGATTATTAGACAGGTTTAGGACAGGGTGTTATATAACTCAGACACAGGGAACAACCACATGGCCAAATTATTCAGGAATAGGACGACCTAAGCAGAGCACAGGGAGCACTAGATCCCAAATGGGAACATTATTCTCAGATTACAGGGACTGTATCAGGAAACATTTTCCATTCAAACTGAAGAATGTAACAATAGATCTAAAGTAGATGTACTATACCCTCTGTGGCAGTAACCTAAGAGATAATTTTTAAATGTGTTGCTAATGAGACCAAGATGTCTTTTCTATTTATTTATAGGTACCAGGGTGTTTTTCAAATAGCATCAAAGTGATCAGGGTGTGTACCCTAGGAAAACAGGACAGTAAGTATTGCATCACACCTATGGGAATGTCGTACTGTAGAAACAGATCGTGTTATGGAAAGGGAGTTTGGAGAAATGAGCACCAATGGCTAAAACCTTCTCACTAGGCAGCCAGCAGTTCTCAGCGCAGAAAGTAATCTGATCTGGCGCGTAGGCCCCAGTTGTCTGGGCAGAAATATCAGGTAAGGAATAGAACAATTCACTTAGATACTCTTCTGAAACTATTAAGAGCGTTTATTCCCAGCTGTTTTAATTCTGTGTTCACAAGGGAACAGACTGGGGCATCCTCTTTTCCACTGACTGTTCAAGCCCAAGAGTAGGAAGTGATTTGTGTAAATGCTTGATGCCAGTAACCTTGTTAGATGAACCTTCTGTCTGGGGCAGAAAACACAGGGCCTTGTGGGGGTTGGGAAGCCATTTGTGGGTTTTAAACAAGGAAGTGAGAGAAAATGTGGTGCTATTTATAGATTTATAAAATATGAAATCAGAAAAATTCCTCTACTTTAGCTATTTAAATTAAAAAGAGTCACTTGTTTTCCATTCATTAAAACTTTGGAAACACACCAAGATAGTATATTAGTCAGGGTTCTCCAGAGAAGCAGACCAATAGGATATATGTAAATAATATATATTTCATATTAGGATTTTATATATATATATATATATAAAATTTATATATTTAAATTTATATCTATTTAATTAAATATTTATATATTTAAATTTATATATATTTATATATGAATGGATTGGCTTTTATGGTTGTGAGGGGCAAGCCAGCAGGCTGGAAACTGAGATAAGAGTTGATGTTACATCTTTGAGTCTGAATTCCACAGAGTAGCAGTCTGGAGATTCAGGCAGGGTTTCTATGTTGCTGCCTTAGGAGAAGTCCTTTCTGTGCAGGAAACCTCAGTCCTTGCTCTTAAGGCCCTCAGCTGATTGGATGAAACTCACTCACATTAGGAGGGTAATCTGCTTTACTCAAGGTCTACTGATTAAACGTTAATCACACCTAAAAAGCAGCTTCACAGCAACATTTAGACCGGTGTTTGGCCAAAAAGCTGGGCCAGGTTGACACATAAAATTAACCATTGAAGATAGTAAAGACTTACAATGTTACCCTTAGTTTAGAGGTGAATTTTTTAGCCCAGCAAAGTCAGTTGGCCATTTTGCTTCAGGCCTGCAATCAGTAAGAGAGAGGAACACTCTCCTTATCTGCTTCACACTTGGAAGGGGAGGCATAAGGTAGCAGGAGCATTTTATAGCCCCCTAGAAATCCAAGGTGATAAGTACCACTATTTGAACACTTCCCTTTTTGTCCTAATATCACACAAACCTTTTATTGACAACTTTGTGATAAGGGCTAATGCCCTTTAGCTTCATTATTGACATTGTGGAAACCTAATTGATGTTTTGTTAATTAACTGGAATTTTCCACCTTAAAATGAATGTCTCTACTTCTAATGAACAATATTTTCTTCTTAGGAGGAAATATTTACAAAATCCCAATGATTATGTTTGCAGAAGATGAAAAAGGATATTGGGATGGGTTCTGGAAGGTTTTTAATGATTTTGTTTGATGACATTAAAGGGAGAGTTTCCTTCCTACTTTCTTGGTTTAAAAGTCTTTCCCTGTACATTTTGGAGCCATGGTGATAAATACACCAACAACAGAGAAACATAGATATAGTCCCAAGCTCATTACATATCATCTACAGTTGACCAAAAACTTCTAGTTTCTTAGAAAAATCCACTCATTACTTAGTTACATAAAATTTAAAGGTCACTTTGTGATTAATTATTTGAAATAAAAATAGTCATAACAATTTCTAATAATCTTCCATAAATTTTCTTTTAAACTCTGACTCTAAAACTTATTTACATCAGGTTTTAACAAAACAAATATCACCAAGGGTGTTATCACTTGCTAGTGTCCAATGCTAATAAACATGAGTTTGAGTCCCACGTGAGCCATGGGGGTTTTAAGGCCCAGGTTTTAGAATACATCCCAAGGTTTTAGACGGTATCTCTGAGCCTTTGAAATATATCTTAAGGGAACCTGGCAAGAGGAATGGGTAAATCGATATACACACATGCTCCTGTGAGAAAACATTTCCGAGTTGCAGGTTGTTGGAGTGTGGTGTTGGATAAATTATGTTATTGCCCTGTCAGGGATGGACGTGAAGGGCCAGGATCTTTCTGTCTGCATCTTATCTGTTTTTTAAACGAGATTTTGACTTTTTTAAAAAAACCAGCTAGCCAGGAATAAAGTTAACGCTGCGCATATCAAAGTAGACAATAAAGGTTGTTACTATTGTTTACTAGAATTTTAAGATCTTTTCCCCTCCCTCACCTACATTACTCACAAATTCTAAAGGCTGAAAACTGAACTTTAACTAATTTGATTCATCATCTAATCCTGACTTTTATATGCAGGATTCATGTAAATGAATATTCTTCCTTTGTTAATGAGACCTAACCCATAATGGTCCCATTACAACACTATTGTGCGGTGAAATGGAAACTTCTTGTGAGTCTAAGATTTGCAGGAGAACCCCCTATGTGACAAGTACTGAGGACAAATATTCAAAGCAATCCCTTACCCACAAGGAGTTCATAATGTCATGGGGGACTGAGATAAAGGAACACTTGTAAAGCATTTTGATCAATGGTATAAAAGAGGTTTGCCCAGAACTGTGTTTCCTCCTACACCTTTTCTCCCATCACCCACATATAATTTGTCATGGACCCTGTTGTTTTTGCCAACTCAGCCTTCCTTACTCCTTCTCTTACAGGAACCCAACTTTCCCTGGTGAATCATGCCTCCCAATTATGACCTGTCATTTGAGGTATACAAAACTGTCATGCAAGGTGATTGGACTCTTTTAACCAAGGGGGCAAGTAGTAACACAAGATAGGTTAACTGACACTGTCTCTTAGGATTTTGAATCTTAGAGAGTGTCTTAAGGAAAGAAAATGGTTGGAGGCTTCATTCCCATGGTCATGTCCTGAAGAGATTATCCAACCTGCCTCGATGACAGGTCCTGCCTTCCCTGCCTTCTTTATCCTGCAAGAAGTTAGTTATCAAGTTTCCTTTGATTTTGTGAGCTACTTCATCCCATATCTTGCCAATAAACTCCTTTGAAATTGTGGTTTATGTTGTTTAAAACCAAAGAATTCCTGATATGGTATCATTTAATATGAACAGCTTTCTCTGGCCCTCGTTATTCTGCCCATACCTTTATCCTTTCCTCATATAAATTTCACTCTCTTTTCTGTCATTCTCTACATTTTCCTCTAGGGCATAGTGATTGCCATTTGAGGGAGATTCTTGGCCCAGTTGAGGCAGACCTGGATTTTCCCTTATTACATTAATCACAGTGGGTAGGAATTTGAAGAGCTATCATTTATTGAGAATCTACTGTACATATGTTACCTCATTTAATTATTACAGCAAGCCTATGTAATAGGTACTATAGTTCCTTATATTGATAGTTAAAGAAGCAGAGTTCAGACAAGGTAAGGAACTGGTCCAAGGTTACACAGCAGGAATATATCAGAGCTCCAGTTTGAACCCACATCTACCTGACTTCAAAACTCAGTCTTTCCTTGAGGCTTCTCTGCTACCCTCCTCTAAGACCACAACTTTGATAACTTGCACACATTACTTTAGCTTTGTGAATCTTGGTTTCCTTATCTATAAAATAGGAATATAAATACTGCGTTCCATAGTTGTGATTACTAAATGGGATAATGCACAAAAAGCCTTTAGCTTTTATAAGTGGTCAAAAAATGTGAGTGCTTTGTAGTTCAATTTCCAAATTTGATAGGTAAATCTGGATCTTGGAGACTATGGGAATTCAAAATCTCAGTTGAATCTGTCATTTCCAATTGTCCCTTAACGAACTTCTCACCAGGGTGTAGCTGTGGAAAAATTTTGAATTCTACTCTCTCCTTTTTTCTCTATCCTCACACCTTTCCAAACTCCTGGAAGAAATGCTAACAAACAATGAAATGCCTTATAGTATGACATCAATGGCAAGGACCGTTCATGAATTCAAACTCTGAGAAGTGGGCTGTAGTCTTCTACACATTTTCCTCTAAGATTACATATTTGCCTATTTGTGTTTCACATTTGTCAGTTTAATAAATATATTTTTTGATATAATACTTTAGAATACATCTAAATTTGTATGTCTAAGGTTTTGTAATTTTAGAGGTAATTTTTAGTTTGGCAGTTGAAAATAACAGCTCCTTTACCTCATAGTGTTGCTGTGAGGATTAAATAAAATAATACATGATAATTGTTGTGCCTAGAACAGAGTAAGTAGTCAAGAACTGTTAGCTATGATTATTTTGACACATTTACATTTCCAGTATTTTGAACATAATTGATGCCTAGCAAATGTTTACTGAATTGAACAGAGTCATTAGGCCACAAGGAGAACACACTTCATGGAAGAGTGAGTAGCTGAAAAGTATCTTAAGTTACACAATGTTTGAATGCAAACTGGGGGAAAAAAATAAAATTCAAATTAAACTTTAAAAAAAAATCTGATCAACTTTTCTAGTGTGATATTTGGTTATGGCAATGTTAGAAATTATTGACTCAAATGAAACTTTTGGTTTTAGCTTCAGGTTTAAGTTTTACTCATTTTCCTTATTACCACGAAGCAATATCTGAACTTAGTGGGTAAGAGGAAAGTCATACTTTTGAAATGCACTAAATTCTAAAGGTGCTTCATTGTCCCCACAACTGTAAATGAAGCCCATATCCTTTCCTTCTGCCCAAGGTGATGGTAAAAACACCGCAGAAAATACATATTATCAGCATTTATTTTATAAGTCTTTGTCAAAGTGGCGTTATTGTGAGAATCACTTGTTTAGAGCTGGTAGATGAGATATCACAACTCTGTAGCCTTGGGAGCATTAGATACCCATGTTGATCTCTATTGGGTTGTGGTTAGAGTGGCTGGGGGAGGGGCCTGAAAGTAGGGAGGCTAGAAAGACTCAGGGTGGTGGTGGTGTAGGATTTATTGGAACGAGGTGAAGGCAGAGGGGAATAACTGAAAGCATGATAAATCAAGGTCTGTTGGGGGAAATTGAAAGTACAAACAGTAGGGAGGGAATTTATAAATGTCAAGGCCTGTGGAGGTACAGGGAAGGATGGAGAAGGCTGGGTCATAGAGTCAAGACTTCAGAGCTGAGTAAGAATCACAAGGATGTGGAAAAATCAAACAAGGCTGATGGCCTCAAATCCCATTGTATTTGCAGATCATGCATGGCAAGTCCGCCACTAAAACAGACTAACTAGCTTAAGACTGACTCCAGGACAGGGCAGACTACTGACCGAAACAAGGCTTGCCATATGTAAGCAGAAATCTCATTATCACTTTGGAAGTGATGAGAGATTTTCCTGAGCAAGAGGTTTCATCTTTTATAATAATATATTTCTATGCTGCCTCCCATCTCAAATCTATGGTGGAAGAAAAGACAAAAATTGAAATAACACAAGAGAAGTATCATTCCATTCCATCTTAACGGTTCTCTCAAACTTTGTCCCCAACTCTGGCAACAAGAAACATATTACAGGAAACAGCATGGTAGGAGCAGTTTTCGGATGGTACTTTTTTGCATACTGACATTGACTGTTGTATGAATGAATTTTTATTTCTATCTATAACTGATGGGAATATCGACTTATTTAATAAAGAATATAACTTTCAAAATAAATCTATAAAAATTTAATAAATACATATGTTTATATTACATAAAATATGCTTTTAACATCTAAATGTTATATACTTTGAAAATATATAATATAAAATATATACATACATTTATATATTTATATGTAAAAGTCTAAAAATATGAGAAGCAGCATTAAGATTTATTGAGATTTAAAAAATGATTTTCACCATGGTTCTTGACCCACTTCTAGTACTCATGTACCAGAGTACTAATAACACGTACGTTACTAAAAAGGAAAATAATGTGTGAGGGGTCCAAAGGAAGGGAGATAACTAAAAAGCTAGAGATATTTTACATTTTAAGAAGATAAACAGTACTGAGAAAAAACTCTGCTGCCTTAGAAGGTGTCATTCTGTATGATTTCTCTAGGACAGTGTTTTTCTCTCTGTAAAATATATTTATTAGTTCCAATGGTTATTAGTAACCATTCCACTGACATTTAAAAAAATTTTTATTGTGAAAAATCTAAAGCATGCACAGAAGAAGAGAAAAAGTAGAATAAATTCTCATGAACCTATTATCCAGCTTCAAGAATTATCAATATTTTTCCAATCTTGTTTCATTTAGACACTCACTTTTTTGGGGGGAGGGGTGAGAGTATTTAAGCCAATTCCAGACATTGTCTTATTTCATCCATAAATATTTATTATGAATTGCTAATTGAAAGAGTATGTTTCATGTACCAACCATGTCATTATCCCAACTTACAAAATTAACAATAATTTTTAATATTCAATCCATATTCAAATTTACTTCTCTCATATATTTTTAAACAACATATCTCACTTATTATAATTAAGCAAAAATGTGAGAAATTATTGGAAAATATAAAAGACTTTTGAAGAAACATGTATACTAATGATAATATTTTGATAGTGATAATGATGATGGTGATGAGGACAGAGTTGTGATCTATTATAGTAAAAATAATTATTGTCTCTGGGATTAAGTTGCAAAATGTTTAGTTTTAATTGCATTTTGTTTTAGAAGGTCAATTTAAAAGTTCTGCTTTTTAATTTTTATAAAATTTATTTAATTCGATTTCTTCAAATAGGATTACTATTTTAGGAAATAGTGTTCCTAAATAGTATTCAAGAAATAGTGTTCAAGAGTATGAAAGTTTGTAAGGTTTTTAGAATCTGTTACCCAGTTATCCCCCAGAAATTGTTTTCCAATTCAACTTCCAGAAAATGAGTACTTATTTTAATATAACTTCATTAGTATAAAAAATTAACATGTGGGCTTCCCTGGTGGCGCAGTGGTTGAGAATCTGCCTGCCAACGCAGGGGACACGGGTTCAAGCCCTGGTCTGGGAAGATGTCACATGCCGCGTAGCAACTAGGCCTGTGAGCCACACTTGCTGAGCCTGCGCGTCTGGAGCCTGTGCTCCGCAACAAGAGAGGCCGCGATAGTGAGAGGCCCGCGCACCGCGATGAAGAGTGGCCCCCGCTTGCCGCAACTAGAGAAAGCCCTCGCACAGAAACGGAGACCCAGCGCAGCCAAAAATAAATAAATAAATAAATAAATAAAATTAAAAAAAAAAATTAACATGTAACTTTTAAAAGAAAATGTCTGAAATATTGCATCTTCCCTTTAACTTTTTGTGAGAATGAATTATTTTTCAATGTTTTTTTTGAAAATTCTTTTTCAAATGTTTTTATCTATAATTGTAATTCTTTGCCTATCATGATGTTGGACCAACTTTCTATTTCAGGGTTCATCTTACTGATTTGTAAAAACTTTGTCTATAGTAAAAATATAACCTTTTTGTGTACCTTATGTTGTTAAACATTTTTGTTTTTTTCTTCTAATTTCATGTTTTTTCCAGCGAAGTTTTACACTTTTCCAGTCAAGCTTATCAATATTTTTCATTGTTGTTTCTTTCAAAGATTTTACTTAGGAAGTCCTTCCCATTTTTAGATAATAAATATATACTTAAATTTGCTTTGTTTTGATTTATGATTTTTAAAAATGTTTAATTCCTTATGCCTTCTGAATTAATTTTAGGAGTATGGTGTAACGGGAGGCACTGACAGGACTTGTTTCATCTCTATAGCATATAAAAAATAACGTTTCCTTTCTTTACTGATTTTCTGATAGAAACTTTATCACATACTAACTTTTATGTCCACTTTGGCACATAATGGTGCATTGATTTACAAGTGAATGGGCTGTCTAGTACTATCTTTCCCTAGCAAACTGTGAGAAGACCCTTTTGTAGTCCTATTTTGTATCTCTTACGTTGTTTTGAACACGGTAGTCAATAAAAATTTGTTGTATGAAATAAACGATTAATGAGTCATTAATATACCTGAGAAAGTATTAACTCTAAGATAAACGAATGTTTGTTTTGACTGGTTTAAATATTTAACTTTTGGAAAAAAGAGCACTGGGCCTGACAGGTTCTTTAACTGACCCCTCCAGTTGATGATTCTTTCATGTAACTTAACTAATGCAGACACAGTCACTTCCCAAGTTAGAACATCCCATTAGCTCATGGTCCCTAGGATTAGGATTAACATTCAGATCCAAGGCATTTGAAATCATTCTTCCGAAACAACTGTGAGGCAGTCGAGCTGTTATTTCTCAAACCCTAGTAATGTACAGACACTTTTTACAAAACACCTTTGAAGATTGTACTGCATCTTGTCAATCCAGCAGGATTTCCATATACACCAGCCAGTTCTGGGACATCTCAGCAACATTCTCCCAAGCATTTATTTGCTTCTGAGGACACACACACACGCACACACAGATCCTAACTCCACTATAAACTCCATCCCCTCAGAGACCAGATCTTCCGTTGCTTTTGCAACCTCCTGCAGTACCGCATTCACTCTACAGATGCTTGCTCCACGAATGAGCCCTCACCTTGCTGCGCTCCTCCCATCCGAGCCACGGAGCGGATCTCGGGCCTAGAGGCCACCTCTGCATCTCCTGGAGGCCGCGGAGTCCCGCGGCGTCGCCGGTCTCTGCCGCTCGGTGGTTGCGTGTCTACGCCAAGCTCGGGCCGGGGCTCGCCGGCCTCAGTTAGGGGCTGAACGCCCCGCCAAGGGCTGGGCCACGGGCGCGGGGCGCGGGAATGGACCCCTTCCCCGACTTCCTCCCCTTTCTCGTCCTTTCCTGGCCTCCCCTTTGCAGCATAGTAATAATGGATTGAGAAAGTTTTTTAATTTCGTTACTTCATTAAGTAAACGTCTTTGCTTCTTACTGAGCGACCCTGGTGTCTGGCCTTCAGTTCCCTTTAAGTAAAACAAGGGGACCTAAATAGATGGGGGTTTTCAAACTGTGATTGAGTTCCTAGGAATGACAAGGTGCCTCAGGGGCCGCTGTTTAAAAACAATCTAAACAAACAAAACCAAAATATAACAACAGAACACTTCTCTCCTCCACCCTCCCCTCAAAAAACTAACCTCAAAAAACCCAACAACAAAAAACCCCTTGTAAAATCGCTGAGGCAGATAACTCTCCACTGTTCTTTCAACGCTAACATGCTATGCTTTAAATTTTTTTCATTTTCTTTACAACACATAATTTTTTCATCTCTAATGATTTTCATCAATTGGGAATTTTACTTCAACAATTTCTTTATATACATTTCAAAACTTGTGTGCATTATTTCCATTAGCTGATTAAAGCAGCTTACGTAAAAAATCATCACCACACAAATTCCATTTCAGAGAAAATTCTAGAATCTAGACCAAAGATTAGGGTTTAGACCTAGGTGTGTCACTGTTTTGTCTTGAGCAATTCATTTGAGCAACCTCACTTTTGATCTCTGAAGAATGAACTAGGAACTGAATGATATCCAGGTCTCTTTCCTGTTTTGAGTTCTCAGGACACCCATGCTTGTTGAACTGTTGGCAAGCTGATTATAGTCAGACCCTAGGCTGAATATAGGTTTAACTGCCTAGGATGGTGCCTTGGCTCCCAAATGGAGGGGTTTTTTTCCCTCTTGCGGCTTTGGCCACCTCTTTCTTCATTGACCTTATCAATAGGAAGCAGGTTGAGTCATTTGCTGATGCGTTAGTGGGGGTTCACAGGGCTCCTTGCTGATACCATCTGAACATAGGTCCCAGGAAGGAACCCATGGCCACACCTCATTACAAGAAGATCAGGCTAAGACCATATTCTTATTTCCTTTATAAGAAGCCACTCATCAAAATGTACTGGTCTACTAAGGCTGCTAACTATTTTTGACAAAGAAAACTCTAAGTCTGGTGCCAAAAAACTTAAGTGAGATAGGATGCAAAACAGGAGGTTGCCTGGGGTGAACAAAGGGTGTACAACTGGAACCTCCTTATAGGGTCAACTTTCTTGGATTAAAAAAAATGTTCACTTAGTTTTCTCAAGGAGATCAGGAAAAGCATTAATGACAAACCTCTGATTTAACCGACAGATCTGAGATCTTCCTGAATAACTTCTACCTAATCTAGGAAATGTCTGTCGAAGCAAAAGATAGATGTGTTTTCCACATTAAGACTACTCAATTTACAAGTTAATTTCCTAGATAGCTTCTTGGTGACATAGATATAGACAGGGTAGTATGTCTCTAAGCATATTGAAATTTCTGTTATCCCCAAACCCAGTAAATTCATATCAAAAGCTGATTTCTGTTTTGAATTATGAAATAGGGTTCTTTAAAGATTTTAACAAGTTATTTGCCAAAGTGCTCTAGGAATTTTATTTGATTTAAAAATATTAAAGGTTGAGGGTCTTTATATACCTTTCAAAAGAACATAGCATTTGGAGATTTTTAATCATTAATAATAACTGTTCATTTTTTAAAAGTTAATTAAAAAGTTTTAGTTTGAGCAGCTGAGTGGTCTGGTGTCAAGGAAACTAGAATTCCTGGTTCTCTTTAGTGGGGAATGGTGTTAGAGACTAACATCTGGGCCCTGGAGGTGTTCATTGCTACTCTGATAACCTTGCCTTTAAGCCTTTCTGTGAACATGACTAAGATATATATGCAAATATATAGACATATATGCCCATGCTATATGTATATGTATATACACATACATAAATATGTATACAGACACATATACATGCATATACAAGTATATATATTAGAAATCTTAAGTCCATGCTGATACTACCAATTCAGATCCATTCTCACAGGGTTTTGCCTTCTCTATTCTATGTTAGTTTGTCCTTTCTTCAACAGTGAGAAAACCATGGCTACCAACAACCTTGATACATTTCTTTACTTGCTATAAGTCCTATAATATATATAAAATAATTTCAGAATTTCTTTGCCCATACCATTAAAAACAAACCTATTAAAAAGAGTTCACTTTGCTGTACACCTGAAACTAACACAACATTGTAAATCAACTAAACTCCAAAAAAATTTTTAAAAAAAGAGTTCAAAAATGTGTTTACTGTTCTCCATCCTCTGCTTTATGCCTTGTTTAAGACTGAGGGTCAAACACTGATCATAATTTACTTGGAGTAGTTCTTTCCTTGCCATCCCATCCCTATAATGTTATGTTTTTCTTTTGAAATAAGATTGAGTTCATTTGTTCCAGTTTACTTTCAGTTTTAGTTTTTTTCTCCTTATCCTTTTTAAAATATGTATGTTCATTCTTTGAGTATGTAGAACATTAACATAATTTCAAGTCAAAACTAAAAAAATAGAAATTCACAGGGAAATGTCACTGCCTTGCATGTCCCTTCCACTCTGTTCCCCTCACCCCTTGTAGGTAACCAACTTCATTATTTTCAGGTTTCTCCTTTCTTGTTTCTTTTTGTAAAGATATGCAGGTATATGTACGATTTCTTACTTCCTTGTCTTTCGTTACACAAAAAGTAGCATACTATATATGCTCTTACGCATTGTACTGTTAGTCACTTCACAATATCTTTAGGAAATTGCTTCACATGAGTTCATAGAGATCTTTCTTATTCTTCTGTTTTATGGCTTCATGGAATTTAGAGAGCAGCAATGAGACAGAGATTTAGAGAGAGAGAGAGAGAGGGAGGGAGAGAGAGAGGGCTACTGCTGTATGATGTGGGGATCTTGGGGAGAGAGATGTGTAAAAAACATTTTTGGAAGTTTTTCTCTGGGTTGTGAGGTGTCACTGTATTTCTCTATCCCCTAAGAAAATTTTCAGAAAAGGCCACTTTCCTGTTGTACTGGATATGTCATTTTGCCGAAATAGGTTTGAAAGTGTAACAAGAGGGTTGATTTTATTTGAGTTTCAGGAGAGGACCAATGATATTATACAGGGGGTCATTTAAAAGTCCTGTTTCAACTGCGGCTAATGGTATAGATCCTTCTAGATCTGGTTGGGCTATATGAAAAGAGGCAGTGGATGTTCAAATCCCTGTCCTCTGGGAATTTGAAGGCTCATCCTAGATAGGATTAGCTGTGTGAGCAGATTTACAGAATCAGAATGGCATGACATAAAAATTTCAGTGACAGCCTAGGATCCAGAGGGTTAGATGCTGACGTCAGAGCTGGGTTGTTGTGCCAGAATCTGAGAACTGGAGATGAAAGGAGGCCCAAACATTTCAAGAGTAAACAGGGAGGGACTCAAGATGATCTTCCAGCTAGAACAAGTGCTGCTGTTCATGGCTTCTTTTGAAGTTCTGGTTGGGGCGTGGTGGGTCAGTTGAGTTTAATGAACCTGAGACACAAACAGAGAGAACTCCAAGGACTAAGATAGAATGCCATAGAAAAGGTCCAGAGAGGGAGTTGAAGTGGGTAAAATATCAGTGTGAAGAGGAAATATTTGAATTTTATTTCTGTATTTTATGAAGGATCTAAGATGGAATGAGATAAAGCAGCCTTGTCAAATTATATAATACCCAAACTCAGACTCCTGTGTAGAAACATCTGAAAACTAAATTATATTTTAAATGTCAGGTAGTAAATACAAATAATTTACTTCCTCAAGAGGTTGAAAATATATATGCTTAATTTCCAGTATAAATTCTTGGTTGAGTGATTTGAAAATAACTAAGAGAAAGTAGAGACATTCAAATATTCTTTTTTCTTTTTCAGTAAGATAGGAGGTAAGAGCATATAGCTTGATAAATTGCAAAACAATCTTTCACTTCTTCTTTCTTCACTCCTTTCCTCTTTCACTATTAAAATTGTGACAAACATTTACATTAAAACTTGAAAGCCAGGGGACTTCCCTGGTGGCGCAGTGGTTGAGAATCTGCCTGCCAATGCAGAGGACACGGGTTCGAGCCCTGGTCCGGGAAGATCCCACATGCCGCAGAGCAGCTAAGCCTGTGAGCCACAACTACTGAGCCTGCACTCTAGAGCCCGCGAGCCACAGCTACTGAAGCCTGAGTGCCTAGAGCCCATGCTCCGCAACAAGAGAAGCCACCTCAATGAGAAGCCTGTGCACCGCAAGGAAGAGTAGTCCCCGCTCACCGCAACTAGAGTAAGCCTGCATGCAGCAACAAAGACCCAATGCAGCCAAAAATAATAAATAAATAAATTAAAAGAAAAAACTTGAAAGCCAAAACAAAAATATGCTTAGTAAAATTTGTCAAAGGGCTATACTTAAGGGCCAATTTTAGAGTTAAAAAATACAAAGGGAGCTCATTTTAATTTAAATTTGCAGATGGTCATAACATTTTTTCCCTGAGTTTGTTTTTGCCGTATTATTCTAACCTTGCTTGTGCCACTGGCACCTTTGGCTGTCAGATGAAGCCTAGGGACTTCTCTAAATAATGAACTTTTTAAACAGATAGGATAAAACACAAAAGACTACAAAAGAAGCCAATTATATTAAAATATAGTTATCAAAAAATATAAACATTGTGATATAGTAATATGTACACTCTTTAAAATTAATGCATTAAGTAACAGGGAAGTATATAGGTCTATTACAGTGAGTAATATGATTCTGATGAGATGAATATAAAAAATATTTTGTGATATCTGCAATAATTATTGTGTGACATAAAAATATCTGAGATTTATATTGGTAAAAAGTCAAAGTTATTATTATCACTACCATGGTTTGTTGTTTACACTCAAAATTGAAAGCAATGCTAGATCCTAGTTAATGAAAATAAATATGTAAATTTTTCCTATTCAAGTTCACAGACTCCCTGAATTTTATGAGTTATGGACCCCACTTAAGAACCCCTGCTCTAAGGAATCATTATATTTTATATCTCAATGGAAAAAGTATGGATCACAGTTCCATGTTCACTTCAGCATTATTCAGAATAGCCAAGATATGGAAACAACCAACGTGTCTATCAACAGATAAATGAATAAAGAAAATGTGGTATATACATACAATAGATATTATCCAGTCATAAAAAAGAAGGAGAAACCTTGCCATCTGTGACAACATGGATGAATCTGGAGGACATTATGCTGACTGAAGTCAGCTAGTCACAGAAGGACAAATACTACATGATTCCACTTATATGAGGAATCTAATAGTCAAACTCATAGAAGCAGAAAATACAGTAGTGGTTTCCAGGGGCTGGGGGTGGGGAAAATGGGCAGTTACTGTTCAATGTGTAGCAAGTTTCAGTTATGCAAGACGTATAAGTTCTAAAGATCTGTGGTACAACATAGCACCTATAGTTAACACAGTATTGTGCCCTTCAAAATTTGTTAAGGGGGTAGATCTCATATTAAGAGTTCTCACCACAGAAGAAAAAAGAAGAGTATAAAAGCACAGAAGAAAATTTTAGGTGTTGTATATGTCTATTTCCTTGATTGTGGTGATGATGTCATGGGTGTTGCATATCTCCAAACTCATCAAATTGTATAACATTAAACGTGCAGTTTTTTGTATATCAATTACACCTTACTAAAGCTGTTAAAAAATCACAATTAAAAAAAGCATGGATCAATGATACAAGCCTACAAAAATAAACATGTCCCCATGTGTTGCCTGGCCACTTCCCCCAGTGCATTTCTAATTTCAATGATTATATTTTTCATTTCTAGGAATTTTATTTTTTAAAGATCTGCCTGGTAATTTAAGTCTCATTTCCTTTTATATATTTTTGTATTTTATTTCTTTAAAATGTTTACCACACATTTAATATTTTGACTACTTGTTAAAATTTATTATTTCTACTGACCTTCATTTATAGTGGCTGGTTTTATTGTGTGTAAACACCATGTGCCTTGCCATCTTATTTGTGGGAACTCTTTGAGGACCGAGTTTAATGTGCTTTCCTCTAGAAAGAATTTATATTTACTTCTGTCAGGTGTGGGTAGAGGGGGAGGACTGAGGAGAGGTACCAGCAACCCAGGAATCTTGTAAATTAAATCATCAGCTTTATTTTTGTTTTTAAGGTCCAAATGGTATTGTGACCAGAAGGTCCTAAATCTGTGTGAGGGCAGGATTATGGCTAGTAACTTTCTGGGTAGATATACATTTTTTCACCCAGATTTAAGGGTAAGACAGGAAATATCTAATGCCCCTTTGAAGGTGTGATCTTCTGAGACTCCTGGATTTAGGTTTTTTTCCCCACTTTACTGGTTCTCTGATCGGGGGTCCACTGTGTGTTGGCAGATGCCCACAAGACAAATGCTGTCTCAAGCACCTTGTGCTTGTGTGTTTTCTCATTGTTTCTGGCCTGTGTGTTTTCTCATTGTTTCTGGCCTCTGAGGATTTCCCTGACTTTTTCCCATACTCAGCAATGCATTAGTTTTTTAAAAATTACTTTATAAGGCTGTGTGCACATGTGTGTGCATGTGGGTATGTGTGTGTGTGAGATATTCTCTACTGAGAGGATTTCTTTGGACACCTAGAACACTGTATTGTCAGATCCGGTTCTGACTGGCTTTTTATCTCATTTAATCTTTACAATAATACTATGAGATAGCTCTTATGTCCCCCTTCGTTATAAATGTAGAAAAGAGAATCAGCGAGAGAGGCTAAACTGCTACATTAATACAGCAAGTCAGTGGCAGAACTGAGATTTAAAACTGTATCTGCCAGGCCACCAAGTTCATGTTCTTTCCTTTTTGCTGCCCTGGATTTTATCCTGTGCCTTGATGTAGCATTATATTATGTGCATTATACTAGAATGTTAGGTCCAATATGGAAGAGATGTTTAGCTGTTTTGCCCTTTCATGTACACCCAGTATCTGAAGCAGAGCCAACACATAGGTCAATAAATATTCATCAGAAGAACAAATAGATGAATTTTTATGTTACCATATAAAATTCATAATGATAATTTTTGAGGCTGTGTAACGTACTAATGAGTTAACTGATTGGGGCAATGTATTTTAAACTTTATACTAAGATATTGTATTATCTGTCTTCAAAGTGAAAAATTCTCAGAAACTGGCCAATTATTTTCTTTTCTTGTACTATCTCTATCCCATATTGGCCAAATCCTTTTCAGTGTTTTTCTTTGCTTTGTTTTCTTTCTTTTTTTCAGCAAGTCACATCACGACATCCCTGCACTGTGACTCTCCACATTGGGCTGGTGGGCTCCCTGCTTCTGGTTTTGAGGGCTTTGGAGGTGGTTTCCCTTTCATCTCCTGCACTATTCTTTGTAGAGATTAGTCACAACAGCAATGTGATCTCAGGCATTCCTTCTGCTGTGCAGCTGACCGTGAAGCAAAGTAAAAGGGCAAACTATTTTTAAGTCAAGCAGTTACAGGTGCAGAGGACAGATAAGAGTTTAGCTTTGTCCAGGTTGGACACAGCATTGAGCTTCATAAGCTCGTTTTTAGATTTAAGATGTTAATACACACAAAAATGATACCAAAGTGCTTATATTTATGGAATGAATGTTGATTAGTCACAGGTTTCGTCTTTTTTTTTTTTTTTGCTTCCTTTTTCAGTTCCTTTCTTGCTCTCTTGCAACCCTGTATTAATTCATTTTTATTTCTGTAACAAAAAAACCCCAAAATATGTATTTATGTTCCTAGCACTTTGCAGGCACAGAGTGTACACAAACTAATAAGACAGGGAATCCACATGGAAGATGGGAGGACATACTGTTCGAAATATCAAGAATCAAGAGCTGGTTCTATGCTATTTTTGTCCAGTACATATTTCATGACAGGTCTGACTCTTTCTTTGATGTCTGTGAACCACCTATTACTTCAGGAGAATTTTGTTACTGATCCAGATTTTCTGCCTTGGAGCCTTAAGCTGCTATGACAGATGTGTTGAATTTTTTATAAAGCTTGAATAAGACACAGTACCTGTATTGAAGCTGCATGCAGTGCATTTGAGAAAACTGTTTTTTCTGTAAGGAAACAACCCCCTATCACCCTGACCCTAGGCAATGAGTTTTCAGATGCGTTTAGGAAATGTGGTAATCGTTGCTGCCTGTTATCTCTAAGTGTGACTAAATTGAGTTGAATAAATATTTATTGAGAGACCAAAAAGAAGAGCCTCCCAGCGTCTGCATTAGGTTTGATACAAAGGCTGGCTGTAATGGGGGAAGAGAGCCATCAGAAGAGACAGGAGTAAATTCATGGTGGCAAGAGAATTCAGGAGTCTGTGGTGGCTATGATCATACACATATTTCAGGGTATAGTGGGGAAGCAAGTTGGTGGACCATTTCTGAAAGGGCTTGGAATACTTGGCTGCAAGTGGCAAGTTACATATAACCAACACTATTAGGCCTTGGCATTTCATCCAATAATGAGTCAGTGTCAGGTGAGGTTCTGACGCAGCAGGAGTGCTGTGCCAGCAAACATGTGCAACCCTGAAGAACAGTCTCCATCTGATCTTTGGCTGTGACGTGATCAGAGAGAGTAGTCTGAATTGTGGTGTTCCTTAAAGTTTCTAAGCAGAGATCTGTTCAGCAAGTTTTCTCCTGGAAGGTGTGAGGAGCTGTGAGGGGCCACACCTGTCCAAACTCCCATCCAATTCCCAAATCACAAAACATTCCCATTCATTTCTTATGGTGCTTCAAGAGACACATGGAGTACCAAGGTCATGTGGATATTTCTTCTCTCATTTTTGGAAATGATGTCTATTGAGTGTAGGAAGTATGCTTTCTAAGGTCCTTTGACCACTTGGTTTCAATTAGGGGTTGAAATCACTTGCAGAACTTCCAGACAGTGCAAAGGTACTCTATTACTTGAAAAACAAATGATGAGTTGGGGAGATGTTCTTTATCTATACCACTGTCATCATTTTAACCTTTTTATTAAGGAGCTAGCAATTATAAGCATTTGACTCTTGGAGGCCATCAATGGCTGGGCCTAGATCTGTGATTTTCAAATTAGGTACTAATTGGGTGGGAGTAGGGATACAGTGGTGTCAGGGACTGGACACAATAAATCCTAAAATCTTTCATTTGTATCTTATTTATTATTTAAACAAATATGTCTTAAGCACCTACTGTGTGGGGTGGGGATGTTGCTAACTTGCATCAAGAGAATCTATAATATTTATAATAAGGTGGTCTCTGTTTATTACCCCCATTTTATAGATGGCAACTCTATAAAAGAGGTTGAGAAACTTACTGTAGCTGGTCAGGTGGCAGAGCCCGGACTGGAAAGGGGAGTCTGATGCTCTTCCCATTGCACAAAGCTTCTTCCACAAATGTCAAGGGCAGCTGGATGCTGGCATTCTTTTCAAACTCCAATTAAAGTGATTCTTCAGCAATTGGAGTTGTTGTTTGAAATATTTTTGTTTGTTTTGTATCCTTCCTCTATAGGAAAAGGGAAATATGACTCATCAACGTGGTTGAAGAAGACAGGTAGCTTGACCTGAAAAGACATCTGCAAATATTCTGATACCTTGTAAATTCTATCAAATAAATGTTTAATTTTGTTTTTTTTAAAGTTTGGGTTGCTTTTCTGGATCTAGTTTTTAAATGTCATTGTTGACATTTAATTTACTTAAAATTTTTTTTGGAAGAACCAGAACTTCCCAATTTGGGGGTGGTAGTATTTGTTGATTAGTTATTATGTGCTAGGCACTGCTACATGTATTCTTTTTAAGCTGTCACAACAACCCTGCGAGAAAAGTACTATTATTATCTTAATATTAAGATAAGAATATTAATTAATGGATAAGAATATTGAAGCACAGAAAAGTGACCTGCCTAAGGTGATGCAGGTAGCAGCTAGGAAAACTGGGACTTGAACTTGGGCTGACTGGCTCCAGAGACTGTTTTTAACTACAGTCTTAAAATACTCTGTCCTGGCACTGTACTGATGAGCGTATGACCCTTCTTAGGTCACTTAATGGCTGTGGTCTTCAGATTCATTATTAGCACTAGATAATTTATTTACTTAGCAGTACCCTTTATTTACATACATGCCTTTGTTTAATCCTCACCCTACAACATAGGGTCCTAAATATAGATAACATTATTATTGTCCTCACTTTACATACGGGGAAATTAGGACTTAGAGAGGTCAAGTAACTGCTAAAGGTGGCATAGCTGGTGAAAGAACTGAGATTCAAACCCTTTGTAAGGGCTTATACAGTCTTAAACTTCCATACATTGAATCCTTTTTTTTAAATTTCAAAGTTATAGTGATAACATGTTTGTTCCATAAAGCCATTCTTCCAAGATGTGACCTTAATCTACAAATGGTTGCAAATGTTTGGGAACCATTGACATAGATAACAGCAGTCTTAACAATGAAACACTGTGCTATTAATATTATATTATTATTTTTTTGAGGAGTCACATGTAGCAAACAGGATGTAGCCGGACATGTTAGGCAAGCTGTTACTAACCCAGAAGACTAAAAGGGATTAAATTCTCATTATTACTCATAGTTAGTCCCCAAATATCTGTGTATGTTCAGTTTCTCAGCTTCTTCAGTTTGGCAGGAAGTTTTAAAGAACCAAACAGCATGCCCTTCCGCCCCTGGCATATTCATAAGCTATTTTGGGGTGAGTCATCGGAATTCTGTGGTTTGTATATCCTGAAGGGAGAGAAGAGACACTGTATGGTTAGCATTTATTTGAAACAGCTAGTTGGGAAAAAAATTCTGTGACAAAAGTTCAACATTAGGTAAGAAATGCTTGTGGAAGGATCTTTCTTCTGTTGTTATAAAGATTCAGCTCATAGTCAAACGTCTGTGGGAATATCACACATATCTAATTCTCTAGCCTATGCATATTCACAGCTTGACCTAGTGCTTACAGTAGCCCTGATCTCGCCTTTAGTTGGGGGTAATTCACAGAGAATAAACAACTGGTTGAATGACTCTTCTTCTGTCCTTGGAGTCTCTGCTCCCTAATGTGAGTGAAAGTAATGCTCTAAGTTGGATAGAATTGTAGCTATAAGAAAACAGAGAGCAAGCCAAATCTCTGAGGTCTGTTGGATAATATCACCAATATAATGGTTGTGGATTATGATTAAATAATTACAACAGTAAAAAAATAAGTGGGAAAGAATTAGTTTCTCTCCTTGTAGCTACAAGGGAGCCTAAGGGGGAATTTCAGTCATTAATCACATTTTTTTTTCATCAGGAAAAGAAACTGATTATTAATGGAAGAAGGAAAGAAATACAAGTTAGTTGGCTACTTACGGTGTGCCAGATGCTGCAATAGCACTCCAAAGTCTCATAAATACTATTTACATCTGGGGAAAATATTATTTTCAGAAGCTGAAGTGAGCCTATGGTTCACAGCATTAGTGGTCCGTAAGGCAGGTACAAGGAAAGGAAGTGGTGATATTTGACACCCATGCTTAATCACAGTTACCCATTTGATTATGAGACTACTGTTTGGTCCTTAAAATGGTTTTAGATGGAACATGAATAGGGCATTACATAGCATTGAAATACATAGTGAATAATGCCTCCTTTTTAATTTCCTCTCACTTTTCTAATTATGTCAAATAGGAAATTTCCGTTTGACATTAGTGAGATTTGAAATCTTCTCAGAGCAGGCAACCACATCTCCCTAGACTTGAATAACTACCTATTCCTAGCACTTCTTTGTACAGTTACATTTTACTGATGGCAAGTGAAACTGGTTTTCCATTTACATGGAGTAGACATTTAAAAATGTATCCATATGGAAGAGTGAGTTGATTTTTAAAATATTAATTAAATAATAATACAAGTGATGAACTGAATGGGCAATGGGGAACTGACCTGAAGAGGTTACTCAGCATATAAAACTTTATAACTTTGGTAAAAGGCAGATGGTTTCACAAATAAATACAGAAAACATAGCTTGCTTAAAAGTCCTACCTGCTGGTCCAGAGCAGTCCTTCTCAAAGTGTAGTCCATAGACCAGCAATTGTCTGAAAATTTTTGGCCCACCTGGAAGGAGATAAGTACAGAAATTGCAAGTAATCATTTAGAAACTGTTATAGCTTATTTACATTATGTTGACATCCAACCTCATGAAATATTTTTCTAGTAACTTAGTTTTATTGTATTTTTTCTGTATTTTACAAAAGAATTAGTCTGGAATGGATTAGAAAAGAAACTCTCACATCAACATGTTGTATACCTTAAATTTACACAGTGTTATATATCAAATATATTTCAATTAAAAAGTATTTTTTGAATAAATAAATGAACATTAAAAAAAAAGAAACCCAGTAGTTTGAGAAGCACTGATATAGAGCATATGTTTAGACCAAGTAAGCGGCAGCCTAAGCGGTTATGATAAAGTACTATGTGTTGGTGAAAAGTACATGATCTTCATGGAATCTAGAATGTGAGTAAAGAGGCTAAGATAATAAGTACATCTGTAAGGTCTGGGGCTGTCTCAATATTTTCATGGTTGTATCCGCAGGATCCAGAACAGTGTCTGGTATACAATAAGCACTCTCTATATATTTGCTAAGTGAATGACTGAATGAATGAACTGTGGTGTTTGGCAGGCAGGTCTAATGCAATCACCAAAGAGTATGGTCTATTACAGTGCAGTCATAGTTCCTTGTGCTTTTCCAGGCATCTCACAACACTCTCTAGGCCCCTTTGTTCTGATTATAGAAACACCAAGACAGCTTCTGTGTATTAGTTGGGTTGTCAATATACGTTGAATCCAACAAGGTGTGCCTTAATTTAAAATAATTTTTAATTCTGGGCTATATACCACAACAGATAGGATAGGTTGGGTTATGCTTCTGTAATAAACAACCCCAGTATCTCGGGGTTTAACCCAGTAATTATGTTTTCTTTCTCACACACGAGCCCAACAAAGGTTGTCATGGGGCATGGTCATTGCAGTCATCAAAACCTGTACATACATAATAACCAAGCAGAGGAAGTGGCAAATCACACCCTGCCGCTTAGAGCTTCAGCCTGAAAGTGACACATTTCACTTCTATTTATATTATTTTTTGGCGAAAATAATGAGCATGTCTAATATCAATGGGGTGGAGAAACACAACCCTACCATGTACCAGAAAAGTGGGGAACCGGGAATATTTTGTGAAGAGTGCTAATAACCAGCATATACACCTATCTATTATGAATTACATTAGCAAGAGTTATTCTTTCTTTGATCTTCTGTGATTGTACCATCTGCACTGAGTTTCTGTACTCTCAGATCTGCAGACTGAATCTTGCATGTGATGACTGTAAATGTAGAGCAAGCTGACGGCTGCCTCAACCGTCAGCTTGCTTACTTTAGCAGCTCTGTTTTCTGTTCTTTCTATAGTAACAATAGTGACCTCTGCTAGAGAATACCAACTCCTTAGGTTCAAATTCTCTCTCTACCAACCAAACTGTTTTGTTGAATACATCTTCTGCATCTTTCCATAAGAAGGCATGCGGTTGGCCTTAGATCTTGGTCAAGGAGATTTCTTCTAGGGACATTTTTAAATGACTTTGAATATAAAATTTTTATAAATATTCTTGTGTGAGATTGTTAGACTGAGTCAGCTTCCAGGAGGCTCATCAATCCTGAGAAAATCAAGCATATCAAGTTTCTAGACCTGCAAACCTGAGCAGTAGGCCCTAAGTCCTAGTGATCTATAGATTCCTTCCTTTCCACCCCTCCCTCCTTTCCTTCCATCCATTATCTACCTACCTATCTATCTATCTATCTATCTATCTATCTATCTATCTACATCTATCTATCTATCTATCTATCATCTAACTATCAATCATCCTCCAAGGCAGGACATACCTACATATCTAGATTGGGCTAGAAAGGATACTTCTGAAGTATACAAAAACTTTTACTTTCTAATGGAATATAAAACACTTTTGCCTCTTACAAATATTTTTATATAATCTGCTTGTAAATTTACCAGGAAAGAAAGGATTTGCTTTAAGAAGATGACCTTTTTGCACCTATTGTTAGCATTACTTGGACTTCCAAAATTAGTGGAATCTGAAGCAAGATGGGTGAAATTTGACAGCATATTTGAAAAGCCCATGATTACTGAAATTATAAATAAAAATCAAAATATCAATATCTGCCTCTGTCTACAGACAGATGGTAGAGAGAGGTAGAGGTTTGAGACTTCTAAGTGTGATCAGTATAAGTAGTCAAATCAGTTTACTGAGCTTCTCCAAAGCCACTTCGAAGAGGCTTTTCTCCCAGCTGCCTGTATTGAACACAGTAGCAGCATGATTTCCAGATCTTTACAGGATTGTGCCAGTGGACACAGACTGATCACCAGCTGAATGGTAAGAGGGGAGGGATCTTTTATTACTCCTCAGTCAGCTGTTGCACATCTAGACATGTAGCTAATCATTTATTAGCCTCTAATTTTGGATGCTGGCTCTAGATGATAAGCCTCATAAAAAGCTAACAAGGAGATGCCTTTGATAAGGTGGTAAATCATTAAACAGAGAAATGACCAGTTGATTTATGACTTACTGGACTACTTTAAACTGTGAAAGATAAACCTCAATTTCTGTTTTGCAAGTGATATCCCCGCTGTTCCATAAAAAAAATTAAATCACACAACGCAAAAAAGAGCACATTTTCAAAAAAGAGCACATTTTCACAGTTTCAGAGATTCTGGTTGAGTGGCAGAGCTCAAATCCTAAGATCTCTTCCAATTTACAGAGACTACTATTAAGTTCTTTCAGAGTCTGCATCTCTAATCAGCTTGGTACTGGCATAGCAGGTGCCCTGTGAAAATCTTTTGGTTGTGTGCATCAATCCTGGGTTAAAAATGTAAGATTATATAGACAAAATATTACTAAAAACAGAAAGGATTAAGTCCCCTAAAAAAAAAAAAATCTAACACATCCTTCATTACTCCAGTTTCAGGATCTCTGCACTTATCATTCCTTCCATCTGGAACCTTTTCTCTGAGATATTGCTGAGGCTTGGCTTGTTCCTTCACTTCTTTCAGGCCTCTGTTCAAAGTCACTACCTTAGAGATACCTTACTCTGCCACCTTATCTATAGTATCACTCTCTCCACTGTAGCTCTGTTGTTATTTTCTTCATAAAAGTGGATACTACTTACACATTCGTTTACCTATGTATTGTTTGTCTTTGCTGTTAAAATGTAAACCCCATGGGGTGGGGTGGTGGTGTGAGAAGGACTTCATATTGTTTATACCTCTGTTTCTCTAATACCTAGCTGTGGGCCTACATCCTACCCAGTGAGCGCTTAATACATACACTTAAGAATGAAGGAATGGGTAAACGAATGATGAGTCAATTAATTCTTAAGACTGGAAAATTACTATGGCTCCCAGAAGCATGATTTTTTTCCTCTAAAGTTAGTTGATCATAGTAAAATCAGCGGTTGAAGTAGCTTCTTGTGATCCTTCTGTAATAGTCATATGATATAGTCTTCTTCTGTTATGAAGACAACTATTTAAAAGTTCTTTTCTTCTCACTATGTTGTAACCATATATGTACTAAAATGGATTAGAAAAAGGATTTGATTTGGGGAACATAAGGATCTTGCAATAATGAAGTAAATTCAAGTACCAAATGTTACCTCCTGTCAGCTTATAGTGAGAAAATGTTAATTTCTTCTTTTTTTAATTTTGCAGTCTGTATTAGTTCATTATTTTAAAATCAAGTCACATTTTATCTGCAGTGATTATCATTAGAAAATTGAGTCAACTTTATTTTAAATAGTCATTTTTAGATTAAAGAGACACATTTAAAACAATCAAATACTGTTGATAGGTGAAATAAAAATCTCAAACTTAAATTTTTTGAAGCATGCAACCCTAGAGGAAAACAAAACAAAACTTAAAAAAACTAAGGCTAACTCATGATCAGTGTGGATCCTAGTAAAGTGTACAGACATGACTTTTTTAGAGTTTAGTTGGATCCCATAAAATAATTTCAAAGCATCACTATGAAGGACTTAGTGTTTGTGCTGCAGGCTGCAAATACTAATGTCCCCAGCTAGAAAATGTTAATTTCTTAAAGAAGAAAGATGGGGACTTCTAGACATAGCTAATTGGTGATAGCTAAAAGTTCTCAAAGTAAAACTCTAAAATTTAGATTTTTTTGCATGTAAATAGATCTTAGAAACTTATGAAAAAAGGTATATTTCAAAAATAATGTGAAAATTTGAAAATGAAATCACTTTCCCAATCCTAAAAGAATTTTTCTAACATGCTGAAAGCTGGGACTCTCAAAAGGCAGCACCTCTCCTGCTCCTTCAAAAATTTCTTTTCCATAAACAAATGGACTCTTAAACAGTCTTTCTGAACTCCAACTGCATGTTCACAGAGGCACTTCTAAACTGGGCAGGAGAGCAGGACAGATGGTTTTGAACCTGAGCTTGGGAGAAATGCTGAATGTATGTTGCATGTCATATCTCACAGAGTAACTATAAACCTAGGGAAAAAAATTTGGAAAAACACTAGTCAATCAGGTGCCTAGGACTTTAGAAATACTCAGAATAAATGCTCATTACCCAGTTCTGGTGTCCTATTTCCTCTCCTGACCACATAGTTAGGCAGTTCAGAAATATTTGCCCCAATATTTCCTTGAAAGCAGATAAAAATGGTAGAAATTATGAATAAGTACACAGGGGCAATATCATTTTGTGATAAAATACAACTTATAGCAGTGTTTAGCTGAGAATTTTTTAGGAATATGTACAAGTTTATTATAATTTAATCAGGTGTACATAACAAGAAATTCCTGTAAATTACTATAATTGTTATTTACACTCTCAGATCAAGTTCTTCAGGGCCTACTTGGAGAAAGCTGTGTGGAGGGGAAGATTATGATGTGTGAAAACAGGAATCATGTGGAAGACAGGTTGTGTCTTCCACATGACTGGAAATTATGGAATCAGGAAATTAGTGGAATCAGGAAATGGTTCCTTCCCCTTAAGTAGACTTAATATCCTGGGAAAGAAAATTACTCTCTCTGGTCCTCATTTGCCTTAGGTGTAGAGTGACGATTTGACTGAATATAACATTTCCTTGCCACTGAAAGTGCTATGACATGGGAATTCCCTGGTGATCCAGTGGTTAGGACTCCATGCTTCTACCGCAGGGGGCATGGGTTAGATCCTTGGTCAGGGAACTAAGATTCCACATGCTGTGCAGCATGCCAAAAAAAAAAAAAAAAATTGCTATGACTTATGATTCATCTTCTGAAGTTTTATTCAGCTGAAAAACGGTTGCTTCTTATTTTTACTTTATTTTATAAGGTTTATTTAAGAAGAATTCACTCTGTTGAATGCAATAAGAAAAAGAGCTGAAAAAGGGATACAACTAGAGGAAAGAAATGGAAGAAGATAAAATGATCAGTTGTTGATAACATGATACTATGCCCAAAATAATAAGTGAAAAATTCTTAGAATTAGTAAAAGTTTAAAGTGAATTGATACAAAATAAACATTCACAAAACGATTCCTTTCTTCCTCTATACCAATAATTAGAAAATAAAAGGTTGTGGGGAGACCCCCATATACCATAGCAACTATAAAAATAAAGCATCCTAAAATTAGCTGATCAATAAATATGCAGAAACTATACAAAAACTATAAGATTTTAATATGCTTCATAAAAGAAGACAAGAAAATAGACATATGTTCATGAGTGAGAAGACTCAATGTCCTAAAGATGTGTGTCTTTAACGTATATATTAAGAGTAATGTCAATCAAAATCTCAACAGGACTTTTTGGAAAATGTGCCCAAATAATTCTGATGCTCATCTGGGAAAATAAATGGAAATAATTTCTCCTACCTCTCCTCCGGCGGGGGTGAAGGTCTGGGCTGAGTGACAGGGTATGTATGGCAGGAAGGTAAGGAGACAGGCTGGGGACAGAGGACTGCAGTCACTTGGGTCCTGTGACCCACTCTCAAAGTGGTCCAGAGCAACTCTTGGACAAGACTTGGGGTGTTTCCCACTGGGAAATGAGTGTATTTCAATCATTCAACAAAGATTTACTGAACATCAGGAATTAGGGATAGAGCAGTGAACAAAACAAAGTCTCATTCCTGGGGAACTTAGGTTCAAGTTGGAGAGGCAGACAATAAGTTTAGGTTTTGCTGAATGATTCTTAAGCCTTATAAGGGAGACCTGGAGACACCTACCAAGATCCTAGTGAAATAAATTAATGCTTCTTAAACTGTTTGTCTTGAAGGACCAATTGTTTTTATTTCTAATCCGTGGCAGACAGATATTTTTGAACATATAGAATCTTCTGCTTGGATGATGTGGTGCTACCAAATTTTTGTTCTTTTCTCATTCACAGGTCCTTGGAGCACACTGAGTGGCACTGAAGTTAATAACCTCAGGCAACGTGTTGCAAATGGGATATAGTACTACAGACAAGCTGGTTTCTAATGAAAGTCGGCTATTTGAGTGAATTTTCCTCCATTCCTTTGTCCTTTCAGTTGTTCCCCTTCATTCACATAAGAGTACTCAGATTTTTAAAAGTTTCAGTCCTCTACACTTCAAACTTGGTCTCAAGTGGCAGTGGCATGAGGGGAACTAACAGGGTAAGTCAGCTGAGCAGAGTCAGTTGGAGTCCACGCTCTGAACTGTATCTCCCTGGGTTCAAATCCTGGGCCTTTGCCCGCTAGCTCTGTACCCTTGGGTGCTTTGAGTGGGGAATGGAGTTTACTGGCAAAGAATATGGATAATCTTCTAAAAAAGATAAAGAACAAGGGACGGTCAGAGAGTATGTTTCCCTCCTTTGTATATTAAGAAATATCAGTTTCATTTTTGAAGATCTCAAAATTAATGAATGGCCTAATTTCCCATCTAAATTCTTATACAGTTTGTCCTAATTCCCAAGTTCCTCGGGCTCTCAGGCAGTATGAGGGCCTCAGTCAAATTATGTCAGAGGAAATTGCTGTTCACTTCAAAAGTTGTTTCAAACCTCTCTGAGAAACAGTTTTCCTGTCGATGGATATAATAATGATATATAATGGCAATCATATTGCAATATATAAATGTATATATTTATGTTTTACACCATAAATTTATACAATGTTATATGTCAATTATGTCTCAATTTAAAAAGTGATATACACCTTGTAGGGCTGTTGAGAGCATTAAGTTATTTAATGTTTGTAGAGCTCCTAGCACAGAGCCAGGAATATTTTAAGTGCTTGATTAATGTTAGCTGTTATCTTAGAAACAAGGGTTAAACAGGTAGTTATTTGTTTGTATGTACGGTTTTCTTCTACCTCCAGGGTTTCTAAATTCAGCACTTCTGAATTTCAGAAAAGTATTTTCTTGATTCCTTTTCCTTTCTGATTCTTATACAAAAGGAAGAGGCGTGCTGGTATATGGTTGTTTATATGGGTTTAGTTAACATTTAGGTTTTGAATCAGACTCTGTGGACCCCACTTTCTCTTTCCCTTATGGCTTGCTTTCAGAAAGACTTTAGTCATAAAGATCACCTCAGTTAGCCTTGAGGGAAACAGAGAAGAAGATGTGTCCCTGAGAGGCAAAGTGGGGCCAGTGAGGTGCATGAGGAGAGGGATGGTCTGAGGAGCCAGGGAGCTGGCTTCTGCCAGCAGACAGGGTGCGCCCACCATAGTCACCTCCGTTCTATCTGGCCCCAAATAAGGTCACCTTTGACTCATTTTTATTTCCCTCCCCGGGCAGAAGCAAGCTTTAGCCCATGCCAGTTTATCACTTGATTTGGAAATTGTTTTTGACTGTCAGATGCAACTATGTCTGAAATCAAGATTAAGGCCTGTGATTCTTTGGTGAACAAAATGGAAATAAATGCTGAAAATTCCCCTACCCACTCTGAAAGGCTAACATGGAGAGGATTGTTTTCTAGGTTAGTTTTATCTTTCCAGGTGTTTTGTAGAAGCCTAAACAGTCAGTCATTGGGTATGAGTCACCTGGCTGTGGTCAGATTAGAAATTCCTAAAACATGATACAGGAGTCCAGCATCTGAAGCAGGGAAAACGAAGGGAGGCAACCCTCTATGGCTTCTATCACCACCCCCCAGCCCTTGGAAGCCTAATTCTCCTTCTTAAGTTTTGGACAGGTACATATAGAGATACTTGTTTTCTAGTCTTCTTTTCCTCCTTTCCTCTTGTGTTGTTTTTTTTTTTTCCTGACTTTTAAAACCAGATACTTATTCATGCTGAATGTATAAAAGATCATTATCAGGAAATTGATTTTTTGTGTGTAAAAAATGGTTAAAAGAGGGAGAAGATGGAAGAGGAGAAACAGAAGAGGTGGAAATGGGAAAAAGAACTGGGCAGGAGGGAAGGAGAGGAGGAAGGGTACGCTGAGCCCGCAGAGACCAATGGTGAGAAGGGGAGTCTGTGTTCCTTTAAAAGACGGGCTGAGGACAGACATACTTTGCTAAAGTGTGCTTTTTGCCCATGCCAGAACTAAAGAAAACAAAGGCTACTGCAGCCGCCGCTTTAGCAAAAAGCAATTGCTGCAATTCACCTAATTTAAATTTTAAGCTGTTTCGACCTTAAAAATCTTCCAGAGCAGTTTCTGTAGTCTTGAAATTGCTCAGTAGCTCAGAGCCAATGATAAGCTGGTCCCCAGGTGTTTTCTATTCTGCGGAGCTCTCCAGAAGACTGGTAGGTTTGGGCAAGAACAGTGTTTCCACTGCCCACTTGACGTTTCCCTGACCTGCCTTTCTGAAGCAGAGTAATACAAGCCCTAATTAGAAATGAAAGTCAGCGGCTGAAATGTCCTTTTCTTTACAGAACTCCATGTCATTTACAGCAGTCAGATGTTCCTGTTTAACTACTAAATGCCACACTATCCCTTAGCGCCGAGGAGTCAAAGAACCCGGACAAGTAAGTCATGTTCGTTCTTAAAGGTGCCCAGGTACTTTTGAAGCCGTAATTATTTTTACTTTGAGGACACCTAGTGGCAGTTTATTGCCTGTGTTCTTTAAAGGCGAACTGAAAGGAACTACAGGATGTAGTAACCGCAGGGGAGCCTGTTATTCTCAACGCCTTCCCACCTGCAGCCGGACTTGCCTTCAGCCTGAAAGCAACCCTGCTCTGGCCCTGGGAGATACGCTGGCCCTTGCCAGGTTCTGCGGCCAAATCCCCAGCCCCACCTTTCACCGTTATCAAACAAAATCCCCTCGGCCCAACTGTTTTACAGGTGGTTTTTAATGAGCTCATTGTTTACTGGCCGCCACAATCTGGTCAATTCATCAACTAATGACCAGATACGGACCGTCCGCTTTAGGCAGACATTTTGAGGGGGTTAGAAAGATAAGACAAAGATCTAGGTGAAAAGGAATTTTTTTTTTAACCTTTTGCTTCTGGTGGTGAAGTGCTTCTTCCCAGCTGTGTCCTCAGAGTCGACGACCTCATGCCTCTTTCCTTTTCCTCATCTGTAAAATGGAGGTGAGCGTGGTTGTGAAGATCACGTGAAATCTCGAGATAACTCGCACAGCGCCTCGTGTCCGGGGGACGCTAAGTAACTGTTAAGATCCTTCCCTCTCTACTCCTCTCACCTTACCCCAGACCTGGGGCATGGCCCTTGCTCTAGTTGTCTTGTCTTCTGGACAGAAGTGTCACTACTCCACTCTGATCTGTCTCAGTCCCGGGAGCTAAACACATCTCACCGCTTTCATTCTCGCTTGCAGATCTACTGGCTTGCCCTGGATCCCTCTTACCACCCTGTTCTGTTAGATGGAGATAAATCACACAACGTTAAATCTCTATAGGCAGAGTTTCCTGTTAGTTACGCTATCCAGCATCAAAACTGGCTGTTTTTAACAGTAAATTCCCTGACAGTCAAGAAGAGATGACGTGATTAGCTCTTTGCTAGGAAGCTGCTGATGCCCCCATGCTTTTTTTGGCGTGAGTTTAGACAAGATGGTTTCTACAGTCCTCACTGCATTTAGTATAAAGTCCAAACATTTTAATATGGCCTTCAAGGAGCCACAAAGCTGTCTCTACCTACCCCTCCAGCTTCATCATGAGCCACTCTTGGCCTTGCTTATTATGTTCCTACTCATTAATTTAAAAAAAATCTTCCATAAACCAAGTGAGCTCTTTTTTGCCTTGTGAAATTAGCACATGAGTGTTCTTTTTGGACCTCTCATTCTACTCTTTATCTGGCTAACTCCTTCCTACTCATTCTTATAGGATTTAGCATAAATGTTGCTTCCCTGGAGAGTTCTTTCCTGACCCTCATCTAAATTTGGTCTCTTCCTAGCACCTGTCGTAATTTCTAGCTCTGTGTTTATGTTTGTTTATTTTCTGTGTTCCCACTAGAAATGTATATTCAGTGAAAATAGGGACATGATTGTTTTATTTCCTGTGCCTAGCAAGATGTTGGCTTATGCAGAGCACTCATTATTGAATGAATGAAACCAACCCTGTTAATGAGGAAGGTCTGTGGATCATTTCCACACACTAACCTGCCCTGCATTTCCATTGACAAAGCATTTGTTTGTCCAGCAGCCTTCTGGGGAATCCTCTTTGCCTCAGAAGTTATTTTCAGTTATTGATGGTTTTAAATGAACAAAAATTTGTTCCTAAGAAGGCTTCCTAAGAATAATCTTTATCTTTTTTACAGTTCAGAAGATACTTTCCCCTGCTTAAAACAAGCAATTTAATTAATGCCCCTGTGTAAACTTATAATAGCTCAAATTCCGTTGGGACAAATCCCCATCACAGTAGATAGCTTTGTGTAATGAAAAGATTTCTTATGCCCTGAGTTTGTGGGTTGAGAACTAATCCAAAAATCCAAGTCTGTTCTTTAGTCAGTGAGTAATGTACAATTCCATAGTTCTTACTCTTTACATGTGGCTAAGCTTTACCTACTAGTGAACTATTATGGGAGGTATTAAGGTATTTCTAAAATTTGGTTTTATAAGCACTAGTGCATTAATAAAGTTCATCAAAGATTTGAATTTCTCCTTCTTTGAACATATTTGGCCAACACATTGTCTTGGCAATTACAAAGCTCCCAGGTAACTGGAATTTCCAGAAGTACATATTGTTAGTTATCATAGTATGGATTTGACACTGGTTTTACATTTCACTTCCTATTAATATTGCTTTTTTAAAATTAGTAATTGTTGTTTATCTAGCTTAATAATTCTCAATTTGACTTGTTGTGAATTGTTTGGATAACCATACAGTATGAAGAGAGGTTTATTCAGATCACCAGCATTTTCGGCTTACAATTTTTCAAAAACTAACTAGACCTTAAGACTTGCACACTTTATAATTAAAATATGAATCATTTTGTTTTGTTTTGGCTTCCCAGAAAGCAGAGCCTGAAACAGTCTTCTGTGCAAGTATTGGGCTGGCCAATAAGTTCGTTCCGGTTTTTCCTTAAGCTGTTATGGAAAAACCCGAATGAACTTTTTTGGCCAACCCAATAGTTTATTTGGGAAGTGATTTCAAGATTAAGACAGGGAAGGAGGGAAATCCAATATGAGGACGTGTTATCGAAGTTGCAGCTGTGATCAATGGGGGCCTAGATTCCCCTGAAAACTCTTGAGAGCCTGCAAGTTTCACCTTAGGCAACCCTTCAGGTGATGCCTTTCTACCCTCCTTGAATTCCTAGATCACCCAGTATACGACCCTTTCTTATTTGAGGATTGACCCCAGGGGCTCAGGGGCACTTCTGGGCTGTACAGCCCAGAGTCAGTGAAGGTTCTGAGGCAGAAAGTAGGAAGATGCACAGGGATATAGGTGAGTTGAGTCTGAGCTTGTATGGAGCTGTCCCCTGCTGCTTGGCTGATATCAGAGGTAGTCCAAGGGGTCATGCTGCAGGGCACCAAAGGCTTTAAAGATATTTGTGTAATATTAAGGGAAAACCCCTTAAATCTTTTGTCTTTCTAAAAAAATGGGCTATAAAAACATCTCTGACTCAAGTTGTCGGGCATCTAAATATTGCTTTTCTATCTAAGAAAGCCTACCTGTAAAAACATCAATGACTCAAGTTGCTAGGTGTCTACAGACAGCATTTCTTTTATAAATTTTAAATCAAAATGGTGACTCAGGCTGTTTGAACAGAGTGAGAAATGAGAAAACATGTAGATAATGCACTAGATGAGTCAAATTAAATTTAGAGTGAGAAACCAATTGTGAAAGCCTGCCTAGTCATTGCCTTCCTGGGATCTCCCTGATAGTGTGTAGCAGTGCCTGCAAAACAAAGGTATCTTGATATGTGTTTGGTTGACTTAAGAGCGTGATCTCGCATATTGCAAAATGGATGTTTTGCATTGATTACATTACAATGATTTTTGTAAAACTTATTGTTTTTACATAATGCTTCTTGATACTTATTTCCATTTCCCTTTTTCTATTTTTATAGCTTAACTTTGGAGAGATCTGAAATGCTCTTATAATACAAATCTCTATTTCTATCAGTAGAAAAAGTAATATAGAGAGATTCTTAAGGTCAAGTACAAAATTCTTAGTGTAAAAATTATCATTCTCTTGAATTTCGGCCTATTCTCCTTCTCTTTCCTTCCAAATTTGATTCTTTACCCTCACATAAGTTTGACCTTTTGGTCCTTACAGGAAACAATTGTGCATGTTAAGAGAGGTCTTGAATTCTTGTAGTGGGGGGAGGGAGGAAAAACTACTATTATTAGGGAGGGAAAACTACTACTATTCTATAGTAAAGTTGAGGCTTATAAGGCAATCCCCAGGAGAAGTAACACATGAACTTCATTGCATATGAAGTTGTAAATGGCTGATAAATGTATATTTGATAGTGGAGGACGGTTCTGATCTTAAGGGTATTCGTTGTCTGCGGATAATGAAGATAAGCACTTATATTCCAGCCCAACTAGTTACAGCCAATAAGTAATAAATAAATAAGGTGTGAGGTTCTCAAGAAAAAATGAGATTTCTTTATGTTTTATTCAGGAATAATTCAAATTAACAATCCGTTCAAAAGTCAGATATTTCTGGGAGGATTAAGTGTTGGGGTGTGTGCACCTGCATGAGCGTGTTATGATGTATACTGCTGGGAGAGAATTAGAACTCTTCTTTTTCTTAATGTCAATTTAATCAAACACGAATACACACATATAATACATGCATGTATATATATAGTTTTTATTACCTAGGTATTTTGAAAGAATAACTATTTAGACAGGGGTCTGGGTGGGGAGGAGGAGAGAGACTTTTGGAGCATGGAACACCTCATGAAGAAGGCAAGCCTAGTCAGTCCATTATACTGACAGCCTTCAGAAAGCGCAAGGGTACATGGAGGACTGTAAGTGTGGTGGTTTAGACATGTTAGATTCCCAGCTTCACCACATACCGGCTGTGTGAGTTTGGGTAAATTATTTAATCACCCTGGGCCTTAGTTTGTTTTCTCATTTGTAAGATGTGAAGAATAATAGTACCATCTCATTGGACGTTGTGCGAATTAAATGAGATTAATATCAATACATAGAAGATGCTTAGGATATAAGCAGTCAATAAATATTAGTCTCTGTCCTCCTCCTCTTCTTCCTCCTTCTTTTTCCTCTTCTCTTCTCCTCTTCCTTCTTTACCTCCATAGTCCCTTGGCGGGTAGAAGACAAGAATGTACCAAGAGATGCGAGACACATCAGAAGAAGGCAGACAGACATGAGATAGTGCCTGTGAGCCATGATCTTTCTCTTACATTCTCTGTCCACCCTGTCAATCATCCTCTGTCCTGACATGGAGGAGGCTGCAGGGAGCACACATTTCTCTACTCTGAGACTCTTAGTCTCATGTAACCGCTGAACCACTGAGCCCCTGGTAACTTTAAGGGCTGTAGGGAGGTGCTGGCAGCATTTTCTTTCATACTAGGGCTGAAAGGTGAAAGTGATCACCTCTGAGGTAGCTGGTTCTCTAGACTTCCCCATGGTGTCCTTAGAGAAAGGAAGTAAGTGTCTGCTTGTGAGCATGTCTGGGCTGGCTCCCCTGCAGAACATGTGTGGAGGGAGAAAGAGTCTCAGCTCCCGTTTGTGCATCATTTGGTGACTGCCTCCCTCTCCAGTCCATAAGTACGTATACTCCAGCCGGAATAGTTACAGCCAATAAATGTTGAGCACTTGCTATGTGCCAGGTGCTCTTCTAAGTGCATTCCGTGCGTTAACTCCTTTCATCCTCAACAGTTACCCTGTGTGAGAGATATGGTTACTATCCCAGTTTGATGAATGTGAAAACCAAGGCACAGGAGGGTAAAGTAGGAGAATCAAGATTAAACCAGGCCATTCTGGCTTCAGAGTCTACTTTTTCACCATTGTGCCTCTCAGAGCCTCCTGCTATAATCAGTTCCCTGAAAGCCTTCCAGTCTGTGCTTACAAGCTATCACAAGGCTGTTAATTCTGCAAGGCTTGCCTTTTCCCTTGAGTCTTCACTTGGATACCTCCTGTCATTCTTAAAAGTCAATTCAGGCGATAAACCCCTATTATACTCTCTCGTATTTGATTCCTTGTTTCTCTTCTCTACCAGGCTGTTAGGTCTTGTTTTCCATCCTAGACCATTGTACAGTGCCCAATACAAAGAAAGCGCTCAATAAAGCCTGTGGAATGAAAGAATGAACTGTCTATTGGGCTGAATTTCTTTCAGGATATGAGTGTGTAGATATATCCAGGCATCTATGGTTGTCATAAACGTTGAGGTTTGCAAGGAACTAAAACACTTCACAGTTTCTATTTGTGGAGAAGAGGTTAATAGTTCCCCAGGTTGCTTTTCTAAGGAAAAGAAGAAAGTGGCAGTGTATGCTATGAATTCCAAGTCATGTTTGTTGTGTAATTTTTGATTGCTTGGCACTAGGTGGAGCCAGGGAGCCTTGGAGGGAAGCTCAAAAGAAACATGAACTACTGTTACCAACCCTTAGATTGTACTCAAAATAATTTTAAAGGTTATTATTTTTTTAAGATTTGCAAACTGGTGCATTATTTGAGCCAGATATTTAATTACATTCATTCTCCAATTTATTTTTTGCTCCACTGGTTATCTTATTTTTTAAATGGAAAAGTCTTAGACTTTATTTCTTCCAGTTTCCCAATACTTAGAGTCGATTTTCATATTTAGGTGAAGGCTCTTTTCGGTAATTGAGACCCAATATCCCAGATCTTTCTCTGCCCCACCCCCAAACCCCCCTGTTTTTCAGTGCAAAGTGGTTGCAGACACCAAAGACCTGGCATATTGTGGAAAAGCGGCCTGGGCTAGCAGTGGGGAGTTTTTCTTTTCTTCTTTTTCTTCCTCTCCCTTTGCCTTCCTCCTCTCCCTCCTTCTTCTTTTAGCATTTTTTTAGGTCAAAACCAATAAATACCAGCAATTGCAATTGGTTCAGCCTAATAGTTCTGACTGTGCCTTTGACATGCCTTGTGACCTTGGTAAGTCATCTATTATCTTTGGGCCTTACTATTTTCATCTGTAAAATGGCAGGAATGGGTATCTATTTGAAGGACCATTTATATGCTAATTTTCCATAATTTTGCCACCTAAATTCTCCTGTGCTGTGTCCTTGACTGGTTCTCCATGTCTTTGCCTAGCACATGTTCCTGACTTACAGCTTAGATATTGGTTAATTATGGGTTTTATTAAACATTCATTAGTTATGGACTGCTAGAGACCTGAAATGTGCCTCCTACGTTCTCCCAGGTCATTGTTACTTTCCTGGAATAAGTTCTTTACAGGATACAAAGCTACTGTTCAGCCTATTTAGTCCAATTAAAGGAATATAATAATAGAAATTCATATTTCATTATATTGTCACCCTAGGTTTTTCCCCTTATAATTAGTTTAGTGAGGCAGCTGATGTGGCCTCTAATTATTTCTGTGGAATATGTGATGATCTCCTTGCAGAGAAACATTTTACTCTGGAACTTTTAATCCTTCATAGTAAGATTATTACATGGAAAAGTTGAACCAAACCTCAATTTTTCATAGTATCATTCACCCTGGGTGGGAGGTTGCACCAAATAGGTTATAATATCTTTCCCAATTTTCAGTGTTCGTAGCAATTCATAGTTGGTTTTTTATACCATTTCTGTCTGATACTATATTTAATTGGTAAAAACCAGACGATGATCCTGTAATGGCTAACATTGTAGGTGTTTGCAAATAAGAATAATGCCATCTGTGAGACCAATAATTCCCCCAATAAGTTCCTTGACACACGAATCCTGACAACACTCCTGAAGAAAGTTGATGATTAAATAGCTTAGGAAGAGGTGGAGTCAAGATGGCGGTGTGGGAAGACGCAGAGTTAGCATCTCCCCACAACTAGGGCGCCTGCCGGCCACTGGTGGGGGACTCTGACGCCCAAGGAGATGGGAGGAACTCCAAAATGAACTGGTAGGACGTAGGGGGACTGAGGGGGGAGGAGAAGTGGAGGCCAGACAGGATCGGCAACCCTGAGTCTGGGGGGATCAGGAGAGGCAGGTGGGAGGAGCCATCTGGGAGGAGAGGGAGAGGAGTGGAGGGTGATTGCCCTGTTCACTTGGGCCTGGGGAGCCTGCTGAGCTCCCAGGCCGGTCCCCTGCCCTCAAAGCCCCCTCCAGGCTGCGTAGTTCCTTGGGGGCATAGGAAGCAGGCCGGGGAGATCAGGAGAGGAAGGTGGGAGGGGCCCACCCGGAGGGGCCCACCCAGACAACAGACTAGAGGAGCAGGAGAGGAGAGGAGGTCGTTTGCCCCACCCACATGAGCCCGGGAAGCCTGCTGGGCTCCCAGGTGAGGTCCCCTGCCCTCTGAGACCAGGGGTGGGGGGCACGCCTGGACCCCTCTGTTCCTTGAGCCTAAGCCCAACCCCCCACAGCCCCCAGGGCCTTTTCCAGCCCTGTGGGTCCTGAGCATAGGCCCCGCCCACCACCCAAACCTCACCCTTGCTTATGCCCAGCTCTCCATAGCCAAGGCCTTCACCCCTGCCCCCCCCCCCTTTTTTTTTCTTTTCCCTCCTTCTCTTTTTTACTATTGTGGTACTGATGTACCTTACAGTTGTTGATTTATCTATATTTTAATTTTTATATTCTTCCTAACATATCTGTTAGTTTCCTAGTCTAATTTTAGTTTTTACTTTGTTAGTGTTTTCTTTTTTTTTTCCTCCCCGGGCGGCTTGTGGGATCTTGGTTCATGAGCCTGGGATCGGGCCTGAGCTCCTGCGGTGGGAGCTCCAAGTCTGAACCACTGGACTAACAGAGAACCTCAGACCCCAGGGAATATTCATCGGAGTGAGGTCTCACAGAGTTCCTCATCTCAGCACCAACACCCAGATCTACCTAATAGCCTACAAACTCCAGTGTTGGAAGCCTCAGCCCAAACAATCAGTAAGACAGGAACACAATCCCACTCATTAAAAAAAAAAAAAAAAATAGGAGACAGCAAAAAAATACATCACACATGAAGTAGCAAGTTAAAAACATACAAGATGAAATAAATGAAGAGGAAATAGGCAATCTACCTAAAAAGAATTCAGAGTAATGATAGTAAAAATGATCCAGAATCTTGGAAATAGAATGGAGTTATGGATTGAGAAAATACAAGAAATGTTTAACAAAGATCTAGAAGAACTAAAGAACAAACAAACAGAGATGAACAGCACAGTAACTGAAATGAAGACTACACTAGAAGGAATCAATAACAGAATAACTGAGGCAGAAGAACGAATAAGTGAGCTGGAAGACAAAATGGTGGAAATAACTGCTGAGGAGCAGAATAAAGAAAAAAGAATGAAAAGAATTGAAGACAATCTCAGAGACCTCTGGGACAACACTAAACACACCAACATTTGAATTATAGGGGTCCCATAAGAAGAAGAGAAAAAGAAGGGGTCTGAGAAAATATTTGAAGAGATTACAGTTGAAAACTTCCCTAACATGGGAGAGGAAATAGTCACCCAAGTCCAGGAAGCACAGAGAGTCCCATACAGGATAAACCCTACGAAAAACACACCAAGACACATATTAATCAAACTAACAAAAATTAAAATCAAAGAAAAAATATTAAAAGCAGCAAGGGAAAATCAAAAAATAACATACAAAGGAATCCCCATAAGGTTATCAGCTGATTTTTCAGCAGAAATTCTGCAGGCCAGAAGGGAGTGGCAGGATATGCTTAAAGTGATGAAAGAGAAAAACCTACAACCAAGATTACTCTACCCAGCAAGGACCTCATTCAGTTTTGATGGAGAAATCAAAAGATTTACCAACAAGCAAAAGCTAAGAGAATTCAGCACCATCAAACCAGCTTTACAGCAAATGCTAAAGAAACTTCTATAAGCAGGAAACACAAGAGAAGAAAAAGACCCACAAAAACAAACCCAAAACAATTAAGAAAGTGGAAATAGGAACATACATATAGATAATAACCTTGAAAGTAAATGGATTAAATGCTCCAACCAAAAGACACAGACTGGCTGAATGGATACCAAAACAAGACCCATATACATGCCGTCTACAAGAGACCCACTTCAGACCTAGGGACACATACAAACTGAAAGTGAAGGGATGGAAAAGATATTCCATGCAAATGGAAATCAAAAGAAAGCTGGAGTAGCAATACTCATATCAAATAAAATAGGCTTTAAAAGAAAGACTGTTACAAAAGATAAGGAGGGACACTACATAATGATCAACGGATCAATCCAAGAAGAAGATATAACAATTATAAATGTTTATGCACCCAACATAGAAGCACCTCAGTACATAAGGCAAATGCTAACAACCATGAAAGGAGAAATTGACAGTAACACAATAATAGTAGGGAACTTTAACACCCCACTTATACCAATGGACAGATCGTCCAAACGGAAAATAAGTTAAGGAAACACAAGCTTTAAATGACACAATAGACCAGGTAGATCTAATTGATATTTATAGAACACTGTATCCAAAAGTGGCAGAATACACCTTCTTCTCAAGTGCACATGGAACATTCTCCAGGATAGGTCACATGTTGGGTCACAAATCAAGCCTCAGAAAATTTAAGAAAATTGAAATTGTGTCAAGCATCTTTTCTGACCATGCTATGAGATTGGAAATCAATTACAGGAAAAAAGCTGTAAAAAACACAAATACATGGAGGCTAAACAGTGCGTTACTAAATAACCAAGAGATCACTGAAGAAATCAAAGAAGAAATAAAAAAATACATAGAAACAAATGACAATGTAAACACAACGACCCAAAACCTATGGGACACAACCAAAGCAGTTCTAAGAGGGAAGTTTATAGCAATACAATCTCACCTCAAGAAACAAGAAAACTCTCAAATAAACAATCTAACCCCTACACTTAAAACAACTAGAGAAAGAAGAACAAAGAAAACCCAAAGTCAGTAGAAGGAAAGAAATGAAATAGAAATGAAGAAAACAATAGCAAAGATCAATAAAACTAAAAGGTGGTTCTTTGAGAAGATAAACAAAATTGATAAACCCTTAGCCAGACTCATCAAGAAAAAAAGGGAGAGGACGCAAATCAATAAAATTAGAAATGAAAAAGGAGAAATCACAACTGACACTGAAGAAATACAAAGGATTATAAGAGACTACTACAAACAACTATGTGCCAATAAAATGGATGACCACGAAAAAATGGGCAAATTCTTGGAAAGGTACAATTTTCCAAGACTGAACCAGGAAGAATTAGAAAATATAAACAGACCTATCACAAGTAATGAAATTGAAACTGTAATTAAAAATCTTCCAACAAACAAAAGTCCAGGACCAGATGGCTTCACAGGCAAATTCTATCAAACATTTAGAGAAGAGCTAACACTGATCCTTCTCAAACTCTTCCAAAAAATTGCAGAGGGAGAAACACTCCCAAATACATTCTATGAAGCCACCATCACCCTGATACCAAAACCAGAAAATGATATCACCAAAAATGAAAATTATAGACCAATACCACTGTTGAACATAGATGCAAAAATCCTGAACAAAATACTAGCAAACAGAATCCAATAGCACATTAAAAGGATCATACACCATGATCAAGTGGGATTTATCCCAGGGATGCAAGGATTCTTCAATATACGCAAATCAATCAATGTGATACACCACATTAACAAAGTAAGGAATAAAAACCATATGATCACTTCAATAGATGCAGAAAAAGCTTTTGACAAAATTCAACACCTATTTATAATAAAAGCTCTCCAGAAAATGGGCATAGAGGGAACCTACCTCAACATAATAAAGGCCACATATGACAAACCAACAGCAATCATCATATTCAATGGTGAAAAGCTGAAAGCATTTCCACTAAGGTCAGGAACAACACAAGGATGTCCACTCTCACCACTCTTATTCAACACAGTTTTGAAAGTCCTAGCCACAACAATCAGAGAAGAAAAAGAAATAAAAGGAATACAAATTGGAAAAGAAGAAGTAAAACTGTCACTGTTTGCCGATGACATGATACTATACACAGAAAATCCTAAAAATGCCACCAGAAAACTACTAGAACTAATCAATGAATTTGGTAAGGTTGCAAGATACAAAATTAATGCACAGAAATCTCTGGTATTCCTATACACCAACAACGAAAAATCAGAAAGAGAAATTAAGGAAACACTCCCATTTACCATTGCAACGAAAAGAATAAAATACCTAGGAATAAACCTGCCAAAGGAGGTGAAAGATTTGTACTCAGAAAACTATAAAACACTGATGAAAGAAATCAAAGATGACATGAACAGATGGAGAAATATACCCTGTTCTTGGACTGGAAGAATCAACACTGTGAAAATGACTATACTGCCCAAAGCCATCTACAGATTCAGTGCAGTCCCTATCAAACTACCAATGGCATTCTTCACAGAATTAGAACAAAAAATTTTACAATTCGTATGGAAACACAAGAGACCCCGAATAGCCAAAGCAATCTTGAGAAGGAAAAACGGAGTTGGAGGAATCAGGCTCCCCGACTTCAAACTATACCACAAAGCTACAGTAATCAAGACACAAAAACAGGTATATAGATCAATGGTACAGGATAGAAAGCCCAGAGATAATCCCACGCACATATGGGCACCTAATTTATGACAAAGGAGGCAAGAACAATGGAGAAAAGACAGCCTCTTCAATAAATGGTTCTCGGAAAACTGGACAGCTACATGTAAAAGAATGAAATTAGAACACTACCTAACACCATACACAAAAATAAACTCCAAATGGTTTAAAGACTTAAATGTAAGACCAGATACTATAAAACTCTTAGGGGAAAACATAGGAAAAACACTCTGGCATAAACCACAGCAAGATCTTTTCTGACCCATGCCCTAGAGTAACAGAAATAAAAACAAAAATAAACAAATGGGACTTAATTAAACTTAAAAGCTTTTGCACAGCAAAGGAAAGCATAAACAAGACAAAAAGACAACCCTCAGAATGGGAGAAAATATTTTCAAATGAAACAACAGACAAAGGATTAATCTCCAAAATATACTAATAGATCTTGGAGCTCAATATCAAAAAAACAAACAATGCAGTTAAAAAAATGGGCAGAAGACCTAAATAGACATTTCACCAAGGAAGACATGCAAATGGCCAAGAGGCACATGAAAAGATGCTCAACATCACTAATTATTAGAGAAACGCAAATCAAAACTACAGTGAGGTATCACCTCACACTTGTCAGATTAGCCATTATCAAAGAATCTAGAAACAATAAATGCTGGAAAGTGTGTGGTGAAACGGGAACCCTCCTGCACTGTTGGTGGGAATGTAAATTGATACAACCACTATGGAAAACAGTATGGAGGTTCCTTAAAAAACTAAAAATAGAACTACCATATGACCCAGCAATCCCACTACTGGGCGTATACCCTGAAGAAACCATAATTCAAAAAGAGACATGTACCACAATGTTCATTGCAGCATTATTTACAATAGCCAGGACGTGAAAGCAACCTAAGTGTCCATCAACAGATGAATGGATAAAGAAGATGTGGCACATATATACAGTGGAATATTACTCAGCCATAAAAAGAAACAAAATTGAGTTATTTGTAGTGAGATGGATGGACCTAGAGTCTGCTATACGGAATGAAGTAAATCAGAAAGAGAAAAACAAATACCGTATGCTAATGAACATATATGGAGTCTAAAAAAAAAAAAAAATTGGTACTGATGAACCTAGTTGCAGGGCAGGAGTAAAGAGGTAGACATAGAAAATGGACTTGAGGACATGGGGTGGAAGGGCAAAGCTGGGGTGAAGTGAGAGTAGCATCGACATATATACACTACCGAATGTAAAATAGTTGGCTGGTGGGAAGCAGCAGCATAGCACAGGGAGATCGGCTCGGTGCTTTGCGATGACCTGGAGGGGTGGGATAGGGAGGATGGGAGGGAGGCTCAGGAGGGAGGGGATATGGGGACATGTGTATGCCTATGGCTGTTTCTCTTTGTTGTGCAACAGAAACTAACACAGTATTGTGAAGCAATTATACTCCAATACAGATCTATTAAAAAGAATAGCTTAGGAAACACTGCATATTATGTATGGGATTTCACAATGAATAACATATTAAAGGCTCTGAGAAGGTTGGCAGTATCCATTCTTGTTTGACTTTCATGTACATTCCCAAATTTCTGTGACTTTTTATTCCTATAGCACGGTGCAAAGCTTGGAATCCTTGGAACGTATTTTACACTGATTCTCTCTTATTCTTAACATTTTCTTCAAGGCACGTGTTTATATTAATTTCCTGTAATAGTCAGTATCAATATTTAACCTCAGGACCGAGAAAGAATACTCAGCATTTAAACACTCTTTGGATTTATTTCCTTAGTAGTAAAATAAAGTTGAAATTATAGTTGGAAATTGTATTTTGAAATTGTAGCTTCTTTTATTTTGAGAGGGATTTTCATGTCCAAAATTCTTGGCTGCTATCAGTGGACCATGTAGATCCGTTTTCTGCTCTAAACATGATGGAGGATGGCAATTGTGGACCAAATCCATGATAAATTTACCTGTGTTTTTCATTTCCCTGATGCTAAAACCTTTTTTTTAATATTTAATTGAGATGGTTCCTATTGGCATCTAATCCATGTATAAATTCAAATCCTGTCTCCCTGCTGTGTACCTTTTTACAAGTTAACTAACCTCTCTGTGCCTCATTTTCCTCATCTGTAAAGGATGTAATATTCGTATCTCTGTTATGAGGTTGTTGTGAGGATCAGGTAAGTGAATGCAAAAAAGTGCAAAGCACTTGGAGCACTGCCTGGAAAACCTTCCATGGTGTGAGTTATTATGATTAACGTTCATGATGCTGTGCATAGGTGGTGACAGAGAGGTGATGCATCACCCTCTCCTCAATACCCTCATCATTAAGATGCAACATTTTAAAAGAAATAAGTAAATCATAGGCTGTATATAACCAAGGCAAGGATTTCTAGATCATATTTTGTTTTTTGGTCAAAATTCTATTTTATTTTATTTTCTGTATTTTTAAAATCAATTAATTATTCACTTATTCATTCATATTAATAGTAATTGAGTGGCTACTGTTTCCTAGGCACTACACTAATTGTTGTAGATACAGTGTTGAACAAGTTATATATAGTTCCTCTCCTTGTGGGCATCTGAATTAAAGAGGGACAAGCAAAGAGCATCCTGGGTGCTATGAGAGGGGAAGTGATGAGAACCGACAGGAGTTATCCAACTTGGGGTGGGGTGTGTATGCAGGCTTTCATGGAGGAGGTGACAGCAAAGTTGAGATCTTAAAGGTTAATCAGAGCTACTCGTTGAGTGAGGTGACTGAAGAACAGCCTAAGAGATGATGAGAGGGAGCAAGCCACGTTCAAAGAATTCATAGAAATTCCACAAGGTCTAAGGATGGAATGCAAGGTTAGAGAGGAGGTGTGTGTGGTGAGAGATGAGGCTAGATGTACATCATTTAGGGCTTTTGTGAATTGTAAGGTAGAGTAATAATCTGACCAGCTGTTATCTATTCATAGCCAGGCAAGAGATTCTCCTTGGAAAACCTTCCTGGTGGCAGGATGTTTCAAGGCAACAATTCTTCTTTTTTTAAAGATTTTTTTTTAATGTGGACCATTTTTAGTCTTCATTGAATTTGTTACAATATCGCTTCTGTTTTTTTTTTTTGGTCTTTTGGCCACGAGGCATGTGGGATCTTATCTCCCCAACCAAGGATTGAACCCGCGTCCCTGCATTGGAAGGCGAAGACTTTAACCACTGTACTGCCAGGGAAGTCCCCAAGGCAACAATTCTTTATAGAGTGTTTAATAACCGTGTTGCTGTCTACCATCTATAATATTTATTTGTGATTTGGGGGCTGGCTTGGAAGCCAATGTACATAAACAAATAACCTTTGTTATTGTGGTTGCAGACACCAAAGATATGGCATGTTGTGTGGGAAAAAAAGCCTTGGAATCAGTGGGTAGGTTTTCTTTTTTCTCTCCCTTTTTAAGAGTTTTTTCAATAACCTTGCGACTCTATAACTGGCGTTCAGCAAAGCTGGCCACAGGGTGGTCATTTGTGGTGGTTAGCTGGAACACAGCAGCTGGCCCAGCTTATCTCTGTGCCTAGAGTCAGGAAATGGCAAAACACTTTAGACTGTGCTTCTATAAAGGAATTGGTCAGAGAGCTTTGCTCTCCTAGGTGCCTTGGTAGCTATAGAGTATCACAAAATTATACATGCTCTCCAATGGCATTTTCGTTAAAGAGATGATTTCCTTTGTTATTAGCCTGAGACAGGAATTGAAAATTGTTTCAGAGTCTGAGTCCTGAGCCATATTTACAAACAAATACACGAACCCTAATTTTAGTCACTTGCAGCAAATATGCTCACTCCACTTCCTAGTGTTTTGAACTGTAGTTATGAAAGATCAATTCATAATGAAACCCAAGTTTCTCCAGACCGTGATGTATGATCATGCCATGGGGACTATAGTCACAATGAAAGTAACAGGCTTTCTCTCTTTTTCCACAACAGAATTGTAGATCTTCTTCTCTCTTATAATGTTGATGTTTCATCCTGAAATGTTCTTGCTTGTATCGTCCAACTTAACTCCTTGCAGAAAATTCTGCAATAGTACTACATTCACTTTAAGCACTGAGTCTTTATTGTTTGTATCACAAAATGGGACTTACATTTCCTGAATATGTCTTGAAAAACATCTGAAAATTCTCCTGATTGACTTAAAATGCCTTTGGTTTGTTCAAACCAGGATCCAAACAAACCACTTGCTGACTTGGTTATTTCACTGAAGTCTTTTTAAAGTCTCCTTTAGTCTGGAATAGTGGCTTTTCCTCGCTCCCCTTTTCATGGTTATGTTGGTCAGTTGTCCTATAGATTATTTCACTGTAGCAGATGCTGTTAGTGTCCTCCTCATATTCCTTTGGCACTCATTATTCTCGTGCATCCTGACCCAATAGCCTCCAAAAGAAAGCAGCTAACTGTGACTCTGCCTTTGGGCTTTCTTGCCTCTTCCCACCATCAACCATGCACCCTCCTCCTGTTACCGAAAATGGGGGCCCGGCTGCTCACCACTCAAAAGCCAATAAAGAGGCAAGTTGGTGGAAAGGAAAGTCTGCTTTATTTAGGAGACTGGCAGGGAGGTGGGGGAGGGTGGACTCCTGTCTAAAGGCCGACTTCCCCACTGACAGTCAGTGGGCAAGAGCTTTTATAGATGGAGGGAGGGGGCTACTTGCAGAAACAGCACAGTCAGCTCTGATAGTCATCTTGAAATTGGTCATGCAGTGGTCTGACCAGCGTCATCTTGATTGTTTTAAGTACAGTTAGTCTTTAGTTCCAGGGTCAGTTTGTTCCCATTTCTTTGAGGCCAGTTCTCAGAATTGTGGCAGCTTATGTCATGACTACAGTCTTGTCATGATGTAGTTAACTTCTTCCACCTATTGGGGGTTTCAGTATCTATAAGACAGCTCACAGGATATGGCTCAGAATATTATCTATAGCCCTTGAGGAGGAACGAAAAGTCCTTGACTTTACTTAATGACTAAACTCTTATTATTTGGTCTCGTTTGACTGTTCTCCTTTGTTTCTGCATTTTCTCACCTCTCTGATTAAACTTATTCTTTGGCTAAAGTTTTTCTACAGACAAAAGGCAGGCTGAGGACAAGGGGGGCAAGGACCATAGGGTCCTGTTCCATTTCACTCCCACTCCACCACCCCAAGCGGCCTTCAACCAAATGACTGAAGAGAGTGGATAAAGGATCTAGCTTCCTAAACTTTGGGATAACTCTGAGATAGGTTCTACTCTGTCTTTCAGAGTTCCTTAGTGGGATTGAACCCCAGTTACCTGCAGCAGTAACCTGCTCAGTTATACTCCTATTAGTGGCTTCCTTCTCTTCCCTTGTTTGTTTTGCTTCCTCATTTCTCTGCCAATGACATTCCACAAATAAACCATAAACCTAGTCTCAAGGTCTGCTTTTGGGGGAACCCAAGCTATCTACTCTCTAAATTTAGTTAAATAATTCTCATGATGTCATTTAAAATTTATTAGTCTATTTCTATCGGCTGGAAGTTAGGACTAAAGTGTTTTTTTAGATTTAGTGTTTCTTGTTGGGGGGGATCAAGAATTCTTCATAGACAGTGCTGAGGACCTCATATCACATCACATCTGGGATCAAATAATGTCTGGTTGTCTCACTTTTAGTATATTAGTAAACTGAGATGGTGAAAGTGTGTTATTCCCCATCAATCTTATGCCTAATGGTTTTAATATCCATTGATGACCATTGCCTGAATCAGTTATTTCATTAAGGATTATAAAATGATGGTTTTCTTAATTCTATTATTTGGAGAAGAAAGTTCTAGGCAGAGGGATCAGTATGTGCAAAGACACAGAGATGAGGTCAAATATAATATAATCAGGGAAATAAAGTATGCTTAGTTCACAAGGTGTGTTAAGAAAGAGTGGGAGATGGATTTGGAAAGGTAGGCAAGACTTTATAGTGTTAAAGACAAGATTTTGTTCTAAAATTAGTGGGGGGTACGCAGGGATTTTAAATGTGTCCATTGTCATGAATATATTTTTTTGAATGATCACTCTGTTAATATTGTGAAACATAGATAGGCAATTGGTGAGAGTAGGTAGGTAGATGTTGCCATGGTCAAAGATAGTGGGGAGGGGAAAGATAAGTTACATACTTACGACAATAGACTCAACAGGACTGAATGACTGATTAAATGTGGGATGAGGGAGAGGAGGGGTCCAGGATCCTTTCCTACTGGGACAAATGGTTCGATAGTTGGTGTGCTTCATAAAGATTGGGAATATGGCAAGAGTAGAAAGTCTGATGAGGAAAATAACTGAGTTTGTCTTTGGACATATTGAGCTTGATTGTGGAGCAGATGAAAGTGTCTAATTTATAGTTGTCAGTTGTGTAGGAATTCAGGAGGAAGGTTAGGGATGAAGACAAAGATTTGGGAGTCATCAAAAGACAGTGGTTGACGTGAGGAGGGGAAGGGTTTTAGTGAAAATGTCAACACTCTCCCCATCGTAGGCACGTGACATGTACTCACACCTACAAGGGAAGCATGGGAACAAACAAGCTGTCTCCTCACCTCCCCACCCCTCATCCCCCAACCCTGGCTCTACAGACCATCTGAGACTCAGAGGTTCATACTTCCGCTTGCTGTTGTTAGGGATCCCTAAAATTCCTTAAATTCTTTGTTGTGCAGAAGAGAAAACTGAAATCTATTAAGGTAAGAGCTACATAGCTGGGGTCACTGCTCAGCTCAAAGCTCCGTTTTCCGGTCCCCCCAGTTGAAAGCTCACCCTGCCCCCCATCCAGGGCTTGAAGGTTTAAGCAGTGAGAATTGAGAACAACAGGAAATCCAAATTCTAAAACTCCCAGTGGGTAGCAGAGAAGAACAGAAAAGCTACCTCACCTCACAGGTCAGGACACAAGATCAGGCCCAGAGATCTTACGAAAGAGGCAGCTAATTCACAAGGCCAAGTTTTTTAAAAACTTTGCTGAAATGGGACCTGATTCCAGGGTGGCTAACCTGTATTTTGCAGATGGTGATGTATAATTGCGACCACACGTATGAGGTGGTCATCCTATAAGCAACAAGAAATATCAGCTTCCAGAAAATATAAATGACTTAGAAAATGGTCCTCTCATGAGACCCAGTGGATCCTACATGAAATCCAGGAGGACAAGGATGTGTCTGATGCAACCTTTATGCCCAGCCCCTAGCTTGGTGCCCACAATAAACAGTCAGTAAACATGTGTTGAGTGAAAGAAGCAAGGAACAGTCATGACTATTCTGGTAGGTGAGCATACCAAATGTATGCAACTGGTTAACCAGTTCTCAATATGTGTTTGTTTAACTAATGACTCAATTGACTCAATTCTTTTATTTCCTCTGAATTCCTCATGCATGTATATTCATGTATGTTGTATAAGCTTCGCTAGCTCATATTGACTTAAAGATCGCTTGAATTATTTTGGACTCATTTTATTTTTAATTTTTTAAATTGGTTCTACCAAAAATAAGACACTCTTAGTGATAGAAAGGAATTTGGCAATTGTTTTGTGTGTCCCCAGTAGGAAACTGCAGTAGTGGAGTTGACCCTCATCAGATTATATGATTCATCCATTTGGTTTTGTCTCTGCAGAGCTGGGGTACATCAATTCAGAGACGTATTCTCAGTGTTTAAAAGAGTGCTGAGCACTTAGTAGGCACTCGATAAATATTAGTGTACATGTGATTATGCCAGGTCTTTATAATCTAGCACCACTCATGAAAAACTTTCTAGTAGTCATTCTGTCTTCATACAAAGATCCCCCTTAAGAGGAACTTTATAGTGTAAATTGGGAACACACATGACAAACTTCCAGTGATTATACAACAGACCACTCCTCTTCAGACACATACACAAAATTTTAATTAAGAAATGCATAGAAACAACTCCATGAATTTTGGTGTCATTTGCTGAGACAAGGAAGATTAGGGGAGGGGCAGATTTGAAGGAGAACCAAGTGCTCTATGTTAGACATTTTAAGTTTGTCACGTAAGAACAGTCAAGAGACAGTTGGATATATGGACTTTTTTTTAAAGAAATTGATTTAAAATTTGAAAACTATTCTGCAGAATATCAAATGTCTACATACAGCATGACCCAGTTGGGGATCAAAGACAGATTTTTTAATAAGTCTTAAGTGTTCAAAATTTTCTTATATATGCTATTATTAAAATTGTTTGGGCGTATGGTCCCAGAAGGAGACATCATTTTTCTTCACCCACACATTCACGTGTGCATGCACTCACACACACACAACTACCCAGGTGTCAAAGTAATAAGCCCTTTGTAATATCCACATACACATAACCTAAAACACTAACATCTGTAATTTCAATAACACATCTTAACTTTATGAGCCTTCCCTTCTCAAGTGAAATTGGCTTTAGAGAAAATGTTAATTCAGCCCTCTTAGAAAACCTTAACAACATCTAATAAAGGCAAGTTTGAAAAACCAACTATCTGTTCACCTTTCACAGAATTATATACATGCAGGAACATTTTGTTGTATTTTGTAGCACATTGATTTTTCCCAAATACACAGTATCAAAAGCATATACCTTCTCTATATTATGCATAAACCATACATGTACCATCTGCATGAAAGAATCCCAGAAACTACATGCTGAATTCAAAATCTTTCTAGCCCCTTTTTATTTTTTTTTTATTTTATTTTTTTTTATTTTTTATTTTTTTTTTAATTTTTTTTATAGCTACTTTATTTATTTATTTATTTATTTTTGGCTGTGTTGGGTCCTCGGTTCGTGCGAGGGCTTTCTCTAGTTGCGGCAAGTGGGGGCCACTCTTCATCGCGGTGCGGGGACCGCTCTTCATCGCGGTGCGCGGGCCTTTCACCATCGCGGCCCCTCCCGTTGCGGGGCACATGCTCCAGACGCGCAGGCTCAGCAGTTGTGGCTCACGGGCCCAGCCGCTCCGAGGCATGTGGGATCTTCCCAGACCAGGGCTCGAACCCGTGTCCCCTGCATTAGCAGGCAGACTCTCAACCACTGCGCCACCAGGGAAGCCCTAGCCCCTTTTAAAAAATACACCTACTTTATGGTTACCTTTCATTAAATAAGGATTTTCATTTATTTTACCATTATCATAAGAAATGGAAACCAAATATCTAGCTATCCATATAAGTCTGATAAATACCTGTTTTTTACAGAGCATTTACAATTAATTTTGTCCTAATTTCTGAGTTTTCTTTCCTGCTTGAGTAGAATTATTGATGTAATAACCAATCTATGTGTACATTGTGATAATAAAAAATATATACTTAGTTTTCTATTGATCTCATGTAAGAGATACCCATGTAGTCATATTTACAATTTCTCACATGCTTCTATTTGAATATTCTGACTGCAATTTCTGGATGTGTTTGCTTTAAATTCTGAAATAAACTGTATCCAAAAAAAAAAAAAAAAAGACAATGGTTGAAAACATCAGAATAGATAAGATTACTCAATAAAGTTTATAGAAAGAGAAGAGAACAATGAGAAAAGAAAAGTTCTAAGGGTATATTCCTGATTTATGTAAACATTTAAAGGAAAAGAGTAACGAGGGAATCTCAAACAAGATGCAAAGGTAGCAATCAGAAGTTAATAAAAATGGTAATACATAAGTCAAATGTTGGAAATGTTAGGAAGGGTTCTGTGAGATGTTGCAGACTGAAAAGTTCCCAAGAATTTGTTAAATAGAGATGGGTGATTACATTAGTAAGAATAGTTCTGATTGTGTGGTGAGGATGGAAGCCAGGATGGAGTGAATTGAAGGGTGAGAAGATGGGAGAACCAAGAAACCATGCATACTAATTACACTTATAAAAAAGTTTGGGTTGAAGATTAAGAGAGAGATAGGAGGGAATCTAAAGCAGCATTGGCACTCAGGAAGGATTTTCTCTTCATTCTCACTTCTTTCCTTCTTTCCTTCCTTCCTATGTAATCCTCTCTCTCTCTTTCCCTTCTTTCTTTCCCCACCCCCTTCCTCCTCTTCTTCCTTTGCTTCATCTTCACCCCTCCTCCTCTTGTTCTCCTTCCTTCTCCCCGCTCCTCCTTCTTCCTCCTCTTTTTCTTCTTCTCCTTTCCCTCCCCCATCCCCCTCCCCTCCCACTCCCCTGCCCACTTCTTCTTCTTCTTCTCCTCCTCCTTCTCCTCCTCCGCCTCCTCCTTCTTCTGTCTCTCTCTCCTAAGTGACTATATTACTGTATTAATGAATTACTGCTGAGGGGAATAAGCTATTGATGACAGGAACATTCAAGTGAGAAAGTTTTCTGAGGATGTATGATCAGGACACAGGGGGAATCTATTTCCTCCTTTCTGAAATATAGGATAACATTAATATCACATTCTTATGGTGAACATAAAGTAGACATAAAATTTTGGAAAAAGATTTTCCCACAGGAAAATCCTATATCAATGTTAGTTATTGCTACCATGGCTATAGCAGTCTGTCATTCTAAAGACAAACATTAAATTGTAGAGCTACTTTTCCTTATATTTAATTTTAAAATATTTTCTTTTTAAAACTCATAGGTTTGAGTTATGATAATGATTTTCAGGTTCTATGAAATTCCATGTACAGGCAAAGAAGGAAATGCCTTTGAAAGGGAGAGAAATATTTTTCTTAATCCAAAACGACTTCATCTGCTGCAATTCCAGAGAATTTTATTTTAACTTTAGTTCATAGATGCTTTAACGGTGTTAATATGAAGCAATGGAGACAGCTTTATTAATTGGAATCTTTCATTACAGTCATGATTTCTTTGCTAGGGGAGTAAGGGGCTTATAATTTTAAAAATTCATTAAAATGACAGTAAGCATCAATCAGAGAAATCATTTCAAAAATCTTTTAATCTTAAAATTAGGGTGAAGAGAACCTTCACACTCACTTCTTTCTGCCAACAAGGGCTGAGATGAGCAATGTCTTGAGTTAGAGCCCAGGTTGTATATACTGGCTGAAGAACTGCTGACTGATTGAGTTTAGTGCACAATTTTTCAGCATCACTTGAAATTAAAGAGTTAACCCAAAGTTTAAAAAAATACTTACATAAGGGAAGAGCAGCAGCTTATGCAGATTGTTTGCCAAGTTGTCCTTTACAGGATAAAAGGCATATAAAAAAATGCAGTTTTTATAGTTTTTTTTTTAACATCTTTATTGGAGTATAATTGCTTTACAATGGTGTGTTAGTTTCTGCTTTATAAAAAAGTGAATCAGTTATACATATACATATGTCCCCATATCTCTTCCTGCTTGCGTCTGCCTCCCTCCCACCCTCCCTATCCCACCCCTCTAGGTGGTCACAAAGCACCAAGCTGATCTACCTGTGCTATGCGGCTGCTTCCCACTAGCTACCTATTTTACATTTGATAGTGGATATATGTCCATGCCACTCTCTCACTTTGTCCCAGCTTACCATTCCCCGTCCCTATGTCCTCAAGTCCATTCTCTAAAAGGTCTGCGTCTTTATTCCCGTCTTGCCTCTAGGTTCTTCATGACCTTTTTTTTTTCTTTTTCTTTTTTCCTTTTTTTTTAGATTCCATATATATGTGTTAGCATGTGGTATTTGTTTTTCTCTTTCTGACTTACTTCACTCTGTATGAGAGACTCTAGGTCCACCCACCTCACTACAAATAACCCAATTTCGTTTCTTTTTATGGCTGAGTAATATTCCATTGTATATATGTGCCACATCTTCTTTATCCATTCATCTGTTGATGGACACTTAGGTTGCTTCCATGTCCTGGCTATTGTAAATAGAGCTGCAATGAACATTTTGGTACATGACTCTTTCTGAATTATGGTTTTCTCAGGGTATATGCCCAGTAGTGGGATTGCTGGGTTGTATGGCAGTTCTATTTTTAATTTTTTAAGGAACCTCCATACTGTTCTCCATAGTGGCTGTATCAATTTACATTCCCACCAACAGTGCAGGAGGGTTCCCTTTTCTCCACACCCTCTCCAGCATTTATTGTTTGTAGATTTTTTAATGATGGCTATTGTGACCGATGTGAGATGATACCTCATTGTAGTTTTGATTTGCATTTCTCTAATGATTAATGATGCTGAGAATTCTTTCATGTGTTTGTTGGCAATCTGTATATCTTCTTTGGAGAAATGTCTATTTAGCTCTTCTGCCCATTTTTGATTGTTTGGTTTTTTGATATTGAGCTGCATGAGCTGCTTGTAAATTTTGGAGATTAATCCTTTGTCAGTTGCTTCATTTGCAAATATTTTCTCCCATTCTGAGGGTTGTCTTTTTGTCTTGTTTATGGTTTCCTTTGCTGTGCAAAAGCTTCTAAGTTTCATTAGGTCTCATTTGTTTATTTTTGTTTTTATTTCCATTTCTCTAGGAGGTGGGTCAAAAGGATCTTGCTGTGATTTATGTCATAGAGTGTTCTGCCTATGTTTTCCTCTAAGAGTTTGATAGTGTCTGGCCTTACATTTAGGTCTTTAATCCATTTTGAGTTTATTTTTGTGTATGGTGTTAGGGAGTGTTCTAACTTCATTCTTTTACATGTAGCTGTCCAGTTTTCCCAGGACCACTTATTGAAGAGGCTGTCTTTCCTCCACTGTATATTCTTTCCTCCTTTATCAAAGATAAGGTGACCATATGTGCGTGGGTTTATCTCTGGGCTTTCTATCCTGTTCCACTGATCTATATTTCTGTTTTTGTGCCAGTACCATACTGTCTTGATTACTGTTGCTTTGTAGTATAGTCTGAAGTCAGGGAGCCTGATTCCTCCAGCTCCGTTTTTCTTTCTCAAGATTGCTTTGGCTATTCAGGGTCTTTTGTGTTTCCATACAAATTGTGAAATTTTTTGTTTTAGTTCTGTGAAAAATGCCAGTGGTAGTTTGATAGGGATTGCATTGAATCTGTAGATTGCTTTGGGTAGTAGAGTCATTTTCACAATGTTAGTTCTTCCAATCCAAGAACATGGTATATCTCTCCATCTATTTGTATCATCTTTAATTTCTTTCATCAGTGTCTTATAGTTTTCTGCATACAGGTCTTTTCTCTCCTTAGGTAGGTTTATTCCTGGGTATTTTATTCTGTTTGTTGCAATGGTAAATGGGAGTGTTTTCTTAATTTCACTTTCAGATTTTTCACCATTAATGTATAGGAATGCAAGAGATTTCTGGGCATTAATTTTGTATCCTGCTACTTTACCAAATTCATTGATTAGCTCTAGTAGTTTTCTGGTAGCATCTTTAGGATTCTCTATGTATAGTATCATGTCATCTGCAAACAGTGACAGCTTAACTTCTTCTTTTCCCATTTGGATTCCTTTTATTTATTTATTTTCTCCGATTGCTGTGGCTAAAACTTCCAAAACTATGTTGAATAACAGTGGTAAGAGTGGGCAACCTTTTCTTCTTCCTGATGTTAGTGGAAATGGTTTCAGTTTCTCACCATTGAGGCCGATGTTTGCTGTGGCTTTGTCGTATATGGCCTTTATTATGTTGAGGAAAGTTCCCTCTGTGCCTACTTTCTGGAGGATTTTTATCATAAATGGGTGTTGAATTTTGTCGAAAGCTTTATCTGCATCTATTGAGATGATCATATGGTTTTTCTCCTTCAATTTGTTAATATGGTGTATCACATTGATTGATTTGTGTATATTAAAGAATCCTTGCATTCCTGAGATAAACCCCACTTGATCATGGTGTATGATCGTCTTAATGTGCTGTTGGATTCTGTTTGCTAGTATTTTGTTGAGGATTTTTGCATCTATGTTCATCAGTGATATTGGCCTGTAGTTTTCTTTCTTTGTGACATCTTTGTCTGGTTTTGGTATCAGGGTGATGGTGGTCTCATAGAATGAGTTTGGGAGTGTTCCTCCCTCTGCTATATTTTGGAAGAGTTTGAGAAGGATAGGTGTTAGCTGTTCTCTAAATGTTTGATAGAATTTGCCTGTGAAACCATCTGGTCCTGGGCTTTTGTTTGTTGGAAGATTTTTAATCACAGTTTCAATTTCGCTGCTTGTGATTGGTCTGTTCATAGTTTCTATTTTTCTTGGTTCAGTCTCAGAAGGTTGTGCGTTTCTTAGAATTCATCCATTTCTTCAAGGTTGTCCATTTTATTGGCATATAGTTGCTTGTCGTAATCTCTCATAATCCTTTGTATTCCTGCAGTGTCAGTTTTTACTTTTCCTTTTTCATTTCTAATTCTATTGATTTGAGTCTTCTCCCTTTTTTTCTTGATGGGTCTGTCTAATGGTTTACCAATTTTGTTTATCTTCTCAAAGAACCAGCTTTTAATTTTATTGATCTTTGCTATCGTTTCCTTCATTTCTTTTCCATTTATTTCTGATCTGATATTTACGATTTCTTTCCTTCTGCTAACTTTGGGAGTTTTTTGTTCTTCTTTCTCTAATTGCTTTAGGTGTAAGGTTAGGTTGTTTATTTGAGATGTTTCTTGTTTCTTAAGGTAGGATTGTATTGCTATTAACTTCCCTCTTAGAGCTGCTTTTGCTGCATCCCTTAGGTTTTGGGTCATCGTGTTTTCACTGTCATTTGTTTCTAGGTATTTTTTGATTTCCTCTTTGATTTCTTCAGTCATCTCTTGGTTATTAAGTAGTGTATTGTTTAGCCTCCATGTGTTTGTATTTTTTACTGATTTTTTCCTGTAATCGATATCTAGTCTCATAGTGTTGTGGTTGGAAAAGACACTTCATACAATTTCAATTTTCTTAAATTTACCAAGGCTTGATTTGTGACCCAAGATATGATCTATCCTGGAGAATGTTCCATGAGCACTTGAGAAGAATGTGTATTCTGTTGTTTTTGGATGGACTGTCCTATAAATATCAATTAAGTCCATCTTGTTTAATGTATCATTTAAAGCTTGTGTTTCCTTATTTATTTTCATTTTGGATGATCTGTCCATTGGTGAAAGTGGGTTGTTAACGTCCCCTACTATGATTGTGTTGCTGTCACTTTCCCCTTTTATGGCTGTTAGTATTTGCCTTATGTATTGAGGTGCTCCTATGTTGGGGCATAAATATTTACAATTGTTATATCTTCTTCTTGGGTTGATCTCTTGATCATTATGTAGTGTCCTTCTTTGTCTCTTGTAATAGTCTTTATTTTAAAGTCTATTTTGTCTGATATGAGAATTGCTACTCCAGCTTTCCTTTGATTTTCATTTGCATGGAATATCTTTTTCCATCCTCTCACTTTCAGTTTGTATGTGTCCCTAGGTCTGAAGTGGGTCTCTTGTAGACGGCATATATATGGGTCTTGTTTTGTATCCATTCAGCCAGTCTATGTCTTTTGGTTGGAGCATTTAATCCATTTACATTTAAGGTAATTATCGATATGTATGTTCCTATTACCATTTTCTTAATTGTTTTGGGTTTGATTTTGTAGGTCTTTTGCTTCTTTTGTGTTTCCTGCCTAGAGAAGTTCCTTTAGCATTTGTTGTAAAGCTGGTTTGATGGTGCTGAATTCTCTTAGCTTTTGCTCGTCTATAAAGGTTTTAATTTCTCTGTCAAATCTGAATGAGATCCTTGCTGGGTAGAGTAATCTTGGCTGTAGGTTTTTCTCCTTCATCACTTTAAATATGTCCTGCTACACCCTTCTGGCTTGCAGAGTTTCTGCTGAAAGATCAGCTGTTAACTTTATAGGGATTCCCTTGTGTGTTATTTGTTGTTTTCCCTTGCTGCTTTTTTTTTTTTTTTAAGTTTTTTTTAAATTTTATTTATTTATTTATTTTTGGCTGTGTTGGGTCTTCGTTTCTGTGCGAGGGCTTTCTCTAGTTGCGGCGAGCAGGGACCACTCTTCATCGCGGTGCGCAGGCCTCTCACCATCGCGGCCTCTCTTGTTGCAGAGCACAAGCTCCAGACGTGCAGGCTCAGTAATCGTGGCTCACGGGCCTAGTCGCTCCGTGGCATGTGGGATCTTCCCAGACCAGGGCTCAAACCCGTGTCCCCTGCATCGGCAGGCAGATTCTCAACCACTGCGCCACCAGGGAAGCCCTCCCTTGCTGCTTTTAATATTTTTTCTTTGTATTTAATTTTTGATAGTTTGATTAATATGTGTCTTGGCTTGTTTCACCTTGGATTTATCCTGTATGGGACTCTCTGTGCTTCCTGGACTTAATAAACTATTTCCTTTCCCATATTAGGGAAGTTTTCAACTACAATCTCTTCAAATATTTTCTCAGTCCCTTTCTTTTTCTCTTCTTCTCTGGAACCCCTATAATTCGAATGTTGGTGCATGAAATGTAATCCCAGAAGTCTATGAGACTGTCCTGAATTCTTTTCATTCTTTTTCTTTATTCTGCTCTGCAGCAGTTATTTCTACTATTTTATCTTCCAGGTCCCTTATCAGTTCTTCTGCCTCAGTTATTCTTCTATTGATCCCTTCTAGAGAATTTTAAATTTCATTTATTGTGTTGTTCATCACTGTTTGTTTGCTCTTTAGTTCTTCTAGGTCCTTAAACGTTTCTTGTATTTTCTCCATTCTATCTGTTTCCAAGATTTTGGATCATCTTTACTATGATTATTGTGAATTCTTTTTCAGGTACACTGCCTATTTCCTCTTCATTTGTTAGGTCTGGTGGGTTTTTGTCTTGCTCCTTCATCTGCTGTGAGTTTCTCTGTCTTCTCATTTTGCTTAACTTACTGTGCTTGGGGTCTCCTTTTCGCAGGCTGCAGGTTTGTAGTTCCCATTGTTTTTGGTGCCTGTACCCAGTGGCTAAGGTTGGTTCAGTGGGTTTGTAGGCTTCCTGGTGGAGGGGACTAGTGCCTTTGTTCTGATGGATGAGGCTGGATCTTGTCTTTCCGGTGGGCAGGTCCACATCTGGTGGTGTGTTTTGGGTTGTCTGTGGCCTTATTATGATTTTAGGCAGCCTCTCTGCTAATGGATGGGGTTGTGTTCCTGTCTTGGTAGTTGTTTGGCATAGGGTGTCCAGCACTGTAGCTTGCTGGTCGTTGAGTTGAGCTTGGTCTTGGCGTTGAGATGGAGATCTCTGGGAGATTTTTGCCGTTTGATATTACGTGGACCTGGGAGGTCTCTTGTGGACCAGTGTCCTGAACTTCACTCTCCCACCTAAGAGGCACAGCCCTGATGCCTCTCTGGAGCACCAAGAGACTGTCATCCACACAGCTCAGAATAAAAGGGAGAAAAAAAGAAAGAAAGAAAGAAGAACATAAAATAAAATAAAATAAAATAAAATAATTTAAAAAAATTAAAAGTAGTTATTAAAAAAATTTTTTTAAGTAATAAAAAAGAAAGAAGGAAAGAAAGAAGAGAGCAACCAAACCAAAAAACAAATCCACCAATGATAATAAGTGCTAAAAACTATACTAAAAAACCAAACCAAAACAAAACAAAAATGGACAGACAGAACCCTAGGACAAATGGTAAAAGCAAATTTCTACAGAGAAAATCACACACAGAAGCATACACATACACACTCACAAAAAGAGATAAAGGGAAAAAATATATATATATATCATTGCTCCCAAAGTCCACCTCCTCAATTTGGGATGATTCATTGTCTATTCAGGTATTCCACAGAATGCAGGCACATCAAGTTGATTGTGGAGATTTAATCCACTGCTCTTGAGGCTGCTGGGAGAGATTTCCCTTTCTCTTCTTTGTTCACACAGCTCCTGGGGTTCAGCTTTGGATTTGGCCCCGCCTCTGCGTGTAGGTCGCCTGCAGGCATCTATTCTTTGCTCACACAGGACAGGGTTAAAGGAGCAGTTGCTTCAGGGGCTCTGGGTCACTCAGGCCTTGGGGAGGGAGGGGTACGGATGCGGGGCGAGCCTGCAGCGGCAGAGGCCTGTGTGACGTTGCACCAGCCTGAGGAGCGCTGTGCGTTCTCCCGGGTAAGTTGTCCCCGGATCACGGGAGCCTGGCAGTGGCGGGCTGCACAGGCTCCCAGGAGGGGAGGTGTGGATAGTGACCTGTGCTTGCACACAGCCTTCTTGGTGGCGGCAGCAGCAGCCTTAGCGTCTCATGTCCGTCTCTGGGTCCGTGCTGATAGCCGCGGCTCGTGCCCGTCTCTGGAGCTCGTTTAGGCGGCGCTCTGAATCCCCTCTCCTCACGCACCAGGAAACAAAGAGGCAAGAAAAAGGTCTCTTGCCTCTTCGGCAGCTCCTGACTTTTTCCCGGACTCCCTCCCGGCTAACTGTGGCGCACTAGCCCCCTTCAAGCTGTGCTCACGCCGCCAACCCCAGTCCTCTCCCTGGGATCCGACCGAAGCCTGAGCCTCAGCTCCCAGCCCCCCGCCCTGGCGGGTGAGCAGACAAGCCTCTCGGACTGGTGAGTGCTGCTTGGCACCGAGCCTCTGTGCGGGAATCTCTCCGCTTTGCCCTCCGCACCCCTGTGGCTGCACTCTCCTCCGTGGCTCCGAAGCTTCCCCCCTCCGCCACCCGCAGTCTCCACCCGCGAAGGGGCTTCTTAGTGTGTGGAAACCTTTCCTCCTTCACGGCTCCCTCCCACTGGTGCAGGTCCCGTCCCTATTCTTTTGTCTCTGTGTTTTCTTTTTTCTTTTGCCCTACCCAGGTACATGGGGAGTTTCTTGCCTTTTGGGAAGTCTGAGGTCTGCCAGCGTTCAGTAGGTGTTCTCTAGGAGTTGTTCCACATGTAGATGTATTTCTGATGTATTTGTGGGGAGGAAGGTGATCTCGACGTCTTACTCTTCCACCATCTTGAAGCTCCTCTCTTTATAGGAGATTTAGACAGGCTTAAAATCCTCACTCTTGTTTAAACTAAGGTGGTAGTTCTTACCTTTTTTGTGTGTCTTAGATCATCCTGAGGGCCTAATGATAGAAACAGATCATCTCCCCAGAAAAATGCTCATATTTAGAAATATTTTACAGGTTATTTTGAAGCATTCTTGACACACTTCCTCCCCCAAAGTCCATAGATTTTAGGTAATGAACTGCTGGTTTAGGTGTTCAGAGACAGTCATTGAAAGGACAATTCAAATTTTAATCTTGAGTTTTAGCCCTGATATCACATAAAGCTATGTTACAGTTTGGTTTGAAAGGGGTCTGAATTTCAAGGGATGGTGTGATCAATACATTGGCTTTCACCGTGGGATACATCCATTCATACTTACTTTACCTAGTCATTCAGAGAAAACGAAGCAGTCTTTCAATTCAAAATTAGTTCAAAAAACCTAATAATGAGAAAAAAAAACTCTCTAGGGAGATGGATATAGGCATTAGAATGCAGCTCAAAAAGCATACAGCCAAGGAATATATTTTCATGAATGTCCTTCTAGGTCCCAGCTGGATAATGAATACCTGAACCCTCCACCTGAAGAGTAACATGAAGGGTTTGGATTAGAGAAGTACTGTGTTTGTTCTCTGGCATCTATTTTCTGTTTCTAAGCACATGTTCTCTAATCAGGAATTGTTTCTACTTTTTGTCTCAAAATAGGTCTGGACAGCTAATGTCTTGATTTTATTTTTAAAATTCAGCACATTTCTTTTCTTCATCAGGCACAGTCAGCACCATCTGAAGTTTGGTTCAGCGGAACTAAGGTTGAGTACGTTCCTAAGAGGACTTATGTGTCTGGGAACTTTGTACTGTTTCAAATAAATACATGTAGTTTTATAAGAAGACACCCCTAATGACAGCCAGTTTACCTCCCCACCTTTGTAAGGCATTTATAATTCATAAAAGGCTTTCATATTAATGACCTATGTTGTGAATAAAGGGCAGGCATTACTATGTCAAACTCATGGGTGATGAAATGGAGGCTTACAAATATTTGAGGCATACTATTAGTAAATGAGAGCTGAGATTGCACCCTGGGCTCCCTGGACTTTCTTTGGATGCTTAAGTTCTCAAATGTACTTAAAAATCCATTTTGTTCCTTTATACTTATGTTGGTAAATTGAATTTATTTAATAATATTTATCAGTGTGATTAAATATCACCTTGGGCCCATTTCTGTCTATCTTTCCATCCTGTTAGTCCTTGCATGGATTGGGTGGATTTTAAGCCAGAACTAGTCTGAATTCTGCTTCTGAATCAGTTTGTCTCATGAAGAAAGTAGTTCTTTTGTTTTTTATTATCTCTATATGAATTACTGCTTCTGTTTGATGTCACTTTTTAGAAGAACAACTCATCCATGAAAGGTCATTTCACATCAGTCTTACAAAAGAATAACCTTAATTTTGTATGAACTAGTCGTATAAAGGGTTGTAGTTATAATAAAAACCCATTGCCAAGAACGCCAGAGAGAAAGCCTCTTGCTCATACATCGTGTCATTTCTACATTCCTAGTACCTCACAGAGTGCATGGCACTGGGTGAATGTCTGTTTAATTGAATATTTCAAAATGTCTCCACATAGGTCTTGTGGAAGTAAAATTTGAATTTAAGAAGCCATTTCCTAAAGTTCCTAAATTTTACAGAAATCTTGGCCTCGTAAAGGAGAAAAGTCCTAAAAGTGTTAAAACTATAGAGCTCCAAAACGCACTTCATCCTAGTATCATGCATGAAACAGGACTAGGAAAAAGTAAAAGCAAGCTCACTGAACACATAAATGTGCTATGCACTCAACTTGACTTCTCAATGAACAGGAAAATCAAAGCCTCTCTTTTCCTATTTGTGCACCTTTGCTTCTGAATGTTGACTGATTGCCCTTAGGTAAATATGTGTTTGTTGCTATACATTAAAAAATAACTTCAAAACCCCTGTAATGCTGACAGTGGGAAATGCATGCCTCTGTGGTCTGAACAGTTCAAGCAGTACCTTTCTTTCAATTTTATGTAGAGTAGAGCTGCACCTTTCTTCTGTCATTAAGCGCTAATTGCCCAATTACAGTGCTTTGGGACACTGTTAAAATTGTGCCTGAGGCTTTTCAGCAAATTCAGCTTTAAAGCAAATGATCCCAGTAGTCAAAATTATTTACTAAACACTGTACAGAATTTCTTCTAAAAGATTATTTAAGGCCTATTACACTTGCTAGATCCTTATATTACAAAATACTGGAGTACTTAGTGAGGCTGTTGCCTCTTCTCACGAAGACTTTTTTTTTTTCAGCACCAAACTTTAAAAGGAACATTATGTATTTGAGAAGAGCAGACTCATGCAGATATTCTTAATCTGAAAGCAGTTTCCTTTATTTTAAGCCATTTTTGAAGAGGGATAATGAGTTGTTCTGTATCGGGGCATTATTTATAAATACAGAGTTAAAAGGTTTATCTTAAAATAATACTCTCTTTGTGTTAAAATATATATAGTCATGCAAGCTATAAGGGATTTGAATGTGTCCTAAATCACTGCATTATTTGAACATATTCCTTTTTAAATCTCTGTGTGGAAAATTTTATCAAACATTTTACATTATTGACAATATATAATAGCCATTGAAGACTGTGAGGCATTTTCTCATACATTTCTTTTTAGTTTTTCTCAATAGCTCTCAGCTAGCTATCTCCAGCTCCATTTTACAAAAGAGGAAATTGAGGCTTTGGTTGGACAAATATCCTTTTAAGGTCACACTGCTGGTAAGGGGCAGGAGAGTGAGTATTATGAATAGGTTAATCTCTAAAGTTCTTGGACTCAATTCCAATGTGTGTGTGTGTGTGTGTGTGTGTGTGTTTGTGAGTGGGGGTGGGATGCTGGGGGTTTCCCCACAAACCACCAAGGAATTCTTGGACACCAGCAGGGTGTCCGAGAATCTCAATTCAATTCAATTCTGACTCTATCTACCTAAAGATAACATCAGGTTTCACAGGCTATGGGTTCAGTCCTACAAGACTGTCCTCCAGCCCCCCACTTCAGACACCAGTTGCAAGTCCAGGTTATTACCTATACTTCTGACAACTGGCTAGGAATCAGAGGTTCCCACCACCTCCTCCTTGGGTCTGAAAATTTGCTAGAGCAGCTCACAGAACTCAGGGAAACATTTTGCTTACTAGATCACCTGTTTATTACAAAAGGATATAAATCAGGAACAGCCAGATGGAAGACATGCATAGGGAAAATTATGGGACAGGGCTCAGAGTTTTCATGCCCTCTCAGAGTGCGCCATTCTCCCAAAATCTCCATTGTTCACCAACCTGGAAGCTCTCCAAACCCTGACCTTTTGGGTTTTTACAGAGGCTTCATTACATAGGCAAGATTGATGAAATCATTGGCCGTTGCTGACTGATTCAACTTCCAGCCCCTTTCCCCTCCTAGATGGTCAGGGGATGGGACTGAAAGTTTCAACCTTCTAATCACATGGTTGGTTCTCCAGGTAATCAGCCCCCATTCTTAGGTGGGGGTCCCAAAGTCACCTTATTAACATAACATAAGACATCATTATTGCTCTCATCACTTAGAAAATTCTGAGCTCTGTGCCAGAAAAGGGGACAAAGACCGAATATATATTTCTTATTATAAATCACAATATCATAGTTAAAAAAGGAAAACAGTGATGAAATTTATACAGAAGATAGGGATAGAAAGGGGAGATTTTATTCTTTCATTTTTAAATTTTTTAAAACATCTTTATTGGAGTATAATTGCTTTACAATGGTGTGTTAGTTTCTGCTTTATAACAAAGTGAATCAGCTATACATATACACATATCCCCATATCCTCCCTCTTGGGTCTCCCTCACACCCCTCTAGGTGGTCACAAAGCACTGAGTTGATCTCCCTGTGCTATGCGGCTGCTTCCCACTAGCTATCTATTTTACATTTGGTAGTATATATAAGTCCATGCCACTCTCTCACTTTGTCCCAGCTTACCCTTCCCCTCCCCGTGTCCTCAAGTCCATTCTCTACGTCTGTGTCTTTATTCCTGTCCTGCCGCTAGGTTCTTCATGACTTTTTTTTTTTTAGATTCCATATATATGTGTTAGCATACAGTATTTGTTTTTCTCTTTCTGACTTACTTCACTCTGTATGACAGTCTCTAGGTCCATCCACTTAACTACAAATAACTCAATTTCATTTCCTTTTATGGATGAGTAATATTCCATCGTATATATGTGCCACATCTTCTTTATCCATTCATCTGTTGATGGACACTTAGGTTGCTTCCATGTCTTGGCTATTGTAAATAGAACTGCAATGAACATTGTGGTACATGACTCTTTCTGAATTATGGTTTTCTCAGGGTATATGCCCAGTAGTGGGATTGCTGGGTTGTGTGGTAGCTCTATTTTTAGTTATTTAAGGAACCTCCATCCTGTTCTCCACAGTGGCTGTATCAATTTACATTCCCACCAACAGTGCAAGGGAGTTCCCTTTTCTCCACACCCTCTCCAGCATTTATTGTTTGTAGATTTTTTGATGATGGCCATTCTGACTGGTGTGAGGTGATAACTCATTGCAGTTTTGATTTACATTTCTCTAATGATTAGTGACGTTGAGCATTCTTTCATGTGTTTGTTGGCAATCTGTATATCTTCTTTGGAGAAAAGTCTATTTAGGTCTTCTGCCCATTCTTGGATTGGGTTGTTTGTTTTTTTGATATTGAGCTGCAATGAGGTGCTTGTAAATTTTGGAGATTAATCCTTTGTCAGTTGCTTCATTTGCAAATATTTTCTCCCATTCTGAGAGTTGTCTTTTCATCTTGTTTATGGTTCCCTTTGCTGTGCAAAAGCTTTTAAATTTCATTAGGTCCCATTTATTTATTTTTGCTTTTATTTCCATTTCTCTAGGAGGTGGATCAAAAAGGATCTTGCTTTGATTTATGTCATAGAGTGTTCTGCCTATGTTTTCCTCTAAGAGTTTGATAGTGTCTGGCCTTACATTTAGGTCTTTAATCCATTTTGAGTTTATTTTTATGTATGGTGTTAGGGAGTGTTCTAATTTCATTCTTTACATGTAGCTGTCTGGTTTTCCCAGCACCAGTTATTGAAGAGGCTGTCTTTTCTCCATTGTGTATTCTTGCCTCCTTTATCAAAGATAAGGTGACCATATGTGCATGGGTTTTTCTCTGGGCTTTCTATCCTGTTCCATTGATCTACATTTCTGTTTCTGTGCCAGTACCATACTGTCTTGATTACTATATCTTTGTAGTATAGTCTGAATCAGGGAGCCTGATTCCTCCAGCTCTGTTTTTCTTTCTCAAGATTGCTTTGGCTATTCAGGGTCTTTTGTGTTTCCATAAAATTGTGAAATTTTTTGTTCTAGTTCTGTGAAACATGCCAGTGGTAGTTTGATAGGGATCGCTTTGAATCTGTAGATTGCTTTGGGGAGTAGAGTCATTTTCACAATGTTAGTTCTTCCAATCCAAGAACATGGTATATCTCTCCATTTGTTTGTATCGTCTTTAGTTTCTTTCATCAGTGTCTTACAGTTTTCTGAGTACAGGTCTTTTACCTCTTTAGGTAGGTTTATTCCTAGGTATTTTATTCTTTTTGTTGCAATGGTAAATGGGAGTGTTTCCTGAATTTCTCTTTCAGATTTTTCGTCATTAGTGTATAGGAATGCAAGAGATTTCTGGGCATTAATTTTGTATCCTGCTACTTTACCAAATTCATTGATTAGCTCTAGTTGTTTTCTGGTAGCATCTTTAGGATTCTCTGTGTATAGTATCATGTCATATGCAAACAGTGACAGCTTTACTTCTTCTTTTCCCATTTGGATTCCTTTTATTTATTTTCCTTCTCTGATTACTGTGGCTAAAACTTCCAAAACTATGTTGAATAATAGTGGTGAGGGTGGACAACCTTTTCTTGTTCCTGATCTTAGTGGAAATGGTTTCAGTTTTTCACCATTAAGAACGATGTTGGCTGTGGGTTTGTCATATATGGCCTTTATTATGTTGAGGTAAGTTCCCTCTATGTACTTTCTGGAGGGTTTTTATCATAAATGGGTGTTGAATTTTGTCAAAAGTTTTATATGCATCTATCGAGATGATCATATGGTTTTTCTCCTTCAGTTTATTAATATGGTGTAACACATTGATTGATTTGCATATATTGAAGAATCCTTGCATTCCTGGGATAAACCCCACTTGATCATGGTGTATGACCCTTTAATGTGCTGTTGGATTCTGTTTGCTAGTATTTTGTTGAGGATTTTTGCATTTATGTTCATCAGTGATATTGGCCTGTAGTTTTCTTTCTTTGTGACATCTTTGTCTGGTTTTGGTATCAGGGTGATGGTGGTCTCGTAGAATGAGTTTGGGAGTGTTCCTCCCTCTGCTATATTTTGGAAGAGTTTGAGAAGGATAGGTGTTAGCTCTTCTCTAAATGTTTGATAGAATTTGCCTGTGAAACCATCTGGTCCTGGGCTTTTGTTTGTTTGAAGAGTTTTAATCACAGTCTCAATTTCACTACTTTTGATTGGTCTGTTTATATTTTCTATTTCTTCCTGTTTCAGTCTCGGAAGGTTGTGCTTTTCTAAGAATTTGTCCATTTCTTATAGGTTGTCCATTTTATTGGCATATAGTTGCTTGTAGTAATCTCTCATGATCCTTTGTATTTCTGCCGTGTCAGTTGTTACTTCTCTTTTTCATTTCTAATTCTATTGATTTGAGTCTTCTCCCTTTTTTTCTTGATGAGTCTGCCTAATGGTTTATCAATTTTTTTTATCTTCTCAAAGAAACAGCTTTTAGTTTTATTGATCTTTGCTATTGTTTCCTTCATTTCTTTTTCATTATTTCTGATCTGATCTTTATGATTTCTTTCCTTCTGCTAACTTTGGTGTCTTTTTGTTTTTCTTTCTCTAATTGCTTTAGGTGTAAGGTTAGGTTGTTTGTTTGAAATGTTTCTTGTTTCAAAAGGGAGGATTTTAAATACTAAAAGAGAGATCTATAAAATATGATGATAAAAAGTTGAATATATGTATATTTTAAAATTTGGGACATATTTCTTTTTTAATAAATTTATTTGTTTATTTATTTATTTTTGGCTGTGTTGGGTCTTTGTTGGTGCATGTGGGCTTTCTCTAGTTGCGGTGAGTGGGGACTAATCTTCGTTGCGGTGTGCAGGCTTCTCATTGCAGTGGCTTCTCTTGTGTTGGAGTATGGGCTCTAGGAATGTGGGCTTCAGTAGCTGTGGTGCACAGGCTCAGTAGTTGTGGTGCATGGGCTTAGTTGCTCCATGGCATGTGGGTTCTTCCCGGACCAGGGCTCGAACCCATGTCCCTTGCATTGGCAGGCGGATTCTTAACCACTGCACCACCAGGGAAGTCCCTAAAATTTGGGACATATTTTAATGAAATGTGTCAAAAACCCTTTCGCAATTTCTTCTTAAATTGAAGTATCGTTGACGTACAATATTATATAATTTTTAGGCATACAACACAGTGATTCCAGATTATTATAGATTATACTCCATATAAAGTTATTGTAAAATATTGGCTATATTCTCTGTGCTGTACATTACATCCTTGTATCTAATTTGTTTTACACCTAGTAGTTTGTACCTCAATCCTTTTCCCCTATTTTGCCCCACCCCCACCACTTCACCACTGGAAACCACTAGTTTGTTCTCTTTATCTGTGAGTCAGTTTCAGCTTCGTTATAGTCATTCATTTGTTTTAATTTTTAGATTCCACATATAAGTGAGATAGTATAGTATTTGTCTTTCTCTGACTTATTTCTTTTTTTTTTATTAATTAATTAATTAATTTATTTATTTATTTTTGGCTGTGTTGGGTCTTTGTTTCTGTGCGAGGGCTTTCTCTAGTTGCAGCAAGTGGGGGCCACTCTTCATCATGGTGCGCGGGCCTCTCACTATCGTGGCCTCTCTTGTTGTGGAGCACAGGCTCCAGACGTGCAGGCTCAGTAGTTGTGGCCCACGGGCCTAGTTGCTCCACAGCATGTGGGATCTTCCCAGACCAGGGCTCAAACCCACGTCCCCTGCATTAGCAGGCAGACTCTCAACCACTGCGCCACCAGGGAAGCCCTAACTTATTTCTAAGCATAATACATTCCAGGTCCATCCATGTTGTTGCAAATGGCAAAATTTCATTCTTTTTTATGGCTGAGTAATATTCCATTGTATACATATGCCACATCTTCTTTATCCATTTACCTGTTGATGGACACTTAGGTTGCTTCCAAATCTTGGTTATTGTAAATAATGCTGCTATGAACTTTGGGGTACCTATATCTTTTCAAAATTAGTGTTTTTATTTTCTTCAGATACATACCCAGGAGTGAAATTGCTGGATGATATGGTAGTTCTATTTTCAATTTTTTGAGGAACCTCCATACAGTTTTCTTAGTGGCTTTACCAATTTACATTCCAACCAACTGTGTACTAGGGTTTCCTTCTCTCCACATCCTGCCAACACTTGTTATTTCTTGTCTTTTCGATGATAGCCATTCTGACTGATGTGAGGTGATATCTCACCGTGGTTTTGATTTGCATTTCCCTTATGATTAGTGATGTCAAGCATCTTTTCATGTGCCTATTGGCCATTTGTATGTCTTCTTTGGAAAAGTGCCTATTCAGGTCCTCTGCCCATTTTTTAATTGGGTTGTTTGCTTTTTTGGTATTGAGATATATGAATCCTTTATATATTTTGTATATTAACCCCTTATCAGACATATCATTTGCAAATATCTTCTCCCATTCAATAGGTTGCCTTTTCATTTTGTTGATGATATCTTTCACTGTGCAAAAGCTTTTGAGGTGGATTAGGTGTCATTTGTTTATTTTTGCCTGAGGAGACAGATCCAAAAAAAAAAAATACTGCTAAGAACTATGTCAAAGGGTGTACTGCCTGTGTTATGGTTTCAGGCCTTACATTTAGATCTTTAATCCATTCTGAGTTTATTTCTGTATATGATGTAAGAAAATGCTCTAATTTCATTCTTTTACTTGTAGCTGTCTAGTTTTCCCAACACCTCTTATTGAAGAGACTGTCTTTTCCCCATTGTATATTCTTGCCTCCTTTTTTGTAGATTAACTGACCATATGTGCATGGGTTTATTTCTAGGCACTCTATTTTGTTCCATTGTTCTATGTGTCTGTTTTGTGCCAGACACAGTATCATATTGCTCAGATTACTATAGCTCTGTAGTATAGTCTGAAGTCAGGGAGCATGATACCTCCAGCTTTGTTCTTTTATCTCAAGATTGCTTTGGCTATTTGAGGTCTTCTGTGATTTCATACAAATTTTAGGATTATTTTTTTTTTCTGTGAAAAATGCCATGGGTATTTTGATAGAGATTGAATTCAATCTCTATATTACTTTGGGTAGTATGGCCATTTTAACAATATTAATTCTTTCAGACCATGAACATGGGATATTTTTCCATTTATTTGTATTGTCTTCAATTTCTTTCATCAATGTCTTATACTTTTCAGAGTATATGTCTTTCACCTCCTTGGTTAAATTTGTTGTTAGGTATTTTATTCTTTTGATTCGACTGTAAATGGAATTGTTTCCTTGATTTCACTTTCTGCTAGTTCATTATTAGTGTATAGAAACGCAATAATTTCTGTATATTAATTCTGTATCCTGCAACTTTATTGAATTAGTTTATTAGTTCTAATAGTATCTTTTTGGTGGAGCCTTTAGGGTTTTCTATATATAGTCTTATGTCATTTGCAAACAGTGACAGTTTTACTTCTATTCCAGTTTGGATGGCTTTTATTTCTTTTTCTTCTCTGATTGCTGTTAAGACTTCCAATACTATGTTAAATAGAAATGGCAAGAGTTGGCATCCCTGTCTTTTTCCTGACCTTAGAGGAAATGCTTTCATCTTTTCATTGTTAATCATGATGTTAGCTGTGGGTTTGTCATATATGACCTTTATTATGTTGAGGTCGGTTTCCTCTATGCCCACTTTCTGGAGAGTTTTTATCATAAACGGGCATTGAATTTTGTCAAAAGCTTTTTCTGCATCTATTGAGATGATCATGTGATTTTTATCTTTCGTTAATGTGCTGTATCACACAAATTGATTTGCAGATATTGGAAAATCCTTGCATCTCTAGGATAAATCCCACTTGATCTTGATCATGGTGTATGATATTTTTTGTGTATTGTTAGATTCAATTTGCTAGTATTTTGTTGAAGATTTTTGCGCCTATGTTCATCAGTGGTATTGGCTTGTAATTTTCTTTGTTTGTGGTATCTTTGTCTGGTTTTGGTATCAGTGTGATGGTGGCCTCATAGAATGAATTTGGGGGTGTTCCTTCCTCTGCAATTTTTTGGAAGAGTTTCAGAAGGATAGATGTTAACTCTTCTCTAAATGTTTGATAGAATTCGCCTGTGAAGCCATCTGGCCCTGGGCTTTAGTTTGTTGGAAGTTTTTTAATCACAGTTTCAATTTCATTATTGTGATTGGTCTGTTCATATTTACTATTTCTTCGTGGTCCAGTTTTGGAAGGTTGTATCTTTCTAAGAATTTGTCCATGTCTTCTAGGTTGTCCATTTTATTGGCGAATAGTTGCTTGTAGTATTCTCTTATGATCCTTTGTGTTTCTGTGGTGTCCGTTGTAAATTCTCCTTTTTCGTTTCTACTTTTGTTGCTTTGAGTCCTCTCCCTTTTTTTTCTTGATGAGTCTGGCTAAAGGTTTATCAATTTTGTTTATCTTCTCAAAGAACCAGCTTTTAGTTTCATTGATCTTTTCTATTGTTTCCTTCATTTCTTTTTCATTTATTTCTGATCTGATCTTTATGATTTCTTTCCTTCTACTAACTTTGGGTTTTGTTTGTTCTCCTTTCTCTAGTTGTTTTAGGTGTAAGGTTAGGTTGTTTATTTTAGATTTTTCTTGTTTCCTGAGGTAAGATTTTATTGCTATAAACTTCCCTCTTAGAACTTCTTTTGCTGGGTCCCATAGGTTTTGGATCATCATGTTTTCGTATCAGTTTGTCTCTAGGTATTTTTTAATTTCCTCTTGAATTCTTCAGTGATCCATTGGTTGTTTAGTAGCACACTGTTTAGCCTCCACATGTTTGTGTTTTTTACAGTTTTTTTTTCTTGTAGTTGTAGATACACACACAAAAAAGAAAAAGGAATCCAAGCACAACACTAAAGATAGTCAAATCACAAGAGACGGGAACAAAAGAAGGGAAGAAAAAAGACCTGCAAAAACAAATACAAAACAATTAACAAAATGGCAATAAGAACATACATATCAATAATTACCTTAAATGTAAACGGTTTAAGTGCTCGAACCAAAAGACATAGATTGGCTGAATGCATACAAAAACCAGACCCATATATATTTTGTCTACAAGAGACCCACTTCAGATATAGGGACACATACAGACTGAAAGTGAGGGGATGGAAAAAGGTATTCTATGCAAATGGAAATCAGAAGAAAGCTGGAGTAGCAATATTCATATCAGACAAAATAGACTTCAAAATAAAGACTGCTACAAGAGAGAAAGAAGGACACTACATAATGATCAAGGGTCAACCCAAGAAAAAGATATAACAATTGTAAATATATATGCACCCAACATAGGAACACCTCAACATATAAGACAGATGCCAACAGCCATAAAAGGGGAAATTGACAGTAACACAATAATAGTGGGGGACTTTAACACCCTACTTACACCAATGGACAGATCATCCAGACAGAAAATCAATAAGGAAACACAGGCCTTAAATGACACATTAGATGAGATGAACTTAATTGTTATTTATAGAACATTCCATCTGAAAGCAGCAGAATTCATATTCTTCTCAAGTGCACATGGAACATTCTCCAGGATAGATCACATGCTGGGCCACAAACCAAGCCTTGGTAAATTTAAGAAAATTGAAATCATACCAAGTGTCTTTACAACCACAACACTATGAGATTAGAAATCACATTTTGTGTTTTTAATGTCATATTTTATATATTCATGCTTATCCCTTAACTGCTTATTGTAGTTATAGATGATTTTACAATTTTTGTCTTTTAACTTTTTACTAGCTTATTTAAGTGGTTGATCTATTGCCTTTACTATATATTTGCCTTTACTGGTGGGAATTTCCCTTTCCTATATTTTCTTGTTTCTTATTATAGCCTTTTCTTTTCCACTTAAAGAAGATCCTTCCTTTAACATTTCTTTTAAGGTTGGTTAAGTACTGAACTCTTTTAGTTTTTGCTTGTCTGAGAAGTTCTTTATCTCTCCTTCAATTCTGAATGATAACCTTGATGGGTAGAGTATCCTAGCTTGTAGTTTTTTCCTCTCAGCACTCTAACTATATCATGCCACTCCCTTCTGGCCTATGATGTTTCTGCTGAAAAATCAGCTGATAGACTTTTGGGGTTCCCGTGTATGTGATTCTTTGTTTTTCTCTTGCTGCATTAAAATTTTTCTTTATCTTTAAGTTTTGCCATTTTTATTATAATGTGTCTTGGTATGGGTCTCTTTATGTTCATCTTGCTTGGGACTATCTGTGCTTCCTATACCTGGATATCAGTTTCCTTCTGCAGATTAGGGAAATTTTCAGCCATAATTTCATCAAATACATTTTCTACCCATTTCTCTGTCTGTGTCTTTTTTGAGGGGACTCATATAATGTGACTGTTAGTATGCTTTATGTTGTCACAGAGGTCTCTTAAATTATCTTCATTAAAAAATTATTTTTTCTTTTTGCTGTTCTGATTGAGTGATTTCCACTATTCTATCTTCCAGATCACCTATATGTTCTTCTGTATCACCTGATCTGATGTTAATTCCTTCCAGTGTATTTTTTTAGGTTAATATAATTTGATGTAATTTAATTAATTAATTAATTTAGTATTCTTATATCTGAAAACTGTTGCTTCTAGTGTATTTTTCATTTCAGTTATTGTGTTCTTCAGCTTTGGCTGTTTTTTTTTTTTTTTTTTTTAACATTTTCTAGTTCTTTGTTGAAGTCATCACTGTGTTTGTCTATTTTTTCCCAAGTTCAGTTACCATTTTTCTCACTATTTCTTTGAACTCTTTATCAGGTAAGTTATTTACCTCTGTTTAATTAGGGTTTTTTTTCTGGGTTTTTATATTGTTCCTTCATTTGAAACATGTTCCTCTGTCTTCTCATTTTGTTTAGCTTTCTCTTTTTGTCTCTATGAAATTAGTTGAAATAGTTACCTATCCTGGTCTTGAAGGCATGTCTTTGTGTGGGAGCATTCCTATGCAGTCTGTGTATTCCCAGGTGTTTTGGTGGGAGAGCTGGATCCAAAGTGAGCACAAAGCATGTCTTCTCCGGGGGTGTGCTGGCAGCTGGTGCCTTGGTGGGAGGTATGGCTAGAGATGGATGGGCTAGAGCTAGAGCCAGGTGTGAGCCAGGGATTCTCCTGGGCTCAGCAAAAATCTCCACTTTGGTTTGGGTCATGGCCAGGGCCCAAGGGCTTGGAGCTGCTCTACTGAAGTGGTTTTGCTCCTTCTTTTGTGTATGTGTGCACACCAGCAATGGCAGTTTCTGCCCTGATTAGGCAGCAGGGCTGGGGCCCAAGCTGGTTCCACTCCTTCTCTGATGCATGCACACACATTGGCTATGGCAGCCTCCTCCTTAGTAGGAAGCAGTTCTGGAGCAGGAGGGGCTGCAGCAGGAGGCCAGTGTGGGCTCGAGGGCATGTGGGGCTGTCCTGGCAGGACGGCCAGAGCATGAGGCAGTTTTCAATCTGCTGCCTCTGTGCCAAGTCTGGGAGCAAGCAAGTCTGTGCATGCGTTCATTGAGAGAGGAGTCTTGGTTTTTCACAGCCTTCTGTTAAGCCCCACTGGTATTCAAATCAGCTAAGGTGATTTGTCTTTCTGGTGTTAGACCCCACAGCTGGGTTGCCTAATATCTTGCTGGAACCCATCACTCCCCAGAGAGGATCCCCAAGCCTGTGATATCCCCCTCCTCTTGTGAGTCACCTGCTAGGGGTGTGGGTCCCGACTAAATCACCTCTCCTCCCTCCCTACCATACTCCATATGGTTCTTTCTTTACAGCTTGGTTGTAGGAGAGCCATTCTGCTAGTCTTCAGGTCATTCTCAGAGAACTTTACTCTATACGTATTTGTAGTTTTGTTGTGTTTGTGGTGGGGAGGTGAGCTCAGAATCTTCCTACTCCATTATCTTTATCCCATCAGTCCCACATTCATTTTAAAATCACTCTCCATCCTTTATGTTAGTCTGAGTTTTCATGTATCAGATTTGCATAAAGTGGATCCACCTGAATCATTTAGAACTATATCAATATAACACTTGAAAAGTGAGTCATCCTTTCACATGTATAATTCATTCCTTTCACCTCTCTAGGTCTTTATAGTTAATAGAGATTTTGTTGTCCTTTATTGTATTGACAATATATAATGATATTTATATCAAATATCACCTATATAGGTGATGTATAAAGTCCTTTTATGCCCTCCTCTGATCTATTTGAATTTATAGTCAAGCTGTACACATAATTATGTACCTCAAATGTAACATAGAAATATTAATGACTTCTAATGTATTTTTAAAGACTAGTATTTATTTTAGTTTAGACTGTGAGAAAATCCAGAAGTAGGTAAATTTACTCAGAAGAATCACCTTACAAGTTAGTGTCTATGTATATTTGATTCACAACACCAAACCAAAACAACAAATAAACAAAAACAATGAAAAAATTCTCAAGGGAAAATCTCAAGGGAAAACTTACTTTGGTAGACTTGCCTTGTACACAGTAGGCATACAAAAATATTTGTTAAACTGAATTGAATGCCCTTGTTAAGGGCATTTCTTTGTTGTAATTCTGACACTGATGTTATGATTTGACACTGCTGCGAGTTGGATTTTCTGGAGAGCATATTCAGATAGCAATTGGTATATAGGAAGTTTACTAGGGAGTATTCTCAGGGAAAGAGCTAGGAATGGGCAGAGGGAGAAGTCGGTCCACAATGCAGTCTCAAGCAACACTTTAGCCAACCCCTTAGGGAGCTTTGAAGATGGGTTGGCCCTTCTGATTTGTGTCTTATTCTGGCAAGAGAGACCAGACCTTTATAATCTGGCATTTTCCAGTCATTGAATATGGGCTTCCCTGCTCCCTCCTTAGTAATATAGCTGTCGACCTTGGCCAAGGCAGCTGACTCTAGCTAAGGGCAAATTCTGCAGAGGGTTGACTACAGAGATAGCAGTACTTCTAGTGGCTGGAGTAATAGGAATAAATCCTGGTACTTTGTAGGGGGATCTGAGAGGTACAGCACTAGATTCTGTATAGACACAATGGCCAGTGAGCTAAATTAAACCAAAATGGAAAAAAACAGTATTTTGACTATGTCGTTCCTTCTCCACATCCCATCTTTCAATCTCTAATTCTATTAAAGGACAGGCATTTTTTGTTTGTTTCTTTACTTTCAGTTCACAGGTAGACTTGCAAGATCTGACTCGGCTAATTATGCTGACAATTTCCTATTCATTATCTCACATAGCAGGGATCCTCTTTGGACCATCAAGCCTGCAAATTTATGATTGCACATTAATCAGTGGAAAATAATTGCTAGCTGCTGCCTCTAGGTTTGGGGTTCACTGTACATGCCAGGATGTATACAATTAGCCCCAAGGCTTGCTCAGGAGCACTCGGCCATCCAACAAGAAAAGGAGAATTACAGTAACTGAGAAAATGAACACTTTGGGTCGTTATCTTGCTTGTAGTAGTTAGAAACTCTTATCATTGAGTTGCCCAGCTTTGTTTCTCACTAACTGTCCAAAGCATTGCTAGGCAAGAAGCTATTTGGCACACATAGAATTTTAGCTTGTTTGGGGGTGAGGAAGGTGAACTACAAGAAGAGGAAATGTTAAGTTCTAGTACAGTACAGGTTCAGGGCTTGGACTTTTATATTTTTTTATATTTTTTCATTACATGGGTGAGATGGTAGAACTCAACCTGGGAGTTCTGAAAATCTAAAAGTCTATATACAATTTAGCTATATATACAAAAATGTACACCTGTACATTTTTCTTTGCTTTTTTTTCCTGAGTGTAGAGTATATAGCTGCCATTAGATGCTCAAAGTGACGTATGATACCAAAAAGCTTAGGAATCTTTACACTAAACATAAAACAAGGTAAGGCAGAAAACCCCTCATTCATTCTCTGATTTTAAGCTCTTATCTCTACATCATGCTTAAACACATTTTGGACACTCCACAGGTACCTTCTTCAACTTTTCTACAACTCATTCATCACAAGCAAGCCCTAACACTGTTTTCTCTATTTCTGTTAATAATACCACAGTCATTTAATCCTTCAGTTTAGAAATCTAGGCATTAGTTCCTTCTCTTTTCCTTTGTCCCCCACTTCTGAGATCCATATCATGACATGGTTGAAAGACAAAGTATCTGCTTTCCTAGAAATCTCACTTATCTTGGTGGACTCTTAGTGCACTGTTTCTCATAGTGTTTCATGAAGCCTTGTTCAATGAGAAATAGTTCTGGGACAGGGTAATTATAAGGAAGGAGTAGAAAATGTTTCTTTATTATCTGGATAGACAGAAAGAGCCAATGAAGTCTAGTTTGTGGGAAAAATGCCTAGATAGCCTTTTGCTTTGTGGTGGATGGATTAGGAGAGGACCTTTCATAGATCAGTCTGAACCTTGCTACCTTAGCTCAGTGATTATACAGGGGAAGGTACGTGAGCTGGAATCAACCCCAGGTAGACTGGGTTTGGGAGGTCAATAATCTTTTTTTTAAATTTTACTTTTACTTTTTACTTTTTTTTTTTGGCCACACCCGCAGCTTGTGGGATCTCAGTTCCCTGATCAGGGATTGAACCTGGGCCCTTGGCAGTGAAAGCATGGAGTTGTAACCACTGGACCACCAGGGAATTCCTGGTCAATAATCTTTGAGAAGACTTGCTGTGAACTCTGCTCAGTAGCAATGCTTCATACCTAGAGGGGCAAAAGGACCCATTTGAATTCACAATCTGGGGGAAATACAAATGCCTGTTAAGCAAAGAAAAGTCAGGTCACTCAAGCAAAGGTTTTTTTCCCTAGCAAAGTCAGGCAGATTTTCCTGGTGTCTTATGAAGTTTGCCACACATTCCTGAGCAGGAAATTGCTCTTCTAAGACCTCCCTTTCTATTTCCCATGTATCCTTACAATGAATTCATCCTTGGAAGCAATTTGTATATCTCTTCCTTGAAACTCTTAAGAATCTGACCTGATGGACTAGTAAAACCTCTCTAGCTGAGAGGAAACATTTCCCTGTCAATGACCTTACAGGTGTTTACTGATGCCTGAGATTCTAGTTATAAGGTATAAAGCCTTTTATTCCACAAGGAAGGATGAGGAATAAGGGAGGAAAAGAAGGAATTCAATTAATATTTATTGGGCATCTATCATGGAACAGGCACTGTACTAAGCCCTTTATTCATATTATCTATTTGTACACATGATCCTACCATCCAAGGTAGAAGTAATTATCCCAGAAGAGGAAACTAATGCCAGTGAGTTTATGCAACTTGCCTAAAGTCAGTTACCTTTCCCTTAGGGGAATTTGTCATGACTATGACAACCAACATTGTGACCTAGGGCAAGTCACTTAATGTTTGGTGCTTAAGGAAGGCTATAATGACATTTACTTCTATTCTCTTGGTTATATTTAGACCAGTAGGGTAGAGAGTAGAGCCTGGAGCTAGCTATGGAGGAGAGAAGTCTGCTGTAAGGCTGGCTATTTACCTATTTTCTCTCAGCTCCAAGTCAACTCTCCTATGACTTCTTTGCCAAGGTGGTTCTCTTTTAGGATCTGCCAATAGGGGCACTACAGAGAGACTGGAAAGTGGGAAGAGGAGGGAGAGGACTTCTCTCCCCTTTTACCTATTTCTACAGTGTGAAGTACAAGAGTAGAAGGCCCTAGCAGCAAAAGTTTGTTCCAACCTCTAATTACTTTCAGCACCCTAAGAACATGTGTCTTCATACCCACTCAGGGGTACCAGCCATAGCAAACGGTGCACCCCCTCTTTAGAGGCCTGAGCACCAACTCCAAAGGCTCCTGGTCCAAGCTCATAGGTTCTTGTAAACGCCTCTCTTCCTTGTCTTCTTCCAGTGCCGTAACTGCTTCCTGCCTGGGCTAACTCAGAGCTCCCCTTTTCCTCTTTTAGTCATCCAACACCTGTTGTAAACAATTCCCTGTATTAAGCCCTTTGTATTTGTTGTTTTGTTTTGTTTTTATTTTGTTTTTTTGGCCACACTGCGTGGCTTGTGGGATCTTGGTTGCCTGACCAGAGATTGAACCTGGGCCACTGCAGTGAGAGTGCCAAGTCCTAACCACTGGACCGCCAGGGAATTCCCAAGTCCTTTGTATTTTGAAATGTCACAGCGGTTTCTGTTTTCCTGACCAGATTGATTGTGTGTGTTTGTGAGTCTAACTGTGGAGTGGATACACAGGCAACTGGGAACACCAAAGGCTGGAGGAAAATAGAGCAATCTCTGACCTGGTCCAGCAAACTGCTGGCTGCATCAGAGCATCGTTAGAAGAGGCATCATCTTGACTGAGAAGCTCTTGGAAGAAAATGTCTGAATTTCATGTTATCCACAGTAAGAATATCCCTTAATGTATGGAAGCGTGAAGTTCAGAGAGACGCTTTAGATGATATGTCTCTTTTTTTTTTTTTAACATCTTTATTGGAGTATAATTGCTTTACAATGGTGTGTTAGTTTCTGCTTTATAACAAAGTGAATCAGCTATACATAAAGTAAATGCAAAAGGCCACATGGAAGAATCAGGTTTTCATACTGTGGCCTATTTTCACTGTCAGGCGGTAAAAGAGAATCATTTGCAATTTGATCCCTTTCACTGGCGACACCAGAATAGTCTGCCCTCATGTGTCCGATCTCTCTCTTGCCTTCAGAGAGCTTGGGGTGAGATGGTGTGTAAGATTTGATCCTCTCCCTCCCACCACAAATTACCCAGTTTTTCTTTTTGCTCAAAAGTCATTGAATGCTTTCAACTGCTTTCTAAGGGAACAAATTATGTATTTATTGACATGAGTTAACTGTAGCTTGCTGACAAACAGTATTTCATTTTCAGGAGCAGCTGTCAGACTTTTAAAACATTAAAAGCCCATCAAAAACATTTTAGAAAGTACAGCCAAAACCTTAAAAGTGACTTTCTAAAATCTGTTCTGCTCAGATGTATTCGAGATAATTAACTGGCGTAGTACTTTTTATATTCTGGGTAGAGGTTTTTTCTTTCTGTTTCTTGTTTTTTTGTTAGTGTGTTTTAGAAGTTTTCATGGACATATACTCTTTAAGTTCAACAAACATACATCACGTGAAACAATGAAGATAAAAATGACCATATTACATCGGAAACCTACAAGCTGTCCAAGGGCAATGAAACCTTCTTCCACATTATGGTGGTGGGGGGCACCCTTACTTATCCCTCTCCTTTGCTTAGCATTCTCCTTCACCCTGTCTTCCAACCTTGTTTTCGTGTAGAGCTCTTTGGGAACTCACCAGATGGAATGATCAAAGGACCCCTAAATGCTAAGCAGTTTGGCATAGAAAAAAAGTCTGGAATTCCAGCTGGATCCCCATTTTCTGAAATGTATTTCATGTAATCTTGTCCTATAGTTACTCCATGAAAATAACATTTCTACAGCCACACACATTGGGGGAGTTAGACATACTATGACCCTCCCTTGGAGATTTAGCACATAAATCACATGTCAAAGACTCTGAGAAGTCTTGCAGTAAAGAAACCCATCTAACTTTGCAGAAGGAAGTAATTTCCACATTTCTGTGACCATGGAGCATCTCTTTCCTTTTACATTTTGTATGGCACAGTAACCCAAACTTATTTTCCTTGGGACACATTTTTGGGCTACTGTGTATAAATGAAAGAAGGAAGATGAAGACATTTAAAGGTCCTTCAGCAAGTGAAGCCTGAAGAAAGATTAGATTTAGTCATATATACTTTCTGAAAAATAGAAGACATCTTAGGTCAGTAAGGACTCTCTGTTGAAAGAGCTAGGAGAACAGTTTCAAAGAGGTTTAAAGCAAAAAAGAGAATTTACTATTTCATAGTGCTGAAAAATCCAGGGTAGATGTGGCTTCAGACACTGCTAAAATCAGGGATCAAGCAGTTTTCCTCCACCTCCAGTGCTACCTTTATGCTCAGCATTCTTGTACAGTCTCTGGAAGCTCATTCTCTCTAATTGCTGGGGCACGAAAGCTGCAGAATCTCCATCCTTTCCTGTTTTCAGGATAGAGCCCGCTTCTTTGGTGGAACTAGTAATGGAGACCCTTTCAGGACAAATGAATTGAGAGGGGAGGCAGTGTGGACTCTTAAAAGGAAACAGAGAATTGCTGCTATAAGAAGAGGAAATGGATGCTGGGGGAGGCACACAATCAAAATGTCAAAATAATAATCTAGTGCATCTCCCTGGCCTGTTTTCTTGTTGTTCTAACAGGAAAAAAACAAAACAAACACCTTTAGAATGTGTTCTAAAGGTATGTGTGCTCATTTGAGTGACAGGAGAAGGGGAGAAGCCTGGAGTGTTGACCAGATTCCCATACTGCGCTGGAACAGATTGGAAAGAGATCCTGGTTAGAAGCAATCACTGGTGGAGCAGAAAGGGAAGCAGAAACACTTAGAAGAAAAGAATGTGTTTAACCATTAAAATCCCCTCGATTGGAAATGTGGTCCTTGTAGTTTGCACTAGCAGGAGCCCCCAGAGTCAAGGAAAGAAGAAGCTAAAGAAGACAGAGAAGGAAAAAGGAAGCCCACGATTGGCCCTTATTGAATATCATTCCTTTGGTTGCCATCCTCATCCCAGTGTCTATTCCCTTACAATTTTTCATTATTTAGAGGGTTACCCCAGCTCTTCACTTTGCCAGTCCTTCCTCCCTTCCATATCACCAAGAATCTGTCCCTACAAATGATCACATAGCCCCTGACCTCTGTGGCTTGCATCTAGGAGTCTCCTTATTTCTGGTGCCTGGTGAGAGGTGGGAAGTAAATTATTATTTACTGTAAATAGGGAAGATACTTTGCTTGCAATTCAAGGTGGGATTCTGAGTGAGTTCCCTCTCTCTCCTCACATCAGTACTTTGTATGTATTGAAGTTCAATGTGTGTGTGTGTGTGAGTGAATTCTGATGCTTTTATGAAGTGTTGCCCAAAACCCCTCAGAGACTGGCTCCTCCCACCCTTCCAGCTTCCTTTCTCACCAGTCCAAACTTACACTTTATGCTCTGTCAATGCAACCACCCAAAGTTCTCCAGGCATTCCTCTGCTGTGTACCACTGTCTTGGGTTAGGTTCCCTGGAAACAGCCTGAGATGGGGATTCTTGTGCCGGTGTTTGACTGAGGAACTGCTTTCAGGAGAAACCTGGAATGGAGTGAGGGAAGCAGAATAGGACAGGGAAAGAAGTCAGGCCAAGATGTGGGTTCAGCTGATCCTATGGGGAGCTCTTGGAGCATGAATTATACCACCAAGTTTTTCTACCTTGAGGTGAGCAGCCTAGCCTCTTATATCTCCATATCAGTGTATCATTGGCAGTGGGTCACCTTTGGAAAGGGCAGTAACTCCCAGCCATTCCCAGGTGAGCTCCTTCCCAAATGTTGTGAGACCAATTCTCAGAAGAATGCAACTGGGAGCTCTTAACGACCCATCCTCAGAGCAGCTGAGAGATCTACTACAATGAGTCCAAGTGTTCACTTAACAATTCACTCCATGAAAAATCATCAGCCCCTCCTCCTGCATTACTGCCTGAAAACTTGCCTTAATACAGTGGTTTTCAAACCTTACGGTGCATCAGAATCACCATCTTAAAACTCAGATGGCTGACTCCCACCCTCAGAAATTCTGATTCAGCTCTGGGGTGGAGCCCTGTAATGAATAATTCTAACAAGTTCTCAGATAACGTTGACGCTGTTGGTATGAAGCCCATACATTTTGAAGATCAGTGGCTTAATAAATTCTTTACATCCTTCACAACTCAACTGAGCTATCATGTCCTTTAGGAAACCTTCCTCTTCATTCATACCCTCATCACCCCTCCCCATCTTGATCAGTACCCTTTTTGCTTCACTAACACTCTGTGCACTGATCACACCACACTGGAATTTTATTTGGGAGAGTCTTTGCTCCAGGTGGTAGGCGGAGGGATATGAGGAGTCTATGAGTAGAGTGAAGGATGATACATGTTTAGACTTCCAAGGAAGAGCTTTGAATGGATTTCCCATAAAAATAAATTCTGTCTTGTTACCTTGCAAATCCTTGAGGACAGCACTCTGTCTTATTCATCTTAATATACCTGGCTCTTAGAACCTCACCTGATGCCTTGTAGGAGTCCCAATACAGGTTTGTTGAATTAAACAATATCAATCTTGTTTAGGGTTGATTTCATGGGAAAATATGTTGAACTAACATAAGTCAAATACTTACATAAACTAAAATATGTTTAACTTACCTATGGGAAAATATGTCAACCTAGAATAAACTTTTTGAAACTAATTTATGTTTTAGTTGAGGGTTGCCGTCTCTAGTATGCTATGTCTATCCCTAAATGTACAGAAAAAGACATTAACCTGACTTTTCATACACACACAAATGAGTCACTTCCAAAAACAAGCACCATGTCTCGACCAACATTTACTTAATTCATGAACCTGTAATTTGCTTTTGGAAAAATCATCTCATAAAATGATGATGACTTGAGGTTTAAGAAATCTGGTGCGGAGTTAGAAAAAAAGTAAACTTTGTGGCAACACTGTAAAGAACAAACTGTAAACTGCATTTAGTGTCAGTAGCTGTTAAATGCAAGCATTCACTGTAGCAGACAGTCTTCCTTTAGAAAACACAGGCCAATGACAGAAGATAACAAATAGACGCCATTCTCAGTGAAAGTATGAGAGTTCTCTCCAGAAGAAACATAATAATTGGGGGGAAAATTAGCAAAAGGTGACTTTGGAAGAGTGGCTAGAGAGTATATAATGTAACGGCTGTTCAGGTGTATACTCATCAAAGATGTTGACATAGTTCTCTAATTAGCTAATATGTAAAACGTTGTTTTAAGGAAATGGTGCATCTGAAAAGTACCAGAGGCAAGAGGGTATGGAGTGGTTGCCATTAAACCTCTTTGCTAATTGGACACGCCAGCTACTCCTATAACATTAATCTGCAGCCTTACCTGACAGGCTAAACAGCCTGAACTAACCAAACATTTAGAATTAATGTGTTTACTTTAAGAAACACAAAGTCTGATACAATTAGCATCCAAAATCATGGAGGCTCCAGAATTTAATGTTGGAGGTTTTTCTTTCTTTCTTTTTCTAATTTATACTCCAGTGTTTACAGAACCTAAATTAATGATGAAGAGGTGTAATTTTTTTTTGTCTTGGAGGCTGAAAACATAAAAAATTGGGTTAAAATTATGAAGCTACTCTGACATGATATATTAAGCACTCTGAATGATGCCTAGGGATGAGTAGAGAAGAAAAACACTTGAGTAAGTAAACAGAGTTTATGAGACTTGTTTATGCCAGGAAAGCAGGATGAATATTCCTGACTAAAAGTTAATTAACTATTTTGACTCAGCGAGCCAATTTGTCGTCTTAAACTTTGATTCATTAACTGCAAACTGAGACGGTTGCTTGTTCCTCGGTGTACTCGCAGACTGAGTTTGTGTTAAATGGTGCTGTGAGATATTGTCTGTTCTTTCCAATTGAAACTAACCGAAAAGGCTATTATACCGAAAGTAAGACTTTTTAAGTGGCAGTAAGTAGATGGGTACTCTTTCAGAGCAATGCCTAAAAACTGTATGGCTTAATTGCAAAGGTAATCAACCCTTATTAAGTAAAACAAAGGTATATCCAGGATTTTTCAGTCTGCACATTAAATGGGGCATGGAAGTTGCCCAGTTGGTGATTCTAAAGTCTTAAGACTTGTGAACTTACCAGCAATGCCTCTTCAGGTTTTGCCACTTGGAGACTGTAATTTAGAAAAAAGTCTGTTGTGATGAGAAAATAAATCTCCATTTGTCAAGGTATTGGCTTCGTTTCTAATTATGACATATTTTGTGAAAGCCTGTTTGCTGTGTATGGAGTATCTTTGAGCTCATGAATGGGCAAATGAAAAGAGAAGCACTTAGGAGAAAAGAATCCCTACCATACTCCTAGGACAATGATCTTTAAAGTTATAATCACAGCTGCAGAAGATGTTTGAGATGTCAGAGTATGTGTTTTTAAAAGGGAAAGTTTGGACACAACCATACACGCATGCATGACTAACTCTGTATCATAGGACATATTTGAGAATATTTGTGAAAATTCATGTAACTTAGGTAAACTGGGTCTGTAAACCTTGATCCGAATAGAAATAAAGGAAACGTTTTTCTTCTTCCACAGTGAAGCATATGGACTTTGTCTTGCACCGGCTCTCTGTCCCTAGTGTGAAAGACAGACAGCATTCTGCCCCTCTCTGTGAGAAGCCTTTTCATGTGTGCAGATTTTAAACCCCCTTGAACATGGACTAGACCATATGTTCATGAAAGTAGGGTCTTTGTATGTACATAACTGTACATCCAGTACCTGGAATAATGCTTATGGAATGAATAAAGGAATGAATGAGTGAACAAACGAATGAATGAAGGCCTCAGGGCACGTTAAATATACTGAGGAGATTATAGTGTTGTTTTGGTAAAATTAATAATGAGTTAATCTGGATTTCTCCAAGGATTTAGATATTGTGTGCATGGGCAGTAAAGAAGTAACTAAGCATAGAGTGTGTGGTCAGATGGGTCAAAATCTTTGCTGTTACTTACTGTGTAACTTTGGGCAAGCTATTTAATCTCCCTAAGTCTTAATTTTATCATTTATAAATTAAAGTTTATAATGATAATATCTGTCTCATAGACTCATTGAGGAATTTTTTCATTGAGAAATAAAAAAAGGTAATGTTTGTAAAGGGCCTTGCAGAGTACCTGCTTCTTAGCTGTACTTTATGAAGAATTGATGAAGCTGCCATGTGCTATGAGGTTATTAATCCAAAAATGGAATTTGTCCCAAAAGAGAGTCAGAAAATATCAGTATTTACAGCTGAGGCTCTATAAAGACAGGAAAATACAGCTAGTAGAAATTTACAAAATGAATTTTGCATTTCCAAAGATTCCAACTTGTGATTTATACTGATAATGAGTTAAATTCATACCTGCTGTCTTGACTCAAGAAGAAACATGCAAGTTGGGCAAATTGAATATGTCTCATTACATAAAATGAATATAAGCATGTCTGACCTTAGAACGAATAGCAACAACATCACCAAAAATGGGCAGAGCCATTATTCAGATTAACTGTCCCAAAGTTATAAAGTTATCAGCAAGATAATCACAATGGTGAAATACAATTTTTTTCAAAGTTCCTGAGATGTTAAACTTTATCATAGGATAGGGTGGTTGTGTGTGTGTGCACGCGCATGCGTGTGTGCATATGCGCGAATGAGGGGTTGGGGGGAGAGGAGGAGAGAGAAGGGTGAGAGAGAAGTGGAGGAGAGAGAGACAGAGAGAGACAAAGAAAGGCTTTGGGTGGATGAATGTCTAAAATTTTCCACTGGCCATACTAGAAAGTTTGGAGGCTAGACCCTGATGGAGAATATAGTACAAGACAGGAATACTCTACCATTCACAAAGGAGTTTCACATGTTATCATAAGTAATGAGGGCTGCAACCTTATATAGAACATGCTTTTAATCCTTGTAACTTGGCACCAGGCAGTCTATCTTTGGTCCACAGTGGGTACCTGTAAGTTCTCTGCAGAGGGAGAAAAGGGAGGGTCGTCCTTCATTTCTTCCAGCTGGGTTATCTCCACGGGTGATTCTCTTGCCACTTCATCACCTAAGTAAAGGTATTATGACAGGTTGCTATTGCTTGGGATAGTTGTGGTGGCTGACCACTGTGATTTACTCACTACTGTCAGCCAAAAGAAACACACACACACACACACACACACACACACACACACACACACAGAATGCTAGAAGAAGATTTAAGCAGCTCTTTAAAAAAAAAAAATTGTGGTGAAAAACACATAACATAAAATTTACCATTTTAGCCTTTTCTTTTTTTAATTTTTGAATTTTATTTTATTTATTTTTTTATACAGCAGGTTCTTATTAGTCATCAGTTTTATACACATCAGCGTATACATGTCAATCCCAATCGCCCAATTCAGCACACCACCATCCCCACCCCCCACGGCTTTCCCCCCTTGGTGTCCATACATTTGTTCTCTACATCTGTGTCTCTACTTCTGCCCTGTAAACCGGTTCACCTGTACCATTTTTCTAGATTCCACATACATGCGTTAATATACGATATTTGTTTTTCTCTTTCTGACTTACTTCACTCGGTATGACAGTCTCTAGATCCATCCACGTCTCAACAAATGACTCAATTTTGTTCCTTTTTATGGCTGAGTAATATTCCATTGTATATATGTACCACTTCTTCTTTATCCATTCGTCTGTCGATGGGCATTTAGGTTGCTTCCATGACCTGGGTATTGTAAATAGTGCTGCAGTGAACATTGGGGTGCATGTGTCTTTTTGAATTACGGTTTTCTCTGGGTATATGCCCAGTAGTGGGATTGCTAGATCGTATGGTAATTCTATTTTTAGTTTTTTAAGGAACCTCCATACTGTTCTCCATAGTGACTGTATCCATTTACATTCCCACCAACAGTGCAAGAGGGTTCCCTTTTCTCCACACCCTCTCCAGTATTTGTTGTTTGTAGATTTTCTGATGATGCCCATTCTCACTGGTGTGAGATGATACCTCATTGTAGTTTTGATTTGCATTTCTCTAATAATTAGTGATGTTGAGCAGCTTTTCATGTGCTTTGTGGCCATCTGTATGTCTTCTTTGGAGAAATGTCTATTTAGGTTTTCTGCCCATTTTTGGATTGGGTTGTTTGTTTCTTTAATATTGAGCTGCATGAGCTGTTTATATATTTTGGAGATTAATCCTTTGTCCGTTGATTTGTTTGCAAATATTTTCTCCCATTCTGAGGGTTGTCTTTTCATCTTGTTTATGGTTTCCTTTGCTGTGCAAAAGCTTTTAAGTTTCATTAGGTCCCATTTGTTTATTTTTGATTTTATTTCCATTACTCTAGGAGGTGGATCGAAAAAGATCTTGCTGTGATTTATGTCAAAGAGTGTTCTTCCTATGTTTTCCTCTAAGAGTTTTATAGAGTCCGGTCTTACATTTAAGTCTCGAATCCATTTTGAGTTTATTTTTGTGTATGGTGTTAGGGAGTATTCTAATTTCATTCTTTTACACGTAGCTGTCCAGTTTTCCCAGCACCACTTATTGAAGAGAATGTCTTTTCTCCATTGCATATCCTTGCCTCCTTTGTCATAGATTAGTTGACCATGGGTGCATGGGTTTATCTCTGGGCTTTCTATCTTGTTCCATTGATCTATGTTTCTGTTTTTGTGACAGTACCATATTGTCTTGATTACTGTAGCTTTGTAGTATAGTCTGAAGTCAGGGAGTCTGATTCCTCCAGCTCCATTTTTTTCCCTCAAGACTGCTTTGGCTATTTGGGGTCTTCTGTGTCTCCATACAAATTTTAAGATTTTTTGTTCTAGTTCTGTAAAAAATGCCATTCATAATTTGATAGGGATTGCATTGAATCTGTAGATTGCTTTGGGTAGTATAGTCATTTTCACAATATTGATTCTTCCAATCCAAGAACATGGTATATCTCTCCATCTGTTGGCATCATCTTTAATTTCTTTCATCAGTGTCTTATAGTTTTCTGCCTACAGGGCTTTGGTCTCCCCAGGTAGGTTTATTCCTAGGTATTTTATTCTTTTTGTTGCAATGGTAAATGGGCGTGTTTCCTTAATTTCTCTTTCAGATTTTTCATCATTAGTGTATAGGAATGCAAGAGATTTCTGTGCATTAATTTTGTATTCTGCAACTTTACTAAATTCATTGATTAGCTCTAGTAGTTTTCTGGTGGCATTATTAGGATTCTCTATGTATAGTATCATGTCATCTGCAAACAGTGACAGTTTTACTTCCTCTTTTCCAATTTGTATTCCTTTTATTTCTTTTTCTTCTCTGATTGCCATGGCTAGGACTTCCAAAACTATGTTGAATAATAGTGGTGAGAGTGGACGTTCTTGTCTTGTTCCTGATCTTAGAGGATATGTTTTCAGTTTTTCACCATTGAGAATGATGTTTGCTGTGGATTTGTTGTATATGGCCTTTATTATGTGGAGGTAGGTTCCCTCTATGCCCACTTTCTGGAGAGTTTTTATCATAAATTGGTGTTGAATTTTGTCAAAAGCTTTTTCTGCATCTATTGAGATGATCATATGGTTTTTATTCTTCAGTTTGTTAATATGGTGTATCACATTGACTGATTTGAGTATATTGAAGAATCCTTGCATCCCTGGGATAAAGCCCACTTGATCATGGTGTATGATCCTTTTAATGTGTTGTTGGATTCTGTTTGCTAGTATTTTGTTGAGGATTTTTGCATCTATATTCATCAGTGATATTAGTCTGTAATTTTCTTTTTTTATAGTATCTTTGTCTGGTTTTGGTGTCAGGGTGATGGTGGCCTCATAGAATGAGTTTGGGAGTGTTTCTTCCTCTGCAATTTTTGGGAAGAGTTTGAGAAGGATGGGTGTTAGCTCTTCTCTAAATGTTTGATAGAATTCACCTGGGAAGCCATCTGGTCCTGGACTTTTGTTTGTTGGAAGATTTTTAATCACAGTTTCAATTTCATTACTTGTGATTGGTCTGTTCATATTTTCTGTTTCTTCCTGGTTCAGTCTTGGAAGGTTATACCTTTCTAAGAATTTGTCCATTTCTTCTAGGTTGTCCAATTTATTGTCATAGAGTTGCTTGTAGTAATCTCTTAGGACGCTTTGTATTTCTGCAGTGTCTGTTGTAACTTCTCCTTTTTCGTTTCTAATTTTATTGAGTCCTCTCCCTCTTTTTCTTGTTGAGTCTGGCTAATGGTTTATCAATTTTGTTTATCTTCTCAAAGAACCAGCTTTTAGTTTTATTGATCTTTGCTATTGTTTTCTTTGTTTCTATTTCATTTATTTCTGCTCTGATCTTTATGATTTCTTTCCTTCTGCTAACTTTGGGTTTTGTTTGTTCTTCTTTCTCTAGTTCCTTTAGGTGTAAGGTTAGATTGTTTATTTGAGATTTTTCTTGTTTCTTGAGGTAGGCTTGTATAGCTATAAACTTCCCTCTTAGAACTGCTTTTGCTGCATCCCACAAGTTTTGGATCATCGTGTTTTCATTGTCATTTGTCTCTAGGTATTTTTTCTTTTCCTCTTTGATTTCTTCAGTGATCTCTTGGTTATTTAGTAACGTATTGTTTAGCCTCCATGTGTTTGTGTTTTTTGCGTTTTTTTCCCTGTAATTGATTTCTAATCTCATAGCGTTGTGGTCAGAAAAGATGCTTTATATGATTTCAATTTTCTTAACTTTGCTGAGGCTTGATTTGTGACCCGAGATGTGATCTTTCCTGGAGAATGCTCCATGTGCACTTGAGGAGAAAGTGTAATCTGCTGTTTTTGGATGGAATATCCTATAAATATCAATTAAATCTATCTGGTCTATTGTGTCATTTAAAGCTTCTGTTTCCTTATTTATTTTCATTGTGGATGATCTGTTCATTGGTGTAAGTGAGGTGTTAAAGTCCCCCACTATTTTTGTGTTACTGTCAATTTCCTCTTTTATAGCTGTTAGCATTTGCCTTATGTATTGAGGTGCTCCTAGGTTGGGTGCATATATATTTATAATTGTTATATCTTCTTCTTGGATTGATCCCTTGATCATCATGTAGTGTCCTTCCTTGTCTCTTGTAACATTCTTTAGTTTAAAGTCTATTTTATCTGATATGAGTATTGCTACTCTAGCTTTCTTTTGATTTCCATTTGCATGGAATATCTTTTTCCATCCCCTCACTTTCAGTCTGTATGTGTCCTTAGGTCTGAAGTCGGTCTCTTATAGACAGCATGTATATGGGTCTTGTTTTTGTATCCATTCAGCCAGTCTGTGTCTTTTGGTTGGAGCATTTAATCCATTCACGTTTAAGGTAATTATTGATATGTATGTTCCTATGACCATTTTCTTAATTGTTTTGGGTTTGATTTTGTAGGTCCTTTTCTTCTTTTGTGTTTCTCTCTTAGAGAAGTTCCTTTAGCATTTGTTGTAGAGCTGGTTTGGTGGTGCTAAATTCTCTTAGCTTTTGCTTGTCTGTAAAGCTTTTGATTTCCCTGTCAAATCTGAATGAGATCCTTGCTGGGTACAGTAATCTTGGTTGTAGGTTCTTCCCTTTCATCACTTTAAGTATATCATGCCACTCCCTTCTGGCTTGTAGAGTTTCTACTGAGAAATCAGCTGTCAACCTTATGGGAGTTCGTTTGTATGTTATTTGTTGTTTTTCCCTTGGTACTTTCAATAATATTTCTTTGTCTTTAATTTTTGCCAGTTTGATTACTATGTGTCTCAGCGTGTTTCTCCTTGGCTTTGTCCTGTATGAGACTCGCTGCACTTCCTGGACTTGGGTGGCTATTTCCTTTCCCATGTTAGGGAAGTTTTTGACTATAATCTTTTCAAATATTTTCTCAGATCCTTTCTCTCTTCTGCTTCTGGGACCCCTATAATGCGAATGTTGTTGTGTTTAATGTTGTCTCAGAGGTCTCTTAGGCTGTCTTCATTTCTTTTCATTCTTTTTTCTTTATTCTGTTCCACAGCAGTGAACTCCACCATGCTGTCTTCCAGGTCACTTATCTGTTCTTCTGCCTCAATTATTCTGCTATTGATTCCTTCTAGTGTAGTTTTCATTTCAGTTATTTTATTGTTCATCTGTGTTTGTTTGTTCTTAATTCTTCTAGGTCTTTGTTAAACATTTCTTGCAACTTCTCGATCTTTGCCTCCATTCTTTTTCTGAGGTCCTGGATCATCTTCACTATCATTATTCTGAATTCTTTTTCTGGAAAGTTGCCTATCTCCACTTCATTTAGTTGTTTTTCTGGGGTTTTATCTTGTTCCTTCATCTGTTACATATCCCTCTGCCTTTTCATCTTGTCTATCTTTCTGTGAATGTGGTTTTGGTTCCACAGGCTGCAGGATTGTAGCTCTTCTTGCTTCTGCTGTCTGCCCTCTGGTGGATGAGACTATCTAAGAGGCTTGTGGAAGTTTCCTGATGGGAGGGACTGGTGGTGGGTAGAGCTGACTGTTGCTCTGGTGGGCAGAGCTCAGTAAAACTTTAATCTGCTTGACTGTTGATGGGTGGGGCTGGGTTCCCTCCCTGTTGGTTGTTTTGCCTGAGGCGACCCAACACTGGAGCCTACCTGGGCTCTTTGGTGGGGCTAATGACAGACTCTGGGAGGGCTCACGCCAAGGAGTACTTCCCAGAACTTCTGCTGCCAGTGTCCTTGTCCCCATGGTGAGCCACAGCCACCCCCTGCCTCTGCAGGAGACCCTCCAACTTTAGCAGGTAGGTCTGGTTCAGTCTCCCCTGGGGTCACTGCTCCTTCCCCTGGGTCCCAATGCACACACTACTTTGTGTGTGCCCACCAAGAGTGGAGTCTCTGTTTCCCCCAGTCCTGTCGAAGTCCTGCAATCAAATCCCACTAGGCTCCAAAGTCTGATTCTCTAGGATTTCCTCCTCCCGTTGCCAGACCCCCAGGTTGGGAAGCCTGATGTGGTGCTCGGAACCTTCACTCCAGTGGGTGGACTTCTGTTGTATGTGTTCTCCAGCCTGTGAGTCACCCACCCAGCAGTTATGGGATTTGATTTTACTGTGATTGCACCCCTCCTACCGTCTCACTGTGGCTTCTCCTTTGTCTTTGGATGTGGGGTATCTTTTTTGGCGAGTTCCAGTGTCTTCCTGTCGATAATTGTCCAGCAGCTAGTTGTGATTCTGATGTTCTCACAAGAGGGAGTGAGAGCACGTCCTTCTACTCCGCCATCTTGGTTCCTCTACCCCATTTTAACCAGTTTTAAATGGTTAAGATCTTTAAAACAGTTTAGTCATGTTAAATATATTCACATTGTTGTGCAAGAGATTTCCAGAATTTGTTTATCTGTAAAACTGAAACTCTATAACTCTTGAACAACAACTCCCCATTTCCCTCTCCCCCAGCCCCTGGAAATAATTTATATTTCTGTTTCTGTGAGTTTGACTACTTCAGATACCTCATATAAGTGGAATCATACAACATTTGTCCTTTTGTGGCTGGCTTATTTTACTTAGCATAAAGTCCTCAAGGTTAATCCAGGACTTCTGTCTTTTTTAAGGCTGAATAATATTTCATTATATGTATGTACCATGTGTTCTTTATCTATTCATTGATCAATGGATATTTAGGTTACTTCCACCTGTTGGCTCTTGTGAATAATGCTGCGATGAACGTGGGTGTAGAAATATCTTGGTGATCCTGCCCAAGCAGCTATTTAGTCAATGTTCCTGGGGATTAAATCCAAACCAGATAGAATGGAGATACTAACATGAGAAAGTAGTCATTGCTTGCTTTAATCTAGTAGATTCTTTCCTATTTATTAAAAAGTATGTAGGGCCTCACTGTGCAGATCTGTAAGATCCCTAAATGGATGTTTTTTAATGCAGAAATGCAGCCTCTTTGTTTCTCACAGCACCCACCCCCATTTTCTCGCATCTTAACTCTTATTACTTTGATGCTTCTGAAGTTTCTGCTTTGTGTTCCCCCTTTTCCTAGGGTTTTATCTTTCCTTCTGTATCAGACAAGTCCACAGCATCCTCTTGTATCTGTGAAATTTTTCCCTTTTCCCATGTGTATCTGAGTACTAGGCATTCACTCCTGTATCTGTTTGTGCTGTTTTGAGCTGCAAGTGTGGAGATAAGGAGGAAGAAAGTAGGGATGATCATCACTCTGATTGCAGTAGGCTCTTTAGTCTTCAGTTGTACTTAAATAGATAAATAATGAATAAAGGACTCAGTGAATGGTTACATGACACCTTGTGTTGTTGGGTTTCTGTTGAGCTGATTTGTAAATTGGTTGGCCAGTGTTTGAGCAGTACTGCAAAGGGCTGTTTATTAAGCAGAGACTTGGGATTCAAGTTGGTGCCCAGATCCTTGTCCTGATTTCGTATAGGAGCAGCATAAGTTTATACATGTGCAGTGAGGATTAGGAGCTTCAGCTATACTGGAGAAGATTGGCAGGGCCAGTGATCAAGGCAATGGAAGCCAGCTTGGCAGAGAGGTTCAGTGGGGCGATTTGTGCCATCATTCCTTAGGGTGAAAGTACATAAGAAAAGACAACAGTGATCAAGAACAAAGAGTTAAGAGACCAGGGCAAATGGATGTGTGCAGAGAGAGGTCAAAACTAGGCAAGCTGTTTGGACATCAGGAATGGGACCAAAGCAGCAAGAACTGAGGCATTCACAGAGTTCATGGATTAGTAATATTAACAGTACTAGTAAGAGTTACTTTTGTTGCCTACTTAATCTGTGCCAGATACTGTTAAGTATTTTTATACATCGTGTCATTTAATCCTTCCTACAACCCTATGAGGTAGGTTCTATTATTACCTTCATTTTACAAATGAGGAAACTAAATCTCAGAGAGATTAAGATTAAGGATACAATTAGTAAATGGAAGAGTTTACTCTTCAGACTTTAGTTTAGTTTTCAGACTCAACACTGCTTTCTGTCTGTAAGCAGACATGAACTGGACTGAGGGAATAAGGGGTAAGTACAATGTCACTTACCTCTCTGTAATGAGCCTTGTAATACATTTTATGGTGTGTAGCAGGTATCATTTATCATTTGATTACAATTCAGTCAATGGCTTTGTTTGGATAAATGATATTTCCACTTAGTTTCCCTCAAATTCAATAGTTATTTCTGCATAATCAAACAAAAAAGGATGTAGGACTGGAAACCTTAAGTTTTGAATTTTTGAGAGACTCTGTTTCCAAATACTTCACCCTCAAATGCAGTCCCATACTTACCAAAATTATCTTAAATTCCTGTTCAAAAATATTGTTACTGTGGAGAGAGGTATTAGCATTAACTAATGAATATTTTAAGAGTTAGAAACATCTGGCTTCCCAGCCAGATTTTTTGTTTTAATTTTTCAATCATATATCTGGCATGAAAGTTTCGAAGAAAGAGTTATTGGAACAGTGATCTGAGACTTTGAAACTTGAAAAAGAATCTCTCCTTGGGAGGAGGAATGGCAAGACTGCAAATGTGGAAGGGCAGGGACTGGGTGGGATGGAAAGAATGTTAGATTTTGTGCCAAAAGATTTAGGTTTGGGGCTTCCCTGGTGGCGCAAGTGGTTGAGAATCTGCCTGCCAATGCAGGGGACACGGGTTTGAGCCCTGGTCTGGGAGGATCCCACATGCCGCGGAGCAACTAGGCCCATGAGCCACAACTACTGAGCCTGCACGTCTGGAGCGTGTGCTCCGCAGCAAAAGAGGCCGCGACAGTGAGAGGCCCGCTCACCGCAATGAAGAGTGGCCCCCGCTCGCCATAACTGGAGAAAGCCCTCGAGCAGAAACTAAGACCCAACACAGCCAAAAATTAATTAATTAATTAAAATGTCCTTGTTTAAAAAAAAAAAGATAACACTTCACATAATATAAAATTCACCATTAAAAAAAAAAAGATTTAGGTTTATGTTTGTGCCCTGCTGACTCCAAACCTGAAAGTGAGAATGGTAATGTCACATTTTCAGAGTTATTGTGCAGTTCAAATGAAATAATGTTATATGAGTGTACTTTATAAAATGTAAATTTAGTAAAGCAAATAGCAGGCATGCATTGTCACAACCAAGTTTCTAAAACTTTTTTTTTTTAATGCACAACAATGATTCTAGGATTGATTCAAAGAGTCAAGAGAAGTTCCCAGAGCAACTAAGTATAGCTTGAAATGGGGATAGTTCATTTGGTGAGATATTTGGTGAGGATGGGACAAGACACTAGACCTTCTCTTGGAGACAAAGACAATTTCAAATTCACCTACGTTCAATTTGAGTGGCTGGAGCTTCAAGTTTCAGAAGTGACTTCCAAGACCCACGAGAGGGAGCTCATGCACTTCTTAGGCACTGCTAGTTAGCTTTCCAATATCTCATTCAAAACAGGCAGTAGTTTGGGAGGTGAGGTGTGATGGAGAAAATGGATCATGAGAAATGAACTCCTTCAAGAAAAATCGTTGGGAAATGCAAACTTAAGTTCTTTACTGTGTTTGAAAGCTCTTGAGAAAATTCTGGCCAGAATCCTTTAAAGGAGAAAGCACAGCTGCTACCATTTTAGATGAATCTTTCTGGCTTAACACCCATTCCAAATATTCTCTTCCTGAAGAAGAGCGTTGAGAAATCATGATCCAGTAGAAATGATGTCCAACTCCACTTAGCCCAGGCAGCTTTGCAAGGCAACCAGGAATATCACAATTTTGGCATTTGTGATCACAGCCTGTTTCAGTTAAACATTCAGGGAGCAAGGAGTCCATGCCCACACATTTAAACAAATGTTGATTGCCTTAAGTACTTTTGTAAAGATTGTCACAGACTGGGAAAGGGTGTGTGTGTGTGTATGTATGTGTGTGTGTGTGTGTGAGATGGGGCGATAGGATTGGAAGGCAGCATGGAACAGTGGCAGTGGAGAAGTCCTCAGTTATTATATTTTTCATTTTATGATGTGGCACATTTCTAAGGGCTACAAAACATGACCAAAGGAGAGATGTCTAAAAATCACTAACCCCTCCGCTTGTGAAGCAACACAGCCAATGGAAGAGATGAGTTTTTGGCTCACCCATACCTTGTTATAAATATTATATTACAATAGAAGAGTAGATTTAATTATAAATTCAGTCAATGTATTATTGATATAAGCATTAATCATTTTGTGGAATGCTTATTTTCCAGATGAACTTTGTGTAGACTGCATTGTTTTATACATGAAATGGAATTTTATCCCTCAATCTTATAAAAAAATTGGAAATGTACTTTGCTATACACATTCTTGGCCCAATACCTAATAAAATTACTAAGGCAGTAAATTTTAAAAAATCAAACAATTAAAGGAAAATAATGCTTGTTTTGACCAATAATTAACAAGAAAATATTTTACTATCTATTTGTAAATCAGTAATGAAACAACGACAAAATGCCAATTCATAGGGTTAAAGTTTAAATTGAATGAGATGCAATGAGGTCAAGTTGTTACCAGGAAAGGCCACTGGCTCCCAAAGGATCTACACAAGGTGGTATTCATTGTCTGCAAAATCAGAAACTGGCTTGGATGACCCTTTCGAAGTGAATCCATTTTGCAAGGATTAACTAATGCTTGAATTTTAAAAAAATGAGAAATGTAACTTGCATTTTCAAATCAACATGACTAGAGGATTATTTTCTAATAGGAAAAACTCCAAGGGAAGTTACATTTAAACAGAAGGTTGATTTGTGTGAGATCAAAATAGAAGGGCTGATTTAAATCATTTGAGGGTTTTTCCCAGGTAAGCTGTTTGAGTCACTGTTCTTCTTGCAGGGATAGTTTTTCCAACGGGATAAAAATGTTCATTACCCGGGGGCCAATATCCTCTTCTCTAAACTCTGTTCGGATGGTGAATAAGGCATAGCTCTTGCCCTCATGGGATTTCCAGTCTAGTGGGGGAGTAGACAGTAAACAGGTAGTGAATTAAATATTATGATGAGGGTGCTATGAGATGACATAGGAAAAGGGTATTTCACCCAGCCAGAGGATAGGGAAGGGTCAAGGAATACTTCAGAAGAAAACAACATGAGCTAAGTCCTTGATTTATCTGGAGAACTGCATGGAGTTAATAGACACCTGTCTTTAAGGATGTCTCAAATCCAGTTGGCAACAACTTTTACCTTCCGTGTGATTTAGGATGTAACCAATTATTCAGCGTGCCAGGGCAGGGTCAGCTTATTTGGAATCCACTTCAGGGGCAGTTGTTGAGCCACAGCCTCCTGAAAATTGGATGTGGTTCATATTTCGACTTGAGCTTTTGGCTTTTGTTGATGTAGTGATCAGCTTACTCCACGGTCACTATGGCATTTTCCATTGTTGAGCTTGGTGTTGGCAGGCATTAGTAGTTTTGGTTAATGGTTCACAAAGGGAATCCATTCATCAAGAGACTAAGGCTTATTAAAGAACACATGACTGATAACATAAAATGAAATTTCGGATTACGTAGGAAACTTCTTCAAGGGCCAAAGCAAACATATATGGCCAAATGGAATTACCAATATATTTGTCTGCAAATATGCCCCACCAAGGGCATCATCATCGTCTATTCAATTGCTCAGGTCAAAATCCTAGGAGTTATTCCTGATTCTTCTCTTTCCCGTATAATCTACACCTAATCTCTCAGCAAATCCTATTGGCTGTACCTCCAGAATTATCTCAAATCCTGCTCTTCTTATGATGTCTGTTGCTAAAACTCTAGTCCAAGCCACCATCAGTTCTCACCTGGAGCTTTTCAACCATTTGATATCTTTTTCACCCATCTCCCCTCACTCCTCCTCTCCCATCCTAACCCATCTTCTAAACATTATAGTGAGAATGATCTTTAAAAATGTAAACTGCAGAATGTCATCCCAGTCCATCTAGAATAAAATTCAATCCCTACCATGGACTGAAAGGCCTCACCCAGACCTATGTCCTGCTATTTCCCAGACCTCACTTCCCACCATTCACAACAGCCACACTCATCTTTCTGACTTGAGAGGTCTTAGATCTTGTCTTCGTCTCAGAATCTCTGTACTAGCTATTCCTTTGACTTGCGACAGTTCTTCCCAGATTTTGGCTGACTGCCTTTTCTCAACATTTTGCTCATACTGTATTTCCAAGATAGGTCTTCCTTGGCTATCCTAGCTGAGTTAGGCCTTCTGCTCTTCCCCAGTAAATCTGGCATGTATCCTTTTTTCCTCTTCTTTATAGCATTTATTAGTGACTGTAGCTTGGCAAGGTTTTCAACTTTTAAAGACTTGTGTGATTAGATTGGGTTCTTTACCTTAATCACATACACAAAGTCCCCTTCTCCCTTAAGCTAACATTTACAGGTTCCAGATTTTAGGATCATCATTGGGGGGAGGGGTGTCATTAGTCTGCCTACCACATCCCTGTGGAGGTGGGGGGCTCTGATTCTCTACCCCAAGTAGCTGAGAAATGTACTTCTTCCGTGAAAGGAAGACTGTTAATTTGGTTACATTTTGGTAAAATTAATATATAAAATTTTATACTTCTACAGAAAAATATAATATAAAGTGCCCAAAATATAAAATAATATCTCAATGACTTACTAAAATATGTTTCTAAAAACACTTAAATCAGAACATTTCCATCATCCAGAAGTCCCATCATAACCCCTCTAATCACTAATACCTTCCTGTTCCCAAAGGAATCCAATGTCACCAAAGATAAGTTTTGCTAGTTTCTGAAAATTACATAAATAGAGTCAGACCAGTAATTATTTTCTTGTCTTCTTTGACTTAACATTATGTGTGTTAGGTTTATTGATATTGTTGCATGTAGTTGTAGTTCATTTGTTTTCACTGCTGCATAGTATTCCACTATATGAATATACCAAAAAAATGTTTAGGCTAGTATACTGAAGATCAGAATTCAGTAGAATTTTTCCATAAATGGCCAGAGAGTAAGTATTTTAGGCTGTGTGGACTACATGTTTTTGTTGCAACTATTCAACTTTGATATTGTATCATTAAAGCAGTCATAGACAATGTGTAAATAATAGATGTGGCTGTGTTCCAGTAATTTACAAAATCAGTGACAGGCTGGATATGGCTTGTGGATCACCCTTGAATATTTGGATTGTTTTCAGTTTGGTGCTACCATGAATAAACCTGTGTAATTTCTTATACATGTATTTTGGTATTCTTACATATGTGATTCCCTTAGATACCCAGCAAGGAATTAATTACTTTTTTCAGCTTTAGTAGATGCTGCCCACTTTTCCAAAGTAATTTTCAGAACTGTGTAGTTTCTCCATGTTTTTGTCGACATGTGGAATTTTCATTTGTTGAAATTTTGGCCCTTTTGATGTGTTATGTGGTGGCATTTCCCTAACATAAGCCTTTTCTGGTATGTCAACAGAGAAAACCAGTGGGCAAATTCTGTCATATGAATATATAAATTCCACTGATTGTTCTATGCGTTTGTTTTGTTTTTATGCAAAAAATTATCTGAAATAAAATAAAAATCAGAAAATTTAAGTGTTGCAGTTAAAAAAAAAAGCTCACTGAAACTTGGCTTGGCATTGAGAACAATGGTGTTTAAAATTAAACGGAAGAATGAAGAGCCTTTGAACTGCTTTTACCTGAGAAATTTTTAGGCTTTCAGAGCAGAGAGTTTAAGATTTAGAATTAGTTCTAGATTTATAACAGTTTGTATCGAATAGGTTATGATGCTTACAAACTATATGAGCTTGAACAAGTCACTTTAATAGTATTGTTATATAGTAGAATTAATAATATCTGTACCATCATTTCCACATGAATTTTGTGAATATAAAATGTGATTATGTTTGTGATAATGTAAAATATTCAGAGAGAATTAAACTTCATTATGGATGCTTTATCCACTCAGGATACCAAATCTTAACTGTCAAGAATCTCCCAAGGTCCACTCGGTTCACATCCATCTGTAAAAATAGTTGAAGAAATTCTTTAACTCAAAACGCTTTGAAGATAACAAAAGGGTCAATTAGACTAAGGAAAGTATGATATTGTGATTTATAATAAGAAATATGTGTTTGGTTTCATCCCCTTTTCTGGCACAGAGATCCTAAAATCCTTGGAATTTCCTAAGTGAGAAGAGCAATAAATGTGTCTTTTGTTATGTTAATAAGGTGACTTTGGGACCCCATATAAGGGTGCCAAGAGATTGCCAGGAGAACCAACCATGTGATTAGGTGATTGGAACTTTCAGGCCCACCCCCTACGTCTGGGAGGGGAGAGGGACTGGAGGCTGAATCAATCACCAATGGCCAGTGAGTTAATCAGTCATGCCTATGTAATGAAGCCTCCATAAAAAACCAAACGTGGAGGATTTGGAGAGCTTCTCAGTTGGTGAAACATGGAAATTATGTGAGATTGGCAAGCTTGGAGAGGGCATGGAATCTTCTTGCCCTTTCTTTATACTCGCCCTATGCTTTTCTTCCATCTGGCTGTTCCTGAGTTATATCCTTTTATAATAAACTTGTGATACTGAGTAAATGGGTTTCCTGAGTTCTGTGAGCTACTCTAGCAAATTCATCAAACCCAAAGAGGAGGTCATGGGCACCTCTGCTCTAGAGCCAGTTGGTCAGAAGTACAGATAATAACCTAGACTTGCAATTGGCATTTGAAGTTCAAGTATAGTAGATGGAATCCACAATCTATAGCCAGTTGGTCAGAAACACAGTTAATAACCTGGGCTTGTGATTGACATCTGAAGTGTTGGGCAGGGGGCATTCTTACAGGACTGAACTCTTTAACATGTCAAATCTGACATTATCTCAGGATAGATAGTGTCAGAATCGAGTTGAATTGTAGGATCCCTAGCTGGTGTCAGAGAACTGCTTGTTGTTGGTGTGGGAATCCCACCCCCCCCCACCCCCCAGACACACATACATAGAAATTGGTCTCAGAACACCAAAAAAAGAAAACCACACTGCATAATGGGAACTACATATATGACACAACTAGCTTATGCATAGATACATTATCCTACTGTGAAGTGGAGTTTTGGCATATTCTAGCTCTTTTTCACAAAGAAAGATAGAAAGTTGGAGAGAAAGTTCAGTAATTGAGACTAAGGAAGTGTTTCTCTTTTGGTTTGGGTTCATTGTTTCCTAGGTGCTAATATTCTTTTCTGTTTTCTAATTCCATTGGAATTTGATAGCTCTTTTCTTCATTGGATCATAATATTCTTTGCAGATTATTCTCAGATTCTGCTAATGTTATTGTCCGAAGTTCAAATCTTTATCATTTCGTTTTGATGAAGGTGTGGTTTTTCCATTAAGTTTTGCATATTGACTGACTATGCTTTTTAACAAAGAATGGCATTCTTTCCCCTAATTTTCTTGTTTTTGTTGGTTGTCCCACTGCAGTAGTTGGAAAGTCTACATATCTCTTTCAGAAAGAAAAATAGCGTCTTGTTTAGGGACCAACCTGATAATTAATTTGTCTCCCATCAGGGGAAAATGTCATACTATTTTGCAAAAAAAATTATTAAACATCCACAGCTCAGAGTTTTTGTGGGTTTTTTTGACCATTTCACTCCCGATATTGGCTATCCTCCAAAAGTAGTTTTTAAGATGTAAAGTGCTATACAAATATCAATTTATAATATTATTAATCATATTGAACCTTGAAAGAAACATTCTTTTTTGCTCTTGCTCCTTGAAATGCTTTGTTCTTCCTGCAAAAGCAAGGGAGAAAGTCATGAAGATGAATCCTAGACAAACAGGAAGAAAGAAAAATTTCTTGTCTATTTCTATTATTTCCAGATTTTCCAAAATGAGTACCATAAAATAAACCTATCTTCTAAAGTTTCTTTTTCCTAACAGCTTTATTGAGATATACTTGATATACAAAAAACTGGATACGTATTTTATGCATACAATTTGATGGGTTTGGAGATATGCATACACCTGTGAAACCATAACCACAATCTTACTTTCCTTGTACCTACTAATTCTGTGTCCTTGGAACACAAAAAGCCCGAGCTGTAAGGTTTCTAATCTTGTTCTTGCTCTTAATCTCAATTTTGGTGAAGCATTCTAAATTTTTACACAGAGTCTAAAGGCTCCAAAAGCTCTGGACATAAAGTCTAACTCGGTCTCAATATGTAAAATTTTCTTTTCCCCCTCTATACCTAGTGAAATTCACACTCAGGGTATGCTCTAATTAGTTTCACTTTTAAGAGTCTAACATGGGATCATCAAAGTAACCAGTCTCAACTGCACAACTTGACATCTCATTAACACTTGCATTACACCATATGGTGCTTAGGTGATTTGAGTTAATGTGGGTGTCAGGGAGGTGGTGGAGGTGGGGTAGAGTCAAATTTTCCTGGCATTTGACATGTTATTTTAAGGAAGATATTAGTTACATTTTCTGAGCACAGTAGATGATCATGAATGTAATAGAATCTTTAGGTCCAGCAATTTAAATGAGTTACTATGTATATGCTTCTGATATTTAAGTTAAAACATGCCTGACACCAATATAATAGAGCACAATATAATTTGATGGAGAGTTGCCATGTTTTGGCATATTTATTACAAAGGTAACTGTGATCTAATCAAGTTAATTACCTGAAGATATAGTGTTTATAGTTATAATTCTTTTTTCCTATAGTTTCCGTAAAAAACTCAAGTTCTTTCTTCATGCCTTAGATTTGGATATTTTGACAAATTGCCACCTACAGTTTAAACAAGTTTACTGAACAGACTGTATGTTTATTTAATATGAGATATGCCTTATTTTGTGGAAGAGAAGAAGAATGGGAAATCCTGGTATAGCTAGTTCTAAAAATTAGGCTTATGCTATTTAAAAATCTAAATTTTTAAGTGCCTTGACTTTAGTTATTCATAAATACTTTTCAGTTAGTCTACATGGTAAGTACTTCATTGAACACTATAAGCCTGAGGTGACCAGATGGTAGAATTATAGGATTTGGAGCTCAGAGGGAGCTCAGGGGTCATTAAATGACTCAGGGGTCATTTAATCCAACATCTTAACTTTACAGAGGTGAAAACTAAGCCTCAGAGCTGTGGCTTATATTTTTAAACAGCAATTTCTTCCTTTACAAATTAAAAGAGCTTTAAACAGACAAATGAGTCTATGATGAATAGATGCAGACAACTGATTCACTTATGACGTTGTATTTAACATTCTAGACAAACGAAAGTAGAACCTGTGGGAAGAGTTATGGTACAGAATGCATTAAGTCCTGATGTCACAAGTCATGCAATGACGTCGCTGTAGCTAGTGATTCTCAATTCCCAGAGCAAGAAGTATCATTTTTTAAGTAACTATAATCGGTTTTCAAACTGAGACCTAGGATTTCAAGGTATATGTTCTGTACAGTTGAATATACCACCATGGATAAATGCTCTACTCCACCACCATGCTTTCTCATCTGTTTCACTACCTTACCCGTTTAAAACAATATAACCTATTCTCTTAACGTTTTGTAGCTTTTGCTTTTTAGCATCTTTTTTTTTTTTGATACAGCATTGTTTCCTTAAGAATACATAATGGAATTTCAAAGTAGTCCTTTAAATTCCAGTGATGCTTCACTTGATCAGAATGTTGTTTTATTTATTAATTTTTTGTACAGAAATTACTCTTATGGATAGTTTATGACATAGGTTATGGGAGAAAGAAAAACATAAATGCCACATGATGTTCTGAATTCTTTAAGGCTGATTCACGTAGTGTTTGAAAATATGGAAGCAAAGAGGAAAATCAGCATATATGACAGTTCTAGGAGATTGTTTTCACTAAGATAATGTAAAAAAGTGTAAGAGTATTTATTTGCTTTTCTGTTTTTCTTTTAATTCCTTTAAATATGCAGTTATTTTTTATTTTCCTAAAGTTATAGACAACATCTTTTCTTTGTGAGAAAGTTTTGAGAGTACATATAATTGAATGTATTTCTTCCATTATAAATATAAAGAATAAAATATTATGTAATAATATGTCTTGAATATGATGAAAACTTTGACATGTAATGATTTCATTCCTTCCTTTACCCTCAATTTTTTTATGTTAGCTGGGATTTAGGTCCAATTTAGTATTATTTCTTTCAAGACTAAACTTTTAGATATCATTTTGCTATTTACTTTGAAGTTTAAGGACTTATTAATAATTATATTCTAATTACAAGATTAACCATATTTATAAATACAGAGAGTATTTGATTGGGTTATTTTATCACTATCAATTCTTTTATTATGAAATTTCCATAGTTGGTTTCTTTATGTGAATTCATCCCTTAGTTAGAGTATGTTTTTGAGCAATTTCTCAGGAAGAGAATATAGGTGTCACGCTCTCTTCCTTATTTGTCTAAAATAACTTTTAGTTACTCTTGAACCTGCAAGACCAGTTGACTGGACATGGAATTCTTATTTTAGAATCATTTTCTCCTCAAACCATTGATACCTGGTATATTTTGTGCTGTAGAAGAGAATTCTGATTCCAAACTGATTCCTTTTTTGCCCCTATTTAGGTAATACTTTCTTTTCTTTGCTGTGGTGATTGTAGAATAGATATCTTAATAATACAATAATTATTGTAATAGATCTCTAATAATACAAGACTTTAAAAAATACAAGATGAAAAAATTTGTTCCCATTCTGTGTGCGTCTAGAATTTGACATTTTACTAGGTAAGAAGTACTCTTACTTGGTAAAAACCTTTTTATCTAGAGTCACGTCTTGCTTCATTCCAGAATTTTTCCATTATTCTTTAACTATTGCTCAGTATCTATGTGCTCTGTTGTTTCCAGTATACACAGATATCTTCAAATCTCTTTACTTTTTATTTTATTTACCTATTAATTATTTTTGAGTTCTGGAAAAATTTCTAGAGTTTGTCTTATAGTTTTTAATTGCATTGCCTGCATTTTTGTATATGTTGCTTATTATCATCATTGTATTTGGTAAATTTACAATTGAGTTTTTAGTTTCCATGCTGTTTTCTCTGCTCTCAGAAAGCAACCTGTTTTTGTGACTGCTTACTTTATTTAATATTATTGAGAACATTAATCCAAAGTTTCCTTGCATTTTTCTCTTGTTTCTTGATACTCACTGACTTTGATTCTTAAAGTCATTCTCCTCCTTTAGAATACAGTTCTTCATACATTTTTTGACTTTTCCCTACTCTTGTTTTTTCCTCTTGATAGAATGACTTTGATCTGCCATTCTAGCCCTCTTGCCTCCTGGCCATTGACTCCGAAGGAAACTCCATCCTACCGCTTTGGCCTGATGTATTCTAACTCCTTATAGTCCAGGGTTATAGAGTGGGATTCAGTTACAGTTTCTTCTATTTCCTCACCATTGTATTCTCTCTCGTTTGTTCCACATTGTACCTAGTAGAAATTCCTTATACTTCTGACAGATAGGTAAAATTCTAGTTTTCACGGCTGATAAAAGTTATTGCTTATTTTTCATATTCTGTGGCTCCCATATTTATCTATGGAGGTCTAGCAAAATGCCTTTGTTATTTCAAAATATTACCCAGAAGTACCCAGGATTTTCTATAGACCAATTAGTTTTTGCCTTTTACATGTGAGTAAATTAAACAGTCATCTGGCTTCTGACTCTATGACCTGTCAGCTTTCCATATACTGTAATCCATGCACTTTACTTTCCAGCCATGTAGAACTACCTTCTGTTTCCCCTCAAACAACCACACTATCATATCTCTGCCTTAAATGCCTGGCACACTCCTGAAAATGCATCCATCAATTTTCAGATCAAAGACTTTCTTCCTTCTTCTAGGCAGATCTATTCTCCATTATAAAAATTATTTTATTGTTTAGTTGTTATTTGTATACAGACATGTCTTCCTGCTAGGATATAAACTTTATGAAGGCAGGTAATATGATTTATTCAATCTTGTATCCCTAGCTCCTAGCAAAGTACCTGGTACATAGAAGGTACTTGGATGATTGGATGGGTGGATGATTGAGTGGAGCAAACCCATTACGAGCACTTTGGATAAGCAAGTCAGTAGAACTGGTGTAACTGCTGAGTATGGAATGATGTACTTTGGTCAACAGGTTACACAGGAAAACATCTCAATAAACAAATCTAACAATTGCAACCAGTTATTGACCTACTCTTTAACGGACTAATGCCGGAGATGTAAAGACTTCGCAGGCAGCTTACAGCCTCCCATTTCTCCTACATCTTTCATTGGCCTCAGAGCTCTTATAGAACACATCTGTGTGGAGTTTTAATTTCAGTGAGTAGTAATTTTGAAAAAAAAATTTATGTTGGAGAGGCATGTTGGACTAAGGACTCTAATAGACCTTTCATTCAAATCCCACATCCAGTATTTACTGGTTGCATGGCAATATTTGAAGCTCTTTGATCATTAATTTTTCATTTTGTTTTTAAATATGTAAATGCAAATAAACATGATAGATACATGGTACTGATTTGAAGTCTCCCTTCCCCTTAAACTTATATTAAGAATGTAGGAAAGTATAGTCTTTCTTCATGTTAATTATGTGAGGAATTTACATTTGAAAATAAATTGGTGGCATTAATATCACAGTTAATATTAATATTAATATCTTTCTAAGTTAGAAAGATAATTCTCAGTAAAATCTTAAAATTTGACTTGTGCATTTATGACTAGTGGGAAGAATCATCTATATATCCCCTTAGTTATGGTTTGTACACAGTATTTAAAGTTTATAAATCACTAAATATTTATCGGTGAAGTTTCAAAGGCTTGCCCACTTCGTGTATCATTTGATACTAATAATGGAAATAGCAGCTACCCTGTTTCATAACTTTATAGTTTTCAAAGCTCTTTCTTACACATTTCATCCTTTGATGCCAGCTGGTAATGCAATGTTTTCTAATTATTATGCATCATCTGGCAGGGTGAGCTTAGAGGCCAAAAGCATTTAACAGGTATTAATTATAATATTTACTTTCCTCTGAACTTTAATTGACATTCCCACAGGTTAAAAGCCTTAAATATTCTATACACTTGCTTCCTCAGCCTCTCCTCTATTCATTTGTCTTTAAACTATACTGAGTATTGGCCACCTGATAAATTTTTGTGGCTCAATCTAGGTTGTTTCCTACTGCAGGTGATTTAATGCAGGTTTCTGAGATTTCTTTGTTTTCTACTGAGCATATAGTAATTTGTGCTGGAAACATAAGAAATAAATTCCAAAAAGTGGTTACGGAAACTGAAAACAGTTAAGAAAGACTCTTTACACAGCCAAGTTACATAGATATAGTGTAGTTGGCCAACACCATATTGATTTTTGTTGTTGTTGTTGTTTTGTTTTTAACATCTTTATTGGAGTATAATTGCTTTACAACGTTGTGTTAGTTTCTGCTGTATAACAAAGTGAATCAGCTATATGTATGCATATATCCCCATATCCCCTCCCTCTTGCATCTCCCTCACACCCTCCCTATCCCACCCCTCTACATGGTCACAAAGCACCAAGCTGATCTCCCTGTGCTATGCAGCTGCTTCCCACTAGCTATCTATTTTACATTTGATAGTGTATATATGTCCATGCCACCCTCTCACTTTGTCCCAGCTTAAACTTCCCCCTCCCCATGTCCTCAAGTCCATTCTCTACATCTGTGTCTTTATTCCTGTCCTGCCCTTAGGTTCCTCAGAACCGTTTGTTTTTTTTTTTTTTTTTTTAGATTCCATATATATGTGTTAGCATACGGTATTTGTTTTTCTCTTTCTGACTTACTTCACTCTGTATGACAGATTCTAGGTCCATCCACCTCATTACAAATAACTCAATTTTGTTTCTCTTTATGGCTGAGTAATATTCCATTGTATATATGTGCCACATCTTCTTTATCTATTCATCTGTTGATGGACACTTAGGTTGTTTCCATGTCCTGGCTATTGTAAATAGAGCTGCAGTGAACGTTGTGGTACATGACTCTTTTTGAATTATGGTTTTCGCAGGTTATATGCCCAGTAGTGGGATTGCTGGGTCATATGGTAGTGCTATTTTTAGTTTTTTAAGGAACCTCCATACTGTTCTCCATAGTGGCTGTATCAATTTACATTCTCACCAACAGTGCAAGAGGGTTCCCTTTCCTCCACACCCTGTCCAGCATTTACTGTTTCTAGATTTTTTGATGATGGCCACTCTGATAGGTGTGAGGTGATACCTCATTGTAGTTTTGATTTGCATTTCTCTAATGATTAGTGATGTTGAGCATCCTTTCATGTGTTTGTTGGTAATCTGTATGTCTTCTTTGGAGAAATGTCTATTTAGGTCTCTGCCCATTTTTGGTTTGGGTTGTTTGTTTTTTAGATATTGAGCTTCTTGAGCTGCTTGTAAATTTTGGAGATTAATCCTTTGTCAGTTGCTTCATTTGCAAATAAATATGTTCTCCCATTCTGAGGGTTGTCTTTTCGTCTTGTTTATGGTTTCCTTTGCTGTGCAAAAGCTTTGAAGTTTCATTAGGTCCCACTTGTTTATTTTTGTTTTTATTTCCATTTCTCTAGGAGGTGGGTCAAAAAGGATCTTGCTGTGATTTATGTCATAGAGTGTTCTGCCTATATTTTCCTCTAAGAGTTTGAGAGTGTCTGACCTTACATTTAGTTCTTTAATCCATTTTGAGTTTATTTTTGTGTTTGGTGTTAGGGAATGTTCTAACTTCATATTTTACATGTAGCTGTCTGGTTTTCCCAGCACCACTTACTGAAAAGGCTGTCTTTTCCCCATTGTATATTCTTGCCTCCTTTATGAAAGATAAGGTGACCATATGTGTGTGGGTTTATCTCTGGGCTTTCTATCCTGTTCCTTTGATCTATATTTCCATTTTTGTGCCAGTACCATACTGTCTTGATTACTGTAGCTTTGTAGTAGAGTCTGAAGTCTGGGAGCCTGATTCCTCCAGCTCTGCTTTTCTTTTTCAAGATTGCTTTGGCTCTTCAGTGTCTTTTGCATTTCCATACAAATTGTGAAATTTTTTCTTTTAGTTCTGTGAAAAATGCAAGTGGTAGTTTGATATGGATTGCATTGAATCTGTAGATTGCTTTGGGTAATAAAGTCATTTTCACAACGTTGATTCTTCCAATCCAAGAACATGGTATATCTCTCCATCTGTTTGTATCATCTTTAATGTCTTTCATCAGTGTCTTATAGTTTTCTGCATACAGGTCTTTTGACTCCTTAGGTAGGTTTATTCCTAGGTATTTTATTCTTTTTGTTGCAATGGTAAATGGGAGTGTTTTCTTAATTTCTGTTTCAGGTTTTTCATCATTAGTGTATAGGAATGCATGAGATTTCTGTGCATTAATCTTGTATCCTGCTACTTTACCAAATTCATTGATTAACTCTAGTAGATTTCTGGTAACATCTTTAGGATTCTCTATGTATAGTATCATGTCATCTGCAAACAGTGACAGCTTTACTTCTTCTTTTCCAATTTGGATTCCTTTTATTTCTTTTTCTTCTCTGATTGCCGTGTCTAAAACTTCCAAAACTATATTGAATAATGTGGTGGGAGTGGGCAACTTTGTCTTGTTCCTGATCTTAGTGGAAATGGTTTCAGTTTTTCACCATTGAGAATGATGTTGGCTGTGGGTTTGTCATATATGGCCTTTATTATGTTGAGGTAAGTTACCTCTATGCCTACTTTCTGAGGGTTTTTTTCATAAATGGGTGTTGAATTTTGTCGAAAGCTTTCTCTGCATCTACTGAGATGATCATATGGTTTTTCTCCTTCAGTTTGTTAATATGGTTTATCACATTGATTGATTTGTGTATATTGAAGAATCCTTGCAGTCCTGGGATAAACCCCACTTGATCATGGTGTATGATCCTTTTAATGTGCTGTTGGATTCTGTTTGCTAGTATTTTGTTGACGATTTTTGCATCTATGTTCATCAGTGATATTGGCCTGTAGTTTTCTTTCTTTGTGACATCTTTGTCTGGTTTTGGTATCAGGGTGATGGTGGCGTCAGAGAATGTGTTTGGGAGTATTCCTCCCTCTGTTATATTCTGGAAGGGTTTCGGAAGGTAGGTGTTAGCTCTTCTGTAAATGTTTAATAGAATTCACCAGTGAAGCCATCTGGTCCTGGACTTGTTTGTTGGAAGATTTTTAATCAGAGTTTCAATTTCAGTGCTTGTGCTTGATCTGTTTATATTTTCTCTTTCTTCCTGGTTCAGTATTGGAAGGTTGTGCTTTTCTAAGAATTTGTCCATTTCTTCCAGGTTGTCCATTTTATTGGCATATAGTTGCTTGTAGTAATCTCTCATGATCCTTTGTATTTCTGCAGTGTCAGTTGTTACTTCTCTTTTTTCATTTCTAATTCTGTTGATTTGAGTCTTCTCCCTTTTTTTCTTGATGAGTCTGGCTAATGGTTTATCAATTTTGTTTATCTTCTCAAAGAACCAGCTTTTAGTTTTATTGATCTTTGTTATTGTTTCCTTCATTTCTTTTTCATTTATTTCTGATCTGCTCTTTATGATTTCTTTCCTTCTGCTAACTTTGGGGTATTTATTTTCTTCTTTCTCTAATTGCTTTAGGTGTAATTTTAGGTTTTTTATTTGAGATATTTCTTATTACTTGAGGTAGGATTGTATTGCTATAAACTCCCTTCTTAGAACTGCTTTTGATGCATCCTATAAGTTTTGGGTCATCATGTTTTCATTATCATTCATTTCTAGGTATTTTTTGATTTCCTCTTTGATTTCTTCAGTGATCACTTCGTTATTAAGTAGTGTATTGTGTAGCCTCCATGTGTTTGTATTTTTTACAGATCTTTTCCTGTAACTGATATCTAGTCTCATAGCGTTGTGGTTGGAAAAGATACTTGATATGATTTCAATTTTTTAAATTTACCAAGGCTTGATTTGTGACCCAAAATATGATCTGTCCTGGAGAATGTTCCATGAGCACTTGAGAAGAAAGTGTATTCTGTTGGTTTTGGATGGAATGTCCTATAAATATCATTTAAGTCCATCTTGTTTAATGTATCATTTAAAGCTTGTGTTTCCTTATATTTTGGATGATCTGTCCATTGGTGAACGTGGGGTGTCATATTCCCCTACTATGATTGTGTTACTGTCGATTTCCCCTCTTATGGCTGTTAGTATTTGCCTTATGTACTGAGGTGCTTCTATGTTGGTTGCATTGATATTTACAATTGTTATATCTTCCTCTTGGATTGATCCCTTAATCATTATGTAGTGTCCATCTTTGTCTCTTTTAATAGTCTTTATTTTAACGTGTATTTTGTCTGATATGAGAATTGCTACTCCAGGTTTCTTTTGATTTCCATTTGCATGGAATATCTTTTTCCATCCCCTCACTTTCAGTCTGTATGTGTCCCTAGGTCTGAAGTGGGTCTCTTGTAGACAGCATATATATGGGTCTTGTTTTTGTATCCATTCAGCCAGTCTATGTCTTTTGGCTGGAGCATTTAATCCATTTACATTTAAGGTAATTATCGATATGTATGTTCCTATTACCATTTTCTGAGTTGTTTTGGGTTTGTTTTTGTAGGTCTCTTCCTTCTCTTGTGTTTCCTGCCTAGGGAAGTTCCTTTAGCATTTGTTGTAAAGCTGGTTTGGTGGTGCTGAAATCTCTTAGCTTTTGCTTCTCTGTAAAGGTTTTACTTTCTCCTTCGAATCTGAATTAGATCCTTGCTTGGTAGAGTACTCTGGGTTGTAGGTTTTACCCTTTCATCACTTTAAATATGTCCTGCCACTCCCTTCTGGCTAGCAGAGTTTCTGCTTAAAGATCAGCTGTTACCTTTATGAGGATTCCCTTGTGTGTTATTTGTTGTTTTTCCCTTGCTGTTTTTAATATTTTTTCTGTGTTTTTAATTTTTGATAGTTTGATTAATATGTGTCTTTAAGTGTTTCTCCTTGTACTTATCCTGTATGGGACTCTCTGTGCTTCCTGGACTTGATTAACTATTTCCTTTCCCATATTAGGGAAGTTTTCAACTATAATCTCTTCAAATATTTTCTCAGTCCCTTTCTTTTTCTCTTCTTCTGGGACCCTTATAATTCGAATGTTTGTGCGTTTAATGTTGTCCCAGAGGTCTCTGAGGCTGTCCTGAATTCTCTTCATTCTTTTTTCTTTATTCTGCTCTGCTGTAGTTATTTCCACTATTTTATCTTCCAGGTTAGTTATCCGTTCTTCTCCCTCATTTATTCTGCTATTGATTCCTTCTAGAGACTTTTAAATTTCATTTATTGTGTTGTTCATCATTGTTTGTTTGCTCTTTAGTTCTTCTAGGTCCTTGTTAAATGTTTCTTGTATTTTCTCCATTCTATTTCCAAGATTTTGGATCATCTTTACTGTCATTATTCTGAATTCTTTTTTAGGTAGGCTGCCTATTTCCTCTTCATTTGTTTGGTCTGGTGGATTTTTACCTTGCTCCTTCATCTCCTGTGTGTTTCTTTGTCATCTCATATTGCTTAACTTACTGTGTTTGGGGTCTTCTTTTCTCAGGCTGCAGGTTCATTGTTCCCCTTGTTTTTGGTGTGTGCCCCCAGTGGCTAAGGTTGGTTCAGTAGGTTGTGTAGGCTTCCTAGTGGAGGGGACTAGTGCCTGTGTTCTTGTGGATAAGGCTGGATCTTGTCTTTCTGGTGGGCAGGTCCGCGTCTGGTGGTGTGTTTTGGGATGTCTGTGACCTTATTATGATTTTAGGCAGCCTCTCTGCTAATGGGTGGGGTTGTGTTTCTGTCTTGCTAGTTGTTTGGCATAGGGTGTCCAACACTGTAGCTTGATGGTCATTGAGTGGAGCTGGGTCTTGCCATTGAGATGGAGATCTCTGGGAGATTTTTGACATTTGATATTATGTGGAGCTGGGAGGTCTCTGGTGGACCAATATCCTGAACTAGGCTCTCTCATCTCAGAGCCACAGGCCTGACGCCCAGCCAGAGCACCAAGACCCTGTCATCCACATGGCTTAGAATAAAAGGGGGAAAGAAAGAAAAGAAAGAAAGAAAGAAAGAAAGAAAGAAAGGAAGGAAGGAAGAAAGGAAGAAAGGAAAGGAAAGAAGGAAGGAAGAAAGAAAGAAAGAAAAGAAAGTTATTAAAATGAAAAATAATTATTAAAAATAAAAAAATGTTTTAAGTAATAAAAATAGAGAAGAAAGAAAGAAAGAAGCGTGCAACCAAACCAAATAACAATCCACCAATGATAACAAGTGCTAAAAACTATACTGAAAAAAAACAAACAGACCCCAAAACGGACAGACAGAACCCTAGGACAAATGGTAAAAACAATGCTATACAGACAAAAGCACACACAGAAGCATATACATACACACTCACAAAAAGAGATATAGGAAAAATATATACATATATTGTTGCTCCCAAAGTCCACCACTTCAGTTTGGGACGATTAGTTGTTTATTCAGGTATTCCACAGATTCAGGGTACATCAAGTTGATTGTGGAGATTTAATCCACTGCTCCTAAGGCTGCTGGGAGAGATTTCCCTTTCTCTGTTCGCACAGCTCCTGGGTTTCAGCTTTGAATTTGGACCCGCCTCTGCGTATAGGTCACCTGAGGGCGTCTGTTCTTCGCTCAGACAGGACGGGGTTAAAGGAGCAGCTGATTCGTGGGCTCTGGCTCACTCAGGCCATGGGGAGGGAGGGGTACAGAGTTCGGGGCGAGCCTGCGGTGGCAGAGGCCAGCGTGACATTGCACCAGCCTGAGGCATACCGTGTGTTCTCCAGGGGAAGTTGTCCCTGGATGACAGGACCCTGGCAGTGGCGGGCTGCACAGGCTCCCGGGTGGGGAGGTGTGGATAGTGACCTGTGCTTGCACACAGGCTTCTTGGTGGCTGCAGCAGCAGCCTTAGTGTCTAATGCCCATCTCTGGGGTCTGCGCTGATAGCCGCGGCTCACGTCCGTCTCTGGAGCTCCTTTAAGCAGCGCTCTTAATCCCCTCTCCTCACGCACCGCGAAACAAAGAGGCAAGAAGAAGTCTCTTGCCTCTTCTGCAGCTCCAGACTTTATCCCGGACACCCTCCCAGCTAGCTGTGGCACATTAGCCCCTTCGGGCTGTGTTCACGCAGCCAACCCCAGTCCTCTCCCTGGGGTCCGACCTCCGAAGCCCGAGCCTCAGTTCCCAGCCACTGCCCACCCCGGCGGGTGAGCAGACAAGCCTCTCGGGCTGGTGAGTGCTGGTTGGCATCGATCCTCTGTGCGGGGATCTCTCCACTCTGCCCTCTGCACCCCTGTGGTTGCGCTCTCCTCCATGGCTCCGAAGCTTCCCCCCTCCGCCACCCGCAGTCTCCGCCCGTGAAGGGCCTTCCTAGTGCATGGAAACCTTTCGTCCTTCACAGCTCCCTCCCACTGGTGCAGGTCCCATCCCTATTCTGTCTCTGTTTTTTCTTTTTTCTTTTGCCCTACCCAGGTATGTGGGGAGTTATTTGCTTTTCGGAGGTCTGAGGTCTTCTGCCAGCATTCAGTAGGTGTTCTGTAAGAGTTGTTCCACATGTAGATGTATTTCTGTTGTATTTCTGGGGAGGAAGGTGATCTCCATGTCTTACTCTTCCGCCATTTTGAAGCTCCTCCCCTATAGCTTTAATATAAATGCAAAATGCTCCCACTTCTGCCTTCTATAAACAAGCCTGTTCTTGCCTCTGGCCCATTCATTGAAGCTTCCAAAGACCAACATCCAGTAAAGAGTACTGAAATGAGTTTTATCCTTTACAAGGAGCTCAAAAATCTAAACTCAAAAAGAGAAATAATTTGACAAATTCTATTTAAGCTCCCACACATCTCCTTATTCCAGTCATTATATGAGCATTGTGGAGATCCTTAAAGCTAATACACACAAACAAAAAGAGGATTTTATGGCTTCTGATTAGAATTAAAGAAGGAAAATCTTTCTTGAAAAGATTTTATAATGGAAGAGAATGCTGTTCTCTGTTTTGTTCCCAGTTATTATTTAACATTGAATACTGATGCTGGAATGATATAAGAATTTATTTTCAACTATTTTTAGTTCTGAAGACTTACAACAAATAAAGAGACGACTCCATCTTTAATTTTTTAAAAGAAAACTGTAAGACTACCCCATTTTAAACATTATAATGCTGGTGAATAAATTGTCTGTAGAAAAATGCCTAATGCATCAGCTAGCTATATATTAGACTATGTTGGGAAATCTTGCCACATATGAACATGATGTTTTTCCCAGCCAAAATAGAAAGTTTACAGTAATTATTTTTGTTATTCATACTTTAAACTCATTTGGTATCAAATATCCAAATAACTGAAGTAAAACTAGAATTTTTATCTATGGAGTGAATGCCAAAACGATTTAAGGTCTAGTAAAACGTTGTGATAAAATGCAAAAAGAGGCATTTTCATGGCTACGTTTTTACAGTCTTTTTTTTTTTAAACCTCCAGACCAATGTTTTCTTTTCTTTTTTTTTTTTTTTAATATTTTTACTCTCTTGGTTTTGAAAGTAAAAAAAAGTGATTTCATGTAATTGAATTATTAGTTGAACTGCAAATGATATGTATTAAACAAAATTGTTCATCACCTAGATTTCATCTAGGTGTTGTAAAAAGATTGTAATTTCTTTTTATGAAATTTCCATAAGGTATAGGGAGGAAGAAATTCTTTTGCTAAGTGAAGCCTATAAAATTAGAGAATTTTTATTAGCTGATATTCAAAGGCTTACTTTGGGTCTGTAGGGTAAAGTTTATGTACCTTAGCTTGTAATTGCCTACAGAGAGATGATATTTAAATATTTGCTGTATACCTTATAAAAGATGTTTCCCTTCTCAAATTCAGCCACTTCTCTTCCACCAAAACGTTAGTTCAAACTAATCCACTATTTCTTGCATTTACACACACAGACTCACATACATACATTGGAAAAATATAAATGAGATCTTATCACACACATTTTGAGATATGATTACTGTTTTAAGAGTTTATCTTGGTGACTCTCTAATGTCAGTCTATATAGATAGACATCATTATTTACTAAGTACAACGTATTCCATAGAACTGACAAGGCATGATTTATTTAGTTACTCTGTGACAGAAATTAGATAGATTTGATTTATTTGCTTTAAAAAATACAGCAATGAATTTATACATGTATCTTTGGGCAAATATGAATTTCCGTAAGCTAAATATATAGAAGTAAAATTCATGCATATGGTTTACAGAAATGTTAAATTTTAATAGATAGTGACAAAAGTACCCTCTAAAAATGGTTTATGACTCCAAAGTTCCACCAGTGGCTTATGAAAGTAGCTGTTTCTTCATATCCTCCCCCAAATGGGCATTATCAAATTTTAAAAGTGTTTATAACCTGAGTAAAAATTACGTAGTGATATTGTTTTAGTTTCAATTTTCCTGGTAGCTATGAAGGTTTAGCATAATTTTATATACATATGTAGTGTACAGTGTTTTTTTCTATGAATTCTTTCCTTGTATCTTTTATCCAACATCTTATAAGAGGATTGCCTCTTCTTAATAACATGGGAACTCTTTATATACAATGATAATTGCTACTTGTTTCTTAAACTTTTTGCAAATATTTTCTCTCAGTATTGTCTTTTATAATTATTATTGTGTTGTTGTTGTTTTTGTTCATAATGATCTTTGCCACCAAGAAGTTTTAAGATTTTTATACAGTTGATCCGTTAATTATTTTCATTAGTGTGAGGCCTTCTCATTCCTTAAGATTAAAAGCCATTATTCTATTTTAAAATTTTAATAGTTTTATTTACATTACCACTTTAATTATTCTATAATTTGTTTTGTGTATAGTGTTCCAACTTAATCTAAATTTAAAGGACTAATTGCACTTTTTTAAAGATGTTTTATCAAGTCAGCTTTCTTTAATTGTGCATGCAAAAATCAGTTTTGGAACGTCAAAAAAGTTCCATCCTGGCCATTTTGGGGTTAGATAAGTACTTGAAAGTATTAGCTCCATACCAATTGTAGAAGCCAGCTAGAGTTCCTGTGGGTGATTGCCTGTCTGGGAGCTGGTAGGCTTTAGAAGCGCAGTTTCCTGCTTTCTTCTAGCTTCGTTTTATTAAAAAGTACACGTCAGATTGAGGCTAGGGGGCTCAAAGGGCCTATGCTTGGTCCCGAACGCAAGTCCAAGGTAGATTCCAGGTGACCTCAGGTGGGTTTTTCTGAAATCCTGCCAACTATGCCAAGTAATGTTGGTGAAAATAATCAGTAAACAATCGCGGCCTCTGAGTCCAGCGCAGTTTCCGGCTGTAGCTCCGGCCTCCTCGCCTGGCCTTTCCCCTTGGGAGCCTCAGGCACTTTCTAAAATCTCTCTTTTTAAATACTACAACCTTTCTCTGCTAATTTAAATTTCCATTTTCTCTCATGCATTAGTACACATACACACATGTTCACTCACCCACACTTCTTCTGGACTCTCCATTTTGTTCTGTTGATCTACTTGTCTATTCCTGTGCTAATATACTGCTTGCATTTTCAGAGTTTTAAAGTATGTTTTGATATCTGTTATGGCAGGTCATCTCAATTGTCCCAAATAGACTCGTCTAGTTCCATGAAAGTCCTATTATGAAATTGGTTGGGATCATACTGAATTTATAATTATTTTAAGGAAAATTATTGTCTCTACAATGTTGAGCTTAGTGGCTCCTAGTTATACAATCATCCTTATGTTTAAAATTCCCGCTTCACCTGTCTATGGACAATATTTCTATTTAGGTTGCTTACAGACCATGGGAAAGGTGTGAAACATGCTGCTGGGTTGGCCATTAGCTTTATTCCGGGCATGAAGCTACCTGGAGTAATGCCCTGCTTCTTTCATCTCAGTGCTCATAATCCTGGATTTAACTTGCATGCAAATGCCACTGTCCTCTTCAGTTCTCCCAACACTCACCTGCTGCTTTCTCCAGGGCCAAATGTGACAATCTGCACCTCTTGATTCTGGCTCTGAAGATCTTTCAACCACTCCTAGCTCCGCAGCTGTTTTCACCTCTGTGTGTTTTAAATTGTGCTTTCCTCTGGTTTTGATTTTCTGATATAGTCCCATTGACTTTTTATCATTCAGGAATTCCTTCCATTTCTTGTTTCTCAACAATGTTTTGAATTAAAAAATATTCTTCCACAGTTTTGGTAATTTTCAGTGGAATGGTGGTTACCTTTCTTGCACATTCTCAGTAAGTTATTTAAAATATTTTCTGGAAGAAAGCAATTAACAGGGCCCCCCATGAGATTCAGTTTCTGTATTTGTAAAGCAAGGATGTTGATAACCTCTTTTATGGGGCTATTTTGGGGATTAAGTGAGACACACACGTATCTTAAACTCTTACCATAAAATACATTCAGTATATATCAAAGAACCTCACTTTTCTTTAATCTTAACAAAAATTCAACCTCATGAAAAAAATTCTGACTGAAGGGTTGTGAAAGGTGCAAAATAGGTCATCTTTTGAAAGCATCTGCAGCATCTGAAATTTCTTGGTAAAATCTGCTAATAGAAACACTGCAGGCAGAATAATGGGAAACTGAAATTTGGTAAGTATTCCAAATGTGTTTGGCTCCACAGCTATAATCTATTAGCAGCAAGAAAATTTCATGAGAAAAATGATATTGGGATATTCCCAAGAAATGATAGTGACACTGTTTGTACTGTCAAGCTTCTTTTCTGTTGTGTAACTACTGTGGTAGCAATTCATTACCTTAACGACATCTCAGTGAAGGTGGATTCCAGAGCAGCAGCAGTGAAAGCATCATCGTAGAAAATGCCATGAAACATCAAAGTCACCTCACTATGATAATATCATAGTGGCAGCTTTTAAAGCACTGATGGTTGGTTGTTCTAATTAACATCTAGTTTTAAAAAGTAATCATCTGTCCTATTTGTAATCATAAGCAGTTATTGCATGAGCTCTGTCAAAAGTCAAAATGAAAAGTTTACAAGTACAGGTAGCTTTTTGCTTATTTATCAGTTTTTAATTCAAACCTGAATGCATGTAAAAAGTAGAGGCTTATATCAGGTAATAATATGGCCATTGCCAATGAGAAATAGAAAAGGTGAGTGATGGCCCCTGAATAGTGTGGCAAGTCAGGGTAAAGCACAGATCTCTGATGAATCTCTGGTGTTTAGACTAGCATTTTCCTCTTTTCCTTTTTTGATGTACGTGAAGGGCATTTGCTCTGATGCTAAATTTTGTACATTCTTTCATAGCATAGTTGGCATCCAAATCAAAACGCAAATAAATAAAACAAAAAAAGAGAAGTACTGTATGTATCTGGAAATGTCTACAGTGAATTTGAAATTTCAAGGACAACTTGGAGGTACCAGTGATTCATGAAACAGAAATGTTAGCCAACCCTGATGTAATATTTTATATGAAGGGCTTTTCACTTACAAAGGTCTTAGTATTTAACAAAATTAAATATCCAAAGACATCCATTTCACCCTGCGCAGACTAATGATGTGCAAATCGGATTGGATGGATCTGAGAAGTCATTCAGCATACAGCAAGTGTTTATAGCAACTGAGCTAAGCGGATAAAAAAGACCCTGTTCTTTTGTGACTACAGGGGAAGGCTCTACACAGGTGGCCACAGGCGTCCAGCTAAGTTGACTGTGTCTAGGACTCCAGGCTGTGGGGACATGACCATGGCCAGCTATATTTGCTAACTACACATTAAAAGTTATGAAATGTTTATTTTTGGCTTCTCAGGCTGGGGAAAGTTAAAGATCATATCTGTAACTAAATAGGCTTATGAGCCCTCTGTACTTCAGGCCTTCTCTGTAACCTTAGTCTGTGCAAACAAACTTAGATTTATCCATTTTATAAGGGAGAAGAGATTATCATTCCTTATCAGTAGGCTACCACAAGTACTGAATTATATACAGCTGCTAACATCAGAATTATTTTTAGCCTTATGCTTTGTGAGACTAATGTTGTAGAGGACCAGCACTACCATCTGTCTGCCTCTTAGAGACCAAATTCTTACTTGCTTCTGTTGGAAGAGTTCTTTTGCCTTGAAAAAAGAGCTTGCTAGTACTATACAAGAAACTACTGATGTCAAGTCTTTAAATTTTGTTAAGGAGACCACTCCGTACAACCCATTCCATGTCCCTATAATGTGGAGCACAGGCAAGCTATGCAGATATACAACTTTGGTCATATAGGTTCATCTGGTCCTAAAAAGAGACATTTTGAATTAACACTTTCTTCCGAAAAGTATTTAACACATTGGTTTTTAGAGTTCTTACTTCTGTTCTGGACTCTATTCCCAAGGCCAGATTAAATTAGACTATACATATGAAAAAAATCTCATTAACCTGAATTTATGGAAAAGGGAGGAAGAACACACTGAGAAGTATGGATTATTTTAAGTGAAATGCAATTTTAATGCATTCAAGTACATCTGGCAAGGAGAAGTAGGCTAACAATGTTTACCTATGCACGCTTTCATGAATGAATAAGAATGCCCTGTAATTTCCTCATAATTCTGTGTTTTTGACATTCCTGCAAAAGTTATGGTAGAGCACAAAATTTTCTGACAACTAAAACAAAAAATGAAAACCATTGGAATATGTAGTGCTATTTGTCAGATAAGAGAAATACACAATTTTCTGAACAGGGACAGCATTTTTACTGACATTGAACTGAAGGTCAAGTTATTGCTCTTTACATATTTACTAGACCAAATTAGCTAATTAATTAATTATCTTCTTTTATTGAGCACCTACTACATGGTCAGGCACTGCGCTAGGTATTGAGGTTTATAGACAAATAAGACAATGTCCGTGTACTCCAGGAGCTAACAGTCTACACACAGAAGATAGCGCATAAAGATTTTATAAAAGTGCAACTTTATTCAAATGGTTGTATTTTCCTTATAAATATGGGGACATAATATTAAATCTTAATTGATGTATGTTATTCCTTGGATATTTGAGACAGTACTTTCAGGACCACACATTTAATCCAGAGCATAGAGAATTGAGAGCAACAAAAGCTTAACATGTCTACTGCATTGTGTTTCTCAAATATCAGATATATGAAATGAGCCTTTGGCCAATTTTAATTTTTTTGTGAAACTTTTAAGAGTGTAATTGGAGTTTGGGTTGTTTTTTCTTCCCAAGACATGTGGCCACTCACCATCTGCTCTTCCTGGAAGTCCAGGAGGCTAGCAGAAAGAGCTGATACTTTCCTCTAGTAAGATCTCTGAATCTGTTTGAACCCTTTGGTATGAACTTGGTTGGCCATCGAGCACAGAGAAGGTGATTTGGGATAAATCAGTGACATATCTGTTTATTGATGTCAAGAAGCCACAGCTTATTCACAATATATTCCTATCACATAATACACTGCCTAACTTTTTGGCCAACCCAATAAATGGAATCAAATCATTTTTTAAGTTAGCAGCCATTCATTCTTTTTCATTGCTGTGTAGTGTTCCATTGTATGACTATATATTTTTTATTGTACTATTTATAGACATTTGGGCCATTTCCAGGTTTTAGCTCTTAGGAACACAGCTGCTAAAAACAATTTTGTACCTGTCTTTTCAAGGGCATAAAGATTCATTTCTTGGCTAAAAAACTAGAAGTTAACCTCATATTCATATAGATATAGATACATAGATATATACACATAATTCTTAATTCCATGTGGTCCTTAGCACATTCTAGATGATCATTAAATGACTGAAGATAAATTATTAACTAATCATGTACTGTGAGGTTATCTCAAACTTATTAAAAATATTGGAGAACAAAAAATAAATAAAAAAATAAAAATACACTGCCTGGTACACAGTGTTTAACAAATGTTTGTTGAACTAAAATAAAATCAGAAGTAGAAGTTAGCACAGTATAGGAATTCCACATTGAAAGTTCAAGTAACTCAATTGTTTTAGTACTAGGATACAAAGATTAATACTCAGAAATCCTACTCACAAGAAATTTGCATTACTTTTTGGGAGGTGGACATTAGTCACTACAGTTGGGTATGTACTGAGGACCAGAGAAGCACAGAAGAAATTATAATTATAATTGATTTTGCTTTAGTAGGTTGGGGAAGGCTTTATACCCTTAAACGAGGTAGCATTTGGTTTGTATCTTTAAGAATGAGAAGACGGGGCTTCCCTGGTGGCGCAGTGGTTGAGAATCTGCCTGCTAATGCAGGGGACACGGGTTCGAGCCCTGGTCTGGGAAGATCCCACATGCCACGGAGCAACTGGGCCCGTGAGCCACAACTACTGAGCCTGCGCATCTGGAGCTTGTGCTCCGCAACAAGAGAGGCCGCGATAGTGAGAGGCCCGCGCACCGCGATGAAGAGTGGCCCCCACTTGCCGCAACTAGAGAAAGCCCTTGCACAGAAACGAAGACCCAACACAGCCAAAAATAAATAAATAAATAAATAAGTAATAAAAATAAAGGAATTCCTTTAAAAAAAAAAAAAAAAGAATGAGAAGACGTTAATCAGGCAGAGGAAAATGGAAATGTATTTAGTGCTGTTTCAGGTATACTATTGCTGTATAACAAAATACACCAAAAGTTAGCTTAAAACAATGATAATCATTTATTTTGCTCATGAATCTGTAATATGAGCAGGGCTTGAGAAGAACAGCTTATTTCTATTCAATGTGGCTTCAACTGGGTGGCTTGTCAATTTGTTGACTGGTTGTTGATTGGTAGATCAACAAGAGCCACCAGCTGGAGTCCTTTCTACAAAACTGCTTGGGCTTTCTCACAGCATGGCAGCTGGGCTTCAAGAGCAAACGTTCTAAGAGATAGGAAGTGGAAATCTCTTAAGTCCTGGGCCCACAAACTGGTACAGCATCCTTTTACTGCCTGCCAAAAATCAAGGAGAGGGAAAGAGACTTCCAGAAGTTTTGTAGTCATCCTTAATCCACCACATCTGCAGATAAAATGCTATCATCAATGTCCTACCAAATGCACAATTTGGTTAGAGAATGTAGTGAAAGCAATTGTGACAAGTGGAGGAGTAAGAAGGTGATAACAGGGAGATGACTGGGGGGGGGCACATTTAAGCAGATTGTGAAGAGCCTTTCATACTGTATTCTGAGTTTTACAACCTTTTATGCCCAGAATTGTCCTGATCATTTCTGTGTTTTGAAAGATCAACTGGGTAGCTGTGTGCAGGACTGATTAGAGGAAAGTGGAGTTGCAAACAGCATAAATGGGCAGGAGCTCTTTAATAGTTTAGGAGAAAAGTGATGAACTTGAGCATAAATGAGAATAGGGGACTAGGAAAAAAGATGGAGTCCAGTGAAATTTCAGATATAGATATAAAAGAAACTGGTTCCTAAATGGATGTTTAATTAAGAGACAAGAGAGAATCAGGGTGGCACTAAAGTTTCCAGCTTGAAAAGTGGGAGAAAATACAGAAAAGGATAAAGAGGTATAAACTTCCAGTTATAAGATAAATAAGCCATGGGGATGTAATATACACATAGGGAATATAGTCAATAATATTGTATCACCTTTGTATAGTGATGGATGGTAACTTGTCTTATTGGGGTGATCATTTCATAATGTATAAAAATATCAAATCACTATATTGTACATCTGAAACTAATGTAATACTGTATGTTAATTATAACTCAAAAAAGAAAAAAAATGAACAAAATATATAGGAGAGAAGATAAAATATTTTAATGATCAATAAATGCTGTATAAGAATTCAGAACACCGAAAGAGAATCACGTTTGGGAGAAGAGAGACAAGATGATCAGTTTAATTTAAGACATGCTTGACTTAAGATACACCTAGCATTATTAGGCTAAAAAGTTTAATAAGCAAGTGGTTGTATGAGTAAAGAAATCAAAAGAATAATTAGGTGTGAAACATCTAAATTTGTAGTTATCAAGCTTTGAGTGCTAGTTGAAACTAGAAGAATACATGAGATCAACAAGAAAGAAAATATTTTTTGAGAAAAAAAGAAACTTTTTTTAAATAAATAAATTTATTTATTTATTTATTTTTGGCTGTGTTAGGTCGTTGGGTCTTCATTGCTGTGCGCGGGCTTTCTCTAGTTGTGGAGAGCCGGGGCCACTCGTCGTTGCGGTGTGTGGGCTTCTCTTGTTGTGGGGCACGAGCTCTAGGTGCGTGGGCTTCCATAGTTGTAGCATGTGGGCTCAGTAGTTGTGGCGCACGGGCTTAGTTGCTCTGCCCCATGTGGGATCTTCCTGGACCAGGGCTCGAACCCGTGTCTCCTGCACTGGCAGGCAGATTCTTAACCACTGCGCCACCAAGGAAGTCCCAAGAAAAACGAAATTTGAAAGCAGAATCTGGGCAACAGAAAGACTTAAGCATAATAAGACTGAAAGAAATGGAAAAGGCAGTAGAGGTAGGGTAAGTGCCTTCCTTATTGATCCCATGAATCAGAAAGACCAAACATAATCATATCTGTGTCACAAAGCTGTTGGGTTAACAGTATAGTTTTACTCAAACTAATTTTTATGATCCATATATTTATTCAGGGTTACACAAATGAGAAGGTAGGAATATAATTTGTCTTATGTTTCCCAACATTATACATTTGCAGCAATTTTACAGAAGGTGGTGCTCAGTGGTTGCAAATGCAGGAACTTTAAAAAAATTCTAAAGTTATAATAGCTTTCAAAAAGATTGGAAAATAGAGTCTAAAGTTTCTTTGTATAGTATATGTGTAGAATAGCCCTCTTCCTTAAAAACGTCCTTTCGTCTTTAGCTATCAGGATCACTTATTTGGCTATGAAGTCACTGACTCATCCAATCCCTAGGATCCTAGCACAGCAGGGTAAGTAAAATGTGCCCAGCCAAAAATTCAGGAAAGAATATTACTTAAGTTGGTTAGGGGCTTTCTCTAAACTGTACCATAATTCTTGGATCATAAACTGACATTTGAATAGTATTTGCTTTGGATATTAATAATGAAGGCATCTCAAGATCTCCTTTAGTTTTTCTTTGCATATCTCTTGTGGCGAAATTTGGAAGACACAATTTACACTTTGTCCCCTGTGAGCCATAGAAAGAAAAGTTGGCTGGTAAACTCCCAAGAAAAATGTGAATGACTTTTGTCAGAACCTCTTGGTCCTATACTGCAACCACTGGAAGCTTCCTTTACTATGTATAGAACTCATCTGAATCAGAGTCAGTGGGTCTATGCCCTGCTATGGGGAATGGCTGGAAGTGGCTGGGCATCAGTGTAATTCTCAAAGGATGGTGTTACATAGACACATTTCCCTGACCCAACATTAGGAAGCTATGTAGCAACAACTAGAGGAATCAGCAGGGGGCATTGCTGCAAACAACTCTTTAAAAGTGAGAAAAGGAGATGTATGGAACTGATGGCTTGAGTGACATGAATAGTTAAAGGAAGTAAGGAATACTGCACGTTTGAGGTCTAAGAACTGCTGTTGGCTTGGGCAAGCATTAGCAGCAGTGAAGAGAATGCCAGACTTCAAGGTTTCTATCCATTTATAGTTCCATTCCAAGGAAGTACATTATCAACTCTTAAAATGAATACTTATTAAAATTTATACCTTAGTTCTAGTAGGCACTCATCAATATATTACTTCCTTTCAGTTTTACAATTTTTCTGTGATGATATTCATTGTCTTTCTCATTTTATCAGTGAGGAATCTAAGACTCATTGAAGTTAATTAACTTGCCCAAGACTACCAAATTGAGACAAGATTTAAGCCAAATCTCTTTCACTCCAGGGTCTATGTTCTTCCACTATGCAACGATGTCTCTCTAAAATCTTCTATCCTATACTCCTAACAGAAAGGGATAACATTTTTTGAGATATAATTTACATACCATAGAAGTCACCCATTTTGGGTGTGCAATTCAATGATTTATTAAAAGTGTATTTACAGAGTTGTGTAACCATCATCATAGTCTATTTGGGGCATTAAGTGCAAGAAAATATTTAGGATTCTTTGTGCTTTGCATATGGTAAATACTTAATGACTAATTTTGAGTAAGTAAATGAAAGATAGGGTAGGGAGGCACCCTCCAAGTGGGACCAGCTTCAGATGTTTTGAATCAGGACCTCATATTTTCTTGAGAGAGAGTCATCTGGAATAAGGTTACACTAGCATATATATGTAAAGTCACAATCTTCTGCTTTATTTGACCTAAACTTTCATTGCCCCTTGAATCATGTATTTAATCACTCTTTGGAGAGGAATAAGGGTGAAAATATCTCATATTTTGCTTCTGCATTTCCTCAAATTATTATTTTTCTGACAGCCTGAAGAACTATATATAAGACAGTAAACACTGAAGAACATGGATTTAACAACTAACTAGAAACTTCAGAGCAATAATGCCCGCATTCCACCAGATCTTTAAATGCCTGTTTAAAGAAACTGATTTATTTTCTCTGAGCCACTTTTTTTTCTCATCCATAACGTGCTGCTGTAACAGTTTACCACATGGAGACATTGTGTTCATACAGGGTTTTTCCTTTAGATGTGGTCTATTTTTCCAAAGGAGACAGTGCAACATGGTAGATGGAACATGGTATTAGTTGTGTGGCTTTGGGACAGATAATCAACTTTCTAAGCTTCTGTTTTGCATAAATAAAATGAATGTCATTCTGAGGCTTAAGGAGTTAATGTAGGTGACCCACCTGCTTTGGTACTTGGCAGATAGTAAGTCCTCAATAAATATTCCTGAATGAATGATTGGATGAATGGATAACTGAGTGAGGAATTTCTCTGACTCAATGAGTTTTTGTAATTATCTTCCTGCACTTGACAACAAGTGATTGTGCTACTGAGAGAGGACTGATAGCCGAGGGGAGGAAGCAAAATGGCTTAGTAGAATTGGATTGGTTAGAGAGGGAGGTCAGTAAGTGGAAAAGACAGAGTTGGAGAGACCTGGTTTCACATTCTGATTCTCTGTGGAATGTGAGGATTCATGCACTTTACTTAACCTTACAATATTTAGGCCTTAGTTTATTTCTTTTCAAAGTAGAGATGATACTCCCTATATGGTAGGGTTGGGGAGAAAATTTTTTTCTTTTATGAATTTATTTATTTTATTTATTTTTGGCTGTGTTGGGTCTTCTTTGCTGCATGCGGGCTTTCTCCAGTTGCGGCGAGCAGGGGCTACTCTCCGTTGTGGTGTGCAGGTTTCTCACTGCAGTGGCTTCTCCTGTTGCAGAGCAAGGGCTCTAGGCATGTGGGCTTCAATAGTTGCAGCACGTGGGCTCTAGAGCACAGGCTCAGCAGTTGTGGCACACTGGCCTAGTTGCTCCACGGCATGTGGGAATCTTCCTGGACCACGGATCGAACCTGTGTCCCCTAGCATTGGCAGGCAGATTCTCAACCATTACACCACCAGGGAAGCACCGGGGAGAATATTAAATAAGGTAATAAATAGAAAACATCTATCACAAAGTTTAGCTAATTGTCGTATTCAGTAAGTGTGAGTTTCGTTTCTCTCTGCCCTCTCCTTTTTTCATGTACTAACACACGTGATTTGTAGACGCTTTGTTACTTTAAAATTAGGAGAGAGGTATGTATGACTTTGTGATATGCAGGAAAGCATTTGGAGTTTGAAGGGTTTGTTACATTGTGGGTAAACATGGGGACAGGGGTGCGGCTGGGTGTTGAATTTGCAAACACTTGTGACTTCGGGTAAGTTACCCTCTCAGAGCATTAGTTTTCTCCTAAAATAGGGAAGTTAAGAGTATCCACTTCATAAAGTTGTTGTGAGGATTAAATAAAATGCTGCATTGAAAATAATTTTACAAACTTCTTGGAACTTGGTTAGGCCTTCAATAAATATTAACTATTAGCTGTTACTTCAGTTCCCCAAGTTGGATTCCCATTTTTGGACTGAACTCTCAGAGCTGGAAATGGCTGTATCGAGAATAAAGTGACATGAGACACAAACATTTAACCAGACTGGAAATAACCACCAAATTAAAAATCAGTGGTGCATGATATTAAGGATCTTACTAGAAGTCTTTTAGTTAAGGCTGGGAAATCTAACTTATGAGTTGTACTTAACTCGGGTTAGTTTTGACATTGTGCTCAAGACAGATGAATGTTGGTTCACACCCTGGTCCCTGGAACATAGAGGGTAAAGAGAGACAAAGAGGCAAACCACTCCAGATTGGTAGGTAGCAGTTTTAATAAGCAAGGGGATTTACACGTGAGGATTTTCTCAGGCCACAAGATGAGTAGATCTTTGCATCTGCCTGCCAGAATCTTAAAAGTTTATTATAGAGACCTTAACTGAGTTATAAGTCACTTATACCATCCTGAAGGTCTCAACAACACATTACTCTCTTAAGGCTGTGTCCTCAAAAATAATTCCTACTGTGGGAACTGTGGGCAGAACATAAGTTTCAAGGACAGGGGAGGGAGTGAGGAGCCTCTGATTGTGTCCAGCCTGGGGATTAACCAGCAGTCACATCCTCTTGATGACTTTCTTCAACAATGAAAGCAGCCAACATTTATGTATTTATTTAAATTTCCCTCCATTCTTCATATTCAACAAAATTAATTATTCTTTCTTTTTCTTTTATTGTTCATTTATATTTTAACAGCTTTATTGTGATATAGTTAATATATAACTGCACATATTTAACGTGTCAATTTAATGAGTTTAGACATATGTGATAGCATCACTATAATCAAGGTAATAGACATATCCAACACCTCTTAAAGTTTCCTTGTGTCCCTTTGTTCTTGTTTTTGTTTTTATTTTTGTTAAGAACATTTAACCAGATCTACCCACTTGACAAATTTTAAAGGGCACAATACTGTATTGTTAACAATTGGCACCATGTTGTACAGCAGATCTTTAGAACTTATTCATCTTGCATAACTGAAACTTTATACCCATTAAACAAGAACTCCCCATTTTTCCCACCTTCCAGCCCCTGGCAATCACTATTGTATTCTCTGCTTCTATGAGTTTGAGTATTTCAGATACTTAAAATAAGTGGAATCATGCTGTATTTGTCCTTCTGTGACTGACTTATTTCACTTACCATAATGTCCTCCAGGTTCATCCATGTTGTTGCAAATGGCAGGATTTTCTTCTTTTTTAAGGCAGAATAATATTCCACTCTGTGTATATACTATATTTTCTTTACCTATTCACCCAGACACTTGGGTTGTTTCCATATCTGGGCTGTTGTAAATAATGCTGTTATAAACATGGGAGTGTAGATATCTCTTTGAGATCCGGATTTCAATTCATTTGGATATATACCCAGAAATGGGATGACTGGGTCATATGGCAGTTCTATTTTTAGTTTTTTGAGGAATCTCCATACTGTTTTCCATAGTGGCTGCACCATTTTAATTTCCCACCATCCATGTACAAGGGTTCATATTTTTCCACATCCTTGCCAACACTTGTTCTTTTTTATTTTTTGATAATAGCCACCCAAACAGGTGTCAGGTTATATCTCATTGTAGTTTTGGCTTGCATTTCCCTGATAATGAATAATGTTGAGCAACTTTTTTTTTTTAATACAGCAGGTTTTTATTAGTTATCTATTTTATACATATTAGTGTATGTATGTCAAAACTTTTCTTATACCTGTTGGATATTTGTATGTCTTCTTTGGAGAGATGTCTGTTCAAGTCCTCTGCCCATTTTTTAAATTTATTTATTTATTTATTTATTTATTTATTTATTTATTTATGGCTGCATTGGGTCTTCGTTGCTGCACGTGGGCTTTCTCTAGTTGCAGCGAGCAGGGGCTACTCTTCCTTGCGGTGCACAGGCCTCTCATGGCAGTGGCTTCTCTTGTTGCGGAGCATGGGCTCTAGGCGCATGGGCTCAGTAGTTGTGGTGCACGGGCTTCAGTAGTTGTGGCACGCAGGCTCAGTACTTGTGGCTTGAGGGCTCTAGAGCACAGACTCAGTAGTTGTGGCGCACGGGCTTAGTTGCTCTGCGGCATGTGGGATCTTCCCGGACCAGGGCTCGAACCTGTGTCCCCTGCATTGGCAGGCGGATTCTTAACCACTGCACCACCAGGGAAGCCCTGCCCATTTTTAAATTGGCTTATTTGTGGGTTTTTTTGTTTTTTGTTTTTTGTTTTGCTATTGAGTTGTATGAGTTCCTGATATGTTTTGGAAATTAACCCCTTATCAGATGTATTTTTCACAAATACTTTCTCCCATTTCAAAGGCTGCATTTTCATTCTGTTGATTGTTTTCTTTGCTGTGAAGAAGCTTTTTAGTTATTGTTCATTTATTGTGAGGAGTGATTTAGTTCCTGAACCAAGGGATTGCCCAATGCCATGGCACATTACCCTTGCATAATTTTGAGTGGCAGTGTTCAGAGGTAGCATTTTCTCTTAAGTTGTGTTATCTCTGATCCTGACTTTATATTGAAGGCATGGCAGTAACTAAATGATGGAAAGTCCAAAGCAGTGATGATCACATATCCATGCCCCATGTGAAAAGGCTTTGTTTTAAAAAAGGGGAAAGGGCGTAAATCTCTACAAAATGTAGGGAGATGTACTCTTTCCTCAGAGTATTTCCATACCGGCAAACCAGCACTCTGAAGTCCAAGTTGTCAAGAAGCCTATGTCTCTTGTAAAGTGGGAAGAAACCACTCCACAATCCTGCTATTCTCTAAGCTTAATGAAATGCTAGCAGGCTGCCCTGCTGTTCCCCGTATCTTATATTTCCAGGCCTTGCCACCTGTGCAACAAAAGCAAGCAATCTATTTAGAAGAGTGTTTTTCATTCTCTTAACTCTGAAGGTCTTTATTCTCAGCACGAGATTATTGCAACAACTTAACAAGCCGTGTTTTCTCCCCCTATTTTCCTTTCTTTTCTTTTTTGCACCTATGTCCTTTTAAGTCCATTCAGGCCTTAGGGAAACATTTAGTACTTAAGCTTTGGTTTTTCAAGCTCAATCGGGTAGAAAATCTAACACAGAATGTGTGCACAAATGATAGCTCTGCACAATAGAGACGAACAAATAGCACAAAGAGAAAAGAAGAATATGAGTGTTCAGGGAGCAGGGCTGCACTTGAATTCAATTTCCCAACAGCAGACCTGATGCTTTCTCCCAAGATTCCCAGGTTTCAAATTGGTCATATATTGAGGGCCAGTTACCTGGACAATGGGGGGAAATGGCAGTTGGTAATTATGATCTTGGTTTCTAGGTTGTTAGGAGACTAATATTAATCCTGAAATTGTATGAGGAATGTGTTCATCTGGCCATAATTGTAAAGTCTTGAAAGCATTTACCAGCAATGCTAATTTAACTCAAATCACCCCAGGGGAGTATTTCTGTGCTAGTGGGGTTGCCAATTTATTGGTTAACTCAGGACAGTTTCTCCAGAACAGAAATAGCCACAGGAAACTCACAAAAAGATACAGGTATATATTTTCATTTTCTATCAGGTGAACAATTCAGTGTAAAGATTATCAGAGCACATTTTGTTCTTTGAAAAACGAAGTGCCTGTGTTGGCTGGCTGGCAAATGATTGCGAATGTTACTGAACTACACAGAATTTAAATCATTGTAAGGTATTAACACCAGGAGATAATAATGCTGTTTACAGAAAACACATTCAATTTGAATAAATACATCAAAATGTCTTTCACAGTGAAATATCTGTGTAAAAGAATTTTTATCCTACTCTCTCAATTTCCCTCAAAATTAAAGCATAGATTATAGGCGCCTTGTTTGTGTTTGTTTTTGTTTGGTGAGAGAAAAGAAGATTGAAAATCCCAAGAAGATTCCAAAAGTGTTACATCTTTAGAAACAAGACAAAAGAACCATGAGCATTTGCTTACACTTGCCTTTTAGGATTATTTTGTTGTTCACAATGAAGATTATTCTTTTGTTCCGTCTTTTTTCTTCAATCACTTACTTATTTCATCATAGTTGTCTGATAGGAAAAGGCAAATTTCTGAACTTTTGGAAATAAAGTTCATAAATTTCATTTTTTAGACAAAGTATTTTAAAGTTGTGTAGAGAATAGTATGAAACTAGGTAATATCATTGATTCATGGGGCCAACTCTGTTGTACATATAATTGAGTACGGGAATAATGTTCCCACAAATTTTATAGCTCTTGGATTGGAAGAGAAGTGTAGAAATAGTCTCAGAAAAGAGGTTGCTTTGTTACCAAGTCCAAGTTTGTACCGCTTACCACACGACATGCCAATAAATCAAGAGACCAGTTGTTGGGGCAAGGAATAGTGCCTTTATTTGGAAGGCCAGCAGACTGCTAAGATGGTGGACTAGTGTCCCAAAGAACAATTTTGCCTGGGTTTGGATGCTAGCTTCTTTTATAGAACAAACAGGGGGAGGTGAGGAGGTAAAGTAAAAAAGGTGATAAATTGTTGCAAATATTTCCTGTTTCTGGCCATACTTCAGAGGTAGATGTGTTAATTTCTTCTTTCCTGTAGCCATTCAGAGGTGGGCCTGGTCAGATGTTTCCTGTGAGGTTAAACTAAGGTATTTTAGCTTAACATTCATCTCATGGGAGGCAGGGTTCCTGGAGATGGGCCATTATGTGTACTTTAAGGTATAGGCAACAATCCATTTAGAGATTAACTTGTAGCAGAAGCAATAGAATATAAAGTTTAAAGTAAAAGAAACAGATCCAATATGGAGTCTGATTTGTTCTTCCCTATTACAGCTTTATCTACTGACAAGATTATAATATTCAGTTTGTCTCTACCACCGATGATAATGATTTGGCATCTTAACATTAAGCAAATACCAGGAATAATGGGGATAGAATACAGTATTCATATAACCACTAAAATAAATGATCCAAAAAAAAGAAATCTTTCCCCACAGAGTGTTGTTTTAAACGTGTATACACACATGTATAAACATATATAAATATAAACACAATGTATATATGTACATTTGCATACATATATAAATATATATCTCTATATTAACAAAGTTGTCGAATAATTTTTGTATGTTGACAGCTGAATGGTTGTATAGCAGGTTTGTTTGAAGATTTCAATAGTTGTCCTGTTTAGGGAATAAGTATTCATAAAAATACTTGGGAAGATAGAATTGGCCCAGTCTCTTAGATGTGGTTCATTCATGTTATAACTGGATCCTACTCTGAACAACTTGGTGTTTCTAGAAGACTATGTAAGGAGTAGCTGTAATCACATGTGCCTTTGTTATTAGATAATTCATCACACTGCTAATGGTCAATACTCCAAGTTGTAAATATAAGAAGCAATTAGATATTCACTAAGATAATTGTTGTTTGCTATTGTGTTGTATATATTTTGGATATTAACCTCTTATCAGATATATAATTTGTAAATATTTTCTCCCATTCCTTAGGATTGCCATAGATTGCTTTTGCCCTCTGTTGATTGTTTATTTTGCTGTGCAGAAGCATTTTAGTTTTGTGTAGTCCCAGTTTTTTATTTTTGCCTTTTGTGCTTTTGGTGTCCAAGACCAATGTAAAGGATCATTTCCCCTTAAGTTTCTCCTAGGAGTTTTACAGCTTCAGTTTCAGATCTTACATTTAAGTCTTTAATCCATTTTTAGTTAATTTTTGTGAGTGGTGTAAGATAGGGGTCTGGTTTTATTCTTTTGCATGTGGATATCCAGTTATCCCAGCATGATTTATTGAAAGGACTCTCGTTTCTTGGCTCCCTTGTCAAATATTATTTAACCATATATGCATGAGTTTATTTCAGGCTCTTGATTCTGTTCCAATGCTCTACATGTCTATTTTTATGCCAGTACCATACTGCTTTGGTTACAATAGCTTTGTAGTATAGTTTGAAATCAGGAAGTGTGATGCCTCTAGCTTTGTTCTTCTTTCTTAAGATTGCTTTGGGTATTTGGGGTCTTTGGTAGTTCCATACAAATTTTAAGATTGCTTTTTCTATTTCTGTGAAAAATGCCATTGGAATTTTGATAAAGATTGCTTTGAATCTATAGATACCTTTGGGTAGTGTGGACATTTTAACAGTATTATTTCTTGTGATTCATGAACATGGGATATTGTTCCATTTATTTGTGTCTTTTCTGAGTTTCTTTCTTCAGTGTCTTATAGTTTTCTTTGTACAGATCTTTCATTTCCTTGGATAAACTTATACCTAAGTATTTTATTGTATTTGATGCTTGTGTGAATGGTATTGTTTTCCTTATTTCTTTTTTTTTTTTTTGATAATTCATTAGTGTATAGAAACACAACTGATTTTTGTATGTTGATTTTGTATCCTTTACTGAATTCATTTGTTAGTTTTAACAGTTTTTTTGTGGAGTCTTTAGGGTTTTCTGTATATAAGATTATGTCATCGGCAAACAGAGAAAATTTTACTTCTTCATTTTTGATTTGGAGACCATTTATTTCTTTTCCTTGCCTAATTGCTCTGGCTAGGACTTCCAGTATTATGCTGAAAGTAAGGGGTGAAAGTGGGCACCCTTGTCTTGATCGTGATCTTACAGGAAAAGCTTTCAACTTACCATTGAATTTGATGTCAGCTGTGGGTTTATCATATATGGACTTTACTATGTTGAGGTATGTTCTCTCCATACCCAACTTGTTGACTTTTTATCATGCAAGAATGCTGTAGTTTGTCAAATGCTCTTTCTGCATCTATTGAAATAATCATATGATTTTTATCCTTCCTTTTGTTAATGTAGTATATCACATTTATTGATTCACATGTGTTGAACCTTCCTTGCATCCTAGGTATAAATCCCATTTTATCAAGGTGTATGATCCTTTTAATGTGCTATTGAATTCAATTTGCTAGTATTTTCTTGAGAACTTTTGCATCTATATTCAGCAGGAATATTGGCCTGTAGTTTTCTTTTAGTGTCCTTATCTGGCTTTCATATCAGGGTAATGCTGGCCTTGTAAAATGAGATTGGGAGTGTTTCCTAAGAGAGTTGATCTTAAGCATTCTCACCACATACAAAGGACATTTATAACGAAGTGAAGTGATGGATATGTTAATTAGCTTGATTGTTATAATCATTTCATAGTGTATACATATAGCAAAACCGCATTGTACACCTTAAATATATAGAATCTTTGTCAAGTATACTTCAATAGAGCTGGATACAAATAATAAATAATTGTTAAATAAAAATTAATGCAACATTAAGCATAAAATAAATCATGTTTAAAAATGGAAAATACATTATCTTGAAATTGCCAGACATATTAAATTAAATAAATGGTATTTTTTTCTTAAAAAAGTGGAGATAGCAGTTTGAATCTGCATCTAGGATAACATAAAAAGCTATCATAACAATTTTGTGTAATTATGACTCATGTTCCTCTTCCAAGCTTGCTTGAACTGTGTTTCACATGTCAGTATATGTCATTAACTGGTCATAAACACTAGAAATCTAAGAATTATATTCAACTGACTACTGCTTATGTCTAAGTCACCACTCCAAGTTTGCCATCCAGTGCTCCTAATTTTAACTCAAAAAAATTTTCACATCAGTTCCTGGCCTTTTCTGTTCCTCAGTCTCACTGTCTTAGTTCAGTGTGTTATCTCAATGCACTGGCCTTTTAACCAGTCTCCTTAACTCTACTCTATTAAACTCCATCTTACAGTCAACACCGCTCCTAGAATAGCCGTTCTAAAATACAGAATTAATTTTTTTGATTATCAACTTTGATGACTTCCCATTGTGCACAGAATCAGGTTGAAACCTGATTGGATACCAAGCTCCTGAATCCTGAAGGCTTGAATACCAAGGCTTCCTTCCCATGGTCATCAACTACCAGGCCCTTCCATGGACATTACAATTCAGTTTTATTTCTCTGAACATACTTTATAATTTCTTCTCTTTAGCCTTTGGATTTGCCTTTTATTTTTCCTGGATTGACTTTTCTTTTCTTCCCTCAGAGAATTCAGACCCATCCTTCAAAACACTCTAAAACATTAACTCCATATAGATTGTCTTCATGATTCCCTCAGACAGAAGAACCAGTCAACTGGTCTCCTGGATTTAATTTATATGCCTTTATTTTAAGCTTTGTTTGTTTTTTTTAAAAATAGTAATCTTTTATTTATTTATTTATTTTTATGTTTATTTTTGGCTGTGTTGGGTCTTCGTTTCTGTGCGAGGGCTTTCTCTAGTTGCGCAAGTGCGGGCCACTCTTCATCGCGGTGCGCGGGCCTCTTTCACTATCGCAGCCTCTCTTGTTGCGGAGCACAGGCTCCAGACGCGCAGGCTCAGTAGTTGTGGCTCACGGGCCTAGTTGCTCCGCGGCATGTGGGATCTTCCCAGACCAGGGCTCGAACCCGTGTCCCTTGCATTAGCAGGCAGATTCTCAACCACTGTGCCACCAGGGAAGCCCTTTAAACTTTGTTTTTGAAAAAATGTTTGCTACACCATAAGAATGAGCTCCCTGAGAGAAGGGACTAGGTTTTATTTTTTAAAATGCCTCATTATGTAGCATAAAGCTTGACACATGGTGAATGTTCAGTAAGCATTTGCTGGTTAGATGGATGGCTGAATGAAAATCAATCAAAATTGTTAAGCACTAGATAAAGTTATAAAGTAAACAGCAGGACTTACACCCCTCGGTAAGCACATAGGGATTTTATGCTGCTTTCTAACCAGTCTTGGTATCACCCAAGTCTCTCCTCTTTGGTGGAGAACTCAAGAGTCCAGAACTTTGATAGTTCTTCGTTCTCTAAAAGTTAATGTCCTTGTGCATTAGTTCACTCATCTATAAAATGTTTAATTATAGAACCCACCTCATAACATTTTGGTAAAGATGAAATGAGTTAATGCATGTGAAGCAACCAAAATTATTTCTGGCATGGCACTCAAATGCATTTTATTAGTTTTTAATTATTATAATGATTGCTTATGGTTTCAATTACCTAGGGCTTTGTTGATCAGTGACTTGTGGGTCTTCAAATGCACCTCTACTGAAGTCTTAATGATTGAGAATAATATGGGGTTCTTTATTTCTTCATGAAAATGTATGATTTTACATAACTTTAATAGGACATGCCAAAGAAATGGTTTATGTGTGAGAATTTTGAGCACTATGATGGCTTTTAGGTAAGATAACTGAATGGGTCTTTTTCCACCAAATCACAATTTCCAACTTTAAGTATTTATTGAAGAGTCTCTCTTCACCCTGTATGATGCTGCATACATACTGAGGGTTATGAGGGAAGAATGAAAGAAAAAGATAAGACTTTATTAAACACAGTGGAAACAATTTTTAATCTAATAAACATAATGTATTTTGTGGAAGATTGGACTTTAAATATTATAGAAATTCAGAGAGCGCATATAGTGGATTTGGGATAATCATAAAAAGCTTTTTGGAGAGAGAACCATGATTGATAGGTAGGTTAGGATGAGAAGGTAAGAAACACAGAGAAAAGACAAGGCACAATATCAATTTGAGAGGACACTTGTCTGTCTATTAAATGACAAGAATGAGCACTGCTGCCAGTGGAATCTCCTAGGGTGCATTTGAGTTCCTATTCCTTATCCAAAAGTCTCAAGATGTAATACCAGTTCTTACCAAGTATCAAATATTGGTTACTGCACTAGGACTACAGAAGGGGAAAACCTCATGTAAAGAATGTTATACAGAAGATAGATTCATGTTTTATTGGTGGTGGGCAGACTGGGTAGGAGGAAAGGGATGAAGATTTGATAATTTGTCTTCAGAGTCACCTTCAAACTCTGAAATGATAAGTTTTTGATAATGAAAGTTAGTTTTCAGTACTATGCATTGATTTTTCTGGACATATATTGCATTTTTACCTACAGTTCAAAAGAGTCTTCATGTGTTCTTTGTTAGGACTTTTATCTTTTTTATTCCCTAAGGAAAATCTATCAGTACAAAATGACTCTGGAAATGAGCATTTATTTGTAAAGGATTACTGAGCAACTGGGGTGAATGGTCCTTTTTTATGTCTGTAGTTCTTGGAAAGCTTTTAATTATTAGGAAATGCCCTGGGTTTCCATAATTATTGTTGAAAAAAATTGGTTTTCTGGATATATTAATGGCTGAAAAAATCATCTAAGTCTTCTATAATTTGACCACATATATCATTCTGTGTATAGTGGGCACTTTCCCTCATCAATGTAAAGAATGTCTTTGATGATGTAATGGCAAAATCATTGCATCATATTCTTCCTTTCAAATGACATTCTGATTTTCTTTTGAACATTCTTATTAGCTTAGGAATTAGCATAAACTGGTAGTCTTATATCAGGCATCTGAAAAATCTACTGTATCATGACTATTATAGGTTAGATCAAGCAGGACATGGCATATGGCCCACTGTCAGAGAGAAGCCTGTCACTTTATAGAATCTTTATATTAAAAAAAAAGAACTATAAATATAATGCTGCTCAGTTCTCTGCACTAGAACATGGGCTTTGAGCTGTTTTTATAATTATATATTCAATAGAAGACTGTTGAAGGGCACAGGTTTGCAAGTCTGGCAGCCCTGGGTTTGAGTCCTATTTTCACTCATACTGAGCTGTAGTCTCTCAGCCTCCTCATCTGTAAAATAGGATTAAATAAGCCAATGTATATAAAATGCTTAGTAAATAGCATTAGTCTGGGTAGGGGGAATGACATACAGTGATCTCTGTCTACATACTCATAATTTATTTTGTGATTAATGGAAACCACTTATAAAATAAAATACTTTCCCCCAAACTCTTTTATTCATTTGATCCTCAGGGCCTGAACTCAATGAATAGAGTGGAAATACAACTGGCGAAACTCTAAAAGAAAGGCCTAATTGATGAATTCTGGTGTTCCCATTTGAGGCCTCTTCACCATGCCAACAAGAGAGAGACACCTTCATTGTTTGTACCACTGATGTACCCCTTTCACTCCTGTATACCATGTGGTCAAAAGCCCCATGGAAATGGGTTTCTAGTTATTAGAATTCAATGATTTTGGAACATGATTAATTTCTTCTCTATGTCCCTGTCAGTAAAATTGAAATAATAATGTTTACACTACCTACAACAGCATGGGCATAAAGATAAAACGTAATTATATTAGTAATAGAAAACACAGTTGGAATGCTCACTCTGTGCCAGCTATTGTTCTGAGTGCTCTGCATATATTAACCCATCTATTCTTCTAAAAACTTTTTAGAAGAAAGGTGGGCACTACTATACATCCCAATAGGGCAGTTGCAGCATCTTCCGTTTTTAATTTGTCCTATACGTTCCAATGAAGAATCTACACACTTAGCTGTTTATACACAAAAGTTATATAACTTAATGATAGAGCTGGAATATGGATTGAGGTAGTCTGGCTCTACACGATACCAACACCTCAGAGATTTTGACAGCATTTTGCATGCAGTAAATAACAAAGGACTGGAATGATCACACATACTTTGGCTATCTAACTGTGGATAAGAGGAGTCTAAGTGGATTGGAGAGTCCCACTTGGAACCAGCAAGGGAAGGAACCAAAAGCTGGTTTTACTTTGTAATAGGCATTTGAGGAAGTCTATGAAATGCAGTTGTTTTAAGAATAAAATGGGAGGAATGTGGAATTGACAACCAATTTTTCTATGCAGTGGAACTGGTTGAATAATGTTTCCATTTATTCATTTATTCACCAATTTCACTATCAGGCATTATGCTAACAGTTGGTAACATGGAGATGAAAAAGATGCAGTTTTGGGGACTTCCCTGGTGGCGCAGTGGTTAAGAATCCGCCTGCCAATGCAGGAGACATGGGTTCGATCCCTGGTCTGGAAAGATCCCAAATGCCGCGGAGCAGCTAAGCCCGTGTGCCACAACTACTGAGCCTGTGCTCTAGAGCCTGCAAGCCACAACTACTGAGCCCTCGTGCCACAACTACTGAAGCCCGCACGCCTAAAGCCCGTGCTGTGCAACAAGAGAAGCCACCGCAATGAGAAGCACGCCCACCGCAACAAAGAGTAGCCCCCACTCTCTGCAACTAGAGAAAGCCCGCGTGCAGCAACAAAGACCCAACGCAGCCAAAAATAAATAAATAAAATAAATAAATTTATTTAAAAAAAAAAAGAAAAAGATGCAGGTTTTTTTTTTTGTTTTAAAGTGTCCACTGTCATGTGGAAGACAACAGGTGTTGGTTGTCATTCTGCCATCTATTATTAGAATGAACTTGAGTCACTCAATTGCTATGATACTCTATTCCCTCATTTATAAGTGAGGATAAATATCCTGCATTTCTGTGAATATTAGAGATGGGCTGTAATAAGTAGTCACTGAATAAATAGCTGTTAAAATGTTGTGTGGGTGGAGCATGTAGGGAGTTGAAGTTATAGAACCAAATTGCACACCCTAGTAAGGGTCACAGGGAATCACTGAAGGATATTTAGCAGGGACATGGCATGATCAGGTTTTCATATTGAAAGGTTTCACCTTGGTAGCAGGAAGGAGGTTGAGCAGCACAGGGACTAACCTGAAGGATAGGAAATTCATGAGGAAAGTATTGAAATAGAGGATGAGGGCTTACAAGGTAAAGAGAGGCTGTGAACTTGGAACAGAGAGAAGATAGAACAGATTTCCCTATATCTTAAATAGTGTTATTTTATGGGATTTAAAAATGGAATCTTAGGGAAAGCAAAGCATTAAGACAAGTATTTTTTGCAGACAAATCCTGTTTAAAACATCTCTTGGTTTTGAGGCAGAAGAAAGATAGGTTTTCTGGATGTTAATTTTCTGCCTTTCAGCTCTCTCCATCTCCCCTTCGCAAGGGTCAGTAGGGATCACTTTCCTTTGGGCATTGGCACCCTTCCTCAACTCCTTTCTAGGCACATATATCACCACACTGCACTTTAGACGGTCTCCCTGAACAGATGAAGAGCTCAAAGAATGAAGAGTGTCTTTTTCTGAATGCCCAATACTTAGATAATGCCTGGCATAGAGCAGGTATTCAGTAAATGTTTGTTGAATAAATGAATGAGTAAACAAGTAAGAGCATAGTAGTTTAGCATAAGATCCCTGAAGTAGGCCTGATAGCTTTTGAATCCTGATTCCACCACCAATTACTAGCAAGATAACAACCTTCTAAGCCTGTTTACTCATTGATTAAATGGAAATTCCAATATCATAGTGTTGCAGTGAAGTTAAATGGCACAAATATATGCAAAGTGCTTAACCTACTCCCTGACACACATTTATTTAATTAAACGAGAGCTGTCACTATTACTATCAATATTACTATCTTGAAGACAACTAGAATCTTAATTCCTAACAATTTTCCTCCATCCCTGTACTTTCTGCTGCTCAATATAACCCTGATTTTAAAAATCAAATTGATTGAACCAGATGATTCTATTAACTAAACATGCTAAACACTAGGATAGATTGATTATTCTTTTCTGTCATTATTCCAGCTTACTCCCTCACTTTCTGCCCCATGCAATCAAAGCCCTAGCATATATCTATATGTCTATATCTCTATAGGCCCATATATGAGAGATATATATAATATACATACACACACATCTCCTACCTAACCTATTGTTCCATATATCATATAAAAGATATATATGTATATATACACATTGAGGAGATATATATATGTATATATATATTATATAACCTATATGTCCTATATATCATATAACTCTGTAGCTATAGATATTTCCATGCCATAGAAAAGTATTAAAGAAGGAAGATCAGATCATTGGGAACCCAGAAACAGAAATAGCTTGACCTTTTCAAGGTAGTGAGGCAAGTAGTTGTCTGTGAAGAATTAGACCAATATAAACAGGAGTCACTGGGACAAATGGAAAGTAGATTTCACAGCTTTGTTTTCTTAACAACTGACCAAACATGAAAGATGAAACTCAATATGTGACAAAGACTCCCTTTTATACACTTCCTCTAGCACCTTCCATGTTTCCAAATAATTTGTTTGAGAAGCACACTTTGTGCTTTTTATTAAATGCATGATTGGGCTGGATTTCTCTGTATTAGGAGACTTAATTTGCCAGTGAACTATTGCTCAGGTTGGCCATCTGGAAAAATAAACTCCTCAACAGCCATGTAATTTGTCTTTTGTCTGGTTTCAGGCAGTGGATTTTGGGGGATTAGTATTGAGCAAATAGCAAGCAGACGCTTTCCTGGCTCCTTGAAGCCATCTCCCTTCTCCAAAGGGGCATCTTGCTAAGTCACAATTTAACAAACGGTCCTTTTATACATTATAGGAGTAGCAATACTCCCATAATGCCTTTGTCAACACTATGTATATATGAACCTAATTTAAAAAAACAAAACAAAACAGCTTTTCCTTTTTGACATGGGGAGGCAATGCCATGTGGACCAAAGCCTAAGGTCAGGAAAGCATATTGTCTGGAACACAGGCCAGCGCACCAGCTGTGCCCTTGCACCAGAAGGTGAGGGGGTGGCAGGAGGAGACCTTTCTCTCTCAGCTCAAATGCTAACTCCACACACCCCAACCCACCAAGGTACTAGGCTGGTTGTTTGGGAAATGTCATAGGAGACGATCCCCATATTTGACCAAAACTAATTGTATTTTTTCTCCCAAGGCTTAAATACCAGGTCACCTTTATTAGACCTCAGCATGTAAGAAGCAGGGCTTGGCAAGCCAATGTCAAAAAACTGTGTTCACTCAGAAAAACACCACAGTTCCTGATAGCTTGCACTTGTTACAGTTCCAGGTACAGTTACATAACCACTCTCCCCTTTCCTTTTCTCCATAAGAAAACAATTAGAGGGACACCCAAGTTGTGGTTAAACTATGGGCTAAGCATTCAGATAGACTTGTTTTTTCCTGGCCTGATTCTGTGACTTATTAGCTAAGTAACCTTGGCTGAATTACTTAACCTCCTAAGCCTCAGCTTTTCCTCACATATAATGGGGATAACATAATAGTCATAGACTTATGGTGATTCATGGGCTTATGGTGATTCCATGAGATAATGTAGACAAGTGAAGGTGCTACCATAGGTCTGGCAAAAGTACTCAACACATTTAAAAAATAAAATTAATTAGGACAAATGTACACTTGTTAGGCTCATACCACATACTTCCACACACTGTGTTAGGTTTTGAATATAATAATTATACTTACTTTTTATAGTTGCATTCTGTGCCAAGAACTAGGACAAGGACAGCTACTATTTCTATGGTATAGGAATTGTTGAAACTCAGAGGAGTTATCTAGTATTTCCAAGTTCATTTGTGGAGTCAGGTTTTAAATTAGGATGCTCAGACTTTTTGTGTGTACCAAATTGCTAAAATCCTGATTACAGGGGGAAAATGTAAAACTTCATTCAGTTGCCTTAGTGTTTAAGCAGTAACTTACTAATTTTATACTATTTCTCACAATCTTCATAGAACAGTGGCCACAAGTGGGAAGTGCCTTCGCCTAACTCTGTTTAACATGTATGCTTAATGGCTTTATCCAAGACTAGTGCAAAAGAAACCAGTTCCTTCAGATATCCTGTTAAGAAGATTTACCATCAAAGTGAAAAGCTACTGTGTTCTCCAACTCTGTATTAGTTTGCTAGGGCTGCTATAATAAAGTACCACAAACTGATGGCTTAAACAGCAGAAATTTATTGTCTTTCAGTTCTGGAGACTAGACATCTGAAATAGAGATGTTGGCAGGATTGGTTTCTTCTTAGGGCAGTGAGGGAGACATCTGTTGCAAGTCATTCTCTTAGGCTGTCTTCTCCCTATGTCTCTACATCCCTGTGTCTCTCCCCTTTATGTATATCTCTGTGTCCATGTTTCCTCTTTTTCTAAAAACACCCATCTTATGGTATTAGAGCCCACCCTAATCACCTCACTTTATTTAACTTGATTACCTCTGTAAAGACTCTGCCCTCCAAATAAGGTCAAATTCTGAGCTACTGGGGTAAGGTTAGGATTTCTACATCTGAATTTAGGGCTAGGGGTGGCACAGTTCAACCCATAACAAGCTCATTAGTGAGAATATGCCTTGTCTGCTGCAGAGTTTAATAAGTATGTGTTGAATTAGAATGCACACCATCAGCCTCAATCTATAATCTCAGGGCCTTTTTTTTTAAATTGTTTTCACTCTCTTTCTCTGTTACCTACCATCCCACCAAACCCACCAAACTTTAGTCCTTTCTATGCAAATTCTTTTTATTTGACACTTTTCATTTTCCTTTATGTCTTTTTAGGGAAAGCCCTGGATATGCTCTTAACAGAAAATATAATTCTGTAGTAGAAAATGTTGCTTGCTTACCCTGAAGTCATTCTCCCCGAAAGGTTCTTTCTTATTGTGACAACTTGCCCCCAAAATGCCAGATAAATGTTTCCCTTTCTTTTCATAGTTTTGTTTTGTTTTTTACAGCTAAAGGCAAAATGTCTCAACCTTAGCACTATTGACATTTTGGGCCAGATAATTCTTTGTTGTCAAAGGCTGTCCTGTGTGTTGTAGGATGTTTAGCAGCATCCCTGGCCTCTGCTCAGATTCCAGTTTCACTAGCCTAGTTATGACAAAAGTGTATCCAGACATTGACAAATGTCCCTTGAAAGGAGAGCAGAATCACCCCTGTCTGAGAACCATTGAGCTAGAGTAGGCATATAAGGCAAAGTATGGCAGATGGTAGGCACCCAAGAAATGATATTTTCGTTTCCTAACATTTCCATGACTTTGGATATTCTCTAAGTCTGTTTCAGCCTTCTTTCTTTTCAATAAATGTTGGCCACTAAGAACGAATAACATCTTAGAGTTTCAACTTCATCCAGGATGTGTCCTAAAGATGTCCTGTTAATCTCTCCAGGTCTTCCGAATGCCCTACTAGGCATTTCTTTTAGATTGTCTAACCATCACCATACAATAAGCATGCCTGAATAAAACTCACAATTTTACCCACTCAAAACACTTCCTTTCCTCATTTCACTATTTTAAATAATAGACTCACTTTTCCTAGCCACATAAACTTGTGAGGTGTAAGTGCATGCAGCCTCTTAAGCACTGTTGCCTCTGGTGGACCTAAGTTCATATTCTACCACTTATTATGGGCAAGTCATATAAACTCTGAACCCATTCACACATATATAAGTGTAGTTTTGAGGCATAGAAATGGTATGAAAATGACATAATTATCAGGGTCTTAATAAATGTCAGATAACATTGTTTTATTAGGAATAATGAGGTAAACAATTTTATACAGAATAATTTCCTGCTTACCATCTAAAAGCTTATGTAATGAGTAAGTTACATTAAAAAAACATCAAAGTAGGTACATAAATGAAATGGGATCTTAGAGAAAGAATGAGAAACATTAACATTAAATATATGCATAATAACATGTACTGGTTATTTATCATGTATTTATCATATGTCAGGAACAATCTGAACTTTCAAGTATAGTATATTGAGGCCTTTCTGAGGAAGTAGAAATAGTACTAAATTGAGGAGCATCCCTAGCTCTCATACTTAGTAGTTATGCAACCTTAGGCTCATTGCTTCTTTATATGTCTTAGCTCATTATCCACAAAAATTGGATAATATCCCTACCTCATTGGGTTGTGGTTGTGTTTGTGATGAAAACACTGGAAGGACAAAGTGTTTTGCATGGAATCAGTGACAATCCTCTTTCAGCTAAATGGTATCCTGGTTGTGATTCAGAGATTTCCCCAAACCATGTTGTGACAGAGGGCTCAAACACTTGATAATGCCTAATTCATCAGTAAGGTGGTCACTATATCATGTTAGCCTAGACTAGAGAATCTTAAAATATCAATGGAATGCAAGAAGATGCTTTTTTCAGAGTGGTTAATATTAGTTCTAGGGTTTTGTTGGAGGCAAATGTGCACTCAAGATAATTCATAGATTTTCTGGGAAAATTCTAAGTACTGTAAAAGCTGACTCTTCTTCCTAATAAAGTGAGCATAGGTCAGCTGAAGCCCAAGTTCACACATTCTACACCTTTGTTATTCCTTGTCCTTCACTGGCATTAGTGCTAATTTGGGTGATGGAACACCTGATATTTCTTGCCATTGCACTTGTCCAGAATTTTGGTGCCATTAGATACTTCTAGTATGTAGTATGATAAGTTCCATGTAGGTGGAAAAACTCTTCTCCTGTGAATTGTGTGTCAACTGTAAGGAAGGAAAAAGAATGTTCCCTCTACCTTTCTGAGTTCTTAGCTGAGACCCCTGTAATAAAAGACATATTAACAGGAGAAAAAACAAACAGAAATTTATTAATATGTATACCTCATCTATATATGGGAACTATACAGGGAAAAATGAGTAAATCCCTGAGGTGGCTTAGAATTCAGGCTTAAATATTATCTTAATAGATAAAAGGGAGGGGGGGATGCAGGCCTCTTAGGGGAGAGTGAATGATTTGTAGGAAAGTTGAATGGGCCCTTAGAAGAATGGGTCCTCCTTAGATAGGAGGTATGATGGTTTGTGACAAAGTTTGTCTGGGTGTGATGTCGACTTCTAGTCTCCTCACTGGTGACAAGAGTCAGTCTTCCCTGGTTGATGAATCTCCCTGGGAGGGGATTTATAATAACTGGGTTCCTTTTGGAGGATCTGTCTTTAGGCAGATAAGGTGAGTTCAGAGAAAGCCTCTCCCTGCATTTGCTGTTTTTCAAGTGCCTACAGCTCAAAATGATCAATATGTCAAAGCAGAATATTTTGGGGTGGCATGTCCTGAACTCCTACAGTTATATTTTGGAGAGGCATATTCTGCCATCCTTCACAGTTTTCCTATGTTAAATTCAGAAACTAGGATGATTGGTGAGCTACTTGTCCGCTCTGAAACTATGTGTTCTCCAGGAAGCGAGGCTAATATCTGCAGCTCAGGAGCCCTAATAACCTAACTACAGAATCTCTACAACACACACCAGACACAATGCCTGCTGACTTTTGTAAATCCAGGAGGCGGTATTGGCCTCTCACATATAGTGCTACAAAGGACCCTTAGAAGTCCCCATCTTTTGTTTGAAAAGCAAGAGAATGACGTGGTGTTATTGCACCACAAGCCCCTAGTGCCCTTGGAGTGAATCTTCAGAGGATTCTCCGGGAGGAAAACTTCATCCTGAGGTTCAAAAAAGAATTTCTAGAGGGAGTAAGATTTGTTTAAATCTGTGTACTGATTGATTTCTCAAATGGCACTAGGAGTTGGGGGTTGATGGGTAGCAAGGAGTGGGGAGAATGAAAAGGCTGCCTTTCTTATTACATGCTAAAACCTGTCACTTAAGGGCACGTGCCTTAATTTTTTCTCTTTCATGCATGGGTACCCTGTTTGCTAAAGGGGTTGTGAAAAGTTGCCAAGGGATAAATTCAACTGTTTATGAGAATCATTACGTGGTTCTGTGTTTATTTTCCTGGCACTCTCCATGATCTACGATTTGGAGCTGAACAGCTGTTTTCTGGTGCTTGTAAATAAAAGTATTTAAATATGTCTTAAACACATTGTTTAGAAAGTGTACCCCAAACAGGCTGCCTTTCTAGTATTAGGGAACCTATAAGAAGGAAAGGAAATGTTATCATTTGACTACTGCTAACATTTATTGTGTGACTGGTATAGTGTTACAGTCTCTTAGGGCTGGTTATAAAGATGGTATTTAAGTGGGTGGTTCCTGCAGGCTTCCGACCAACTTAGAAGCATTTCTCTTTCTCAGGTTTCAGCTACTACCTCCCCTAAGTGGGAGCTGGAAAAGGCAAATAAGAAGACCTTTGAAGCCACACAATGTCTGGTCTGTTTTGGCCGTGTCGTAATATAACTGACATTATAGCAGAGTGCAGGATAATTCATGTCAGAACGATACAAGCCCTCATTTCCTTTATAACAGGGAACAGAATGTGCACTGCCACGCTTCTGGGCAACTACTTGCTCCCTGACTAGAGAAGATGATGACTGAGTCAACCGTTGACCTGAAAGTGCTACCAAAATGGCTATAGCACAGTAAAAGTTTATCAAAACAACATTAAAAAGCTGAGCCTTTTAATTCAAAAGCGTTCCTCTTTTCCTTCACCCATGCTCCCAGAAGCCTATCTCATGGATCCTGAGGACATTCAGTCTGGTTCTCCAACATGTGTGTGACTGGAAAGCCAAAGCCTAGTCATCATTGTACTGGGTAAGCAGGACTAAGACTTACCTATTAAGTACTCATCTGTGTTGAGCTGAGAAGCCATTGCTCTCCCATAGGCTTTGAAAAAGAGCGTCTCCATATCCCTCTGGTTACTTGGCAAAGGAAAGACAACAAAAGAAGTCAGGATTGCCACATTGTTCTATAAGGACAAAAATGATTGTTAGGGCATCCCTGTAGATTTGTGGAATAAAAGTGTACAGACCCGATGACCTCTCTAATAAACATGCTTAAACTCCTGAGGTTGCCAAGGGCTCCCTTTCTTTTAAACCGAGGGTTTTGACTTTGAATCATTTAGCTGGGGTGTAGCCTACTCTACATGGTTCAGTCTTGGAGATTCCTGGTACATCCTGAAGGCATCAGATTACCTTACATCCAGAACTATTTGCCAAGATGTGAAGGAAAATTTGCTTAATGAAGGTAACCATTTTGGGACCTCTGCATCCAGCCTCATTTCAGACTTTTGTCTAAGACTGCAAAATGTCAAATGCTAGGCTGACCATGTATTGTGATAAGACCTGACTGAACCCTTTAATTCAAAAGGGTGAGCTGAAAAGAAAGAATCCAGGGGAAATCTTCACTTCCTCAAATCTGATTGAAGGTTGAGAGGGATCAAGGGAAATTTCAATAGCTTGGAAACTAGTCCCCAGGACAACAATGAATAAAGCCTGGAAGAAAAGAAAGGAAGCCTTGATGATTAGCTCCCCCTGTGGAGAGAGTCTCTGCCACTTGGCTCCCTTTGATGAGATTACAGACTTCTGAAACTTGTTCCCACAAGGAAGGTAGACATGTTGAAAGAACATCCTTCTAAGTAGGCAGGGAACACATTCCTTCACTCTTGGGAAAGTATACTGTTTTGCTCTCTGGAATGACTTAATCATGTTTTCAGCCCTGAGACCACAGCTTTGCTTCAAGAGGTTCTGAGCCAATCCAGTCTAAGTTGAAGCTCAGATTCATTTGAGGAAGTTGCAAGATTTTCAAATAGCCAAAGCATTGTGGTTTTATGTTTATATAATATTCCTCAATCGAGTGGAGAGAACTTAATGGTCCTCTTACATTCCTTGTCCTTAAGATTGCTCCAATTGCATTTCTCCATGGTCCCCCCATGCACCACCCTGTTGGTTGGGGAAGGAGGATCCAAGCTAACTTTCTATTGATTTGGATATCATAACCTGAGAAATAATTTCTGCCCCTTCTTCATTTCATAGGCCCTCAACTCTTACTCTACACATATACTTCAATTTATACTCTCATAATTTAAGACACTTAGAGTTGAACAGGATTTTAGTTTAGAGTTAAACTTCCCAGCCTAAGTGGGAAGTCCCATTCCTAACTGATGGTCCCTAAGTCTTCCTCAAAACTATCAGTGTCAGGAGAACTTCTTTGTTGACTTAAACCTATTTCGGTACAGCTTGTCTTTAATTCACATCCTCCACATACACCTCTCCTCATGTCACTGCCTTTCCCAACCTCATTTATCATTCAAGGCCCAGCTTAGTCCTACCATTTCTTTAATGATTTCTTAGACTAAATACGATCATATAAACTTATAAATCCAGAAGAATCATAGAATCTTAGTTAAATCCAGAAGAGGGGGTACAGGTGTTCCAGTATTGTCTCCTCATTTTACAGATGTGGGAACTGAAGCCAAGGGAGATCTGATAAGAAACCAGGTCATATCCTATATTTTGACATCCTCTCTAATGCAGCCATAAGCAATATATATATTTTTAAAACACTGTGAATATGTTTGTATTTTTTCTCCTAATTGCAATATTTTTGAAGGCAGTGATTATAATTTCTATGTCTGATTTTGCATGGTGTTTCATACATACTTAGGTTGCGCTAACTCAGTGCTGTCCAGTAAACTTTCTAAGATGGTGTAAATGTTCTGTATTAACTGCCCTGTCCAGTATGGTAATCACTAGCCACATGTAGCTTTTAAGCACTTGAAATGTGGTTAGTAGGCCTGAGGTATTAAATTTTAAAATTATTTTATTTTTAATTACCTTAAATTTAAATTTATATGGCTACATGTTGTAAGTGATTACCATATTGAACGTTGCAGTTGTTATTCATTCGCTGATTCACAGCAGCAAGTAAAGAAAACTTAGGGTATATATTGACTTGATAATGTCTGTTAATATTGTTTGAATCAGAATAACAGAGGTTTTGAGATGAAATGGGCCAAGTCTCACCACCTCAATTAATATTCCCAGAAAAGTGAAAGCATTAGTTCAAGGTCACATGGTTAATTAGGAACAGAGCTGGCACCAGGGCCTAGACCTCCTGCCTATAGTTTTTCTTTATTATTGTTTCCTTCTTTGTCATAATGTCTTGGTGAAAGTGGAAGGAGGAATCAGGTAGTAGGTGGAAGGGAAAGCCAATAGAAATTTTAAAAAATATGATGAGAATGAACAAGGATTATAGATAAGGAAGAAGAGAAGAAAGGATGTCATTCAAAAGTGGAGAAATTTGTCAATATCAGAGAACTGAGATGAATAAAAGAAAAAAGTTAAAAGCTCATACTTTCATCTACGGGCCAGTGAAAATAAAGAATTCTCTTTTAAACACAAAACAATGTAACTATAATAAATCAGGGACCATTACATAGGTGTGCCCAGGATTACAAAATGAAGAGAGCTTAGTGGTTACTGAACCATGACAAAGCCCTCATACTAATGAATTACATTCCTCCAAACCTTTGTCAAATCAATCAAAGAACTCTCTATGAATGAGATGGAATGTTAACATCTGGTTCACCGAATGGAGATAACAGTTTCATCCGAAGCCTTAGTTAGTCAAGCTTTTATCTCTCCCCGTTGTCCGCTGATCCCACTTTATCCTTTCACCTTGATTTGCAGCTGGTCAACGAAGGAGAGATCTCACTGAGGAACTTTGGATTCAGTGGCATGTAAATTACCCAGGAAGTAGAGAACCCTGGTGGAAGTGAATGGTTTTGAAGCTGAAAGTGTGCTTCAGATGCCCCTTCTCCAAATGGCCCTTTTGATAATCTCAGTAGCTTCAACAACCTTTCAAGAGAAATAATTTGTATAGAGACTGTTGCTTATCATTAAATAAGAGAAGCAACTAGTTCCCCAAAACTTAGTGGTGTTCAAAACAGGATGTTACATTTTTTTGGGTTTGTCTCAGAGTATTTTGTATAGCAAAGAGGGAAGGAAAAACTAAGACTAAACTCTGTAATATCATGATTTGTAGCGTGCATTTTATTTCCTTTGTATCTTTTCCCATTCCTGCAGGGAAGTAAAATGACACTGAAATTTTCTCAGAGTGTGTGGAATATTTTTCTTACTAATTTAATGGTTGTTCAGTTAGGTCATAGGCATAGCAAGCTTTTCTTCTGCATCTTGAATGCTACTTTACCTGTTGACGTGACACTAATCTCAAAGTCACAAGCTCAGGTTAGGATTTATTCAGTCAGGATTGTAAGGTGGAGTCAATCATCAGTCCCTTCCAAATCTTATTCTCTCTCTCCTCCAGCCACCTGTTTTCTTCTTCTGGGTTCCCAATTTCTTATTAATACTACTACCATTCTGGCCAATTGCATTAGAAGTCTGTGGGGCATTTCGACTGTCTCTTTTCTCTTATGCCCCACCTCTAAATGATTGCTCCATCAAGCAGCTTTCCTTTCCAGGGTGTCTCACATTTATTGCCCTCCTTTCCATTTCACTGCCCCTACCCTAAGCCAGAGTGGTGTAGTTTTCTGTCTTTTCTGTCACCAGTACAAGCTACACAGTGTCCCTAAATGAATCATTCTAAAGATCGGGACTAGTTGTATTACTTTATTGCTCAAAAACTTTCAATGGTGTGAGGTACTTAAAAGGAAGACAAAGGAGGAGAATGAAAGGAGGAGGTGGAGGAGAAAGAGGAAAAGGAGAAAGGAGGAGGAAGTTGCCAATGGAACAAAATAGAAACGTAAGAGATTTTACTATATATAAGAATTGAACATATAGTACTGATGGCAAGTCAAATCAACGGGAAACTATATTTCATGCAATAATTGTGAATAATTGTTTTAAAATATTTAAATTGGATTCTTACCTTCCAACATACACCAAAATAACTATCAGATTAATTAGAATGTTAAATGTAGAAAAATATTCTACAAAAACTTGAAAAATATGAGAACCTATTATTTCGTGTCAAGATTAGAAAGACCTTTCTAAATAAAATAAAAGCCAAGGAAGGAAGAATAATATAAAAGATTAAACATAACACAAGTATTAAAAATCCAATAAAAAACCCATCATCAAAAGTCCAAAGAAAATGTTCATTTGGGAAAAAGTATATCTAAGATACAAGGCATACAAAATGTGAGTGTATTTATAAAATATCAAGAATTCTTACAAATCAACAGGGAAAAGAATACTCCAAAGGAAAAAATTTGCAAAAATTATGGAGAGGAATTTCACAAAAGAATATAAATTACATATCATGAAAAGAAAGACATTAGAGCTTTTTTCCCTCTGTGTGTTCTTCCATGTGTTTTAAGCTCATAAAATCTTTCCTCATTTTATGATTGCTCAGTCATATTTTTTCCAGTTTATATTTTCAGTTTGCATTTAATATTTTAATTCATTCAATTTATTTGGATGTATGCTCTGAGACATTAGAGTCAATTTAGTTGTAATCTTTTCCCACCTTCCTAGATTGTAAGCTCCTTGAGGGCAGGAAAAATGTGCTATTTATTTTTGTGGATCCTGTAGCATGTATCAAGTGCATAACACACAATAGTTAACACAGGAGGGACGAAGAGGGAGGATCAGAAATGTTTTGAAAGAGGAGGCATCTTTTGAGATTGGTCTATCTAAACATTTTCACGGCACTGTGCTTTTTTTTTTTTCCTTTTGTGTGTCTCTTTTGGGTTAAACGTGGCTCAAAGGCAAGGTAACATGACAAGAGAAAAGGGTACTGAAAAATGACAAATGAGGCTTCAAATACTGACATTACCACACAGAGTGAAGTAAGTCAGAAAGAGAGAAACAAATACCATATGCTAACACATATATATGGAATCTAAAAAAAAAAAAAATTGTTTTGATGAACCTAGGGGCAGGACAGGAATAAAGACGCAGACATAGAGAATGGACTTGAGGACACAGGGAAGGGGAATGGTAAGCTGGGATGAAGTGAGAGAGTAGCATTGACATATATACACTACCAAATGTAAAATAGATAGCTAGTGGGAAGCAGCTGCATAGCACAGGGAGATCAGCTCCGTGCTTTGTGACCACCTAGAGGGGTGGGATAGGGAGGGTGGGAAGGAGGCGCAAGAGAGAGAGGATATGGGGATATATGTATACATATAGCTGATTCACTTTGTTATACAGCAGAAACTAACACAACATTGTAAAGCAATTATTCTCTAATAAAGATGTTAAAAAAAATACTGACATTACTAATCACTTTTGTCACTCTGAGCCTCAATTCCTTACCTCTTTCATATAGATATACCGGTTACTACTTGTAAGGTTGTTGGGAAGATAAAAACCCATGTTTGTAAAGTGATAGGCATACTGATTTCATTCCCTTCTTACTACTTATTCTCCTTCTCTGGGAGGGACACTTGTCATCCCTTAGCCTCCTTTTCTGTAGTGAAGTAAAAACATGATAGTTTGTGTGAAAACATCTTGTAACATGAGTTTTTTTAATAACATAAAGTAGTTTTAAATTTTTTGCTCTCTAAGTGTAAATTGCTTGTTACGCTTTTGTTCATGATAGAATGAATGGAAGTGATGTTTGGGTGAGAAGGTTCAGAATAGATATATAGAGGTAAGAAAACAAAGTTAAATGTGAAAAACAGGTAATTAGAAAAAATTCTGATAAGTTGGAGTCACATTGTAGAAATAGAACAGATTTGGGGGTCAAGCAAACATGAGTTTGAGTCTCAGCTTTGCCACAAACTCTCTGTGCAAACTTGGAAAGGTTACTTGCCTTCACTGAGGCTCAGCTTCTCTACCTATCAAGCTGGGATTAATAACATTCCCCCGGCAGGGGTGTTATGAAGTCCTATGATATTAGTAAACAAAGCATATGGCACATAGATGACATTTGACAAGTGCTTCTTTTTTGTTTCTTTTGATTCATCATAACGTGTCTGGGCATCTATATGTTTAAAAGACCTAAATATGATTTATTATGTACCCAACAAACTACCAGTGAGTGACTTAGTCCTCATGGAGAACAGATCCTACTTTTTAAAGTGCATTCGGACTTGCTCCCTATGTTTACAAAAGGATTTCTGGATCCATGTATGTCTCATGACACAGAGTCTAAATCTCCACTTGTTTTCAGTTAATCATCTCGGTATGTCTTGCAGGGCCACAGCCATCATCTTGCTCTTGGGAAGACAGAACACTGTGTACCAATTCTTCTTTTAGGGGCCTATTTAGTTGTTATCACTGCCTGCTTTTAAAATTTTGTGAGCTGTAAAATGTAATACTATATATTCCTGGGAATTTTTTCCCCACTGAGAGTATTTAAGTTTAATGTTTTTCTAATAGTCTGGGAGAGAAGATACTGGTAATAAAACAAAGCATATGAAAATTTAAAAATAAGCAGTACATTTATAGCAATTATGTAGGGATGTTATTAATGATTAAATATAGTATCATAGAATAATATACCTGGAGTGAAAATTGTTAGTCATTGTAATCTAGTGATTTTTTTCTAGTTCTTTTTGTCTTTTAATAAAAGAATGCTTATATTTTAGAATGAATGAAGCATGGCCTACTATATTTGTATTAGTTTATTTCATGTAATAGGATATAGCAAAGTACTTATATTGCTACTTTGACTTTAAAATTATTAGTTAAGGCATATGATTCCAACCTCTCTTATATTCTCTTCAGATATGACCTTGAATGACAAGAGGGAACACCCTTTTTCTTCAATGAAAAAACATGGCACACACCATTTTCCCTTTCATTCCTAGGCTATGGAGATGTGGATTTGCTGTTTCCTTTACTTGAATGTCCTGAGTCATAACTATTGTGCTAGAATCAATAATTTACTAATTAGTCCATCTATCTTAACATTTGACTAGAATCTACTATGCCCACTTATGCGCTTTATAAAAATTATCTCATTTTATTACTTACTTTAAGGTTTGGTGATATAGGTTTGATTGTCCCATTTCAGAGCTGAGGAAAATGGGGCCCAGAGAGTTTTTAGAAATTCTCCCATGTTCTTATCTTGTGAGTTAAAATTATAAACTGGTTCTTAATAGCTGTAAACATAAGTTCTTTACAAATTAGTAAGCTACTGGAATTTTATACTGATTTATAAGTGTTCTTAAATGGCCTTTTTATGATTAAAAGATTATGTAAGGATAATGATTATATCCTCTTTATATCTCAGCATAGGGAATACAGGTAGAAGAGCAGGCTTTTGAGGGGAGGGATGAAGAGCTTGGCTTTCCACATGCTCTTTCAGGAGCCTACCATATATCCAGGTAGAGTAGATATATAGAACCTAATCTTCAGAGAAAGAGACCAGGACTGGAGATAGAGGCTTGGGAGCATCAGGGACAGGTACACAGTAGATAAAAGGCACTTGCCATCTTGACTCATTTTTGGCCCATTTTCCCCATTCCTAGAATGGTTTGTGAGGTTGTGAAATTAAGGGCAGACTGATTTAACATATGGGGGGTTCTGCTCTAAATAAGACAGATGGAGCCAGGAGTCTAAGAGGCTACACCATTAGGAGATGTGGGTAGAGTCAGCCTAAGTACGTACTTAACATTTGTCTAAGCCAGAATTTCTCAAGCTGGTGTATATCAGAGTCACCTGGAGAACTAATAAAGCATCAGAGACCCAGTATAGTAGGCCTGGGCACTCTGTTTTTATCAAGTTCTCAAGAAGATTCTGATAGGCTCCAAAGTTTGAGAAGCACCAGCCTAAACCATATTTTGGAATTAATATCGCTTCACCAAGTAATAACTATAAAAAAGCAATTATAAGACCTTTGTTTTTTATAATTTAGAAGGATCTGCTGATGATTTGACATTTGAATTTAAAAATATTTGTTTAAAAGATTACTTATCTCTGTTTCATTTGGTTTTTTTCTTTTCCCCACTGGTGTTTTATCTTACTCTTTCTTCTGGAACATATTTCTATGTTTTCTCATTTTGTCTGACTCTTTTAGCTTGTTTTTATGTATTAGGCTAGATAGCTACCTCTCCCAATCTTGAAGGAGTGTCCTTACGTACGAAATAAACCTTACTGTTTAACCTTGAAAAACATATATTGGTTTATAGTTTATGTGATTATCTGAGGCTGACAAACACATTCACATGGAGAAATCTTTCTTTCTAAGGTGATTCCGTTTTGCCTCTTCTACACAAGGCAAGGACGAGCATATCTAGGGCATCTGAAAGATTTTCCTTCTCAAACTTTGCTTTCCCTGTGGGAAACAGTGTGAGGAAAGGAAATGAGTCCTAACCCTCCCTGGAGGTAATGCTTACACATATTTTGGAATCTGGGGGTCAGCTGCCAATTTCACCTGTAGGCAGGAAGTTCACACCTGTTACCTACATGGTTTTAAAAATAGCCTGTACTTAGCCAGATTACAAGGAACACTGTTGTTACGGCATCAAAATAGGAAGCTGACTTACATGCAAGTAATCCTTATTAAAGGGGATTTTAGGAAGCAGGACACTTGAGAAAAGCAGGCAACTGTGAAAAGAATATCTCCTGCTTACCTTTGTAAAAGCCAACAATTACCCCCCAAATTAGGTTGGGATTAGATAGGGCAATCAGTTGTAATAGAGTTGATATCTGGGAAGGGGAGAAATTTGAGTCATTCAGAGATAAACCTCTTATTATGGTTCCCTTTCCTTGATCATCTTTATCCTTCTACCCCACCCCTAACTTTATACATAGTGGTTGCTGGTGGGGTGAGGAAGGAATGACTTTGGAAGCGCTCCTTAACCAGGCTTTTGTATGCATTGTCCCAGGCTCAGGGCTTTCTCATCAGCGGGCTTTGCAGCCCTGTCATTAGTCCTAGTGGCAAAAGAGCCTCATTCTCATGAACTGACCCATGCTGCGAGCAGGTCACCTCAGATGGAGGCTTGCTGCTTTATTCAAAGGCTTCTGAAATTCCCAGATGTTGGGGCAAGATGCAAATGTGGGGACACTCTTTCATTGCTCCTCAGTTTGTTTTTGGACTATTGGAAGAAATGGCGTTCTATCTGCTGACCAAATGCGTGTTTCACATGCGGATGGTGGATTCTCACCTTTCATAGTTGTAATCGTGAGAAGAGCCTCTTTGTGAAAGCAACAGTTAATTCTCTCTGAATGTTACTACAGTTTAGGGAAAAAAAGTCTTTTCCCCCCTCCTTTATATTTCCCCTTCACTTATGCTTAAAAACAGGTAATTGGAGCAGGGCTTCGAAGTGTAATCTTGCCCGAAGGCTAAGCTTGCCACCTAATGACACAGGGTTGTTCTTCTTTATTGAGGCAGTCTTGCACTCATTATCCCTAAATTAGTTCCCTTTTCTCCTTTGCTTTATTATTCATCCACCTCCTCCTTTTTCATTTGGATTTTTCCAAGCGAACCATGACAAAGTGTGTCTTTGTGAGGTTGTGTGTCTGTGCAACAGTGCATCTGTGTGAGTGAGTGAGTGCCCCTTCCTCCCCGGTGCCCCTCGTTTACATGAAATGTTTATTTAAGCCAAGGCAGTGGAACACTGACAGAAATCTTTGGCACTGATTGCCTTATAATGATCTCACATCAATCCAGGGAGGAAAATCTAGCTGAAAGTGGAAGAAGCTGAGATTCAGTTGCAGGGTTCCCTTTGCCACAGGCAGACGCAGGCAGCTCAAACTCAGAAAAAAGTTGAAACTGGTTTTTGAAGAGTGTGAGAGTTTTGAAACTGTGAGAGTGTTTGTGTAAAAGTATATAATTAAGACTTTTCTTCAAAAGAAAACTTTTTTAATACCACTCGTGTGATTCTATATACAGTTGGACATATAGCATGAGGTAAAGACAAGAAAATACTGATGTGGTTTTTCTCTCTTCAGACCTTGGCTGGAATCCCTACTTTACTCCTGATAACCTACTATTACTTAGACTGAGTCTGTTTCCTCATCTAAAATAGGGATAATAATGTCAACTTCACAAATTTGTGGTGAAGATTTAAGGAGATGATATTCAAAGTGCTTAATACAATGACTGTTATATTGTAAACAACACATTATATTAAAAATTTGGTATCCTTCTTTATTCCCTTATAATAAACTGAAACACAGCTTGGAATAGTTTTGGCTTAATAGCCTAAGAATCTGAGCTTGGATTCTTTTTCTCTCTCTAGGATCATTTCTTTCTTGAACTTAAAAAGGGACCTAGAATTTCTGAAGCACACCCAGCATTCTCATTATATACCAGACACTTTGCTTGGCAGTGTAATCTTATCAAAACACTTGTACAAACTCTGCAAAGGCTTATTATCATTCCCATATTGTAGATACGAAAATGGAGGCTCAGAAAGATTAAGTACCTTGTCTAAGGTTCTAAAGTAAGGGTTGGAGCAAGTATGCAAACAAGGGTTTGTCAAGTCCCAAAGGGTCTAAATACAGCTGAGAATTAGTTCTATTTCATTCACCTAAGTTTGCTTTAAGAAAGTTATTTCCTCAAATGTAATGTAACAATTTTACTTTTTTTTGATTCAGAAGATTAGTAGACTCTTAGTGTGTACAGAAGAGAGAATATTAGCAACTTTGACTGCTTGATTCTTTTTTTTAAATTTTAAAATTTTTATTACTTTTTAAACATCTTTATTGGAGTATAATTGCTTTATGACTGCTTGATTCTTAAGGTAAATATGTGATATGTGTATTTGAAATATCAAATTTGCTCTTGATATTATTGGACAGACTCAGTTATTATTTCTGCCTCTTTACCAAGGTGATTTCTTTCAGACACGCATCTCATAGATTACAGATTTTCCATCTCCTCTTCTCTATCCTACCTTGACGTTCCAGAGGTAATCATCTTTCTTTGCTCCCACCATATCTCCTTTCTCTTCATTAGGCCATGGGTACCTAGATGTTCTTCAGCCTTGATAGCACCGACAACCCTGGGTTGTTGGTTATGTTCTATTACTCCTTCCACACATATCTTCTTTCTTGTCCTGCAAAGTCATTTCTTCCTCCTCTCCTTTTTATCCTTCTTCCATGAAACCAGTTAGCCAGACGAGTGTCCAGTAAAGTGGTGTAGGGGGAGACATAAAGGTTTTAGTCCTAGCTTGATGACCTTGGTAAGTGATTTAACATCTCCAGGCCTCAGTTTCCTCACCAGTAAAAATAAATGATCCACTTGTAACTTTCTGTGATTCTTTCTTGACCATGGCTCCAAAAGCGGCAGATGCAATTTGTATGTCATGGCTTCCATCAGAGGTACAGTCTCTTATTCAATTTGGTAGCAGTAATAATATGTATATATAGCACTTTGTATTCATGAGAACAGTATGCAGACAACATTTTACTTGTTCCTTTCAACAGAGCAACTTGGGCCAGGTCACCTAGGTAGTCAGTGGCAGAGCCAGGACCTGAATATGGTCCTCTCAATTCTGAATCTTGCATTCGTTGCTCTGCACCTCAGCAGGGTAAGGTAAACTGGCTGGGGCATGAGGAAAGAAAGATCAAAAGGTTTTTTGTATGTTGTCTTTACGTAAACTGTGCTGGGGTAGTGAATGGATAGTAGAAAATTAAAGGGTAGAAATGGTGGTATGAATTTTTCAAAAAGAAAAGAAATCTTCCAGATTATTGTTTCAGGCTTTGTAGCTTTTTCTAAACATCTGTAGGACAACATTTGAGAAAAGGGAGTATAACAGAAAATATAACTTCAGTTTAAAAATCCTAAACCCAACACTAAAGAATGAAGAACAAGTTACTCTAGTGACTTAGGGGATTTTTCTTTTTTTCTGGATATTTTCCCCAAAATGGAAAATAGTTGTTTTTTGTTTTTTTTTAAAAATTCCTTCTATGGTTAGCTCAAAGATTAGCTTATACAGTCCCTTGAGTTACAAGCTAGGGATTTATAACTTTTTTTTTAACGTCATGATCAACAACTCCTTCTCTGGTTGACCTTGTCCTGACTTGGTAAGAAGGATCAAATTTAAAGCTGTCTATTGTATACTCAGTGGCCTCTTTTGGCCATAAAAGAGTTCATTCTCCATTAAAAAGCCAGTGATATATTCCAGATTCTTTGTGAAAGAATCAAGCATATCTCTCTTTGTTCAGGAGGTGATTGTTAGTAGGCAGAGTAAAAGCGGAACAGGGAAATGGTGGTGGCTTCATCATATGTCGCAGAAATCTAATTTGATGCGTTAGCCCAACCTTTTCTCGTTTAAGATTTAAACCAATATTTATTTTTGAAAGGAAATTCAACCCATATGTATCTGCCTCAGTAGCCTTGTTGGCTTTTATTGATAGGAAATAGGAAGTTACTTTTTTGCCAACATTACAAAAGGCCTAAAGTTCAAGTGAATCTTGATCTTGGCAAATGTAGCTTCTATCCTGAAAGGTGGAACATAGGTTCCAGGTAATAAGAAAAGAAAGATAAACATTATCTTTAACTGCCTTCCAAGATAGGGGCAGAGGAGACTGAGGCAGGTTCGAAGAATTACTGATTGTTTAATTTTGTCCCAAAGCCAATATAATTTGTTCTTGAATGCAGATTCTCACATGCATAGGTGATGGTTCCATTTATTCAAGCAATTCCAGTTGTAGATGCTGAAGGCTTAGTGTAAAAAGAAAAAATTACTGTAATAACATCTTTGACTTTGATTATTTGTGCCCTTCAAAAAGAAATTATGAATGCATGTTGTTTCTCCCAAGGAGACTTACTATTTTGATCTATATTTTTATATAAAATAGAGACATTTTTCAGCATAGGAGATATTTTCCCATCATCCTGAAAAAAAAGTCTGTTTTTATTACCTTATATTATTTTCTAAATCAATTAATTCAAGAAAAAAATTGTTTCACAGAGCATATTCACTACTTTTTCTCATCCACTGTAAAGATTTGACACTGTGAATTGTTCTGATTTTCTGTGTTTAGCTAACTCAGCCTAAGATTTACTCATGGAGAAGTGCTCTCTTTAGAGTGACTGTCCTTGGCTTAAATAATGGTTCCCAGGGGTGGTGGAGAACATTGGAAACCAAGTTCTACAGCCCCAGAGCCAGATTTATAACCTAGCCCAGAGAGACAGGCACAGAATTTGGTAACTCTCAGGAGGTGACCTGCAGTACTTAGTTGAAGCAGGAGGCTTGGACTAGGTGAAATCAGGAGGCAAGGTGCTTAGTATCACAAGAACTCGAGCACAGACTAAATTTTATTTCTGCTTAGAACTTATCCAGGATCTGAAAGTCCACTTTCCCCATGAGGTCCTGATTTGGTAAGGAGTTCCCAGGATTGTTCCTTCCTCCAAGAAAAAGTTACATTTTAACAAGACTTTCTTTGGCCACAGGCATTCCTCTGAGCAGCGTTTCTCAAAGTGTGGTTCCCTAGACCAGGAGCATCAGCATGACCTTGTTATGCTTGTTGTTAGAAATGCAAATTCTCAGGCCTTGCCCAAGTATTACTCAATCATAACCTCTGAGATTGGGGCCTAACAATCCATGTTTTAACAAGCCATCTGGGTGATTCCAATGCTTGCTAAATTTTGACAAACCCTGCTCTAAAGTAGAGAATACATTTAGGCTTTTGTGTAAAACTCTGCAATGTAACCATATTACACCAATTTGAACTTGTCACAATTCTATGAATTTAAGTGTCAGTTCTATGTGAACAATTAGCTATTAGCCATATGTTTTAAATGAGTGTATGGATTATTTTTCCCTGGTGGCCTCAACTCTGACCTGGTCAGCACAGTCAGCTCAACCTCTAAATAATGGTTACCATCTATGTGTAATTAGGCTGCTCGAACCCTACCTATCTTACCACACCCTAAAAGAATTAGGCTAGATTTAGGTGGCTCAGTATGGAAAAAGTGCCTGTCAGTCTCTTTCTAGGATATTCTGAAGCAATAGGTCATACACTTGTGCTACTTCTCCTGCTGTACCTTCTTGGACCCCTGATGGAATTTCTGATTGTCCTTGGGCCAGAAGAGAAAGGGCCCAGATTTCTGAAAGCTTAAAATTCTTGGAATAAATCTCAACCCCTTCCCCAGTACCAGATTGTATAATATACTGCTTGAAGTGAATAAAAAACTAGCACCTTTAATTTCCCTTTCAGTGAAGGGTATTCCCCATCATTCCCCTTTTTTCTGAGGTAGTGGCAAGTAGCTTTCAACATTGTTTTTGTACATGTTCTGCGAGTCTTATATTTATGCAAAAGCCACTCATCTAAAGAGACACAAAACTATTCTTGCTCCTACTCTGCCACCAGAAAGTCAGTCCTGACTTTGAGCCCTGACTGATATATATTTTTCAGAGGTTCCTCCAGGCAAAGGAATTATTTATGGCTGGTTTGATCTCATTTTCAAATCCCTATAGGAGTTGGGGCTATGCCACCTGTGACCTCAGGGATCCCTTTGTCACTTCTAGCCTAAGCTTATCTCCTGTTTTCCAAGTTCCACCTTGCCTTCCAGTTTGACTCATAATAGGAGAGGCATCTCCTTTCAAAAATGTAATCTGAGCTGCAGGCACCCAGTGATGCTGGTATGAGGTAGGTAGAAGTTTTTGTAAACTTCCTTCTAGGAAAGTAACCAAATCCTACTAGTGGCCAGTTTGGAAATCTAGTCAGTGGGCATATTTGATTGCAGATGGATATACTCAGAAAGAGGTAAGTCTTAAAAGTCATCCAAATACTTAATGGACCACTTTCTACCGTAAGATATGCTCAAAGAATTGAGTGCTAAATGTGTGTCAGGCATACATACATTACTTAAGGTATTTTATTTAATCCTTGCATCAGCCTAGTGAGGTAGGGATTATGAGAATCCCTAGCTTGCATGATGAATTAACCAAGGCTTACATAGTTTAGATGAATTGCTGTCAAAGAGCAAGTGAATCAGGAAATGCATTCCAACCTTAGATGATTCTTTTATACATTCTGTGCTATTAACCACTATACCGTTGGTTCTCAGTCTATCACACCCAATTGCCACCCCCATCCTCCTTTATAACAAATATTTGAAAGGTCCCCTTTACTATCATGAAATAAAATGTATAGATAATATAATCTGCCTACATACAAAACTTGAATATTTATAAAATGGAATACTGCTCAGCAGTAAAAAGGAGCAAACTATGGATACACAAAACAATGCAACTGAATCTCAAAAACACCATGTTGAGTAAATTTGGGAACAAAAGAGTACATTATTTGTGATTCCATTTGTATGATATTCAAGAGCAGGCAAAACTAATCAATTGGATTAGATGTCAGAACACTGGTTGCTTTTGGGAGTGGAAAAGGGAGGGGATTGAGAATAAAGAGACATGAGGTGAGTAGAGTGATCGAAATGTTCTATCATTTAATGGAGTATTAAATGTATGGATTTTATAGTTGTTAAACTCATCGAAATATACATTCAAGATCTGTGCATTTTACTTTTTGTAGTTATAACTCAACATAAGTTAAAGTCAATATAAAATTCTAACAGTAATATATAGGAGAACTAAAAAGAGTTTTAAATAATATATATTTCAATATATATATGCTAGGGATTATCTATTTGAAGATATAATGACATAGTCAGATGCTTGCATCAAATATTAGTAAATAAATTTGGATTTTCAGTTTTGAATTGAATATTGTCAAAAGTGTTTTTTTAACATCACATTTCGAAGATATTATACATACATACATATATACACAGAGATTCAATTATAATGAAACAGTTGCTAATGCAGACAGAGTGTCATATTGGGTTCACCAATGTCACAAGTAGTGCTGTTTTTGATGGAATGATGGACTATCCTTGGAAGAATTTCCAAAATACATTTTCCAATCTTTCCTCTATTTACACAGTCATGTTAATTCTGGAAAATTCAGTGAATAAATTATGCAAAAATTATTTTTGTTTTTATATATAAAACAGAGTTGAGTTTAAAGTTCAGATGATTAAAAGTTGGGTTTTTATCTATAAGAATGTCCAAATATTAAAAAATATTAAAACTGACATCTTACATACCTGGCCCTTTTCCACAAAACATATGTAGGACTGGGCCCAAACGTTGTGACAACTGGAAACCCCACACAAATCTAAATCTCTTCAGGAGGAGTGACACTGGCTGAGTTGAGAGCTATGCTCCACACAAGACTTCGAATTTTGAGATCTTTCTCAATTGCTACCTCTTCTACTAAGCTTATCAACATGCTCTTTTGTCCTCAAGATGAATCGAAGGATGTTTTTATTTGTCCTGAAGAGAATCCTAAGGATGTTTCTATCTTAGAAATCATATTTTTAGTTTTTATTTTTGGTAATTGTTAGTATACTTGTCTATGTCTCTCCTGAAATTATAAGGTCCTTGATGTTGGAAATGTTTTTATCTCTAACAAACACCCAGTAAGTTCAGGTGCACGTTCCACATTTAGTATATATTTGTTGAAAGCATACATGACTGGATTAATAAAATAATGAATGCAGACATCAAATGTACTGAGTACACATGATCCAAGCAATAGGCTGAATTTATATTTCTTTGCTTTGGTTATTTATTACACGCACACACTATTATGTTGTATAGTTGGGATTTACTAGCATTAGAACAAAGGTAGATTGAGAAACAAATAATTTTTTCAATAAGATCTTTTTAAAAAACATGCTAGTGGCATTGAAAGATAAATAAATGGGTGTATTTTATATAAAGACCTTCTCATTTCTTTTTACTGAAATTAAGATGTAATGATAAGTGCTGTATCAGTTTTTAACCTCAAACTCTCACTACTGTGTAACAAAAGAAAAAAAAAAGAAATTAAGAAAAAGGGCAGATTACATAAGGAAATCTATATTTATTTGAAAAGACAAAATGTGATTCAGATACTGCTGTTACCAGTGGGAAAGAGTCCCATGCAGCCCATTATGCCCAGAAGGGCAGCTCTGTTACCACTGCACCTAAAGCCTTATCTGGGTTCTTACCTGTTGTTATCTGCAAAAAATCTCAACAGACCTACATTCATAGCTGCTAGGGACATAGATATGCGACCTTCCTTGTTGTGAAGTGAGCTCCAAAATTGTGATTAGATAGACTTGTCCCATTTCCAATCCCTCCCAGCTGTTAAGAACACTGGGTGATTTTTCAGATCTCTCAGTTCTACGGAAACAAAGAGGTACAGTGTAAGTATCCACCAAATCTCAGGCTAGCTACCATGGCTTTGCCCTGCAAATATGAGAGTTGTGTTTATTTTTCTCATAAACCAAAAAGGGCTAATAGCATTAAGATTTCCGGAAAGACCCAACCTTGGAGATATGTTTTGCTATACATATAAACAAAAATAAAACACTAGAAAAAAGGGCACAGTTACACTTCTAGAAAGTCCCTTTTGAAGATTTTTTTCCCCTTATATATGAAAGCACAGAATTCAGACCTGGTTGAGGGGTAGTAAACAGCAAAGGCCAGATTTTTACAACTTGTTATATCCTTTTTTTGCGTGGCAAGAAAGTTTTCCTGAATTTAATCCTGATGAAGCCTTCCCTGGGTCATTTTGGGGACAGGTTTAGTGGACCCTTTGGGACTTGGATTTGAACTCAAAGCTAGGATATTCTAATTTTGTCACTGTATTTGGGACATTACTGAGAAAGAACCTATAGATGTCTCTTGCGAGAGTAGTTTTAAGGCCAGTTGGAAATACTTCAATATGTATTGAAAAGGTCTCTTCTTCCAAAGAGTTCAAGGTAGTCTTTGTTCAGGCATTTCATTCCTCTCCACGGTTTTCTTCATCCATAAAGCGTTCGTAAATATTTTTACAAGACAAATTGAATAGTGTCTGGAAAGTATATTATTTCTGAATACACGTATTCATTCAGAAATAACATGTAAGCTTTATACATATTTATAGACCGTCTCTCAGAAAAGAGGAAGTGACCACGTCTCCCATTGGAAGCCCGATCTCGCGGGATCTCGGGCGTTCCACAGGCTGGCTGCGGAGTCCTGGAATGAGAAACGCCTGCGTGCAGCGCGTGGTAGCGGCCTCGCTTTCTAGGCTTGTCCGTAAAGAGTTTGGCTTTTGCCACCTGTCTAGCAACCCGCGACGCCTTGCACCAGCCGCCTCGCCTCAGGAGCCCTGCCAAGTGTGGGAACGGGCTCTGCCCCAACGGCTTTGAGTGACTCCTCAAACCAGAGTCGGCGAGTGAACTGCGCGTTTGCGGCCGCAAATCCATAGCCTTCATGGAGGCCGAAGGGGCAGCGCCGCGGACTTCTGGTGAGGAACCCCTGGGGCCCAAGCCGATGTCTGCCAGGTCCAAGGCAACAGCAACCCAAACTATTATCCTTGGGGCCAGCTGTTTTTCCGGGCGGCTGTGAGGGGTCTAGAATTCTTCCCAGGAGACTGTGGCTGTCGGTCCCTGAGGAGAAGCCTCAGGACATTGCTCTCTCTTTCCGACTCAGCCCAAGGCCGGCAGCCTGTGATGGGAGAGCTGGCCCCTTCACCTAAGCCCTTGTCAGGAAATGTTCTCTTTTGAATACCCTGGGGGACGCCCGAGGGCTGTGGCCAAGCTGTGGCCAGGGCTGCTGCTGGGGCCGGGGCCTGGGCCGGGTGGATGGAGTGTTGAGTCTCCCAGGAAGGCAAATAGGACACACGTGGAGCCTGCAGTGTGCGCTCTGTGGCTTGGCTGTAGTGTCTTTATCACGTACTTAATTATTAGTAATAAAATTTGTGGGAGAAATAAGGATGACCTTATAAAGTTAGATAAGATCAAGAGTTGTAGGATGGAAACAAGAAAACAGAAGATATTAAGAAGTAAGATTATAAAAGATGTTTCAGAACACTTCTCAGTCTCATGACAAACTAAGCTAATACATATTTAGCTCTGCCTCTACATTACATTACTCTAGTCAAGCTTAAAAGAAATAATGGGCAATTCACGGGGGCTAGAAATAAAAAACAAACTCAGAGCCAGAAAGCCCAGTGTGTTAGTTGGTACTGTGACAGACCAAGATGGCACCTGTGGTCTACCTAAAGGGTAAAGTCCAGGGACTAGGGATTTAACACTAAGGAATGTGGTCCTGGCTAACAAGAGTTGGGGAGTTGCAACTAAAACCCTAGTGTAAAGCCGGAACCATAAAGGGCTTTGCACTTTTAAAAGGTCCCTAAAAAAACTCCTCAGTGGAACAGAGAAATAAGGATGAGGAGAAAATAATTCTTCTGTAAATAATCGAAACCCCAAGCATTATCCACAGATAAAGCCCACGTTCACACTACTTGCGTTGTATGGCAGTTTCAAGCTGAGAAATTAGCATTCTTTCCTTGACCAGTGAAACTCCCGAGATTAATAGCTGAGTTAAATACAAAATGGAAACGTTTCTACAACTCAGAATCGCAAGACTCATAGAAAAGGTAATATGGATTAAGATGAGTTCATAACAACAACAACAAAATACAAGCCACACAAGGAAACAGTTTACTGTAAAGTTGATTCAGTAGAAACACAAATAGGAAGATTACCACCTCAAAGAACTTAAGGAAATGTAAGAATTCGAAGAGATTTGGAAATAAAATCCAAGAGAGAAAGACAGGATGGAAACTACAGTGAGGTAATAGGATCTATATATCTATATCTATATATTTATATCTATATAAAGAACTGGCAGATTTGATAAAGAACCACATAGAACTTCTAGAAATAGTTTTTGAAATTTAAGTTAAAATACACCCTCAAAAATAATTATATAGCAGATCAGACAAAACTAGGACAAGAATTAAGAGAACTGAAAATAAGTTTGAGGAGCTTACCAGAATGCACAGAAAGAGAGAAAAAGGATAGATTGAGATACAAAGGATACAAGAAAAGATTGAGAAGAATTAATGGCAGAAAGGAGATTTTTGAAAAACTGGCTGAGAATTTTCCAGTGTTAAAGAAAGTCATCAGATTGAGGAAGTACACTGAGTCTCAAGCAGGATTTTTAATATGTATATTAGATATATAATATGTGTAAATTATATGTATAACATCCATCACCAAGAACAGTAAGCATCTTAAACTGAGCAGAGACAGGTTACCTACAAAAGAACAATTATACTCAGTTTGGAACACTCATAAGCAGCAAAAGAAGCTGAAAGAAAATGGAGTAATATCTCCAAATGTTTAAAATTCTGTGCACAACTGAACTTATATAGGAATAGTGCAGCAATAGAGACATTTTCAGATAAAGTCTAAGAGATTTGACCACTAACAGGCTGTTACTGAAATAATTGATAAAACATCTGATTCAGGACAAATAGAGAAAAAGCAACAAGATACAAGAAGCATATGAGTCGATAGAAAGATGCATTGATAAAAATAACAATAGTGATGGGTAATTTTGTGAAGTTTAAAAAGACTTTGAAACCAAATATATATACTAGAAAAAAATGTAATAACATGTCTAGTGGTAAAGTTTTAAGTTTCTTATTCAGGAGAAAGAAAATAATGACAGTTAGATATTGTTAAAGGAAATATGCAGATTAAAATTTAAACCTAAATATTGTGAGGAAAGGACTAAAACCATTTTTAAATAAGTCAAGAGTAAAACAAATGACTACACAAAATGTAATCACAGCAACTGAAGGTGGAAAGGAGACAAAAATCAAGCAAAGAAAAAGTTTGGTAAATTAAAAACAAAAAATGATAGTATAAACAAATGCAAAATAATAGTAATTACAGTAAAAAATAAATAGATTAAATTCACTCAAGACATTTTCACATAGACGTCCTTTCTGAAATCTCAGGGCATAGACTGGACAAGAGCTCTACTTATACTTAGGCAAACTCATGTTTGTAGAATGAGTTTATATTACTCAATTTGAGGAACACCATCCTAGTCACTCCAGGCTAGGGGTTTCATCTTTTAGAAAGACCAGTGAAAATGGATTGATAATTACTCTTTTTAAACTCTCTGTTAGTGAGTTTGGTTTTGTAAACCAACATTTGTATCTTTTTAAAAGATAACGCCACAAGTAATTGATTTCTTTATATGCTAAGGAAGAGATATTGGAAGTAGATAGTTACAACCTATATTTGCAGTAAAGATTTGGAGGCACAGATGAGGTAAGTAGTGCCTGTCATAATATGAGGCTGAATTAAGGCCACTGTGTGTGTGTGTGTGCGTGCGCACACACACACACTCTGAACTACCTTGAATAAAAGCTTTTAAGAATATTCAGTAGAATGAACTTACATGTACTGTTCCCATCATACACATTTGTTTTTCTTTTCTAAGATACTTGAATTTAAAACTTGAATTTAGAATTTTACAGGTTCAGTAATATCTCAGGTATTTATTACTCAGGAAATTCCAAGCAGTTTGGGCTCATTTTCCTACTAAATAAATTTTCCCTCATTGAGTATCTAGGTCTGAGCTATGTTCTGTTATTAACAAAATTTGTCGTGAGCTTACTTTTTTTTTTTCTTCAAATAATACAACCTTACACCAAGGTCAGATCATGCTAGATTGTTTAAAATATTATGCAAATGTAACTTTCTTCTTTTTCACTTGAAAAATTTTCTTTTCTCTCTCTGGTATCTGATGTGATATCCTTAGATGTAGATCCTAAAAAGCCCTGGAGAACTAGGGCTTTATCCATAGTCCTTTTCAGCTTTCCACTACAAATATTCTCTCTTACTGTGAGCTGAGATTATATGGACTTCAAAAGGGATTTTGCTTGAAGTTTATTTTAACTTCGAGAAACACAGTCTTATTTAGAATATTGTGCAAAATTTGCTCCTTTAATTCAGAGGTTGCAGTTGGATTAACAAAATGTATATTACACAATTTTCTTTTGCTACCACAAACATTTTCTTTGTGGTTATGCAAGTGTGACTTTATATTTTCTTAATGAGATGGAGGAAGGAACTAATGTTTACTGAATATTGGTTATTTTACCAGACTATAACAGGCATATTACATAAACACTTTAACAGTTTCAATTCCATGAGTTAGTTTTAATTTTCCCCATAGTCTAGAGGAGGAAAACAGGTATTTGCTGAAGTCACAATGTTTTTGTCCTCCACATCCTAGTCTAAAAGGTATGACATTGATTTCATTTGTGGAATATTCTGAATAAAATTGTTTTTTCTTTTCTTGCCATAAGTGCCTTTACAGGTGCTTGACTTTAAAGGCAAAGAGTTTATTTTTATAAGGCATTGGTAGTTTAGAGTATTTTCATATTTCTATATCCTGTTCTACTTTCTATAAACATTTAGTTTTGTACATGACATTTTCTATTTTGAGATAGTTTGCCCTGTAATGACTTCTTTTAAGACCTTAAAATTGTATTTATTTATTTACTTTTTTATAAATTTATTTTATTTTTTGGTTGAGTTGGGTCTTCGTTGTTGTGCACGGGCTTTCTCTAGTTGCGGTGAGCAGGGGCTACTCTTCTTGTGGTGCGCGTGCTTCACATTGCGGTGGCTTCTCGTTGCGGAGCATGGGCTCTAGAGCGCAGGCTCAGTAGTTGTGGCGCGTGGGCTTAGTTGCTCCGCGGTATGTGGGATCTTCCCGGACCAGAGCTCGAACCCGGGTCCCCTGCATTGGCAGGCGGATTCTTAACTACTGTGCCATCAAGGAAGTCCCTAAAATGGTATTTTAAATAGTTACAACTATGTATTATTTTAGAGAACATAAATGCAAACTCCATAAATGTAGACTCCATTTGTTGGTGTGTGTGTGTATGTATAAAATTTGGGCAAAGTTGTCATACAAAAGACTGCAAGAAATTTTTTAAAAAATAAATTTATTTATTTATTTATGACTGCAAGAATTTAAAGTGTACAATTTGATAAGTTCTGGCATATGAACATATCTGTAAAACCATAGTCACAGTCAAGATAGAGAACATATACATCCCTCCGACCCCAGTTTTCTCCTATATCTTTGTAATATCTTTCTTCAATCCCCTCTCTTCTTTCCTCTCCAGGAAAAAACTGACCTGCTTTCTGTCATCACAGATTAGTTTCTATTTTCTAGAGTTTATGTGAATGGATTATACAGCATGTACTTATTTTGGGGTTGGAGGGATAGCTTCTAGATTCTTTCACAAAACATAATTATTTTGAGATTAATTCATGCTGTAGTATGTATCAATAATGTATTCCTTTTTACTGCTGATTAATATTCCATTATATAAATATACCACAGTTTATCTACTTATCTGTTGTTAATTGGCATTTGGTTTGTTTCCAGTTTGGGGCTATTACTAATGGAATTTCTATAGCTGTTCATGTATAAGACTTTGTATGGACATATGTTTTCTCTTGATCACGTACCTAGGAGTGGAATGGCTGGATCATATGGTATGTGTATCTTGAACTTTTTAAGAAACTATCAAAGTGGTTTCCAAAGTAGTTGTGCCATTTTACATTCTCACCAGAAGTGTATGAAAATTCTAGTTTTTCAACATCATTGCTAAACTTGGTATGTTGAGTCTTTTTCATTTTGCCCATTCCATTAGGCATGTAGTGATATCTAATTGTGGTTTTAGTTGGGATTCCCCTCATGGCATGTTGAGCATCTTTTCATGTGTTTATTACCATCTACACATCTTACTTAATGAACCATCTGTTCAGATCATTTGCCCATTTTTTATTGGATTATTTGACTTCTCACTGATTTTTGATATTCTTTATTTATTCTGGATACAAGTCCTTTATCAAGTGTACACTTTGCATATTTTCTCCAAGCCAGTGGTTGGGTCTTTTCATTCTTTTAACAAAGTCTTTTGAAGTGTGGGCCTTTTTAGTTTTGATGAAGTATAATTTATCTTGAAATCAAGTAGATATTACCACAATTTTGTTCTTTTTACTCAAAGCTATCTTGGCTCCTTTAGTTCCTTTACATTTTCGTATGAACTTTTGAGTCAATTTGGTGATTTCTACAAGAAGGCATACTGGGATTGTGTTGAATATATATAGATCACCTTGGGGAGAATTGACATTTTAATAACGTTGAGTGTTTTGAGTGACAAACCTGGCTTATGAACCTTTATTTTTCAGACACTGTTTAATTTCTCACAGCAAATGTTTCATAGTTTTCAAGTGTACACGTCTTTCATATTTTTGTCACATTTCCCCCTAAGTAGTTAATATTTTTGATTCTTTTAAAATTATTTTATTAAATTTCAATTTCTGATTATTTATTGCAAGTTTGTAGAAATACAATTGATTTTGTGTATTGATTCTGTATCCTACAACCTTGTTACACTTCCTTGTTAATTCTAGTAACCTTTTTGTAGATTCCATTGGGTTTTCTCCACAGATGATCTTGTTCTCTGTGAATAGACAGTTTTGCTTCTTCCTTTCAGATCTGGAGGCCCTTTCTTTCTTCCCTCCCACTCTGTTTTTGCTTGATTACGCTGGCTAAAATTCCCAGTACATTGCTGAATGGTAGTGTCTTGTTCCCGATCTTAGGAAGAAAATACTCAATGTTTCACCATTATGTTGTTACCTGTAGATGTCCTTTATCATTTTGAGGAGGTTTCTTCTAATCCTAATTTCTTGAATAGTTTTTATTAGAAATGGATGTTGACATTTGCCAAATATTTTATTCTGCTTCTGTTGAGATAATCATGTTTTTTTCTTTTTTAATTTGTTAATGTATGATTTTGGTTGATTTTGGAATGTTAAACCACTACTGCATTTCTAGGATAAATCTCACTTAATATATTATCCTTTTTATATATTTTTGGTTTTGATTTGCCAGACTTTTACTTAAAATTTTTGCATGTATGTTCATGAGGGCTATTAGTCTATAGTTTCTTTTTTTATTGTGATGTTTTTGTCTGGTTTGGATATTAGGACAGTGCTGATTTCAAGGGATGAGTAGAAAAAAAAATTATTCTTTAGCTTTCTGGAAGTGTTTGTATAGGATTATCTTTATCTTAAATATTTGGTGGAATTAACCAGTAATGCCATCTGTTCCTGCTCAGATGTTCTCTTATTATCCTTTTTAATATCTGTAGAATCTGGAGTGATATTGATCTTCTCAAAGAATCAGCATTTAATTTCAGTAATTTTCTGTGTTGTTTTTACTTTTCTATTTAATTGATTCCCTTTTTGATCTTTATTATTTCCTTTCTCCTGCTTATTTGAGTTTAATCTTGTCTTCCTTTTGTAGATTCTTAAGGTAGTATCTGAAGTCATTTATTTCTTGTTTTCTAATATTGGCATTTAGTGCTATAAATTTTCCTCCTAAGTACTGTGTTGATGACATCCTACAAATTATGATATGTTATGTTTTCATTTTCATTTGGGTTAAAATATTTAAAAATTTCTCTGTTTAAGTGTTCTTTGACCAATGAGTTATTTAGAAGTGTATTAATTTTTTCCAAAATATTTGGAGATCTTCCAGGTATCTTTCTATTATTGATTTCTAATTAAATTCCATTGTAGGCAGAGATCATATGTTGTATGACATGAATACTTTTACATTTTAAGACTTATTTTATGGCACAGAATATGGTCTAATTGATAAAGCCCCATGTGCACTTGCAAAGAATGTGAATTCTGCTGTTATTAGGCAGAGTGTTCATGTTGGTTGATAGCATCATTTAAGTCCACTATATTATCACTGATTTTCTGTCTACTTCTAATGATTTTGAAGGAAGGGGCATAGACATCTCTAATTCTATTTGTAGACTTGTTTGTTTCTCCTTGCTGTTCTATTAGATTTGGTTCATAAACCCATGTATTTAGGTACCAGGTATATAAATATTTAGTATTATGTCTTGATTAGTTGACCCTTTTATCATTATGCAATGATGTTTAGTTATATAATGATATTCTCTGCAGCAGTGTGGGTGAATCTTAACAGCAGTGATAGGTAAAAGAAACCAGACATAAAAGGCTACATACCTTGTGTGCTGATTTACATCACATTCTGAAAATGGTAAAATTATAGGGATTTTAACCAGATAATTGGTTGCCAGATATTAAGGATGAGGTTAGGGCATTGACTGCAAAGAACCATGAGGGAAATTTTTGAGTCAGTCAGAATGCTCCATATTTGGATCCTGGTGGTGATAGGTACACAACACTGTATACATTTATCAAAACTTATTGACTTGTACACTAACAAATAGTACATTTTACCTCATCTTTATCCTTGAGAAGCTCGCAGCTTATTAATGTTTCAAAGAAAGAGTTCAGACACTTTGGTGTACTTTTTATACTTCAATAAGCTTGACAAAATAAATATCAAGAAGATACAACCACTTTTTCTTCTCATTTGTTCCAATATAAACACAAATATTCACTTCAGTTTCCTCAGTAATTTCCTGATGAACAGGCAGTGGACTATGTGACATATACAGTCGTGTACTCTCATGTAGAGATGCAGCTTTGGGAGAAAGTTTGAGCATGTGAGACGAAGGTCAAGATGAAGTTCCAAAGTTCAGAAAGCACCAAAAATGCCACACCTTGAATATCTCATATCTGAAAGCCCCACTGAAGGCGTAGTGCCACAAAGACAAGCGCAGGACACAGTCCTCATTCTAACTGGAAGAAAGGCTGGACATCTAGCAGTGTCTTGGCTCTTTCTCTGACAAACCTCATTTCTTGGAGCAAGAAAGGCTCCGTGTCTCAGGGTTTTTCCTTGTTGGTTTCCAGAAGGGATATATTACACTCTTTCCACAAGTCATCTTGAGTTAGGAGAGTAGCTCTGCCTTACATATGCACTTCCAGTCATACTTATAAGTTCATATCCCTGTAGAATGCAATAAATAAGCAAGCAGTTGTATTTGTGATTAGCCTGAATTGTTAAGAAATGTTTCCATATACTTTGTTGAATTTCCCACTTTGCAAATGTCCCCCAAAGTGGTACAGAATATATGATCTATTTTTTTAGCTCTCTGAAGAAACTCAATAGGTCCGAAGCAAGCCTTTATAATCTTACTCTCAAATATAATTAGCTCAATTCAACGATTTATTGAGCCTTTATGATGTTCCAGACAGTAGGAATGAAAGGGCAGGAGTTCAAAAGTTGAAAGACTTGGCCCCTATCCTCAAGAAGCTCAGAGTTATTAATATGCATGAAAGGAAATTGTGAGACACTTTCATGTACTTTGTATGGATATGATTATATATGTGAGAGTTTCTTGTTTCACCTCTATCCCTTTGCCTTCTCTTGTTTTTACAGATAAGGGGATAGAGACATTTCTTACATTCCATCTTTGATTCCTTTCCTAACTTTTCTAAATTTTGTTTACATTTTTCAATAAAATATCCATTAACTGTTTCTGGAATGGCCAGTATTCATTAAAGGAGAGCCTTATTCCATGTCCTCACATTTCCATTGAGGGAAAGTAATTTCTGATCCAGTCCCCACAGGTGGAAGAACTGGAAGGAATACTTTCAAATGATCTATCCACTCATTTAATCTTTTTCCCCCTTAGAAATATGAGTAACTTCTCTGGTTAAATTGGCAAGACCTTGGTATCTTTTGGGTGATGTATCATAGTGGGTAGAATTAGTCCATTGAAAGGCAGTATAGGGTGGAGGCAGGTTCATCCCTTATCTCTGGCTTTATAAGATCTGGTTGCACTCAGGTGAAGCAAGAACTTGTGCTTCAATAAACTATGTTGTAAGTCTTCTAGATCTGGGTCCTCTGTGTTGGAAGTGAACCATACTCCAGAATCTCTTCCAGAAACTGAAAAAGTATGTCAGATCATACTTGTTTTATAGCCTGTTATCTTCAATTTAAGACATGAGGGTGCATTCACCAAAGGAGGTACATTCACCGATTTAGCTCTAGGAGGGGCTTTGTGTCTTGGGAGTAATTGCGCCACCATTAATAAAATAAGTAAGATTATCTTTATTTGATTTTTTGTTACTTTTATCTTTATTTGATTTATTTAGTAAACTTTTATTGAGCATCTACTATGTGCTAAGTGGTGAAAATACAGTGGTGAATGAGACAGGTTTTCTAAAATGGCTTAAAAAAGGAAAAAAGTGAAGAAAATATAAAATATTGAAAATAAAAGGGAGCTATGTGATAGAGAGTGGCCGGGGAGCTCTTTAAATTGCATAGTTAGAAAAGTCCTCTTTGAAAAATGACATTAGCTGCTTAAGATGCAGCTTAATGTGAGGAAACAACTACATATGGGGGAAACACATGAGGGAAGATCTAGAGGAATAGTGTCACTGGTGGAGAAAACAGACTCTATCAAAACCCATGAGCTTAATACAATAGAAGGATAGAAAAAAACCAAGGATGACTAGAGAGCATTTAGTTGAGGGAAAAAGATAAATGACACCCCATAAAATAATTGGTAGTGTCACCACTGACTCTCTTTTTTGTCCCCTTCTTTACTTCATCCTTACTCATTTCCTGTCAATACTTCCAGCTACTCTTTCTTCTGAGCCTCAATTTCTTCACGTAATATTCTAGAATGCTCTGATACAATTTTTTTTTTTTTCAGAATATAACAACTTCACATGAATTCGCAGTGAGTAATATTTTTCTTTTCTGAAAGATTCTAACTGGAGTACAAAAGTGTATATTTTTTGAAGTCTTTTTTTGGAAACCTTTACTTATATTCATCTGTATCACTGAATCCAAAATTATCTCTGATATTTGAACACAAAATATTCTCTGTTTTAAATTGTTTTTTACAAGGAACCTTTAGAATAGTTACACATTAAACAAAATCTATAGGCTATTTTATGAAACTTTTGCTCTTTGTATTTTCTGTTTTATATACTTAGTGTTTTTGGCTTTTTTTCTTTTTTGTGTCTGTAGGTTTTTCTGGATTTTATTTGAGTTCTACCAATAGTTATTCTTCTCAGCATTCTATTATACAATTATAGTAAGCGACCCTTAACATACTCATAACATTTACAGAATAAATGGTTCTTTATCCAATGATTTCTCAGAAAAAACTAATCCTTGGGTGTGGAAGTGGGAATCCTTGGCTAAATGCATGTTTGACATAGCCAGGTACCTAAATAGACAGTTGTTCCACTACTGAAAATTGTCTGAGTGGAATGCCTAGGCACTCATGGTGGTCTTAAAAGAAAGTAAGAGGCATCTGACAGGATCCTCCAAGCAGTTCAGCTTTCTAATCGGACCATCTGAATTCCTTAGTGAAAGATAAGAAAAAACCCTGCCTACCCATTAGGGCAGTCACTCAATTGTAATAAAGCAGATGTTTAAACAAGGTACGCATAGCTATGTCTGTCAGTCTGTCATGTAGTGAAGAGGTGGAGGTGCACCGGAGGGGGGGGGAGGAGGGACAGATGAGGGAGAGGAAGCAAAGAATCCTGCTAGACTTGAGTGTATGAGCAGTAGAGGCAATAGCTTAAAATAACAAGGTGGCAGCCCAAGACACTGTTGCAAGTCTGAAACAGTAGCTGCCATTTGCTGATTTTGAAAGATATCCAGAGAGAAAGACGGGGTCAGTGCTAGTGAACCATGACTGAGAGAGACAACATATTTGACACTCCCTGTCTTTCACATGCCTTATTTTTGTGAGCACTAGGAGCATTTGGCCAGGATATATAAGTTTTTGTGGTGCATATTGAGAGGATACTTTTCCTAAGGAGCTATTTTTGTTTGTTTGGCTGTGATGTAATGGAAAGTATGTGTTTTATGTTTGGTACTGGGCATAACATTCGGTCTCTCTGAGGTCTGATTTCCTCAGCTGTAAAATGATGACGGTAATACTTTGAAGAACTAGAAGAACTAGAAATTACGTATGTAAAATGCATGACAGATAGAGCCATCGTTAGTTTTGATGGTGTTTTCTCTTGGTAGTTGTTGGGATTGTTGTTGGGATGACCTACTTTGTGGTTAGTGTGGGACTCCAAAGAGAGAACTCTTCCTGACAATTTAATAGGAATACCTAAAAACACGAAAATGGACTCAACCCAGTGTCTTTGGAAGAAGAGATTGTAACTACAGAACAACTGGAGTGTCTACTAAGGGATATTTGCATTTAGGGATATCTAAGCAATGTGCTAGACTGCCTCACAGTCCATTCTACCAGAGGGATGCTCTGGGAGGAGTTAACATACAGACTCACGTGGGTGCACACATGAATGTTTTGTAAGTTGATGGATGTCCATGGGGAGGGGGCTACATCTGGCCTTGTGCAGGCATCTGTTCCATGCAAACTACTTACCTGCTTATGGGAAAATATAAATCTTAAAGTAATAGGACAACTTTCAGGTATATTGTTATATTCAAAATCTGCTTACAGTACAGCCCTAGAGAATCCATAGATGGGCTTGAGAGGGTCCTTGGAACCTATGAACACTGAAATTTTTTGTGTGCATTTTCCTGGCCTGAATTTTCATAGTTTCTATTTTCAGAAAGTTTTCTGATCATAAGAAAGTTAAGAATTTCTGTTCTATGGTATCAAATAAGATAAGATAAAGAAAACTGACTGATCTTAAAAGCTTTTGGATATCTGATATTTAGTAGACAGGTGGTCTCTTTCAATTGGATCTATTTATCCTTTGAATTACCATCACCAGCAAGTGAATAGCAGTAAAACAGGTTGTAAAATATCAACTTGAAATATTCCCTACTGTTCCCATCTAGCATTTTTTTTTTCAAGCTCTCTTCCTGTTTGGTTCCTCTTTGGTTTCTAAATTTTCTAAATTGAATTATAATCAGTTTTCAGGTACTGAAACTGATAAAGATGAGTTGTATCAGAGAAAATAGAATAAAAAGATAGCTAGCTGGCTGAAAAGGACTGTAGAGAGTTTTGTGGGAGTTGACAAAGAAATCTGTAACATTAGGCATAAAATAGTTTGAGGACTGATGAAATAAAGGCTGACTCACAGAAGTTCCTGCAAGACAAATTGTGTGCCGGTTCATTACTTTGAAGAATCAAAAGCAGTAATTCCTACATTATGATTTTGGGGGAAATATCTCTTTAAGAATTCAGCACCGAGTGTAGAAACTTGAAAATTAAAAAAAAAAAAAAATTGCATTGAGATAGAATTAGAGAACATATATTACATTTAAACCTGTTTTACATATATTATCTTATTTAATCTTCACAAATACGCAATGATAAAAATACTTTTTCATCTCAATTTTAATGATGAGGAAATTGATAATTAGGTAGATTAGGCTACTTGACAGAAGTCTGACCATAAATCATAAAGCCAGGAATCAAACTCAACTGATTCATTATGTTATTGACAAAGAAGGGACTGTAAAATCTCAAACTACATAAGTAGCTAGGGGATATAGTATAGCTCTGTTGATGATTAATATTGATAATGCCATTACTAAATATTATACTAGCTAGTGAATAAAGTATTATTGCTGCAATAATAATACTGACTAGCACTAAGATGTCCAAAACAAGAATCATTCATGATTCTTTGCCTTTCTACCTATGTTTACAAATCATTCTCACCTCCCACAGTGGATACTATATTATTTTTAATTCCCTTCATGGGTTTCAACATAGTATTGTTTAATTTTAAGCAGTTCTAACATTGTTTTTGTAAGATGCATTTGAAGACTTGTACTGGTAAGCTTCAATAAATTTGGGAGGTCATTGTAACCTTTCATTTTGGTCTGGGAGATATGTACTCTGAAGTCTGAGGGAGAGACTGGCATCACAAAGCCAGAGTCATATACATAATGAAATAAAAAGGTAATGAAGTGTCATATTGCTCCATTAGAGAAAAAAGGAGAAACTATTACCTTTCATGATTGGTATATTACAAGGGAAATGGGCGTTTTTCTGATGTATTTTTTATGAAACCTAACTGCTGATTCAGAAGAATGTTTTGAAGTATGGTTAAATATGAGGAAAATAATATGTCTGCAAAACTCCAAGCAATAAAACATTGTTGAACACTGTAGTGAATATTTTTAATATTACTGACGTCTACTTAATTTATTCTTTTACTCATGTATTTACTCAACAGACATTCAGTGACCACATACTATGTATTAGGACCTGTGTTTGACACCACAAATAATTTAAAAATGAAATAGAACACTACCAAATGTAAAATAGATAGCTAGTGGGAAGCAGCCGCATAGCACAGGGAGATCAGCTCGGTGCTTTGTGTCCACCTAGAGGGGTGGGATAGGGAGGGTGGGAGGGAGACACAAGAGGGATGACATATGGGGATGTATGTATATGTAGAGCAGGTTCACTTTGTTATCCAGCAGAAACTAACACACCATTGTAAAGCAATTATACTTCAATAAAGATGTTAAAAAAAAATGAAATAGAGAAGAACTTTGAAAGAGCTTAAAGTTTCTCCCAATCACAGGAAAATAGGCTGTAGATGGGAACATATGTTTCTATGTAACATCGTGAAATTCTGTGACTGCAGAATCAGAGTTGTTTAGCTCCTTCTGGGTTTCTGATAGAAACTGGGTGCATTCAAGAAGATGTGATGTCACCACAATGCTGAGATCCTAATCTATCGATATCTTAGTGTGATGCTTCCACAACCTTCCAACAAATGATTATTTCTCTCTTCCTTTTCTTCAACCTAATGATAGTAGCATTTATGGTCAGGGTAAAACTAGGAGTGAAAAGTAGATATGGTATTTTGCTTAATTCATCCCTGATTTTTCAAGAATGCCTCCCCCCTTTTCTTTTTGCTAAAATCAGTGAAGACATCTTAGTCAATTCACTTAACTTCTTTGAATTTTGAGACTTTTGACTATGTCGTCCTTTTTCAAATAGTTTTTCCTAGACTCTAATAAACATTCATTCTCCTAATTATTTTATTACCTTCTGGATCCTCTTCCTATTGTCCATTGTCTGAAAACTAAAGTTTCATTTATCTTTGCTTTATGTCAAGAGGTAGGGTAAATCTGGTCCTTGTTATTCCAGCAAGGAGGGAAGCAGAAGTTTGAGTAGTCTTTTAAAGTACTAAAAAACAATTAAATTGGCATTGAAGAAACATTCAGCATGAATGTACGGTCGGCCCTCCGTATTCCTGGGTTTCACATCTGTGGGTTTGACATCCAGGGATTCAGCCAACCAGAGATGGGTCTGAAGTTGGTTGATTCCCCAGATGGAAGTCAGGTAGATATGGAGGGCCAACTGTATTCATTATATCAATACTACACCCTTTCATATAAGGGACTTGAGCATCTGTGGATTTTGATATCTGCAAGGGATCCTGGAAGTAATCCCTTGCAGATACCAAGGGATGACTATACTTATTTCTATAGCTACTCCAGCTTTCTTTTATTGGTGTTAGCATAGTATATCTTTCTCCATCCTTTTACTTTTTATCTATATGTCTTTATATTTAAAGTGGATTTCTTGTAGAGAACATATAATTGGCTCTTATTTTTTGATCCAGTATGATAATGTGTCTTTTTTTTTTTTTTGGAGTATTTAGATCATTGACATTTAAAGTTATTTATTGACATAGTTGGATTAATATCTGCCATATTTGTTACCATTTTCTATGTATTACCCTTGTTCTTGGTTCCTGTTTTGCCTTAAACTAGTTTCTGCCTTTCTGGTTTTAATTAAACATTTTATGATTCCATTTTCTCTCCATTCTGAGCATATTCATTTAACTTTTTAAAAATCTTTTAAAGGTGGTTGCCATAGAGTTTGCAGTATACATTTATAATTAATCCAGGTCACTTCCAAGTAACAGTATACCACTTCAGGGTATTTCAGGTACCTTCTAATAATACAATATTCCTAATTCCTCCATCTCATCCCTTGAATCATTGCTGTCATTCATTTCACTTATACATAAGCTATACTAGTCAGATACATTGCTGCTATTGAACAAATTATTACCTGTTAGATCAATTAAGTATAAAAAAATAAAAGTTTTAAAAAAATTTAACTTATTCCTCCTCTAATGCTCTTCCTTTCTTTATGTAGATTTGATTTTCTGATCTATATCATTTGTCTTTTCTTTGAAAAACTTCTTTTAACATTTCCGTGAAGGCAGGTCTACTGGAAACTAATTCCCTCAGTATTTGTTTGAGGAAGTCTTTAGTTCTCTTTCTCTTTTGAGGGACAATTTTGCAGGATACAGAATTCTAGGTTTTTTATTTTAATTTCAACACTTTAAATATTTCACTTCACTTTCTTTTTGCTTGCATGCATGCTTTCTGAGAATTTGTATATAATCCTTACTTATCTTTGCTCTTCTGTATATGTAAGGTGTCTTTTTCCTCTGGCTTCTTTCAAGATGTTTTCTTTATCTTTGACTTTCTGCAGTTTGAATATGATATGTAAGTGTATGGTTGTTTTTGTTTTTGCTTTTTTTTGTGTGTGTTAATCCTGTTTGGTGTTTTCTAAGCCTCTGGGGTCTGTGGTTTAGTCTCTGATGTTGATTTAGGGAAATTCTCAGTCATTATTGTTTCAAATATTTCTTCTTTCTCTCTTCTCTTTCTGATATTCCCATTACACATATGTTACATCTTTTATTGTTATTCCACAGTTTTGGATATTCTGTTCCTTTTTTTTCTCTTTGCTTTTCAGTTTCTATTGACATGTCTTCAAGCTCAGAGATTCTTTCCTCAGTCATGTCTAGTCTACTAATGAGCCTATCAAAGGCATTCTTCATTTGTGTTACAGTGGTTTTGACCTCTAACATTTCTTTTTTATTCTTTCTCAGAATTTCCATCTCTCTGCTTACGTTTCCTATCTGTTCTTGCATGTTGTCTACTTTTTTCAGAGTCCTTAGCATATTAATTATAGTTGACTTAAATTCTTGGTGTGATAATCCCAACATCCCTGCCATTACGTGCATCTAGTTCTGATGCTTACTCTGTTTCTTCAAACTGTGTTTTTTGCCTTTTAGTATCTTTGCAATTTTTTTTTTTGTTGAAAGCCAGACATAATGCATTAGATGAAAGGAACTGTGGTAAATAGGCCTTTGGTAATGTGGTGGTAAGGTGTGGGAAGAGGGGGAAAGTTTTATAGTCCTATAATTAGGTCTCAGTCTTTTAGTAAGCGGTACCTCTGTGTTGTGATCTTCACAAGTGTTTTTCATGCCTGCGCCCCCTTAGGTGGGACAGGATGGCTAAAGGAGGCTGGAGTTGCATATTTCCCTTCTCCTAGGTTGGTTACACTCTGATATTACCCCAGTAGTTTAGGTTCTGCTAAAATTCTCTTGAGGTCAGGCCTTGTTAAGAATAGAATGCTCTGATGTATTTCAAAATGGTTACTTTCCCCCTCCCCCTGCTGGAAGCAGGAGGGAATTTTTCTCTGACATTCACTGAGAACTTGGTAGGGCTCCTGGCGGTAGAACTCACAAAAGTGTCAGGCCCCTCTGAAGTTTTTAACTCTAAGACTTGTCCATGTTGAGACAACAACTGGCAGTTTGTCAGTTACAGTTTAGGTTTTTCTACTCTGTACTGCTTCCCAGGGAAGTTTCTCTTCATGGGTTTCTGCTCTAGTAAGTTGTGATTTTCTGTTTCTACCTGTCTATCTCTCCAATCTGGGGGGAAGCAGTTTGCCCTATGTTCTCATTTCTCTAATGGATCTAAGAAGAGTTGCTGATTTTTCAGTTTGTTCAGATTTTTATTTGTTAGGGTGGAATAATGACTTCCAACCTCTTTACCTGACAGAATGGAAACTAGAAGTCTCCAAAAGTTTATATAATTAAATGTAGATTATTCACATCTAATGTTCTTTTGTGGTGCTGATATTTCTAGTTTTACCAGACTTTAGCATTTTAGAGAATATGGCAAAGAATTCCCTGTGTTGCATGCAGAGGGAATAGCATGACTAGCACTGTCTGCATAATTAAGCCAACTCATATTTTCTGAATGCCTATATGTATCAGGCATGACTCTAGGTACTTTGACATATATTATCTCATTTAATTTCTATGTAACTCTCCATTTTTACATGAGAAGGACATCGGTTGAGGGAAGTTATGCTATTGTTTTCTATTAAGTTATGGTATTGGTGGATGACAGAGTCAGGTATGAACTTGGTCTTTTTGATTTATGTTATTCCCAATTGATAATCATTCTTCTCATCTGAGTATTCTTTATTTTTAAAAAAATTTTTTAAATTTAATTTTATTTATTTTTTTATACAGCAGGTTCTTATTAGTTATCCATTTTATACACATCAGTGTATACATGTTAATCCCAATCTCCCAATTCATCACACCACCACCCCGACCCACTGCCGTTTTCTGCTCTTGGTGTCCATACGTTTTTTCTCTACTTCTGTGTCTCAATTTCTGCTCTGCAAACTGGTTCATCTGTACCATTTTCTAGGTTCCACATGTATATGTTAATATACAATATTTGTTTTTCTCTTTCTGACTTACTTCACTTTGTATGACAGTCTCTAGATGCATCCACGTCTCTGCAAATGACCCAATTTCTTTCCTTTTTATGGCTGAGTAATATTCCATTGCATATATTTACCACAACTTCTTTATCCATTCGGATGTCGATGGGCATTTAGGTTGCTTCCATGACCTGGCTGTTGTAAATGGTGCTGCAATGAATATTGGGGTGCATGTGTCTTTTTGAATTATGGTTTTATCTGGGTATATGCCCAGTAGTGGGATTGCTGGGTCATATGGTAATTCTGTTTTTAGTTTTTTAGGGAACCTCCATACTGTTCTCCATAGTGGCTGTATCAATTTACATTCCCACCAGCAGTGCAAGAGGGTTCTGTTTTCTCCATACCCTCTCTAGCATTTGTTGTTTGTAGATTTTCTGATGATGCCCATTCTCACTGGTGTGAGGTGGTACCTTATTGTAGTTTTGATTTGCATTTCTCTAATAATTAGTGATGTTGAGCAGCTTTTCATGTGCTTCTTGGCCATCTGTATGTCTTCTTTGGAGAAATGTCTATTTAGGTCTTCTGCCCATTTTTGGATTGGGTTGTTTGTTTTTTTAATATTGAGCTGCATGAACTGTTTATCTATTTTGGAGATTAATCCTTTGTCTGATGATTCGTTTGCAAATCTTTTCTCCCATTCTGAGGGTTGTCTTTTCATCTTGTTTATGGTTTCCTTTGCTGTGCAAAAGCTTGTAGGTTTCATTAGGTCCCATTAGTTTATTTTTGTTTTTATTTCCATTACTCTAGGAGGTGGATCAAAAAAGATCTTGCTGTGATTTATGTCAAAGAGTGTTCTTCCTATGTTTTCCTCTAAGAGTTTTATAGTGCCAGGTCTTACATTTACGTCTCTAATCCATTCTGAGTTTATTTTGTGTATGGTGTTAGGGAGTGTTCTAATTTCATTCTTTTACATGTAGTGGTCCAGTTTTCCCAGTATCACTTATTGAAGAGACTGTCTTTTCTCCATTGTATATCCTTGCCTCCTTTGTCATAGATTAGTTGACCATAGGTGCGTGGGTTTATCTCTGGGCTTTCTATCTTGTTCCATTGATCTATGTTTCTGTTTTGTGCCAGTACCATATTGTCTTGATTACTGTAGCTTTGTAGTATAGTCTGAAGTCAGGGAGTCTGATTCCTCCAGCTCCGTTTTTTTCCCTCAAGACTGCTTTGGCTATTCGGGGTCTTCTGTGTCTCCATACAAATTTTAAGATTTTTTGTTCTAGTTCTGTAAAAAATGCCATTGGTAATCTGATAGGGATTGCATTGAATCTGTAGATTGCTTTGGGTAGTATAGTCATTTTCACAATATTGATTCTTCCAATCCAAGAACATGGATATCTCTCCATCTGTTGGTATCATCTTTAATTTCTTTCATCAGTGTCTTATAGTTTTCTGCATACAGGTCTTTTGTCTCCCGAGGTAGGTTTATGCCTAGGTATTTTTTTCTTTTTGTTGCAGTGGTAAATGGGAGTGTTTCCATAATTTCTCTTTCAGATTTTTCATCATTAGTGTATAAGAATGCAAGAGATTTGTGTGCATTAATTTTGTAGCCTGTAACTTTACCAAATTCATTGATTAGCTCTAGTAGTTTTCTGGTGGCATCTTTAGGATTCTCTCTATATGGTATCATGTCATCTGCAAGCAGTGACAGTTTTATTTCTTCTTTTCCAATTTGGATTCCTTTTATTTCTTTTTCTTCTCTGATTGCCGTGGCTTGGACTTCCAAAACTATGTTGCATAATAGTGGTGAGAGTGGACATCCTTGTCTTGTTCCTGATCTTAGAGGAAATGCTTTCAGTTTTTCATCATTGAGAATGATGTTTGCTGTGGGTTTGTTGTATATGGCCTTTATTATGTTGAAGTAGTTTCCCTCTATGCCCACTTACTGGAGAGTTTTTATCATAAATGGGTGTTGAATTTTGTCAAAAGCTTTTTCTGCATCTATTGAGATGATCATATGGTTTTTATTCTTCAGTTTGTTAATATGGTGTATCACATTGATTGATTTGTGTATATTGAAGAATCCTTGCATCCCTGGGATAAATCCCACTTGATCATGGTGTATGATCCTTTTAATGTGTTTTTGGATTCTGTTTGCTAGTATTTTGTTGAGGATTTTTGCATCTATATTCATCAGTGATATTGGTCTGTAATTCTCTTTTTTTGGAGTATCTTTGTCTGGTTTTAGTATCAGGGTGATGGTGGCCTCATAGAATGAATTTTGGAGTTTTCCTTCCTCTGCAATTTTTTGGAAGAGTTTGAGAAGGAAGGGTGTTAGCTCTTCTCTAAATGTTTGATAGAATTCACCTGTGAAGCCATCTGGTCCTGGAATTTTGTTTGTTGGAAGAGTTTTAATCACAGGTTCAATTTCATTACTTGTGATTGGTCTGTTCATATTTTCTATTTCTTCCTGGTTCAGTCTTGGAAGGTTATAACTTTCTAAGAGTTTGTCCATTTCTTCCAGGTTGTCCATTTTATTGGTATAGAGCTGCTTGTAGTAGTCTGTTAGGATGCTTTGCATTTCTGTGGTGTCTGTTGTAACTTCTCCTTTTTCAGTTCTAATTTTATTGATTTGAGTTGTCTCCCTCTTTGTCTTGATGGGTCTGGCTAATGGTTTATCAATTTTGTTTATCTTCTCAAAGAACCAGCTTTTAGTGTTACTGATCTCTGTTATTTTCTTTGTTTATATTTCATTTATTTGTGCTCTGGTCTTTATGATTTCTTTCCTTCTGCTAACTTAGGGTTTTGTTTGTTCTTCTTTCTCTAGTTCCTTTAGGTGTAATGTTAGATTGTTTATTTGAGATTTTTCTTGTCTCTTGAGGTAGGCTTGTACAGCTATAATCTTCCCTCTTAGAACTTCTTTTGGTGCATCTCATAGGTTTTAGATCATCGTGTTTTCATTGTCATTTGTCTCTAGGTATTTTTTGATTTCCTCCTTGATTTCTTCAGTGATCTCTTCGTTATTTAGTAACGTATTGTTTAGCCTTCACGTGTTTGTGTTTTTTACGTTTCTTTCCCTGTAATCGATTTCTAATCTCATAGCATTGTCAGAAAAGATGCTTGATATGATTTCAATTTTCTTAACTTTACTGAGGCTTGATTTGTGACCCAAGGTGTGATCTATCCTGGAGAATGTTCTGTGTGCACTTGAGAAGAAAGTGTAATCTGCTGTTTTTGGATGGAATGTCCTATAAATATCAATTAAATCTATCTGGTCTGTTGTGTCATTTAAAGCTTGTGTTTCCTTATTAATTTTCTGTTTGGATGATCTGTCCATTGGTGTAAGTGAGGTGTTAAAGTCAGCCTATTATTAATAGCCTATTAACTATTATTGTGTTATTGTCGATTTCCTCTTTTATAGCTGTTAGCAGTTGCCTTATGTATTGAGGTGCTCCTATGTTGGGTGCATATATATTTATAATTGTTATATCTTTTTCTTGGATTGATCTGTTGATCATTATGTAGTGTCCTTCCTTGTCTCTTGTAACATTCTTTATTTTAAAGTCTATTTTATCTGATATGAGTATTGCTACTCCAGCTTTCTTTTGATTTCCATTTGCATGGAATATCTTTTTCCATCCCCTCACTTTCAGTCTGTATGTGTCCCTAGGTCTGAAGTCGGTCTCTTGTAGACAGCATATATATGGGTCTTGTTTTCGTAGCCATTCAGCAAGCCTGTGTCTTTTGGTTGGAGCATTTAATCCATTCACATTTAAGGTAATTATCAATATGTATGTTCCTATTACCATTTTCCTAATTGTTTTGGGTTTGTTTTTGTAAGTCGTTTTCTTCTCTTGTGTTTCCCACTTAGAGAAGTTCCTTTAGCATTTGTTGTAGAGCTGGTTTGGTGATGCTGAATTCTCTTAGCTTTTGCTTGTCTGTAAAGCTTTTAATTTCTCCATCGAATCTGAAGGAGATCCTTGCCGGGTAGAGTAATCTTGGTTGTAGGTTCTTCCCTTTCATCACTTTAAGTATATCATGCCACTCCCTTCTGGCTTGCAGAGTTTCTGCTGAGAAATCAGCTGTTAACCTTATGGGAGTTCCCTTGTATGTTATTTGTCGTTTTTCCCTTGCTGCTTTCAATAATTTTTCTTTGTCTTTAACTTTTGCCACTTTGATTACTATGTGTCTCGGCGTGTTTCTCCTTGGGTTTATCCTGTATGGAACTCTGCGCTTCCTGGACTTGGGTGGCTATTTCCTTTCCCATGTTAGGGAAGTTTTCGATTATAATCTCTTCAAATATTTTCTCAGGTCCTTTCTCTCTCTCTTCTCCTTCTAGGACCCCTATAACGCGAATGTTGTTGCGTTTAATGTTGTCCCAGAGGTCTCTTAGGCTGTCTTCATCTTCATTTCTTTTCATTCTTTTTTCTTTATTCTGTTTCACAGCAGTGAATTCCACCATTCTGTCTTCCAGGTCACTTATCCGTTCTTCTGCCTCAGTTATTCTGCTACTGATTCCTTCTAGTGTATTTTTCATTTCAGTTACTGTATGGTTCATCTCTGTTTGTTCTTTAATTTTTCTAGATCTTTGTTAAACATTTCTTGCATTTTCTTGATCTTTGCCTCCATTGTTTTTCCGAGGTCCTGGATCATCTTCACTATCATTATTCTGAATTCTTTTAATGGAAGATTGCCTATCTCCATTTCATTTAGTTATTTTTCTGGGGTTTTATCTTGTTCCTTCATCTGGTACATAGCCCTCTGCCTTTTCATCTTGTCTGTTTTTCTGCGAATGTGGTTTTTGTTCCACAGGCTGCAGGATTGTACTTCTTCTTGCTTCTGCTGTCTGCCCTCTGGTGGATGAGGCTATCTGACAGGCTTGTGCAAGTTTCCTGATGGGAGGGACTGGTGGTGGGTAGAGCTGGCTGTTGCTCTGGTGGGCAGAGCTCAGTAAAACTTTAATCCACTTGTCTGCTTTGGGTGTGGCTGAGTTCCCTCCCTGTTGGTTGTTTGGCCTGAGGTGACCCAACACTGGAGCCTACCTGGGCTCTTTGGTGGGGCTAATGACAGACTCTGGGAGGGCTCATGCCAAGGAGTACTTCCCAGAACTTCTGCTGCCTGTGTCCTTGTTCTCACGATGAGGCACAGCCACCTCCCGCCTCTGCAGGAGACCCTCCAACACTGGCAGGTAGGTAGCCTCCTATGGGGTCAGTGTCCCTTCCCCTGGGTCCCAATGCACACACTACTTTGTGTGTGCCCTCCAAGAGTGGAGTCTCTGTTTCCCCCAGTCCTGTCAAAGTCCTGCAATCATATCCCGCTAGCCTTCCAAGATTCTCTAGGAATTGCTCCTCGTATTGCCAGACCTCCAGGTTCAGAAGCCTGACGTGGGGCTCAGAACCTTCATTCCAGTGCGTGGACTTCTGTGGTATAAGTGTTCTCCAGTTTGTGAGTCACCCACCCAACAGTTATGGGATTTGATTTTATTGTGATTACCCCGCTCCTACCATCTCATTGTGGCTTCTCCTTTGTCTTTGCGTGTTGGGTATCTTTTTTGGTGAGTTCCAGTGTCTTCCTGTCGATGATTGTTCAGCAGTTAGTTGTGGTCTGGTGTTCTCGAAAGAGGGAGTGAGAGCATGTCCTTCTACTCCGCCACCTTGAACCAATCTCTTCCTTTTTCATTTGCTAAAATAGTCACAGTTGTCTTTGGCTTTCCAGATGTAAAAGGATTATCCTGATCAGCTTAAGTATAATGAGAAGAAAAAGAAGATTATCACGAAATTCCAACATCTTGTCGTGATTATTAGAATGAGGAATTATAAGGCTACTAAAAATAAGGAGTAAATATTATTTCTCTAAAATTGTGATATTAATGGCTCATGCGCCTAGAGACACAACTCTCAATATTATTCTACACTCACTGATCCCTAATTAATCTACCTCCCCTGCCTCTCTTTATTTTCTTAAATTACTGAAGGATAAATTACTATATTTTAATTTTTGATTGATATTCTTTCTGTTCTGTATATCTCATGTGGATGCTCAGAAATTAAAAGTTAAAGACAGTTTTAGTCTGAGGAGGTTACAAGAGCTCAGATGAAAAGTGGGAAAGAGAATGTAATCTTCAGTCAGTGTATTTTTATGGCCTTGTAGATGTTATAGTCCTTCCAAAATTGTCTCCAGGTTGTTCCTGAGTCGTCACCTGCCTTTACTGCCTGATGAAAAGTGTGACCTAGATAATATTTCTTGAAAGTTGCTATAACTCCCTGGTCCATAGGTTGGATGAACAATGTAGTATTTGGTGGCAGATGCACTACTTTGCTGTTGTTGAAAGTCGTCCATGAATGGGGGGTGGCCTGGAGCATTGTCTCGCAGCAAAAAAATATTAAATGGGACGTCCTTCTCCAAGCAGTATTTCTCTACCTCCGGGATAAAGTGGTGGCAAAAAGAGTCCTGGAAAATGGCCTGTGTAACACAGGCTTTGGGGTTACTCTTCTACACAGCAGGAAGAGAGCCCTTGGCTATGTTTTTGTTTGTTTGTTTGTTTTTTTAAAAATTTTATTTACTTATTTTTGGCTGTGTTGGGTCTTCGTTTCTGTGCGTGGGCTTTCTCTAGTTGCGGCGAGCAGGGGCCACTCTTCATCACGGTGTGCGGGCCTCTCACTGTCGCGGCCTCTCTTGTTGCGGAGCACAAGCTCCAGATGCGCAGGCTCAGTAGTTGTGGCTCACGGGCCCAGTTGCTCCGCGGCATGTGGGATCCTCCCAGACCAGGGCTTGAACCCGTGTCCCCTGCATTGGCAGGCAGATTCTCAACCACTGCGCCACCAGTGAAGCCCCACCCTTGGCTATGTTTTTAAGGGCTCTTGGGTTCTATGAATGATAAACTAAGAGAGCTTCAGCTTTGTATTGCTGTAAGCATTGCCACCAAACAACAGAGTTAGCCTGTCCTTTGCTGCTTTATAGCCTGGCATCAACTTTTCCTCCTTACTGATGTAACTTCAGTCTGGCATCCTCTTCCAGTACAGTCCTGTCTCATCCATATTAAAAACCTGCTTGGGTAAATATGCACCTTCATCAATAATTTCTCAAAGCGTTTCAGGAAATTCCTGGGTAGCTACTGTATCTGCACTTGCTGCCTTGCCACTTACTTTTATGTTGTGAAGGTTGGCTCTAGCCTTGAACTGATGAAACCAGCCATGGCTGGCATTAAAAGATGTGCCCTCTGATTCTTCCCTGTGTTTCTTCTTCAAGTCGTCTTAAAGGCTTTTAGATTTCTCTTGAATCAGCATTAAGCTGAGTGGAGCTTGACGCTGATGCTGATCCTGCATCCACACATTGAGAAGTTTCTCCATCTCCTCCATCGATTTTCCACTCTTCTTCGATATTATTGTTGACATTATTGGCACAGCAGACTTCACATATTCTATGATCTTGTCCTTGTTCTTTAGAATCTTGCTGATGGTTGAATGATTCATGTTATAAGGACGAGTGACGTCTGTTAGGTGAGCTGACGCGGGTTGTGAAAGAACTCACCCTTAACCCTTAAGTTGCCTTCCTTCCTTGCCAATGACCTTAAATAAGTAAGGTGGTATAGTAGAAAGAGCATGAACTTTCGTTTAAGGCAAATCTGGATTTATATATCAACTTTGTACATCTGTTATTTCAAAATAGCAGGCATGGTAACCATCTCACAGGAATGTTATAGGGATTAAATAAGATGCTATAAGTAAACTACCTAACATGGTTATTGGCATTAAATAGATATTTGATGAATGTTTGTTAATTAAATAAATTAATGAAAATTTATATAAAAATTAAGGTAGCCATCTTAAGCAGGGTGAAGAGTTAAAGAGCAATGTAAAAAATACCTGCATCGTGGTCTCTGTAGTGAAATGAACTGTTTTTCATAGTCCCCTAAAATGATCCCATATGCCTGGGAGACCTGTCATACCATGATTCCTTCCAGGCCTTTTCCATTTCTCTAATACATGTTTATTGATTATCTATTCCATGATCAGGACACTGAGAACAACAGTGGGAAACAAAACTGCCCAATTTCCCATCCTTATGGGAGGAGATAGGCATTAAATAATTATAATCACACAGATGAACTATAACAGGCTTGTATATGAAAAAGGAAGAGCAGAGGAATGAGCAAATAAGATTGAGAAGAAGTAGAGAAGTAGGAGAAAAAATAGGAAGTTATGGTGTTATAGAAGTCAAGAGGAGAATATTTAGTACATGTAACTGTGTTGAATATTGCTGAGAGGTCAAGCAGGTGAATAATGGAAAGAGTCCTTGACCTGGCAGCATAGGAGTCATTAGTGACCTTACTAAATGTTGTTGGTGGACAGAGGGAATAAAGACCTGTTTGATGTGACTAGGGACTTAATACTAGATGAGGAAATGAAGACAAATGTCAGACTGTTTCTGAGATTTGGCTGTGAAAGAGTAAGAAGGAATGGTGTATTAAGAGGGTTGAAAAAGGACTTTGCAAGATAGCAGATACGTGAGTATATTTGTGGCTTATGGCATGAGATCAATCAGGAGTAAGAGACTAAAGAGATAGCGTGAAGAGAGGGGATACCTGCTTTTCCCCAATCAGAATCTCTCCTCTTGCTTTCCATCCCAAATCAAATTTCTAATATCCATATCTCAGTTGAGAATCTGACAGTCTCAAACTACTGACACAGAGACATGTCTCTTCATCTGAATAGTGTGTGAAGCTTGATAAACTTCATTTCACTGAAAAGGAGAGCAGATACTTGAATAGGGCAGAAACTTCCCTCAGCTAAAATAAAGTTGGACATATATTTAAAAATACACAAGCTTAAATAATTTTGGGGTAGGTAGTATCTAAAACTCATTCCACTCAATTGAGTTTTAAAAAATTTTTACAGATACAGGAAATATTGAGAGAACCCCTGAGAAGCTTGGAATTTTGAAGACTATAGAACCTTACTTCACCTGTTTTAGGATTTCAAATGATAGAAGCCCGTACTGATAATAATATGGATTTTGCCTTTAGACTTGATAAGCCTTGTGCTTCTGAATTCATTATTGATTCATGAAGACTTGAATGGTCTCTGAGGTGTTTAACACTTGCAGTGTGGTGACTACCAAGTAGGGAAAACATATTTGTTCTGTCCCCTTAGTTATTAAACATTTTTCAATTCCGTGAGAATTCTGAAGATACTATAAGAAGAAAATGAATTCAAGAATATGAATTATTATTATTGAACCAAAATGGCTGGAGGTGTTACTTTTTTTGGCCTTATTTTCTCATCCTGTTTCAGAACATTGTTTTTGTTAAAACATGAATATAGACATTATGAATTGTAATCTATCAATAGAGAAAACTAATCAACAGCAAGGTCACGAACTCTAAAGATTCTATAGTTCTGCGTTCATTTCCTCCCGTAGTAGACTTTAGGCACTTCAGAGACTTGGTCTCAGTTTTGCAGATTTGTTTTATGAGTCAGGAGGTTTTATATTGATACTAGCATAGAACCATAGAATTTTAAACTAGTAAGAGACTAGTAATCGTTTATGGCGCTCAGTCTAACCGGGGGGTTGAAATGCTATGTAAAATTGTGTTCACATGTGCATATATTTCAGATTCTCATAGACTTTGTCCAATTCTTAAAGTAACTGACAGGAAAAAAAAGCATCTAAAACTACATTTTATAGAGGAGAAAGCCAGTGCCTTGGGAACCAAGGCCTTTTCCCAAATCACACAAAATTTTAGTGGGAGCAATTTGTATTATTATGGCGTTCATTTCATTCTGAAGTCCATAAAATCAAACTAGAGATATTAAGACTTTTTTTTTTACTGTTAAAGTCATTTATCAGGCTCATTGTGTCTGCTGCATGGCTTTACTGTACTATTTGGGTGCTTTGGCAGAGCTTTAAATTTTTTTTAATGAGAAAAATTCAGAAAGTAAGGGGAGATAGATATCTTTGCCTTACTGGGAAAAATAAACAAACAGCTATTAAAATGAAGTTTATCAAATTAGATATTGAGAGGAAAGGTACGTTAGCATTTTGCATTGCACTAACCCCAAGCTAACATGATCAGTTCAAACCTGAGAAGTGGAATGTGTCCACTCTTTTTCTGTTTTTCTGTTTCAGAAGTGAATAGACATCTCGATAGAGCCCAGCTGCTATTTCCATTGACTTAATGAGTTTCTTAGTGCACCCCATTGTGCCTCAGTATTAGAGAAACATATGGCACATTTAACTCTTAACTATGGATTTATCTGACTTTTTATTGTGTATTTTCCACCTGTGACTCTATAGATTCTTTAAGAAATCACATATATATGTATATATATATGATTAATATGATTCTATAATACATGCCAGTTGTGCTATTCAAATGGATATATGAATGAAATAGCTTTTTCTTCTTAAATGTTGCCAATAACTGTATGTTCTAGAAGAAAAAAACTAAAAACAACATAAAACCCCTCATTTTAAAGCAATTGTGAATGTTTAAGACTTTTTTTTTTAACATCTTTATTGGAGTGTAATTGCTTTACAATGGTGTGTTAGTTTCTGCTTTATAACAAAGTGAATCAGCTATACATATACATATATCCCCGTATCTCCTCCCTCTTGCATCTCCCTCCCACCCTCCCTATCCCACCCCTCTAGGTGGTCACAAAGCACCAAGCTGATCTCCCTGTGCTATGCGGCTGCTTCCTAGTAGCTATCTATTTTACATTTGGTAGTATATATAAGTCCATGCCACTCTCTCACTTCGTCCCAGCTTACGCTTCCCCCTGTGTCCTCAAGTCCATTCTCTACATCTGCATCTTTATTCCTGTCTAGACGTTTTTTTAAAGTAATAAAAATATAGAAAAAGGTACAACAAAAAGGTTTAAAATCAGTAACTTGATCAACTAGGCAGGATATCATGAAATAATTGCATAAATGACCTAAAAAACATGGGCATTCTTACAAAGGTATTGGGTCAATAAAAGATGTCTTAAGAACAGAAATGCAGTCAGTCTGGGATTCAGGAAAAATGGGAGGAGAACATGAATAAATAGATAGGTTTCTTTATTTTTATTCTGATAATGATTTTCCTGAACCTCATTTGACATTGAATCTCAAGTTACAAGTCTTCGTGTAAATCTTAATACACCATTATAGATGACTAATTAAAGTAAAGCTCAACATGAGAATTAAGTCATTCCCTGGGGCCACCTGAAAGAGCCCAATGTTAACTGCATATGGCACTGGGTTTTGATGTGCAGCTATTATTTTCCAAGCTTTGACTTTGAAGACATTGATCAAAAACTGCCACCTCCTACCATGCACAATAACTCTGTCAGAGGCCTGACAACACCTCATAACAACCACCTTATGCTCACAAAGACATGAATTTCAAAACCAAAAGATGTGAATGGCTAGGAGCCAGGGAGGAACTGATTTACTGAATTTACCTCTTATTTAGAATCCTTGTGAATGGAAGCCATTTTCTTACTCACACTGCTTTTTAATTGGAACACTTCTAATGAAAGCTCCAGAAGACAGACTCTGGCACAGGAAAAGATAGAAGAGCAAAAAGCAGACATGTATAACATCTTTCAAAGTTAATTTCATCATATTTTATAACAATAATGAACAAAAAACTACTTTCTAGATCCTGCGGCAATTCCTCATGAATAAATAGGGATTTGAGGATATTTGAGGAATTGACTTACGTATCTTGTTTGTGTTCAGTTATTGGAATACAGTAGGAACTAACTCATTAAAATGTATCTTTTTTTGTTAACTATTTTGCTTTCCAAAAAGGGCACATATGAACTTCTCTTTTGTCAATTTTTATTTTATGAAACCTTTAATTATTTTTTTTCTAATGCTGAATGGCAAGGTCTCACAATAGTTACCTTGAGAGGAAAAGATCACCTTTGAATAGAATGTCAGGTTTTGACAGGAGTAGACGTTAGTATCTAATCTGACTTTAGTGGTGCTTGAAAATAAAAGGAAAACATGTTTCAAATTTCTAATGGTATAAATAAATAATAGCAAAAATTTTTGCCTTGATTTCTGTCTTATTGTTATTTACATGGTAGGATGTGAGAAAGAAAGGGGAAAGCAATAAAAATTCCATCATTAAACTCTACTAAAAGAAGATATGTAAACTGGAATTTTGAATTTCTCTTTTTAATGTCATACCTTTTTTTAAAAATGGAACTGTTGTTAACTGAAAGAATAGTTGCATTTTCAAGATTGCTTATGACTTAGCCAGTAAGCGCCTCTTCTGAGTAACTGTATTACGAACAACTCTACCTAACAGGTTGCTTTGTGAGTCTCTATTACAGTGGAAGCTAGCCTAACTTCTGGGGAGAAGCATGAGTGTAAAGGAGTCTGAATATTAGAGTATTTTGAGGACTTATTCTTTTTAAAACTATAATTTTCTCGTTTGTAAAACCAGGATAATATAATTGGCCTCAATTAGCTGATCATGAGAATTAAATGACATAATATATATAGGGCCTGAGCATAGTGCATAACACACAATAACCAGCTCTTAAAGGGTAGCTATAATAATGAGAAAGAGAGATGGTCTTCATATACCAAGATCCTTTAAGGTGGTAGAATTTTTATGAAGACTTATTGATTAATGACTTGTTTTAATTAACTTAACAAGGATGCAATTTTTAATTCAACTTCTTACTAAAAGGCTTTACCATTTAATATGTGCTATTCATTCTTTTATGATCTTTAACAGCCACGTAAAGGGCTTTCACGTACTTTCTGAGTGAAACTGTATTGCTGTCTGTTTAAAGACTGAATTCTGAGGAAATGTTTCCACATACATTAATTTATGAAGGTGGATTCTATTCAGTGTAAGACAAGTCACAAAGCTTATCTCAGTGCCTGAGCATGAATTTCCTTTAAATATCCTGTGAGTTAAAAAACAAGAGTTTCATAAGTTCTGAGCCCTATTTACACAGTAGGCTTAGATCTATTAGAGTAAACTAAATAAAGAGCATAGCTTTTGAACATGTGCTTATTCAATTAACCACAATGGCACCAACGTTTCTTGTTACAGTCTTTAAGTCAATAGCACTCCTTTATAAAGAATTGTTTCAATCAGCAAGTTCACAAAAGGCCATGTAATTTACTCAAAGAACCATCAGGGTATGTTACAATGATTGGAACTTTTGCAATGTTTTGCTTCAGTTCCCCCCAGTCATACTCAACCAGAGATTTGCAAAATGGTAATTATCTTTCTATGAACTGAAACCATGTAGAATTATTTTCCTAATGGAACTCTGGGTTATCACTGTTATTTCAGGAGAAAGCGGCATCAATTTCCTAGTTAAAAAAACCACTACCATTAAAAGAAAAAAATACATGGGATAATGATGAAATGAACTGCATATTAGAATTCAAATTCATATGAGCTCTTCAGGAAAAAAGTTAGTAGCGTAAGTCAAAAGTTTAAAAAATATCCATAACCTTTAATTATGTACTTTTATTTATAGAAATTTATTCTAAAGAGATAATTTGTAATTTAGAAAACATTTTCAAGCTCACGTATTCATCCCCTTCTTACTTAAAATGGAAAAAATGACACATTATAAATATCCTTTATTAGAAGAATTAAGTAATTATTGTATGACTAAATAATGGAAAATTATATGGCTATTAGAGATGATGTTTGCAAAAGCTATTTAAAATGGAAAATGTTTGTATCACAATATTAAATTAAAAGTGTTATGTATACAATATTATCATAACCTTTTTGTATGAAGAAAAAAGATTACAAGCAAATGCACTGACACATTAAATTCATCACATTCATAAGCAATTATGTGTTCTTAGATCTAAACATTTTGAAAAACATTGGAATACAGTTACAGTGGCATGAAAGTATAACTGTAGAGTTTCATAAGACTTTTTCTTTAAGAAAAATGTCAGAATACCTTATTTAATATTAAGCAAAAGTACAGAAAACAAAGGAAACAATAAACCATACTTAAAAAGAAATTACACTCCAGCTTGTGTAAACACCATGGAGCTAAAACTGGAAAAGATTACTTCTTAGTGCACTGGAAATAGTTTTCAAAAATTTCAGAGTACAAAGGAAAAGTAATGTGATATTAGTGCCTTTTCAGCCAACTGACAAATAAGTCTTGTGGCATCCATTCTTTATTTATTTTCAAAGATATATTGAGTGTTTACTATGCTGGGCATATAGAAATGGATATAGAAAAAAAAAAAAGGTACTTCTCTGTTCCCTGTCTTTGTTCGTTTCTTGAGTTCTTCATGACAGGTAAGCATCCTCAACTGGTATAAAAAGGGTCATAAAGCAATAAAAGAAAACAGTTCTACTCACTTTTATAGTCCTTGTCCCCTTGATAGTGGGGGGATAATGTGTATGATCTCCAACTGGCTTCTTGCTATCTTAGACCAAGGGATTAGAGATGATGTCCTCCAAGGAAGTCCTGTTTCCTAAGATGTACAGTGCTGTGGGGAGTTACAGCTCTGGGGCAATGAATTATATATCTCTCCCCAGCTGTGGGGTATTCTCAGAAGGGAGCCTTTACTGGTAGATATTGGTTTTGGGGGGAGTGACATTTCTTGGCCAATTACTTATATCACCAAATATGTTCATCGTTCCTCCAACAATACTCCAGGAAAGACTGTGTCCCAGAGGAGGCCTATTTTTTCCCAGATCCGGGATGCCTAGCCATTTGATGGGCCATAGTCCAAGGGCTGAAATTTGTCACTCTGCAGGCTGTGGCCTCTCAATCATGATAACACTCAATTGCCTTTTGAAGAGCCCTGGAGAAAGAGAAGTTCAGTTCAAACTTCCCCTCAAAACCGACAAAAAATATTAGCATACCAGCATGGTTCTGGGAAGCCTTGGAGCAGATGGGCTATATAAGGTGTGCTCACATATATTCTGAAGCCGTGAAGTGAACTGCATATGTTTATGTACAAAAGAATAAGCAATTTAGAGCCTTTCCTTCCAAATCCCCAGTCTTCTTGCCAGGACAAGCTAAGCATGTCCTCTTTAACTTTCCTTTACCACACGTTAGCACAAGATATTCTACCAGGAGGAGAGATGCTTTGACTGAGGCCTTAGTGGGGGTAGTAATGATGTTCTTCAGAGATCAAGAACATTAATGAAAAATAACTTCAGACTAGACTTGGCAAATGAAATGACTCACAGACTTGGAAATATCCTTGTATATGACTTAATGTTTTCAGTTGCCAGTGGGAAAAGTGAAGCTGAGAGAATAAGTGTCTTGCCTAAGATCTTTATAGCTTAGTATAAAGCTAAGAGCCAGGCCTGTTTTTCAGTTGCTGATTCACACTTCCACATCTCTGTGCTGAGTGGTTGGCGTGGTGAACCAACGAAAAATGGCAGTTGACTATAAGAGTTTAAAATGAACAAGGAATTGGAATAAAAATGAATAATAATTTAAAAAGGAGATGCATACATGTTTTTGAGCTTGGGAGAAATTCTGTTAGCTTCCCTTCCTTCCTTCTGATATGCTCTACGTTTCCCATTTATCAGACTAGTCTTTTTTTCTTTTACTTTCTTTAGAATAAATTTGTAAATGACGTATTTGTGATACTTGTATACAGTTTAATTAAAAATGATGTTTCTTCTTATCACTTTTTCACTTGATGAAACTGTTGCCATTACTAAATTACAGCTGTTAACATCTTAGTGATTTATAACAATAGTCACAGTACTAAGTTGCTGTTAGATGGGGTAAAAAGGGGGAAAAAAAGTATACATAATTTAAGAAAAAGAGCACAAAGTACTATTATGAGAGGAGAAGAGGTCAGGCTTTCCACTGTGTTCGAGAAGAAATACAAGTTTTTAAAATCATTGCTTTAGCTTTGGGTGATAAGATTAGGATTATCTTTGCTCAGAATGCTATTCTATGCCATTCTTCTTCCAGAGGTAACAAGGAGCTTTATTTTTTAATAACAGCTTTATCAGAGTATAATTGAGGTACAATAAACTGCACATATTTAATATACACAATTGGTAAATTTTGATGTATGTATACACAAGTAAAGCCAACTACCATGATGAAAATAATTAACATATTTGTCGTCTCCACAAGTTTTCTTTTGGTCCTTTGTAAAGCCTCTTGCCCATCTTTCACTGCCCCTCCACAGCCTGTTCACAGGAGCTGCTGATGTGTTGACTGTCACTCTAGATCTCTAGGATTTTATATAAATTACATAGTATATACTCATTTTGTCTTTTTTTCTCTCAGAATAATTATTTTTAGATTCATTCATGTCATAGCATATATCAATGTACTTTTGTTTGTTCCGTTACATGGTTATACCAACTGTTGATGGACATCTGGGCTTTTCCAGTTTCCTGCTATATGAATAAAGCTAATATGAAATTTTGTGGTTTTTTATGGACATGTGCTTAATTTCTCTTGGGTTGATACCTAGGAGTGGAATTGAATGACTGGATCATATGATATGAACATGTTTTAACTTTTTAAGAAATTGTCAGCTGGTTTGCAAAGTGATTGTACTATTTTACATTCCCACCAGCAGTGTTTGAAAGTCCTAGCTCCTCCACATTCTCGTCAATACCTGATATGGTCCATCTTTCAAGTTTTAGCCATTCTAATAGATGTGTAGTGGTACTTCATGGTAAGTTTAATTTGTATTTTCTTAGTGACTAGTGGTGTTCAGAATCTTTTGTTGTGCTTATTTGCCATCCATATATCTTCCCTGGTGACATGTTTGTTCAAATCATTAAAAATATTTGTTTTTTTCTTACGGAGTTTTGAAATTTCTTTATATATTGTATATACATGTCCTTTATCAGATATATGTATTACACCTATTTTCTCTCAGTCTAATAGTGTCTTTTGAAGAAGAAAAGTATTTAGTTTTGATAAAGTACAATTAATCAATTTGTTCTTTTCATGAATCATATTTTTGGTGGTGTATCTAAGAAATCTTTGCATTTATAAGTCACATGAGGTATGGATCAAAGTTAAATTTCTTTTTGCATACAGATGTTCAATTGTTCTAGCAAAATTTGCTGAGAAAAAACTGTCCTTTCTCCACTGAATTGTCTTTGCATCTTTGTCTAAAATTAGTTGTCTATTTATGGGTGAGTCTATTTCTAAACTGTCTATTCTGTCACATTGGTTGATTTTTCTATCTTTTCACCAGTAATGCACTGTTTTGATTATCATAATTTCATAATAATTCTTGAAATAAGATATTGTTAGCCTTGCAACTTTATCCTTTTTTTTTCCCAAGATGTTTTGGCTATGCCACATCTTTCCTTTGCATTTCCAAATGAGTTTTAGAGAGGGTTTGACAATTTCTGCTAAAAAAGTCTGCTGGAATTTTGATTGAGGTTGAATTGATCTATAGATCAATTTAGGTAGAACTGTCTTATTAAGAATGTTGAGTCTTCTGACCCATGGAAATGTTCTCTCTCTCAATTTATTTCGATTTCCTTTATTTTTATCAGAAAAGTTTGTTTTCAGTCTTTCACACATTTTGTCATTTTCCCTGTCAGTAGACATCCGTTTTATTTAAATATATTTACTTTAAGAATTATTTTCACTTTTTTGAATAAAAACCAATATCACTTGCCATAATTGGAAGATAACTTTGAAAATCAAATAAAAATAGAAAAATAGTGTTAAATTCCAGGTAAACAGTGTTACTTGCTGAGGTTCTTTTAATTTTTTTTTTGTTAAAAAGCATAATTGATAAGGCTTAACAAATTAAAATGTCATATTTACACCAAGCTGAGCATTTTACTTTATGTAATCAGGTCTTTAAAAATAATAGAAAAAAGGAATTGTTTTCTCACTAGGTAATTCACTGTACTTTAATGATCCATATAGCACTGAAAACTCATTACTCATACATTGGATGTGAGTTCCACGGTAAGGGAATAACTAGATTTTAGGTAAGTGTGGCTTGAGCAAAGATATAGAGGTGTGAGAAACTTTGGGTGTTACAGAATCTGCAGAGGTTAGGAATTCCTAGAGTGGCAGTTCTAAACCTTGGTTGTATATAATCTTCACTTTGAGAGTTTAAAAGACTCACAGCCAAAAGAATCAGTTTACTTGGTTTGAAGTATTTGTATCTTTTAAAAGTTCCCTAGGTAGTTCCAATGCTTAGGAAGGGTGGGAAACTTCTATGATAGAATGTCAGGATGCCCATATTGGGAGCATGGTGATGGTGGTGTTGGTGTGAAGTGGGCAGGTAGGAGAAAGCCCAGATTGATTAGCAGTGTCTGCCCTGGACGTCAAATAGGTGGAATGGTAAAAATGTCATTATTACTTGCCATCTTAGTGCTAAAATATCAATTGCCTGTCAAGGCAGTTGACTATTATCTTGAAAAACTGATAGAGCCCTGACTCTTCTTTTCATTAAGGAACAGACACTCATGAATTTTCTGCCTCAAATGGTCTTTTGGTTTAAAAGCAGTATGATCTTCTCTTACAATTAAAGGCATTAAATGCATATTTCAAGAGTGCATTTAATGATAGCATGTTTAAAGAATGGTCTACATGACATTCCCCAATACTGTACAACAGAAACGTGAAGTATTTTTGAAATAGTTTTAACACAGTTGCTATGTATAAATAGTTCTAGATAAGAAATTCATAAAGACTTCTTTGGGTAATAACATTTCAAAATATAACGATATATAGAATCCAAATTTGCATCTCTAAATAAACATAATGCATGAGAAGATTCTGAATGTGAATCAGGTCCCTTAAATACTTATCCACTGTTTTGACGCAGCCCTAAGACCCGTTTAAAATAAGGCACCTTTCAGGTGTGGGTGATATTTGCAGCTTGTTAAGCTGTGCTTTCTCATTAATATTGGCCATGCTACCATCCTAAAGACTTCATCTGGGAAAAGGAAAGAAAAGGAGAACTCCATGTCCAGATCTTCAAACTTTCGTAAGAAGAGCGAGGAACTGGGGAAAGAACTTCAAATCTTGCTTAATTTAAGAAGGGTAGTAAGAGGCATGGGGGGAGGGAGTGAAGGTTATCTTACAAAAAATATACACTGAGGAATAAATGGGGAAGCAGGTGGGAGAAAGGGGCTTGTGTATGTGTGTGGGGACAGTTTCTTTTGTCTCCCACCGCCTCTCCTCCCAGACGGTCAGGTCCCCACTCTCCGCCCCTGGCCCTCCCTCCCCGGGTTTCAGCCCTTGGCCAGTAGACCCGGTGGGCGGGGTAGCCTCTGCAGTCTTGCTTTCTCCTGCTCCGAAGGAGAAGGCGCGCGGAGCACCGGGCATTACTTTAGCGCCCCAGGACTCTAAGAGGCTCAGTGGCATCTGCGCCTCTTAGAGCTTCCAGCTGTGGGGATCGGTTGTCCCCCAGTTCTTCACGGGAATTGTGCCAGACTCTGTCGGTGTGTGGGTGGGAAGCAGCGGGACCAAGGCTGGTCCTCTCGGCCCTCGCATCCCAGCAGGGTTAGCTGTGGACAGCGCACTCTTCTGTGGCGAGCCCTCACCAGACACTTCTCGGAAATGGAGCAGTCACAGTGTGGCAGTAGAGACCGAACCGGCAGCGGCCCACCCCACCTGGCCCCGGGGCTGGTGGCAGCGGCCCCTCCGCCCCCGTCTCCAGTGTTACCGGTACCCCCGGGGATACCTGTTCCTCCAACTTTCCTGCGCCCGTCCAGCCTCTTTCTGCGGGCAGCCGCAGCCGCCACCGCGGGAAGCGGAGGCTGCCCGCCGCCTGCCGGAGTGGAAAGGGGGGTGGGCGCCGTGGCCGGCTACCCACGGACACCCAAGTGCGCCCGTTGTCGCAACCACGGAGTCGTGTCAGCCCTCAAGGGCCACAAGCGCTTCTGCCGCTGGCGGGACTGCGCGTGTGCCAAGTGCACCCTGATCGCTGAGCGCCAGCGCGTCATGGCAGCACAGGTGGCGCTGCGCAGGCAGCAGGCCCAGGAGGAGAGCGAAGCCCGGGCGCTGCAGAGGCTTCTGTACCCTGGACCCTCAGGGCCCGGGGGTCGATCATCCGGAGGAGGCAGCAGCAGAACGGAGAATCCCCAGACCACAGCAAGCGGCCCTGCGACGGCGAGTGCACTGGGACTGAGTGCCTCGAGACAGGCTAGTGGTCTGGCAACTCCTGCTTTTGAGATTTTCCAGCCAGATTATACAGAGGAAAAACAAGGTGAGTAGATCTTACATTTGCTCTTTGCAAAAGGAAAACGGTTGTTTTGAAGAAAAAAATCTTTGAAATAAGCAGTTGTGGCATGGAGGAGGGCAAGAAAAGTTGTTTAAAAGAAGCATTTAAGTTCTCGGAAACTGCTCTGCGATATGAATGTTAGTAAGGGTGTTAGAGACCTGACACATTCACTTCAGAAGGGCTTTCTGTTCCCTTAGGACCTAAAGCTTAGGTGATAGGATAAAGAAATGAAAAAGTCAAGTGCAAGTGATCAGTTGAGGAACTCATTCTAGGAATGGAGTTTGTGCCCAAGTTGCTGTGATTTTCTCTGTGAGAGTAGAGAGCGGGCATTGAGTGAAAAGCTTAATGAGAGGAGCTACGTTTTGAGCTTGCTCTGTACTATTTTCAGTTGTACAACCAGAGTTCATCTGATCTTGCATGGAAAACTCACTTATGGTTGGGAGTACAGTTCTTTACCTTTGGGACAAACCAACTAGAAGTGGGGAAGAGACTGAAATCTACCAAAGCATTTTTACTCCCTTCCCTTAAAATTTTTAAGCATTCTATCCCTTTTCTTCAACTGCTTTTCAGCCTCCAAAAGTGTAGGAAACTCTAACATTTGCAGTTGCACCTCTTCTCATAGGAAAGAAATTTAGGTTTTCTAAAATCAGGTTTGTAAAAACATTGGTATGAATTTCAAACTCCAAGAATTTCTTATCCTTGGGGATCTTATCCTTAGCGATTTCTTATCCAAGAAGTTTTTTTTTCCTCTTATTTATTGACTGCAAATTGTCTTCACCCCCTGTGTTAGGTAAAAAAGATTTTCTTTTTGACTAGGGTTATCCCAACTTAACTTTTCATGCTAATGTAAATCTCACTGTATTTTAGTGAATTTCTTAGTCCTAGAAGTAGGTCACTTTGGTATTTTTGTATAAATCTGAGACTGGTTGTATCATATGAAATTATAAGATAATGATATAGTAAGTTATTAATTAGAACACTTCCTTGAATTGTGAAAATTGCAGCTCTTAACAGATCACAGCATGTACTTTTGTGCTTTTGAAAAGAGTCTCTCTCTACTTAAGTAAGGCATATATGATTTTGTTTTCACCTGGGTCACCTTTTTGTCCATGTTCTAGTTTATGTCAGTGGACAAAATGGGCTTTAAACATTTCTCATGAAAAATGAAATAGGGCTGAAGAACGAAGCTGTTAAGCAAACCTGCTATAAAAAGAAGTAAAAATTAAAATTCTGCAAACTAAATTGACAGTGAGATTTGACTGACAGCTCTCTGCTAGGCATTGATTTATTTATGTGATTTTTTGGGGGTGGGTGCTATTTTATGGGGTCAATTATTTTATTTTATTGTTTGCCTCAGTCGACCTTCTTTTTTGAAAAGCTGCTTCTAAACTAACTGCCTCCTCTTATACAATATCCATGAACTGTAGTAGTCTATTTATTCACTAGACCAAGACTAACAGTGATGCAGAGGTGAATAAGATTTTCCTACACAAAAGAACATTATATTCGAAAGAAGGAAAACTATGTGTGTCCCAAAACTACCGTACAAGACATAGCATACAATGATAAAAGTAAAGTAAGACCAGCTGTAGGAGTTGAGGGAACAGAGGTGATGTAAATGATATCACAGTATTTTAAAGATAGCTTATTTTCTAGATAGTCTTATGCAATCAGTATTCCATTACATTATATTGTATTCCATAAATACAATGTAATAACAAAAATTATTTTATGCATAAATTACTGTAGAGGTGAAATTTTGATACCTTACATGTTCAGGGGGTCATATGTGGTGAATCATATATAAATAAAATGGAATGGCAGACCAAGGCTAATCTATCTTTACTTCGTTAGATAGGTTTTATTGTTTTATTTAAGGTGAAAATACTAGAGTCTTTGTGATTTTGCAGGAGCAGCACCTTTTGTCATATGTTTGATGTAATGACAGCATTTTAACCCTCAAAGTGTTAAATTGTACACACTTTAATTTTAAAATAAGCTGTAGATATTTGTTTAGAATGTAGGACCGCTCCTTGAGAAAACATAGTATTGCAAATCATGTTTGCAAATCACTGCTTTAGGCAATGTATGTTTTGTTACATTCATAAACATTGTACAAAAAGAAAGTTTGACAGTAAAACTCTGAGTACCCCATTGACATTTTACTCTTTCTAATGGAAATAGAGATAAAATATATCTATAGGAAATGTAAACCAAAATAAAATTATTTGTTATTATTTTCCTGGCATTAGCCTTGCAAAAGGTTTTTAAAGATAGTATTGTTTTATTAATATTCATATACTCAACATGTTGAGGTAGAAAATCAGGTTTTAGTGTAAAAACATTTTTGGAAAATTGCCCTTAATATTGGAAAGGAGTTGCGATTTAAAGCATACGACCAAAATGGTTTTTTACAAGACACTTTGAAAATATACACAGATTGCAGTAGTGAAAATAGTGTAGTTAATAATTTTATTTTAGAAACAATTTGATTGTAAACTCTTTTATTGATATTTCCTAGAGATTTAAAAAGAAAGTCCATATTTCACAGAGGATTATGAAAAAATACCAACTTTGTACTGTCTCTCACATAAAATGAAACATGCAAGCTCTGGTATGATTTGAGATTGGTACAGCAGTTGTCATTATTGGTTTAGATTTGAAATGAAATCAACAATTTTGTTATTTTCTCACATTATTCAGGTAACTTAATTGCAACCTGAAATGTGAGCATTAAAAAAATAGTTGTTGAAATTTATCATTAGTGACTAAATAGAATATTCATTTTCATACTAAGATTGTTCCTTCTTCTGATTTCTTATCTAAACAATTGTTCTATTTAGTTCTTTTTGCATAGGGTCATTGTGGGAAAAAAACCCTCCCGCGGATAACAACAAAACTTGGGTAACATTTAGGAAAATCTTCAATCACCAAATGGGCAAATAGTGTGAAATATTGGTGTTAAGTTAACAGTTTGGGGGTAACAATAGACTTTCATCTTCTGATTCCTAAATAACTACAGCATTTGTATATTATATAATTTTGTGATCCTGAAATGACATAATAAATAGCATTTTCCCACTGTTCCAAAACCTGCCTTTCCAAATGATCTTTTATAATTCTTGTTCATTAAAATCTCTTACAGTGATTAATAAGTATTATTGATACACTATGAGTAAACAAGTTATTTTATCCAGCATTAATTTTGAGTGGGCAGTACTGTGTTCTCGGAAGTTTTCCCTTTATTTCATTCCTTTTTTTCCTCTTCCCCAGGACAAAAAGAGAGTAAATGTGACTCATGCCAGAGTGGACAAGAAGAACTGGTGTCTAAATCCCATCAATTTACCCCGAGATCATCTCCTAAGTCTAATGATGTCACTGGAAAACAAAACGTCAGGTCATCTATTTCAGAAAACCCAAACAAGGATGATAGCATGCAGTCTCCTCATCCTGGAGAGCAGTCAGGAGGTGAAGAGAGTCCCAGGTCCCTGTCATCCTCTGATTTGGAATCAGGAAATGAAAGTGAGTGGGCCAAAGACTTCACTGATACCACAGTCAGCCTTCCCACTGTGTCCTCTAGACCAAGAGACCCTCTTGATATCCTTACCAAGATTTTCCCAAGTTACAGACGCAGCCGTCTAGAAGGCATTCTGCAGTTCTGCAAAGGGGATGTGGTCCAAGCCATTGAACAGGTCCTAAATGGGAAAGAACACAAAGCAGACACCAGGGACCTAGCAAGCTCAGGAGCATTGGAAAATACAGCTTTTCAGAGAGCTTCGAATTTAAGTTTAGCAGGAATTGGTTTTGGAACTCTAGGAAATAAATCAGCTTTCTCTCCCCTTCACAGTACTTCTGCTTCTTATGGAGGTGATTCAAGTCTCTACAGCTTAAATCCTAGACTAGGTATCAGTCCATTACGGCTGGCATATTCCTCTCCAGGAAGAGGGCTGTCTGGTTTCATGTCTCCCTACCTAACTCCTGGGTTGGCACCAGCATTGCCTTTTCGGCCAGCTTTGGATTATGCCTTTTCAGGGATGATTAGGGATTCTTCTTACCTTCCCATCAAAGATTCAGCAACTGGTGGCAGACTGTATTCAAGGCCAAATCAGAACAACATGTAATGCGTCTGCCTACCTCCCGTTCTGGAATATTTCTAGAAGCATGCAATATAACCCTCACACCCACACATACCCACATCTGTTAATGTGTTCACTATGTATGGGAGTGGATTACCGGGCTTTCAAAATGCTATATATATTTTTTTCTTTTACGAGCAGTATAATAGATTTGAGATCTAAAGACTCTTCTTTAGCATTTATTAAGTGAAAGAAACATTTAAACATTCTTTGTGCCTTGAATAAAGCCATTTCAGGGAATATGTTTACTGTAATGAATTTTTTCCCTAAGATATCAGTTATAAAATTCTTATTTTAAAACTATACTTGTTTTTATTTCATTGAAAAAAATGGAGTTTATAATTATAACATACATTATAAAGCAGTCCAGCGTTATATAACATGAAGCAGAAGGAATAATTGAAAAACTGAGGTAATTCTAAATAATTATTTTAAACTTTTTTTTTTCTCCTTCTGTTTCTTGTACACAGGAGAGAAAAAGCTTATTCAAAGTATTTTAAAGTATTTTATTCACATATAAGTGATTAGTTGTAAGTTAAACTTTTGAGAAATTTAATTCCTTATTTTTTTCTGAATGTCTTATTTTTCATTCGTCTCTGCCATTTGTGATAAGTGCTGTTAATAAAACATTTCTCTTTAAAGTAAACATTGTGAGATACACAAAGGCCTATGAAGTAAATCTTAGGAAATGAGAATGCTCCATCTCCTGGCCACTATCACTAATTGCAACTAAGTTCTGGTAGAGTATAGGAATTAGAAACAAATGGTTTCCTAATAGTATAAGGTAACCATTTTTTGAAATGGTCATCTTGGATCACGCTATTTTGAATTTTCATATTATAAAGAGAACATCTACTGTGGATGAGGATTTATATCTTTAAGTATGCTTATGCTTGTATCTGGGGGAATATCCCTTTCCAAATGTTTGTGGCAGGAATATGGCAGCCATTCTCAAAGGTAAAAATAATTTTATTCTGAAAACTTAAATAGCTGCTCATATAAATATTGATTGACTCTAGATAGATAATGCTTGCTGCATTGAGGAGAGAGAAAATATTTCCAAAGGGGGAAAATTGTCATTAAAATTTAGAGGTTTTCTTGAGATTTTAAAATTACTTTTGTTCTCCATCTAGAGAATTTGAAAGCTATTTATTTCAGTCAGTGGAAAGTCCCTGAGAACAAAACAGTTTTATGAAGTTTTCTTTATATGTCATCATTTAGTTTTTAAAGGACAGTAGCTCTATTCTATTGTCAGGAATAAATGGAAACCCAGCTGTGGTGTAAAATAATTGATGAATTAGAGATGGTTTAAACAATTTGAACAGCATGATTTACTACGGATTTCTTAAATTATGTGTATGTGTGTGTGTTTATATACCTGTCTGTCTATCTATCTATTATACACATAAGCCCTATTGGTTCTATCATCATAAAGGCTTTTCCATGGAGCCAGATAAAAAATACATCAATATTTCTAAAGTACATTTTACCAGCAAATATCATATTAGATAACTGCATAGTATCTGATGCTGATTTAAGATGTAAATATTTTTAATAGAATATGCATTATTTTTAATGGTGTGAGTGTGAGAAAGCAGATCTTGTAAAGATTTGATACAATCAATATTCATTATTTATAAAAAAAACTTTTAGATTCTAAGCCTAAAACATGGTACAATGCTTGGCAAGTAGTTGATATTCAATTAATATATACTGAGTGAAGGATTCAGTTTGGATGGTAGATCTCTTTGAGACTCTGATAAAACCAAAGAACTCTGCAAAATGGCCTACAGACACAGTTTTGAATACAATTTCATGGGATTCTTGAATCTCCTAAATGCCATTGGCCAATCAGGTTGGAATCCTTGGTGATTCTTAAGATGTTTCCATTGCATTAATTCATTTATCGAATCCTATTTTTTAAAAAGTACTAGATGCTATTAGAGGATACAGAATGTAAAATGTGCCCTCAAAGAAGTTACATTATACAGTAGAGATCTGATATAACAATACAACAGTGCTAGAGTTGCTGGATTCTTTATGTGGTTTATATAATGATGTGCATGTATCCATTTGCTTTTTGAATTGGGGAGAACATCCATTTGGGGCAGTATTCAAATTTTTAAAAATGTTTTATAATTTTAAAACTTAATTTACATAATGCTTTATACATTTCATACCCTTTACAATAAGTTTAGAACTTAAATAATCTTACAGATTATTTTGTCCAACCACTAAATCGAATGTGAGGAAATTGAGGTTTGGTAGTAGTGTTGTCCGACATCCCTAAGGTTAAAATAATGGTGTCAATCGTCAGGAGTGGAAGTTACTTCACCAGTTTCAATTAGACTATAAGGCCTGAGGAAGGATTCATGCCTGTTTGTCCACTCACAGCTTTGTCTAGTATCTGGTACATAAATAGGTGCTCAAGTAATCGTTTTCCACTGACTGAATTAATGAAAGATAAAAATATTAGCTTAGAAATTCATTTATTCAGCTATTTATTAAGCACCTACTTTGTGCCAGGCATTGCACTAGACCAGAAGATAAAGAGGTGAATAAGATACAAGACCTGCCCTCTAGCTGCTCACAGTCTGTTACCCATGTGTACAAAAATAACCAACCAACCAGTGATGGTACTATTTGACAATGTTGGTACTTCAGTGAGTTCTTTGTAATATTGCAGTTTTTGCTCATCCATGCTGCTTGAGGTCTGAACTCCTAAGCCACTAATTAGGGGTGAGAAGGAAGAGGGAGAACATCTGTTTCCATGTTGTATGTTTAGGCAAGTCCATTCTGTTTGTCTGAGAGGTAAGCAACTTCCAGGTCTATGGTGAAAGAAGTGGGCAAAGAGGAAGTTTTGTTTGCTTGAATGGAGTCTTGTGTGGAAATCACCCTGGTTTCTCATGGCCTCTAGATCAGAGTTACTGTCCAGTCTTCCCGCAGTTGCTCTTTTGGAATTCCTTTGATTCAGTGCATAGATCTCATGGTGTAAGCTCTCACCTAGCTATTCTGTGAAAATGGGTTAGGGTTGGGGGGACAATTGAGGAACATGTGAGTCAAATCTGCTATTTTTTCTCTTCAACTTCTGCTGAAACAAAAAGATTCTGGGGATTTTAAGACCTTCCCCTCTAGACATTCCTAGCTGTGAACTTGGAACTAAGAAAACTACTTATGAAGTGGCCTATGCATTCAACTCTTTTTTAAAATGCATTTTCCTTAGACATTTGTTTGTTTTTGAAAGTGAAAAGCCTTCAGAATACAAGAGAAGCTTGGAATAAAGCACCTTGTTGTATACCACTGTAAAGAGAATCATTCTCCCAAGCACAGGATGAGATGAAGTGCATCATCAGCTTCATAAAGGCAAAGCTTTCCTCAGGGCAGCCTGATTCTTAAGCATAGATGCTCATCCTTTAGGTCAAGGCTAGTGGGAAAAGTTCTTGCTCACATCCATTCCTCCCACCCCCACATATCTCCACTTAATCTTGTTATTAATGCCTGCGTTGCAAAGCTAGACCCTTAATTATTTGGCATCATCTCCTCTAAAATTGAAGTTATTTTGATGTAGCACTTCAGAGCAGCTGTGCCAAACATTAAAATACCTTTTTTTGGTTTTTGCTTTGGTTTTTTGTTTTTTGGTTTTGCTTCTCTCATTTTCAAATGAGAGAAATTCATTGGCATTTCCCCTTTCTGAACTCCATGCTAATGATGGGGGTTCAGGGAAAAACAAGATGACAAATATGAGAACTATGAAGATGTCTGTTTCTCAGTTTTGTCTAACTGGTAATTTTAAAAAATGACATTTTAATTTTTTTAAGACTGTGTCACAGTATCCTCAAGTCAAAAATGACCACATTATGTAGTCCTATGAGGATGTACATAATTTTAAAATAGGTACACAAATGTGGCCTTATCAAAACATCTATGTCAAAAAGGTTCTTTAAAATATCAAATGTTTATTAAAATCCATCCTAGAGACAAGTTCAGTAAAAAAAGTGGACTAGATGTTGATACAGTTAGGAGGAAATGTATAGAAAGTTGAGCAGGTGTGCCAAAGAATGTTGACTAGAAAATCCAAGTCAAGCAGCAGGTGTTTTAGATTCCTGTCCTTGACCTTTTACAAAACTTCTGTCCATCAGTTAGATGAAGGAATAAAGATATACAATTCATTGTTATCTTATTCATGGACAGCACACATCTGTGGATCGCAGCTAATCTTTTGGTTGACAGAATCAAGTTTTAAATGATTGATTCTTACCCTCTAACTTCCATTCCAGTGAGCTGATATAACATTCAAGATCTTAGGGTTAAAAATAATCAACTGCACACATAGATAAGAAGGAAGAGAGACCTGGATTTATAACAACTTTTTGAGAAAAAAGTAGTATTATTTATTGGTAAATCCACTATGAGATTACCATGTAACATGGCTGTTCTAAAAGTCAATTGAAATTTAGGTTACATTACTAGGAAAAAATATGTAAAAGGAGGGAGGTGATAGTACCATGTACTCTGAAATATCAGTTCGTCAGATATTAGCTAAAGTAGTGTGATCAGTTCTGTGTGCCATATACTAGGAGTGATTCTAAAACTTGGGATATAAGCAAAGAGGCATCAGATGCTAAGTGATTGTGGTGGTGGTGGTAGGGTTCTAGGAGAAAGATTTTTAAAAGTAGGAGAAATGAAAACGTTTAAAGAGCTAGCATATGACAGAAATGACTGTAAGGGGCATAGGAGGCAAAAGTTACATAGATAATTTAGAGGAACATAAAGAAGGGTACTGTAATTGCATTTAATACACGGACTTGGAACCCCCAAAGGCAGACATCACCAGAGAAATATACAATCTTAGATCCAGTTTGTTTGTTGCTGTTTGGTTTTTCATTTCATAGGTGAGCCATTCTTTCATAATTTATTGCACTTTTTTTTTGGATTCTTTTGAGGGGTATGTGGAGTAAATGAGCAGCTTTGTGTTCATGCTACATTTATCAGTCAAGATTCAGCCAGGAAAACAGAGTCCCTTTAAGTATATATGGAAATGAGGGATTTATTTTAGGAATTCGACTGAACACAAACAGAAGGAGCTGGGAAGACAAAGTTTGGAAGAGGGAAATAGGCAGATCAAAGAGTCACTAACTAATCTGCCTAAAGCATTGGTATGTGTAGACAAGTGGGGAAAAGTAGAAACTTGCAGGAAATCTGTGAGGTCCAGCATGTCAAGTCACTCAAATGGTCCCAAGGGAAGGTGTTGTGAAGGGGTATAAAGGAAGTTAGTGCCTCTGCATAGCTTCTAATGCTGTGGGTCTGCAAGCAGGTACCAGGTGGTGGGCCTGCTGCCACTGTTGATCAGCAAGGTCAGCAGTCCAGTGCACCCCTTGTCAACATGGCATTCATACTCACCCATAGCAGCCATATTTACCTCCAAATAAAGGCAAAAACAAATTCATTATTTCACCTAAAATTGATTCTTTGTACAATAAGAACATGCTAGTCCTCTCCCTAAAAGAGGATACAAAGTGACTTACCCATGTTTGAGGGATGCTCATTCCTCTTCTGGCTTAGTCAGATCCCCCTTTGAATATCCTATAATTTTAATCCCAAGGTACTATTATAACCACTATTAGTAAATCTTACATTAGAGTAAGGAAATGGGAGAGAGGGAAAATTGGTACACACACACACACACACACACACACACACACACACACACACACACACACACACACACACACACACACACACACACATACACACACACACACCCCTAGAAGCAAGGAAGAAATAAATTCTCCTGTCAGTGCCCTCATGTTTGCAACTGGTCATGGAATCTAAGATGGTATTTATAACTTTTCCCACTCTCCATTTCATATTCTCTGTACTCTTTGCAAGTGTATAAGTCAATTGTGGTTCCTTACTTGGTGGATGACCCAAATCTTCTTTCTTGCAGAGTCTGTGTTATTACAGTCCTGCCTTTATTGGGTTGTTCTAGCTTCCATTAACTTTTACCGCAAAATATGGGAAGACTAAGTGACACTCTGGAGGATCTCCTGCATGCTGGAAATATTTTCCTCACCCTTTCTTCTTGTTTCAGAGGTATGAGGTGCTCAAAGTAGCCAATGGTAGTCTCAGGTTCCAATACAATGTTGTATTCTTTGGTGGAATCATTTCTCCTTTGCGAAGTAAGACTTCTAAACCCAAAAAAGCTGTAAGGAAAGGAAACAAAACTGTTGCTATTGCATCATTATCGTTAATATGAGAGGAGCTGTTTCCATATCTGTCCTGTGATTCCTAAACTCCTGAATTCTGGGTATAGGAAAAACATCACTACATATTTATAGCTTACTCAAAGCATATCTTACATCCAGGATGATATTATTTCAGCCCCATAAAGTGCTGTCACCAGCTGGTGCCGCAACAGTCTTTCAAAGGCCATTCCATAATTTTATTAGGCCAGCTGTTTCAGGATGAGAGGAACATAATGATACCAGAGAAGTCCATGAGCATGAGACCAATGTTGCACTTCATTTGCTATAAAATGTTTTTTTTTCTGTCAGAAGCAATGTCGTATGGAATACTGTGAGGGTGAATATGGCATTCTGTAAGCCCACAGATGGTGGTTTTAGCAGAAACATTGAGGGTAGGAAAGGCAAAACCATATCCAGCATATATATGTCTTTTCCAGTGAGAACAAAAAGCTGGTCCTTCAATGGTGGAAGTGATTCAGTATAATCAACTGCTACCAGGTGGCTGGCTAGTTCCCTCAGGGAATGGTGCCACTTTAGGGGCTCAGTGTTGATATTTGCTCTTGGCAGGTTGCGTACTCAGCAATGGCTCTAGCCAAATTGGCCTTGATGAGTGGAAATCCATGTTGCTAAGCCCATACATAAGATCCATATCTCCTTACATGGTCATTGTCTTCATGAGCCAATTGGGAATAAAATAATGGGAAAAGAATGGGTTACCTTATGCATATATTTATTAAGATCTCCTCCTCTAAGGTTGCTGTTTGGTGAACATTTGTATGGGACAAAAATATTCTCATATTTGTACCCATTTGGAGAAGTCTTTCCACATATATCTTCTCTAAATCATACTTCTTCATGTTTCTTCCAATCCTGTTTCTTCCAAGTTGCTGGCCATGCAGCCAAACTGTTAGCCACTGCTCATGACTCATTCTAGATATGTACTTCTATCCATCTCTACTTCCAGGCAAAATGAAAGCTTGAAGTTCTTCCCATTGAAAAGATTTTTTTCACCACGATCTTTCAGGGCCACACCTGTAGTGCTGCAGCTGTCCACTTCAGCTAGCGCCAGAATAGTGTGGGGAATTGTCGGTGAACAAAGACCAAATTGTTCTTTCTCATTCTGCTGTCACAGACAACTTCACATTAGAGAGAAAGAGAGGTGGCAGTGCGACAGGAGTACTCAAGCCATGGAAGTTTGAGCCACTTTTTGTGCAACTTACTTGTGACTTCAAAACCTGTGGAGAAAAACCTATCTATTACTTCCACTTGACTGAACACTGAGGGCTTTTGGGGCAGACGACACCCTGTTCATAGGCGTATTTCAGGAAACGTCATTATTTAATGACCAGTAGTAAGTGTTAGCACTCAGGTAGGACCCAGTAAGGAGGCAGAAGCTGTTTCTCAGTTGAGAATAATTATCTGCAGAGAAAGTATAACTTTTCTCCAAAATCCGAAAGAGGTATACTGTGATTTATCTGTAAGGTTCTGCCTAAGGTTCCTTTAGGATCCCCAACTGCTATAGACACTTCAAGCACTATTGAATATGCTGGGTCCTGTGAACCAAGTGGCAAGACTGGTTGAATGGAAGCCTGGTTCTGTTGCAGAACCTTCTTTTGATCTGGACTCCAAACTGACAGCTTATTGGGTAATTTGGTAAATAGGTTGAAGTCAGATGCCCAAATCATTTATCTTTTGCAACCAAAATTTAGAGGTCCACCTCTAAGAGGTAGCAGGTATCAGATGCAGAAACACATTCACCATTTGATAAGAGAAATTTTGACATGCACCACTGATGATGAGAACCTTAGGCAGAACCTTAGACCATTGATGCCTAGAAATTTCACATATATGACCTATCTCTGATTTTCTGTGGTGTTTATTCTCCCATTCTCTGGCATGCATATATCTTAACAAGATATTTAGTGTATATACTACTTTTTGCTTACCAGGTCCAATCAGCAGCATATCATTTATGTTGTGGGCTTGCTTGATGTCCTGTAGAGTAGAGAAACAAGTTCCCAGTGGACTAAACTACAGAAGATAGCTGGAGAGTTGGTAGGGCCCTAAGGAGGGATACTAAAGTTCATTACTGTTTCTGATGGCTTTACTAACAAGTACAGAGTAAAAGTATGTTTGAGATCAATAGCTCAAACTGGAGAAAAGGGGCAGTGTCTATTTTCTCCAACAAAGCAAACACATCTGGAAATACAGCTGCAGTTGTAGTTACTACCTAATTTTATAATAGTAGACTCTCAGTCCTGAAGATCTATATGCCTTACCCACAGGCTAAATAGGTGAATTGAATGGGGATGTGCTAGGAATCTTTAGGCTTCTAATGGGGACAGAAACCTTGGCAGTCTCTCCATGATGTGCTATTACATTTGTTTCACTACTTCAGTGGGGAGTGTAAGTTCTAAAGATCTCCATTTGACATTTTCTATTTAATCATTCTCAATACATAGGAAACCTAACTGTCACAGGTCAGGGATCCAATTTGGGGATTCTCCCAGTTGCTGAGTATGTCTTGACCAACTGTGCTTTCCAGAGTTGAGGAAATAAACATTGGGTAATTTGGGGTACATATTGGACTCACTATGAGACTGACTTGAGCCAAAATGTCATTAATGATTAGACCTCATTCCTCTTTTTAAACCTTATCCAGCCTGCTGGATCATAGTGGCAGTTTGGATTCCAAGGGAATAGCCATTATCCAATAAACACTGAAAAATATTTCTCTTTTCCCAATGTACAGTCACCTGGTAAATTGGCTCAGGTCCTTTTGGAGAAAGCTGGGAGAAAGATTTACAGTTTAAGTTATTAGAAGTACAGCAGGGTCACTACTCAAGGGGATCCATCCTCAGTTTCTATAACAGGTTCAAGACTAGAAATTTGTTGAGAAGCCATGACTCTCTATTATTGATTCAAGAAAGACTTAGTTTCATCAGACTTAGGATTTTCCCACTTATACAAATAAAGTGTGACTTTATCAGACTTCCCACCTATTTCAGTCCTAGAAACACAATGATTGAGTAGTCAATGCCAAGATCTCTGCAGGTCAAATAATTCTAGCTATTGCTTCAGCTCAGTGTTTTTGTTTTTTAAATAATATTCATGCCAATCCATGGATGCCTGAAAAAATGTGTATTCTTTGTTGTTTAGTGGAGTGTTCTATATATGTCAATTAGATATTGTTGGTTGGTTGTGTTGTCTAGTTCTTTATCCCTTCCTGATTTTTTGTCTGGTAGTTATATGAATTACTGAGAGTGGGGTATTAAAATTGCCAACTAATTGTGTTTTTTTCTCACTGTTTTAGCAAAACATGTACACACACACCACACATGTAACTTGACCTCCATGTAGAAAAGATTACTATTAGTACATTAAATAATCAGGAATAGTATAATTTGGTGACTGATGAAATTCTGAGTTTTTGTCATTTACTTTCAGGTTTTCAAAACTAAAGCAGATACTTTGCTTCATATTTCATATTCCAAAATTTATAAATTATTGATTCTTTGATTTGAAAATTTTCATTTTCTAACATACTTTTTTTTTTTAAAGACAATGAGATGTTTTATTTATTTATTTATTTATTTATAGCTGTGTTGGGTCTTCGTTTCTGTGCGAGGGCTTTCTCTAGTTGTGGCAAGCGGGGGCCACTCTTCATCGCGGTGCGCGGGCCTCTCACTATCGTGGCCTCTCTTGTTGCGGAGCACAGGCTCCAGATGCGCCAGCTCACGGGCCCAGTTGCTCCGCGGCATGTGGGATCCTCCCAGACCAGGGCCCGAACCCGTGTCCCCTGCATTGGCAGGCAGATTCTCAACCACTGCGCCACCAGGGAAGCCCCTAACATACTCTTAATACTTTCTAAAAATATAAAGATAAATTAAGTCTTATAATTTTTAGTCCTTTTAGTCTTCATAGACAAATGTGGAAAGCTATGATTATTTCCATGGGTGGAACACACTGGGGGTCTTATTGCATTAAGATTACTTCGATTTAAAACTGGTGTGTCTTAAGATCTTATCAAAAAGCAGCTATGAATCACAGCTTAAACCATTTTACCCTTCTTGTTGAATACACATAACAGTGACACATTTAAAATACATTTATTTAAAAATTAAAAAGGCATAGCCTTGCCCCAAAACAAGATAAATATCTCCATAGATAAGAAATAGAATAGGATCTGACAGTAGTAAACAGAGGGCTAAAGGTACATGTATCTTGGTCTTTAGGAACCCAAATTGTCAAAGGCAATGGGAATTCGAATGCTTTGGACTAATATCAACCAGCATTGCCTTCTGTTCATGGGTAGTGGGAGAAAAAAATTGATGAATGAAACTTGGGAAATGTGACATAGGAATTGCCAAGGAAAGCAGGCTGAAAAAGGCTGCCACGATTGCCTAGAGTTGTACCTTGGTTGGGATGATAGAAAAGTGAAAACAGTCATGTAACGAAGATCTGGATCATGCTCTGTTATGGCCTTTGATATCACTCCAATATGAATGTGAAACAGGATCCTTGAGGTGCCAGGGTAATGCATGGTTCTGGTCTGGAGATCTTGAGGGTGCAATGTAGGCAAGTACAAGACTGCTAGACAGGGAAGAATTAACACTGGGAATAAGAAAGGAAGAAAAATGAACTACCCCTAAAGATAGGCATGCAAATTAAAATTCTAATGCACATGAGGAAATCTACTTCCAAGACAGCCATTTCAAGGAACAATTGAGATACAAGTACATGTCTATGAAATTCAAATAATAGAATGATTTGTAGATGACTTTAAAATAGATATATTTAAGAGCCTCAAAGATATAAAAATAGGAAAATTCGTTAAAAGGAAATTAATTTATGAAACAAATTCAGACTGATATGTATTTCTACAAAACAGATATGGTAAAAACCAATTAAAAATCTTGGGAGTAGAAAGTACAGAGATGAGAGTTAGTTGGAAAATTATACTAAAAATTCATCTGGAACCTAGCACCAAGAGATGAAGAGATGAAAAAGATAAATGGGTATTTAAAATGCTGATGGGAAGTAGATTGAGAGGCTCCCACATATGTCCTATGGGAGTTCTAGGAGTAGAGATTTAAGGAAATTGTATAGAAGCAATAATAGCTAAAATATTTTCAGCTGTGCAGTAGTCAGGAGAAAGAAAATAATTTAAAAAGTTAAAATATGTCAGTAAATATTATTGGTTACTATATGTCTACTTTTTTTTAAAATTTTTTTTAAAATTAATTAATTAATTAATTTATTTTTGGCTGTGTTGGGTCTTCGTTTCTGTGCGAGGGCTTTCTCTAGTTGCGGCAAGCGGGGGCCACTCTTCATCGCGATGTGCGGGCCTCTCACTATCGCGGCCTCTCCCGTTGCGGAGCACAGGCTCCAGACGCGCAGGCTCAGTAGTTGTGGCTCACGGGCCTAGTTGCTCCGCGGCATGTGGAATCTTCCCAGACCAGGGCTCAAACCCGTGTCCCCTGCATTAGCAGGCAGACTCTCAACCACTGCACCACCAGGGAAGCCCTATATGTCTACTTTATTAAAAATTAAAAAAAATTGTGGGAGTATAGGTCTAGGCAACAACAAAGTGGAAATTATTAGTGGAGGAATAGGTATTTGTAGGTGGGTAAAACCTACTGTTAAGATTCTTGTCTTTTTGAGAGAAAAACAGATGTTGAATGATTTTAGGGCTTATTAGAAAAAAATGTTTTCTTATGCATGCATACTGAAAAACCTAAAAATTATCACCAAAGAATAATAATAAAATTGTTAACTTCCAAACCATGAGGTGAGATACACACTTTGAGTCATTTTTCTTCAGATGTTCCACTCCTTGCATAGAGTCATGACCTTACTCTCCTCCTTCTGTCTGATCTCCTTCTGGGACTCCTCACCGAGTAAACCCAGTGGGAAGCCAGAGGCAAAGGAGGCTAGTTGTTGTGTTCATACACGTCAGCCTCACACACATCAACAGCTTGGTTCACAGAATAGAATGGAGAAACAGATCTGATCTGGAAGTATAAAGGAACATATCTAGTACAGCCCCATTGCAAAAATAAATTCCAGATAGAATAAAGGCCCATATGTGAAGAACAAAACTTTGGAATTATTAGAGGATAATATGAAACTATCTTTATATCTAAGGGGTATGGAAATATTTCTTTACCAACATCCCCAAAACATACATCCCAAAAGACAGATAAATGGAACTGTTGTAAAATTAAAATTTTTAAATAATAATGCACAAAATAACCAAAGATAAATTATATTTATTTATCACACAAAGGATGAGTATCCAGGCTATATAAATATTATGAATCAATAAAATTGGCCAAATAATAATAGAAGACCTGAACTATTACACAGTAGTTAAAGTGAACTAGTTGAATCTTTATGTATCAATGCAGATAAATCTCAGGACAAAGTACTGAGTTAAAGAACTCATGAAATAATTATGTATACCATTTATGATAATTCCATTTATGAAAATTAAATTAATTCTATTTATGAAAATTAAAAATACAGAACATGCTACAAATTGTTTATGGGTAGATATGTAATAAAAGTACAAGCATATGGATTGGCTATAGTAAAGAAATCATGTTCCTCCATTCCTTCTAAGTAGGAATGGAGGGAAATGGGAGTGGGGAGTGTAACATAGGTGCTTGAACATAATCTCTAATGTTTTGTGTCTTAAAAACATCTTTAATCCAATTCAAGGAGTGTAAATGCATTTCATTATCCTATTTTATTTTCTGGGCTTTAAAACATTTTTAAAATAACAAAGAAGGAAACACATCATTCATCCAATACAAAAATATTCTTTCGGATATATGAGAGTGATTAAGATCATCATTAGATTATGCTAATTTAATTTCTGTAGACCAAGTTAACGGCTGAAGTTAAGGAATTACTCTGGTGTTTATTCCATTTCCACTCTTTCTCTGGTAATGGATCTGAACAAGCAAGAAATGTTTCTCTCCAGTCTTTCTCTCCCATAGCAAACAAAAGCCTTCAGTATTAAAACTATTCCCAGGAGTTTTGGAACTGAGCAGCCAGAAAGGGGTTCTTAATTTATGCAGAGGTGTTAATTGAATTTTTGATTCAGTAAGCAACATGCGCAAAACAGTATTCTGGGCTATATGGATAAATACAGAAATGACCTTAAAGGAAAAAAAATTAGGTGGCAGGAAATTAATATTTACTAAACAGCTCTTGTGTCCCAGACCATAAACAGGAATTTGGGGGCACAGCCAGGCTATTAACATGGAGTTCCTTAAATCTGATGTTTAAAAAATGTATACTTAATATTTATTTAATTTGGCAGTTAGAAACTTGTTTCCTGTTAATGAAAATAGAATATTTATGTTCGAAATAAGGAATTTATTTCATTAAACCAATTACCACAGCATTTAACTTGTTTGGAATTGTATTTTGTTGCATTCATTTTGTCATTTAAACTCTAAGGAAAGAGGCACCTCGCGTGGACAAAGGCACGGGAGCTTCAAATTTTGTTTAGATTATATTTGAACTTTCTTTTATCTGTCTTTTCTGTTAGCAGAATGTTTCCTATTCTTTGGGGGCTTTTGTTCTTTCTTTAGTTTCCTTTTCTGATTTTCTGAACCGCAAAATTTATTGGGTGACATCAAAGCTAAGAGCAAGGTCCTGATGTTAACTCTCGATTTTACTCCTTCCTGTTTGACCTATCTTGGGCAACATAGCTGACTGTAAAATGTCCCAATCTCCTCATCTGGCAATTGGGATGATAATAATGATACCTAGCTCAGAGGATTGTTGGGTAGGGAGGGAGGTAGATTAAAAAATAGGAGAGAAGACGACTACATTGCTTCAACAATGAGTAGCATTAAGCTTCTACAAATGAAACCTATGAATTTTTTTAAAGATTTACAATTTAGATGATAAAACAACTCATTTGTTTTTGGAAAATAGCACTATATCATACAACCCTGTGCTTCAAACTTGCAGATATGACGTCCTTAGGTGAGGTCAGCTATTTACTCTCCAGTCTGTGGTGTTCTCATATCAATACTTGCACTGTGCCGTTTACACCTTCCTCAGAATGGGTCAGCTCTGTAAGGACTGATTTTTAAAGCTTCCATTTAAGGGCGCTGCCTACTTCTGTGGGAATTGAAATACCACAAATGTCCAGTTACACAAGGAACCTTTTTCCAGAACTTGATTTAAATTGTACCATGTTTCCAATGTATTCCAGTGACGTGGCAGCTCTCCTTATTGATTGGCACCCCAGGCAGATGCCATCTTGACCTATGCTGAGCACTTTATATTAGACATTTCATTACATTGCATTAATCTTCTCAAATATCTTGAGAAGAATACTTAACACCAATTTTATAAATGAGCAAACAACCTGAAAAAGCTTAAGTAATACTCCCAAGTTGTCTTAACTGGTGTGTGGTATAAAACTCAAACTTCAGCCTAGATTAGTGTAACTACAAAAGTAGTTTACATTCATCCATGTTGTCTGTCTTTCTAAAGTATATATGTTACATTTTATATATATATGTGAGTGTATATATGTGTGTATCAATAAGTATATGTGTATATGTACAGAATATAAATATAATTTTACAATTAATGGGCAAATATATATGTTATATTTGGATTATATTTTAAAAATTACATTTAGATTATATTTTAAAACAGGTCCAAATTAAATATCTTGATGAAGAAAATACACAGATACAACTGTTTGCCTGCAGAGGAAGTTCTGTTTTCTTGCTGAATAATGCAATAAATGTGCTAAAGCAGAGCCAGCATGCCCAACTGTTTTATCAGGTTGGCAAGCCAGAATAAAACACCAAACTACTGTCTAGAAACAAAACACATTTTTAACTAGAGCTGTTTTAACTAAATGGAAAGCACCCTGGCCCATTTAGTATGTGAGGTTTTTTCCCCATTTCTTATAAGATTGAATTAGGTAAAGACTATATTATTATTTGTATTTATAAGGAATCAAATCCCCTGAGCAGACTAAGCTACTAATTTACATAAAGTTACTCTTTCAAAATATAAGTAAAAGCAAAAGGGGTAGTATGCATTATTATTTCATTTCTATGCAAATATATAAAAATTCCTCCAGGTAACCCAATTGATGTTTGCCATCTCTTCTTTTTTTAAATGCTATCCAGATTGAATGCTCTTTCTTCAAAATTTTCAAACTTGAGCAATCTCATTAACAGAATGGTGACTGAAAAAAAAAAAGGATGGAAATAATTATCACTTAAGCTTTGTACAAGTGAGCACTATCTTCATAATCAATAGGAAGCATTTATTGCATGCCTCTTGTGTCTGGGGTATTGTGCTGAACAGGAGTAAAGCATGTTTCCCACCCTTTTTGAAAGTAGGGCTTCACGGGGGAAGGACAGAAGGTCTTCCTAGTCTGAGAGGGAGGGATGTGGGAATGACGGAGGTGGACAGCACAGAAAGACTAGGCCCTGATCTAGATGGCCACATTTCTCAAAAGTTTGCCTACACAGTGCTTTGTTACATAAAATATAGCTAATATGCTCCAGGCATTTCAAGGAGAGAAAATGGTCCTGGATAGCCATGGAAACACATTTCTTCCCATCTTTTGGTAGTTCATCAAGAAGCTGGTTCAGCAGGTCTGAGTTGTTCTAGAGAACAACAGAATGATACTAGAGGCTGAACCCCTTCCCCATTCCAATCATTTCTAACAGGGCCACGTCCCTCACCAGGAAGCCATGTTGGTTTTTGGGAGCCTGTGCATTCCTTGTAGTACTGTTTTATTTCCTTTTTCTCTATATAGAGGGTTGTGGAGTCAGATTCCTTCTCTGGAGCTTTTCCATGTTGTGTACAATATAGCTGTACCTGGCCTAAGCACAGCTACCTCTGTGATACAAACAAGAGTTTGAGAGTTTGTGTGTGCTCTGCTACTCCTCTGGTTTAAGTTAAAAAAAAACAAAAACAAAAAACAAAAAACATCTTACTGAACCGTGCTAATGCTATGTGAGATTGTGCTCCCTTCACGTGACACACTTATTTGTAAAATGCCATGTGTGAGCAAGTAGGTCAAAGAGCACCAAATCAGTGACAATTAGAGTCGTAGCAAAAATAATCTTTTCTTCAAAGTCTGGCATGTCACCTGTGCTCAGAACCAAAGGACCAACTAATTCACAACCCGTGGATGTCTTGCTTTCTATGAAGGGACACATTTAAGAACCCAGATCATGAAACAAACTTTGATTCAGGCACATCAAAGTGGAAGTTTTTTGGGAATACATCAGCAGAAGTGTTAATGTTAGATAACAATATGTTATAACTTTTAACACTGACCTTTAACATTCCAAGAGCAGGAATTGCCTGAGGCTTGCTACTGTCTTTGCCTCAAGTTCTAGCTGAACAAGCTTTCATTTGGCTCTCCAGGCGCACTACTGATGAAGTCACTTTGAGAAATGTCAGATATGGATAAAACATTTTCACACACATTACGCCTGACAGGAAAACCTGGTGGGCTGATGTCAAAAACATGAAACCACATCCTGGACTTTTTTGAAATGCTTTGCCTGTCCCTTCTACAAATATAGAGCCATTTAAGATTACCTTCCTGGCTGAGACCTGGATGTACTTCAAAGGACATGTAGGGTTGATAGCATTGATCACTGCTGGGGCTCTGAGATAGAAATGTTGCTTTTCAAAATCTGGAGACCAAAAGGAAAAATTATGACGTTTACTTCCCGCAGAGTTGTATAGTTCTATGAAAATTGCAAGCAGAGGGTAAAACAAAAAATAATTATGCAAAAAAAAATTGCTTGGAGTGTAAAGGCTCTTTGGCAATGACAACCATTTTAGCTCAATGAAGTATATAACTAGCCAGTTGAGTGCTTTCCCCATATTAAAATGTACTTGTTTTAAAAAGTCAAACAATATAAAAATACATACAATAAAACAGAACAAAACTGCTTCCTTTTCTTAGTCCCCTTTATTAGTTTCTTTGGTATACTTACACAGTTTCTATATGCAAATATAAGGAAATAGGCATGAAATTTTATTCTTATCCCCACACTTCTTTTATATGATTCAAAAGATAGCTCCTTGCTTCTTTCATTTAACAATGTATACTGGAGTTTTTTGTGTGTGTATGGTGTTAGGGAGTGTTCTAATTTCATTCTTTTACATGTAGCTGTCCAGTTTTCCCAGCACCACTTATTGAGGAGGCTGTCTTTTCTCCATTGTATATTCTTGCCACCTTTATCAAAGATAAGGTGACCATATGTGCATGGGTTTATCTCTGGGCTTTCTATCCTGTTCCATTGATCTATATTTCTGTTTTTGTACCAGTACCATACTGTCTTGATTACTGTAGCTTTGTAGTATAGTCTGAAGTCAGGGAGCCTGATTCCTCCAGCTCTGTTTTGCTTTCTCAAGATTGCCTTGGCTATTCGGGGTCTTTTGTGTTTCCATACAAATTGTGAAATTTTTTGTTCTAGTTCTGTGAAAAATGCCAGTGGTAGTTTGATAACGATTGCATTGAATCTGTAGATTGCTTTGGGCAGTATAGTCATTTTCACAATGTTGATTCTTCCAATCCAAGAACATGGTATATCTTTCCATCTGTTTGTATCATCTTTGATTTCTTTCATCAGTGTCTTATAGTTTTCTGCATACAGGTCTTTTGTCTCCTTAGGTAGGTTTATTCCTAGGTATTTTATTCTTTTTGTTGCAATGGTAAGTGGGAGTGTTTTCTTAATTTCACTTTCAGATTTTTCATCATTAGTGTATAGGAATGCAAGAGATTTCTGGGCATTAATTTTGTATCCTGCTACTTTACCAAATTCATTGATTAGCTCTAGTAGTTTTCTGGTAGCATCTTTCGGATTCTCTATGTATAGTATCATGTCATCTGCAAATAGTGACAGCTTTACTTCTTCTTTTCCGATTTGGATTCCTTTTATTTCTTTTTCTTCTCTGATTGCTGTGTCTGAAACTTCCAAAACAATGTTGAATAATAGTCGTAAGAGTGGGCAACCTTGTCTTGTTCCTGATCTTGGTGGAAATGGTTTCAGTTTTTCACCATTGAGGACAATGTTGGCTATGGGTTTGTCATATATGGCCTTTATTATGTTGAGGTAAGTTCCCTCTATGCCTACTTTCTGGAGGGTTTTTCTCATAAATGGGTGTTGAATTTTGTTGAAAGCTTCTTCTGCATCTATTAAGATGATCATATGGTTTTTATTCTTCAATTTGTTAATATAGTGTATCACATTGATTGATTTGCGTATATTGAAGAATCCTTGCATTTCTGGGATAAACCCCACTTGATTGTGGTGTATGATCCTTTTAATGTGCTGTTGGATTCTGTTTGCTAGTATTTTGTTGAGGATTTTTGCATCTATGTTCATCAGTGACATTGACCTGTAGTTTTCTTTCTTTGTGACATATTTGTCTGGTTTTGGTATCAGGGTGATGGTGGCCTCGTAGAATGAGTTTGGGAGTGTTCCTCCCTCTGCTGTATTTTGGAAGAGTTTGAGAAGGATAGGTGTTAGCTCTTCTCTAAATGTTTGATAGAATTCACCTGTGAAGCCATCTGGTCCTGGGCTTTTGTTTGTTGGAAGATTTTTAATCACAGCAAAGGAAACCATAAACAAGATGAAAAGACAGCCCTCAGAATGGGAGAAAATAGTTGCAAATGAAGCAACTGACAAAGGATTAATTTCCAAAATTTACAAGCAGCTCATGCAGCTCAATATCAAAAACACAAACAACCCAATCCAAAAATGGGCAGAAGACCTAAACAGACATTTCTCCAAAGAAGATATACAGATTGCCAACAAACACATGAAAGAATGCTCAACATCATTAATCATTAGAGAAATGCAAATCAAAACTACAATGAGATATCATCTCACACCAGTCAGAATGGCCATCATCGCAAAATCTACAAACAATAAATGCTGGAGAGGGTGTGGAGAAAAGGGAACCCTCTTGCACTGTTGGTGGAAATGTAATTTGATCCAGCCACTGTGGAGAACAGTATGGAGGTTCCTTAAAAAACTAAAAATAGAGCTACTATACGACCCAGCAATCCCACTACTGGGCATATACCCTGAGAAAACCATAATTCAAAAAGACTCATGTACCACAATGTTCATTGCAGCTCTATTTACAATAGCCAGGACATGGCAGCAACCTAAGTGTCCATCGACAGATGAATGGATAAAGAAGATGTGGCACATATATACAATGGAATATTACTCAGCCATAAAAAGAAACAGAATTGGGTTATTTGTAGTGAGGTGGATGGACCTAGAGTCTGTCATACAGAGTGAAGTAACTCAGAAAGAGAAAAAGAAATACTGTATGCTAACACATATATATGGAATCTAAAAAAAAAAAAAAAGTCATGAAGAACCTAGAGGCAATATGGGAATAAAGATGCAGACCTACTAGAGAATGGACTTGAGAACATGGTGGGGCGGGAAGGGTAAGCTGGGACAAAGTGAGAGAGTGGCATGGACGTATATACACTACCAAATGTAAAGTAGATAGCTAGTGGGGAGCAGCCACGTAGCACAAGGAGATAAGCTCGGTGCTTTGAGATCACCTAGAGGGGTGGGATAGGGAGAGTGGGAGGGAGGGAGACACAAGAGGGAAGAGATATAGGGATATATGTATATGTATAGCTGATTCACTTTGTTATAAAGCAGAAACTAACACACCATTGTAAAGCAATTATACTCCAATAAAGATGTTAAGAAAAAAATGTATACTGGAGATATTTTCATATCAAACTCAAAGAGGTTGCTTTTTTCCTGTGCAACTTTAAAAATTAACTGCATAGTATTCCAGTCTATGGATGGGTAACAAGTTAAGTGGACTCCTATTGAAGGCCATCTGTGTGATTGATAATTTTATGTGATTGCAAACAGTGTTGCATTGGATGACTGAGTATTTGTTGTTTTGCTTGTGTACAATGGTATCTATAGGATAAATTACATAAAATTGAGTCTAGATTAATATATAATTTTGAAAGGTTTTGCCAAATTGCTCTCAATAGGTTAAGCTATTTTGTGGTCTTAGCAGCAGTTTATGAATATCATTAATACAATGTGTCAAAAATATTTTGGACTTTAATAGATTAAAAATGTTTGGGTTTTTTGGATAAAAATCATATCGATATAGTTTTAATCTGAATTTTTTTATGATAAGGTTAAACATCTCTTCAGATGCTTAGGGGACATTCATATTTTCTTATTTCTTTTTCTGTGAACTATGAACTGTCTGTACTTTTGGTGTATTCATTTTTCTATTGGATTGCTATTCTTTTTCTTATAAACTTTCTTAGGAACTCTTTCTATTTTAGGGAGGTTAGAATTTTGTTTTGGGGATTTATGTTTTTCTTCTTAATTTTGACTTAGGGTGATTTTTTTGTACTGCAGAGTGTTTATTTTTCATTATAATCTTTACATGATAAAATATATTAATCTTTTCTTCTATGGCTTCTGAACTTTGAGTACAAGTTAGAGGGGCCTTGCCTACGATGACTGCTTTTTAAACAATAGAATAATTGTCCCAAGTTTTATTTTAGTGGTTTGTTATATATTTTAATTATAATTATTAATAAGTAAAATTATTAATGGTATTAAAATAAATATATAAACAATGTAAAACAAAATGATAAAACATTAATAATACAAATGAATTAAAAATTAATATGCAATCATTAATATGCAACTATTAATAAACATCAAATATATATATTTACACCTTTGACACAAGATTTTCAAATTTTATTTTTTAAATTTCCAAGTGAACAGGTCTTTTTGTTTCTGGTTTTAAAGTTATTTTCTATTTTTTGATCAGAGAATATTGTCTGTATTCTCTCTACTTTTTAATATTTATCGTGTTTTTTGTGTGCGGCCTAATAATGTCCTACTACTAATATATTTCAATTTTTGCTTATATTTCCTGTATTATTTTATCCTTTAAAAAGTTGTCATGTGAGATGTGTAGATATTAACGATTCATTGTGATTTGTATCCTTTAGACTGATAAAGTGCCCTTTTTGGCTTTTTGTTGACTTTTCTAATACAGTGGCTTGAATTCTACCTCATTTGATTCATCTGATAGTAATATCACAATACCTGTTTTTTTTTTTTTTGTATTATATCTGTGTATGCCTTTCGCTATTCTATTATTTTAAAACTTTCTGAATCACTTTGTTTTAGCAGTATCTGTGCATACAACACAGAATTAGGTTTGTATTTGTAGTTCCATTTGAAAATTGTTTTCTGTTTTTCAGGGACTTGTAGTCTTTTATGTTTGTTAAAATGGGAGATATATTTGGTTTCATTGTAGCTAATGTTAGTCGGATCTCTTTTGATTTAGCAATGGCTATTTAAATGAATTAGCTGTAGTCTGACTTATGGTGAATCATGTGCTGGCTTGTAAACCCTTCTGCTTGGATGTAGTAGGCATCATTTTGACTCACATTTCATTGGCATAAACACATTATTACTATGTTTAACTTAAAAGCAGGGGATGGGTAATACAATCCTATTTTTGACCTGGAGACATGAGACCAGGCATATTTGTGCATAGTTTGATTACTACATGAAGCTGTTTGACATTTTGATTTGTGATTTTAGGAGGTTATTTAGGAGGTCTTGATTTGAGGACTAAATTATGCTAGAGAAATATGGTCCAAATACTTTTTGACATTTTTACTTGGATTATATTTTTGCCTCTCTGAACAAAATATGTTTTCGATATGAAGAAATTTTGAATATCTAAAATACTTGGCTAATGGGGATAATGATAATTATAACAATGATTATGATTATGATAATAACAATGGGGAAAATAATGATAGGAAAAATATTGCCTGAGAAGTATAATTAAAGTATGACAAATGGCAGAACTTCATTTAAAGGCCAATGACATTTATTGTATGGTAGATATCTTTTTGGAATAACAGCTTGGGGCATCACTGACCAGAATTTCACTTCTGGTTTATGGAACAGTCTGTTTCTGTGGGCTCACTTTCTTACAATATATAATTTGTCTTTTTTAATTCACATTTTAAAGTCATTTTAAGTACTTTTTCGAAGTTTATTTGTTGATATTATTTTAAATACAAGATCAATTAAAACTGTACATGTACAGCCTTGAAATTGTAGCAACCTATATTAACACTTTGCATGGTGCCTTAACCATAGTAAGTGTTCAAATTATATTTGTTGAATGAGTCACTGTAAAAAGGATTTTTATAACTGAAGAGAAGTCATACTCTATGCCTTCCTATCACCTTCGACATAACAAATAAGCAAGAAAGAACTGAAATTTCAGAGAAAACAGATGTTTGTTCCTTGTGTTTATTAAATGAAGTTAGTCATAATATTACTCTGGTTTAGATCAGACTTACATATATATAAGGATACAGAGAAATATTTTTCTCTGGTGAACTTTAAAGGAACTTAGGGAAAATATCAATTGCTAATATTTATTGAGCATTTAATATGTGCCAGTAATCTTATCCTATCAATAACTTAATGAAGTAGAAATTATTATTATAGTCATATTTTATGATGAGACAACTTTCCTGACTGTTTAGCTAGCAGAATAATGGAAGTATGATTTGCACCCAGGAGGTATAACTCCAGACCCATTATGCTAGAGTTGACTTTGCCACCATGGTTGAAAAAGTTTCCATCATTGCATTCAAAGTGCATTTTATTCTAAGATAAAAAACCACAAAGAAATAAAGAAGAAATTCTATGGGGAATAAGGACCTTACTGTTAACTTTGTAGGTTTGAATTTATAAAGCTAGTTCTCTATTTTTTTCCTATGTATTTAACATGCAATACTATCTCAGTGCTACTTTAATTATGTACCAAATGCTAAGTTCCTGATAGCTAAGAATCTGATTAGTTTAAGAGAATATCATACATTTCCACTCACTGAAATCTAATCTAGTAAATCAATAATCTCTTTTATGGGTTATAAACTATTACATTGGAAAAAATCATACCCATTTTATTGCAGATACAAACACTTAGGAAACGTTCTCAACTATAATACACTGTTATCAATCATGAGTCAACTTAACCTTAATACCCTTTTCATGACAGACAAGAGTTAATTTTTGTACATTGTATGAGATAGAAATCCAACTCATCATATAATTTGCCCTCCAAGGACTTCTAAAACTACTTTCCAACTCAGTTTTCATCTGTTCATGCACAATGGCATAGAGACATATAGAATATGTCTGTTTTCCAAAGAGGATCTTGAGTCAAGGTCATTAACTCATTTGGGCCCTATGGAAAAAAAAAACAATGTGCGGATTATTTCCTGCTGAATAAGGAACCACAAGCCACCCACATGGGGTTGGCAGGTAGCTCTCTCAGCACCTGAGCTCCCACTTTGGGGAAATGAAAACCCCAGGGCCATTTTGATTGAAGGCACAGTTTCAATACACTCACACAAAAGAAGTAAAGTCACAAAATGTATTACTTACAGATCCCAGAAAGTGGGAGAGGGGCACACAATAAGCTGGGGGAAGTATAGTTCTCTGTCCCAGCTAGCAAGCACCTGTTACTTATAAGGTAGTTAGGGTGGAGGTCACTAACTTTTTGCAGACTCAACTCTAAGTGTTGATTTTAAAAGGTGACAGGAAAAGCAAAGTGGGAACTTGTGGTGCGAATCCCAAGCTTGGGTCCTTATCTAAATGTCCAGACTGTAAAATGCCTAGGCAGCAACTTGAAATAGCTGTTTTCTCATCATAACTTTTAATTCTATTGGATTGATCTATATATCTATCCTTATGCCAGTACCACACTATCTGGGAAGTATGAATCCTCCTTTATCCTTTTTTTAAATTTTTTTTTTTTATAGGATTGTTTTGGTTACTCTGGACTCCTTGGAATTCCATATGAATTTTAGAATCAGTTTGTTAATTTCTAAAAAAAAAAAAAATAACAGTTGGGATTTTCATAGGGATTGCACTGACTCTGTAGATCAATTTGGGATATATTGCCTTCTTAACAATGTTAAGTCTTCTGATCCATGTTCATGGAATGCTTTCGCATTTATTTAGATCTTCGTTTCTTTCAACAATGTTTTATACTTTTCAGAGAATAAGTTTTGCACTTCTTTTGTTAATTTTATTACTATTTTATTCCTTTTGATCTTATTACAGATGGAATTTTATTATTTTTATTTTCAGATTGTTTTTTGCAAACATATAGAAATACAGTTGATTTTTTCATATTGATGTTGTATCCTGCAAACGTGCTGAACTCATTCTGCTAATTTTTTAGTGGATTTTTAAGGATTTTCTCTATGTACGATCATGACATCTTTGAATAGATATTGTTTTACTTCTTCCTTTGCTTCCTTCCTTTACTTCTTCCTTTGCCTTTTATTTCTTTTTCTTGCCAAATTGATCTGGTGAGAACTTCCAGTATGAGGTTAAATATAAGTGATGAGAGTGGCTACCTTGTCTTGTGCCTGATATTGGGGGTAAGCATTCAGTTTTTCATTAAGTATGATGTTAACTATGGATTTTTTTCTAGATGTCTTTTATCAGGTTGAGGAAGTTCCCTTCTATTCCTAGTTTGTCAAATGTTTTTTATCAGTGTAGGGTGTTGGATTTTGTCAAATGCTTATCTGTGTTTATTGAGATGATGTGTGATTTTTACAATTCTATTAATATTATGCATTACATTAATTGATTTTCAGATGTTGACACCAATTTAGTATGATGGGGTAAATCGCACTTGACTATAGTGTGTAATTCTTTTCATATGTCATTGGATTCGGTTTGCTAGTATTTTGTTGAGGATTTTTGCATCAGTATTCATAAGAAATATTGGACTGTAGTTTTATTTTCTTGTGTAGGTTTCTTTTCTTTTTTTTCAGTTTTCATTGCTGGATTTAGAATCTGGGTAATATTGACCTCATAAAATGAGTTGGGAAGTGCGCTCTCCCATTTTTTTGAAAGAGTTTGTGAAGAATTGGTATTAATTCCTCTTTGAATATTTGGTGGAGGTCAGCAGTGAAGCCATATTGGCCTGGGCTTCTTTGTGACTAGCTTTTTAAATTATAGATTGAATCTCTTCACTTTTTAAAAGTTTATTCAGATTGTCTATTTCTTCTTGAGTCAATTTTAGTAGTTTGTGACTACCTAAGAATTTTTCTATTCTGTCATCTAATTTGTTGATGTGAAACTGTTCACAGTATTTCTTTTATTTATTTATTTATTTATTTATTTATTTATGGCTGTGTTGGGTCTTCGTTTCTGTGCGAGGGCTTTCCCTAGTTGCGGCAAGTGGGGGCCACTCTTCATCGCGGTGCGCGGGCCTCTCACTACCGCGGCTTCTCTTGTTGCGGAGCACAGGCTCCAGACGCGCAGGCTCAGCAATTGTGGCTCGCGGGCCTAGTCGCTCCACGGCATGTGGGATCTTCCCAGACCAGGGCTCGAACCCATGTCCCCTGCATTGGCAGGCAGATTCTCAACCACTGCACCACCAGGGAAGGCCCACAGTATTTCTTCATAATCTTTTTATTTATGTAAGTTTGGTAGTAATGTTTACTCTTTCATTTCTGATTTTTGTAATTTGATTCTTTTCTCTTTTCCTCTTGGTAAAACGAGGTAAAGAATAGGTAATTTTGTTGATCTTTTTGAAGAACCTAATTTTCTATTCTCTATTTCACTAATTTTCGCTCCAGTATTTAACTTTGTTTTTGCTTGCTTTGCTCTTCTTTTTCCAAAATTTTAAGGTAGAAGTTAAGATTATTGATTTGAGATATTTGATATTTATTTTTTAAAATATTGACATTTGAAATTATAAATTTTCCTCTAAACATTGTTTTTACTGAATCCAATATGTCTTCATATGTTATGACTTTATTTTCAATCATCTATTTTCTGATTTACTTTTTAATTTCTTCTTCTTTGACCCATTGGTTCTTTAAGAACGTGTAGTTTGATTTCTACATATTTATGAGTTTTCTTAAATTTCCCTTGTCATTGATTTCTAATTTCATTACGTTCAGAGAACATACTTAGTCATTTTAAATTTATTGTTTCATGGCATAGCATATGGTTTATTCTGGATAATGTCTCATTTGCACTTGAGAAAAATATATATTCTGTTGTTGGGTAGAGTGTTCTATAGATGTTTGTTAGACCTAGTTGGTTTATAGTGTTGTTCATAGCTTCTGTTTTCTCTCTTAATTGTTTTTATCTATTATTGAAAGTGGGATATTGAAATCTTCAACTATTATTATTGAATCATCTGTTTCTCCCTTCATTCTGTCAGTTTTTGCCTTTTATATTTTGGTGCTCTGTTAATAGGTGCATATACATTGATAATTTTTTATATATTCCTGATGGATTAACCCTTTTATCATTATAAAATGTCTCTCTTTATCTCTAGTAACATTTTTTTAAAGTCTGTCAGAAAGATTAGAGATAACTTACCATGTGTTCTGTATTTTATTTTATGTTTTACATTTATTTTTAAGCTTAATTAATTTTATCTGTTATATTTTTTTAAAAGTTGAAAACAATTTAAATATGTTTAATACAATTTCAAGATTATAACATTTGCATAGTCTATACAGGGGACTATACAGTCCATATGGCCTTGGACCAGATCCAATCCACCACCTATTTTTGGTAAGTAAAATTTTATTGGAACACAGCTACCTATATCTTTTCTTTTAGTATTTTCTGTGACTGTTTTTGCAATACATGGCAGTGTTCAGTGGTTGTGACAAAGGCAGTATGGCCTGCAAGCTGAAAATATTTACTATATGACCCTTTTTAGTAAATGTTTACAATTCCTGTTCTATGACAACAGAAGATACCTTGATCTTATCTTTCTGATTAGGTTCTTTTTTTTCTATTGAAGTATAATGGACTTACAATATTCCATTAGTTTCAGGTGTACAACATAGTGATTTAATATTTTTATACATTTCATAATGATCACCATAAGACTAGTTACCATCTGTCACCATACAAAGTTATTACAGTATTATTGACTGTATTCCCTATGCTGTACATTAGATTTCTGTTCAGAACTAGAAGTTTGTACCTCTTAATTTCCCTCACTTATTTCACTCATCTCCCCATCTTCCTTGCCTCTGGCAGTAACCAGTTTGTTCTCTGTATCCATGAGTCTGTTTTTGTTTTGTTATGTTTGTTTGTTTTGGTTTTTAGATTCCACATGTAAGTCAAACCATACAGTATTTGTCTTTCTTTGTCTGTCTTATTTCACTTAGCACAATACCCTCTAGGTCCAGCCATGTTGTCACAAATGACAAGATTTCATTTTTTTTTAATCGATGAGTAATATTCCATTACACACACACACACACACAAACACACACATATGCATACACAATATCTTTATCTACTCATCTGTTGATGGATGCTTAGGTTGCTTCAATATCTTGGCTATTGTAAATAATACTGCAGTGAACATGGAGTGTATATACCTCTTCAAATTTGTGTTTATGTTTTCTTCAGGAAAATACCCAGAAGTGGAATTGCTGGATCACTTGGTAGTTTTATTTTTATTTTTTTGAGGAACCTCCATACTATTTTCCATAGTGGCTGTACCAATTTATATCCCACCAAGAGTGTATTTGGGTCCCCTTTTCTCCATATCCTTGCCGAGACTTGTCATTTATTGTCTTTTTGATAAAAACCATTCTGACAGTTTTGAGGTGATATCTCATTGTGGTTTTGTTTTGCATTTCACTGATGATTAGTGATGTTGAGCATCTTTTCATGTGTCTGTTGGCCATCTGTATGTATTCTTTGAAAAACGTCTCTTCAGGCCCTCTGCCCATTTTTTATTTGGGTTGTTTGTATTTTTTTTGATTTTGAGTTGTATGAGTTCTTTGTATATTTTAGATATTAACCCCTTATCTGACATATCATTTGCAAATATCTTCTCTCATTCCGTAGGTTGCCTTTTAGCTTTGTTGATAGTTTCCTTCACTGTACAAAAGCTTTTTAGTTTGATATAGTCCTATTTATTTTTGCTTCTTTTCCCTTGCCTAAGGAGACATATCCAAAAAAAAAAATATTGCTAAGATTAATGTCAAATAGTGTACTGCTTGTGTTTTCTTCTAAGATTTTAGGATTTTAGGTTTTACATTTAGTTCTGTAATCCATTTTGAGTTTATTTTTGTATATAGTGTGACAAAGTACTTCAGCTTGAATTCTTTACATGTAGCTGTCTAGTGTTACCAACACTATTTATTGAAGAGGCTGTTTTTTCCCTATTGTATGTTTTTGTCTCCTTTGTTGTAGATTAATTGGGCATATAACCGTGAGTTTATTTCTTGGCTCACTATTCTGTTTGATAACTGTAGCTTTGTAGTATAGTTTGAAATCAGGGCTCATGATATATCCAGCTTTCTTGTTCTTTCTGAAGTTTGTTTTGGCTATTCAGTTTCTTTTGTGTTTTCATACAAATTTTAGGATTATTTTTTCTAGTTCTGTGAAAAATGGCCTTGGTATTTTGATAGGGATTGCTTTCTCTCTGTCAGTTACTTGGGGAATATGGTAATTTTAACAATACAAATTCTTCCATTCGATGTGCACAGTATATCTTTTCATTTGTTTGTGTCTTCTTCAATTTCTGTCATCAATGTCTTATATTTTTCAAGTACAAGCCTCTTACCTCCTTGATTAGATTTATTCTGAAGTATTTTATCTTTTGCATGCAATGGTAAATGGGATTATTTTCTTAATCCCTCTTTCTGATAGTTCATTGTTAGTGTATAGAAATGCAACAAATTTCTGTATATTATTTTTGTATCCTTCAAATTAACCGAATTCATTGATGAGTTCTAGTAGTTTTCTGCTGGTGTCTTTAGGATTTTCTATCTATAGTATTTTGTCATCTGCCAGCAGTGACAATTTTAGTTATTTTCTTCCAACCTGGATGCCTTTTATTTATTTTTCTTGTCTGATTGCTTTGGCTAAGGCTTCCAAAACTATGTTGAATAAACATGGTGACAGTGGGCATCCATGTCTTGTTCCTGATCTTAGAGGAAGAGCTTTTAGCTTTTCACCATTGAGTATGATATTACCTGTGGGTTTGTCATAAATGGTCTTTATTATGTTGTGGTATAGTCCCTCTATATCCACTTTGTTGAGTTTTTATCGTAAATGGATGTTGAATTTTGTCAAAAGCTTTTTCTGCATCTGGGGAGATGATAATATGATTTTTATTCTTTAATTTGTTAATATGGTGTATTATGTTGATTGATTTGTGGATATTGAACCATTCTTGCATGCCTGGGATAAATCTCTTTTGATCATGGTGTATGATCCTTTTAATGTACTGTTGAATTTGTTTTGCTAATATTTTGTTGAAGCTTTTCCCATCTGTGTTCATCAGTGATATTGGCCTGTAATTTTCTTTTTTTGTGGTGTCTTTGGTTTTGGTATCAGGGTGATGCTTGTCTCTTAGAATGAGTTTGAATGTGTTCCTTTCTCTTCAATTTTTGAAGTAGTTTGAGAAAGATAGGTGTGAAGTGTTCTTTAGATGTTTGATAGGATTTATCTGTGATGCCACTTGGTCCTGGACATTTGTTTGTTGGGAGTTTTTAAAATACTAATTCAATTTCATTACTGGTAATTGGTCTGCTCATATTTTCTACTTCTTGATTCAGTCTTGGGTGATTTTATGTTTCTCAGAATTTATCTATTTATTCTATGTTGTCCACTTTATTGGCGTATAATTTTTCATAGTAATCTCTTATGATCCCTTGCATTTCTGTTCTGTTGGCTGTAACTTCTCTTTCATTTTTAAATTTTATTTATTTGCACCCTCTCTTTTTCTTGGTGAGTCTGTCTAAAGGTTTATCAATTTTGCTTATCTTTTCAAAGAACTAGCTGTTAGTTTCATTGATCATTTCTATTGTTTTTTAGTCTTTATTTCACTTGTTTCTCCTCTGATCTTTATTTTTTTCTTTCTTTTACTAACTTGGACTTTGGTCATCTTTTTCTAGTTCCTTTGATGTAGGGTTAGATTGTTTGAGATTTTTCTTGTTCCTGGGTAGTCTTGTATCTTTGTAAACTTCCCTCTTAGAACTGCTTTTTCTGTGCCCCATAGATTTTGGATCATTGTTTTTCCATTTTCATTTGTCTTTAGCTATTTTTTGATTTCCTCTTAGATTTCTTCAGTGACCAATTGGTTGTTTGGTAGCATGATGTTTAGCCTCCGGGTGTTTGTGTTTTTTGAAGAATTTTTTTCTGTAGTTGATTTCTAGCCTCATGCTATTGTGGTCAGAGAAGAAGCTTGATAAGATTTCAAGCTTAAATTTATTGAGACTGGTTTTGTGACCTAGTATGTGATCTACTATGGAGAATGTTCCATGTGCACTTGAAAAGAATGTGTATTCTGCTGCTTTTGGATGAAGTGTTCCTTATGTATCCATTAACTTCATCTGATCTTATATGTAGTTTAAGGCCAGTGTTTCCTTATTGATTTTCTGTCTGGATGCTCTGTCCATTGATGTTAGGGGTGTTAAAGTCCCTAACTTTATTATTGTGTTACTGTCAGTTTCTCCCTTTTTATTTGTTAATATTTGCTTTTTATATTTAAGTACTTCTTTATTGAGTGTTTATATATTTATAATTTTTATATCTTCTTGTTGCATTGATCCATTTATCATTATTTAATGTCATTCTTTGTCTCTTATTACAGTCTTTATTTTGAAGTCTATTTTGTCTAATATGAATATTGCTATGCCAGCTTTCTTTTTGTTTCCATTTGCATGGAATATCATTTCATCTCTTCACTTTCAGTCTGTTTATTTCTTTAGCTCTGAAGTGAGTCTCTTGTAGGCAGCATATATTGATATATGGGTCCTTTTTTTTTTAATCCATTCAGCCACTCTAGGTCTTTTGATTAAAGCATTTAGTTCTTTTACATTTAAGGTAATTATTGATAATTATGCACTTTTTTCCATTTTGTTAATTGTTTTAGGGTTGGTTTTGTAGTTCTTTTTTGTTGCCTTTATTTTGCTCTTTTCCCTTGTGATTTGATGAGTATCTTTTGTGTTCTATTTGGATTCCTTTTTCTTTTTTTGGGAGGGGATATCTATTATGGGTTTTTGGTTTGTGGTTACCATGAGGTTCATTTATAATAACATGTATATACATGATTATTTAAGTTGATGATCTCTTTCCTTCTAATGCATTCTAACAACCCTACCTTGTTAACCAACACCCACTTTTAATGTTTTTAACATCTTATTTTACATCTTTTTCTTTTATGTATTCCTTAACTACTTATTGTGGATATAGATGATTTTACTACTTTTGTTATTTAGCCTTCCTACTAGATTTATAAGTAGTTGGGTTTTTTCTTTTCCACTTAAACAAGCCCTGTTAATATTTCTTGTAAAGCTGGTTTACTGGTGCTGAACCTTTTTAGCTTTTTGCTTGTCTGTAGAACTCTTTATCTCTCTTCAAATCTGAATGATAGCTTGCTGGGTATTGTGTTCTTGGTTTTAAGTTTTTTCCTTTTATCATTTTGAATATATTGTGCCACTCCATCTGGCCTGCAAAATTTTGCTGAAAATTTAGCTTATTTTCTTATGGGAGTTTTCTTGTACATAACCAGTTGCTTTCCTCTTAAGATTCTCTCTTTATCTTTAAATAATTTTGCCATTTTAATTATAATATGTCTTGGTGTGGACATCTTTAGGTTCATCTTGTTTGGAACTCTCTATGCTTCCTGGACCTGAATGTCTATTTCCTTTCTCAGGTTTGGAAGTTTTCAGCTATTATTTATTCAAATAAGTTCTTTCTCCTTTCTCTCTCTCTTCTCCTTCTTGGACTCCTGTAGTGTGAATGTTAGTATACTTGATGTTGTCTCAGAGGTTTCTTAAACTATATTCTCATTAAAAAGCATTCTTTTCACCTTTTTTCTGCTCAGTTTGGGTGATTTTCAGTTATTTTTCTTCCTAGTCGCTGATGCTTTCCTCTGAGTCATCTAAACTACAGTCCTTCTAGTGCATTTTAAAAATTTGTTATTTTATTCTTCAGCTCCCTTTGATTCTTCTTTATATATTCTAACTGTTTGTTAAACTTCTCATTGTGTTCATTTATTTTTCTCCCAACTTCATTGAGCATTTTTATAATTTATCTTGATGTTTCTATTAGGTAGATTGCTTATCTCCACTTGGCTTAGTTCTTCTGGGTTTTGTTTTGTTTCTTCCTTTGGAACATATTTCTCTGTCTCCTCATTTTGCCAAAATCTCTGTGTTTATTTCTATGTATTAGGTTGGTTACATGTCCCGATCTGGAAAAGTGACCTTATGTGGGAGACATCCTATGGGGCCCAGCAGTACACTCCCCTCTGGTCACCAGAGCTATATGCTCTAGAGGTGCCCCCTATATGGGCTGTAAGGACCCTTCTGTTTTGGTGGGGCTGTCAACTGTGGGCACATTAGTAGCTGGGGCTGGCCCTGGACCAATTAGCTGCCAGACCCTGCCTCTGGCTGTGGCTACTGGCCCACTAATTGGTAGGGCTGGGTCCCAGGGTGGCTAGCTGGGGGGTCCTGCATGCCTGGGGGTCGTGGGGCTGGTGTCCGTCTGCTGGTGGGCAGGGCCTGGCTGGTGTGGCTTGCTGCAGGGCCCAGGAGGACCTGGGCTGGTTCTGGCTTGATGGTGGGCAGGGCTGGTTTCCCCTGCAGCTGGCTACTCGGCCTGGGGGTTCCCAGGACTGGTGCTGGTCTGCTGGTGGGTGGTAAACTCCTGTTGCTAATAGGCTAGAGAGATGAATCCAAAATAATATTTGCCAGCACCAGTGTCCTTTTGGATGAATGATCTCCCATAAATGGCTGCCACCAGCATCTGTGTCCCCAGGGGGTGTCCTAGTTGCCTCCTTCCTCTCTGGGAGGCTCTTCAAGTTCAGCAAATGGGCTGACCCAGGATCCTTTCAAATTAGTGCCTCTGTGCTGGATTTGGAGCATGTGAGATTTTGTTCATCCCTTTAACAAACCTCTGGCTTTCCTGTATGAAGCCCTGCTGGCCTTCAAAGCCAGACATTCTGTGGCCTTGTCTTCTTAGTGCAGGACCCCTCGGCTAGGGAGCCTAATGTGGGGCTTGGACCCCTTGCTCCTTGAGAGGATCCTCTGCAATTGTGATTATCCTCCTATTTGTGGGTCACCTTCTCAGGGTGTGGGTCTTGATTATATCACATCTTTCTCCTCCCACCCATCTCATTATACTTTGTTCTGTGTATCTTTAGTTGTGGTAAATCTTTTTTGCTAGTCTTCAGGTCACTCTCATAGATAGTTGCTCTGTGAATAGTTGTAATTTTGATATGCCTTTCAAAGGAGGTGAGCCTGGGGTCTTCCTACTCTGCCATCTTGGCCACACCTTCTTGAATATGTTTTCTTCTCATGTCTTTTTCTGCTCTCTTGGTATTCTCACTATATGTACCTTGATGCTCAATGTTGTCTCACATTTCTCTGAGTCTCCATTTATCTTTATTCTTGTTTTCTCTCTATTTAGGCTTGCATAATGTCTATCAATCTATTTTAAAGTTTTTAATTCTTTCTTTTATCATTACAGATCTATTGTTGAGCCCCTCTAGTGAATTTTTACAATTTTAGTTATTGTACTTTCTAACTCTGTTATTTCCATTGGGTTCTTTCATTTTTTATAATTTCAGTATCTGTATTGATATTCTTTATTTGATGCAACATTGTCATCTTACCTTCTTCTATTTATTTAATCATGTTTTCTTTTGATTCTGAGTGTAATTCTGTGAGCATATTTATAATGGCTATTTTGGAATCTTTTTCTGTTAAATCTAACATCTGGTTACTCTCACAGGTAGTTTCTGTTGCCTGACTCCCCCCTGCCCCCCACAGTGTACGGGTCATATTTTCTTGTTTCTTTGCATGCCTCCTAATTTGTTTTTGGAAACTTGATATTTTATAATATATTGTACTGAATAACAAGTAGTAATATATTTTATATATTACTGTATTTTATATATATAAGTATGTATATAATTTATATTATATAAATATATAATAGTAATATATTTTATAATACATTGTAGCAAGTATGGGTTTTCTCCTCCCCACTTTGTAGGCTTGTTATTGTTATTCATTTGTTTGTTTAGTAATTGGTGGGATTATTTTAGTGATATCTTTTCCCCCCAGCCTCCCAGTTTTAACCCTCCAGGGTTGCTATTCAGGGAGGTACAGGTTTGGATATGACCACAGTCACCCTGGGATAATGATGGTATGGGTAGAACTCTTTTCATTCTTTTCCTGACCACACCTAGCTATTAAACCTGACTGATTTCCAGTTCATTGCTTCGTTTTCAACAATAACCTGGGCATATATTCTTTTATAGACTAATCAAATCCAACTATGTCTCCTTCAGTGGATGGAATAGTTTCTGAAGTCAGTGTTTGATATTTGTTCTGACCCCGGGAGGATTCTTCCTAGCTGTCTTATTGCTCAGTTATCTCCTATGATCAAGCCAGTCTATAGTCTAGGCTGTATCTTCATTAGATCCATGAATCTCCTCACCTTTGAATCTCCTTTCACCACAACCTCCACCATTCTTTTTTCAGTTAAATTTATTGGAGTAACATTGGATTATAGCACTATGTAAATTTCATATATACAATATTATATGTTGACTTCTGTAAATACTACAGTGTGCTCATCACCAAAAGTTTAGTGTCCATCCATCAGTATACAGTTGATCCCCTTTACCCATTTTGCCCTCCTCCTACCCTTCTTCCCATCTGGTAACCACTGCTTTGGTCTCTGTATCTATGTGTTTGTTTTTGTTTGTTTTGTCTTGTTTAAGTTATTTATTTATATTCCACATATGAGTCATATCATACAGTATTTGTCTTTCTCTATCTGACTTATTTCACTTAGATACACTCAAAGTTAATCAATATTGTTGCAAGTGGCAAGACTTCATCTATTTTTACGGCTGAGTAGTATTCCATTATATATATTTATACATCACATCTTCTTTATCTGTTCATCTGTTGTTGATACATGGGTTTTTTCCATATCTTGGCCATTGTAAATAATGCTGCAACGAACATAAGGGTGCATATATCTTTTCAAATTAATTTTTTTATAATCTTTGGATAAATTCCCAGAAGTGGTATAGCTGGATCATATGGTAATTCTGTTTTTACTTTTTGAGGGGTCTTTATACTGTTTTCCATAGTGGCTGTTTCATTTTACACTACCACCAACAGTGTATGAAGTTTCCCTTTTTCCCGCATCCTCTCCAACATTTGTTATTTCTTGCCTTTCTGATAATAGCCATTCTAAAATATGTGGGGTGATATTTCATTGTGGTTTTCATTTGCATTTCCCTAATAATTTGCTATGTTGAGCATCTTTTCATGTGCCTGATTGCCAACTCTTTGTCTTCTTTGGAAAAATGTCTATTCAGATCCTCTGCTCATTTTTTAATCAGGTTGTTTGCTTTTTTGTTGAATTGTATGAGTTCTTTATATATTTTGGATATTAACCTTTTACTGGATATATGATTTGCAAATATATTCTCCCATTCCAATCTCCGCTATTCTTGAGAGCACCCTCAGGTTAAAACTTCTCCATGTTCAGTTGCAAATGTAGCCAGTTCCTTTAGGAGAGATTAGGAGCCATCTGTTTTACAGTCTGTTCTTCCCACAGGCAAAATCTCTGAGTCAGAACTCTGGAGCTGTCAGTGGGGACAGTGACCAGCATTCCTCTGAGTGACATCACTGCTCTTGGAGTTGAGAGCTTGGTGGAGGGGGTGAAGACAGCATAGAGATGAAAACAGAGAATATAGAAAGCAAGGGGTGAACCCTGTGATATTGGATTAGAATTATAAATATCAGGGTAAACATCGTAAGTATACACATAAACACAAATCCCTACATAAACTGGTTGATTTTTTGGTTTTTCTAGTTTTCTTTTGTTTCAGGAACTTTGGTGAGGCAGAATATCTCCCATGTAATCATAATAGTTGGGCTAATAATATGTGACTGACTTACTTGATGTATTTTGCATTAAACCGGAGACGAATGCTCATTCCCTCAGTAAGTAAACTGGCGTTTCTTCGCCATGAGGCTGTTTTTGTAAACGTATTCTCTTATTTGTACAGAAGACCAGATAAAAACATGAAATTAATGCTTTTTAGAGAGAATAAAGAGTATATTTTTCAAAGATCAAATGAGTATAGTTTCAAAGTTAAATATAAATTTAATCTTGGAGAAGTTGTAAGATTTTCATGGATATGAAACTTGCTTTTTGTGTAGGATTGATGATTTGCATGAATCTCAATTTGACATATGTTTTCCACAGCACATTAATGAACCAGTCACATTATATTTGGCAGGAAGCAGTAAAAAATAGAAAGTAAATGACATTAAAATGAATTTTTTATCTATGGTGGGTATAGATTTGCATTATTGTACTTGTGTGGGAAATGAAAGTTACCACTTCCTCCTTTTTGAGAAATTTTCAAATACCTGAGAAGGAAAGAGTAAGAAAGAGAGATACACAGAGAAAAAGAGAGAATTGAACCAAGCAAAAATTTTTTCATATACATTTTTGAGGTTATTTAAAGGGAACTTAAAAAAATTGAATTAGCTTGACTTTTTTTTATTTTTGGTAATACAGTTTATGTAAAACAGGTATTTCAAAAATTATGTATGATGCATAATGAATATTATTCATATTCCTCAATTTTTTTTTAAAGATTTATTTATTGATTGATTGATTGATTGCTATGTTGGGTCTTCGTTTCTGTGCCAGGGCCCTCTCTAGTTGCGGCAAGTGGGGACCACTCTTCACCACGGTGCGCGGGCCTCTCACTATCGTGGCCTCTCTTGTTGCGGAGCACAGGCTCCAGACGCGCAGGCTCAGTAGTTGTGGCTCACGGGCCTAGTTGCTCTGCGGCATGTGGGATCCTCCCAGACCAGGGCTCAAACCCGTGTCCCCTGCATTAGCAGGCAGATTCTCAACCACTGCGCCACCAGGGAAGCCCCATATTCCTCAATTTTAAATAACAATCCACATAACATGAAAAATATAAGCGTATTAAATTTGTCCTTGAGGAGTTTATTAGTGCTCAAATATCTTTACATCACAAGAAAAATAATGAGTAACAATAACTGGTTTTAATATTTACCATGTTCACTGGTTGGAGGCATTAACATACTTTTAAATCATATTCCATAAATATTTTGGGCTTAGATTTGGAGTAGCAAATTTCTGTCCAAAGGAAGACTCTGGAGGCCTATGAAGTATGAGAGAAGAAAAACAGGGTTGTTCAGTAGAAGTATTTCCATCATTAAACCTTTAAAAATGTCAGTCAAAATCTAGTTATTATTTCTGAAGCTGGAAAGATACAGTGTGGCAAATTCCCCGTATTACATATTCTAAACTTTGTCATTCAGGTGGAACTGTTTGAACACCCACATTTTGTACTTCACTTCCTTCCTTTTCCAGAGTTCATACCCTTTTATTTGGTAGCTCTTAGACTGATCTTCCCTGCTTTGAATAATTCACCATCTAAATAAAATAACAACCTCAAAGCATCCCAGACTTAATACACTCCATTCCAGCGTGAGCTCCCATGGGTTGATGTGAAGGAGACTTAAGAATTAATCACACAGGATATAACGCTCAAGTCACTTTCAGAAAAAAAATTCTCTTTCTCTTTTGTTTTTGTGTTTAGTTTTCTAAACACTGTCATTCTGTTTCCACTTCAGCTCCAGATCCCCGGGATGTCTTGGCACCAAACACATGTAAAACAAATAAACACCTTCTTGCACACTCTAACAAGTGCAGCAATTAGTCTCAGAGCACAGCTTGCTCTCCACCATGGCAACTCATTTGGTGCTGGTTGTTATTGTAGGAGAACAACTTTGAATCAGCAACATTTGTCTGATTCCTCAGTTTTCACCCCTGTCGGCATGGTGGCTTCTGTACATCCTTTTCATATAGTGAGTTCTGCGCCTCTATGAAATCAGCTGCCACCCTGCATACAACACTTAACTCCAGTATGTCACCTTGTTACATTCTCATGGAACTTTCAGCAGTGGGTGATCTTCACTCCATATGGGCTGTAATAACTACTTGCTGTGGTGTGAATTACAGGTGATTTCAGTATGGACATTTTTTCTTTCCTTTTGTTATACAGTAGTATAAAATTAAAATAATATTAATAATCCTTGGTATATATTTATAAGCAGCTTGCATTGCAAGATGAAAATGTTATTTGTAAGTACCCAAGATGGTATTTAATAGGTTACTCAGAAGACACTTTAAAAAATTTATGTATTTATTTATTTTCATTTATTTTAGAGGGTATTTTCTCTGAGTTGATGCAGCAATTGGAAAGTTGTATAAAGACCCTATCTGTGACTTTATTTGATATACTCTTCTACTTTTCCAAATGATTTATTTCAGAAATGCTGGATTTTTGTGTGTGTGTGTGAGGAAGGGACTAAATCATGTTAAAATATGTCTTTTATCCTGAAACACAGTATAGTAAGTTATGAGGCAAAATGCATGTTTTCATCAGCAATGTACCATATTTTCTTATGTAAATTACTATTATTTGGAAGCTGAATCAAATGTTTCTAGCGACAAGAAAAATTGCTGTTGAACTTTGTTTCAGGGTACTAACTTCTGCCTTGTTTGGACATTATTAGTCAATTTCCCTAGACCCTTTCTTCAGTAATGCAAGGTACATGTAAATGAATAAAGGTGATAAACTCTCACTCAGTTCTAGTCCCAGCTCTGTGGCTAAGGGTGTGACTGGGTAAGCTGAGTAACCTCTTTGGGATTTAGTGCTTCATCAGTTACACAAAGTGGTTAAATTAAGTGGTCTTCTAAAGCTCTAAATGGTTCTAAAATCCACGATTTTTATTCATACTGAATAATTCTTGCGCTTGGAGGATTTGATTCTAAATAATATCATAAAGAACTCTGCTTGATTTTTCTGTGTAAATTAGGAAGAAATTTTAACTATTCACACATTTAACAAACATTTATTACAACTCCACTATGTCCTGGGCATTGCGCTAGAAACTAAACACAATGAGTGCAATGAACAAGACCTTGTCCCACCCTCAGAGAGATTATGATCTAATGTATAAGATAGACAAGCAAATGACCAGAAAAAGGATTATACATTGTGGTAAGTGGCAAGAAGGAAGTAAAGCATTGAGACTGAGAACAGTGGGGATGGGAGGGAGGTACTTTAGATAAAGTAAGCAGGGGTAGCTTTGCAAATTTTGGTTTCTTTGGGAGTTTTGGTCACTAGAAAAACCACACTGACTGCTCTTGTTTGTGTAGTACCATTCTTTTGAGAGGAGAGGGTAGTGGTGTGGAAGGAATATGAGTTATGATTTCAGAAAATGTGAGTGGAAACATGCCTTTGCCTTGTGCTCGTCATGGGTCTTGGACAAATCTTTTAGCCTCTCTGGACTTGTTTCCTTATCTGTTATGGTGCTTATAGGGACACCTGCTCACTAAACTGCTGGAAGATACAGTAGTTGTAAAAGCAGAAGAACTCCTTCTGCCAACTCTTGATGAGTGATCAGCTTTTTTTCTTTTTTTCAACATATCAGTGAGAGAAAGATTTAAAAATCAGCGGACAACACTTTTTCCTCCTTTTTAAATTTTAGCAAGAAGCAAGAAAAGCCGTACGCTAGAAATGCACAGTAAAAGGCCAAGGAAAATGCAGAAAAGCAGGCTGGTGAAAGAAGACAGGTTTGCTGTGGCCAAGAGATAGCCACAGTTTTCTTCCTCCTTTAGTCCCATTTCTACCACCATATCTGCATAGTGCTCCTTGTCTGAGGGAGGGAGGGAAGTTTTACTACTTTATTCTGTGAGTTGTGAATTAGGCTTTCCTTAGTTTCCTTTTTGGAATAATCTAGAGTTTAAGTAGAATACACTGCTGGCGAGTCTTTCTGTATTAGCATTGCAGGGCCTGTAAATATCACTTGTGAAATAGTCACAGGAATGAACAGCCCTTCATCTGGAATTACAGCACAAATTCAGAAACAGCTATTTAGTGTGTTTATTTCCCAGTGTGAGAATTTATCATGGATGCCATCTCTTATGTTTCTTAGGTCACAAACTTCCTGTAGTTTTCTCAGTTGCTAACCCAATAAGAGAAGCTTCTTCTTTATTATTCATTACTATATAAAGGAAAATCCCATCTTGTCTACTTCCTTTAAGATGTTACTATCAAAATGCCAAGCCAAGTGTTTAGTGCTGATAAGGACTGCATTTGATAACAGCATTAGTAGATCCTTATTGGTTCTGCATGTAGCAAAAGCTAAAGAGTCCCTGGACAAGACTTTTCCAGTTTAGCTTATGGTAACTTTAGGATGTCTGCATCTTTAAATATGTGAGCTAGGTTTAGGCTTTCAAAAATGCTGATTAAGAATTCTAACTGTATTTACTTTGGGAAGAACAGAGTGAATTTTGTTGCCATGTGATATAAAGTCAAATTTACAAACTTGTGGGAATGTACAATAGAGTAAGTTGTTTCCATAGTTCTGGTTTCCATACCGGTGGGTTAAGCATTTATTTTCTAAATACACACTAGTGTTTCAGAATTCTGTGTTGTCAGGCAATGTTCTCTGGCTTGAGGGAGTTAGGTGGATACCTGTCAAATGCTATGCAGAGAAGATTGCATAGTATATATCTGATTTTAAAGATAATAGGAAATTTGAAAGCCTGCATCCAACAGTTTGGAGGTAGAAGAGCACATTTTGTAGGTTGTGGGTGTTTATCTGATTGTCTTAGGCAAATGTTCATTATGGCAATCATCGTTTATACATTTGTACTCAGTTGTGCTCTTAGTGATATCTTTTCCCATTCATCCATCCTCTTTGTTCCCAGTACAATGATTCTATGATAATGCTCTTTTGGCATTAAGAGGTTAAAGAGTGATTCTACCAAATGCTTTGAGATGTGCAAAAATATGATTTACATTTCCTAAGACATCCTTGGGAGATTTTAACATTTGTTGATTTCTTAAAAAATTATCTGTTAACACACAGATACAAAATTCTAGCTCCATGTATTACTGTAGAATATCTTTAAAAGACTCACGAGAAGAGAAGGAAAATAATGAGTCAACTACATATCAGGCATTATGCTCAATTTTTTGCATTACTTCTTAATTTTAAACATTTTTATATCCAAGAATTTATTACTTTTCCAAGATTTGATTATCCCCCTTTTTTTTTTGGTGACAAAATACTTCCCTTTATAGAGAAAATCTAGAATTTTGTCATTTCTTTGGGTGTGGATGGGAGAGGAAGGGGTTAAAGAGACATTTGAAATAGAACAAGAATCAGAGCTCTTCTAAATTTTAAGAAATTTTGATAAAATCAAATATATACATACTTATATGCTTATAATTTCTATCCCTATGTTAAGAACTAGGAGAGAATGTTATCTTGAGGTTTTTTTTCTTAAACTGATTCTCTCTGGGGCTTTGAAAGTGCAGATACGCACCTGAACTCAACTCTTTAACGCTGAGAAAATCTGTATCTACAAACCTTAGTAGTAATTAGATTCAACCTTAGTAATAATTAGAATTTTATGTGATTTCTCTTTTAGCTGGTCTTAAAATAAAAGAGTCCCAGAAATCAAAATACGTATATTCTATCTCTTCTGTTTGGGAGAGGGAACATGTATAGATAAATCAAGTGAATTTTTCTGTAAAACCTGTTCTATTTAACATCCTGGTACTAGCACATTGTATGAAGAAAACATAACAAAAAAACAAAAATTAAACCAGTCTTCTAAAAGGATTCATTTCTAGAATCATTTATTATACAGTACTTTAATCTGTATATATATAAAAACAAACCCCTTTCTTTTACTTCTCGCAAAGGTTTTCTGAGCACGTGGTGCATGTAGGGGATTATGCTAAGAAGTTCTACCATACATGTCCAAATGTTAATGCTTCTAATTGGCCTTAATTGGCCTCAAGCCATATCTGTTAACTTGAACGTAAGTGTCAAAGGGAATATACACAAATTTTTGAAGTTTATTCTTTGGGAATTTAAAAAACAGAAGAAATGAAAAACATCATTTATATAGAGGGTATTGATTTTGTTGTTAAATGGTCTTCTGAAAGTTGATGATTCTAATTGGTCATTATAAGGCTGCTAGCTAAGTTAAGTAAATTATGGTCACACACAAAAGTGTCCTTTTTTTCATAATTAAAAGTAGTCAGATCATCATTGATGTAAAGAGGAGCACAGTTTTAGAATTCAATACATACTCTAAGGAGAAAAGCTCAAGTATTCTGTTTGACCAGAAACCCAAGTACATTGCATGAACAATAAAGATACTCAGATGAAAATAGTTCTGATGTACTCTGATCTTTGGAGGACTTGGATAAGTATACTTCTCAAAACCCTTTTGTGATACAGAAAATTATTATTTGCCTAGTTGAAGCAGATATGTGATAGAGAAGAGTTTGGGGGAAATTTGTACCTCACAGGGACATTCTCTTTATCCTCACAATATCTTTTTGTAAATTCAGCATTTTTACGGAAAATAAAGTTTATGGGAATGTATCGTTCTGTGAAACTTGTTACACACTCATGCACACACACACACACATATATATATGTTGTTATTATGTACGTTGTGAATTAACTGTATGTTAAACATAAGGTCAGGGCTAAAATTGCTGTCTATACTAAGCAATACCAAAGCAGAGGGCAAGAGTACTGCTTAGGTTGGGTGAGAAGCTCTCACGGAAAAAATAATTGAACTTCCACCTTGGCTACAGTGTCTTCTCAGGAGTGTTAAAGATTAATCTTAAAGAATGAGGAGGACATTTGAGGGCATAAACATTGAAAGGGCATTAAAACCAATTCTGCATATGGACGATAAAGGATAAATATGAGATAATATTGTAGCACTTCATGTATTCAGTGACATATAAATGTCCTTAACGTTGCAATGGGGATTGTTTTTGGTATATAAAATATCTGCTGAGACTTCACCAGCCCAAATTTAGACGTAGAAAATTGAAAATTTTTTAGGCTGAAACAGATACGTATATCTCATTTGTACCTGTTTCCAGAATAACTATCCCAATCAGCTCTCTTATTTTCGTTTATATAAAAGCAGAGATGAATATTACTACAACTTGTTGAACACCTACTATCTTCTGGGTAGCTTGCTGTGACTTTTATTGAGGACTGTATGATTTTCCTTGATCTCCAAATGAAGGAATAAAATTTGTTCATGTAGCAGAGACCTAGGTTTAATCAAGGTTGCAGAAGACGGTACAGAAACACTATAAATAAATTTTGAAACCTAAACCCTTGTATTCAAACTGTATGAAGTTATTCTAAGTATCTGTTTTCAGATTCATAAATGGGGAGTACAGATATTACAAGAGAAATGTCTTGATAAAGCTCTATTTAAATCATCCTTGATATCCTAGTAGCATTTCTTTGGCTTGTGTAAAACTATACTTTTCTTGTCATCTTCCTCCTTTCTGCCTGCAATTTGCTTACCTTGGATTTTGACTGCTCTTATTTTTAATATCTCTACCAACCAACTATATTCTCCCAAGATTATTAAATCTTCTTGCAAAGTGACGAAAACTATATTATCTCTTTAATTATCATTACATGCATACTATTAAATTTTTTTCTAGGTCTTGGCTATCACTTATGCTGTTGTTCTTTGTTTTACAACCATGTTCAGAATGAGCCAAAAATTATTCCAGCAGCTTCTCAAATACAATAAGCTTCAAACTGAAAATATCATCCACAGCAGAAGTGTTTTTCAGTTTCTCTACTTTTGTCTCTGGTACATGAAATTTCTTCTCATGTTCCAAGTGAGAATATTCCAAGCCGTTTTTGTATCTTATCTTCACCTTCTTTATCAAATCTTTTCCTAAGTTCTATTATATTTTTCCTATTAATTACATCTTTGTTTTTTTTTTTGGCTGCGTTGTGTGGCATGCAGGATCTTAGTTCCCAGACCAGGGATCGAACCCATGCCCCCTGCAGTGGAAGCGCGAAGTCTTAACCACTGGACCGCCAGGGAAGTCCTAATTACATCTTTGATTTAGTCATTTTGTTTCACTTCCAGCTCCATAATTTAGGGCTTCCAAATCCATTTCCAAATTATTTTTCAATAAGCACTCTGATGTCTTTCTTCATTCTGTTTCTTACATTCAAAATGTCCTCCTTTTTCTCTAAGAATATCTATCTATCTGTCTGTCTGTCTGTCTGTCTGTCTGTCTGTCTATCTATCTATCTATCTATCTATCTATCTATCTATCTATCTATCTATCTATATTCGTCTTCTAAAACTCAGCTTAATTCTATGAATCCTTCTCTGATGATGCCAGTACACCTAAACCTCTGCTTTCCGTAATTGAATCCTGAATCTTAGATGTGAGATCATGCAGTTAAATTCTTGATTGAATTTTTTTCACATTGTCTTCTCAGATAAATTGTAACCTCCATGATGTCATGAATTGTTTTTCTTTTGTATCACTTTGATATGTAGAAAAGCATTAGAACATTGTGGAAGCTTAATAAACACTTATGGATTGACCAAAGGAGTTCCTCAAGACTATAGAGAAAGGATAAGAAGTGTAACCAGATCTCAAAACATTAGTTCCCACATTGATTCAGTATGCATGGCAGTTAAAGACATAGATTTTAGAACAAGATAGATATCAATATCTGTATCTTGGCTCTAGTACTAGACCAAGTTACTTAAATCCTTTAAGTCTCAGTTTTCTTATTTGTGAAATGGGGATAATCATATCTAGCTTTTGCTGTTGTCATAAATATTTAATGAGATAATAATATAAAATTACTAACATTTGTACACTGCTAATACTGTAACTAAATATTTTACATGGGTATTTCATTTAGTGCCTTATAAAAACACTCTGAAGAACACTGAAGTAAGTGCTATTATTATCTTCATTCTGTAAACAAAGAAACTAAGACTTAGAGATTATATAACTCACAAGCAGTGGGATAAGAATTTGGACTCAACATCAACTTCAGAATTTATGCTCTTAATCAGTGAACTTTAAAGTATATAAGCATTTAACAAACTGCCCAGCTCATATTAAGTATTCAATAAGTGACAGAAGTTTTATTAGTAAGAATGTCGTTGCATAAGATTTGAAGGCCTGCTAATAAATGAGTGAGTGCATTCTAGTGGCTCTTTTTATTGTTATCACGTGCATTCATAAACTGTACTACTATTTTAGCAATATTTTCCTACTTATGTAGGAAACAAAACAATTAGGAAATTTCTCATTCTCAGCTGTATGATCAAACATAACCGTCTCTAACAACTTCATACCATTAAGAATAAATATTCCAGGGGACTTACCTGGCGGTCCAGTGGTTGGGACTCTGCGCTTCCACTGCAGGGGATGCGGGTTCGATCCCTGGTTGGGGAACTAAGATCCCACATGCGGTGCTGCACAGCCAAAAAAAAAGAGTAAGTGTTCCATATTCTCATCTGGTTTCTAAAAGAAGAAATACTTAGATTGTGGTATCTAAATCTTACCTTTGAAGTTAACTAATGTTGTGACAGCAAGCATGTTAGCATGTTTTTTTTTCCACCCCCCAGATTTTGTTCTTCCCATTCCAAAAAAAGGGCTTGGGTTATTTATTTTATACCGTCTCTCCAAAAGATTTTAGAATAATTCTAAATATGGAATTAGAGCTCTTAGTAAAAACATATAATTGCGAAAAAAGAAAGAACCACTGTAGGGACATTAGTTTTGTGTTGAAGTATTTTAATGATTACAGCTCTTTAGTATCTGTCTCCACCAACATTTCCTTCCTTTAATTATTCCAATTGAAATACTTTTCCTTTTATTTTTTTCTGAAAATAACCTGTAACCATCTCAGAGGGGGGCTCGCACTTAAAAAATTGTTTTAGTTGCCACCATACCCTTCTTCTTTCATGGGTAAATGAAAGAACAGATTAGGATCGAGAAAACGACATAGCAAAGTGCAAACATTTGGTAGAATTGCCATATTTACACTATTTGCTGTTTGCTGTGTAATTCTCCAACCTGTTTCAATAACAAAATTATTGATAATTTATTAGAACTTTCTCTTTACAAGTAATTAGTCAAGCAGCACTGAAAGAAGTTTCTAAGGGGATGATGTTCACAGATCAAGAAGTCAGGGTTATAAATTATGATTATGATTATTTTATTTTAGAGAGTGACAGCATGTACTACTTATTTCTGCCATTCAGAGGCCAACAATGGCATCACTGATGATTTACCTGAACTGTGCTCATCTGTTTATACTTTTACATTCAATATAAATGTGCAGTTACTATGGCAACTGGAAGTCTATAGGGTCTGTTTCAAAACCTGTGCTTGGCAGTTTATGTGCATAAATCCTCAACACATTGATATGAGGCTCTAGTCCTGTGTTTTATTAATTTTATTCTCCTTGTATCTCAGATGGTGTTTTATTTTATAAGCTATGAAGTCAAGCAGAAATTGGCTAAAGAAACAATTTCTCTTGGGAGTCTAACCTTGGAGCCTTAGAAAAGTCTGGATTATTAGTATGAAAATGAAGCACAAAGCTTGGCATTCCAGATATCTTACATAAGCATTAACACTAATTTTTTCTACAAACTGGGGCAAAGCATGGGCTCTTTTGCAGTTCAGGTTCCTAAGCAGTTCAGTGACTCCTCTCTCTTGGAAGGTAGAAAGCCAAATTCCAAAGGATTTTGGAGGTAGAAAGCTAATTTCCAAAGGGAAATTAGCAACAGTGGGGTGTATTTTTCTCCTTAATATTGATATATAAAACTTTATACTAGTTCTATGAAATGGTAAACTATCTAGTACAGGTGAGGTGTATCATTGCTTTCCAGAAGGAAAGTCATTACAGAAAGAGCTCAAGTAACATTTTTGATCAATACAGCATTAATACATTGAACTTTCTTAATAGACTCCTTTATATTGCAAAGTGTTTAATAATTTTCAGCGCTTTCTCCAACAGATATTTAAACCATGTTGAGAAAGTGTGGTCGGTGTAGTCTATTTGAGCATGCACGTCTCTAGTGGAGACAGACTTGTGTTTGAAATCTGGTTCTTTTACTTGCTAAGTATATCAACTTTACCTTTTTTGAGCCCTGTACCTTGTCTGAAAAATCCAAATAGGACTGTATATTTGCTGGGTGATTCTTATATTTGCTGTATAGATTAAATATTTTCAACCATGGTAAAATATACATAACATAAAATTTACCGTTTTAACCATTTTAAACATGCAGTTCAATGGCAGTAAGTACATTCACATTGTTGTGCAACCATCATCACCGTCTATCTTCAGAATTCTTTTCACACAAAACTGAAACTCTGACTCATCAAACAACTCCTCATTTCCTTTGCCCCTAGCCCCTGACAACTACCATTTTATTTATGTCTCTATGAATTTAACTATTTTAGGTACCTCATATAAGTGGAATCATAGTATTTGTCCTTTTGTGACTGGCTTATTTCATTTAGCGTAATGTCCTCAAGATTCATCCATGTTGTAGCATGTGCCAGATTTTCCTTCCTTTTAAAAGCTGAATACTATTCCATTGTATAATATGTAAATATATATCTATATATACACATCTTGTTTATTCATTCATCTATCAGTGGGCACTTGGGTTGCTTTCGCCTTTTGGGTTTTGTGACTAATGCTGCTATGAATATGGGTGTACATATCTCTTCAAGTCCCTGATTTCAATTCTTTTGGGTATATTATCAGAAGTGAAATTGCTGGATCATATGGTAAATCTATTTTTAATTTTTTGAGGAACTGTTATACTGTTTTCCACAGTGGTTGTACAATTTTACATTCCCACCAGGAGTGCATGAGGGTTCCAGTTCTCCACATTCTCATAAACACTTGTTATTTTCATTTTTGTTTTTGTTTTTTCTAATAACCATCCTAATGGGTGTGAAGTGGCATCTCATTGTGGTTTTGATTTGCATTTCCTTATGATTAGTGATGCTGAGCATTATTTCATGTGCCTATTGGCAATTTGTATATTTTTGGAGAGATGTCTGTATAGTGTATTATGGGCTGAACTGTTTCCCCTACAAAATTCATATGTTGAAGCAATAACCACCAGTACCTCAGAGTGCGACCATATTTGGAGATAAGCTCTCTCAAGAAGTAATTCAGTTATTAAGTTAGGATAGGTCAATTCAATATATAGTCTAAATTAGGCAACATTAATATGTTCATTGGAAAAAAAAGATGCCAAAATCTATAGCATTAAAAGCATGCTACTTTTTCCCTACCGAGAATTCAAAGTACAAAAGCTTATAAATGAAATTTAGTTAGTAGTTTGTATGAATATTTTCTTATTGGGATACATGTGATTAAATGGTCAAAGAAATTGAAGTTAAATGCTATTTTGCAAAACAAAAACAAAAATAAGACAAAATAAAACAAGGAAACCAAAATAAATAATAGATAAGCAAATTTCTAGCTATATCTTCTAAACCACTAGTTTTGCCCTGGGTGAGTAAAGTTGAGCATATTAATTTTGAAATTGTTAGTAAAATATTACTTTAAAAGAGTCTTTTATATGTGCCTACTTGTAAACTACAGAGATTACTTTCAAAAATAGGATTTGGGGGAGTCACATAACAAGTAATCCTATTTTAGTTTTGTCATTTGAAATTAGAAATTTAATAAGGAATTTTTGAGAAAAAAATGAGAAATAGATGTGTAACATGAATTATAATTCAATAAAGCTGGAAAAAGTAAAAAAAAAAAAAAAACCCCAGGATATCCATTGTCACAATGCAACAATGGAAGAAAAAAATAATAAAAGTGATCCAGCAGGTACAGCCCTAAATGCATGCCCATGTTAACCAAAGAACATGTATATGAGTGTTCACCACAGTAATATTTGTAATACTTCACAACTGGAAACTACTGAAATGTCCATCAGAAACAGAATGTATAAATAAACTGTGGTATATTCATACAAATTGAAATACAAATACAAATAAAACAAATACAAATAGAACAATTTTTTGTTCTATTTAGCATCAGTTGGGACAGCTCATCTGGGGGCTGGAGGATTCAAGGTGGCTCATGCATAAGGCAGGCAAGTTGGTGCTTAATTCAACAAATAACATCACTATATTCCATTACATTTTTATATACATGTGCTATAATACTGATGATAATAATAGTGGTTGAGAGCTTACTTTGTGATAGATGCTATACATAAATCATCTCACTGAATCTTTTTTTTTTGGCTTCAGTTAACCTTAGTTTTCATTGAAGTATAGACAATTTACAATGTTATATTAATTTCAGGTGTACAGCCTAGTGATTCAATATTTTTACTCCACTATTTTTAATGGATTATACTCCATTAAAAGTTATTACAAGATAATGGCTGTAATTCCCTGTGCTATACAATATATCCTTGTTGCTTATCTATTTTATTCATAGTAGTTTGTATCTCAACCTCATCCCATTTGCAGCAACGTGGCTAGGCCTAGAGAATATTATGCTTAGTGAAATAAGTCAAACAGAGAATGACAAATACTGTATGATATCACTTATATGTGGAATCATTGAATCTTAAGATGTAAGACAAGAGATACTTTTGTCTTCGTTTTTGCAGGTTAGAGAGGTAAATAATTTTTCCATGGTCACTTAACTACTTAGGGTAGAGTTGGGATTTGAAAGCAGACAGTTTGATACCAGAGAATGTTCTCTTAACTACAGTGCTAACTTGTTTCCTGTTTGTATGTACCAAAGTCTTGAACCAACGCCAAGTGCAAATTAGACTATACTTATTTTATTACAATTTTATATCTTGTAAAAACACATAATTTCTGTTTCTCTCTTGGACATGAAATGGTTTCAGTTGACAGTGAATTTTAACTCACTTTAGTTCAAAATCAAATAAAAAAGTATGGAACAAACAAGATAATTTGAAATGCTAAGAAGTTTGCAGCTAGAATGACCAGAGAGAAGGGTGTATTAGGGCTTATAGAAGTAAGACCATTTTTCTCACCTTTCCTTACCTAAATTCAATATGAGGCAAGAAGTATTTCTTAACTATATACTACATGTCAATAATCAACGTCCTGGATGCTGTGAGGGATGTAAAGATCCAAAGTTAATACTCTGAGCAGATATGATGTTTAGACAAAAAACTATTAGTTTGCACTTTAAGATAGTGTAAATCAAATGATTAATCTGGGTCATTAGTATTCTGACTTTGCCAATCACTAGTTACGTGACACTGCATGTCTCTTAATTTCTCTAAGATTCAGTTTCCTAAAGTGTAAGATGGGTATATTAAAAGCATCTATTTGTATGGCTGACGTAAGAATAAAATAAAATTATGCACATAAAGCTTTTAAGTTGGGGTCTGGTAAACAGAAAGTGTGCAAGAAATTTTAAACATTATTATTATTTTAACATTCAAATTCTTCAGTGTATGTTTTCTGGGAGTTGAATATGATAGAAAGTTTCATAGAAGAGGTGGTCCTTGAAAGATCTGGATCGTTGGCATTGGAAGGAGATATTTTAGGGTGACAGAATCAAGGGGTGAAAAATACAGAAGTAGGAGTTAAAATGATATGGAGTGATAGATTTGGATTCCCAAAAGTGCTATTATAAATGGTTCCTTCAGGACATTTTTGTCTTTGTGAGAGAGCCTAGACTGTCAGCAATGTTTTTGTGTGTATTTTTATTTATATGGGGATAAATTAATTTAATGACTGGAGAGACTTAATTGTGCTATTTATTATCTCAGATTATTGTGGGTCAGGATTTAATGAGGTATTATTTTGTTTTATTATATGTTGTTAATATTTATTTCAGCATATTTGCACAGTTCTTTAGAAATGTTCGATTTATGTATGTCTTTCTAAGATGGGATTGCATAATTAGTCATATATAACAAATGGATTTCATTAAGTATTTCAACATGTGGTAAATTGGTTGTATGAAAAATATGATTGATTTTCTTCCCATCTGAGAGGCAGTTCCGTTGACTAATCATTGAAACCATTGCTGATGTGAGTTGCCTGGGTTTTTTTTTTCTTATCTGTGTGTACTTTATGGTTGCATATTCAATGACAGGAGGTCAGTTGTACCAGGTGTGTTTACTACATTGTGCATGTTAAATCCATTAACCACATTCTTAAATTAAATGGTGGAGCAGCAAGTGAATATTATCTATTTAGTAAGTATATAGACTTAGAATCTATAAGAAAGTTAAAGAAAGTTATTGTTTGCTATAGATTTAATAAAGAAATGACTTATTTCTGTTGATCAGTACATGTTACACAGATCTTTTAAAGTGCACTTGGCTTTAGTTTTTAAGCTTTGACTTATGGTAGATTTATTTTAATACACGTTTTTAGTAATGGTTTTTAAAATAAAAGATGAGAGTTAAAGAAAATCCACTTCAATTTTAAGATTAATTTCAAATTAAAAGTTATAGTGATCTAGGAATAAACCTACCTAAGGAGGCAAAAGACCTGTATGCAGAAAATTATAAGACACTGATGAAATAAATTAAAGATGATACAAACAGATGGAGAGATATACCATGTTTTTGGATTGGAAGAATCAACATTGTGAAAATGACTATACTACCCAAAGCAATCTACAGATTCAAGGCAATCCCTATCAAACTACCAACGGCATTTTTCACAGAACTAGAACAAAAAATTTCACAATTGGTATGGAAACACAAAAGACCCCGAATAGCCAAAGCAATCTTGAGAAAGAAAAACAGAGCTGGAGGAATCAGGCTCCCAGACTTCAGATTATACTACAAAGCTACAGTAATCAAGACAGTATGGTACTGGTACAAAAACAGAAATATAGATCAATGGAACAGGATAGAAAGCCCAGAGATAAACCCACACACATATGGTCACCTTATCTTTGATAAAGGAGGCAAGCATATACAGTGGAGAAAAGACAGCCTCCTCAATAAGTGGTGCTGGGAAAACTGGACAGCTACATGTAAAAGAATGAAATGAGAACACTCCCTAACACCCTAAGCAAAAATAAACTCAAAATGGATTAAAGACCTAAATGTAAGGCCAGACACCATCAGACTCTTAGAGGAAAACATAGGCAGAACACTCTATGACGTAAATCACAGCAAGATCCTTTTTGACCCACGTCCTAGAGAAATGGAGATAAAAACAAAAATAAACAAATGGGACCTAATGAAACTTAAAAGCTTTTGCACAGCAAAGGAAACCATAAACAAGATGAAAAGACAACCCTCAGAATGGGAGAAAATATTTGCAAATGAAGCAACTGACAAAGGATTAATCTCCAAAACATACAAGCAACTCATGCAGCTCAATATCAAAAAAACAAACAACCCAATCCAAAAATGGGCAGACGACCTAAATAGACATTTCTCCAAAGAAGATATACAGATTGCCAACAAACACATGAAAGGATGCTCAACATCACTAATCATTAGAGAAATGCAAATCAAAACTACAATGAGATATCATCTCACACCGGTCAGAATGGCCATCATCAAAAAATTTACAAACAATAAATTCTGGAGAGGTTGTGGAGAAAAGGGAACCCTCTTGCACTGTTGGTGGGAATGTAAATTGATCCAGCCACTGTGGAGAACAGTATGGAGGTTCCTTAAAAAACTAAAAATAGAACTACCAAATGACCCAGCAATCCCACTACTGGGCACATACCCTGAGAAAACCATAATTCAAAAAGAGTCATGTACCAAAATGTTCATTGCAGCTCTATTTACAATAGCCAGGAGATGGAAGCAACTTAAGTGTCCATCAACAGATGAATGGATAAAGAAGATGTGGCACATATATACAATGGAATATTACTCAGCCATCAAATGGAACGAAACTGAGTTATTTGTAGTGAGGTGGATGGACCTAGAGACTGTCATACAGAGTGAAGTAAGTCAGAAAGAGAAAAACAAATACCGTATGCTCACACATATATATGGAATCTAAAAAAAAAAAAAAAAAGAAAATGGTCAGAAGAACCTAGGGGCAAGACGGGAATAAAGATGCAGACCTACTAAAGAATGGACTTGAGGATACGGGGAGGGGGAAGGGTAAGCTGGGACAAAGTTAGAGAGTGGCATGGACATATATACACTACCAAATGTAAAATAGATAGCTAGTGGGAAGCAGCCGCATAGCATAGGGAGATCAGCTCGGTGCTTTGTGACCACCTAGAGGGGTGGGATAGGGAGGGTGGGAGGGAGGGAGATGCAAGAGGGAAGAGATATGGGGACATATGTATATGTATAACTGATTCACTTTGTTATAAAGCAGAAACTAACACACCATTGTAAAGCTATTATACTCCAATAAAGATGTTAAAAAAAAAAAGAAAAAAAAAAGTTATGGTGAAAAGGTATTCTCTTATAGGTGTTTTGGGTGTTATTATAGTATGAAGATCTGGCCTGAAGTCAAAGTGTTACGTTTACTCTAAAATATGAATCGTAATGTAGATCAGAGATGAACAAAGATGAATGTAAAAATTTTTATAACTTCAAAATTCTGTGAGTCTGTGGGCATTTTTGAAATTTACTTGGAATGTAAAGTTTTATTCAGAAAATATTGCATAAATTCTTAGTAAAAATAAGATCTCTCAAATTGTAGGGTTACAAATCTAGCAGTTATAAGTGTGTGAATTGATTATTTTATTCTAGGAGGTTAAAAAATATTTTAATGCCTTGCTTTTCTTTTGCTGTCTCATTGCCTTTACCACTCTTTTTTTTTTTAACATCTTTATTGGAGTATAATTTCTTTACAATGTTGTTGTTAGTTTCTGCTGTATAACAAAATGAATCAGCTATACCACTCTTGTTGATGTTTGGAAGAAATAGACTAATTATTTAGGAAAGCATTCATTTTGAGTAATGTATGCTGAGTTCCCCAGAGGGAAAAACGTTTAATTATTTTGATCAGATTAACACTTACTTTTTATCTTATCACTGATATCTTTTGAAATTTCTCTGGTCACATACTCATCTTCTCAAGATAGTAAGAAAGTAGTAGAGCATTTATTGTTTCATTAGGAATTCTCTCTGTGAACATGTGTGTAAATGTACGACTGTCTAAGGTCAGTGCTGGAGAGTGCCAGCCAACTCTGTATTGTCTTTGTTGTAGCTACTTCTAACAGATAGAAAAGAATAACAGGCTTCGATTTAATTCGCTTTTCTCTTAATTCTCTTTTCTCTCTTGCATTAAAAAACTCCAGCATCATCTAATTTTAAAGAAACAGGTGATTCAGTAGTCAGTAGCACTATAGATATCTGCTCCTAAATTGACTAGTCTGGAGCCATATGAAGAAGTCAACTCCATCTGGAATTCAATAACACTTTTTCATATGGTTAATCACCAGATGCTTATGAAAGAGAATGTTGTCAAGGCTGGTAGGCCTGAAATTAGCTGTACAGCTGCATTTTGGCTATAGGCAAACCCTATAACAAGATTGGAGTGTATGGAGGCAAAGATAGCTATGACTCCCGTACTCCTTTTTATCCTCCAATGCTAAAAGTGCTGTATTAATAAAATAAAAAGTATCTGAGTTTATAAGAAGCAGTCTCTATCACTTCCTGAACTCCAAATTAAAGCTGAATATAATCAGCATGTACATAGATGAGCAATATTAACACAATGTCTTTGAGAATTTATAGCTGGCATATGCAAATTTCTGAATTTATTTATGTGACTAATTTTATTCTGATACATTTCTTCTGATCAGGATAATAGGTTTTGGTTTTTTAAAATTACGTTTTGCTTTGTTTATAGTTCACCGGCAATGTCCTAAACATTTTGAAAGCTAACATAGGATTTGGAGATTGTTGAATTGGCCTGCTATAGAATGCTTTTGAATGCCTGGAATTTAAAAGTTAGTATCAGCTATGATTGTTTTTTTGATCGAGGACTAGTTACTTGAAGATATCTAAAATTTATAGATCTCTTAAATTATCAATAATCTCTCTATTTTCAAGTTTCAACATTTCTTTTTTGAGTGTCATCAGTAGTCTTAGTCATACATAGGAACAGGAGGCCAACTATTATTCCATTTTACCCAAGCAGAAAATTGAATTTAGTATCTGGTGTGTGTTACACAGTGACTATTTGGTTAAGGATATTGGAGCTTGTTTCTTATCTAGTGAAGCATTATGGGAATTAATGCCTTCAGACATTTGCCACTGAATTTCTTATATTGAAACACTAAACCAGGTCTTTTGGAGGAATCTTTGTCCAAAGTAGCCTTGGGGGAAGGGATCATTTGTCTCCTTTTTGGCCAATAATCAAGGTCTATATTTATTGATTTGGATTGGGAGAATTTTTTCTGCTTTAACGGTAAGCAAATAACCTGTAATGAAATTTAGTTGAAACTGAGAGACTTCTGAAATAAACTTTTTCCTATAGAAGTATAATTTAGTGTAAAAAAGTACATAAATCTTTGCATATACAGCTCAAATATACAGTCATTGAAAATGACTCTGTTAGAGACTCTTTTATTTTGTGAAAATCTCTTAAATTGCACATATCAAAGATCATTTGCTTCTAAGCAGAGTATACTTCAGATAAATGTATAGAATTAAAGATGTGCCAAAGAAAGTCTTAGTAAAAGGAGGCACTAGACACATACAGACCTTTTACAGCATTATTTCATCCGCCTTTGCTTTGCTTAGTTGCTGCTGTAACTATCCCTCATGATGAATGATTTTGTCATATCTCCTTGTGAAGATAAAGTAGGATTTCTCAGTAAACAAAAGTGTCCCATGATGCAGTCAGCTTTAAGCAACCCACAGATCCAGATGCCACAAAGCTCAGGTGTGAGCGTGCCAGTTCTAGTAAGTCTATTCCTAACCTGTTCTCCCTTCTTTTTCTCTATGCCACAAGAATATAGAGGCCTGAAGTCAAGATTAACATACTGTGGGAAAAGAATTAGAGAAAGTGAGAAGAAATCTACTACTCCCCCTCTCCAAGGCTTGTCAGCTCTGCTTGCAGGAGGGGAGACAATTCTATTCTAAGTTAAGTTCAGTGTATTGATTATTATATGGGACAGGATGTTCTGATTTTTGAATCTAGACTGTGCTTTGGACTTAAAGTGGTTGTATAACTGTAGGAAGTTGTGGGGCCTAGAGATTTTTAATTTAGGGTCAGGGAAAAAAACTTCCATTCCTGAATAAATTTTAAAGGGGCAGTAGGAGTAAAAGGTAAAGATGCATTTTGATTACATCCCATATGTTATGCTTGATTAATTCATGTAGAAATTCATCAGAGGGAGGAATAGCATCTCCAAATACATAACTAACAAGCTAAAACGTAGCCACTTCTGAAGGGAAGGGAACCTAGTAGGCTTGCTGATGCTAAGCTACCTGCAACCAGTAAAGCTTGTGGCTGTTTTTTTAAGTCCTCCACTTCTTTTGATCAATACTTTAGATGGGAGTGAGATTATATATTTATGAAATGACTCTCCAAATTATGAAGTTGATAAAGATGCAAATTATAATTATTGAGAACTGTTTGGTTATGGAATAGTGATTTGACGGTAGATCCATGATACGTTAGAATGGCACAGCCTCAAAGTCCTCAATTATGAGGCTACATTTCTGGAAGTATGCAACAGAAGTCTTATAAAATTAAATAAAAACACAGTGACTTAAGAGAATGAGAAGATAAACCACAGACTGCGAGAAAAATTTGTGAAAGACACATCTGACAAAGAACTATTATCCAAAATATAAAAAGAACTCATGAAATTAAATAATAACAAAATGAACAACCCAATTAAAAATGGGCAAAAAACCTAAACAGAGACCTCACCAAAGAAGATATATAGAAGGCAAAAAGTATGTAAAAAATGGCTTCACGTTATATATCATTAGGTACTTGTAAATTAAAACAATGAGGTAATACCACTACACAGCTATTAGAATGGCCAAAATCCAAAACACTGACAACACTGAATGCCAGCAAGTATGTGGAGCAAGAGGAACTCTCATTTATTGCTGGTGGGAATGCAAAATTGTACAGCCATTTTGGAAAACAGTTTGTTTCTTATAAAACTAAACATACTAATACTATATGATCAAGAAATTACACTCCTTGGTATTTACCCAAATGAATTGAAAACTTATGTCCACACAAAAACAGCACAGAAGGTTTATAGAAGCTTTATTTATAATTGCCAAAACTTGAAAGTGACCAAGATATTCTTCAGTAGATGAATGGATAAATAATCTGTGATACTTCCAGAGAATGGATTATTATTCAGTGCTTAGAGGAAATGAGCTATCAAGCCATGAAAAGACATGGAGAAAATTTAAATATATATTAGTAAGTGGAAGAAGCCGATGGAACAAGGTTGCATACTGTATGATTCCAACTATGTGTCATTCTATGACAAAGGCAAAACTATGCAGACAGTAAAACGATCAGTGGTTTATGGAGGTGGGAAGAGGGAGGGAGGAATGAACAGATGGAGCACAGAAGATTTTTAAGGCAGTGAAACTATTCTGTATGGTACTGCGATGGTGGATACATGTCATTATACGTTTGTCCAAACCCATGAAATATACGACACCAAGAAAGAACCCTGATGTAAATTATGAACTCTCGGCGATAATGATGTGTTAATGTAGGTTCATTGATTGTAACAGATACCATTGTGGTATAGGATGTTGATAACGGGGGAGATTGTGCATGTGATGGGATATGGAGTATATGGGAACTCTCTGCTCTTTCCACTTAATTTTGCTGTGAACCTAAGACTACACTGAAACATAAAGTCTGTTATTAACAAAAAGTGTAATCATTGATAGATTATTTGTTCAAAATTATTAATTTCATGCCCTTTGTGTGTTTGGCTTTCTGTTGTGTATGAGGCAAACAAAGATAAGTAAACAGTTTAATTGGGAGACAAATAAATAGTAAAATGTATAAGTACTACAATTGAAATAGGAGCAAAATGCCTCAGCAGTCACTAACTCAGATAAGAAGAAAGAGTGAAAAAAAAGGAAAGGTACTAACTCAGCTTTAGTCAGGTGTAGAAGTTTCACAAGAGATAAGAGCTGAACTGAGTATTGAAGTAAGACTATGAGTTTTCCAGTTGGCCTTTCAGGCAAAGGCAGTAGAGGCATTAAAATATGAAGAACTGTGGCAACTATGAAATATGATTGATCAACTCTCCTGAATGTCATCCACTGGACCAACATCATCATTCTAATTACAGTGCTATAAGGTTATTGATGGCGAAGCTCTACATATGTAGTGGGTAAATGAGAATACTGATTATTATGAAGAATAGTATTATCTAGGTCAGGTTTAGAGGAGGAATTCGTATTAAGATGTCTATTAAAATACTGTCAAAATTATCTTTTAATAAATCTGAAATATGTATTTTTCTAGCTATCTTAATTAGCTTACATAGTTTAGATTTAATTAGACTATCATGGAGCACAGTAGAACCTCTGCATTTGCTCAATAAATGAATGTTTTAGTCAATAGATTGTTTTTGAACAGGGTGTTAGTTTATGATGCTCCTTATATCAGTGATTAGTCCAATCTAACATCCTAATGGAAAGGTCTGTTTCCTTTCCAGCTAATGTGATAAACACCAACAGTTCAGCATCAACACTTTAATTACATACAATGAAGGCTAATACTAGACAAATTGTGTTCTGTTGAGTACCTTCGGTGGAGTGGACTTCAGCAATTGAAATAAGCTCTTTAAAGACAAATAAATGGTGTACATGCAATGTGTGAACACTATTATTGCTATAGATTTGGACATAGACTTTTCACAGAATCACTCAGGGGGGCAAGGGCTCTAGATTTGAGTTCAGTTAACATGTACTGCTATATGCTTGGCTGTGTGTGGAGGCACTTATTATTATTTTTATTCTTTTTAAAATTTTACTGTATATTATTAGTAGGGAACTCATGTTTTTATATTATGCAGTCTCACATTATGTTTTTAGGAGCTGAGTGTGGTCATCTTCCTTTACAGAGTGAGTTTATCACCCTCAAATACCACTCTTCGCCACATGTTCTTATTCAATATCTAAGTTGTATAATATCATAAAGACTATGGTTAGAAGGGAAGAATATTTTCCAAAATGGGGTATTTAGTGACCAGAGCATACGATACATGTTTAAAAAATAAATTATGAGCTAAATGATGAAACAAGGCATAACATATTAACTCTAGGAATTTGGGTTAAGTTGCTAGGCAATAAGAGAGTAAAAATAATTAATGAGGGCTCAAGAAATATCCAGACATTTTTTTCAGTCCAATTTTCCTGAGACAACATCCATTTTGAAAAATTATGAAAACATCTTAGACTTTTTAGGATCTACTATGAAAATAGTGGTAAACGAAAGAAGCTAACAATATTTCTTGTAAAAAGAGGCTTGAATATCCTTGATGAGTTTCACAGACACTTTTTTAAGGACCATTTTAACCCATTCATGGAAACATCTTTTGAGTAGTCACCTGGCACTGTGGTATGGAGGTGTTGGTCATGCACTTGGCCTTCAAGGAACTCACAAAAAGTAAACCAATCATTACAATAATAACAAGAGCTTACTGTGCACTTTGAATATGCCAGGCTTTGTTCCAAATATTTTACTCTTGTTATATCATTTCAGCTATACAGTAACCCCAAACTATAGGAACTATTATTAATTCCACTTTGTGGATGAGAAACACAGAGGCATGGAGAAGGTGAGGACACTTGCCCAATATCACACAACTAGTATGAGGCACAGTTAAGATTAAATTAGGATCTGTCCATCCCCAAAACCCATGTGGTTTACCAGTTTGTGATTCAGTCTTCTTCCAGTATGTAGAGTTAACCACTGTGATGGAAGAACTCCTGAGTGGTGAGGCTATCTAGAAGAGAGATGCCTAATTCTAGACAGAAGAAATAGTGTAGGAATATATATTAAAATAGAATTTAAGGGAATTATAAGTAGTTCAGCATAGCTTAAGTATATACATCATGAATGTCAGGAAAGGAAGGAAGGGAGGTTGACTATGACTGGATTACGAGGCATAGGGGAAACTGGGAAAGAAGGTAGGAGAATAACATGTTTGGATAGGATTTTAGATACAATAGAAAGTGAATAAATTGCTAACAGGGGAGTCAAGTTCGGAGGCTAGTAGCATAATCCAATCAAGAAGTGATGAGGGCCTGAGGGAAGGCAGTAGAAATGAAAACTACAAAAAAAATTTTCCAGGGATAGTTCAGTGGTAGAAGTGACAAACCTTGGTGATGTATTTGGTTTGGGATGAAGGGAAGGAGAAGTATAGTCTAACTTCCAGGTTTCTGGCTTGAAGGACCAGGTGGAGGCTGATGCACATCACTTATACAGTGATCTGGAAACAGATTTGGCGTGGGGAGAGGAGGAGAAGGTGTTGGTTAAACTTGGGATTCACTGATTTGAGTTGGCTGATCAGGTAGAACTGGAACAAAGACTTTCCTAGCTGTCATCAGCATATGGGTAATAGTTGAAGCCAGGAATTTAGATGAAGTCACCCATGGAGAACTCATAGAACACCAAGCATTGAGACCCAAGGGTGGAACCCTATATAATATTAAAACTAATGAGGGGCAGGAAAATGAGGATCCTGGGGAGGAGTGGCCTTAAAGGAAGGAGGAAAACCAGGAGAGAGTAGTACCAAGACAATTCTCTTGGTTGAGAATAGCATGTACAGAAGAGGGGGCAATTCAGGAGTCCTAATACTAGTTACATGAACTTAATTCTATATCTAATTTCTTTAAAATTACTTTCCCAAACTTTCCTGTACTTACTCATTAAAATACTTCTGATCTCAAATCCTGTGAGATTCCTCCCACATCAGACTCTGGATTCATGGGAAGGTGAAATTATGCATTCATAGGAGGAAATACCATAAGCCCCAGGTAGAAAACGCCTTAACACACAGCATTCTGCTTAAGATACCCAGAAGTATTTTCCTTCATTGATATGCAGTTATTCTTGCACGTTTATAACCTTTTCTTAAGTTCATACTCTACTACTATGTTGGGTGTAGACAGAGGTAAGAGATAGGGAGAAAATCTCTCACACATGAAGAGAAAAGAAAATGATGAAATGCAAAGTTGGGAATAATTTTCTTTTGAAACCTGCAGCACCTGCTACATTTCTTGGAACTTAAAATGGCCTCTGTTGCTTTAGCTACTGCTCTAACCATCTGCTGAGCTGCAGAGAGGTGGTCTGCAGCAGCTGAAAACCACTACAAATTCTGCAAGTCAGGCTTGTTGGCACAGTAAGGAAGCCAGGGATGTATTGATGCCAAGTGCAGGTCCTGTTTCTTTGCCTTTGCTGCCATGAAAAAAATTAACCAAGGCCTTAAGAGCTGCCATCGACATAAACATGATTTAATGTCTCTTTAGCATTTTCAGAACCACAACATTAGCAGAAGCCTTGAAGATGTGTAAGAGTGGAATATCGAAAGTAGTTCTCTGGCAAACCATTTTAAAAGCATATGTTGTGAGCATACTTCAGTACAGCTGCCTATTAGGTGACAGTACTTCAAACACATAGAACATGAAGGAAACGTACCCTCTGTTTTGTTTATAGGATGGCAACTGACATCTGTCTCTGTTAAGTGTGGGAACAGATTTCCTGCTCTCTCTTCCATTTTCCATGCTTCTCTCAAGCATGGCGAAGAAAGCCCTGGTTAAAATAGGAGAGCTGTCAGTATGAATCTATAAATGCAATAATCTATGTAATTATTTATTTACATAATCATCTCTTTGATTATACAGGGAACTTCTTAAGAGCTGGGACCATATCTTTTTTGGGTTTAAGTCCTAGCATTTCTTACTAGTTTGTGAATTTGGGCAAGAGACTTACCTGCTTGGAGTCTCAGTATCCTCATGTGTGTCTCACTGGTTCTGTGACGCTGAATGATGCTACCATTTTCAAAAGTACCTAATTAGATGCCTGACACATACTAGATGCTCAATAAATGTCTATTGAATAAAAGAGTTATGTCACTGTTGCAAAAGATTGTCTTTGAATTCTAAAAAGTATATAATTATCTTTAAATATTCTGCAGTTACAGGCAAACAATTCCAATTCATTTATAGTCTTAATTGAAGCTCTTCTTTTAGTGTGAATGCAAAGATTTGCATTACGTGTTTGCATTGTAGTTTTATGAACACTCTTCCTTCATCTGTGAAGCAAGTCTGTGGCTAAAATATGAAGGGGTATGCTGGACTGCTGGCTTTATGTGGTCAGTCAGAGAATTCAGAGGAATCTTACCTTACCAATCCTTTAAAGAACTGGAGAGTTTAGACATGGTCCCTGTTTTTAGATCTTAGCCCATATTCCCTTTCCTCTGTTCTATCAAAATGTAATTTTGTTTTAAGACACTTCTTACAACTACCTGTTTTTTTGAAAGCTGACTTAAAAACTAATTTATATTGGTTAAATGGCTAAAAATGGCTTAAAGCAGTGCTTTTAAAACTGTGTTCTGTGACTTCCTAGGGATTTTTCAGGGAAGCCTGAGGCTCAGGGTACTTCATCCCCAACACCAGTCTTATTCAGAAAAGTTCTACCTTTTATAAAATAAGTTTTATATTTATATATATAAATATATATGTATATATATTTACTTAAAGAATAGGTTTTACTGTTTTAAAATAGGTTAAGATTTATCTTTAAAAAAGATTTAAGATTACTGACTGGGCTATCTCCTTTCAGCTCATAGACTTTTGTCATGAGACTCAATAATTTAACTGGAAGAATTCCTTAATCTTAGAATCCTAGCAAGTGATAGGAAATGATAGTCACTACAGATCACCATGCAGTCACCAAACAGATGAAGCAGATTTACTTCATCTCTCTCTGTAACAGAGTTACTAAATTGGTGATAAAGTATTTGATGTGGAATATTTGTACTTCAGTAATTCATTTAGCAAAGCATATCATGTATTCTTGAGGAATAGAAGTATGAATAGAATGTCCTTACAATTAAGTGAACTAATAATTGACAGAATATTAACCAAATGACCTGATTTATAGATAAACATCCACCTGGAGAGAAATTTCTGTTGATAACCTCCAGGCTGTGTGGTATAGTCTTGTCGTATTCACTCATTTTAGAGTTAGTGACTTGGATGAAACTATAGAGGGAAGTCTCATCACATTTGCAGATGACAGAGCTGGGAGGGATAAAGAATGTGTTGGATGGCAGAATTAGGATCACAAAAGATCTTGACAGGCTGAAACAATTTGAGCTGAAAAAAATAATGAAATTTAACAGGGGTAAATGTGAGGTCCTGTTCTTGGGTCAGAAACCAGAAATACAGCTGCACTTGCAGAGGATGGAGAAGTTGCAGGCTTCTGAGTAGAATGTGTGAAAATGCTTAGAGGTATTAGATGACAGTCATATTTCTAGAAATCAACAAGTGATGTGGATGTCCTCAAAGCTAATGTAGGCTTAGGGGATGCATCAATTGAATAAATAGAATGTAGGACGCAGATGGGTATAGGCCCACTTTTCTTAAGAATGTTTAGATTTTTGCAGTGATAATGTATTGAGAGGTATTTAGACAAACTGAAACACATTCAAAAGAGACTGAACACAAAGAGACTTTAAACTCTTGCATGAAGAAAGTTCAGACCCTGAACTTCAGGGAACAGATTCCGTATGGCCTAGGGAGAAGAATAGGATGTACCAAAGGCATCATCTAAAAATATTGAAATTATCATTTAGAAATTTTTGGTGTAAACAGAGGGGGAGAAGTCAGATCAGTGAGCAGTCTCAGAAAGACAGCATTTCAAAATAAGGAAGAACTTTTTCACAATAAGAACTGTCCAAATAGGATGCAGCCTCCACAAGATAATTTGTTCCTCTCAATCAAAGTGCTAGATTAGACTGGACTAACACTGACAAGGATGTAGAGTGAATACGTTTGTAAAGATGGCTTAGTAAGTTAACTTGTAAAATCTCTTCCAGCCTGATATTTTATAAGAATTTAAGACACAGTAACAAGCCTGTGGGATGATGTTTTTAGGCAGAATGGCTCTTCTTTCACCTTTCACCTTGGATGGAACTTCATAGCTGTCTCTTTCCTATATTAACCAAAAACATACTTAGATTTTAAAATTTAGGATATTATAAAAATTACCTTACCTTTTTACTCAAAATTTTAAGATTCCACAATAGGAAAACATGATTGAATGAAATAATTCTTTCCAGACTCTAGACAAAGCCAAGTGCTTTAGAAGGCAAGTAATCATAAAATTTGAAAGCATCCCTTCATTAAGAAGTCTGAGTAATTAAATCAAATAAACAAACAAAAAAACATGATAATGTTGCCTTTTATAAACGTTTCATTTTACAGACTCAATTTTGAATAAAAGGTATTGAAAAGAAAGGTGTCTTCATTTGTTTCTAGGTAAGAGAGATCCTGATCTCTTTCTAGTTTTGCTTTCAATCTGCCAAGCCATGTGAACCCTTTAGCTGTAGTTTAGGCCTTTAATTAGGTAGCCTAGCAAAATGCATTCTCCTGACAAAGGCAAGTAATGATTGCTAGATATGCCAATCAGGGCTCTTAATTGCAAATAATAGAAAATAGATTCATTCAAACACCTTTGTTGATTCAGTAGGTCTAGAGTGGGACCCAATAGTTTAAATTCCTAAGTTCCCAGGGGATGCTGATGCTGTGGTTGTGGACCACACATTAAAAGATTTTCAGAGTTGTTGGGAGTTCTGGAGGAACAGACTTGAGGCTAAACTTTTACGAACAATATTCTATACTCAACTGGGCTTGATGAGGAAACCTTTGACTATACTGTGGGCACTGTGAAGCAGTGTATTCCAGGAATTAGATCTTTCTGCAACTACTGGTGATACCAGCGATGATTCCAGTTTTGCATCAGGAATTCAACTTGTATCTCGTGATCCTCCAAAATCCAGATGCCTCTGCTGCTACCCACACCATGCTCATGTATTAATGAAAAGTCATCCATGGATGACCTTATGGTTGGTGCCTAGATCACATGTGTTTATGTGGCTATGAGGGAGTCTGGGGATTTTAGTACTTTCTCCTACATTAGGGAAGCAAGAGTCACGTTTGTAGAAACAAATGTATTAATATTAGAAAATTATACTACTAAATTAACCTCACTAGTGCATTTTAAAGCTTAGTTTAATTTATTGACTTTCAGCTTTCTACTTTTATGAGACATCTGAACTCAGGGAGAACAAATCTCTTCTGGAAACTGCCATGCGTGATACTGTGAGAAGAAAGACAGTGAAGCTACTATGTATTGATAAGTTCTTCTGATGTGACCCCTTTGAGATTCCACGAAAGCGTTTATAGTTAGAAATGCTTCTGCTAACTAGGGACTGTGCTAGGTGCTGAGAAAGAAAGAATAAGATATGAATTGAGAGTTGAGGAGTTTGCAGTTTAGTAAGGGAAATAGTCATTAAATAGAATATTTCAATTTAGACAATTATTTTTAGTTACACAAGATTAGATTCCAGAGAAAATATGGTTTACGTAAGTTCATTTGTTCATCCCTTCCTCTTTTGTTCTCTTCTCTTGTGATTTGCTGACTAACTTTAGTGTTGTGTTTGGAGTCCTTTTTCTTTTTTGTGTATCTATTGTAGATTTTAGGTTTGTGGTTACCATGAGGTTTTGATATAGCAGTCTATATATAAACAAGATTGTTTTAAATTGCTGGTCTTTTCATTTCAGATGCATTTCCAATATCCTGCATTTGTACTCTCCTCATGATTGCTGGTTTTGATATCATATTTGTGTGTGGATGATTTCCTACCTTTACTGTATGTTTGCCTTTACCGGTGAGCTTTTCCATTCATAGTTTTCTTGTTTCTAGTTGTGGCCTTTTCTTTTCTGCCTAGATAAGTTCCTCTAGCATTTGTTGCAAAGCTAGTCTGGTGATGCTGAATTCTCTTAGTTTTTTCTTGTCTGTAAAACTTCTGACTTCTCTGTTGAATCTGAGTGAGAGCCTTGCTGGATACAGTATTCTTGGTTGAAGATTCTTCCCTTTCATCACTTTAAATATATTGTGCCACTCCCTTCTGGCCTGTAGAGTTTCTGCTGAGAAATCAGCTGATAACCTTATGGAAATTCCCTTGTATGTTATTTGTTGCTTTTCCCTGTTGGCTTTTCATATTTTTTCTTTGTCTTTAATTTTAGTCAGTTGGATTACTATGTGTCTTGGTGTGTTCCTCCTTGGGTTTATCCTGCCTGGGACTCTCTGTGCTTCCTGGACTTGGGTGACCATTTCCTTTCCTCATGTTAGGGAAGTTTTCAGCTATTATCTCCTCAAATATTTTCTCAGGTCCTTTCTTTCTCTCTTCTCCTTCTGGGACCCCTATGATGTGAATGTTGGTACATTTAATGTCCCAGAGGTCTCTTAGGCTGTCCTCATTTCTTTTCATTCTTTTTTCTTTATTCTGTTCCGCTGTAGTGATTTCCACCATTCTGTCTTCCAACTCACTTATCCATTCTTCTGCCTCATTTATTCTGCTATTGATTCCTTCTAGTGTATTTTTCATTTCAGTTATTATATTGTTCATCTCTGTTTGTTCTTTAGTTCTTCTAGGTCTTTATTAAACATTTCTTGTATCTTCTTGATCTGTGCCTTCATTCTTTTTCCAAGATCTTGGATCGTCTTTACTATCATTACTCTGAATTCTTTTTCATGTAGATTGCCTATCTCCACTTCACTTAGTTGTTCTTCTGGGGTTTTATCTTGTTCCTTCATCTGGGACATATTCCCTTGCTGTCTCATTTTGTCTAAGTTTCTGTGATTGTGATTTCTGTTCCACAGGCTGCAAGTTTGTAGTTCTTCTTGCTTCTGCTGTCTGCCCCATAGTGGGCGAGGCTATCTGATAGGCTTGTGCAGGCTTCCTGGTGGGAGGGACTGGTTCCTGCCCAGTGGTGGGTGGAGCTGAATCTTGTCCCTCTCATGGGCAGGGCCGTGTCAGGGGGTGTGTTTAGTGGGAAGCTGTGTGCTCAGGAAGACTTTAAGCAGCCTCACTGCTCATGGGTGGGGCTGTGTTCTTGCCCTGTTGGTTGTTTGGCCTGAGGCATCCCAGCACTGGAGCCTATAGGCTGTTGGGTTTGGTGAAGTTTTGGTGAGAAAATGGTAACCTCCAGAAGGGCTCCTGCCAATGAGTACTCCCCAGAACTACTGCCACCAGTGTCCCTGCAGTGAGCCACACCTATCCCCTACCTCTCCAGGAGACCCTCCAATACCATCAGGTGGGTCTAGCCGAGGCTCTGATGAGGTCACTGCTTTTTTCCCTGGGTCCTGCTGTTCACAAGATCTTGTATGTGCCCTCCAAGAATTGAGTTTCTGTTTCCCCCAGTCCTGTGGAATTCCTGCGATCAAACCCTGCTGGCCTTCAAAGCCAGATTCTCTGGGGGCTCCTCCTCCCATTGCCAAACCCCCAGGCTGGGGAGCCTGATGTGGAGCTCAGAACTTTCACTCATGTAGGAGAATTTCTGTGGTATAATTATTTTCCAGTTTGTGGGTCGCCTACCCAGAGGGTATGGGATTTGATTTTATTGCGATTGCACCCCTCTTACCGTCTTGTTGTGGCTTCTTCTTTGTCTTTGGATGTAGGATATTCTTTTTTTTGGTAGTTTCTAGCATTTTTTATTTTTTTATTTTTTTTGTCAATGGTTGTTCAGTAGTTAGTTGTTATTTTGGTGTTTTTATGAGAAGAGGTGAGCTCATGTCCTTCTACTCTGCCATCTAGTCTCTGTCTCTCTGGATGGACATTCTTTATTTGATTGATTCCAAAAGAGGTACAGCCATGGATAGTTCCTTTTTTTCCTTTTCCTTTGTACTTCATCTAGTTTCACTTGCTCTAGTGCAGAGGCCTTGCACCTGGCCTAGAGTTCCCAGTGCAAAGTGGCTACACCTGACACTTCAGCTTGGTGGGCCATATGCCAGAGTGCTGCACACACACTAATAAGTTTTGTTCAAAATGACTTATATATATATCTACAGTTACATAAGAACTGTAAATTTTTTTTATCAGAATTTCATTTTAACAGAAAAGTAAACAGAAATATAAAAATGAGATAAACCAAAGAATTTCTTCCCCGTAAAACAAGAAGAAAACTTCCTCTTTTGCAATGGCACTGGAGAAAAATGAGGAAATAAAATCTTACAAACTTAAGGAATGGAGGCAAAACCATGGGAAACTTTAGGATAACAGGATAATGGGAACATTGTAGTCATTTTCCTGCAATGTCCTTCCCTCTTCACACTCCTTCCATTCCTGGCTCTTTCTTCTCTACCTAACCTCCATCCATGGTGTGCCTCAGGCCTGGGTTCCTATCCCCTACTCTACCCTCTTCTTAGGAGACTCATCTGTTCCTGTATGTAAATGTTGGTTGGATTGACCTCAACTCTTTTTGTTTCTTTTTTATCCTATAAAACTGTAAATATAGATGTTTGTATTTTGGATTTTACTTTTCGCTATAAATAAATACATAACAGAATAATGCTTCAAGTGCAATGCACAGGCCACAGATCAGAACACTATCCAAAGGCCACATCTAAATTGAGAGTACAGTCACTTATAACATGGGGATAATGAATCAAGTTAGCATTATTTTCTTTTGTTGTATCCCTTTTCTCACATTATTGAGTCCTTGTAACCTGAACGTTTGTCAAGTAGAGGAGCATCTTTATAATGTTCAGCATTAATGACAATGATTTGACTGATACTAAGGGAACAGACAGAAGGGTCTTGTAGTTTAGTCTGCAGAACAGAGGTACTTTGTTGGAGGATAGTACACTTCAGCAGAGTTGTCAATGAAGATTATCAATTAATCAAGAGAAATTAGGGGACAAGAAATTTATGAGCAGAGGACTAGAGGTGTGGAATGCTTTGTTACATTTGGAGAAAATTTAGGCACATAAGAAACTTGTGTTATGAGGGTTGGGAGAAGGGGTAGGTGAAGTGATAGGCTAGACTGTGGAAGTGAGCAGAGGCTAGATCACGGAGGGCCTCTCTTGCCATTGTAGAGTGACATCGTGCACTTTACGTGTGAAGCTTGTGTCCTCCAGTACCCCACTCCCTTTCTGATAGGGAAACTGCATAGTTGAGCAGAGACAGACCACAGACAGTCTCATATACCACAGGTGGATCAGTGTGTGTGTGTGTCCTCCCTGTGATGATGGCTAGTTGTCTTCCAACATCTGTTGTCCCTTATTCCTTTTAGTAATCAAATCCCCAAAGCTTTAGCTGGACATGTTGCTGCCGATTGAGGGGCTACATTTTTTTGGTTTTCTTTGAAACTAGGAATGGATTGAATAATACAGAGAACTCTGTCAAGTGCCCACTTTATTTATTTTATTTATTTATTTATTTATTTATTTTAAACATCTTTATTGAAGTATAATTGCCTTACAATGGTGTGTTAGCTTCTGCTTTATAACAAAGTGAATCAGTTATACATATGCAATATGTTCCCATTTCTCTTCCCTCTTGCATCTCCCTCCCTCCCACCCTCCCCATCCCACCCCTCTAGGTGGTCACAAAGCACCGAGCTGATCTCCCTGTGCTATGCGGCTGCTTCCCACTAGCTATCTATTTTACATTTGGTAGTGTATATATGTCCATAACACTCTCTTACCCTGTCACATCTCACCCCACCCCCTCCCCATATCCTCAAGTCCATTCTCTAGTAGGTCTGTGTCTTTATTCCCATCTTGCCACTAGGTTCTTCATGGCCTTTTTTTTTTTTCCTTAGATTCCGTATATATGTGTTAGCATACTGTGTTTGTTTTTCTCTTTCTGACTTACTTCACTCTGTATGACAGACTCTAACTCCATCCACCTCATTACAAATACCTCCATTTCATTTCTTTTTATGGCTGAGTAATATTCCATTCTATATATGTGCCACATCTTCTTTATCCATTCATTTGTCGATGGACATTTAGGTTGCTTCCATGTCCTGGCTATTGTAAATAGAGCTGCAATGAACATTTTGGTACATGACTCTTTTTGACTCTTTTTGACATTTTGGTACATGACTCTTTTTGACCTATGGTTTTCTCAGGGTATATGCCCAGTAGTGGGATTGCTGGGTCGTATGGTAGTTCTATTTGTAGTTTTTTAAGGAACCTCCATACTGTTCTCCATAGTGGCTGTATCAATTTACATTCCCACCAACAGTGCAAGAGTGTTCCCTTTCCTCCACACCCTCTCCAGCATTTATTGTTTCTAGATTTTTTGATGATGGCCATTCTGACCGGTGTGAGATGATATCTCATTGTAGTTTTGATTTGCATTTCTCTAATGATTAATGATGTTGAGCATTCTTTCATGTGTCTGTAGGCCATCTGTATATCTTCTTTGGAGAAATGTCTATTTAGGTCTTCTGCCCATTTTTGGATTGGGTTGTTGGTTTTTTTGTTATTGAGCTGCATGAGCTGCTTGTAAATCTTGGAGATTAATCCTTTGTCAGTTGCTTCATTTGCAAATATTTTCTCCCATTCTGATGGTTGTCTTTTGGTCTTGTTTATGGTTTCCTTTGCTGTGCAAAAGCTTTTAAGTTTCATTTAGGTCCCATTTGTTTATTTGTGTTCTTATTTCCATTTCTCTGGGAGCTGGGTCAAAAAGAATCTTGCTGTGATGTATGTCATAGAGTGTTCTGCCTATGTTTTCCTCTAAGAGTTTGATAGTGTCTGCCCTTACACTTAGGTCTTTAATCCATTTTGAGTTTATTTTTGTGCATGGTGTCAGGGAGTGTTCTAATTTCATACTTTAACATGTACCTGTCCAATTTTCCCAGCACCACTTATTGAAGAGGCTGTCTTTTCTCCACTGTATATGCTTGCCTCCTTTATCAAAGATAAGGTGACCATATGTGTGTGGGTTTATCTCTGGGCTTTCTATCCTGTTCCATTGATCTATATTTCTGTTTTTATGCCAGTACCAAACTGTCTTGATTACTGAAGCTTTGTAGTATAGTCTGAAGTCAGGGAGCCTGATTCCCCCAGCTCCATTTTTCGTTCTCAAGATTGCTTTGGCTATTCGGGGTCTTTTGTGTTTCCATACAAATTGTGAAATTTTTTGTTCTAGTTCTGTGAAAAATGCCAGTGGTAGTTTGATAGGGATTGCATTGAATCTGTAGATTGCTTTGGGTAGTAGAGTCATTTTCACAATGTTGATTCTTCCAATCCAGGAACATGGTATATCTCTCCATCTATTTGTATCATCTTTAATTTCTTTAATCAGTGTCTTATAATTTTCTGCATACAGGTCTTTTGTCTCCTTAGGTAGGTTTATTCCTAGATATTTTATTCTTTTTGTTGCAATGGTAAAAGGGAGTGTTTTCTTAATTTCACTTTCAGATTTTTCATCATTAGTGTATAGAAATGCAAGAGATTTCTGTGCATTAATTTTGTATCCTGCTACTTTACCAAATTCATTGATTAGCTCTAGGAGTTTTCTGGTAGCATCTTTAGGATTCTCTGTGTATAGTATCATGTCATCTGCAAATAGTGACAGCTTTACTTCTTCTTTTCCGATTTGGATTCCTTTTATTTCTTTGTCTGCTCTGATTGCTGTGGCTAACACTTCCAAAACTATGTTGAATAATAGTGGTGAGAGTGGGCAACCTTGTCTTGTTCCTGATCTTAGTGGAAATGGTTTCAGTTTTTCACCATTGAGGACAATGTTGGCTGTGGGTTTGTCATATATGGCCTTTATTATGTTGAGGAAAGTTCCCTCTATGCCTACTTTCTGCAGGGCTTTTATCATAAATGGGTGTTGAATTTTGTCGAAAGCTTTCTCTGCATCTATTGAGATGATCATATGGTTTTTCTCCTTCAATTTGTTAATATGGTGTATCACATTGATTGATTTGCGTATATTGAAGAATCCTTGCATTCCTGGGATAAACCCCACTTGATCATGGTGTATGATCCTTTTAATGTGCTGTTGGATTCTGTTTGCGAGTATTTTGTTGAGGATTTTTGCATCTATGTTCATCAGTGATATTGGCCTGTAGTTTTCTTTCTTTGTGACATCTTTGTCTGGTTTGGTATCAGGGTGATGGTGGCCTCGTAGAATGAGTTTGGGAGTGTTCCTCCCTCTGCAATATTTTGGAAGAGTTTGAGAAGGATAGGTGTTAGCTCTTCTCTAAATGTTTGATAGAATTCACCTGTGAAGCCATCTGGTCCTGGGCTTTTGTTTGTTGGAAGGTTTTTAATCACAGTTTCAATTTCAGTGCTTGTGATTGGTCTGTTCATATTTTCTATTTCTTCCTGGTTCAGTCTCGGCAGTTTGTGCATTTCTAAGAATCTGTCCATTTCTTCCAGGTTGTCCATTTTATTGGCATAGAGTTGCTTGTAGTAATCTCTCATTATCTTTTGTATTTCTGCAGTGTCAGTGGTTACTTCTCCTTTTTCATTTCTAATTCTATTGATTTGAGTCTTCTCCCTTTTTCTCTTGATGAGTCTGGCTAATGGTTATCAATTTTGTTATCTTCTCAAAGAACCAGCTTTTAGTTTCATTGATTTTTGCTATTGTTTCCTTCATTTCTTTTTCATTTATTTCTGACCTGATCTTTATAATTTCTTTCCTTCTGCTAGCTTGGGGTTTTTTTTGTTCTTCTTTCTCTAATTGCTTTAGGTGCAAGGTTAGGTTGTTTATTCGAGATGTTTCCTGTTTCTTGAGGTAGGCTTGTATTGCTATAAACTTCCCTCTTAGCACTGCTTTTGCTGCGTCCCATAGGTTTTGGTTCGTCGTATCTCCATTGTCATTTGTTTCTAGGTATTTTTTGATTTCCCCTTTGATTTCTTCAGTGATCACTTCGTTATTAAGTAGTGTATTGTGTAGCCTCCATGTGTTTGTATTTTTTACAGATCTTTTCCTGTAATTGATATCTAGTCTCATAGCGTTGTGGTCGGAAAAGATACTTGATACGATTTCAATTTTCTTAAATTTACCAAGGCTTGATTTGTGACCCAAGATATGATCTATCCTGGAGAATGTTCCATGAGCACTTGAGAAAAATGTGTATTCTGTTGTTTTTGGGTGGAATGTCCTATAAATATCAATGACGTCCATCTTCTTTAATGTATCATTTAAAGCTTGTGTTTCCTTAGTTATTTTCATTTTGGATGATCTGTCCATTGGTGAAAGTGGGGTGTTAAAGTCCCCTACTATGATTGTGTTGCTGTCGATTTCCCCTTTTATGGCTGTTAGTATTTGCCTTATGTATTGAGGTGCTCCTATGTTGGGTGCATAAATATTTACAATTGTTATACCTTCCTCTTGGATCGATCCCTTGATCATTATATAGTGTCCTTCTTTGTCTCTTGTAATAGTCTTTATTTTAAAGTCTATTTTGTCTGATATGAGAATTGCTACTCCAGCTTTCTTTTGATTTCCATTTGCATGGAATATCTTTTTCCATCCCCTCACTTTCAGTCTGTATGTGTCTCTAGGTCTGAAGTGGGTCTCTTGTAGACAGCATATATATGGGTCTTGTTTTTGTATCCATTCAGCCAGCCTGTGTCTTTTGGTGGGAGCATTTAATCCATTTACATTCAAGGTAATTATCGATATGTATGTTCCTATTCCCATTTTCTTAAATGTTTTGGGTTTGTTATTGTAGGTGTTTTCCTTCTCTTGTGTTTCTTGCCTAGAGAAGTTCCTTTAGCATTTGTTGTAAAGCTGGTTTGGTGGTGCTGAACTCTCTCAGCTTTTGCTTGTCTGTAAAGGTTTTAATTTCTCCATCACATCTGAATGAGATCCTTGCTGGGTAGAGTAATCTTGGTTGTAGGTTTTTCTCCTTCATCACTTTAAGTATATCCTGCCACTCCCTTCTGGCTTGCAGAGTTTCTGCTGAAAGATCAGATGTTAACCTTATGGGGATTCCCTTGTGTGTTATTTTTTTTTTTCCCTTTCTGCCTTTAATATGTTTTCCTTATATTTAATTTTGACAGTTTGATTAATATGTGTCTTGGCGTGTTTCTCCTTGGGTTTATCCTGTATGGGACTCTCTGTGCTTCCAGGACTTGATTAACTATTTCCTTTCCCATATTAGGGAAGTTTTCAACTATAATCTCTTCAAATATTTTCTCAGTCCCTTTCTTTTTCTCTTCTTCTTCTGGGACCCCTATAATTCGAATGTTGGTGCATTTAATGTTGTCCCAGAGGTCTCTGAGACTGTCCTCAGTTCTTTTCATTCTTTTTTCTTTATCCTGCTCTGCAGTAGTTATTTCCACCATTTTATCTTCCAGGTCACTTATCCTTTCTTCTGCCTCAGTTATTCTGCTATTGATCCCATCTAGAGTATTTTTAATTTCATTTATTGTGTTTTTCATCATTGCTTGGTTCCTCTTTAGTTCTTCTACGTCCTTGTTAAATGTTTCTTGCATTTTGTCTATTCTATTTCCAAGATTTTGGATCATCCTTACTATCATTATTCTGAATTCTTTTTCAGGTAGACTACCTATTTCCTCTTCATTTGTTAAGTCTAGTGTGTTTTGACCCTGCTCCTTCATCTGCTGTGTGTTTTTCTGTCATCTCATTTTGCTTATCTTACTGTGTTTGGGGTCTCCTTATCACAGGTTGCAGGTTCGTAGTTCCCGTTGTTTTTGGTATCTGTCCCCAGTGGCTAAGGTTGGTTCGTGGGTTGTGTAGGCTTCCTGGTGGAGGGAACTAGTGCCTGAGCTCTGGTGGATGAGGCTGGATCTTGTCTTTCTGGTGGGCACGTCCACGTCTGGTGGTGTATTTTGGGGTGTCTGTGGCCTTATTATGATTTTAGGCAGACTCTCTGCTAATGGATGGGGCTGTGTTCCTGTCTTGCTAGTTGTTTGGCATAGGGTGTTCAGCACTGTAGCTTGCTGGTCATTGAGTGATGCTGGGTCTTGATGTTGAGATGGAGATCTCTGAGAGATTTTTGCCGTTTGGTATTACGTGGAGCTGGGAGGTCTCTTGTGGACCAGTGTCCTGAAGTTGGCTCTCCCACCTCCGAGGTGCGGCCCTGATGCCTGGCTGAAGCACCAAGAGCCTTTCGTCCACACGGCTCAGAGTAAAAGGGAGAAAAAATAGAAAGAAAGAAAGAAAGAAAGAGGCTATAATATAGTGAAGTAAAATAAAGCTTTTATAAAGCAAAGCTATACAGACAAAATCTCCCCCAGAAGCATATACATATACACTCACAAAAAAAAAGGAAAAGGGGAAAAATTAATATATCCTGCTCCCAAAGTCCACCTCCTGATTTGGGATGATTCGTTGTCTATTCAGGTATTCAACAGATGCAGGCACATCAAGTTGTTTGTGGAGTTTTAGTCCGCTGCTTCTGAGGCTGCTGGGAGAGATTTCCCCTCCTCGTCTCTGTTCGCACAGCTCCCGGGGTTCAGCTTTGGATTTCGCCCTGCCTCTGCGTGTAGGTCACCTGAGGGCGTCTGTTCTTTACCCAGACAGGACGGGGTTAAAGGAGCAGCTGCTTCGGGGGCTCTGGCTCACCCAGGCCGCGGGGAGGGAGGGGTACAGAGGAGGCGGGGCGAGCCTGCCGCGTCAGAGGCCGGCGTGACGTTGCACCAGCCTGAGGTGCGCAGTGCGTTCTCCCGGGGAAGTTGTCCCTGGATCACGGGACGCTGGCAGTGGCGGGCTGCACGGGCTCCCGGGAGGGGCGGTGTGGAGAGTGACCTGTGCTCGCACACAGGCTTTTTGGAGGCGGCAGCAGCAGCCCCAGCGTCTCACGCCCGTCTCTGGGGTCCGCGCTGATAGCCGCGGCTCGCGCCAGTCTCTGGAGTTCGTTTAGGCGGCGCTCTGAATCCCCTTTCCTTGCGCGCCGGGAAACAAAGAGGCAAGAAAAAGTCTCTTGCCTCTTCGGCAGCTGCAGACTTTTTCCCGGTCTCCCTCCCAGCCAGCTGTAGTGCGCTAACCCCTTCAGGCTGTGTTCACGCCGCCAACCCCAGTCCTCTCCCTGCGATCTGACCGAAGCCCGAGCCTCAGCTCCCAGCCCCGCCCGCCCCGGCGGCTGAGCAGACAAGCCTCTCGGGCTGGTGAGTGCTGCTCAGCGCCGAGCCTCCGTGCGGGAAGTGCGGGAATCTCTCCGCTTTGCCCTCCGCACCCCTGTGGCTGCGCTCTCTTCCGTGGCTCCGAAGCTTCCCCCCTCTGCCACCCGCAGTCTCTGCCCGCGAAGGGGCTTCCTAGTGCGTGGAAATCTTTCCTCCTTCACAGCTCCCTCCCACTGGTGCAGGTGCCGTCCCTATTCTTTTGTCTCTGTTATTTCTTTTTTCTTTTGCCCTACCCAAGTACCGGGGGAGTTTCTTGCCTTTTGGGAGGTCTGACGTTTTCTGCCAGCGTTCAGTGGGTGTTCTGTAGGAGCAGTTCCACGTGTAGATGTATTTCTACTGTATCTGTGGGAAGGAAGGTGATCTCCGCGTCTTACTCTTCCGCCATCTTCTCTCCTCTCCAAGTGCCCACTTTATATAGGCACGTATTTTATATTTTGAAATACAGAAAGCCAAAGAGATTGGGATCTTCATACCACCAGCCTATATTTCTTTCTTCCACCCTCTTTTCCTCACTTTCTTTATTTTTCTTCCTTCCCTCCCTCCCTCCCTCCTTCCCTTCTTTCCTTCCTTCCTTCCTTCCTTCCTTTTTTCATCATTCATTCCTTCTTCAAGGGAGACCATTTAAAAGGACAAAATGAGAAGCCAGAATGATTAAGCCATTAATATTCTCCATCCTAAATAATGGGATATCTGGAGTTGCCTCTGTATATTCACTAATAAAGCTGACCTTATGGGACTACACCATGATGTTTCCAAGGGAATTATCATCCTGTTCTACTATTTCTTTTTGTTACATATTTAGCATTTAAGGTTCTAAGGATTTAGTATTTAAGGTTCTAAGGAATGAACAAAGAAGGAATATATTTACTATTTCTCACTGTATATATCATCAGTAACCCTTTAAAGATTTTTTTCATGGTCAAGAACATTGGTTTCTCTAAGTACTGAGTTAGCTGTTCTTATATTAAAAGGAAATGCTTTTAAAATTCTGCCACTGTTAGTATTTTCTGAATATATATAAGCTAAGCTTTTTGCAGTGGTTAGATTTATTTAAATATAATATATTCTTATTAATCATTTACGTCCCTGGGCTTAATGCAGATTGCTTCTATTTTAGCTGTTCAGTTTCAAAACACCTAATTCATAAATGGAGAGACCAGGTGAGCTTGAAATGGCTTTGCTTCTTCATGCTGTGAAAGGAAGCTAGCTATGCCATGCTTTTGCCACAGAGGGGCATTACTGGACTTCTCTTTTGTATCAGTCTTCTCTATAGCAAGAAAATAATCCCCTAGAACTCATTTTTCATTACCTTTAAAAGGAAAATAATATATTAATGCACCAAAAAACCCCTCAGAGCCAGCGACCACTTACAAGTTATGTGTGATTTTTAAGCTAGAGAAATATTTTCCTGAGTAGATTATCACAGGCAGCATAATTCTTTACATCTTCTCAAGACAGAAGCAATTATTTTCTAGCCATATCAAATTTCCTTATGTAAAATACTTCAGTATTTCAAGGAAAGCTATGACCCTTATTTCAATAGAATGCTGGGCCGAATAGGACTTGTGAAAACAATGCATCTCAGTGGCAGCACCTGCCACCTGAAAGAGGATGCAGCTTTCACTAGAGAACAGTCAAACTAGAGATATGTTTTGAAATTGTGGTCTCTATTCCCCCTGTCCACCACCCCCCCCAAAACAAAAAAACTACTGGTGCATATTTTCTTGCTGCTTCCTAAACGCACATAATATCAGGTTTCAGAAAGGGGAAAGAAACAGGCAGAAGTGGAGAGAACAAGACACTAATAAGATCCTGTATTTATATAGTACTTCCAGTACAACGGGCATGAACTTGATTCCTCATATCTAATACAAGGTAATGGAAATGATTATCCAGTCCAGTTTGAGTCTGAATCTAAATATGATCCTAATTAAGGTCGTGATCACAAGATTCACACATGTACAATACTTTCAAGCAGAGCATAATTAAAATAGTGCTAAAGAGACAGTCTTCTGATATTTCCCTTTAGAAAAAAAAGCATCAACACAGCTGCGAGGGTTGTTCTCTAGAAGTTCCTGTAAAATAGAAAAACAGTGCAAAGGTCCCCATGCAGTGGCTAAGCCACAAGTCAAATTAAAATGGGCAAGTGTCTTCTTCCCACCCAATTCAGTTTGGTTAATCATGTCTTGGCATTTTCATTTGCCTTCCTCCAGCCACAGGGCGAATGAGTAGTTGATCACATATTCAGTTTCAGTTTGGGGGAGCTGGTTAATTTCATTTCATGACCTCAAGTTAAGTATTCTACTTCAAAGATATTAAAAAATTTTATGCCAATTGCTATTGAAAATTTATGAGAATTGCAATTTCATCTTGCTTCACTGCTTTTCTACATCTCTTTTCAACCGTTTCATCAGTACTTTCCCTTCAGCTGTTTGGTGTCATTTCCCTTCCAAACACTTCTTCACACCCACTTGTGATGTTCAACATAATTATTCAACTCCTCCTGGGAGAAGTAACAAGAACTTGCCCTGAGGCTGTGCCAGATCCCTCAGCAATTGTTAGGGCTACAGAGAGGTTTAGTGCTCCTTGTTATCTGGTACTACTATATGGGAGTGTCTATTGGTTTAATCCTAGACTGATTTGGGAAAGTTTGGGGCATTTATGGCAACGCTGTTGAATTCTAGTTTGATACCATGATGAACATAGAAACCTCTTTGATGCTTAAACGGACTCCCACTCTGTAGGCTGGGAAGTCAGATCTCTGGCACTCCCCGAGTATTCAGAAATGACCAAAAGCATTTAAAGGGGTTCATTTTCCATAATGGATAAAAATGGAATTCTTTTCTATACTCTGATTCCATCTCATGAATTATCAGAATTCATAATACCTGATTCTGGCACAGATTCCTCAGCTTTAAGTCTTTATCTTGTTTCTCCTGTGCCTGATTCCCCCAGACTCATGTTGCAGTTATATCCATTAGACTGCTCCCAGATACAGGCTCAAAAAGACCTTAGTTTCCAAGCCTATCTGGATATACATACTTATAGCTTTACTACACCCACCACCACCTTGGAATTAATTCATATACTCAGAATCTGGAAGGCAATCTGCACAGCCAGGCTCCTGTGTTACTCTTCTCAATTTCTTTCACCACCAACAAACATTGGATATTGACTCCTCATTTTCAGTACTCCCTTTTTCCCACTTATCCCAGTGAAGTCTTGGACTTATGATGCAGAATGAGGTTTATATGATGCAGAATGAGGTTTATATCTAGGTCCCTCTTCCTATCTAGTACCCGTCTCTTCTAGCTCAACCTCATCAAAGAATGGAGCCCTGTGCTAAACATTGAGTGACTGGAGTTGAGACCTACCTTCTTTCTTCCCTCCCTCCCCCTCTCTCCCCCTCTCTCCCTCTCTCCTTCCCCCCCTCCCTCCCTCTCTTCCTTCCTTCCTTCCTTCTCCTGTTCTTGATAGAACCTATTGTATATCTGCAATGAAAAAGCTAATAGCTTCCCTTTACAGAATGTCTACAGTATATCAGGAACTTTATACAACCTATCTCATTAAATTTCCCCCAAAACCCTGAGGGTTATTGTAACCTCCACTGTACAGTTTAGGTTATTGAGAGAAGATCTTGCATCTAGTAAGTGACAGAACTGTAATTTAACCTTAGTTCTTTTCTAGAGCCCACATGCTTTGCACTCTGCAACACTGTCCTGGGCACGAAGGGAGAAGAAGCTGACAAGTCTAGTGGGATCAGGCAAGTGGGCATCTCACCATATATAATGTAACCTGAAACATACTCTAATGAAAAAGTAAGTCCAAAGTGCATAAAATGTTTTAGGAGGTAGATGAGGGAGAGAGAATTCTTGAGGTTGCTATCATGGTGGTAAGTTCAGAGAAGTTGTATTTGAGTTGGCCTTTGAACAGTGAGGTAGAATTCATGAAACAGAAAATGGAACCAGTATTTAGAGTTATTTATACATTTGTCTGTTTTTTTTTCTTCTATCCTATTGTCATTCTCCCTTTTAAAGATCATATTAATTTCATTCTAAATAGGAATTTTCTCTTCCTTCCCATTTGTGGTCTCTTATTTTTCCTCTTCATTCTGTGTCCCTGTGTTAACCTAATATGTCAAATCTGAAACTACTTAGTTTGTAACACCAAGTTAACAGGGAAAGAAGACAATTGTTTTGCACTCCAGTTTTTCTTTCCTTTTGTTTTGTGAGAATATTCTGTAGCACTGACAAAAAAGGTAAATTCTTCTAGTTAGGTATGTTGGAAAAGACACATGAAGAAGGTAAAATTCAGATGGCATGTGCTGTGGAATAATAAGACATAAGAAATTTTAAAGGACGAAAACTACTAATCTGGAGGGGACGGCTTGAATCGTGAAAGGTTATAATGAAATTTTGGAGTGGCTAAAAATGAAAGATGATTTAGGTCAATGAGGTTGGGAACAAAAAGACGGAGTATTTAACATGAATTACTAAGGTGATTTTTTTTAAAGAGAGAGTTGTATTACTGAACCGATAGATATAGATAGATTGAAAGTATATACTTGTTGTGGAAGAGTCTTCAATTATATTTCTGAGACTCAACATATGTAGTATATATATTCCACCTGGAACCTGAAACCAGATTATTTGGTTTCAAATCCTGGTTTCCACCAGACCAGTTAGGCTACCTTGGGCAAATTATTTAACTTCTTTCTTTCTGCCTTAATGTCCTCTTTAGTAAAACAGAAATAGTAACAATAGTACTTACTCATTGGGTTACCGACATGATTAAATGAGTTAATATACGTAAAGTACTTAGGACAGGGCTTGTCACAGAGTTAATGCTGTGTAAGTATTTGCTCTTATTATCATTACAGTCATAGACACATTAAAAACATTTAGAGAGTAGAAGATATGGATTTGGTGATTAATTAGATAGGGCAGGGGGATAGGATGGTTTTGTAGAGAGGAGGTCAAAGATGACTGCGAGGACTGTGCTGAGAAGATAAGTGCATAATGGTACCTATTCATAAAATGATGAAGACTGGAGGACAAACAAGCTTGGGAGTCAAGCTCATGAACTCAGTTTGGGTTATATTGGGCATGAGGTACCTGTAAGCCATGAGGGAGCATAAGTGGAATAGGCAGTGGAAAATATATGGTTATGTTTTGTTTAGAAGTAGAGTCTCGACTAGAGATGTACTCTCAGAAAATATATTGTAATTTAAATCATGAGATATAAGAGATCTTCCAGAGAAAGAAAAGATATTGAGAATGACCTTAGAGGGAGGAAATTAAGTGACCTGGGATTTAGCGTCAAGAGTTTGAACAAGAAATGGCATTATATCTTTAGGAATAACATAGACTCTGACACAGCTAGCATGGATTTATTTATGGAAGTACTTCATAGAGCTTTAAATTCTAATGTTATTATTTAGAAATATTTTTTGGAGGAAATGTCTTAAAATCTATTTGTATATGATTTAATTTATATTCCCTAGCTACCTATGATTTGAGACGTACAGTTACCTTTCCACAAATATGGTGCCTATACATCTAGTGGAGATCACGTCTTTGGGTGTAGGCAAAATAAACTGCTCTAAGGTGTTCTCATCTGTGGTCACAGTTTACCTGCAAGTGGGGCAAATGACTTGTGTAACTACCCATTTCTCACCTACCTAGGGTATTTTGAATGCTTTTTCTAAACAATTGTATGCCCTGAAGTTTAAATGAATTTTTGCTACATTGTGATCTTTTCTTGTGCTTTTCCTCAGCTGCTGATTATATTGGGGAAGTTCAGCGTTAGCTAATAATATTTCTCCATGTTGTGGTACTTTCTTCTAAAGAGCTCAAGGCACTGCACACACTTTGCCTCAATTATCTGATCCTATACTTGCACTTGTAACTATTCCACTCATCCTATTCTTTGACTTTCAGATGCTTGTTATTCTCCTCCCAACTACAATTTCCTTATGAATCCCTTTGCCTTGAAATTTTCCAGGACTGCTTAACAGGAGTGCCATATTTAGCTTCTAAATGTGTCTAATTCTCCTCTACAAGATTGTTCTCTTTTCACTTGGTGCCAAGGGATTGACTCAAAATAACTATCCTTTTGTTACAAAGAAAGAGGAGCAGAACCAAAGAAATTCACTAAAATGGAGGCTTCACAATCAGTTTAAAAAGGAAAGTCATAAAATGTCTGAATACCAGCAGCTTCCAAGAATGGCAGTTCTGAGGCCCTCTATTTGCTCTTTGGGAATTCCATTTGGAAGAACTGATTTGATTTATGATGTCACATTGTGTGAGAGGTAAGGCGGTTCAGTAGTAGGCTTCAAGTTTAGATTGGATTCATAGAGACTAAAGCTATTATAAGGCTTATTTTTAGTATACACTATTATGTAGCTTTCTTCTTTAGCACGTTGTATCATCAATGTGGCATTTATTGTACACTTTGATTCTTACACACCTGTTTTGTCTCCCTTACTAGATTTAAAATATCTTTTTTTAAGACAACTTCTGTTTGTTTCTCTAATAGCCTGATATACCTTTTAAAAATCTATCAAATGAATAAATATTAATTATGGAGCACCAAATCCCTGTTTTTACTTTCAAAATCAGAACTAATCCAGGTAATTTTAATAAACAGATCTAGAAAAAGCACCATCATAGCTCGTTCCTCTAGGCATGCCTTTTTAAGTGGGTTAAAAGTAACTTTTTACTTACCACCCCTCTCTCACCAACAAAGGGACTCCTGAAGTCACAATATGAATAATTATTTGGAATGTTTCTCTACTGGCATTGATGGGCTAATGTTGTTGCTGATAATAAACAACAGTGGTTTGTATTGATTGAGAGCTTTCTATAGTTTAGATCCTGGATCATAGTAGGAACTCAGTAAATATTTGTTGAAAGAATAAATACCAGGTAGCTTATTAAGTGCTTTGTAGACATGTTCTCATTTAAGTTTCAATAAATTTGTGAAAAATAAAGTACAGTTTTTATCGTCATTTCTCACATTAGGAAAATAAAGCTCAGCGAGGTTAAGTATATTGCCTAAGGTCACATAGCTGGTGATAGAGATGACTCCATGAACTATCTGGTGTGACTCTCACCACAAAAATCATAGAATCTAGTTGAATCATGCATAAAGGCAGAGTGCTCCCTAGCTTCAATGCCTTCTCAGTCACAGATCCAGGGAAATTGATATGAATCTTATTTCAATCCTATCCAGGCCTTTTGGGAAGCAAACCAGGTGATTTATTGTTCAGTTCCAATGGGAACAAAATCAAACAAGGAGGGAGAAAACTAGAGAAGAAACTGAAGCTATAGAATAAAATCAGACTGAGAGCATGATAGGCAGTGTAATATATCTCTCCATTCTACTTTATCTATGGTGAAAATATTAAAGGACTTGTCACCTAAATCATGAAATTATTTCCATCATGACTAACCTGTAGAATCTGTCAAATTCTTTTCTTAGATTAGGTTATAAGCCACATGCTGTGACCTAAGGCAGCTTGAGGGTTTATTACAATTTGTTTTTTGTCGCTGTCTAAATAAATATGCTAGTTCTTCCAAAGAAACACTTGATTTGTTATTCTGGCCTAATCTTTTTTAGACTGTTATTCTCCAAAAGGATCTGGCTTTATAAAGGTGATTTTCTGCTCTTTTGTTTGTTTGAGGTTTCTGGGTATCACTTGGTATTGCTTGAATTCTTAAAAATATGTGTTTGATATGATCTTAACATCTCATATATATTTAATTGACCATTTGTCATTATGTTGCTAGACATAAAATATTTCATTGAACACTTGATTCTTCCAATTAATTGATGCAAATAAATCCATAATCAAAAGAATTTGATGAAAAATAATTACTAGATGGTCATTATTTTTTCCAGTTAACAAAAAAGAGAGGTAAAAATTGGAGCCACGAAGATGCCAAATTAACTTTATCTGAAAACGTATAGCACAATATATTCTCAATTTATAATCCATGGTAATTGGTTATGGCTATTACTTGTCATTGCATTGCAGATCCTTTGATAGTGGGAAGTCTTAGAGGTCATTTATTTCAACTTTTAAATTTTATAGATGAAGAAATTATAAAAGGCAAATGCTAACAATCACATAGATAATAATTGGTAGAACAAGATTTGAATCTGGGTCTTTGGATGGCTGATATTCCATAGAATATTAAATTCCTACATATTACACACATGTTACATTATTAGTAATTTGGTTAAGAAAATAGTGGCATGACTTTGAATTTCTCTATGAAATTCTCCTATGGTAAGAGAGGTCTCTTGAGTTATCATCTTCTCCTGACCAACTAGGAAACTATAAGTATAGATAGAGTTACCAAAATAATGTGGCTGTAAAGAGTTATTTATTGAGTGCCTCGTTTGTGCTGCACTTGTGCTATGTCCCATAATGTCACCATAAACATTGCTATATAATCAAACAGTCAAACAGCCATAGGTTTTCAGTGGGTTTGAATTGTTCTTGACTATCCAATAAGAAAACAACTAGGTCTTTGAAAAGCCTTCCTACACAGGTAATATGGGTGACTGTGGGAAACCCATAATATTTTAAATCTGTGGATATTGTTATATCTAATTTTATTCCTGACACACTAAGGTTGGTATACGGTCAGGAAAACTAGAAACTTGGAGATTTCTGCAGTTTTTTGCATAAGCCAAAAGGGAAGAATTCAAATCAATTATCCCTGAAAAATAACTCTCATGGGAATACAAACGCATTGTTGTTTGGAAAAATCAAACCAACCAAACCAAACCAGCAGACAAAAAGAGGAATAAATCTGGAGCAGACTGTTAAAGGTATAGAATGAATCCAGAATTTGAGTGGGTCAGGGAACTTTCAAAGTCATAAAGTAAGTTGTTCTGTGGTTCGGTTGCTTCTCTAGATGAGTTCTTTGGCTGTGGATTTCCATAAATGATACTTTCATTCTCAGAATGCTTTAATTGTACTTAGAGCAAAAGGTACTGAGAGGTTTACATTCTGGCCCTAACTCTTGGGATCATATACATTCATTCAAGAAATATGGATTGAGCACCTACTAAGTCTCTTGAACTATGTTAATCACAAGGGTTAAAAAACTATATAAAAGAGGATCCTTGCCTTTAAGGAAGTTATAATCTACTAAAAGACCCTCACTCAAGTGAATCAACAAAGACAGTGGCAGACGATTAGTATCATGGAAGAGTATTCTCTAAGTATGGACAAAATTTCTGGGAGAAAGCAATTCTGAAAGTGAGTTTTGAAGTATAAGCAGGAGTTTACTAAGTGAAAGAAGTGCAAAAGGGTATTATTGGCATAGAGAATAGAGCACATAAAGACAAAGGAATATAAAACACATTTGTGAAATTCTAAGTAGTCTCTATGACTGTGTGCATCATTAATTTATTTACCAAACTTTTCTATGAATACCTGTCATGTGCAAGGTAAATTTTAGGCTCTTAGCTATGGCTGTGTTCAAGACAGCTACATTTCCTGCTTACATTCTAGAGTAAAGAGGCCCACAATGAACAGATATGATATATTATATAGATGGTAATAAGTAGGTTGACAAAAAACAAAGCAGAGAAAGGGCGATAGAAAGCACTGAGGCATGGAAGGGGTGGGGTGAATTGCTATGTCGTATAGAGTGGTCAGGAAGGCCTCTTGGATAAAGTGACATTATCCAAGATAGATAACCCAAAAGAAATAAGGAAGACAGCAGATATCTGGAAAGAGCTTCTCAGGGCCAGGGAAGGACAAGCACAGTGACTCAGAAACAGAATCATGCTTAGTGCATTTGAGCAAGGAAGCCCAGGGGTCTAGAGCTGAATGAGGAAAGAGGCGATGAATGAGATGCTGAGTGAATGAGGAGGAGAATGGCAGAAAATGAGGTGAGATGGAGAGCAGTGGGGCCTGGCCACAATCAATTTTAAGGATTTTTGCTTTTATTCTCAGTGATATGGAAGTCTGTCAGAAGGTTTTAAGTGAAAGAGAATCAATGATCTGAATTATGTGTTTTAAATGATTGTGCTGGCTGCTATGTTGAGAATAGACTATAGGTGCAGAGTGGAAACAGAGTCCAGGTACAAGGTTTTTCAACAACCCAGGAAAGTGATGATGGTGTGTTACTCAGGTGGTAGCAGTGGAGGTACTGATATATATTTTGAAGATAAAGCCAACAGGATTTCCTGATAGATTGGACATGGAGTGTGAGAAAAAAAAAAAGTCGAGTGATCCTATTGTTTTGGTGTGAGCAGTTGGAAAAATGATGAAGCTATTTACTGGAATGAGAATGATGGGAGGAACAGGTGCGAGCAGGAGGGGGTGGTGCATAGAAACCAGGTTCAGTCAACCCTCATATACGCAGGTTCCACACCTGTGGATTCAACCAACCTCAGATCAAAGAATATTTGGAAAACAAATTCCAGAAACTTCCAAAAAGCAAAACTTGATTTTGCCATGTGCTGGCAACTACTTATACAGCATTTACATTGTATTAAGTATTATGAGTAATCGAGAGATGATCTAAAGTTTTGGGAAGATATGTATAGGTTATATGCAAATACTACACCATTTTATATGAAAGACTTGAGCATATGCGGATCTTGGGGGTCCTGGAACCACAGGCAGATACCAAGGGAAAACTGTATTTGGTTTGGGATATGCTATTTTTGAGATGACTATTAGAGATCCAAGTGAAAATGAAGGAACTACTTAATATTTGAGTCTGAAGTTTAGGGGAAATTTTAAGGCTAGATATTTAAATTTAGAACACATCAGCCTTTAGATGGTATTTATGTTTATGGAACATATTTTAGTGAAAAGCAGTGTGGTATTACATGCTCTGGAGCCAGATTGGCTCTGAACATTATCTGTGCAACCTTGGGCAGCTAACTTATCTGTGTTTCAGTTTCCTCTTCTACAAAATAGGAATGATAATAATCGTAAGGTTGTTGGGAAGTTTAATTAGATTGTTACTTATGAAGCACTTAAAAAGCAGTGTTTGGCACAGAATAAATGCTCAAAAATATAAGATGCATTTATTATATGTAGGAGTTATGGCATGAGATGAATATAGTGGGACAATATTTTTAAATTATTAAAATGATTTATCTTTAATTCCCCTTAAATAATTGCACCTTATACTTTCTCCATGCAATGTATTAAGAACATGGTGCCCCAAATAAATAAATCATTGTTTAGCTCTGAGATTTATTTATCTATTTATTTATTTATATTTGGCTGTGTTGGGTCTCCGTTTCTGTACGAGGGCTTTCTCCAGTTGCGGCGAGCGGGGGCCACTCTTCATTGCGGTGCGCGGGCCTCTCACTGTCGCGGCCTCCCTTGTTGTGGAGCACAAGCTCCAGACGCGCAGGCTCAGTAGTTGTGGCTCACGGGCCCAGCCGCTCCGCGACATGTGGGATCTTCCCAGACCAGGGCTCGAACCCGTGTCCCCTGCATTGGCAGGCAGACTGTCAACCAGTGCGCCACCAGGGAAACCCAGCTGTGAGATTTAAAGTCAATTTTTTTGAGTTTCTAGTGACACCATGGCCTTGTAAACTAAGATTTGGTGGAAGAGAAAGGGATTTGTACATTCCAAAGCTTCTCTTTATAAATTAAAAATAAAATTCTAGAAGGTATGAAAGTAGAGTTACACTATAAGCCATTTTCAGAGAGGATATAGGATTAAATGGCTTAAGTTGGAATAACTGCCTGGCTTCAGGGGATCTACAGTGCCAGCTAGATGTAAGGTGAAGACCTAGTCAACAAGGAAGGTGGCTGAGCGCCTTGGGAGCAATTATCTGGCATTGCCCATGCCAAGATCAAGGCTGATTATTTATACCGGCTGTAGACACTGCAGTGGATATTAGAGGGACAGAAATCAATGCCCAAATACTAGATGAAATGGAGCAGCAAAAGAAGACAGTTTCAGGATCAAACACTCCTATGCCCCTCCATGATGGTATATCTTCTCTCTTCATCCAAGTCCATTTTGGACTATGGATTGTAAATTATCCTAATATTTCCCTGAAAGAGACTGATTTAAACTGGATTACACTAATTTATTAAGTCTTAAAATATTTTTTTAATATCAGTGGAAGGGAGTTGCCAAAGCAGAATAATGCTTTTATTGAAAATAAAGGAGATTATATTTTTGGTGTATCACAGTTGTAGTGTATACATAGTTATATCATTAGACAAGACAAGGAGGATTAGAGGAATGTATACAAAGATAATGATTTGGGGCTATTTTCTGAACCACTAAAAATAAGCCATTTGAGAAAGATATCTCAGATTGAAGTGTGGGAGAAAGACTGGAAAAAGAAATTGATGATAGAGATAAGAGATCTGATATTGGGTGGTATATGTTTATCTAGAGTAAACATCATTTTTGAGCCTCCCTTCCAGTTAAGGTAGCTAAGGGTGATTTTAGTAGAAGTAGTATGCTTAATGTATGGGGAGCATCCTTAAAGGGAGGATCTGCTCCCCTTCCTCTTTGCCGCTTCCTTCAAAATAGATAATGACTGAAGCTCTGGCAAACATCTTGGACTATGAAATGACCTTAGGGGAAGGAAGCCATGCACATCTGAACAACAAATTAGGATAAACTGTAGATGCCTTACATTTTGGAATGTTCTAACATCCCTTGATGACTGCCTCCAGTTTTTGAACAATTTCCTTATTGTTTCAGTCATTCTTAATTTGAGGGGTTTTTTTCTATTCTTTACAAAGAATCCTAGCTAATAAAATATGTATTGGAGAAAATTTAGAAGATACAGAGAAGTATATAAAGTAACATGTAAACTATGCATAATTTCACCATAAAGTATCTGTTGTTAATATTTCTGTTTTTTTTTAACTTAGTCCTTTTTTCCCCTAAACTTTTGTAAATATATATGTTTTAACCCTCTACTTAAAATCATTGATACAGCCATAAAAAACAAAACAAAACAGTGATGTGGTCATCATTACCAGGTATTACCTAGTATTTCTATTTTTTTTTTGCCTTCATGGCAGGATTGAACTTCTTTGCACCCTACTATTGGGTGGGACTACATGTCCAGTTCTGACCAATTAATTGTAAGCAGAAGTGACCTGTGCTGTTTTGTGGTCAAGCATTTTATTGTCAATTTGAGTCCTTTCAGAGCTTTCTTTGCTCTCTGCCACAGAAACCTACAATGTCCCAGATAGTTAACAGCTTTGTCAGGCTAGATCACAAAGTGGGCAAGGTCTCCAATTTAACTGTGGTGATATTTAGTGAGGATAGGAAGTAAAAATCTATAGCTTTCAGCCACTGAGATTTGGGTGTTTGTTTGTTACTCAGCGTAAACTAGCCTATCCTGACTGATATGGCAATCATGATAAATGATAATCTATAATATAGGTGTATTAATCAGAGTTCTCCAGAAAACAGAACCAATAAGATGAACATAGATATAGGTAAGAGGAGATTTATTATAGGAATTGGCTCTCATGTGATTAGGGAGGCCAATAAGTCCCAGGATCTGCCTTCTGCAAACTGGAAAACCAGAAAAGCCTGTGGTACAATTCAGTCTGAGTGCAAAGGGCTGAGAAGCTGGAGGGACAGGAGTCCTTAAGGCATAATAACCAGTTGGAGTCTGAGGCCCTGGATCCATGAACACCAATATCCAAGGGCAGTAGAAGATGGATGTCTCAGCTCAATCAAAGAAAGTACTCCCTTCCTCTGCCTTTTGTTCTATTTAAGCCCTCATCTAATTGGATAATGAGCACCTGCATTGGTAAAGATATTGACTCAGTCTACTGATTCAAGTGCTAATCTCTTTCAGAGACATCCTCACAGACATACCCAGAAATAGTGTTTTACCAGCTATCTGGACATCTTTTAGCCCAGTCAAGTTGACACATAAAATTGACTATCACAATAGGTGAAGTGCTAATTAGTATAAATTCTAAAATAAATTCCAAATAAGAATTATTCCACACAACTTGCCTCTTTGCTGCTGGAATCTAGCTCTTTGGTTCCTCAGTCACACTGTGCTCTACTCTGTATCATTGCTCTCAAGCATACTACTGACTTGTTCTGGAACATTTGCCCCACTCCTCCCTACCCTGTTCTTCAGCTGATCCTTGAGGTCTCAATTTAAATATCATTTACTTAAGTCCACAACACGGGGAGGGGGAAGGGTAAGCTGGGATGAAGTGAGAGAGTGGCATGGACTTATACATACTACCAAATGTAAAATAGATAGCTAGTGGGAAGCAGCCGCATAGCACAGGGAAATCAGCTCAGTCCTTTGTGACCACCTAGAGGGGTGGGATAGGGAGGGTGGGAGGGAGATGCAAGAGGGAGGAGATATGGGGATATATGTATATGTATAGCTGATTCACTTAGTTATAAAGCAGAAACTAACACACCATTGTAAAGCAATTATACTCCAATAAAGATGTTAAAAACAAATAAAAATAAATATCATGTACTTATCAAACCTTTCTCTGGCTCCTAGGTTCTGGCTGCTTTTAATAGTCTCCCTTGATACCACATACTTTCTCTACTTAGTTACTACAATGGTAATTAAATTATGATGTAATTAAGCATTTAACTCTTTTATCTTACACTAAAATATAAACTTTATGAGGGTAGGAACTACAGGTAGCTCTGCTTTTCAGAAGTTCGCTTTACACTACTTCACGTTTACAAAAGACCTACGTTAGTACCTGTTTTTGATAACAGAAAGAAATAGGAAGAGGATTTTCACTTTTAGGAAAAAAGGGGAAAATTGAATATAGTGTTTAGTGTCTGTTTAGCAGCGAGCCTATCTGTTAATAGAGGCAGTGCTCACGCTGAGCAGTGAGAGTGGCGCTGCCAAGCTCCTTCCCTGGGAACTACACTCAGCATCTCAGTATCAAGCCACAGAAGCTTAGAACTGTGTCTGTGTTTTAGCTTCATTTGTTTTGTGCATTTATTAGCAAGATATGCCCTATAGTAAATTGCTTGTTCGATTTACGCCATTTCAGTTTGCAAAAGGTTTCATAGGAATGCTTTACTTTCCAGGTAGTGGGGAAAACCTGTGTATATTTTTCTTACTTCTTTATCCCTAATTTCTAAAACAGAGAATAAACACGAGAGTTTAAAACAAAACATCTTTCATCAGATCTAAGTTTACTAAGCATTTCTCCTTTTTAGAAAGACTTTGTCTCTTTTTTTTCTTTCTTTTGAATTTCTAAATTATAATATCCTTTATATTTGGACTGAAATTACCTTTTAGGAAAAGCTGAACTTATTCAGTCTGGGAAAAATAAGAATGATATACTAGGGAAAGAGGATATGAAAAACAAGTTTTATATTTACCTGAAGAAATGTGAAAATAACATGATGCTAGTCCTATAATATTGGTTTTATTGGTAGATACTTAAAATGTGATATTGTTGCTTTTGGAAACCAAGAATGATTTGCTTTCAAAGAGTAACCAATAAACTTTTAGGGTAAATGAAAACCTGACTCACATATGTAGTATTGACATATTAAATGAAAGAACGCTTGATTATTTTAGAAGTTATATAGACACAATTGCAGATCTTATGAGAAGTGTCTCTTTTTTACAAGCCACAATCTGAATTTTAAAATATCAGTACAACAAAAGTAGAGTAGCCAGATAACTTATCCTAGCTCTATAAATTTCTGTTATATTTGGTAGGTGGTTTCCAATGCTTACAGGGCTTAAAAAATATATTTTAGCTTCAAGACAGATGATAATAACTTAACAATTGGTATGCCAATCTAGTGATTTCTACCTTTATGTCACTGGCCTGAACAGTGTCAAATATTTTAAGTTCAAATCCAAGAGTAGCAAAGAGGTTAATACTTTGAACTGCAATCTTTGCCATATAAAATAAAATTGAGGTTGTGAGTAAGGAAGGAAGGGGGAAGTAGTTATTGGGCAAACAATTATCTATGTTTGCTGCAATATCTCAATAAATGATAATTATCAATAATAATAATAGCAAATATTATTAACCCTTTTTATAGGTGAGGAAGCTAGACTGATTGAATGGTTAAGTGACTTGTCTTAGGTCACAGAGCTAATGGGTGCTATAGCCATACCAGTTTTTGAACCTGGCAGCCTGCCTCCAGACTGTGCTCTAAACTATTTTACCAAAGAAGTTCAAAAGTGCATGAATAGTCTTAAAGCACATGCATGTACATTTGTATATTTTAGGGCTAAAGATCACACTTTAGCTGGTGTCAAGAATGTAAAGCTCTTTGGGAAAAGCCATTACATGTTTTAATTTACTTTTTTAACTCTTTAAAAGTCTCTTAAATTATTTTAAAGAACAAATTTTTAACTGAAATAATGAAATGAAGGGCACATGGAGTCAAATTGAAAATATAGTAATATTCACAGATGCAGTATGAAAATACAAAAGGGATGCAATAAAAAGAAAGTCTTTCTCTTACCCTAGACTCCAAGTTTCTGGAGGCAATCACTGTTCTGTAGAGACAGTTATTATTCCCATATATCCAAACTTGCTTTCTTCCTTTCAATAACTGACCATCTAACTTTACCTGGCCACATGGGTGCTTGGCTCAACACTATTCTTTCTAGCCTTCCTTATAGCTAGGTGTGGGCATTTGACTAAACCCCAGCCAATGGGATATTAGTGGTGTGATGTGTGTAAATTCCAAATTATGTCTTTTAAAAAGGAACATGATTTACAATCTGTTTATTCTCCTTTCATGGGCTATAAAGTGACTGAAGTGGCGGTGTCCACCTAAATTATGCAGACAGTGGCAAATGGAATTGTTCCTGGATTAACGAGAATTCACCCAACTCCTATCTTTAGCTCAGCTCTGGACTGTTATTCAGGAGAGAATAAATTTTTCCCCTCTTTGAGTTTATGCACAGACTAATTTGCTGAAACAAAGGTTCACCAAAATAAAAATAACATTTCTTTTGTCACTAATTCCTAAACTTACTTCTTAGTTCATTTGAGAAAGACTAATGATAATACATAAATAAATGTTTTGGCTTCATAAATATCTTGGAATTTTCTAAGCCTTAAATTTCCAGCAGGAAACACTGTTGATCAAATTTCTCATATGTCAACACTCTTTGTTAAGAGATAAGGTTTATTTTAACATGTTCTTTTCTCAAAGATAAAATGTGAAGAAGCAGAAGTTAATAAATTTGATGGATTTTGATTTTCTGGATGAAAGTATTCCTTTAATGCTTTTAGGGTAGATATAGTGTAGACACTAGATAAAGACTGGGCACTGTTTTTGTTTTTTTTTTTAATCTTTGTACATAGAACAATCAAAGGTTCTTTTTTTTTTTTTTAATGTCTGAAACATTTATATTAACATATTTCCATACATATTTCCATACAAATACAAATATAAGATTTTTAGAAATTTCATGTAATGTCTGAAACATTTATATTAACATATTTCCATACATATTTCCATACAAATACAAATATAGGATTTTTAGAAATTTCATGTAATGTCTGAAACATTTATATTAACATATTTCCATACAAATAACCCAATGAAAGTTTAGTATTAGTTGTTTTGTTTGTTTTTTTATACTGCAGGTTCTTATTAGGCATCAATTTTATACACATCAGTGTATACATGTCAATCCCAATCGCCCAATTCAGCACACCACCATCCCCATCTCACCGCAGTTTTCCCCCCTTGGTGTCCATATGTCCATTCTCTACATCTGTGTCTCAACTTCTGCCCTGCAAACTGGCTCATCTGTACCATTTTTCTAGGTTCCACACACATGCATTAATATACGATATTTGTTTTTCTCTTTCTGACTTACTTCACTCTGTATGACAGTCTCTAGATCCATCCACGTCTCAACAAATGACTCAATTTCGTTCCTTTTTATGGCTGAGTAATATTCCATTGTATATATGTACCACAACTTCTTTATCCATTCGTCTGTTGATGGGCATTTAGGTTGCTTCCATGACCTGGCTATTTAATAGTGCTGCAATGAACATTGGGGTGCATGTGTCTTTTTGAATTACAGTTTTCTCTGGGTATATGCCCAGTAGTGGGATTGCTGGGTCATATGGTAATTCTATTTTTAGTTTTTTAAGGAACCTCCATATTGTTCTCCATAGTGGCTGTATCAATTTACATTCCCACCAACAGTGCAAGAGGTTTCCCTTTTCTCCACACCCTCTCCAGCATTTGTTGTTTGTAGATTTTCTGATGATGCCCATTCTAACAGGAGTGAGGTGATACCTCATTGTAGTTTTGATTTGCATTTCTCTAATAATTAGTGATGTTGAGCATCTTTTCATGTGCTTCGTGGCCGTCTGTATGTCTTCTTTGGAGAAATGTCTATTTAGGTCTTCTGCCCATTTTTGGATTGGGGTGTTTGTTTCTTTGATATTGAGCTGAATGAGCTGTTTATATATTTTGGAGATTAATCCTTTGTCCGTTGATTCATTTGCAAATATTTTCTCCCATTCTGAGGGTTGTCTTTTCGTCTTGTTTATGGTTTCCTTTGCTGTGCAAAAGCTTTGAAGTTTCATTAGGTCCCACTTGTTTATTTTTGTTTTTATTTCCATTACTCTAGGAGGTGGATCAAAAAAGATCTTGCTGTGATTTATGTCAAAGAGTGTTCTTCCTATGTTTTCCTCTAAGAGTTTTATAGTGTCCAGTCTTATATTAAGGTCTCTAATCCATTTTGAGTTTATTTTTGTGTATGGTGTTAGGGAGTATTCTAATTTCATTCTTTTACATGTAGCTGTCCAGTTTTCCCAGCACCACTTATTGAAGAGACTGTCTTTTCTCCATTGTATATCTTTGCCTCCTTTGTCATAGATAAGTTGACCATAGGTGCGTGGGTTAATCTCTGGGCTTTCTATCTTGTTCCATTGATCTATGTTTCTGTTTTTGTGCCAGTACCATATTGTCTTGATTACTGTAGCTTTGTAGTATAGTCTGAAGTCAGGGCGTCTGATTCCTCCAGCTCCATTTTTTTGCCTCAAGACTGCTTTGGCTATTCGGGGTCTTTTGTGTCTCCATACAAATTTTAAGATGATTTGTTCTAGTTCCGTAAAAAATGCCATTGGTAATTTGATAGGGATTGCATTGAATCTGTAGATTGCTTTGGGTAGTATACTCATTTTCACAATGTTGATTCTTCCAATCCAAGAACATGGTATATCTCTCCATCTGTTGGTATCATCTTTAATTTCTTTCATCAGTGTCTTATAGTTTTCTGCATACAGGTCTTTTGTCTCCCTAGGTAGGTTTATTCCTAGGTATTTTATTCTTTTTGTTGCAATGGTAAATGGGAGTGTTTCCATAATTTCTCTTTCAGATTTTTCATCATTAGTGTATAGGAATGCAAGAGATTTCTGTGCATTAATTTTGTATCCTGCAACTTTACCATATTCATTAATTAGCTCTAGCAGTTTTCTGGTGGCAGTTTTAGGATTCTCTATGTATGTATAGTATCATGTCATCCGCAAACAGTGACAGTTTTACTTCTTCTTTTCCAATTTGTATTCCTTTTATTTCTTTTTCTTCTCTGATTGCCGTGGCTAGGACTTCCAGAACTATGTTGAATAATAGTGGTGAGAGTGGACATCCTTGTCTCGTTCCTGATCTTAGAGGAAATGCTTTCAGTTTTTCACCATTGAGAATGATGTTTGCTGTGGGTTTGTCATATATGGCCTTTATTATGTTGAGGTAGGTTCCCTCTATGCCCACTTTCTGGAGAGTTTTTATCAGAAATGGGTGTTGAATTTTGTCAAAAGCTTTTTCTGCATCTATTGAGATGATCATATGGTTTTTATTCTTCAATTTGTTAATATGGTGTATCACATTGATTGATTTGCGTACATTGAAAAATCCTTGCATCCCTGGGATAAATCCCACTTGATCGTGGTGTATGATCCTTTTAATGTGTTGTTGGATTCTGTTTGCTAGTATTTTGTTGAGGATTTTTGCATCTATATTCATCAGTGATATTGGTCTGTAATTTTCTTTTTTTGTAGTGTCTTTCTCTGGTTTTGGTATCAGGGTGATGGTGGCCTCATAGAATGAGTTTGGGAGTGTTCCTTCCTCTGCAATGTTTTGGAAGAGTTTGAGAAGGATGGGTGTTAGCTCGTCTCTAAATGTTTGATAGAATTCACCTGTGAAGCCATCTGGTCCTGGACTTTTGTTTGTTGGAAGATTTTTAATCACAGTTTCAATTTCATTACTTGTGATTGGTCTGTTCATATTTTCTGTTTCTTCCTGGTTCAGTCTTGGAAGGTTATACCTTTCTAAGAATTTGTCCATTTCTTCCAGGTTGTCCATTTTATTGGCATAAAGTTGCTTGTAGTAGTCTCTTAGGATGCTTTGTATTTCTGCAGTGTCTGTTGTAACTTCTCCTTTTTCATTTCTGATTTTATTGATTTGAGTCCTCTCCCTCTTTTTCTTGATGAGTCTGGCTAATGGCTTATCAATTTTGTTTATCTTCTCAAAGAACCAACTTTTAGTTTTATTGATCTTTGCTATTGTTTTCTTTGTTTCTATTTCATTTATTTCTGCTCTGATCTTTATGATTTCTTTCCTTCTGCTAACTTTGGGTTTTGTTTGTTCTTCTTTCTCTAGTTTCTTTAGGTGTAAGGTTAGATTGTTTACTTGAGATTTTTCTTGTTTCTTTAGGTAGGCTTGTATAGCTATAAACTTCCCTCTTAGAACTGCTTTTGCTGCATCCCATAGGTTTTGGGTCGTCGTGTTTTCATTGTCATTTGTCTCTAGGTATTTTTTATTTCCTCTTTGATTTCTTCAGTGATCTCTTGGTTATTTAGTAACGTATTGTTTAGCCTCCATGTGTTTGTCTTTTTTACGTTTTTTTCCCTGTAATTCATTTCTAATCTCATAGCGTTGTGGTCAGAAAAGATGCTTGATATGATTTCAATTTTCTTAAATTTACTGAGGCTTGATTTGTGACCCAAGATGTGATCTATCCTGGAGAATGTTCCGTGCGCACTTGAGAAGAACGTGTAATCTGCTGTTTTTGGATGGAATGTCCTATATATATCAATTAAATCTATCTGGTCTATTGTGTCATTTAAAGCTTCTGTTTCCTTATTTATTTTCATTTTTGATGATCTGTCCATTGGTGTAAGTGAGGTGTTAAAGTCCCCCACTATTATTGTGTTACTGTCGATTTCCTCTTTTATAGCTGTTAGCAGTTGCCTTATGTATTGAGGTGCTCCTATGTTGGGTGCATATATATTTATAATTGTTATATCTTCTTCTTGGATTGATCCCTGGATCATTATGTAGTGTCCTTCCTTGTCTCTTGTAACATTCTTTATTTTAAAGTCTATTTTATCTGATATGAGTATAGCTACTCCAGCTTTCTTTTGATTTCCATTTGCATGGAATATCTTTTTCCATCCCCTCACTTTCAGTCTGTATGTGTCCCTAGGTCTAAAGTGGGTCTCTTGTAGACAGCATATATATGGGTCTTGTTTTTGTATCCATTCAGCCAGTCTATGTCTTTTGGTTGGGGCATTTAATCCATTCATGTTTAAGGTAATTATCGATATGTATGTTCCTATGACCATTTTCTTAATTGTTTTGGGTTTGTTTTTGTAGGTCCTTTTCTTCTCTTGTGTTTCCCACTTAGAGAAGTTCCTTTAGCATTTGTTGTAGAGCTGGTTTGGTGGTGCTGAATTCTCTTAGCTTTTGCTTGTCTGTAAAGCTTTTGATTTCTCCATCATATGTAAATGAGATCCTTGCCGGGTAGAGTAATCTTGGTTGTAGGTTCTTCCCTTTCATCACTTTAAGTATATCATGCCACTCCCTTCTGGCTTGCAGAGTTTCTACTGAGAAATCAGCTGTTAACCTTATGGGAGTTCCCTTGTATGTTATTTGTCGTTTTTCCCTTGCTGCTTTCAATAATTTTTCTTTGTCTTTAATTTTTGCCACTTTGATTACTATGTGTCTTGGCGTGTTTCTCCTTGGGTTTATTCTGTGTGGGACTCTCTGCGCTTCCTGGACTTGGGTGGCTATTTCCTTTCCCATGTTAGGGAAGTTTTCGACTATAATCTCTTCAAATATTTTCTCTGGTCCTTTCTCTCTCTCTTCTCCTTCTGGGACCCCTATAATGCGAATGTTGTTGCGTCTAATGTTGTCCCAGAGGTCTCTTAGGCTGTCTTCATTTCTTTTCATTCTTTTTTCTTTAGTCTGTTCCACAGCAGTGAATTCCACCATTCTGTCTTCCAGGTCACTTATCCGTTCTTCTGCCTCAGTTATTCTGCTATTGATTCCTTCTAGTGTAGTTCTCATTTCAGTTATTGTATTGGTCATCTCTGTTTGTTTGTTCTTTAATTCTTCTAGGTCTTTGTTAATCATTTCTTGCATCTTCTCAATCTTTGCCTCCATTCTTATTCCGAGGTCCTGGATTATCTTCACTATCATTATTCTGAATTCTTTTTCTGGAAGGTTGCCTATCTCCACTTCATTTAGTTGTTTTTCTGGGGTTTTTTCTTGTTCCTTCATCTGGTACATAGCCCTCTGCCTTTTCATCTTCTCTATCTTTCTGTAACTGTCTCAAAGGTTCTTATATTATCTAAGTGAAGAGGACAATTTGGCTTTGTGGGGTGTGTGTGTGTGTGTGTGTGTGTGTGTGATTTTTTGTAGATGTTTTAATATTAAGTGACCAAAACAAGACAAATATCTCCCTGCTGAGATTTGTTTCTTCTTCTTTTAGTCAGTTTTATTAATACAGTTCTGGAGATTACTTTTCAGTTCAAATGAGTTTTAAACAGCAAATTGAGTGACAGAATTTGAATTGGTTAGAACAACATTTGTTACTAAGCTGACTTCCAAGCCAGTTGGTCTTGCCTTCTACTATTTCCCACTTTCCTATGCAGAGAGAATGCAAACACTTTTTCTTAATGTTCTCTGAGATCCTGCATAAACTCCACAGAAAACAAGGAGGAAATGTAAAACAGGGATCAAAATATGTTCAATATCTTTTTATGTACCTTTTTATTTCCTTTCATCTCTGTTTCTTTAAAGTTTTCATTACATGAGTTAGTGTTTATTTTTGTAGTGGATGCAGTTGTTTTTCATATACAACCAAACACCTTGCAGAAAGGAAAAAAACTAGTTCAAGGTCAGTGCAGGATTATAAAGACTAATTAAAGAAACCATAAGGAAAACAAGAACCTAAAGGCACATGGCTGTTTTATCCTAGTTCAGAAGATGAAAATCTCTTTTAGTTTCTCTTTTAGTGTTTGTTCTGTTCATAATTTACTAAAATTGATTGGCAAGGCTGGTTGAGAAAGTAAGATTAAACTCCTTTTTTATTTTCCTATGGGTTCATATTTATTGGAGAGTAAAATGTTTATATTTGATGAGCATAATAGAGAATATTCCATAGCTCCAGAATATGTTATTTAGAACTGAGTCATTTTTCACACCCCCTGATACTGCTGGTAGTTGAACATATAAAGTTGAGGGAGGGAAGTCAGTCACACTGAAGCTTCTGAAGCAAATGTCAGTCTCAAATTTTGAAGAGTTACTTCATGTGTTTTAAACATGTGGTTTAAAAAAAGGAAATATAAAAAGATCTCAACAGTCTTTCTATGTACATTTTGGCTCAAAGTATGGAAATTTCTGGGTGAGTTTAAATACTTTTAATGACTTTTACCCTTCTGTTGCCATGTAGGAACATGAACCTATTATAAAGCTTCCGCCTGGTTTCCACTAAAGTCAGAAGGCTACCATCTTTATCCAGAGGTTTTTTTTTTACAGGGTAAGAAGTTAACCTGCCACATTCATTATCTCCACCATCTGCTCATCTCTGCCTCTCTCCCCTGTGACCACTGCCACCACTGCCCACCATGCCACGCAGCATTCCTTAGAGCTTTTAAGTGAGTTTAAGAGAGCCATTTGCTTATAGATCAAAAGTTAGCAATAGTGCACATTAGTGAGTAAAGGAGTTTTCTGTAATTTATTTGTCTCTCTCTTGTTCTCTGTATTTTCTGTAATTTGTCTGTCCTACATCTCTTACTATAGTGCCTCCATTTCTCAGTTTTTCTCAGTGGGAGTTCTACTGGCAATTTGGGTGAGACAGTGCTCTATTTAAGTGCAGAATGTTGCTTCTCAATTTTTGACATTTAGCAACCCTGGCTCCCACTCACTGAATGTTGTAGCACTTCCTAGCCATTGTGAAAATCAAAAACATTTCCTCACATTTCCAATACCTTCTAGGAAGCTAGTTACCAGCCTTTGTTGAGGACCATTGTTAGACTAAAGCTCCACAAGGATACTGGTAGGATATATGTATTTCTACTATTCAAGCATTAATGTCTACTCTGTGGGTAGTATTGTGACAGATGTGGAAGCATATAAAAGTCAAGACCTGCAAGCAAGACAATCAGTGAACAAACTGGGGCTCCCAATTTATTCACACTGTAGTAATTCTCACATGAAATAAATATATAGGTTTTTAAATCATCTGCAGTTGCTCTGGTTTTCCATAAGAGCTGTAATCCACTGGATAACAGAAAGAAATTCAGTTTCATTTTATGATCTCACTGTAATCAACAATGTCAGTGACTTTCTATATAACCCAAACTTTTCTTAGGTGCCTCAGGAAAAACACTCAGTCTTTTTAGATTTGCTCCATTGCCAGGAAGTGCTTGGATATATATGGAAAGGAAGGCTGATGGCATCAACTTGGCAGCAGAGAAGATGAAGCCCTCTGATCATCCTGTTGCTGTTTAGATAGTCTTTGTAGGTCTGCTCCTAGGACTGATTCCTGCTACATTGCAACTGAGTGTTTTTAGCTATTTGGATAAACATGTAATCTTCCAGGTGAAGCTCAGGGCTCTGGCACCATTGGTCTTTGAGCTTGAAGTCCCCGCAAGAGATAGCCTCTTTTCTCTGGGTCTAGGGAGGTTTTTTTTTAACGTTCTTTTTTCCACATATGCAAAGACTTGGTCTCTACACATAGGCCATGGAAAGACAGAAGGACTGTTTCAGTTTTACCTGTCTACCTCCCTTGCAATACTGCCTTAGTTCTGATGCCCGGGTGCTGGGTTGGAAATGTCAGTGTGCAAACTTGTAGAGGTTTACTCTCTTACCTTGCTAGTACCTGTGTATTCTTGGCCACCTCTGTACTTCCCCTGGAGTTTCTAAGTGTTACCCTCCTCCTACATCTTACCCCAAATTCCTTGGGACTGCAAGGGGTGGGAAATTTCCTCCTTCCTCTTCCTTTCTAGACCATCCCTATATAAATTGTGAAGTGTGCCAAGCATCTGTTTCAACAATACCAGGATTTGAAACATATTTTTTGCTGTAATATTTTATTTTGAGCAAAAGTAGGTGAATATTAACTATTTTTTCTATTTCTATTCCTCTTACTGATATTAGTAAACTCATCCCTGGGCAAATGGCTACATTTGGCTTTTAGAGGAGAAACTTGTATTAGGGAAATGCATATATATGCAGATGTATATATGGAAACTTGTGTATAGAGAAAAGCATACAGATTTATTTTTATGTTATTAGCAATGTGTAACAGCCATGTATGTATATAATTATGTATCATTGAGTAGATCAAGTGTTATCTGTGGGAGTTATGGAATATGGGAAAATTAAATCTGACATATAAGTATGGTATGGAATCTGATACATAGGTATGGTGTGAATGTAAAAGGAGAGAGGTGACACAATTACCACTGCATATGTATATTTGCATTTCTGATAACATAATATAATCTTAAACTGCCTGAAGAGTAACTATTTATATAAAGGGGTATAAAGGCACAAAAGTAACCATTATAAGGGCCTTTTTAATTCTCTCCCCAAAATGTCATAGAAAATCTCTACAAACATGTCAAAATAAGAAAGACAAGATATAAAACTAAGGAAGACCTTCTGCTCTTTGTAGTAATTATTTTACTATTGTTATTAAAAAACATTCTTTTCTAATTATTTGGTGGTTTCCTTGTATGCTAGTGCTTACTAGAGGAAGTGTGGTGCCCAAAGGTTTATAAGATTTTTTTAAGAGAGAAAAGTTAAAATTGGAAAAAAATATTTAGTTCTCCAAATAACTTACTTTCCCCTCTGCAAATTGGAAAAAGGTGATCCTCATTCAGTTTTAACCTCTCTAGAGATTGTGAATTATTAGGGTTTCCAGAGAATAGATTGAGAACCGCTAAGATTGTAAAGTCTGTCCTCAGCAATTGCTTATTTTAAATTAAAGAACATTGTTGCTTTGTTTTCTTTTTTCCACTTAATTTGGTAATAACCCTGTAAAAAATAATGTTTATTTTTAGCCATCAATTTAGATGTAAATTGTGGTTTAGGAAATATGATTTTTTTCAAGAATTTTCCATAGGTATGTTTTTTATTTACCTGTTTAGAATCTGAGGTATTACATATTAAAAGTGTTATGTATTTTCAGGACTATTACCACATTTCAGATTTTCCTCATTAACTCATAAAGTTTAACTGGATCATGTTAAGAAGGTATATGTGATAGGCAGAATAATGTCTTCCAAAAGAAGTCCATGTTCTAATACCCTATACCTGTGTACATATTCAGTTACATAGAATAGGGGAATTAAAGCTACTATTCATCTGACTTGGAGATGGGGAGATTATTCTGGATTATATGGATTGTCCCAATGTAATCACAAAGGTCCTTAAATGTGTAAGAGGGGCAAGAGAGTGGTGCTTTGTGAGAAGGACTTGACAGGCAATTGCTGGCTTTGAAACCGAAGAAAAAAACAAGACAAGGAATGTGAGCAGCCTCTAGAGGCTGAAAAAAGCAAGAAAATAGAGCCTACAGTCTCCAGAAAGGAATGCAGCCCTGCCAAAACCTTGATTTTTACCACAACAGGATCCATTTTGAATTTCTGACCTCCACAACTGTAAAATGATAAATTTGTGTGATTTTAAGCCATTGAGTTTTTGAAATTTGCTACAGCAACAGTAGAACCTAATAGTGTGTTATTCAAGTAAGAGTATTTGACTTGTGTAGGTATCTAAAACTGAGTTGCAGTTCTTCCTTTTCGTTGAGTATCTTTGAGCAATTTATTAAAATTCTGTAATGATATATATCCTCACTTCTGAAATGGGAAGGGTAACTATTACTTTTCAGGATATAAAAGTAAGTAAAATAATATATGCTTTTTGTCTTAAAATCTGAGATAAGTGTTAAACACTTAATGTAGGCTAGATACTATTTTATAGACTCTGGAAATCAAAATTATTAAGAAAAAATAAAGCCTCAGGTTTTAAGGGATTTATATTCTAATCTAGAAGACAGACAATAGAATGAACAAATCAAAATAGAAATGATATTATTATCATAGAAATAATAGCAAATCCTTGGGAAAATGCCAAGAGATGTACCAAAAAAATCATTTGGGAGGTTATATCTGAGGTGGATCTTGAAAGATGAATAAAATTTTGCAAAATGAATGTTAATACATCTGGACTATCATCACTCCATCTTAAGGCTGAATTTTAGTTTGCAGTATATTTTTTAATAATGTTAAGAAAATATTTATTCCTTAAAGTATTTTTAAAAATCAGGAATAATTTTAAATTTTATCAAAAAAATTTTGGTATCTGTTGAAATAATTAAAGATTATTTCTCCTTCCAGAGAAAAGGGAACACTCCTGCACTGTTGGTGGGAATGTAAATTGATACAGCCACTATGGAGAACAGTAGGAGGTTCCTTAAAAAACTAAAAATAGAGCTACCATATGACCCAGCAGTCCCACTACTGGGCATATACCCTGAGAAAACCATAATTCACAAAAAGACATGTACCACAATATTCATTGCAACATTGTTTACAAAAGCCAGGACTTGGAAGCAACCTAAATGTACATCGAGAGATGAATGGATAAAGAAGATGTGGCACATATGTGCAATGGAATATTACTCAGCCATAAAAAGGAACGAAATGGAGTTATTTGTAGTGAGGTGGATGGACCTAGATTCTGTCATACAGAATGAAGTAAGTCAGAAAGAGAAAAACAAATACCATATGCTTATGCATACACATGGAATCTAAAAAAATGGTACTGATGAACCTAGTGGCAGGGCAGGAATAAAGATACAGATGTAGAGAATGGACTTGAGGACATGGGAGTGGGTAGGGGAAGCTGGGACGAAGTGAGAGAGTAGCACTGACATATATACACTACCAAATGTAAAATAGATAGCTAGTGGGAAGCTGGTGCATAGCACAGGGAGATCAGCTCAATGCTTTGTGACAACCTAGAGGGGTGAGATAGGGAGAGTGGGAGGGAGGCTCAAGAGGACGGGATATGGGCCTGTATGTATACATATAGCTGATTCACTTTGTTGTACAGCAGAAACTAACAAAACATTGTAAAGCAATTATATTCCAATAAAGATGTAAAAAAAAAAAAGATTATTTCTCCTTCTAGTATAGCAATTCTGGGGTGAACCTCTGTGCAATTTACAAATAATATAATTGCTTAATTCTTGTAAAGTTTTTTTCTTTTAAAACAGTGTTGAGGTATATTTTACCACAAGTAAAATGTATCTATTTTAAGTGCAAATTTTGATCAATCTAACTAGAGGGTTATCAATTTTATAAATCTTTTCAAAGAACCAGCTTTAGGTGTCATTGATTTTTCTCGTTTGTCCATATTCTATTACATTGATTTCAGCTCTGACCTTTATTATTCCCTTTCTTTTACTTATTAAGTTTCAATTTTGCTCTTCATCTTCTAGCTTCTTAGATAATTTACTTCAGATCTTTCTTTCTAAAACAAATATTTAAAGTCATATGTAATCCTCTAAATGTGCTTTAGCTGTATCTCACAGATTTTGATATCTTGTATTTTTATTACTGTTCAGTTGATAATATTTTATAATTTCCCTTATTATTTATTTGTTAACCATGATTTGTTATCAAGGTATTGTTTAATTTACAAAAACTGGGAATTGTCCAAGTATCGTTTTTCCTCAATACTTATTTTAGAATATACATACAGTAAAACTCATTTTGGTGTACGGTTCTATGAGTTTTACCAAATGCTTGGAGCCATGTAAATATCACCATCAAGCTACAGAACAATTTCATCACCCTCCCCAAATTCCCTTGTGCTTACCCTTTGTAATCAATGTCTCTCTCCACTCCTACCCTTTTTTCTGTTGATATAACTTTGCAATTTGAGAATTCAAGATGAATTTTGCTTTGGTTCGCTGCTAGTTACTGCCTTTTTACTTTCATCCAAGACTCAGTTACCAAGATGAGAAAATACCTTGACTGCAATTTTGGTATCAGTTTAATACTCTAGTGTCCAGCCACATCTTGTTTTTTACCCCTGACTCTTTCCCCTGTTATCTCCAGTCTGCCAACCATTTGATTTTTTTAAAATTTTGGTTATTTTATGTTTCAGTTCCAAAATTTCCATTTGGTTCTTTTTATACTTATTATTTCTATGATGAGACATTCTGTTTTCCCATTCATTTCAAGACTGATCATTCTTATTTATTGGAGCATGGGTATAATAGCTGTTTTAAAGTTTAAAGTCTTTGAAAATTCCAACATCTTTGTTGTCTCGGGGTTGGTATGTGCTGATTATCTTTTTCTTTGACATACATTGAAATTTCCTGATTCTTTGTGTATATATTGAATAATTTTGGATTGTATTCTATACACTTTGAATTTTGTTATGTGAATCTAGATCTTGTTTAAATCCTCTGGAGAATATAGATTTTGCTTTTGTTCTTATTTTAACATGCATTTGACCCAGCTAAGTTCAGGTTGCAAGTCCTTACCTACCTTCTGTAAACTGTTTGTTCAATGTCAGCTTATTTTTCAAAATCTTTCAATAGTAATTGGGTCTATCTAATATGTTTGCTATCTTGTGGCTAGTCTTGGATCTGGGAAGTATTTTATCCCATAGTTATGTTCTTAAAACTTTGATGTGCTCCTTAGGGTCAGTTCCACCCAGGTACAGCTCAAGGCTGAGCCCAGGAATTCATCTATAATTTTACAGAGTCACTTTCTTGATGTTTTTCTCCACCTAATATCCCCTACATCTTTTGGCCCCTAGGTACTCCTTTTTCTGGTCTTCTGGCTAGAAAGTCAGGGCTTTAGTTTACGTGCTTCGTCATACACTTCTTGAAGCTGTATCTGCATCTGAGGCCCTGAGGAGAGAAGATATAAAGGGGAATAAGCAGTGGGATTTTTCAGATGCTCTTGAGATCACAATTCTACTGCTCTAAGAGAAGGATTTCCACTCTTTGTGGTGGTTTGTGCTTGTCCAGAAACCACTGCCATTACTGTTAGCATTGCCATGAGATTTCCTGGTTGTTGGGCTGTGAGAGAAAGGAAGAAACAAAAAGTCCAGGGTTTTTTTCCCCACTCCTTCTTCCACTCTTAGTATCCTTTTTTTTTTTTTTCTTTCTGTCTTTTGACATGAAACATAGGGCTTCACTTGAGATTCTTTGTCTTTACCTGGTATGTGTTTCCAGCTTGTGGGCTGCCTTTGAGTTCAGGCTGGGAGATATTTGAGAAAGAAAAAACTAACTTCTGGTTCAGTGACACTTTGAGTTCTGGTTTCATTTACTAGTCCACTTGCTACAATTTACCTTTCAGAATCTTAACATAGATATTCCATGAATTGTCTCCTGAGTTTTAGTTGTATTCAAGGGCATTGTAAGGGTAGAAAGTATTATGACTGGAACTGGAACCTGAAGTCATTTAAAAAGACTTAGTAAAGAGAGACAGTGATAAAGAGGAGAGGCAGTAAACTCATAGAAAAAAGATGAAAAGGAAGCTGGAAATGCTAGAAAATAATGAAGAAAGAAGTAAGCAATTACAGAAATAAAAACCATTATCAGAAGATATTACCATTTCTATAAATAGGTAAAATTTAGCATCTTCAAGGAACTAAGGTTGAAAGGACTGATAAAGGGGTAAAAGAACATTGAAGAACTTGAAGGACACTGTGTGGTAGCTGTAGCTTGTTCACTAGTTTGAATTTACATTATCGGTACTAAGAGGAAGTACTATAAGGAAAAACGGAGGTTTTATGTGGGCAAGTAGAGGCGAGAACTTGTGAAACCAGAATATGTTTTTATTAAAGTGATTCCATCTTTACTGTCCAGTGAGGTCGATGAAGAGGTTGATTATAGAAAGGACATATCAAATGGAATTTTGAAGACAGACTTATTCTATTAATAATGTGTTGAGAAATAGTAAAAGTAGATTTAAAATTAGAAATGAATGCAGAAATTTGGCTGCTGAGTAAATGATTTACAATACCAAAGGATGTTTATTTATTAGTTGTAGCAGAAGGTACAGTAAGGCATAGTACATTACTTTAATTCAAATTAGCAAAAGTCTTAAAGATATTTGGTTCATTAAGTACCAATAGAGTTGGGATTATTTCAAGATGGCAGAGTAGAAGGACATGCACTCACATCCTCTTGTGAGAGCACCAAAATCACAACTAACTGCCGAACAGTCATCGACAGGAAGACACTGGAACTCACCAAAAAAGATACCCCACATCCAAAGACAAAGGAGAAGTCGCAATGAGATGGGAGGAGGGGTGCAATCACAATAAAATCAAATCCTATAACCACTGGGCGGGGTGACTCACAAACTGGAGAACAGTTATACCACAGAAGTCCACCCTCTGGAGTGAAGGTTCTGAGACCCACGTCAGGCTTCCCAACCTGGGGGTCTGGCAACGGGAGGAGGAATTCCCAGAGAATCAAACTTTGAAGGCTAGCGGGATTTGATTGCAGGACTTCAGCAGGACTGGGGGAAACAGAGACTCCATTCTTGAGAGGGCACACACAAAGTAGTGTGCACGTTAGGACCGAGGGGGAAGGAGCAGTGACCCCGTAGGAGACTGAACCAGACCTACCTGCTAGTGTTGGAGGGTCTCCTGCAGAGGCAGGGAGTGGCTGTGGCTCACCGTGGGGACAAGGACACTGGCAGCAGAAGTTCTGGGAAGTACTCCTTGGCGTGAGCCCTCTTGGAATCTGCCATTAGCCGCACCAAAGAGCCCATAGGCTCCAGTGTTGGGTTGCCTCAGGCCAAACAACCAACAGGGAGGGAACTCAGCTCCATCCATCAGTAGACAAGTGGATTAAAGTTTTACTGAGCTCTGCCCACCAAAGCAACAGCCAGCTCTACCCACCACCAGTCCCTCCCATCAGGAAGCTGGCACAAGCCTCTTAGATAGCCTCATCCACCAGAGGACAGACAGCAGAAGCAAGAAGAACTACAATCCTGCAGCCTGTGGAACGAAAACCACGTTCACAGAAAGATAACAAAATGAAAAGGCAGAGGACTATGTACCAGATGAAGGAACAAGATAAAATTCCAGAAAAACAACTAAATAAAGTGGAGATAGGCAACCTTCCAGAAAAAGAATTCAGAATAATGACAGTGAAGATGATCCAGGCCCTCGGAAAAAGAATGGAGGCAAAGGTCGAGAAGATGCAAGAAATGTTTAACAAACACCTAGAAGACTTAAAGAACAAACACCTAGAAGAATTAAAGAACAAACAAACAGAGATGAACAATACAATAACTGAAATGAAAAATACACTAGAAGGAATCAATAGCAGAATAACTGAGGCAGAAGAACGGATAAGTGACCTGGAAGACAGAATGGTGGAATTCACGCCTGTGGAACAGAATAAAGAATGAAAAGAAATGAAGACAGCCTAAGAGACCTCTGGGACAACATTAAACACACTGACATTCACATTATAGGGGTCCCAGAAGGAGAAGAGAGAGAGAAAGGACTGAGAAAATATTTGAAGAGATTATGGTCAAAAACTTCCCTAACATGGGAAAGGAAGTAGCCACCCAAGTCCAGGAAATGCAGAGAATTCCAGGCAGTATAAACCCAAGGAGAAACATGCTGAAACACATAGTAATCAAATTGACAAAAATTAAAGACAAAGAAGAATTATTAAAAGTGACAAGGGAAAAATGACAAATAACATACAAGGGAACTCCCATAAGGTTAACAGCGGATTTCTCAGCAGAAACTCTACAAGCCAGAAGGGAGTGGCACGATATATTTAAAGTGTTGAAAGGGAAGAAACTACAATCAAGATTACTCTACCCAGCAAGGATCTCATTCAGATTTGACAGAGAAATCAAAAGCTGTACAGACAAGCAAAAGCTAAGAGAATTCAGCACCACCAAACCAGCTTTACAACAAATGCTAAAGGAAGTTCTCTGAGTGGGAAACACAAGAGAAGAAAAGGACCTATAAAAACAAACCAAAAACAATTAACAAAATGGTAATAGGAACATACATATCGACAATTCCCTTAAATGTGAATGGATTAAATGCTCCAACCAAAAGATACAGGCTCATTGAATGGATACAAAAGAACAGCCATATATATGCTGTCTACAAGAGACCGACTTCAGACCTAGGGGCACATACAGACTGAAAGTGAGGGGATGGAAAACGATATTCCATGCAAATGGAAATCAAAAGAAAGCTGGAGTAGCAATACTCATATCAGAAAAAATAGACTTTAAACTGAAGAATGTTACAAGAGACAAGGAAGGACACTACATAATGATCAAGGGATCAAACCGAGAAGAAGATATAACAATTGTAAATATATATGCACCCAACATAGGAGCACCTCAATACATAAGGCAACTGCTAACAGCTGTAAAAGAGGAAATGAACAGTAACATAATAATAGTCGGGGAATTTAACACCTCACTTACACCAAATGACAGATCATCCAGACAGAAAATTAATAAGGAAACACAAGCTTTAAATGACACAGTAGAACAGATAGATTCAATTGATATTTATAGGACATCCCACCCAAAAACATCAGATTACATTTTCTTGTTAAGGGCACACAGAATATTCTCCAGGATAGATCAAATCTTGGGTCACAAATCAAGCCTTGGTAAATTTAAGAAAATTGAAATCATATCAAGCATCTTTTCTGACCACAACAGTATGAGATTAGAAATAAACTATAGTGAAAAAAAACGTAAAAAACACAAATACATCGCTGCTAAATGATACGTTACTAAATAACCAAGAGATCACTGAAGAAATCAAAGAGGAAATCAGAAAACACCTAGAGACAAATGACAATGAAAACACGATGATCCAAAACCTATGGGATGCAGCAAAAGCAGTTCTAAGAGGGAAGTTTATAGCAATACAATCGTACCTCAAGAAACAAGAAAAATCTCAAACAATCTAACCTTACACTTAAAGGAACTAGAGAAAGAAGCACAAACAAAACCCAAAGTTAGTAGAAGGAAAGAAATCATAAAGATCAGAGCAGAAATAAATGAAATAGAAACAAAACAGTAACAATGACCAATAAAACTAAAGACTGGTTCTTTGAGAAGATAAACAAAATTAATAAACGTTTATCCAGACTCATCAAGTAAAAGAGAGAGAGAACTTAAATCAGTGAAATTAGAAATGAAAAAGGAGAACTTACATCGGACACCACAGAAATACAAAACATCATAAGAGACTATGAAAAGCAACTCTTTGTCAATAAAATGGACAACCTGGAAGAAATGGACAAATTCTTAGACAGGTATAACCTTCCAAGACTGAACCAGGAAGAAATAGAAAATATGAACAGACCAATCACAAGTAATGCAATTGAAACGGTGATTAAAAATCTTTCAACAAACAAAAGTCCAGGACCAGATAGTTTCACAGGTGAATTCTATCAAACATTTAGAGAAGAGCTAACACCCATCCTTCTCAAACTCTTCCAAAACATTGCAGAGGAAGGAACACTCCCAAACTCATTCTTTGAGGCCACCATCACCCTGATACCAAAACCAGACAAAGATACTACAAAAAAAATTAGAGACCAATATAACTGATGAATATAGATGCAAAAATCCTCAACAGAATACTAGCAAAAAGAATTCAACAACACATTAAAAGGATCATACACCATGATCAAGTGGAGTTTATCCCAGTAATGCAAGGATTTTTCAATATGTGCAAATCAATCAATGTGATACACCATATTAACAAATTGAAGAATAAAAACCATATGATCATGTCAATAGATGCAGAAAAAGCTTTTGACAAAATTCAATACCCATTTATGATAAAAACTCTCCAGAAAGTGGGCATAGAGGGAAACTTCTTCAACATAATAAAGGCTGTATATGACAAACCCACAGCAAACATCATTCTCAAAGGTGAGAAACTGAAAGCATTTCCTCCAAGACAGGAACAAGACAAGGATGTCCACTTTGCCACTATTATTCAACATGGTTTTGGAAGTCCTAGCCATGGCAATCAGAGAAGAAAAAGAAATAAAAGGAATCCAAATTGGAAAAGAAGAAGTAGAACTATCACTGTTTGCAGATGACATGATACTATGCATAGATAATCCTAAAGATGCCACCAGAAAACTACTAGAGCTAATCAATGAATTTAGTAAAGTTGCAGAATACAAAATTAACGCACAGAAATCTCTTGCATTCCTATACACTAATGATGAAAAATCTGAAAGAGAAATTAAGGAAACACGCCCATTTACCACTGCAACAAAAAGAATAAAATACCTAGGAATAAACCTACCTGGGGAGACCAAAGACCTGTAGGCAGAAAACTATAAGACACTGATGAAAGAAATTAAAGATGATGCCAACAGATGGAGAGATATACCATGTTCTTGGATTGGAAGAATCAATATTGTGAAAATGACTATACTACCCAAAGCAATCTACAGATTCAATGCAATCCCTATCAAATAACCAATAGCATTTTTTACGGAACTAGAACAAAAAATCTTAAAATTTGTATGGAGACACAGAAGACCCCAAATAGCCAAAGCAGTCTTGAGGGAAAAAAATGGAGCTGGAGGAATCAGACTCCCTGACTTCAGACTATACTACAAAGCTACAGTAATCAAGACAATATGGTACTGGCACAAAAACAGAAACATAGATCAATGGAACAAGATAGAAAGCCCAGAGATAAACCCACGCACCCATGGTCAACTAATCTATGACAAAGGAGGCAAGGATATACAATGGAGAAAAGACAGTCTCTTCAGTAAGTGGTGCTGGGGGGCTTCCCTGGTGGCGCAGTGGTTGAGAATCTGCCTGCCAATGCAGGGGACACGGGTTCGAGCCCTGGTCTGGGAGGATCCCACACGCCGCGGAGCAACTAGGCCTGTGAGCCACAATTGCTGAGCCTGCGTGTCTGGAGCCTATGCTCCGCACCAAGAGAGGCCGCGATAGTGAGAGGCCCACGCACTGCGATGAAGAGTGGCCCCCACTTGCCACAACTAGAGAAAGCCCTCGCACAGAAACGAGGACCCAACACAGCCATAAATAAAATAAATAAAAAGAATAAAAGAATAAACAGGAGCTGTTGTTTAAAAAAAAAAAAATAAGTGGTGCTGGGAAAACTGGACAGCTACATGTAAAAGAATGAAATTAGAATACTCCCTAACACCATACACAAAAATAAACTCAAAATGGATTCGAGACCTAAATGTAAGACCGGACTCTATAAAACTCTTAGAGGAAAACATAGGAAGAACACTCTTTGACATAAATCACAGCAAGATCTTTTTCGATCCACCTCCTAGAGTAATGGAAATAAAATCAAAAATAAACAGATGGGACCTAATGAAACTTAAAAGCTTTTGCACAGCAAAGGAAACCATAAACAAGACGAAAAGACAACCCTCAGAATGGGAGAAAATATTTGCAAACGAATCAACGGACAAAGGATTAATCTCCAAAATATATAAACAGCTTATGCAGCTCAATATTAAAGAAACAAACAACCCAATCCAAAAATGGGCAGAAGATCTAAATAGACATTTCTCCAAAGAAGACGTACAGATGGCCAAGAAGCACATGAAAAGCTGCTCAACATCACTAATTATTAGAGAAATGCAAATCAAAACTACAATGAGGTATCACCTCACAGGAGTTAGAATGGGCATTATCAGAAAATCTCCAAACAACAAATGCTGGAAATGGTGTGGAGAAAAGGGAACCCTCTTGCACTGCTGGTGGGAATATAAATTGATACAGCCACTATGGAGAACAGCCTGGGGGTTCCTCAAAAAACTAAAAATAGAACTACCATATGACCCAGCAATCCCACTACTGGGCATATACCCAGAGGAAACCATAGTTCAAAAAGACACATGCACCCCAATGTTCATTGCAGCACTGTTTACAATAGCCAGGTCATGGAAGCAACCTAAATGCCCATCGACAGACAAATGGATAAAGAAGATGTGGTACATATATACAAGGCAATATTACTCAGCCATTAAAAAGGAATGAAATGGGGTCATTTGTAGAGACCTGGATGGACCTAGAGACTGTCATACAGAGTGAAGTAAGTCAGAAAGAGAAAAACAAATACCATATATTAACGCATATATGTGGAATCTAGAAAAATGGTACAGATGAACCAGTTTGCAAGGAAGAAATAGAGACACAGATGTAGAGAATAAACGTATGGACACCAAGGGGGGACAGCGGGGGGTGGGTGGTGGTGGTGGTGGGATGGGATGAATTGGGAGATTGGGATTGACACATATACACTAATATGTATAAAATAGATAACTAATAAGAACCTGCTGTATAAAAGTAATAAATAAAATTAAATTTAAAAAAAGAGTACCAATAGAGTCGATACATATATTTAAAAAGGAGTAATGTGCAAAAAGGAACCTATAGCTTCATTAGTCTTGGCCATTATTTCTTATTCTTGGGCGCAAGAGAGTATTTATAATCATGCTTGAGGGCTGAGACTAAGCACAATAAAGGGTTTTTTTTTTTCTTTACAATATTACCAAAATTAGAATACAATCTATCAATTATTAATTGCAAACAAAATGAATTCTGTTTTGAGTAATCATGGTGTTTCTGTTCTTGGTACTTTATAGTTGTTTTTAGGAACTTATTCCTATTTTTCTCTTTTAGACTTTTAAATCTGGATTTTCTTTTTCTGTGCATCTTGTTTAATTTTTATTCATCTCTACTGTACTGATTTAACTAAATCCACACAGATTTAAACAGTCTTCTTTCTTTTTCCAGATGGTTATTTTTTCTCAGACCTATTTCTTGCTTTTTCAATCCTCTTATTCTTATTGGAACCACTCTTAATGTATTTTATCTTCTGCTTCCCACCCCCACCCCATTTTGTTGTTCCTGGCAAACTATCTCTTGTTTTTAGAAATAAAATAGCTTGTAGGGTCATATTAACTGTCACACATTGACTTTTGGATGAATGACATAATGACACTTTAAGATTTCAATGTAAAATCATCTAGTTGGGATGGAATTAATCTTTAGAGAGTTATCTGTATGTTTGTTTCAATTATTTATGGAATCTGATCATGTTTGACTTAAATATATGCATTTTATTCATATATTAGTGAAAACTAAGATAATAAACTTGAATTACCATGAGATAGAAAGTTAGAATGGATTACTAATAAGACAGAAAGGAGATAAATTTATCTGTATGTCTAAACTCTTGGCTCACATCAGAATCAATGATCATTTACCAGAATTAATTTCTTTTTAATTGTTTCTTCTAACATATTAGTTTGGCATTGGCTTGGGTCTTCCACACACAGATTGGAAATGTCCAACCATCACAGTTCCAATAAACTTCAATTTTAGTGTTGTTTATTGAGCAATAAAATCCTAATATGATCTAGGATGAGTCACAAATCAGTAGGAGACAGATGGGCGTATTTCATTGTGGCTCTGACTTGGATTTTATTTCATGCAAAAATAATACTGAACACTGAAGACACACACAGACACACACACAGACACACACACACACAGACACACACACACACACAGCGCTCCTCTGTCCCAGGTTAATGACTTTAGGGATCTAAAGGAAATATTCAGATTTGAAACATTACCTTATATAATTAGTTTAGTACTGATAAATAAATTGATTTGCCCAATGGAAAAAAATATGTAGGAATTTAGGAACCCTTACTAAGACTTAGGTTACCTTGGTTCTAATTCCTACTCTGTTATGAATTACTCCATTTTGTAAGTTTTGTCAAGTAAGAAATATCATCTCCCTTGGTCTTGCTTTTTACATGTTTAAAATGAGTTTGTGTATATAATTTCTGTGGTTTAATACCCATCTCTAATATACTATAATTCTGTAGAACATGTTATCAAATGTTTGAGGGAATTTTTTTAAATGTTTTTTTTTGAGAGGGCATATATTTCAGTTTTCATTTCATATCCCAGTTTAATATTCTTATTGATTAAGTAATTTTACACCCAGGAAAATACACCTACTAGCCGATAGCTCAGGTGCAGCAATTCTGGGTATAAGCCCAATGAAGTTATGGCAACATTTAATATTATTTTATAAAATGAATAGGAGATGCAATTTTTTCCATACCATTGAAGGCAGGACTTCTATCTAGACTATTTGACTTGGTTTAATTCTATGACAGCCAGAACAATGGCCCCATAAAGATGTCCACATTCTAATCCCCAGAACCTGTGAGTATGTTAACCTCTGTTGCAAAAGCCATTGTGCAGCTGTAACTAAGGTTTCGGACCTTGAGATGGGAAAATTATCCTGCATTATCTGCGTGGGCCCAATCTGATCACATGAAACCTTGAAAGCAGAGAATCTTTCCTAACTGTGGGCAGAGGGAGATGTGACTACAGAAGAATGGTCTGAGAGATATCAATACAATATGGAAAGGATTCAATCCACTGCAGGCTTGCTTTGAAGAGAGGAGGAGGGCCATGAACCAAGGAATGTGTTTCACATCGAATTTGGAAAAAGCAGGAAAATGGATTATCTGCGAGAGGCTCCAGAAAGAAATACAGCCCTACTGACACTGATTTTAGTCCAGTGAAATCTGTATAGGTCTTCTGACCTATAGAACTGTAAGATAACATATTTATATTGCTTAAACTGATAAATATGTGGTGATTTGATGTAACAGCAAGTGAATACTAATACACACACCATGTGTATTTAGGCTGCTAAAGTTATTAGTATCAAGTAAAGAGAAGAGGTATGGTGGATTGGGAACAGTTTTTGCCTCCTCAAATTTAGTAAACATGGGACCCAGAAAACTGATGCATTTGGAAAGCTGAACTTGGAAACAGTAATACAACAAATCATAATTTAATTTCACAGAGGACAATTTCTCCTGACCTCCATAACAAAATGATCACACATAATGCACCATGAAGGATGATCGTCCCAGTTCTCCTTTCCTACTTCTCATAGGTGTTTATCTGCTTACGTTTCATGCACAGAGTTCCTTTACCAGAACCCTCTGCATCTAATCATAAATACATTTTTGCAATTAGAATATGGCCAATAGACCCTTCTTTTCAGGTAATCCTGAAGAAATGTTGAGCCTCTGAACCAGAGGCAGAATGAGTAACCAAGGCCAGTTGTCCTAATATTTCCTAATGTAAATTCTGCAGATCAGTTAGCTCAAATGAAGGCATTCTCTAACATCAGGGTCATCAATCACTTTGTTTTTTGTAACTCATAGTTTGCAGAACATGACTAGATTTTAAGGAAGGATATTGATGTTACAAAGCAAATTGAATAGGAGACAATTCACACTCATCAAAATGATTTGTTATCAGAAGTTTTAGTCAGTTAGTAAAGCTATTCAACAAGTTTTAGAGCAAACATAATATTTGGGAGTGAGGTAATCATAAACAGTAATTTATTATGAAAATGGGGACATTTGGAGGGGTAAAGTTGGCATTACTAATAATATTTTTGCTAGTGTGGAAGGCAAATCAGGATATACAGTGATACTAGTAATGTGAAATTCCAACTTTATTAACAAGTTTTATATAAAACAATAATTCACTAATAAAAATGGGAAATATGTCAAACTTCAATAGTCTAAATCTTCTTTAACAAAAGCCCCCAAATACTTGGCACATACCACCAATCTTATTTCAACAAATTACTATTGAGGATGAGGATTGAGGCTTAAGTCAGGAGGCTTGAGTTTCACCAACCTGCTTTGTGTCTTTTGCCTGCAAATGTCCATTAAATTTTCCTTTCATGAAAAAATAGATATTTGCTGATATTTAAATTCTCTTTGAGTATTGATATAAGTTTATGTAGAATCAATATTGGGAGATCTTTTGTACTTCTTATAATAATCACTTATACTGTGGTTTTCTATGAGGGTAGTTCCTTTCCCTTGAAAATTTGTTGGGACAACATTCATTGTTCTAATTATTAGAGGTGGCACTGCTGGCATTTAGTGGGTGGCTCTTGGGATGCCAGATACCTTTAGTGCTCAAGAGACCTAAATGATAAGTTGTATTTCTTCCCTCACAACTTCAGAATGTTCCACATGATATTAATGTACACAAAACACCTGTTTATAATTTTTGATCTGAGAAACAAACCCATTTTATATATAAATGCAAAATAATTTTGCATAGTTTAAAGATAAGTGATTTTTGGGAATTCTACTATTGTGAAAATTGGGGAAAGTTGTGTTTCATTTTGTTCTTTGCCTGGAGTTAGTAATCATTTTAAAAAAGTATGTCACTCTTTGCAGTGCTGCTCATGATATTACAATATACCTGAGTCACTGGGCATCTGTAGCTTCCCAGTGATTCTACTAATATAGTATAGTTATGCCCAAACATTTATATTGAAATACACAATATTTTAAAATATATTAATTTCTATCATAATTACATTGCTTTTTAAAAAAAAGTTATGTGTGTAGATAGACTGTATTATCCATGAATTTCATTTTAGGAGAGTAAAAATGTCTTATTTAAAGGGGCGTTGAGTCTGACAGGGTTGAGAACTACAGCATTGAGGAATAGCATTTTAGTGGTGAGAGAAAATTTAGAATTCAGCCTACATAGTGGATGAAGCAGTGGATTAAGGTTTGAAGACCTGAGTCTTAATTACAGTTCTGACTTTAGTCAGATTACTTTTGCAAATTACAGTTTGATCATGTGTAAATTTTAAAAGTTGGGATGACTTGAAGTGGAGGGAATAGACTTTTTCTGTATTGCTCTTAATCCAAGATAAATAGCTAGAAAATACATGAAAATAGAACATTAATTAGCATATATAAGAATCCTCAAATAATTAGAGCTGTACAAAAATAAAATTGGCATACATTTAAGATATTTCAAGCTATGTCTGTTTACTCATTTGCTGTGGGTAGTATGTTGGAAGGAGGACTGATTCAATAAAGGCTACTCAACCAGAGAAGCATGTCAAAATCATCATTGGGGCTTTTATAAATCAGGTTCCATGGACTTGGTGACATATAGATACTTCTAGAGTTTTGTGTATAATTTTGGTACCCACTCCAGATTGAAAACAAATGAGTTAGATTATCTCCAATATTTTCTTCAGTTATAAAATTATTTCCTACCGCTGTATCTCTAAACTTAAAAGTCTTGTTGTAGAGGTAGACTAGAAATAAATAACTCACCGAGTAGTATTTAATACATATATCTCATGCAATTGCCAGACCTAGTTTTTATTCCCCAGGAATTCTCTAATCATCTCAGAAGATGTCTTGATGTTTAAATTTTCTTTAAAAATTATGTGATATAATGCTTTAAGAAAAAGGCCTATATATGAAATCTTAGAAGATTTAGGATATTTTCTAGTCTGAGTTAAAAGTCAGAATTCACTGATATGACCAAGAATACAAAAAAGATACTGAAGCTTATGGAGTTCCATTATTAGGTCTTGCTCTTTAACTTTACCATTTAGTCTATGAACTGGTCTTTCTGATACTTGTAGCCTTGATCAGCTCAGCTCACAGTGAAACCACCCTGTAATTCCATGACGCCAAGTCTCTTGAGCCATTGCCTACTCTTTTATTAAGTATGTCCTGGTCTTATTTTAGATTTTTAAAAAAAGTAAACTGAAGCTACTCAAGGATTACTAGTTTGGGAGGTTGTAACGAGGTCACATTAGCAATATTATTTGAATCTTATTGGCTACTGTTTGTGTGATAATAGGAATCTAGTCCCCATTTCAGAGTTCCGTGTTCTCTCAAGTAATTTGGGGGATCCTTAGGGCATGAAACGCATTCTGCAAAGTGAATCTGAGCCACTGCTCACTCCTGAAGTGCTTCATTCTCTATCTTTAAGCCTTTTACTCACCTTGGCTCATTGTGCCTGATACCTTCTTCACATAGGATATTGATTTGTGATTGGAAGGAGGAGGCATTCTTCAGTCTCTTCTGGCAATTTAGCTTCTTTGGACGCACATCGTTTCTGTTAGACATCATTGTGATATCAAAGTCCAGATGAGGATGTGACTGCATCATTCTATCCAGGAGGGTCTTCAGCCTTCCTGTAAATCAAAGTGTATATGGGTTGAGCGGTACTCCTTAACAACATTCAGCAGATAGATCCACACCTCAGATCTGCCTTGAGCGAGGATCACTCTACTCTAGCCCAGGCATATGACTTATCATTGTCAAGTAGGGAAAAAAATGAGTGAAGGGTTAGAACAACTGAATTTTAGACCAGACTTTTAGACAGAGACTAACTGTGTAACGTTAAATAAATCTTGTAATTTATGTGACCTTAGTTTCTTCATCAACAAGATGTCAAAAGTCTGGGGTGTATTATCTGTCAGTGCCTTCCAGATCTCAGGGTCCATCATTTTAGGTATAGGCTCATTGTCAGCAGGAAATTTACACTTCTCTAATTGTACTCATACCAAGCTAGTACAGTATTTTGTATATCTTAGGACCTTGCATGATAGAGAGATCAAAGTTCTGAACGTTTAGCCAGAGACTTCAGTTGAGTTCCAGCTCTGTTCCCATAAAGTCCTGTAACTACAAATTATTCACTTAATTTGTTTACTTGTAACATAATGCCCTTCAAAGTGCTTTACAGCTGTGAGGGGGAAAGGTTAAGGTATTGACTATATTATTTATATGCCAATATGAGAAGGTATGTCTTGGATTTTTTTTCTTTGTTTAGCCTCTTACCTTGTCAAAGGATATCTCTAGAGGATATTTGCTCAGGTATCAGTCTCCACTGTTTATCATCAGTGAGACAGCTTCTTCCACTGAGTGGGAGAAGAGCAATTTGAAATTCTGTGTGTGAATTATGTTTACTTAGCAAAGCTTTACCTTTTCTCTTTTTCCCTCATTGTTTTCCCCTTGTCTCTCTATGATGCACTCAGGGGGCTTGCATTAAGCTTATGATGTCTGGCATGATTGATTGTGTTTCCAGTGGCTGGACACTTTGCTGGGAGCCGTGGTTATGTCTTGGAAAATCACACTAATCGAATCTGAAGACACTGATGTGCATTCTCAAGTAAGAGCCTGGCTCTTGGGGGTTTCATCTAGGTCAGGCCTTATAAATTAAGTGATGATTTTTTTTTCCTTAAGTCAGTAAATAAAATTCATCAGTGGCCTCACATTGCCTTCACACTTCTGCAGATCAGCCAACCTATGAGTCAAGTAGCATTTTTATTTGCTTTAAAACTAATGTTTTGTGGTAGTTGGCAATCCATTTATTAAAGGTAGAAGATGGGAATGCAGGGAATTCTGTTCTCAGAGTTTGAGAACAATTTCTGAGATCACTGAAAAACTAGAGAAAAATGATCTTTAAATGTATGTCTCAGAAATAGTTGGAGAACATATGTTTACTATAATTTCTTTTGTACAGAGAGTAATGTAGAATTTTCCAAAAGTCTCAGAGCAAAAGCAGTTTTAAAATGGGAAAATGATGTTGTCTTTTTTATTTTATTTATTTATTCATCCACTTATTCAAAAATATTTATCAAATACCTACTTTGTCAGGCATAGGCACTACATCACTACATGGTATAGTAGGAAGCTCATGGCACTGGAAGAAGGCAAACCTGTGTCTGAATTCTGTTTTGCCACTTATTAGGTAAGTGATAACACATAAGGAAAATGACCTTTAAAACCTTAGGGTTTTGTTTTGTTTAGTTTTTTGGCAATTGGGGTTGGAAAAAACAAAGCAGATACTGAGAATCAGCCCACAAGAACGGTAACATTATTGGGATGATTTTAAGTACTATGAAATTTTAATATATGGTACCTGGATTATAATAGATGCTTGTATATGTTAGTCTGTTTTCACTAGTGAGAGATGAAACTGAAAAACGTAGATTGTTCTCAGACCACAGAGGATTTTGAATGCTGTGGGACTGTGTTTATATTATTAATTGATGTATACTAATCCAGGGCCTTACTAAGCACTTGTGGGTACTTAATAATTTGTTTGTAATGAATGAATAGAAAATAGAAAGTCATTGAAGATATGAGAAATCTGTTGAAGATGCTGTAGACAGCTTTTGCATTAGATGGGATGTTACTCTCGGTGATCTTTATGGGAAAAGTATTTGCAAAACCAGAAGACAGGGACAGACACCACAAAAGTGTTAAGTATGGTTTATTGAGGAAGCCATAAGCAAAGAGTCATCAGGACTCCTAAGCTCTCATCCCATAAAGAGGTATGCTTGGCTGGAGTGTAGCTAGATACCCAGTGGAAGGTGCTGCAGGAGAGGGACCCTATACCTATCCTGATTTCCACTTCTATAGAGAAGCTGGGAGAGGGAGCAGAGAGCATCTGATCCACACTGTAATAAAAAGAACTTTTTGGTCAATAAAAGTTGAGCTTTGAACTTTGGGAACTCACACAATTGTCTAGGTTAGTTTGCCTACTAACACCAGTATTATGCAGAGCAAGAGTGCCTCTAGGCTACCTAAGAAAGAGAGGAAGCCACAGGGATTGTCCAGCAAATAGAAGGATTGTCTCTTCTCGGTGTTGATGCCATCATTTGTGCTTTGAAACTGTTGCAATGACCCAGAACTCTGTATTAAGAAGGAGCCTTAGATTTGTTTCTCCCTAGTCATTTTGTTAACGATTGTGTGAAAAACATTAACTACTGTGAAGAGCTGCCCTTTATGGGGAATTTTTTTTTATGTAATCTGAGTTTAGATTTAGTTTAGGAAGGAGTTTCTTAGGAAGTCACAAAGTAAGGAGGGACAAAGCAAAGTGAATGTTGAGAAGAAATCTGCAGGTAGGATGATAGTATTAGAGATTAAGATTTTAAAAAAATTGATGTCTATGTTAGTATAAAAATAAAGAACAGACAAATATTGGCTACCTTGAGGATGGATTTGCCTAGAGCTAGGATACCTAAAATGTTAGGAATATACAATAGCAACTTGGAGGAGAGAGCGTTGGGATTATACATAAGCTTTCTGATTTTACCTCTTATGGTTAGCTTTCTTGATTAGGCTATTCTCTCATTAGCTGCTGCACTGAATTAGGGGAAGAAAACCTAAAACATGGATTGGAACTTCTGCAGGTTGGATTTGTCCTTAGCTTGGGAGCTATACTCCCAGTGGAAGCCCAAGGAAATGAGTGATATTTCTACATTTCCACATAATAGATTCAGGATAATCTTGGACATAATTTGTTCTCTTGGCTAACTAAAGCTAAGCAAAACCAAAATTTATCTTTTCTCTTAATTATAAGCACTTGTATGGAAAGTTAATTTGTGTGGGTTTAATTTATTTACATATATTTACATTTGACTCATTAAAATGTTCCGAGAATTGTTTTGCAACTGTTGAGCATTTTAAGTTCTTTTGAAAAATGAAAATATTCTTTTTGCCAATTGAGAATAAATTTAGAAACCCCAAAGTTTGGGTTGTGGTATGACTAACTTCTAAATATGAGAAAGTATTTTGTGCTGTCCACCACTACAAAGCCAACAAATAAAAACAGAGCTCCAAAGTAAGCAATCAATCCCTCCTCTCATATGTGCACTTTCCTATCTGTACCCACATGAAACCTATATGAAATCCATAGATTCAAGGTAAAAATGCCACACCCACACAAAAATTGGTAAGAAAAATGCAAGATGGACATAAATTTCATTTCCATATTTGTGAGCATTCAGTCACTTGTCAAACATTTATTAAATACCTACTTTGTGCAAGACATGGTATTAAAGCACCCCAAATTTGTTATGAACCATGGCCCTTGTTCTCAAAAAACTTACTATCAACCCAAACTTCAAAGAGTTACTTATTATGATGATACAAATTCATCACCCCTAAACCTTCCTGTATTATTTTTTAATCCTATCATGAGCTAATAGAATTTGTCATTTGCTGAACCCTATGCTATGCTATTTGCCTAGTATGTTATATGCATCGCCTCATTAAAAGTCATATGGCCACATTTGTGGTACATGCTTTTATACCCATTTAACAGATAGAAGAAAGAGACTGAGAAATTGATGAACTTTTCAAGGCCTGTCTGGCTAGAAGGCTTAATTCATTATCATTGTCCTTTTTCAAGTAGTTGAATGAATTAACGTATCCTTAGGAGTGAGGGCTAGGTGATAGAGGATTGTAGAGGATACTTTTTCATATCTTATCTAGGAAATAGTGGTCTTTTGTAAGAAAAAATGATAGAACAGCTTTAGTGAAACATACAAAAAAGATTCCTTAGTTATAGAGCAGAGGCAGTAGGTCCATGAAACCAAATATTTAGAAGGAGAATAATGTTTAACTGCTTTGTTTGGAATATCTTAATGAACAATGTGATGGCACTGGATGATTTCTGACCACGTCAAAGGAGATTTTAGCTGACTGAACTAAATTAATCTTTTTAATTCTGACAAGTTAATAATGGCCAGTTAAGAAATCTAAATAATTAAAATAGCTTTGCTTTTACCTAAACCTTCATATAAACCACCTAATTGGCTCACTGAAGAGTGGACATTATGATCTGACGGAAAAAAATCAATCCCGTTAAATTCATTATCTACCTTTTTGCCTGAAACTGGATTAAGCCGAAAAGCTGATTGATTCTGGATCAAGGATGATTTAGACTTTAGAAGTTAGATCTCCAAACAGAGAATCTGAAATAGGCCCTAGGGAATGAGAAGAAGCTGTCACTTTTCACTAGGATTAGAGAAAAAAGTGTTAGACGACATTGTTCTTAAGAGACTCAAATAATTTTGGCTGCCCCAAAGGGTTTTAGTCTTTGTAGTTTCATCTGTCTCCTTCTTAGTAGTGGTATTTATTGAAATAAATGCATGATCCTAAGTCCAGGGAATACCTGAAGTCTGCGGTTATGTTGATCTATCTTTGATTTCACTAGAGTTTCCCATTATGTTTTAAATCTTAAAGCATATGTATATAATATGAATAACATTGTAAAACATATTTATAATATGTATAGTATTTTGGAAGTAAAATATACTGCATGTCAGTCTAAGCTTATGACTATTCCAAAGGGAATTACTCTAATATTGTTGAGTTACTCAAAAGAAATTTTCTTTTATAATAGAGCAAGCAGATACCTGTCTGGTTAACATGGATTAATGGTGCTGAGTTATTTTGTCATGTAATCATTTCATTTTGTTTTTTTTAAGAAAGCAATGCTCAAGAAGAAGTTTAGGAAATACAGATTTTAGTAAAAATTTTTAAAAATGGAATCTCTTAAGAAATTAAAAATTTTCATTTACACTGATTTAACCAATTGAACTATCTACCAGCAGTAACAAAAATAATATAATTTGACATACTTACAACAAAACAAATAGTTTACTGCAACAAATAATATGGAAATGTTGCTTCCTATATCAGTCAGAATAGGTATATCAATGCTGTGGTAATAAACAATGCTCAATCTTAGTGGCTTAAATAACAAAGGTTAATCTTTCGCTCACACCACCTTTCCACTGTGGGTAAGTGGGAGACTCTGTGTTGTAATCATTCAGGGACCCAGACTGACGGAGTAGCCACTTTTTTGAAAATTGTTGATCTCCATGCCAGAGGAAAAAGGAGAGCTCTAGAAGGTCTTACACTGCTTATTAAATTCTTGACAATAAGCTTGAATTATTGCCACTAGAATAGTGGCATGCATTACTTCTACTCACAGCTCATTAGTGAAAACTCATCATTCTTCTCTCCCTCTCCTTACATACTGCTAAAAAAAATTAGGAGGGGAATTATACTAACAGTCGGGAAGTGGTAAGAAATTAGTGGATGTAGAAAATTGTAACTGATGACTAATACACTCTACTTGCTACCAACTATTTGATTCATCTTCCTCCTTGCACGTGAAATAACTTACTTCCTCTCCAAGAAAGATAAGAAAAAAGCACCACTCACTCCTTCAAGCTCAAAGTTGAGATCATTAGTTGATACATGCTTATCTCTAAAGGAGGTTTGAATGTGGCTTCTCTAGATCTAGGTCCTATGAACTAGAAAGAAAAGTTTTATACCATCAAAAACTAATATACAATTGAGGAATCACAATAAATATTTCCATTCATAAAAAGAAAGATTGGGAGGTGCACAGCGATTTTACTTCTCTGCTGAATGTATAAAATCCCACTGATCAAAAATTTTAAGACCTAATGTCCTAGGAATGAAGAATGTTGCTTAATTAAGTGCTTAATCTGCTTCCTGGAGCTCTCAAATTTCATATTCTTTATGACTCTTGGCTCCAGGCTCTTGGGGTTTCCTATTTCTCTGTTATCCTCCTTGGCTACCTTTGAAAGAGCTATGGAGAATATGCTGTAGTTGGTGGCTGAGCAGGTCTCTTTGCCTGCTTCCTACCTGTAGAAGTTTAAGGCCCAATGGGTCATTTTAGCTTTTAAGCAATTGTAGTCTCCTTTAGTCCAGATTGATGGGGGATTTTTTTCTGATTTCGTTTTTGTTTTTTTCTCAGAATATCAGATGAAGAAATATATTTGGCTTTTTAATCTCCTTGATTCCAGTAAGAAACATGCACCGGTAGCCAAACTTACGGTTCTCTTTGTCATATCTATTTACTTTTCTTTTTCAACTTAATTGTAGTTATCTTGAGCCTAAGAGACTTTTGGTGGGAGAATGTCATTTGTTAACATCTTTTCCAGGGGGCAATTTGTAGAACTGCTAGGATTTCTTCAATACTTCATTAATTCATTCAACCTGTCAATTCATTGAGAGGTATAAAAAATATCTGATCCTTACCACAGGCTGAGATTTGATTGGCCTTTGTCGTCCAACATATTTTATAAATTTTAAAATTATTATTTTCTTTTACAGTTGCTTTTTTCCAGTGCTACAAATCCCCCAGTTTTGGACCTGTCCTAATCTTTTTCATTCCTGCTTGCAAACTGGTCATTTTTCCTAATTATTCTTATAATACCCTGTCAAATGCCACCAATAGCAACCACCACATACTACTGATAATCTGTTTTTCATGTAAAGTAACAAGTTCATTAGGTACATTAGCTGCATTTCAGGTCGCTACAGTTAACATTTTAACCAAATGCCATACTTTTGTATAACATAAAGTACCATCTTTCTACTCTTCCATATAATATCACTCTTTCCTCTTTACTACCTAGTCAAAACCAGTGCCATGCATTTTAGGTTTTATTAGAGCAGTACTGTACTTCTAGGGAAATTGTTTATCAATAAGGATAACTAAGCTATTTTGATGTAAGAATCACACTCCAAATTTCAGAGCTTTTAAACAACAAAGAGTTCTTTCTCTCTCTCTTTCTCTCTCCTTTCTCTCCCTTCCTCCCTCTCCCTCTCTTTTTTTTTCTCTCTCTCTATCTCATGCTACATGTTCATCATGAGTCAGCTGGGAGACTTTCTCATTTAGTGAAGGGGTCACCATCTCAAACACTGTCGATCTTTGTCGATTCTGAGGGTCACAAACAGTTAAATGCTCAGCCCAGAAGGGACTTCCATTCATTGGTCAGAATAAAAAAAACACCTGATCACAGAGAAAATGTGCTCTAAATAATGGAGAAAAGAAATATTTGTTGAACATTCTAATGACATTCACACTCTCTTCTCTCATATCTTGTATTCAATCTCTTCGCAAATACTGTTGCACTTTGATTTTAAAAATGTCTAGAATCTGACTATTTTTCATCACCTTTATCACTACTAGCCTGACCCTGTATTGTTTCAATAGCCTCCTGACCTTCTCTTTGAAACATCGTTATATAATTTCCCTGGCTAAGGAAAATCCTTGGATAAACTTTGAGTGTTTCTTAGGTGCTAGGCATTACTCTAGCCACTGGGAGAAAGATTGATGTTAGAGAAAGGGGAGCAGAACACCAGGTACAAAGATGAAGAAAAAAGTCCCTAACCACTAAGAGTTTGTAATAACGAGTAGAAAGTATATGACTTCAAGAAGAAACATAAACTTGAAAGGAACGTTTGGAGACATTTATTAGGTATATAATGCAAAGTTGTAAATTTCAGAGTTAAAGAGATATTTCTCATTATTTTGCCCACTTTTCTTATTAAATAGGTGAAGAACTCAAGGCTCAAAACATAAAGTTACCATGAAGTAGATGCGTTCTACTGTGGGGTGTGCTGGGATGATGTTTGTAGGCCAGTGGGGAAGGAGAAAAAAGTAAGGTCAAGGAGTGACTTGAATTAGAAGAAATGATACAACTTTGGTATAGGAAATACCAGCCGAAAAACAGAGTGAAGACAGAATTGCTTCAGGCTAGAGACAATATACAAGGAAGTCAATGTCGGAGAAAGGATGTGCCATCAGGAGATGCAGTTATCCATTAATCTTTACAGGCACGTGGGTGCTATTATTGTGTTATAGTTGGTCAGTCCATAGGAGCATCATGCCTAGGGGTATAGGCATGTACTTCGGTCTGTCTTGCGGGATAAGGGCAGGACAGGTTAGGAACTAGGCAGGGATTTAGAACTTGGAGCTAAGTTCAGTAGGATTTCACTGTTAGCAAAGCCTTTGAGCCTAGCAGTCTCAGTCATAGTAGAAACCAAGCTTAGGATGGAAAGGCCTCCGTTTCTGAGGATACTTAAGTAATAGCTGCCTGAATCATGATTGGCTTAAAGGACTCCTAGACCCAAGTCTGCAAGTTGAAACAAGGAATTGAAGTTTGGGAAGGCAGTGACTGACAAAGTGATTTTTCGCAGATTATATAAAGAGTTGATGGGATCAAAGGAGCAAAAACCTTGATTGTCTGACTATAATTTATCTTAGTTATTTTCTACTATACCATACTTTTGAAAAGATATTTGAAAGAGAGAGACAACCAAAGCAAAGGAAAAGGCAAACTAGAAATGATTAATTTGTTTAACTGTTTCATGACATTTTCAAATATTTTAAATATGAAGGAATTGAGTTCCCAAGGGTTTCAGGGTTTTGCTCTAGGCAGGTCACATCACACAGATGATGTTGCTAAGATACGGCTAGAGCCTGACTCTTCCTGCTTGCCAAGACAGAACATCCACCTATTGTGCTTCCTCTCCCAATTTTAATTATATGTACATATGTTCTTGTTTTGGTTTTGTCTTTTTTTCTGTCTGAACTCATCATTCCTGTGTTTGGACCCTATTTATTACTCTGGAATGTCCTTGGAGTGGAATGTCCAAAATTCCATTATGGGATTTGGGCTCAAATATATATTTGAATTCAACCTATTTGTGCAAATTATTTAAATTTTCTGATGCATATTTCTCAAGTAGAGATAATAATACTGTTAGGTACTGAGGAGTGCCACAGACAGGAAGGGGCTCCACTGTTTAGGAGGCAGTGGTACCAGGGCAACCCTTCTGGTTTTTCCCCACATCTTACTCCATTCACAGAGAAGCAGTAGTAGGTGAGTTTTCTCACTTGATTGGAAAAAGAACACTTAATCTGCAAAATCAGCTTCTTCTAACTTTTTCTTGGTTTGATTTACATGCTCTTTTCATGCAGATTTTCATCTGTTTACCAGATCAAAAGGAACCCCACAGTCTATACTCCTGCAGTGAAAGATGGGGGTGGGGGTTATCAGGGAGGAAACTGCAGCTGATCAATTACTGTGACATGTTGAGTAACATGGATCTGGAGAAAAGGTATAGAAAGACCATATTGTTCCTGGGTCCAAGCTGTACTGTATGATCACCATGCTCCCCACCAAAAACTGATATTTCAATGTCTATTTGATTCCTTTATCTCTAAGGATATACAATTTAAAGGACAAAGGGCTGTCAAACCCTAACAAACTTTCAGGGTATGCTTTTAAGAAAAACAAAGTTTATGAAAAGTATCTAGCAAAGAAGTTGGTACACAGTTGGTGTTCAATAAATTATATTATATTATTATATATGTTTATATCTTTCCCATCATTGTTTGTATATAACTTCTACATTAATATTAGCGCTGTTTGATATTTGTTAGAAATTACAAGGAGAAGGCAGAAAGAGTACATTAAAACCTTGATTAGTATATCTCTTTTTATGCCAATTCCTGTTTAGACAGTATCTGTAAAACATTTGCTTTTTCCTCTGCCAAATAAGTAGGGCTGGTCCTGTCTGTCTTAGAATTAGTGTAAGCTAACTGGTAAACTAAAACTAGCTGGTGAGCAGGAACAATATTGTTACTGGAAGGGGGACCCTTTCTAAGGCCCCAGAGTGGGCTCTTGTCTAACACTTGGAAATGAATTGTCCGAGGTACTAACAAAGCAAAACACTTTACTGGGAAGGGGCGCTGAGGGGTTAGGGAACCCAGGAGAACTGCTCTGCCATGTGGCTTGCAGTCTCAGGTTTTATGGTAATAGGGTTATTTTCCAGGTTGTCTCTGGCCCATCATCTTGCTTGTGCCCATTTTTGGTCTGACTCAGGGTTCTTCCCGGTGGTGTGTGCATCTCTCAGACAAGGTCAATTCTAGCACGAGGGTTTCTGGGAGGGTGGCAGGACATATTACAGACTGGCATCTTGTCCCTGCTTTTGGCCCTGCCAAATTCTCCTGGTTATTGGCAGCAGCAGGCAGCACTGTGCTCCTTATAGTGACCTCCTTTTGTGAGACAACTCAAGTGGTTATTATCATGCCTGGCCAAGGCGGGCAATTTCTGTCAATGGTTCCCTAACAATACAGATTCAGGTATTGTATAAATAGTACCTGTGATTCTTAAATCTACAGTTGTATTAAGTACTTGGTTTACAAATTAAAGAAACAACTCAAGCTAACTTAACAAAAGTGGAAATATTTTAGAAGGTCCCTGGAATATGTCATGGAATTCAAGAAAAAGATGGAGAACCAGACCCTGGGAACAACAGCAGAAGGTATAGGTAACCTTTGATTCTAAGTTATGCTATCATGTGGTCCACTGCCCTCTCCCAGTCAATTTAGCAGTGCAATTTCTCTTTTTTGGGTCTTATTGTCTTGAATCATGTATCTGGCACAAGTCAGTAGAGATGTAGTCACTAGCAGCTTGACTCTGTGACTTATATGTTAGACACCTCAAAAGTTGTTTACCATAAGTCTTTTTTAAACAAAATTTATTTATTTATTTATTTGGCTGTACCAGGTCTTAGTTGTGGCACACGGGATCTTCATTGCAGCATGTGGGATCTTTAGTTGCGGCATGTGGGATCTTCAGTTGCTGCATGCAGGATCTTTTAGTTGTGGCATGCGGGATCTAGTTCCCTGACCAGGGATCGAACATGGGCCCCCTGCATTGGGAGTGCAGAGTCTTAACCACTGGACAACCAGGGAAGTCCCCTCCCATAGTCTTTAAAAGAAAGAGATTATTTGAAAATAACCTGATAAGATAATTATGGAGGAAATTATTAATGGATTCTTTATGTTGCTCAGTTTGTCTTGTATGAAGATCCTAGTGGCAAATTCCTGTTAATGCATAGATTGCAGAAAAACCTTATTTCTTTTCATCAAATGGATTGCTTTTGTGACAATGAGACTATGTATCATATCTTGTATTTTTCTTTGCCTTTATTTCTGCGAGGTTCAGAACGAAATCATATTCTCTCATTTTTTGTAGCCCTCTTCAGTCAGAAGTTTTGACGTTTCCCTACCACTGCTGTTTTCTGATTCTTGTTTTTTTTTCTGATGATATATAATTTTGGTATTATTACCATCATTGAATAAAGTATTTCAAATGTGTTTGGGAGCAGATATCATTGAAACAAATAGAAATCAAAAATGAAAATGTTGAGGAATTAATATATTGCATTTTATAGATATGCTAAATTAATCAGTTATATTTATTTACCATGATCTCTTTGTAACCTATATAAAGTCAGCTAAAGTTGAACACCAATCCTACCTCAGTAGCAGATTGTTAATAAAAAGCTCATATAGTTATAGGCCCAAATATTGTTTTTCCTCTGTTCTCTAGTCTTTACTGCAGTCCCTTATATCTTTCTTGATTCTATTAATTAAACTGGCTATTGAGTCTTGGGTGTTATTCTCCATTTAACTCTGGGCATTGAAATATAGCATATTGGTTAAGAGAATGAACTATGTAGTTAGTCTGATTTAAATTCAACTCCTGGTTTTGATATTTGCTAGTTATGTCACCTTGGGTGAGTTACCTAAATTTCAGTTTACCTATCTATAAATATGAGATGTTAATACCCACCCAATCAGGTTGTCATATAGATGAAAATAAAATATTTCATCTAAAGCATTTAGCATGACATAATGCAGGACCTAAGTAAATGGTAGCTATCATTATTACTATAATGGTAAAATTTTTTTTACTTCTACTGTAGATTATTCAATTTCCAGTTATTTTGGTAATTTCTAAGGCTTTATAGGTTTTTCTTCAATTCTTAGTGGTTCATTTAATTTCTCCACCTCTTATTGTGTTGCTTGGTACTGATTTTGTTGTTGTTTTTTTTTTTTTTTTTGGCCACGCTGCACAGCTTGTGGGATCTTAGTTCCCCCACCAGGGATAAAGCTGTTCCCCCACCAGGGATAAAGCTGTGCCCCCTGCAGTGGAGCACGGAGTCCTAACCACTGGACCACCAGGGAATTCCTGGTACTGACTTCTTTTTGATTTGGTTAGAATTCCTTGTTGTTTGTTCCCATGGCATCCTGTACTTTTCATTTTATTGCGTTTAAAAAATATTTGTCACATGTGTTTATCTTCTCAGATAGGTGTAAACTCCAAGTAGGAAGGGATCATAAAGGCCAAGTGCATAGCATAATGCCTGCAACACAGTAGGGACTCAACAAATGTTTACTGATTTGAATTACATTTCTCTGTCACTTTCTCGACTTTGCACCTTGCACATCCCTTGTTTCACCTTATCGTGGGTAGTTTTTATAGCTCTTCCTCCCTTAAGACTCCTGCTTTTTCTACTCGCTTTGCGTTTATAGTCTCATTCCTTTGTTCTGAAATCCTTGGTTATTATTATAGATCATTGAACAAGCAGGCCCACAGGACATCCTGTCATTTGAATGGTAAAGGACTGACTTTCTGTAGGGCCACTAGAAAGGGAGTCATCCCCATGAAACAAACAAACCAGCCAAAAACCCATATCTCTTGAGTGCCTATTTTCTGTCACTTTAAAATTTTTCCAAGCAGCAGCCCAAAAGGGAGAACATTTAAGTCTATAGGCCGAGTTGAGTCAGGACTGCCGTCTCAGCACTTTCACTTACAACCATTTACTGCCCACTGTATGAGTTACAGTGGGACATTATCATCTTAGCTTCCTTTTAATGGTAATGATGATGTCCTGCAAATTGAGAAAAAGAGTTTGTCTGTTAATTCCTAGGAGATTATAGGCCCAGTAACTGCTGTTATTAGTTCCAGGATGATTGCCAATAATGCAGCATCACTTGGGCTCCATTATGTGCAATCTTTAGAGCGCTAAGAATCATTGAAATCCCTAAACCATTATGTTTAACTTAGACCAAGACAACTATGATGACAAGAACAACTGGGGTTCAGTCAACAGATATTTACATTGGGAAATAATTACCTTTTTAGCAAAATACCCTTCTAGAAAATAAGTCAGAAAAAGTTTCGAAAGGTTAAGAAATGGTAGGAAAATAAATGCTAATTCTTTTTTTCCTGCTAGTTCATAAGCCATTTTTTTCATAAGCAAGATTCTGAAGGGGTTTCAGCATCCTGTTTAATTAGTGACCTTAACATTAAACCTCAGAAATCTCACAGTCACTCTTACATATAAAATGTAGAGATTTCTGTCTGTTCTGTGTATGCTATCAAGCTCAGTTCATGTAAAGTATCAGTGTAAGCTCCAGTGATGTTCATGATGTCAACCAGCATCTTTTGGTTATTCTAATTCTTTTTCCTTAAGTTTGGGCTAAAGGACATTAGCCCATACATGTATGAGATCGAAGTCAATTATTCAGAAGGGAAAACATCTGAAAATCAACAATTCAGATTTTCTGTAGTAGTTTCTAGGATTTCTTGGTATATAAAACTGGAAGTGTGGTATACTGGAGAGACTATGGTTTTGAAATTAGATACAGCTACATTTTTTACATCTAAGGCTTTGGGCAAGTCACCCTCCCTGAGACTAATACTTATCTTGCTATAATATAGTTAGGAGTAAATAAGATAATTTATGCAAAGCTCTTCAGAGCTCAGAAATTCAGAATAAGAAGGAAAGACAGAAAGGGAAGAGGAGAATGTGTGTGTGGGTTAAGGCTGAGAGTAAATTTTGCGGAGACTTTGGGAGTTCTGATGCAACAGCAGTATGAAAAAATTCATCAGAAACAAAAAAGAAATTTGAAAGAAGTATCACTATGGTTTTGAAGTCCTCTTCATTACACTAGAAAAATGGAAGTAAAGATTTTAAATTGTTGGAAATTCTTTTATTTCCAAACTGTGTTCCTTTGACTAAGACATTGCCTTGAGGCTGGATTGTTGAGATTGGTATAAACTCTTATATGGCTATAAATACTTCTCTCTCCAACTCCCCCGTTATTGATTGGGTTTATAGGGTTGCAGAGCAGAGAAAAATCCTTGGTGTACAGATATTGGTTTGACTTCATAAGATTCCATGTACAAGTTCTTACTCTTTCACTTTCTCATTTAAAACCTTAAAGAAGTTCTTTACCGTCTCTGATTTTCATTGTGTATTCTATAAGTTAGGAAAAATAATACCTCACTCAGTTATTATAGTGATTAAGAGAATTTACACATAAAAACTTGAAGCATGGAAATGTATTTTATATTATTTACCATTATTGATATTGTGAAATTGAATCAGTAAAGAAGGTACCACAGGAACAGACTAAGAGCAGCCCTGCCAATTCTTCATTGCTGTTGTGTGTGGGAGTTGCCATTCCACAGAAGAACTTGACAGGGACTCCATCTCTTTTTCCCTTGAGTTTTCATTTTATTATTTGTCTCCCTTGTTTTATACAACTTTTAAAAATTATTTTTATTTTTTTGCTTCTGTTCCCAGCACCCTTTCTCCTTAGATCATAAGTTATAAAGAATGTACAAGAAATGAAAGTAAGGACACAGCTACACTTTGACAATTTCGTTCATATGTAGAACAGTATTTTCTTCATTTATCCCAAAGGGCTTTACTTAACCTGTATTACATGTGTCTATAACTATGTGACACATTCTATAAAGTAAGATGCACAATGATAGAATCAGGGCTATTTTCTTAATTCTGTTTATTACAGCACAAGCCTGTTATTAATAATACTGAGAACATAAAGACATTTACTAAAAATGACCAGTAACTTTAAGATATTTTGCCATGTTACTATAAAACTTGACTGAAGATTGCTAAAGACTGATGTTTTCCAAAGGAAGAAATTCAGATGTAAAAATCTCCAGACCCCACAACTCAATTCAAAACTGAGAATTATAAACTCAGCTCTATCATTGTCCATCATTGGGTAGGTGTCTTATACTTCCTGAGCCTCAATATCCTCATTTACCAACTGAATTATATCATAATCTTCTCTAGATGTCACTAATTAAGAGGCAGTCCATAATTACCATGTTTGGGGATAGTAGGGAGAGCAAAAAGCAGAGGAGAACCAGAGCTGTTAACCTGAAACAGAAGAAAAATGTAATCAGCTGAGATTAATTGAAGGCAGGGGTCCAGAATTGACTTTATAGTGTTGTAATCATGTGGTACAGTCTTGAGAAAAATTCGGATGACCAGCAGCTTGTACTATCTGAAGACTTAACTTGATCAATTCATGGCTGCCCTTTTGACCACAAACATGAGTCTGATTTTCAAGCCAGAGTCTGATAAATTGTTTGTGCTATTTCCTCTAACTTTCCAAGTACTGTGATTCTGAAAAAAAGGAACAAAACAAAATAAAAATTAATTGATATTCCTGAGCTGGAAGATCATTTGATGACAACATATAATGCATCTGCATGAAAGATATCAATAAGAGTTAAATGGTAGCCAGAAAGTAAAAATCATGGACGTCAAAAAGTTGTTGAGTTATAGTTATTCTTTGACTCTGAAGGAAAACCTTAAATAGAGATAGCCTTGCAAAGTGAATGATTGTCAACTTGGGTCCACTATTTAAATGTAATTCTCATCCAAAAACACCTACAGAAAGGACACTTACAGCGGAGACCCCAGGGAAACATAATTATTACTATTAATTTTACTGTGTTTTGATTCATTCTGTTATTTGTTCTAGCTTTGTTTTTTGTTGGTTTCTTTTTCTTTGTTGTTGTTTTAATTTTTTTTTTTTTAGTCTTTTGGGATCTCCGTGTTTTATAACATATTTTTATTTCTTATTTTTTTATACATTTCTATTTTGATTTTGCTTTTCTGTTGTTCTGTGTTCTCTTCCCTTATATTTTTTACCTCTTTGGCTTTAATATATATATTTTTTATATTTCCATTTCTACTTTGCTTTTCTGTTGTCCTGTGTTTTTTCCCTTTTTACTTAATTTTATTTTATTATTATTTTAATCATTTTTATTGGTTCTGTTTCCTTGCTTTATTCTTCAGTTGGCACACTGCTTTGGTTTGGTTTTTAGGTTATGTGATTTTGTTAGTTTTAATCCTAACTGATTTCATTTTTGAGTTCTTCTATTTGTCTGGATGTTCTCTTGCTTTTTGTTGTATTTGACTCTGTTATTGTTTCTTTTAAATGTGTGTGTTTCCTTGTTTCTGTTTTTGTTTGTTTCATTTTGTTTTTACCATTTCTCTGGGGTTTTGTTTGTCTTTTTTTTTCTTTAATATATTTTCCTTTTTTAAAAAATATTTCTGTCTCTACGTTGCTTTTCTGTTGTTCTGTCTTCTTTCCCCTTTCTCTTTTTCTTTTTTTTTTTTAATATCATTTTTGTTGAAAACAACAACAAAATCAGTACCAAGCAACACAATAAGAGGTGGAGAAATTAAATGAACCACTAAGAATTGAAGAAAAACCTATAAAGCCTTAGAAATTACCAAAATAACTGGAAATTGAATAATCTACAGTAGAAGTAAAAAAAATTTTACCATTATAGTAATAATGATAGCTACCATTTACTTAGGTCTTGCATTATGTCATGCTAAATGCTTTAGATGAAATATTTTATTTTCATCTATATGACAACCTGATTGGGTGGGTATTAACATCTCATATTTATAGATAGGTAAACTGAAATTTAGGTAACTCACCCAAGGTGACATAACTAGCAAATATCAAAACCAGGAGTTGAATTTAAATCAGACTAACTACATAGTTCATTCTCTTAACCAATATGCTATATTTCAATGCCCAGAGTTAAATGGAGAATAACACCCAAGACTCAATAGCCAGTTTAATTAATAGAATCAAGAAAGATATAAGGGACTGCAGTAAAGACTAGAGAACAGAGGAAAAACAATATTTGGGCCTATAACTATATGAGCTTTTTATTAACAATCTGCTACTGAGGTAGGATTGGTGTTCAACTTTAGCTGACTTTATATAGGTTACAAAGAGATCATGGTAAATAAATATAACTGATTAATTTAGCATATCTATAAAATGCAATATATTAATTCCTCAACATTTTCATTTTTGATTTCTATTTGTTTCAATGATATCTGCTCCCAAACACATTTGAAATACTTTATTCAATGATGGTAATAATACCAAAATTATATATCATCAGAAAAAAAACAAGAATCAGAAAACAGCAGTGGTAGGGAAACGTCAAAACTTCTGACTGAAGAGGGCTACAAAAAATGAGAGAATATGATTTCGTTCTGAACCTCGCAGAAATAAAGGCAAAGAAAAATACAAGATATGATACATAGTCTCATTGTCACAAAAGCAATCCATTTGATGAAAAGAAATAAGGTTTTTCTGCAATCTATGCATTAACAGGAATTTGCCACTAGGATCTTCATACAAGACAAACTGAGCAACATAAAGAATCCATTAATAATTTCCTCCATAATTATCTTATCAGGTTATTTTCAAATAATCTCTTTCTTTTAAAGACTATGGGAGGGGACTTCCCTGGTTGTCCAGTGGTTAAGACTCTGCACTCCCAATGCAGGGGGCCCATGTTCGATCCCTGGTCAGGGAACTAGATCCCGCATGCCACAACTAAAAGATCCTGCATGCAGCAACTGAAGATCCCACATGCCGCAACTAAAGATCCCACATGCTGCAATGAAGATCCCGTGTGCCACAACTAAGACCTGGTACAGCCAAATAAATAAATAAATAAATTTTGTTTAAAAAAGACTTATGGTAAACAACTTTTGAGGTGTCTAACATATAAGTCACAGAGTCAAGCTGCTAGTGACTACATCTCTACTGACTTGTGCCAGATACATGATTCAAGACAATAAGACCCAAAAAAGAGAAATTGCACTGCTAAATTGACTGGGAGAGGGCAGTGGACCACATGATAGCATAACTTAGAATCAAAGGTTACCTATACCTTCTGCTGTTGTTCCCAGGGTCTGGTTCTCCATCTTTTTCTTGAATTCCATGACATATTCCAGGGACCTTCTAAAATATTTCCACTTTTGTTAAGTTAGCTTGAGTTGTTTCTTTAATTTGTAAACCAAGTACTTAATACAACTGTAGATTTAAGAATCACAGGTACTATTTATACAATACCTGAATCTGTATTGTTAGGGAACCATTGACAGAAATTGCCCGCCTTGGCCAGGCATGATAATAACCACTTGAGTTGTCTCACAAAAGGAGGTCACTATAAGGAGCACAGTGCTGCCTGCTGCTGCCAATAACCAGGAGAATTTGGCAGGGCCAAAAGCAGGGACAAGATGCCAGTCTGTAATATGTCCTGCCACCCTCCCAGAAACCCTCGTGCTAGAATTGACCTTGTCTGAGAGATGCACACACCACCGGGAAGAACCCTGAGTCAGACCAAAAATGGGCACAAGCAAGATGATGTGCCAGAGACAACCTGGAAAATAACCCTATTACCATAAAACCTGAGACTGCAAGCCACATGGCAGAGCAGTTCTCCTGGGTTCCCTAACCCCTCAGCGCCCCTTCCCAGTAAAGTGTTTTGCTTTGTCAGTACCTCGGACAATTCATTTCCAAGTGTTAGACAAGAGCCCACTCTGGGGCCTTAGAAAGGGTCCCCCTTCCAGTAACAATATTGTTCCTGCTCACCAGCTAGTTTTAGTTTACCAGTTAGCTTACACTAATTCTAAGACAGACAGGACCAGCCCTACTTATTTGGCAGAGGAAAAAGCAAATGTTTTACAGATACTGTCTAAACAGGAATTGGCATAAAAAGAGATATACTAATCAAGGTTTTAATGTACTCTTTCTGCCTTCTCCTTGTAATTTCTAACAAATATCAAACAGCGCTAATATTAATGTAGAAGTTATATACAAACAATGATGGGAAAGATATAAACATATATAATAATATAATATAATTTATTGAACACCAACTGTGTACCAACTTCTTTGCTAGATACTTTTCATAAACTTTGTTTTTCTTAAAAGCATACCCTGAAAGTTTGTTAGGGTTTGACAGCCCTTTGTCCTTTAAATTGTATATCCTTAGAGATAAAGGAATCAAATAGACATTGAAATATCAGTTTTGGTGGGGAGCATGGTGATCATACAGTACAGCTTGGACCCAGGAACAATATGGTCTTTCTATACCTTTTCTCCAGATCCATGTTACTCAACATGTCACAGTAATTGATCAGCTGCAGTTTCCTCCCTGATAACCCCCACCCCCATCTTTCACTGCAGGAGTATAGACTGTGGGGTTCCTTTTGATCTGGTAAACAGATGAAAATCTGCATGAAAAGAGCATGTAAATCAAACCAAGAAAAAGTTAGAAGAAGCTGATTTTGCAGATTAAGTGTTCTTTTTCCAATCAAGTGAGAAAACTCACCTACTACTGCTTCTCTGTGAATGGAGTAAGATGTGGGGAAAAACCAGAAGGGTTGCCCTGGTACCACTGCCTCCTAAACAGTGGAGCCCCTTCCTGTCTGTGGCACTCCTCAGTACCTAACAGTATTATTATCTCTACTTGAGAAATATGCATCAGAAAATTTAAATAATTTGCACAAATAGGTTGAATTCAAATATATATTTGAGCCCAAATCCCATAATGGAATTTTGGACATTCCACTCCAAGGACATTCCAGAGTAATAAATAGGGTCCAAACACAGGAATGATGAGTTCAGACAGAAAAAAAGACAAAACCAAAACAAGAACATATGTACATATAATTAAAATTGGGAGAGGAAGCACAATAGGTGGATGTTCTGTCTTGGCAAGCAGGAAGAGTCAGGCTCTAGCCGTATCTTAGCAACATCATCTGTGTGATGTGACCTGCCTAGAGCAAAACCCTGAAACCCTTGGGAACTCAATTCCTTCATATTTAAAATATTTGAAAATGTCATGAAACAGTTAAACAAATTAATCATTTCTAGTTTGCCTTTTCCTTTGCTTTGGTTGTCTCTCTCTTTTAAATATCTTTTCAAAAGTATGGTATAGTAGAAAATAACTAAGATAAATTATAGTCAGACAATCAAGGTTTTTGCTCCTTTGATCCCATCAACTCTTTATATAATCTGCGAAAAATCACTTTGTCAGTCACTGCCTTCCCAAACTTCAATTCCTTGTTTCAACTTGCAGACTTGGGTCTAGGAGTCCTTTAAGCCAATCATGATTCAGGCAGCTATTACTTAAGTATCCTCAGAAACGGAGGCCTTTCCATCCTAAGCTTGGTTTCTACTATGACTGAGACTGCTAGGCTCAAAGGCTTTGCTAACAGTGAAATCCTACTGAACTTAGCTCCAAGTTCTAAATCCCTGCCTAGTTCCTAACCTGTCCTGCCCTTATCCCGCAAGACAGACCGAAGTACATGCCTATACCCCTAGGCATGATGCTCCTATGGACTGACCAACTATAACACAATAATAGCACCCACGTGCCTGTAAAGATTAATGGATAACTGCATCTCCTGATGGCACATCCTTTCTCCGACATTGACTTCCTTGTATATTGTCTCTAGCCTGAAGCAATTCTGTCTTCACTCTGTTTTTCGGCTGGTATTTCCTATACCAAAGTTGTATCATTTCTTCTAATTCAAGTCACTCCTTGACCTTACTTTTTTCTCCTTCCCCACTGGCCTACAAACATCATCCCAGCACACCCCACAGTAGAACGCATCTACTTCATGGTAACTTTATGTTTTGAGCCTTGAGTTCTTCACCTATTTAATAAGAAAAGTGGGCAAAATAATGAGAAATATCTCTTTAACTCTGAAATTTACAACTTTGCATTATATACCTAATAAATGTCTCCAAACGTTCCTTTCAAGTTTATGTTTCTTCTTGAAGTCATATACTTTCTACTCGTTATTACAAACTCTTAGTGGTTAGGGACTTTTTTCTTCATCTTTGTACCTGGTGTTCTGCTCCCCTTTCTCTAACATCAATCTTTCTCCCAGTGGCTAGAGTAATGCCTAGCACCTAAGAAACACTCAAAGTTTATCCAAGGATTTTCCTTAGCCAGGGAAATTATATAACGATGTTTCAAAGACAAGGTCAGGAGGCTATTGAAACAATACAGGGCCAGGCTAGTAGTGATAAAGGTGATGAAAAATAGTCAGATTCTAGACATTTTTAAAATCAAAGTGCAACAGTATTTGTGAAGAGATTGAATACAAGATATGAGAGAAGAGAGTGTGAATGTCATTAGAATGTTCAACAAATATTTCTTTTCTCCATTATTTAGAGCACATTTTCTCTGTGATCAGGTGTTTTTTTTATTCTGACCAATGAATGGAAGTCCCTTCTGGGCTGAGCATTTAACTGTTTGTGACCCTCAGAATCGACAAAGATGGACAGTGTTTGAGATGGTGACCCCTTCACTAAATGAGAAAGTCTCCCAGCTGACTCATGATGAACATGTAGCATGAGATAGAGAGAGAGAAAAAAAAAGAGAGGGAGAGGGAGGAAGGGAGAGAAAGGAGAGAGAAAGAGAGAGAGAAAGAACTCTTTGTTGTTTAAAAGCTCTGAAATTTGGAGTGTGATTCTTACATCAAAATAGCTTAGTTATCCTTATTGATAAACAATTTCCCTAGAAGTACAGTACTGCTCTAATAAAACCTAAAATGCATGGCACTGGTTTTGACTAGGTAGTAAAGAGAAAAGAGTGATATTATATGGAAGAGTAGAAAGATGGTACTTTATGTTATACAAAAGTATGGCATTTGGTTAAAATGTTAACTGTACTGACCTGAAATGCAGATAATGTACCTAATGAACTTGTTACTTTACATGAAAAACAGATTATCAGTAGTATGTGGTGGTTGCTATTGGTGGCATTTGACAGGGTATTATAAGAATAATTAGGAAAAATGACCAGTTTGCAAGCAGGAATGAAAAAGATTAGGACAGGTCCAAAACTGGGGGATTTGTAGCACTGGAAAAAAGCAACTGTAAAAGAAAATAATAATTTTAAAATTTATAAAATATGTTGGACGACAAAGGCCAATCAAATCTCAGCCTGTGGTAAGGATCAGATATTTTTTATACCTCTCAATGAATTGACAGGTTGAATGAATTAATGAAGTATTGAAGAAATCCTAGCAGTTCTACAAATTGCCCCCTGGAAAAGATGTTAACAAATGACATTCTCCCACCAAAAGTCTCTTAGGCTCAAGATAACTACAATTAAGTTGAAAAAGAAAAGTAAATAGATATGACAAAGAGAACCGTAAGTTTGGCTACCAGTGCATGTTTCTTACTGGAATCAAGGAGATTAAAAAGCCAAATATATTTCTTCATCTGATATTCTGAGAAAAAAACAAAAACGAAATCAGAAAAAAATCCCCCATCAATCTGGACTAAAGGAGACTACAATTGCTTAAAAGCTAAAATGACCCATTGGGCCTTAAACTTCTACAGGTAGGAAGCAGGCAAAGAGACCTGCTCAGCCACCAACTACAGCATATTCTCCATAGCTCTTTCAAAGGTAGCCAAGGAGGATAACAGAGAAATAGGAAACCCCAAGAGCCTGGAGCCAAGAGTCATAAAGAATATGAAATTTGAGAGCTCCAGGAAGCAGATTAAGCACTTAATTAAGCAACATTCTTCATTCCTAGGACATTAGGTCTTAAAATTTTTGATCAGTGGGATTTTATACATTCAGCAGAGAAGTAAAATCGCTGTGCACCTCCCAATCTTTCTTTTTATGAATGGAAATATTTATTGTGATTCCTCAATTGTATATTAGTTTTTGATGGTATAAAACTTTTCTTTCTAGTTCATAGGACCTAGATCTAGAGAAGCCACATTCAAACCTCCTTTAGAGATAAGCATGTATCAACTAATGATCTCAACTTTGAGCTTGAAGGAGTGAGTGGTGCTTTTTTCTTATCTTTCTTGGAGAGGAAGTAAGTTATTTCACGTGCAAGGAGGAAGATGAATCAAATAGTTGGTAGCAAGTAGAGTGTATTAGTCATCAGTTACAATTTTCTACATCCACTAATTTCTTACCACTTCCCGACTGTTAGTATAATTCCCCTCCTAATTTTTTTTAGCAGTATGTAAGGAGAGGGAGAGAAGAATGATGAGTTTTCACTAATGAGCTGTGAGTAGAAGTAATGCATGCCACTATTCTAGTGGCAATAATTCAAGCTTATTGTCAAGAATTTAATAAGCAGTGTAAGACCTTCTAGAGCTCTCCTTTTTCCTCTGGCATGGAGATCAACAATTTTCAAAAAAGTGGCTACTCCGTCAGTCTGGGTCCCTGAATGATTACAACACAGAGTCTCCCACTTACCCACAGTGGAAAGGTGGTGTGAGCGAAAGATTAACCTTTGTTATTTAAGCCACTAAGATTGAGCATTGTTTATTACCACAGCATTGATATACCTATTCTGACTGATATAGGAAGCAACATTTCCGTATTATTTGTTGCAGTAAACTATTTGTTTTGTTGTAAGTATGTCAAATTATATTATTTTTGTTACTGCTGGTAGATAGTTCAATTGGTTAAATCAGTGTAAATGAAAATTTTTAATTTCTTAAGAGATTCCATTTTTAAAAATTTTTACTAAAATCTGTATTTCCTAAACTTCTTCTTGAGCATTGCTTTCTTAAAAAAAACAAAATGAAATGATTACATGACAAAATAACTCAGCACCATTAATCCATGTTAACCAGACAGGTATCTGCTTGCTCTATTATAAAAGAAAATTTCTTTTGAGTAACTCAACAATATTAGAGTAATTCCCTTCGGAATAGTCATAAGCTTAGACTGACATGCAGTATATTTTACTTCCAAAATACTATACATATTATAAATATGTTTTACAATGTTATTCATATTATATACATATGCTTTAAGATTTAAAACATAATGGGAAACTCTAGTGAAATCAAAGATAGATCAACATAACCGCAGACTTCAGGTATTCCCTGGACTTAGGATCATGCATTTATTTCAATAAATACCACTACTAAGAAGGAGACAGATGAAACTACAAAGACTAAAACCCTTTGGGGCAGCCAAAATTATTTGAGTCTCTTAAGAACAGTGTCGTCTAACACTTTTTTCTCTAATCCTAGTGAAAAGTGACAGCTTCTTCTCATTCCCTAGGGCCTATTTCAGATTCTCTGTTTGGAGATCTAACTTCTAAAGCCTAAATCATCCTTGATCCAGAATCAATCAGCTTTTCGGCTTAATCCAGTTTCAGGCAAAAAGGTAGATAATGAATTTAACGGGATTGATTTTTTTCCGTCAGATCATAATGTCCACTCTTCAGTGAGCCAATTAGGTGGTTTATATGAAGGTTTAGGTAAAAGCAAAGCTATTTTAATTATTTAGATTTCTTAACTGGCCATTATTAACTGGTCAGAATTAAAAAGATTAATTTAGTTCAGTCAGCTAAAATCTCCTTTGACGTGGTCAGAAATCATCCAGTGCCATCACATTGTTCATTAAGATATTCCAAACAAAGCAGTTAAACATTATTCTCCTTCTAAATATTTGGTTTCATGGACCTACTGCCTCTGCTCTATAACTAAGGAATCTTTTTTGTATGTTTCACTAAAGCTGTTCTATCATTTTTTCTTACAAAAGACCACTATTTCCTAGATAAGATATGAAAAAGTATCCTCTACAATCCTCTATCACCTAGCCCTCACTCCTAAGGATACGTTAATTCATTCAACTACTTGAAAAAGGACAATGATAATGAATTAAGCCTTCTAGCCAGACAGGCCTTGAAAAGTTCATCAATTTCTCAGTCTCTTTCTTCTATCTGTTAAATGGGTATAAAAGCATGTACCACAAATGTGGCCATATGACTTTTAATGAGGCGATGCATATAACATACTAGGCAAATAGCATAGCATAGGGTTCAGCAAATGACAAATTCTATTAGCTCATGATAGGATTAAAAAATAATACAGGAAGGTTTAGGGGTGATGAATTTGTATCATCATAATAAGTAACTCTTTGAAGTTTGGGTTGATAATAAGTTTTTTGAGAACAAGGGCCATGGTTCATAACAAATTTGGGGTGCTTTAATACCATGTCTTGCACAAAGTAGGTATTTAATAAATGTTTGACAAGTGACAAGTTTTGTTTTGTTTTTGGGTTTTGGGTTTTTGTCAGCTTTCTTCCTATTTGTTTGATTTCATTCTTGGGTTCTTCTGTTTGTCTGGTTGTTCTCTTGTTATTTGATTTATTTGGTTCTGTTTTTGTTTCCTTTGTGTGTGTGCGTGTTTCCTTGTTTCTGTTTGTTTGATTTTACTTTTCACCATTTGTCTGGGGTTTCGTTAGTTTTTTTTTTTGTTTTTAATCCCCTTTATTGCCGGGCTGAGTGACTTGCAGGGGTCTTGGTCCCTCGACGAGAAGTTGGGCCTGAGGCTCTGGAGTGGGAGCATCAAGTCCAGGATGCTGGACCACTAGAGAATTCCCAGCCCCAGAGAAGATTAATCATCAAGAGCTCCCATGGAGGCCTCTATCTGAATCCAAGACCCGGCTCTACCCAACTGCCAGCAGCTCCCAGTGCTGGACGCCTCACACCAAACAACAAACAAGACAGGAACACAAACCACCCATCAGCACACAGACTACCTAAAGTCATACTAAGCTCACAGACACACCAAAACACACCACCTGACACAGCCCTGCTCATCAGAGGGAAAAGACTCAGCTCCATCCACCAGAACGCAGGCACCAGTCCCTCCCATCAGGAAGCCTACACAAGACACTGGACCAACCCCACCACCAGGGACAGAGAACAGAAGCAAGAGGAACTAAGACCCTGCAGCCTAGGGAAAGGAGACCTCAAATCCTGTAATTAGACAAAATGAGAAGACAGAGAAATATCTTACAGGCAAAGGGTCAAGATAAAAACCGACAAGACCAAATAAATGAAGAAGAAATAGGCAAAATACCTGAAAAAGAATTCAGAGAAATGATAGTAAAGGTGATCCAAAATCTTGGAAATAGAATAGAGAAAATACAAGAAATGTTTAACAAGGACCTAGAAGAACTAAAGAGCAAACAAACAGTAATGAACAACACAATAACTGAAACTAAAAATACTCTAGAAGGAATCAATAGCAGAATAACTGAGGCAGAAGAACGGATAAGTGAGCTGGAAGATAGAATGGTAGAAATAACTGATGCAGAGCAGAATAAAGAAAAAAGAATGAGAAGAATGGAAGACAGTCTCAGAGACCTCTGGGACAACATTAAGTGCACCAACATTAGAATTATAGGTGTCCCAGAAGAAGAAGAAAAAAAAAATGGTCTGAGAAAATAGATTCAGATTGAATCTGAATAGATTGAAGAGATTAAAGTTGAAAACTTCCCCAACATGGGATAGGAAATAGTCAATCAAGTCCAGGAGCGCAGAGAGTCCCACCCAGGATAAACCCAAGGAGAAACACGCCGAGACACATATTAATCAAACTAACAAAAATTAAACACAAAGAAAAAATATTAAAAACAGCAAGGGAAGAGCAACAAATAACATACAAGGGAATTCCCATAAGGTTAACAGCTAATATTTCAGTAGAAACTGTACAGGCCAGAAGGGAGTGGCAAGATATATTTAAAGTGATGAAAGGGAAAAACTACCACCAAGATTACTCTACCCAGCAAGGATCTCATTCAGATTTGATGGAGAAATCAAAAGCTTTACAGACAAGCAAAAGTTAAGAGAATTCAGCACCACCAAACCAGCTTTACAACAAATGATAAAGGAACTTCTCTAGGCAGGAAACACAAGAGAAGGAAAAGACCTACAAAAACAAACCCAAAACAATTAAGAAAATGGTAATAGGAACATACATATCAATAATGACCTTAAATGTAAATGGATTAAATGCCCCAACCAAAAGATACAGACTGGCTGAATGGATACATAAAGAAGACCCATCTATATGCTGTGTACAAGAGACCCACTTGAGACCTAGGGACACATACAGACTGAAAGTGAGGGGATGGAAAAAGATATTCCATGCAAATGGAAATCAAAAGAAAGCTGGAGTAGCAATTCTCATACCAGACAAAATAGACTTTAAAATAAAGAATGTTACAAGAGACAAGGAAGGACACTATATAATGATCAAGGGTTCAATCCAAGAAGATATAACAATTATAAATATCTATGCACCCAACATAGGAGCACCTCAATACATAAGCTAAATACTAACAGCCTTTAAGGGGAAATCAACAGTAACACAATAATAGTAGGTGACTTTAACACCCCACTTAACACCAATGGACAGATCATCCAAACAGAAAATAAATAAGGAAACACAAGCTTTAAATAACACGTTAAACAAGATGGACTTAATTGATATTTATAGGACATTCCATCTGAAAACAACAGAATACTTTCTTCTCAAGTGCACACGGAACATTCTCCAGGATAGATCACATCTTGGGTCACAAATCAAGCCTTGGTAAACTTAAGAAAATTGAAATTTTATCAAGCACCTTTTCTAACCACAATGCTATGAGACTAGATATCAATTACAGGAAAAAAACTGTAAAAATACAAATACATGGATGCTAAACAATATGCTACTAAATAACGTAGAGATGACTAAAGATATCAAAGAGGAAATCAAAAAGTACCTAGAAACAAATGACAATGAAAACACGATGACCCAAAACCTATGGGATGCAGCAAAAGCAGTTCTAAGAGGGAAGTTTATAGCAATACAATCCTACCTCAAGATACAAGAAAAATCTCAAATAAACAACCTAATCTTACGCCTAAAGCAATTAGAGAAAGAAGAACAAAAAAACCCCAAAGTTAGCAGAGAGAAAGAAATCATAAAGATCAGATCAGAAATAAATGAAAAAGAAATGAAGTAAACAAAGCAAAGATCAATAAAACTAAAAGCTGGTTCTTTGAGAAGATAAACAAAATTGATAAACCATTAGCCAGACTCATCAGGAAGAAAAGGGAGAAGACTCAAATCAACACAATTAGAAATGAAAAAGGAGAAGTAACAACTGACACTGCAGAAATAGAAAGGATCATGAGAGACTACTACAAGCAACTCTATGCCAATAAAACGGACAACCTGGAAGAAATGGAAAAATGCTTAGAAAAGTACAACCCTCCAAGTCTGAACCAGGAAGAAATAGAAAACATGAACAGACCAATCACAAGCACTGAAATTGAAACAGTGATCAAAAATCTTCCAACAAACAAAAGCCCAGGGCCAGATGGCTTCACAGGTGAATTCTATCAAACATTTAGAGAAGAGCTAACACCTATCCTTCTCAAACTCTTCCAAAAACTTGCAGAGGGAGGAACACTCCCAAACTCATTCTACGAGGCCACCATCACCCTGATACCAAAACCAGACAAAGATGTCACAAAGAAAGAAAACTACAGGCCAATATCACTGATGAACATAGATGCAAAAATCCTCAACAAAATACTAGCAAACAGAATCCAACAGCATGTTAAAAGAATCATACACCATGATCAAGTGGGGTTTATCCCAGTAATGCAAGGATTCTTCAGTATATGCAAATCAATCAATGTGATACACCATATTAACAAATTAAGGAATAAAAACCATATGATCATCTCAGTAGATGCAGAAAAAGCTTTTGACAAAATTCAACACCCTTGTAAAATAAAAACTCTCCAGAAAGTGGGCATAGCGGGAACCTACCTCAACATAATAAAAGCCCTATATGACAAACCCACAGGCAACATCGTTCTCAATGGTGAAAAACTGAAAGCATTTCCTCTAATATCAGAAGCAAGACAAGGGTGCCCACTCTCACCACTATTATTCAACATAGTTTTGGACGTTTTAGCCGTGGCAATCAGAGAAGAAAAAAAAAAAAAGGAATCCAAATTGGAAAAGAAGAAGTAAAACTGTCACTGTTTGCAGATGACATGATACTATACATAGAAAATCCTAAAGATGCCACCAGAAAACTACTAGAGCTAATCAATGAATTTGGTAAAGTAGCAGGATACAAGATTAATGTACAGAAATCTCTTGTATTCCTACACACTAACAAGGAAAAATCAGAAAGAGAAATCAAGGAAAGACTCCGATTTACCATTGCAGCAAAAAGAATAAAATACCTAGGAATAAACCTACCTAAGGAGGCAAAAGACCTGTATGCAGAAAACTATAAGACACTGATGAAAGAAATCAAAGATGATACAAGCAGATGGAAAGATATATACCATGTTCTTGGATTGGAAGAATCAACATTGTGAAAATGACTATACTGCCCAAAGCAATCTACAGATTCAAGGCAATCCCTATCAAATTACCAGAGGCACTTTTCACAGAAGTAGAACAAAAAATTTTACAGTTTGTATTGAAACACAAAAGACCCCGAATAGCCAAAACAATCTTGAGAAAGAAAAATGGAGATGGAGGAATCAGACTCCCTGACTTCAGACTATACTACAAAGCTGCAGTAATCAAGACAGTATGGTACTGGCACAAAATCAGAAATATAGATCAGTGGAACAGGGTAGAAAGCCTAGAGATAAACCCACGCACATATGGTTACCTTATCTTTGACAAAAGAGGCCAGAATATACAATGGAGCAAAGACAGCCTCTTCAATAAGTGGTGCTGGGAAAACTGGACAGCTGCATGTAAAAGAATGAAAGTAGAACACTCCCTACCACCACACACACAAAAAAACTCAAAATGGATTAAACACCTAAATGTAAGGCCAGACACTATCAAACTCTTAGAGGAAAACATAGGCAGAACACTGTATGACATAAATCACAGCAAGATCCGTTTTGACCCACCTCCTAGAGAAATGGAAATAAAAGCAAAAATAAACAAATGGGACCTAATGTAACTTAAAAGCTTTTTCACAGCAAAGGAAACCATAAAGAAGATGAAAAGACAACCTTCAGAATGGGAGAAAATATTTGCAAATGAAGCAACTGACAAACGATTAATCTCCAAAATATACAAGCAGCTCAATATCAAAAAAACAAACAACCCAGTCCGAAAATGGGTGGAAGACCTAAATAGACGTTTCTCCAAAGAGGACTTACTGAATGCCGACAAACACATGAAAAGATGCTCAGCATCACTAATCATTAGAGAAATGCAAATCAAAACTACAATGAGGTATTGCCTGACACCAGTCAGTATGGCCATCATCAAAAAAATCTACAAACAGTAAATGCTGGAAAGGGTGTGGAGAAAAAGGAACCCTCTTGCACTGTTGGTGGAAATGTAAATTGATACAACCACTACGGAGAACAGTATGGAGGTTCCTTAAAGAAGTAAAAATAGAACTACCATATGACCCCGCAATCCCACTACTGGGCATATACCCTAAGAAAACCATAATTCAAAAAGAGACTTGTACCACAATGTTCATTGGAGCACTATTTGCCAGTACATGGAAGCATCCTAAGTGTCCATCAGCAGATGATTGGATAAAAAAGGTGTGGCACATATATACAATGGAATATTACTCAGCCATAAAAAGAAACGAAATTGAGTTATTTGTAGTGAGGTGGATGGACCTAGAGTCTATCATACAGAGTGAAGTAAGTCAGAAAGAGAAAACAAATACCATATGCTAACGCACATATATGGAATCTAAAAAAACAGTACTGATGAACCTAGTGGCAGGGCAGGAATAAAGACACAGATGTAGATAACGAACTTGAGGACACAGAGGGGAAGGGGAAGCTGGGACGAAGTGAGAGAGTAGCATTGACATATATACACTACCAAATGTAAAATGGATGGCTAGTGGGATGCTGCTGCATAGCACAGGGAGATCAACTCGATGCTTTGTGACAACCTACAGGGGTGGGATAGGGAGGATGGTAGGGAGGCTCTGGAGGGAGGGCATATGGGGATATATGTATACTTATAGCTGATTCACTTTGTTGTACAACAGAAACTAACACAACATTGTTAAGCAATTATACTTCAATAAAGATATAAAAACAAAACAAAACCAAAAAAACACCTGCACAGAAACATCCAGAGAAGTCCCAGCTATTGATAAAATAACTACCACAGATTGGATGGGAGGTATGCCAAACAATCTCATATGTCTATTATATATTATACATACAATATGTAATTTAATATAATCTATAATGTATAATGTATAACATAAAATGCACTGATCTCATTTTTATCTCTGTCTACATCTATCTAATCTATTTGTATATATCTATCATAATCAACAAATCTCATAAAATTCAATGTCATATATATGTATATACAGTAATGTTTATATGTACACACACACTAGCAAATATCACATATATTCATATAACATAAAGCATTTAATGTATATAATTGTGTGTGTGAGAAATCATGTATAGTGTGATTTTTAAATTAATTTTTCATTCCTTTTCACTAATGATTGGTAAAATCTCTAGCCAAGTATTCTGGTCAGTTTAGGTCTTCTTTTCATTTATTTTTTAAAATTACATCCCTGCTTTATATTGAAATGATTCTTCTTCTCTAGTTTAAGAGTTAAATATAGGCATTATGCCATGGTGGTCTCTGGTCTTCACCTGACAATTTTCAGATTTTAGCCTTTACCAGAGCTGTCCTGAAAGCTGGCTTGCGTTGGCTTGCAAGAGGATGCTGTGTGCATCTCTTCCTAACTCTGCTCAGCGGTATTATGTTTGTTGGTAGCTTGAAATCAGTCTTGGTGGGACTGATTACGAGACAGAAATTGGCAAATGCGACAAAGCAGAGTGTTTTTTTTTCCTCTAGGGAACCGGTTGTTAAACATTTACTAGCCGTCACTGGCTTTAACATTTATAAGTGATATAATCTTGGGCAAGTAACCATTCTGTGACCCAGTTTTTTAATGTGGAAAATTGTAATCTTTCTTTGCTGTTTTTTTAGAAATTGGGAGAATGTATAATAAATATACTATGGTGCCTTGTATTAAAAGTGCCTAATAAATGCTTTCTTTTATTAATTGCACAGAATTTTAAATTTCTGTATTTAGTTAATACTTGGAATACAGACTTCATTACTATTTATGTGTATTTTGTTTCTGTTGTATCTCTAATTTCCTGCTTCTTAGATCTGTGCAATGCTGGGAGCTTAAAGATATTCATATCTCCCAGTAGATTTTTTCCTACCTAACCACAATACAGTGATCAAAATCCGAAAATTAGCATTTATTTATTACTGAAATCCTATCTCCCATTCAAGTTTTACCTGTTGCTCCAATAATATCCTTTATAATAATAACAACAATAAAACACTTGTATTTAATTGTCTTGTTATTTAGTCTCTTTAGATCTGGAACTCTTTTTCATACGTTCCTTAATTTTCCTGATTTTGAAGATTACAGGACATTTGTTTTGTAGAATATGCCACAGTTTGGATTTATGATGTGTTCTCATGAATTAGATTCAGAGTATCTGTCTTTGGCAGGAATATCATTGAAGTAATGCTATGTTCTTTTCAGCCCATCGTGTGGAACTCATTTTCTATTTGTCCCATCGCATGTGATGTTCATTTTGATTACTAGATTAGGGTGGGATCTGAAAGAATTTCCACTGTAAATTTACCATTTTGCTGTTTGTCATTACTAGATAGTTTGTGAAGAAGTACTTTGAGGCTATGTAAAGTTCTGGTTCTCACCAAATTTCAGTACATTCTTTTATGCTTTTATATCACTATAGATTTATGGGATACTATTTCATCCAATGGTTTATGATCTGTGACTATGATTTTTATTGATGCTCACATTGCTCCTATTTGTTCAATAGGAGCTTCTTCAATCTGGGTTCTGTATACTTTGACTTGTCTTCATCATTTCTTGAGCACTTCCTTACTTTCTGGTACAGAAAAATGATTGTTCAGAGTCATCTTATATTTGCCTGCTCCCATCCTGGAATCAGCTATTTTTCCAGGGATCCATGGTTTCTTATAGTGTAGAATAGCTTTTAGAAATCCAAATCTGTTAATTAGGTATACTTCTTTTTTGAGGGTACTGCTGTTTGTCCCTTTCAATAGACAAAACAGAGAATATTACATTTATACGTACAGATATTTATTTACCTAACTATAAATTATTTATCCATGTATATCTTTATATATCTCTATCTCTGTATATTTTAAACCACCTGTTAACTCCAATATCTGCAATTTAAATCCGATACCACAATGTTTATTCTAGTTTTCCTTTCTTCTCTGACAGTGAGAAAATTGTTTCCCATTGTCCTCAGTATAGTTACTTGAAGCATTCCTCATTTTGGTTACGTATTCAAGGATTTATCCAAATTGCCATTGCTAATACTTTGTCTACTTCACCTTGCATCTAGATGCCCTCCTTACCTTGCTTGGGCTTTGAGATCTGCACAATATCCCTACAGCACCATTCCACTTGAACATACACTCTCTTCCACCTGAAAAGGCTCTGAACACCAGGCCATTTTCACCACTGTCTTTTGAGTGGATACCCTCCTCACCTTACTTAAGCTTCACCCTAGGATGCCCTCCTTTCTCTTCTTGGTTCTGGGCCATTCTCTTGCACATAGCTATCCCTCTTTTGTTCCAGCATACCGTGTCAGGCTGCTAACACTTCTCTTTCAGCATGTGGATGCCTACCTTGCTTGGTTCCACCAAATAGCTTTTGGACTGAATTGTTCAGGAAGGGGAGGGAAGGGAGACAAGAGAATGAAAGGGAAGAGGGAATAAGAAGAGGAAGAGATATAGTAAATTCTTAAGAAAGTTTGTATCAGAATTATAATGTGAAAATGGTGATAATCCTTGATTTCTGATTATTTGGAGGTTTTTTAAAAAAATTATGTTGTTTTTCATGGAGTTAATTGAGGGAATTGGCATCATGGGTAAAGTAAGCCTGGCAACAGAAATTAAGGCCTGCTATCCAGATGTTTACTGATATAAGTAGCACTCTAACCCCATGCTATAAGATGTCAAAAATTAAGTATTTATTGTTTAGAGTCTTCAGAAAAGAGTTTCCTTGGTCACAGTATATAGTTCTTCAAACAGTCAATATTCTGGGAACAATGCTAGATTTAACACTTTAATCTGTGCACACAGATGGAGTTGGGTAAGGTTCTGATCCTCTTGGAGCTGGGTTTATGGAGGCCCTGGCTAACCTGGTGGAATCTATGGTGCTCTTTTACCTACAGCCTGTAGTAAAAACTAGGTCAATTTTCAGCCCAGCTCAAATTGTCCTGATAGCCTGTGGAGGGACAACACTGGTACTAAGTGACTTAGAGTCCCTGACCACAGCTAATCCAGCAGGAGATTACCCTTTGGCTTGCAAGCGGTCAGTTAGATTCTCCCTCCCAGGAATTTGGATCTGAGGCACGGTTACTCTGCTCATTCTTTTTAGGGCACTTAAATGAGCCAGGGCTGACACAGTCTGGTGGCTATAAGGAAGTAGATCAGAAAAAGCCAGTCTGCAGAGAATAAAGCAGAGACATGTAGAGAAAAGCAGGGAAAAAAAAGGGCATACAGACCCAGAGAGTGGCTACTTCGGTTCCAGCTAATTTCCAATTCCTAGTTCTGTCCCTCTCTCTGGGATTCATTGAGATCTTCCTGCAATATTCCAACCACATCCTACCTCCCCTCGTTTTACTTAGCTGGTATAGCTGTGTTTATTTTCCATGTAACCAGGTGATTCCTGACTAAGGAAACCTTAGGCATGGGCAAGCCCTGAGCCATGCTTGAAGGGAGACCACATTCATAGTGCTCGGACCATTACTGTGGCAGTTCCATTTTGTCCTTTGTATGCATGGAGAATGATTCCAAGAGAAGTGGGAGAAGGTTAGAGAGCTGTTGGTGTGGGAAGGAGTGATCACTCTTCCTCTTTCCTCTACTACGCTTAAAGCTCTAATATTTTATTTCTTCCTCTAAAGATAAATGTTTTTATAATAAAGTCCGTCTTTTAATTTTTAAATGTTATTATTTTTACTGTTTTAAAAATATTCTTTAATCTCTTTTATTTACCTTCAATTCAAAAGCTTTAATGAAAAAGTTCTGTAAAAATTCTTGTGCAATAATGGTTTAATAAAATTAACAGTTTCTAGAATTCTTTTAGGCTGTACTTAACTGTGCATATAACTAATGCATATTAACAGAAAAAATATAGGAGGATAAAACCAAGAGTAAATAGTGTACTTTCATCTCTGTGTATTTTCTATGCCTAACCTTCAGGATTTCCACAACATCTTAAGTCCGATCTGTCATTATTTATTGAGCATTTTCTCAATTCCACAAGCATGTTTTATCAGAAACAAATGAAACAATTATTCTTTGTCAAATCTAACAGTTTACTGGTTTCATGGATATTTAGTAATTAATTGTATGCATTTCCATAATATTGGAAGTGTGATCTTTGTTTGGGTACATACACTATTCTAGCTATTTAGCTAACAATGGTAAAGTACTAGACTGTGAGTGAAATAAGACAAGAGTAATATGACCAGCAGCACAAAAATCTATTATGCCGTGGTGCATAAGATCTTGCATTTTCACTTTAATAAATCATCATTTTGGCAACATGGTGAATTTGTTGTTCAGGAAAAGACTAAACCAGGCTTTAAGAGTCATTTCCCAATATCATTTAATGGGAAGAGGAAAATGATTATTTTGTAAAAGTGTTCATATGAGTTGGACATATTAGTTGAGGGAGAAAATTCCTCCATAGGATATGTAGAATAGTTTTCAAAATTATAACCTGAAAAATAAACAAGCAAAAAATTTTAATATGATTATGTTTCAGGAAAATATTAGGCATTTGTTCTTCATTGTCAGCAAGTGTTTACTGCGTGTGTACTGGTTAAAGAGCAGTGTGGTACCCTCCAGTCATAAAGCTGATTGGAATAATTTCATTGGTTGCTAACTTTGTCTAGTTACTGGAGGATACACAAAAATGAGTAAGACAGTTGTCTTAGAAAGCTCTTGCTATAGTAGTATAAGACAAGGTTTACATTTACAGCTAGAATAAGTAGTTAGAATAGAATAAGTAGTTGGGAATAGATCTTTCCACTCCAACCCATACTCATCTCTGAAATGATTCATTATAGTTGTTTGCAATTTCTTCCTAATGGGAGCTCAAAAATGTGTATAAGAAATATCAAAATTATTGGAACTTACATATTACTAATTGCTAACTTCAAGATGCATATGTCATAAGGATGTGGAGGATTTTTGAAAAAATTGATACTATGTATTAGGAAAAAAACCAGAAAAAGTTTCTGCACAGTTGAGTTGATTCTTTGAATTTAAACTGTGACGTTAGGTTTGGGTCCACAGCTCCAAGATAAAGTGTTCTTTATTAGCCTAGGCCAAAGTAAACTACTTAGGCTGAAAACCTAAGAGGCTTTCACTCTCTGCCTCAGTCCAAATCTAGACTTTACCGTTGGACAGTCTCCAAGGAAGACAGGAAACAGCAGAGAAGATAGTACCCATGTGAAGAAGGAAGATTGATTCTGCTGCTATTTGCTGGCTTTTTATTCACTAGGAAACATAGATCTGTTTTTAGAATCTGATTATTTCTTCTTCTTAAGGAGGAATTAAAATGTGGATTCAGAGAAGGGTGTGTTTCCCTTCTTTAAGGGCCTAAAAAGACAAATCATTATGTAAAAATGTAGCTGTGGTTATATCTGTGTTATCAGATTATAGATAATATTTTTTCTTCTAAAGGGCCAGATAATAAATATTATAGGCTTTGATGGCCATCCTGTCTCTATTACAACTAAGTAACCCTCTGGTTGTAGCAAGAAAACAGACATGGACAATAGGTAAACGAATGGGCATGATTGTTTTCCAAGAAAACTTATCAAAGTGGGCAGTGGGTTAAATTTGTCCCACAGGCTATAATTTTCCAATCCCTATTTTAAATAGTTGTCCATATTTTTCCAAGTTTCTAAAATAGCATGTATATTTCTGTAAACATGCACACACACAACAAATTATAGAATAAAAAAGTTCTAAATTGAGTTGCTCTGATTTAGTTATTTTCGTATCTTCAGTACTGTAGAGTGTTTCTTTCTACTCATTCCACGGGAGACTATCAATGATTTGAATCATCCTTAGCAGAAATCTTGGTAAATTGTTTGCCTTGGTAATTTGTTGTGGCTCTTTGGATAGAGAGGAGAAACCTCTCTTTTCATGATTACTTCTGATAGGTTTTATTTTCTTCTCTGCATTACTCAAAGGAATATGTGAGCAGCGGTTGAAAGAATATCCCAATTATATTGTGCTTAGAACATCTGCAGAGTTGGTCCTGGAGGTTTGGGCAAGGGAAACCACAGCTGTGAAGCTTTGCTTCTGCTCCTAGCACAGATGCCAAAGCAGATGGAAGGGCAGGGATCATCTGCAGAAAGGCTCCAGATCTTCAGCGTGAGTGGAGAGTGAAAGGCTTAGCAGACATGGCTGAAATGGCTAGATTGATAGGCTCTACACTCCCAGGAGCAGCAGAGGCGACAAACTCTCCTCACTTCTGTGCCTCAGACAGAAACATGATGGATGGTGTACGTGCAGTAGTCTTCAGTCCCTTTGCAGCTGTGATTCCCTGTTCCGACAGACACTCATTTGGTGCCCTGCCTGGAAATTGTTTTGATGCTGTTTGTGTTTCAAATGCTTAGGAAAACATTTCTATTAAGGTCGCATGCCAAATACAAGGCTATACTGAATAGCAAGAAAGAAGAAGTAAATTTAGTGCTGCTAATCTGCAAAGGAAAATATTAAATATGGTCTCTCTGGAGAATAATGACACTTGGCATGTTGCTGTGCTAAATTTACTGCAGGACTATAAGTGTTAAAACATCAGCTGTGTAACTGGGCTGTGGGGTGGTAAAAGGTTGACAGGATGATTATGCTTGAGGGGCCACTGTTATGTATGTCCTTTGGACAGTAGTTTGGAAGAGCTTCCGAGACACTAATTAATTCTGCCCCACAGTGAGGGGTGGTAACCAGCAGCCCAGTGGGAGGCTGAGCTAGAGTGCTCTGTCTCAGGTCAGAGGACCAGGAAAACACTTCAGGGTATGTCTAACTTGATCCTCCAGAGAAAAGCTCTTTAATCTTACTTAAGGTTACCAAGTCTTTGGCCTCATGCAAAACATTTCATCATGTGCAATTTTCAGCAGTTCTTATCTTTGAATAAAGTAATAGGATGAATCAAACAGCTCAAAAAGACCAGTAGAACCTCATTCTTTTAAAATGCTGATTATAGTTTAAGAATATTACTTCTCAAGCTCTTCTGATCACCAAATCTCTTTCTTGTACACAATTCAGATTCCTCAGTTGTATCTCACACAGCTCCAATCATAGGACTCATTGGATTTTTTTCCCCCTGAAATTCCTAAACAGGGATAGCCCTGATTCCTGAAAAGGGTAGTACAAAGGGAAAAACAAAATTTCTGTGAGGAATAGTGCCATCCACAAGCCAAGATGACCACGTAGCACTTAAGAATAGGACGCAGTATAGCTTTTCATTGGGTGAGGTTTTTTTGGTTGAAATTTCTATTCTAGGTTTTTTTGATTGTTTCAGGTATAATTAGTTAAGAAGTATGTAGTTTTCTTATAACACTTATTGAAGATAGGTAATATTCATTAGGTATTTATTTTGTCCAAGCATTGTACTAAGTACTTTGTATAAACTATCTGATTTATTTTTTCCTTGACTTTTAGGAATAAGTTTGAGGATAAGGTGATGAAACTTATGTAAGAAATATGTATGTAACTGAGATAGAATATTGTAGTATGCTGTGACGTGTTCTGGCAAAAAATTAGATATGGTTATGGTTGGGATATAATTATAGTAATACTTTTACTTGATGTTGTGATTGGATTTTATGAATTGTTAGTGCTCCACTCTTTCTCTCTCACCTGTTTATTATGTCTTTGAGGCAGTGAGGTACTAGGTGGGGATGAGGGGAGGAAAGAGAAAAGGGAAGGAGAGAGTAAAGAAGAGGCCAGGGAGGGAAGAAGTACTAAGTATCAAATTAGTGATACAGAAAGAATTTCAGAGGAATGAGTGATGCATATCTGATAGAACATAATAATATATAGGTAATGATTAATAGAACAATAGGACAAATGATTTTATATCTTTGTAGTGTAATACATTATAAAGTATAAATTAAAATATAATAAATTAATCTTTACAAATGAATTTTTATTATGTGCCCTTTGACTGATTAATAATATCTTGTGTTCATTCATTTGAAAAAATCTGAAACTCTTTACCTTATTTGGAATCTAACTAATCTGACTAAAATTATGAATTTATCTATCTTTTCCATAACATAGATAGCTGTGTTAGAGTAGAGATAGTTTGATGCATGAAATTTTGGTGTGATAACTGGCATTCTACTAATTTGGTCTCTCCATGAATTTGGCCTAACCATTTAAACATATTATGACATTATTTTATCTGTAAATTGGGGGGGGAGTTAATAATATCTTCCTTTAACCTCTTTCATAGTGACATGGTCAGGATAAAAAAAAAAAGAAAATAATTTAGTTTTCACAAGATTATAGGAATTTATGAAGTATAGTTTATTGTATCAATATGATAACCAAAAATTTTGAAGACTGGAAAAATGCTTATGATATAACATTAAACAAAATCAGACTACAACTGTAATAAACAGTTGCCTCCTAAGCATCCAGCTGCTGTTCTCTTTTCCAGAGCACTCAGCCTCATTTGGGAATCTATTTTGGTTAATGATGGAGCATATGATCTAGATTAAGCCAATCACTGGGTTCCATTTCAATAATTTTTATGGAAATACTGTTATACAAATAACTTTTCTCCTTCTAGTATGGTGTGGTATATAGAAGTAAAACTTACAAATGCTGCAGTCTTGTTGTCACCATAAAGGAAGTCAACTAGGCAGTGATGCTGACACATAGAAGAAGAATGGAACCAAGAGGATCACACAGCCAGAAGTCTGAACAACCATGATTTAAACTCATCCTTCTTCTAGGCCTTTGCAACTACATGAAATGAGCTTGCTTTGAAATAAGATCTATCTGAAAGTGATAAGAAAAGAAAAGAAAATGTAGCATTTCTAAGAGCAGTTTTTTCAATCTGCAGTCTGAAATCCACATTGACTGAGAGGTTGTTGATTTGGAGCTTGAAGATATGGAAACGCCAAATTCTCTAACTGAAGTTAACATCAGCACTAGCAGTTGTAGGGAGACTGAAGATAAAGTATCATGTAAGATTGGGGCTTGTATAAAATACCCTTTGAAATAATTTCTTTTAAATCTTCTTTGCTTGAAAAAGGTAACAATCAGTCTCACTGTGGAGATTAATTTGGAATTCAATTTGGAAATGAGAAGAAAACAAGCCATCTATCCCACGATTTAAAATTGCCTTTAGGTGGACTTCTGCTCTGACCATCCTGAAATAATGGACACTAGTCTAGGCTTCCTGACATAAACATCTATATAAAACTGGAAAAACAATAAGAAGCTTGAGTTTCACGCATTTTACAGTAGGCAGTGGAGGACTACGATTCCTAAGAAAAGGGTGATAGACGTGATCACACGGGATTTCACCCTGGAGGTACATTTTGGACCACAGTGCAGGGGAATACATTTTGGTGGTCTCACTGAACTGAGAAGTTAGAAATATGAATTTGTAGGTGCTGAAGGAGCTCATATTGGTGTGGGTAGAGTCCCAGAAAAGTCAGGTACACAGAGAAAGAGGTCCAAAAATTGTCATGGCAGTAGCATTAATCCTTTGGATGAACACTAAGGTCACATATACAAACAAAATTTTTGTAAAGCATGGTGGAGAAGAACTAGTGGAATTATTAGATAAACAGAAATTCCAGTGCTACCACAGTACTGGAAAATGTAGGAGGTCTGACCAGCCAACAAGGAGAGACCTTGAGATTTGGTTCAGACCTCTGAAAAGATATGTATTATGAATAGAGTTACTCAAGCCCTTGAGTGTGGGTCACACTAAAACCTCCTCAAAAAGTTAAAAAACAAATTGATCTGATGGTAAATTAACTCTTCTCAAAAACAAAACTCAAAACTTAAAAAAAGAAAACAGCAAAACTCCACACTCATCAATGTATCATTCACAGTGTCTGGAATGCAGTAAAAATTGTTATACCTGTGTGAAATGTTACTCAAGAAATATGATCCAAGCCAAGAAAGATAAATAAATAAAATAGGATAACAGAAATGTTAATGTTAGCAGAAATGGACTTTAAAGCACTTATTTAAAATATTTTAATGATACAAGGGAAAATAGACATAATAAATGAACAGATGGGTAATTTCAGAGAGCAATAAAAACTGTAAAAAAGAATTAAAATTCTAGAACTGAAAAAAAGCTTGTAAAAATGAACTAAGCCTCAGTGATTTGTAAAAAAGAAAAATCAATTAGTCCAACATGTATGCATTTGAAATCCGAGAAATAGAGGAGAAATTGGGGAAGGAAAATTTTGAAGAAATAATGACTGAGGAATATTTCAAATTTTATGATAAATATTAACCCTTCAAGCTAAGAAGCTCAAAGAATACTGAACAGAATAAACATAAAGATACCCACACCTAGACACCTTGTAGTCAAATTGTTGAAAACAAGATATTAAAAGAAAATCTTAAAAAAAAAAGACATGTAATTAACTACAATCAAGAAAAAGAAAGACACCAATCAATAGAACACTGATAAGTAATTACATTGGTTTATTATAAAAGCAATGCAAGGTACAAGACAATGGGAAGGCCATCTTTAAAGTGCCAAGATAAAAAGTAAGTTTGTCAAACTAGACAATGTCTTCAAAAAGGAAGGCAAAGTGTGAGAAATGGTAACTATGCAGGTAAATATGTTTATTGTATTTATTGTTTTTTATTATTTTTTTAATTTTTAAAAGGTAATTTTCTGTCTGAAATAAAAACAAAGTACTATGGAATTTATAGCATGTGAAAAAATAAACAATATTACCAAAAGTGGGAATGTAAGAGAAAAATACGATTTTAAAAAATATTTCTTCTGCCTGAGTTTCTTGGGTATCTTTTTAATTTTCTTACAATTTGGCAAATTTTATACATTATCTCTTCAAATGCTTTCTTCTGTCCTTCCCCTTTACTATCCTTTTGTTCCTCCAATTATACATATATTATACAAGTTGATACTTACCCACATGTTGTTAATATTCTGTTCATTTTTTCCAGTATTTTAATTTTTCCTCTGTGTTTTAAATTTTGGATCATTTCTTTTAATATACCTTCATATTCACTGATTTCCTTTTTTTCAAGTCTCTGATTTGTAAATCATGCCCCGTGTATTTTCTCTTTAGTTATTATATTTTTCATCTTTAAAAGGTCTACTTGGGGCTCTTAAATCTTCAGTTTTTCTTTCATCATGTTCATATTTTCATCTGTCATCTTGAATATGTCAAATTTATTTTTAATAGATGTTTTAATAACTGTTTCTGTTAATTTTACCTTATGTGAAATTCCTGGGACTGTTTAAATTGTTTGACTTTTCCCTATGATTTTGAATCATATTTTCCCACTCCTTTACATGCCTAGTGATTTTTATCACATACTAGATAATATGAACTATACATTATTGGATGTTGAGATATTCCTTTAAATACTCTTGAATTTGTTTTAGATTGTAGTTAATTACATGGAATTACTTTGATCCTTTTGAGTCTTGGTTTTAAGACTGTTGGGGCAAGTCCATAGGAGGCTTTATTCTAAGGTTAATTTGGGCTCACTTTTAATGCCATTACATTTTGAGGACTCTACCCAATGTCCCCTGTATTAGGAAGTCTTTCCACTTTGGCTGATGTAAACAGAGCTGTGTGAGCCCAAAGGATTATTCTGCTTATTTCTCTTTGTTTGTTCTTTTCCTGGTACAATGTAGTTTCCTAACACTTTGGCGTAGATTAGTGCTCAGCCCAATCTAATTAGTGCTCAGTTCTAATCTAATTAGAACTCAAGAATTCTTCTCTGCCCCAATCTGGAGCTCCTTTTTACTTCTACATCTCTTTTAGGATAATAAGGCAAGAAAAAGTAACATGAGGCATAATGTTTGGGAATGAAGACGTAAAACTCTCTTTATTAAAAATGACATGATTATCAATTTAGAAAATCCTAAGGGTTCTAGAAAAAAGGTACTAAAACCAATAAATGAGTTCAGCACATTTGTAGAATACAAGTTCTACAAATAAAAACTGTATTTCTATATGCTAGCTACAAACAGTTGGAAATTAAAATTAAATAAATAATACAATTTATAGTAGCACGAAGAATATGAAACATTCAGAGGTGAATTTGACAAAATATGTACAAATCTGATTGCTATAAACTATAAAATAGGTCTGAGAGAAATTTAAAATGCCTAAGAAATAGAAAAGTACATTATGTTCATAATTCTGAAAATTCAATATTGTTATTATGGCAGTTCTTTCCAAATTGATTTATACATTCATTGCAATAGTAATTAAAATCCCAGCAGATTTTTTTTTGTGGAAATTTAAAAAAATTCTAAAATGTATATGGAGATGCAAAGGAAGTTTAATGATCGAAATAATTTTGAAAAAGAACAATATGAAGCACTTACACTCCCTGATTTCAAGAGTTTATTTAAAGCTTCATTAATTACGACAGTGTTTTAGTTTCACCGTTTAATTGATGGAATAAACTAGTACCGTTTACCAGATTTTCCTAAATTGTTATAAATAGAGGTGACTTTTGCTTAATGTTTTGTCAATACATGTACCACTTTAAAACTCAAAATTTGATGATGTAATAAATAAACTGTGAGCAATTTTGGCATCTAAGTACCACTTTATGCTGCTGCTAAATGTAGTCAGGCAACTTTACGTCAAGACAAGTTATGTATCATATCATATAAAGTCATTATATTATAATTTATTTTAGAGTTGAAATTTGAAAAAAACGATTTTTACTTCTACCATTATTCTTTGTATGTCAATGTGCTTTTGTTGAGATAAATGATGTATTTTTCTTGTTTTGAGTTGAAAATATCTATCCTGTTATAACAAGATGTAAAGGAGGTGGTATTTATTTTTGTGAAGTCCTTTCTTGGCAAAATCAAAACTTGGCAACTCTATGTAAGTGCACAATTTCTTTTATTTAGAAATTTCACACAAAAAGTTCTTCTGAAATTTGAAATCTTTGAAACCAATCATCTAGTGAAACCACAGTTCTATTCCTTATAATATGGCTAGTTGGTACATCATCTCTTACTGAACCAGTCTTAGTCTAATGCCACAGGACTTGTAACTGGCATCCTGTAACTTGTGTATACCTTTGGATGAATATCTTTGGAGATTAACTCTTTATATTTTAAGAGTCCTTATGGTACCTCATGGAGAGACTATGAAGGAACTTGGAAGATATGAGAGACTCCAGTTCTTATAACTTTGGGATCATAAAATTTGTGCTACCCAGAATTATTACAAATTTAAACTGCTAACTGATTTATTTTTGTTTTAAATGTGCAACATAACAATTCGCTCCTAACTATATTATGTTTGTACAATTTAAAATGAATGTGAACTTGGATGACTGTAACATTCATCATCCAAACCTCTTATGGGTTCATGGCATGCTATTTGAAATTATGCTAGACAGTGGCATAAACTGATATGGTTTTGGACAAACCAAGCCCTATGGTCACAATAATTATAAATATATAGTTATAAATATCTTATAGAATGTGTATAAATACATATATTCCAAAAATATGTATGTATATAGATAGACTTACATATTCTAAGATGACAACATGTATATATATACTTTCTATATATACCTATATACGTACATAAATACTATACAGACTATATATAGAGATACGTACATAATATGCAGTGTATTCTTATGATTAATATGTGTGTGTGGGTGTGTGTGTGGTGTGTGTGTGTAGTCATCTTAGAAATGTGGGAATTTTTTTCTCTTATGGTGAAATGTTGTGAGTTGTGATATCTATTGTGAACAATTGAGTAAGAACCATTTTTCTTATACTCCTTCCCTTCATCACACAGCCTTTCAACGCTGAAGTCTTAATGCCCTTCTTAATATTACAGCAGACTTCATGGACTAGGCTTGGGTGGCCAGGGATTTGGTTTAATTGAATCTTTTTTCACAGAGTTTTTACTTCTCTGATATCACCATTTGATCTGAAGTTCAAGGGCTATAAATAATTTGACTTCTATCCTCCATGTTTAAAAATAGTAGAAAAAAAAATTGAACTGGCTTATGCCAAAAAAAGAGAAAAAGATCCTGGAAATCTTGTAGAATCCAAGCACAACTATCTATCAGGATTCTGGGAGGCTCTGCTCTGTTCCTATCCCCTGCCTCTGAATCTCACTGAATATCAGCCTTATTCTCCCTAAATTTGATTTCTCTGATTTTTTTGTTTATACAGACACTCTGCATTTGTCAAGTTTCTCCCCCAGGTATGAGTCCAGCCAAGACTGGCATTTTGTTCTCAGTTGCAATTCCAAAATTTATAAGAGAAAGAATAGGTTTGGCTAAATTTAGGTCCAATTTGCTCCACTGGCTCAATAAATGATAAGCACAATCACATATAAAGACACATCTATCAGAAAAAGGGGTCACTGTGAGCTGGACAGGCACCCTAAAGGAATTTTCAACTGCAGCCCAAACTGAGAAACACTAAGCTATATTCCCATAACTTAAATACAAGCTTTCAAAATATAGCAGGGTGTGGCTATACTATACATGATGGTAATTCTTTTATTTAGAGTTTAATATATGCCACTCTAATTTTTTTTGTAGCATAAATTTTTTTAAGTAAACAGTAAAATTAGTCATACATATTAGGTTCAATGACAAAAGGAGCACCGAAATCAAATAATATTTCACTGAACAATCCTTTAGGACTAAGAATACCAATCGCTGTTCATGAAAAAGAAATTCAGGACCTTGAAAATTGCATTCCTATGGCAAAAATGAATAGAGAGAAATAAATCCACTAGACAAGAATGTGAAAGAATCAAAAGACCTGAGAACTGTGTCACTCCTAACATCAGTCACCTGCTATTTTTAAGATTTAAATTCTGATGCCCAACTGACAGAGATTCTATGATTACACTTGATACAAATGCCATTTATATTTCCTGGTTACTGAAAAAAAATTCTTTGGGGAATGTGTCTGAATAAATGTTTTGGGGATGGTATGATTTTCAAATAAATTAGCATAGGATTCTTATTTCAAAATGGAGCACTAATAATAACCTAGTTGATATGAATGTTTTTACATTTACGTGGATCCTGTTTGCAAGTGACCCCTGGGAGCAAAGCCCATATACCTAAGAAATAGAAGTTAGACACTACTGTGAGCATATAGATTGACTACTGAGTGTTTACATTGAATTGTCCAGTGAAGAAAGTAGAGAGTTAAGAAATTTGATCACTAAGCCTATGAATTTGGGATTCATAGGTACAAATTGAAAAAAAAGGCTGGGGCTGCTACTGAAAGCTTTGTATCAGGGAAGCACTGAATTTCTCTTATTCCATGTGGCACTAATATATTTCAGAATTTTCTATAGAAATGTCCCTCTCAGATGAATGAACATACTTCAAATAAAAGTACCGAGACATAAAAAAGGAGGCTAAAAGGTGAAAGGAAAGGGTCTCAGAAATGGCCTATGAAGTGTGGGATCATAGACCAACCAACTGCTATATGGAATTGGGCACATTATCATGCTATTCAGTATAAGTTAATTTACATGATCACATTAGCCTGAAAAAACCATGTGGTGTTCATCAGACTATAAAGCTCCTTGACCTACTAAAGACAAAATGGACAATGGTGTAGTATTTTTTTTTTTGGTAGAAGACATAGCATATGTAGTTTTTTAACAACTTAAACCAATGTCTATTTTTGAAAACACTTTAATTTTGAAAACATCACAAACTTAAAGATAAATTGGAAGTACAGTGCAAATTACTTTTTTCTTCTGAACCATCTGAGAGTAAGTTGCCAACTGGATGCTGTAATCACTCCTGACTACTATAAACAAGAAGTCCTCCTACATAACCACAATACAGACAAAAATCAGGTAATCAGAACTGATACATCACTACCATCTAATCCCCAGACTCCATTCAAGTTTTGCTGATTGTCCCAATAGTGTTTTTATAGCAAAGTGACCCAGTCCAGAATTTTGTGCTGCATGAAATGGTCATGTCATCTTAGTATTCATTCTGGAAGAGTTCCTCAGTCTTTCCTTGATTTTATAACCTTGATACTTTGGGGCTTGACTGGTGTTTCCTCATGATTAGATACAGAATATGCAACTTTTGTAGGAATATCACGGAAGAGATGCCACATTCTCATGGCATCTCATCCTACCAGGTTGTGCCGACTTTCAATCGATAAATATCTGGTAGAAAACAATCTCTGGTAGAGACTATGAAAATATCCCCTTTTTCATCAAACTTTCAATTAATTTATTTAATTATATTTATATGGATTTATGGTTTTCTATTTTATTATTTATTATTTCTATTTTCTATTTTATTCAATAGGTTATAATGCATTGCTATTATTATTTATAATTAATTCTCATTATCTGTGGTAGTTCTGTGTTCCATAATGTCACCATGAACACTGAATTGTGAGTATTTAAGCATTACTCCTAGGGGAAATACAAGGTTATGTCCCTTTGATCCTCTGATTACAACATTTTAATCAACTGATCAATCAGTAATCTTGGTTTTTTTGTTTTTGTTTAAAGGGAATTAATTTAATATATTTTGTAGATTCATTAACATTGAACTCACACCCAACATTACTATAATTCATGCCTGATCAAAACTTATCTAACACAACATTGTCTTCTTAAGGGATTTCACATCCTCTTGTACCTAGGAATACTATACAGCATGCCAGCACTGTACTTGGGGGTCTTTTTAAACAGTAAATTAAACAACAAAAAGCACAAAATTTGAAAAACATGGCACTGAATAGACTGTAAAAAGGATACTTTTTTACAGTGTGAGAGCTGAAACAAGAAGATGGTGTGCCATCATGTTTGACCTCAGCTGGGAACGTGTATGTCAGACAACTCAAAATTTTTTGTGTTTCTTTGTATTTCTGTGAATGACTGTGAAAGTGTCATGAGTATTGATTTTGGGGTTACAAATAAATTTTAGTGAGTAGGCAGATTTACAGATATGAGATCTGTGGGTAATGAAGATTGACTATATTTTGATACCCAAAAAAGAACATTTAACAGTGGGGAGCCCATTGAAGCTGGCTTCAAAGTTCTTTTGACATGGCCTCATCATTCTTTGAGCTCTTTTTTGCTTTCTGGCACAAGATGTTACAGGTGCATGTTATCTAATACAGCCTTGAAATTTGCCATTTATTCAAGGATAATCATGCCTTTTAGTGGAAAATGGTGTTTGGAAACCAAGATCTAAGAGCTGGATTTTCTAATTGCTTGTGCTTATTGCTATTCTCAGTCCTTCTCATAGGATGGTTCTAGGGAAGATAGGTAGATAGTGTTTAAGTATAGTGTAAGTAATAGGGTTGTACCAAGGAGATCAAGTCTAGGAACATTGAAGTTATATATAGTGATGGTGAGAGTTAGGGTGGAGAGAAAGTATGAGGGCCAGATGCCATGCCCTTAATAAATAAGGAACTAATTAAGAACTTAATTAGTATTGAAGAGTGATAAGTTAATAAACCCTGATTTCATGAACCCCAAAGAAGGAGGGTAGATTGGATAGAATTTGGTTCAGTATGAGAGTCAGAAAGCTGAAATTACAAGATTTTGATTATTGTTATTACAAGAATAAACAAGATTGAGTTTATTTTACTTTTAGGTAAAATTTTAGAGGTAGTAATAATAGATTGCCCTACTTTCTAGGGAAAATAGAGCAATCCATTATGTCAGACTTCACAGATCTTATTGCTCCTCCAAATGTAGCCTCTCCTCCCAGGTTCACTTCATGGTCTAAGATATGGGTTCAGCTCCACTTTCTAGCTACCAAAAAGGAGGAAAGTGAAGGGGCATACTCCTCCCATTAAGAAAAATTTCTGTAAGTTTTACATACACTTTTATTTACATTCCATAAGCCGGGATTGATTCACATTGAAATTTAGGTATTCCAGGTGGCCATGTGCCAAAATAAAACATCAAGATATCTATTTCTGTAGAAGGAAAAACAGATTCTGAGAGATAATTGGCAGCTTCTGTCACAAAGAGGGGTTCATGTAAGATGAAGGAAAATGAATAGCTTAAAAACATGATAGGGAGCTAGGAGCATGTGGAATAACTTCTCCTGGCCCCATGTAAGGCAGAATGAATATTACTCCCCCATAAAGATTTATCCTTCCTTCATTTCTTTTGTATTACACTTTGCTTCTTTTGTTTTAGTTTTTTTGCATCTATAATTTGCTGTCTTCATTAATGTTTTTGCTTGCCTCTGTATGTCTGTATTTATCCATCTCTTTCATTGAAAATGAGCTTGTAGGCAGAAAATGTAACCTTAGTGGTTGCTTTTTTTTTAGGAAAACATTATTAGAGTAGCAGTTCAGAAGCCAGATCCTTAAGAGAAACTGTTCTACATTCAAATCCTGGTTCTGTCTCTTCTCAGCTATATTACTTGGGCAAGTTACTTAACCGTTCTAAAGAGTAGCTTCCTTATCTGTGATGATGCATGAAAAGATCTTAATATGTTGCCTGGAAGATAATGTCCTGAATTAATATTAGCTATTATTTTTGGTATCCATTACCAAAGTATACACAGTATATACCCTTCTAACTTTTATTTGATTGAATGGAATGCTTCACTGTTGTTTTCAGAAGAAACAGACCTGAAAAAGTGAAAACTCTGTTGCCATTTGACTAGAAATGTTATTAAAACATTAACCTCACAGCTCAGGAACCCAGACTCACTATCAACAGATTTCACATCATCTTTACTGCTAAGCTGCAGACCTCCAAGTGCTTGATTATTATTAAATTCTCTTTTCCAGTTAAGTTATTTCACACTATGATGAAGCAGTGGGCAGACGTGTAATGCATAATTTCAAGGAATTTAAGATGAGAAAAGGGAGCACCATGCTCATATTATGGACCAGTGGTCAGACACTTATTTACAGGCCTGTTCCAAAGCACATGGTCATCTTCTAATCTGGTAGATCTTCCACTCCAAGTTATGCAGTAAACGTAATCAATGTGCATGGAATTCACAGGGATAACTGCATTCATCTGCAGTTGAGGTGAGATGGAACATGGCAGCAGTTTTTCTGTTTCCTTTGGCAAAGTCTGAATTTCGTACAGCAGTCTAGAGCAAATGAGAATGACTCAGGTCCCTCATTCATAGCAGGAAGGGTCAGATCACAAATAGCTTGTCTTTACTCATTTCCTTTAACATTAGGGACTTTTTTGTTTGTGTGTTTGTTTTGCTGACTACTTGCCTGTTTGGCTCAGACAGAAAACCAGACACATCTGAGGGGATTTACAAGGAAATCTGTAAATGTCAAATGCAAAAGCAAGAGTAAACACTCCAAGGAGGCAAATGGTAACAAAACTTCCAAAAGTAAGAGCTGTAAATCAGATAAAGAAACTGACATAAGGAAGATAGACCCCCAAAATATTAAGTGTAAATAAGTTATAATCTTAGTTCCAGGGAAACTGGTATTCCAAGGAAGGACTTGAAATGCTTGCTCAAAAAATAGCACTTGAATGAATTAATTAAATTTGTGGAATCTAGATTACATGTTACTGAAACCATCTCTTTCTCTCTCCCTCTTTTTTTGTCAAAATAAACTACCCTACTTCATTATGTGTCTTTAATTTTAAATGCAAGATTATTAAGAATTTATCACAGATTTTCAAATTACAAATCTATTTTTGAGAGTAAATTACACTTAATCTCAGTGATTTTTCCTCATTTGAGTTATATTCCATGGTTGTTGAGAGGATTAAATGGGATGATTTATATGAGGCACATTGCATGGTACTTGGCACATGGTAGATCCACAGAAAATGTTTGGTTATTAGTTCATGTAGGTTTTACCCATGGAATTATTAATGTGTGACTTCAGTTAAGGTGGAAGGAAAGGTTTTTTTTAGAATGAATGAAATGGCTTCTCTAAGGCCAACGTGTTAAATAAAAAAGATCTATATAGTTTCTATGATCATCTGGTAACCAGGAAGTCTGCACTTCAAATATATCTAGTCTTCCTATCATATTAAAGTATTTACATAGCCTGGAAATCTGCCATGTCTATTAAACCACTTACCTTGCAAATAGGCAGCCTCCTGAGATAATCCTGCATGACTGATATGTTGAATGGTGCATATGATTCCAATTTTAGTAATTATAGAGCTTTTAATAGAGAACTGAAAATGCTGCTATTTAAAATTAAAAATGCTAATATTACATTAATCAGGGTTTCAAAAAGAAGTAGAACATAAAGTGAGACAAGAGACTGTACTTATGAGAGAGGCAACTAAAATCCTCTACACCCCTGGCACCCAAAATTAACTTCTCTGTAGTTTGAGTTATTTCTACAGCTCCCAGGGACTCTTAACACTGATTGTCCTGAGTAGAGTTCAGTATCTGAAATACAACTTTTCAGTGGCCTTTCCTGTAAAGAAACAAAAAACACAACATAGTCTTGTAAAAATAAAGGGCAGTTTGCAGTGAAGCAGGGAACCCAGGGCTCTGTTTCAAGCATTCTATTGTCTTTTTTTCTCCTTAGTAAAGTCACTTTAGAGATCTTGCATATTCTGCATCATAGGGAAAGAGCCCTTTTCCTCAGAATCCTCATAAAAAGCATATAAAGACAGTTAAGATGGATCTAGCAAGGTACTTAGAACTGTTTGGAAAACACCTGTGAAATGCATTCATGTCAGTATTTTATGTAATAAAACTTTGAAATATCACAAGAGCTTCAAAATATTTCTAACAAAATCAGTCATAAATTGTTACATTATGCAAAAGTGGGACTTGAATACCTGAGAATAATTTTTCAGGTCATATGAATATCCATAGTCTTACTGCTTCTGATTAGAATAACTATACCAAACCTATGATAAGGGCATAAGTTTGAGACTCAGACCTGGATTCCAAGCTTACCTTCTTAGCTCCAAGTTTCACACAAATTACTCAATCTCAGTGAGTCATTGTTCCTCATCTGTCAAATGGTGCAACTCTAGTTATATCCCATGATTTGGGGGAAATTTAAATGAATGATTTATGTAAGGCACATTGTAAGGTACCTGGTACACAGTAGATGCACTGCAAATATTTGGTTATTAGAATTTAAATTCTTCACTGACCTGTCAATATTCCAAATATCTAATGGAAACAGAGAAATGAAAAATACAGTGTGCTTATAATTTGCTCTTCTGTAAGGTAAATATTAAAAGTTCCAATACCCAATTATTTTATTTTTAAATTCTTTTAATTTTTAACCTTTTAACAATTATATACATATTTAATATAAATGTACATTTACATTAAATATAAATCTATCATCTATCATCTTAAACTTGGATGCTCTTAGCCATTCTAGTGATTAAACAAATTTTCACATTTCAACCATCAGCACCTACTGCTGATAATGCCTTCCAACAATTTTGTGTTTCAGGAAAATAGCATTTATTTTACTACTACTAACTTGTGACTCTATCTTTAACAGTTAATACCTCAAAATCATGTTTATAATCATTAGGGATCGAAACTCCAGCTAAGTCATTTGAATTCATTTTTCAAATTGCTTCCTTCCCAGGCTTTCCAAAAGATATTAGTAAATGCTAAGTATCTCCCTTTGCTAGCCAAACATTCTAACTACAGAACTCTGGAAACATATTTGATAACATTCCAGATAGTACATTCTCTTCCCAGTCAAAATGATAAAATCATAGATTCCTTTTTATCTAATTTGCACTGGAAAACTATTAATTTTGTTCCAGTGAAAATATAAAGCATAAACTAATATTTATTGAGCTACTGTGAGCTTACTACTGAAAAATTTACATGTATTATCTCATTAAGCTTCAGATTCACTACCGTTTTCACACTTTTTCAGATAATGATATTTAAAGATGTGGTGAAGTTGGCTCAACATCACACATCTATGCTATTGTGGACCTTGCAGTTGAAACTGAGGGTTCTAACCACAGTGTCTCTGCTTTTAAATACTTTCCAAAAAAGCAATAACTCTATACTGATTCCATTGAGGTCTCTCTAAGAATGTCTTCTTTGACCACATATTCTTAACATTAATGTTTCTTCAGAATTATTATCTCACCTGGATTCCTCTCACCCATTCACCCTTACCTCCCACACTCAATTTCAGTTTTTTTTTATTACCTCAAATTTGCATAGTTTCTTCTCCTTTAGGTAGAAACCATGGTGGGTCTCAGTAACAATAATCAGTGTCTTATATGAGAAATGGTATAAAGAACTATTGATTTTTGTTGTGGAGCAAAGTAAAATAACTCAGTGATACAGAACATCTGACCTTTAATATTTTTAAAGGGCTATTGTGTGAAAAACAGATAGCAGAACTAGAACCTATGGGAGAAAAATACAGGAATGAAGATTTTGGTTTAAACAAGGAATAATTTTTTTAAAAGAAATGTATTAGTATTATCTAAATCAGAAATGAGCAGTCTTGGGAAGCAATGAGCTCTCTGTGGATAAATTCATATTCTGGAAAGGAATAAGGTAATGATGTTACAGAAAGATGATCCAGCAACAGATGGGACTACAAAAGATGCCAAAGATGAGCCTGTAGTTATATAGTTATGTCAGTTTCCTCCTGAATGTTAAGGATTGGTGGAAGATTAGAGCAGAAGAGGTCATAGGACATCCAAATTCCCAGATGAGAGGGCATTGCACAGTGAAAAAATAAAAAGAACAGAATAGAGATTATGAAACGAAACTTTGGTGACTTGACAAATATACTTGACAGTAGACCATTTCCCTTTTCCAGCTCATACATCGACAGAATCTGGAATTACTTTTGGCATATCCTGCTACCCTTGAGCAATTTCCCATAGAGGCACCATAACTGAGCCTGTGATAGAGGCAACCCTTTTTGCTTTACTTACAAAACTTTTCCTTAGTGGGTTTTTCCTTGGTATGGAAAAGAAGAACTTTGCTTCATAATGAGTTATCTAAAATCCATTCTTTAAAGGCTTTATCAGCAGATAGTTGGCTACTAATTTTTCTCTTCTAAAATCACTTAATAATAAAAGGCCACAAAATTTATCTCTTGAGACGTTTCTCAGGTTTTCTTGTCACTAAACTTATTTTACTCCTGAGCAGCGGTATTTTAAATTTGAAGATATTCATTGTGCTATTCTATGCAAATTTTTTCATCAGTTATATCATTAAACTTAAATCAAAGCTAAGAATAGATTTTATATTGACATGTAGTGATATTGACATGCTGAAAAGTTTATAGATTTAGCAACCAGAGGAACAAGAAGTTTCTAATAAAAATCTGAAACTGGGAACAAGTGTTTTGTGAATATAACTTAGCATTGTACAGTATTTCCAATAAGCTGTCATTACAAAAACCCAGAGGCCTAATTACAGTCTAAATTTTACAATCTAAAATTGCTAATATCATTCTATTTTCAATAGTTTTTTCTTAGTAGTTTCAGATTGGACTGCTGGCTCCAAATGCATGCACTGACCTAATAATTTAAAGCCAGTGGAAATAATGATCATATAAAAGGCTTAATTTCAGGCATAAGTTAATAGAGACTAAGAAGTGCAAAGAGAGGCACCAGGTGGTTCATAGGACCTTCAGGAAAAACAAATGAGATTTTATTAGGCTTACAGATATAATTTGTGTGTGTGTGTGTGGCAGGGGATAACAGGAGTGTTGATTTGAGTGGCTTATTAAACAGCCATGTTTAGCTCAGCAATATTTCTCATCACTCGGCTTTTTCATCTGCCAAGAAATGGGTACCATTTGCGCTTATGAACTGTGTGTAATTATAGTGATTCAGGTTTCAGTGTATAATGAATCTTCTATCACAGTCTGCTCTCTTGGTCTTTTATTTTTTGTTCCTGTAAGTGAAGTGGGACTGAAGAGAATTCTACTTTGACCCTGGCTTAAGAGTAGAATATGTATGTCTATAAAAATATTTAGCGTGTACATTTAAAAAATTTTTACTTGCATTTCCCTAAGTTTTATATTTTGGTGATAAGAGAGTAAGTTGTCTGTATCATTCAAGATGGTATTTTTATATTGTATTTTTGTACTGATGGGTGAAGCAAAATAGAAACAAATCTGTATTTAACTTTAAGCAGCCGGGACTCTCTTAGGAAATGGAAAGTAGGTTATGTTTTGTCTTATCATGTGCATTCCTTTCAGGTTTCTCCCTCTTCTGTTACCCTCAGCAACTCAGACTACAGTTCCATCTATATTTACTTCCAGTTACACCATAATTGATACTGTTGGATGGAACCCTAGATCTCAATGTGTTCAATCCACTAATTTTTACAGCTGAGATCACTGAGTTTCTGATTTAAGAAACCAAGCAAAACTGGAACTAGTGCTCCTGACCCAGCTCTGTGATATGGTTGTTACAACTTTACCAGTCATCTTGTCCCCTTTTCCATTCTCTACTCTGATCCCTTTCTTTCTTTCCTTTTTTTTTAACAAGAGAAAAAGGAACAAGTTTATTAACATGTATTCCTCATGTATACATGGGAGATACCCAGGGAAAAATGAGTCATTCTCTGTGAGCCCTCTCTTCCTTAAAGCTATTCTAATCTCTGCCAATATAGTAAACATTTTAGGAGTTAGTGGTATTTTGCCTCCGAGGGTCATTTAAATCAAAAAGAAACTCTACTTAAGGCATCTTAATTCAAAGGCATGAATCTCTGCTAATGGATTAGTGAATTTTCAGAAACCATCATAGACATAGACCAAAGGGTGAAACTTTTCTGTATGGGGATTTTTGGAGGGAGATTCTTACCCCAAATCCTGATATTTTTTGCCTTTATCTGCTTTTTTATTAATTACCCACCTGGGGAAGTGGAGTGACTTACTCTGCTAGATGAATTTGGAGAGAATGAATTAGGCATGTTCAGATTAGTTCCATTCTTTTTGTTTTGGGATACAACTGCCTGAAGGAAGAAAGATTTTACCTGACAAATGGATATAGATGTCCTGGTCCAGTATTACATGTAACTGGAAGGGGAATTCTGCCTAATTCCTAGATTATACCCACTGGTTCTCACACTAAACTTTGTCCTCCAAATTAATTTTTTTCATAGTAAAATTGATGTTTTCAGTTTTATTTGCTGCTGTTTGTCAATTTGATAGGTGAAGAATGCTACCTCATTATGGTTTCTAGTTAGATTTTTTGTAACTCTCAAATATAAATATTTAATCAAATATATTGCCTGTTTGTTTCCTCATGAGAATTGCTTTGTTATCCCCTTTTCCAATTTTTCTCTCCAGGCTCTCTTTTAAAAGTACTGTGAAAGAAGTTTTGTTGATGATAGGAAAGTATTCTCATTGGGGGAGGGACAAGGAGTAGTTCTACTTGATGTTAGCATGTATCTGTATGAACATTTTCTCTCATTGTAAAATATTGAACACAGTTGTGTTCAATAAGGGGAGGGGGAAGAAGGACAAATAGACATTACTAAGAAAGAGATTGCTCCTTAACAATGTCTCAGTTAACTGGACAGAAACAACAGAATTTGATGTGAGGTGGCTAGAATACTGAAGGTGTTAACCCAGAGGTGCTATAGAGCAAGCATTTCTAACATTAATCTGATATACCCACACTCACCATGGAAGCCCTTTAAAAAAATCTTATGGAAATCCCATATATAACATATATAAATGAGGGGTCATGCTTTTGGAGTATGAGCTGATAGATCCTTGTTCCCCTGACTTCCTTATATCTCCCCTTTCTGCCTTCTTCATGTAGCCAATAATGCAACCAAGAAGAACTTTAGGATTGCTGAGAACTGAGAAAGAGCCCACTGCAGTAGAAGGACATATTTGCTTGTGAATTAGCTCCTGAACGGTCAGTTATGTAATCACTTTGCCCCCAAACAAGTGTCTCTTTGGACATCCTTTCCTTGGGCCTGACCATAGTTCATTAGATTAGACTCTTTTCGGAGTCCCCAGTTCTAAGCTTGATACTATTGGTGACTCCCATTTCATTATATTTTGAAAATTGTCAATATAGAAACTTTTCTCATGAATACCATGAAGGTTCTTAGGAAGAAAGATCTTTTCTTTATAAAAATACTATTGGTATTCTATAAAATTTTAATGCAAAGTTTGGGAGGGTAATTTTCTGGCTAAGACTTATTCAGCTACACTGAGTCAAGTTCATACATCTTTTTCCTCTAAATTACAATTATTCTACCCCAACCCCCAAAGCCTAAAAGAAAAAACTTTGAAGAAGGTATATAGCCTTATTGAAATATGAAGCATTCACATGTACTTCTAGCCTTTCTTAAAGATACAGAAAAAGTCATGGGCTCTGATTGCTAGCTTCAGAATCTTTGATATTTCATAATGAAAATTTATATGTATAAAGATTCCAGCTATTTGGAGACTTACATTTTAAAAGAATTTCTACTTTTTTTAGGCTCTGTAACTGTTTTTAGTCAAGAGAAAGAAAAAATGTTTAACTGAAAACATTTAGGGACAATGTTGTGATAGGAGCCAAAATGTCTCCAGTTGACCTTATTCATAGGAAAAGAACTTTGTTGTAAGACACTTGGAGCTCTGTTTGCAAAAGTGGCTTGCTAGTGGATATTTCTGTTCTCTCTCTGTTACACTAATGGGTAAAGGCATTCTGGTAAGTTACTGTAGCCATATAGGGTTCATGCCAGAACGGATGCCAGAGCTCTACTCTTTCTTAAGGGATAGCAGATACTTATGGACACCATTACAACGTATTTTACAGGAAAACTACCTTGCCTCTGGAATATACTGTAGCCCCTATTCTCTGCATTTTGGCTTACTACAACAATTTCTCCTAGAAACGTCTCAGTTTCAGTAAAGCCTACAATGGAAACTTCTTTGGGGTCTTCCTCTCTTATATCTACTCCTCTGCTTCTTTTCCTTCCTTTCTGGTAATCTGTTTTCTTCATTCTTTCTGTCTGTAGAAAACGTGCTTTAAAGATGGTCAGATCTGAGCTCAAATTTTATCTTGGTCACCGATAAAAATGTGGTCAGGAAAAATTATTTGGTTTCTAAAACCTCTCTGCTTCCTCATATGGAAAATGGAGATAGTATACACTCAATCAGCTCAGTTCTCTGTAGTATATGGGGCAGTTATCAATAGAGAAAAGCTTGGAATTTCCAGCTTAGTTCTTAATATTTTGAAGAACTATATAATTATTTCCTATAATTACAAGTACCTAAACAGCATATAGAGCAAAAATTATAATTAGATTGGCCCATTACATCTTTGCAACTACCAACATAAGAGATTTTTATGTATATAAATGCAACCCTGAACTTCCAAATAGGTAGCCAAGCTTTGGTCCCATCACTAAACTCCAAAACTTGATAAATGACAGATCCTGAAAACTTGATAAATGCTCCATTTCAAAGTGCCTGTTTTCACTGGAACTTTGAAATGGAGCAGGATCTCTTTTTTTTTTATTTTTATTTTTTAAAAAATTATTTACATATTTATTTAATTGAAGTACATTGACTTACAATGTTATGTTAGTTTCAGGTGTACAAAATAGTGATTTGATATTTTAATACATTACAAAATGATCACAAGATAAGTCTAGTTACCATCTGTCACCATAAAAAGCTATTACAATATTACTGACTATGCTTCCTTCTTGAATTAAAAAGTTCAGGGCTCTTCTAACTGTATGAATTCCAGGTTCATCTCTTACAAATAACCTACCCTTAGAACTTAAAAGAACATGGGTAGGACTTCCCTGGTGGTGCAGTGGTTGAGAATCCACCTTCCAGTGCAGGAGACACGGGTTAGATCCCTGGTCTGGGAAGATCCCACATGCTGCGGAGCCATTAAGCCCGTGTGCCGCAACTACTAAGCCTGTGCTCTAGAGCCCACGAGCCACAACTACTGAGCCTGCATACTGCAACTACTGATCCTGTGTGCCTGGAACCTATGCTCTGCAACAAGAGAAGCCACCGCAATGAGAAGCCTGAGCATTGCAGCGAAGAGTAGCCCCCGCTTGCCGCAACTAGAGAAAGCCTGCACGCAGCAATGAAGACCCAACACAACCAAAAATAAATAAAAATATATACATTTAAAAAAAAAAAAAAAGAGCATGGGTAGAATTCACCATTTCATACTGATCAACCTAGGAAAAAACAGTTAAAGTGTTTCCTGGATGGGTTCCTAACTCTATGACATTTCTGTTAAATCGGTAATTCTCAAATTTATGTGTAAGTGAAAAGCATACAGAAATTTTAAACTGCAGATTTCTGAATCCCACCCTTGGAGAATCTGATTTTGTAGCTCTGGAGAACAGCTTAGGACTGCATTTTTACAATGCATTTTAGCAATCCTAATGTAAGTAGTCCTTGGACTTTACTGAAAAACTTTGCCCTACACCCTACCTTATAAATAAGTTATACAAGTGCTTCTTGGGGGCTGCTAAGCAGTAGAGTATCTAGTGAGATACTAGCAGTATCTAGTGAGATAGTTGCAATTTCTTGTGCCGAGAGAAAGAAATCTAATTAAGAAATGTAAATTCTTCTTCCTGCTGAGAGAATATGAGGCAATAAAAATATGAATTTCTTTATGTTGAATGGAAACTTCTGGGAGCCCGGAAAGGGTGAGCAATCCTTGCCGAGCAGCTGGACTGTCATTGTCTTCTCTGGCTTTTATGGGAGAAGATGAGGCACTTTTGGCACTTTCCTGAAAACAATCTCTTCAAAAGAGTTTCTGTACAGGCTGCGAGGCTCTCTATTTTAATGCTTGATATCCATAATTAACTATTTAGAATGAAGGGTAGTGTTAAAATATGTAATGAGTGCAATTTTTTCTTAGGATAATTATCTGATTTCTAATTGCACTCTCCTCTCTACAATACATTTGTGCAGAAAAGCTGGTGGTTGGGGGTGAGGAAAAGGTTGTTCAGTAACATTGGAGGGAACTACTTGGTGCTTTAAAGAAGAGAGACCAGTTCTAACCACTACTAATGCTCCAACACAGTTGTTTGACCCTGAATCAGGTCATAGTACAGGGCTGAAGCCCATGAGCTACTGCTGAAAATGGCAGAAAGGAAAAAGAAAAAGAAAAAAGTAACTTGTACACTGTTGGTGGGAATGTAACTTGGTGCAGCCACTATGGAAAACAGTATGGAGGTTTCTCAAAAAACTAAAAAGAGAACTACCATATGATCCAGCAATTCCACTCCTGGGTATATGTCTAGAAAAAATGAAAATTCTACTTTGAAAAGATACATGCACCCCAATGTTCACAACAGCACTATTTACAGTAGCCAAGATATGTAAGCAACCCAAGTATCCATCAACAGATGATGTATTATTGGGGGGAGGGATAAATTAGGAGGTTGGGATTAACATATACACAATACGGTATATAAAATAGATAACCAACAAGGACCTACTGTATAGCACAGGGAACTATACTCAATATTTTGCAATAACCTGTAAGGGAAGAGAATCTGAAGATTCTCTTTTATATATATATATATATATATATATATGTCTAACTGAATCACTGCTATACACCTGAAACTAACATGATACTTTAAATCAACTATGCTTCAATTAAAAATAAAACAGATGAATGGATTAAGAAGATGTGATACACACACACACACACACACACACACACCCCATGGAATATATTAGCCATAAAAAAGAATGAAATTCTGCCATTTGCAGCAACGTGGAAGTACCCAGAGAATATTATGCTAAGTGAAAGAAGTCAGACAAAGATAAACACTGTATGATATCACTTATATATAGAATCTAGAAAATAATACAAATGAATGTATATGCAAAACAGAAACAGACTCACAAATATAGAAAACAAACTTGTGGTTACTGAAGGGGACAGAGAAGGGGGAGGGACAAATTAGGGGTATGGGATTAACAGATCAAACTACTATATATAAAATTGATAAGCAACAATTATATATTCTATAGCCCAGGGAATTATAACAATTATCTTGTAATAACCTACGATGGAGTATAACCTGCAAAAATACTGAATCATTGTGCTGTACAACTAAAGCTAATATAATATTGTAACTCAGCTATACGTCAATAAAAAAAAGTAAGTGGGACTTTGGTATGAGAGATGCTATTGCCTTGATATGCCCATGAAAGCAGAGTCAGGTTAGGGAGATGTTTTTATTTGAAGTGGTCCTTTCATTTGGTTTTCTGAGAGGATTCTGTGTGATCCTGGCTGAATCCTCCCTACCACTTCAAATGCTGTCTTTTTTCCCATTTTGCTGTTACATTTATTTTTTAATTAATTAATTAATTAATTAATCTTATTTTTGGCTGTGTCAGGTCTTAGTCGTGGCATGCGGGATCTTCTGTTGCGGTGTGTGGGCTCCTCGCTGGCCTGGCGGGCTTCTCTCTAGTTGTGGCATGCAGGCTCCAGAGCACGTGGGTTCTGTAGTGCGGCACGCGGGCTTCTAGTTGTGGCCCGCGTGCTCAGTAGTTACGGCGCGCTGGCTTAGTTGCCCTGTGGCACGTGGGATCTTAGTTCCCCGACCAGGGATCATCCTGCGTCCCCTGCTTTGGAAGGTGGATTTTTAACCACTGGACCAGCAGGGAAGTCCCTAGTGAAATTGTTCAGGTAACCTTTTCAAGAAAATTCCTGGTTCTGTTTCCTTTCCTTGTGCCTCAGCTTTTGTAAATTCAATTTCTAACTCAAAGATTTCTAAATCTATATAAATTTCATCCTGTATAAGTAAATATATATTGTTCAAGACAGATCCCAAAGCAGCATCCTCTATACCCCTTCTCTCTGTTTTTCATTATGTTCCTGATTATTGACTTAAAGAATGCTATGTGGGGAAAACTAATGTGCTTTAGGATTAACAGCAATTCCCTTTGTACACCAAGCCTGTTAAAAATGCATTTCCAGGAGCCCAGTATGAGCTATACCAGAAAGTCTGAGCTTTTGCTTCCTGTGTGGAGAGAATTCTAGGTTCCTATCTTCAAGGATTGCTTTATTGGACACAGAAGAAACAACTAAAGTAGAGATTCCCAGAACGATTGTAAATTAATCATTGAATTTAGAATACCATTTTCCAATGATTTTCAATCATTGAACAGACTTAGTAAGTACAAATACAACTCAATTCTTGGTTTATCTTAGCCATTTAAAGATATTCATAGGTTTAAAATTTAATGTTTTCTTTCATTTATAGTGAACTTATTGGTGGCAGAAAATGCATGAGAGTCCAGCCTTGGAGAATTAAGTCTTCTGTTCCCTACATAATGGATCTAGCACACATGGTTAGCTATTTAGGATTCACTAGTGCTGCTCTGCCAGTCTACATTAGACATTATTTGGTAGTGCCACAAGAAGTGAGTATTTATTAAACTTTGCAAAGCATTTCAAACCATCTTGTGTCAGGACCTTGTTTAGGGAAGGAAAGCTAAGAATTTGGCTAAAACTCCTTACTACAGTATAAGGATTGAATACCTTAGGACGTTGCTTCAACCATAATATCTGACCTCTTTTGTCCTTTAGGTTAAGGCCCATTTTCTAGCTTAGTGACTCTATATACCCTTCTGTATGGGCTGTAGTCTGTGACACATTGCTGATTTCTGTAAGCATCCATAAGCGTGTTCTCACTGCTATGCTGTTTCCTGTGGAGGAAACTTACAATGTAAAGGTAAGAAAATCCCACCCTTTCTGAGGTCCAGAGTGGTGCTGTTGCTTGCCTAAGGCCACATCCTTAGTTTGTGAAAGGGCAGAGACTTAAATTCAGATCTTAGGAAAAAGAAGTAAGGTAAAGTTCAGCCAAAGTTTGTAATATGTGACTTACACTTAAAGCTTCCACTGATTTCTTCTGGAAAGGAAGAAGGGAGTGTTTATGGAGCACATGGATTCTGAGTCAGGCAAACTTGGGTTCAAATTCTGTCCTCCACGTAATAGCTAATGGATTTTGGGGGAAACCACTAAACCTCCCCAAGCCACATTATTATCATTTATAAAAGGGGAATAATAATATTAAACTTTATAAGGATTTGCAATGCTATTTATAAAGAGGTTGGCAGAGTGCTTACCTAATGTGAGATTTAGTGAAGGCTCATCTATAAAACCTAATCTGTCTCCACCATACCATACATCTTTCCCATTGACAACATCACTATGTCTACCATTGCATATTTCCCCATCCACTCTAATGATAGTAGCAGGATGCTTTCTATTATAAGACATCAAAATTCCCAACTTGGGGGATTACTTTGGCCAATATAGTTAGAAAGGTAAAGAAACATGCCATTATATATTTGTAAAGTAGGATATAAAATGAGATAATTGAAAGTCTGCTTGTTTATCTTTAGGGGACAATGGTGATTCTTTTTTCTTCCCAAGTAATGGATTGTTATATATTTAATTGCTGTTTTGAGAAAGGTGTTCCTCCAAATGGGCATTAGGGAAATAGGACAGATTTTAATTAAACCATTTAGCACATACTGAATAACCCCACCAGGAGGCATGATAAAGGTATGCTTAATTGGCCTAGAAAGATGGTAGCAATGTGAGAATTTCAAATACAAAGTTAACTACAGAGAGAATTCTACATCTATCTCCTAATCAACAGCAAGGGAAATTATTGAAAATTTTAAAGAATAGGTTGACTTCCTTCCAATTTGTCCCCCCAGAAACTTTCTCCAGGGTGTGCCTGTATGTTCTATTTTGTGGCTCGGTCTACATAAGGAAGAGGCTGCTTTATTCCTAAGGCTATCTGACAGCATGTTTTCCTCCAATACTTTGTATAGTGTGTCTGATAGAGTTTTTCATTCTCTCATTCCTTTCATTCTTCTCTCTATCCAGTCTCCTAATTAACACTTTTCTAAATGTCAGTGCCAGCACATGGGCACATGAAAACTGGGTGACAAGTCTGGGTTGTGTGTCTGCCATGCATCTATTTGTCATCATCAGGCATTGTAATAGGTTGGAAGATCAGGTGAACGGGGAAGCTTTAGGACCAATTGCAGAGCAAACAGCTAGACAGAGCAAAATAGCTAGTTGAAGTCAACTAAGTTTTGAGTTATGAAAACCAGAAGGCCACAGAGATAAAGTAAAAGAGCAGTAGAATTGAGAGAGGTAAACAAAAACCAGTTCAGCTCCATTTAACCAGTATACAGAGATCGCCCATTAAATGCCGAGGTTTGTGATAGATTATAATACCTTTGGGTAAACTTTGGAAGGCAAAGGTAAAATATACCTACGCTTGTTCTTCTGAGAGATATTATTGACTACCAGAGGAGACATGCACATGAACAGATTATATTGAAAAAGGATGGAAAGTCCTGTGATAGAGGTTTGTATAAGGTATTAGGAAGGCACATGAGATGACCACCTATTCCACTGTTCTTTGATTTTTACTTTTATGATTATTGTTATTTTGGGGATAACAGAAACTTTACAACATCATTCTTTTATCTGAGGCTTTTTTATCAAGAGTGTTCTCAATATGGGCATTTCTATGTCAAAAAAAAAAAAACTTGCCATTTTTAGTTCTATTTTCCATACATTTTAGTTTTTATTTTATAGCTTCCCTCTTTTTATTTTTATCTTCATTTTCCTTTCTTTTGTATTTTCAATATAATCTTTTCCCAATTCACATATTTATTATTAAATTGTATTATCCTCTTTTACCTGCTTTTATAGTCATGATTTCCATCAGCTTTAAAATAAGATTTCTTGTTCTTGCTTATATTTTTAATATCTTCACTCATCTCCTAACGGATGACACTTATTTTAAATTATTGATCCATCCATTCCAATGTTCATATGGTTTATTCAGTTTGTGTTTTTCTTTTATGGTCCTTGCAATCCTTATGTACCTAATTATCTTCCCTGGGTGTTCATTTTATCCTGATGTTATAGCCACTCTGTCTGGTAATATATACTTTGTGAGCCTAAAGGCTAGGCTCTCCTCTGTGTATGCTCAGGCAGATTTGGAGAGAGTTGGGGCTCAGTGCCTGAGCAGAGAGTCCAGGAGTCCAAAGTTTCTCTTTGCTTACCTTCTACCAGGCAACTCTGAGATTTATCTTTAACATCTTAGGAAGAAGCAACATTGAGAGAAGGTTATGTGTCTGGTTTGTTATCCACAATCTTGGAGTTTAGAGGGAGAGGGGATAGAGAAGAGATGACTGAGCGGGGCTTGTCTCTTCACACAAATAAGACATTTAAACTGCACTGGTATTGTCCAAGTAACAGTTCAGTGGCCTGACCTAAACCAACAGTCAGTGAACTTGGAAGCAAATTCTTACTCAGACTTCCAAATGAGACCAATGCAACAGCTGATACCTTATTTGCACCTTGTAAGACCCTAAACAGAGGACCTAATAAAGTCATGTCAGGACTCCTGATCCACAGAAACTGTGAGATAATAAATGTATGTTGTTTTTTAAGTCTCTGAGTTTGTGGTAGTTTGTTACACAGAAATAGATATAACTGATGCAGTCAGTATTCCTCCCAGAGGGGATGGCATGTAAAGGAAGAAGAGATATGAAAAAGTATGGCTGTCTTGTAAATGTTTAAGTAACTTGATATAGCTAAACCACAGGAGACATCTATATTCATCAGTGATACTGGTCTGTAATTTTCTTTTTTGTGATGTCTTTGTCTGGTTTTGATATTAGGGTGATGCTGACCTCATAGAGTGAGTTCAGAAGCATTCCTTCCTCTGTGATTTTTTGAAATAGTTTGAGAAGGATAGGTGTTAACTCTTCTCTACATGTTTGGTAGAATTCACCTGTGAAGCCACCTGGTTCTAGACTTTTGTTTCTTGGGAGCTTGTTTGTTTGTTTGTTTGTTTTAATTGCTGATTCCGTTTCATTACTGGTAATTGTTATATTCACATTTTCTATTTATTCCTGATTCAGTCTTGGGAGATTATGCCTTTCTAGGAAAGATTGTCCATTTCTTTTAGGGTGTCCATATTATTGGTATATAATTGTTTGTAATAATCTCTTATGATCTTTTGTATTTCTGTGGTGTTGGTTGTAACTTGTCTTTCACTTCTGTTTTTATTTATTTGGGCCCACTCTCTTTTTCTTTTCTAGATGAGTCTGGCTAAAGGCTTATCAACGTCATCTTTTTAAAGAATCAGCTCATAGTTTCTCTTATCTTTTTTTAATTGCTTTTTTAATTCTCTATGTCATTTATTTCTGCTCTGATCTTCATTATTTCTTTCCTTCTATGAACTTTGGGTTTTTTGTGTTCTTTTTCTTGTTCCTTTAGACATAATATTAAATTATTCCTTTGAGATTTTTCTTGTTTTATGAGGTAGGATTGCACTGCTAGTTTTAAACTTCCTTCTTAGAATGCTTTCGCTGTGTCCCATTGATTTTGGATTGTTATGTTTCCATTTTCATTTGTCTACAGGTATTTTTTATTTCCTCTTGTATTTCTTCAGTGACCCACTGGTTGCTTAGTAGCATATTGTTTAGCCTCCATGTGTTTGTGGTTTTTGCAGTTTTTTCTGAAGTTGATTTCTAGTCTCATACCATTGTGGTCCTGAAAGATGCTTGATGTGATTTCAATCTTAAATTTACTGAGATTCGTTTGGTGGCCTAGCAGCATGTGGTCTATCCTGGAGAATGTTCCATGTGCACTTGAAAAGAATGTGTATTCTGCTGTTTTGGGATGAAATGTTTTATGTATGTCTGTTAATTCCGTCTGGTCTAATGTATCATTTAAGGCCAATGTTTACCTACTGATTTTCTGTCTAGATGATGCCCATTGATGTTAAGTGGGGTGTTAATGTCCCTACTGCTATTGTGTTACTGTCAATTTCTCCCTTTATGTTTGTTAATATTTTCTTTATGTAATAGGTGCTCCTGTGTTTGGTGTATATTTATTTACAATTGTTATATCTTCTTGTTGGATTGATTCTTTTATCATTATGTAATGTCCTTCTTTTCTTGTTGCAGTCTTGTTTTAAAATCAATTTTGTCTAGTGTTGTAAGTATTGCTACTACAGCTTTTTTTGGTTTCAGTTTGCATGAGGTAACTTTTTTTATCCCTTCACTTTCAATCTATGAGTCTTTAGAGCTGAAGTGAGTTTCTTGTATGCAGCATATATATGGGTCTTGTTTTTTGCTCATTCAGCCACTCTGTGTCTTTTGATTGGAACACTTAGTCCATTTACATTTGAAGTAATTATTGATAGATATATATTTATTGCCATTTTGTTAATTGTTTTCTGGTTGTTTTTGTAGTTATTTTTTGTTCCATTCTTCTTCTTTTGCTTTCTTCACTTGTGATTTGATGACTATCTTTAATGTTATGTTTGTATTCCTTTCTATTTTTTTGTGTGTATCTGTCATAGACTTTTGGTTTGTGGTTACCATGAGGTTCGTTTATGACAACTAAAACATATATGATTATTTTAAGTGTGTTTATATGATATCATACATTTATGATTATTTTAAGTTGATGATCTCTTAAGTTCAAATGCTTTCTTACAACCCCACATTTTTACTCTCTTCTCCCACACGTTTAATGTTTTTGATGTCATATTTTACATCTTATTTTGTGTATCCCTTAATTACTTTTTGTGAATATACATGATTTACTACTTTTGTCTTTTAACCTTCCTTTATAAGGGGTTGATCCACTACCTTTATTATATGTTTGCCTTTGCCATGAGATTTTTTCCTTTCATAATTTTTATATTTCTAGTTGTACCTTTTCTTTTCTTTTTAGAGAAGTCCCTTTAACATTTTTTGTAAAGCTGGTCTGGTGGTGGAGAACTCTTAGTTTTTCTTGTCTGTAGAACTCTTTATCTCTCCTTCAAATCTGAATGATTACCTTGCCAGGTTGAGTGTTCTTGGTTGTAGGTTTTTTTCCTTTCATCACTTTGAGTATATCATGCCACTCCCTCCTGGCCTACAGAATTTCTGCTGAAATATCAGCTGGCATTCTTATGGGATTTTCCTTGTACCTACCTAGGTGTTTTCTCTTGCTGTTTTAAAGATTTTCTCTTTAATTTTTGCTGTTTTGATTATAATCTGTTTTGGTGTGTACCTCTTTGGGTTCATCTTGCTTGGGACTCTCTGTGATTCCTGGACCTGGATGTCAGTTTCTTTTCCCATTAGGGAAGTTTTCAGCTATTTTTTCTTCAAATAAGTTCTCTGTCCCTTTCTCTCTCTCTTTTCCTTCTGGGATCCCTGTAAGGCAAATGTTAGTATGCTTGAAGTTGTCCCAAAAGTCTCAAACTATTCTCATTTTAAAAATTGATTTTCATTTTTCTGTTCATCTTAGGTAATTTCTACTACTTTTTCTTCCAGTTTGCTGATCTGTTTCTCTGTATCATCTAATCTACTGTTGATTCCCTCTAGTATATTTTTTATTCCAGTTTTGTATCCTTCAGCCCTGTTTGGTTCTTCTTTATGTTTTATAACCTTTTGTTGAAATTCTGACTATGTTCATCCATTCTTCTCTCAAGTTTGGTGAGCATTTGTATGATCATTATCTTGAAATCTGTATCAAATAGCTTGCTTATATTTACTTCATTTAGTTCTTTTTGTGAAGTTTTATCTTGTTCCTTTGTTTGGAACATATCCCTCTGTCTCCTCATTTTGCCTAATTGTCTATATTAATTTATATGTCTTAGGTCAGTTGATTTTGTCTCTCCATCTTGGAGAAGTGGCCTTAAGTAGGAGATGTCCTATGGAACCCAGTAGCATGCTCCCCTATGGTTACTAGGCCTATAGAGTGACCCCTGTGTGAGCTGCATGAGCCCTTCTGCTACAGTGGGGCTGAACAGTGTGGGTGCCCTGACAGGCATGGCTGGTTGGCCCTGGCCTGGTTGGCTGTGAGGAACTGCCTCTTGTGGTGGCTGCAGGCCCACTGGAGGGTGAGATAGGCTTCCCTTGCAGTTTGCTGCTGTGAGGCCTGGGGAGTACGGGGCTGCTGCGGGCCCACTGGTGGATGGGTAAGCCCCTAGTGCTAATAGGCTAAAGGGAGGACTTTAAAATGGCACTTTGCATTTGCCAGCACTAGTGTCCTTCGGATAGTGTGAGCTCCCCAAAATGTCTGTTGCTAGTGTCTTTGTCCCCAGAGAGAGTCCCAGTTTCCTTCTGCCTCTCTAGAAAGCTCTGCAGTATCAGCAAGTGGGTTTGACCCAGGCTTCCTTAAAACTACAGCCACTGTGCTGGGACTCAGAGTATGTGAGATTTTGTGCCTGCCCTTTAAGAATGAAGCCTCTGATTCCCATAGCTCACTGATTCTCCCAAATGTAAGCCCTGCTAGTTTTCAAAGCCAGACGTTTTGGGGGCTTGTCTTCCTGGTTCAGGACCCCTGTGCTGGAGAGCTTGATGTGGAGCTCAGACCTCTCATTCCTTGGGGAGGACCTCTGTAATTGTGTTATTCCTCCTATTTGTGGGTTGCCTACTCAGGAGTGTGGGTTTTGACTATACTGCATCTCCACCCCTCCTATCAGTTTTGTTGTGGTTCCTTCTTTACATCTTAGGTGTGGAAAATCTTTTCTGCTAGTCTTCAGGTCATTCACAAAGATAGTTTCTCTGTAAGTAGTTGTAATTTTGGTGTGCTGGTGGAAGGAAGTGAGCTCAGAGTCTTCCAATTCTACCACCTTGGCCACACCTCAGTGCTATGCTTTTTAAAAAACTGATAAGAGAGGGCAAACATTTTGTTTGGCTAATAAAATGAGAGTTAAAATTCAAGGAAGAGAAATCAGCATGCCAAACCTAATTGAAGAGAACGTTCTTTTTTCCCATTTTCATGTGGAAAGGTAATATTTAAACATTTTCAGGGTCAATTGCTCATTTTTGCTTGAATAAGAGACAGCAAAATTAGAAAACTATGAGTCAAAAAACAAAAGGAGGAAGGCATAACTTTGCTTGTGAGTACTGTAAATACTGTAGTAAAATGGAAACTAGAACAGAGGTATAGAAAGACTGAAGGAACCACAGTGATAAAATAAATTATTAATAGAAAATACTTTATGCTCAACTTATTAATAGTATTAAGATCTGTGACCTACTTAGACAGAAATAGGTTCTCTCTCTTAGTGTTCAGAACCTCTTGAATGGACTAGGGCAAGTATATCTAGGGGTAGATTTCCTTCAGTAAATCATTTAAGTTGCATCTTGTGCCTGCAATTAAAAGATAAGTGAGGAATACATTCATAATTTATGCTGCTTAGGAATCCTTATTGAAGCTTGTTTTCCTACCACTAAGTTTATATGCCTTCACCATCTGTGGTTCTCAAATTTGAGAAGCCATGTTAATTCTGACAAAGTGGCTGGATTGGCAGATCAGTCTTAGAGCGAGCCTGGAGAATTACCTACTTTAGAAAGGTAATTTAAAACTAAATCCACCTTTAAAAGTGAGTGTCCCCTTTGGTTTATAAGTTTCAATAGAGGGCAGACCTACATATTGCAAGCATTCCCTTTGGTTTGCCAACAGCAGGAAAGACTAAGGCCAAAACCCAAGAGGATATGACTTAGACAAGAATGAGCATATGGCTCTCAAAGTTTTAATCATGAAGAAAGGAAAATATAGTTGCAGCTAGTGGATAAACAGTTCTGTTTTATAAAAATCTCTGATCAGTTTAAACTTGGTTATAAATCTGGTTAAAAAACATCAGCAACTCAAAGGAGCAAATCAGTTTGCATGCTAAACAAAACAAAACCACCCAAGGAGAAGTGAGACTAATAGGAAAATAAAAGCAATGGAACAATTTGGTGCAGTAATCTCCTATAAAGTAGGATATCTGATTATGAAATATTTTATCAGGATCTGTGTTAGTGTTAAGAGGCAGGAGTTCGTTCAGGTATCAAGGCTAAAAGTGGTCTTACATGGTCATTGCTGATAATATTAAAAGTTCTCAAGTTTTAAGGAAATAATTTGTCATGCAGTCTTGGGGCATCAAATGATTCACATTATATTGGAATTTTCATGCTAAAACTGACAATTCCTAGGTGATTTTTTCCAACTTTCAACAGAAGATTGAAGTCTCTTATTTTTAAGTAAGGGTGAAGTGCAAATTGTCCTTATAAGAAGATGTAAAATGTTTCCAATTTTCATAATATTGTCATTCTGTTGCCTGATTATACATGTTGCTTAGGAATCTTTGGCCGATCTGTTATCCACTTGTAAAAAGCTAAAAGTTCAATAATAGAATGTGCAGTATTCCTGAATGTGCTAATCAAATAAACTTAAGAAAATTTGATATACATTCGTTTAACAAAACTTTAAGCAAGTTTAGACAGTCATTAAGCAAATATGTAAATAACACCTACTCTGGACTAGGTAGGCATTGTTAATATGTGAAGCTGTAAACTTGAACTTTCTTAAATATTTACTGTCATGTCTCTGGTCATGCCTTAATTTCATAGCTTGCACCCTTCCTTCCTCCCTTCCTTCCTTCTTCCTTTTCCCTTCCTTTCTTCCTTCCTTATCCAATATATTTTAAGTTTCTTTTATATGGCCAGGCATGGATGAATGAAATGTGGGCTTGGTCATCTCAAAACTCACAGAAGTGGGAGCTGATTTGTAAACACCAGTGTATGATAACAAAAATCTGAAAGTTTGACTCACAAAGTAAAATATTAACCACAGACTAAAAAGCAAGAGGTTATATAAGTTATACTCTTCTTTATTAAATACTGTGCTAAGTGTTCTAGGTTGAAATATGACAAAATGAGTAAGGCAACCCTACCCACAAGGAATACATAAGCAGTAGAAGGGAGATGGTATGAATACAGATGTTAAAATAGGGGTATGTACATAAAAGATTTTTCAAGGGTGTTGAACAAATGGCCATATATGTATTGTCTCAAAACAACATGCATTTATTATTTTACAGTCTGTAATTCAGAAGTTTGGCATGGATCTCCCTAACCTAAGATCAAGGCATTGTCAGGGCTCTGTTCCGTTATGGAGGCTATAGAGGATAATCTGTTTCCTTTTCTTATATAACTTCTAGATGCTATCTGCATTCCTTTGCTTGTGGTCCCCCTTTTCCATCTTCAAAGCTATTAACACTGCATCTCTACAGATGCAGTGTTCTGTAGTTGTGTCTCCCTCTGACTTTCTTCTTCTTCTTCTTTTTAAAAAATTTTTATTGGTGTATAGTTGATTTACAATGTTGTGTTAGTTTCAGATGTACAGCAAAGTGAATCAATTATACATTACTTTCTTCTTCGACTTTTAAGGACCCTTGGAATTACACTGGACCCAGCTGGATAATCCAAAGAAGTCTCCCTTAATTCCATCTGCAATCAAAATCGCCCTTTGCTATGTAGCCAAAAATATTCACAGGCTCTGGAAGCTAGGATATGAACATCTCTGATATCACAGTGCTATCAAAATGCAATAGAAATTCAGATTGAGATAATGTATATAAAATACTTTGTAAAATATAAGGGGTGATGCTAATATAAGTGTTATAGTAGCAGGTTGCTATCCTTTGGTTTGGCTGTGCAGCCTATGCAGGCATGTGAGGTTAGGTCACATTTCCCTTTTCTTCTCTACTCCTTCTGAGTCTCTAGTTACTATGTTTGACTTGCCTATTTCCAAGAGTTTATTTTGGTACAGAAAGGTGCTACTTTGGTAGTTTAAAGTCAGGCTTATTTTCCTATGTGAGGACAATGGAACCATTTTCCTCTGCTCTAGGCATATGAATCCTGATATATTGATCTATCTACATTTCCTGATTTTTATGAGTCCCAGAATCACTATGGATAGAAACTTAACCCTATTCACAGCTGTGATTCAGACAAATGAAGACATGTCTGATGGGCTATGAGTAAGGATGCATGATTGACATTAAGAATCCAGGTTTAAAGGAGGGAAGTGCCTATTCCAGTTTTTTCTCCACTCCACAACTCCCATGAATAATCACCATAATTGGAAATATTTTTCTCATCTGTTAATTCACCTTGAGCAGGAAATCTGAGAAGGCATAAGAAAAAAAGCTCCTGATTATAACATAAGTTATATTTTAACCTTCCCTGATAGGTTCTAAATTGCCTGAACAATAGAGTGATACTTGGTAAAAAACTGAGTCATAGGGGAGGGGCCATCCAAAACATTGTTGGAATACTATCACCCTTTCTACAGGCTTAAAACTAACTAACTAACTAACTAACTAACTAACTAACTAACTAACTAACTAACTAACTAATTAAGGCCCAAGACACTGCCCATTAGATGGTAAATGAGGAATTTTACAATTATTTAGTAAGGGAGGAGAAGCAAAGGAAATAAAGTAAAGGATGACAGCTTTTGAGCTTAAAAGTTACTAGAGCTAGGCTTTCAGAAGTTGAACTTGCAACAACTTGTAGGATGGATTGGGGAAGGCTGGTAGTGCATAGAAAATGATTGAATTGCTTCCAATTCTATGCTACTACAATGCCATGGTTGAATTCTTGTATATATAACTGTGTATAAGTATATGATTGGTGATTCTGTTTATACATATATGTGTGTGTATATATATGTGTATGTCTTCCTCTCACTGAGACTGGAACGAAGATTTGCATATAATAGGCACCCCTTTAAACTTTACTCATTAACTGAACATGCGGCTGATTGCTTGAATTGTTTCAGACCAGGGCAAACTCATAGGACAGCTGTAATAAAACCTTTCAACCACAACAGAATCAGAATAGAACCAACCTTTAGAGATAGAGGAAGATGATCCCATTTGTCTACTGGTTGTAAAGTAGATTAACCTTAGATAAAGTATAATTTTGTGCATCAGTTAGGATGGAAACTTCATGTAGGAGAAAGAACAATGGCTTTGGTGTCAGAAACTGTGAGTTAAATTCCCACCTTTACTCATTACTAGAACAATGACGGTGAACAAGTTTCTTTATCTCTTTGAACTTTGATTTCCTAAGTAAAGGAGCATGATATTTGGGTGACATCAGTGAAAAAAAGCACTGTACAGGGCATGCACAATCGCATTTGAGAAACTCTAGATATTCTTGAACCAGAAAATAAGGATTTGTGATGTTTGAATTATTCCAATTATGTTTGAAAGGATTATGTGCCGAGGACCACTAATTGTGATCATATTCCCTTTCTGTGTGTGGCATCAGAGAACCTGGAGCAAAAGATCCAAGGAGGAGTTTAACAGTAAGCCTCCTGGCTTCTAACCTAATATTTGTTCAGCGCCCCTCAATGAGGTTATGTTGTGATTGTTATCAAAGACTGGAACTGTGCTGAACTTTTGCCATAGTTATCAAGCAGGCATCTCTGTTTGAAAAGGATTTCTGGTCTAAGGACCAAACAGGTCTTTGGAGTAGAAGTGTGCAATTAAAAACCTGGCATATTTGAATAGATTCTACATTCATGGTGGGCATTTGTACCCAACTCCTAAAACCTATTAGGGATCAATTATGCTTAAATCCAATACACTTAGATAAAAAGAGACTATGAAACTGCTCAGCTGTTTCTTCTGTATTGTTGAAAATGATCTTGGTAGAATGCAAAGCCTCTTTAACTTGTAAAATATATCATTATACTTTGCTTTGAGTAATGTGCAAGTTAATGTCCCTCCCATCCCAATCATAACAATCCCTCAGCCAACTGTAAAAGATCCTTTAATGATTATTTTCTCCTCTTAATGCCTTTTTTCATCTGTGGTTAGACAAGTGGAGCTGCAGTGCCTTGCCTATGCACTATCATTTGTTTTAGAGATTCTTGGGGAGTTAAAAATACAAGGCATTTGCAAAAAATGTTGAAAGTTAAGTGGATATATTAACATAGTACCAATAAATTAAAAGCACAGTGCAATGAAATAGAATTTCAAATTCAAAAGGGCTTATCTCATGAAAAACTTAAGCTTTTTAAAATTTTTACTATATATAAAATTGCACAATTAACAAGGAACTCAGTGCGCAAATGGTTTTAAAGTATTCATTTTAGTCTTGTAGTTTCCTGTTTATACATCTTTGGGAGAGCTTCAATATACAAGCACAACAACAATTCACTTAAAATGGTGTTTTTAAGTTTCCTAAGTGATTTGGACACCCAAGCCTTTTTTTAAAAGGATTTTCTTAGTATGATAATTAGGCAATGGTTCAATTCATTCCAAATGTCTAGTAAAGTTCCTCCTAACTATTAATTATATCTTAATAAAAGCTTCCAAGTGAATCAAAATTTTAGTGTTTCAAAGGGTTATAATTTTCCTGGTCTTATAAAAAGAAGCTAAGTTAAAGAGAGCAAGCCTACTGGGAAAGTGAAATTCTGTCCTCAGTCTCCTTTGTGCCTATGGTTATGCTAGAGAAAGAGTGAGAATGACAAGACCTCCAGGCAAATGTTTGTATTAGTGAGCACCTGCTGTGTGGCACACAGCCTTTGATGCTTGCCTTTTCCTTCTATAACCTAACATTGCTAGATACTGGCACTATGCTACCCTCACCCTAGCTCAGTAATCAAACCCTAAGTTCCTTAAGTGCAGGGACTGTTTCTTTTTCTCTCAGTATCTGTAACAGTATATATAACATTATCAAGTACTTAGCTGCTTGCCATTTATATAAATATGTCTATATGCACATGAGTATTTGTATATCCACATATGTATGTGTGTATTGTGAAGTAAAGAATTTGTCTGGTCTTTGTACCAGATTTCTGGGATAGAGCTTCTAAACCCTTGGAATTTCCTGAGTGATAAGAGTATATATGTTGTTCATGATGGGCCCCTGAGCTGACTACTGATTTTATGCATATGGGATGTTTCATAATGGAATCTTAGATAGCCTGTGCTGCTAAGTTTCCAAGTTGATGCAGATGGGGGCAGGCCATGGCAGAAAGACCAACCATGTGACCAGAGGACTGGGACTTTGAACCACATGCTATCAGCCCAACCTCTGGGAAGAAGATAGGGGCCGAAGTTGAGATCAGTCATGTGGCCAATTATTTAATCACTGGTGCCTGCATAATGAAACTAATAAAATCTCTGGACATTGAGGCTTAGGTGAGCTCCTTGGTTGGTGTTGAGAGGTGGTATCAATGTGTTAAGAGGGTGACATGTCTTGATTCCACATGAGAGGACCCTCAGGACTTTCTCAGACCTCTCCATATATTTGTCTTCTTTGACTTGTTCTGATTTGTATCTTTTATAATAAAAGTCTAATTATAAGTATAGCACTTTACTGAGTTCTGTGAGTCATTCTAGTGAATTATCAAACCTGAGGAAATTGTGGGAACCCCTAAATATGTGGCAAGTTAGTCATAAGTATCAGAGGCCTGAGGACTCCTGAATTCACAACTGGCATCTGAAATGAGGGCAGTCTTGTTGGGGACTCTACTTTTAACCTGTGGAATCTACTCTAATTTTGGATAGTTAGTGCGAGAATTGAATTGTGGTATTACAGCCTCTGTGTGTGTATGAAAATATGTAAATATTTCTATCTTAGCATCTCTAATTAATGATGGCAACAAATATTCTATATTCTTAACTTTTGAAATAAAGATTTAACCCTTTGCCATGAAGTGCTTGTATTGCATTGCCCAATCCCAGCTCACAGTAAATCCAGAGCTGGCATTATTAACCCTCTCAGGGAACAGTCCTTCTGGGGTTTGGGGAAGCCTTTTAAAAGGTTCTACTACTCTATGCCTAATGCAGGTACAGGACAGAGTGAGACTGCATTCACAGGCAGAGGACTAGGAATAGACTTTGGGGAAGACCAGAATGGCTCAGTCATGATTTTTGTTCTCTCTTTCCTGTGTCCTCTTCCATTTTGTGACTTAGATTTCTTATTTTTCTTTACATTGTCTCCATATCATTTCCTTTTCAAAGGCATAAACATTATGCACTCATTTCCATTAAAGAGTTAACACCTCACTCATCTTTCAGTGTTATCTTCCCTCTGAGCAGAGTCCTCCCCAGTTCTCTTACCCATATGTCAAGAAGGCTTCACTATCTATTCTGACCCTGTGAAACTGGTTGTCATGACAAGTTGGATTAAAAAGCCCTGTCTCCTCTGAACCTTGTTCTCTTTATAAAAATAGCAAGCAGTTTATTATGTCAGAAACTCCTTTAAATGCTTCACAACTGCTAACTTTTTGTATCTTAAATCATGAGGTAGGTGCTGTTTTTGTCTATGAGGTAGGTAGTATTTTTATCCTCATCTTATAGATGATTTTGTGAGACATGACGAGTTAAATTTTTGCTCAAGGCCCCTCAGCTAGTAAGTGGTAGAGCCAAGATTTCAAACAAGGCAGTTTGATTCTGGAGTCTATACTCATAAATACTGATTTATGCTCCCTCACGTAAAATGCTTCTTAATGCGTGGGGAACTCTGCTCTTGCTCATCCTAGGATGAGTAGCTCATTAAATATGCAAGAACATTCCTCCTATTTCCATAGTCTTATTTCTCACGGAGTTCCCACATGCACTCTTTCTACCATATTGAATTATTGGCTGTTTCTCAAATGCCTAGTGCTTTCTGCAATATCCCACTTGCTTTTTCCTCTGCTTGGAGAGCCCTTCCCCATTTCTCCACACCACTTATTCCTACTCATTCTTCAACTCAGCTTGTGAACTTTTCCTGATGCCCAGTCTGGGGAAGAAGCCATTTCTCTGACTCCCCTCAGTATCTGCATGCTTTTATTATGTCACTTGTCACAGCCTGTGGTGACACAATTTACTTTTGTTTTCTTAGAAGACTAAGATGTATTTGATGGAGGTCTTTTGTGTTATTTATCTACTTCTAGATTTGACCTAGCATAAATTCTATAACATAATATCATTCATTGAAATTTTTAAAAATAAATGAACAAATTAATGAAACTAGGTAATAACATTGCAGTATTTCTGGAACCTAAGTTGATAACCAACAGTTTTCAATTTGTCTTATCCTAAGAATTTTATGGAACATCTCTAGGGATGGTGAGAAATAAAGTGTAATCATAATGTATTTACTTGATGTGTACTTACATCATTGCACCTGAAAGTTTATCCTAATCTCAGACAATGGATTGAGGTCACAGTGAAAGAAAAAATAGGTAATAATCTTACTTCTTTATGCAGCCCTTCTAAACTTTATCTAACCTTCAGGGAACTTAAAATTTCTTGAGTGACACAATTAAAATTCTCAGATTTTTAATACTTCAAATACACATAGACATAATCTCCCACACACGTATACCTGCATACACTATGGATATAGAATATCCATAGCATACTATAGGTATAGTATAGGTATCTGTAGTATACATTGTGTGTGTGTGTTTGTGTGTGTGTGTAATATATATTTCCCTGTATCACCATGTGGAATGTGACAAAGTGTTCTATCTCTTTAAATTACTTTCTTAATATCATAACAAAATTATAATAAATTGTCACTTTTAAAGCTTTATATTTTTTATCCCATCAATTTTATCAGCTGTTTTTCAGAAAGTTCTTTTAATGACTTCATTTTTGATTTGGAAATTTAGTGAAAAACTCAAAAGAAATGGATATATCTGTGATTGCAAAAGAACAATTTCATTTATGAAAATACATTTATCTGTCTGCATATCTTGAGATCTCTCAAGATGTAGGAATCTATTGCAGACTGAAAGGCTATCCTGTATGAGATGAGTGAACTATTCTAATAATAAAGAATATCCATGCTAACATTAATTCTGTGTAACTGTAGGGCACTGGGCAGGAAAAGCCAACTTGACGGCTTCTGCCTGTAGAAGCACACCAGCCCGTAGTTTGTGGTAGATCCTATTACTTTTCTTCTGGAAAGTGACTGTAGCAGCTTGCTAAGTTTTCTTTCTTTCTATGAATTCCTAAAGAATGCCTAAAACCAATAACCCACAGTTCATGGAGATCATATGGCTGACCTCTGTAAGCTACAGCACTCAAGTTATTCTTGCCTTGTCATGGCTAAAAACGCACCTGCTGTCATCCTAAATGCCAAAGTTTTCTCTAGCACACTTATATCCTTAGTGATTAGTATTCCTCTAGGTACCTATGGCTTATTATTTTATTATACCTGCTTCATTAGGGTTCAGTTCAGATTTTATGTAAATGTATGTCAGTAGGGATCTTACTTTACTTCAAGTTTGTATTTGGTTATAGAGCAGTGGTTATATGATGCTACTTCACTAATTTTGTAAATTGCTAGTAACTTTCCTTGTTTATATAGTCCTTACATAATGGGTGGAAATTATCTAACACTGAGAACAAAAAAATAACAAATGCCATCATTTCTTGAAGACTTAGTATATACCAACCCCAGTGCTAAGACAGTTACATATGGTTTTTCATAAAATTTCCATCACAGATTATTTGGTAATGGGAATTATTATCTCCTTTTACACATGAGTTTAATGAGACTTCATAATTTGATAATCTACCTAGGGTCACACAGCTAGTAAGTGGCAAAGCCATAATTCACAATCAGCGTTTGTTGATTCCAGTAGTCCATATTCATAACTCTTAGGTAAAGCTGCCTTCTTTAGTACAGGTGTGGGAAGGCATTATAGTGTAAAACAGCCAATAACAGAAAATTAATGTTGACTGCCCAGTAGAGAAGAAGTTTTTTATTCTTTATTTTTGTGAATTGTATTCAGTTGTTCTTTATTTGCTGAACAATGGTGTAATCTACAGATCCATCCCTATTGTTTCAAAGAAAGCACAGGGTGATTTGCAAAGGTAAGGGGACAACCATTTCTGTTAAATATGTAGCTGGCATTTGCAAAGAACACTTTTGAAGAATACACATTTTTAAAAACACTAGTGTTGCCTAGATCTGTGCAGTAGAAACCTAAGAATAACAGTAGCTAATGTTACAGATATTTAATTGATCAAGAGAAAATGTGAACATGAGCAAAATGATGGCAGAGACACTAAAAATTATGTATAAAAGCTGAGATAATAAGGAAGTGATGATTGGAATACAAACTGGAACCATATGGATCATTGAAGCAGATTCATGAATAATGCAAAACCAAGGTAATGAAAAAGTGATTTAAACAGAATGATGATGGAGATAATTTTGTTATCCTATCTTGGATAGAGATTAAAATTAATACCTGAATTTAACTGTATATATTTTCAGTTTGTGATTATATATATGTCTACATATATGGGTTATGTGTATGAGTCTACACAGTTTGCTACACAACTGAAATTTGTCCTTCAATTTATACTCCCCCTACCCTTAATGTGCCCAAAATCTACCTGCAGCTTCCTCTGTCAAACAACTGCCGGATTTTTCTCTAGGATGTTTATTATATTGCTAGTGATGAATTGTTGTTCTAATGAACCCTAGCTCACTGGGTATTAACTGTCTGGCAAACTGCTTATGATTCCTTCCAGAATATAGTTTTAACCACTCTCATGAAAGTTTCCTTTGACTGTAAAGTCTGAAGGAAATGGTCCCTTTCAGATATTGTTAACCTAGAATGGGAGAATCCAGGTGACAAATACAGTTGAATATCTGATGCTTAGATGGAGCCCTTTACTAAAAAGGGATACATCAAAGACCATTCCTGTCTGGGAATTAGGCTAGATAATTTATGCTACACTATGAATTTGGCTCCATATAGTAATTTTGGGAACCACCTGAATCCCCAAGCCATTTTTTTACTGTATCTAACCTTATAATCGTTGTTTAATAAGATTTTCTAGTGGTTTACTTTTTATGTTTCTTCTCGTTTCTCTTTCTCTCTCTCTCTGTCTTCTCTCCCTCTCTTTCTCTCTCTCTGATGGTTTTGAACCTTAGTGCACATCCCATTCTGACTTTCATTTACCATTGCTTCAGCTGACTATAGGATGCTTCATGAGACCAGCGCTGGTTCTGCTTTTCACACAGTCCTCTATTTGGCCTATTCGCTCTTTCATTCCTTTTTGCTGGAACTCTTACCTTTCCTCCCTTTTCTTCATTGCTAGTAATTTCCCCCAGGACCTATCCTCATCTATCCTAATAGCCAATTTCAACAGAAACCTAGCCCTTTTTATGATTAATCATATTAAATTTTTATTTTTAAGTGAAGGAAATGAAAAATACAGGTAAATAGTAGTTTTATAGAGCACTGATTGATAGTACAAAAGTAATTATAAGGGAAGAAGAATTTTAATGTCATTTTTGTAGTATGTTTGCTTTATTTTAACAAGCTTTTAAAAATAATTGTCAACTAATTTAATAATTTCATATTTTTATTCAGTGACATGTAAAAATATACTAAAAATGAAATGTGAAGAGTTAAATAATTTTCTGAGACTGTTCTTATATTAATAACCAACATCCTGTCCAAAAACAAGAATAACAGGACTCACATGTAAATTGTACTCATCTTTTGTATTTACATTGTGCATTAGAGAGACTGAGTTTAAGCAAACACAAAACATGTATTGGTTTTATCACATCCTTCCTTTCCTTTTAGTCCCTACTAGAACTTCTTGATACCCTTCAATCACCTAACCCTATGTCTGAATAACTGACTCACTACTTTTCCTAAGTCCATTTCTTTAAAATGGTATGTATCTAGTCAGATTTCCATTGATTAACTTTGAATATCTATTGATCAATTACTGTCTTCTAGAACAGGTCAGTAATTATGCAATATCTGTTTTTTTGCCATTTGGGTTACAAAGAAATCGGTTCCTCAGTTCTCTGAGGAGTCAACAAGATCTGTTGGCCAAGTTCTAAAACTTTTTTGAGAGGTATGGTAGAATTGACTATGCAATTTCCATGAAGTTCTTTGATGAGAGCAGAGAAAATTGTCATTAAGGTCTTTGAAAGAGATATATAAAGTAAAAACTTTAGAATAGACAGAAGCCATAAAATCCAAAATTATATTCTTAAAAGATTATTAGTAAATGCTCTATTGTAGTTTCTTTTTCATTTAAAAAAATATTCATCTATGCAATGTTTCTAAACATTAATATATCTCATAAAACTAATAGTCACTGTGAAACAGTAACATGTTATATTTCTTATTAAGTGTACATTTAGCTGGAGAAAGATTAAACCTTCTTTTGTAATTATAGTTTCTTCATAGGTAGTTATTGATGAATGATAATTATCACTTCAGTGTTCTACTTGAATTGGCATCATTGCATTGGGTAGCCGGCATTCTAAGTCAACAATCCAAGAAGCCAACTTAATGTTAGCTACAAAACCACCTGATTGAAACGCATGGAGTTCTAAAAGCCATTAACTTTTACATGCAGAGTGAAAAGTTTGCTCCATTGGCATGTAATTTCATTTTTATAGTCAGGAGATAACAATAACATGAAAACATTACTACCAATGAAAATATGCCTTATGAAGAAAGTAGAGTGGAGGAAAATGGAAGATTAGTTATTCTGAGATAAGTGACTTTGTATATATGATAGAAAGTAAGACCAGAAATGAATCTACCCTAAGCGGTTGGATGACTATAGCACTTTTGAATAATAAATCTGATAGAGTCCTCACTAAAAATGTAAAATGGACAACCGTACAAAGTATTTCTCAACAATGCACCTGAAATTCTGTATTCTGGCATCCATTGATAGGAAATGGGAGAAAAGAGGACTTTAAAAAAACAGCTAATTTCTTGAACAATGGATGGAACACAGGTTATATGAATCAACATTGACAATGCTGTCTAAATTAATAGTTAGCAAAATATTCCCTGTTTGATGTTGATTGTTGCAATTATCTGCACTAGATCATTTGCTCTTATTACAGGTTCTTTATATACCATTAGGGATATTTTACTCTTTAAGTTGTCTTCAGAAAATTAACTTTGTATAGCAAAGCCTTTCACTATTATTATTTTTTTCATTTGGTCCAGATATCTATGCATGAAAAACCTACTGCTGAAAAACATTATTAGTCCTCAACATTGTCCTTTATATTGTGCTTTTAAAAGTCCCACTATTAGATAAAATTTTATTTCTTTGGTACTGTTAAATAAGGTAGTAATAATTTACCTGAGCTTATTGATACAAATATCTGATTCCAGTTTTAGACGCTAAGGGTTATATATATTTAAAATAATGAACTTTGTATACTACTACCCTTTTCATTAATCCTTTCATATATATTATTTGATTTGATCTCTCGAGCAGCCATGAATGTCAGTTTTATTATTTATAGACGAGAAAATGGAGGCTTGAAGAGATTGAGAGATTTGTTCATGTTAACCCAAGTTAACATGAACAAATAAGTAGTTCAATTCAAAAACACTTATGAAGCACATACTATATAATAGTTAATGTTCTGGCCCATTAGGATATTAAAAACAATTTCTAAAATGTACCTACGCTCATAGGATTAATCTCAAGTGTAGAGATAAACAAATAGTATTCCCAAATATGTACAATGTGATGTATATTCAAAACACAAAAGTAATATAGAGAAAGAGGTAATTGTACTGTCTGCAAGAGTCATGAAATACTTTATAGGGCGGATTCGTGCTTGAATCACATTTTGATTGGTGAAAATGAGTTTGCCAGTAAGACAGATGAAGGGAGGGAAAGTTCAAAAGTAGGTTTTGTAACCTATAGTGTAATGTACTCTTAATATACAACATCACGACTATACTGTGCTATATTAGTTTTCTATTGCTGGTATAAAAAATTAGCACACATTTAGTGGCTTAAATAATTCAGATTATCTCACAGTACTGTATGTTTGAAGTCTGATATGGGTCTTGGTGGGCTAAAATCAACCTGTTATCTAGGCTGTGTTCATGTCTGGAGGCTCTAGGAGAAATTCCATTTTCTTGCTTTTTCCAGCTCCCATCCCTCATAGTCCCCTTCCTCCATCTTCAAAGCCAGAAACGGTCACATCCCTTTGAACCTGCTTTAGTCATCATCACATCGCTTTTGCTGACCACAGCCAAGAAAGATGCTCTACTTTTAAGGAGTCATGTGATTAAACCAGGCTGACCTGGGTAATCTAGGAAAATCTTCTCATTTCAAGGTCCCTAACATTAATCAATTCTGCAGTCCCTTTTTGTCATGTAAGGTAAAATATTCACAGGTTCCGGGAGGGGAGAGATATTATTCTGCTTACTACACATGCCACTATAATCTTAAATTATTTCTTGTCTTAAGTAAATTTAAACAGACTTCCTTATTTTTAGAACTAAATTGTTACACCAATGATGTCATAGCTTTTACCAGTGACACTTCAATAATAGAGAGAGGCTTACCTTTTTATACCCTTTTGAAAATTATTTTAGAGATGGGGGTTTGATATAGGTTCATTGGCTCAGATACTGAATATATTTCTTATTTACCATGTTATTAAATATTGAGGATTTTATAATTAGTTTTTTTCTCCTTACTACACATATTTTCCATGAATGAATTTCTCCAAACTTGTGTTAGTGTATTCTGACAACTAAAAAATCTTTATCTCAGACAATTCTCATCAATCTATTCTACAGGTCTCAAAAACAGATAGCACAAGCTGACCCATAATCTACACTCTCCCCCTACTTCTACTTCTCCACTTTCTACTCTGCTCCTGGTGTTAATGAAGGAAATGATCTAAACATTTGCCAAAACAAAAGTCCTGGAAGTCATCCTGTCTCTAGTCTCATAACCAAAATCTATCAACTGCTAGGGATTCTACCAACTAAATGTTTATCAAATCTGGCCATATTCCTCTACACCCAATGGCATGTCCTCAATTTATCATCTCCTATTTTTTAAAGCACTTTTTTTTCTTTTTTATAGCTACTTTATTTATTTATTTTATTTTATTTTTGGCTGTGTTGGGTCCTCGGTTCATGCGAGGGCTTTCTCTAGTTGAGGCAAGCGGGGGCCACTCTTCATCGCGGTGCGGGGACCGCTCTTCATCGCGGTGCGCGGGCCTTTCCTATCGCGGCCCCTCCCGTCGCGGGGCACAGGCTCCAGACGCGCAGGCTCAGTAGTTGTGGCTCACGGGCCCAGCCGCTCCGCGGCATGTGGGATCCTCCCAGACCAGGGCTCGAACCCGTGTCCCCTGCATTAGCAGGCAGACTCTCAACCACTGCGCCACCAGGGAAGCCCCCTATCATCTCCTATTTTGATGTACAACAAATTACTAGCTAGTCTCCTTGTCTCAGGCATTACTTCTCTCCATTCAAGTATCATATTGTAGCCAGTGAGTTTTTTTTTTTTTTTTTAAGAAACTCACATGTTACTGTGTTGCTTTAAAATCCTTTATTCTCTCAGGATAAGTCCCCAACTCTCAAATCATCCTGAATAATTTTAAATTCCCTGAGTTCCCTGTACTATTTCTCACCTTTGGGTCTTTGCTCATATTATCCTTTCTTTACTCCTTTTTTTCTCTTCCTTCTCCTACTCCAAATGTTTTCCTCCATATCTTCATGTTGTTTGTTAGAAACATTTTAATTATCACTTCCTACAGGAAGTTCTTACTCTTCTCCAAGGCTAGGCTCTACTCCTGAGCCCAGTCTGTTATAACATTGCTGCTTTTATTATTGCAATAATCACATGGTACTATCACTCAGAGACTAGGTAGAGAGTGAGAAATTTCAGATCAAAGAAATATCCTATTTAAAAAAAATCCACCCTTTTTATTACCTGACGATTACATATTAAGAATTTATTTTGTTTGTACCTCTCACTCCCCCACCCCAATATTGTCTCCCCTACTTATAAACACTAGTTTGTTTTGTTCATCTGTGAGTCTGCTTCTTTTTTGTTATATTCACTAGTTTGTTGTATTTGTAGATTCCACATATAAGTGATATCATACAGTATTTGCCTTTCTCTGTCTGACTTATTTCACTTAGCATAATGCCCTCCAAGTCCATCCATGCTGCTACAAATGGCAAAATTTCCTTCTTTTTTATGGCTGAGTAGTATTTCATTGTGTGTTTGTGTGTGTGTGTGTGTTTGTGTGTTGTGTGTATGGCACATCCTCTTTATCCATTCATCTGTTGATGGACACTTAGGTTGCTTCCATATCTTGGCAATTGTAAATAATGCTGCTATGAACAGTGGGTGCATGTATCTTTTCAAATTAGTGTTTTTTGGGTTTTTTTTTTTTTTGGATATATACTCAGGAGTGGAATTGCTGGGTCATATGGTAGTTCTATTTTTACTTTTTTGAGAAACTGCAGTACTGTTTTCCAGTGGCTGCAGCAATTCACATTCCCACCAAAAGTGTACCAGGGTTCCCTTTTCTCCACATCCTGGACAACATTTGTTATTTGTGTTCTTTTTGATGATAGCCATTCTGACAGGTGTGAGGTGATATCTCATTGTGGTTTTGATTTGCAGTTACCTGATGATTAGTGATGTTGAACATCTTTTCATGTGCCTGTTGGCCATCTGCATGTCCTTTTTGGAAAAATGTCTATTCGCTTCTTCTGACCATTTTAAAATTGGGTTGTTTGTTTTTTTGATGTTGAGTTGTATGAGCTGTTTATGTATACTGGATATTAATCCATTATTGGTCATATCATCTGCAAATATTTTCTCCCATTCAGTAGGTTGTCTTTTTGTTTAGTCAATGGTTTCCTTTGCTGTGCAAAAGCTTTTAAGTTTAATTAGGTCCCATTTGTTTAGTTTTGCTTTTATATCCTTTAGTTTAGGAGAGAGACCCAAAAACATACTGCTTTGATTTATGTCAAAGAGTATTCTGCCTGTCTTTTCTTTTAGGAGTTTTATAGTAGCCAGTCTTACATTTAGGTCTTTAATCCATTTTGATTTTTATTTTGTATATGGTATTAGAGAATGTTCTAACTTCATTCTTTTACATGAAGCTGTCCAGTTTTACCAGCACCAATTATTGAAGAGACTGTCTTTTCTTCATTGCATATTCTTGCCTCCTTTGTTGTAGACTCATTGACCATAAGTGCATGGGCTTATTTCTGGGCTCTCTATCCTGTTCCATTGATCTATGTGTCTGTTTTTGTACCAGTACCATAATGTTTTGATTACTGTAGCTTTGCAGTATAGTCTGATGTCAGGGAGTGTGATTCCTCCAGCTCTGTTCTCCTTTCTCACGATTTTTTTGGCTGAGTTCTTTTGTGTTTCCATACAAATTTTAAAATTATTTGTTCTCATTCTGTAAAATATGCCATTGATATTTTGATAAGGTTTGCTTTGAATCTGTAGATTGCCTTGGGTAGTATGGCCATTTTAACAATATTGATTCTTCCAATCTGAGAACACAGTATATCTTTCCATCTGTTTGTGTTGTTTTCAGTTTCTTTCATCAGTGTCTTATAGTTTTCTGAGTAGAGGTCTTTTGCCTCCTCAGGAAAGTTTATTCCTAGGTATTTTAATATTTTTAATGCAATGGTAAATGGTATTGTTTCCTTAATTTCTCTTTCTGGTAGTTTGTTGTTACTGTGTAGAAATGCAACAGATTTCTGTATATTAATTTTGTATCCAGCAAATTTACCAAATTAATGATGAACTCTAGTAGTTTTCTGGTGACATCTTTAGGATTTTCTATGTATAGTATCATGTCATCTGCCAACAGTGACAGTTTTATTTCTTCCTTTCCAATTTGGATTCCTTTTATTTGTTTTGCTTTTCTGATTACTGTGGCTAGGAATTCCAAAACTATGGTGAATAAAAGTGGTGAGAGTGGTCATCCTTGTCTTGTTCCTGATCTTAGGGGAAATGCTTTCAGCTTTTCACCATTGAGTATGATGTTAGCTGTGGGTTTGTCATATATGGCCTTTATTGTGGTGAGGTGTGTTCCCTCTATGCCTGTTTTCTGGAGATATTTTATCATAAGTGGATGTTGAATTTTATCAAAAGCTTTTTCTGCATGTATTGAGATGATCATATGGTTTTTATTATTCAATTTGTTAATGTAGTGTATCACATTGATTAATTTATGCATATTGAAAAATCCTTGCATCCCTGGCATAAATCCCTCTGATCATGGTGTATGATCCTTTTACTGTATTGTTGGATTTGGTTTGCTAGTATTTTGTTGAGGATTTTTGCATCTAGAACATCCTATTTTTTATTGAATCTTTAACAGATAACATTGTCTGACATATTGAATGTATTTATTATTAGAAAAATGAATTATTTTTAGATCTTTAAAAATTTAATTATGTCCATTAATTTGTATTAATTTTACATATAGAGCTCAAGCTTGGAATAAGAGTAATACAGAAGAAAGTGCATTGGATTAAAAATGTAAAGGAAGAGAACATTTATTGAGATGTATTATGTGCCAAGGCTTTGCATTGGATGCCTTAAATATATTATATCCTTAATCATTCCAACATAACTTTTAAAAGTAATTATTAGAGAAGTTACAAATAAAAAACTGTATGGTACATGAAAATTCAGAGCGGAGTTATCGGGGAAACACCAGCAGGCTATGGAGACATATAGTTTGACCTCAAATGTTGTGTTTTCATAGTGGTGGACTTGCCTTTCACCCTTGAAATAAATTTTCATTACAATTCCCAATTTGATCAGATTCAAGAATATAGACACGCTAACAAAGTTCTCATGAAGGTAATGTATGAGTGTTTTAATTTACTGGGATATTTTTCTCAGTAACCAAACTACAGTGGGAAGACACATGCGCAGATGTTTGTTTGGAACCTACCAGAAAAGGAGAATTTGGTTGTAAGATTTAAATGCTTAATAAATAAGGCTTTGAGGACCCTACTCTATCCTTTTCTATAACATGTGTTTATTTGTCCAGGGGATCAACTTTTCAGGTCTGCCTGACAAGGTGTTCTTTTCTTGGGCATTGCATGAATGGTCACTGCCAACAATTGCTTAAGTCTCTTCTTTTTCTGTGCCTTTGGACTGACCATCCAGAACCAAAAAACTGCTCTCACTTTTAGATGTGATTGGTAACTCTGGTCAGGTTTTTCTGAATGAGGACTTCACTTTTCTCTGCTCTGATCCATTTTTTTCTCATTATTTAAATTTGAAGAAGGCAAGTTTTTTTGTGTTATGAATAACTTCTGTAGACAGTGCATTATCCTGTTTTATCCTGTAACTATTCAAGTTTATACTATAGGTGTTAATAAATAACTCTGTTTACAGTTAGAGGATTTATGCTCAAGAGTTTAAGTAACTTTTCTTAAGGCATAGTTGGTATTCAAAGAGAGTTTCGACTCCAGAGCCTTTGCTCTTTCAAGTCTTTCTTGTCAATCTTAGTTCTATTTATAAGTAAATGTTTGCCCACAGGCAGATCACTAACTTCCCTCTGCCCCACTTTGCTTATCACAAGGGTGAGTTGCTGCTCTAGATTATTTTTAAAGTTTCTGCTATGTCTATTTTTTTTTATTGATAGGAAGCATTATAATTTCCCTTCTTCCCTAGCCATGCCAGGTAGTCTCTGTTTTACAGCACAAAGCAGGGATATGTTATGAACTTAATTCTCACTCCAGCTGCCCAGATACTGGCATGAGGTTGACTAAAGTCTTATTTTTTAGTATTGTGAGCTTTCATCTTTTTTGCTTCTTTATGGTTAATTTAATGAGAGTTTGGTTGGTCCCATTTCTTGTAAAGGAAAGAGATTAGAGTTTGAGTAGCTCCTTTGGCTACTTTTTAATTATCTCAGATTTCACATATTTAAGATGAAATGGCTATAACTTACTTAAGAGGAAGAAAATTCTGTGATGTGCATTAAAACTATAGTAGATCAAAGTCCTCGTTTTTTTGCACTGTGCAGGTGTAGAAATTCTGTGACACAGGAGGATCCACCATGGGTAGTAAAAAAAAGGGAAAACAAAATTACACTGCTTTCACTCATTTGCTTTGCAACATCTGTTTGGTAGAAAGGCATTTTGCTTTCCTGTTTATTGAGGATTTGGGTCATGACAAGCCATGTCTATTTCCTTGGTTATTCTGAAAGCTTTGAGTCTACAGGGATTGGAGTAGCCTAAATAAATTGTACTGATGCCAGTAAATAGTGACTTTGTATCAGGGGCAGAGTGAGCATCTGCTTTTCCTAGAATTCTAGAGCCAAGTTTGATATCTGGGGACAGGGGGTAGAATTGGACTGACAGTTTAGTTTTTCTGCTGCCTGCATTTACTGAAGTTAGCTGTGAAAATAGCCCAACTTAATCAATGTAGGCCTGTTCGTCATATCATTGTTTCCTGTGACATTGGCTTTCCATCAGCACCCAAGACCTGAGTCAGTGCTTCCTTCTCCCTACCGCATACACACCTAGCTGACGGATTACCATCTTTACACAGAAATCTCTTGAATAAAAATTTACCTCCCTTTAAAGTCCTGTTTTGATAAAGAGACCATATGGATGTTTTGCTAATAATACTATCTCCAGCGTACAACCGGCAATTTTTCTGTCTCAGGGAGAATGAAAGGGAGGGAAGTATGAAAGATTTTTGTTACTAGTTAATGAAGAGCCAAATTACTACTTCACAACAGGAACCAGAACCACCGTAGACTATAAACAGAAAAAAAGAAGAAAAAAATTACACAGTCACTCCCCTCCTAGTACCCAATCCATTATTTGGTAAATTGCTTTGAGATTGGGGTGGGTTAAACAGTTGTTGCAAAGGAATCTGATCCATGGTGCCTACATTCTAAATGATCCATCAATATCTAAAAGCCATAAAAAATAGGGTAGATGTGTACATCTTCAGATGTAAGAACAACAAGAAAAATTCAGGGTAACATTGCTTTTTTTCATGTTTTAAGATCAAGAAAATGGGAATAGAGGGAAGTGGTGCTAATTTTAGTTTAATTGTTGGCGTAAATTCAGTAGCAAACTTCAGCAAACAATCATCTTAAAGAGGCAGATTTTGGACCTCTCCTTCTCTACAACCTATCTTTAAACATAATTGGAAGTTCTGTTTATCACCAGTGGATCTTCAGAAGGGAGACTGGAAGTCGTCTGATTGTAGAAATAGAATCTGACCTCATTTCTTCCCAATCAAGGAGTAACCATTATCTTTAACCCAATTGGAAAGCTGATTACTTTATTTTCTTAAGCCAGAGGGGACACTTGACTCAGATGCCTTTATTTTCATTGTAGAAATACTTAGCTGAGTCAGTAACCAGGCATAATGTGTCACATCCTGGGTCTTTGAAATTTACTAACTCAGATACACGAAGTCAAGAATTGTTTGTTCAGCTCAATTGCTCCAAAATATAGAACATTCTATTTGTTGTAATATAAATGGTACGCACATCAGGCAACACAAATAGAGTAACTCAGAATCCCTTGTCTTAAGGACAAACTCTACCAGTGGAGATATATGGCATATCAAAGAGAGATGAAAGTTTTGTTTACTCTGATCACTTACGTCAACCAAAATTTTATTTCTTAGATGTTTACATTTTTCAATACAATGCTATCTCTACTCTAGAGGGAATTATTTATTTGTTCAGAAAAACTTATATAAATTAACTAGAGAATACAGTTATTATCTAAGAAAATTAATGCAGCTGACTTCCTTCTAGAAGGAAGTGTTTGGGGGAGGAGGAGTCAGAAGTTGGTAAACTAAGAAGAATGGTACAAGCATAATACTAAATAAAGAGAGAGAAAGCAAATGTGAGTGGGGAAAGTTTGTTTGGAAATGTCTGCCCTTCCATACAGTCACAAAATGTGCATTCCCTACTTTGAATAAAGTTCTGGGTTTCTTGTAATTTTCATGTTTCTATACCTCAGCTTTGTCACTGAGAAGCTAGTATTTTGTGAAGAATTATCTTATTGATTTCGGCCTTTTGGTATATTCATCTTGCATCTGTTGATTGCGTTTACTCTTAAATGACAATTTTGTTGTTGTCATTGACCTCAAGAATGAGGTATTTTTAACAAGAGATGTGAAGAAAAATGGAGGAAAGGCAAAAAGTTTATTATATATTTACCATTTGTAGAAAGTCATTTCACGTAGATGGAAAGACACACAATGGACTCTTACATTCAATGATGGGAATTACTCCAGGGTGAAGAGGTTGTGAGAAGGAGGGATTAAAAGTAGCTAACTATTTTTAAAAAATTTTTATTGGAGTATAGTTGATTTACAATGTTGTGCAAAACATTGCACAAAGTGAATCAGTTATACATATACATATATCCACTCTTTTTTAGATTATTTTCCCATATAGGCCACATAGAGAGTATTGAGTAGAGTTCCCTGTGCTATACAGTAGGTCCTTATTAGTTATCTATTTTATATATAGTAGTGTGTATATGTCAATCCCGATCTGCCAATTTATCCCTCCCCCCCTTACCCCCTGGTAACCATGAGTTTATTTTCTACATCTGTAACTCTATTTCTGTTTTGTAGATGAGTTCATTTGTACCCTATTTTTAGATTCCACATATAAGCGATATCATATGATATTTGTCTTTCTCTGTCTGACTTATTGCACTCAGTATGACAATCTCTAGGTCCATATCTGTATGTCACTTTGCTCAGGAATCTCTCTTTTAGCCATATGAATGTTGAGTGCACCAACTATAAGTCTCTTATATTCTCTTTTTTGCACACTATCTATGTGAGTCATATTTTGGTAAAATTCCTGGAGGACATTAGTAGCCCTGACATCTTAGAACAAGAGGCAAAACGACATCAGGAGAGCATGATACATTTGGTAAATGCCTTATGTAAACCAGAGAAAATGATAGAGGCAAAAAATTTTCATTTCTTGAGGCTGTGAAGTTACTACATATTTCATGTTATGGAATAGATAACATAGGAGGACAGGAGGAAATTTGCTCGTTTCCACAGTGCCCCTTGAAAATAATTCATTGAATTGGACTCTTTGGAAACATGCACATATTCTATATATGTTTTTGCCAGACAAATTTAACATCTTAATAAAGCTGTCATTTGGGAAATATACATATTGCTCCTCCCAGAGTGCACAGAGGTGTTGGTAGGTATTAAGAAAGGAACAGAGAGATGTGCCCTGAGGAAGTCTCTGTCTTGTCTCCATGCACATTTAGGTCTTCTGCACATACGAGCAAGTACTGGAAGAGGAGCATGGGGGAGGGGGTACTGGATGTGGCTGGCATCTTAGAAGATTTATGAACTACTAAATTTAGAAATGTCATTTTGTTATTGCCAGTGTACTGCTGGGGTCTTTGTATGAGTCACTAAGAAAAAATAGCAATCACCTCCTTTTCAAGAGCTAGTATGAGTAACACAAAATGGGTTCAATTAATCATTTTAACCACTGAATTCACTCTGGATAAACAAAGTGTGTATCAGATGATATGCCCCAGAAAGGTAGTCATCCTTACAAAATGCTACTCTCTGCAGCTATGCTCTTCTCATTATCGTATTGCAAATAGTTTTCTGAAAGAAAAAACTGTTCAAGCAAAATATTAAACAGCATTCATTTGTCATTTTCCTGCGGGGACTAGGCAGCAACCTGCTGTGGCTGAAAATATGTGGTCATTACGAAGCTGGTATTGAATTGTTTGTTTATCTTTAGAAGGGGAGAGAGGTTTCAATGATGCTACTTTTTGATTGGTAATTTCAGGCACTTCTGCTTTCTAGATGCGTATCCCCTATCCAGACTTGGTATTAATTGATATGTGCGTAAACATGCTCTTTGTGTGTACACATGCTCTTTGTGTGTATGTGCGTGTGTTTTAATGTTCATATAATTTTCTGTGCCACTAGCTCTTTTCAACCTGAGGAGTGATGATGAGTTTCATTTTCTTCTTTGTGTGGGGTGTTTTATATCGCAGTGAGTTAGGCTGCTTGCTTCTTGGAGAGCTGAGCATGTGCTATAAATGGACTGAGATAGGATGTCTAAGATGCCTTGCTTACTGAAGACAGTAAGGCTTCAGCTAGTGCATCAGAGAGAGAGTTCAATGTGGTTTGTTATCTTTTTCATCACGCCACAGAAAGAAGCAGACTTTTTTTTTTTTAATTGCAGAAGAAGCTTGGTTCGGTTTCTCCTCTTTCTCCTCTTCCTCTTCGTTCCTCTCCTTCTCTTTCCCCCCATATTCTTCTTGTTCTTATTCTTCTCTGCATTGATACTGTACCCACAGGATTAAAGAGTGACCTGAGAAGGTAACAGTGTACACCCATCTACTCAAATCCCCAAGTAGAACCTAGTTCACTTACAAGTAACTTCAGGTACCATCCTTACAGAACCCATTTCATTATTTTTTATTATTTATTTATTTATTTATTTATTTATTTATTTATTTATTTATTTATTTATATCTTTATTGGAGTATAATTCCTTTACAATGTGTGTTCATTTCTGCTGTACAACGAAGTGAATCAGCTATATGTATACATGTATCCCCATATCCCCTCCCTCTTGAGCCTCCCTCCCACCCTTCCTATCCCACCCCTCTAGATCCTCACAAAGCATCAAGCTGATCTCCCTATGCTATGCAGCAGCTTCCATTTTACATTTGATAGTGTATATATGTCATTGCTACTCTCTCACTTCATACCAGCTTCCCCTTCCCTGCCTGTGTCCTCAAGTCCATTCTCTACGTCTGCGTCTTTATTCCTGCCCTGCCACTAGGTTCATCAGTACCGTTTTTTTAGATACCATATATGTGCATTAGCATATGGTATTTGTTTTTCTTTTTCTGACTTACTTCAGTCTGTATGACAGACTCTAAGTCCATCTACCTCATTATAAATAACTCAATTTCGTTTCTTTTTATGGCTGAGTAATATTCCATTGTATATATGCACCACATCTTCTTTATCCATTCATCTGTCGATGGACACTTAGGTTGCTTCCATGTCCTGGCTATTATAAATAGTGCTGCAGTGAACATTGTGGTACATGACTCTTTTTGAATTATGGTTTTCTCAGGGTATATGCCCAGTAGTGGGATTGCTGGATCATATTGTAGTTCTATTTTTAGTTTTTTAAGGAACCTCCATACTGTTCTCCGTAGTGGCTGTATCAATTTCATTATTAGCAACCTTTACCAAGTCCTTTATTCTGCCATTTAAGCCTGTTTCCTTTATTATGTACTTAGAGAACCAAGGAATTTGTCACCATTTTCTGAAACATTCCTTACTCAAAGACTGTAAAATCACTCCTTCAGCCTGTTTAATTGGAAGCAGAATTTCAGCTTCATTAACTTAATCTCTAAACTTTTAATCAATTTATGGCACACTTCTGAGCTTCTTTTGTAGTTTTGCAGAACTCCTTTAAGTCAGAGAATGTAGGACTGCACATATATTCCAAAAGGTACATACCTGGTACAAGTAAATGATAAATGGTAAAGTTCAAAATAAAAGGAAGCCAATTTATATTCATTCTTCTGTTATCACATATGCCAGGCAGACTATGCTTAGTGGAGGTGAGGATTTGCTAGTCTGAGAGTTTGGTAAGGGGGCACAACTTGCCTGCTAGGAAAGAATGCAACATTAGAATAGAGTAAAAAAAACATGGCTGTCCCTGGATGCTACCCTGTTTGTTTCATATTTAGAAAGGAAAAAAAAAGTGCAAATTTTGATGAAGAGCAGAGAGAAAAGTCTGTTTCATTGAGATTGTTGCAAATAACACTTACGCTTGGAGAATGTACTGAACCTGGATATGCCCTGATAATATTGATTTGTAATCCTTCCCATTAAAAAAAATCTTTTGAGAGAATTAGGCAAGGACAGCACAGCAAAGTGCAGAGAACTTTTGAGGAGAAGAGTTACAGCCCCATCAAAATCTCTCTCGTTCAATAAACTGTAAAGTTGTTCTTCCTGGCAGAAAGGAGACAATTGTAGGTTTTATTGCTGTCTGAACGAAGGGGCTTTAATTGCTCAGATATACTGCTATGTTGTTTGCCTCATTAAGTGCATTAACAGTCTGATCCTGTGGTGGGAAAAAGCAGAAAAAAAATTAAATGGGGGTAAAAACCATGAGTTAAACAATTAGCTTATAGCAATATACACATAAAGTGATTGATTTTGACCTGATCTTTTCTCTCATTTTTTTTCCTTTGTGTGCATGATTTGACTGTTTGAAAAACTTTACTCATTGCCTTAAAAAAACATTGCTGACTATCCAACACCAGTAAATTGTAGTAATTGATACATAATAAAGATAGCAGCAACCATTTATTCAGTTCCTACTATGTGCTGGATACTTAATATCTTATACAGTTGCCTAATGTAATTACTCTGTCAAATGTGTTAGTTACTTAATATATGTCATGCTCTGGGGTAAAGATACATACCTTATGATGTAGGCCTCCTCCTCTCTATTTTACAGATGAGGAAACAAAGAAGTATAGAGAAGTTGAGACTTGCTGAAGTCCCATAGCACATCAGGGGCAAAGCTTAGTTTTGAATTCAAGTCTCAAAAGCCGGCATTCTTCCCAATATATCTCCATTTCTCTGCTTGACGTGTCAGATTTATCTTGCTGCTGCTGCTTTTTTTTTTTTTTTATCTTGCTTCTTAATAAAATGTAAGAGAGCCATAGTTCTTCATCTATAACACTGCCTCCAAGACTGATAGGGGTACTAAATTGCAATGACACAATTAAATATTTTTGGAAGTTTTTTTCTATCAGAGAAGCCCAGAGAGTGTTATTTTTAAAAAGTCAGAGATAAGCTAGAGCTGAGGCTTCTGGTATTTTAATGACCAATATATTATGAGCACCATGTTATCATAGACTCTAAGAAGTTATCACAATCATTATAGGATTGTTGCAGTTATTGGTTTTAAAATAAAATGCAAAGTTTTAGCTCTTTAAAATGTGATTAATATGTTTCACTTTTTTATTATAATTATTTATTAGGTTCTTATACTATGTTCTTGTGTTTCTCTTTCTCTTTTTTCCTCTTTCCTTGGGCATTTTATGTGAGCCACAAAATTACAGGTCTGTGTCTTACTGTACTTTATGCTTGGGTAAGTTAGGTCAGGGTGATAACCCAAGGGAATATTAATAATCCTTGTTTTAACAAGGCTAAATTTATACCATTGTCAGAAGTTAATTGCTCTGTTATACTCCTGGTGCCCAGGATTACTGAGTACTAAGGGGTAGTGGCTTGGGAACAAAGGTTTTCCATTCTTGCAAAAGTTACCTCTTTAAAATTCGTGCGACCGTCAAGGAGGAGATAATTACTCTGAAATAGTTGACTATCTATTGCACAAAAATGAAAGGTGATTTATGTAGGTACTAGATAATAGTCATATGGAGCACAGATAAGAAAATGTTTGTAAACTTATAAAGTACCAGAATCTAGATGCCTATGTGACCTAGGAAGCACTACTATTTTATCCTAAAACTGCACACCAGTGGTCCTTTGTCAGAAAAGCTGTAACCATTGACAAGATTCACTTTCTGGAAAACTTTCTTTGCTTTGTGAGAAGAAGCAGCAGAAAATATTTTCATTTTAAGTCTCTCCATGCTTTCCTGGAAACTGAAAGGGATCTGCCTGCACTTGAACTTAATTACCTGGGACCAAGAATATGAGTTAGGGTTGGGAAGAGGGACAGCCACAAAAACAGACAATGATAGCAAGATAATCATTAGATAGTGTAACGTGGTGGAACCTCTAGGACAGTCACCCAGTCATCTGTTCCCATTGAAAGTGCAATTAGAAGTGTTCTGATTGGTATGCCACTATTTCCTCATTCAATCATTAGGTCATAAGTAGAGACCAAGGCTTCATTGACTTCATTAAATTTCCTCATCTGAAAAATGGGAATAATCAAATCTACCTCTCAGGATCCTTATGCAAAATTTTTAAAGTAATGTTTGTAAAAGTTTCTAATATATCATTCTTAACAAGAATATAGCACCTACATAGAATATGTGCTGCTGTGATTCCCTGGACCCTGCTCCCGTAGATTATAGCAATAATTCTTTTCTTCGTAAACTTTAGTGAGACTTCAGAATCTTCAACTTAGAGCTCCAGACAGTAACTGTCAAATGATTGGAGCTTTGAAGTCTATTGGCCATCCCTGTCCTAAATCTTAGTGAGTGCAATATAAAAAAGTGTTTTCTTCCTTTCCCTTGTCTTTCTTAATTCCTTCATTCTTACTATCCTTCCATAGGGACTTCCACCATGTTATGTATATACATTTTTTAGTTACTCAATAATTCGGTAGAACTTACTACTCTTAATGTGTATTGGGTTGTATGATAAATACTATTGGTATTACCATGGCTCAAGGGGGGAGTGGTAGAGCAGCTAGAAGTTGTAGCTAGACTGCTTTGATTCATGCCCTAGCTTTATCATTTTCTGGCTGCATGGAAAACTTACTTAACTCTCTCTAAGCCTTAAATTAGAAGGTACAATGTACAATGAAAGATGTACAATGTACAATATATGATGTACAATGAAGATAATAAGAGTTCAGTCCCTGTATCTAGACTTCTGGGTTCAAGTCTTGACTCTGCTATTTACTTGCTGTGTGAACTTTGGTAAGTTATGTAACCTCTCTGTGCCTTGATTTTGTTATCTGTAAAATAGGTTACTGTAAAAACTAAATGAGGTAAAACATAAATTATGTTTAGAAAAATGTCTGGCACATATAAGTGCTCAATAAATGTTGTCCTTATTGTTTTTATTACTATTATTACATGTCTCATTTAGACCACTTAGGAAATACATGCAGATAATAAATATTTAATCTGTGTTAGTCATTTTATTATGTGATGTGTTTCCACCTTCAAATAACTGACATATACTTAAATAAAAAGTCAGTTAGGGATAAATATTGTAGACACAGTACATAAAATAGACACTTTGTGGGTTTAGTGGTAGGGACTATCATTTTATTGAAATGATAGCTAAATTAAAAGAACTGAAAATGCCAACTATTGGTGAAAAGGTGGAACTACTGGAACTCTGGTATGAGTGTAGAATTGAACAATTTTATTGGAAAAAATATTCAACAGAAATGCTCAGTATGTAAATAAAGTTCAAACTTTCCGTGCCCTATAATTCAGTGAGTTCACTCTCAGGTATATATCCATGACTAATGAGTGTATTTTATGTACAGGGATGTTAGTAACAGCTTTCTTTAATAATAGTTAAAAACTGAAAACAACCCCCCAAAAACATCAAAATGGGAATGGGATAAGAAAAATATGTGGAATATATATACAAAGAAATATTATACAGTAATGAAAATGAACAAAGTATTGACAAATTCAACAGTATAGATGACTTTCAGAAACATAATATTGAGTAAAAGAAGCCAGATAAAAAAGAACACATACTACAAGATTCTTTTTATATGATATTCCAAATAGGCAGAACTACTTGATGATATAAGGATAGAGACTGTCTTTGGAGAGGGTTAGTAGTGCCTGGGAAAGTACATGAGAAAGATACTGGTTATGGTCAATTTACTTATGTGGGTCATGTTTTTAAAATTGTGTTACTTTGTGAAATTTGATCAAACACACACTTTATATGAGTGTACTTTTCTTTATATGTTTTACTTCACTAAAATGTACCTACAAGTAAAAAAGAAGTAAAATGGAAAAGTCATTCATTACAACAGAATTTATCCAATGATAAGATTTTGGAAATGAAATGGCCTATGGCATTGGTTTTCAAAGTCTGAGACTGAGTCCAGAATCTGTATCTTTAACTAACTGGCTTCTGCTATACCTCAAATAGTAATATATTTGATAAGTGCTTGGAATTTGTAAATGGAAGTTTACTTTTTTACAATCAAATTGGATAATCTTTTAATATTTTATTCAAATGGTGCAAAATCAAAACTTCAGGAATGAGTTTGATCTTCTAGAGACATTAAAACTTCTTAAGTCCTGCCCTTTTGGGGGTGGGAAAGTACAGTAAAAAGCCTTTAAAAAAACCCTCAAAATAATAGCCATCTAAACTAACATTAAGCTCATTCTGAGTGTATTTCAAGCTTATCAAAAACACATAAGGCCTTTACTTACTTTAAAGAGAATGTTGGTCATTAAATGGAACCTTTTAGAAGGTTGAAGAGTTTGTCATTGATTTGTTACCTATTTATATATCCTGTAAAAGATTTAAAAAATACAATGGGACTCTAACCCAAGCTCTTACTCCCTAAATGAATCAGATATATTTCAACTGGGATACTTGTACAAATCACTACTTTGATTTGCATGTGTACTGCTTGGGTACCCCCAGAAACCAAATTCTGAGATGGACTTTAGCATGCAGGCTGTTTATTATGGAGTGCTCTTGCAATGAACACCTGTGGAACTGAGGGGAAAAAAAGTGTGATTAGGAGGAAAAATATGTTGAACCATGATGCAGGCTCAATGACAACCACAGTTGATAACGTGGGAAGTTCTGGAATTAGAAGTGCCCTCAGAGTTGTTCCAAGTTAGACCAATGGCCTGACCTTTATAGATCCTCATCGATTAGTTTTAGATGCAGGCTACCTAGAGAAAGGTCATCCCTTTAGTCAAGGAGGCTCTTTGCAGCTGAAGTAATCCCTGAACGTAGACAGCTGAAAATTGACTACTATCAGCACTCTCAGCTGCTAGGGGAACAAATTCTTTATTGAAGGGTGATTTGAGCAACACATCAGTATCTACCACAGTCCATCTCTTGCCTCCTTGGATTGTCTTCTTTGTAAAAATTCTGGAAGCTGCTGTCATAATTCTGCTAGATATATCTTCATGGGGGAAGCTTGGAAGGAGAAGGTTAGTGGGAAGCTGTAGCTACTGCTACTGCAACTGGGTGTGACTTGGGGGTGGGGTGGGGGAGAGGGCAGTTGATACCAATCATTCCTTTTTTTATCATTCTATATTCAACTCAACTTTAAGGGTTAGAGCCCCTGGTCACAATACCCTTCTAAAGCTAGGATTGTTGCATTTGTCCATTAACTGTCACAGGCAAATGAGCACCAGAGGTACCCAGCTGAATCACGTGGGCGTCAAACATATCCTTTCCATCCTCACTGTGCATCACACCCCTGCTCCTGATCATCACGGTCTATTACCCCTGCCAGGACAGTGATTGCTCTTTTTTCCTCTGATCCTAAAGTGCCCAGATAGCAGACGCAGTTTATAATTCAATGGGATTTTTGCTGTATCCCCTGTCAGATCCCCTTTGGGAACCAAGACGTCTAAACTTACAGAGCCCAGAATTAAAGGTATAGGAAATGCAAATCCCCGAGTGGTTACTGGGAATGATTTAAATGATGCCACTTGGGCTTCCAGCTCTTTGTTCCTAGACCAGTGTACTCTTTCTGCTGGGGGCACAGCTATATATAAAATGGTATTGATTCCGTGCATATACCATAGCTTAGAGAATTGTGTTCTATCCTCCAAGCTGGCACTTCAGTTACCATGTTCTACCAGTTTCTGAATGGTGCTATATGTTATATGACTAGTTCATCCCATGGTCACGGGCTTGGCTTTGTACCTCCTTTGCTATAAATGGGGTTCCCTGGAAAGTCATTATGTTCCGTGGGATCCAGTACATGACATTCCTTAAATCTTCAGATAGTGGCACTGGCTGAGGACCTGAAGGCAGAAAAGGCAAACCCATACCTAAAAGATACATTTATTCATATCAAAATAAGTTACTTATCCTTCCAATAATTTGTCACCAAGAGTCCAACTGGTCTTCTTGAGGGATGCTGCTGTACTGGAGACTCAGCACTGGACTCTATAGATGACAATTGGATATTTGGTATTGACAGTAGCTAGATCAACATTGGTACGCTAAGTGAATTCTAAGGTGTTGGACCCATATGGAGTCTCCATCCTTGTACCCTTGGCCATTTCATGTGACCAAAATGCCAACAATGGGGTAGCCAATGATAGATCTTGGCATCACTGGCCAAATTGTTATGTCTTCTTAGTTGTTCAGTGCTTCTTCCAGATGGCTGCTCTCTAGTGAATATTATCATGTGATGCAAAAATCTCCATACTTCATGCTCTCTTCCGTGTTTTCATTGTACGTGCCTCTACCCCAGAACTCCTTTTGTTGTATTTTCTTCTGTTTCTTCTTCTGGGCCCCTGATCACCTGGCCAAGCCATTTGCTACTGTCTTTGAATCCATATACATTCTAAACTTTGTTCCTTTTATTTCTACACAAAATGTATAACGAGGTGCCCCATCTGAGACTCCGTTCATTGGGAGGATTTTCCCTCACCACTCTTTTTCAATGTAATAAAAGAAGCTGTAATGTAGCTGCTGTCCATTTTCAGATTGTACTCATATACTGAACTGACACTTTCATGAACCAACCTTGTGCTTTGTCTTCCTCCATATGTTGGGTATAAGAATCCCCTATATTGCTATAGATATGAGCTGGGAAAGATCTATATGCTGGAACATAGAACAACACTGGTGGAAGACACAGGGGCCTTGGCAATATGCTTGTATAGTTTGCATGGACCCTCTGATCCTGCTCAAGCTTGATACTGGATTTAGCACTTAAAATCCTCAATGATAGTTGCAGGAGTCTTCTGACCTTACAACTTAGTGGATTTGACAGTACCCAGCTCATGATCAGCAGCTGTGGCTCAATTGTCATTTGGTGCCCCATTGTCATCCACGCCATCTATACCAGGCTCATTGGTATGCCAATTGTTCTTTATAAAAAGGCACATAATTCTGATGGCATGACCTTGCTCCAGACCCCAAGCAATCTATGTTGTGATTCTCTCATTGGTGCCTGCCATCATCTCTACATGACATCTTTTATCATCACTGATACCTTGAATGCCATAAGGTCTTCCAGGTTGTAATGCCAAGTGACAGAGTCACTAGCAATGCATCTCTCATCACATCCCTAGCTGGCTTACATTGTAACTTAACTCTGGTTATAGACCGCTGGCCAAGAAGGGGGAGTGGGGAACACACGTTGTCTAAATCATCTTCAAGAAAGAGGGGAATACTAGATTTAAATAGAGATTTTTTAGGATGCTTCCACAAACTCAGAAGGTTTGGGGGAATCTGAAGATTATAGCTATTCATGGACATCATCCCTAATGTCTCCAGCTTATTTGGTGGTATCTCATACTCTGCCAGCAAGGACCCTGACCTTGGGAAAGCAGGCCTTCTTTGATCGGGAGTTTTGGGCGTGGTACTCAACTTTATCTTCCTTCACTCTGTAGAAAATTAGAGCTTCTTCGTATGCTATCAAGAAAGCTCTCTCTTGCTTTCACACGTAGCTTTCTGTTAGATTAATGGTTCTTAGATTTTTGTTATCTTGTTCAGAACATCAACTGAACATAATAGCTATCCAAAGCCATTGTTTTGTAATTACTATTTCACCAATATTTGTCAAACTCTTAATACATCGGACCAGCTAATACATTCCCTTACAGCAGCACATTGTTCCAATTTAATGCCAGTGAAAGTTTTAACAATTAAATAGGCACCTTGTTCCAGTATCTATATGTACCATGAACCACTGGTGATGGTGCCATCCAGAAGGCAAGTGATCAAGCTCTACAACCCAATCCTAGAACCTGCTTTCTTTGTCTATTCCTTGTAGCAACTGTTAGAGGTTCAGATCCCTGAGAAGCACTCTTAGAAAGGGAGTTTGGTGTATAGAAATTTTTACCAAGAATTGCCTTTGGGATCAAAACTTGTAGAAGAGAGGGTAAAGAAGCAGAATTAAGCAGAAGGAGAAGTTGCTCTGTGATGCAATCCCAATGATAAAATTGGCCAGTCACACTGGGCACTCTTGAGAATGTTCCTTCAGACTTGTCCCAATTATACTGAGAACACGTGGACTTTAGACTTTCAATGATTGGTCATTGTTTGTGGGATGCTCTAGGAAGAAGGGTGACCTTGGATAATGTGGTGGTCTGCCAGTAAGGCAATTCTGGAAGGGACAGACAGCAGAAGTTCTGTTTGCCAAGTGTTCCTGTGAGCTGGGCAACAAATCCTTCAACACAGCCTCTACCACATTAGTTTAAAAGCACTCAGTCTAACAGTGAAGGTGGACATATGGAAGAGTAAGTATTGCATTCATTTATTTATTAACTTTATTCTGCTCACCTCCACAAAAAGGTTTGATATACTCTACTAGAAGGCAAAGAGATTACAAAACATTAAAACACTGGTAAAAGAAAAAGAGCTACCTGATAGGGTGAGGACAGGGGAGTAAATTTCTTGAGCATGAACGATAGCTCTGACTTTTAGCAAAAGAAAGTAGAGAAACACAAAGTCTTGCATGATTTTTATTAGCTAAAAATAGGAATATGACCCATTTTCCTGGGAAACTAACATTTTCCTGACTCCGAACACTAAGACATTATTATGAGAGTCATTATAAAATGCTCTGGACAATATTCTGGATTGTAACTTCAATAACAGTTTTATAATGATAGCAAAGCTCTTCTATCTATAATTCTTTCACTGAATTTTTGAAGTGTATTTATTGTGCTAATTGAAAGAAGATTCATGTGCTTTAAAAACAAAGAGAACATAATGACCAAGGTTGACATCTTAGAATGCGAATTGAAGAGTATGACTTGTAATAGTTGGAGAAGTAATTTGTGGAATGTAAATTAGGACACTGCTCCACCAATCAGACTTATCCAAAGCATTCTCTTTAGCAACTAAGCAACTAATATTTGATTCTTAAATTTCACCATCATAAGATGTATTCACATGTGTGTTAGTGTATGTGAGTGAAAGAAGTTATACTTCAGCATGAGATTGTTTATTAATCTCTTTAAATTTAACTTGATTTATTTTGACTTAATACAATCTACATTAAAATTGTGTGATTACACAGGAAATAAAAAGATGTCCAAAATGGAGTATTATTTTCAGGAAATTATATTCTCATAAGAAGAGTAAGGTACACAAATACAAATGTGAATAAATTCACAACACACAAAAGATATTAAAGTTATCAAAGGAAAAAGAGATAATACTAACTGGGGATATTATTAAATATTTTAGAAAGGGGCAGCATTTAAAATAGGCCATGATGGATCCCTGATATGTAGTAAGCCCTCAATAAATGTTACCTAGTATTACTAGTTCAGTTTTTCCTTAACTTATACCTAGCAGAATACAAATGTGAAAAGTTAGGTAACATTAGCTGAGCATAGTACTTTTGCAGATTTAATCTCATTTTTACCTCAAGGCAACATCAAAATGGTGAATCTTATCTTCATTTTACAGTAAGAAAGAAAAAGGAAGGAAGGAAGAGAGGAAGGGAGGGAGGATGAGAGGAAGTGAAGGAGGAAGGAAAGAAAGAAGGAAAGATGATGGGAAGGAAAGGAAGAAAGAAACTGAGTCTCAAAGAGATGAAAACAGTCTTCCCAGGCCATATAGTTAGCAGACTTGAGACCAGGGATCTGAATATAAGTATGTCTGTCCATAAAGCCCATTTTTGTTCACTACAATGATCTATTATTACTAGGAATTGCTGTCAAATTATGGAACATTATTCCAAATTATTTGCTGTGAAGAGAAAGGAGTAATTGTTTAAAAATACATAGTATTGCTAAAAGAAGAGAGTAATGTGGGAGGGAGTTAGCTGGGTTAAAGCAGTGTAGATAACTCTGCTTGGAGGAAAGGAAAGAGAGTTGTAAATGAGGAGGTATAAAGTAGGCAGAGACTAGAAACTAGAGTCCCTTGCTTCACAATTTTAGTAGAACTAACTATGCTTTAAATAATATATGTATTTTTTTTTTACCTTTCAAGGCGGTTATGTAACTAGATTTCTCCTGACCCAAATATAGTTTTCTGGTTTCAGTGACAGAAGAGGTCATTACATTTTAATGATAGCTCAACCACTATGCATTTAAATAGATCAATAACCCAGGAGGATTCAAGACTTCAAGGGCTTAGGAATGAAGCTCTCCATCCTTGGTTGTCTGTCAAAGTCATCCTAGTTTACTGATGGTGCCAAAATATTGTTTTCTTCCAGATATTTAGAGACGGAATGAAATTAGATTGACAATTTCAATGATTTACCCAAACCACAAATACTCCTATTATGAAAAGGATCTAGAAGAAAAGGTTTTACATCCATCAGTAATTACTAAATCAAAATAGTTCTCACACTTGCTATTATATAGTGATTGCTTCATCTCTATGTGCTTGAAAATATTTGGGATTTTAAATTACTAATATATACATTCCTTGTTATTTACTTAGATGGGATGAATGCTTAGATGGGAAAATTGTTCTTCTAGGAACTTCCAGACTTCTCAAGGTTAGATATTGATTGTTGAACATTATAGCACTTAAATTTTTATATCTGTAGCATTTCAAAGGGCTTTTGCAAAAGAGAAAAAAGTCTGAGAAGTAGGTCATGAAACAACAATAAACAATACCCCATGAGATGCTACAGTTGCCAGATAGACTGAAAAGGGGCAGAAAATGGGGGAGGGACCAAGAAGATAGAAACAGAGATGAAGGTAGGCCCAGTGGTCAGCACTTCAAAAAGAAAATAAAATACCTGACTTTGAATATTTACATATTATGACATATGTATGTGCAAACCCTCAACTTAAACTTACTACTGAAGTCTTATACATTTATGTGAAATAAATTAATGGTATTTAAAGCCAATTGGAGCTTAGAATTAAGTCAATTCAGTGATTTTATAGAACCCTTTAACAACTGGATAATATTTAATACATCATAGATATAATACTGGCTACAAGTTTACTCTTTGATCTACCAAAATGAAAGTACATTGCCAAGGAAACTCCATTCTAGCAAGAGGAATTCTATTCTGATCTATTGATCCATTAACTATCACAATGACAATTAGCGTAATGGGTTTAAATATCCTTCCCAGAACTTTTCAATAGATTTAAGCTATTTTATCCCTCTAGAAAATATAGAGTGTTTGGAGTTAACCCAAAAGGCAATATATCAAATGGAAATTCATATCCATTAAAGGTCCAATGCATTCCAGGTATGTATTCTTTTTCCTTTCAAACCCCAATATTTGTTAATCATGTAATCTGAGATATTTATTTCAGTACAAAACCACTTAGGCAATCTAACCCTGTACATTAGCTACTTCTTCCTTAACTCTGTACTTCCTCTGCTTAGTAAAGCATTTAAATACCAGACATGGCCATCAACCACTAATTACTTTTCTTAGTACTGGGTTCACTAAGAGAAGCCAATATTGAGTGAAGAAATGGCTCAGCATTAATTACTAGAAATTGCTATTAATTACTAAACATTACTACAAATTACCTGCCGGATGGACAAGTGCTGTTTCTGGTAATACAAATTTCAGTGAGTAATTTTACTTAATTTATTTCTTAGACTACCCTTTGGACACAATTGGCTCCTCTTTGGGCAGTCTCAACAGAAAGCTAACTGGCCAAATGAACTCAGAGATTCAAATTCTGTCTTCAACTTGGAGGACCATAATTGAGGAAAACGGGTGCATCTTATAGAAGTCATTTTTTGGTTCTTCTCCAAAGAAAAATTTTTATTGATTGAAATATAAAATTATAAGTATCCCTTTTCTTAATCTTCCAAGCCTTTAATAAGCATAGTGAATTATTTAATAAAGGCAGCCTGGCATGGTGGAAAGATCTGGAAGTTAGGAGCCATGGTTCTAGTTACATTTCTTTCACTGCAAGGTATTAAACCTAAGGAAGTACAAGGTACTTCCCTTCTTTAAACTCTAGTTTTTCCATATGTACAAAGAAGAGTATATTATTTACTCTTTTAGTTATAAATGAAAGTAGCCCAATTCAAAATGATTTGAGCATAAAAAGGTAATTTACCTGTTCAGGAAGCCAAGCTTCAAGAATGGTCAAAACAAAGAAATATTAACAGAATACTCTCCCTGTATCTTTTTCTTTCCTGTGTGTGTGTGTGTCTGTGTGTGTGTGTAAGTAACCACTATCTATCTCTAGCAGCTCTTTATTAGTCTATGTTAACTTCATTCTCAGGGAGGAACTTACCATTTGGTAGTCTTAAAAATATATAGGTTTTCTTACAACCAATATTCCTAGCCTAAAAGTTCCAGATCCTTGGAATTTAGTTTCACTAATCTCTTTTGGGTCATGTGCCCTTTCCCGAATAAATTACTACAGATAGATAGATGGAGTATGCTGATGAGTTTGCACTGAATCACATAACATGCCTTTAATTAACCATGAAGGGTCGGTATTGTTAGTCTCACCTGAAACATGTGGGCTAAGAGTAGAAAGTCTCTGCATTCCTTGGGAAAATAGAAGTCCTGCTATGAGATAAATGTGGAGTGAATGCTGAGCACACAGTGTAACAGATGTACGTTGCAAATGGCCTGGTAGATTTTCATTCTTTCATTCTCTTAATTATTCTCTTAAAGAATTGTAATACAAAAGTGGTCAAGGCTGATCTGCTCTCTATCTTCATCCAGCTTACAGTAAATGGATAAGAGATACAGTAAAAAAAATTATAAAGCCAAATAAGTATATGTAAGACTCTTTCCATACCTCTCATTCCGTGATATTTAGCATGGCACTCTTTTCACCATTTAACAAAATCACGTCTCACTTGCCTATAGCGTTATTTCCTATTTCTTATGGATCATTGGCCTGTGGGCCATGCTAATTTGTATTGCTGTTTTCAGTCTCTGGGTGGAGTCATTTGCCCTGAAACTGCCCTGTATTATACGTGATCCAGGACTATTCAGAGAAAATGATTTCAATTCCCAAAGCTTTCATCCTGATATCATTTGGAATAAAACTGGAGCCAAGCAATTGTTGGTATCTTCGTAACTAAACAACTAAGTTCTTTCTTTTCCTCAGAAATTGACATTGTTTGCATTAGCTGTTTTCTGAAATTACTAACAGAGTTTATTGACGTTTTTGGGAAAGGGTGAACTACATAGATTACCTTTTTTGTATTTCTAGGAAGGACCTGGAGTTTTCTATTAACATTTGTTTCGGAGTTTCACCCCGTGTCTTTGGTTCATTGAAGAGTTGCTAATTATTTTTATAATTTTGTAATATTTGTGATTCTGTGAATTTTTATGTTGGAAAATGTGTAATTGGTAAGTGCTTTTGCTAACAAGCATGACTGGATTATAATCTTTGTTTTTTAGTCAGTAACAAATCACCAAGCAGATTATTTGAATTTCCAAAAGTGAGCTGGAAAAGATTTTATAAAACATCATCATCTTCCTTGTCAGAGTGAGATCATGGGGACAAATAATAACCTTGATTATCCAGTAGAACTTGGATACTGATATTTCCAACTTTTGATGAGGCAGTAGGAGCTTAGTGAGAGATGGAACAAAATGATAATTTGGCTGATACAGAACGATCTCCTAGTTGGTACTTGGCATATAAGAATTGACAGATGTATTTGGAACTGAGAGTTAATAGAAATAATAAAAATTACCCAAACTTCAAGGAAATTCTTCAAAGAAGGGATGTTTGAGCCAAGTCTGGCATGGATTCTTCCTGTATTAAGAGGATTCATAGTTGGCACACATGTACCTTTTTGAGCATTTGTAATAAGTACATCCTCTGGTCAGACAAATTTCAAAAGGCATCTTTCTTTTTGTTAGACACAATCACATCAAAAATGTCAGCCCTACTCACTGCCTACAACTGAGTGAATAAAATCTTGGCGTGTGGATTTTGGATCTTGGTTCCAATGCTTAATTATTAACTTAGTGATCTTGTGCTAATTACTTTCACAAGCATCACTTTTTTTCTACTCTGTAAAATGAGTATAACTGTATTTAATAAATCATGAACATTGAAGAGATAATGTAGGTAAATTGTTTCACACAAGGCCTTCTGTAATCCAGACCAAGAACTTAGTGAATATTAACTCTAATTTTATTATTTTGTTATTATTAGTAATAGTAATAGTAGAGGTAATGGTAGTACAATACTATTGGGTTGGTCAAAAAGCTCGTTCGGGTTTTTCATAACATCTTACAGAAAAACCCGAACGAACTTTTTGGCCAACCCAATAGTATTGCCTTATCTTCGTTTCTCAGATCCAGTGTCAATTTTTTTTTTTTGCCTTGCCTTTGTCCTATTGTCAACATTATGACTGGGTATCTTAGTCATTTTTATTGAGAAGGTAGGAGGAATGAAGTGAGACTAAAGCTTGGTAAAGAAGAAGAAAACCTGCAGGGACTCATATTAATTAGGATAAAGGTTGTATGGTCACTTCTGTGTAAAGTCTACAAAGTGGTCTTATTTTTGGTTTAATCCATCATGGTCAGAGTGGCCTTGTCTTATGTGAGTGTTCTGTGAAATTGCTTATGTTCAAGAGAACAATGCCATAGTCTTTCTGTGAGTTCTAGGCCAGCTTCTGGCAGCACCAAGACCTGTCTGGTAGTGCCATGACTGCCTTTGGCTGGGAGAGGTTGCTTTTATCTTTCTTACTTTGCAGAACCCCACATTTTTGTGAGCCATTAACCATTAAAGTCATGTTCAAGGGATGGCCAGAGTAGTGAAAGATTTTTGAACAATATCTTAAAGAAATATGTTATTTAACACTGAGAATTGAGGATTTTCACCACAGAGAAGTGGAATAGCTGAGTTTGACTGACAGCTGTCTCAAAATATGTGAAGGTCAGTCTCATATATGAAGTACGTCCAGGGTCACTACTAAGACAGAAGTTTCTCAGAATAAGAAAGCCCTTATTTATTTTTTAAACTGTTAGATTTATAAAGCAGTGGAATGAATATTTATTTTTCCATGATGGACTTTGCTATCACTGGACATGTTCATAGAGACTCTAGATAAACTGTCTACCAGGGTTATTGTGGAATGACAGCCTTATGTCAATAATTGGACTGGATGACAGTGTGTGTCTTAAATTCTCTGTTTCCAGAAACAAGGAAGGTGACAGAAAGTAATAAACTCCTGGTTGACTAAGGCTTAAACTCAGATTTTTGTTTTATTTCTTTAAAACAAAAAATTGTCCATTTCTCTCAGCTTCTAATCTGAGTTCTCCACCTGCCTTTCTTTGGGTAGACGTAGATGATGAATTGTATTCAGGAATTTTTAATTCTTCTGCACTAACAAATGCACTGGCATTTCCTTTGCCAATGACGATACTGCAAATTCATGCTTGTCCAAGTTCCATTTCCTTACTGAAGGAAAAGCCTGAAACAGTTCAAGCAGTTAAAACTACCAGAACCATTTGATTAAGCTGTCAGTAAGCTTTCCAGGAACTTTGTGGTTGGCTTAACTGGGGAGAGTAGCATTTTTCCTGCCCTGCCCTTTGATTCTCTGGGAATAGGTGACCTTGTGAATCATTTCTTGATCAGTCATTATAAGACTTCCAGGATGGCAGCAAATAGAAGTAAGGGATCTTGAGAGGAAAATTTGAAAGTCCTCTTCTCAACTGCTAATTCTAAATAATGCTGGGATTTAAATCTCTCTCTTTCTTACACTCTAAGTCTTAAAATAAACATAAGTTCAAGGATTTGGAGGATGCTGATGAGATCTCTTGTCAAAAAGTCTATTCTTATTGTCGAACAGGAAGTTGACAATGGGGAAGTGGGAGCAACTCTGGCAGAGCTGGTTAATGGAGGGCTTAATGAATCTGACCTTCTTTATGTTTGCTTTGGCCATGATAGAAATTTCCATTTTTATTTAACTGCTTTCCTTCCTATTCTATCCATGTTTGTGTTTCTTCCATTCCCATTTATGAGGCTACTGAGACAAGAATTGACATTCAAGAGGACATTATGGTCTATTATTAAATGACATTCTGTGATGATTCTTTGAGTTCTCTTCATCATCAACCATACCCCTGAGAGGGGATTGAACATAACCAGGTATATACACAAGTGACATTCGTAAAGCCCTCTATCTGAAAGGAGTTCCTTTATAATCGATGCCAGTCTCCTCATTGTACTTTGCACAATGCTTAGCAAATAGTAGGTGCTCTGTAAGTGCTAGTTAAATATATGTTGGAATTCTCTGCATAAAGAATATTTTCACTCTTTTGTTTTTATTTACAGTTGTATTTGTAAGTTTATAAGACTATTTGAATAACTGCATATACTTTTCCTTAGACTTCCCTAATTTTTGCTTTTTCCTTCAAAATTTTAAAATACTGTGTTAATAATGATGCCATGAATACTCTTCTATTAATAAAGTCCAAATACATCATGCTATTTGGAGAATTAAAATGTTTGCTTGTCTGTAGAGCAGTCAGACTGGGAGTCATTACTGAGGAACATCAAGAAATCTTAAATCAAACTGCTTAATTTTCACCAGCCATAAAATTAAATGACAATATTTTCTGTATTCCTCAGGGCTGTTAAAAAGGGCAACTAACCAAATAATAAAGCACTTGGCACTTGCTATTTAAAATTCCCGAAATCAAGCTTATCATGATTATCCAAGCAGGCAGCTGTAAAATGATGATTAAGAGTGAGGACTTGGGTTTAGACTAACCAGGGTTCATATAACATGTGACCTCAGACTTCTCCCTGTGCCTCCACTTCTGCAGATGGACAATTTTACGAATTTCACTGAGATTAAATGGTATAACATTGTAAGGTATTTAGAACAATACCTGGTACATGGTAGATGTTCAAATAACGTTAGATAATGACAATATATAAGAAAATATTTTAAAAAAACACATCATCTAGCTAGAACGAACCCTCTTTAGAACAGCTGCAGAGATGTGGCACCGAAACAATAACAGCAGCAGGACAGAGCTGGTAATTCAGTTCTCTCTGCAGACTCCTAGCAACATCATACATCGTGCTCAAAACTAACATATCTATTAGAAGAGTTGTGACTACCATAATTAGATCCCTAGTGTCTATTCTTGCAGGAGAAAAAAAAAATAGAGTCGTCCTATCCAGAAAATGTTGCTCAGCATGGAAACGAAAGACCAAATGTGGTAAATGGAAGCAAGTGCATTGTGACTTTGACAAGAGAGAGCATAAATAGTGACCAAAGACAGCATCAAGTAGAGAAGTTATTCTGGGTTCTTGGAAGAATTGAACTCTGACCAAGGTGGAGACTTATCAATTAGAAGTGAAATGAATGTGCTGTAGGACAAAACTTGAAGGGATCAAATTCAAGATCCTAAGGAAATTACACCTTTTAACAACTGAAGCTGAGATTTATCCTGTTTTTCTCCTTCAGCCTGACAACAGGAAGCAAGATTTAGAAGACATCTTACTTGTATAACCTCTCACCAAGTCGATTAAATTGAACCTTGATAAGCGAAAGAGGCGAAAAGTTCAGGTCAAACACCAAACCACCGTAAAGAACAGCAGAGAGGGAAATGGAGAAAGTGAAAAAGAGATACAGTATTTTGAAGTAAGAAAAGGATAGAAAGGAAGAAGGGATATAAGAATGAAGGGAATGAAATAAAAGATTTTTTTTTTTTTCTAAAAGACACTCTTAGTAGCATGGAGAATGACTCTGATGATGAAGGGGAGAAGGACTGGGAGAACATGAAAAAAAGAACTTAAACCTAAATATTCCACCTGTGCAATCGTACCAAATTGATCTGTCAGATTTTAAAAGCTAAGGGAAGTGTGCTGTGAGGGATTCACTAGGGAGTATGTATCTGAGTCAGTGGTGATTCACAGCGTCAGTGGGATATTAGTGAACTGCGCTGGTTGGAGGTCCCATCTCTTAGATTATTCATAAAGAATCATGATCATTAAAAGTCCCATGGTTTTAGGTTAACATAAAGGAGTTAAATTTGTACCTTGGGCAGATTCCAACAAAGAAATTATGTCTATGTCCTGTATGATGTGTGTGTGTGTGTGTGTGTGTGTGTGTGTGTGTGTGTGTGTGTGTTTTAAATAAACTTTGTGTTGAAGCCATGGAAAAAGATCCCGCTTTATTTGCTTGACTGGTCAGGGTATTTTTCGTCCCTTTTTGATGTTTTATTATTGGTAAAGGCAGAAATTCACAACTAAAATTGCACTTCTAAAGAATAATCTTCAAAAACTCTTTTTGTGATATTTGGGTCTAGTCCCTTTGGAAAGATACTAAAACTAGAGTGACTATTGCCCCTTTTAAGGTATTTTAAGAAATTAGACAGGTTTGCATTTTTACTATGTAAAACTACTTCTAATAAAATCTGATCCTAGAATTTTTGTTTAAAATGATGCTAGAGAATTTAAATCATATGTTTATATTGTAAAATAAGCGAAATTAGTTGATAATATTATATAGATTTTCTTGGTTTAATTTTAGTTACTTGCCAAGCTCTTCCAAGTGGACACTCATTCATTCATTTATTCACAATTCAAAATATACTGCACTGTGTTAGGCCTTCAAACTGAGGAAAAGGATGATTTAGGGACAACCTCTGCCCTTCAGAAATGCAGAGTATCACAGATATTTATAGAAGTAACTGCTGAGCTTCTATTTTTGGTAATAGTATGAATGATATGCACAGAGAAACTTCTGAAAAAGTACCTATAAAATGTGTAATGCAATATAATGATTTCAAATATGTGGCAGAATGCAAATGAAATCCTCAAAGGACACAAATGCCAAGAAATAATACATAGGGCTAAGAGAATGCAGGAGTCAGCTTTATCTCTGGAGATATCAATAATCCATGGAGACCCAGAGGCAGGATTTTAATGGCCCACATGCTCATCACAGGGGAAAAAAGTCTGGAGCCTGAGCAGGCCCCAATAAGAATTCATAATGGAAAATTAATGATAGTTAAAAAAATACCTATCAAAGCTTTGAGAAGGAGATAAAGTGATTTTTGAGGGAAATTTATAGCCTTCAATGTTTACTGGAATAAGAGAAATGCTAAAAATTGTCATTGAACTCAAGAAATTTTTAAAAATGACTAGGAACAAAAGCAAAGAAAGTATAAGAAATGAAACAGTAAAGATAAGAGTTGAAATTAGTGGGGACAATACAACAGAGTTTCATCAAAGGTAAAAGCTGGTTTTTTGCTAAGACTAATAAAAATGATAAACTTTGGGCAAGAGTGATAAAGAGAAAAGGATAGAGAATGCAAGCCCAAGTGAATGATATTAAGAATTAAAAAGGAGATGAAAATAAGTATTCAGCAACCATTAAAATACATGAGATTAGTACAACTGGCTTTATGTCAATAAATTTGAAAACTTAAGTGAAATGGGCAAATTTCTGGTAAAGTGTAAACTACCCGAATGGACTCAACTTTTATAACTATGCTATATATGCATTGTTAGAGCATATAGATTATTATATATTAGATTCTTTTAACCCTCATTTAATTTTAGTCCTATAATAAATATATATGTAATGCTCATCATCAGGTCTTCTGTTGATATCTTTTGATATTTTTCTGTTGTCTGAAGCTCATTCTAAAGTAGATTACTCAGGAAGTGTTCACAGGAACTCTTCCTGAGTTCTTGAGTGTTGAAAACAGTTTGTGTCCTTTACACTTGAAAGTCACTATTGCTGGTTACAAAATTGGGGGCTCACATTTTCTTTCCTTGAGTAACTTAAATACCTCACTCAATTTTCTTCTAACATAAAATGTTGCTATTAAAAAACCTGATGAGAATCTATATTTTCTTTTCCTTAATTAAGTTATTCTTCATATTTGTATGTCCAAAAGAATTTTCTTTTCAAGTCAACTAATTTTACTAGAAGATATCTCAATGTTGATTGTCGTGCCTCAGTATTTTCAGGTATGCCATTGTGTACTTTTAATGTGCAATTTCCATTTTTTTTGAGATAAAATTCACTTAACATAAAATTCATCATTGTAGCCATTTTAAAGCATACAATTTAGTGATTTTTTAGTAAATTCATGAAGATAAGATCTATAATCATCTCCACTATCTAATTCCAGAACATTTAATCACCCCCCCAAATAAAACTGATAGTCATTAAGCAATCACTCCTAATTTTACTCTCCTCATAGCCCCTAGCAACCACTAATCTGCTCTCTGTCTCTATGGTTTTGACTAATCTGCACTTTCTTATAAATGGAATTATACAATACGTGGAATTTTATGTCTGACTTCTTTCATTTAGCATAATGTCTCAAGGTTCACACGTATTAGAGCATGTATCAGTACTTCATTCTTTTTTATGACTAAATGATATTCCACCATATGTACCTATAAAATGTTTTCTGTATTTGTTCATTGGTTGATCAATGTTTGGGTCATTTCCCCTTTTTGGCTATTATAAATAATTGTGTTATCAACATTTGTGTACAGGTTTTTGTTTTAACACCTGTTTTCAGTTCTCTTAGATATATAACTAGGAATAGAATGGTGGGTCACATGTTAATTCTAATGTTAAATTTTGAGGAATTTCCTAAGCGTTTTCCTTAGCAGCTGCAGTATTTGGCATCCCCACTAGCAATGTATGAGGTTCCTAATTTCTATACATTCCCACTAACACTTATTTCCATTTTAAAAATTATAACGTTCTAATGGATATGAAGTGATATCTTATTGTGGTTTTAATTTGCATTTCCCTAAATGGCTAATGATATTGAGGGTTTTTTTCATATTCTTATTGGCCATTTGTATACCTTCTTTGGAATAATGTCTATTAAAGTTCTTTCCCCCTTTTAAAATCTGGTTGTTTTTTTTTTTTCTTGTTGAATTGTAAGAGTTCTTTATATATTCTGGATCTTTACAGATATTGTCTCTCATTCTGAAGGCTGTCTTCTCACCTTTTTGATAGTGATATTTGATGCACAAAAGTTAATTCTGTTGAAGTCCAAATATTCTAGATTTTTCTTTTGTTGGTTTTGTCCATAGTGTCATATCTAAGAGTCCATTGTCAAATCTAAGGTCATGAATATTTACCCTGTGTTTTCTTCTAAGAGTTTTATAATTTCAGCTCTTACACTGAGTTAATTTTTGCATATGGTGTGAGGTATGTATCCAAATTTATTCTTTTGCATGTGGATATCCAGGTTTCCCAGCACCACTTGTTGAAAATATTATTCTTTCCAAATGGAATGGTCTTGGCACCTTTGTCAAAAAGAAGTTGACCATAGATGCCAATTTTTTGTATTTTAAATTCTATTCCATTGATCTATATATCTCTTCTTATGCTAATACCATACTGTTTTGATTACTGTTGATTTAGAGTAAGTTTTGAAATCTGAAAGTGTGAATCCTCCAGGTTTGTTCTTCTTTTTCAAGAGTGTTTTGCTAATTTGTGTCCCTGGCAATTTTATATAAATTTTAGGATCAGCTTGTCCATGTCTATAAAATAGGCAATTGCGATTTTGATATGGAATGCATTGAATTGGTGCATCAATTTGGGGAGAATAGCTATCTTAACAATATTAAATATTCCAAATCCATCAACACGTGTGGTGTCTTTCCATTTATTTAGGTATTTTAAAATTTATTTCAGCAATATTTTGTAGTTCTCAGTCTATAGATCTTGCAACTTCTTGGTTAAATTTATTCCTAAATACTGTTGACCCTTGAAAACATGGAGATTAGGGGTGTTGACCTTCCTTACAGTGGAAAATCTGCCTATAATTTTACAGTTGGCCCTCTGTATCTGAGATTCTGCATGTATGGATTCAACTAACCTCAGATCATGTAGTAATGTAGTATGTATTTACTGCAAAAAAATCTACTTTATGTGGACCTGCTCAGTTCAAACCTGTGTTGTTCCAGCGTCCACTGTATTCCACTACAGTAAGTCCCCTGCATACGAATGAGTTCCATTCTGAGAGCACGTTCATAAGTCCAATTTGTTTGTAAGTCCAGCAAAGTTAGCCTAGGTACCCAACTAACAAAATTGGTTATATAGTACTGTACTGTAATAGGTTTATAATACTTTTCACACAAATCATACATAAAAAACAAACACACACAAAAAATAAAGAAAACATTTTTAATCTGACAGTACAGTAAGAAAATCCCCTTGCCATTTCCTGCATCATGAATCTCATCAGTTTTTCAGTTACTTCTTCTTCCTCTTGTCTCTCTTTGTCCTTTTTCTGGGCTTCCAGTTCCATCAGGTCTTCATTAGTAAGCTCCTTGTGTTGCACAGCAAGGAGTTCAATGAAGTCGTCCTCTTGCAGATGTAGCTTCAGCTTTGCGCTGAGGGTCACTAAGTTGCTGAAGACCTCTTTGGACTCCTCATCCACCTTCTCAAATCCATGAAAATCGTGAACAAACTGAGGGCAAACGTTCTTCCAAACCCCATTCATGGTGACAGCTGTAACCTCATGCCAAGCAGTCAATGTTTTTTATGGCCTTGTAGATGTTATAGTCCTTCCAGAATTGTTTCAAGGTTGTTCCTGGTTCACCACTCGCCTTTACTGCCTGATGAAAAGTGTGACATAAATAATATTTCTTGAAAGTTGCTATAACTCCTTGGTCCATAGGTTGGATGAGCAACGTAGTATTCGGTGACAGATGCACTACTTTGACGTTGGGATGAAAGTCGTCCATGAGTAGGGGGTGACCTGGAGCATTGTCGAGCAGCAAAAGAATGTTGAATGGGACATCCTTCTCCAAGCAATATTTCTCTACCTCTGGGATACAGTGGTGGAAGAACCAGTCCTGTAAAATGGCCTGTGTAACCCAGGCTTTGCGGTTACTCTTCCACATAACAGGAAGAGAGCCCTTGGCTATGTTTTTAAGGGCTCTTGGGTTCTCTGAATGATAAACTAAGAGAGGCTTCAGCTTCATCTCGCCGGAAGCATTGCCACCAAACAAAAGAGTAGCCTATCCTTTGCTGCTTTATAGCCTGGCTTCATCCTTTCCTCCTTACTGATGTAACTTAGGTCTGGCATCCTCTTCCAGTACAATCCTGTCTCATCCACACTAAAAACCTGCTCGGGTAAATACGCACCTTCATCAATAATTTCTTGAAGCGTTTCAGGAAATTCCCGGGCAGCTACTGTACCTACACTCTCGCTGCCTTGCCACTTACTTTTACATTGTGAAGGTTGGCTCTAGCCTTGAACCGATGGAACCAGCGGTGGCTGGCCTTAAAAGATGTGCCCTCTGATTCTTCCCCATGTTTCTTCTTCAAGTCTTTATAAAGGCTTTTAGCTTTCTCTTGAATCAGTATTAAGCTGAGCAGGACTCGATGCTGATGCTGATTCTGCATCCACACGCTGAGAAGTTTCTCCATCTTCTCCATCACTTTTCCACACTTCTTCGATAGTATTGTTGACATCATCGGCACAGCAGACTGCACATGTTCCATGATCTTGTCCTTGTTCTTTAGAATCATGTTGTTGGTTGAACAATTCATGTTATAAGAACTAGTGATGCCTACCATCTTTTCACCATGCTCCACTCTCTCAATTATTTTCACTTTTGTTTCCATCGTTATTGCTTGGCACTTTTTAGCAGTACCAGCTGCGTCACCACTGCTTTTACGCTTGCTTCCAGACATCCTAGGCTTGAAAAAAAGATACTGTACTACTGTACTCTATACAGAACTATATAGTAAAGTACACAAAAGCACAACCACCTGTAGAGGATGCACGCACATGACAATGTAAGCCAGACGTGTGAACTAACTTACGTGTTTGGACATGCGAACACACATTCGCATCTTTGGAAGTTTGCAACTTGAGGTTCGTATGTAGGGGACTTACTGTATTTTTAATCATATTGTATATGTTTATAACTTAATATTTTTGTTATTAATGGTTTAGGATTTTGTCACATGCTTTTTCTGCATCAATTTGTGATAACTGTGTGGGTTTTTAAAAAATTTTATGCTGTTAATGTGGTGTATTATGTTAATTGATTTTTGAATACTGAACCACCCTTGTATTCCTGGGAAGATTGGATCATAATGGATCATATAATGGATCCAGTGGATCACAGTGAATCATAATGTAAAATTCTTTTAAATACTGCTGAATTCAGCTTGTTAGTATTTTATTAGGGGTTTTTACATCTATATTCATAAGCTGTATTGGTCTGTAGTTTCCTTTTTTAATGTCTTTTTCTGACTTTGGGGTCAGGGTAACCAGGGTAACACTGACCTCATGAATAAGATAGAAGTTTTTTCCTCTCCTATTTATTGAAAGAATTTGAGAAATATTGGTGTTAATTATTCTTTACACATTCAGTAGAGTTCACTGTTAAAAGCATCTTGTCCTAGACTTTTCGTTATTTGAAGTTTTTTGATTATCGATTCAATCTCTTTATTATTTATTAGGTCTATTCAGATTTTTTGTGTCTCATTAAGTCAGTTTTGATAGTTTGTATGTTTCTAGGAATTTGTCCATTTCATCTAGGTTATCTAATTTGTTGGGATACAAGCATTCATAGTATTCTCTTATAATCTATTTTATTTCTATAAGGTCAGTAGTAATATCCTTATACTCATTCTGATCAAAGAATCAACTTTTTTTTTTGTTTTTCTATCATTCTTCTCTGTTTCATTTATCTCTGCTCTAATCTTTTTATTTCCTTCTTTCTGCTTGATTTGGGTTTAGTTTGCTCTTTGTTCAGTTCCTTAAGGTAGAAGTTTAGGTTAATGATTTCAGATCTTTCTTCGATTTTAATGAAAGTGTTTTCAGATATAAATCTCCCTCTGAGCACTGCTTTCACTCTATCTCATAAGTTTTGATATATTGTGTTTTCAGTTTAGTTCATCTCAAAGTATATTCTCATTTCTATTTTGATATCTTCTTTGACCCATTGGTTAAGAATGTGTTGTTTATTTTCCACATATTTGTGACTTTCCCAAATTTCTATTATTGATTACTGAACTCATTTAATTGTTATCACAAAGATACTTTGTATGATTTCAATCTTGTTAAATTCACTGAGGCTTTTTTTTTGTGGCCTAAAATATGTTCTATGTTGGAGAATGTTCTATGTGCGCTTAAGAAAAATGTGTATTATGCTGTTGTTGGGTGAGATGTTTTACAGACGTCTGTTAGGTATGATTGTTTCTTAGGAGTCACAGCCTATATTTCTTTGTTTATCTAGTTGTTTTATTCTACAAGAATTATTGTTGAACTGTATTTTTCCTTTCAGTTCTGTCAATCTTTGCTTCATATATTTTGAAGCTCTGTTGTTATTACATACATATTTATAATCATTATATATTCATGATAGGGTGATACTTTTATCATTATGTAATATCCTGTAACAACTTTTTACTTAAAATCTAGATTTTCTGGTATTAACAACCCACTCGAGCTGAGTATAGCTCCTCCAGCTTGCTTTTGGTTATTATTTACATGAAATATGTTTTTTCATTCTTTGATGTTCAACCTATTTGTGTCACGGAATTTGAAGTGAGGGTATATTATAGACAGAATATATAGTTGAAATTTTAAAAAAATCCTTTCTGTCAATCTCAATCTTTTAATTGTAGAGTTTAATCCATTCATATTCAATAAAATTACAGACAAAGGAGAACTTACTTTTGCCATTTTGCTTTCTGTCATATATTTTTTTGTCCCACAATGCCTCTTTACTACGTTCTTTTGTGTTAGATAATTATTTTCTAGTTGGCATTTTGATTATTTTTCTCATATTGTACTAAATGATTTCTAGTTATACTGTTAGTGGTTCCTGTGGAGATTACAAATACCATCTTAATTTATAACAATACTGTTTGAGTTAATACCATCTTCATTACAATAGCCCACATTAACTTTTTTCATATCCAGCTGCCTCCCTTTTATGTTGTTATTGTCACAAATTACATCTTTATTTATTTTGTGGCCATCAACAAATAGTTATTACAGGAAAAAAACTGGAAAAAATACAAACACATGGAGGCTAAACAATACGCTACTAAATAACCAAAAGATCACTGAAGAAATCAAAGAGGAAATCAAAAAATACCTAGAAACAAATGACAATGAAAACATGACAACCCAAAACCTATGGGATGCAGCAAAAGCAGTTCTAAGAGGGAGGTTTATAGCAATACAATCCTACCTCAAGAAACAGAAAAATCTCAAATGAACAACCTAACCTTATACCTAAAGCAATTAGAGAAAGAAGAACAAAAACAAGAACAAAAAAACCAAAGTTAGCAGAAGGAAAGAAATCATACAGATCAGATCAGAAGAAAATGAAAAAGAAATAAAGGAAACAACAGCAAAGATCAATAAAACTAAAAGCTGGTTCTTTGAGAAGATAAATAAAATTCATAAATCATTAGCCAGACTCATCAAGAAAAAAAGGGAGAAGACTCAAATCAACAGAATTAGAAATGAAGAAGGAGAAGTAACAACTGACACTGCAGAAATACAAAGGATCATGAGAGATTACTACAAGCAACTATATGCCAGTAAAATGGACAACCTGGAAGAAATGGACAAATTCTTAGAAAAGTACAACCTTCCAAGACTGAACCAGGAAGAAATAGAAAATATGAACAGACCAATCACAAGCACTGAAATTGAAAGTGTGATTAAAAATCTTCCAACAAACAAAAGCCCAGGACCAGATGGCTCCACAGGTGAATTCTATCAAACTTTTAGAGACAAGCTAACACCTATCCTTCTCAAACTCTTCCAAAACATAGCAGAGGGAGGAACACTCCCAAACTCATTGTACGAGGCCACCATCACCCTGATACCAAAACCAGACAAAGATGTCACAAAGAAAGAAAACTACAGGCCAATATCACTGATGAACATTAAAAAAAAAAAAAGTCCTGAAGGACTCCTTTTAGCATTATTTGATGGCATGTCTTTTAGCAACAAACTTTCAGTTTCTGTTTATGTGGGAATGTCTTTCTCCTTCATTTTTGAAAGATGTATTTGCCAGATACATAATTTTTGTTTGACAGGTTCTTTTTCTTTTTCTTTTAGTACTTTGAATATGCCTTCCCACAGCTTCTAGCCTCAGTGGTTTTTGATGAGAAATCAGCTTTAATCGTATGGAGGATCCCTGCTATTTTCAGGATTCTTCCTTTCTGTTTGCTTTTAACAATTTATTATAATGTATCTCAATTTTGATCTCTTTCAGTTTATCTTACTTTAAATACATTGAGTTTATTGGATATGCAGATTCATGTATTTCATCAAATTTGGGAAATTCAGTCATTACTTTTTCAAATAATCTTTCTGTACCTTTCTCTCTCTCCCTTCTTTCAGGAACTCCCACTATGAGTACGTTGACATACGGATCTCTTAGGCTGTGTTCATTTAATTCATTCTATTTCCTTTCTGGTCCTCTGATTTCCTAATCTCATTTTACTTGTCCTCAAGTTAGCTGATATTTTCTTATGTCTTCTCAAATCTGCTGCTGAAGTGCTCTAGTGAATTTTTCGTTTTAGTTATCATACTTTTTAATTCCAGAATTGCAGTTTGGTTCCTTTTTATAATTTCTGTCTCTTGTTGGTATTCTATTTGGTGAGACATTGTTTTCATTATTTTCTTTAGTTCTTTTCCCATGCTTTTCTGTAGCAATATGAATATGTATAAAATACTTGACTTAAAATCTTTATCTTGTGAGTTCAATGTCTGGGTTTCTTCAAGGATAATTTATGCTAATTTCTTTTTCCCCCCTGTGTATGGGTCATACATTCTTGTTTCATAGTATGCCTCATAATTTTTGTATTGAAAATTGGATTCTCCTGTTCCCCAGGGATTTTTGTTGCTGCTGTTCTGTTTGTTGTAGTTTTTCATTTGTTTGTTTGTTTAGTGGATTTCCCACACAAATTTTGTAAAGTCTATATTTTTTGTTGTGTATAGTCCTTGAAGTTCCTGTTTCATTATCATAGTAGTCAACTTGTGATTTGACAGCAATTTCCCTAAATACCTGGAAACAAGAAAAAACAAAAAATCCAAATATTTGCAGCTATGCTCTGATTGTTGGGGCACACCTTTCATACACCAGCCCTGGGCATTCTGTTGTCTTCTAGATTCTCAGTAGTATGTGGGAGCTTTTCATAGCCCTTATTCCCAGAAATATCTCATTCCATAGCTTTTCCTCCTACACTTTTAGATTTGTCTGTTGTTTACCCCAGCTGTATCTGTTAACCCAAGTGGCAACGGCTAATGCATTTGCCTTTAAATGGTTTTGACAAACACATTTCCAAGTAGCCATCTCAGTCTTAGGAAAGTTCAGAGTTAAGTGAAATAAAGCCAAGTCCTTTGAGCTGACCCTTCAGATAACCACAAGACAGTTCAAAATGAAGAGCCAAAATTCTTTGAGAGTAAGGTTCATCTAGCTCCCTCCCTGTTTCCCTAGGAAGCTATAATCTCCACTGACAATAGAGGCTATTATCTTCAAGGCTGCTGCACAGCTGGAGAGTGGATGATGGGGCCGATGCAAATTAAAACTCTACTAATCATTTTTATTGAGATTCAACTGTTTCGTGCTTTTCTTCATTAAACATTTGCCTGGTTGCTGGAAATCTTTGATTAGTTTCTAAGTTCCAGTAAAGATACTTCTGACAATCCTCACCAATTATTCACTTCTTTTGTGGAACGATGGGATTTTGGAGTTCTCTACCCAGTCATTTTCACTGATGACACTTCAATTTTTTTCTAATTGCTCAGAAAAGTTACTTTAATTTTAGTTGAGCTGGTATTTATTCTGTTCCCTTGTTTTGGTATTTGTCCTCAGAGACTGCTGTTACCCATTTTGGACTTTCTTTTTTCTTTACTTCTCTCTCTCTTTTTCTATCTTTCGCTCTCTTTCTTTTTTCTTTTTTTACTATCTTTAGCAATTGTCATGTATCTCAAATCCTTTTTTAAAATTTTTTCTCAATTTTTTTATTTTTAAGATTTCATCTTTTTCACTGTTTACTTATCTTACAACTTTAATCTGTTGTATTTATTTGTTCTTGCATTCCCTCTAGTTTGGTTTACATATCTGAAATGGTTTTTTATTTCTAATTATATCCTGTGGTCTGTCATCTTATTTTAGAATTTTTATAATCCTGGTTTCTGTTCTTTCATGTTTTATATCATTTTATTAAAGAATTTTGCTATTGTGCAGTGAACCCTGGATGTTCAATTTGTGAGGCTGCTCCAAACCCTTCATAGCTTCTCATAAACCCCTCCACTTCCTCACTTTTGCAGTAGGTAAACCTCTTCTTAATTTTAGTTTCTGCATATGAATTGATCTGTTATGATTTTTAGTACATAGGCTATTTGGGCTTCTACTGTTCTCAGATCTATTAGATTCTCTATTGCTTTCTTTGCTTCCCCCCAGAGACATTGATACTAGGTAGGGCTTCTGGCTATTTTTGGGTTTTTTTTCCTATTCACATTATCTTGGGGTTTATAGTGATATCTCATTGCCTAATTTCATTATAAAGGCTGTCCATGGGATTCTGGTTTTCTATTGAGTTATTTGGTCTATTTTTATCTTTGGATTCAAGGATATTCAAGAACTATGACATGATTGCCATCAACTTCCTAGAATCCCATTTCATTCTTGAGTGTTATGTGTATCCTTATATTGCATAATATTAATCTTAACTGATATTGATAAAGTAAAAAATAGGAAAGTTGTTGGCATATAATTAATGTGGGTATGCCTTCATCACTTTATGATCATTAACATGAAGACTTACTTGCAATACTTATTTCTGTATCCCATGACCAGTCAATCTTGGTGTCACACGTTATATATTCTTTAAAAATATATATATATTCAAAGTGGCTTCCTCAAGAAGGAGAAAAACTTAAATATATTTTGGGGACTAAGGTTTTAAAAGTAATGTATTGATTCTGATTAATACACTGATGCTTTTAAAATTTGAGAATAAAATTTCTTGCTTTAAAAGGTAGCTTCCTGTACAAAGTTTTGAATAGTGATATATTTTTAAAATTACTAGATATTCATGCACATTAATATTCATCTGCACAAAATTTTTTAGAATTCAAAAGAAATCTTTTATAAAAGTTCAGCTTCTTAAAGAGAATTTCATGGCTCAATTGTCTAGTTTTTCTCCTACCTCCTTATACCTCCCCTTATAGTTATATAGCCCATTTTATGGAAGAACTACTCCAGAGTTAGGAAAGCTAGTAAGCATTTGACAGAAAAAATTGCATGGTTTCCACTTCACTAAACTTAGAGATGAAAATTAAATATTGTTTTTGTGTTCTAGTCATGTATAAACTTACTATCACGGAGCACATTCTGCCCAAATATTACCATGTTTTCCCGGTAATGGCACTGGAAATGCTCCCTCTTAAACAGTGAAATATTTCAGAGTCTCTGTAAGAGTAAGTTTCCAAACTTCTAGGAAATATTTTAGAGGAAAAAGAAATAACTTTAAATGGTTTTATTAATACCAGGGAATGAATAGTTTTTTTTAAATTAATTTTTATTGGAGTATGATTGCTTTACAATGTTATGTTAGCCTCCACTTCACAACAAAATGAATCAGCCATACACATACAGATATCCCCTCCCTTTTGGACTTCCCTCCCATTTAGGTTACCACAGTGCACTAGGCGAGTTTCCTGTGCTATACAGCATGTTCCCATCAGTTGTCCATTTTATACATAGTATTAATAATGTATATGTGTCAATCCCAGTCTACCAATTCCTCCCACCCGACCTTTTCCCGCTTGGTATCCATACATTTGTTCTCTACGTCTGTGTCTCTGTTTCTGCTTTGCAACTAAGATAACCTATACCATTTTTCTAGATTCCACATATATGCTTTATTATACGATATTTGCTTTTCTCTTTCTGACTTACTTCACTTTGTATGACACTCTCTAGGTCCATCCACGTCTCTACAAATGACCTAATTTCATTCCTTTTTATGGCTGAGTAATATTCCATTGTATATATGTACCACATCTTCTTTATCCATTTATCTGTCGATGGACACTTAGGTTGCTTCCATGTCCTGGCTATTGTAAATAGTGCTGCTGTGAACATTGGAGAGCATGTGTTTTTTTGAATTATGGTTTTCTCTGGGTATATGCCCAGTAGTGGGATTGCTGGGTTATATGGTAGTTCTATCTTTGGTTTTTTAAGGAACCTCCATACTGTTTTCCATAGTGGCTGTATCAATTTACATTCCCACCAGCAGTGTATGAGGGTTCCCTTTTCTCCACACCCTCTCTAGTGTTTACTGTTTGTAGATTTTTTGATGATGGCCATTCGTGACACCTCATTGTAGTTTTGATTTGCATTTCTCTAATTATTAGTGATGTTGAGCATCTTTTCATGTATTTGTTGGCCATCTGTATGTCTTCTTTGGAGAAATGTCTATTTAGGTCTTCTGCCCATTTTTGGATTGGGTTGTTTGTTTTTTTGATATTGAGCTGTATTAGCTGCTTGTATATTTTGGAGATTAATCCTTTGTCAGTTGCCTCATTTGCAAACATTTTCTCCCATTATGAGGGTTGTCTTTTTGTCTTGTTTATGGTCTCCTTTGCTGTGCAAAAGCTTTTAAGTTTCATTAGGTCCCATTTGTTTATTTTTGTTTTTATTTCCATTACTCTAGGAGGTGGGTCAAAAAAGATGTTGCTGTGGTTTATGTCAAAATGTGTTTTTCCTATGTTTTCCTCTGAGAATTTTATAGTGTCCAGTCTTACACTTAGGTCTTTAATCCATTTTGAGTTTATTTTTGTGCATGGTATTAGGGAGTGTTCTAATTTCATTCTTTTACATGTAGCTGTCCAGTTTTCCCAGCACCACTTATTGAAGAGACTGTCTTTTCTCTATTGTATATTCTTGCCTCCTTTGGCATAGATTAGGTGACCATAGGTGCATGGGTTTATCTCTGGGCTTTCTATCCTGTTCCATTGATCTATATTTCTGTTTTTGTGCCAGTACCATACTGTCTTGATTACTTTGTGATTTAAGTGCTTGAGAAAATGTTTCATATGAGATAATTAAGTACCTTAAATACATTTATTCCTGCTTTGATCAGTAATTTTAAATCCTTGAAAGCGTATAACTATGCTTTATAGTAGTGGATTAACTTTCAGGCATATCACCTAATATATTTTTATGTATTGTAGAGACTACTGTAGTGTCTCTTGGGCAGCAGTACTAAAAAAAGAAAATATGCAGAAATACAGATTTGTTAGGAGGCCATAGGTGCTTCTTGCTTTAATCAGGTTTTGAAATGGTGCTCTAGGCATACAATTTTCTATTATCTATGATATTATTTGCTAAATTGTTTTTTTGTTGTTCTTGTTGTTTTCATTATATAAAATAGGTGTGTGTTCATTCTTCTTCTTTATATTATTAGGTGTGATAAATGAGAAACTTTAAAATCAGATTGACTAACTCTGTCACTACTTGTGCTATTTTATGCTCACTAAATCTCATTTTTATCTCCTGGAAAATATGGATTAAAATACAGAGAATTAAAGAAAAAAAAGCCCAACACGAGGTCAAGAATAAACTATATATTTAAAAATATTAGTTTATACTATCTTTCCCCTACATAATAAATATTTGTAACCGACCAATTTCTGCATTACAGTGTTTCTGTGCTATAATCTACAATATCTGCTTGAAAAGCAGTCAAGTCTTACTTTACTTTTCTGGAAGACAAGCATTTTCAATTTATAGACATTTGGTCATAACCATAACCTTCTTTATTCTTACTAAATATCATTTTAAGGCATTCATAGATATGTTGACTTCCTTTCAATTTAGTCAAAGAAAATTTTGACAATCAAATACCTCAGGTATTTAAAGCTTAATTATATGATTTCTCCATGACAAATTAATTCATCAAAGACACATTTCTTATCTTGGTAAGAAAGGAGAAGGAATTGTTGTTTTCACAGATGCTAAAAAGCAACATTTCAGAATGTAGTTAGTATTCTGTGCTAAGGAAAATGTAAACATTGTCAACTGTAAGTATATCATTCACCAAATTATTGACATTTTCAATTATTATTCATTCAAGTATCTTCTCTTCCATTTCACTTTCCTCTTTTTCAGGAACTACAACTACATGCATATTGTAGCTTTTGTTATTATTTCATATGACTCTCAGGTTCTGACACTTTTTTCCCAATCTATTTTCTATTTGTTCTTCAGATTTTATTTTCTATACATTTATCTTCAAGTTCTATATTGCTTCTATAATTTTCGTTATTCTATAGAGCCCATCAATTGAATTTTAAATTTAAGTTCTAAATTAAATTAAATTAATATTTTGCTTTTAAAACTTCTGTTTGATTCTATTTTATGATTTTTATTTTGTGATTAATTTTTCTATCTTTTCATTAACATGGATATATTTTTCCTTTATTTTCACTGAGTATAAGGTGAAAAATATTTACCTGCTTAAAAATATTTACCTGATAATTCCAACAACTGAGTTATCTCAGTGTCAGTCAAGGTTATTTTATTTTGGGGAATGGGTTACATTTTCCTGATTCTTTGTGTTTTCATTAATTTTGGATTATATTCTAGACATTGTGAATATTGTGTTAAGAAGAATCTGGATTGTGTTATATTCCTCAGAAGAGTGTTAATTTTTTTTCCTCTCTCCTACAGTGGGTGGCAACTTAAATCACAGTTCAGTTTTTCTATCCTTAACTGAGTTGTTTGAATCTACTCCATGCATACATAGTTCAGGGGCCAGCCAGAATTTGGGGCACAGGTTGTATAGGTAATTTGCAACATTCACTAGTGCTCTTTATTTCTGGGGCTCTCAAATTTCCAAGGGTCTAGTTACCCTTAACTCTATCTTCTGGTTCCTCAGTCCAGAAATCTCTGGACTTTTGTCAGTATTATATGCTGACTGTGGTCTTCATTCAGGATAAAATCTGGAGGACATTGAACTAAGTGAAATAAGCCAGTCACAGAAGGACAAATACTGCATGATTCAACTTACATGAGGTGTCTACAATAGTAAAACTCACGGAAGTAGGTAATATAATTATGGTTGTGAGGGACTAAGGGAAGGGGAAAGCAGGAAGTTGCTAATCAGTGGATTTAAAATTTCAGTTATGTAAGGAGAATAACTCTGTAAAACCTCTGTAAAACACTTTGTATATAGATAGCAATACTGTATTATACACTTAAAATATATTAAGAGTGTAGATTTCATTTTAAATGTTCTCACCAAATAAAATTTTTAAAATGAAAATAATGTAAAAGCTAGAAGCAAATATGTATAGGCATTACAAGATCAAATGGGTGTTTTTGAGGGTAAGATAACAGTGGGGAGGACTTTCTGAATAGATACTTACTGAAAACTAAAAAAGAAAAAATTGTGAGCCAGACATTTAACTAAGTCGGGTATTAAAACATTGCAAAATTTTAGATGTGGTCATAAAGCTAGAAAATTTAAAAAACACTGGGGGAGCTGCAAAAGAACTATCTAGGTGTTTCAGAAAAATCATCTCTAAGCACCATCCAGTCCCTTGGTTTCTTTATATCAATGAACATAAGTCTATTGTGCAGGGATTGCCAAGTCTAAATTACAGTCAGTGAATCCAGTTCCAAGATGTATGTGGAATTATAGAATTAACTTGCTTACTCTGTACCACTGATACAGGCTGCGGTGAAAACTTACTTTCCTTGTTTAAAAGTGTCAAGATCCTATAACTTCCTATTGTATTTTGCACACATTAGCAAAAAGTATAGGTGAACACTTTTGTAAAACAGTATGTTCTTATGCTTTTAGAAAAGGATTATCATGGAATCACGATTGTGTTTTAGGATAGGGTAGTCAAATGAACCAAATCTGGCCCACCAACTGTTTGTGTTAGATCTGTATATATATTAAATATTTTTAAAATATATTTAAATGGTTGAAAAATCAAAAGAAGAATATAGTCAAAGTGCTGAAAGGGAAAAACCTGCAACCTAGGATACTCTAACCAGCAAGACTATCATTTAGAATAGAAGGAGAGAGAAAGAAATTCTCAAACAAGCAAAAATTAAAAGTGTTCATCAATATTAAACCTCCCCTAAAGGAAATGCTGAGGGGTCTTCTCCAAGTGGAAAAGAAGTAAGAATCTACAGAAAAGGGAAAGTCCCACTAGGAAAGATAAATATATAGTAAGAACCAAGGATCAAACACTTAAATAAGCCAGTACTGAGTTTAAAAGACAAAACAAATTGCAAAAACAATTATAACTACAGTAAAAAGTTAAGGGTTAAGGGATGAACATGTAAAATATGATGTCAAAAACAGAAAATGTGGGGGAGGGAAGTAAAAACTGTAGATCGTTTAGAATGTGAACTTAAATGACTACTAGCTTAAAACAAGTAGGTATAGTTATAGGTCAACATATAGGAACCCCATGGTAGCCACAAATTAAAAACCTACAATGGATACACAAAAACCTAGAAAGGAACTAAATCACACTACTAAAGAAAATCATCAAACCATAGGGAAGAAACAAAAAGAATAAATGAACAGAAGAACTACAAAAAGAAACGGAAAACAAGTAATAAAATGGCAGTAAATACATACAAATCAATAACTACTTTAAATGTCAATGGACTAAATGCTCCAATAAAAAAAATGGGGTGGCTGATTGGATAAAAAAACAAGACCCATGTATATGCTGCCTATAAGAGATTCAGTTTAGAGCTTCTTACACACAGACTGAAAGTGAGGGGATGGAAAAATATACTTCATGCCGATGGAAAAGATAAGAAAGTGGGGGTAGCAATATTCATATCAGACTAAAAAAACTTTAAAGCAAAGACTAAAACAATAGACAAGCAAGGGCATTATATAATTAAAAGAGATCAATACAGGAAGAGGATATTACACTTGTTAATATATATGCACCCAATAAGGAACACCTAAAAACAGAAAGCAAATGCTGACATAAAAGGAGAAATTGACAATGTAATAATAGGGCAATATTACACCCCCTGACATCAATGGACAGGTCATCCAGACAGAAAAGCAATAAGGCAACAGTGCTCTTAAATGACACAATAGACCAATAGAACTTAATAGATATCTACAGGACATTGAATCCAAAAACAACAGAGTACACATTCTTTTCAAGTGTACATGGAACGTTCTCTAGGATAGATCACATGCTAGGCTGCAAAACAAGTCTTAGTACATTTAAGAGGATGGAAATATCAAGCACTTTATCTGTCCACAGTGGTGTGAAACTAGAAATCAATTATAGAAAGAAAATAGAAAAAGAACAAACACTTGGAGACTAAACAACAAGCTACTAAAAAACCAAGGGGTCAATGAAGAAATCAAAGAAGTTAGAAAATACCTCAAGAGAAATGAAAATGGAATAACACTCCAAAGTCTATGGGATGCAGCAAAAGCAGTTCTAAGAGGGAAGTTTATAACAATGCAGGTCTTCCTTGAGAAACAAGAAAAATCTCAAATAAACAACCTAACCTACCACCTAAAGGAATTAGAAAAAGAAGAACAAACAAAAACCAAAGTCAGCAGAAGGAAGGAAATAATAAAGATCAGAGAGGAAATAAATTAAAAAAAATTTTTTTAATAGAGAAGTTCAATGAAACCAAGACAGTTTTTAAAAAATATAGACAAAATTGATAAAACTTTAGCCAGCTCACCAAGAAGAAAAGAGAGAGGACCCAAATAAGCAAAATAAGAAATGAAAGAGGAGAAATAACAACCGATACCAGAGGTACAAAAAATTATAAGAGAATACTACAAACAGTTATATGCCAACAAATTGGACAACTTAGAAGAAACAGACAGATTTCTAGAAACATACAACCTTCCAGGACAGAATCAAAAAGAAACAAACAATTCGAAAAGATTTATCATTAGTAGTGAAACTGAATTTGTAATAAAAATACTTCCAGCAGAAAAAGTCCAGCATCAGATGCTTCACAAGGGAATTCTACCAAACATATTAAGAAGAGCTAATACCTCTCAAGCTATTTCAAAAAACTGAAGAGAATGGAACATTCTCAAATGCGTTCTGTGAGGCCACCATTACCCTGATACTAAAACCAGACAAAGACACTATAAAACTGAAAATCACAGGCCAATATTGTTGATGATTATAGATGCAAAAATTCTGAACAATATATTAGCAAACCAAATCCAATGTATAAAATGGATCATACACCATGACCAAGTTGGATTTATTCCAGGGACAAAAGGATGGTTCAACATTCACAAATCAATCAATGTGATATACCACAATAACAAAAGGAAGGATTAAAGTCACATGATCATCTCAATAGACACAGAAAAAGCATTTGACAAAATTCAACATCCGTTCACCATAAAAACTCTTATCAAAGTGGGTATAGAGAGAACATATCTCAGCACAATAAAGGCCATTTACGACAAACCCACAGCCAACATCATACTCAATGGTGAAAAGTTGAAAGCTTTCCCACTAAATTCAGGAACAGGACAATGATGTCTACTCTCATCCCTTCTGTTTAAACTAATATTGAAAGTCTTAGCCACAGAAATCAGAAAAGAAAAGAAAAAAAAAACTGTATCCAGATTGGAAGGGAAGAGGTAAAACTGTTTCTATTTGTAGATGACATGATGGTTTATTATATAGAGAACCTTAAAGTCTCCACCCCAAAACTATTAGAACTGATAAATGAATTCAGTACAGTTGCAAGACACAAGGTTAAAATACAGAAATCTGTTGCTTTGCTATACACTAATAATGAACTATTAGAAAGAGAGTGTAAAAAATCCTGTTTAAAAATTACATCACAAAGAATAAAATACCTAGAAATGAACTTAACCAAGGAGGTGAAAGATCTATACTCTGGAAACTAGAAAAAAATGATGAAGGAAATTGAAGGTGATGCAAAGAAATGGAAAGCTATCCCATACTCATGTATTGGAAGAATGAATAATGTTAAAATGGCCATACTATGCAAAGCAATTGACAGATTTAATGCAATTCCTATCAAATTACCCATGACATCCTTCACAGAACTAAAATAAATAATCCTAAAATTCACATGGAACCATAAAATACCCCAGCTTACCAAAGCAATCTTGATAAAAAAGAATAGAGCTTGGTGGTATCAATCTCTGAGACTTCAGGCTATACTGCAAAGCTACAGTAATCAAAACAGCATGGTATTGGCACAGAAACAGACATATAGAGCATGGAACAGAATAGAGAGCCCAGCAGTAAACTCATACACCTATCTTCAGTTAATTTATGACAAAGAATGCAAGTATTTACAATGGAGAAAAGACAGTCTCTTCAATAGGTGATGCTGGGAAAACTGGACAGCTACAGCTCAAGCAATGAGATTAGAACATTCTCTAACACCATGTACAAAAATAAACTCAAAATGGATTAAAGACCTAAATGTAAGACCTGAAACTGTAAAACTCCTGGAAGAGAACATACACAGAACACTCTTTGACATAAAGCATAGCTATTTTTTGGATCTGTCTCCTAAGGCAAAGAAATAAAAGCAAAATTTAAAAAATGAGATCTAATCGAACTTAAAATCTTTTGCACAACAAAAGATTCATTTTGACAAAATGAAAAGACAACCTACAGCATGGGAGAAAATATTTGCAAATGATAGAACTAACAAGAGGTTAATATCCAAAACATATAAACAGCTCATACAATTCAGTATCAAAAAAACAAACAACCAAATTGAAAAATGGACAGAAGACCTGAATAGACATTTCTCCAAAAAAGACATACAGATGGTGAGCAGGCACTTGAAAAGATGCTCAACATTGCTAACTGTTGGAGAAAACAAATAAAAACAGAGATACCACCTCATACCTATCAGAATGGCTATCATAAATAATTCTACAAATAGCAAATGTTGGCAAGGATGTGGAGAAAAGGGAATCCTTGTACACTGTTGGTGAGAATGTAAATTGGTGCAGCCACTGTGGAAAACAGTATGGAGTTTCCTCAAAAAACTAAAAATAGAACTACCATATGATCCAGCAATTCCATTCCTAGGTATATATCTGGAAGAAACAAAACACTAATTCAAAAAGGTACATTGCACTCCAATATTCTTAGCCACACTATTTACAATAGCCACGATGTGGAAGCAACCCAGGTGTCCATCAACAGACAAATGGAGAATGAAGATGTGCTGTATATATACAATGGAATATTACTTAGCCATAAAAAAGAATGAAATTCTGCCACTTGCAAAAATGTGGATGGCCTTAGAGAATAATATCCTTAGTAAAATAAGTCAGTCAGAGAAAGACAATGTATAGTATCATTCATATGTGACATCTAAAATATAATGCAAATGAATGTATATAGCAAAACAGAAATAGCCACACAATATAGAAAACAAACCAGTGGTTACCAGTGGGGAGAGGGGGAAGGGTATGTTAGGGGTATGGGATTAAGAGATACAAACTACTATGTACAGAATAGATAAGCAACAAGGATATATTGTATGGCATAGGGAATTATAGCCATTACCTTGTAACAACTGTTAATGGAGTATAATCTGTAAAATTACTGAATCAGTATGCTTTACACCTGAAACTAATATAATATTGTAAATAAAGTATACTTCAATTAAAAAAAGAGTACTATTCAGTGACTTATAAATATTGTATGAAATTCAAGTTATAGTATCCATAAATAAATTTTATTGTAATTCACGGACAGTCATTAATTTACATATTGTATATGGCTGCTTTTATGCTATGTCAGCAGAGTTGAGTAATTGTAATAGAGACTATATGGCCTGTAACGCCTAAAATACTTACTATCTAGCTCTTTAAAGAAAAAGTTTATCTACCCTGTCTTAGGATATAAAGCTATGTTACTGGGAAGCACTTGAAATGCTCATCCTAAGGAAGCAGAGTTAGTACCTGGAAATAAACAAACAAAATAAAAAGACAAGTTAAAAAACAAAAACTTGTTCTAGAATTTTGATAGAACCTTCATCGATTTATAGATCAAGTGGGAAGATTGCCATCTTAGCAACATTGATTTTTCAATTCATGAAGAGATAGAATGTCTTAGATCTTCTTTAATTTCCTTTAGAAGAGTTTTAAAATTTTTATGTATGTAGTTCTTGCATTTCTTTTTAAAAATTATTCCTAAGTATTTTATTGTTTTAATGCTCTCATGAATGAAATTATTTTCTAAATTTAATTTGCAGATTATTCATTGCCTGTGCATATAAATACAATTGATTTTTAAAATATTGTCTTGTATCCTGCATCCTTGACGTATTTTTTTATTAACTAATATTTTTTTGTATGTGGATTCCTTAGTATTTTCTATATACCGGATAATGATATCTGGGAATAAAATCAGTTTTACTTTTTCCTTTCCAATCTTGACATCTTTTATCTTTTTTTTTGCCTACTTGCTCAAGCTAAAAACTCCAGCACTATATCCAATAGAAGATTTGAGAATAGATATCTGTACCCTGTATCTGAATTTAAGGGAAAACATTCAGTCTTTATCCATTAAGTATGAGGTTAGCTCATACTTAATGTAGAAGCCCTGTTATCAGGTTGGAAAAGTTACCTTCTATTCCAAATTTTGTAAAAAATTTCGTTGTTGTTTCTTTCATTCATGATTTGAACCATCAAATCATGAATGGTTTGATATGATCATCTCATTAGATGCAGAAAAAGCTTTTGACAGAATTCAACACCCATTTATGAGAAAAACCCTCCAGAAAGTAGGCATAGAGGGAACTTACCTCAACATAGTAAAGGCCATATATGACAAACCCACAGCCAACATTGTTCTCGATGGTGAAAAACTGAAACCATTTCCACTAAGATCAAGAACAAGACAAGGTTGCCCACTCTTACCACTATTATTCAACATAGTTTTGGAAATTTTGGCCACAGCAATCAGAGAAGAAAAGAAATAAAAGGAATCCAAATCGGAAAAGAAGAAGTAAAACTGTCACTGTTTGCAGATGACATGATACTATACACAGAGAATCCTAAAGGTGCCACCAGAAAACTACTAGAGTTAATCAATGAATCTGGTAAGGTTACAGGATACAAAATTAATGTACAGATATTTCTTTCATTCCTATACACTAAAGATGAAAAATCTGAAAGAGAAATTAAGGAAACACTCCCATATACCATTGCAACAAAAAGAATAAACCTACCAAAGGAGACAAAAACCTGTATGCAGAAGACTATAAGACACTGATGAAAGAAATTAAAGATGATACATAAAGATGGAGAGATATACCATGTTCTTGGATTGGAAGAATCAACATTGTGAAAATGACTATACTACCCAAAGCAATCTGTAGATTCAGTGCAATCCCTATCAAACTACCAACAACATTTTTCACAGAACTAGAACAAAAAATTTCACAATTTGTATGGAAACACAAAAGACCCTGAATAGCCAAAGCAATCTTGAGAAAGAAAAATGGAGCTGGAGGAATCAGGCTCCCTGACTTCAGACTATACTACAAAGCTACAGTGATCAAGACAGTATGGTACTGGCACAAAAACAGAAATATAGATCAATGGAACAGGATAGAAAGCTCAGAGATAAACCCACACACATATGGTCACCTTATCTTTGATAAAGGAGGCAAGAATATACAGTGGAGAAAAGACAGCCTCCTCAATAAGTGGTGCTGGGAAAACTGGACAGCTACATGTAAAAGAATGAAATTAGAACACTCCCTAACACCATACACAAAAATAAACTCAAAATGGATTAAAGACCTAAATGTAAGGCCAGAGACTATCAAACTCTTAGAGGAAAACATAGGCAGAACACTCTATGACATAAATCACAGCAAGATCCTTTTTGACCCACCTCCTAGAGAAAGGGAAATAACAACAGAAATAAACAAATGGGACCTAATGAAACTTAAAAGCTTTTGCACAGCAAACGAAGCCATAAACACAACCAAAAGACAACCCTCAGAATGGGAGTAAATATTTGCAAATGAAGCAACTGACAAAGGATTAATCTCCAAAATATACAAGCAGCTCATGCAGCTCAATATCAAAAAAACAACAGCCCAATCCAAAAATGGGCAGAAGATCTAAATAGACATTTCTCCAAAGAAGGTATGCAGATTGCCAACAAACACATGAAAGGATGCTCAACATCACTAATCATTAGAGAAATGCAAATCAAAACTACAGTGAGGTATCACCTCGCACCAGTCAGAATGGCCATCATCAAAAAATCTACAAACAATAAATGCTGGAGAGGGTATGGAGAAAAGGGAACCCTCTTGCACTGTTGGTGGGAATGTAAATTGATACAGCCACTATGGAGAACAGTGTGCAGGTTTCTTAAAAAACTAAAAATAGAACTACCATATGACCCAGCAATCCCACTACTGGGCATATACCCTGAGAAAACCATAATTCAAAAAGAGTCATGTACCAAAATGTTCATTGCAGCTCTATTTACAGTAGCCACGACATGGAAGCAACCTAAGTGTCCATCAACAGATGAATGGATAAAGAAGATGTGGCACATGTATACAATGGAATATTACTCAGCCATCAAATGGAACGAAACTGAGTTATTTGTAGTGAGGTGGATGGACCTAGAGACTGTCATACAGAGTGAAGTAAGTCAGAAAGAAAAACAAATACCATATGCTAACACATATGTATGGAATCTAAAAAAAGAAAAAAAAAATAGTCAGAAGAACCTAGGGGCAAGACGGGAGTAAAGATGCAGACCTACTAGAGAATGGACTTGAGGATACGGGGAGGGGGAAGGGTAAGCTGTGGCAAAGTGAGAGAGTGCATGGATATATACACTACCAAACGTAAAATAGATAGCTAGTGGGAAGCAGCCGCATAGCACAGGGAGATCAGCTAGGTGGTTTGTGACCACCTAGAGGGGTGGGATAGGGAGAGTGGGAGAGAGGGAGATGCAAGAGAGAAGAGATATGGGGACATATGTATATGTATAACTGATTCACTTTGTTATAAAGCAGAAGCTAACACACCATTGTAAATCAATTGTACTCTAATAAAGATGTTAAAAAAAAAAAAAAAAGAGTCATGTACCACAGTGTTCATTGCAGCTCTATTTACAATAGCCAGGACATGGCAGCAACCTACGTGTCCATCGACAGATGAATGGATAAAGAAGATGTGGCACATATATACAATGGAATATTACTCAGCCATAAAAAGAAACAAAATTGAGTTATTTGTAGTGAGGGGGATGGACCTAGAGACTGTCATACAGAGTGAAGTAAGTCAGAAAGAGAAAAACAAATACCGTATGCTTACACATATATATGGAATCTAAAAAAAAATTGGTTCTAATGAACCTAGGGGCAGGACAGGAATAAAGACACAGACGTAGAGAATGGACTTGAGGACACGGGGAAGGGTAAGGGTAAGCTGGGACGGAGTGAGAGAGTAGCTTTGACATATATACACTACCAGATGTAAAATAGATAGCTAGTGGGAAGCAGCTGCATAGCACAGGGAGATCAGCTCCGTGCTTTGTGTCCACCTCGAGGGGTGGGATAGAGAGGGTGGGAGAGAGATGCAAGAGGGAAGAAATATGGGGATATATGTATATGTATAGCTGATTCACTTTGTTATGCAGCAGAAACTAACACACCATTGTAAACTAATTATACTGCAATAAAGATTTAAAAAACAAATCATGAATGGTTTGGATTTTGGCAAGTGTTTTTTTCCACATCTATTGAGAGAATTGTCTGGGTTTGTCTTACATATTATAATATATCAGGTTAACTGAATTTTGAATGTTAACCTAACCTTGCATTTCTGAATGAAGTCTACTTGGTCTTAGTTTGTTAGTTTGTATTCTTTTTTTTTTATTCATGTGTTTTGGATTCAGTTGTCTAGTGCTCTTTTGAAAGTTTTTGATCTGTATTAATGAGGAATATTGGTATGTATTTTTCTTTTCTTGTGATGTTTTTGCCTGGCTTTGGTAACAGGGTGATACTGGTCTCATTGAATGGGTTAAGATTATGTTACTAAATTTTGATGATCCTTGATTATGGGAGTTGAACCACCATAAGACTTAGCAACAAAGATTTTATTGACTTGGAAGAACTCTTTTCAGGGTACAGAATTTTACCCTTTCTTCCTTTTTCTCTTCCTTCCTTCCCCCCTTCCTTCCAATTATAGGCTTTCAACACAGATGATGAAATTAACACAAATAAATGTCTAAGACAGATATTGCTAATTAGATCCAAACAAGTCATCCACAATTGTGTTTTTTCTTTCTTCTTTCCTTTCTTCCACCCTTTCTTCCTTCTTTCCCTTCTTCCTTCCTATACTATAGCTGGATATTAGATATACACCACTATTCCTTATATTTGAAAGTAAAACTACTTCAGCTCTTGTTATTATCCTCATTATACCCTAGGCCTAAATTCTCATCATTACTTTTAACACACTTTATCTTTCATGTATCTCCATCTTTTGCTGAGATGATGTTCATCTTCCTACTCTCCATTTATTAAATGTTTGTCATCCTTTGTGACTGAGCCATGAAGTTTGCCGACAAGCTATTCTATGATCTCATCAAGTTAAGCGCTACCTCTGGCTGTAGTTAGAAGGAAGAGTGACTTTGCTCACTCTGGATAAAGAAGGTAAGGAGATGGTTGGCAAATCTAAATAAGTGCATCATGGTAATGAGTTTAGAGATTTCATCAAGGAGTGAAATGAAGATAAAACATAGAAATACAAAATCAAATTTTATTTCTTTTGTATTTTTTAAGGGGGAGTTTACTCTAAATTCTTCATGGACTGTGTGACAGTCAAGTCCTGCGATGATGACAGAAAATACCAAAAGGTAAACAGTACATATAAATCCATTTAAAATCAATATTGAATCACTTGACGTATGGGCATTAACCAGTTAACGATAACTAGTTTTTCATGCTTAACTGATAGAGAATTTCAACACAAATTATAAAATTAGCATTACAATATAAAAAAATTATAAAATTAGGACAAATAAATATCTAAGACATAAATGTTGCTAATTGAATCCAAGTAGAACATCCATAGTTTGCAATAAGTAAAACTTTAAGTTGTTGGAGTTAATTGCAATGGACAAAAGAAGGAAATAAGTATTGCTTGGAAAAAAGTAGCTATGGAATCCAGAAAGCTATGTGAATTAAAGATTCATTTACTTATGAAAATAATTTAATTGATCTTTAAGCAGATGAAACTAATATTGAGGGCTAAATATTTATCACACATATGAAAACGTTTTCATTTTGACAATTTCCATTCTATACAAAACAATGTATAATTTATCAAAATTATGTCAGATTTATAAACTGCATATTCATGAAACACATTGAACAGAAACTATCATAAAACTAAATTGCATAATCTCTTACATAAAGATGGATGATTACTAATTGCTTCAGAAGGGATATGAAGGCTAACAAAGATAATGTAATTTGGTTTTAATTAATTTAATTTGTTTTAAAATTGCCTTATATAAGTTGCTATTAACACACTTTTTTTTGTTAAACTTTTGCAGTCATATACTTGATCCCTAAAAGTGAGAGTAAACTAATCACTTTTGATGAAATTCCTTTCTATTTTCCTAGAGATATTGACAAAAGCAAGTGACTTTTTGGTTACTTGTATAAATTTATTTGGGTTTCACAGAATTTTGGTAAACCTTCAGTAAATCTCAGATACAAAGTATAGAATAGAATCCCCTTTAGAATAGCAAATATATGTATCATATAATGCTTATGAAAAAGTATTCTAGCTCTCTTTCCAACTCAGAAGATTGCTACTAATAGTCATAAATTTTAAGATTAAGATAAATTTGGTTAGGTGAGAAAGTGTAGAAGAGAACAACCTTAGGAGGGGTCCAAGAGAAGATTACAGTGATCAGAAATGAGGCTAGAAGGATCCCAAAACCTCAGCCCATCAATTGGCAGAGTGAAAATCATTGCTATTAGAATGTGTAACTTACGTAACTCTTGACTTTTGAGCACTGTGGTTTTAGTTTGGTAAATCCCTTTGAATTCCATTAATTTCATGCAGAATTGTGCAGTACTAACATGGAACTTTAAAGAATGTGTTTTCCATTTTCTATCTTACTGCAATAAGTAAAAATTGATAAATTTATGGGTATTTTGGCATTTATCTAGAAAATTCAGATGGTAAATGTTTCAGCTACCAGTTTTAGGTTCCAATTACATAGGGAGCAAAAATGAGTTTCAGAGTGCTGATAAAATGTCTCTTGAGTACCTAAACTATTTCATTTTTCAATCTACAAAACAGAGATAGTATTTGCCACCCACATATGTCTGAGGAATGACAGGAGGAAAGTGATTTGTACTTCTGTCACATTTAGCCTTCAGTCTAATCATCCTATTAACCTGCTTCTTAGTCATTACAAAGACATCCCTGACAAAGCGACATGCCATTGTTAAAACATGTTTCTTTAGCTATCTTACGGCATCTCTTTTCTCCCAGGAAGAATCTGTGCCCAATCATGGTGCTTGGCATTCGATTTAAATGGACTTTTATTTAGGTTTCTGCCACCAAGCATTAGAGCCATTTCAAGTATTTTATTCACATACAGCCTGGATCAGTGAACTCCATCAATGAAGCAGTTTTTCTTTAAGAACTTATAATCATGTATATAAGTAATTTCTATAATGCATATATTCAGAACCTTTTCTTTGAGCTAACAGATGAACATTATTCAAAAACCATGGCTATAATACATAGATTATATAAACTAAACTTACTATGCATGTGCTACCTAAGCAGGAATTTAAGGACAATGAAGAACACTTACTTTTTACCCTACTCGATTTTCCTAATAATTAATGTATATTGTACATTAATTTAAATTTTGGATTATATAGAGAAGTAGTTTAGTGCTCTTTCAGATGTTGGAGTAAAAGATAATTTTGCTTTAACTTCAGATGCTATTACCTGTTGTTGGTTTGGCAGAAAATACCAGCTGTTCCAAGATACACAATTTCTTTTCTTCTGAGATACACAGATCTCACAGGGTAAAATTCCCAGATTCCTTTGCAGTTTGGTTTGGCCATATCACTGGGCTCTAAACAAACAAACAAAAAATGAGTAGACATTACATGCACCATTTTTGGCCCAAGGGCTTTGTGTTGCAATAAGAAATATATATAGGCATCCCCCACTATCCAAAAGTAGAGCATTCCTGTGAAACCATTTGTAAGCTAAAAGTGATGTAAAGCAAAGAAGACAATACCTGTGGACACATCTAAGGGATGCACAAAACAAATGGAGATAAACTCAGATTCTTACAGGCACGGTTCAAAGCTCTGATGGCTTGATGAGATGCTGAGTGTACTTCCTGGGGAGGGAGCTTGGCAGTACCACTCTTGCTGCTCAGGGTGCAACTGCCTCTATAAAGGCTCACTGTGAAACAAATGCTGAACACTATTTTCACTTTTTGCCTTTTATGTAAAAGCAAAAATCCCCTTCAGATTTCTTTCAGTAAATGAAAACATAATACTAACACAGGTCTTTCGTAAAAGCAAAGTGGCATAAATGGAGGATACTTGTGTTTGGTTTTTGTCCTCAGTTCCTAACAGAGTTCCTAAATCACTTGGAATTTCCTAAGTGGTAGGATGATAAGAGTGCCTTTTGTTCTAATGAGTCTACTCTTGGTGTGCCCCTAGCTTGAGGATGAGGCTGGTTGCCAGAAAGACCAAGGGATGTAATTGGGCTTGATCTTTCAGTTCCAACCCCTGATCTCTGAACTTTCAGCCCCACAGCCTAAGAGGGGCTGGAGATTGGGTGAATCACCAATGAGCAGTGATTTAATCAAGCATGCCTGCTTAATGAAACCTCCATAAAAACATATAAATGATGGGATATGGTGAGCTTCCTGATTGGTGAACATATCAAGTTGCTAGAGAGTGCATAGAAGCTCTGTGTCACTTCCCCATACCTTGCTTTAAGCATCTCCTTCATCTGGCTGTTTCTGAGTTGTGTCCTTTGTAATTAACCAGTAATGGAAAGTGTATACCTGGGAGCCATTCTAGCAGATTATCATACCTGATGAGAGAATCATGGGAACCCCTGATTTACACCTGGTCGATCAGAAGTGTGGTTGACAACCTCAGACTTGAAACTGTCATCTAAAGTTGGGAGAGTCTTGTGGGGCTGAACCATTAACCTGTAGGATCCACACTAACTCCCTGTAGTTAGTGTCAGAATTGAATTTAATTGTAGTACACTCAGATGGTGTTTGAAGAATTTGAGAATTTTCTGGAGGTGGGAAAAATACCACACATTTAATCAGAAGTGTTGTGAGTAAGAAAAGTTCAGAGGCTTTAAGAAGAAGGTATGCCTACTGACTACTGTCTTTTCTCTCCTGCTGGCTTGAGTATCAACAAATCTCTAAGAGATGTTGAAGCCACAAGGTAGGGTCTGGTTCCCTGAATCAGTACATGGAGGAAAGTCTTCTAGCTAGGGAAACTCACGTTGGCTGGATGAGTTTATGACATAAACTCTGTTTTGACTCAATGACATAAACTCTGTTTTGACTCACCTTACACACTTGGTTCTAAATGTACTATAGCCTAGTCTACTCTAGTTACAAAAGTGTAAATTTATTCTTTTTGTATTGAACTTTAAAAAATTGAATAATGAATGCAAACTTGGCAGTGACATTCACTATCCTTATTTCAGTAAACACAAGACTTAACTATAACAACTATTGCTACTGTTAACCTAACAAAAACTTGAGTCACCATCACAGCCAACAGAAAGGTATTTAAATTTAAATATTGAATTAGCAACTTTCATACAAGGTGAGCAGAAGAATATTCATGATTTGATTCTCCTTACTTTAAAAACAAATTAGGTATAAAGTGTATGATTGTATGTAAGTCTTTGAAAGAAGTGAGATTTTTATCTAACTTCCTTGAAATAAGCAAATGACCACTCACTTTATTCTTTGTTGTTTTCCCAGATGATAAACATTCAAATATTTCTTGTTCTAAATCTCTGGAGTTTATTGGATCACACTTCCTCCTTCAATTAATATGCAAACATATAGCAGCATGATGATATATGTTTTCACTTGAATTATCTCATTTGATGGCCCATAACAACTCACATGATATGCCAATCCCTCTCACTTTGAAGAAATAGATAATGGAAATGAAAGAATTTAGAAATTGCCTTAAGTCACATAGCTAGACAGCATCAGGAAAAGGATTTGCTGGGATATGTCAGTCTATGCTGACAACTCTTTCTACTCTAAAATTTCGGCCCTAGCTTGTAATTATAAACTTTCCAGAGAATAGGAATTGTGTTTCTACCATACTGAGTGTATCTCCTGAGGAAAATAAAGAAAAAAGCAAAAAATTTTATTTTAATCTTTTTTTAACATTAGTCCCTTATCTTATACTTAGTAACACATCTACAAAGAAAAATAAGAAGCAGAAATGAGAATCCTGGGATAGAAACAACTACCAAAGTCAGAATGTTTCTGGAGGGATTCTGCCAAAGTTGATAACTTGAGATTCAATTTCAATAGTTATGCAGTTATGCAGATTGTGGAAGATAATAAATCTGTTGACTAAACCAGGAAAGTGAACAGCAGGCTGTCACAAAAATCTGGGACCTCCAAAGTGCTACACCTTCTGAGCAAATGTTAACAAAAGGAAAGATGAATTCCCCAACATAGTCCACAGTAGAAGTCAAAAAAATATCTATTGAGAACCTGTAAACATAAATAGTTGTTCACAAAGTTGTGTGGCCTGAATTCATTTAAAATGTTTAGTAATAAAACCTCAAGCAAATAGCTTTATTTAAAGCCATACTGGGATTCTATTGCTACCAGGCAACTAGCAGAAGAAAATAAAAACCATTTTTGGAGGAATATAACTTTTCCATGGAATATTTCAACAGATAAAGTCCAAAGAATATGAAGTCACAGCAAAATATAAATAGATAAATAAATAAATAAAATAGATTCTCATTGTTCATGGTATTTATGTTCTATAATGTTACCCGTGAACACTGAATTAGCAAATACTGACCTATTGCTTCTAGGGGAAATAATGGGATAGGTTAGGTTTCTGTGAGCCTCTAGTCACAATGTTTCATCAACCAATCGGTACATCATTTTTTATCATGTGTGTTTCTGTTTAAAGACACTGTATTTAATATATATTGTTAATTCATTGACATTAAACTCATGACCAACAGGACTATCACTCACAGCTGAATGAAACTAATCTAACACACATATTCTCTTCATTGGCACATCGAAGTCTTCTTGTGTTTAAGAATACTAAACAGCACTTCAGTACTGTTTTCGGGGACCATCTTAAACTGTGAAATCACATACACACACACAAGCACAAAAATGCACAAAACTTGGCACTAAACAGACTACAAACTGGACACTTGTTTTCAGTAGGAAAGGCAAAATAAGAAGGCAGAGCACCAACTTGTTGGACCTCAGCTGGGAATGTGTTTGTCAGGTGACTCAAAATTTTTGCCACTGTGTGCATGTCCACCTATGACCATGAAAGTGCCATGTGTATTGAATTTAGGGCTACAAATAAGTTTTATTGAGTAGACAAATTCACAATTAAAGATCCATGAATGACAAGAATGATCACTTACTCTACCACAGAAGGAAACAGAACACACTGTGGAGTAAGCAAGGTGAACACCTATCTAATCGTAGTCCAGGATGATAGAGAGAGTAGAATGGAAACAAGATTTAATGAAATAATGGCTGTGATTTTTTCCAGGATTGTGGCAAGACACTAACCTCCAGTCCAGAAAGCCTAATATATTAGCATTGTAGTAAATAAAAAGAAATCCATATTTAGACAAATCACAGTGAGAAATCAAAAAGACAAAAAGGTCATAAAACCAACCAAAGAGAAAAGAAAGAGATTCTATATAATAGACAAATTATATTGATAGTTAATTTCTTTTCAACCTAATAAAATACATTAAATGTATTGAGGAAAGCTCATTTTCAACTTTAGAATTATACACCTCGTAAAATATCTTTTAAAAACGAGGGCATAATTACTCAGCCATAAAAAGAAATGAAATGGAGGTATTTGTAATGAGGTGGATGGAGTTAGAGTCTGTCATACAGAGTGAAGTAAGTCAGAAAGAGAAAAACAAATACAGTATGCTAACACATATATACGGAATCTAAGGGAAAAAAAAAAAAAAAAAAAAAAAAAGGCCATGAAGAACCTAGTGGCAAGACGGGAATAAAGACACAGACCTACTAGAGAATGGACTTGAGGATATGGGGAGGGGGTGGGGTGAGATGGGACAGGGTAAGAGAGTGTCATGGACATATATACACTACCAAATGTAAAATAGATAGCTAGTGGGAAGCAGCCGCATAGCACAGGGAGATCAGCTCGGTGCTTTGTGACCACCTAGAGGGGTGGGATGGGGAGGGTGGGAGGGAGGGAGATGCAAGAGGGAAGAGTAATGGGAACCTATTGTATATGTATAACTGATTCAGTTTGTTATAAAGCAGAAGCTAACACACTATTGTAAGGCAATTATACTTCAATAAAGATGTTTAAAGAAAAAAAAAAAACAAAAAAAACGAGGGCATAATTAAGACATTTTTTAGAATATAAAAACTTCTGGCTTCTAATAGATTCTTAGTAACAAAAATTATGAAAAATAAGCTTAAGGCAGAAGAAAAATGGTTCTCAGATTGAAATTCTAAGATGCAAAGAGAAATAGTGAGCAAAAATATTAATAAATATGTTGGTAAAAAACAAACCTTGACTACATAAGATCACAATAATATGTTCATAATTGTCATTTAATTATATATAAATAAAAAATTAAAATACTTAACAGCAATGTCGTTAAATGGGGTAAGGGATGATCAGCTTAAAGAATTCTAACATCTTTGTAATTTCATGGGTAGTTTATGGAAAATAGAGATATAAGATATTTTTTTTATTGAATTAAGTACGTATAATAAATTATCAAAGGTTAACACCAAATAAATAGAATAGAGAGGGTACCATCAAAAATGACAATAGAAAACAAAATTGAACAAAAAACGTGAAAAAATTCAAAAGAAAGCAACAAAGGGAAAAAAAAACACATATAGAAAAGATGGCATAAGAAAACCCCCAAAATAGAACAGTAGAAATTTGTATAAATCTATCAGTAGTTATAATAATGGGACTAAGCATTATAGTGGAAAAGACAATTATTTTCCAGATTAATTTAAGAAAGGAAATTTGCCAATATACTCTTTACATTAGGTGCCTCTGAAACATGAAGACTCAAAAAGTTCAAAATTAAAATAAAATTTGATGCAGCTATATTTGTTTTAGACAAAGAAAATTTAAGTTAAAACTCATTACTGAATAAGCAGGACTAGTTTCAGTAGAATTACATAAATATTCAAAGTTGAATTCATGTTCTAACATAGCTTTAAAACATATGGGAAATTACTATAAAATAAATGGACATTTCCACCATTATAAGCAGAGATTTTAATACACTTATATTCAGTAATTGATAGATCAGACTGACAAATGGGTAATAAGACTATGGGTGTTCATTTTATAACTCTTTCTTTTATTGCAAAAGGAAATTTAATAATGCATCTACTAAAAAAAATCTATGAAATATTGGCATATGCACCTCATTGCATTAAAAAGCTGGTTACAGACTTCATGCAGATGCAGTGACAGGTTGGCTTTGTACTTTTTCTTCTATTTGGAATACTTTACCTTTCCTTTTCACCTAGCTGTATTATATTCCTCTCTGGGTTCTCAGTTTCCTCAGGGAGGCCTTTTCTGGGCCATTGGCCCTTGGGCTTGGGCCCATATACTTGCTTTCATCACACTCTGTAACCCTTCAATTACAACACGATTTGTTTTAGGTCAAATGCATGGTATAACCCTTCAATTATAACACAGTTTGTTTTAGATCAAATGCATGAAACCATGACCATGTCATTCTTGTTAATTATTCTATCTCCAGTCTTAGCACGGTGCTAGCCTTCTGGTAGTAGTGAGGGTTAGTAATTGCAGGTAGAAATGAAGGCAGAAAGGAGTAAATGAGGGAGATATTCTTTATGTAGACATCTTGACTTTGGTGCATTGGGACTCCAGAGAATATATTTGTAATTACTTGGAGATCTGTGGGGGTTATAGCACATCAGAGGGGTGGGAGTTGTGCCAAAGATGAAGATACTTGATGCACCTGAAGGAGGCCAAAACCAGAGAGAAAAGAAATGGTGCCTCTCATATAATGATAGGATTTATTCAAGAGCAACTATGAGATGCCGCTTAGAGCCTCCCAGAAATAACTAGGTTAGAGAAGGCTGCTTTGCAGGAGCTGGAGGATCTGAAAAACATATCAGAAAATTATACAAAGCAGTAAAAATAAGTGTTATTATGGTCTCTGTAATCCAAATTTTATAACCCAGGCTGGTGTGGCAGTAGCAGACATAGACTACAATGTAAACAACAATGGTTTATGATGCTCAGGGCATAAGCTATTTGACATCAAGATTACCATGAATGTTTTTTATTAGAGACAAGAGATGAGGCATCAGATATACAGAAACTAACTTCAAAATTGGCTATGTCATTAGCAGTTAAAAAATAAGGCCACAAACAAAACAAAGATGTTTAACTTATCCCCAAACACAGAAACTATAGAAGATGAGGGGAGGCACATCTGCTCCAGAAGGCATTTTTCAATGAGCAGCAAGAAAAAGAAAAAAAAAAAAGCATTACCCTGAAGACTTTTAAGGCTGGCAGAGAATAAACACAGCCATTACCCAAGTTCACAGCTGTAACCTTGGGGAGCTGAACTGGAACATGGAACGGTTGCCACCTGCACAGCTGAAGAAAGACTAATAGCAGGAACTTAACATCAGATCGGTGATTTCTTGGCTGCCGAAAAGGTAGCATCTTTCATAAAGCAAGCTGTTTTCCTGCTTTTAGTGACTCTAATTCTACTGAAGATTGTTGTTTTATAATGGAGAAAAACCCTTGCTGGCAACATTGCCTATATACTGATCTGTCATAAAAGACTCTAACAGATGCCCCTGCCCAGTCCCCCCGTGACAGAACATTCATTGTGGGTAATGCTTGCAGTGCATTCTGCCCATGAGAAGCTACCAGTGATGCATTTCTTCCAAACAAGTATTGCGTGCCAAACACCCAGCATATCTCTGAAGATTTTTAACCCAATACCTTTAACAAAATAAAATTCACATTCAATAGTTTGAGACTAAGGAACAAAAAAAAGGAAAACAAATCGTATGCCCCTTTTTCTTGGCAAACAACCAGATTGCAGTATAGTGATTAGACTTTTTCCTGATATTGATTTTTGGGGAGAGGAAGTAAAGCTAATTTTCTTATAGGGGTCCCACATTTTGAACTTGAAAGATTATTTCCCCCGATTAGGTTTCAATTATATATTTTTGGCAAGGAAACTACCAGGTGAAATGCCTTTTATTGCATTGCATTATGAGGTTATATCCCATTATTGTTGATGCCACCTTTAATCATTTGGTATAGTTGGTGACTGCCAGATACATTTCTCTTTGTTAATAGTAAGTCAAACTCAGGGTGACATGAAAGGATTTAAGGCCTCTTGCAATAGTTTAAGAATGGAGTATGGATGGTGGGACTGAGGCAGAGAGGTAAGTTAAAGAACTGTTATAGTAATCCAATCAAGGTCTGAGAGAATAGTGGCAAGGTGGGATAAGGCAGAGAAAAAAATTCCAGAGATGTAAAATGGCTGGATCAACAGGGCCTGGCGACTGCTTAGGCACATGGAATGGAACAAGATTTAGAGATTTTGAAAAGGAGTCTAAGATGAATCCTAGGTTCAGGGTTGCAGGAATAAGAGAGTGGATTTCTTTTTGGACTTGCTAAGTATGAGCTTGTCTGGGGACTTCAAGTGTAGACAGCAAAGAGACATTTGGAAGTAAAACAAGGTAAAATTTAAGAGGGATGACTGTATTAGTATTTGTTTTACTTCTTTCTCTCTATGTTTCCTGATGGATCCCATCTCTTATTAATGGGTGAGAATTTTGAGAAAAATAATTAATAATACTTAAAAGTGATTTAATCTATATTTGGAGCTCATGGTTGTATATCCTTTGAAAAAAATCTCTATTTTAAAAAATATTTTATTTATTTATTTCATTTTTATGGCTGTGTCAGTCTTAGTTGTGGAATGGGGTATCTTTGTTGAGGCATGCGGGAGAAGATATTTTGCTTCTTTTTCTTGATGACCCATTAAAACAGCTCTGATTATTATAAATTTACCATTATAATGGAAACAAACATTTAGTACCTGATACTTGGAGTATTTGGTTATGTTTCTACTATTTGATCTTAGATAAATTTGTGTTATACATGTCCATTACACCTCACATATGTAGAAGAATATGCTATATATACATACACACACACACACTTTAAGAGTAAAAAAGAGCTTTTTAAATATCTGTTGTCTTATGTCAATTAACAAAATGGTAAAACTTCCAAAACGCATGATTGATTTCCTTCAAACAAAGCTTGGAATACACAATTAAGCAAAAGTGTTTGAAATTAAATAGGAACCCTTACATACTATTTGTACTATTTTCATCCCAATCATATTATTCCAGTGTCTAATTATTTACTATTTAGCTGATCTTGGAATTAGATCTGTGATTTTCAATGAATTTGTAATCTCATTGAAGGTAATAAGCAGGAATTTTATTTCTAAGTTACCTCTACTATGTTGCTGAACACATTTGACCAGTGTTCATTTGTAAGCAGGCATAAAAGATGGAAAAGTTAAGAAGGAAAGAAAACCTCATCACAGGGTCACTCTGTTGAATGAAAATCTTCCAGAAACCTTTGATCAAATGCTAGCTAGCCAAAATACACTGAAATGTATTTTGCTGATTAGGGTAACTAACAGCCCCTAAGATATAGGTTAAAACTCATACAGATAAGATTTTATCACACTGTATATGTTGAACCATTTTAGAGTAACTTATAGACCACTTAACATTATCTTATTCAATTATCATTTACGACTTTTCGAAGTAGGCAGTATATTCCTATTTTAAAGATAAGGAAACTGAGGCTCAGAAGGTCTTAATAATTTAACTAAGGCTATTCAACCAGTAAATCAGAGAAAAAATTTAAACCTAGGTTTGTCTCACACCAAAGTCTGAACTCTTCTAACTTTACCAACTGTCTTAAGTACTCTGTCTTGAAGAATTTATTTAACTGGATCAAATTTGTGCTAGTAGATGTGTTTAGAAATGTGTTCAATAGTCAACTCTCCTTAGACATTTCCAACAGGACAGTTCTCCTGGCAGTGTAATATCATGTTCAGCTCTCCATCAATGGTTAATCTCTTAGTTTTGTGTTTGATCATAAATGTTCGTTTGAATTTTATGTTCTACACTAGATGGTGCATCAAAACAATAGGTGGGGGGCTTCCCTGGTGGCGCAGTGGTTGAGAATCTGCCTGCCAATGCAGGGGACACGGGTTCGAGCCCTGGTCTGGGAAGATCCCACATGCCACGGAGCAACTAGGCCCGTGAGCCACAACTACTGAGCGTACGTGTCTGGAGCCTGTGCTCCGCAACAAGAGAGGCCGCGATAGTGAGAGGCCTGTGCACCGCGATGAAGAGTGGCCCCCGCTTGCTGCAACTAGAGAAAGCCCTCGCACAGAAACAGACCCAACACAGCCAAAAATAAAAAAATAAATAAATAAAAAAACAACAACAATAGGTGGAGCTTTATAAAAATAATGTCTCTGTCTCACCTCTAGATAATATATTTCATTAAGATCCTTTTTCTTATGCTAAAATATACCACACTGGTTTTAATATAAAAATAATGTCTTAAAGTATTTGGTAGTGAAATTATTTAATTTCTCAAATTTGCACCATTATTTCCTAAATTTGAGAAAATTTTGTGCTTCAGGAATATACACCCAGTTTGATTCACTGCTTAGACTATATCTTAATATTTAAAGTTTTTAGGTGTGAAATCTTCAGTGGTAGGGATTGTGCTTACTTTCTGTAAACCCCAGCGTATGGTACTGCCCTGTAGCCTATTATATATCCAATATCAGGTGAGTCAAAGGTAGATTAAGACTGAATGGTAGAGTGTCCTCAAACTAATTGGCTAAGGGTATAGATTTTATCACTTATCTCCAAGTTTAAGTGGCTGTCTTATGGTAGTTGCCTTATGCTAGAGTCCATGGTCATAATACATAGCATATTATACATATTTATTACTGTTTATGCAATACTATGTGAAGGGGGAAGAACGAAAAGGAAAAGGAGATCACAGCTATCAATAATTTCATGTTTATATGAACTAAAGTTGACCAAAAAAACCACTATCTGGTAGGAAAAGACTTAGGTGGGTTAGTAAATTCAGAGAAATGCAGTGGCCTATGTAAGATGCTTGTGAAGGTGTGATTTCTTTTGGCAAGAACATGATTTATAAATGCCAGTTTTATTCATGAGTATTATCAGGAAAATAATGTTTTTATTAATATTCACTCAAGTAGTACCTTGTACCTCGGTGAAGTTAGAAAAGTAACTTCTTTTTCTCATAATCCCAGAATAATTTCAGGTTATAAAAATTAGTAGCTAGCAAATTATGTCCTTGTCATAAAATAATAATATATCAGAAGCATGCGTGAGAAAAAAGAGGAATAAGGAAGGCAAGGTAAGAGTTTGACTGAAATACATTTTCATCATTTTGATTTGGAATTTAAAAATAAATGCTTGAAAATCTGACAGCTTTCCTCATCTATACTATTAGCTGCTCCATTTTCCTGCCAGTCTGATTTTCTAAGTCGGCAGATGCTTGTGTTTCAGACATGAGGTTCCTACTACAGGAAATACCAGAGGAGACAAAACCGTAGACAGCCTATGTCTCCTGGCTAAACAAGGCTTTTATTTTGTCTGATCCTAAAGTTAGGAAAACTGATCAGAAACTAGGGATATAATAGATTGGATGTATAGGCCACGTTAGTGGCCTATAAATCACTTCTCTCTTCATAAAACAAGTATGTTATATAGAAATGAGCTATGGAAGGGGTCCTATAGAAACACCTTTCACATTGCCCCCAGTAAGAAAGCCAAGTTGATCTTTTTTCAGGGGAATGTAATTCTGGCTGAAAGAAATGAGGGCCCATATTTGCCTCAATACTTCTGTGCTAAGCAAAGAGACATCATCCAGATTTGTTGGAGTATGCAAAATTAAATTGGTAAGAGTTACTTCTTGGGCTCTGCTTCCATTTTATCTGCCACCGAATCATTTAATTGTAGAAAGTTTATTTTGTACTTAATCAGATTTTAGTTCCTAGATTATTGGGCTTTAAACTTTTAAGAGTTCTTATATTCTCTCCCTATTAAAAACCTTGGCATGATACCAGCATACTACATAAAAGAGGGCCACAGCAGAGCTCTCTGGCAAGTTTTATTTGCATTAAGTGTTAGGTATAATAAAATGCTCCCACAAGCTTAGAAAAGTTTAAACAATACATAGAACAAGTTTATTGTAGCAGGCTTCCTAGATTCAAGTTACGGTATCATCCAGCTAAAGGCATTTTCTCCACCTTTATAATATCATAAACATGGTGGGAAAAATATGTTTCATCGACTATAGCTCAGTCACCATATGAATAGAGAAGATGGGTGTTTCCTCTTCCCATCTGCCATCACCGAATTACTTGGTGAATGCTCTAATACATAACATTTAGCAAACTAGAAGGATTTTATAAATGTTTATTGACAGTTCCCTGTTTCCACTCCAGGTAGGGTATACTCAGTTACATCTCTTTTAATCTGACTTACTCTGACAAGCAGATTTCTGACTGGATATTATACTCAGTGATGCTACCCCTCCCATCATAATGCAAAACCCATGGCTAGATGATAAACGGTGCTGCCTGTGAAATATAACTCAGTACAGTACATTTTGATTTGTTAGATATGCTGCTTTGGTCTTTTGACAGTTGTTCTGGGAGTACATAACATCTGCCATACAATTGGCTGGCAAAACTCATTTGTAGTATAATTGAACAGCCATCATTTTGTTGGAGTGTAAACGTCAAGATAAATAGTCCATGAATTAGCAAGTTCAACATCATTTGATGGCTCACAGATAGACAGGCACAATATAGATTTCATATACGTGCAGAGTATCTTTACCCAGGCAGCTAACAAAATCAAATGCAGAAACAGTGTCTATAATTTGAAAAACTGGAAGCAAGAGTGTTTAGATAGCCTCAGCAATCTTACATTTGCCGTATTTTGAGCCGTTTTCCTTATCTAGCATTGTGGCAGGTCCAGGTGACCTTCTTTACCTTTAAACTATATTAATGATAAAACAAATTAAGAACAGTAACAAAGAAAGGGTCATCCTTACCTTTGGGCATTTCTTTCCTGGAATCATTGCCTTCCTTTTTCCACTAATAGATTAGAGCTAAAACTAAAACCAGACATTGACCCAAGTTGGTTATTAACCAGGGGTATTTATCTTCTCTTCAGGTGTCCGGTGAACTGGTTTGATTCATGTGAAGGTCGTTAGAGAAGGAAAAATTTATGGAAGTTTATACTTAATTTTTTTTTAATTTATTTATTTTTTGGCTGTGTTGGATCTTCGTTTCTGTGCGAGGGCTTTCTCTAGTTGTGGCAAGCGGGGTCCACTCTTCATCGCAGTGCGCAGGCCTCTCACTATCGCAGCCTCTCTTGTTGCGGAGCACAGGCTCCAGACGCGCAGGCCAGTAATAGTGGCTCACGGGCTTAGTTGCTCCGTGGCATGTGGGATCTTCCCAGACCAGGGCCCGAACCCGTGTCTCCTGCATTGGCAGGCAGATTCTCAACCACTGCGCCACCAGGGAAGCCCTATACTTAATTTTTGTACTCTTTCCCAATGGCTGAGATGTTTGCCTCTAAATATCAGGTCATTTTAATGCAGGTTTATAATTTACGATCAATTTTTGTCTTTTTAAAGAACTGATTACATAGTGAAATACTGCTAGCTGCTGTTTCCCTTTATCCTTTGGTCAGTTACTTGGGCCTTAGGACTATTGCTTACAGAAAGGCGTAAAGGAATAAAATGGTGAAAGTTTTAAAAATATGGTGGGGTGGGGGGAGAGTGAAGTCAGTTATGAGTGGATTTTTTTGTATTTATATTGTCCCCATACGTGATTACTGAGCTCCATTGAAATGCAGACGTATTAATATTTATATCACGAAGTATGTCATAAGGGAGAACACAGACTTTGTTATTTTGTTAATAGAAAAGTCTAGAACAGTGGTCCTCCACTTTTTTGGCACCAGGGACCGGTTTCGTGGAAGACGATTTTTCCACGGACTTGCAGGGTGGGGATGGTTCAGGCGGTAATGTGAGTGATGGGGAGCGGCAGATGAAGCTTCACTTGCTCGCCTGCCTGTGTGGCTGGGTTCCTAACAGGCCATGGACCGGTACCCCTGGTCTAGAATATAGTCAGTAGTTGATAAATATATGTTGAATAAAATAATAAATAAAATTATATTGCTTTTTTTTTGACGACAATTTCCTTTACTACTGCATCAAATGTGAGATTTATAAACTTCCACAATTGTTAGCAATTAAATATGACTTTTATTTCTATCATTATGCTTTGATCTCATTTCTGCTATTGATATTTATTCAGTGTGCATCTCTGACCAATGTGTTATAAAAATCCTTCACCTATCAATGCAAAAATCAATTGTTTTAATTTCATTTGTGATAGGAATGTTATGTACCAAAGTTCCATAATGTATTACTCAGAATACGCTGCCCTATTCTGTGGTAATCAACGACTTTAAAGCTACAGTAACTTCACTGAATAAAGTTTATTTCCTGTTGATGGTACATATATAATGCAAGCCATTTGAGGGGTTTGCTCTGCACAGATTTTTGGAAAGTGGTCTAAGAATAACACCACTATCTAGTAACTGCACCCTCTAGAGCAGAGGAGAAGTGAGCTAGAAGATCATGCATAAGCTCTTTTATGCTTTGGCTTGAAAATGACACAGGTGACCTCTCCTCCCAGCCCAATGGTCAAAAATTAGTAATATAGTCCTGCCTAATTTCAGTGGTGGGGAAAGTTGTGGTGGTAGCAGATGGGATGTGGTGAGCGTCATTCTTTCTGATGTACTAAGCAAAGTTATGTGCTCTCTGGAACCAAGTTGGAAAACAGAGTTGATATTGCTTAATTAAAGTTAGAAGTTTGAGACCAGGAATTTACATTCCAAGAAAACTTGACTCATGGCAAAAGATCTTACAGAAGAAAATTTTAAATACATTATCATAGGGACTTCCCTGTCAGTCCAGTGGTTAAGACTTTGCCTTCTAATGACAGGGGTGCGGGTTCGATCCCTGGTCGGAGAGCTAAGATCCCACATGCCTTGCAGCCAAAAAACCAAAACATAAAACAGAAGCAATATTGTAACAAATTCAATAAAGACTTTTAAAATGGTCCACATCAAAAAACTATTTAAAAAGTAAAATACATTATCACAAAGTAGAATTTACTCAGAAGAGGCAAGATTGGTTAGACATTTGACATGGATCAATATTATCCACCAGTAAATAGAATAACAGAGAATAATCATATGATAATACCAAAAAATTTATAAAAAGCATCTAACAAAATTTCACATTTTATAAACTCTCATCAGGCTAGAATTAGAAGGCAACTTTCTTAACCTGATAAAAGAACATCTACAAAATTACACAGCTGACATCACACTTAATAATAAATTATTGAATGCTTTTCCCCAAGACTGGATGTGTCCTCTTTCAATACTTATATTTATCATTGTACTAGAGGTCACAACCAGCAAATGAAAGCAATAACAAAATTATAAAAGAAATACATATTGAAAAGGGGAAACTAAAATAGTTTTTATTCACAGACAATATGATTTCTTATGTGAAAGATCCTGAGTATATAAAAAATGCTAAAACTAATACTTAAATTTAACAGGGTCAAAAGACTCAAGGTCAAGATATGAAAGTCATTTGCATTTATATATGCTAGCAGCAAATAATTAGAACATGAAATTTTAAAAAGGTACCATCAAAAATATAAAGTACTTAGGGAAAAAGTTAATACAAGATCTACAAAACCTATACAATTAAAACTATAAAAGAATGCTGAAGTGAAATTAAAGATCTAACTAATGGATAGATATATCATATTATGAATTAGAAAAGTCAATTTTGTGAAGATTTGTTTATCCCCAAATTGATTTGTAGATTCAGTGCAATTTGAATCAAAATTCTAACATGGTTTTGAAAGTTGTTTCTAAAATTTATACAGAAATGCAAAGGATCTTGAGTAGCCAAAACAGACTTGAAAAAAAAAAAACAAGAATAAAGTAGGAAGATGTTAACTGCCTAAATTTCAAATCTAAGTATAAAGCAACAGTAATTAGGCCAGTATGATATAGATTTATGAGTAGACAAAAAGATCAATGGAACAGAACAAAGATTCTATACAAAGGCAAGAAACCAAGGTAATTCAATAGGGAAAGGAGAAGAGTTTCAATAATTAGTGCTGGAACGACAGGGTATCTAAATGTAAAAGCTAAAACTATAAAGTTTCTAAAAGAAAACATAGGTGACTACCTTCCTGAACTTGGATTATGTAAAGATATTTTAGAGGACACAGAAAATACTAACCATAAAAAATTGGTAAACTGGACTCCATTCAAAATTTTAAAATTGTACTAATCAAAGACTTTGTTAAAACAATGAAAAGGGAAGACACAGACTTGGATAAAATTTATATATATATATTTATATATTTACAAATATATAAATAACCAAATATATACATTTGTAACCAGAATATAAAAAGGATATTTCTAGATAAATGATCAGTCCAACAGTCCCAAATAAATATACAAGAAACTTTGTAAAAGAAAGTATACAAATTGCAGTAAGTTCATGAAAATGTGTTCAATATAAATAGTCATCAAGGAAATGTAATTTACTCCCCACAATGAGACATTTTCTCACACCAATTATAATGGCTCAAATTCAAAAGACTCGCAAACATAAATGCTGGTGATGAACAACTGGGACACATATATTGCCTGTGGGAGTATAAAATAGACCAACCACTTTTGACAGTTCATTGGAAGTTTCTCAAGATAAACGTATACCTGGACTCTGAGTCACAATGTGGTATTTACCAGAAAAGAATACATACATGCCCCAAAAGATTCATATAAAAATATTTATAACAACTTTAGACAAAATAGCCTGTATATGAGGAAAAACTTAACTTTTTTCCCCTCTACCCTTCTGGGTTCTTTGCCTGGTGCCCTGCAAATTAGACTAATAAGAGAGGGATTGACAAAAGAGAACAAAACTTATTAACGAGTGTGGCACACATATGTGGGAGTAATCTCAGTGACGAGTAACTCAAAGGTATGTTTAGAACTTGGTGCTTATATACCATCTGAGAAAAGAGAAATAAATTTGTAGTGAAATGACAAGACAAAGGAAGAGGGATTTTGGACTTCCAATGGTGGCAAACTATGAGGTAGACTACTGAAGTAAGGTTTATTTGTGCAAGTTCATCTCAACAGGCATTGACTTTCCATCTTCTTCATAAGCATAAAACTTCCTCAGGAGAGGGAATTTATGACAGTCCTAATTTCTCAGAAGTTTCTGCTTTTAGTGAAATAAGGGAAGCTCTGGGAAGGCTTCATTTTATATCTGTTGATTCTCATTTGCCTCCAGCTCAAAATAATAATTATGCCAAAGTGGTATACTTTGGGGTGGTATATTCTAATTTCCTACAAGCTCACACTGGAAACAATCAAATGTTTATAAATAGGAGAATACTTACTCAGCAATAAATAAAGAAGGAACTGCTGATACACACAACAACATGGATGAATTGCAAACATACTATGTTGAGTGAAAGAAGCTGGACAGGATATTGAGTTCTCCATTTATTCCATTTATATGAAATTCAAAAACAGGTAAAACTAATTTACATTGATTGAAATCAGAATAGTAGCTGCCTGTGTGTTATGGGGATCAACTGGAAGGCAGCATGAGGGAAATTCCATGGGTCTTATATTTTGATTGACAGTTAGTTACAAGGGTAAATATTCATTACAACTCATTGAACACCTAGAATTTCTACCTTTCACTGTATAAATTTTACCTTAATAAAGAGGCTAATACGGGAAATGTGTATACATATTAAGTACTGTTTGAGTTGATTTTTATTTTTAAGAGAAGTGTAAGAGAGTGAATGGTTTGCTGGCAAACAGAAAAACCAAAGAAAACCAAACAAACAAAACCCCCAAAACCTCTGTGGGTATTTTGTGAGATTAATGCCAAAGACAAAATACTATTAAAATGATAACAAATAGTGACAGTAGGAAATAAAATAATATTAACACCATAATCTACTGGTGCCACTGTAAACATGAAAACCATTTACTATGTAAATTCTACTATGTAGAATCCTTTGGGTACCCATTTCAGAAACAGCTGGTAAAAAATGGAAAGATTAAGATTTTAGAACTGAAGGGGGAAAAAAAACAGCTATGGTTTAAAAAATTATAATTTCTCAAGTGAGAAGAAAGATTCTCCTTTCCAAAGTAAATGTGATCATATTTTATTCTGCCCATGATAAAGGCAGTGAGGCATTTATTTTGGGGAATGTCCAAAATATCTATGATTTTACTTTTCCAGCCAAAACAGTTCTGTTTTTCTGGCATGTATTAATCAATATGCAAAACATTTTGAAATTTTAAATGTTATTCCACATCACACTCATTTATTCTAGTTTAAAAAGATTTGGAGTGCCAGCATTTCTAGCATAATAATATTTTAATAAGTGAACATAAAGTGTTTCTTCCCTCATAAGAACATATTAGTAGAAAATACATAGTATTTGGAGAAATGGAAAGAAATGGTATTAACAACAGAAAAGCAAAAACAAAAAAACAAAATGAGCACTGGGAATTTCTGATCAGTATATAAGAAACCGAATGTTTATATCTGGATATACACTGGCTAGACTATTGTTAAAGAAATGATTGGCCATCAGCAAGATGAAAAAAAAAAACACGAAATAACACTGAATTATCTGCCATGTGGATCAAAGTCATTCGTGTATTATATCATCCTTTGAACACATTAGAGTTACTACCGTATTTCAGTAGAAGATCTATGAACTTTTGAATCAGCCTTTTGTTAAGTTCATAGCTACATCATTTAGTGTCTCTGTGATCTTGAGATTATATATGTATATTTCTGAGTCTTGGTTTTCACATGTATATAACAGTTGGGAATAATAAAGCAATTTATCTCATGGGTTTAATGTAAGAATAAAAAGAAATAATAAATGTAAAATTACCAAGCAAAGTGCTGTCACTTATGTCCTAAAAAATCAGACAAGTTTCCTAACATCGTAGAGCTTACAAGGGGGTGAGGTGAAGATGAATAACAAATAAAACAGATAACAAATTATTTAATTAACTAGCTGTTATCTTGAAATCAGCTGCAAGGCCCCGGGAGAATTATCTATTCAACAAACAAGTTTTGAAATTACGAGAAAAGAAAACAGGTATTATGAGAATCTTAACTAGAGAGTTAGGAAGGGCAGGCTGGGGGCAGCTCATTGGAATGAATGGTTGTTAAATACTGAGGAACTATAGAGAAATAGAAAATAGTGGAATTGGCCAAAACTAGAAGGGAAGAGGTTAAAGCAAGAAAAACTTCTTTCACAATTTTGCCGAGGGCTGACTTTCTGTCCTGAGTTTCAAAACAAATGGTTTCCATTCATATTACTATATAATGGGTATGAAAAGCATGGTTGCTAACTCAGTGGTATATACTGTTTTCAATCCATCTAGTTTATAATGTTGAAAATAGATATAATGTCTTTGTAAACATGCAAAAGCTGAGTGCTACTTAGTTCTACTTTCTGATTTTTTTGATATTCCAAGGAAGCATCCTCATTAAGATTGAAATATCCAGGATGACATGTGATTTTTTAAGGGCGAAGTCTGCTTAGATGCAGAGTAGATTTTAGTTTATCTCTTTACTTCCTCCAGCTAATTTTTGACTGATAATCTTATTTTAAATAGTAAATTTATTGGTAGTTAAATTATTTGTATTCTACACAAAGATGGTCTACAAAACACAGTGCTTTAATTAGTTGAACTCTAGCCCTACCCCCATACCTGCAGCATTGTAATTCACACTGTTCATTTGTCAAGGTCTAATCATTGCTAACAGAATCGGAAAAAAAATGAAAATTGACTTTATTCAGGTGGTAGAATAATATTAATACAAGTAATTATAGTTACCAGTAATCCAACTACCACTCTTACTACTATTACATGATATGCTTTATTGATTATATATGCCAGCATTGCTCTAAGATCTTCACATTTATACCATACTTCATTTTTACCACATTTCTGTAGGATATGCATCATTATCTCCATTTCACCCTCTCTGAAACACATGCTCAGAAAGCATAAACAAAATACCCAGGGTCACACAGATAAGGTTCAAATTCATTTTTGTCTTACACTAAGTTGAGTATTTTAAAATATCCTTTGATTTTATAATTTAAGATTTCTCCCTTGTCAAACATCATTTGATAACATAGAATGCAGTAGAGTTGAAAAATACGTTAATCTATATAGTAGCTCTTTGTTCTTCTTAAAGGTTTTCTCTACAACCCTTGTACAGATTTAACTCACAAACATAGCATTTCCTACCTCTCTTTATTTCACCATTAGGTCTTGCTAGTTCAGTACCCCACATGCTCAGAGTGCTATAATACCTTAGAAAGATGAACATGTTCTGCCTTTGTTCAGGGAGTTTGTATTATAACTCTTTTTCGTTTATTCTGTATATGGTCATTTGTAGCCTTTCATTTCTCTGAGAGGAAAGGAGATTGATATTTTTGAAAGATGACTAAATCATACTATAGTAGACTATGTTCTCCGACTCTTTCAATTAAAAGTTTTCTGTAGTTTCTTAACATGAGAACTCCATTGTATAGTATTTTTGTGTTTAATTATTCCTAATATAAATATTTAGTAATTGATATGTCATTTTACTTTCATAACATGTTGTTAACCATTTTCAAAAAATCTTTATTTTGCTTGTAATGTCTTGAATAAAAGAATTCTTGAAAGGATTTCAAGGATGAATCCCCCTCCCAAAATACCTACAAAATAAATACCCCAAAGTAAGGAGAAAAAAGAATAAAATTCCCCAGCAGCAGTAATTAAGAATTGGGCAAGGAATAAGACCTAGGTTTGGGGGCAGAACTGAAGAACACAGCGTGGCTTGGCTTACAGGGCTCTCTTGCTTCCTTGTAGCTGAAATGATGAGTACAAAATCTTATATCTACTCAGGAATATTCCAAAACTGCAGAGAAACAAACAGAACTTCTTTTTGTAGTTTTCTCTCTCCCCTTGTTTCACTGGGGAGTGTTGGAAATGGTTGCTAGGGAGAAATATATAAAAATTGCTAAGTCTATTGTGAGAGAAAGTATCCAGTGCCCCTATTGTCCAGGGGAAAAGCCCAACCAATAGTTATCCACCCTGTCCTATCATCCAAATGGGTTAAGAGGCCTTTCCCTCACCAAGGGGGGGTGAACATTGATACTCAGAATTTAATAATACCTCAGAACTCACAGTGTACCACAAAAGGCAACTCTCAGATAAGCATATCTATATACCCTCTGGATAGGAAAAATGAATAGAAAGAAGCCATATTTGTCTTCAAACTGAAATTCAAAAAAATGCAAAACAGGCATCAAATGCAGTACAAAATTAGTTGAGAATGTACTCACACTATACCAGAGAAAACATAGCTGCTCAAGCATGATAAAGATGAAGGGAAATGGCATTGTCAATATAGAAATATTCTGTAAATAATAATAGTAATATTGATAAAGTGAAGTAAAAATTTAAATTTAAAAAAGAAGAAAGGAACATACCATTATAAGGAAAAAAGGCTCAGTCTAGAGGAAAATATAACTTCAGAAAAAGGAAAATTCACTTCGAGTGCTTTGAAAGGGCATGATTTAAGAAAACTTATTCTCAAAAAAGGAAATAAGTTGAGGTAATGTATATAGTTAAATTACAAAGAATAGATTCCCTAAAGAAACACATTTGAGAAAAACTTTATCATTAAAGGACTTAAAAATAAATTAGAAACATCAAGGAACTAGAAGTTGAATTATTATTATAGGAAGAAGTTTTAAGATAAGCCCACTGAATACATATTTTAAAACACAAGAAATTAGAGGGAGACTAATAAAATATATACTCCAATATTGGATAGATTATTACCCTGGATTAGAGATCTAAACAAATGGAAGGAAAGTAAAATAGGCTCAAAGCTTAAATAAAATAATAAATAATTCCCTGAAATGATTAAATAGATTTTCAGGTCAAAAAAGAACATCATGATCCAGGAAACTTAGACATTAAATTTTGCAAACCGAAGCATTTCTTCTTTACATTATTGAAACGTTAAGGAATATTTTTTTAAATTAATTCTCCAGGTATACAGGAAGAAAAGGGATTTGTGTTGGGGGTTGTTAGAAGTCTAGTCTTTTACTTTCTACTCGTTTACAGCAATATTTTAGACAATGAGTTAACATCTACATATTTTTAAAGGAAAACAGGTGTAGCCCAACTCTTTACAGCCAGTGAAGATGTCATCTATATCTCCACCTCTCTATGTGTATATACATACATCCACTGTATATCTGTGTATACATACATACAGTCCTGGAAAATGGTCACATATCAATATTTTTTTTCAGTTTCCAGGGTATGTGTTTTGGGGCAATGTATTTATTTACTTTCTTCCCTGAACTTATCTATCTCATTTAAAAATACCTCGGTTAGTCTACCTCAACTCTTATAAATCATTCATAAAAACAAATGACTTTTTTCTTTTTTTTAAATTTATTTATTTATTTATTTTTGGTGGCATTGGGCCTTTGTTGCTGCGCAAGGGCTTCCTCTGGTTGCGGCGAGTGGGGGCTACTCTTTGTTGCCGTGCGCGGGCTTCTCATTGCGGGGGCTTCTCTCGTCCCGGAGCACGGGCTCTAGGTGCACAGGCTTCAGTAATTATGGCTTGTGGGCTCAGCAGTTGTGGCTTGCGGGCTCTAGAGCGCAGGCTCAGTAGTTGTGGCGCACGGGCTTAGTTGCTCCGCTGCATGTGTGATCTTCCTGGACCAGGGCTCAAACCCGTGTCCCCTGCATTGGCAGGTGGATTCTTTTTTTTTTTTTTAACATCTCTTTTGGAGTATAATTGCTTTACAGTGGTGTGTTAGTTTCTGCTTTATAACAAAGTAAAGCAGCTATCCCCATATCTCCTCCCTTTTGCGTTTCCCTCCCACCCTCCCTATCCCACCCCTCTAGGTGGTCACAAAGCACCGAGCTGATCTCCCTATGCTATGTGGCTGCTTCCCACTAGCTATCTGGCAGGTGGATTCTTAACCACTGCGCCACCGGGTGGATTCTTCACCACTGTGCCACCAGGGAAGTCCCTTGACTTTTTTCTCTTAAACAAAAATATTTTATATTTGATGGTAAGCAACTTCACTATACTTTTGCATCCTAGACTTTTCACTAATAAAACAAACCCATTTCAGTATGTGTAGCATGTCACCAAAATTCTTTCTATTTTTATGGCATTTATTCTTCATCTTATATTCTTTACCATGCCTGGTACGTAGATGTATGTGATAGATGATTGTTGAGTGAATAAATGCATAAATGAATGAATGAATAAAATGATATCTCAACCTTTTCAACAATACATACTTTCCCTTTTACTTTGGTCTATTTTGTAGGCTTGAACAAAAGACATGTTTTAAAATAAAACAGACAAATTATATACCTTGAATTAAAAACCTTATCACATGAGCCTTTAAGAAATTATTAATCACAACATTTTCTTATATTTTTGGGATACTCTTTCAAATACATAGTTGGAGACCCTATGATTTCTACCCATCCAAAGACTGGACATTTGGGCATAGTTTTACATAACTGGCCTTCTGATGGCAGGTTAATGGATCAGGTGTTTCTTTCATATGCTTATCATACAGTATGATGATATAACTTTATTTTCACTAATAGTCATTCCTAGTTTTCCTAGTTTCATATATTCTAATCTGCACAATTTATGGTCTTTCGAGAGTTATCTGTACATGAAAGTTCCCCTCTAATCAGCGTGAAATCATCATGTATCTTTTCTAGCACTTGCACTGGAGAAAAAAGCCCTGGTTTGAGTACAATAGAGACAATAGCAAGGCTCAAAGGTTGAAGACAAAAGATTCTGCAGAAGTTAAAGGAAAAGCTGCCAAAGGCCATGACAGCTCTTTTTGTTATTTTCTGGGCTGTAATTTATGATATCAGTTTTCATTTTGAAAGTTCCCTAATTTTCTCCCACTTCAGTCTAAGATATAGCATGCATGAGTACTGAAGACAGACGGCCCCTCAAAATAATTCAGTCAGGTGGTATTTGTAATGAAACTGCAGGCTGTCACTTGGATTTCTTAGTACTTTTCGTCATAATCTTCTATCTTTAGCTACAGAAAACTGTTTGTAACAGTTCCCTAAACACAGTTCACCAAACTGGATGCAACAAATTATTTTTGGAATAAGGTATTCTCTCCAATTCCTAGTTATAAATGACTGCTATAGAAAATTTCAATTTCTGTATGGTCCAGCTCCTACATAGTTCTCTTGGAAAGATATCTCTTTATGCAGGCTCAGGTGTCCTTAGGAAGGGATAGAGGCCGTTATAGTTTCGTTTTTGGGTATTAAAACAAATGCTTTCACGCTTTTTGTATTGTTAAGTATGGGAATTCTCAGAAGGAGTGAAGGTGAGGAAATGTGTTCCCAATGAAAATAACTAGAAGATCCTGAAGAAAATCTTAAAACATCAGTCAGCTGTGGAAGCAATGAGGACTAGAAAAGTAAAATTTATGAAGAAGGAAGATATTTTATGGTGTGAACTAAGGATTCCCATCTCTCTGAAGTCATTCTAATCTTTAGTGTTGGTTTAAAATTGGAGTAGGCCAGACAGAGGGGCCTGTACATATGATTGAATTCCTCAAAGTCTCATAGGATTTAGGAACAAAAGACCCACTTAGGGAAGGATCCATTGAAATAAGAGAGAAGAGCTGAAAGTTCTCCAGGGAGTGGCAAAGTATCTGAAGATTTCTTGCCACTTTTCCAAGGGGGCAGTTGCTGATCTGGACGCTAATAGAGGCTGAGAATCCAGAGCCAGGTTCTGCTATAGGGCCACTAACTGGTGGCAGGATAACAAAATAGAACTTGGTTATTTTCCCTGCCTTTCAAATTCATAAGAATTTATAATAACAAAATATTCATTCTTTTGTGTCTAGCTTTTGCACACCTAGTGTTTTACAGATCCATTTATATGTAACCTCTATCAGTAGATTCTTCTTCTTAATATTATTGTGCAATATCACTTTGTATGAAAATACAATTTCTTTATTTTCCTGTTGTTGGACATTTGAATTGTTCCTAGGTTTTGGCTATTGTGAATAAAACTGCTCTCAGCATTATTATACATGTCCTTTTGTGGACATATGCACAGATTTATCTGAGTACATATCAAAGAGAGAGGAATTGCTGTATCACACAGTAGGCGGCATTTTATTTCAGTAGATAATGTCAAGGTGTTTTCAAAAATGGCTGTAAAAATGTTTCCCATCTCTAGCAATGTACGAGACTTAAATTTTCTCCACATCTCTACTGTCACTTAATATTGTCATTATTTTTTATTTAAACATTCTGGTGAGAATGTAATTATAATCTCAGTTTATATTTAATTTGCATTTCTGCGATGAGTAATAATAGTAATGATGTTACTATTAGCTTCATATCCTTTTCATATTCTTTTTGGGCATTTGAAAATTGTACATTATTAAGTACCTGTTCATTATTTTAAAGTTTGGTTTTTTTGTCTTTTCCTTATTGCTGTGTAGGATTGTATTATATATTATTCATATAAACCCCTTTCTTAAAGATTTATTATTTATTTATTTTTTAAATTTTTGGCCGCGTTGGGTCTTAGTTGTGGCATGCGGGATCTTTCGTTGTGGCACGTGGGCTCTTTGTTGTGGTGTGCGGGCTTCTCTCTAGTTGCGGTGTGTGGGTTTTCTCTTCTTTAGTTGTGGCGTTGCAGGCTCCAGAGTGCGTGGGCTCTGTAGTTTGCGGCACGCGGGCTCTAGTTGAGGTGCGTGAGCTCAGTAGTTGTGGCGCGGGGGCTTAGTTGCTGTGCTGCATGTGGGATCTTAGTTCCCCGACCAGGGATCGAACCCGCCTCCCCTGCATTGTAAGGTGGATTCTTTACCACTGGACCACCAGGGAAGTCCCATATTCCTCATACGAACCCTTTATCAGATACTTGTATTTTAATATCTTTCCCAGTCTGTGGTTTGCCTATTCACTGTTTAATCATGATTTTGAGGAAAAGAAGTTCTTAATTTTAATGAAATTTAGTTTATTATCTTTATATTTGCTGTTGTTCTTTCCTGTACAAAAAGTTTTGCCTGCACGCAGGTTATGTAGATATTTTCCCATGTTTTCTTCCAGAAGTTTGATTGTTTTAGTTTTATATTTAGGTCTAAGATCAAACTCAAATTAATTTTTGAGTATGGTATAAGTCTCAAGGTTCATAAGTTTTCCATGTGGTTAACGAGTCATTCTAGCGTAACTTATAGAGAAGGCCATCCTCTCCCCTACTAATCAGGTGACTAAATCAGGTTACTCTATGTGTGTGGATATATTTCTAGGTGTTCTTTTCTCAATTGATATATATGTCTAACATTGTGCAACTAACTCCTTAATTAATGTAACCTTACAATGTCTTGAAATTAGGATTGTAAGACATCTTATATCTGCATTTTTAAAGATTGACTTGGCTTTTCTAGGACTTTTGCATTTTCACATAAATTGTATGATCAGCTCATCAACCTAAAACACCAAAAACTTGCTGAGATGTTGACCACAACGGCATTATATTTATAGATCAATTTTGGGTTACTTGACATTTTAACAATATTGAGCCTTCATTGAACTCTCCAGTAATTTAAGAATTCTTTAGTTTCTCTAAACAATGTTTCATAATTTTCAGTATAGGAGTCTTTCACATCTTTTATTAGAATCATTTTAAGTATGTGTATTTTTGTAGTATTATAAATGATATTTTAAAATTTTCATTAACAAATGTTTGTTGCTGGTATATACAAATGCAATCAATTTTTTAAATATTAACTTTAGATTCAGCCAACTTCCTTAATCCATTTGTGAATTATAATGGTTTGTAGATTCTTTAGGTTTTCTGCATACTGAAATATCATCTTGGAATAAAAATACTCTTACTTTCCTTCTCCGTATTAGTTATGTATTACCTCAATAATGCTGTATAGAAAGCTGCCTTGAAACTCTCTTGCCTAATAATTATTTAGACTATGAGTTTGAAAATCAGAGATTTAGGCTTTTTTTTTCTCTCATCTTTGCTGAATTAGCTCACATGATGAGTTGGCTGGCTATTTGTGGAGGTGTGTAAGCTATCAGCTGGTGTGCTACTGTTCAGCTCCCTATGCTTCTCACATCCAACCAACAGAATAACTCGGGCAAATTGTCATGTGAAAGTAGAGGTACAAAGGAAAACAAGTTCAATTGTGTAAGCAATGTCTAAACCCCTTGCTTGTGACTTGTTTGCTAATAACCCACTGGACAAAGCATATTGCATATTGCATGGCTGATTGCAATGTTTAAGGCTGGGTGTACTCTCCTGCCCAGAATGGCTGAGAACCTGAAAGTTACATGCAAAAGGCACAGATATGAGGAATAGTGAAGAATTTGGGCCATTAATGTAACCTACCACATATTCCAAACCTGATAGTTTATATTATTTTTTCTTAGACTGGTTAGGTCATCTATACAATGTTGATAGAAGGATAGATAGTGGACATCCATGTCTAATTTCTATATACTGTGGGAAAGTATTCAGTATTGCATGATTGCATGTAATGTTAGCTGATAAGTTTTGTAAATGATTTTTTTCATTTTCTAAATTAAATGAAGTTTCTTTTAAATTCTAGAATGTATTAATCATGAAAAGGTATTGAATTTTATTGAGATAATTATGTGTCCCTTATTTTTTAATGTAGTGAATTACGTTTATTTTATTAATATTAGAATGTTAACTCTTTCACTCCTGGAATAAATACCACTTTCTCATGATGTTTTACCCTTTACCTATACAGACGGTATAGTTACAGGAATTTTTTTTTTGGGGGGGTCTATTCTCAAGAGAGATATTCACTTATAATTTTCCTTTCATGTAAGTTCCTTGTCAACATTTTAGATCTATGTTATTTTGGCCCAAAAATGGATTACAAAATATTCCCTCTTTTCCTATTCTATGAAAGAGTTTGTGTAAGGTTGTTATTACTTCTAACTTTATTATTTAGGGAAATCACCAGGGAGGTCATCTGGGCCTGAAACATTTTGGTAGGAAGCTAGGTAGTGTAGATTCAATTTTTTGACAGATATAGGACCATCCAATGTTCTGTCTTTTTGTGTGTCAGCTTTCTTTTATCATGATTTTCAAGGAATTTTTCCATTTTATCTCTTTTTTTGTGTTTATTAGTATAACTCTTTTTTAAGAGTCTATTAGTGATGTCCCTATTCTTATATTGAGTTTTGGTTTTTATTTGATCATGTAGCCAGGGGGTTATAAATTTTATTAATGTTTTCAGAGAACTAAATTTTGCTTTGATGAGATTTTTATTTTTATTTTGTATATAGAAATATGTATTTCTAATTTTTAGTTTTCTTCCACATATTTTTATTGTTTCTTCCTTCTAAATTCGTTGTTGTTCTGTTTCTAACTTCTTGAGTAGAAGCTTAGACCATTGACTTAAATCTTCATGAATTTTCGTATATGCATTTTGAGTAACACATTTATTTCTATCAGAGACTTAGGTTTGACTGTTTTTTCTAACTTTATTTTAAAATTTTCAAAGTTATAACAAAGTAATAAAACAAGAGCCAGTACTTCTACTACAGTTGACATATCCATATCTACCACCTAAAAATTATTAATAATTTATTCTACTCTCTTTATTACATCTATTTATATATGAATGTATTTATCATTGCAATTCTCTATTCGTTGATGTATCCATTTTGGTTCTGTCAAGTGTTTTACTTTTTAGTTATTTGCGTCTTTAAAGGGTATGCAGTTGGATTTTGCTTCTTTAATTTTTCTTACAACATCTGACTTTAAATCAGAGTTATCATACTCTTCATATAATTTAATTATTGATATGGTTGTTGGTCAAATCTACCATCTTGCTATTTATTTCATATTGGTCCCATCTGTTCTTTTTTCCACCTTTTCCTGCCTTCTTTTGGATTTAGAATTTTGTATTCCATTTTATTTCCATTATTAGTTTCTTAAATATATCTCTTTTATGTTTTTATTGTTTGTTCTAGGGTTTGTAATATGCATTGTTAATCTATCACAGCCTATATTAAAATAACGTTTTACTTCCTCATATGTAATTAAGAACCTTAGAGGAGAATATTTCCTTTTCCTCCCTCCCTTCCTTCCTGGAGAATAGTATTAGAAATCAAGATCTAAATGCTAGCCGTACTTGTTGCTATGGGGTACCATTACTTCTGGGACCTCTCAGCTAAAAAAAGCAAGCAAATCTGTGTGTTTATACTAATTCATGTATATATATATACACATACATATATATATATAAATGTCTCAGTATATAAATATCTTTATACTAAACTAAACATGAGTTCATTCTGATACCTTCAATTCTAATCCATTACTATACGGATCATTTGAGCCTACTCCTTCCTTATTTGTAAACTTCCTCTCCAGTAATGAGAAACTTGGCATTCACCATTCACCATCCATTTAGCTATTTGTTCAATTTCAGTATATAGGTATAGCTATTGGAATCATTAACCTTAACCTTCTGGGAAACAACTTAATGAACAGGAGTACAGGACTTATGTACAGTTTCTTTTGTCTTTATTTTTACAAATTTCACTCATTACCAGAGTTATTTAAGTGTTTTATTCCTGCACTCCATTAGGTAAGTTTGCTTTATACATTTGTAATACAGGTAGTTTTGTAACATTCTGCTTTCCATTTTGGGAGACCCTAATCTTTTAAATGATTTCTTTTTAATTTGCATGTAGTAAGTTTCACTCTTTGTGCTGTAACATGCTTTTTACAAATGTATAGAGTAATTACAGTCATTGCAGATATTATACAAATATATAGTATCATACAGCATAATTTCACAACCCTAAAATCCTCAGTGATTCACCTATCCATCCATCCTATCCCCTCTGAACTACTGATATTCACTGTTCTTTTAGTTTCTATATAGTTCTGCCATTTCCAAAATGTTATAATTTTAATCATACATTGTACAGCTTTTTCAGATTGACTTCTTTCACTTTGCATAATCCATTTAAAATTCATTCATGCCTTTTTTTATTTGATAGCTCATTTTAAATTGCTGAATAATATTCCATTGTATGCATATAGCACAGTGTGTTTTACCATTTTCCTGTGGAAGGATATCTTTATTACTTCCAGGGGTTTTTTTTGTGATTATGAATAAAGCTGCTATAAACATTTACATTTAGGTTTTTGTATAGACATAAGTTTTCACACCAATTATACCTGGGAGCATGATCACTGGATCATATAGTAAGACTATGTTGAGCTTTGTAAGAAACTGCTAAACTGTCTTCCAAAGTGGCTCTACTATTTGGCATTCCCACCAGTAATGATTAAGAGTTCTTGACACTTCTGCATCCTTGCCAGAAAATGGTAATGTCAGCTCCTAGGATTTTAGTCATTTATATAGGTGTGTAAGTGGTATCTCACTGTTATTTTAATTTGCAGTATCCTAGAGAAATAGGGAAATCTTTTCATATGCTTACTTGTCATCTTTATATCTTTTCTGGTGAGGTGTCTGTTTAGATCTTTTGTCCATTTTTAAACTGGGTTGTTTGTTTTATTACTGTTGTGTTTTATTACTTCATATATTCTGGGTAAAAATCCTTTATCAGATATGTGTTTCCCAAATATTTTCTCCCAGTCTATGGCTTTTCATTTTCTTAACAGTATCTTTTGCACAGAAGATTTTTTTTAACGTTTTTATTGGAGTATAATTGCTTTACAATGATGTGTTAGTTTCTGCTTTATAACAAAGTGAATCAGTTATACATATACATATATCCCCATATCCCCTCCCTCTTGCATCTCCCTCCCTCCCACCCCCCCTACCCACCGTTCTAGCTGGTCACAAAGCACCGAGCTGATCTCCCTGTGCTATGCGACTGCTTCCCACTAGCTATCAATTTTACATTTGGTAGTGTATATATGTCCATATATACACTACCACTCTCTCACTTTGTCCCAGCTTACCCTTCCCCCTCCCCGTGTCCTTAAAGGTCTGCGTCTTTATTCCCGTCTTGCCCCTAGGTTCTTCATGACCTTTTTTTTTTTTTCTTTTAGATTCATTATATGTGCATTAGCACACAGTATTTGTTTTTCTCTTTCTGACTTACTTCACTCTGTATGACAGACTCTAGGTCCATCCACCTCACTACAAATAACTCAATTTCGTTTCTCTTTATGGCTGAGTAATATTCCATTGTATATATGTGAGACATCTTCTTTCTCCATTCATCTGTCGATGGACACTTAGGTTGCTTCCACGTCCTGGCTATTGTAAATAGAACTGCAATGAATATTGTGGTACATGACTCTTTTTGAATTATGGTTTTCTCAGGGTATATGCCCAGTAGTGGGATTGCTGGGTCGTATGGTAGTTCTATTTTTAGTTTTTTAACGAACCTCCATACTGTTCTCCATAGTGGCTGTATCAATTTACATCCCCACCAACAGTGTATGAGGGTTCCCTTTTCTCCACACCCTCTCCAGCATTTATTGTTTGTAGATTTATTGATGATGGCCATTCTGACTGGTCTGACATGATATCTCATTGTAGTTTTGATTTGCATTTCTCTAATGATTAATGATGTTGAGCATTCTTTCATGTGTCTGTTGGCAATCTGTATATCTTCTTTGGAGAAATGTCTGTTTAGGTCTTCTGCCCATTTTTGGATTGGCTTGTTTGTGTTTTTGATATTGAGCTGTATGAGCTACTTGTAAATATTGGAGATTAATCCTTTGTCAGTTGCTTCATTTGCAAATATTTTCTCCCATTCTGAGGGTTGTCATTTCGTCTTGTTTATGGTTTCCTTTGCTGTGCAAAAGTTTTAAGTTTCATTAGGTCCCATTTGTTTATTTTTGTTTTTATTTCCATTTCTCTAGGAGGTGGGTCAAAAGGACCTTGCTGTGATTTATGTCATAGATTATTCTGCCTATGTTTTCGTCTAAGAGTTTGATAGTGTCTGGCTTTACATTTAGGTCTTTAATCCATTTTGAGTTTATTTTTGCTTAGGGTGTTAGGGAGTGTTCTAATTCCATTCTTTTACACGTAGCTGTCCAGTTTTCCCAGCACCACTTATTGAAGAGGCTGTCTTTTCTCCATTGTATATTCTTGCCTCCTTTATGAAAGATAAGGTGACCATCTGTGCGTGGGTTTATCTCTGGGCTTTCTATCCTGTTCCATTGATCTATATTTCTCTTTTTGTGCCAGTATCATACTGTCTTGATTACTGTAGCTTTGTAGTATAGTCTGAAGTTAGGGAGCCTGATTCCTCCAGCTCTGTTTTTCTTTCTCAAGATTGCTTTGGCTCCTGGGGGTCTTTTGTGTTTCCATACCAACTGTGAAATTTTTTGTTCTAGTTCTGTAAAAAACGCCAGTGGTAGTTTGACAGGGATTGCACTGAATCTGTAGATTGCTTTGGGTAGTATAGTCATTTTCACAATGTTGATTCTTCCAATCCAAGAAAATGGTATATCTCTCCATCTATTTGTATCATCTTTAATTTCTTTCATCAGTGTCTTATAATTTTCTGCATACAGGTCTTTTGCCTCCTTAGGTAGGTTTATTCCTAGGTATTTTATTCTTTTTGTTGCAGTGGTAAATGGGAGTGTTTCTCCCTTAATTTCACTTTCAGATTTTTCATCATTAGTGTATAGGAATGCAAGAGATTTCTGTGCATTAATTTTGTATCCTGCTACTTTACCAAATTCAGTGATTGGCTCTAGTAGTTATCTGGTAGCATCTTTAGGATTCTATATGTATAGTGTCATGTCGTCTGCAAACAGTGACAGCTTTACTTCTTCTTTTCCAATTTGGATTCCTTTTATTTCTTTTTCTTCTCTGATTGCTGTGGCTAAAACTTCCAAAACTATGTTGAATAACAGTGGTGAGAGTGGGCAACCTTGTCTTGTTCCTGATCTTAGTGGAAATGGTTTCAGTTTTTCACCATTGAGGACGATGTTGGCTGTGGGTTTGTCATATATGTCCTTTGTTGTGTTGAAGTAAGTTCCCTCTTTGCCTACTTCCTGGAGGGTTTTTTTTTTTTTTTATCATAAATGGGTGTTGAATTTTGTCGAAAGCTTTCTCTGCATCTGTTGAGATGATCATATGGTTTTTCTCCTTCAATTTGTTAATATGACGTATCACATTGATTGATTTGCATATATTGAAGAATCCTTGCATTCCTGGGATAAACCCCACTTGATCATGGTGTATGATCCTTTTAATGTGCTGTTGGATTCCGTTTGCTAGTATTTTGTTGAGGATTTTTGCATCTGTGTTCATCAGTGATATTGGCCCGTAGTTTTCTTTCTTTGTGACATCTTTGTCTGGTTTTGGTATCAGGGTGATGTTGGCCTCGTAGAATGAGTTTGGGAGTGTTCCTCCCTCTGCTGTATTTTGGAAGAGTTTGAGACGGATAGGTGTTAGCTCTTCTGTAAGAGTTTGATAGAATTCGCCTGTGGAGCCATCTGGTCCTGGACTTCTGTTTGTTGGAAGGTTTTTAATCACAGTTTCAATTTCAGTGCTTGTGATTGGTCTGTTCATATTTTCTATTTCTTCCTGGTTCAATCTCGGCAGGTTGTGCATTTCTAAGAATCTGTCCGTTTCTTCCAGGTTGTCCATTTTATTGGCATATAGTTGCTTGTAGTAATCTCTCATGATCCTTTGTATTTCTGCAGTGTCAGTTTTTACTTCCCCTTTTTCATTTCTAATTCTGTTGATTTGAGTCTTCTCCCTTTTTTTCTTGATGAGTCTGGCTAATGCTTTATCAATTTTGTTTGTCTTCTCAAAGAACCAGCTTTTAGTTTTATTGATCTTTGCTATCATCTCCTTCATTTCTTTTTCAATTATTTTGGATCTGATCTTTATGATTTCTTTCCTTTTCTAACTTTGGGGTTTTTTTGTTCTTCTTTCTCCAGTTGCTTTAGGTCTAAGGTTAGGTTGTTTATTTGATGTGTTTCTTGTTTCTTAAGGTAGGATTGTATTGCTATAAACTTCCCTATTAAAACTGCTTTTGCTGCATCCCATAGGTTTTGGGCTGTTGTGTTTTCATTGTCATTTGTTTCTAGGTATTTTTTTATTTCCTCTTTGATTTCTTCAGTGATCTGTTGGTTATTAAGTAGTGTATTGTTTAGCCTCCATGTGTTTGTATTTTTTACAGATTTTTTCCTGTAATTGATATCTAGTCTCATAGCATTGTGGTCAGAAAAGATACTCGATACAATTTCAATTTTCTTCAATTAACCAAGGCTTGACTTGTGACCCAAGATATGATCTATCCTGGAGAATGTTCCATGAGCACTTGAGAAGAAAGTGTATTCTGTTGTTTTTGGATGGAATGTCTGATAAATATCAATTAAGTCCATATTGTTTAATGTATCATTTAAAGTTTGTGTTTCCTTGTTTATTTTCATTTTGGATGATCTGTCCATTGGTGAAAGTGGGGTGTTACAGTCCCCTACTATGATTGTGTTACTGTCGATTTCCCCTTTTATGGCTGTTAGTATTTGCCTTATGTATTGAGGTGTTCCTATGTTGGGTGCATAAATATTTACAATTGTTATATCTTCTTTTTGGATTGATCCCTTGATCATTATGTAGTGTCCTTCTTTGTCTTTTGTACTAGTCTTTGTTTTAAAGTCTATTTTGTGTGATATGAGAATTGCTACTCCAGCTTTCTTTTGATTTCCATATGCATGGAATACCTTTTTCCATCCCCTCACTTTCAGTCTGTATGTGTCCCTAGGTCTGAAGTGGGTCTCTTGTAGACAGCATATGTAGGGTCTTGTTTTTGTATCCATTCAGCCAGTCTATGTCTTTTGGTTGGAGCATTTAATCCATTTACATTTAAGGTAATTATCAATATGTATGTTCCTATTACCATTTTCTTAATTGTTTTGGGTTTGTTACTTTAGGTCTTTTCCTTCTCTTGTGTTTCCTCCCTAGAGAAGTTCCTTTAGCATTTGTTGTAAATCTGGTTTGGTTGTGTTGAATTCTCTTAGCTTTTGCTTGTCTGTAAAGGTTTTAATTTCTCCGTCAAATCTGAATGAGGTCCTTTCTGGTAGAGTAATCTTGGTTGTAGGTTTTTCCCTTTCATCACTTTAAATATGTCCTGCCACTCCCTTCTGGCTTGCAGAGTTTCTGCTGAAAGATCAGCTGTTAACTTAATGGGGATTCCCTTGTATGTTATTTGTTGTTTTTCCCTTGCTGCTTTTAATATGTTTTCTTTGTATTTAATTTTTAATAGTTTGATTAATATGTGTCTTGGCATGTTTCTCCTTGGATTTATCCTGTATGGGACTCTCTGTGCTTCCTGGACTTAACTATTTCCTTTCCCATATTAGGGAAGTTTTCAACTATAATCTCTTCAAATATTTTCTCAGTTCCTTTCTTTTTCTCTTCTTCTTCTGGGACCCCTATAATTCGAATGTTGGTGCATTTAATAGTGTCCCAGAGGTCTCCGAGATGGTCCTCAGTTCTTTTCATTCTGTTTTCTTTATTCTGCTCTGCAGTAGTTATTTCCACTCTTTTATCTTCGGGGTCACTTATCCGTTCTTCTGCCTCAGTTATTCTGCTATTGATCCCTTCTAGAGCATTTTTAATTTCATTTATTGTGTTGTTCATGATTGTTTGTTTGCTCTTTAGTTCTTCGAGGGTCCTGTTAAACGTTTCTTTTATTTTCTCCACTCTATTTCCTAGATTTTGGATCATCTTTACTATCATTATTCTGAATTCTTTTTCAGTTAGACTGCATATTTCCTCTTCATTTGTTAGGTCTGGTGGGTTTTTACCTTGCTCCTTCATCTACTGTGTGTTTCTTTGTCTTCTCATTTTGCTTAGCTTATTGTGTTTGGGGTCTCCTTTTCACAGGCTGCAGGTTCGTAGTTCCCGTTGTTATTGGTGTCTGCCCGTAGTGGCTAAAGTTGGTTCAGTGGGTTGTGTAGACTTCCTGGTGGAGGGGACTAGTGCCTGTGTTCTGGTGGATGAGGCTGGATCTTGTGTTTCTGGTGGGCAGGTCCACATCTTGTGGTGTGTTTTGGGGTGTCTGTGACCTTATTATGATTTTAGACAGCCTCTCTGCTAATGGATGGGGTTTTGTTCCTGTCTTGCTAGTTGATTGGCGTAGGGTGTCCAGCATTGTAGCTTGCTGGTCATTGAGTGGAGCTGGGTCTTGGCATTGAGATGGAGATCTCTGGGAGATTTTCACCGTTTGATATTACATGGAGCTGGGAGGTCTCTCATGGACCAATGTCCTGAACTTGGCTCTCCCACCTCAGAGGCACAGCCCTGACGCCTGCCTGGAGCACCAAGAGCCTGTCATCCACACGGCTCAGAATAAAAGGGAGAAAAAAAGAAAGAAAGAAAGGAAAAGATAAAATAAAATAGTTATTAAAACAAAAAGTAATTAAGAAAAAATTTTAAAGTAATTAAAAAGAAAGAAAGAACAACCAAACCAAAAAACAAATCCACCAATGATAACAAGAGCTGAAAACTATACTAGAAAACAAACAAACAGAAAAAGCAGACAGACAGAACCCTAGGATAAATGGTAAAAGCAAAGCTATACAGACAAAATCACACACAGAAGCATATGCATACAAACTCACAAAAAGAGAAAAAGGGAAAAATATATATATATTTTTGCTGCCAAAGTCCACCTCCTCAATTTGGGATGATTCGTTGTCTATTCAGGTGTTCTACAGATGCAGGGTACATCAAGTTGACTGTGGAGATTTAATCCGGTGCTCCTGAGGCTGCTGGGAGAGATTTCCCTTTCTCTTCTTTGTTCGCACAGCTCCTGGGATTCAGCTTTGGATTTGGCCCTGCCTCTGACTGTAGGTCACCTGAGGGCATCTATTCTTCACTCAGACAGGACGGGGTTAAAGGAGCAGCTGCTTCGGGGGCTCTGTCTCACTCAGGCTGGGGGGCGGGAGGGGTACGGAGTGCAGGGCAAGCCTGCAGCGGCAGAGGCCTGTGTGACGTTGCACCAGCCTGAGGCGCGCCATGTGTTCTCTTGTGGAAGCTGTCCCTGGATCACAGGACCCTGGCAGTGGTGGGCTGCACAGGCTCCTGGGAGGGGAGGTATGGTGAGTGACCTGTGCTTGCACACAGGCTTCTTGGTGGCTGCAGCAGCAGCCTTAGCGTCTCATGCCCATCTCTGGGGTCTGTGCTGATAGCCACAGCTCGCGCCTGTCTCTGGAGCTCATTTAACTGGTGCTCTTAATCCTTTCTCCTTGCGCACCAGGAAACAAAGAGGCAAGAAAAAGTGTCTTGCCTTTTCGGCAGCTCCAGACTTTATCCCGGACTCCCTGCCGGCTAGCTGTGGCGCACTAGCCCCCTTCAGGCTGTGTTCACGCAGCCAACCCCAGTCCTCTCCCTGGGATCCTACCGAAGCCCGAGCCTCAGCTCCCAGCCCCCGCCCGTCCCGGCGGGTGAGCAGACAAGCCTCTCGGGCTGGTGAGTACTGCTCGGCACCGATCCTCTGTGCGGGAATCTCTCCGCTTTGCCCTCTGCACCCCTGTGGCTGTGCTCTCCTCCGTGGCTCCGAAGCTTCCCCCCTCTGCCACCCGCAGTCTCTGCCCGCAAAGGGGCTTCCTAGTGTGTGGAAACCTTTCCTCCTTCACAGCTCCCTCCCACTGGTGCAGGTCCTGTCCCTATTCTTTTGTCTCTGTTTTATCTTTTTTCTTTTGCCCTACCCAGGTACGTGGGGAGTTTCTTGCCTTTTGAGAGGTCTGAGGTCTTATCCCAGCGTGCAATAGGTGTTCTGTAGGAGTTGTTCCACATGTAGATGTATTTCTGGTGTATTTGTGGGGAGGAAGGTGATCTCCATGTCTTACTCCTCCGCCATCTTGAAGCCAGAAGATTTTTTTTAATTTTAATGAAGTCCAACTTAGCAATTTTTTTTTCATTGTGTCATGTTTTTGGTGTTGTATTTAAAAACTCATCACCAGATAAAAGGTCACCTAGATTTTCTCATATTTATTTTTCTACAAGTTTTACAGTTTTGTATTTTACGTTTATACTTATGATTCATTTTGTGAAATGTTGTGCGGTCTGTATTTAGGTTATTTTTTCCCACTAGAATATGTAATTATTCTAGCACCACTTATTAAAAAAACTACTTTTTTCTCTCTTGAATTGCCTTTGCTCCTTTGTCAGAGATCAGTTGCATGTATCTGTATGAGTCTATTTCTGGGCTTTCTATTCTGTTCCACTGACCTAAATGTCTATTCTTTGTCAGTACCACAGTGTCTTGATTACTGTAGCCTAAGAGTTAGTCTTGAATTTCGGTACCTTTTCGTATAAACTTTAGTGCTGGTTTGTCAACATGTATGAAAAAACTTACTGGCTTTTTGATTGAGGTTGCACTGAATCTATAGATCAAGTTGGGAATAACTGATATTTTAACAATATTAAATCTTTCATTCTATGAACATGGATATTCTCTCCATTTATTTAGATCTTTGATTTCTTTCATCACAGTTTTATAGTTTTTCACGTATAGATACTTCACGTATTTTGTGAAATTTATACCTAATATTTAATTTTTGTGCTATTGTAAATGATATTTCATTAGATTTTTTTGATGTTCCAATTGCTCATTGCTGGTATGTAGAAAAGCAGTTAACTTTTTAATATTAATCTTGTGTTGTGCAAATTTGTTATACTCACTTATTAGTTCTCGGAGTTGGGTGTTTTTTCATTTGTTTATTTTCTACATAGACAGTTATGTCATCTGCAAAGAAAGAGGTTTATTTTTTACTTCTCAATCGATATAATTTTTATTTACTTTTATTCTTATTGGACTAGCCAGGACTTCAAGTATATTATTATGAGCATCATTGGTAAATATTGCTTTGTCATATGGCATTGATGAATTCTAGATGACTCTCATGCTAGTCTGTCTTATTCTTTTTGTTGATTATTTCCTTTTCAACAGTAGCTTAAATAAAACATCTTGATATTCTGTGTTTTATTTTACATTTTCCTTAAATACTGTACTGTTTTGATTTATAGATTTAGTTTTTTTCTCATTTTAGGTAAGCTTTTCATCAATATTTGAATGTATCTCCCATTGCATTTGATGAGTTTTCGGCTTCAGACACACCTATTTTCCTTAAGGCTATCTAAATTCCTTTTTAACAGATTCTCTCTGAGTGGCTTAATATCTTTGCCTACATCAGATGGAGTTATCTCAATCTTTTCCTCTATGAAAAGATCTCAGTTTCAATAGTGACTATGCTGTTCATTGCTGTTTCTAAATTTGTTTGTCAGTTTGGGATTATTGTTCTTTGGTGACTTTCTATGTTTTTGGAAATCTGCAATCTCAAATATAGTTTTTAATCTCATGTTTGAAATCTAATATTATTGAATCAAACTTAAATTGTTCTAGATTTTGAAGTGATTAGAAGTAACTTTGAATTCATAATGTTTTCTTCAGAGCTGGGCACTTCATCTACCTTTTGCATACTGTGTATACTATGTTCTTTTTTTTTTCTCCCTATTTCATACCTACAGAGCAGAATTTCTACACCAGTCTTTCTTTATATTGCTCATATTTTCACAACAGCTTTCATAATCTCTTTTCTCTGAAACAGTCTTGGTAATTTTTATTTCTCTTCTCTTCTTATTGGATATGAAACCATTTCCCCAAAATGAACACTATTTTATGAGTGGTTATTTTGTGTGATATGACCTTCTCTATAGCCTAATGGAGGTGGACTGTGGAGAAATGTTACGGAAAAAGTTGAGCCGAAATGGTAGTACTTATTTTTAGAAATTCTGTACCCTGTTCTTTTTTATAAGGTTTTGTTTAATGTCCTGTACCAGGGATTAGTTCATCTTGTTTGGGAGAAATATCCCATTATTGTGAGGGGGACATTTCAAGATCTAGATCATTCCACAGTTCTATGTTTAAATCTAAGGCTTTAGTTTCACCAAGAAGACACAGTCCCATAGTTTACTTCCCCCCTTTTATTTCCCTCCCTCTCTAGTAACTATTTCTTCATGCTATTACATTAAGCATATAAAAAAGACTGGTTTGGTGAAAATGACACTTGATTGTGAAACCAGAGTTCTGATTTGAAGATCTGATTTTGACTCACACCATGGGACGTATAGCAAATTTTATTCTTTCCTTAAAAATGTTTGCACAGGAAGGTGGTAATTGTAAAGTGATTTAAACAATATGATTTCCACAGTTTATTTTTGTTTTACTATCCCATAAGTATGAATTCCTGAACTTCCTGAATCAATGGTTAAACATAAGTGTTGAAACTATAAAACTTTAGGTAGAAAATTACAAAAATTACATCTAAAATTCATATGTATTATCAATTGGATAGTAAAAATGTAGATATTTAGAGGTATCTAAATAGGTTTGCATACCCTGTAGCAGCCTTAAATATTAGCATTTTATTTATATGGATATGCAGATAAAATTAAGTGGCAAATTGAGGAATTAGTTGATAATTTAGTCTCTCATACTTTTACCTGAAATTTAGACAACAGACATTGGAGGAAATCATAATCTAAGAAAACCACTAAAGTTGCATTTTGAGACAAAGTTGATACCTACAAATAAGCAAATAGTGATTTTTGGTAGAATAACTGAACAGGTCAAACTATAATACCTCATACAGATAATTTTGCCGTGATTGACACCTGTACCTCTGTCTTAGAATTTTGCTTCATATTTAAAATGGATTTCTCTTTTGACTAGCGTGCACCTTTAGAGGGATGGGCACTGTGTTGTAAATTAATCCTTCATGCAGTTTCTTTTCATTTAACTTGAAAAATCTCCATATTACTTCACTTTTAGGAATAATAAAAAGACGGATTTTAGGGGGTTGCTTTTGCCATGTGGTAATGGCATTTTACAATATTCCCAGTATGATTATGTATGAGTGACTTAAGTGGAAGATTTATTACTAGGAATATTTTCCTTACTTAAAATACTCTTCTTACAGTGAAAGAGTAAGATATGGTTCTATTTGTAAACAACTGAAGCATAATATCTGCAATACATCATGTAAAGGTATAATCACTGTCAAAGTGCCAAGGTACCATCACAGAAAGTGACTGCTGTAATTGACAGAGATGGTGATCAGGCTCCAGAACCATTTGCTGATTGCATATTCATGATTCCACTTTGTAATATGCTACAGTTACGCTGTGAGTTATTCTAAATGGATGTTTTAACATCACTAGACTGACACTACGTAATCTGAAATTTAAAAGTCTGATCTTTAACACATCTCTTTCTTCTTTGTCTTGAATGTCTATCTCATGAAATGGGAACTTAGCTATTGGCCTGAATAAGAGGTTGCATGTTTATGCCATTGCCACAGTGCAGTCAGATGAATTCAGCCCTTTTTGAATTCAGTCCTTAAACTCTATCTTTTTACAACTTTAAACGTTGCCAATCAGTTAAAACTAACTTCTAAATGCAATGGTTTTCTTGTCAGCCCTTTTACATGGCCAATTGTTTAGTCTCTCACTTAGAGATACTTATATAGCTACAGACAATATTTAAACATTATTCCCCCGGTGGAGTCATTTGTAGTCTTTTCAATCTGTGTGTCATGTGGCATTTTCCCCCCATGCTGACAAATTGATTTTGGAATGTAGTGAGAAAAATCTATATAGTATCCTCAAATAATATAGAATGTTGATTTATAAAATTTAAGTATATCTGCTTTCACATGGAAATTAAATGCAAATAGTCTATATAGAGAATAAAATATGATTTGTCCCAATATTGAACTTTTGGTTTAATTTCTTTTCCTCATTTTAGTAGGAAAAGCTGACTATATTTATGAAGAGATCTATAAATTGTACCAAAACCTTTTTACTAGGCTGAAGTAGAGGCTAAGAAGAAATGTAGAAAGCCAAGAAAGCATTCAAAGAAAGGAGAACTAAATCCCTTTTGAAAAAATTAGGGTATATTCAAAATTTATTCGTGTTATTGATTTAATGTAAAACAAGGAAGTCAAGACTGATAAATAGATTTTTAAAGAAGAAGGAATTAGAATAGACACATATTTCTATTAGTTTCAAATTTTGATGTAGTATTTTTTCAATGTTTTGATTTTCTAAGTAAGAATCTACATATAAATAATACTTTAGTTTTTTAAATAAATATTTTGTTAAAGTGCGGTTAGATATATAAAAGTATGTAAATATAAATATATATAAATCAAGAGTGCATGGCTCAGTGAATCTTTATAAAAAGCACACAGCTATAACACTTTGGATTTTAAAATTATTTTATAAAAATTCTCTAACTTTCAAGAAGCTAAGGATACAGGAATATTCTAAGTATGCCTTTTCCAAACTACTTTCCTTAACATGAGAGTCAAGGAGTAATTGAATAAGACTAAAATTATCTCCAGGGTAATTTTAGAGTAGAAATAATGATAGCTCTCTAGGTCATTTTTCTGTAAGAGACCTGGATTTAAACCAAGCCAATAGGCTTGTCTGTCTGGCAGTTTGGCAAAACCATGTTGGTAGAAGCAATTATGGGTGAGTCATGCTAATCGTAATGAAACTCAAGGGATAATCCTGGAACCCAAATTATAGTTTAATTTCTACAGTTACAATTAATCTCTATAATTAGTTAGACATGGCACATTTTAATGTTCATATTTTTCCTTCATAGCTTTATGCAAATGCTGCCTTCTAATCTTTATATGCCATATGCACCTGAAGACTGCCATAATTATTTCAAAAACCATGAACTCCATTCTCTATTGGAAGGAGTATTTCTAAAAAGTTATTTGAATCAGAGAAAAATACTTAGGAAAATTCCTCTTAAAGTACAAGTTAATACCATTAGAAGATTTCATGTACATTTCTTTTTTCATCTAAGACCTATTGTCATGTGTTACTCATTTATTAATCCAAGAATCATTTACTACATGCCCTTTATATGGCTAGCGTTGTTTCAGGAACTAAAAGTTTTTTAAAAAAATGATGACAGAGTAACACCTATCCTTCTGAAACTATTCCAAAAAATTGCAGAGGAGGGAACATTTCTAAACTCATTCTATGAAGCCATCATCACCCTGATATCAAAACCTGACAAAGATATCACAAAAAAGGAAAATTACAGGCCAATTTTACTGATGAACGTAGATGCAAAAATTCTCAACAAAACCAAGTCCAACAATACATTAAAAGGATCATACACCTAGATCAACTGAGATGTATCCTAGAGATGTGAAGATTTTTCTATATCTGCAAATCAATCAATGTGATACACCACATTAACAAAATGAAGAATAAAAACCATTTGGTCATCACAATAGGTTCAGAAAAAGCTTTTGACAAAATTCAGCACCCATTTATGATAAAAACTCTCCAGAAAGTGGGCATAGAGGGAACATACCTCAACATAATAAAGGCCATATATCACAAACCCACAGCTAACATCATACTCAATGGTGAAAACCTGAAAGCATTCCAAGATTAGGAACAAAACAAGGATGCCCACTGTCACCAATTTTATTCAACATAGTTTTGCAAGTCCTAGCCACAGCAATCAGAGAAGAAAAACAAATAAAAGGAATCCAAATTGAAAAGGAAGAAGTAAAACTGTTACTGTTGGCAGATGACATGATACTATACATAGAAAATCCTAAAGACACCACTAGAAAACTATTAGAGCTCATCAATGATTTTGGAAAAGTTGCTGGATACAAAATTAATATACAGAAATCTATTCCATTCTATACACTTACAATGAAATAGCAGATAAAGAAATTAAGGAAATAATCCCATTTACCATCATATCAAAAAGAATAAAATACTTATGAATAAACCTATCTAAGAAGGCAAAAGACCTGTACTCAGAAAACTGTAAGACACTGATGAAAGAAATTAAAGATGACACAAACAAATGGAAAGATTCTTAGACTGGAAGAATCAATATTGTTAAAATGACCATACTACCCAAGGAAATCTAGAGATTTAATGCAATCCCTATCAAAATACCAATGATGGTTTTCAGAGAACTAGAACAAATAATTTTAAAATTTGTATGGAAATGCACACAAAAAAACCCTCGAATAGCCAAAACAATCTTGAGAAAGAAGAACAGAGTTGGAGGAATCTGGCTCCCTGACTTCAGACTATAGTACAAAGCTATAGTCATCAAAACGGTATGATACTGGTACAAAAAGAGACACATAGAACGATGGAACAGGAAAGAAAGCCCAGAAATAAACCCATGCACTTATGCTCAATTTATCTATGACAAAGGAGGCAAGAATATACAATGTAGAAAAGACAGTCTCTTCAATAAGTGGTGCTGGGAAAACTGGGCAGCTACATGTAAAAGAATGAAATTAGAACATTCTGTAACACCATATGCAAAATAAAACTCAAAACGGATTAAAGACCTAAATGTAAGACCAGATACTATAAAACTCCTAGAGGAAAAGATAAGCAGAACGATCTTTGACATAAATTGAAGCAACATTTTTTTGGATCCCTCCCCTAAAGTAAAGGGAATAAAAGTAAAAACAAACAAATGGGACCTAATTAAAGTTAAAAGCTTTTGCACAGCAAAGGAAACCATCAACAAAATGGAAAGATAACCTACTGAATGGGAGAAAATATTTGCAAATTGTGTGACCGATAAGTGATTAATATCCAACATATATAAACAGTTCACACAACTTAATGTCAAAAAAACAAGCAATCTGATTAAAAAATGGGCAGAAGAACAGAATAGACATTTTTCCAAAGAGGAAAGGCATATGAAAAGATGCTCAACATTGCTAATCATCAGGGAAATGCAAATCAAAACCACGATGAGACATCACCTCACACCTGTCAGAATGGCTATCATCAAAAAGAACACAAATAACAAATGTTGGCAAGGATTTGGAGAAAAGGGAACCCTAGTACACTGTTGGTGGGGATGTCAATTGGTGCAGCCACTGTGGAAAGTAGTATGGAGGTTTCTCAAAAAACTAAAAATAGAACTACCATATAACCTAGCAATTCCACTCCTGAGTATATATCTGAAAAAAACAAAAACACTAATTCAAAAAGATACAGTACACCCCAATGTTCATAGCAGCATTATTTACAATTGCCAAGATATGGAAGCAACCCAAGTGTCCATCAACAAATAAATGGATAAAGAAGATGTGATACACACACACACACACACACACACACACACACACACACAATAAAATACAAATCAGCCATAAAAAAGAATGAAATTTTGCCATTTGTAACAACACGGTTGGACTTGGAGGGCATTATGCTAAGTGAAGTAAATCATATAGAGAAAGATAAATGCGATATGATATCATTTATATGTGGAATCTGAAAAATACAACAAACTAGTGAATATAACATAAGAGAAGGAGACTCACAGATATAGAGAAACTAGTGGTTACAAGTGGGAAGGGGGGAGAGGGGCAATATAAGGGTGTGGGAGTGGGAGGTACAAACTATTGGGTGTAATATAGGCTCAAGGATGTATTGTATAACATGGGGAGTATAGCCAATGTTTTGTAGTAACTGTAAATGGAAAGTAACCTTTAAAATTGTATAAAAATAAAATATTTTAAAAAATGATAACAGATAACTTGACCTTAAAGAGCTTTCAGTCTCTGCAAATGTGTTATAGCAGGGTCCTCAACCCCCAGGCCCTGAACTGGTACCAGACCACAGCCTATTAGGAACCGGGCCACACAGCAGGAGGTGAGGGGCAGGCGAGGAGGAAAGCTTCATCTGCTGCTCCCCATCGCTCCCCATCGCTCCCCAGCGCTTGCATTACTGCCTGAACCAGCGCGCACATTACCACCTGAACACCCCTCCCTCGCAAAGGGAAAAAATTGTCTCCCACGAAACCAGTCCCTGGTGCCAAAAAGTTTGGGGACTGCTGTGTTATAGGGCAGTAGATCACAGATGTCTCCATTTATCTATCTACTCAACAAATAATTATTGAGTTCCCATTGTATGCCAGGAAAATTGCAGGCATTTTGGATGAAACATTTAAAAAATAGACAAACCTCTTGTCCTTTTAGAGCTTATATTCTGATGAAGGTGAATGGTGATAAACAAAGTATATAAGTAAGCACGTGGTCTGGTAGGCTGATCAACTTTTAGCTTCAGTTAATTATCTTACTATATACCAAGCCCTCAGGGTCTTCATATAGGCTGTGACTCCTATCTGATATTAATGTGGCTGATACTCTCACCTACTTCAAAGGTTTGTTCAGATGTTATCTTCTCAATGAGTCCTAGTCTAAGTCTCCATTTAAAGTTGCACCCACCCCTTCCCACTGTGGTAGAGCCAATTATGTTTTCCCAAAACATTTACTTTCACAACTTTAGAAAACTATACACATTTATCCATTCACATGTGCCTCTTTGTGGGAGAAATAAACATTCTTGTCCCAGTGACCTTGACTTTGGCCAGGTGTCTCACTTTGGCAAATAGAATAGGAAAATCCATAATGTATTATCACATTCTAGGAGAATCTTTTATATCCACTAAAATATTCAGCTTCTACACTTTCTCCCTCTGCCATTAGTATTGTATTTAAGCCTGGAAATAAATTCTGAAATAAAGAAAATAATTGGAGAAAAACTATAACAAATTACAGATGTTGTGATCTAATGAAATATGAGAGAGAATTAAAACTTTACTCTTGTAAGCCATATGGTTTACTACAATATAAAGTAGTGTAAGTTGACTGATACAGAAAGTTGTAACTAGAAGTGAGGTTCTGGCATAAGAAAAATTCTACGATACATTGGACCAAATGCAGGTCATGAGGAAGCTCTTGTTGAAGGTTCAAAAGGTGGCACCCATGCTATCCAGTAACAGAACACTTGGAAATTTCCACCTATTATAATTTAGAAGGTAGGTAATAATTTGATGAATGTAGGGCTTTAGGTGGTTGCTATCAGCTCATCTGATAGGATGTTTCAAGACAGAGATATATTCAGAAAAGAATTGATGGGTAGGCAAACATGATGAAAGGGGAAAAAGAATCCTAAAATTTCCAGGACTACAGCTTGAAAAGATGCATATCTCATAACCAACAGGTAAGAAAAAAATGAGAAATGCTTTGAGCAACTAAGACAAATTGACTCAACATTGAAGTAAAGATCAAATTAAGAGCATGCCAGTCTTCTTCTTTGCTATAACTTCTGAATAAATTAAGGTAACCCATGATAAATCTTTTCAGTTAATTAAAATGGCTTAGTGAAAAAATAATGGTGAGATTCTTTCATAGTATCCTGATAGATTAAAGATAATGGGAATGAATTTTATAGAGTAGTGTATGTCTCAAAATTAATTTGGGGTGTGGCTAACAGCATGTAGAAATAATTACCATCAAATAGGTAAAAAGCTAAAGAATGTTTCAGTGAGTTTTACTACCAAATGAACCATTAGCTTAAAATTAAATTATTGCCAAATATGAAAATAACCCTGGATGCCTAACCAGATTGAAAATTTGTTCAGCCCAATGCAGTGTATATCGTCCTCTTCAGATGTGGCCAAGTAGCATAATGAAAAAGAAATTTTTCCAGAGGATAGAGGAAAGATTCAAGGAGAACAATAGATGCAGGAGTTCATCCAAGGGAGCAAAACTATTCTTTCCCAAAAAAATCCCTACCTCCAGCATACCAGGTTCTTGCAATATCTATCTTGAAGGATTTCATAATTTTTACATACCAGTGATGGCAATGTGCCTCTCATCCTTACTTTTTTTCAAAGAAAGTGTTTGTTGTCATAATCATGTCCTTGTTTCTCCGTTATATGTTGGGGAGGGGGAGAAAACTTTTCATTTTATTCATCTGTCTCTGAACCAAGAAAAGGCATATTCAAAACTTACATAGAAACTATATTAAAATTGTGGACATTAAGGCTGATGCTGTAGCTAGATAAGATTTTCAAGATATCTTTACTGGAGACAGAGTGAATGACTGAATGCAGAAGAGAAGAAACTTAATATCTGCGACCAAGAAGATAGATTCTAGTATATTAGTGTCCTAGATTAGGCTATGAATGAGTATTTCTCCGATTATATACACACGTACTGTAGGAGGATTGCTTTTATGTTCCTCCACTTGCTTCAAAAATGGCATTCCTTCTGTCTGGATACTGGAATGAGCAAGACATGTGGAGCAGAGCCAGAGCTGGCCCACTACTGCTACAGATCATATGTAACATGAGTTAGAAATATTTTTTCTGTTGCAAACTGTTGAGTTTATAAAAGTTGTTTGTTATAACAGTAAGATCTAGCACATCACTTCCCAATTCCTAATTCAACCTTCACAATTCTTCTTAACTTGATATTCATCTTATTTTATATTATTTCTTATTGATTTTAAGTTTACCTGATATTTATTACTTTTGAACATGCAATATAACTTACCTATTTATAATGATTGTTGTTAATTTTATACCTATTTTCAACAGATATAAGCCATGAGATGTCAGGAAACTTTGTCCATCTTTTTCAATGATGTATCTGAAACATTAAGAGGAAATATGCACTCCATAAATATTTGTAGAATGAATGAATCATGCTTTCTTAAAACTTGTGGCAAATAAATGCAAAGGCAAAAAGTAAATTTAAAATCAGGCTCATCTTACAGAGGTAGCTTCTATTAAAAATTAGAATATGATCATATAGTAATTAAATATTACTTACAAATCAATAATCAATATTATTGGTTTATTATTACAGAACATATATCAATGGAACAGAATAAAGAACCCCCAAATAGACCCATATAAAGATGACCAACTGATTTTTTTTTATTGGGGTATAGTTGTTTTACAGTGTTAGTTTCTACTGTACAGTGAAGTGGAGTTCCCTGTGCTATACAGCAGGTTCTCATTAGCTATTTATTTTATACATATTAGTGTATGTATGTATGTCAATCCTAATCTCCCAATTCATCCCACCCCCCTCCCTTCCCTTCTTGGTGTCCATATGACCAACTGATTTTTGAAAAAGGTACAAAGGCAACTAAATGGAGGAATATTGCATTTTCAACAAATGGTGCTGGGAAAATTGAACATCCATAGGGAAAGAGAAGAAAGAAAGAAAGAGAGAAGTGGAGGGAGAGGGAGGGAGGGAGGAGAGGAAGAAAGGAAGCAAGAGATGGAGGAAAGGAAAAGGAAACAAAAGGAAAGGAAAATAAATCCTTGGCCTAATCCTTGCAATTTATACAAAAAAATAACTCAGAATGAATCACAGATTTAAGTATAAAATATGAAACTATACAATATTTAGAAAAACTAGAAAACTTTCAGGTTCTAGGGCTAGGCAAAGAGCTCTTAAACTTGATACCAAAGCATTACCCACAAAAGGAAAAATTAATAAATTAGATCTCATCAAAATTTAAAGCTTTTGTTCTGCCAGGCGCCCTGTTAAGAGGATACATAGCACAAGCTACAGACTGAAAAAAGATATCTGCAAACCACGTATTGAAAAAAAACCTAGAGTATATAAAAAAAACTCTCAAAACTCAGCAGTAAAAAAGCACTCCAAATAGAAAATGGGCAAAAGTCATAAACAGATATTTTGTTGAAGATAAAGGGATGGCAAATAAGCATTTAAAGGGATGTTCAACATTACCATTAGCCAAATGCATATTAAAACCACAATGGCATAGCTCTACACACCTCGTGTTACACACTGTTAGAGTACCTTACATTTATTATTATAGAGCTGAAATTCATTCACTCGCTAATAAATGATTTTTGAGTGCTACTTCACATATGCCAGACATTATTCTAGGTGGTGGATGGTATCTAGAATAATGAACAAAATCACTCTCTTTATTGAGCTTGTCTTCTGTTTTTGGAGAGAGAAAAACAATAAGCAGATAATATAATCTCAGGTAGTGCTAGTTGTTAAGAAGAAAAACAAACAGGGCAGTTGGATAGAGTTAGGGCAATTGGAATAGGGATTATTGTAGGTAGATATATTACACAAGGCTTATTTAAGGAGGTATTATTCAGAGACATAAATAAAGTTGTGTTAGTTTTCTATTATTGCTATAACAAATTACTATAAATTTAGTGGCTTAGAACAATAGATGATTATTATCTTACAGTTCTGTAGGTCAGATGTCTGACATGGGTCTCATTGGGCTAAAATCAAGGTGTCCGCAGAGCAGAATTACTCTGAAGGTCCTAGAGTCGACTTGACTTCCTTGCCTTTTCCAGATACTAGAAGCCACCCACATTTTTGATACATGGCTCCCTTCCTCCATCTTCAAAGCCAACAAGTCAAGTCTTATCACATCACATTTCTCTGATCTTCTTCCATCATCACATCTTTCTCTGATAAACTCTCCATCTCAAAGTCTTTAATCTTAATTACATCTTCAAAATCTCTTTTGCCATGTATGGTAACATTTGCACAGGGTCCAGGGATTAGGGCATGGTCATCTTTTGGGAGTGGGGTGCATTGTTTTGCCTACAACAGAAGTGAAGAAGTGTTATATGTAGTGATCTAGGGAAAGAACATGCAAAGAAGAGAAATTAGGCAAGTGCAAAGACACTGAAGTGGAAATGAGATTGATGTGTTGCGTTTGCAAGACCAGTATGTCTGCAGTGGAGGGAACAAGAGAACAATAATTGATGTCAGTGAATTGAGCAGGGTCCAGGAAAGGTAGGACCTCAAAGCCACGGTAATAGTGCATTTTAGTTTGATTATTATACAAAGTCACAAGAGGGTTTTGGGAAAGATGGTGGCATAATCTCTTCACTTTATTTCCTGTGTAGTCACCACTAGAATATGAGAAATTTGAGTGTAGGAACCATATCTGTCTCATTCACCAGTGTACCTCTAGCCTCACTTCAACCTATCTTCCTATGTTTTAATCCTTCCTCTTCTCCCTCCTTTCCTTCCTTCTTTCATTCATTTCTTCCACTCTATTTGAAATATGGGTGCTATGAATACTTGAAATCAAGTGCGTAGTGAAGTAGAGAATGCCAGTGATGTCTGTGGGATAGAAGCATGCTTATCTGAAAATAAGAAAAGATTCATCTTATTGCCAAGAAATCAGCTGTAGTCTGATAATGCCTCATGATGCATATCTTACCAGATTAAAGGTTATGACTTGGCCAGAAGAAGTACTGCAGAAACCGGATAGAGAAGATCCTTTGCTATTCTTTTGATCTACTACCATACAGTTTGTAAAATCCACACTTGAATTGATTGATTCCTGAGAATTTTCAGTTTTAAAATCAGATGGGGCTATACCCTGTAGCCCTTGTCAGGCTTGTCAAGACAATACACCAAATATGGGGACAAAGTTACTACTTATTCCTTCTAATTTCTCATAAGCTCTGTCAAATATAAAGTCTCACTCCATATTCAACTTATACTAATAGTCATTGGATGACTATTATATGCCAATTAGGCTAGGCTCTATCTGCACATATTTCATCTAATTTTCACATCAACCTAATTAATTAAGGAATTAAATCCCTATTTTTCCCATTGCAGAAAATCAGGTGTGAAAAGGTTAACAAAATAAGATGTACAAGTATGTGTATAATAAACTACTGTTTATCTAAGAAAGGGAAGGATGTAAATGTGTGTCTGCATATGAAGGGAGCATTCCATTTTTTTTAAGGGTGATAAACCAAAGCCAAACCAGAAATGGTTTTCTACTAGAGAGAAAATTGTTATATATTAGAGGAGAAATTGGTGGTTGGGCTTAAAAAGAAGTTAGACTTCTCTGAGTCTAATTGATTTGTAGATTCGACTCTGGAACAGTATAAATATTTTGCATAATTTTAAAACAAAATTAAGTGTATACAAGCAATCCATAAAATGAAAGCACAGTGAATTAAATAAGCCTATCTCTCAAGTTGCTGGCATCACCACACAGAGAGAAGTTATTTCAAATGACCTCATGATAGGATAATTTTGTACATCTTGAAAATAAAAATATAGAACAAAAATTCTTAAACACTTTCCAGTAATTATAGGTGGTAGTGGTAGTATTATTATTCTGAGACTATTGTGTGCGTAAGAAGGAATAAAATGAATGAATAATTATGTTATTTTGCTTGTTTCTTAGTTTTCTCAGCCTGGAAGAAAGGATATACAGGTTGATGAGATTAACTGAAAGTCTCTACTCCTGAATTTGAAATGGAATTATCAGTGTGAGCTCAGGTTTTAAAAAAGAAACAAGCAAAAAGTTACATATTAGCTCTGTCCAAGGAAAATCAGTGAGACCCAAGCCACTTTTGGCTTCTGGTAAGTGCTTAGTAAATGCAAGCTGTTACTCTCTGTTTTGAGTGTATTTACTAAAATATCTTACTGAGAAAGAGGAGCTAAGATTCAAGCATAACTGGCTTCTAGGAAAACATTATTTGTGCTTAAACTCTTTGAGTAAAAGTTCTCTAACACACAGTGCATTAACAATACCAGACAGAAACAGTAATAGAAATGGAAAGAATGGATTCTCCATTACCTGTCTCAGTCAGCTGGGGGGGTCAGTGGTGAGGTTTATTCATGAAGGTTTCAACATGAAGAAACGGTACTAGATATCAGGCAAGAAGTATCAGATTGGGGGAAGATTATAAAGAGTACTATATTATAGCACTTATCAAATTTTAATGTGTGTGAGTTACCTGAGGTTCCAATGAAAATCATAATTACAAAAGTGAAGAAGAGCCTGATATTCTGCATGTCTAACAAACTCATAGGTGATAATGCTGACCTTTAAATAGAAAGATTATATACCATACAAAGAAACATGAATTTTATCCAGGGTACCTTATGGAGATGTTACTGAATTCGTATGGGCAAGATTTGTATTTAAAAAAAATTTTTTTCATCACTCTGGAGGATGACTTTCCTAACTTCCATACAGAAATGTGTAAAACCAAATAAAATATTAGATTTTGAAATATTCATTGCTAATATACATTAGTTATTAGTTATTATTAGCTAGGCTAGTCATTCTTCCTGCATAGTGAATCTTTTAAACATCTTCTGAAAAATAAATGAGATAGGCACTCGATTATAACTGAAATTTCATAATTTTCAAATTGATTCACACCTTTGTATGTTTTTTTTTGTTGTTGCCAGTAAGCATGATTGGATGATTCTCTGCATTGATAGAGGCCTAGTATTTGTTATCCAAATGGGACAAATTTAGGCTTTTGAAGGAAAAGAAGACCGTTGTGCCTGCCAAAATGGCTTAAACATAGCAAGCAGAGACTTAACCACTCAGCAGGGTCTCCATCCAATAACTCTGCCTGCTGGATGTGTGTGTGTCCTGCACTTTAAAGGAGCCAAATTTGAACAAGGGCCCTTGAGATTCATAATCAGTAACTCCTTCAGCCTTTACAAAGCTATGCACCATTTGGTTCAAAAGCATAGCAGTAGCACAGTTGTAACAGAACAGGATGCTTCTTTTCCTCAAAAGATGTTAAGTCAAAGAAATGTGTATTAATTATTATTGGCAAACATATAGGGCCTCTCATTAAGACCTAAAAGGAACATTGGATATATATTACTGCTGCCATTTACAAATTAGTCACTTGAAGTGCAGATGAAAATATTTGCTCCAAATCATAGATGTTAACATGGAGGGTTGCATACAAAAAATTACTCTTTACACTTCCAAAAATCTACCTTCTTTGAGGATAGGAGTAACACTTTGATTTCTCCTGTGATACAAATTTTTAATTCCAAATGCTTAATGAATATTTCTTCTTCAATGTCTCTTCAACACACTCATGTTCTCATGCTTTCATGACTTGAATTTGACTTGTTAAACTTCTCATTACACAAAACCAAACATGTTCCCCTTTTTTCACATTCTTCCTGATTGTAACATAAAGTGCATCCAGCTACCCAAAGCCAGAAAACTCACAGTATCCCTGACCTGCAAATGTATGGATCTGATCTTAACTGGCATATAAATTGGAAAACTGAATTAATGCATATACCTCCACACAGTTTCTACGTTGAACTCTGGATGACGTAAGTGGGGGACTGATCAGAATAGCAGGGCAAATTTTTTAAAACAGAAGTGATTTTTGAAATGTAGCCCACAGAGTTGAGTTGGACGTTGTAGCCTGAACCTAACCATGTCAAGTGCCTGCAGAAATATCAACATTATCCTCTGAATTTAAACAGGACCCAGACTCTTATATTATTCAGAAAGTCTAGGATACAATTCAAAATTACTTAGCATACAGAAAATCATGAAAATCTCAACCTAAATAGCAAAAAATAATCAACAGATGCCAAGGACAATATTATACATATGTTGGAATTATCTAACAAAGACATTAAAGCAGCTATTTTTAAAATGCTGAGTGAGCAACCATGAACACCCTTGAAACATTTAAAATAAAACATGTAACAGCAAAAATATAGAAGATATAAAGAAGAACCAAATGGAAAGTCACTAACTAAAAAAATATACAACCAAAAATTTTTTAAATCTCATTAGAAGGATTCAATAGCAAAATGAAGATGATAGTCTGTGACTTTAAAGATAGATTAATAAAAATTATCCAATCTAAACAAGAGAGAAAAATAGTGATCTTTAAAAATGAACAGAGTCTCAGGGAACTGTTGAGCAATAATAATAAGACTAAAATTTGTGCCATCAGCGTGCCAGAAGGAGAGAAAAAGAGTATTATGCTAAAAATCTTTTGAAGAATAATAGCTGAAAACTTCCCAAATGTGGCAAAAGCCTATACATTCATTCGGCTGAGAGAACCCTAAACAGGATAAATCCAAAGAAATTCATTCCTGGACATATCATTATCAAAATATTGAAGACACACAATGAAGAAAAGTATCTTTAAAGCATCCAGAAAAATGACATAGTACCAACAGGGGAACAATGATTCAAATAACAACAGATATCTCAGGGAGACTAAAAGGAAGTGGTACAAAGTTTTTAAAGTATTGGAAGAAAAGGACTGTTATGCCATAATTTTATATCCAGTGAAATATCCTTCAGGAATGAAGGTGAAATAATATTCTCATATGAAGGACAACTAAGATAAGTTGTAGTTATTACACCTGTTCAAAAACAATTGATAAAGGAAAATCTTTAGACAGTAGGGAAATGATACCAGAAGGACACATGGAAAATCAGGAATGAAGAGCAACAGAATAAAAAAAAATAACCAGATAAATTTAATAACGTATTTTCCTTTTGAGTTCTTTAAATTCATTTGACAGTTGAAAGCAAAATGTATAGCCTTATCTGATGGGGCTTTCCACATATGTAGTCATAACATATACGACAAGTACACCATTATGTGGAAAGGGCAAGGGAATTTATTTGGTGCTAAGCATCTACATACCAATTGAAGTGGTATAATATGGATTCTAATTAGATTGTGAAAGCTAAGTATGCATTTAAAATTCCTAGAGAAACAATAAAGGAGACAAATAGAATGGGGGAGAGGAGGCAGAAGGCATCATTTCTATCTGTAACATTTTATTATAAGTAAAGTAAATATGGCAAAATATTAACATGTATTATACCTTGGTAGTGGGTACATGGGTGCCTATAATCCCCTGTAGTTTTTTATGCTTAAAATATCTTATAATACATATTAATTTAAAAATAAATTCAGAAAGGAGTTATATGATTATTTTCCAGTGTGAAATCAAGATGAAATTGTCACTTTACTTAAAATATTAAAGGATCTGGTTCTAGAAATAGCATATAGACTGTTAGCTTGCAGTTGTAAAATTCAGCCTGTTAGATGTTCATTTCTTCTAAAATAAAAAGCATTAACATTTTTCTGATTATAAATATAATACACATCTATCGTAGGAAAAATGAATATACCAGAAAAGTATAAAGAAGAAAACAGTCAATTATCAAATCTAGTCCTACCATCTAAAAAAGTGTAAATCTCATTTTATACTTTAGCAAATTTTCTTCCAGAGTTTTTTCAATATTTGCTTATATAATTGTATCACTGTAATAAGCATTTTTGTGTTTGCGGTTGTAGCTCAACTTTTAAGTCAATTCTTATCCTTTCCTCCATAATTTAAATTATTTGTAATCAAGAAATAAAAAGAGATCAGATGTTACAAAAAATAGGAATCATGGATTGATTTTAGGTGGCAAATTTTAATTTCCAAAATTATAATTTATGTAAAGAAACTTCTCTTTCAAAGCCACAGAATCTTAAATAACATATGAATCATTTGAAATCTTACCTAGGCAATGTTTGATATCCTGTGCTCTTGGCTATCAAATTAATCCACGACTTCCTTCACATCAAAGTTTGGGGCATTTAAGTGACAGCCCATCAACTTTCAACAGTGTTTCGAGTACTTTCTGCCTTGGAGATACTTTTTTAAATGTGAAGCTTGAATATACACTGGAAACCTACTTTTTTTGCCAAACAAGAAGTATGACCTTTAAATTTCAGCAAAATAAATCACACATAGTATTACAGAGAGTATTTTTCTATTAACAAAAGTATGTAAGAAGTTGTGTACTTCTCCAAGTTCTTTCCTTCGGGCCTCTATACCATTAAATGGTTACAATATTTAAAAATAAAGTTGTCATCACCACTGGACAAGAAAAAATGAAGAAGGGGTAAACACATCAGATGAACTTTAAATGGGCCCTATATCATGAAAAGAACACGCTCCTTTCTGGAAATCCATCACAAATAAAGAATTCTTAAACAAACTAGAGAAGCAGTAACTGCAGTAGAAAGAGAATTTACCATAGTGGATAACTGCGTATCTTCTGAAGGCAGAATGCTTAGGATAGAATAAGGGTTGAGTAATTAAATAGTTGTAATTTTGCATGAGTTAGTTAAACTCTGAGTCTTTATTTCCTTTTCTGTAAAGTGGGGATACATCTTAGATTATGTTCAGAATTAAATAAGTTAATATACATAAATACACATAATGTACATAAACTTTTAGGACAGCATCTGGCTAGAGTAAGCATTATGTAATGTTTGGTGGTGGTGGTAGTACTAGTAGTTGTAATATATGGAATTTGGACATTAGAATCAGACACACACAGTCACAAATCCTTGCTCTTCTGTATACTAGTGTGAGCTCCTCAGAACATTTTGTAACCACTCTGAACCTGTTTTCCTAACCTTTTTTTTTTTACAGACATGTATCTATTTTTTTTCAAATTCTTTTCCCACTTAGGTTGTTACATCATATTGAGCAGAGTTCCCTGTGCTATACAGTAGGTCCTTGCTGGTTATCCATTTTAAATATAGCAGTGTATACGTGTCAATCCCAAACTCCCTAACTATCTCTCCCTTCATTATCTAAGTCTGTGAGTCTGTTTCTGTTTTGTAAATAAGTTCATTTGTATCACATTTTTTTAGATTCCACATATAAGCAATATCATATGATATTTCTCTTTCTCTGTCTGACTTACTTCACTCAGTAGGACAATCTCTAGGTCCATCCACGTGGCTGCGAATGGCGTTATTTCATTCTTTTTAATGACTGAGTAATATTCCATTGTATATATGTACCACATCTTCTTTATCCGTTCCTCTGTCAATGGACATTTAGGTTTTTTCCATGCCTTGGCTATTGTAAGCAGTGCTGCAATGAACATTGGGGTGCATGTATCCTGTTGGACCATGTTTTTCTCTGGATATATGCCCAAGAGTGGGATTGCAGGATCAAAGGGTAGCTCTATTTTTAGTTTTCTAAGGAACCTCCATACTGTTCTCCATAGTGGTTGTACCACTTTACATTCCCATCAACAGTGTAGGAGGGTTCCCTTCTCTCCACACCCTCTCCAGCATTTACTGTTTGTGGATTTTTTGATGATGGCCATGCTGACTGGTGTGAAGTGATGCCTAATTGTAGTTTTGATTTGCATTTCTCTAATAATTAGTGATGATGAGCATCTTTTCATGTGCCTGTTGGCCACCTGTATGTCTTCTTTGGGGAAATGTCTATTTAGGTTTTCTGTCCATTTTTTGACTGGGCTGTTTGTTTTGATGATATTAAGCTGCATGAGCTGTTTCTAAATTCTGGGGACTAATCCTTTGTCGTTCACATCGTTTGCAAATATTTTCTCCCATTGTGTGGGTTGTCTTTTTGTTTTGTTTATGGTTTCCTTTGCCTAACTTTAAAATGACTAATATCATGCCTATTGATAATTTGCAATTATTGAATGAGAAAATACATGATAAATGCTTGACACATAGAAAACTGTAACTACTGTTATTATCATCACCATCACCATTATTATTATTATTAATCAGCAAGAAGCTTATGCCTAAACTAAAAGACAGATGTAATTTTCTAATAAAAGATTAGAGATTAAAGAGAAAATCGGTAAGTTGCACAAAAATCACAAAATAATTTAATGTACTTTCCTTTAAGAATAAAACTGTGCTAGTAGCGTATTTTCTCCTGAAATGTTCAGAAACATACACTGTAAAATTAAGTTTAGCTATAGAACTTGCATAATAAAATTCACCTTATACATTGTCCTACAGAAATTTAAAATATATCTAATTCTATGCAGAGAGAGCAGAAACTGATGGACTAGACCTCCTGTTCAAAGTGGTGTGCTGAGGATTTATGTTAGTGAGAGCATTCAGCCTTAGCAGCTGATTTTATCTAATTCACAGAAAATTTTATTAGCACCATGGCACAATAAAAAGAGAATTGTATTGTAATCAGTAGCCCTGGGTTTTAGTGTTGATCTTTTTTAAACTGATCTGAACTTGAGCAGCGACATAACTCTTTTAAACTCTAGTTTACTATGGTAATAGTACTTATTTTATAACACAGTGGAGAAGATACAGCTTAATAACATAGGAAAATACTTCGGATATCTTAATTATTAAAAACAGATATTTATGTATGTATGCATCCATTCATTTATTCATTCCACACTTTTAAGTTTTGCCTTGTTCTGTAGTGAGCTTAGAACAGCCTATAGGAATTAAAACTACAAATAAGATATCAAGTTTGTGGAAATAAAACCAGGTCTTAAGCACTTATGTAAATCATATAGCTGAGTCACATATTTTGCTCTCAGTTTCCTGAAAGTCGAAGTGAAAAAGAGAAGCAAGGGAAGCATTTTTAGCTACATGGTTCTAATTAGTCATTCAAAGAACTATATCATTTCCTTTTCTTGCAGGGAGCTCTAAAATTTTTTTCTCTTTTTCTTTTTCTTTTTTTAAAATTTTTTTACAAAGCCCATCAAAAAGGGTACGATCATCTGACAAAGTACAACAAGAAGGCATCTTATAGTAACTCTCTAAGAAATCGAACATCTCACTAAAGTGCAAATTATTGAAGGAAGTTCTGCAGGGTTCTAACACTAGATGGTCCAGCCTTTACTTTTTAGTTGGTATGGCTTGATTCAATAATGAATCATAGATTATCTAGAGAGATAGCTGACCTACATGTTCTTAAAAAAATCCTCACAATTATCACTGTTCTGATGAGGCATTCAATAAGAATTGGACCAGAGACACTTTGAGGATTGTTACCTGGAATAGGCATTAATACCTAGAGTACAGAAAGTCTAATTTGTTGTATTAGAAAATCCTACAAGACTTATAATCTGATTAAATATGTAACTTAAAAGCAATGAGTAATTTTATAAACTGCAAACAAAACAAACATCAAATTTATCCAGGCCTTGAAGGCATCTTCTGTTGGAAAACCAGAGTATATACAATACAGTTGGTTATTGGGAGACTAACTTATTACATAATTATATACATAGACATCTATCTATCTATCTATCTATCTATCTATCTATCTTCATACTATACTACCAACAAATCACTCTTGATGCTTACATTAATTCTGGGCATACCACTGAAAACAAAAGAAGATGCCTGGTGCTTTAGAAAAAAAAAGCTCTGGAGAAGGAAACAGGAAAGCCAGGTTAGAGTTCTTCATCTTCCGTAAGTATCTATGTGACTTTGAATAAGTCACTTATTTAAACCTTAGTTTCTTCATCAGAAAGTTAAGATTTTGGATTATATCACACCTAAGATTTTTGTAGGTCCAATATTCAATGAGTTAATAATCCCATAAACATTTAACATATGCATGAATTCATAAATTTGGTTGAGGGCAAGGGGAAGAAATTAGATGATTATATATTTAGAAAATGGTATAATTTGAAAACAAAATGTGTAAGAGACTTCCCTAAGATCTTAGTAAAGAAACCAGTTTGAGTTTTTTGGGTTTTTTTTAAAGAATATTGTATGAATGCAGTCTTGTGATTGTGAATAAAGATATAAAAATCATAATCAAGAATTATGATATTCATAATTTATATTTATAGTCAGTTTAGCACAGCTATTTCAATTGTTTTGAGCATAGTATTTGATGAAGTCAAGGTTGCGGGTTCAATCTAAACATAATCTAGCTAGTTTCAAAAAGAATAAGTTTTCTCTCTGCCTGTTGATGGTCCTTGATTTAAGGGCAGCCACTGTGGAAACCACACAGAGACTGGACAAGATGTGAAGAAATCAAGCCATTTCAAGTCAGAACAAATAGTATGTGGATATCAGTGGCTCCACACTAGTGATATTACTACCTGCATATCAAGGGATATTTAGGTACTCTGAAGAAACGTCTAAGAGACAATTATATGAAAGTTTGTAAAGAAGTAATTTCAAATGAAATATTTGGACAAAACATACTCTGTGACAGAATGCAAAAAAACCGGCCACAAGTTCCTCTCAGTTTTGAATGCGTCTCCATTTGCAGTGTGACTTTGTTGTTCTTCCTGTAAAGCTATGGAATCTTTTCCTCTGCCTTTTGAATCTGGGCTTTATTATGTGACTTGACTTTGGTTAATGGGACATTAACAAAACTGACACAAAGAGAAGCTTAAAAAGCTCTTGTGCATTGGGGCTATTCTCAGTTGCTGTTTGGAACCTCTGAGCCAGGTAAAGAACCAGGGCCAGGGCTTCCCTGGTGGCGCAGTGGTTGAGAATCTGCCTGCCAATGCAGGGGACACGGGTTCGAGCCCTAGTCTGGGAAGATCCCACATGCCGCGGAGCAACTAGGCCCGTGAGCCACAACTACTGAGCCTGCGCGTCTGGAGCCTGTGCTCCGCAACAAGAGAGGCCGCGATAGTGAGAGGCCCGCGCACCGCGATGAAGAGTGGCTCCCACTTGCCGCAACTAGAGAAAGCCCTCGCACAGAAGCGAAGACCCAACACAGCCAAAAATATAAATAAATAAATAAATAAATTAAAAAAAAAAAAAAAGAACCAGGGCCAGCCTAGTAAGTACTGGAGATACATGCCAAGTTGCTCCCATTGCCCTAGGCAACTACAACTCAAGCCCTTTAGAATAAACCAAATAGTATTTCAACAACTCTGTGAAAGAAAATACAGGAATCAAAGACAAGCACTTAGTACGGTTACTGGTTAAGGGATGTTTGATAATTTGAGAACTGTAAAAACAGAAACACCTGTATTAAAATGTATATTAATTATCTTGCTCTAATTTTGATTTCACTAGGGACATATCCTTTATCAAACAAAGGAAAGGAGATATTTTAGGGACATAATCAAGTAATTAATCAACTAATTAGTCTTAACCTTTTTTGTTGTAATTTTAGCCACTTAGGCAAGTCACTTAATATTCTATGCCTCACCTGCTAACTGATCTCCCATCCATTTATCTTGACCTTAAATTCATAATGCACAAGAGTTCGACTTAAAACCCAAATCTGATCATGATAATCTGCTGGTTTTAAAAAAATCTGGCTTCTTATTGTATACAGCATAGGTTTGAATTTTTGTTTTAGCTTCACAAGTCTTTGATTAAGTAAAATATTAGGTGTCAATGTAGATAAATATCACTAAATAGAAACTGAGCTGCTCTAGTTGAAAAAGAGGTGGGGCCAGAACACAATTCACTAGTTTGCTGATGTACTTGGAGAGGTTTTTACAGGGACAATTTGAAAATAATTTGTATAGAGGTTAAATTTCAAGTCCTATAATATGGCAATGACTTTTTAAAGCTCCTTGGTAGGTAGCCTCATCTTTAGCAACTTTCTGTCTTGCAATTTATATTTCAGTAATGCCAAAGCACTTGTAGCTCCTGAAAGGTAGCATGTCCTCTCATACTTCCCTATCTCTGCTTTTTCTTTATTGATTCATCCACCTGGATATCCTTTCTCCTCTTTGGAGTAGTTTCTATTTGTCTTTTAAAATCCACTATAAGTGTAATCTCCTAAGAATCTTTTCCTAACTCTAGATGGCATACCTATGTGCTTACATGCACCCATATAAATCTGAGCTACAACTGTCACAAGGTTTTTGAGTTATCTTTTTACACATTTGTCCATAAGAGCAGGGCCGTATGCTACGGATTCTCAGTGAGTGTCATATTTAGATGATCTACAGATGTTTGAGAAGTCAACTCTGAGTTAGCACAGGGCAAGGCTTGTGCTTATCACTCAAGCACAAGTGATCTGAGAAGTTTGGGGAGTGAAATCTCATTACAAAATATTTACTTTCCTTGCTCCATCCAAACTCTCATTCTGAAGCACACATTGTACTTTCCGGGATTCATTCTTTTGATAATCAAAGTTTCATTGTTCTATAAGAGTCCATTATGCCACTGGAAGAAGGAATGCTTTACTTATCTGCTAATATTTTATGTGAATTAGTTTACCAGAAATTTTTGAATATATCAAGATGAAGCTGGAATGACATAAATAGATGGGAGGAGGAGTTAAAGGACTGCAAGAAGTATATATTCCAAAGACAAATGACATATTATTTGATATTAATATTCAGCTAGAAATGGAAAAATCTAGTGGTTATCCCATACGTATCAGTCTTACCATAAAATAGTTAAAGAGTGAGAGTTTGCATATCTGAAGCCATGGGTGATTCAAAATTATGTTACATAGACAGTATCATGGCAAGCATGTTTCATCCTATGGGATAGAGAAGAAAATTCACTTTCAGCATGAAATTTAGGAGTTACGATTTTGCAAAAGGGAGAACTATTATAAGATCCTCCTCCCGTACCCCAGGTATGGCCAAGGGCACTGAATGTGAAATGTATGTGCAGCATATGCTCAAAGATGCCTCAATTATATAAGAGGAGGAACTAACATTTTTGAAGTTCATTTTGGAGAAAGCAGACCTCACTGGTAGATGAACCCTCTGTTAGTTAAAATAAAAACTTGGAATTATTGCAGAAAGATAAAATTTTTAGTAGAAATGAGAGCCTTAATGTACTGAACTAATTCTCCAACTGTAAACTTCTGTGATACTGGAGTATCCTGAAACTCAGTGAAGAAATACGTTAGAATCTGAATAATATAATCATAAGATAAATTAGAAATATATTGAAAATGAATTATTTCCCCTAGCTACACCTACCTAAGGGGTTTCTCCAATTTCTTGGAAAGAACAGTAGGAAGTTCATATTTTATTGCATCTTATATTTATAGATTTTCATTAACTATTGAGCCATATGTTGTGTCATTCAATATTTTGAGCCCAATTATCTCAGTCACATCTTTTGTTGTTTTTATAATGTCCTAAATTAAAGAATTATATAGAACAGTGGTTCTCAACTCTAACTGTATATTAGAATCACCTGGGGAATGTTTAGAAACCACTAATGCCTGCACCAGAATGCTCCCAGTGATTCTAATGTGCAGCCATGGCTGCATTGATGTAGAGGGATTCCCAGACAGGGTAGACTTAATTTGATTGCAGTTGTAAGATTCAGGCCCTAGAATAAACAGACCATATAAACTTACAGTATTAGGCCTTGAAAGGTCTTATTTTTATCTACGTGCTTTTTAAATTGCTGGTAGGGCTGGTAACCTTCAAGACATTAAACCTACGGTCACAGAGCACCTAGCTAGATTCAACTAGCTGTGTTTCTCCCCCAACAGGGATTGTAAATGACACAGGATGTGACAAAGGGAATTTATAATTAAATAGTTTAGTCTTCACAGGAAAGAAAACAGAATTAAATTATATTAGAGCAGATAGTACTAAATAATGATTTTCAAGAAATCAGTTTTTACTTGAAAAACAGGAGAGGCAGAATATTGGAATGGGTAATTGCTAAGCATGCAATGTTAGAGTATATAGAAGAATCTAAGTAATATAAAATGATAAGAAAACAAGACAATAAATAGCATGACAAATTCAACCTTAAGCACAAATTCACTTACAACACACTATAATGCAGACTTAGCAATAGCCTAGTATATGCTGTAATACCACAGATTTAAATCTAAGGCTCAGGGAGGACACAGATGATCCTCCCTGAAAAACCCACTGAATTTTCCCTTATCTCTTTAGAACCTACGTATTAGAACGCGTTAGATATTCATATTAAATAAACTTAAAGACTTCCACATGGTGGCAGTAAGTAGCTGTTACATTTAAGGGAAAGAACTGGCAAATGCTTTGTATCTCCCTGCAATGAAATCTCTGCTATACCAAGATGGGTGTGTGATAAGAATAAATATCTTAGGGAATTCAAAGTGATTGTGAAAAACCCATCTTTAAGTTGCCTCTGGGACCTATGTATTAGAACACACATGGTACAACTCTGATTATATAGCAAGACCAATAACATCTGGCATCCACAATCACAAAGGACATCAAGGATCTTACTCTTTTTGACTCTGCCTACCTCTCCAGTTGTGCTACTTGTCAATTCCATAAATAGCACTTGTGCTATAGTTCACTCTTTACTGTGCCTTGCCTTACCTGTGTGCCTCTTGTTAAGTTTTCCCTCTATGACTAAATACTACTCTTCATTCAGAAAGCCCATCAGGGATCCCTTTCCTCGCATTCTCAATGAGGTATTCTTTTTATGAGTATCTGCCTGATCAAATACATAACTCTAGCCTCATGTTGATTATTCAGTATTCTAGTTATTTGATTGTCTGTTATAGTAAAAGCATGACTAGGATTTTTCATCTCTGAGATATCTTAGCACACATCACAGTCTTGACACATAAAACTGCCCAATTCAACAGCCATAATATAGATTTGGTTTTACCTGTTATTGCTTCCAGTGATTGTTTTCATCATGACACTTCTAACAATTATAATTACATAGTTTTCACATCATCATTTCTTTTTTTTTAATTGGAGTATAATTGCTTTACAATGTTGTGTTAGTTTCTGCTGTACAATGAAGTGAATCAGCTATATGTATACATATATCCCCTCCCTCTTGGATCTCCCTCCCACCCCCTCCCCGATCCCACCCATCTGGGTCATCACAGAGCACTGAGCTGAGCTTCCTGTGCTGTACCGCAGGTTCCCACTAGCTATCTATTTTACAGATGGTACTGTATATATGTCCATCCTGATCTCCCAGTTTATCCCACCCTCCCCTTCCCCCCAACCTTTGGCCAGATTTTAGCCTTTGTGAGGATGAACACCATGCTTGTTTTACTCATTGTTCTATCACCAACCCCTACCACAGTTCTTGATACATAGGAAACATATGTTTGCTATATGTCAGGCATTTATTTTTTGTTAAATGATTTAATTAATTAATTAAAATATATAAATTAAGGAATGAAGAGGCAATATAAAAGATAAAGTTGACTAGGTGAGTATCTGATAATCTAATAAAATAATTATAAACTACTTCAAATAATTGATAAGTTTTATTTCAGAATCAGGTAGGTCATCCTTTTCTGCCTCTTATACTTTAATTATCCTTCATTAAGTACATTCATTATGACTTTTCTGAGTTCCTAGAGGATGTATAAATCCCTGAAGATCATGCATATTTTCAGTGGGGTAAAAATGATCAACAGCTTGTTTGATTAATTTTGAGTGGGCCTGATCCTATCGTACCTAAAATTCAGTTCATTGTTTTCAACAAAAGGTTACTTAGGCATGAAAATAGATAAGTTGACAGTAAATTTATGCAGCTATCTACATTCCCATATTCATTTGGGTAAGCAGAATAAATATGTTTCTTGAACTGGAAAAAACTAAGCATATGATTACCTAGTTAATTAATACTACACCATTTATTTTAGTAACTATACATAAAGGCTTTTTTATTGAGGTATAATTGACATATAACATTATATTAGTTTCAGGTGTACAACATAATGATATGATATTTGTATGTACTGTGAAATGATTACCACAATAAGTCTAGTTAACATCCTTCACCATACACAGTACGAAAATTTTTTTCTTGTGATATTCTAAGAATTCCTCTCTCAGGAACTTTCAAATACATAATATAGTATTATTATTAACTAGGGTAACCATGCTGTATATTATATCCCCATGACTTATTTATTTTAAAACTGGAAATTTGTACCTCTTGATCCCCTTCATCCATTTGGCCCACCTCCAGCCCCCACTGCTGGTAACCAACATTTGTTCTCTGTATCTATGAGCTCATTTTTGTTGTTGTTGTTTAGATTCCACATATAAGTGAGATCATACAGTATCTGTCTTTCTCTGACTTATTTAGATTAGCATAATGTCCTCAAGATCCATCCATGTTGTCACAAGTGTTGAGATTTTGTTTTTTTAATGGCTGAATAATATTCCATTGTATATATATGCCACATTTTCTTTATCCATTCATTCATTGATGTACACTTAGGTTGTTTCCATATAAATGCTTTTGTGTTCAAGACTTCATACTTATTTCATCTTAGGCATTATCATAGATAGTTGAAACGGGATAGTTGGTGTACAGATTGTAGTGTGACACTGCTTTATCAGCAGAAAAGGTACTGAGCCAGAGGAAGGGGATTCAAAGAGAATCTTGGAGGAATATGGGTAATGATGGCATACAATGATAGCATTTTCTCCTTCCCCTTTTGTACCAACTCTCCAACCCTCCAGAACTGTAAGAAGCAAAGATTGCAATCCTTAGACAGAAGATCATCAGATTGTGGGATGGGGAGATTGAAGGGGCAGGTTGAGAAGATCAGAATGGAGATGTCATGAGCCAGATGATCCCAAGAATAGCCTGCAGATGGGAACTGGAAAAAAGCAAGTAAGCGGGCAATGCCCGCTTTCATCAAACATCTGTGTGGAAACCCAGTGTATACACTGGGTTTCCACACAGATGTTTGATGAAAAGGAAATGGATTTGCCATTGAAGAAGCTTCAAATTTCACTGCTTTATTATTCGTACAACCTAGAAAAAATTTTATCCATGTAGGCCCCAATTTCCCCTTTGATAAGCTGAGAATAATAGAATTACCCTGGTTTTTTTAATGAATATAGTAGGAACATAGTAGACCCTTCATAAATATTCTCTTTTCTTTCTCTCCCATGTAAGGTAAAAGCCATAGCTTTGAGTTTGTTAGTATTTATTCTGAAAACTCAGTTGACTCTAGAGACTAAATTTAGTTTTCTATAATTACCAGTGACTGACTTACATTGAGAAAATATGCATAGTGGACAATTGAAGAGTAAATAGATCCTTTTATAGGCTGGTGGGGCTGGAACAATCGCTAATAATAGTAACATACGCCTATATCCCTCAAAGCATATTGCCATTGCTTTAAAATACCAGAGTTTTATTGTTGTGACACCTCAACTGAATATAGCAACAGATTAGTCTTTTCTCTGAGAAATTATCCTCAGCACATGCATAACCTGTTCTGGAAACAAAGGAAACTGTGATTCTGTATTCCATATTACAGTTGTTGATATCCAGCTTCTTACACAAAGGGCTCTGGATGAGAGCCAACTGACGTTAAGAATGGACACTCCAGGTAATCTGTAGAAAAGAAGCCTTTGGAGGAGGAGAAGTGAGGTCAAACTTTACCCCCTTTAGAATTTTGTCCACAATATACTGTAAAACAAACAAATAACAACTACAAAACAAGAAAGCAAGAAAACTCAAAATTTATTTAAACTCAAATCTACAAACACTATTTACATGAACACCTGAATTATTTCATGATTCTAAGTCCTGGTATTTCTGTCTCCTTCCAGTCTTCTCATACCCATGACTACTGCCTTAGTTCAGGCCTAAACGTACTGCCTACAATACGTTTTACTTGTGCTGTTGAAACAGTCAAAGTGATTCTGTTTCCATTTTCTCCTTATCTCTGTTTCATTCTCCACATTAAATCTAAAATAACTATTCTCAAAATCTGCTCTGCCCTCTCTAAATTCCTTTTTCTCCTTATCTCTGTTTTATTCTCCACATTAAATCTAAAATAACTATTCTCAAAATCTGCTCTGCCCTCTCTAAATTCCTAAGTCCACCATACAACTCTGTGATCTGACCTCTGCTGGTCTCTCTGACTTTGCCTCTTGTCATGGCGACACATACATACCAGGCTTAGTGAATTATGTACAGTTCCCAGAACACAAGCGATTTAGATTATGTTTTTAACTTCAGTGCCTCCAAGCTTCCTCTTTCTGGCCTTTCATGACACAGCCTATATATCTTCTTTTGCGAAACACTGATTCCCACTCCTTAAATAACTTTGATCACTCTACTTTTTGTGCCGTATCATTTTCTATTATAAGATTTACTATACCATAATCCAGTCACTTGCTTACTGTCTTCTATGTCTTATGAAGTCTTTATAGCTCACAGTGTCTTGCGCCTCAATAAACGGATTAAAATGAATCTAAGAATTACAGGAGAATTTCACCATAAAATAACTGAGCTGATGTTTATGCCAACTGTAGAACTGATATTGCATACATTTATCTGCTGACATGCCATACTGAATGAGGCAAGGGAATGTATTCTGTATCTTCTCTCCCTTTGGTCTAGTTTACCTTTATTTTTATGAATGGAAGCAGGTGTAGGATATAGAGAGGGTCTAGGAATATCTTGTAATAAAAAAAGCAAGTCACTGAGCTCTATTTGCTCAAGGAAAAGCATACTTAAAAGCTGTCCTTTTTGAGTTGTTATGGTATCAAGTTGATATTGTTGTTGCCTGAATCAATGAAGAATAGTCTGATAATGGAAACACTCAATGGAGATATTTGCATAAATGCTCTGTTTTGTTGTATTGATGTGACAAACTCTGATTCTCTTTCATTAAGGATATTTTTGTACAGAGCATTGTGAATAACACACACACACACACACACACACACACACACACAAATCCATTTTCTCTCTACATTCAAATTTTACTGCATCCCAAGAGCCTCAGATATTTTAGTGTGGAGAAAAGACCAAGAGAGAACCAGAGCTACTGGTGATTGTTAAAATTACAGAATGATCAGAATATGTCACCATTACCAACCAATCTACTTACCCTCTGCAACCCCATTTTTGGGTTAAAATTAAATTTAAAGGATCCGAATGTCATGACATGACAGAGTGTTAATTTTCCAGCAGATAAAATTTAAAGACCTGTTCAATATCTTCATTACATCATAGAAGCACACAATAAAAAAAGCAAAGAAATCATAGGGTGAATATTTAGTTTGAACCTGGCTTTAAATCAGAGACTTAGAAACTATGTGATATTTTGCAAACTGTTTAATCTCTCTGAACTTTGTTTTCTGCATTTGTATATAATAAAATTTATAAAATTATAATAAAACTTACCAGGTAGGCTGGAAATCCAATGAGAGAGCATATGGGGAAGAATTTTATAGACTATAATACCTAAGAGATTGTACATCAATCATTATGATTACATATTAATATAAAATTTGCAATTATTCATTGCCAAACAATTTTCTCATTAATATGATCAATTATTATTATAATTATATTCTAGATTTTGGTTCCCAGCATTTTCAATCATGAAAATTCAATCATAATGATTTGAAAAATTATTGTGGATTAACCCTTGTGATATCATTGATAGAGAAAATGTATAATGACAGAAAGTACTATGAATTTAGTAATATGGAATTACAAAGCATTATATTCAAAGTACCTTGAATATATATTGGGTAAACAGGAAAACATTAGATATGGATATAGATATCATATACATATACCTACATACACATATAAATATATAGATATATTTCCATGAATTATGGGTGGAAAGGATTTGTGAACAATAAAGCTACAGTTGCTCTGGCCTACTTGCTACTTAGAGGTCAAAAACAACAGTGCTAGATGGATATGATATATGCATAAATAGATTCCAAAAATCTGTTAGCCTAACTCCAATTTTTAACAACTTCCTCAGTGTCCTCTCATAACTTGGTGATAGGGCCAGTGTTGTTTGGATTCTATCAACCAATGTTTTCCTTTTTTTTCTTACTGAAGTATTGTTGATGTATAATATTATATAAATTACAGGTATACCATATAATAATTCACAATTTTTAAAGGTTGTAGTTCATTTATAGTTATTATAAAATGTTGGCTATATTCCCTGTGTTGTATAATATATCCTTGTAGCTCATTTGGTACATAATAGTTTGCTCCTCTTAATCCCCTACCTCCATGTCCCTCTCCCCACTGGTAACCACTAGTTTGTTCTCTATATCTGAGTCTGTTTCTTTTTTGTTTTACTCAATAGTTTGTTGTATTTTTTAGATTCAACATATGTGATATCATACAGTATTTGTCTTTCTCTGTCTGACTTATTTCACTTAGCATAATACCCTCCAAGTCCATCCATGTTGTTGCACATGGCAAAATTTCATTCTTTTTTCCTGGCTGAGTAGTATTCCATTGTGTGTGTGTGTGTGTGTGTGTGTGTGTGTGTGTGTGTGTGTGTGTGTGTGTGTGTGTGTGTATGCATACTACATCTTCTTTAGCCATTCATCTGTTGATGGACACTTAGTTTGCTTCCATATCTTGGCAATTGTAAATAATGTTGCTATGAACATCATGGTGCATATATCTTTTCAAATTAGTGTTTTGGGGGTTTTTTGATATACATTCAGGAGTAGAATTGCTGGGTCATATGTTTTTAGTTTTTTGAGAAACCTCCATACTGTTTTCCACAGTGGCTGCACCAATTTACATTCCCACCAACAGTGTACAAGAGTTCCCTTTATTCCACATCCTCACCACCAGCCAACATTTGTTATTTGTGTTCTTTTTGATGATAGCCATTCTGACAGGTGTGAGGTAATATCTCATTGTGTTTTTGGTATGCATTTCTCTGATAATTAGTGATGTTGAGCATCTTTTCATGTGCCTGTTGGCCGTCTGCATTTTGGGCAGACAACCATAGTTTTCTTCATTAATTTAAAAAAATTTGCCTGTTCACAGATGTAATACTACTTGAAAATTCCAAATTCCTCGATACAACTAGATTGTGTGTTCTGTTAGCAAAGTCCTCATGAAGGATTCAATTCCTTATTTGAAGTGTTAATAAAATGAAGTAGTCAATTTAGATTGATGGCATGTTTTATAAAGCAAAACCTGCCATAAATATGGATTGGATTTGTAACCAGATTCTACTAACTTATCAATGGGGCAGCAATTTTTGGAGATTTTACGTCAAAATCCTTGTCTCACTCCAAAATTTCTCAGAAAAATTCTGACTTTTTTTATGAAAACCTCAAAAGAAAGTATTTGAATAATTCTATTTGCCAGTATTTTACCTAAAGTCTGAAGAGGGACATGTGATATCCGGCAATGACATTCTATCCTCCTAGCCACCTAGATTTAAAAGTCATCTCAACACATCCTTCTCCCTCTTACTTTATATCCATTTGGCCCTTAATATTATGGATATTATCTCTGAAATAGCAGTGAAAGCCATTCTGTATTGAATTTATAAGCCAATTTTGGAATAATTGAAATCTTTGCAATATTGAATCTTCCAATCCATGAAGATGATTTATTCCTTGATTTATTTGATTCCTTTTAAATATCTTTCATAAAATTTGTAATTTTCAGTCTGATAGATTAATTCAAGGTACTGAATATTTTTATGCTATTGTAAATCTTTAAAACTACATTTTAAATGTCTTTATGCTTTCACTAATTGATTTTTTTTATATTGGTTAATTTCATCAATGGTGTTTTATGTCTTCTGTACTCTTACTGGTTACTTTTCTATTTATTCTATCAACTATCCAGGAATGTAAGTTAAAGACTCACACTCCATTGTAAATTTCTCTAGTTGTCCTTTTAGTTCTGTTAATTTTTGTCTTATATATTTTAAAATTATATTATTGCCTGCACATAGATATATAATTGTTGTAAATCTGCTAGATTTGGTTTGAAATGAGTTGAAGGTACATATCAACTAAGGAAAATAGACATATTAACAATAATCAGCTTTTTTATCTTTCTTGCTATTGGTAATCTGTATTTTCTCTCCTTTTATCCTGATTAGTTTGGCTGGAGGTCTATCAATTTGATTATTCATCTCAAAGAATTAGCTTCAGATTTTTAAAGTCTCCTTCATTATGCTTTTTTTCTGTTTTAATTTCTGCTCTTTTTTATAATTTCCTTTCTTTTGATTGTTTTGTATTAAATTTGTGCTCCTTTTTTCTAGTTTCCATTATATCACAACAAACAGTAGAAAATACACTTATAGAAAAGAAAATATAACCTATATTTTCCAATAGCATTGAATACCCTAGAATAAATATGGTAAAAGTTTTTCAAGTTCTTTGTCAAGAAAATTATAGTTCAAAAACGTTCAAGAACACCTAAATTAATAAAAGGTGTTAACTATTTATTTCATGTTTTCCTTTCTTGTTTCCTGTTTAAGAAATTCTTCCTTATCATGAGATTCATGAGATTATAAGTCAGTGGGTGTGCGCAGGTGTAAGTATACACAAAGTCTTCTAAATTTGTATACTTTTGTCCATTCACACTTAAATATTTACTATATAGAAAATATTTTTGAGTATGTTGTGAGGTAAGGATATATAATTTTTCAATTGCCAGTTAGTAAATGGTATATCATTTCCCCCACTGTTCTGCAAAGGCTGCTCTGTCAAAATCAAACTTTTCATAAATTAATGGTTTTGACTATAGTGTCTCTATTCTATTTCACCAATTGACTCTTTGGACTCTTCGTTAATAATATACTCAGTTATTTACTGTGGATTTCAGTAGGAGTTGTCCTACTTCAGAATTGTTGTCGTTGTTGTTAGCCTGTTCCTTTTTAATAAAAATTTCAGAATCAACTTATCAAGTATCATTAAAAAAACATGTTGGGATTTTTTTTGAAGCACATTGACCCTATTGAATAATTTGAAAAGAAATGACAGCTTTATAATATTGAGGCTTTTGTCTAACAACATGTTTCCTGTTTATTAATTTAGGTTTTCCCTAACATCTTTTCATTATAATTATCTTGATAAAGAGCTTGAACATCTTTTAATATATTCCTGTATAATTTACAGTTTTGGATGCTATTTAAAAATATAGAATGTTTTTTCTACTCACTTATTCTGAGTCTTTGTTTAACACATTTCTCACACGCCTGCCCATCTTTGTAGTTTTAACACACAACCAATTTGTCACTTAGTGCCTAAGAATAATGTTATGCTTCCACAGAGATGAGTCTGTGCCAAACTTTCATAACCCTGTTGAGCATAATCACCAAATTGTCCCTTCATAGTACTCTTCCTTTTATTTTTCTGTTTTGCATATCAATAGTTTATTCCTTTTTCTTGCTAAATAGTATTTCATTGTGTGGATATACCACAATTTGTTTATCCATTCATATATTGATGGGCATTTATGTTGTTTCCAGTTTTTGGCTAGTACAAATAAAATTTGTATACACATATGCTTTCATTTCTTAATTAAGAAATGCATCTTAATTTCTTAATTAAGAAATACCTAAGAGTAGAATGTTTCAGTGATATAGTAAGTGTATATTTAACTTTTTAAGAAACTGTCAAACTGTTTTCCAACTTGGTTGTACCACTTTAAATTTCCACCAGAAGTGTATGAAGGTTCCATCTCTCGATCTCCTCACCAACACTTTAAAAAACTTTTTTTATATTGAAGTATATTTGGCTTTTTTCCATACCATCAATTTATCTCTCATAAAATACTCTTTAGCATTTGCTTGATATACATGTGTCCACATACTTTGGCATTTATTATTTTTGTAAACTGTGTTTATGTGCATTCCATAAATAACGTATAGATGGATTTCAACAAATTCCTTCTTAAAATCTTTATGCTTAAACTTGTATCTACAATTGCATGTGAATATATTTTACTACTTTATTGTGTGCTTTTTATTTCTTTTTTGAGTCAATTTTGTTTTTCTCTTCCTTTTTTATTTGATTGCTATTTTTCCTTCTTTGTAATTCTCTTTCCTTCCATTTTTTTCTTTTATTTCTATAGAATTTTTAGATGTTATGTCTATTATTTTCCTTAGTATGTTTAAAATGCAAATTTAACAATATAAATCATAATATCTTTGTCCTCCTTTTCAGTAATACAAAGATTTTCAGATGCTTTTCTTCTAATTTTCACCCGCCCACAGATATGATATTTCATCCACTGTTTAAATGAAGTCTTTATACTTCTATATCAGGTATTATTGTTATGTACAATTAATGTTTGAAGAGATTTATTCACCTATTTATGGATGTTCTTGCCCTTTGCTTACTCTTATTTTTATATCCCAATGAAGTACATCCTTCATATTTTCCTAGTGTGGGCCTTTTGGATATAAACACAGCTTTTGTTTGTCCTAATACGTTTTAATTATATCTGCTGCTATAAGAAACAAAACACCAAATTTCAATGGCTTAAGATCATAGAAGTTTTTTTCTCATTCATATTAAGCAGAATTGGGTATTTAGCAGGCAGTTTTCCATTTAGTGATTGGGAATTCCTTCTTATCTTGTGTCTCTAACATTTGCTAAGATGTCCAAGTTCTTCACTTCATGAAAGCACATGAGTGAAAAGAAGAGTGGAGGATTATTTAAACACATGTTATACCAGGAAGTGGTATATATAAGCCCTATCCACCTTTTGTTAACCAGAACTCAGACATGGTTCCACCTTATTTCTAGCACACAAGGGGGAAACAGTCTAGTTGTTTGCTCAGGAGAAGGAGCAAGGTTTTGGTGAAATCTGAGCATTATCTGCCGCATATTTCTTTAGGCAGATATGTATGTATATAGAGTCCAAGGTTCACCGTTATTTCTCTCAGAATGTTGAAGATACTATTTCATTGTCTCCTTTTCCATTATTGCTTTTGAGAAGTCAGCTGACAACCTTAATTCATTTCTCAGTGGTCTTTGATGTTTTGTCATGCATATTGGGAATATTCTTTTAGTTCACTAGTATGCCCTTTTCCTTTCTCTCTCTCTCTCACTATACACACAATATGTGTACATACATAATATAATTTACAATATATTTAGAAAGGTTCTTGATTCTTTTATTAACAGCTTTATGGAACTATTAATTCATATATAATACAAATCACTTAAAGTGTACAATTCAATCACTTTAGTACATTCATAATGAATTCTTTTTTAACATCTATTTTTTCTTTTATCTTTGTTCTTAATACTTTCCTATTCCTTTTTAATAAAATTTATGTATGTGTACATACATATATATGTGTGTATATTTTAAGAAACAGTTATTCTAAAATAGTTTAGACTATTTTGGACTGTTAAACTAAATTAATTTTATTCTGATAGAATTTATATACCAATTATTTATCTTGTGGTCTTTTTATCTCAGCATTACATTTCTTCACTTACTTTGCAGTTGGAGGCTAATTGTGATAGGGATCATTTTGGCTTATTATTTTTGAACTCTGTGTTTCCCTCCTTATGCTAAATGAATTTGACCTTGCTTTTACCTGAAACTTTTATTTACCTTTATCCAGTGGGCACTAAAATCCTTGATACCACCTACTTCCAGACAATAGTGGCCATCAGACCCATGGCTTCATCCCATTTAACTGCTTTTCATTCTCGCTCCATTTCTGGTGTAAATAGGGTTACTAGATAGGGATGTCTCATGTCATATTTTGCGACATACTTATGTCTAAAAATTAGTTGTTTATATGAAATTCAAATGTGATTTGGCATCCTATAGTTTAACTTACTAACTCTGGCATAGGTCTAAATATATGTTCTTTCCTTTTGAACCAAACTTTATCTTTTCTAAATGTTTGAAGAAATTAATATGAGTCAAATGTAAGATAATTATGCCATCATGAACAGAATCATACTTTACTTTTATAATCAGAGGTATGTATAACATATAAAGAGATACAGCTATATAGAAACTGAGGCAAAAATAGTTAAAATCATGTACCCACAGTCACAGAACCAGTAAAAGATATAGAATATGAGCCCAAGTGGATTAGTGAAGAGTGTTTCAAGACACTAAGTTATTTGGTGGTATTTACAGGGCTGTAAAAGCAGGTATGAGCTGGTTCGGGATGTGAAATGATTCAACCATTATATGAATAGTTTTTAAGCCTGATGCTACTTTGACTTCACTTTCAGTGTTTAAATTAAACTATGAGATGTTCAAGGGACTCTGCTTTAAAATTGTATCATTCCTTAAGGAGTTCTTTCTGTGAATTGGAGTCTATTGTGTACTGGTTTATTTGAAAATTGCTTTTTTGGTTATTTTTGCTGTTTTGCGGCTTTTAAAAAAAATCAGTTGATTCCTTTGCCTATGTTGATAGGCTCCGGAAGAGCTCTCATATGCTGAAAATGATATTAGTTTTGTTTTCCTTTGTTTTCTGATGCATTGCTTTTATTTTTGGTCCATACATTGAATGTGTCAACTTATTCATCATTTGGTTTAGATACTGTGTTATTGCTTTCTTTTTCTTATGGTAATATTTTTTATCGTTTTTGAAAGCCATGAGTTTTTATTACTCTTCATACAATCCCTGGGATACAGAGCATTGAAGAGGACCCTTTATTTTTAAAATCCCTCTGACTATAGTATTTTGTTATTTTCACTGTTATATCAGAATGGCTTTTTGCATCTCCTTGAGGTAAATAGGAAGAGAATGAGATGAGATGAGCAGATATTGGACAGTTGAAATCACAGTGTAGTCATGGTTACCATGAACATCCTATGGCAAATAGACTACTCAATCTACAAAGAAAGAATATATATATATATATATATATATATATACACATATATATTTTTAAAAAGTGTAGTTTGGCATTTTTGTTAACACCTCCTTCAAAATTCGTATGATTGACTGGAAAACAACTTATCATTTCATTGACATTCCTCAAAATTGATATGGCGTGGATGGAAATAAAATACAAAAAATCTAATAGGAAGACATGAAAAGGAAGTGCTGAGAACTAACTGTAATACAGATCCTTTCTCTCTCTCACAAAGACATATTCAAATACTTTATAGCATTTTTAGTCATCGCAGTGTGCTACAAGCTTTATATCGTAGAGGTTCATTAAGTGTTGCCATTCCCTTTGTATCTAGGTAATAATAAAAAACTCTAGAGAAGTTACCTTTTTTCTATTAAAATTTTTTTTAAAAATCACTGAATGTTAAATCTAAATAATCAACAACATATGTTTATTGACAATGAAGAATTTCGTATGTTTAGCTGCAGACCAATTAAAAATATTACTAAATTTAATGTGGATAACATTAAAGAAATGTTTTAAAGTCAAAATAATATGCATTTTATATCAGTTTAACAAATATTTATAAACTATCTACGGGGGAAAGTAAGCCAGCCTATGCAAGTATATACTATGGTTTATATAGAATTAGAATATTATGTAATTTATAAGTTGAGTGTCAAAGCCAATTATATTTTAAACGTTGTTGACTACCCTCTATCAGTATAGGTGATTGACAATTGAGTAAATATGGATTATAGCATTTTTATCAGATTCTCTTATTTAAAGGAACCATGTGTGTCGTATATACTCTGAGAACTGTAGAATAGAAAGATTTCACGCCTAAGAACACTGTTCTCTATTCCTATTCTAATAGTTGCTCAATTGAAACTGCATCATAGTCTTGTAGAATTAGCCTTCAACTGAAGTAGAATTCAGGAAACACCTCAGGGAAATCTAAAAAGTCAGCAGAACAAGGGCAAAAGTGATCTGGGAAGTATTGAACGTATGTTCCTGATCCAAATTAGAGGAAAATAGAACCATTTTTACATTGAATTTTAATTGCTGAATTTGAGAAAGGAATATTTTAAAATTTATCTCTAAAAGAAATAATATTCAGAGAGCAACAAAAGATTTCTGCTCTGAAATGGAGGAAGAATGTTTAACACATTTCAGAAATAGACTTTCTTTGAGAAATTAACAGTGCTTTTTGTACAATAGCTTCTTAAATATGTTGGTTTATTCTATTTTACTATACATAGATTTTACTGATATAAGTAAAACTTACAGGTTTGGGAGATAATTGATAATGTTCCAGATTGATTTTTGATAACATAGTTACAGTCAATAAAACACATATATATTTAATTAATCTAATATTTATTAATTTTGTAAACAGGAGTAAGCTATTGCAACTGTGACCACAAGGTGCTCAGTAGGCAATGGTGAAGACTGACAGGAAAATAACTGGTAGAACACTGATGTGGGTTTATCTTTTAAAGTGAAATGAGGATACAGGTACAGAAGCAAATACTCTCAGGTGGGGAAGGGAGAAGTATTTGGAAATCTGCAAAGAGGAGAGCAAAATTGAACTGAGTCTGGACAGATGATTAAGGGTTGTGTCACAAGGACACATAAGGACACACAAGGAAGGTCATTCCGGAAGAAGATACAGCACTAATAAAGGAGATGAAAGAGAAGAAAAAGTATTCCATTGCCTCTAGAGCATACAGTGAGAAATCTTGAATTTAAAAGCCACGATGCCATTAATTTGTAGGCAAAACTAAAGCATTTACATTTTTTCTTATAGTCAATGAGAATTTACTGGGTTTTTTTTTCTTTTCAGCTTGAGGCAAAACATGATCACAAATGTTCAAGAAATCTGATGTGAGGGGAGTGGTGAGGTGGATGAATTGAGAGAAGAATAAACTAGAGATATAGATATCAGGGAGATGATACTGAACACTTTGGAATATTTAGAAAACATGCAACCTTCTTGTCAGTATGGAATGACTGGGATGCTGTCATTAACTTATCAGAACTTTTCCACGTTCTTTGAGGGCAAAAACTGTGTTCATTTTATTCACTTCTGTATCAACAAAGATTAGGATAGCGTGAGTCACACAGTGGGTTTTCAGGAAATGGATAATGAATACAATAATAATAAATGAATAAGCTGCAAATCAAAAGCACGTCGTTTATTATGGCCCTTAAGGACCTCTCATCATTCCACATGAAGCTTTATTGAGTAGTCCAAGTCTTCAAAAATGGTCACATTGCTGGATGCCACCTTTCAACACACTTTTAAATGTGCACTGCACAGACTAAGAGCCTAGAAATAACAGAATTGCATGAACCATTGCAACAATCATGGGTGATAGTTCAAGGAAGGGTTTGGAGTCTTTCTCAGGACATGGAATATAAGGATTGTCTAAAGCATCTTGAAAATTTCTTAAGGAAATTCATGAAAAATATCAACAATATGTTTCCTCCTAGTGAGGCATCAACACATGAAATTGCAGTCACTGCACAGCCAGTGATTCTCAGTTAAGGGATAAGGGTGCAAGCTCATTGACAGAACTCTGCTGCCCACTGGGAGGTTTCAAAAGGAGAAGCAGAAAGTTAATGAGAAGAGCCCTTTGTATTCCAAGCAGTCTACTGGCTGTGGCCTCAGCACCCAGAGCACTATTAACAGAACCACTTGCAGTTTCACCTTTCCCCAGCAATTCAGGGCAGGCACTTTGATGTGTTCCTTGATTTGCCCCCTGTTGCTTCCTCTTCAAAAGCTTGAGGATGACTGAACTTGTACCTTATAGACACATGTGAACCTCAGTGCAGCAACATTTTGAATTTGGTGCTTGTCTTTGAAGTATAGTAGCTTGTGCACATTAAAATTCTTGTCCCCAGTAGACTTCTTTCCTTGCAATCTTTCCTTCCAAGTAACCATACATCTCTCATACCCAGCTGAATTGAGAGGCCACAGGCTGAATCAGTAACCTTGATAAAATGTTTCCTACTTTTCCTCATTGCTAGAGGGACCACTGTTCTTTCCCCTTGGCATCCAAACATAAAACAGGCAGCATATGTTGATTCACCTCTCTGTTTTCTATATTGTCAAGTTCTCCTTTTAAATATGCCTTATGTCCATCTATCCTTACTTTCTACCCTTAAATGAGTGGATCTGAGTCAGCTTGTACTTGAAAGTGGAATAACATGACCAGGAAGTTAAGAGCTAAGAAGTGATGCAGGTCTAATTCCCTACTCAAGCTTATGCAGGATTCCAAGGAATCCCTATACATTGCATTAACAGAGAAGAGATGCTTCTGTATTAATAGATAGTAGTCTGACATCATTCCTATTCATTTATGGTGATCACTTCATAGACTACTGCCATGCACCTGCTTACCCAGTTTCTTGGGTTAAGTGTGGATGATAAGGAGTGGAAAAAAACACACCACAAAATGAGCAAGGCAGTACTTAAAATGTAAGATGAAAAAGTCATACCAAATGATATTAAGGAGAAGGCATACTATAAACATCTTATTTTTTTCAAAATAAGATGAATATTTTATGAATGAAATGAATATCAGTTAGCCAAGGCCTTGGGATTATCTGTGAAAATAAATGGGTACAAAATTTCCTTCCGTCTTCCCTTCCTCCCTTTCTTCTTCCCTCCCTCCCTCCCTCCCTCTCTCCCTCCTTCCTTCACCCTCCCCTCTCCTTCCCTCTTCTCTCTTCTCCTCTCCTTCTTTCCCCCTGCTCTCTCTTTCTCAGTAACGCATACACAGGGTACAAAATGCCAAAGGAGTAAAAAAATGTATAGTGAGAAATATTTCCTTTGCATCCCTGTTACTCAGCAACGAGTGAGCCCTCCCCAGAAGAAGCCAATATTGCCAGGCTCTTGTGTATCCTTATAAGACTTTCTATGTACGTTCAGTTATATATGAATAAAATGAATTCGTTTAAGTGTCACCTTATAGAGTGGGGGAAAACAAGGCTTTGAAAGAGTTAAATGATAAGCTTCAAGGTTATGCGGAAAGGCAGCAATGAAGTTGGGGATGAGCCCAGATTTTCTAATGTTTTTCTCTAGGCATTGTGCCATCTTGCAAATTTTTATCTTCTATATGCCAATATTTCTGCCTTTTGTATGGATGGGCATATTTACAAGGGTTTTAAATTTGATTTTGGTTCAAAAGCTCACTCTAAGAATAAATGAAGTATATGAATCTCCTTTGTATGCAACATTTCAACGTAAGCTAGTAGGGGTGTCAGTTCAGGGCTCTCTATATATTTTGAAGAGGATACTTAAGATCATTATCCTTAGCTTGAGAGGCTTTACATCTCTCAGGATCATAGAATCCTTCTTAAAATTAAAAAACAAACAAAAAAATATATAATAAATTTTCGATAAATTTTACCCAAATAGTTCAAAATTTAGATGTCTTGAATTAAATTTAGTTTAAAATATATTTCTTCAGTTCCACATTTCAGGTATTTACTTGAATAAATTTTCTCAGTTCCATAGATCCTAGATCTCTTCTTGAGAAATTGCCTTTGCCAATATATTTCCATTACATAGGACTGCAGAGAATGATTGCCATAAGGGATGAGTATGAATTGGTACTATTCCCTTGCTAGCACCTTTAACATTAGGTCTCCAGAAAAAAGTTTAATTAAAAAAAAAAAGCAGGGCTTCCCTGGTGGCGCAGTGGTTGAGAATCTGCCTGCCAATGCAGGGGACACGGGTTCGAGCCCCGGTCGGGGAAGATCCCACATGCCGCGGAGCAACTAGGCCCGTGAGCCACAATTGCTGAGCCTGCGCGTCTGGAGCCTGTGCTCCGCAACAAGAGAGGCCGTGATAGTGAGAGGCCCGCGCACCGCGATGAAGAGTGGCCCCCGCTCTCTGCAACTAGAGAAAGCCCTCGCACAGAAACGAAGACCCAACACAGCCAAAAATAAATAAATTAATTAAATAAAATTAAAAAAAAAAAAAAGCAGCAAATGTTAGTTCAGCAGAGAAACTATAGAAACTGAAAATATTTTGTGCTATCAGTTCCAAATATGTAAAGGATTCCCCTTCATGTTAAGAAAAAAATGGCAGAGGTATTTGTATTCTTTCATATCTCCATTTCTGCCCTCTGATACCATGTTCTAGTTTTCCTAAACATTTCTGGCTGTGTTCTTTACTCCTAGCTCTTTTGGTTCTTTTCTTCTGGTTGTCTTCCTTTGGGTGCTAACTCTTTGATTTGTCTTTAAATCACAGATAAAGGCAGAAACTACATAGTTGGATGAGCAAGAGTGTAATAGGGAAATGCACGGTTATTTTTTCTCCTTGTCACCATCTTGCTTTTACTCCTCATTGGACAAGATTAAGTCAGAGAAGACTATCCCTGTTGCTAGACTCTTTCAACAAAAATGCCCAAATCTGACATTTACTCCATCTAGCAAAAATAACAATTAATTAATTAATTTTAAAAAGCAACAAATACGATCACATTTCTCTTGAGTCTTTCTCTGAAGCATATTCTTCTTCACATTGTTTATTTGGGAGGGTCTTATTCCTTAATTGCTTGCTTTGGTTTAATCACACAATGAAGGGTCCTAATAAGGAAACAACACTTTATAATTCTCAATATTTTGAAAATTGATATGATGCTAAAATTTAAAGTATTGCATTCAAATTGAGTACGTTAAAAGGAGCAGTGCTCATTTAGATGTATTTATTCATATATGTTTGTTAGTATAACACAATCCATGAATCCATTTCCTTGCTAGTAGAACTCCATCAATCCTCCTATGATAGATTATGTGCAAAGATGACCATCAAAGTGATATATGACATTTCTTCCATCGAAAGGTTGCATCTATCTGCCTTCCCTTCAATCTGTGCTGGATTTATAACTTGCTTTGAACAATACATGCAGTTGGACTAAGGTTATGCTGGTTCTGGGCCAGGGCCTTAAGATTCATGGAAACCTCTGTTATCTTCCTATTGGAGACTGCTGGAGAGTCCATATGATGATAGGTCTGGAGATTGAAAGGCACTCTAAAAATGAGACCCTGGAGAATGAAAGAACATAAGGGTATAGCATGTGAACCAGGCCAGTTAAGGGGTCAGACACATGAATGAGGCCATCTTGAATCCTTCAGCCCAAACCGTAGCCACATTTGAGTGAGCTCAGCTGGCACAACATGGAGAAGAATTAAGCCATCCTAGCTGAGCCCTGTCCAGCCAATCATTGCAATCATGAACAAATAAAATGATGGTTGTTTTAGATAATCAATATGTATCATGTGGGATATATTAATTTGGGGGGTAATATGTTACACAAAAGATAACTGTTATTTCCCTAAAAAGGTTCCTATATTCTGAGGATAAAATTATTGACTTTATTTAATATTTATGTCTCCTATGATACATATTGAATTTATGTGCTGTTTAAAATTTACATGCTATTGTTTTTAATAACAAGAAATGTTTGAAATAATGAATTATTTAAAACAGGCACAATAGTCTAACATGAATGAAAGTCAAAGTAACATTTAAAATGTGCTTGAAGTTTCCCTGTGATAATACATTTTAATGCATGTCCAGAATGTTTAAAGTTACAAGACCTGGGATTGAGTCCTTACCCTATTATTTTCTAAACTTTTGACTTTATGCAAATTGCCTATTATGTTTGACATACATTTATTCATTTGTTAAATAGTATATAAAAACTAGAGACAACTCAAATGTCCTTCAACAGGTAAATGGATAAACAAATTTTGGTATATCAGTACAATAAAATAAAAAGAAGCAATAAAGAGAATCTAGTTATTGATATATACAGCATCATGGAGGTATCTTTAAAAATATGAGAGAAAGAAGCCAAACAAAAAAGAGTACATATATATGATTCAATTTAGATAAAATTCTAGAAACTGAAAACTAATCGAGAGACAGAAGGCAGACCAGTAGTTCCCTGGGGATGATAGAGAGGATAGAGTGGGGAAGAATTAGAAAGAGGCATGAGGAAAATTTTAGGGTGAAAATGTAGATTATCTTGATTGTGCTAAGTGCTTCAAGAGTTTATACATATGCCAAAACTCATCAAAATATATGCTTTAAATATATGCAGTTTAATATACTTCATGAATATATTAATAAAGCTGTAAAATGCCAAAATAGTAAAATGGCTATAATACCTGTTTTTCATTTCAAAAAACTTATTTATTCAACAAGCATTTAATCTGTGTCAGTGAAGGAGATAAAATTATAGGTAAAATATATCCCTCTCATCAAGGAAATTAGAGCAGGGTGAGGAAGCAGGAAAAAATTAGAACATTCTTTAACACATTATTTAAAAATAAACTTGAAATAGATTAAAGAACTAAATGTAAGACCGGATACCATAAAACTCCTAGAGGAAAACATAGGAAGAACACTCTTTTACATAAATCATAGAATTATATTTTTTTTGGATCTGTCTCCTAAAGCAAAGGAAATAAAAGCAAAAATAAATAAATGAAACCTAATTCAACTTAAAAGCTTTTGCATGGCAAAGGAAACCGTCAACAAAATGATAAGATAACCTACTGAATGGGAGAAAATATTTGCAAATGATATGACTGATAAGGGGTTTATATCCAACATATATAAACAGCCCATACAACTCAACACCAAGAAAACAAGTGACCCAGTTAAAAAATGAGCAGAAGACCTGGGTAGACATTTTTCCAAAGAGGAAATGCAGATGGCTAAAAGGAACATGAAAAGATGCTCAACATCGCTGATCATCAGGGAAATGCATATCAAAATCACAATGAGATATCACCTCACACCTGTCAGAATGGCTATCATCAAAAAGAACACATATAAGAAATGTTGTCCAGGATGTGGAGGAAAGGGAACCCTTGTACAGTCTTGGTGGGAATGTAACTTGGTGCAGCCACTGTGGAAAGCAGAATGGTGGTTTCTCAAAAAACTAAAAATAGAACTACCATTTGACCCAGGAATTCCACTCCCGGGTGTATATCCAAAAAAGTCAGAACCACTAATTCGAAAAGATACATACACGCCAATGTTCATAGAAGCATAATTTACAATTGTAAAGATATGGAAGCAACCTAGTGTCCATCAACAGATAAGCGAATAAAGAAAATGTGGTATATATATACAATGGAATACTACTCAGCCATAAAAAAGAATGAAATTTGCCATTTGTAACAACATGGATGGACTTGGAGGACATTATGCTGAGTGAAGTAAGTCAGACAAAGAAAGACAAGTACTGTATGATATCACATATATGTAGAATCTGAAAAATACACTAACTAGTGAATATAACAAAAAAGAAACAGACTCACAGATACAGAGAACAAACTAGTGGTTACCAATGGGGGGGCAAATGGGGTAGGTGATTAAGAGGTGCAAAGTATTATGTACAAAATAAGTTACGAGGATATATTGTAGAGCACAGGGAATATAGCCAATATTTTACAATAACTATAAATGGGGTATAACCTTTAAAAATTGTGAATTATTATATTGTACACCTGTAACATATAATATTGTACATCATCTATACTTCGATTTAAAAAAAGTGCTCAGTAAAAAACAATTATGATATAATGTTATGGTATCAATGTGTGCAAAACTGTAGAAGGAGAGTGAAGAGATAGTAACAGATGAGTAGAACCATGCAATTTATAGAGGATATAAAGGAACTCTAAGCAAAGGAAAAGATATACAGTCATCTAGCAGAAAAGAATGATGCCCTTCTTTGAAACAGCACTGTAACTCAAGAAAATAGGCTTGATGGCAGAAAATGAGATTCAAACTGTGGAGTCTTGAACGCTATACAAAGGAATTTGGCCTTTATCTATTATGCAATGATGAACAATATGTTAAAGCAGGATTAGATCTATATTTTAGAAGGATAACTAAGATAGGGAGATGAAAGAGTAGGCTATTACATTTTTTTCAAGAGCAAGATGATAAGGCCTTAAACTAAAGCAAAGGCAAGGAAAAGAACCATATTAAACATGGAGGTAGAAATGACAGATTCTGTGGGTGGTCATATGATTTAATGGACATAGATATATTTTAAAGGTCTCAATCCCTATTTCCTATAGAATATTATTGAGCTAACATTTCATTTTAATAATGTAAAATATTAGTTGGCCTTCTGTGGTATATTTTAGATTCATGGTTTCAGACTCAGTATCCCAACTTCTGATGGCATTGTAATTCAAAGAATATATGCATTAATATTTTTATGGCTCTTAGTACCAAATAAACCTTAGCAAATAAATTTATGTTTTTTTCACAAATAAAAATTAGTTTTGAAAATCTGATAGGTGAAAAAGTGTTAGTTTATAATCTTAATTTGCATTTCCTATTATGAATCATATAAGATATTTTCTCATACATTTGAAAATCATCTATATTTGCTTTTCTCTATAACAAACCTTCATATCTTCTGCCTATTTTTAACTGGTTTCTTAACTATTTTCTCATTGATTTGCAGAAAACTCTTGATTGAGTTTTAAATATGCTTTCTGAGTTTGTCATTTGTTTGTTTTACACTAATTATAGTGATTTTTCCCATATAGTAAAAAAAATTAATGTAAGATTCTCAGTATAGAGGACCAAAAATAAAATACAGGAAATCTTGAGATGAAAAAGAGACCTTTGCTGAGAGTCCAAAAATACCCTAATGGGCATAAACGATAAAAAGAAAGAGCATAATAAAATAAGCATGTCCTAACAACTTCCAAATGCATTCTAAAGCCTAACTTTCTAAATCAATATTACTGAAAATTAACAAGTGGTGTGAATAACAACACTGAGAAGAAGCTCATTTATTCAAGAACACTTAACAACTATTTTAAAACTGCTATCATACACTGTTCTAGATTTTTCCAAAAATTAACGAAATTATTGTGATCTCTGATCACAGAGCATATATACATAATAGAGAGTAGCCAGGTAAGAGACAATGGAATTTGATGAGTATTGGGATGGAAAAAATACCAGATGTGATGAGAAGATAGAGAATGGGTATCTAACCCATATTTAGGAAGTGATGGCATAATATCTTTTCTGACATCTAAAGGGCAAATATTCAAGATCAAGTGACGTATAGAGGGCAGAGAGTTGGATGAATTAAGCTATTATAAAGACAGAGTAACAAAATGTACAAAAATCCCTGAAGATTAAATATTTTGCATTCAGGGATATGAAAATAGTTCTATCTGAATGGATGTATAGATGGTACCAGGACAGGCACCTGGTTAAAAGTTAAAAAGGAATAAGCAATGACCAGGTCATCTATGGACTTCACAGATTTTATAAGTTGTCTGTACTTCATTCTGAAGATAATGGGCAAGAAGTGCAAGTTAATGATATAATCTTTTTTTTTTAATTAATTAATTTATTTATTTATTTTTGGCTGTGTTGGGTCTTCGTTTCTGTGCGAGGGCTTTCTCTAGTTGCGGTGAGTGGGGGCCACTCTTCATCGTGGTGCGCGGGCCTCTCACTATCGTGGCCTCTCTTGTTGCGGAGCATAGGCTCCAGACGCGCAGGCTCAGTAGTTGTGGCTCACGGGCCCAGTTGCTCCGTGGCATGTGGGATCTTCCCAGACCAGGGCTTGAACCCGTGTCCCCTGCATTGGCAGGCAGATTCTCAACCACTGCACCACCAGGGAAGCCCTAATGATATAATCTTATTTGCATATGAGAATAACCTTAATTGATATATTAAGACCATGTAGAAGATTCATTTTTGAGCTTTATTCGTCTTACTAAGTGACTCCTAATAATGATCAGTTCTGTTCACTTTTACCCACACCCACTGCCCACACCACTATTCACCTATTAAACAATTAACAATAGTTTTTTTGACATTGGCTCTTCACAGATTCTATTTTTTCTGTATAAAATATCCTAGTTTATCCTATTTCACCCTTTCTCCTGGTTATCCTTCCTAACAGTTTACATTCCCATACTTTAATTACTGTTTTAACTGAATATCTTTTCCACTAAAATATACATTTTTGCAGGCAAAGATTGTGTCTGTTTTATTCACATCTTCTTATCAAAATCTGGCACTTAGTACTCAACTAATTGATGGTGAGTTAAATTTTGAATATTAGTTTCATGCATCTGTAGAATATCTATGAACATATGTACAATAAGAAGTGGCATAAGTTCTGGAACTTATGAAAGGGTAGAGAAAGAAGTATTAATTAACAGTAAAGGGCTAACTGAGAGTTTTTAAAGGAGAATGTAGGAACAAGAATAGAAGAGGTACTAGAATACTGTATCATGCACTTCTTTGTCCCCACCTCACATGTGTTCAGTCTACCTTTTCTATAAGCTATTGCCTCTGCTGCCACAACTAGCTCTGGGAAGTGTTACCTGACTCAGCTCAACTACACGTACTCATCTCTTCATTTCTGTCATAAGACTTCTCTGAGTAAGGAGAATGGACTGCCTGTGGGAATGCTCAGCACTTACATAAGAGGAACAAAATTGAAAGTTCAACCAAGTTATACCCTATGGGGCAGTCCTTGACCAAGAAGAGAGCTAATGGATAGACTGTCGCCTCTTCTATCCCCTGAGTGTAACAACTTTGAGGCTTCTTTTGCTTGAGTGCCTCAAAGGATGTTAAAAAGATTCCTCCTCATTTGCTCACAGGGCTGAACCACTAAGTACTGTATCATTATATTGGTTTTCTTTCCCTCCCTGTTTAACTCATCCCAGCCTCTTATTCCTGTTCCCTAAGATTACTTCCCAAATTAAACTACCTGCATGCAAGCCCAATGTTTGCTTTTTGGAGAAAACTCAGGCTAAGATTAACATTTAAGTTACAAATAAAGAAAAAAGCTAAAGTAGACTCCTGGAGTACTCAGAGAGAAAGTAAGAAAATTAGGCATGTAGAGTCACTGAAATAATAATAATAATCATGATCATAAAAATAGCACTCAAGAAGGATGAGAATGTTAAAATTCAAATGATGCCGAGAGGAACAGTAAGATAAGCAAAAAAATTTCCATAAAATTTAGTAGTAAGAAGCTCACTGACATCTTAAAGAGGACAATCTTGGTGGAATGCAGCGGGGGGAAGCCTGATGCAGTGAATTAAGAGAGATAAAGAGGTAAATAAGTGGATAATGTAATTGTTGATGGTTTTTCCATAAAAAATTCACTGGGAAAAAATAAAGGGATTAAGACAAAATTCAGAAAATGATAAATGTGGAGAACAGACAATAAAGGCCAAGATACAGATTTCTGTTGTTAACAGAAAGAAAAGGAATAATACTGTAAAATATAATAAAAATATAATGGGTAATGTATGGGATATATACATAGAATAGAATAGAAAACAGTTAAATTGAGGAAAAAGCTGAATTTTTTTCTTGAAGGTATCTATCTAAAAACTATAAATTTAATAGAAAGATATGTATGCCCAAATATAGCTTGACTAAATAAAATACTAAATAACCTGAGCACTATAAAGAAAGTAAACATTCAAAAAGTAGTGTTCATACAAAATAATTTCAAAGCAATAGTTTGTTAGAAAATCAAGTGGAAAAATTAAAAGGGTAAGAGATCCAATATCTAAAAACAAGCAAAGGTGTAAAATAACACCAGTAAGCTCGTCAAGAACTATTTATGACTAACATTAAAAAGTATAAGGTAAGATATTTAATAAAGTATTTGAAAAAAAGAAGAGACATACCGTAATCAAGGAAAGATGACAAAAATCAAAAAGAAAGTGATCCTCTTTTAAAACAATCATAAATGTAAATATAATAGCAAAGGTAATCACAAAGGCAGTTTTGGGGAACTTGATAATATGATTGTAAAATATGTCTATTAAACAAACTGAATGAGAATAGTCAAGAAAGAACTGAAAAATTTAATAAAATGACCTGTCACATTTTTAAAAGTACTATAGCCTTCTAATAATTAAAACTTTATTGTATTCAAGCAACAATGGAGTTTTATTAATGGAAAAATGTGTTAAGTCTCACGCAAAGGCAAAGGGAAACATCAGCGTTTATACTGTAATAAAGATAGAATTTGAAATGAGTAGGAAATGGATAGGTTACTTAAATAATGATGTTAGGATCATTGATTACTATTCTTAGTTAAAAATAAAATCAAATCCTTTCATTAACAAATAAATAAAAATAAATTCCAGGTATACTGGATGTAAACATAAAAATGTAACCTATGAACATCCCAGATGAAACTATGGATAGCTTTGTAAATTAGAGGTAGCAAAGGCTCTCAAAACATGACACCAAAGATAAAGACTATAATTAAAAATTCTGATAGAAGTGGTTACATTAAAATATTAAATTGAAAAATTGCATTGAAAAACCCTATGCAAATGAAAGGCTCGTCAATTTCAAGGAGTTGTTCTTTTTAATATGCAAAGGCTTTTTATATAATCATCATCATAATATATAAGTATATATCCATGATACATGTGTTACGTACTACTTGACTAATAATCTGGATACTGGGACTACCTTGTAATTTAGGTTTCTGTGTGCTTTTCTCTATTTTCCTAATTTTCTTTATTGATATGTTATTTCCCACACATAATGCAATAACTGTTATTGAGGTTAAAAATAATATCTTATGTAGTTTCCAAAAATGATTTTTCCATCAATTATGGATAGAGAGATGGATTGGATAAATACCAAATATAAAACAGCAAGGCTTGCATTTATTTGACTAATGTTACTATGTTAGGTATATCCTCAGGCCGTGGAAGCCTGGGGTATGGTTTACTTACAAGATAATAATGAACCCTTCACACTTGGGAGTGCTTAGGAAACATAACTTTTTCTCAAAGGTTCACACTCCTCTTAGTTTCCAGGTGTTCCATATGCATCTATATTATATAGTTGAGCAGTGCCAGAGCAGCTGCCCAGGGGCGTGTATGCCACATGATGCCCTATTCACTTGCATGTTAATGCCTGGACAGTATGCCTGCAAGAGCAGAATGTTGCATTCTTAACATCAAGAGCCATTCTCGCATTTTGATAACGACTTTAAATATATTACATATATATTTCTTACCCTACAATATAAACTATATAACAAAAACTTAGAACTTACTACATACACTTAAAATTAGAGTGTGATAGTGAACATCCAAATAAACACCATACACTATTCCGTCATTATTAGTAGTCATTTCTTTACTCTTCTGTATAGTTTTAAGATCTATATGCACTCTTCTATAATTTAATTTAAGTTTGTCTCTTTTTGACCTTTATTAGATCATTGGTATATTCATTTTATGTACTGGTTCTGTCATTCAATTTTATATTGTTAAGATTCATCTACTATTATTGGATGTAGCTCATTTTCACTGTTGAAAAGTAGTTCTGTGTCAAAAGATAGCTGTTTATTTATCTCTTGTACTATTGATGAACATGTGGATTATTTCCAGCATTAAGCTATCACTACTAACGCTCTGTGAAAATTGTGTACAAGGATCCTGGAGCACATGCAAATGCCTGGGTCGTGTGATATGCTCACATGAACTTAATACATACTGGCAAGCTGTTTTCAGATTTACAGCTATTTAAAGCTGCACTGTGAGGATGATCTACATTTCTGACCTCAGTTGGTAAACTATGCCAAAATTGTGGGTGTATATGTATACCATATTGTAGTTATGATTTCTATTATTAATATTGTTGACTACCTTTTCTTATATTTATTGTTCATTTAGATTCCTCTTTTGTAAAGTGTCAGGTCAGTCTGTTGCCCATTTTTTTCTTTTGGTTTTGTTCATTTATAGGAGTTTGTTGTTGATTATTGTTTAAAATTTTAGTCTGGATATAAATATGTTTTAGTTATATGTGTTGCACATATCATCTCTCATTCTGTGGGTTGCATTTTCATTCTTTTATATTGTGTTTTGGTGAGCAAGAGTTCTTAATTTCAGAAGATTTAATTTATTGGTCTTTTCTGTTAGTATTTGTATCTTGTCTAATAAAAATCCTTTATTACTCCAAGGTAACAAAAATGTTTTCTGCATTAACTTCTAAATGTTTTTCAATTTTGCCTTTCACGTTTAGGCCTATAATACAACTGGGAATGATTTTTGTACATGGTATGTGAGAGGTTGTTGATTTTGTTGTTTGTTTTGTGTTTTTTCTAAACAGTGTATTGCAAACCCTGCAGTCTTTGTTATATGTGGCCACTGAAGTCTGTGTTCTGTTAACTGAGTGGTCAGCTAGTGTTCTTCAATTTCCCTAAAGGCTTGGAGCCAAGAAGAGAAAAAAAGAGAGAGAGAGAAAAAGAAAAACTCCTCTCCCAATCTCTACAGATTGGCTCAATCTTGGTTCATTTCTTCAACATTTAGCCAGGCTTTTCGAAACTCTGCCTTAGCCTTACTTCCTGTTTGTGTGGAACCTAAGGCGAGCCAGAGGTAAAAGCTTAGGGTCTTCTCAAGCCTTTTCTGAACATGCATTCAGCCCTGTTTATGCGCATGGACTTCTCCATTCCCCAGTATGTGAGTGAGCTTTTAAAAGTCCTTATTCTTTCACATATCTCTTTTCCCACCCTCTTCCTTTTCAGGCTTTTATCTGGGAATCTATTTCTTGTCCTGACAGTTATTTCTTGTCCCAGGCTGCTGCAGCCAGTGCTTTTGCCTTCATATGCTTCTCACAAAAACCACCAGGAAAGCCACCCCAGTCCTGGGAAAACTTCAAGACAGATGAAACAAAGGCAAGCCATTATGCCAGTCCTTGAGGGAACCACCAGGTAGCTCAAAACACACAACCTCGATTCTTTGAGAATAGGGCCCATATTGCTCCCTTGGCACTAGCAATCTGCCCCACATGTATGGACTGCTATCTACTGGCTGCCACCAATCTGGTAAGTGGGAGATGGTGGATAGGCAATTTAAAATGCCACTATGATCTCATACTGCAGTGCAGCAGCTTCTTTCTTCCCTAAGCTTTCTCATGATGTAAATTTTTGCCTAATTCCAGAATTCAAAAAGGTTGATTCTGGTAGCTTTTCCTAGTTTATTAGTTTTTTTGTGCATGTGAAGGGTCACAGCCCTGAGGTTGCCTACTCTTCCATTTTCAGTGATGTCACTCCTCACCAGTTTTATATATATAATATTTTCATTATAATTCAACTCAAAATGTTTTCTAATTGTTATTATAATTTCTTCCTTGACCAAGCATGTACTTAGAAATGTATTTCTTAATTTCAAAATATTTGGGTATTTTCTAGTCATCTTTAAAAAAATTTTCTTTTGTAATTATCAGACCAGTAAATGTATGAATTTAATGTTCTGAACTTTTTGCGATTATCTTTATTACTTACAATATGATCAAATTTTGTAGATGTTTAATATATGATGAAAAAATATATTTTCCATTTTTGGATAGAGTGTTCAACATAGGTTCATTGAGTTAATTTTGGCTTTTGTATCTATAGTCTTAAATTTGTGTCTGCTTATTTGATTAAGTGTAGAGAAACTTGCTATTTATTCTAGTTAGGCTAAGTGATGCTGGTGGATGAACCTTAAAATCTCAGTGATATAATGTGAAGCCAGGCTGAAGGTCTGCATGGATTTTGGTCCACTCTTATCCTGAGAATAAAGATAATTTGATGTACATTTAAAAAGGATCATTGTTATCTGTGTTGTGGAGAATAGGTTATAGTAACAAAGAAAAGAACAGGGGAAAAATTTGGAGGTTACCCATAAGCAGATAAAAGATGATGGTGGCCTGGAAGAGAATTTTAGAAAAAGAATTGGTGTTTGTAAGTTGTGGTCAGATTCTATATACATTTTGAAGGTAGAGAGTATAGAATTTGATTATGGATTTGATGTGGAATATAGGAGAAAGAAAGGAACCAATGATGCCTCAGAATTTTGGTCTGAACAAGATGGAATGGAGATGCCATTTACTTATATGGGAAGGACTAAAAAGAAATAAGATTTTTGGAGGAAATCAAGAATTCATTTGTGTACATGCTAAGTTTGAGATGTTTAATAAATATCTAAAAGAAGATATAAAGGAGGGAATTGTATTTATGTCTGGAATTAAGGGATAAATCAGGACTGAAGATATAAATTGGGAGTCATATAGATGGCATTTGGAAGTCATATAAACGCCAAGAACAGGTCACTTAGAAGTGAATATAGATAGAGAAATATAAGAGATCCCAGGACTGAGCCCTGGAAAGCTCCAACATTTTGTGATAAGAGAAGAGGAAGAAGAAACTGCAAAGAAACATAAGAAGTGATTTGTGATACAGAAAAAAAAAGCAATAGAGATTATTTTCTATGAGGTCAAGATAAGAATGTATTTTTTTTTAAATTACAGTGTTAATAGTATCAAATGCTGTTGGTATTTCAAAATAAGGACCAATCATTGGGTTTGGAAATTTGGAGGATATTGATAATATTAATAAGAGTAATTTTGTATGTGTAATGGGTAAGAATATCTAATTAGATAGGTTTAAATGAGGACAACTGGAGAAGAAGGAATGACTTTTTGAGAACTATTTCTCTAAATGACCGTAGGGAAATAGGTCAGTAATTTGAGGAGAATGTAGAGGTCAAGGAAGAGTATTTTCTCTATGGAAGATAAATAGTATGGCATGTTTGTATTATCCAGTAGATTCGAAATTTTGAGCTGGAGTCTGAGTGGTCAAGAGGGAATGCAAACCATGCCCAGATGGCATTTTGGACTCGGAAACGTGATCAGATATTCTATCATAAGAATAAATAGAAACAAATGAAGGCATGTCAGCAGGTTTGGGAATGTGTGGAACTTCTCTCCTTATTTCTTTCATTTTCTAAGGGAAGTGAAAAAGAAGATTGCCAAATTAGGAGCAGGAAAGAGGCTCCTGACTTTTGAGAAGAGAATCAAAGATATGAAATTTATAACTAGAAGGTCAGGAGAGCGAATAAACAATGGAAATATAGAAGGGTGTATAGGCAGCACTGCAGGCCCATGTCAGTTTTTGATCATAAATATAAAGTGAATCCAATCATTAAGGTTGTGTGTTTTTATCCAGTCATAATCTTTGTCTCAAGAGTAGAAGTGAAGTGTATTGGAGTGTTTGAAGAGTTGGATATAACCAAGACTGGAATTTTTAAAGATGAAAATGATGAAGGGAGAGTGTGCAAGAACGGTGAAAGTATAAGCAAGGGAATATTATGATTATGGAGCATGGTATCTAATCCAGATAAGCCAAGAAGAAAAGATAGATGGGGGACATTTAAAAGGTACAAATAATTTTTTCCTACAGATAACCATTGGTTTTCATTGACTTTACTTCTAACCTTTTTCCCGTCACCCAAAATGGTATCTAATTTTACACATTGATTGATGACTTACTTTTTTAAAAAAATTGTGTGATAATGTAGATTCACATGCAGTTATTTGAAATGATACAGAGAGATCCCATATACATTTTACTCAGTTTCTCTCAAAGGTAACATCTTACATAACTAGATACCAGGAAATTTGCATTGATAAAATCTACAGATGCTATTTAGATTTCACCAGCTTTACATGCACTTGTGTGTGTGTGTGTGTGTGTGTGTGTGTACGTGTGTGTCTTAGTTCTGTACAATTAAATACACCACAGTCAAGATACAAAACAGTTCTACTACATGTATCCCTCATGCTGAACTTTTATAGGCACAGCCATGCCCCTCCCTCCCTGGCAACCACTAATTTGTTCTCAATCTGAGTAATTTAGTCATTTCAAGAATGTTACATAAATGGAATCATACAGGATGTCACCTGCTGAGATTGGGTTTATGTCACTCAGCATAATTCCCTTGAGACTCATCCAAGTTGCTATGTGTATCAACAGTTTTGTTTTATTTCTGAATATTAATCCATGGTATGAATATGCCACAGTTTGTTTAACCATTCAGCCACTGAAGGACATCTGAGTTGTCTTCAGTATTTGGCTATTACAAATAAAGCTTATATAAACATTTGTGTAGAGGTATTTACATGAATATAACTTTTGATTCTTTTGGGATAAACTCCCTAGTATGCAATTACTGGGTCATATGCAAACATTTAGTTTTCTAAGAAACTAACATCCTCTTTACCAGAGTGGCTGCCCCATTTTACAATCCCACCACCAATGTATGACATGTCTTTGCCCATGTTTTAATGGGATGGTTTGTCTGTATTTAGTATAGAGTTTTGAGAATCCCTTATATATCCTAGATATTGGTCCTTTGTCAGATATGTGGTTCACAAATATTTCCTCCCAGTCTGTATCTTGTCTTTTCATTCTCTTCACAGCGTGTTTTATGGAGCAAATTTTTAAAAAATTTTAACGAGGTCAAACATCATTCTTTTTCCTTTTATGGATCTTGCTTTTGGTGTCAAGTTTAATAACTCTTTGTCTAGACCTTCCTTGTTCCCAAAGATTTTCTAAAAGTTTTTTTCTAAAAGTTTTATAGTTTTACACTTAAGTCTAGGATCAATTTTGAGTGAAGATCTGAGGTTTAGATTGAGATTCACTTTTTTGGGCTATGGATTTCCAATTGCTTCATTTGTTAAAATGCCTCTCCTGTTTCCATTGAATTGCTTTTGCTCAGTTGTCAAAAATAAGTTGGAAATATTTGAGTGAATCTATTTCTGGTTTCTGTATTCTGTTCTCTTGATCTATGTGTCTACTTCTCTACAAATATCACACTGTCTTTATTACTGTAGCTATCTAATAGGCTTTAATGTTAGGTGGAGTTATTCTTCCTACTTTATTCTTCTTTTTCAAATGTGTTTTAGCTATTCAGGGTCCTGTTTCTTTCCATATAAAATTTTGATCACCTTTTATATGTCTGCAAAAAACATTGCTCATGTTTATATAGAAATTACATTAAACTTATTGATTAATTTGAGGAAAATTTATATCTTTATTATTTTATTTCCCATTCATGACTGCATTATGCCTCTCCATTTATTTAGGCTTTCCTTTATTTCTTTCATCAGAATTTTGTAATTTTTACAATATAAACCCTATACAAATTTTGTTAAGTGTGTATATTTTGAATGTATCTTATTAAGCTATGTACATCATTTTCTTTGGAGTAATTTTAATGATATGTTTTTTAATAATTTTTTCCAAGTGCCAATTGCTAGTATATAGAAATACAATATTTTGTGTGATTGTGTATCCTACAGTCATGATGAACTCACTTACTAGTTCTAAGGAGTATTCTTTTAATATTCCTTCAGATTTTCTACATAGACAAACATGTCATATATGCAAATACAGATTTATTTCCTCCTTTCCAATCTTTGTGCCTTTTATTTGTTATTCTTCCTTTGTTTCAGTGACTGAAACTTCCAGTAATATGTTGAATAAGAGTGGCTAGAGTGACTATTCTTGCCTTGTTCTCAATATTTGTAGAACAGCATCCAGTCTTTCATCATTAAGTATGATATTACCTTTAGTCTTTTTGTACATGCTCCTTACCAAGTTGAGATAATTTCTGTCTATTCCTAGTTGGCTGAGAGTTTTTATCATGAATGGGTGTTGCATTTTTATCAAAGGTTTTTCTGCATCAAATGATTTTCATGTTGATATGGTAAATTATATTGTTTTGTTAATGTTTTCAGTTGGAAAGAGTTAGCAGTCTAAACTGAACATCATTCAGGTGTTTTGTTTTTATAAATCTTAGAAATACTGAACAGTGTGAGAACATGGTTTGTGACATCGTCAAAGCTTGGAAAGGACATATGCATGTTAGTAGATGAAGTGTTTGAAAATATTTAACTTCATAGTAAATGTGACTCTGTTAGATTAAAAAAAATTTTTTTTATTGGAGTATAGTTGATTTACACTGTTCTGTTACTTTCTGCTGTGCAGCAAAGTGAGTCAGTTATACATATACATATATCCACTTTTATTTAGATTCTGTTCCCATATAGATCATTACAGAGTATTGAATAGAGTTCCCTGTGCTATTCAGTAGGTTCTTATTAATTATCTATTCTACATATAGTAGTGTGTATATGTCAATCCCAATCTCCCAATTTATCCCTCCCCTGCCCTTTACCCCCGGTAACCACAAGTTTGTTTCTACATCTGTGACTCAGCTTCTGTTTTGTAACTAAGTTCATTTGTAACATTTCTTTAAATTCCATATATAAGCAATAAAATATGATATTTGTCTTTCTCTGTCTGACTTACTTCACTCAGTATGATAATCTGTAGGTCCATCCATGTCACTGCAAATGGCATTATTTTGTTCTTTTTTATGACTGAGTAATATTCCATTGTATATATGTACCACATTTTCTTTATCAATTCCTCTGTTGATGGACATTTAGGTTGATTCCATGTCCTGGCTATTGTAAATAGTGCTGTAATGAATATTGGAGTGCATGTATCCTATCGAATTACGGTTTCCTCTGGATATATGTGCAGGAGTAGATTGCTGGATCATATGGTAGCTCTATTTTTAGTTTTATAAGGAACCTCCATACTGTTCTTCATAGTAGCTGTACCAATTTACATTTCCATCAACAGTTGATGAGGGTTCCCTTTTCTCCACACCCTCTCTAGCATTTATTGTTTGTAGATTTTTTGATGATGACCATTCTGACCAGTGTGAGGTGATACCTCATTGAAGTTTTGATTTGCACTTCTCTAATAATTACTGATGTTGAGCATCTTTTCATGTGCCTCTTGGCCATCTGTATGTCTTCTTTGGAGAGATGTCCACTTAGATCTTCTGCCCATTTTTTGATTGGGTTGTTTGTTTTTTTAATATTGAGCTTCATGAGCTGTTTGTATATTTTGGAGATTAATCCCTTGTCGGTCTCTTCATTTGCAAATATTTTCTCCCATTCTGTGGGTTTTCTTTATGTTTTGTTGATGGTTTCCTTTGCTGTGCAAAAGCTTCTAAGTTTAATTAGGTCCCATTTGTTTATTTTTGTTTTTATTTTCATTACTCTATGAGGTAGATCAAAAAAGATCTTGCTGTGATTTATGTCAGAGTGTTCTGCCTATGTATTCCTCTAAGAGTTTTATAGTATCCGGTCTTACATTTAGGTCTTTAATCCATTTTGAGTTTATTTTTGTGCATGGTGTTAAAAAATGTACTGATTTCATTCTTTTACATGTAGCTGTCCAGTTTTCCTAGAACCACTTATTGAAGAGACTGTCTTTTCCCCATTGTATATTCTTGCCTCCTTTGTCATAGATTAGGTGACCATAGGTACATGGGTTTATCTCTGGGCTTTCTATCCTCTTCCATTGATCTATATTTCTGTTTTTGTGCCAGTACCATACTGTCTTGATTACTGTAGCTCTGTAGTATAGCCTGAAGAAGTCAGGGAACCTGATTCTTCCAGCTCTATTTTTCTTTCTCAAGATTGCTTTGGCTATTCAGGGTCTTTTGTGCTTCCGTTCAAATTATAAAATTTTTTTTTCTAATTCTGTGAAAAATGATATCGGTAATTTGATAGGGATTGCACTGAATCTGTAGATTACTTTGGGTACTATAATCATTTTGACAATATTGATTCTTCCAATCCAAGAACACGATATATCTCTCCATCTGTTGGCATCACCTTTGATTTCTTTCATCAGTATCTTACAGTTTTTCTGTTAGCTTTTAAAAGTTGGGATTCCTTATGTGGTATTCCATTTGGTAAATCTTTGGCAGAATTATTATCATGAGGGAGAGCAGATGATGCATTGCAATAACTCTCCAACCACCAATGCCACATCCTCTGTTTTCCAAACATTGCAAATATTAATAGGATTTTTAAAAACGCATTGTATAGGGTGACTTATTTTCTTAATAAAGAGTAGCTGAGATTGCTGAAAACACTTTTGTAATTCTAGTAGCATCTAAGCAAAGAACCATAATAGTAGATTTCTTCAGTAACTTTTGGTTGTGTTAGAGGAAAGGCAAATTTAAGCGTTGAGGAGCTCTGGAGAGGAAGAGGAGAAGTCGATTTTTCCCATAGTAATAGTAATAGAATGGAGAAAACAAGAAACAAATGATTCCTGTGCTTTTTCAAAGAGGAAAATAAGGAAGAAACAACAAGAGCAGCAAAGGAGGTGGGGATGGCTATGTAAGATTCTGGAAACTTGTCTCATGTTGAGCTTTTTGTTATTCCCTATTTTCCATTGGTGGTTAGTGGTAATACCCTTATATGGAAAAGAGCTTATTTTCAATAGCCTCAAGGAAGAAGGAAGCTAGTTCTATAGAAGATAAATACATTTAAACATCTGAACCTGCAATTAGAAAATAAGGAATGAATATGAAGCTAGTCTGGGATCCAGAATGTGACCTAGGAGATTACTTAAATCATAAGAGGTCCATAGAGGTTTTATAATCATTTATAACTTACTAAACTAGGTATTTTTATAGTTTCATATAATAGCATCATGGCAAATGTATCATTGAGATTGCAAATGTTAAAGATTATTTTAAGAATTGCCAATTTTTTTTGCAATGTTCTATAAATAGAACAACAGCTAGTGAAAAAACAATTACATAACAGATGTAAATCCTCAATCCTACAGGATGAAAAATATCACAGTAAAAGTTCATTAAAAAGATCAGGAAAATTTCAAAACATTAATATGGTATAAATGTAAACTTTAAAATGGGCAAGTAAATCTACATTTAAAAAATACTAACATGGAAAAATTGAATCTAATTCTCCTATTTGTATGCATAAGGTTGTTTCCCAAAGCATTTCAACAAGAACAACAACAAAAAAAGAACAGGGAATAATTTAAAATATATGTTCAGATGGAATCTACTATGACTTTTAGTTATGTGATTTTACCATATGTTGTGACACGTTCAGGTAATATAAATTTAAGATTGCCAGAGATATTTGCATGTTTTAGAGGAGTCCTATATTTATAATAGAAGTACATGTGTGGGGAGGAAGTGGGGGGTGGTGGTGGTGGTGGGATGAATTGGGAGATTGACATATACACTAATATATATAAAATAGATAACTAATAAGAACCTGCTGTATAAAAAATAAATTAATTTAATAAAATAAATTAAAAAATGACTTTTGAATCATAAAAAAAGAGAAGTACATGTGCAATCAATGCCCTCATAGACTCAATATTTGGAATCATAAGAAAAGGTAAAACTTATCACATGTGAAATATATTTAATATAGAAATGATAAAATTACAAAGCTTTCTGAACTAATTCCTAAACATAATAGTTTAACAAAAAAGATTGAGCCAAAGTATCCCTTTCAAATGTCTGTTTTTATGTAAAAAGAAATACAATCATATATTAACGTTAAATTGCATTTTTACATTTAACAAATATTGAATATATATTGCCATATTATATATTGACAATATAAATGTTTTCTAATATTCAAACAAATATTTGGAGGACTTTAGTTCTAAGATGGAGTAGCACCATTCTTCCCAGGTCCTCCCTCTTACGACAAAAAATCCTGGACATAAAAGCACAAATAAGGAAAGTAAGACTCTTACCAGTGGAAAAAAAGAAGGCGGACTTCCTAGGGACTAAAGGAGTTGACCAGCCACAAGGCAGTGAGTTCTCTGGGTTACCTTATTGCCTTCCTTCTATCCCAGGAGGGAAGCATAACCACCAATAGGCACAGAGAGAAAAAGCTCCAAGAAAAAACTTTTCTTTCTAATCAATGGAAGTGGAAAAGGGTAGCCTAACAGAACAGAAAACATTTGGGCAATAATTACCCTATCCTACCCAAACATAAATGGAAAAACATAACTTCAGTGGGGGGAATGGGAAGCAGATATTTTATCCCCTCTATGAAAGCAAGAAGTGTCACTCTGATTTTCCCAGTTGGGTGGTTTTGACAGAGCATGCAGGGAGTTATCTTTTGTACAGTCTGCAGCAGAAGCAAGTAGTGTTTTGATTCCCCCATCAGGGTAGTGTGTCAGCAGAGTACAAGGTGAGCTGAGCCTGTATACCTCCACAAGTTAGGAATGAGACTTAATGAGTTAGTGTGAGCTGTGGCTAATCACTAATACACTTCACTTCCCCTTTCCTACAGGTGTTAGTGGGACGCAGCCGAGAGCCCACTCAAATATTCCCAACAGATTTTAACAACAGAGAAAAAGCAATTCAGTGGGGGAAAGATAACCATTTTAACAAAATAGAGCAATAGAAAATTTGTAGACAAGAAAAAATTTAATGAACCTCAATATAAACCTTAGACCTTAACTCGAAATTGATCATGAACTTAAATGTAAAATATAAAAATGTAAAGCTATAAACCTTTTAGAAAAAATAGGAAAAATATTCATAATCTAGGACTAGGCAAAGTTCTTAAACTTGACACCAAAAGTAATATTGATAAAAGGGAGAAATTATAAATTTGACCCCATCAAAACTAAAAGGCTTGCTCTGAAAAAGACTCTGTAAAGGGGATGAAAATACAAGCTAGAGAGTGAGAGAAAATATTTGCAAACCACATATTTGGCAAAGCACTAGTATTAGAATAAAAAGAGTTCTAAAAACTCAGTAGTAAGAAAACTAAACAAACCAATTAGAGAATAAGCAAAAGATACGAATACCATTTCAATAAAAATGACATATACTTGGAAATTAAGACCACAATAAGATATCATTACACACTTATAATGGCTAAAAATAATAGTGAAAATAGCAGACGCTGGTAGGGTTATTGAGAAACTGGGCCACTCATATATTGCTGGTGGGAATAAAAGTGGTATAGACACTCTGAATAACAGTTTGGCAACTTCTCAATAGAAAATGTTTCCATAAGAAAATAAAAAATAAAATAATTTATAATAATACTGTATCTGTATAAATTAAAGCAAGTGGTCAAAAATTTTATATTAATTTTCTGAGCATTAAGAAAGATCATAAACAGAATGTACATATTCATATACTTTAATCAGTTTCTTGGCTCTAATTTTTCTAATAAATGTAGTATTTTTTTCAATATACATTTTTTTCCTAGAGTTGCCTAAAAAATCTTTCCAAATATTGCATATTTTGTTGAGTAAATTTAAAGTTGTATACTAAAAAAGAAACTACCTACCATAACTAAGTCAATGTTATATTGTCTAATAGGTAAATAGATCAATAAGAATAAAGAGTCCATAAGTGCCTTCTTACCTATATAGAAAATTGATTGTTGTCAAATGCTCCATGATATTCCAATCAGAATGGAAATTTTTTTCAGCAAATTCTGCTTGAACCACTGTATATTCATATGGGAAAAAATGTTTATCTTGACACTTACTTCAGAACATACACAAATATCTGAGATGGATCATAGTCATAAACATAAAATCTAAATGTGTATACCTTTTTGAGAAAACATTGAAAAATATTTTCTTGATTTTGTTATAGGCAAAATTTCTTATATGACAAAAAGTCACCAAATATAAAAGAAAAAATAGATAAATTGATCTTCACCAAAATAAATGTTTTGCTCATCAAAAACACTGATAAGAAAATGAAAAAGCAAGCCATAGACTTAGGGAACATATTCTCAATACATATATCTCAAAAAGTACTTGATTCCATACTACAGGAAGAATATATAGAAATTAATGATAAACAACCCAGTTTTAAAAAGGACATGAATAAATATTTCACAGAAAAAAGTAGTTGGTGAAGTGTAGTTTGCTTCCTAGGAATTTACCCAGGATAAATGAATAATTATGTCATTTCAAAGACTTGTATATGAATGTACAAATGTATGAAAGTCTTTACAACCATGTACTAATGTTCACAGCAATTCTATTCATAATATCTCAAATATAGAAACAATCTAAATATCCCCTCAATGGGAGAATGAATAACCAATCTCAGTGTAGGGAAAGATTTCTTTAACAGTGCAAAAAAGCACTAACAATGAAAGAAAATTATCAACTGGATTTAACAAAATTAAAATGTTCTGCATTTCTATGATACTACTGATGTTGAGCATAATCTTTTTATGCACAAATTGGCTGCATCAATAACTATCATGGAAATGTAAATTACAAACAAAATTAAGTAGTACTCAATGTTTAAAAGAAGAGAAAGGATTTAGAAAAACTGGAACTCCTGGATTTCTGTTGGGAATGTAAATAACATGACTACTTTGAAAATCAGTTTAACAGATTTTTGTACAATTGAACATAAACTGGCCTCCATGACCCATTATTTTCAATTATGTTAAATGAAAGCCCATTAGTTTTTACTCATGTTAAATGAAAACTTGTGTTACAACAAAGGCTTGTAGTTAAGTCTGTAAATGTTCATAGCATCTTAACTCATAACACCTTAAAATGGAAATAATGCAAATGTTTCATATTAATAGGAGAATAGGTAAGAAATCTGTGGCACATTATTACAATGGAATAAACACAGCTTTAAAAACAAACTACTGATACATGCAACAACATGGATTAATCTTGAGCAAAATAGATTATGCGTATACATAAAAAGTTTATACTCAGTGATTTCTTTTGTGAAGTTCAAGATCAGGTAAAAGTAATCTATGATTGTAGAAATTAGAACAGCGATTGCCTTTGGGAGTGGGAATTGACTGGAAGGGGGCATAAGGAAACTCAGAACTAATAGAAATGTTCTATATCCTGACTGGATTGGTGATTACTTAAGTATATACATTTGTCAAAACTCACCAAACTCTCTACTACAATTTGCATATTTTAATTTATGTAAATTATGCCATGAATAAAAAAACTATTGAAAAATACTGTTATTTGCTAAATTTTGCAACATTCATGTTATTTGTAAGTGGTGTAATTTCTTTTCTCATTGTAATGAATATTTGGTTTACACCTAATTTTGTATTGCAATTTTATATTCTTTCTCTGAAAGATGGCCTCATAATTATATAAGCTTTAGGCCCCAGAAAACTGAATAGAGAGTGAATGCAAATTTATTCTACAAATGTGTTTCTTTCAGGCCTTCTCTCCTCCCTTGTTCTTCACTCAACTCAGTCACTATTAGGAATTTTGGGTTATTTTGCTTCACCTCTATTCCTCAAATTTGATCACTCTCACATATATCTTACTCATCTAATGGAGTCATTTTTATGAAACTTTCTTTAATAACCCAGAAATATGTATGTTTTAGTCTTTTTTCTTATATTTTCTTTAACATATATCATTTTTAAAATTTATTTTATTTATTTTTGGCTGTGTCAGGTCTTAGTTGAAGCATGCAGGATCTTCATTGAGGCATGTGGGGTCTTTTGTTGTGGCGCACGGGCTCTGTTGTGGTGCGTGGGCTTCTCCCTAGTTGTGGTGTGTGGGTTTTTTTTTCTCTTCTCTAGTTGTGGTGCATGGGCTTAGTTGCCCTGAGGCATTTGGGATCTTAGTTCCCTGACAGGGATCAAACCCACGTCCCCTGCATTGGAGGCAGATTCTTTACCACTGGACCACCAGGGAAGTTCCAACATATATCATTTTTTACATGACCATAATTTTACATATTAGCCACTCTCTATCTCCCACTATACTGTGGATTCTTCAAGGACAGGAACCAGGAACCCTTTTTTCATTCTCCTTTGGCACTTCCAACTACCATCTTTGACATCTACTTCATCTACCCAAAGCAACTTCTCCCCTTCTTCACATAGTTGTCTACCATGCACTAGAATATGATGCAAATATCAAGAGATCACTACTTTCATCTTAGTCTCTTCTCTTCCAGCCAAATCTTTAGAATTATCTCTATATTCATGGCTTCTTAAACAACTTAAATTCACAATTTATGGATTGCTTTATGAATGTACCCATGAAGTAGAGGCTGAAAAAAAAAAAGTAGGAATTCAAGCAAATAAGTTGAGAGGGGCATTCAAGATAAAGGATATGGTTTGTGTAAAGGTTGGAAATAAACACAAGGTGGGTTTAAGAAACTAAATGTAATTTATGGCTAGAATTCAGGGAGTTTTAGTAGACAGGTGAAAATTTATGGTCAGGACTTTAGTGGCTTTATATACAATGGCAAAGAGTTTGGGTATCATCTGGATATTTTCTTTTAGCATATTGGTAAGTGTCAGTTAAAAACTATTCCTTGAATGTATACTAAACAATTGATCTCTGTGTCCATAGAACTCATCATTTAGTAGAAAAGACATGTATTAAGTAAATAATAAAAATATAATTAATGAAATTATTTTAAGCATGTGGTTGCTGTGGAAAAATATTCACAACATTTCATGGATATGGCTGTTAAAACCTAGGCCTGTGAGTAAGAAAAGACACCATATTTCCTTTGCTCAGCACTATTTTCCCAGCATCTATGACTGTGCATGATACATAAAGATGCTCATCAATTTTTGCCTGAATAGGCAGATGAATACTTGAATTGAACTTTATCAAATGAGTTTGAGCTAGCTAAATAGATAGGTAAGACTTAAATAGATAAGTATTTATCCAGGAGAAAAAAGACCTACAGGTATAAAAGCCTAGGACCTTGAGAGAGTCTGGTATGTTCAAGAACCTAAGAAAAACCCAGTAGAGCAGAGGTGGAGAAGCCAACCTATAGGACGTTAGACATGAGGCTGGGGAAGGAGGTAGCATCGGTACCATACAGAATATTATAATCTATGTTAAAGATTCTGAAATTATTCCAAGGCAATGGGAAATCCTTGATTAGTTTGTATCAGGGAAATTATGAGATTATTTTGCAATTTTAAAAGATAGTTTTAGCACTGTTGTGGAGACTCAGTATGTAAAGATTGGGAAGTAATCACAAGTAGATGAATAGATATGAAGATATCAGTTAGAGTCTATTTGTGCAGTCTAGGAAATAAATTACTGAACTAGGGACTTGGGGCATGGCAATGAGGATGGAAAACAGTGGATGGATTGGGGATTCTTTGGGAAGTAGGATTAAAGGTATCAGGGGGTTGCTGAGTGAGCAAAATTTGGAAGGAGCTAAGGATAATTAATGAGACTATATATTGAGCAATTAGGTGAATGGAGGTTTAGCAGAGTTGCAGAAGAAGATACAGATTTTATTATTTTTTTATTGAGTCACTGATGTTTTATTTTTGTCATGGGAAGTCATTTTATTTTAAATATAGCAGTGTGTACATGTTAATGCCAAACTCCCAATCTACCCCCCCCACTTCCCCCCTGATAACCATAATTTCGTTCTCTAAGTCTGTGAGTCTGTTTCTGTTTTGTAAATAAGTTCATTTGTATCATTTTTTTTTAGATTCTGCATATAAGTGATATCATGTGATATTTGTCTTCTCTGTCTGACTTACTTCACTTAATATGATAATCTCCAGGTCCCTCCACATGGCTGCAAATGGCATTATTTCATTCTTTTTAATGGCTGATTAATATTCCATTGTATATATGTACCACATCTTCTTTATCCATTCCTCTGTCGATGAACATTTAGGTTGCTTCCATGTCTTGACTATTGTAAGCAGTGATGCAATGACCAGTGCAGTGCAAGTATCCTTTCAAATCATGTTTTTCTCCAGATATGTGCCCAAGAGTGGGATTGCTCTATCATATGGTAGCTCTATTTTTAGTTTTATAAGGAACCTCCATACTGTTCTCATAATAGCTGTACCAATTTACATTTCCATCAACAGTTTATGAGGGTTCCCTTTTCTCCACACCCTCTCCAGCATTTATTGTTTACACATTTTTCGATGATGATCATTCTGACTGGTGTGAGGTGATATCTCCTTGTAGTTTTGACTTGAATTTCTCTAATAGTTAGCAATGTTGAGCATCTTTTCATGTGCATCTTGGCCATCCGTATGTCGTCTTTTATTCACTCTGGCCACTTTTATTCAACATAGTTTTGGAAGTCCTAGCCACGGCAAGCAAAGAAGAAAAAGAAATAAAAGGAATCCGAATTGAAAATGAAGAACTAAAACTCACATTGTTTGCAGATGACATGATACTATACATAGAAAATCCTAAAGATGTTACCAGAAAACTACTAGAGCTAATCAATGAATTAGGTAAAGTTGCAGGATACAAAATTAATACACAGAAATCTGTTGCATTTCTATACACTAATAATGAAAGTTCAGAAAGAGAAATTAAAGAAACAATCCCATTTAGCATCACATCAAAAAGAATAAAATACCTAGGAATAAACCTACCTAAGGAGGCAAAAGACCTGTAAGCAGAAAACTATAAGACACTGATGAAAGAAATCAAAGACGATACAAACAGATGGAAAGATATACCATGTGTTTGGATTGGAAGAATCAACATTGTGAAAATGATTATACTACCCAAAGCAATCTACAGATTCAATGCAGTTCCTATCAAATTACCAATGGCATTTTTCACAGAAGTAGAACAAAATATTGTACAATTTGTATGGAAACACAAAAGACTCCAAATAGCCAAAGCAATTTTGAGAAAGAAAAACGGAGCTGGAGGAATCAGGCTCCCTGACTTCAGACTATACTACAAAGCTACAGTCATCAAAACAGTATGGTACTGGCACAAAAACAGAAATATAGATAAATGGAACAGGATAGAAAGTACAGAAATAAACCCACTCACCTATGGCCAATTAATCTACAGCAAAGGCGGCAAGAGTATACAATGGAGGAAAGACAGCGTCTTCAATAAATGGTGCTGGGGAAACTGGACAGCTACATGTAAAAGAATGAAATTAGAACATTCTCTAGCACTTTACACAAAAATAAACTCAAAATGGATTAAAGACCTAAATGTGAGACTGGATATTATAACACTCTTAGAGGAAAACATAGGCAGAACACACTGACATAAATCGCAGCAAGATCTTTTTTGATCTACCTCCTAGAGTAATGAAAATAAAAACAAAAATAAACAAATGGTATCTAATTAAACTTAGAAGCTTTTGCATAGCAAAGGAAAACATAAACAAACAAACAAAAGACAACCCTCTGAATGGGAGAAAATATTTGCAAACAAAGGGACCGACACGGGATTAATCTCCAAAATATACAAACAGCTCACACAGCTCAATATCAAAAAAACAAACAACCCAATCAAAAAATGGAATGGGTGGAAGATCTAAATAGACATCTCTCAAAAGGAGACATACAGATGGCCAAGAGGCACATGAAAAGATGCTCAACATCAGTATGGAGAAATGCAAATCAAAACTACAATGAGGTATCACCTCACACCGTTCAGAATGGCCATCATCAAAAAATCTACAAACAATAAATGCTAGAGAGGGTGTGGAAAAAAGGGCACCCTCCTACACTGTTAGTGGGAATGTAAATTGGTACAGCCACTATGGAGGACAGTATGGAGGTTCCTTAAAAAAGCTAAAAATAGAGCTACCATATGTTCCAGCAATCCTACCCATGGGCATATATGCAGAGAAAACCATAATTCAAGAGGATACATGCTCTCCAATATTCATTGCAACACTATTTACAATAGCCAAGACATGAAAGCAACCTAAATGTCCATCAACAGAGGAATGGATAAAGAATATGTGGTATATATATACAATGCAATATTACTCAGGCATAAAAAAGAACAAAATAATGCCATTTGCAGCAACATGGATGGACCTAGAAATTGTCATACTGAGTCAAGGAAGTCAGACAGAGAAAGACAAATAGCATATGATATCTCTTATATGTGGAATCTAAAGAAAGGGTACAAATGAACTTAGTAACAAAACGGAAGTAGAGTCACATATGTAAAAAACCAGCTTACGGTTACCAAGGGATAAGCAGGGGAGAGAAAAATTGGGAGATGGGGATTGACATATACACACAACTATATATAAAATAGATAACTAATAAGAACCTACTGTATAGCACAAGGAACACTACTCAATACTCTGTAATGGCCTATATGGGAAAAGAATCTAAAAAAAGAGTGGACATATGTATATGTATAACTGATTCACTTTGCTGTACACCTGAAACTAACACAGCATGGTAAATCAACTCTACAGCAATAAAATTTTTTTAAAAAGTAACAAAAAACATGGTATATCTCTCCGTCTGTTTGTATCATCTTCAATTTCTTTCTTCAGTGTCTTATAGTTTTCTGCATACAGGTCTTTTGTCTCCTTAGGTAGGTTTATTCCTAGGTATTTTATTCTTTTTGTTGCAATAGTAAATGGGAGTGTTTCCTTAATTTCTCTTTCAGATTTTTCATCATTAGTGTATAGGAATGCAAGAGATTTCTGTGCATTAATTTTGTATTCTGCTGCTTTACCAAATTCCTTGATTAGCTCTAGTAGTTTTCTGGTAGCATCTTTAGAATTCTCTATGTATAGTATATCATCTGCAAACAGTGACAGCTTTACTTCTTTTTTTCGAGTTGGATTCCTTTTATTTCTTTTTCTTCTCTGATTGCTGTGGCTAAAACTTCGAAAACTATGTTGAATAATAATGGTGAGAATGGGCAACCTTGTCTTGTTCCTGATCTTAGTGGAAATGGTTTCAGTTTTTCACCACTGAGAATGATGTTGGCTGTGGGTTTGTCATATATGGCCTTTATTATATTGAGGTAAGTTCCCTCTATGCCTACTTTCTGGAGGGTTTTTATCATAAATGGGTGTTGCATTTTGTTGAAAGCTTTTTCTGCATCTATCGAGATGATCATATGGGTTTATCCTTCACTTTGTTAATATGGTGTATCACATTGATTGATTTGCGTATATTGAAGAATCCTTGCATTCCTGGGATAAACCCCACTTGATCATGGTGTATGATCCTTTTAATGTGCTGTTGGATTCTGTTTGCTAGTATTTTGTTGAGGATTTTTGCATCTATGTTCATCAGTGATATTGGCCTGTAGTTTTCTTTCTTTGTGACATCTTTGTCTGGTTTTGGTATCAGGGTGATGGTGGCCTCGTAGAATGAGTTTGGGAGTGTTCCTCCCTCTGCTATATTTTGGAAGAGTTTGAGAAGGATAGGTGTTAGCTCTTCTCTAAATGTTTGATAGAATTCACCTGTGAAGCCATCTGGTCCTGGGCTTTTGTTTGTTGGAAGATTTTTAATCACAGTCTCAATTTCAGTGTTTGTGATTGGTCTGTTTATACTTTCTGTTTCTTCCTGGTTCAGTCTTGGAAGGTTGTGCTTTTTTAAGAATTTGTCCATTTCTTCTAGGTTGTCCATTTTATTGGCATACAGTTGCTTGTAGTAATCTCTAATGATCCTTTGTATTTCTGCAGTGTCAGTTGTTACCTCTCCTTTTTCATCTCTAATTCTGTTGATTTGAGTCTTCTCCCTTTTTTTCTTGTTGAGTCTGGCTAATGGGTTATCAATTTTGTTTATCTTCTCAAAGAACCAGCTTTTAGTTTTACTGATCTTTGCTATTGTTTCCTTCATTTCTAAGAATCAACATTGTGAAAATGACTATACTGCCCAAAACAAACTACAGATTCAGTGCAATCCCTATCAAACTTCCAGTGGCCATTTTCATAGAACTAGAACAAAAAATTTCACAATTTGTATGGAAACACAAAAGACCCCGAATAGACAAAGCAATCCTGAGAAAGAAAAATGGAGCTGGAGGAATCAGGCTCATGGACTGTGACTATACTACAAAGCTACAGTAATCAAGAGAGTATGGTACTGGCACAAAAACAGAAATATAGATCAATGGAACAGGATAAGAAAGCCCAGAGATAAACCCATGCACATATGGTCACCTTATTTTTGATAAAGGAGGCAAGAATATACGATGGAGAAAAGACAGCCTCTTCAATAAGTGGTGCTGGGAAAACTGGACAGCTACATGTAAAAGAAGGAAATTAGAACACTCCCTAGCACCATACACAAAAATAACTCAAAATGGATTAAAGACCTAAATGTAAGGCTAGACACTATCAAACTCTTAGAGGAAAACATAGGCAGAACACTCTATGAAAAATCACAGCAAGATCCTTTTTGACCCACCTCCTAGAGAAATGGAAATAAAAACAAAAATAAACAAATGGGACCTAATGAAACTTAAAAGCTTTTGCACAGCAAAGGAAACCATAAACAAGACCAAAAGACAACCCTCAGAATGGGAGAAAATATTTGCAAATGAATCAACTGACAAAGGATTAATCTCCATAATTTACAAGCAGCTCATACAGCTCAATATCAAAAAAACAAACAACCCAATCCAAAAATGTGCAGAAGACCTAAATAGACATTTCTCCAAATAAGATGTACAGATTGCCCACAAACACATGAAAGAATGCTCAACATCACTAATCATTAGAGAAATGCAAATCAAAACTATAATGAGGTATCACCTCACACCAGTCAGAATGGCTATCATCACAAAATCTACAAACAATAAATGCTGGAGAGGGTGTGGAGAAAAGGGAACCCTCTTGCACTGTTGGTGGGAATGTAGATTGATACAGCCACTATGGAGAACAGTATGGAGGTTCCTCAAAAAACTGAAAATAGAACTACCTTATGAACCAGCAATCCCACTACTGGGCATATACCCTGAGAAAACCATAATTCAAAAAGAGTCATGTACCACAATGTTCATTGCAGCTCTATTTACAATAGCCAGGACATGGAAGCAACCTAAGTGTCCATCGACAGATGAATGGATAAAGAAGATGTCACACATATGTGCAATGGAATATTACTCAGCCATAAAAAGAAACGAAATTGAGTTATTTGTAGTGAGGTGGATGGACCTAGAGTCTGTCATACAGAGTGAAGTAAGTCAGAAAGAGAAAAACAAATACCATATGCTAACACATATATATGCCATCTAAAAAAAAAAATGGTTCTGAAGAACCTAGGGGCAAGACAGGAATAAAGATGCAGACGTAGAGAATGGACTTGAGGACACAGGGTGGGGGAAGGGTAAGCTGAGATGAAGTGAGAAAGTGGATGTACTTAAATATACTACCAAATAGATAGCTACTGGGAAGCAGCCGCATAGCACAGGGAGATCAGCTCTGTGCTTTGTGTCCACCTAGAGGGGTGGGATAGGGAGGGTGGGAGGGAGACACAAGAGGGAGGGGATATGGGGATATATGTATATGTATAGCTGATTCAGTTTGTTATGCAGCAGAAACCAACACACCATTGTAAAGCAATTATACTCCAATAAATATGTTAAAAAATAAAAAGTAACAAAGAAACTCCCACACTTAATGAACAGAACTGAAGCACAATTGTGAAAAATGGAAAACATAAGGTAACAGAAATGTCAAGGGAAGAAAATGTGTTTTCTGGAAGGAAAGAGTGATCAAAATTATTTTAAAAATGCAAAGCTTCAAACCCATGTGCAATGACAATGTAATATGGGCTACCCTTGGACTTGAATAAATAATGAAACATCAGCCGGGATTATGATTCTCCCACTTTACAAAGTCTCCCATATTTGAGCAGTATTGAGGCAATCTATAAATGCTTGTTACATTGGATCTTTAGTCTTTCCTTTTTTGAAACAAATTGCTCATTTTTATGAGTTAAATTATGCTCCATCATAAGAGACAATAAAAATGTAAAATATAATATTTTAATATGGATTATAAGTCAAACTTTTCCATTGTTTAAAATTGGCAAATAAACAATGTAAAGAAAAAGCCTTCATAATGTAGCACGCAGTGAAAACCATCATTAATATTTTTCTATGCTCATGCAGTTGATATATTAATACATTGTATATACATGAAGACAGAAATCACAGTATCCTCCCTGAAGCAACCATTAACTGATTGAGTGCCACCAAAAATAAATAAATAAATAAGAATAATAACAGATTCTTTTCACTGATAGAATAAACCTCAACCAGAGTGTGGAATTAGTGTTTCTTAGCTTTCTTTTGGTTTCTGACATTAGGCAGTTTGCAATGAAAACACACATACACACACACACACAATAATTGGGTGTTCATGTGTGACTCTAATGTATATAGAAGTTGTCAATTCATAATGTTTTTAGTAATTTGAATTATATTTTGTATCATGTCTGTTTTCTATACTACTTATAACTTCAATTGAGAGGTTCTGTGCTATTTTCCTCAGGAATGAGTTTACTAAAAACTTTAAGAATTGTCTACAAATAAACTTTTAATTGAAAACTGAAAAGCAATAGAGATATAAGAAAAAAATTGGGGATTGTTTTATTTTTATTACATTTGTGTTCTGAAGCAAAACTACTTAGATTAGATAGTGCAACTATAAATAAAAGACAACTGGTATCAGACAGAGCAGTTATCAGATGGAGATTGCATCTCAGCACAAAGCTTCATCAATGTTAAAATGCTGATTCTCTCCAGCAGGGGAATGTGGAGATTTGTTTGCAATATTAAAGGTGAAGGCTACATATTCTTACCCTTGTAAAAATAGGTCAGGCTTCAAAAGAGACATTTTATGCTTCAAGTTACAAAACAAACAATTCTCATGGGCATTGTTTTGTTTACTTGGTTTTAGCTGCATTTACTAGGTGTGAAATTTGAAAGATTTATGGGACCTGCTAGAGGCAGAAGTCATAACAGCTGATGCAACTCCATCCCAGTAAAAGCTGTTTCTCAACTGGCATAAGGTTAAGGTAAAACAAACAAAAAAATGTAGTATGTGAGATATGACTGTTACGAGACTTTAACCAAAGTTCTTTCATACTCTACTGTGCCCGTTGAGTTCCTTGTCCTCTAAGCATCATTGGCAAACCAAGCCTGCACCAGTTCATTTACTGACTTTATAAATTATTATAGTGGTTTTTACAATTCTTTCTTGACTCACCAAAGGTGAAATTAATAGACAACCTTGACTTACTATTGATCTTTCTGATTTGATCAATGGAATGCAGTCTACCCAGCACTTAAAAAGAATGCTTAGAACATAATAAGCACTCTATACATATTTATTATATAAAATAATGAATAATTCATATTATAAAGAATGTTGTCTTTTTCTTCATAGCCTGTCTGTGCTGTTAACACATACAAACACACACACAAAATCTGTTTGTGAAGAAATAAGCCAGTATATTTGGTGTGACAGGAAACATCTCGGTGTGTAAAATCATAATGGAAAGCATCTGCATCTTCATGAAGTTCTTCTTAGGCTCTATGTCACTCCATCTGTTCTCTGTGTTCTCCCATGGCTATAGTCCTTATCTTTTAAATTTCCTTACTAGGGTGAATATCTCCATAATTAATACAAGTATATAATCATCTGCCTATTCCCTTTTAAAGCAATTAAATCAAAGTAGATTTTTTTCAGACTTTGAGATAAATGAAAAAATACACAAAAAGGATGTTTAAGGTAGAGTTCTATGTCCAGGAAATGCTAGCTCTGAATAGACTTGCAGTCTGAGCACACTGTGTGTCCCTCTTCCACTCTCGGGCATCCACCAGCATATCTACAGATTTGCTTTCTTCACCTGAAAAGTGAAGCACTGGATGATTTCTGGACTCCCTTCTCAGCTATAAAATTATTCTGAAATTATTTATATAAAAATGAATTTTTAAAGTCCTTCTCTGGAGGCATTTGACAATAACATGGTGTAAGTATAACCTTTCCTAGAAAAATAGGAAGAGGTTTAAAATATCTGACTCCCAGGGCTCATTTTAGACCAAAACTTTTGTTATTATAGTTTCATGAGATAGACAGATAAGCTTGCTTCAAGTTCTGTGGACTAACATTCATATCCAGCAGCAATTACAATTCTAATGGAAAAATAAGAGTTGAGACTTATTTTTCTTTGGTTAGTGGACTAGGATACTGCTCTGAATAAATCGTGCAATCTATGGTGAGTTAAAACTCAGACTTTAACTTTTCAGTCCACGCCTTTACAATTTTATAAGTATACCATGTAGAAACAAATATACCTCTGGTAATTTCCTTTTTATGGGCCATAGGTTCAAAGCCTTTGGCCGGCAATACCATCAACCTGAAACTTAATAACACTGCTTGTATTGATTATATTTATTCTTGCAGTTACCTTTAATGGCAAGTGATACTTTCTCTCTATTCACAATAGTGATATACATTTTCCTTCTAACACAGATATAAGCAAAAGAGAAACTGAATTGACTTTAAACATATTAAACTGCTAGGAGTATAGGTCATATGTGGATAAAATAAAAATAGTGAGAGTGATAATTAGATGTCTGAAGAGTAGAAACATATAGCTTTGGAAGTGGATGTGATTTATCTGAAGCTCTCTTGACCATGTCTGATCTCTTAGATAATCATAATAACCCTCTCCCTGCTGGCTTCCAAAATGATTCTTTTGCTTACTATTAAAAGTCTCATTGAAAGCCAACTATGTGCCTGGTCATAAGTTGAATTTTGGAGTTGACTGTTTAATGGTGCAGTTCTTTGGCTCATTTGAAAGCAGAGATAGCTAACCTAAGCAGGGATAGTAAATGGGCAAACCACTTCAGCCTCTGTCTTTGATTACCTCCCAAAGTTTCTCTTTTATTGAAAAGCATCTGAGGCAAGGTGTGTATTTCCCTATGTGTATTCTCTTATACCAGGGATAGAAATGTATATTTGTATGATACCTTTTTTTTGATAGCAGTTGTATAATAGTACCCATCAATGTTTTAAATCAATGTAGCTTTTTCCTCAAAATTCTATTTATAAGATTTTTGTCTACCAAAAAAGCTATTATGGATGAGCTATGATATAGATGTAAGGATGTTTATTGAAGCATTATTTGTATAGTAATGATTGGAGTTTAAGCAAATTTCCTTCTTACTGTAGTATTTTCTACTTTTGGTTTCAGGGATACTTTGCTCATTCTTTTGGTTTTCCTGCCACCTCTCTAACCACTCCTTACAGATTTTTTTGCTTCTCTTCCTCACCTCAAACTATTAATGGTGGAGTGCTTCAGGCCAAATTTCTTTAAATCTTTTCTTGATCTACTCTTTATGTCTTGGTATTTCTAGCTATCTTATGGCTTTAATAGCCTTTAAAAAATTAATGATTCACCTCTTTCTCTTTATTACTTGTTCTTTTCCTCTATAACCAAGGCTTATATATTTAACTGATTACATGTCCACTTGCCTTTCTAATATATGTCTTTTTTTTTTTTTTTTAAATTTATGGCTGTGTTGGGTCTTCGTTTCTGTGCGAGGGCTTTCTCTAGTTGCGGTGAGTGGGGGCCACTCTTCATCGCGGTGTGCGGGCCTCTCACCATCGCGGCCTCTCTTGTTGCGGAGCACAGGCTCCAGACGCGCAGGCTCAGTAATTGTGGCTCACGGGCCCAGTTGCTCTGCGGCATGTGGGATCTTCCCAGACCAGGGCTCGAACCCGTGTCTCCTGCATTGGCAGGCAGACTCTCAACCACTGTGCCAACAGGGAAGCCCCTAATATACGTCTTAAACTTAGCTTGCCCTAAACTGAGCTCTTGACTTTATACCTTCCTCCAGTCTTCCTAGGCTAGTAACTACATTACACCAAGCTAAAGAGTCATGTTTTATTAGATTTTTTTACCCACTGCCATATCAGATCTGTCATAAAAACCTGTTTGTTCTACGTTCAAATTATTCCACAATAAAACAAAAGCTATTTCAGTACCATCATATGTAAGTTGAAGTGTTCCAAGCTTTCCCTTTGAGATCGGGAACAAGATAAAGTTTCTTGTTTTCACCGTGTCCATTCTTAGCCACCTTATTAAGGCAAGAATAAGAAATAAGAGGGAAAAAGACAGATTATATTCTTGTATATATAGAAACTCCTAAATAAACTGCTAATAAATTATTAGCATTTATAAGAAAGTTTATCTAGTTTGCTGGTTTCAAACTCAAGTATATTTCTATATGCTAGGAGCAAAGTTAGAAAAAATATGTATACTGTTTATGTCAAAAATAAAAAGACCTAAGAATAAATCTAACAAAAGATATACAAGTTCTGTATGGAAAATTATAAAAGCTTATTAGGTACAGTAAAGAGGATCCAAATAGTCAATGTTATAAAGGCGTCATTTCATTCCATTTCAATATAGATGCATTGAAACACTTAGTGATAGTTAATTTTATGTGTCAGCTTGAGTGGCCATGGGGTGCCCAGGTTAAACCTTATTTCTGGGTGTATCTGTAAGAGTGTTTTCAGATGAGATTAGCATTCCAATTAGTGGACTCACCAAAATAGATTGCTCTCCCCAATGTGGGTAGGCATCATCTAATCCCTTGAGGGCCCGAACAGAACCAAAGGCGGAGAAATTCATCGCTTTTTTGCTTGCTTTACTGCTTGAGCTGAGACAGTTCATCTCATCTTCTGCTCTTGGACTAGGATTTATACCAATGCAGACATTGACTTCCTTGGTTTTCTGGACTAAATTACACTACTGGCTTTCCGGAAATCTCCAGTTTGCAGATGGTGGAATATGGGGTTTCTCAGCCTCCATAATCTCGAGAGCCAATTCCTCATACCTCTCTCTCTCTCTCTCTCTCTATATATATATATATATTTTTTTTTTTTTTTTTTAAACTTCAGAGAAATTATGACAGTATAGTTCTGGCAAAGATGGACAGCCTTGCACATGTGCATCTTGATCAACATATAAGATGATTCACAGAACTATTGCTGGAATAACTGAACCCTGACAACAACCCAGGTATACTTCACCTGTGGAATGGATGAATAAATGCTTCTAGCCTATTCATAAAATTGTATGTAACACTGAACAAAGTTTACTGCTAGAAAATGAAAGAATGATATACAAACATATACAGGAACATATTCAATGTAAAATGCTTACCAAGAGTATGTTAAAATTCTCATGATGATTGTATTAATTAGTTCTCTATTGCCACTGTTTCTCAAATTACCACAAGCTAAGTGGATTAAAACAGTGCACATTTATTATCTTACCATTTCTGAGGTCAAACATCTTAAATCAGTTTCACTGGATTAAAATCAAGGTGTCAGCTTGCCTAGGTTCCTCGCCTTTTCTAGCTTCTAGAGATCACCAGCTTCCTTGGCTCATGGCGCCTTCTTCATCTTCAAAGCTAGCAGCATAGCATTTTCAAATCTCTCTCTGCTTCTATGTCATGTTACCTTCTGTCTCTCTGATCTCCTGCCTACCTCTTGTAGGGCCCTCTATGATTACATTGAGCCCACCTGGATAATCCAGTATAATCTTCCCATCTCAAGATTTTTAATCACATCCACAAAGTCCCTTTTGCCATATAAGGTAACATATTCACAGATTTCAGGCATTAGGATGTGGGTTTTGGTGGGGGACATTATTTAGCTTTCCACAATGATATACCAGATTACATTGGCTACAAAAGCATTGAATTTTTCATATTGAAGAGAAAAATTTTCTCCAAAGTACTTGATCAATGTCTATATGAAAATACCAAGAAAATATTTCTGTTCAAATATTTGCATTTCATCATCACTAAAAAATATTAATTAGCACCTTGTCCTTGGAAAATAAACTACAGGCTCATGTCAGCTACCAGTATCTTGTGTAAGTGATAATCCCATCAAATAGTACTTGAATTTTTTTGATGTATAGGATCCATTTCCATTTACAAAAACTTTAATGACTTTTTATATCTCTACATGCAACTCTACCCAGTAAATTTACTTCATGGCCTCAAATATCCCCTTAGATAGAATTTGGGGGAAAAAATGTTAAGAAATATTTCATTCCTGCCCAGTATTTTACACAGAGATCAAAATATACTCATGAGTTGTCTTCTTATAAACTTCCCATGCCGATTCATTAATCTATCTCGTTATTTTTTCCATAAACATTTAGTGAATGTCTATTAAATATCATAAATTATGGCAGAATGTGGGAATATATTATATAAAAGGTGACATACTTATCCTTACTTTTTTTTCAAGTTGCATAAGAAATGAGGGAGGAAGACAGTAATACAAATACATTTGTACTTGAAAATGTATTTTGCTAAGGATTTTGAGATATGAAGAGATAGGAAGCCATTCTATGAAAATGAAATGAAAACAGAATAAAAGAAGCCCTTGAGATAAGATGTCATGTTTCTAAAACCACAAGAAGCCCTGTTTATGGCTGTTATTTATTAAGAGCATACTATGTATTTTACTATTTGAGCATAAGGACAAGTTGAAATGAACATGAAGAAATAAATGGTAGGTGGTAGGGGGAGGCTTTTAAAGAAAGTATTAGTGAAAGTAATGATAAAAATTTTCATAAGGATATGAGTCAAATGATGAAATATTATCAATAAAATATTGTCATTAAAGAAAATCCACCCAAAACATATTATTTAAGCACTGAATCTTATGTACACAGGTATAGGGTACCCTCCCCCAAAAGACTAATGTAGAGATTATATTTAGAAAAAAATATAATTTTCACAAATACCGCTATGGAAAGCTGGCTTGGTTGAGCATTGTATTCCAAAATTAAGCATCTAGATTTTTCCAGTCTGAATATATATTTTATATTATGATCTACTGTTTTGGAGATATATTATTATTTTCAATATCTCAGTTTTCTTTTAGTGCCATACAAATATTATACACATATCTCTTATCAAGTTCCAGTAAATGTTCCCACAAACCAAAAGAAAATTTGGTATCATCGTCATGTTTTAGGGTCCCAAAAGACAGTGTTCAAGTGTCTGAGAGTGTTCACAAATCACCAGATGCAATACCAGAGACATGCCAAATATTTTTAATTGTTTTGAGTGCTGTAGAAAAGTGTAAGAAGCCAAGTCAAGCTTGAAATATAATTCAGAGACTTTATAATACAGTCAGCACCCAAAACTATCAGAATTGCTTGGGTGTTTTGATATTGTTTTTTTAAAAATGCAGAGAAAATTCTATTTTATTGCACAGTCCCCTTGCAGAAGTAACTTGTCAGTTATGCTGAATGATGGCATGGTTTTCAATGGGGAGAAAACAGACAGGGACTGACCTTAGCCTTCTTGAAGTCATGAGCTCAACTGGTTCTAAACCCATATCCTTAGGGTGTCAAGGGGGCTGTGTTACCCTCTGCATTAACTGGTCCCCGTATGTTTACTTCTATTGATGTCCTGTATTGTGCTTTCTCAGACAGAACCCAGCAGTCGCAGGTTAGCATCCTTGGAGTTAGAACTTCAGAAAATGTCATTGCAATTTAAGCAACAGCGATCAAAAGTAACTACCTCATATCACCAGGAGACAGTTCTAGTTTTTACGCTAATCCCGAATAAGTAAAGAACATCATGTTCAAAGGAACTATTTTGTACAAGTCTTGACTTTTAATTCTGATGAACTTGTGGGTGAAAAATATTCTTTTTGATCCGAGTTCAGTGGTTGTTACCTCCTCTCTGAAAAGAGTTAGTGGAATAGGTAATAAATTAGATTGGAATGTAAAACTGAGAAGGCACATGGTAATAATTTCTCCAAAAGTCTGATTTCAGAAAAAGTCACATTCAGAAATGCTCTAGTTTCAAAACTACAGGAAGCAGACTGCAGAAGAGGAGGGCGTAGAAACTTGACATTTGTGGAAATCCTCCTTTTGGAAATCACAGTGCTTTCTTTAGTCATTAGGAGATCTACTCAGGCATCTAAGAATCGGTTCTTACCTTTTTAATTCTCATTTTCTCCTGAGAGTTTTCATAAGTCTGTATAACCCTTTTCCCTTTAGACAAGCCCTGCAAAACTGCCAGTCTCATGGGCATCCATGCTAGTCTGATGATGTGCAGCTGACAGAAGTCTGAATATTTGGTTGCTATGGTTGGAGGCATATTATGCAGTTATCGACTTTCTTCTCTCAAGGTCAATATCAAAATTTATTTAATCAAGAAATGCTGTTCAAACAAATTGAATTTTGATCAAGAAGTGAAAATCAATCTCCCTCTCTCTCTCTCTCTCTCTCTATATATATATATAGAGAGAGAGAGTGGTCAGTATATATAATGTATATAATATATATACACCAATACCAATTTATATGATAAAATAAAATAATTCTGGGGTTAATAGTGAAACGATCATACAAATGCATGTATCTTTTATACCTGACTGGAAAGAGAGATGATTTTGACAATGTTATTTGGAAATATTTCTGGCTCATTTAGTCATTTTATTAATAAATTATAACAGGACCAATGTGATAATCTAAAAATTAAAACCAAGATTGTCAAAAAATTAATAAGAAAGATTTAATAAACTATTTGCAGTGTCACAGGTTGGCTTTTATTGGACACTCATGCCTTTACAATTGATCTTCTCTGAAACATTTTATTATTTACATACTCTAAGATTTTAATCATTTACTAATATGTTTTGAAATGGCCAAGGAAAATATCTATTTATTAGCAGTTTTAAACAAGAAATAGATAGTCTTTAAATATTTACTATAAGAAGTATCCAGATTCTCCTCTTTCAAACCAAGTAGTTACACTGGCATGTCACAATGCATTGAAATTAAAAGAGAAATTCTATATTTTTATTTACCATTGACCCTCAGCAATCAGAGCAAAACCTGGCTGCAAGAGGGGGCTAAGACCTGCTGGTCTACTTGGGAGGAGATGTTCCAGCCACAATTCATTTACTGTAAAAGAAGGGGAGAAGAAATTTAGTTTAACAGCTAGTGGTTTCCACCACACAATCTGTTTTTAAAATGAACAATTAGCTCTTTTTTTTTCCAGGATGTTTTATTTCCTCAAGAAGCTTCATGCACATATGCTCCCTTTAATCTGCCTCACTGGTTCATCAGAAATTCCCAAAGAATGTCACCTAGGTTCCAGTTAGTCTCCCTCCTATAAAAGCCAGTAAGACTTAAAGTACCTGGAGGCAGAAAAGTATGAGTTAGAGGACTTGGTTAGCTTAAGCCTCCTCACTTGAACGTTTTTGAGTTTCCTCATCTACAGTGCAGGTGTTGCATTGGATAATTTATTGGCTTCTTTCTCTGTCTAAACTTCTAGGATTCTTGACAGGAGATCACCTTAGATTGAAAAAGCCCTTCATCTTCTACATTGGGGAGGACCCTTGCAATATGTTATGTAGTCATATGATTTTGTATATTTTGCAAGAGTAAGACTTTTTAATGGCAATCAGTAAAATGCTTGCCTCTGTCACATTTCTTCTTGTGTCCAGGGCACTGGCAAAATGGTTATTTTATATTAGTAATTTGGATTTCTTTTCTTTTAAAAGTAATACTCAAATTCTGTGAGCCTCAGACTCCACAAAAACTGGATCCACCCCTACTTCAGATGTCTATACTTTCCTTCTTTGGATACCTGTAAACATAAGAAGATGTTAATGTAGTTCAGCTTGTCATAATTGTAATAGTAGAAATTGGAATGAATTATCTCCCTAGGTCCCCTTCAGTCCAAAGGTTCTTCTTACCTTCATACAGTAGGAATGTTAGTTGTTTCAGAGTCTACGGACCAATATTTGTATTCAAACAGCAATTATAACCCTAAATGGAATAATAAGAATTGAGAATTGTCTTCCTTTGGTTAGTATTCTGGGTTGCCCTATCTAGAAAAATACAGTATCCATGGCAACTTGATGTTCAGCTTGTAACTTTTGCCTTTTTATTTACACTGCTATGATTTATAATCACACTAATGACCTACCAGTTAGGCATTTTCTGACCGTTAATGATAGTTCTCTATTAAAGGCCCCTAGCTTTACCTCAGACCACCAAAGCTTTCCATTGGTCATTAACACCAAGAAAATATCCAGTCTGAAGGTCATTATTGCTTAAATAGTAACTTGGAGAGTTATGCAAAGCTAGCAATTAGGTTGGCTTTTAGACTATTTTAGAAAGTCTGTATAAACACCACTATCAGACAAAAACAACAGTAATAAATGAAAGCCCAGGTCCCTGAAGAAACTGAAGTAAAGGGAAAAATGTCTCTTCAGGTTGTTGGCCTTTTAAAAATAACTTTGAGACTTTAGTGATGTGAGAGCTATATACAGACTGGAATTATTAACTTACTTACTCTTCCTCAGTCTCCCATTAGGATTCCACCCACTCCTCTAGGAACTGTCTGCCCCAGAATGCATTTCCTGCTGTGTCAATTATCTTGCAAAGTCAGGAGTATCACAGGCCTGTTTATGTTAATTGCCCTTGGTGGTTTTACAAGTGAGAAGGAGAAGAGAACCAAAAATTAAAGTGGAAAACTCTCGAGTTCTGCTGTGAACAATCAACTGGACTCAGGTTTTTAAAATGTAAGAGTCAGTTAAGATATTTTGTTTTTACTGTACAAATAGCATACACTATAACAGGAAGGGCAAGGGGTTATTTTGGCCACAATTTACATTCTGTCCTTCTTGCTCTCATTGTACCTATTTATCCACTTCATTAAAAACTTCTAATCTGACTCCCACATTTTTCTTCCTAAAACAAAAAATATTTCAAAGTTGCCCCCCTCTTAAAAACAAAAACCTTCTATACTGTGCCCTCTTCAAGCAATTCCCTCTTACCTTTCCTTCAAGAACAGGCTTAGGAAAACTGTAGGCTGCAGTGACCATTTTCACACTCTTTACTCCTTTATTCCTCAGTCCACTAAAATCTGTCCACCGCCTTCACCATTCTGAGACTTCACTTCAACTAATGCTACCAGAGATATCCTGATAACCAAGTTGGGTTGACATTCTTCACTTCTTATCTTCTATGACCTCTTGTATCCACTTTCAACCACTCCATATAATCTCAAAACTCTTCTTTTTTTTAATCACACAACTATATTATTTACTATCATTCCACTCCCATTACAAGATTACCTGTGAAATATCCCATTCTGCTCATCCTTTAAATGCTGCTATCTGTGAATCTATCCTTTCTTCCCTCCTTTCTCTGCATACTTTTCCTGGGTGATTTATCCTAATTTCATTGGTTAAAATGCCACCTATAGTTTAACAGTGCACAATCTGAGCCCCAACTGCTCTCCTGCAGCCCAGATCTATATATTCTTCCATTTCCTGTATGTATCCATTTGATTTTTTTTATTATTGACTTAGTATCCATTATCCTAAAATTGCTTTTAATGTGTGTGTCCTTCTTCATTGATCGGTGATTCCTTACACCCAGTCACTAAAATTAAGAATACAGAAATTATCATCCATTTCTCCTCTCCCAAAGCTTTCATATCCAATCTCTAAATCCTATAAATTCTATCTTATTAATATTTTAAAAATCTATCCCCTCTAAGATACCATGCCACTAATATAGCCTTAGTTCTATTTCTCACTAGACAAAAGTTTTCACCTGTACACACTAAATCCATTCTCAATTATAGGTTTCTTTAAAACACAAAAATCATTATGTTTTTTTTTTCTATATACAAATTTTTGGTGACATAACCACTGCCCATATGATGAAGTTTAAATTCATTGAGAGCAAATTCATTGTCTTTTCATTCATCATTTATTCCCAATCTAGATCTAACTGGACCTCACAATTGGTACAGCCTGAATGAATGAAAGCCTTCAAACAGACCCATGATTAGTTCATCTTTCTAACTTACTTGTTTGCCTTATCTCTTTACAAGCTTCCAATTATACCCTATTTTTCAGCCATTTTGAACTCTTAGGACTGAAGTTTCCTGACTATGCCACTTTGGGTAATACTTTTAGGTTTTGCCTTCTTTGCTTGGACTACTCCACCCATTGGCTCTGAGTGCCAACGTTTGCTCACATTTTAAGGTTCACCTTAAATAACGTATCTGAATATTTTATTACACTCTGATACATGTATCTATGTGTTTTACCTATAAAATCAGTAGATACTTTATACATTTAGTTACTTGTATCTTTTGTCAATAAAAGCACAATAAAGGGTGATGATCAATACATTTTTCTTTAAATGAAAAGGATAGTAGAGAAAATGCTAGATTCCTACTAGGCTGTGAATTGTTTTATGAAATTGTTTCACCAACACCCATATACACATGAAGTAAATGTGAACTGCATTGTAAAGAAAAATGTATTTTCTACAGTGGATCATGGTCAAAAAGGTTTTAGAAACCCACACTAGACTGAAGTTTCTTTAAAAACAGGAAGTGGATCTACACAACTTATCTCTGGCATAGAGCACTTTGTTAGACATGTATCAGTTACTGAAAAGTATTTATTATTAAAATGACAGTCCCTCAAAAAGCATGACTTCCAGAGCCTCTGAGTATTGTCATAGTATAGGACTTGGGCACTTAATTTGATACCACTGTGCATGCATTTTCATCTCTGGTAGACAGAGAAATGTTCACCTAAATATGTCCACATTCTAATCCCTGGAACCTGTAAATATATTACCTCACATGGCAAAAGGAACTTTGCAGGTGGAATTAAGTTAAGGATCTTGGGATAGAAAGATTATCCTACATTATCCAAGTAAAACCAATATAATCACAAAGGTTCTGACAAAAGGGAGGCAAGAGGATCAAAGTCAGAGTGGAGTTGTGATGCCAGAGCAGAGATTGTTGTGGATGAGCCTTGAAGTTGGAGGAAGGGACCATGGGATAAGAAAGGCAGACAGCCTTTAGAAACTGGAAAAGACAATGAAGTGGATTCTCCCCTAGAGCCTTGAGAAGGAACTAGCCCTGCCAACACCAATTTTTAGCCTATACAATGAATGCATTTTGGACTTCTCATCTTCAGAACTGTAAGAAAATTAATGTATATTGTTTGTAAGCTGCTAAATATGTGGTAATTTTTTACAGCAAGGTATGAAACTAATACACTATCTCACCCAAAGAACCCTCCCCAACATTTTCAAACTGTATGAGTCCTCTAATTGCTCTGCTAAACTAAACATTCCGCAGATTAACACTAGCTAACTTCCAAAGCAACATTCTTTTTTCCTTAGAGGATCTAGCAGTCGGATTTCTGGTTGCTGGTCCTGGTTTCACTAGACCCTATTTTTAACACATATGCTATCTCGGCCCGAAGGACTGGTAGATACCCTCATGAGGAGGGAAGAAAATTTATGTCATTATTTTTTTTTTAATTTTTTTATTTATTATTTATTTATTATTTTTATTTTTGGCTGTGTTGGGTCTTCGTTTCTGTGTGAGGGCTTTCTCCAGTTGCGGCGAGTGGGGGCCACTCCTCATCGCGGTGCGCGGGCCTCGCACTATCGCGGCCTCTATTGTTGCGGAGGAGAGGCTCCAGACGCTCAGGCTCAGCAGCTGTGGCCCACGGGCCCAGTTGCTCCGCAGCATGTGGGATCTTCCCAGACCAGGGCTCGAACCCGTGTCCCCTGCATTGGCAGGCAGATTCTCAACCACTGCGCCACCAGGGAAGCCCTTATGTCATTATTTACTCACGTCACATAGCACTTTCTCTTGACTATCAAAAACACCAATTAATATTGATTGATTCTATTTGTATGATTTTGCCTCAAAAGATATTCATATACTCCCAGGCAATGCATGTTTATGAACATGGATATGGACAAACAAAGCTTAGAGTTTTGAATTTTGGAATCTGTGTCTTTGTTATTTTAAAGCATTCTTAATAATACATCTAACAATTACCATGCATTTAATGCACACATATATGGTGTCTGCTGTCTTTAGTATTTGAATTCTGATGTAATCTGTGACCATTCTGTCTTCTTAATGCCAAGAAGCTCTTAGTTCTGATCTGTCTGGGGAATATTATGTTAAATAAAAAGAAGCACATTCACGAGATAAGCACCACTAATGGAGAAGAATAACAGTAAAATGAATATCCATACGTGCAAGTGCCATACATATGGAAGAATCCTAGTTTACAGCTTAAAATATCAGTTGGCATTTCTCCAACCACATGTTATGCAGGCTAATATTATGTGAATAATAATATTTAAAAAATTTGCCTGCTTTCTCTTTATTATAAGCTTTATTAATATATGCTTCCAAGGCCCCCAAATATCTTATAATTTAATTTTTTTATTATCTGATTGTTTTTATTTGTGTTTATTTTGGTTTTCTTCCTCAGTGTCTCAGAGCCTGTAATTTTGTCTGAGGTATCCATAATCTATCTAGGCCGTTAGTGGGTTCTCATCCCAGAACTGAAAAGCAATGATGAAGGTGAAACTGTTCCCTTTAACCTTGAAAAAAGAAAGCTTTTCTTTTCACCTGCAGTCCTTTCCCTGTCAGCTAACACAGTCTCTTCCAGGGTCAGATCTGGAAATCTGCCATTTTGAATGTTATACTTGGGGTTACAGTAATTTGCAGTTCTTATGGAAGCATAGCTTAGTGGTATAAGTCTGTATACTTAATGTGTTCATGTGATTCTTGAAAGCCTAAACAACATCCATTTGCTAGGATTTAAGAATAGAATTTGTAATATCTGATTGGTCTTTCTAGTAATAAAGAATTGAATCCTCGCTGTAAAAAGAATATAAAGCATAAAATAATATTTGCTGAAATAAAAGCTTGGTTGACCTTTGAACTTCATTTTCAAACTGTGTGAGCCCTCTAATGGCTCTGCTAGCATTTCTGGCATGGGTTATATCAGTACATTATTCCAATATTGTTTGTTGTACTACGCTGTCTATATTTACCACTATGTTATTTTTGACATTAATGTACCATGCAGAAAATAAGTAGGAAAGAACAGGTCATTTTTGCAAATGCACTGTAATTTGTTAGCTTCTATGAATTATGTATCAGTCTGCCTGTCGTTTTGTTAGGATTTGTACATAAAGAGAACAAATGCCTCATTAATTTTAAAAAATGCTTCTCTTTCCTTATTCTCTACAATAAAGCACTGACAGTAACATGAGATCATGGACAATTAAAACAAAACAAAACAAAACAGTTATTTAGGTCATAGCCGGGTTTCATGTAAGCACTGAACTCTGATTTAGGAGTTATGGGTCCTAGTTTAAGCTAGTTACTAACTAGACATCATTCCTAGGAATCATTTATTCTCCCTTGACTCTCCTTTGCTCATGTGAAAACTAAAATACTAGATTAAGAGACATTTTGTGTTAGAGTGGAAGGCACATGGGCTTTGAAGAAAGATTTGCATTTAAACCCTTTTCAAACACGTATTAGTTGCATGAACTTGAATGAGTTTTTTTTACTTTTTTGACCATAAATTTACTCAATTGTAAAATATGGTTAATATACATCTTTCACTGAGAAGTAAATAAAAATGAAATATCTGATTATATCCCGTATCTGATGGATTTCTATTATTCACCATCAGATTTGCTCTTATAATTCTTTCCAGCTTATGCAGTGATAATAATGATGACAGCAAACACATATACCAATTATTATGTGCCAAGTCCTATGCTAAACAATTTACATACATTAAGTCACTTAATTTTCATAACAACCCAATGAAGTAGTAACTAATATTATACCCATTTTGCAAATGAGAAAACTAGGAGCACAAAAGCATAAGTTAATTGGCAGAGCTGAGGCTTGCACACTCAAAATCTGGATCTAGAGTCCATGCTCTTAATTATTATGTTATGTGGGCCACCATGAAACAGTGCTGTCTACCATATGTTATGATAAACATTGTTCTTAAATTTAATTATACACTCTATGTTAGAAATACAGTTTGAATAGATGTCAAGAGACCTAGCTTTTGCAGAAATAGAGACACAGATGTAGAGAATGTACATTTGGATACCATCAGGGGAAGAGTTGGGTGGGATGAATTGGGAAATTGGGAGTGACATATATACACTACTGTGTATAAAATAGATAACTAATCAGAACCTACTATATAGCACAGAGAACTCTACTTAATGTTCTGTGGTGACCTATATGGGAAGGAAGTCCAAAAAAGAGGGGATATATGTATATGAATAGCTGATTCATTTTGCTCTACATCAGAAACTAAAACAACATTGTAAAGCAACTATACTCCAATAAAAATTTAAAAAAAAAAGACCTAGCTTTTGCATTCAGCTTGTCAACCACTAGCTATAACAATGAAACCACTCTGACCCACTTCTTCCATTTGTAAGTCATAATATTTACCCACTCAACTTCATAATTCTATTTAAATAAAATGAGAAAGATGATACGTAAAGTGATTTTGTGAATTTTAAAGCAATATCCAAATAATGAATTTTGTATCTGAAACCATGAAATCAAAGTTATACAACTCAGACAATAAGTAAATAAATAAATAAATAGCCCTCATTTCCGCCTTAATTATTGTAACCCTATCAGTAACACTCATAGAGACAAGTTGACTACATAAGGGTGAGAGATATGAACATGTATTTAACGTCTAGATTTTTTGGAACTGTGTTTGTGTCATCTCACTTAATGCTCATTAGAATGTTGCCAGGTCTATAACATTCATCTAGACAAGATTATTTGCCAAAGGTAGTCAGCTGAGAAGGGAAAAGATCCATGCTCTTTACACAAACAACCTATCACCCTTCTGGGGCAGAATTAGGAAATGACTATGGTGTTGAACTTAACTTTGGGAAAACCTTTCAAGAACAAACTGGAACCAAATTTTGCCCATTAAAGTTGAGTTGACTATTTTTTCATAAAATACTTTTTAGAGGAGTTGGATGTTTCTCATTTTGCATCATGAGCAATAATAAAACAAAATTCAAAGAGGAAAATATATTTTTTAAACATTTTGTAAATTGTTGGCATGTTTCTAACCCAGAAATTTTGTGGACTTAGTTTCTCAGCACTTCCCAACATATATGGCATGTTGTTTGACACTTACTATTAAAATGAAAGGAAGCACATCTAGGAGGAAGGAGAGGTAGAGGGAATAGAGTAAGAATGAGAAGGAAAAAACAATTAGATGAAATGTAAAGAATAAAAGAGAGAAAATATGTAAGTGAACAAAACAATTGAAACTGGGGCAAAAAACTTTTGATTTTTTTTTTCAGAAGTTTAAAATGCTTTTAGTCTTTGAAACTGTCTGAGTGTGGAAGTGGTAAGGATAGGGACAAGTTGTATGTAAGACTCATTTTCCCTTTATCCCTCATTGTTAAGAAGTTTTGATAACTTGATGAAAGTTTAAATAGTGGATTTCTTGCTCAGGGACTTGTACTTCAAAAAATATATGAGGATAATGACCACATACGAGAAAAGAAAATGTGTGACATTATGGAAAAATAGAATCAATTGATTCTTTTGAATGTATTGATACAGTCCTTGTTTCAACCTAATTGTTGTTTCTTAATTGATTTCTATTAGAACTATAAATTAGTGAAAAATATCAAGCTACATTTTGGATCCAATTTGTAGTTCCAGGGACTGCCATAAAAAATGGCCACCCACTTTATAAAAATGCTCCAACGCAGCCAAAAATAAAATTAATTAATTAATTATTTTTTAAAAAAAGGACTTCCCTGGGGGTGCAGTGGTTAGGAATCCACCTGCCAATGCAGATGACACTGGTTCGATCCCTGCTCCGGGAAGATCCCACGTGCCGCGGAGCCCGTGTGCCACAACTACTGAGCCTGTGTTCTAGAGCCCACAAGCCACAACTACTGAGCCTGCGTGCCACAACTACTGAAGCCCATGTGCCTAGAGCCCGTGTTCCGTAACAAGAGAAGCCACCACAATGAGAAGCACGTGCACCGCAACAAAGAGTAGCTCCTGCTCACCACAACTAGAGAAAGCCCGCGTGCAGCAATGAAGACCCAACACAGCCAAAAATAAATTTAATTAATTAATTAATTATTTAAAATGCTCATATTCATTAGTTTTGGCAAAAAAAAAATGTTCTGGGACACCTCTGGATCACTAGCAAATGCATGAGGTCTGGTATTAAGTATAATTTATAATGTAAGAGCTATAATCAAGGAAGGCACTAAAAGGCATAAATAAAGAATTTGGGAAAATTGAAATCCAAAATCACGAGTACATGACACCTAGATGAGTAAAAACTGGCTTGTTCGACATACATCTGCACATAGCTCATCCCAGAAACATCAGGTCTGGATCTCTGACATGTAGACTAATTCAAGAACATACTTGGTTGTGGACTGCATTGTTCAGGAGTGCTTTGAATACTAGTTGGTTGCACCATGTGACATCGCCAATACTTGACAAATTTTGACTAGCAAAATAGTTCTGTACTCCACATACTGGATAGGGTTAAGTATGCATATAGAAAGTATCTTTGATTCTAACTTGGGGAGGATGGGAAGGCAGAGACAAAAACAGCCAACACTTACTCAGAATAGAATGGAAGATATATAATCCAAGAAAAGGTGAACTACTATTTTCCCCTATTATATAAAAAAGAAACAATTCAATCTGAGGATTTTTTTATATAACAATAAAACTAAAATCATGACACTTGAAGCACCATTACTGAGGTTTCACTGAAACTATGCCGACCGCAGCATGTTTTTCAGAAGGAATGATTAGTTATCATGGTCTATTTAAATTGTCTGTTCTCCTTACAAAAATGTGTACATTTTAATTTAATTTTAGATAGCTGGCCTATAGGAACCAGAAAAAAGAATGTAATTGTTTGTGGTAATAGTAAGTGGCCAGAAGTAACCATCTGCAAAGACACACTTTTGCCTAAGGAAATGTGCCTTGGGAAGATAGCACAGCATGTCCAATCCCATTGCAGGACTTAGGATCAAGAGTTTGCTTTCTTTCAGAGTTTTGTCCTACTTAAAAAGTGTAATTGAAGAGACCAGCTGCCAAGTTGTGAGGCCCAGTAGAGCAGTTATACCACTCAACCAAAATATTTGTTAGCACTAGGAATGACTTCTAGTTTTAATCTTCCAAAAGGATGCTAAACTATGGTTTATGGAAAACATGAGAAATATTATACAAAGAAAACATGCCACTTTATCACAGACATAATAAATGGGTTAATTTGTACTTTGAAAGCTTCCTGCAGCACATTCTGCATTGCCTTGAATCCCAGCCATCTTTGCATATCAGCTTTGGAAGCTCTCAGGGCTATGGCCATTTGTTCAGATTAGGTCTGTCTTTAGTAGATAAGTCAATCAGGTAATTTGAAGTGTAAGGGGAAAATGTAGTGCTTTTGATGGTCTGAAAGTAGAAAATATCCCTTGCCCAATTAATTAATGCCTTTCTTTTAAATTTCCTATTTGAGTTTTGTCTTAGGTTCTCACACATGTGGACTCCAATGGGCAGTTCAAAGTGTTTTTCCCACTTGTGTTTGGAAAGAAATACATCTCTGGAGAAAGCTGTACCTTTTGCTAGATGAATATCATGTAAAACTTTATGTCTGAGATGAAAGTATACTAGTTTAGACTGTGGTCTTGGGGCAATCAGACTTGGGTTGCAGTTTCCCAATTCTTTTTGCTAGTTGCCTAAACTCTCTAAACCATAATTCATTCCCTTGAGAGATTAACAATAGCAACACCTTCATAGAATTTTTATGAAGAATAAATGAGATTATAACTATAAAATGAATATAGTACCTGGCGCATAGAAATTTGTGTTGTTGTTGTTATTTAGGTTTATCAGGGCTATTCTCTTACTTCCAGAAGGACAAAGTGAATTCTCCCAGAGGGAGAAACAAAGAAAAGTTGAACAGAACTTTTAATGATTGAGAATTTATCTCAAATGAGCTGTATTTAACTGATATGAGTGTTTAAATCAGAGAAAACAGAGTTTTAGTTAGTTGGGCAACAGGTTCATACTACTCCATGAAATAGTGGGAAGAATAGATGAGTTATAGAGCATCAAGTTTTATTTTATTAGCACATCTAAGCTTGTCACTGTTTAAATCTGTGTTCTCTCCTTTCACATAAAGGGCATTTTGTGTCATTGATTTAGAAAATATTTACAGACATTTCTGTATGTTTACTTGACAATTCTATGTGCAATAAGAAGTAAGCTCAAATGTGATCTCTGAAGTTACTTTCTAGGTAGAGAAAAAGACAAGTACACATTTTCCCAAGGAAATTAAAGTATAAATGGAAAGAATGATAAAACTTTACTACAAAAGAGGCATCAACGTCAGAAACCAAGATGAAACAAATGATTCAAAGAACTGAGGTGTTCATGAGAAAATAGTATACACTAGGTTTTAGTCTTATTTTTAAAAGTTTTTAATGCAGAATGTGATGTGGGACTGACTACATACACTTGGGGTCCCAGTACAAAATGAAAATTTGGAATCCTATGTTCAAAAATATTCAGAATTTCAAGATGGCAACAGAAGAGCATTAAACCAACCATGGCCCTTCAGAGTACAGGCTCCTATCCAACTACACATGGTTCACATACACAAAGCAGGCCCAGAATTATGCAGAATTCAGAAATTAAGATGAGGCTTGATTAGCTAAAGTGGAAAGTAGAATGGGATATTTCAGGTAGGAAACTATGTCAGTTTGGATGCTTCAGGAAACAAACACTGAGACAAAGTTAAGTGCACAAGAGTTTTTCTCGGGGGGTGGGGGTACAGAGATAATGCCTGTGAAAGATAAAGTGTGAGAAAACAGGATTGAGCAGGGAAACCCCGCAGATTATGAAGAAGATTAGACACCTGTGGAAGGAAAGAGAAGAGAAAGAAAAATTGAGCAAGAAGAGCCTCACACTGTAATTCAGATCTGGCAGTCTCAGCCAAACCAATGGAGAACTCCCAAGCAGACTGCCTATTAGAGGGGTCCCAAGTTGGTCAGAAATGGCCAAGGCATAGTCATTCTGTCATGCTTAGACACTGGCTGGAGCTTCCCAGGAAGAACATGGCATTGACTCTTAATGCTGTGGTAGATACTAAATGTGCTGTAGTTGGAAGCTACCAACTTACTTCTCTCCTTACAGCTGGAGAGCAAGTTCTATCTCGAAAGGAGATCTGAGCAGCACACCTCTGTCGCTGTCTCAGGAAGCAACATCACTGCTTTTCTGAACAGGGGAAAATTAAAGAAGGAATTCAAGCTTAAAACCTGTTTCAACTCTAATAACCGTTTATATTTAATCCATTACTGTATGATTTTCAAATCACTTTCATATACATAGCTCTAGCTTCATCATAAAATTATTTGTTGCCCAAGTGTTTAAAAGTAAACACATCAGTCTGAGGTGGCTCTGTGACTCTGTTCTAAATTTCCCAGAGGGGAGGATGACAATGCTGGGAGATGGCTATACCTTATTCAGGAGTATTGCTTTGCTGTCTCCCTTATCAAATTGGACTATCCTGAAGATTCCTTTTATATGAATTATATATACAAGCAAATTTATGCTGGAAGGTAATTTAGAAATTGCCTAATCTATGTTCTTTTAAAAAGCGTTATGTTTTCTCTCTTTCACCTTATAATCAAAAAGTCTATTTTGTGGTTGAAAGTAATTTTAAAGGTTATCTAAAACATCCATTCATTCAGTCGTTTAATCATTCATTTATTGGGGTCTGGTATGCATCAGATAGTGTGCTAGAAACTCAAGGTAAGATGATGAAAAATAGTACACAGCCTCTGACTTCTGGTAATATTTTTACATTTTAGTTTGTGTAATAATTATTGTGGAATCTGTTAAAATGAAGATTCCTGGGCCTCAAGTCCAGAGATTTTATTTAGAAAATCTGAGCTCTGACCCATGAATCTGTAATTCTTAGAAGCACTGGAAGGAATTTTGATGAATGTAGCTCTCAGAGATGTTAAAAGATAAACCGAGGTGTATTAAAATGTTTAAGAGTTTGTTTGAGCAAAAATAGATTCACATCAGGCAGTGAGAAACCAGAAGTGGTTAGAAGTGCTCCCCCATAGGGACAAGACTTATATAGAGAAAATTTGGAAGCAAAGAATGGAAATTATTGATTGGCTATAGCTTATAGCCTAGGCGGCTATTTGAGATTGAGTCCTTATAAGGGGGAGGTGATAGTGTCTTGAGTCAGAAGAGAAAATGTTTGGTGACAGAAGCTGAGAGTCAGAGTCAGAGAGGGATTTGAAGAATCTAGACTGCTGGCTTTGAGGGTGGAAGGGGGAGCCAGGAGCCAAGATTACAAGTGACCCCTAAAAACTGAGAAAGAAAAGGAAATAGATTCTCCCCCTATAACCTCTAGAGGGCGTATACCCTTGCCAACACCTTGATTTTGGCACAGTGAAACCCATTTCAGATTTGTGACCTCTAGAACTGTAAGATAATAACTTTCTGTTGTTTTAAACCATTGAGTTTGTCATAATTTGTTACAGTAGCAGTAAGAAACCAATATACTATATAACAGAAACATATATATAAAGCAGAATGGAGAAGGGAATTCTCAACTCTGATTTCAAAGAACTCGAAAAGCTTATGTTTTGCATGTGTGGGATGAATGAAATGAAGAAATTTCAAAATCAGTAAATTGAAAATGTTAAATCTTGGGGGAGTTCCAGGAAATAGTGCAAACACATTCCAGATAGAGGAAAATTTTACAAAAGATGAAGAGAACAAGCAGGGCACTTTTGGAGAATTGTAAATAATTTGATTAGCAGAGGCATGGTATACATGCACATAAGGCAGGAAAAGTAGACAGAGGTCAAATTAAGAAAGATGTGAGTAATGTGTTATGCATTTTTCTTTTATCATTAAGTGGATGGAATTAAAAGATTTTAAACATCAGCACAACAGGATCATAGTGCTATAATTATAGAGTCTGGAAGCCATCTGGACAATGACTGAAATAGATTAAATTCTGCTGGAGCTTTCCAGGTGAAAAATGTAGAGCATCTAAGATATCCTTTATGAAGACTGAGAGAAACAGGTTAAATTTACACCTTCCCAGACACTAGGAACTGAAAAGATCATGATGCACCATTCCTCTCCCGATACGTAAGAAAAAAGCCACCCATTCTCAACTATAAAGTACAAAACTTAATTTTATGCTGAATTTTAACTTTCTAGGTTTTCTGCTTGCAAAGTTCTGGGCACATCGATCATCCCTGAGCTTTGCTCTGTGTGTGTGTGCATGGACACACACACATACAGGCATGCATGCTTGACATGTATACACATTTGCTTTTAACTCTTGCTTTAAAGATAGTCTGCCTGTTGGATAAGAAGTAACAGGAAATATTTAGAATTGTCAGAGTTGGGAAAACAGGTTTTGAATGTGAAGAACTAAAGGAAAGCTGGGAATCAAAAATAAATTTTAGGTTTCAGTTTTAAGTGATTAGAGGATATTGGTGCTATTAAGATCATAAATAGAAGACGGTTCTTTGGGGTACAAGCCCACCATCTTTTGTTACCGAGTCTAAGCTTGTAGTGCAGCGAGCAGTACAAGCTTAGGCTAGGCAACAAATTTTGGCAAAGCCAGCCAGGAGCCTTGCTGCTTGTAGCCAGCCAGCCCTGGTTGGGGAATTTTCAGGTAAGGCCCTAGCAGATGCCGGGACCACTTGTCATGAGGATCTGCCCTCCAAAATTCCCCAAATCAGCACCAGCTGCCCCAGCACTTGGCAGCTGGAGCAAGGAATTGGCATCTGGGAGCTGTCAGGCTCCATATAGTAGGGTAAGTCACTCCAGTATGTACAGCTGGGAACTTTATTTATTCTCCGTTTGGGGCTTTTTCTCTGGAATAAGCCAATTTGTCTTGTGGGGTACCCTGTTGGAGAGAGGAAAGAGTTTTATTGACTTCTACCCTATTTCTGAACCAGTTCGTTGGTTTCTTTGAATGCTAGCATTTGTTTGTGTTTTGGTTGTCTTGAAAAAGGGTGAATGTTTCAACTATCCCTAAAGAAAGCCCTCTGAGGCACCTTTTGGATAAGGGATCTGATTACAGCTATGACCCCATGGGTGAGAGGAAGATGATATCTTATTGTAATAATGTGTGGCTACAGTACCTGTTGAGCTCTCTACAGGGGGTTTAGAAAGGGTTATCTTGGGACCCTGTGCACCGTGTACTGCTACTTTTGCTGTGTTAATTACATTGTTTATGGTCTCCTGTGTCGCTGGTATATGTAAAACCCCAAGACTAAACTTGAGGGTCTTATTTAGGATTTTCTGTCTGTTCTTTGGGGTTTTTGTTTCATTTTGTGTGGTACTGTTTCTCTATTTACAGCCAAATCAGTTTTGTGATACTTAAAACTTTTACTGATATCAAATGGGGGAAAGGAACAGGGAAAAAAAACCAGTCTGTTCTTGTCTAAGAGTGGGACATTCCAAGGAAGAAGAGTTCTGTTTGGTTCCTAAAATCACCAAAAGGTACAAATAGAAATAGAAGTGTCTTTTCCATAAATATTAGTAAAAAGGGGTTAGCTATGTAGACAGGTGACCTTGATTTGTCCCATCTACCAAAGCCCAATTTGAATCCAACCTTTTATAACTTATGGGTTTTACATTGTTGTACCTGATTCATGGTTAAAATTTTGGAATGGAAACTATGTGCTTGTTTGTGTGTTTGTACATGTGTTATAGATGTGTGGCATTGCCAAAATTAATTTGTAAAAGAGCTCTATTTAATTGGCTTAAAGGAAGTTAAGTACTTATTGATATATAAATACTCAAATATAAAAGAAACTGGCCAGAATGAGTTTCAGGTTCATGTGATCTAGGAAATACTCAGTATTGAATTAAATACTGGTATCTGGTGGTAAAGTTAGCTTAAGCTTGTTTTGATACAGATAATGTCTTTAGAGTCATCAACATTAAGTGTAATACTTTTATTGTACCTAAGTTTACTAGAAATCAAATAATACGTTATTATTCCCATTACAAAGTTTGTCAGCATGAAAAATAACAATGTGACAAAGCTTTTAAGTAAATATAATAGAGGTAAATGAAGTAAGGAGTTTTGGGGGTAAACCTTATGGGAATAATGTTTTAGGAACGTCAATCTAGATTCGTCTCCAGATTTTCATAACTTGAAACTAAACTAAGTTCCAAGATAAGATTGAACTTAATTAAGGAAATAAATCTTAAAGGTAAAGTGGTATAAAATCTGAATTTGGTTCTCTAAGAGGACAAAGTTTTCTTAAAATATTGAACTGCTTTTGATTAATTGTGAGTTTGTTTAAGTGATCTGTATTTGCCATTAAGATCTTTTATTATCACTGGTTAAAACTTTTTGATATTTTTGACAAACGTCCCAAAGATCAAGTTCTAAGTGGGGTTCATTTGACCTCTGGCTAACTTTGCGGTTTTCCGGAAGGTCCCTGGAACACCTCAAATTATTTTTTTTCTCTTCATCTCAGAGAGAGGAATATTAAACTAGTTGGGCTTATTTGGTGTGTTGAATTGCATGGGAGGCACTGTCAAATGAGTGATGATAAAACTTCTTAGACTGTATCATATGGGTAAACATTATTAATATGCATATTCTAGAAATTATATGCAATTCCTAAAATTCTGATATATCCTGGTAAATGATATCAGTCATAATTTTAGTAATTATCTTAAATTGTTTGTCACAGCAGTAGTCAAGTTTTTGTTCAATTGCACTGCGATCCCAGTTGGCTGATGCCAAAGTAAAAAGGCATCCTTTTCATGGTTAGATGATCAATTGCTGTCTATGGTTTTACAGTGGCTTTTGAATGACTCTATAGCTATTTTGTGAAAAAGCAGGGAAGAATGATGAAATCCTTTATGTGCAAGCATTTGTACTATTATCAAGGAAATAAGAAAAGGAAAGGAAGGGAATGAGAGTGAGGATATGTTGCTTCAGACCTTAACACCTCTGGCTGAGCTAGCTGTCCCAGCCACTCTGGCCATTATGCCAATATATCCACCCCTTCCACCACCATCTGTTCCTATCCAGACCCAATTCGTGACACTGGGGCTCAGGACTTCCCCTCCTGTGTTAGTTTCTGGGCCACAGGGACTTGGTCTGGTATCACCATCTAAGACCTGACAGGGCACCCAATTTGGGCTGGGTGCCACTCCCAGAGCAGGACAATTTCCCTTATGCCACTATCCCATAGGGGGCCTAAATGCAAACGAACAGCTGGCTGGGTTTCTCAGACTTGTTTAACTGGAAAGATCACAACCCTCATAAGACTGCAACTCTCCTTATAGGGAGGATCCTCAACACCGGAGGCCCACTTGGCAGCACCCACAGCTGAACCAAATTGGGACCCCAGTGAGGGAAGAAGGTCCTTATTAGAGTACTACTTATTAAAACATCTTGGCAGGGCTTTGAAAAGGGAAACCAAAGCAAAAGAGCTAGAAAAATATTCAAGAACAGCAAGAAATTCGGCAAAACAAATGAAGACCTCTTTGAATTTTTGGAAAGGATTTCAGACCTACAGATGTCACACTAACGCAGATCCCAAGGCCCCTGAAAATATTAGAATGGTAAATTTGACCTTTTTGGGCAAACTGCCTCAGCTATCAGGAGAAAGTTGCAAAAATAAGATGGTACATTTGGATTGAACCCTTCTCAATTGGTAGATGTTGCTTTTAAAGTATTCAACAGAGGAAAACAACAAGAAAAAAGATGCAAAATGAAACTCCACTTTTTTGGAAGCAGCATTGGATTCCCAGAAGGTGGGTAACTTGAAGAGAAGTAAGCTGCCACTGGGGAAGGAAAAATGCTTACTGTAAGGAGGAGGGATGCTGGAAAACAGATTGCCCTAGGCTAAAACAGAAGAAGAACAACAAAAGATGAGAGCCTTTTATATGGTAGAGAGAGAGGAACACTGAACGAAGAGGCCCAGGGGCTCCCTTTGACTTGAGGCACCTAATTCCGCACAGGAGCCCCAGGTAAAATTGACAGTGGGGAATGAGCTGATTAACTTTCTGATAGACTTCACCCTGCAGTTTTTCACCAGAATAGTTTGACATCAGAGTCCCACCAGAATGCTTTAAGCCTACAGATGAGCTCATGAAAATCCCAGAAAAGGAGAGAGAGCTCTCTCCCCCAAGGTCTTAAAAATAACCCAAAGACTGCTGTCAGAACTCCTCAGATGGAGACTCAACACAGAGGAACCTGCCCCACTGCAGACTGAAATAGACTTTACTCAAATGCCTCGAACAGCAAGAAATTTCAGATAACCCGCTAATGTTTGTGTGGACAATTTTTCAGGATGGGTGGAAGCATATTCCATGGACAGAAAATCTCTGAAGTGGTTAAAGCCTTCCTTAGGGAAATTATCCCTTGATTTGAATTAAGGCATTAGAACAACATTCATCCTGAAGACCACAATCAACAGGAAAATCCAAGAAAATGAATCATACATTAAAAAGGAACGTCACTTGAAATATGTCGAGACATTTAACTTGGGATAAGGCCTTGCCAGTTAACCTGCTACGGATCAGTGGCTCCCGGAAGCAGGATTAAATTAAGCCCCTTTAAAATATGGTATTGTAGGCCATGACAGGTGTCTGCCCAGGTAGGAGAATCTATAAATGCTAAAAGACCTAGCAGTTGCTAATTATATTAAAACTTTGGGCACTATACTATGCTTCCAACAGGTCTGCCTATCCAACTGAAGTAGATGGTAATTCCATTGTAGCTGGAGAAGGGGCAACCGATTTGTTTAATTTTGTCCAAATAAGTAGCACAGGAATTTAGTATATGTATTGGGAACTGGAACCAAAACCCCACGTTTGATTACGAATTAGATAACAAGGTGCTAGGAGATTTCATCAGGTTCAAATAGTTGTAGATAAAAAGGACTGACTAAAGATTCTAAGGAATATTCATCACCTCCTTTCAGCAGAATGGTCTTTGTTCCTTTTCCCACAAGGTTGTGGAGTGGACATTGACAGTGGAGAACTGTAATAGGGAGGAACCTTTTGTATGCTATTACAAGTTAATCACTAAAGGGATGTTGCCTATAAGCTTAAATTATACATAATGGCTCATCTCTTGGAACCCTGCTTCCCAGGTAATGAGCATTAAGCTAAAATTCCTGTGAGCTAAACAAAGTTAACATCCTGACCAGGGCCACCTGTGAATGACTGCAGGGAGAAAGAAATTAACACATTCCCCTCTGGAGGCTGATGGGAACCAGAAAGTGTTTGACTTTACTCCCTCCTCTTTTAGTAAAAAAGGAGCCTGAATTCTAAATCAGGCAAGATGGTTCATTGGAGCACAAGTCCACCATTTTCGCAGTTTGCTGGTTTTCTGAATGAAGTCATTATTCCTTGTCCCACTGTCCCCAAAAAAGATCATAAATATAGGATAGAGATGTTTTTATTTTCTTCTGTTTCGTTTTCTTATTTAGAGGTACACTAGGTCAAATAAGAATCAGATTAAAGATTGCTCACTAGATTTTTGAATTAGAATTATAATTCAATGAAAACACTTTTAGTGGAAGGGTGAGAAAAGTCATATTGCATTGAACTGAGAAAAAATGGAGGTAAATTGAGGTGATAAGGTCTACCTTGAGACAGGTAGAGATTGACCTTGAAGAGACAGATTAACAGCAGAGTGGCAAAGAAGAGGGAGGTAAGGAAGTAGGCATGCCAGTAAATCATTTCTATTGTTTTTGTCCCAGCCTCTCAGGCAGCAGAGATGATAGAGGTGAAGGTGAAAGACAGAGAGGATGTGAAGCATTGGCAAGGTCATAACATAGAAAATTTGTCAATTTTATTTTTTATTTTTTTGGTAATAAATCCCAACTGAGGAAAAATGTATCCTTGGGGTAAGAAAATAAAGTATCCTCTTTTATAGCCAAGTACTACTCCAGATACACTCTATGCCTTACTATATCTCCCAACTACCACACACACACACGCACACACACACACACGCACACACACACCAAAATAAAGATGAATATGTTGAAGAAAATCGTGCAAAACAAATAGGAAAGTAAATGAAAGTAACTTATTATAGACAAGATGATAAATGTGGGAGACAAAAAAGAGGTGATCCAACATTTACATATTCGTGCCTGAATAGAAAATGTGAAACAGAAAAAAAAATAGTAAAATATCCCTTGGAAAAAAGTTTTATTGACTTAAAGAAAGACAGGAAAATAAACACTAAACTAAAGCTTACAGTAAAGCATATCTTAATATAATGAATAAACTTCATTAATGGGGGAAAAGGAGATTTTTTAAAAGTTAATTATAATAAAGAAGAAAAATTGTTCTAAATTTCTTCACGATAGCATTCAATATCAAATATTAGTAGAAAATAATATGCAATGTTTTGATGTAGATAGTGATCCTGTGATTTTTCACCTATTGAAGATGGCAGATAATATTCTTAAACATCTAATAATTCATCATATAAAGTACCCATGAGCCTATTTTAAAAATCAGGCTAATAATTAATAAAAATTAAAAACTCAAGAATGAAGAAGCAATGTTAAAATCTTGGTGGCAATTATTTGTTTCTTTAAATATATAACAAAGAAAGAACCAGAAGAATTATGGCAAAAGAATTGAATATAAATGTTGGGATGCCAGACATTGTAAAATCAGTAATATAAATGTTGAAATTCTAGTGAAAGTGGAATTTAGAAAATAGGTAAGTGTACTAATGCCCTGATCATTTAGGAGAAGAAATAGAAACTGTCTAGTGTGGAAAGATGTAATTAAAATTAGGGAAAAATTATAATATTAATTTTTAAAAAGATAGTTTCTTCTTTAAAATGAAGAAGAAAATATTATTTTCTTTATTTTAAATTTCTCTAATTTTGCAGTACTTAATATTTCCATTCATGAAAATAAATCCAAAGTACAGCATTTTTTCCGGGTAAACTTGTTCCTTTTTCTTGTTGAAATACTAAAAAAAATACATTTATTTTTATTTGAAAAATGTCAATTATATTATAATTTTATTTTCTAAAACTATCACTATTTTTAACTTACTTTAAACACACACACACACAATTTTCTGGGAAGATTATCATCAAATATTACATTTGATAAGTTGTGGGATTTTGGAAATTTACTTCAGTATTGCTTAAAGCCTTTATAGTTAACATATGTTTTTGTTGTTTTTTTTTTTTTTTGAAAGCTTGATGGTATTCACATTGCTTAATTTGTATCATGCTTTATTTTTATTTATTTATTTATTTATGGCTGTGTTGGGTCTTCGTTTCTGTGCGAGGGCTTTCTCTAGTTGTGGCAAGCGGGGGCCACTCTTCATCGCGGTACGCGTGCCTCTTACTATCGCGGCCTCTCTTGTTGCGGAGCACAGGCTCCAGACGCGCAGGCTCAGTAATTGTGGCTCACGGGCCCAGCTGCTCCGCGGCATGTGGGATCTTCCCAGACCAGGGCTCGAACCCGTGTCCCCTGCATTGGCAGGCAGATTCTCAACCACTGTGCCACCAGGGAAGCCCAACATATGTTATTTTTAGAAGAAAAAGTATAGCTATTCTTAACATGATATATAAAACTTTTGTGAAATAATCTAGTTCATTGCCTAAATTATTAGATACTAATTATTAATTTCCCTTTCCATTCTCTCAATTCTATGGTCTTTAATCTCATCTACCCCTTTTACTTTATTTTTTCTTGCTTCTCATTTTCATTTTCTCTGTTCCTTTGATGTCTTCTCTCTTTGAGGTTTCTAGGCTTGTATACATACACTTATGTCTCCCTATCTAAATAAAAATGACTGATACACAGTGGACACTAAATATATGTTTATTGCACTGAACTTCCCCCGAGGACTGGGACTGCAGAAGGCTCTTTTTTCTTTTTGTTCCCTGTACATCTCTGAATCCCCATAATTGTTTTCCCCAGAAACAACATTTACTGAAATTATGCCATACCACAACTTTAAATTTTATTAATTTCTGAATGGTATTTTTAGATCATACTTTTTCATACATTTTAAACAATTTGGGTAATTATGTGTGTGTGAAGAGTGGGATAAAGATAAAGTGAGAAAGATAGTTTTAGGGAGTAAGATTATACAATTTCATACTTCAGTTCTTCCTAATATTTTTTCAGCATCATGACCAATACTGTATTAAAGAGCCACAACCCTCTACTGTCCTTAATGTTGAAGCCATATTGAGAATACTATGATTTTTACTGAATACAATCTGGATTCAAGATCTTTTATTAAGCCTTATCTCACTGGCTTTCCAGTGAAAACTTACCATCTTGAGTCCTCGTCCCTGAATGGCTCCACCTAACTATAGGCAAGTGGAATGCAGTAACTAGAATTTTGTATTCTCAAGATTCAAAAAAATATGATGGTTAAAGGCAATAGGTACTCTTCTATAGGTAATAATGAGAAATGTATAGGTATGAGAATAGACACAAATGCATATGTGTAATTTTCTGTTAGAACTAGGAGGTCTGATATTCAAGACACAAATGAATGGAGATTCACATCCTGCATGCTTCTATAACAGCTGTCTTATGTTTATCACTGCATTTATTGTATCCCAAACTACATCGTGAGACTTCTGAAGCCTTGGGCTGTGTTTTATTTGTTTCTGAATTTCTAGCACCAAACACATTCCTATGTATATATCAGACTCAGACGCTTGGTAAATATTTGTAGAACATACATAAACAAATGAATACATGAATGAATGAATGAATGAATTCATCCACAGACATCTCCCCCATCTACAAAGCTTGTGTCTAGTCCCCTGCTTCATCAAGTGAGCTTTGCAATGGTTGTAGCCCTATCATCTGTTTTGGTGCTTGAGTATATCCCTTTTCCTTCATCAGAGCTTTGACTGAGTAAATGGTCTTTCAGTTTTTTAGCTTTAATTCAGGACTCCTTATGAACTGGTCACAGGTAGCCACAGTAACTGCACTCTCCCTTTCATAAAAATAATGCTTTCCAGATAGTGATGGTGAAACTATTATTTTTTTGAAAAAGGCAACCTTGGATAAAAATTAATCAATTAATATTTATCATTTATAATTCATAATGCAATTTATAATATTTATAATTAATTAATATTTATATATATCACAAAATATGATTGTCTCACTGAAGAAATTTTTTCAAATGTTCTGATTTTACTAGATTTCATTGGGTTCTGTCTTTAACTCTTTTAAATAATTCCATTACCAATTGTTCAAGCAACTTTATGATGAAAAAAGTCCCATTGGTAAACTAAACTAAAATTAAGTACATAATTGAGTGTTTTTTCTCATCTCATACCTCTGTTGTATTTATTGCTGAAAAATGCAATGTTAATACCTGTTTATTTGAAAGACTAGCAAATCGAAATTCGTCAGTCACTGAAGCATATTGTCTTACAGTGAGTCAGAAGACAAAATAAATCTTCATATTAAAATTTTCAATTACGTCCATAATTATGAAAAAGAAACTTTAAATGATTTTAAAAGTTTTGATTCCAAAACTGTTCTATGAATTTCTTAATTCACCATAACTCACAATTCACCCATACTGTAATTTTACAACCCATACCGCAATTTTACAGTGATTTTATATTTTATATATATATTTTATATACATATACATACATATATTTGCTTTTATTAAACAAATAAGATTATATTCTACTCTCAGAACTTTATGTGTTGATCAGAACTTTAAAAGAAAACAAAGACGTTATTAGCAGACTTATGATGGTGAATTAAAATACTATTTGATCCTTTTTCAACATTATCATCTCAGTATAAAAACTGAAAATTCTTTGAGTCTGAGTGTGATTTACAAATATCTATGTGACTAAATAATCAACAAAAAGCAACAAAAATTTTCAGCTTGCTGGATGTGTAATTTAGTCATGTTCCACTAGAATAAACACAGTTCTTATCTCCATGAGGAAATGTAACCATCTGCATTACTCTAGACCAAGCATTAGTTTCCTACTGTTGGCAAAATGAATTGGAAACATGTACACGAACAGACTGTAGATTACCTGTAGCCATGGGATTTCCTTTCTTCTTTCCAGACAGGCTACAAGGCTAGCCACTCTATTATGAAGCCATACTTAAGACACCAAGGTTACACCTAAAGCAAAGAATGAAAGCCATCCTAACACAGAGTATTTTTATTGAAGTGATGTAAGCTTCTGATTTAGTTAGAAATTCTAAGTACACTGTGATTTAGAAACTGTTGGAAGAGTAATCAAAATATTCCCTAAATCAATTTTTTCCTAAGAAGAAAAAACACATATTCGGAGTCTGCAGGACTAAAAAGTTCATAACATCTGGTTCTTTGTGAATTTACATTACTTGGATTTTTCATATACAGGAGTGCTAACAACTAAAGGTTGTAAATTATAAAAACAAAAAACAGTATAATGCATTAATATCAAGCACAAGTTTATACACATGTGCACATACATAAATATGTTTGCTTTTATTAAACAAACATGGGATCATATTCTATTATGAGAAATATACATATTCATATAAATACTTAGGAAAATACTGGAAGAATATACACAAAAAGTAAACACAAATTACCTCTGGATAATAGAAATTTAGGTACTTCATTTTTTTAAATTCTAAAGTTAACATGAATTACTTTTGAAATCAGAAAAAAAAACATACGAAATTCTATAAAATAAATAGCAAGTATATTGTCCTTAAAAGAGCTTGCAAGCACTTTAATTTATGTGCTGTCATTAAAACAGCCAAACAATCCAGTGAGGTAAATTTTATACTAGGCCCAATTTGTGTATCAGCGGTGTCTTGACTGAAAATCCAACAGGCAGGATCACGATTTGAAGTTCCTATCACCACTGTGACAGTTTGCATCAATAAGAGTGCAAATTGTGGATTCAGTTCCCTAACATTCAATTCTGAATTTTTGACCTGAAGTACTTCTGCCCAGAGAATATAACTAGGAATCGAAATAAAATTAAGAAAAAGAGAAATTAGGAACTGTGTTAACAGAATATGTCTAATTCCTCATGCATCAGTTATACAACTATCTGCATTTGCCATTTTGTATCCACTTGATGAGAATTTTACACATCATGGAGCATTTTTACATCTTTTTAAAACACTTTGATTTCTTCATGGCCCATGCATTTGTTGAGACCCTGACAATCCCTGGGGAGAATCCTGGAGCCCTTGTGGTCACATGAACCATAATCCATACCTTGTACCATATACAAAAACTTAAGTCAAATGAATTATAGACTTAAATATAAAACTTGGCTATAAAAGTTCTAGAAGAAAGCATAGAAAATCTTTTTCACATTAGGTTAGACAAAAATTGCTTATGTGTAACATAAGAAGCAGAAAACATTTTAAAAAAAAGAATGATAAATTGGACTTCATCAAAATAAAAACTCCTGATCTTTGAAAGACACTACTAAGAAAATGAAGAGACAAACTCCAGACCAGGAAAAATGTTTGCAAAACATGTAATTCGTAAAAAATTGGTATCCAAGATACAAAAAGAATTACTACATCTCAACAAGAAGACACATGACAGAATAGAACTAGGTAAAAAATGTTAACAGATACTTCAAATAAACATAAAAAATAAATAAGCACATAAAAAGGTACTCATCATCATGTCATTAGGGAAGTGAAAACTAAAATCACAATGAGATACTATTGACTGGCTAAAATAACATTAATAATAATAAAATCTGAATATATCAGTTATGATGAGAATATGGAGCAACTGGAATTCACATACGTTGTTAGTGGGGATACAAAATGGTATAGTCACTTTGGAAAACAGTTTGATGATTTCTTATAAAGTAAAACATGTGCTTACTATAACACCCAAAAGCTCAATATCTAGATATTTACCTAAGAGAAATGAAAGCATATGTCAAAAAAAAATCCTCCATGCAAATGTGCAAAGCATCTTTATTTATAATTGCCCCAAATTGGAAACACTCCAATTTTCTATTGACTGATGAATGGATTAACGAATTGTGGTACATCCATACAATGGAATACAACTCACCTCAGCACCAAAGGCAATGAACTACTGATACATGCAACTACATGATGTCTATCAAGTACATTATAATAAGTGTAAGAAGCTAGACTCAGAAAGCTGCCTACTCTGTAATTATGTTTATGTGACATTCTGGAAGGGACTGACTTCACAGTGGTATTTTGGGGATGATGAGAATGTTCTACATCTTGATTGTAGTGGTCATAACACCACTGCGCTCATTTGTCAAAATTAAAATGAACACACAAAAAGACTGAATTTTACTCCCTATGTATTATACCTGAATAAACCTAATTTTAAAATATAGGTTCTCAGGAAAGAGATATATCACTGACTATAATGAAATATGGTAAAAACATAAATATTCAACTTTGTTTTCTGTGGCTCTGCCCTGCAGTTTATTCTGAAAATAAATTTGTTATGAGGTTCTTTATTTCCCACATTTCTTTGAGATCTCTCCACCCATCCTTTTTTTTCCCTACATCTAGACTCTGACTGATTTGCATTAATAGCAACTGTCTTCATGGGTCCTATCTTTTTTTTTTTTTTTTTTTTTTCATGGGTCCTATCTTAGAGGAAATAATCTAACTTAATATCTTGGTGTTCTTATATATAATATAAATTGGAATAAAGTAAAAATCTTCATCTGGACATCTTTTAGCTTTCTGTGACCACTTTTTCATCTTACAGTCCACTTGGTCATCATCAACAATTTTTTTCAGCTGCATGGAGCTGATCTGCCATCAAAACTTCTGGAAAGCACTGGAGAATTGCTACTGAAATAACCTGTACTTACTTTCATTCATTAAAGCTTATCATGTATATATGCAGCTTGGAAAATCCACATTATGCTAATGCGTGGGCTATGGAGGAAATTTAATTTCGTCAGACACAATATTTTATCCTGTAAGCAAAAAATGGATTTAGCCTAACATCATTTATTCCACACAGGAAACTCATTCAGTCATTGAGCATATTTTAGACACTTAACGTTGTGGTCCCTCAAACCCAGGATTTAATATTATGGACAGCCTGTTAATTCATTCCATTAGAGTGAAAGTCCACTGCTTCCTGGTACTTAACTAAAAAAAGAATCCAGTATATTGCAACATCAACTAAAAACCTCATTTCTTTTCTCTTGGCATAAAAGCATACGAAAATTTATAATGCAAGGTGACCACTATCTCTGATATCTTCGAATCACATAACAGTCTATTAACAACTGAAGCAGAGTTGCTTGTATAGAATGAATAGAATATATATATATAATATCGTGATTTTTTTTCTCATATGTTACTCTGCAATGAAAAATAAGTTTCAGCTATCAACCCAAAATGAAGTTACAGATTGTTTCTGCTTTCAGTTTTACATTCATTTGATGTGACACCAGGAAGGGGCAGCTTTTCAGGATATTATGGGGTTAAACCCTCTGGAACATTTCTCATTTTAAACTAGGAATAATGTGAAATTAATATTATTCTTTCATGGGACTTCCCTGGTGGTGCAGTGGTTAAGAATCCACCTGCCAGTGCAGGGGACACGGATCTTCCTGGTCCGAGAAGATCCAACATGCCGCGAAGCAACTAAGCCCATGTGCCACAACTACCGAGCCTGTGCTCTAGAGCCCACAAGCCACAACTGCTGAGCCCACGTGCCACAACTACTGAAGCCTGTGTGCCCAGAGCCCCTGCTCTGCAACAAGAGAAGCCACCACAATGAGAAGCCCACACACCACAGTGAAGAGTAGCCCCTGCTCGCCACAACTAGAGAAAGCCCACGCGCAGCAACAAAGACCCAACGCAGCCAAAAATAAATTAATTAATTAATCAATTAAAAAAATATGTATATTATTCTTTCATTTTCTTTTATCTTTGCCTTTCTGAAATATTTAGACCAGATAAGAAAACAGGCCCACTTTTTAAATATATGGTGAAATAACAATCAGGTGACCTTGTTCAATCTAATTTTTAATTTGTTTTAAAATTTTTAGTTCCATTATTTAAGGGGCCATATTAACAAGAAAAGTCAAGGGCAAATCAGGATTTCTCTATTTTTGAGTTTGGAGTGGATGGGGTATACACCCTTAGGTTATAAGATCAGAAAAGATTGTGGTAGGAGATGATTTCAATTTGAAACTTGAATGAAATGAATAAGCAGCCTTTGGAAAGCCTGAGGTGAAGAGAATTGCAGTGCAAAGATCTAAAACAAAAATTTTAAATGACTTAGGAGACACTTGGCAGAATTGAATATTATTTTAAACACTTGAAGTTCAACATCCCTGTTTATAAATCAAAAAACCACCTTGAGATTTCCTCCCACTTTTTCAAATATATTTTTCAATGGTTAAAAAGTCCACTTCCTGCTGTATAATTCCAAATAAAAACTATTTCTAGTCTCACCAGAGTCCTAAGGACTTGCACATGAAAAAAATTGTCTTTAGCAAACTTAGTGTCTGCTTTTGTGGAACTTCCAGTGATTGCAGGTTCTGGAAAACTATAGTCTATTCAGTAATGTCATTTTACCCCAGAATGTTTTCTTCTACTCTTTGGGAGAAGAAAAGGAGAGGGAAAGGAAGGAAGGGAGGGAGGAAGCAGGGGATGGAGGGAAGGAGGAAGGGAGGGAGGAAGGGAGGCGAAGACAGTAAAAGTAGAAAGGAAGAGAGAGAAGGAAGGAAGGAAGGGAAAGAAAGGGGGAGGGAGGGAGGGAGGAAAATGTTATTTAATGATTCCTAAGGATAATTCAATACCTTCTTGAAGTTGCTAAGTATCTCACCTTTTTTACACGCCTTAACTGGCAAATCACTGATGAACAAGCTTAAAGTTTTATTTTTGCTTTCATACATTTCACCTTATAGTAGGGATATCTAGTTAGCTTGACTTATTCCCCTAATTAATTTTTCTCCTAATTAAGAGTGATCACGGATTATCATGAGTGTTTTAGTTACTCATTTTTTCTTTTGTTTCTTCGTGTTTTCTTTTCCAAGTCTCAGAGGTCTACTTCTTACCTTCTTAGTTATTCTATTTCTGTATGTTTTTAAGTCAGTTTCTACCATAAGCATCAGCAGATACAACAGCAAATGGCCAGTTGCTTTGATTGGTTATCTTAGTTCTTACAATTATTCTACCTTATTTCCCTCTTGAGACACTAAAACTCCCGTATTTCTACTCATGCTCCTTTGCTTGAAAAACTAATTTGGTTATGGTTCTAGGTCATTTACTTCTAACACCAAACTTTAAAAAATCTTGAAATAAGTGTACCTCAAGAGATATTTTCAAAATTCTGAAATATTTTCTGCAAAAACTTAGATTCCTGGTGTAAACAAATATTACCATCCTTGCTCCTTATCTACACTCATCCAGGTTTCTGTAACATTTTTGGACAAAGATTAATGCCCAATGTCAAATTCTAGTTTAGTTGCAAAATAACATCTTGCTGAACTTTGATGTATATGTGTGCATAGTAATACATGTAAAATTGAAATACAAATTTTATATAAGTATATAAAATTTTCACTTCTTCTAAAAGTAAAATGTATACAATCTCTAAAGGCATGTACATTTTTTAAAGCAGTAATTAATATTTTTCATGATTTGGCAAACGAAGCAGTATTGCAAAGGAGGCTGGCACAATACAAAGCTGAATGGAATCAACTCTTTGGCCTAGGAAGTCAAGGTCCACCATAGACTTTTTCTTCTTTCCTTTCTCATTGTCTAAAGATTTTGCTTCTTTCATAGATACCATGATATATCCTACCAACAATTTGCAAATACAATCTACCAGGTCATATGAAGAAGAATAAAAACTAACAGATACATAGTTATTACTATGTGCTAATTTTAGAAATTACCACTTAATCCTCACAGCAATCCTAAAGTAGGTACAATTAACATAGTTCTTTTAAGACAAGAAACCTGAGACAAAGGAAGGTTAAATAATTGTCCCAAGGTCACACAACTAGTAATTAGCAGGATTAGAATTAGAACCAAAAAAGTCTGGCTCCAAATTTGTACTCATAGTCTCTGCACTCTACTGCCTTTAACAGTCAGCATTCATGAAGTCAACTTATATGAACCAAGGTAGGGACACAGGTGTATATAAAATGTTGACCATCATGACACCATGGCAGATCCATGCAGCTATGGGGTGGTTTAACAGTCAGTAAGTGAGTCACCACCATCATCACCAGAGAAGCATTTGCATTCTCCTGGTTTCTTAGAAATTTGTCCAGGTACATTGTAAATGAGTACCCAAATGAAAAGAATGATTTCTTCAAATTGGTTCAAAGAGAAAACAGGGATTCTAAGATAGCCCTTGCCAAGGGTGATAGGAAGTTCTACTATAACCAACCAACTCATTCATGGGTACTCCCATTGGACCAATTTGCTATTTGATTTCCTCTCTCTTACTAGAACTGACTGTTAATTTTCATCTTTTTACTCCTTTCCCACCTGTGCCAATTTATTTTTGCTCCTAGCTCCTAGTACCAGGTATGAATATATAAATATAGTCCTCAAAACACATAAACACAACATCTAATCACTAGGTAGTACTTTAAAACATTCAAGTCATTTTTAAAGCATTAATTTAAAACGTCTGTGAAAGATGGCTTTATCCTTGTCTATCAATGCCTAAAGTGGATTGTACTAAAAGCTTGGGAACCCCTGAACTACTTTGGATGAGTAAAATTCTGAAACACAGAGAGATACAACATAATATTCTCTGCCATTATATTTAGCCCTCTTTTGTTTTCTGTCATTACAATTTAGCTCTTATAAAAATGATTAGTTGAGGCTTAACTGCTGCTTACAGCCCTTCTAGCTTTCTCATGATAACATGTCTAACACCTGTGAGGAAGGAGAGTGTCTCACTTTGAAAGTATTTGGATAACTAAATGGGCACAATTCATTCTTTATGAACATTGAGCCCAATCTCTCTCCTGCTTCCTGCAAATTACTGTCAACTCTAAAAGGTGATGCAATCTGCAAAAGTCAAGGGAGAAATGTTGCATTGTACGCGCACTAGAGGCCTGGTGTTCTCTAATGCAATCTGAAATTATGGATGCTTTCCCTTGCAGAACACTGAATGACATGAGGGATTAAGATAAGAGTGTGACCCAAAGCCAAAGATAGTGAGAGCTGTTAAGTGTACGTCAAGATATTTCAGATCAGAACAAATGTGTATCAAAAACAAGTTCATTTCCTTTTTTTTTCCTCACCTAAGAACTGTCTGCGAATGCTGAGCTTATTACAAGTGGGGAAGATTTTGCCATGCAGTGTTTTCACAGGTTTTGAGGGGGTTTTCCAGCTGCATTTTAAAATTTGAATGAAACAGTCTCCCTCACATCCACACACACTCTCTCTCTCTCTCTCTCTCTCTCTCTCTCTCTCTATATATATATATATATATATATATATATTTTTTTTTTTCCCCTTTGTGTTTAGCTGCGGTCATTTGAATGTACTTGACCATCCGGCTGTCAGGTTTTATAGGGTTATGGTGAGAGAGCTAAATCCCAAAATCCCAATTGTTTTTATACCTGGTATGGCATATGTAAAGAGTTGTCGGGCTAGTGAGGTATGGCCCTTCTGCTGAGGCAAGTACCACTGCAGACATCTAGCAGACTGTAGAGCCAAGGTGAAGAAAAAGAAAAAGATACAAATCAGTTTTAGTATCAAAAACAGCTCTTACTACCCAAACGGGACTGAGCAGAATATATAACATGAAGCAGCACTGCTGTGCCTTCTTTTCTGTGTGGAGTGAGGTGCCTAGTTAAGACAGTAGGCACCTATCAGGCTGAAAAGAGGTAGTTAAGCAGAGAAAATACATTTGGTTGCCGTGTGAGTCCTTGTCCTTAGTCTGAGTGTTCAAAGACAAAGTACTAAAGCTCACTCTTTCCACAGGTTCCCACGTGTGTTTTTTTTTTCATCCTCCTTTTTGAACTGTGAGACCGCGTAGGGCTGTTCCCAGCAGAAGGCTCCTGCTGCCCTTGAGAAAGCAGCTCACTGCTGCCCCAGGTCCTTAATGTCTTTATAATTAGGTTGATGCCCACAATGATTTGGGTACAATGTTTCTCCAAATGCCTTACTTTCCAGGATGCTTAGAGGATTCTGATCTTTCTCTTTTTATCACATTTCTTAAAATTTCCTCTCCATGGGCACAACCCCAGGTTTCTTCCTAGTAAATAAAAGCATGGCAGTGCCAGCAATTACTACAGCAGGTGACATGAAGAGCAAAGGGAGGGGTTGGTTTGACGAGGGGAGTAAGTGTTGAAAATTTGTTGTAAATGTAAAGAAATGTGATCCTGGCAGCTAGGAAGAAGAATCTGGAACTTTTAAAAGCAAAAATAGTAATGCTGGCCCCTCTCTTGTATAGATAGGTCCTGCCTGTTAAACCTGAGGCCTGCAGGTATAAACAGACACATATGTGCACTCTCAAGCACACACATAGACACCCACAGATCACCACCACCACCACCAAACAACCCGTGTGCCTTGTTTCTGTCTAATTAGAGGAAATTTCTAAAATAGAGACTAATAAATTACTTATTCCCTATACCTCGGAGTCCAATTTAGAGGTGGAGTTCAAATACTGTAACCTAATCATTCACATTTAATTATTTTTTCATCTTTCCTTGTAGAAGAATTTTCCAAACATTTACTTTTTGCATGATTATGAAAATCATTTAAAGATGAAATAGTTTGGTTTTTACTTGGAGTTTTGAGTGGCTTACAGAAATGGCAGATTTCTCAATATTTATAGAAGATATTTTTCAGGGGAATGACCTTGAAGGTGAAGCAAGTCTTTGGCACCAGAGGACTGCTTTTAGATGAGTGAGTGTCCTTTAACTGCATTCGCCAGAGTCTCTGCTCTACCAAATTCCCAAATTGCCATTTTTATGGGCTTTTTAATGTTACATTGCCGTCCATTAGGTACCGCCTCAGTATTCACTGTTTGTAACTGCCAAGCACTTGCTGCTTAACCCCGACCTTGCCATAAGCCTTCATTGTGAAGCACTCTTTTCAGAGACCAAAGCACTTAAATCTTCCAAGCTGTTTCAATCCTTGGCACCTCTGTAAAAAACGTCAGTGATGATGACAGCAGCTGCCTGTTATGGTCACTGCCACCACAACATATTTCAATTGGCCATTGACAATATTCATATATCATTGATTTTCTGAAGCCCTGGATGATGCTGAGCTGCGGTATTGAGATATTGAGGTATTGAACTTCTGACCTACAAAACTGTTAGATTTGTGTTATATTTAGACATCACTGGTACAAAAAAAAAATAGAAATGCTCAAGGGACACAGAAGTTTCTAGCAAATATTTAAGAAATGTTGAATACATGAGTTATATTGTGAGTTTTTATAAGAACTGCTTTTTGTCCTTTAAGGTCATCTGAAGTCAACATAAATGCCCAAGAGGAAAAAAAAAACCCTCAAATTTTCTCTCTTGACTTTATTTTAAATACTATAACATTAAAGATAATTTTTAAAAATTAAAAACAGTCATAATCCTACCACCCTAAAAACATTACTATAATAATATTTTATTTCACTCATTTTTCCATTTAGTGCATATATACCATAATTGCAATCATATAGCATTTGCAATTATCAGTTCACTTTTTTCCTTTTAAATTTTATAATAATTCTTTCCTATGTGTCTGTGAAATCTTTATAAGTAACATTTTAATGACTATATAAATATCTCATTGCATTAATGTGGAATAATTGATCAATTTCTTCTTTTGTTGAAATTTAGTTTACAACTTTCACTATTAATTTTTCAGTGAACATCTTTGAGAATATAGCTTTTTTCCTTATTTCTTATTTTGACTTATTTCCCTAAGATGAGTTCTTAGAAGTTTGCAACAATTTTTATAAATATTTCCAGAACTTTCCCAGTCATGCCTAATAAGTAGGTCTTCTGTTTTTCTCGTTATTGCATTACCACTGGATACTCTTAACATGAAACCAACAGAATTTTTTAGCATTATAATGCTCTACGTAGATTTTCATGTAAATAGGACCAGGCCCCATTTAGCTGATACAGAAAAGAATATTTATCTAAAAAATAATCAAAACTCTGTGTATGTATCCAAATAAATAATGATTCTTTGGCAAGGAAAAATAAAGCTAAAGTCAGGGTGCTGTCTTCAAGTAACTCACAGACTACTGGAAGAAATAATTATAGAGCAGTGATGATAGTGGGTTAGTTGGTAGAAAAGTGTCTAAAACGCTTACTAAGAAAAAGTCACTGAGAGAGACTTTCCCAATTTTGTCAGCAATCGCACTTAGAGTAGGAAGCACATTGAGTAGAAGTCCAAATAATATTCCTCTCTGGTCTTTCAAGAACAGTAGATTTCTGTTTGTTGTGCAAAACTTTAACCAAGCCTGCTGTTTCCTTTACTTACTCTCCTAATTGTCTTCTTCCATGTAGAACTAAACATCTACAACTGGGTGGAGGTTTGTGCTATTTTTTTCCTCCTCATCGCCTTCTTTCATTAATTTCATGTGATCTGTTCTCCACCACCAATCCTCTTATCCCATTGTCTTGTCAAAGTGTCTTAAATGACCTGGATATGTGTCCTTCTGCCAACACAATATGCAAAATTTTGCTTCTGGCATCTTAACTCAGAAGAGTTAAAAGGAGACAATTGGTCTTGATTGTTATTTCCTACTAGAAAGAGGTTAGCATGAATTATAATGACTAAAATCATGTAAATCATTCATTTAGCACACATATACATCATACCTAATATCTACCAGGACCAGCAATACATATACAAAGAAAATGGAAAAAGTCCTTGCTCTCAAGTAGGAGTTCACTGTTTGACAAGCAAGATATGTAAACAAGTAAGTGCAATTCAGTGAGAGCATAACTTAGGAAGAAACCAATTCTAACCTGGGTTCGGGGAAGTTCCAAAGAAAGATTGATATTTCAATGATTTGGAAGGTGCATGTAAGTTCCTGTTGAACGTAAGTTCTTTTTTTTTTTTTTTTAATTTATTTATTTATTTTTGGCTGCGTTGGGTCTTCGCTGCAGCGCACGGGCTTTCTCTAGCTGCGGCGAGCGAGGGCTACTCTTCGTTGCGGTGCGCAGGCTTCTCATTGCGGTGGCTTCTCTTGTTGTGGAGCACAGGCTCTAGGCACACGGGCTTCAGTAGTTGTGGCACACGGGCTCAGTAGTTGTGGCGCACGGGCTTAGTTGCTCCACGGCATGTGGGATCTTCCCAGACCAGGGCTCGAACCCTTGTGTCTTGCATTGGCAGGCGGATTCTAAACCACTGCGCCACCAGGGAATCCCGTAAGTTCCTTTTGTGGATAAATCAGGGGAGAGAATCTAGCCAGAGGGATAGATTATAAAAAACCATGGATTCATGAAACAACACGATCAATTTCAGTTGATGTAATAAAAACATATTCTTTTTAATCTCATGCTTACAATTGTATTCTGTATCTACATTTGGCAATATTATTTTCATATGCAGAATTTTTCCCAAAACTATTGACACTGCCTCCTGGCACCTTAATTCTCAGAATCATATTCACATTCTGAAATTAACCATATTAACCTTAACTGAATCTTTTGATAAGTTTCTGTGTGGCCACCTTAATTTTATTACCATTACCCCTCCCTCAGTCTTCCCTCAATTTATATTACTAGCATGGGGAACTTTGTGCACAATTATCTTAAAAGATCTGCTTCTACTCCAAGTTTTGCAGACACAAGGAAATGGTAATTTAGTTCCCATCTATGGAAAATTGTGGAAGTTTGTCCCCATATATAGTACATACCTGACAACTCTCTTGCTTTGAAAGGTTAGTTTATTTTGATATCACTCTTGTCTTTAGAGTTTACGTAACACATGGAGGTATAGCTTGTTTTTGGTTTTTAGATACCAACTTGAAGTACCAACAATTAGAAGAATTTGTAGGAAAAAAATCAAGTATTTGAGGTTTCTGTGAAATACTGTGAAATGTTTTTATTTTACAAGAACTACAAATTCAAAATAATAACTAGTACCAAGGGTTTCATTTATTTAAAGTGTTGATCCATATCTCTTGTTGTTCATCACAATTTCTACAGCAAAAAGAGAAAGGGAAGATGAAAAGATGGACTTAGGGCCATAGTACAATTTATCAATGTATCAGTGTAATTAACAAACAAATAAAAACAGTAATAATGTATTATACATTGCCATACCAATGTTGTCATGGAACCTGAGTACTATGTATTATTCCAATGTAAGTATATTCAGAATCAGTTTTCAGCTCATTAAATATAGTCTTCTGCTCAAATTCCATTGGATAAATATGAAAAAGGAACAAATATAAGTAAACTGAATACAAGTTGCCTTCTGATATTAAGAGGAGAGGTAAAAACATCAATTTTCTTCACTCTGCTGCCTTTTGTTAATGATACAGTATGGCTATTTGGAGAGGAAAGATAACTGCATGAAAATTAAGTGGGGTAGAGCAGAATTCAGAGTATTATAAAAAATAGGAAACATAGCAACTGAATCAAATAGAATTATAGTGAATGGGAAGCATAAAAATAAACTAAGTAGACAATTCAATGAAAAAGTAAACAATATAACATTTTTTCTACTTTTTTCCTTTATTTTAATAGAATTAAATTTCTCTGATAACCAAAATGCTAAGGGAAAAAGTGCTTACATAGAAATAAAACATTTAGAAATATTGCAAAAATTGATTAGGTGGTCACCAACTGTTTCATGGTGATTTTTCATTATTTTCTCCTGTGCCTGAGGATTGGAAGTAAGAAGTTAATTAAATAGGACCAATTCTGCCTCCAGTAGTTGTTTTCATGAAAGATGCTTGAGAAAAAATGTCTTTGTAACTAAGGGCAACGTTTGAGATAAAGCAGCACATCTGTGCTTATGCGATAGTGACCAATCCATTGTTATATGTCCCCAAAGTGTGTTAGTAACTTGGTCCTGGCCCTATGTGGATTCAGGATCCTAGACAGGTGAGAAATTCCTTCTCTCTTCTCTAAAGCTTTTACACAACTGAAACAAAGCGAAATATGTAAGCGTTATCTAAAATAGGCGCAACCTCAGGAGAGGGCCATATGCATCCTGATCAGGGAGATTAGGGGTCCTGAGGAGGTACGAGGTCTCATGCTAGGACACATAATGGGAGATGAGGCTGGTAGATGCATAGAACCTTCCTTTTTTTTTTAAACTCAGTTCAATGAAACTACTTCCTTTCCACTTCTGTGTTAGATTTTTTTAATGCAAAGGCAGTTTGATACTCCAGTAGTCACACCTTGGCCCATTAGACAAATAAAGGCTCTATAGATTTTGTTAGATAAATCAAGGAGTAACTGATGATACCATATGGTAAACTGCTGTGACAATAATTCCAGTCCACAGAGCTACAAACTTTGGCTGATCTAGGGGCACAAATAAATGCCAGATTAAAATTGGTGCCTTTCTTTTTTTCTGTCTCTCTAAAAAACATAGATAATTGAATGAGAATGCTTGCCTTGCATCAAGTATATGTGAGTGTGTGTGCTGGTGGTAGTATAGGAGTGGGAAAAGGAAGGCTGTACAAATCCAGAACTAAAGCAGTCATTCCACTTAATCGTATTGGCTACTTCCTTCCTTTATTCTCATCCCTACCCAACAGTCCACACACCAGGCATCTGTGATATTTATTAATGCTCTTCACAGCTATTTGGTTCTCATTCACTTGGGGAACATAGATGACTGAACTCCCAGATCCCCTAATTTTAGCCAATGAGTTGATCTGAATGATGTGCCAGGGTAAAACCTTTCAGAGCTTTCTTTACCTCTAGCACAGCAACCAGCAATATTTAAGATGATACCTGCTTCTTTAGACAAGTTCCCTAAGTGATTATGATGAGCACATTCCCCTTGGTAACCTAGAGATGAAATGTAATTCAGAAATCAGCCTTTGAGGTTTTCAGCACCAATATTTGAAGGTTGTTTGGTATTATAACATACCTAGCCTATTCTGACCAAATCAGTTGGCCCATGCTAGTCTGCAAAATTATCTTTCATGTCTGGGGAAATCTTCATCAAAACTATCTCTTGGAGAGAGGAATATAGATAAACATTATTCCCCTGTTGGCTTATGATTTTATAAGTTGTTTAAAATAAATACTTAATCCTTGGTTTCTAGGCTATACATAAATTGTGAAAATGCTAAGCTTCAAGAACTAATAAATATTGATTGATTTACATAACACTATGTGCCAGGCACTGTTCTTAGCAAATTATTAGTCTTAATTCATCTAATCCTCATATTTTGCAAATGGTGAAATTTGGGTACAGAGGCTACTTAACTGGCCTAGGGTTTCCCAGCCAGCAAATTTTCTATCAGTACTATTCATTGTCCCTCCGTTACCAAAATCATATCCTCAATATCAATAATAACACTAATGTCTTCTCACATAAGTAAATGAGAATTTTTATACCTAACAGAAATGATACTCATTTCAGTGACTATTGATTTTCAGAGCCTCTTCTTACACTATACTCTACTTTTTATATTTTATACTGTATAATTTTCCGTGGACCTGCCTTCCATATTTGACATTTTAAAATTTTTTAATTTTTTTAAAAGCTAACGTTATACTTATTGGTGGAATATTGAAAGTTTTTTCCCTAAGACAGTAAAAGCCAATGATATTCAGCCTTACCACTGCTATTAAACATTGTACTGGATGTTCTAGCCTTGCAAACAGGGAAGGAAAATAAAGAAATAAAAGACATCCAGACTGAAAAGGAAGAATTAAAACTGGTTTGATTCACTGATGGCATGATCCTCTATATAGAAAATCCAATGGAATGTACAAAAAAGCTACTAGAACCAATATGTGAATTTAACAAGGTTTGCAGGGTGCTAAACAGAAAGACCACTTTGCACAAATCGTATTTATACACAATATGAGATTGAAATTTTTAACATACCATTTAAATTAGCATAAAATTTAAAATATTAAGGATAAATCTGGTAAAATGTGTGAATGATTTAGACACCGAAAAATGCAAAACATTTCTGAGAAAAGTTTTAAAACCTAAATAAATGAAGATATATCCCTTGTTCATTGGTAGGAAGGCTCAACACTATTAAGATATCAATTTTCTACAGATAAAACTATATTTTCCATGCAATTCCTTTAAAAAATATTGTTTTATAGAATAAAGCTGATTCTAAATTCATATGGAAATGAAAAATACCCACATAACAATAATAGCAGCAAAACAACCTTTGAGAAAAAAGAAAAATTTATAAATCTATAGTAATCAGAACAGTGTGGTGTCAATGTAAAGATAGGTATACAGATCTGTTGACTTAAAGAATAGCACACAACATAAGAGTTGTGAGTTTAAGTTTTATTCAGGGTCTTGCTGATGGCTGTAGGCCAGGAGCCAGTCACCTAGCTAGCTCTGAGGAAAATGGTCCAAAGAGGTAAGGTAGAAGCCAGTTTATATAAGATTTTTTTTTGCTAAGGAATAAGTACAGACAAGCATACATCTTGGTAAAAGATTACTGCTAATCGCAAAGAACAGTTATCTGAAGTTAACAATTTTAGTGCTTTTCTTTGTATGAGAAGATGCAAGAATCTGGGTTCATTAAAAGTTCTTCCTGAATTATACATCTGACTGTCTAAGGGGTCTGCTTGTCCAAAGCACAGAATGCCTCATTTGGTTACTGTCTTAATTTCCCCTCAGAGTGCCCTGCTGGTCAGCGACCATAGTAAGTTAGGACTAAACCTTTGTAGGACTGGGTGGTGAGCAATGCTTTTTGTTCTTCATTCACAGATCAATGGAATGTGACAGAGTCCAGAAGTAGATCCCCACTGTATGTGAACAACTCATTTTTGGCAAAATGCACTAAATATTTGCCAAGTGGCATACCTTCAACACTCAGCCAGGTGTTTATCGACTCTATCTTTGCCTTCACTTCCTGCTTGTGCAGAGGCAAAAGCTCAACCAGGGATAAGCGCTCAGGGCCTTCATATGACTCTCCTAAGAAGGAAAGACACTGCCTGGGGCATGTGCTCTACCCATGTATGTGGTCTTCTAGATTCCCAGTAATGTTTCAGAGCTTTTCAAAGCCCTATGGACATCTCATTTCCAGCTTTGACTTTTAAGCTTTTTGTTTATACTATTGTTTGCCCCAACTACCCCAAGGGACCACAAAGTTAAACAGTTACCTGCAATTTTTTATGACAGATACCCTCCCACACCATCCCCCCAGAGAAACAGTTGTTCAGTACTGGATAAGCTCCAAGTCATATCAGTATAAATAGTTTTGCAAGTGGGATCTTCTGGGGAACCATCAGACAAACCAAATAATGACAGTTCTTTGAGAATGAGTCTTTGAAATAGATCTAGCCCTCTTCTGCCCCCTCCAGTGGCTGCTCTGTTGATTTTCCACAGCAGATGTTGAGAGAGCAGGTGATGGGAGTAGAGGAAGCTAAAATGCCACAAAGCTGGCAGTTCTTACTGAGACGGAGCAATTTTTCTTGAATAAATATTCTCCTGGTTACTACATGCCTTTGGTTAATTTCTAGAGTTCTGAAATAGTTTGTTCTGGCTTTTTTGGGGGCCAGTTTTCTTGTTGCTTTTATGGAATAGAGGATGTTTAGAGATCTCATTTTGAGATTTTCTCAAATTTTCTCCCGGTATTTTCTCCCAGTATTTCATTGTCTTCTCCTCACCTCCACTCCCCATTTTACTCTCTCTGTATCTCATTTTCATCCTAAAATTATGTTTCATCATTTCAGCCGGATTCTATCCAATAATATTAATTCTCATATTTCTTTGTTTATCTACCTTTTCTGCCTCCCCATTCCAGATCACTGCTGTGGAAAACCACTAAAACCTAGATTTTAGTGTCACCAGATATAATTAAAGATTTCATTGAGCCCTGAGTTCAGCCAGGAAATCTGTTTACCTTAGCTTGATTGCATCGTCCTCTAATTACCTTGGCTGAGATGCTTTCCCAAACTTTTGCCACTCTTCTAAATCTTTACCACCACCTACACATAATCCATATTGCTTCTTTCCTCCTACAAACTATAAACTCATCATTTTACTCATTCCCCTTCATGTGCTCTAAATCTCAGGGTCTTCTGTCCCAAACGGAGGTAGAAAAAGGACACAAAAAGTCTGTGTGGTAAACTGATTAGGAACAAGTATTTTTGTTTTGGAGAATGGGAATGACAATGGTTCTGGCTGGCCTCCAAATCTGCATACATTTGGCTGAATATGATAATATAATAGAGGGAGTGCATCAGCATTTATGTTAACAGTCCACTTTTGTTTTTGTCCTTGGGAGAGGGTTTTGGTAATATGTAAAATAGTGTGCTGTCACTCAAGTATCTCTTTTATCCTCTCAGAAATCTCCTTTTCTTCCCAAAGCATCTCAAGGCATATTAGACCGATTTCAAACTTTTCATTTGAGGGTTTAATTCTACACAGCTCTTAGTCCCTAATATATTTCCCCACTCACATACCTTTTCTCATTTGATTGTCTTTTTGATCTGTGAAACAGAATCTCTTGGTTAATTTAGTTTATTCTTACCTTGTTGACACTATTGACTTGTGAATGTGTAATGGGTGAGGAGCTCTAGGGGTTTTGAATTAATCCAATTGTTTATCTGCAAAAACACCTGCAGCCAGCCTGAGATAACAAAATCACGGAAGAAATCAAAACATGAGAGTTGAATCACAAAATCTCATTTTGTTTTGATGATCTTCCATTGTAGGTATCTACCTCAGCACATCAATAAGAAGATAATTTTGTGTAGTAAAACAAATGAGCTCATTATAAGGGTATGAAAACCAATGACATAAAAGCTGCATTAATGCTCAGCAGACTAAAACCAAATAATCCAGTGTAATGAAATGATTAGGTTGGGTCTTAATAGATTGTAATTGTATGGAGTATAAATTATAGCTAAAATATTCCCCCATATATAAGGTAAGCACTGAAAACAATATTAAAATACAGAGACCTAAACACTATAGGTAGAAGAATATTTCCTTTCTTATTAGAATATTAAATAGGAGCAAATTAAATGAGTATTACTAAACTGCCTTTCTTTTTTCTATTTTAAGTGTTCTGCCATCACAAACTGAAAGAAAAATTGTCTCAGATTCCTTTGGTTAAGAGCCAGAGGAAAAGTTACTTTGTAAACATCTTTATTGTTCATTACCTAAAATAGATTGTTCTGTAAGATAGCTAAAATGTCTCAAGTGACAGAAATAAATCATTTGTTAAAACATTAGCAAGTGTTAAGTAGACTAGTCACAAAGAAATGAACTAGGTGGGTATGATCTAGCCAGTCAAATAGCATACCCTGGAGGAAATTCTCTAACCTAGGGCACCAACTGGACTGAGGGTAAAGGAGAGTTCACAAAACAAACCGTTCCTTAAAGAGAGTAGGTCATTTTCTGAAGAATACAGATCTAGTCTCAGTTCCCATTCAGAAAGGCAACTGCAGCTCTCTAGATAATCAATACAGACATTGGCTTTCAGGTTTCTCTTCTTCTATCAATATATTTGTAGCTATATAGCACTGGGAATATGCAACAGTTACTGGTGGGAGAAGCAGTGTAGGAGCCCAAAGCATATCCTCTGGTGTCAGCAAAGCTTGGCTTCCAATCCCAACAGTGTCACTTACTTACAGTGTTATCTTCAACATGTCATTTACTTTTTCTGTTCTGTAATCCATGAACTGGTGATAATAATAGTTCTTACCTCATAGGGTTGATTATTTTGAGGATGGAAGTGAAATAAAGCATGCAAAGCACCTAATGTATTGTTACTAACCTTACATAAATATTTTCCATAAATATTTCATAAATATTAGCTCCTATTTTATTACATATAAATAGAGAAGGACAAATAAAATACAGATCTTGAAGTGCTACTCAAAAATAGTATTTATTTCTAAAATGATTTTGTTTCTGACCATCTGCTAAGATTTCTGGATTTCCCACTGGAACTCTCCACTAACCTACTGAAACAATCTCATTAATGTATTGAAAGTTGCCTCCATCCCTACCATCATTTCAGAACAATTTATATTAATTAACTACTCCTAGTCCTTTCCCTCCATGCTTCCACTTTGACCCCTGGCAGGGTGTCTGTTGATTTTTTAGGAGGAGAAGGCATAATAAGTTTGGCCTTCTGGTCTAAATTTCTTCCATTGCTTCCAGTTCAATTCCTTCAGCTTTTGCCCCACTCCCAATGTCAAGATCTAGTTCCAGGACTCAGACCCCACAAATTGGGACCATTTTCCTCTAATTATCTGTATATAGGGTAATCCAGTTATATTAATACTCACAATATTAAAGCTTTTCTCTGCCAAACGAAGGATTTGAGACTCTACCATTTGAACGGTAAAGCATAATTTCAGATGCTTTAGCACAGAAATAAAATAGAGCTTTAGCAGGCTTGGATGAGTTGAATGCACTAGAAGCAAGGCTACCCATTAGAAAGCTGTTTTAATAATCTAAGTGTAACTTTAGGAAGAAGACAAATAGAAATGGAAAGGATGAACATCAAAGGAATTTCAAACTATCTTTGATGGAGAAATAATTTTGGAAAAACATATCTTCTAGCATCACCTTTATTCAATAGTCAGTAAAGGTGTACCATAATGAAATGTAGTAATAGAATAAAATTACTTCAAAAACAAAAAAGCTAATGGTTTTCTTTGAAGCCTTACCTACTACTTTCTTAACTTTAATAAAGAAAACAATTAGAGTTTCCCAAAGCAAAATATTAGAATTGCCCATAGCAGCTGTCACAGAACTATTTATTTATTTATTTATTTATTCATTCATTCATTCATTCATTCATTCATTCATTTATCTTTAAAAATTTACTCTGATAACATACATTTTTCCATTTGTACTTATATATTTTCGGAGTACAGAGAAAAATTAAAGCCTGCAAGTTAGTACCGGCAGTCCCCATTACAACTCACTTTAAACAAAATTCGAAACATATCAAACTAAAAATAGATATGAATATATTGTATAAATATATACCAAGTTGGAGAGGTTACAAATATAATTCCCCATCTGAGAGAAGAAGGTTTATATAAATGTACTTAACTTTTAAAGGTATCTTTAATTTAGACGCATAATCTGTGTTTTATACATTTAAATGTAAAGGATTTGTTTTACTTCTCAGAAAATCTACTCTCCAATGTACATATGATACCACCAGGTAAACCCAATATAGCATGCCCATGTAAAGTTAGGTAAGTTAAGTTTATTTACATAGTTTTCAAATCATATTTTTCAACCCCTTTAAATAATCTTATTTTGGAAGTAGAGAAGAGTTAGACAAAAGTGGTTTCAAACCCTGGCTCTGCCAAATTTGGCTAGGAGGTTTGTGTCAAATTCAATCCCTTCAATGGTTTCCCATCCCTCCACATAGACAGACATCTTATAATGACCTCTAAGGTTCTTTGTTGTCAAACATCCGCCCCTTCACCAGCCTGATCCCTGCACAAACTTAACCTGTACTCTACCCTCGTCTTTCTGCATCTCTCATAGTGGTTGTTGATGTTGTTTCAATGATGCATAAAATGATAAAATAAATAGTGCAAAATGGTCTTTTACTCCTACCTCAGACACCTTGTTCCACTCCCTGCAATGTGGTAATTATCAACTTCAGTTTTTTGTTTCTTACATAAACGTAACCAAATTATACACATTGGATTTTATATTGCTTTCCTTGCTATACCTGTTCTTTTTTGTAACAGAATTGTGAATCTACTTCATTCTTTAAAATGCTATGTGACATAACATTTTCGATGCTTAGTCATTTGTTCACTTGGCCCCAAATGGATATTTTGATTGTTTCTATTTTTACTATTACTAATAATACTAAATTCAACATATATTTATATATATATATGTGATTCTATTAGTCGTATGAATTCTTAGATCTATAATTTCTCAGTGAAATGTAAAAGAATGCAACTTGATAGTGTTCTACATCATTCCCTAAGAAATGTTGTGTTATATCTTCTAAAACTCTGTGTGCCACCAGAATTTTAATTTTTGCCAGTATGATAAATAAAAGCATGATGTTCTTATTAGCAAGAAATTTGAGAATAGGAAGATTGACAATACATATACATATACATACAAACAAACATACATACACATAAATAAAATAATGTCAAGAAGTACTGGTGCTGTGAAAAGAAATAACAGAGGGAAATTAAGAGTGACAAGGGTGCTAATGTGGCTATAATCAGGAAAGTATCTGAGGAGAGGATATGCAAACAGAAACAAAGATATGAGGGCACATGCTATGTGGATATCTGAAAGGAGCACATTCTTTTTGGAGGCAACAGTACAGTTGGCCCCATATGCGCGGGTTGGGCATCTGCAGATAGGGAGGGCCAACTGTATTCTTTGTACTCTGCCATTTTACATAAGGGACTTGAGCATCACTATGGACTCTGGTATCCAAGTGGGGGGTCCTGAAACCATTTCCCTGGAAATATAAGATACCAAGTCATTACATGACTGTAATTCAAATGCCTTGAGATAGGAGGGTGTTTGGAATGTTTAAGGAAAATAAGGAGTAGTGAGACTGAAAAGGAGCGAGCAACGGCAAGTGTGTTAGAAATTGATGTTGGCAAGGAAGCTATGGATCAGATATTGAAAGATATTTTCTTTTTAAAATATGAGCCTTTTATCTGCAAAATACATTACAAATTATTTTCCTAGTTTGTCTTTTGCCTTTTGACTTTGTTTTTAAACAATTTTGCTATACATACGTATTCAGTTTTTACCTAGTCAGTCTTACTATTTTATTGTTTGTTTATGGCTTAAGGGATTTCATTCTGAGAATATTAAATGGCCCTTTTTTTTACCTTTTACTGCTTTCATAGTTCCACTACTTTATATTTAAATTTCTGCAACACCTGGGATATGTTTTGGCATACAGAGTGTGATAAAGATGTGTTTGTTTTCACACATGGATAACCAGTTGTCTCAAGGATATAAACATATATAGATACATACATATATATTTTTTTCTTTTTAGTGAACCAGCTTTTCACCACTAATAGAAAAGCCAACTTTATCATATATTAAATACTTTTTAACAAACTATGTCACTGGATTTTCTATTTAGTTCAATTAATTTTTTTTTAACACAAGAAGACCAAGTTTTTGAACTACTACAACATTCTATTATTTGTTAATATATGACCGAGGTTCTTTTTTAGAGTTTTTCTACCTATTTCCACGTTATTTTTCCAAATGATCTTTACAATTACCATGTCTACTTAAAAAATAGTTCGTGTTTTTTAGTAAGTTAGCCATTTAACTGCATGTTTACTTTAAGAACAAGTTATTGGTTGTAATTATGAATTATACTGTTTCTACATTCAAATTTGTGAATTTAATTTTCCTTCTCTTTATAAATTCATTTCTTTTGTTTCCCTTAGTTTACATTGTCATATTTTTCTACCTCTCTGAATTTAATATATAATAATTTTTCTTGTTTAATAATTTAAACATTAAACCTTTAAAATAAATTTGAAGATATCTAAAGGGTAGTTTTTCTAAACATGCTTATCTGAACCATCTGTCAAGCAAATTTTGGGTCCAACATCCAGTGAATGCACTAGTTTCTGATTTTTAGAACTCCTCCCCATTAATTCCTTCCAATAGTCACAAGATTCAATTTGTACACTATTTTTCTCATTTATTTTTAGGAATTGTGAAAAACCTTTCTTTCACAGTTTTATTCAATGTAGACCACTAAGCAGTCTATTCCACTGTTGCTAAGAAGAAAAAAAAACATGGCTTTAACTTGTTTAATCACCATCATTTCCAATTTATGTTAAATACCTAATCGTTGTTCAGTGAATTCCAAAAAAAAGTTTAGTTTTACCCTATGTAAAAAGTGCAAACTAAGAAATTTCTCAGAATTTTGGTGAGCAAAATTCATAATATAATCAGTGTTATATTTTTGCCTTTTGATACCACAAATGTGACTCTTGTTTTCCTTTTTGGAATTTCTTATTTTGAAAAAATTATAGATTCACTGAAAGTTTCAAAGAGTACAGAGAAATCCCATGTACCCTTCACTCACTTTACTCTACTGGTTACATTTTACACAAAAAATATAATATTTAACTAGGAAATGTAATAATAATAATAACAATAATAATAATGAAAGCAAATGCTATTCTTTTAATATATTTTCCACATTTCATATGTATCTTAAATGGTTTTATACCATGTTAGTGTTTGGATTAAAATAGAAAAACTGCTTGTTCTTCTAGAGTTAATTTTTCAATAGGCATTCCTTATTGTTATTCCATTTATCTTTTTCCTTTTACATACCCCTACAAATATAAAATAGGTCTTTTTCTCTAGAGTGTAGAGTTTTTACACACGTTATTTAATTTAATTTTAATTTATAACCCAACATTTCAGGGTTTTAAAGAAGAGGGTTACCTCTTTTCCCTCCCAAGTTGTATAACTGAAAGGCTTTTATAAAAATAGCAAACAAGGGCTTCCCTGGTGGCGCAGTGGTTGAGAATCAGCCGCCAATGCAGGGGACACGGGTTCGAGCCCTGGTCTGGGAAGATCCCACAAGCCTCGGAGCAACTGCGCCCGTGAGCCACAATTACTGAGCCTGCGCGTCTGGAGCCTATGCTCCGCAACAAGAGAGGCCGCGATAGTGAGAGGCCCGTGCACCGCGATGAAGAGTGATCCCCGCTTCCCGCAACTAGAGAAAGCCCTTGCACAGAAACGAAGACCCAACACAGCCATAAATAAATAAATTAATTAATTAAAAAAAAAAAAGGCCAACAATTTATCCACCTAATCTCAAATTGTGGAGATGGATAATATGGCAATGTGATTTAAAAACTGATCTTAGCTCTACTCAGCTGAGCATAAAAAAAAAAATGACCTGCTAAAGAGACATGGTAAGCCTGCAGCATATAGTACGTCACTGCCAAAGCTAGAAAAGGCTTTCAAAGACCTTTCTACTGAGGATGTAGTTTGCTGTCTTCTGTATAAGCCTAGCCAGACTTTTCCTTGACCTTGAAAATAGTAAAAGCATAATCAATGATCATCTAATAGCAGTTGCGCAGGACCTTTGTATGGTGTGCACTTCCTGCTGAACCACAGATGATGTTTACCTCATCTGAAGAAGTCATACTGTCAGACAGTCTGTAAACAAAGATTTGTCTCTCTGGAAATGCCACAGACTGTAAATATCAAACTGGTCACCTGTGGCTATTTTAGAGTCCATTCACATTAAAAATGTCATACTCTAACTGTAAATGTAATATATTTATGATTCTGCAAACATTAGTAGGATTATGATTTTTGGGAAAAAAACCTTATGAGTTGCCAGTAGGAGGCATTAAGACCATATCCAAAACTGTGTATAGCTGTCAAAAAAGTCATTCTGAAGTAAAAATACCAACCTTTATGATTCAGAAAGACAGAACCTTTTTGCATCAAGCTGAACAGAATATTTATATGCATATTGATGATTAAGATATGCACAGTATCATGGAATCAGACAAGGAGAAAAAGAAATCCAAGAAGGTTATCTGATCCAACCATCCTTCTCCAACTGGGTGATTGTGAAATCCACAACATGGACAGGACATTAACTGGTGATAAATTCATTCATCAACTCAACAAATCTTTACTGAATACCTATTACTTGCTAGGCACTGCATTAATGCCATGGATATAAATATACAAATATAAATACCCTGTTCTCAAAGAGTTCATAATCTAGAAAAGAAAGTAGGACATTGGAGTAATCAGAGTGAATTATTTCTGCCCTCTGAAAGAAATGTTTAAAGTACTGGTCATCTAAGTAGTGTTATCTTACCATGAGAAAATCAGATATGTTGCTAAAAATTCTACTATTCCAAAAAAAAAAAAGTGTAAAAGACAGTGGAGGTCAGAAAAAAAAATTTTGAATTGTAAGTCAAGTGGCACAATAAAAAACAGCCACCCAAGGAAGATAAGCCATTGAAGAAATCCATAAGCATTATAAAGATCTCCCCAATAGGAAAATTGCAACAAAAATAACTAAATTTCTAGAGATGCATTTGTTGAAAACTGTGTATATATAGTGCAAGCATTGCTAAATTACATCCAGAAAGTGAGAAGTCACAAAAATATTTACAGGTGCTGTGATACCCATAGATGGTTGTTCTATAGTACAGATTAGGTTATATTGTGCCTTAGGATGGGCCATAAAAACTAAAGCAACAACACAGAAATAGGTGAATGACACAAGACAGAAGGTATCATTGGGGTCAGAATAGGCCTGGTTGAGGCCTCAACGTCTGGTTGAGGTCTCACCAACATATTAATTCAGCAATATTGGAAGTTTGTTTTACATACATTTTCTTTATGCATACATCATATTTACAAAATTTGTACCAAGGGTTCAGTTATAATCACTAAAGCATTTTTGTTAGCATTAAAATGTCCTCAGGCAAGGAAAATCAGTGTGTGGGCAAGGGGAGAGCTCATGCTGCTTGAGCAATCACCCTTCCCTCCATGAGGCTGGCTTCCAGTAACCAGGTCTCATTGGGTATTATGTGTTCAGCGGTAAAATCTGTTTCTTTTCTTTTTTTTAATGGGATAGTGAGGAATAAGAATGGGAGAGGATGAATTACTGATATGGTGGATCCAACTGAAATTTATGATAAGGTTCCAGTGCACAAGTTAGGCAGACTAGAAGAACAAATCCTGTTATACAAGGATTTTCCAGGCTATTTTTCCCCCATTTATGTGTGCAGTACACTACAAATTCACACATCATGTTTGGATGAACTGTAGTTTTAAATAGCTCTTTTTTAAAGTGAAGGATGTTTTCCCATCACATAGGAAGACAGGAAATGAAATGATATGCAGAGCTCAAAAAGGAAAGAAATCTTTAGGGAATTACTTCAAAAGTAGGCTACAAAATAGGGGGACATTGGGAATAATTTCCTAGGTTGAGTAATTCTAAAGGCCAGAGACTGTCAAGGCTTTCCTTTTTCCCCAAAGTTTTCTTCTTTATAGCAACAAAGTAATGAAAAGATTGTGATGGATTACTACAACAAATAGTGCTTTATACAACGTCTACTACATATCTATATACTTAATAATAAAATATTGAAAAATACATTTTTATTGAAAAGCTCTGAAGTGAAAACAGAAATGACTGAATCCTCTGACATATTACATACAGTAGTGAATAAGGTACTAAATCATATCAAAATATACAGCTTGTTTTAATTACGTATTAAATCATAAAAGGAGTATTTTATAATGCTTTACTCCACTGTTTTAATATAGTTAGGTAGATAATACATCTCTTCTTTTTATCCCATTGACTATGCCTAGTCAATTTTTCTTGGTCTAGTATTTAGTATTTCTTCATTACTGTTGTAATATCCATAATTTTAAATCAGTTCACTACCACCTTATGATTTAAATAAAATGATTTTTTTCTGCTCTCAATCTCTCTGTGCTCTACAAATTCTACACATTTCTCTGGATTAAAGTTACTAAGTTCAGCTTTATGTGTATTACTATTCTCAAAATGTTTTAATGGTTTTGTCACTTCCTACAACAGCATTCAAAAATGAGTATGGACTTCCTTTAGTGTGCATTGGTGGTATAGTGGTGAGCATAGCTGCCTTCCAAAAATGACCCAACCCACCATTCCAAGTTGATTACTTAACTATTTCCTACATGTTCAGTCTACTCCTCTTAATTTGTGTACTCAGTATCCCCAAAATGTTCATTGTCTTTCCCAACTATATGTTTTGTCTATGTTCTCACCTACCTTTTAGACTCAATTTATATTTGCAACAAATATTAACAACTCAGCTCAAATTCACACACTTATTATTCCATTACTTGAATTATTTAAATAAGTTGCAAGATTGTTTACTTAAGCATGGTTTATTGATATTTTTAATTTCTTGAAATTTTCCTGATGGTACACAGTCCAAAAACAAAAGAAAACAAAGTTTTTCCAGAGTTCATGGTTTTGCTTCTGCTGCTCTTCCTGTTAAGAGAGGACACAGTAATTTTTAACTAAACATAGTTTAGTTAATAATTATTTGAAGACCTGATTCTAATCAGATCATATACTGGCTCCATTGCATTGGAACAAAGAGAACATCTTGGTTTAATATTTTAAAAAAATAGAAAATCCTGCTTCACTTGTTTTTCAAAATAAATATGTTGGTATTTATTCTGCACTAAGTTGGTAGTCAAGAACGGTTAAGAGCAAGAACATTAATTCACTGTATCTATGAAGTATTCCTAGGTTAAAAGGGGAGATGGCATGTAGGTAAATGAATAAAGCATAGAGCATGTGTGGTATTATAGACAGATGACAGAATACTGTGAAAACCAAGGAGGTAAATAAGTGTCTGGTGGAGAGTATTGTGCTTACTTCCTTATCTCATCTACATTGCTATGAACTTAGAAGACTTGCAAACAATACTTGCAGATTTGTTAATTACATTTATAAGTTTTATTTTATACACGTCTTAAAACAAAAGAGGAAATCTTGAAATTCTTTCCTCTCAAGAAACTAACTATACCTATAGGAAGTCTAATTGTTCGGGTTACATATAAGTTTTTTAAAACACTGCAATTTTCCTAGGATTTATTATGTCAAACATAAAGGAGAACAAAATCAGACTTTGTAAAATTCATGGCATTTACACTGACTCATTTTCAGCCGGCTTCCTCTAGCTTGCTTCCAGTTGGCAAAGGAAGAAATTTAAGACACTAATAAAGATGGTACTTATTTGCTGAATTTAAAATTCTGGTTGAAACCCTTGCACACTCATAGAACTCAAGAACTGAACCATTATATTTCCAGCTATAACTCTTCTCCATATAATATTGCACTATCTGATACAATATTTTGAATACCACATCATTAATCTCTATGAATCATAATCAAGACTTTAATAAAAATTAGATTACAGCAAAAAAAGTATATGTAAGTATATGTATTAAATGTCTTAACATATCTTTTATGAAATTTGGATCCTTAAAATGATGTGTTGTGAGTTCAGGGAGTGGCAGATTTTGTGGATTGCAATTTTACAGTGTTGAGAACTAAGAAAGAAAAAGATGAAGTAACTTGTTCAGCTTACAAATGTTGGATACACAGCATAAAATTATGTAACCCATGTTGCAGGGTTTTTTGGGTTTTTTTTTCCTGAGGTAGAAATCCTTGGAACATGGGTCCATATGTCTTGTACCCTGACTTATACAGGACACATGTGAATACGCCATGTCCTGGAACCAAACCATTGCTTTTCTGCCTATATTCATATAACTGATTTTCCCCTTAGACTCTTTCACTGGTTAGTTTTTAAATATTAAGCTAACCTTGCATTCCTGGAGAAAATCCAATTTAATCCTGATATACTTTTTAAGTATACCTGGATTTTGCATGAGATATTTTGTACTGTATTCATTTGAGTTATTCATCTGTAATTTTTCTTTATGGAAATACCCTAGTCAGATTTTTATATTATTATTGGAAAGGTATTACCTTTGTATTTTTCTGAAGCATAATTTTTAAAATATAAATATGTAAACTTTTATTGGTGAAGCTATACATACCTAAAGTTTTTTGGGGGGGAAATGTTTTTATTTATGTATTCAATCACCTTAGACACAAGACTATTTAGATTATTTATTCTTGTGCTAATTTTATTAAGCTTATTTTTCTCGGAAATTATCCATTTCATCTAAACTGAAAAATTTGCTGTCCTAAAGTTTCTCATATTATTGCACAATTATCTTTTTAATATCTGTAATATTTATAGAAATATCCTCTTAAATTCATGATACTGGTATTTATATCTTGTATCCTTTTTTGTCAGTCTTTCAAGTTATGCATCAGTTTTATTCATCTTCTCATAGAGCCAATGTATCTATTTTCAATTTTCTATATTACATTTGTCTTAGTTTTGGGTCACTCAGACTTTGATACAAGGTTTCAATTGCTAGTAGTTTATTTAGAAGATGAAGTAACCACCATTGTGGGTAGGAAAGTGAAAGGAAAATTGCCAAAAAGTATCTGTTATGAAGCTTCGGGTGATAATTAATTCTACTGGAAACACTTTAAGAACCAGTATATACACATCCCTTAGAGTTATTCCTGCCCCCTTACCAAAGAATGAGGGAGCTGTGCAGTCTACTCGTAGCATCAGTTATTGGTTGGGAACTTGTGAGAAATTGTTTCACAATATTTTTTCACATGTATGTTACATTTCAAAAACTTTTAAAAAATTAGCAGTTATTGCTGAGTAGTGGATTATAAAAGATTATTATTTTATGATTATTTATATAAAAACCAAATTTTCTTTAGTAAGTTTGTATTTTAGCACAGATTATCAAAAGCATAAAGTGTACCTCTTAAATCCATGGACATGAGAAATGTTGGTTAGTCTGAATTTTTGTTGATTCATATGTGTCAATCCATATAAAAGCAAACCTAATACACATTCCAACTTGTGTTTATCCATTTGGTTTTAGGTGTCCTTTAGAGATTTCAGGTTCTTTTCTTGTGTCCAAATGCATAAGCCTACTTAATTGAAATGTATGGTAAGTAATAATAAATAATACAGTAGGGACCGTTATCATCCTCTAAGTTTTCCCATCATGCTGTCAATGTCACCCCAAAAAACATTAATGTTCCATAACTATGCAGCAGTGGAACATGGCATGCCAAATCCCAAATCACAGAGCTTCAACTAAGCAAGCCATCTAATATTTGTCATTGTCATAATCTTAGTGTTGGGGTTATTTATTCTATTTTTTCCATCTGTCAGAATTCTGTATAAACTATTTGGTTTCTAGGGTGGGTATTTGTTATTCCAATGCACAGCTGGCTAGAATTTCCCCCAAAGTTTCTTCCCTTAGAATCTTTTGCTTGTATTACCTATTGTCTTCCTCTCTTCACTGAGGTCACTATTGGAATGTGCACTGTGATAGGCCAGGGAAATACTTTTCCTCTGTGAATTAGAATTAGATCTATAGATGAAGGCCATGAGGTTGGGAGTAAAATCATTGTATCCTTGTGAATATAATTACCTATTACATTTTCAGCTCTATTTTGCATGCCTTACAGTAGTTTTAAATACTATTATTCAAACTGACTAACTCAGAAGCACCCTCTTTGGTCAGATTTTTTTGAGAGTGAAAATACTTGCAAAATACTAAGTTGCTTCATAGTATATTCCTAACATTTTTTATCCCACAGGAAAGATTGGATTAAAAGCTTAGGTCAAATAAGTCAGCTTTATATGAAATAACTTACTGTTACCAGAAAAATTGATGCATAAATACCATTTCTGATGTCTATGACCATCTTAAATGAAAAGGAAGTTCCACTTGAAATGGAGGTAGTAAATATAAAAGTCCAAATCCCTAATTACCGGAGTCATATTGTAATATGTTTATGCTTTTGTCTATCAAGTAAGAATAGTTTTAAGCATGCTTTCATTTCATGTGTTAGAAAGCAGTATGGGGATAGTTCTTCCAGATGTCCCTCTCTTACACTCACGCTTAAATTAAGGTACATTTACTTAGGTCTCCAATTCAAGAAATCTCCCATGAGATCTAACCACGAGTATTGGTTACCTTAATATATTTTTGATTAGTTTTTGTAGAAGATGCAGTATGGCATTTCAAATGAAGTTTACGTTACACTTAGATGATCAAAGTATATGTAGACAAAAACTAAAAACTATTAGCCAGTATCTATTGGTACTATCTGTCTTTCTGTACGCCACAAAAGATTTGTTAGCAGTAAGAAAGAATCAGTATAGGCTAAATTAGAGAGTTGATATATAGGTGAAATTAAGAAAGTTGTATACTGTGCATTAATTCATAAGTGTTTGTGCTTAAGTTCATGTTCAGCAATGATTTCAAGAAAGGTAAACCAATAGCAAAACACCTAGCATCTGGTCACTGATTATTTTGCAACAAAGATTTTAGCCATTAGGGGCCTGGGTAGTATAGATAAACTTATCAAGATAACATTAGCATAATTATTACAAAAGTAAGGTTTCCTTTTTTCATATACTTAAGATTCTTTGAAGGAGTTAATAAAATGCATAGCATGTCTGTAATTAAGACAGAGACTGTAATTAACTTAGATTTTAAGTGGCTTTTGTTGAATCTCTCTCCACAGGCTACCAAAGAAACCAGATGACCCTGGAATAAAATTCACTAATAAATTATAAAAATAATGAAGGACTAGAAAACACCAAATAGTTATAAACAACCAAATCTGAGCAGATGGGAAAGCTAACACCAACACTCAAAATATCATGTGTATCAGGGTTAGATAGAGTTGTCAAATTTATTAAGTAGGATTGGGTGGAGAGACATGTTCATAGGAAAATGGCAACCATGATGAATATATTGTGCATATTTTGGAAAAGCAGGGATAATTGGTATGCTTCATGAAATATTTATTGAGTGATGATCATGTTTCAGGCACAATAGAAGATGATGACACAAAGACTAAGGACATATGGCTTTTGACATGAAGAGGCTCAGAGTCCATACAGGTAACTTCAATAATAAGTACTATGATAAAAGGATACACAGAGAGCTATTCAAGTTCAGAGGAAGTGGATTTGACCCTGCCTGATATAAGGTTATCAGAGAATGCTTCCTGGAAGAAATGACACATGAACTTATTCTTGAAATATGAGTAGAAGGTGGTCAAGTGAACAAGTAGGAGATAAGGAGAGGGTATTTCAAGCTGAGTTTTGACAGTGAGCACAGATAGAGAGCAGTGAAATGTCACAGGGCATGAAGGTTTTTAGTGTTGCAGCTAAAGTAAAGTAGGGAGTGCCATGAAGAAATGCCAAACATGTAGGCAGGGGTTAGTTTATGGTCAGTTTATGGAAGAATTTTTATTCTAAAGAAAGAGACTTGGATTTTATCTTGTAGACAATAAGGCTCCACAGAAGCTATTTAGTAAGTTGATTCCATGGTCAGAGTTTCTTATTTGAATGATTACTTTGCCAGTAAAGCAAAACAGGAGAGGAAAAGTTGGTTTAGGAGGCTATTACATTGATTTGGATGATAAATAAGGGCCTGGTATAGTTAGAGAGAGTAGAGATGGAAGACACATAGATTCAAGAAATATTTAGAAATTAGCATCATTAGACATCAATTTGGGTGTGAGAAATGAGAGATTAAAAATAAGAATTCAAGGGTATTTGCCAGGAGGGAAAGTGCACATTTAAAGGTAAGAGAGAGAGTTTTATCACTCTACCTACCAGCTTTGGAGAAGGGTTACTGAGCAAAGTTTGGTGAGATACCTTCAAAAGTCTAGCCCTGCTGTTGAGAAGGTTGAGCAAGAAATTATACCTGCCTTTGAAGACTATATTATATTGCTGAAACAATGTTTTCTTGATACCAGAATGTTTGGAGCCTAGTAAAATAACTTCTTGCACTGACAATAAGTATTGATTCTGGAAGTTTCATTCTATCTTATTTTTGACATTCAGATAGAGTTTAAGACAAGATAAACTTCCAGTAAGAAAGGACATTGGATGGTTTTGAAAAATAATGTAGACTGGGACATTTTGTCTAGTTTTATAAACTCTACCTTTGCCCTAGTATGGCACATGGTAGTATGTAAAGTTAATATATCCCATGGGTCAATACTGAGAAAAATCCACATGAGTAGAAATAGTCTGCTAAAACATGAGGTCTTTGCAGAAATGGGATATATCTCATGCATCTTTTACCCACAGCACCCCACATGGTGTTTAGTACCTAGTAGGAACACAAATAATGAGATCTAGATTTAATTGAATGACATTAAAATAAAGCTGTTTTACTAATTACTTTCACAGATTAAGCTTGCAAAATGCATTACAAGGCATTCTGGTGCAAAATTTTGATGGCTGAAATCATTACTTGAATTGCTCCTAACTGGGTTAAGCAGGAAATACTTTTTTCAAATAGCACCATATTACAAGGATAGAAGGGTAAGCTCATAAAAAAATTTTATATCAACCTAGAAGGACCATAGGCCCTAATTATCAAGGAGACAGCCCTGCTCATGTCTCTCTCAAGATGGTACTAAGGCTTAATATTGCTAACTTCTATCCTGCTCAGCCACAATTGGCTTTACCCTTAATGTGGTCCCTGGCTCTTTTTCCTCTTCTGGTATTTATACATTACTGCCCATGATGTTGAATCTTGTTTTACTACAAAATCCTTTTTTAAGCTCTGCAGGATGCAAACATACCTCAAGTAGATTTTCTACAGTAAGGAAAATTAACATTTATTGCACACCCAATATGTGCCAAAAATTGTGCCAGGTATTTTACGTAAATGTACTTAATATTCACAATATTCTATAGGGTAAGTGGTATTATTATTTATTTTATACATGTGGAAACTAATGCTCAACATTCCAACATCTCACAGATACAGAGGTACAGATGGAAAAGCAACATGGGTCTTCAAGCTTTAAAAGCCATGGGCTTTCCCCTGAACCATGCAGTCTAACAAATGCATATTTGAGGAGCTTTCCTGTCTTCCATGTGTTAAACTCTAAATAAATGGATCACCCTGGTATAGTCTCCATGTTTTCAGCTTTAATTTCCTAAAATAACAGACTTCACCTATTCAGTACTTCTCTCTTTGTCTCACTTTCTCATATCCCTGAATACTGACACCACTGTCCATTGTATAATTATATTCTTCAGTCATCCCTTGAACTTGGTTTACCTTCAAGTCTCTCCTGAATTTTATGTCCACTATCCTCTTAGCTGCATTTTCTTCTGGCCTACTACACTCTCAAACTGCTCTCATGATCCCTGAGTCTCTCTTTTCTATATGCTGCCCCTACCTTGTAGTCATTCCTCATACTCAGTCAGCCAATCTAAACTGAGTAATAAGATTCTTCTCCCTGCTCCTTAGCCTCCTTCCTAGCGGGTCACCTCTACCTCCATCATCATTTCTGAAATGCATGCAGTTCCACAAATATACCCCATTATTTCATCTCACTGTACTTTTGTTTATGCTACTGTCTTTGCTTGGAGTTTTCCAGTCCTACCCTATGGAGAACACCTGTATCATGACACTTCCAGAGGATAAAATACTGTATTCAAGCCGCTGATTATAGGGCATATAGCAGCTTTGTTAAATGTAAGATATATGTTAAGCAAAGCTTGAAACCAGAAGGAAGATATGGAATAAGACTTACGCTGTTTTCAAAACAATGGTTCTGCTTTCAACTGACTGCATCCCTCATACCACAGCCCATTAGGTGAAGGAGCTCTGTGGTGGTTTGTGCTTTCTCTACCCTCTAAGATTATTTGATGGTTAGGGTTTATGCTCTCAGTACTACCACTGCTGACCTGATTCCAAGTAAATGAGAGAAGATTAATTTTGGGAACTTTTGTGCTTGTGTATCTTCCAGTACTCATTTCTCTCCATTTGCTTTAATTTTAGTAAAAGCATCATCATATAAAGAAAAATATGTAAAAATAAGCCTAATTTCTCCCCTTTTAAAAAAATAAAAATACTGAAAATACCCTGGGTGTCCATGAAACTGTGCATCTGAGGGCTCAAGCTGCAGTGCTAGGAGTGACAAGTGAGCTTTATCCAGGGCTATAGCTTCCTTTGAAGATCAAGCACTCAGCTGATACACTTGGTATCATTTTAGATGTGGCTGGGGTTCCTCTCCGGTTTTAAATTCTGTTAAAAATCCTAGCCAAAGGTGATAAACTGATTCCAATTTAGCTTCTTCTTTAAACAGAATCTAAGCCCAGAAATGAAGCCAGCCACACCTTTGAAGTGCTGTTGAACATGGCAACTGAGTAGGGGGTGGGAAGAAGCAGAGCGAGAGAGGTGTGAATGGAGCTGAGTTTAAAAAGAACCATAGGACTTGGGTTGCGTTTGCTCAGCCTCTGGGTTGTTCAGGTAAGGAAAAAATATCATTAAAAATAGCGGGGGACCATCAAAACGGTTTAAACAACACATACCCTGGGATTTTCCATAGCCAGGCTAAGCACTTTAGATTCAGTTCAGGTTCTACACTGAAAATAGAAAGGTGCAGAAAGTATCTGTGCCTATGACTTATAAAGCATTGGTTTTTTTAAAAGATGTTATTGCCATGTACCCAGTTTACTTCCAGTTTATCTTTTGAAGTAACTTCCTAGCAACTAGCTCTATCAAAATTTCTAAGTCATTTTATGGTGTTGTCCAAAAGCTTCAAATATATTCTCCAGAAACACTTTTCCAACAATGTAAAATTTCTAATATTGGACGTTATTTCAGGAAATTGAGGCATGGCATGTTCATGATTGCTTTGAAAATGCATATATTTCTGGGAGAGTTAATAGTAATCCTTTAACACTTTAGAATGACTTCCTCACAGATTAGAAAACAACGACTTGACAAAATGTTCAGAAGGACTGGGATGGGGGCAGGTAAGTTGTGATTTATGAGGGGACAGAAAGAAGATTGATGAGTTAAAGGATGATCTAGTACCACAGGAGTTTTGTAGATGGAACAGGAGAAATCAGGATACCGCAGAGGAGTCTCAATATGTGTAAATTCCTGTGAATATTTGTGTGCTCATAGTAGTAGAATGAAGTAGAATGGAGAAATGAAACAGCAGCCTAAATGAATTGCTTCTGATTCATTTTGCAAAATTATTTGTGTTACATGTCTGGAGACAGCAGCTTTGTCATGTAACTCTTCAGGCTCTCAGTTTTCCCAATCTATAAAACCAGAGCATGGGACTATTGGACTAAATTATGTGTAAAGTACCTTTTGGGCTAAATATATATATTTAACATACAGTTATATAATAATAATATATTTATATAAGTTATTTAAATTAATATATAATTAAATTAAAATAGTATATAGTTAATTCAAAATATATATAAATATATATTTAATTCATGTAGTCCATACATTGTGTATATATATATCTATTAAATATATACCTATTGTATAGGTATAGATATATATTTGTTCCATTTCCAGCTCTAGTAATAACTTGCTGAATGACAACAGAGCAGTCATTTACCACCTCTTGTCCTTAGTCTTCTCACCAGCAGAAGAAAGAAATAGACTCAAGGACCCTTAAGTGCCTTTTCATCTCTAATCTATCATGAGTCTATATTTTCTGTAAATGGTTAAATTTTCCACATATGGACTGCAAGAGGAGCAGTTGTGTTTCCCTGTGTTTTACAGATTCAAAAGTGGCCCAATGTGGTGTCCAGCCAGTTAGGCCCCTAGATTCATCTGAAACCCCAATTATGCCCCTATGGCCCTTCCCACAGACCTACATGAAATTGTTTTGCTTCCTTTCTCTTCACACAAACAACCCCCACTCCATTTCTCTCAGATTGCAAAGGACTATGATGCCTCCAAAGCACTTTCTACACCAAAGCACCTACACACAGACATCTTATTTTTTCTTTTATAGTCACATCCCTGATATAGTCACATGCCTAATATTTTTTTTGGATAATATCTAGGAATTCTCTCTCTGCCCCCTTTTTTTTCTGAGGGAGAAATTAATAAGAATTTCTCCTCCTTCACTAAGAAAGTAGTCAGTATAGGACACTCCCTCTAAAATTAATGGCAATTTTTCCTGATGGTATAGTTAGTGGATGCAATACAAATAAAACTCTCGACTACTCCAGTGACCCTTATCTCAAGTGGATCATTTCTTTACCCAGGAAATTACAGAGAGGTGAATCCCATCTCAGTTTATCTCCTGTTCTAAGTAGAAAGACTCCCCCTTTCAACAGGGAGTAAATGATCTCAGTACATAAAGGAATGCCATCACTTATTATAGGATTGTCTTGTCTTTCTGAGCCCTGAATTCAAAACCTTTCTGTCCACAGGAGCATATGAGTTTTCCGTGCTGTATAAAAGAGACCACAAACTTAGTAACTTAAAAACAACACATATGTATTATCTCACAGTTTCTGTAGCTCAGAAGAGTAACTACAGCTTAGCTTGGTTCTCTGCTTCAGTGTCTTATCAGGCTGCAGTCTAGGTGTTATGGCGTTGCAGTCTCATCAGAAGCTCAACTGGGGAAAGATATGTTTCCAATTGCTCCTCAATTCTTGACAGGATTCATCCCCTTGTGGTTGTAGGACTAAGAGTCTCCCGAACACACTTTTTTTTCTGGCTGTTGACCGGGCTGCTTTCAGCTTCTAAAAGCCACCTTCAGTTCCTTGTCACAAGACCCTCTTTATAGGCCCTCTCACGACACGGTAGCTTACTTCTTCAAGCCCAGCAACAGAGAAAGAGTCTCTGACCTTAGGGAATTCCCAGTCCCATTTTTGAGAACTTGCAACTATCAACAACAAAAAAAAGTCATACCCACCCAAGGTAATGTTCCTTTGATTAATTCAAAATCAACTGATGTAGGACCTTAACCACATCTGCAAAATTCCTTCACATTTGCTGTATTCTCTTGGGTAGAAACAAGTCACAGTTCCTGTCTACACTCAAGGGGATGGGATTAGACAAAGGTGTGGATATCATGAGCTGGAAAATTGGGGTTTATTGGAGGAATCTTAGGGTTTATCTGCCATAAGAAGTATTTCTATTCCATGTGTATGTCAGATGGGTGCTCATTATTGACCTATTAACAAACTACTCTGTTGTTTTATAGGGGAAAATAATTGTAATTATACAAGATTGAAGCTTGTGTGTGAGCAATGGTAGGGAAATAGCAGGTGATCATTGCTTTCACCTCCTGTTCATACGGCTTTAGAAGTAACTGAATTGTATAACCGAAGTAACTCGTGTCCTTTAAATATCATAGGTTTTTTTGTCCGTACTATGAATGTTTCATTTTGTATAAAACTTTTATCTTTCAAAGTGTTTTTTATAAGTATGCTCATAAGTGATTTTTATAAGTATTTTTTATAAGTATTTTATAAGTACTTATTTTTATAAGTATTTTTTATAAGTATGCTCATAAGTGATTTTTATAAGTATGCTATAAGTGATTAACACTGATAGTTTGTCTATATGTTAAGTGTAAGAGGGACAATAATATTTTATCATGACTTAAAGATTTAAATATATATAAAATCAATGAGTATCTAAGTGTGATTGTCTGTGTGTACAGTCACACAGGAAGCACACAGGTACCTTCCTGTGTGCCCGGCACCGTGTTAAGTACTTTGTGTATTAGCAAATCAAATTTACGCAATAACCATTTCAGCTAAGTAGTGCTATAACAAATTTTAAAGACAGGGAATCTCATGATTAGGTGAGTTAAGTAACTTGCCCTTGGTCATATTGAGTCAAGATATGGGTAGAATCTGGGTTCAAGTTCAGGACTATCTGACTCTAGCTATCACCCGCATTCTTCATTATTGTACTATAGTAACTTGTGATGTATACTATTTTCTTCATTTTTTAGAAGAAGGAAATTGAGCTACTGTCTAAGGTTAAAGTGTCTTTCCCACTTGCTTGCAGACTACTTCAGGGCAAGGACTCTATCTTGGTCACTTTTGCATCCTCATCCTAGCACACACTAGTCAACATGTGCTGAATGACTGAAGTTGACCGAAGTCAAGGCTTTAATCCATCTCTGCTTCTTTCGAGATTTTGTATTTTCCCCTTCTAATCAGTGTCTTCCCAGACCTTGCTCTTAAAGTAAAAAATGTCACCTTGAACAATCTGTAATTTATCCAGTGGATTAGGCTTCAAGTCTTTTAATCCTTGCTTTGCTAACATGTTAAAGGAATTGATGAGTTTCGGGGAGAGACTTTTCTGGGGGAATAAACTATTTTGCGAGCACTTAGTAAGCACATTAACTCCTTGAGCCTGTGTGAATAGTACTTCAACTGAGCAAATGGTGCTCTAGTGGCCTCCATTCTAATGAATTTCCCAAAAATGGTTGACTCACCTCATCTGAAAAGATCATTTGGTGAAATGATTTGAGCCACTCAGGTGGGAGAACTGATAAAAATGCAAAGTGACTGAAATGTAAGGAAAACATTCTGAACTAAAGAGAGTGACCTTTTATGAAGTTCAAGTTCTTCTCTAAGAAAATTCAGCTATTAATCTAAAATTGTTGTATACATGGCTAAGAACAAAGTGCTAAACTGTTGCTTAGGGCATAAAGTGTGATTACCTAAATATGAGATAAAGAATGCCATTTTAGTTAGTAAGTTGTTTATTATTATTATTATTTTCATATTCTATGTTACGGCTGTAATAGCTATCCATTCTCAAGCAGAGAATTAAGGGGCTGAATTTACTAGTTAGTCAAAAGCAACATCCTAATGTCAGATTACAGTGATAGACTTTTTTTTTAATCAGTTTTGCATTCCAGTACGCAGAACTAGCCAGACCTTTTTCTTTCAAACTTCCAGCAAGTCAAAAATATCCTCTTTCTTTTCAAGGTCTTGAAAGCCATATGTACTTATCTTATTAGTATTATAGCACACATCCCAAGTGCTCCTCACACCTCCTGCCCCAACCCTAATTCTGGCTGTCTCTTCAGTTTACAGTAAAATTAAAACTAATCCAAGCTACTTTGTTCATCTTCACTGAAAATTATTTTTTGTTAAATCTTACCTAAATTAGCCAAAGTTTTTGTTCTTATTTATATACCTGAAGCTCTTGTAATTTTCCTTCAAATTATTATTTAGCTACAAATGTGACAACTTTTACCTGCTCCTTGCAATATTTTTCATTGGTTTCTTAGACGGAATAGTGCATTATCAGTGCTAGTGAATAAACACTCTGTGAGAATGAGGTGAGTCAGCATAATCATGTGCTACTTTATTGATGAGTAAGCCAAGGTAAAGAGAAGCAGTGATTCTCCCAGTGTCAAACGTGTCAGCAAAAAGAAAACTTAAAAACCTGAGCTCATGAATTGTCGTCCAATTGCTTAATGTTCTGAGCCAAAATGCTTCTCTTTAACATCTAAAATGAGTTATTTCCACACATCTCTAAATACGGCAGTAGTTGAGTTAGAACCTGCTGTCTTTTTGTGGGACAGATTTTAACATGATTTTGATGCCAGATATGTTGGTGCAACCTTCTCATCAGAAGAAATACTTCACATTAACAATCAAAACTTACATTCTACAGTGTTTTTCTAACTCTTAGAAGCCATAGGTTTCTGAACAGACCCACCAAAGGCTACCAAATTGTGTAGGGGAGTAAGGGGAGGAAAAAGAGAAGAGAATAAGGGATAAGAGATCACATATTTTGTCCTTATACTCTTTCAATGAGAGATGCTCTTGAAGTTTTCGATATGAGAGTCTTCCACTGGATTTCTTTTGATGGAAGAACTCCTATGTTCAGAAAATATTTGAAAGCTAATGATGCATACTGAGGTATAATATTTTTTACATTTTATTCTGACATCTTAAAACGTGTATATTATTTGTATAGATCTAGAGACCATAGGGATCAAGGGGAATTCAATCTATAGATTATAATGAAAATGGGACATGTTATAAGGGAGGATTTCTTATGAAAATATGCAACACTCCTTTTAAAATTACACTAACCAATATAGAGATGACCTATACAATTTTCAAATTTGAGCAGCCAGTAGAAAATAACCCCCAAAAGCCCTCTGCATGTTAGTATCCAGCCAATTGTGGTTAAGGAAACCAGTGTTATTAAAAGGAAAGAACAGTTATAACTATAAATTAAGAAAATCATGCTGAAATCTGAGCCTTAGAGAGAAGATTGTAGTCATTCATTAAATCAATTCATCAATACCTACAGGAATATTTGTTGAGTCTTACTAAGGAACAAGTTGCTGTTCTAAGCTCTAGAGATAGAGCTTGAGCAAATATGCAACTGCTGGCTTTATAGAGTTTAGGTTGTGTGGGGAGAGAGGGCAAAGCATTGGAAAGTGGGGAAGACAGACATTAAACATATAGTCCTTATAATAACTAGGTATATCATCGGCATAAGCTCCAATATCAAGGAGTGTATATCAAACAGCTTTCAAGGACCCTATAACACAAATCTTATAAACATGCACACAAAGACCAGTGCCTCAGAGACAAAGTTTATGAGGATTGTAGGCCTGGACTTTTCTCCTTCATCTGCCATAACCCCACCTTCACTTGCAATTGTACTGCCTATACTTGTTTTCCCCTCTAGTTTAATTCCTTACAGTGTGGTATATAGTCGATGAACTTTTGTTAAATACATGAATGAATTAATATGAAAACATATTCAAAGTATATGTCCAGTCCCTCCTGATAAGTTAATACTTTCCTAATGATTAATTAATTAGAATAATGTGCTGTTGCCTTTTTCATGCAAGCTATCAGGAAGCTTATACTGGCATTTTGGTTCAACCACTGGAATTTGGCTAATAAGATTTCTTTTTAGGCTTTTTATTTTCCTCACCCTATTTGCTTCTTGGCTTTTTTCCTTTTGTCCTGTGTCATATGATTTTGGCCTTACTCTTCCTGAATTTATTTAAGTAAGCTTAATTGAACAAATTTTGAAAGCAGACATGTTGAAATCAATAATATTATTTAGGAAACTCAGATAGTGGAAAATAAAAACATTGAATTAGCACATATGTTTAATCCCCAAGCATATTTTCTTTTTCTTTGTCAGGAAATAAGTTGTAAATTTTAGTTTTGCAATGAGGGGAAAGGAGCAAAAGATACAAATAATTGACTTATACATAAGCTTTCTTTTCCTGATTATATAAACCAAAAAAAAAAAAATCATTACTGTGGAAAACATAATAAAAAAGGAAGAAAAACAATACCATTTCTAAAATTTTTAGTGTATTTCCCTCTGGTTATGGAAAGAGAGAGATGCATATTTTGAACTTATATTGTTAATAACCGTTTGAGACAGATTACTTTTCATTGAAATGTATCACACGCCTTGTCTAAAGCCTGTAAAACTTTTAAAAATACTACTTTTAGTGACTGCATCTCATCCTAGCTTACTGAACACTCTCCTATCATCATCTGTGTAAGTTGTTTTAGTTTTTTAATTGTGTATTCCTAGGATGAAAACTTATGTACAATGATCTATCCAAATTTTTTTGCATCTTTTATTTCCTTTGGGATTCTCCTGGAATTAGAGGGCCAACATATAGGGGTTTTTTTTTTTTTTTTCTGAAGATGAAGAAGGTAGTCCAGATGAAATATCTTTTTACATCTCTCTCATTGCCCTATAACTTTCCTATCTTAGAAACTGATTCACATTTGTCAAAACCTAAAGCAACTGACCTCAGATATGATCAAACTAATGAAAAGAAACATGGCACCACCATTATCTTTTTTTTAGAATGCTGTGCTTTCATTAGGTTGGGCCAGCATTAGTTCTTACAACAACAGTGTGTTGATAAATCATATTTAGCATAAGGTTAACATCTCCCAACACACACATTGGCCTTTTTCATATGTGTTAACACTGTGTGAGCTCCATTTATTGAGTGTCTTCTCTGTTTAGAGAGCTGGAGAATTTAAGGCATTTTGAATGTTCAGTGTTGTACTGTACCATCATTTCAGTACTTGTTTCACATCTTTATTTAAGACTGTCCCGGGGTGTTGCCAACTCATTCATTTTTATTTTAGTCACTTAAATATTTATTTACCTCCCAAATTGTACTGGGAGCTTTTCTATGTACTAGGTATATAGCTATGGAAAAAAAAAAAAAGTCAATTCTGTTAAAGTGTTTGGAGGTTTTGTATAAAAAAGTTACTCAAAGAAGCAATTTAAAAAATTAATTATAGAACATAATAAATAATACCCTTTGGAGGATAAGAAAAAAGTAATAGAGTAATAGAAATACTAATGAAATTGATGATGAAATATTACATCTCCTTGTGACTAACAAAGCCAGCAACAGTTCTATTTTGAAACAAAAAAAGATTGTCTAGAGTCTATAAGGTCTAGCAAAAGTCACCCAGGATCATGAGAATAATGGCATTGTCAGTGATACAATAATATTTTATTCAAAGTTTCCTCACTCAGGCTGTTGGTAAATAGATAACATAATGTTTAAAAGACCCATAATTAGAATTAAAAAATATATTGTGAAACCTTTTTTGTAGTGCTTTACAGAATATAATTGCTGCTCTAATTTTCATGATGGTGCACGTGTTTTGAACACCTCACTTCACTATACAATAGAATTTTAATTTTTCAGAATTTAATTATTCTGATTGTTTAATCTAGTAAGTTAGACCAGGAGGTATTATGATGAAAATCTGTGATAGACATGGGGATGCACTACCCAGATCTCATTTCAAGGAAGAACTTGCTGCCCAGCTACACAGAGAGCAGTCAGGAGATAGCCTTCAGCTTTCTGCAACTTCTGGGTCTGCCTCAGCGCAAAGACCACTTTGCTCAAGGGCAAGCCCACCCCAAGGCCACCTGCCTCCAGTGACTGAGTGAGATGATATACAGGCTCTGCTTTTTCAACCACAAGTGAGACTCCCTCCAAAGCTCTCTGTATGGCTGGCTGAGGCACATTACAGTTTGACTTCTTTCTCTCACTAATCCTGCTTCTGCCCAAGCCCTTCACCAGTTTCGATCCCCTATAAACATCTTGCACCCGAAACTCCATGTCAGCTGTGCTTCCAGAGAACTCAGCCTGGTTCAGTGACTGACCTAAGTTTTAAATGAACATCTTAATATGGTGCAACAGTCTAAGGTAGATGTCTGAACCCCCATGCAGAAGGAGCAGTTTCTGAACTACCTCAAGGGCCTTAATATACTAGAATTGCATCACAAAGAAAACGCCCATTGCAAAGGTATCAAGGAGAGCATTACAGGGATCAAATACAACTTTCTGAATTTTATAAAAGCTTACAGAGTGGGATAATTTCTATATAATTCCATAAAATGGCACATGTAAAATGCTCACCTGAGTCCTGAACATGAGAAGTTATTTCAATCACTCAGTAAATAATTCTTGGTTTCAGGCCCTGCCTCTAGTACGTACTAAGGAGGCAAAGGTAAATGTTAGGCCATTCAAGGGAAGAATCCATACACAGGTAACAAGACTAAAGGTTTTGTGGGTGCCCAGTATGTGTTAAAAACTGAATAGCAAATAAATAAATAAACAACAAACAAACAAACAAACCTGAATAGCAGAGAACTGTGAAGGAGAAATTAATGCCCCCTAAGGTTTCGAGTTTCTGTGCTAAAGGATATAGCTAGAAAGGAGCCCTACCAAGCAGAAGTCACAAAAGGATAATAAGAATAATACATGGTGTCATATCTGCAGATTACTAAGGATTACTTAACAGTTTTTTTCAATTCACACAATTCTTTCTCCCATGAGACTTGTTCTCCTTAAACATAAGCACATTACAAAATAATCATTTAAATAAGTCACTCTGGAGTCTTGCTGACACAGGAGAGGATTTGTGTAAATTTTCAAACTGTTCTTTTTTATTCCTGATAGGGACACACTAATGGGCCAGCGTTGTGTCTTAAGAAGCCTAAATCCATTCACAGGCATAAAAAGTGTGAATGCCAGATCCAGATGAGACATGGGAGTGTTTGGGGGAATTTGTAGATTGGCAAAGACTTAGAACATACAGCCACTGTCCAGGACCAGCTACATAAATTGCAGGGCCCAGTACAAATTGAAAATTCTCCATGTTCAAAAATGGTTAGGATTTCATGACAGCAACCGGATAACATTAAACCAAATGTGGAGTCTTGTGTAGTACATAGAAAAAATAAAGCAGCATTGCCACTACCCTTCTCACTCAATGGTGGAGAGGCCAGGTTTGTTTTGTCTGCATGCTATAACTGACACAGAATAAGCACTCAACAAATATTTGCTAAGTGAATAAATTAAAATGCTGACTATAATTTATCTTTTACCTGTCACACACAACCAATTAGTGAAAGGGGGTCTCTTTAGATAGCATCATCCTCCTAATGATACCTGAATTTTCCATGGTGCTTTAGACAGTGCTCGTGGCCCTCAAGTTCCCATGGCCCAGTCTGTTCTGATCTGATCTTGCTTTGTTTTATAACCAAATCAGAAAAAAATTGTGTGTGTGTGTGTGTATATATATATATATATATATATATATATATATATATATATATATATATAAATGTTTATATATAAACAAAGTATTTGGGCCAGTTATGAAAATACATGCACTACAAAATAAAATAGAAATATTAACAACCTTCGAAGAATAATATAGATGGAAACATAAGACCAGAGAAAAAGGTAATATGCAAGCATAGTCTGTAAGAGCCTATGTAGTAAATAACTAGTATACATACTTGACTGAGATTCCCAAAAAGCAAAACAAAGAAATGTATGACTAACTACAAAATTCTCATTGTTTATAGGAACAAAGTTGTAATAATTATATTGAATAAGCAGGACTTGTAAGTTCACTTATACGCAACATGTTGTTTTCTTTTTTTTTCCTGTGGGGCAATTTCTTTCTCTTCCCCTGAATGAAATTTGGGACAAGTCTCATTAATTTTGAATCACTACCAGGTCATAAAAAGTCCCCCAGTCAGTAATTTAAAGCACTAATCGAGCAATTGAAATGCCTAAAGGAATATGTCAGATTTTCCCAAAGTTAAAGCTACTCCTCTCACTAATTTGCAGAAGCCGTAGGCCAGCTCCACACAGTGGAAAAGAGGGCATGGTTGGCTTCTGCTCTCTTTCTCTGCCGTGTGTGAGTGTGTGTGTGTGTGTGTGTGTGTGTGTGTTTCTATTCTTCATCATGCTAATAATGGTCATTGATTCTTCCAGACAGTTTTTCCCTTAGACACAGGAATGGGAGCTCTTACTCTGGATCCTGTGTTTTACAGAGTCCCGTTATTGGCTATCTCCTAGTCTTGTCCAGCCACATGGGACAGAGAGATTATCCAGAGCAAGGAGGAATACTTTTTAAGAACCAGCATCCTCTAGCCTCACTATGCTAGAAGTATGCAGGACCCTGTTATTCTTTGCCCAAATGATGCCAAGCCTGATCCCATGGTCTGTGCAGGGCTCTTCCCTAGGGGTAGCCCTCCTAAGAGGGCTGCTCTGCTGCTGTGATCACGCCTTAGATTGGGGGGTGGCCGCGGTCCAGTTGTCTGTAGCAATGAGGATGAAAGATGGACGTTTGGTCTTGGGTATTTGTATGTGTATTTGTGAGATTCCTCATGGTGCTGAAAGGAGCTGGGGTAAGATGAGAAGAGAGACAGGCTATATGCTTTCCCAATACATCAGGAGACCAATGGTGGGCTTTCTATATTCTGCCAGTTTCTAGCAATGGACTAAAAGGATATTAAGAATTCTAAATTCAACTCTGATCCCTCAGATATTTAGGAATGTATATTTGTCAGTTAAAATAACAGAACATATTTTATCTAAGAGTTTTTTCCTTTAATTCATAGATAATTCTTTAGACATATGATGTTTCTTGGACCCCTTAAATATTAGAGGTAAATCTAGCTTCAGGATCTGTTGAGGTACAGATGCTGGACAAAAGGAGAGAAGCACAAAGAATTTCTTACTTGACTAAAGCTGTAATTATGTATCAAGCTCTCTGAGTCTCACAGGTGTTTTAAAATGATTCATTTTCTTGTGGGACATTTTGTGGGTTTTCAGAACCCTTGCATTGCTGGAGAAGGGACATATGTATTATAGTCAGTGTATTTATTCTTTCATTCAAGAAATATCTAAGTTACCTTGCTCCTTGCCCCTCTATGCAATATTTTGGGTCAGTCTCTAAGACAGCCCCATACCAGGTTTCTGTGGTATGTAGTCTACATCTGCTCCACAGGACACTTTCATATATAATTTGCTCTGACAACATCTGGCCTGACATGGCGATCTCTCTGTTGTTCTATTGTGAGAATGATTAGTCTTCCAGTCTCATCCTTGAGACTTCCTAGGCTTGGTAGGATATCAGTTGACTTTTGCTTCCACACTTCAGGGGAAACATTATACTTTCTCCAAAAGGTCTCCTTTAAGTTTTTCTATTTTGAATAGAAATGAGAGGAGAAACCCACTTATGGGATGGGGTCACACACAACCAACTTTCTTCAAAGAATCACCCGTTAACATCCTACTTCCCAACTTATTTATATCCTTGTTGTGAAGAGGAAGCTCAGAGTTGCAGGACGGGTTTTCTACAGACTTATTTTGCAAGTCATTCATAGTGGTCTTGTACCTCAATTTAGTATATGGCTTATATCACTTTGGGGGCTTCACTTGACACTGAGAATAAAATGGTTGCACTTTAATTAACATTCTTTTACAAATGCATATGATTTATTTTTCAGGAGAAACAAAGCTTTATTTCCTGATAACTTAGATCTAAAGATATTTGTAACTAAAGTCTTTATATAAAGGATCTTACATATATTAAATAACAATGATAATGATAGCAACTAAAATTTAACTAAGTGTATAACGCAAAGTGCAAGTCAGAAGAAATTCTGAGAAGGCCATATATGTAACCTAGAGTATATGAAGGAGGGATTATTTTATCAGGGATGGTTCTGGGGAGTCAGTAAAATCTTGTAAATTCTTTGTAAATTTATGTGTATTTTTATGAAGAAAAGATCCTTTGCTTACTATTATTCTCATAAAGTCAGTCACACCAAAATGGTTTTAAAAATTGACTAAGAAGGTAACAAGATTAGTATCACTTATACAAATTATGGGACCTCACCATAACTCTCCCCAGATGAAATGGTCATCAATAAAAATGGTTGAAAGATCAATAGATGTCAGAATTGGTTAGGGCTAAATTTTTGTCTCTTTTTCTAAAGTGATTTTGCTCTTCAGATTCACTTGTGAAAGTTATTAAAATTTTGAATGCTCAGTGCTATGCAGAACCACTAGATCAGGATTTACAGTATCCTGGGGATCTGCCAGCCAGCACTCAAGCTCTCTCTCTCTCTCTTATCTTTTTTCAAGTTTTCTAGTTGATTTTGGTAAATGCACGGGTTGGAATACACTCCTTTAGAGTCCTTGTTCTCATCTGGGTATGGTGGGTAAAATGAAACACAATTCTTAAAACACCTGTAGAGGGCTTCCCTGGTGGCGCAGTGGTTGGGAGTCTGCCTGCTAATGCGGGGGACGCGGGTTCGAGCCCTGGTCTGGGAGGATCCCACGTGCCGCGGGGCGGCTGGGCCCGTGAGCCACAGCTGCTGGGCATGCGCGTCTGGAGCCTGTGCCCCGCAGCGGGAGGGTCCGCGATGGTGAGAGGCCCGCGCACCGCGATGAAGAGCGGTCCCCGCACCGCGATGAACAGTGGTCCCCGCTTGCCGCAACTGGAGAGGGCCCTCGCACGAACCGAAGACCCAACACAGCCATAAATAAATAAATAAATAAAAATTAAAAAAAAAAAAAAAAAAAAAAAAAAAAAAAAAAAAAAAAAAAAAAAAAAAAACACCCTGTAGAGGTTTATCAAGTGAAACATATCAATCCCCTCCTCTCCATGTAAAGATGAAAATGGCACTCCAAGGATATCAGTTAGGGGGCAATAATAAAAATTCAAATCAGAGATTTTAGAGACATAAGTCAGGACAATGACAATGGGAAAAGGGATATGGATTCAAGAATTTTATCCTTAGTGTTATTAACCACAGAGATTACTATTTCATGATTCATAAAATCCCATTATATGACCCTAACACCAGATATAATGGGTTCTAACCACATAGAATATTTGAAAATATACATTTACCTTGAAACTTCCTACATCTGTGCATTTAAAGGAATATTTTGATCAGCATTAAAATTTTTTGAACTCCATTTTGAAATGTCTACTTAAAGATATATTTACCATACAAATTTCTAGCCTTACACATTAACTACTTAAACTTTTTATTTTGTACATTCTAACACCATATTTCAGTATTTTTGGACACTTCATGTACTTTTTAAAATGAGGTGCGTGTTTTAGAAACCTTTCCCGATCACACGGTGTACCATCCTCTGGGTTTCCCATTCATGGTTTTTTTTTTTTTTAATTAGTTTATTTATTTATTTATTTATTTATTTTTGGCTGTGTTGGGTCTTCGTTTCTGTGCGAGGGCTTTCTCTAGTTGCGGCGAGCGGGGGCCACTCTTCATTGCCGTGCGCGGGCCTCTCACTGTCGCGTCCTCTCGTGTTGCGGAGCACAAGCTCCAGACACGCAGGCTCAGTAGTTATGGCTCACGGGCCTAGTTGCTCCGTGGCATGTGGGATCCTCCCAGACCAGGGCTCGAACCCATGTCCCCTGCATTGGCAGGCAGACTCTCAACCACTGCGCCACCAGGGAAGCCCCCACTTTATGTACTTTTAAAAAATTCTTCTTTTCATGTATTCAGGTACTCACTTCCATGAAGACATCAGATGGTTTTCCTACTAATGATTATTAGTGATTCTACTCAGAGATTATAATAGGCGTGGTATAATTAACTTGACTATATTTAAAATGATACAGTTAGAATAATATTGGAAACTCCTCCTCCCTTTATTTCAATAACATTTTCATTCATCTCTCCCATCTTATGTCAGATTGAAGTCTTTCTCTTAAAATAGCATTGATTCGACCAGTTGTTGGAAACCTATTCATGGTCTGCAAAGTGTACAAAACTCCTCTTGAAAAAGCTGCTTCAGAACTTTGCTCCATATGCCATGGACATATATATATTTTCAAACCAAGTAATTCTTAACTATATGAAAATCTGTTTCATACAGATGTATCCATCATAAGCAAGTATAATATGGAAGCATGGTGTTTGCTTTCTTGTTCTGTCACCCTGGAAAATATACTTAAAATGGGTTATTGGAAGAATTGGGTAAATACTTCTTAGATAAGCAATTCAATTGCCATTAGAAATAGAGGACTAACTAGATGAAAATACATCTTGATAAAAGAAAAACTCTAGCAGTTCATTAGATGAGCATTAAGTGCATATAAATGTGTCATAATGATATAAACTCTGAAGTTCTCCATTTTTTGCTGTTCCATAATTAGCCATGCTCACTTCCTGATTTTGTCCTAGTTGGGGGAGAAGGGTAAATTGCATGATCTAAGATGTTATTCTTTCCTCTAATTCTTATAAACACACATACTTGACAGTTGTAGAGGTACACGGTGTGGTTCCCTGGGTTGTTCTACTTGCCCAGTGGGAGTGGTTGGCTTCACACAGAGAACAGGTTACTGGAACACTAACTTTTCCAAATGATACCACTGAAATCCTAGAATGGATGTGGACTGAACCAAGAAATCATGATTCTCTCTAGTTAAATATTTCATGCCTGATCTGTTGTAGCTCATTCTATGGAAACAAGAAAATAAACTTTATTTCTATGTCGAGCTTCTCTTACTTCTTAGGAAAGCATTTCAGATACTTGGTCCTCGGCTTGCAATATTTGAAATACGAATTCCGAATTTGTGGCTTATCAATAAAAACACATTGACTTTCACAGAGGTTGTCTGGTGAACTCTAGTACAGAAGTAGAAACATTTACTTACATTGTGTTCACAGCTGATAAACTGCAGTTGCTAACCGTTTGTTAATTAAATCTTAGTTAAGCTTTGTCCTTCCTGCTTAGAAACGGGAACTCAACATTTGAGGCTTCAATTTGCATGCATCAGTCAACACAAATACTGAACAAAGTGCTTGTTTAGGTAATAAGATAAGGAGGTGCCCTCTCCACATTTCAGCTCTAACCGCCTCAGAGGCAGCATTTCCCAAGATTCCCAGCTGCTGCTTGTTCAGGCAGCTCTGTGGTTTGCGCTGCATATTAATTTCTGTTCGACACGGGAATTCAATTTGTACTGTACATTTCATTTCTTCACAGATTTAGATTTGTTTCATGTTCTCTGCTTTTAATTAACTCTCTGGCACAGCTGCTGGACAGGATAGAAAAACTCATTGCTCTCCCTGTGTTATGAGTATACCACCAATCATTTGCCACTTAGATGGTGGTGCAGAAGCTATCAGTTTCTATGGCAACCAGAGCCGTGGTGATTGATTCCTTGCCAGTATGGCATCACCACAGGGAGTGCAGCTTGTGATTTTTCTATGCTCACAACATCCATCTAATTAAAACAGGATTATGGCATCATCCCAATATATGTTCGACAACTACACTGCAATCCATTTACGTAAATGTCAACATTATTAAATACAGTGGTCATAGTGTTTATGAAGAAATACTTGTTTTAGTCCTTGGTTTGTACATTGGAAAGCAAATGCCCAACTACCTGGTTTTGGCTATTATCATCTCTTAAATGGTAGCCTTCAATTGGCACAGTCATTTTGTATTTGAAAATCATATGAAGCAAAGCCAAATGATTACATTTTGATTGATGCAATGCTAGCTAACTCTAGAATGCTATACTAAGCCTGACTTGAAAATTGGTTAATTAATTGATTGCATATGAATTATTTATTCATCAAAAGCTTTTTAATTCACGCGACTGATTTTTTTCTTCAGGGACTTCTCTTGAGAGCAGATATTTCCTTCTGCTCTCATGATTTCCTTCTTACAGAGGATTCCTCAAGTCCTCTAACAGTACCCGGGATTTGGGGAAGCCTCACCTATCAGGTGAAATGAAAGATGCAGTATTCACAGTTGTGCACGGAGGCTCCAGATGAAAAAGGCAGCTCAGGGATTTCATGAAGGGCTAAATGGGGAGACAAACCCTTTAGAGAACTGTGAGATGTGTATGCAAAATAAAAAGGAAGGACAGAGGGTGACAGATCTGTTAGAAATGTTGTTTCGTACATCAGAGTTTTTGCTGGATAAGGCTGACAAAATACTCTGTTAACATGAAAAATGACAGTCTGCACTACCTCATAGCTTCATGTCTCTGTGCATTTCATTTTCCAATGCATTTGTATGTTACAGAAGCTACTACTATGACATACATAAGTATGTGCTGTATAGTGTGTATATTTGCTGTCAAAACTCTATTCATTTTACAGATTTTTTCCCCTTGCCTTCACTTACGTTATATGCAGAGATTGCACATTCACATGATACTGTCAGAAGTACTTCTGGGTTAAATTTTAATTGTTAGTACTCTACTTTCCAAAAGTTTCATGACATTTCAAAGTTCTCATGAATTGACAGTAAAATTACTCCCAAAGCAGGAAATTAATAAAATGACAAAAAATATATAAAACATTTTGACTAGAGAAAGAGAAAGGATTCTAATATCAGCACAGCCATCCACAGAATATGGTGATTGGTTGAGATAAAATTGATGGAAGTAGGAGTGTTTCACTGAAGGTAACTTTTAAAAATACGTGTTGTTCTCTGGTTGCAGTATTGCTGCAGAGAGTGTATAACTGTATAGTGCATGTGATTTGCAGTATTTTTTGTCTCAGGCACACAGTTTATATTATATGTATTTATCTGTACTAGACAATAGTATATTCCCTCCTAGAGTTACAATACATGTTATTTATTGCTAATTCGTTAGTATGAAGCTGACAAGCACCCATTTTAACTACAACTGTAGCAGCAACATCCACCCCATTATAATGCCTGCTGTACTTTCAGGTGTTCATGCTACTACCAATGTTTCCTTTGAACCAAAAGAAAACTTTCATTAACACAAAATCAAATATCCATTTTTGAGAGTTTATTTTTGAAACAGAAAAATTGTACATTACAAATACAAGACATTTTCGGATAATTTTGAGGGATTTTTTAAAAAATAATGTGACCGATAAGTTAACGTAATTTTTAGCTATCTGATTTTTTTTTCTTATTTAAGCTCAAAGCAGTAAAACTATAATTCCCTTAAATCATGTTAAAATGCTGTAGTATGCTTTGTGCTACAAAAATAGTTAAGAATGTAACAGAAATTTGTATTTCTTAATTTGTATATAAATGCTAGATATCCCCATTGAATTCTTGACTAATAAAAATATAATTACACAAGCTAGAGCTAGTAAAATTTCAGGCATATTATCTCTATCTGTCTTTATAAGCACTCCCTGTCCTCAAAAATTATGTTTCATTGAAGTGTTAAAGTAATCAATATCTGCACTGTTTGTAGGTAGAAACTGATATTTTCTTGATAAGTCAAAAAGTTTACCTGAAGGGTGTTTCATGAAATTAAAGAAAAATTATGCAAAGAGATAATGAAAATATATTTCAGAGCCTAGAATACCCTTGAAAAATATAAAGTACTCTCTTTCTGAAAACATCACAAGTATTATTTATATACTCAGTATTATTAAGATATAAATGTTATTTTATACATTTTTATGGGTCATGACATCTTTGATGGCATCCCATAGTTTACAAAAATGAAAATATGTACTACTCATAAGGAAAGTCTTTTTTTTTGAGAGTTTATTTTTAAACTCTTGCAGCAAAACTGGAGTAAGTAAAATATTGAGTCAAGGACTTGGTTACGTGGCATTCCAGATGGCTGGAGACATATGTGATAGGGCAGGTGCCACGTTCATATGACAGCATTTTTTTTAAGTCTGTTTTAGGTTGAGGGAACCCAGGGAGTCATTACAACTATCCACATGCAGGGAACAGCTGGCCAACCCCAGATCTACACTTATGAGTGCTTAGACTTTATTCAAGCTTTATGGTATGGAAAAAATAAGAGGTACAGTCTTTCCCCTTTTCTATCCAAGTGTAACAATGGAGTTAAAAGAAACAAAACATTCTTTGCTGTTGAAGTAAATGTGATCAACACAAACTTCACTCCAAATACAGTAAATAAGATCAAGGAAAATGTTTCCAAACTAAACATTTTTATTTGTTCTCTGGCCTCCTTTCCTTATTTCTACGTATGTCGGCATGAAGCTGGATGGACATGGAAGTATGAGCCTGAGAACAGCCGGGGTCACCTTTTAGGAATCTGGAAAGGGTAGAATGAGTATGTACAGATTAAAATTTGACTTATATGAGTTAAATAAGTAAATGGTAAATAGGTGGATGGATAAACAATAGAAAATTAAAAACACAGAGAATATTATAAAATATGATAGGTAAAGACAATGATGATAGATAGACAAATATGATAGGTGAATACATAAATAAAGGTTTATGACATAAAATGTATTTTTAGTATGGTACTTCTAAAATGTTAGACTGCCTCTGATATAGAGAAATAGGAAAGGATGGCTTCATAGGCTGCGTATACCAGCCATAACTTGGCCAAACACATAATAGTTAATGCTTATTGTGTTAGGCACTGTGTAAAACAGTTTTATAAAATTACTGCATTTAATTATTACGACATCCCTGTAAGATAGGTAATCTTTCTCTGTTTTGCAGATGAGGAAACTGAGACTTAGATAAGTAAAGTAATAATGTACACGGTCACATAGAGGGTGCATGGCAAAGTAGTAATTCAAACTCAGCTGCTTGAAGTGTAAACTTTTGTTATTGCGTAGCACATGAATGCCTAGTATGTGGCATAAAATATGACCTGGACACATTGTAAGAGGCTTTGGAGGAGGCTAAGAGTAATCAACTTGGTTCCAGGAAACTTTGTGACCATCTGAGACAACTTAAATGTTTCTAGCACATCGCCTAAACTTGCTAACTTGTGCTGAACCCTGAAGATAACTCATTCATTTCAGTTTTATTCCAGACTCCAGGGCAAGGTGTTGATCCTTTGGGTAGAATTCTATTATCCAGATGAAATAGTCAAGGTTCAGAGAGGAAGATACCAACACCTCAGGAAAGAGCAAATCGTATCATAGACATTCACTACATTCTCTTTCTAATCACCTCAATTTAATCTGGGTTCATTTCTTACCATGTGACTTTGTAGACTTCAGCTAACACTTACTTATATTTGTGTACTAAGTATATTTGGGGATGGTCAGGAATCATGTAGTTATTTTAATTATATATGGACATATAACTTTGGAATTTTCCAGTGCTAGGAAGATGGAAAATTATATATATGTATAGTAGATAAACATTTTTCATAGCATAATAACTCAAGTACTGACTGGGAATCCCCTGGCCTTTGGAGAGCTAGTTTAACTTGATGTGAACTGACATTACACAATCTTGTAAATTCTGTAATTCTATGAAATCACTTATATCTTTCTTTCTTGGTGCTCAAAGAGCACCAAGAAAAGTGACTTTGCATATGACTGTATAATATAGCTTATAGTCTTTCTCATCGCACTAATTCAATCCCCATTTCCCCTCCTACTATTTTTCTCCCTGACTTGCTTTAGAAACAAACATTTCCTTCTCCCCGTATATGTAAAACAATTGGGGTCCCAATTTCTACCACACGTTTAGACTGGGATGTCCTTTTCCACAACACTTGCTTAAATATGCTCCTTTCCCACAAGAAATTTGAGTGAATAAAATGATTTCTGTCTTATTATGAGATTCTCATGTTATTTTCTCCCACTTATGTCTTTATATATATTTTCCTCTATCATACTAAAAGTGTATCAATTCAACCCCTAGAATTTTAACTGGAATATGAATTTATGAGATTGTTGTTATTATTATTATTAGCCTTAAGGAATAATTGAAATTATAAATGTATTCATCTAAAGCAAACAATATTATGAAAGTACTTCAAATCACTGAGATTTTTCCCTCCTCCGATTTAGGACTCTGACTTCCTTGGCCGAAATAATTTAGGAGGAAAAATTATAATGTGCTAAAAGCTTGATTTTTTTAAATAGGAAAAGTGGGGGCTTCTCATGCTTATATTTAATCTCATTAACAGCATAGACGTGCAAATACTGATGGAGAGTGACGGGACCCACCTCCTGGGCCAGAATTTAGACCTTTGTCAAAGTTATTAAATCCATCCAACCACTGAAGAACAGTTTTGGTTCACTTTTAAAAGTTTCAACTAGCCAAAAGCCATCTTGAATTTTTCTCCTATAGAACTGAACCTGGTAAAACATGGATTTAGTAAATAATATGGTTTTAATGAAATGTCATTTGATCTCGAGTAATCAGCAAAAGAAAAATACTACTTCTAATTCAGTATCCCTAACTACAATCATTTTTGCAATTTCTATTACATTATTTCTAATAATACTAATTTAGGGTTATTCTTTTTAATTATCAAGTAATATTTTCCCCTTGTAAAAATTTCTAATAACATTCGTCACTAATAGCTCTCTCTCCCACTCTTTGTCAATCTTTTTTCCAAGGGTAACAGCTGTTAAAAGTTTGAAGTAGATCTTCCTAGTTAATTTTTCTGTATATGCGTAAATAAATATAAGTAGGAGATGTAATTCATATTTTGGACTTTATTATTTAATAATAATCTTTGGATATTATTTTCTATATCATAAGTTATTGGTTTTATGTATCATGATTTATTTTCTTCCATATTGAAGAATACTTACTGCAAAGACTGGCAGTGTACATCTACCTTTGTGTACATATGCAAACATTTCTTTATAACAGACTCCTGGGAGCAAGTTTGCTGTGTCAAAAGTTAATGCACAGTTTAAAATTTGCTTGACACGACTGAATTGTGTTTGAAAAGGGAGTGGTGGGATTTACCAATTTACTATCTAATTTACCAATTTAAAGATTTTCCTTTGCCTCAAGCTTCAATATGGCTAGACATGATACTGCATAATCTGCTTTTGTTTGTATTTAAATTTTTGATATTTTATTTATCATTGACTTTTTTACACTGATTTTTATTTTAAAATTTTTACATTAAAATATTATTATTCACGTTTTTAGTAATATGTTCCTTAGTTTTGCTTGTTTTTGGACTTTATAAATTTGAGATTATACTATGTAGTCTTCTGGGACTAACTTCATTTCTTTCAATACTATAATAATGTGACTATTCCTCCATTCCACTACTATAACATTTTGTTGTGTGAAAGAATATATCACAAATTACTTATCCATTTTTAAATTTATTTATTTATTTTGGGCTGTGTTGGGTCTTCATTTCTGTGCGAGGGCTTTCTCCAACTGTGGCAAGCGGGGGCCACTCTTCATCGCGGTGCGCGGGCCTCTCACTATCGCGGCCTCTCTTGTTGCGGAGCACAGGCTCCAGACGCGCAGGCTCAGTAGTTGTGGCTCACGGGCTTTGTTGCTCCGCGGCATGTGGGATCTTCCCAGACCAGGGCTCGAACTCATGTTCCCTGCATTGGCAGGCAGATTCTCAAACACTGCGCCACCAGGGAAGCCCTACTTATCCATTTTTAATAGCTGACATTTAGTTTTTCCCAAGGTTTTTTCCATTATGAACAAGGCTCCTATTTACATTCTTGGACACATCTCCTAGTTATTAATGTGCAAGTATCTTTTGAAGGTATATACCTGAGTAAAGAATTGCTGAGTTGTAGGGTAGGTATGTTGGAAAGTTCAAATTTTCAAGATAATAACAAATTATTTTCCAAACTGATTGTACCATAATGAACATAAATTTTTCATTTTAATGGCGGTGTATGTATTATTTTATGATTAGTACATTTATTTTACCTAAGTACTTCTTCTCTATCTTTGGCATACTGCATTTTCCAAAGATTAGCACACCAAGAAATATCATTCCACATAACAGTCTTGTACTGTGATCTCATCCTTTTCATATCAAGAGGTGGAATGTAATTCCCCTGCCCTTTAATGTAGGCTGACTTTAGTGACTTTCTAAGCAAAACTGACAATCTGGGATTTCTCTGGCTAGGACACAGAATGAGTCTCTTAAATGTTCCCACTTGAGATATGTCCTTTAAGATCCCAGACTCTAGGCTCTGGGAAGCCTAAGCCACAAGGAGAGGCCACCTGTAGGCACTCTGGGAGATAGCTTCTACTGAGCTTCCTACCAAAGTCAGAGTGGCTGCTGTCCAAATCAGTGAACCATCTTAGGTATCCAGCCAAACCAAGCCTTCGGAAAACTTCAACCCATTCACTATCTGTCCATCCACTATAGCCACATGAGAGACCTCAAGTGAGAGTTACACAGCTGTGAGAGGTAATAATAAACTGCTGTTTTAAACCACTACATTTTAGTTTATTGTATAACAATAGATAACTAGGCTATTACCCTAAGTACAAAAAAATAGATATATTTGCTTTATATTCCTCTAAAAGTTGACATATTTAAAAATGTAATATTCAACTCCTTAATCCACCTGCAGTTGATTTTTGTGTATGGTCAAATTACAGACCCAATTTTATATCCTTCATAAGATTAATGATATGAAACCAAGTTTCTTGTAAATCCTGTTATCTTTATTTTAAAATAGTGGTTGTTGCTAGAATCTCTTAACCTGATTTGGATTTGTAGCTTCACTGACTGAGGTTTGTACAAAAAAATTTAATCCATGGCAAGTTCCAAAAATGTAATTTCTTATACATAAATCATCTAAGGTTAGTCATTATTAGTTAAATAAGTAAATTACTGAAGAGGCAGGGAATAATGGTTAATACAGCCTCTTAAAGTCAAATAAATTAAATTCAAATCTCAGACACACAAATTCATTGAACTTTTTCATCTCCTTAAAGGAAACAACTAAACTCATATTTCAGCATTTTTGTGCTAATGAAATAAAAAAATCATATTAAATTACTTAACGTTAGAGACGCATAAATTAAATTCTCAGTAAATGGCATCTCTCTTGGCCCATAATAGGTAGAAAGGAAACTCAGTAATTTGTGGGAAAATGTGTTATACTTGAATCTATACCGTTTTACCTGATGCTTCTTTAAAATAGAGCCCTGCATTTGCGTGAAAGATTTAGAGGTATAAATGTCTGTCTTACTTTCTAAATCCTTTTCTATACACTGTATGTGATGTTTTTAATTCCATTTTTCCAATTTTTTAGATTATCAAACTAAACATATTCTTCTGAGAAAGTGTTTCACCATAAAGAGTAGTAATAATTTTAAAATATTATGATGTGTATTTTGTAAAACTGTGCCCTTTTCTTCTGTATTGACAATAGTAAATATCAAGCCTTTACTTTTTTGGCAGTAGTTTGATTTACAGTTAAGCTTACTCTTTTCATGTAAAGATGTTATATGAAAAAAATACTGTTTTCCTCAGGATCTCATATTCTGTTATAAAGAGCTCTGGAATGTATAATTAAGTATTTGTTGGGGTATAATCCTTTAACTTCTTAAGTAATGTGACATTTAAGCTACTACACTTTTATAAATAGACTATTTTTTAGAGCCATTTTAGGTTTATAGAAAAATTGATCAGAAAGTACAGTGAATTCACAGATACTTCCAAACCCTCCCACCCCACACACAGACAGTTTCCCCTATTATTAATATCTTGCATTAGTGTGGTACACTTTGTTACCATTGATGAGGCAATACTTACACATTATTATTAACTAAAGTCTATAGTGTAGATTTGGATTCAATTTGTGTTGTACATTCTGTGGGTTTTGACAAATATTTAGTGACGTGCATTCACCATTACAGTACCATCCAGAGTAATTTCACTGTCCTAAAAATCCCCTTTGCTTCACTTATTCATCCCTCCCTCCACCCAAACCACAAATAACCAGTTACTTTTTTTCTGTCTGCATAGTTTTGCATTTTTTAGAATATCATACAGTTGGAATATATGGTTATATGGCCTTCTCAGAATGGCTTCTTTCACTTAGAAATATGTATTTAAGGTTCCTGCATGTTTTTCATAGCTTGATAGCTCATTTCTTCTTTTTATTGCCGAATAATATTCCATTGTATGGATGTACCATTGTTTGTCTAACCAGTCATGTATTGAAGGATATCTTGGTTCTTCCAAGTTTTGGCAATTCTGAATAAAGCTTTTATAGACACTAATGTGCAGCTTCTTGTGTGAACATATACTTTCAACTCATTTGGGTAAGTACCAAGGACCTTAATTCCTGGATCATATGGTAAGAGTATGTTTAGCTTTGTAAGAAACTGCCAAACTGCCATCCAAAGTGACTCTTTCCACTAGCAATGAACACAAGTTCCTGTTGCTCCAAACCCCTACCAGCATTTGCTGTTGTCAGTGTTTTAGCCAATCTAATAGGTGTATAGTGGTATATATTTGGTGTTTTAATTTGCAGCTCAATGGCATATGATATCAGGCACCTTTTCTTATACTTGTTTGCCATCTGTATATGTTTTGGTGAGTTATATGTTCAGGTCTTTTGTCCATTTATTAATTGGATTGTGTGTTTTCTTATTGCTGAGTTTAAGAGTTCTTTGTATATTTTGGATACCAGTCCTTTATCAGATATGTGTTTGGCAAAGATTTTCTCCCAGTCTGTAAGTTGTACTTTCATTGTGTTTCACAGAGTAAAAGTTTTCAATATTTATGAAGTCCAACTTACAATTTTTTCTTTCATAAATTATGCTTTTGGTGTTTTATCCAAAAACTCATCACCTCAAAGTCACCTAGATTTTTTCTATGTTGTCTTCTATGAGTTTTATAGTTTTATGTTGCACATTTAGGTCTATGATCCATTTTCAGTTAACTTTTGTGAAATGTGTAAAATCTATGTCTAGATTGTTTTTTTGGAGGATGGAAGTCCAGTTGTTTCAGTACCATTTGTTGAAAAGATTGCCCTTCTCCATCAAATGGCCTTTGCTCCTTTGTTAATGCTCAGTTAACTGTATTTGAGTGGGTCTATTCCTGGGCTTTCTGTTCTGTTCCATTGATCTATTTGTCTATTCTTTCATCAATGCTATACTCTCTTGTTTACTGTTGCTGTATAGTAAGTCTTGAAGTTGGATGATGTCAGTCTTCTGACTTTGTTTTTGCCCTTCAATATCGTGTTGGCTGTTCTGAGTTGTTTGCCTTTCCATATGAACTTCAGAAACTGTTGATATCCATAAAAAATCTTATTGGAACTTTTATTAAGAATGCACTGAAACTATAGATAAAGTTGGGAAGAACTGATACCTTGACAATATTGAGTCTTCCTACCCATCTGTACAGAATACCTCTCTATTTATTATGCTCTTTTAAAATTTCTTCTATCAGAATTTCATAGTTCTCCTCATATAGAACTTACAAATATTTTCTTAGATTCATACTTAGATTTTAGATTTATAAGTATTTCATATTTTGATGCTAATTTAAATTGTACTGTGATTTTAATTTCAAATTCTAATTGTTTATTGCTGGCATATAAGAAAACAATTGTCTTCTGTAAATTAATCTTGTATCCTGCAAACTTGCTATAATCACTTGTTAGTTTCATGAAGATTTTTGAATGCTGATTCTTTGGGATCTTCTACAGAGAAATGATATCATCTGTAAATAAAAACCGTTTTATTACTTACTTCCCAACCTGTGGGAAGTTTTACTTCCTTTTCTTGTCTTATTGTATTATCTAGGACTTCCACTGTTGAAATGCAGTGGTGTAGGGGATTATACTTGTTTTATTCTTGATCTTAACAGGAAAGCATTTAGTTTTTACTGTTAATTAAGATGCTAGCTTTAAGCATTTTGTAGATATTCTTCATCAAGTTGAGGAAGTTCCCCTCTATTCCTAGGTTACTGATAGTTTTTGTCATGAATGGGTGCTGGATTTTGTCAAATGCTTTTTCTGCATCTAGTGATATGATCAGGTACTTTTTCTTCTTTTACCTGTTTATTTAGTGGATTAAATAAATTTATTGTTAAATGTCGAACCAGCCTTGCATATGTGGGAAAAATCCCACAAGATTGTGGTGTATAATTATTTTTAGACATTGTTGGATTTAATTTATTAACATTTTTAAGGATTTTTGCGTCTACGTTTATGAGAGTTATTGGTCTGTAGTATTTTTTTCTTGTAATGTCTCTTTCTCGTGTTGATATCAGAGTAATGCTGGCCTCGGAATGAGTTAGGAAGTTTTCCTTCTGATTCTATCTTCCAAAAGAGACCATAGAGAATTGATACAATTTCTTCCTTAAATGTTTGGTAGAATTCACCAGTGAGCCCATTTGGGGCTGGTGCTTTGGTAGGTTTGGAAGACTGTTAATAATTGATTCAATTTCTTTAAAAGGTGGAGAACTGTTCAGACATCTTTGTATGAGTTTTGGTTGTGTCTTTCAAGGAGTTGGTCCATTTAATTTAGGTTATCAAATCTGTGGGCATTGAGTTGTTCATAATATTACTTTTTACCCTTTTAATATTCATGGAATCAGTGGAGATGACCACTCATTTATTTCTGATATTGGTGATTTGTATGTTTTTTTGTTTTTTCCTAGCATGGCTTATAATTTTTTTTTTTTTTTTGGCTGCATTGGGTCTTTGTTGCTGTGCGCAGGCTTTCTCTAGTGGCGGTGAGTGGGGGCTACTCTTCGTTGCAGTGCACGGGCTTCTCATTGTGGTGGCTTCTCTTGTTGCGGAGCACGGGCTCTAGGCACGTGGGCTCAGTAGTTGTGGCACACGGGCTCAGTAGTTGTGGTTTGCAGGCTCTAGAACGCAGGCTCAGTAGTGGTGGCTCATGGGCTTAGTTGTTCCACGGCATGCAGGATCTTCCAGACTAGGGCTCGAACCCATGTCCCCTGCATTGGCAGGCGGATTCCTAACCACTGTGCCACCAGGGAAGCCCATGGCTTATAATTTTAAGGTTTTTAATTTATTGTAAATGTTTTCAAAGAACCAACTTCTCATGTGTTTATTTTCTCTACTGGTCTGTTTTCAGTTTCATTACTTTATGTTTTAATTTTTATTATTACAAAATTTTTGATACATCGAACTTGTATTTTGTATGCAAGTTCAACAATATTAGAATCTTGGTAAGCAAATTCTCCTTCTATACCATGATTTTATAAACAGAAAATGAAATTTCATCATTTATATTTTTTTTCTGTGTGAAAGAAGGGGCATCTACTTCAAATTGGAATGCAGTCTCACTACTCAAATCTCCTGAAATATGAGTCCTGAGATGAAAGTCAGCTGATGCCATTTGTTGTCACGGAATTCCTTCTCTTGTCAGTGAATATAAGAATTCTGATGGTCAGAGAAGATGTTAGCTAATGTCAAAATGGCCTCCCCCTATGTGGTTAACAGCAGAATGCCCCTATTATATGTCTGCCTCAAACAGGAGGCCACTTTCTCTCTTTAAAAATGAATTAAGGTGAGAGTGCTTTTGGATGAGTGGCTCTGTAGCTGAAAGATTCAGAGAACACCAGATGAGAAACGGGATGTGCTAGGAGGCTACAAGGGACTGGTATTTTCTTTACTGGAATTCCAATTTATCAGTATACATATAATTGAATATTGCTATGTAAAATTATCACTTTTTAGTTTCACGTAAGATTGTGGTGTTCTTCCTATGATTTTCCTTCAATATCATGTACTTATACTTCCTTATATATTATTATTAAAATATATTTTAATACATTATGTTAATTGGAGACACTGAACAAGTTTTTACAGCATTTAGCCAAGAAAACCTTAGTGATCTCATGCATAGATTTCGTGCTGAGTTGATCTTTGTATTGATTATCCATCTCACTTTTAAATTATGCAAAGCTCCAATTAAAATATAAAAATAAAATGTGAAAGCAGGGAAGAATCGAGTCTTTCAAAATATGCAGATCAGATGAATATACTTTATTTAGGATATCTCTCCTTTTTGCATCTGTATTTTGAACATATCTGGTTATATGTTCCAAGAATAGACATAGATATTACAGAGAAAATCTGCTTTTAAAATGTACTCAGTAACTATTCACTAATCCTTTCCTCAGAGAGCTTAGTCTGCTAAATATGATACAACATATTCTCTTGCATGCATTGATTGAATGCCAGAACAAGACTCCAAAGATATCATAATCTAAATACCCAAGGGTCCTGAAAGAGAAGATGATTTAATCGATGTCTGTAGCACAAAGTTTAGCAGAAGGAAAAGTATTTGAAGATTATAATGTCACTGTGGAGGATTTAAGTTTGTACAATTAGATTAAAAATATCATATCTATATCAATTTATCTATCTAGTATCTTTCTATAATGTATATACTAGAGAAAGAGAGAATTCACACACACACCAAAATTAGATCAAATCTAATAAGAAGCATCAACCAATGTCATGGGTGGCTTCTTGTTCACAGGACATTTTATCCTGAGAACAATGTCATCTCAAAACATAGGAGTATGGCAAACCATTATAGCATGAATTTAGCTGTTCGTTCACTTAGAAAAAAATGTCAGTATCAAAATTATATGTGTACATGTGCTTTGTAGGAAAGACTGGGTAACTGGTGAGGGTACTTTCCTTATCTGATACTTCTCATTCCAGTTGCAATTTGGGGGGAAATTTCTCTTTTAGGAACTCAGGTGAGTGTACATGGGCCAACTCACACAGACATTTAAAATGAAAAATGAAGTCTGTGTAAAAGGTAAGCATGTGATGAGTCTCATATCCCCTGCCCTTACATGGGTGATAGAAATAATTACTTCCAGACATATCATTGCACTGGGCACAGTTGGCACACGGGAGTCAGCCAGGTGTTAGACGTGATGGGAAATGTGCCGCCTGATTAGACAGACCCGAATCCAAGTGCAACAACATTCTCTCTTAAATGAGATGAGAGGCGGGAATTTAAATTTGCCATTTAATTTTTCATCTGTGGCCAAGGCATGCCAGTGTTTCAAGATGATTTTGTTAATCACATGGGACTATACACTGCATGTGGTAATGAAAGGATGGAAAAATGTTTTTCTCAAACAAGGCAAACACTGTCCAACTCAGTTCCATTGTGATTGATTTGGTTGAATTTTTTTTTTCATTCTCTTGGTTAGTTCCTCTTATAACTGCATAAACATATTTTGCTTTGTTTTGTTACTACTTGAGGCAAAATCTTTGCAGGCATCCTAAGACTTCTGTTTCACTGAGCCTTTTTTATTGTGATAATTCAGTCCTACTCTGGGCCATATGGATGCTCTGGAAGCTTTATTTATTCCAAAGATGCCCTGGAGCTCAGAGTTCTTAGCCAAGAAGGCTGAAAACTTCTTCCAAAATATAGATCAAATACATAAGATTGTTTAACTTACATTCTTGTTTAATTTTCAATAGTGTACTGATTTTTTTATTTCTTAAAACAATAATAGATTGCATTTACTGAGAATTTACAATTGACCAACGACTTTGCCACACATTTTATATGCATGACCTCATCATTTAAATATCATAAAATATTTTAAAATTAATACCATTATTATCATCCCTATTTTAGGGGGCGGAAGGAAGTCTTGCCTAGAGAGGCATCGTAAGCCACTCTAGGTCATGTAGCATATAAGTGGAGGAACTAGGACTTTTTCTGAAATTGAAAACTATAGTCTCAGTCAATCTGACGGATACATCGGTTTATTTCTTATTTCCTATATAGTGGTTCTCAAGGCTCTTTCAGGCAGTTCATCAGGTAAAAATTATTTTCATAGTAATATTGATATTCTTTGTGAAACTCTCACTTTTACACAAAAAGGTTATTGGTATGGTTTCAGATTCCATATTATCATTAACCTGTAAGAACCTACTAATAATTGAGTTTTAATGAGGTATTAAAAATGAATATTCTTGATTATCTGAAAAAGCTTAGAATACTCCTACCTTTTCCAACTATATATCCATTGAGGCCAGATTTTCTTAATGATCTTCCACCAAAACAACATATCACAACACACTGAATGTAGAAACAGACATGAGAATTTAGCTTATTAAGCCAAACATTTTAGAGCTCTGAAAAAAAATGTAAAACAATTTCATTCTTCTTTTTACTTTCTGGTTTGGGAAAATATAGTTAATTTCATTAAAAAATGTTATTTACATTAATATGTAATGGATTTAGTATTGTTATTTTTAAGAGAATTAATAACAATATTTTCAATATATCCAGGTTTTAATTTCTAATACTTTAAATACAGATAGATATAAACAACATAATCCAAAGCTCTCAATAACTTTTAAAAAATCTAAAGTCATTATGACAAGAAAAATTTTAGAACCACGTCCCTAGAATATTCCCAAAAGAAATAACACTTCTACACAAGTTCCTACATATGATTCAGCAAATAAATATATAATTTTGTTCTTTCTTTTATTCATAAAGCCAAACTCCAGCCTTCCAACAGAGATAATGTGAAATGCTAATAGCACAGTGACTTCCAGGCAGGATGAATTTTCTTCACCAACCTAAGAAGTTTGAACTATATCTTGAAGGAAATTAAGAAAGCTTAATGCTTTCTACATTAGAAAACAACATAATTAGGGTTAAGCATTAAGAATGTTCTTCAGGTTATAGTGTGCGCAATGAACTGCCAAGGAGACCAACTGGGATGTTAGATTTGTAAAGGTCAAAAATAGCAAGAAGGAAAAGGAAGGTTTGAAGTTATAAACGGTGATGGCACAAGACTGAAATGCTGTAACTGGTTTCAGGATAAAGAAACACTTCAGTGTTAGGATGACATAATTTAGAAGGCGGTATCAATTTCATATGCAGGGCAGGGAGAAGAAGAGGATACAGACGATGCTGAGGTTTTGAGACATATTGCTGTATCTCAAATTTTTATTATCATAGTTACGATGATAAAAATTGTAGATACTTTGCAAATAAAAATGGAAAACAACTTTCATTTACACAAATGGAGCTTAATGCAATGTTTTTTAAAATGAATATCATTGATAACTATAAAAACTAAGTAGGATAGTTTTTCCCAAATACAATTTATGCTTCTTTAAAATAGAAGTATCTCTTTTATTCACTGTTGTATCCCTAGACTCTAGAAGAGTACTTGGTGTATAGTAGATGCTCAGTAAATATTCAATGAATTAATGGTTCTGTTGGAGCAAATAAACAGAGTGTTTAATTAAGAAAAAAACTTAGAGATCTAAGGGTCCGAATTAATCCTTTTTTGACAGATTAGATTTTGAAGTCCCAAGTAGAATGTTCAACGTCTTAAAGCTTGTTTTAAAACCAAAACATAAAACAGAAGCAATATTGTAACAAATTCAATAAAGAATTTAAAAATGGTCCACATCAAAAAAAAAAAACTTAAAAAAAAAAAAAAGCTTATTATTAACAGAACCCAGAACACATGACTCCCTGACCAGGGATAGAAAATTCCTCATTCCTAATGATTACAGTTTTAGTGGAGATATAAACAGGACACCCCATTCAAAACTAATATAATTTAGATTTCAGCTACTATATATAGTCAATTTGTTTCACTTTATATTTTCTAAGAATTAGCAGATAGAACATAGCTATGCCTCTGAGGACTTGGAGGAAATTAGAGAAGTAATCACAATTACCCACTGAAGAATTGGGGTCTGAAGTCTTTTCTGCTCCAGTATTATGTCTATATGAAACTATTTTAATGTTTTGAATGACTCCTTATTTGACCAACAGAGTCAGTCAGAACCTCCACTTTCAATGTCCTAGAATGTTTTTCATTTTTTCCATAGAGGATCCAGGAAAAGAAGGTCCTTGTACAACATGGGTGGGTGTTGGTCAAATTCCAATAGCCAAAGGTCTGTAATATCAAGTACTATGGAGAAACCTTTACAAAACAACAGACAATGATTGCAATATCAAAATAATTTATTTTGAAATGTTAATTTATTATGTTAATTTATAAATGTTAATTTATTTAACATTTCTTTCTGACAATGTGGGAATTACCCTCTCACAAAAAAAGAAGGAAAGGAAAGAAAAGGAAAACAGCACCAATAAAGGTCATGCTAATTTCCTTTCCACTAAGTTAACAGAAATAATAAATATGATGGGATGACATTAGGAGATGTTAGTGGATGGTGTTTCTTCAGTTGCCATAAAACCTGTCTCCCCTGTGACTTGTTGGTAGCTTGAGGATGATCAGATATCTGAAGTGACTGCTCACCAGATTAGTCTGTGTCTCTCTTTAATTACATGAAGGACCAATAGGTAAATGCTTCTTAAAGCAGGATATAACTTTCCAGTGTATCCTAGGTCAGCATAAGTTGACATATCAGTCTTTTAACATGGTTGACATTCTAGTAAAAAAAAAAAAAATTAGAGGCATTTTGAGGTTGATGTGCAGAGACTTCTTTTAATGAACACAAACAAAATATGTAAATTCCTAAGAAATGTACACACAAGTGTTAAATCTAATACCCTATGTTCACATTGATTTCTTAGCTGTTACTGAAATGAATTATTTTAAAAAATTAGTGGCTATTAAAATATATTGCACAATTTTAATAATTTTATAGAGTAGGAAACAGAAAATTTTGATTACTTAAGAAAATATAATTAATATGTCCCATTTTCCATAAATCAATAGCTTTCTCCTTTGATCATAAGCATATCATTGAACTATGAAAAAGGAATAAATATACACAAAAGATACAGGTAGTGTCATCCCTTATGTTCTAAAATAAATAATTTCAATAGATAAAAATTATGCTTCAAGATAACAGTGTTCCTTTAACAGGTATCTATTGAGAGTCAAGAACCCTAGCCATCTTTTAAGTCTCAGTTCTCAACATTAACTTTTTTCCCATATCAAGAAGACTTCAGCTTGATTTTCCATTGATCAGTATCTTTAAGATCTTGTGACATCCATTGATCAGTATCTTTAAGATCTTGTGACATGATCTGAGTTTGTTTGACTCCATGACAAATACCTTTAATAGTCTTCTTTTAAAATTGATGTCTCCTCTACTCTTTCATAATCTTTGAACTACTCACTTTCAGTGAGATTAGTAACTATCATCTGTTCTCCTTTTTAAATTCTGTGAACAAAAGGAAAATGGACCAATCATCGATCCAGCAACTCCATGAAAAAAAGTACATGCCTTTTCATCCAATCCTTTGAGCAATTAATTTTGATATTTTGCTTCTTGGCTCTAGTGTACTTATTTATATTTCCAAAATATAAAATGTTTATAGTAGCACTTCTGTTATTTGTGATTTGTTTCAAATATCAAACCTTTGTAAACATGGTGCATTATTCAAAACCTCACAAATGTAAATAAATCCCCTCTTTTATCCAGTGACTAGATCTTCCTTCTTATAAAAATGAGACATCTTACCATACTCCATGAAGATAATCCCCTGCACCCTAGTTGGAAGCATTTCAGTCATTTGTTACAGCTCATAACTTCTGAATAAAATTAAAACATCAAGATTTTTGAGCTATTATTTCATAATAACCATAGAGCTTTGTTTCAGTGTTCAGATATGTCAAATTATCTCATTTTACCACATTTATTCATGGGGGTAAAATAAATATGACTAATTCCAAGGACTGTATCACCTCTTTTGTTTAGTGACATTCATAAATATTTGGTTTATCCCCGTAACATTATAATTATGTGATAAACCCCAAAGCTATTAGGACAAGGAAGGAAGGAAGAAAGGAAGGGAGGGAGAGAGGGAGGGAGGGAAGGAGGGAGGGAAGAAAACACAATTACAGAAACACTGTAAGAAACTGATCTGTTCTATTACTTGTAATTATATAAATTAGTGAAATAAACTGGGAATTGAGAATTTTAGGAGAAAGTATAATTATATCTGATTTCAATAAACATCTCAAATATAACTTCCAAAAGAAAAGAGGTGAGGAACACAGGATTTTGTGAGAGGACAGAGGCATGCAGCATTATAAAGGAATTACCAAATTGGCAGGTTAGCAGAAAGACACTAGCATAACATACATTGATTTCAGAAAACAAATAGGAATTCCTTCAAGAAAACACTTCTGGACAAAGTGGTATCATGATGATGATTCTAATGAACATTTGACCCATGTTTTTTGAAGAGGCTTTTCACATTGTGGCAATTTCCCATATTATAAGTTCTACCTTACCAATGTAGAAGCTAGGTAACTCTTTGTCGCAGCCATTCTTACCCTTGGAGCATAGCATGTGACCTAGATTTTGTCAATCAGATACACCCGACGTAAGCATTGGTTTGAAAGACATCAATGTGAAAAATCCATTGCGTTATATGGGAGGCAGAGTATGGGCAATAAACTTAAGCTTTCAAAACCAGCAACGGCAGAGATTGTGCTGTAAATTGTGCCATATTTTGCTTTTTGTGCTCAATGTCCACTATGTAAGCTGCAGTGCCAATATTCAGTAGCAGTGCTGTTGTATCTGAAAGTTGTCAGGCAGTGCAATATTTGTGTACTCTTCTTTGTTGTATAAACTTGGGTGGCGATTCTCTGGTGCCACGTTCCCAGAGAAGCTGTGAAACATAGAAAACCCTCTAATAAGTTCATTTTATGTTTTTATAAGCTGGAGAGGGTCTTGTGGTTGCAGCTAAGGTCTCTGAATGAGACAAGGCTCATACTGTACGTATCACAAACCATGTAGAGAACTTCCTGATTTCCTATTCATGAACGAGGGGTACAAATTTTTATTCATTTCTAACTGATCTTCCTTCTCCCTCTTTATGTCAACAATGCCTGTGGCTCAGTGTTTTCCTCCCATACTCCTCTTTCTCTTCCTCATTTCAGCTATCTACACTATAGAATTTTCACAGTTTTCAAACCTGGGATAGTCTGGATGCAATTTGCATTGGAAAGTTCTACTGTAAAGTCCTAGGAAGGAGAGACGAAAACCAATAGTCACCCAAGTTTTTTAAAACAAAAGCAAAAAAAACGTAATTATTAGCTGCTTTGTTTACAAGCGAACACGTTAAGAGTTATATTGAATAAGACAGCACTTTAAAATACAAACAGGGAAATAGATACACACAAAAATACACACACATATATTTTTCCCCCATCTCTAAAGAAAAAAAATGATCAGTAAACAAATATTGAAATCTAGGTAATGCTATATGGATGCTGAAGTGTTTAAGGGTAAAGTGATGGTGATATAGGGGAGGAAAAATTCTCCTCTACCCTCTTTGGGACTCTGGCTGGGCCTAAGAATTAAACTGACATAAGACAGATTAACAGGAGAAGAGCATACAAGTTTAGTGAATTTTTACATGTACATGGGAACATTCACAGGAGAATGAAGACCCCCAAGAAGTAACAAGAGCTTTATACCTTTTAGACAAAGAAACAAAAAATATGTAAAGAATTGTCAAGACAAAGAGGTTTGGGCTGTGGGTAGGATATAGTGGAAAAGTAACAAGGTTTGTTTATAGAACCTTTGCAGCCCTAAATTCCCTGTCTCTGATGATAAGGGTATCTCTTTCCTCCTAATACAGGGAGGGTGCATCTCATCTGGGACAATTATCTCCTGCTTTCAGAGAAGAAGGGAGAGGAAGGGGAAGGTCAAAGTGACCTTCCTGCTTCTGCCATTTTCTTAAACTCCTTTAACTTAAGATATTCAGTATGCCAAGGTGCTGTACTGGGGGTAGCATGCCCTGAACCCCACCAGTGTATGGATGACTGCATATTACTTTGACATAGCCATCAAAACTGCAAGACAAATAATGACAGAGCGATGCCTAGAGAGATGAATAAATGGAAAGCTATAGAATAAAATAAATATTGTGAAAATTAATTATAGAATCTAGGTAGTAGGTATACAAATATTTATTTTACACTTCTCTTACTTTGTGAATATTTGAAATTTTTAATAGCACACTTTGGGGAAAGATGTTATAAAAAAAACAATTGAAGCACTCTGTATTATGTAAAAATAAATGTTCACCATGACCTAGACCTAACAGAGCAAGAAAAATTTTGCTTTATTTAGTTTGTTAGTTTAAGGCATTAGACAAATATATAAACATGTGGTAGTAAAAAGAACCATCAAAAATGCTTTAAAAGATTTAAATGAATACTCTTAATAGGGTATGATATCTGTCATTATTTTCCTTATATGTTGAGCAATTCTTTGTTCTCATAAAACGTGTATTTCTTCACTATGCTAAAACTGTCACCCTGTCTCTCACAATTGGAAGTCAGAATTAGAATGAAAGACTCTTCAGTTTTAAACTGGCATGAGCCTTAGAAGTCATTAATTAAAAGTTCTTTAATTTTGGTTAACATTAAATTTGAACATTTAAAGTGACTTGCCTGAAGTTATTTGCCTGGGTGATGGAGTGAGACAAGGACCCATGTTTTCTGACTTCTAACATAGAAGTCATCCTAAAACTGTACACTATCTTTTACTGAACAGCCACGTTTAAAATTTGTGTTAAAAATCATATAAAAAACTACATAAAGCCTTGAATCATTACCAAATAGGTCAAATTTCTGTCCTTTAATTAAAACCTAAATTCAGAAACAAAATATATTTAATTTTGCTTTCATTGTCCTATATTATATCATTCTGTTAATATTATAAATTATTCTCATATTATTATATAATGTGTAACATATCTGTATATATATGTATGTGTATACGTATACATGTATATATATATTTACTCAGATCAAGAGTGTTTAAAAAAGCCCTTTGGTTTCTAATAAATTATTAGTTAACACAATAGCTACAGAAATACATACCTACCTTACAAAATGTGGAAAACATTCTATAATAGAGTTTTATAGAATTCATATAATTTATCAGAGAAAGATATTTTAAAACAAAGATGTTTTAAGACACAATGTAACTTCATTTCCACATAAAAAACGCACCTACTTGAAGTGCTCTTAAGATTCTAATAGGTCAATTGTTTTTAGACTGAAAATCTTAATTGCTTTTTATTGTTTGAATGATAAACGAATATGGTAAAAAGATTAATAACTCTTTTAATTCTCCTGATTTTCTCTTGTCTACCTGGCTGACTGAAGAAAACATTAAGAGAAATTAATTCCTTTGAGAGAGGTCAAAGAATTTGGTTTATTTCTACAAGTGATTATTGTTGGCAAATGAGGAGATTCCATTTTAGGTATTGAACATTATTTTCTCGTACTTCACAACATTTTACTAAAAAATTTTCCTGTTGAGATTTCCTGGAAAATATAAGAGTAAGAATTTCTGTAATCATTTTTTTGTAAAACCCTTAAACATTTGAAAAAAAATTTTTTATAATATCTCTAGAGAGAAAATAATTGAGTATACTCCATGTCCTTAAAGAATATTTTTCTTTCTCAGACTTCAGTGTGCCATAGAATTATTTGGGGTAACTTCAAAAGATTTTTTAGCTCAACTCAAGAAATTCTGATTCAGTAGAAGTATCTCCTCAGATCATTCTAAGGCCAGGGCTTTATGGTCAAGAATTTGAGAATTATTGCTTTAAGAATCCCTCCCATTTTTAGAATTGATGATATACAATAGAATCAATCAAGTATTATTCACACAGTCCATATGAATTCGAACACAGTGATTCTAGAAGACCACTCAGCTCTCATCTGAAATCTTAGAAGAAAATCCTCTTGAAAATCAAGTGTCTGAAATCCAAGACACTAAATGCTCTGGATCACTTGTCATACTCCTCGATCCCAAATCCAGGCAAAATGCTGTTGATGATCCTTGACTGGTTGACTGGATTTGAGCTTTAGGTCATTATGTGGAGGCAAATTCACTGTGACTCTCCTCCTGTCTCCAACCTTTCCCACCAACAATAGAATTAAATTTAAATTGTACTTTCAAAAATACCTCCAGTAGCCCTAACCCTTTCACCCAGCCTTAGCACTGAGAGCTTGTACGGTCATGAAATATAAATCATGAGCAAGATTGTAGAGCCATGTCCCTCAGAGCCTGTTTTCCAAGGAAGCTTGAGTGAGCAGAAGAAACAAAATCTAGCACCAATCATGAACAATTTCAACCATATAAAAATGCAAAGACAGTAGAAAAATGAGTGACATCTTTTTAGTAATTGTGGAAAGCAAGATTTTAGAAAATAGTCATTTTCTATTCTCCAGGAAAGGGAAAATCCTTGTTTCCATGAAATACAAACAGATAAAAACAGCGTTTTTTTCACCTATGGAATAAATGTGATCATCAGTAGAAACACTGTATAGTAAAACCAATCCTGAAGAAATCTAGGTCAGTGAAACAGATAATACACACACACACACACACACACACACACACACACACTGACTAAAGAAGGACAAAGTGATGATAAAATACACACTTAGAATCTAGAACCCAGGCTCTGAGATCAGCTCAAACCTGGTTTGAGTTGTAGCTCTGACACTTACTAACCATTTATCCTCAGGCAACTTATTTAAGGTCTCCATGATTTAAAGTTTCCTTCTCAGTAAATGGAAATTATACCTACTTGATATGACCATTGGGAAAATACAGATAAAAAATTATGCAAACTGCCTAAGTATCTGGTGCATAGAAATCTCAATAAATGACAGAAGATGACAAACACTGAGAGAACATTAATATTAACTGTGCATTTAGAGTAAACTCCTAAAAGAGAAGTCAGAAGAAACAGTTTTAAAACAACAGTTAAATTACTTACCATTCTAAATTCTTTACGTATATTAACTCACACACACACACACAAAAAAACCATGAAGTAAGTGCTATGTCATTTTCAGATGAGGATATTGAGGCACAGAAGTAATCAGAATTTAGAAAAAGAACCATAATGGGATATTTTGGAGGGGGATTATAATGTTCTAGGCAAAATTAATAATTTATAACCTTTAGCGGAAAATCTGGTGAAATTCTACAATTCATGAAAATAATAGTTATTTAAGCATCTAAATAGGAGAAAAGAAATACAACCACCACTAAAACAACAACAACAACAAAACATTTTCATAGCTGTTAAAAATCAAAGTGGCTTTGGAAATTTGCATAACAAAAATTGTTACAACTAATCCAGCTATAATCATTTGAAAAGCTAAGAGAGACATCCATGCGCTTCCAAACAATTAAAAACTATAGACCTTCTGCAAACATCACTGGAGCAACCCCAGGTAAAAAATTCACTGTTGATATTATTTATAAAATGTAGCTCTTATTATAGAAATAAACAAAAGAGACTTAAAAAAAAAGATTTTTTGGTAAAAATAATTATATAGACATTCATTATATGAGGCCACTCAGGGTTGCCACATAGGCAACTCCCCATCAGCACATTTAAAAATTCCCCCGTTTGTTCCTGCATAGGGAATGCAAACTCCATGGTGGCATTAAAAAATACTTAGTTCTACTTTTCCTTGGGAAAATGTAGAATAGTGCTTTTCCCTTGAAAATATGTACCTACCCTGCAGATCCCTTTATAAATTGAACATCTATTGGTATAGTTCTGTTTTCCAATTGTGTTTTACATACTTTTTACAGTGAGTGTCAGGTGTCAGTGGTTTGGTTCAAAGTCTGGGATCTACCAGATCTGCTTCCCAATCCTTGAAAAGAGTCAGCAGGCTGTGGTTAGGCTTCCATGATTTTTGTGGAGCACTCTAGAAGACTTCATGACAGACAGCCTTGCTTATTTTTCAATGAAAATGTATCATCTCATGTTGTTTTTTCATCCTTTACAAAAATACAATTATCTTCTTTTCCACAGGTTAAATTCCATTCAGGTAAATGATGATGTTTTCCCAATTTAAATTTGCAAATGAGTTAACATAGTAAGATTTATTATGCAGGAAGGACCCTTGGTATTTAGGGGCTCACATTTAAAGCAGTGTGTAGGAAGACCATAAGCTGATGTAAAGATTAACTCTGACATAATAACTGTTTTTAGATCCACGGGGTAACAGTTTTCATTTTATTTATGAGCTTCATATTTTAAATTGACGTTTATGCTGGGCAATGTGTGAAATTATTTGACTGTGACCAGACTTATTTATAAATTCAATGTGAAGACTGACACATTTCATATGCTATTTGTATTATGAATGTATTGGAAATGGTACAATTAAAATATCTGAGCTTAAAGAGGGAAGGGGAGTGATACAGATCCAGTTAAGAAATAATGTTTGAGTGCACACATATTTAAAAAGTTATAAAAGGAAAAGAAGCAATATGAACTACTTATCTCGGTGCCTGAAAATATGCAGGAAGCAAAAATAAGACCTGCTAAGGCTGGCATATGAAAAGGACTTCATGAAATGTTAACTTAACACATTTGAAATCATATTATAATTAGTACTGGGTGAGCCATAAATGTTCCTAAAAACACCTAGAAGTTAATATGCTTTCTCTCTCTCCCTCTCTCACTCTTGCTGTCATCTTCATATCATCTAGTACGAAGGTCTTCATTGAAAATCATGTTCCTAGAGAGTGTGCATCTTGTCAAATGGCAAAATATTACAACCTGAAATGAGTTATTTTTAGCTATTTTAGCTCTGAGTGGACTCTGGAAATTTAAGGGTCTAGGGTCTGGTTTGTGCAGACTGCTATATACCTGATCTCTTCAGTTTACCTGGCCAGCAACAGGGAGAGGACTATATAGCCACGGGGTTCTAACAGGTTCATCTTATTAATTCTGAGGCAGCTCAGAAAAGGAATGATACTATAATTACTAGCAAGAAAAATTCTAACAAGGCACACAAACAATTTGTTCCTTTTTTTGACTCAAAATTTCTGACTCACATTTAGCATAATTCATTTCCTTTTAGTGAAAGTGTCAGTACCATTCTTTTCAAAATATTCCTTCTTCAGAATTCCCCTCTGCATTCAGAAATGACATACAATAGCAATAATAGCAATAATTATGGTAATAACAATACCATGTAGTTAGTGATTCAGGACAGAGTGATTGACACTGAAGACAATTATTGCTAGCATATAGTAAAGAAAAACGGTTTGTTGGTAGGTAGAAGCATAAGACGCTTGGCAACTATTGAAATGATGAAATCTATTACCAAACACATAGCTCATTAGAATCAGGGAGTCTTGCATGCTGAGGGTGGCAGCAGAAAACTGTAAATTTTTTATTTGTATGTATATATCATTTATCTCGCTACTGGGCACACAGTAGGCACTTAATCAACGTAGCTCGTTTTATCAGTGATGACTGCAGGGTAAGCTTCCGGGCAAAGAAGAATTGAGAAATCCCCAAGAAATGAAGATTTGATTTCTGAAAAAAAAAATCTTTGAGTCAGAAGCAGGTAGGGAAGTCAGAATAAAGGAATATATCAAAAACAAGGCTAGGTTAATGCAGCAGGTCAAAAAGTCTGTGAAACAAACAAGAACCAAAGGATGCCTGTACCAAGAAACAAAGTGACAGGTACAAAGACCAGTCACATGGTCAAGAATTTACCTACAGATATATCAGAAGATGCTGAAAAAAAGTGAAAAAATGAATGTGAGATGCCAGCACTAAAGAAGAACCATGGTAAATGGTGCAAGAGTCATTTTAATCTAGTATTTAAATGAACCTATTTAAGGACGTACATAATGACAAAGCCAGAGCTCAGAGTGGAGATGGGTGCTAATAATAGTAGGTGATAATGATAACAACAATATTGCTTCTAATACTACCACTAATAATAAATAACAACCATTCCACAGGAGCTGAAAAAATCTAAAAATTGACACTAGGGTTATAGAATTTATATACTATGATAATTTTTAAATGTAATGTTTATGTGATACATATAGTTGAGTGCATAATTATTATTGTAATGAATACATTATATAAATTTAAGAAGTTTTAGTAATTATTAATGAAGTTAAATGTATAGTTTTCTCTCTGGCCTTGTTAGTAGTCCAGCATCTGTAATTACCATTAATTTGACCAGATAGCCCTGAAATATTTAATCATAACCATTACTATCATGTTTATCTTACAAACACCCTAGTACTTAACCTCTGGGACTGAGAATTCTTCAGCTACTTGTCATTCCCACCAGAAAGGGGGAAATATCACCCAAAATACGAACTCCTGTTCCCTTAAATGAAGGAAATTGGGACAGAGCGATAGGAAAATGATAAAGTGTGAAGAAGGGGGTTGACCTCTTTATATATCCATCCCTTCTGACAAGACCACAGAAAGTAACAAAAGCAGGTTTACCTTAGAAAGAATATGACTTCATGGGTGGCAAGTAGACCCACTTCCCCAGTTCCTTCATTAAAATAAGAAACAAGACCCAGACACATTTACCTGTGGCGTAAATCTTTTTAAAAAGTCATAAAACGTTTAATTCTATAAAGAAACATAAGGACTTAAGCTACAATGTAAGTTTCTTTAATCTTCTCTCTCCATGTAAGAGAGGAAAATGTAAGCAGAGGCAAAAGGTAAACAATTATCATAAATTAAGATTTCTTAATGTCAAAAGATAGATACATTCAACTATTATTATACAGTATATCCAATTAAGTGCATTTAGCAGTTTGGTGAAATAATAGTGTTTAATCATCTCTTTCACTATGCATAAAAATTAATTTTGAAATGTTTTAATATCAAAGCAATTTTGGTTTTTATTCCAAGGAAAAAGTATACACCCTTACATATTAATTTATAATGGTAGTCATTATAAACTCAGATTTCTACTGATTAAAAGAATAAAATTTTGACAGAGAAAAAACAGAAGTCAAATGAAACAAGAATTAATACAGTAAAATTTATCCTTTATTTCCTATCTCTTCCTATCTTCCTAGTCCTGATGAAATGGAGCATTAAAGACCCATTAACTGAATATTACTGGAGTCAAATAATTTTAATGAATGTGTACCCTATTACTTAAAATTCACATATGCCATTCTATAATTGTATGCTATAAATTTAAATCTATTAATTTTTCCACATTCTTTGTTTAAATCACTTATTTAAAGTCTCTCTGTATTCTCACAGCATTTTAGGAGAAAATGAATAATTCAATTTCTTTATCCATTTTGAGCTAAACTAAGTGAAAAATCATCAAAGAGGAAAAGCTTGTATTTTCTAAATAACTGCCACGAATCTCTTTGCTTACACAGGAATTTAGAGCACCATAAAAAATATTGAATTCAAATTTCTTCAGAGTTATAAAACTCCAATATCACCTTAATTATTCAGTATGCACAGATGTTTAATATGTCCAATATTTAATATTTTTAAATTGTATAATGTTTCATTTGGATTTCTATGAAGTCCTACCTCGCTCATTGTTTTATATAACATTTGTTATTTTCCATTATTAGTTCCTTAATTAAAGAATATAGGTGTATCAGTAGAAGGTTCACTCTCTTTTCTCTGTTGGAAACAATAGTCTACTTTTTAGAGGTTAATGTTTATTTCCTTCAGTTTCCCCAAGTAAATCCATCTGATTACAGTGAAAGAATTTTCCTATTTTCTTTTTTTATTAAAAAAAAAAGTTGTAACATGAAATTTACCATCGTTACCATTTTTAAATGTACAGTACAGTAAATTACAATATATACATCTTATTCTACAGTAGATCTCTAGAACATTTTCATCTTGCAAAACAAACTCTATACCCATTGAACAACTCCCCTTTTTCACGTTCCCTTAGCCACTAGCAACTACCATTCTACTTTCTGTTTCTAAGAATTTGACTTCTTTAGATAATTCACATAAATGGAATCATGCACTCTTTCTCTTTTTGTGACTGGCTTATTTTACTTAGCATAATGTCCTCAAAATTCATCCAAATTGTAACATACCACAGTATATCCATCATTTAAGGATGAATAGTACTCAATTGTATGTATATCCTGCATTTTCTTTATCCGTTCATCTCAGTGGACATTTAAATTGCTCAGTGAATGTATTAATTGCAAATGTTTCAATGAACATGAGTGTAAAAATATTGCTTCAAGATCTTGTTTCCTTTTTTATGAATATATAACCAGAAATGGAATTGCTGGATCATGTGATAATTCTAATTTTCATTCTTTGAGGAACTTCCATATTGTTTTCCATAATGGCTGTACAATTTGCATTCTCACCAGTAGTGCACAAGCGTTCCAGTTTATCCGCATTCATGCCAACACTTGATATTTTGCCTTTTTTGATAGTGGCCATCATAATGAGTGTGAGGTGATATCCCTTTGTGGTTTTGATTTGCATTTCCCAGGTGATTAGTGATGTTGAGCATCTTTTCATATACTTGTCAGCCATTTGCATATATTCTTTAGAGAAATGTCTATTCAAGTATTTTGCCCATTTTTAAATTGGATTATTTGTTTTTTTGTTGTTGAGTTGTAGAAGTTCTTTATAAATTCTAGATTTTAACACCCTGTCAGAGATATGGTTTGCAAATCTTTTCTCCCATTTTGTAGGCTGCCTTTCACTCTATTGGTTGTTTCCCTTGTTGTACAGAAATTAAGTATGATGTAGTCCCATTTGTCTGTTCTTGCTTTTGTTGCCTGTGCTATTAGTGTCATATCCAAGAATAATTGCCAAATCCATTAACATGAAGTTTTTCCTCTATGTTGTCTTCTAGGAATTTATAGTTTGTCTTATTTTCAGTCTTTAATCCAGTTTGAGTTAATTTTTGTATATGTTGTAAGATAAGAGTTCAACTTAATTATTTTGCATATGGATATCCAGTCGTAACTATTCTATTCATAGAAATGTATACCAAAATAACTGGTTAAATTTGTATAAAATATATTGAAGTCATCCCAGTAATATAAGCATTATAACATAATGTAAGCAATAAATGTAAGTAAAAATAAAAGCAATATATAATTTTAAATGTACCATTTATAAATTGATTTAATTATTCTGTTTATAAATAACTAGGGATTTATAGAACTAAAGAGTTTAAATTTTGCAATCAAGCAAATATAGGTTTTACTTGATTTGTTCCACAGAATAACTCTACATCCATTATTGAAGAGTCCCACATTTATTAATAGGATGCATCCTATGTTGTTGTTTTTTTTCTTTTTATTTATTTATTTTTATTGAAGTATAGTTGATTTACAATATCGTGTTAGTTTCAGGTATACAGCACAGTGATTCAGTTATTTATATATATATATATATATATATGATAGATAGATTGATAGTTTCTTTTCCCTTATAGGTTATTACAAAATATTGAGTGTAGTTCTCTGTGCTATACAGTAGGTCCTTGTTGGTTATCTATTTTATATATAGTGGTATGCCTATGTTAATCCCAAACTCCTAATTTATTCCCACCCTTCTTTCCCTTTTGATAACTGTAAGTTTGTTTTTTATGTCTGTGAATATAGTTCTGTTTTGTAAATAAGTTCATTTGTATCATTTTTTAGATTTCACATATAAATGACGTCATATGATACTTGTCTTTTTCTGTCTGGCTTACTTCGCTTAGATGATAATCTCTAAGTCCATCCATGTTGCTGCAAATGGCATTATTTCATTCTGTCTTATGACTGAGTAATACTCTACTCTGTACATATATCACATCTTCCATATCCATTCATCTGTTGATGGACATTTAGGTTGTTTCCACGTCCTGGCTATTGTAAATAGTGCTGCAACGAATATTGGGGTGCATGTATCTTTTTGAATTATGGTTTTCTCTGGATATATGTCCAGGATTGGGATTGCTGGATCATATGGTAGCTCTATTTTTAGTTTTTTTAAGAAAGCCCCATACTGTTCTCCATAGTGACTGCACCAATTTACATTCCCACCAACAGTGTAGGAGGGTTCCTTTTTCTCCAAATCCTCTCCAGCATTTATTATTTGTAGACTTTTGAATGATAGCCATTCTGACTGGTATGAGGTGATATACCTCATTGTAGTTTTGATTTGCATTTCTCTAATAATTAGCAATTTGGAGCATCTTTTCAGGTGCCTGTTGGCCATCTGTATGTCTTCTTTGGAAGACATTTAGGTCTTCTGCCCACTTTTTGATTGGGTTTTTTGTTTTTTTGATATTGAGCTACATGAGCTGTTTGTATATTTTGTAGATTAATCCCTTGTCAGTTGCATCATTTGCAAATATTTTCTCCTATCCTATAGGTTGTCTTTTTGTTTTGCTTGTGATTTCCTTTGCTGTGCAAAATATTTTAAGTTTAATTAGGTCCCATTTGTTTATTTTTGTTCTTATTTCTATTACTCTAAGTGACAGATCCAAAAAGATATTGCTGCTATTTATGTAAAAGAGTGTCCTTCCTATGTTGTCCTCTAGGAGTTTTATAGTGTCCAGTCTTACATTTAGGCCTTTAATCCATTTCGAGTTTATTTTTGTGCATGGCTTTAGAGAATGTTCTAATTTTATTCTTTTACATGTAGCTGTCCAGTTTCCCCAGCAGCAATTATTGAAGAGACTGTCTTTCCTCCATTGTATATTCTTGCCTCATTTGTCATGGATTAGTTGACCATAGGCACATGGGTTTATTTCTGGGCTCTCTATCCTGTTCCACTGATCTACATTTCTGTGTTTGTGCCAGTACCATACTGTTTCAATGACTGTAGCTTTGTAGTATGGTCTAAAGTTAGGGAGCCTGATTCCTCCAGCTTCACTTTTCTTTCTCAAGACTGCTCAGGATTGCTATTTGGGGTCTTTTGTATTTCCATACAAATTTTAAAAATTTTTTTTCTAGTTCTGTGAAAAATGCCATTAGTAACTTGATAGGGATCACATTGAATCTATAGATTGCCTTGGGTAGTTAATCATTTTAACAATATTGATTTGTCCATTCTAAGAACATGGTATATCTTTCTTTTTGTTTGTGTCACCTTTGATTTTTTTCATCACCATCTTACAGTTTTCAGAGTACAGGTTTTTGCCTCCTTAGGTAGGTTTGTCCCTAGGTATTTTATTCTTTTTGATGTGATGGTAAAATAGAATTGTTCCCTTAATTTCTCTTTCTGATCTTTATTAGTGTATAGAAATGCAACAGGTTTCTTTATATTAACTTTGTATCCTGCAACTTTACTGAAATCATTGATGAGCTCTAGTAGTTTTCTGGTAGTGTCTTTAAGATTTTCTGTGTATACTGTCATGTCATCTGCAAACAGTGACAGTTTTACTTCCTCTTTTCAATTTGGATTCCTTTTATTTCTTTTTCTTCTCTGATTGCTGTGGCTAGGACTTCCAAAACTAGGTTGAATAAAAATGGTGAGAGTAGGCATCATTGTCTTGTATGATGTCTTGTATGATGTTATGATGTTAGCTGTGGGTTTGTCATATATGGCCTTTATTATGTTGAGGTATGTTCCCTCTGTGCCCAGTTTCTGGAGAGTTTTTATCAGAAATGGATATTAAATTTTATCAAAAGCTTTTTCTGCATCTATTGAGATGATCATATGGTTTTTAATATTCAATTTGTTAATGTGGTATATCACACTATTTGCAGATATTGAAGAATCCTTGCATCCCTGGGATAAATCCCACTTGATCGTGGTTTATGATCCTTTTAATGTATTGTTGAATTCAGTTTGCTAGTATTTTGTTGACGATTTTTGCATTTAGGTTCATCAGTCATATTGGCCTGTAATTTTCTTTTTTGTGGTATCTTTGTCTGGTTTTGGTATCAGGGTGGTGGTGGCCCCATAGAATGAGTTACGAAGTGTTTCTTCCTCTACAATTTTATGGAATAGTTTCAGAAGTATAGGTGTTAACTCTTCTCTAGATGTTTGGTAGAATTCGCCTGTGAAGCCATCTGGTCCTGGACTTTTGTTTGTTGGAAGTTTTTTAATCACAGATTCAATTTCAGTACTTGTAACTGGTCTGTTCGTATTTTCTCTTTCTTCCTGGTTCAGTTGTGGGAGATTGTAACATTCTAAGAATGTGTCCATTTCTTCTAGGTCATCCATTTTATTGGCATATATATAGTTGCTTGTAGTAGTTTCTTATGGTCCTTTGTATTTCTGTGATGTTGGTTGTGACTTCTCCTTTTTCCTTTCTAAATGTATTGATTTGAGCCCTCTCCCTTTTTTCTTGATGAGTCTGGCTAAAGGTTTATCAATTTTGTTTAACTTTGCAAAGAACAAGCTTTTAGTTTCATTGACCTTTTCTATTGTTTTCTTTGTCTCTATTTCATTTATTTCTGCTCTGATCTTTATGATTTATCTCCTTCTCCCAACTTTGGGTTTTGTTTGTTCTTCTTTCTCTAGTTGAATAAGTTTAGGTTGTTTATTTGAGATTTTTCTTGTTTCCTAAGGTAAGCTTGTATGGCTATAGTCTTCCCTCTTAGAAATGCTTTTGCTGCATCCCATATGTTTTGGATCATTGTGTTTTCATTTTTATTTGCCTCTAGATATTTTTTTTATTTCTTCTTTGATTTCTTCGGTGATCCATTGGTTGTTTAGTAGCATATTGTTTAGCCTCCATGTGTTTGTGTTTTTTCCAGTTTTTTTCTTTTAGTTGATTTCTAATCTCATAGTGAAAAGATATGTGATATAATTTCAGTTTTTTGAGACTTGCATTGTGGCCTAGCATGTGATCTATCCTGAGAATGTCCTGTGTGCACTTGGAAAAAAATTGTATATTGCTGCTTTGGGATGGAATGTTCTATAAATATCAATTAAGTCCATAATGTGTCATTTAAGGCCTGTGCTTCTTTATTGATTTTCTGTTTGGATGATCTCTCCATTGATGTAAGTGGGGTGTTAAAATTCCCCACTGTTATTGTGTTACTGTCAATTTCTCCTTTTATGCCTGCTAATATTTGCCTTATATATTGAGGTGCTCCTGTTTTGGGACATATATATTTACAATTGTTACATCTTCTTTTTGGATTAATCCTTTGATCATTATGTAGTGTCCTTCTTTGTCTCTTGTAACAGTCTTTATTTTAAAGTCTATTTTGTTTGATATGAGTATTGCTACTTGGATTTCTTTTGATTTCCATTTGCATGGAATAGCTTTTCCATCCCCTCACTTTCAGTTTGTATCTGTCTCTAGATCTAAAGTGGGTCTCTTGTAGACAATATATATATGGGTCTTGTTTTTATATCCATTTAGCCAGTCTATGTCTTTTGGTTGGCGCACTTAATCCATTTACATTTAACATAACTATCAATATGCGTGTTCTTATTGCCATTTTGTTAGTTGTTTTGGATTTGTTTTTGTAGGTCTTTTTTCTTCCTTTCCTCTTTTGTTCTCTTCTCTTGTGATTTGATGACTATCTTTAGTGTTGTGTTTGGATTCCATTTTCATTTTTGTGTGTATATCTATTATAGATTTTTCATTTGTGGTTACGGTGAGTTTTTGATACAGCAGTCTATATAAATACATGATTGTTTAAAGTTACTGATCTCTTAATATCAAATGCATTTCAAATATACTGCACTTGTTCTCTCCTCCTATTACAATTACTGTTTTTGATATCATAATTTTGTGTGGATGATTTCCTACCTTCACTATATATTTGCCTGTACCAGTGAGCTTTCTTATTTCATAATTTTTTTGTTTCTAGTTGTGGACTTTCCTTTTCCTCTTAGAAAGTTCCTTTACCATTTGTTGTAAAGCTGCTTTGGTGGTGCGATTTTTTTTAGCTTTTGCTTGTCTGTAAAGCTTTTGATTTCTCCATCAAATTTGAATGAGAGCCTTGCTGGGTAGAATGTTCTTGGTTGTAGGTTTTTCCCTTTCATCACTTTAAATATATTGTGCCACTCCCTTCTGGCCTTTAGAGTTTCTGCTGAAAAATCAGCTGCTAGTCTATGGGGATTCCCTTGTTCATTATTTGTTGCTTTTCCATCATTCCTTTTAATATTTTCTCTTTGTCTTTAATTTTTGTCAGTTTGATTACTGTGTGTCTCGGCATGTTCCTCCTGGGGTTTATCTTATATGGGACTCTCTGTGCTTTCCCATGTTAGAGAATTTTTCAGCTATTATGTCTTAAATATTTTCTTAGGCACTTTCTCTCTCCTTTCACCTTCTGGGGCCCCTATAATGTGAATGTTGGTGCATTTGACATTGTCCCAGAGGTGTCTTAAACTGTCCTCATTTCTTTTCATTGTTTTTTTTTTTTTTTTTTGCAGCAGCGATTTACACCACTCTGTCTTCCAGCTCACTGATTCGTTCTTCTGCCTCATTTGTTCTGCTATTGACTCCTTCTAGTGTATTTTTAATTTCAGTTATTGTATTCTTCAACTTCGTTTGGTTGTTCTTTATCTCCACTTCACTTAATTGTTCTTTCAGGGTTTTATCTTATTCCTTAGTCTGGAACACATTCCTTTGCTGTCTCGTTTTGTCTAAGTTGCTATTTGTATTTTTATGCATGTAGTAGATTAGTTATGTTTCTCAACCTTGGAGAAGTGGCCCTCTGTGTGGGATATCCTATGCGCCCCAGCAGTACACTCCCCTCTCATAACCCCAAGACCAGGGACCACCTGCTCCCAGAGGAGTTTCTGACCTGTGTTTTTGGACTCAGTTCTGCAGGCTGCAGGATCTTAGTCTCCTTGCTTCTGGTGCCTGCCCCCTGACTGGTGAAGCTGGTCTAGAGGTTTGTGCAGGCTTCCTGGAGGGAGGGGCTGGTGCCTGCCCACTGGTGTGTGGGGCTGGGCCTTGACCCTGTGGTGGTGGGCAGGGCTGTGTCAAGGGGTGTGTCTAGAGGTGACTTTGGGCTCAAGATGTCTTTAAGTAGCCTGCATGCTGATGGGTGCACCTGTGTTCCCACCCTGTCAGTTGTTTGGTCCGAGGCATCCCAGCACTGGCGCTCACAAGCTGTTGGGTGGGGCCAGGTCTCAGTGCCAAGGACCTAAAATGTCTGCCCCCAGCCAGAGTTCACGTAGGTCCCTGCAATGTCCACTACCGTATTTTATGACCCCAGAGAGCCACAGCTGCCCACTGCCTCCCCAGGAGACCCACCAAGACCAGCAGGTAGGTCTGGCCCAGGCCCCAATGGAGTCACTGCTTTTGCCCTGGGACCTGGTGTGCACAGGACCTTGGTTGCACCCTCCAAGATTGGACCCTCTGTTTCCCCCAGTCCTGTGGAACTCCTGTAGTTAAGCCCTAGTGGCCTTGAAAACCTAATGCTCTAGGGGCTCCTCCTCCTGATGCGGGACCCCTAGGCTGGGAGGCCTGGCATGGGGCTTAGAGCTCTCACTCCTGTGGGAGAACTTCTGCAACATAATTATTCTCCAGTTTGTGGGTCACCCACCCTGGTGTTATGGGATTTGATGATATCGGGAGTGTGCTCCTCCTACCATCTCCTGGTTTCTTCTTTATGTGTTTGGATGTAGAATATCTTTTTTTGGTAGATTCCAGTCTTTTTTATCAATGGTTGTTCAGAGTTAGTTGTGATTTTGGTGTGCCCGTGAGAGGAGGTGAGCCCAAGGTCCTCCTACTCCACCATCTTGTCTTAGTAAAAGCAGTGATGTTGTTCTACTTAGAGTCTTATATAAAACATGAAACAAGCAATGTAGATATAAAGATACCAATTTTGGTAAAAACAAACAAATCCACATTTTCCATGAAATGGAGGAACAGACACCATACCTGCAATGTTTATGCATATTTCACCTATTTTAAAATTTTAGAAAAAAAAAAGTGAGTGTTCTCTCCTTTAATTCAGAAAAACTATAGAGTTAACTTGCCAAACTTCAATGCCTGGTTTCCTCAGAGCCTCTACTCTACCATACATAATAAAGAGCAGTGAAGAAATGATGCTATCCTAAATACTGAGTCCAGTTTCTTCTTTTGGATTTGATTATGGGCACCAGCATTTTAATACTCTAAGCTTTGCGATGAGGGAGGATACAAAAATTTTCAAGCCTTCATGTGCATATGTTATGAATATCAGCTAATATTCTCAGTAGGGGAGAGCAATTGGCAAATTCGTGACTTATCCTTCTGCTTACGTGGTTATACAAAGAGCTAAATGCTAGTTTATCAGCCTTCATGCCTTGATCACAGGTGTTAGCATATGAAAGTGGTGAATAATCTTGACTCCCTGATGTGAAATGCAACTCGTGAAATTCAAGAACTGTTTCATAGATTAATGATCACTAATGGCCTATACATACACAACCTGTTAGTTAAACAAAGAATGTGTCTGTGGTTGGAAATATAAATAGAAAATTTATGAATTTGCCTACTATTTTCCTTATTTCATTCTTTAGCTGGTCTTGTGGACTCAATTATGGCATATGTTGAATGGCTAACTTTCTAGGACATCATCAGACAGATCAGAGATATCTATAGCTCCATAAGATGTAATGCTTAGCCACATAATACTATAATTAACTTCATGACTTTGTATTGAATTCATTCTCTGATTTTTTTTTTTTTTTTTGGTTCTTGTACAATTTGTTTAATGATATTTTGCATCTGTTTTGCAAACCTAAACAGAATCAGCGTCAGAATTCTGAAACGTAATTAAATTTTGGAGCTATTTCCTTTTTGATCATTAATATTCTATCGCCTATTGAAAGACAGAGTTTACTGCATTGCAAGATAATTACCTTAAGAGGGCTTCATAAAGAAGCAATATTTTCTGGCAAGAAGTTAGTCACTCTTGATTAATACAATAATTAGGAAGAACATGTCAAGGGCAAGATTCTCTGGTGTAAGAGTAACTCTTGTTATGTGGAATCATGATATAATTCTAGTTAGTTAAAGGAATACTTCCATGTCTAGCTTTTTAGTTTCCTTTTTATATTTGCTATATTTTGCCTGAATAGTATTAGCATAGGAGAGTAAAATTTAATATAGGAACTTCAAACTGTACTAACTCTAACTTTCACTGTTTTTGCTACTAACACTTACAATACCAAATGCAATGTTCTTTCTAGATTCTTGCTCTGCAAAGTGATCATGAACCAGTAGTATCTGTACACCCTAGAAGCTTGTTAAAACACAGAATCTCAGGTATGACCCCAGACATACTGAATCAGAATCTGCATCTTTACATGATCCCAGTTTATTAAATGACAGGTACCAAATAGATCTATATCAATTGCCCCCGATTCCTGCTCCCCAAAAGAAGTTTTCAATACAAACCTTAAACCAATAGAGTGAGGAAAATATAATCACAAAAAAGGAAGAGAAAGAGACAAGGAAGAATGTCACTGTCATTTTGGTACATATCTAGTAGTTGTTGACTGATCCAAAGTTTTTTGGAAAGCTGTCTCCGTGACACCATCAGTTTCTGGAGAATCTTGAGAAATTCTCAATTTTAGATCTACCATCATTATACAAGTCAAAGAGGTGGTGCATAATATTTTTCAGCTAAGAATTATGAATCCAAGGTTTAATTCCCTAGTTTTTACTTTAAGAGAGCTTTATGTCCCCATACCCTAAATTTTTATCTTCCATATACCACTGAAAGAATGAAATCGAAGTGAGACACATATAACACGACTTGAAACCCAAAAGCTATTTTAAAATAGTAGTTAAAGAGAATATTATAGTTGATTATTTTCATGAACTTTCTGTTTGATTCATCTGCATTGAAAACAGATTTACATAGCTCAATACCCATTGTATGCCTAGTATAAATAGATAATAAACTATTAATTTTTTTATAATATTAATTAATATAATAAACTATTTGGAGGTATGTATGAAAACAATAGTTATTTTAATGATCATGCCTACTTATGCAGCAAAAAGAAAAATCTAAAGTTTACTATTATCTAAAGCCAAACTTATAGCACGAATTTTTATTTTATTACAAAATTGGATGAGTTATATCAATATGTTTTATTAAATAACAAACACTTCATTACATCTTTGCAAATGCCTTTTCTCGTTCAAAAGCTGAACATTCTAGTTCACAAATATTAAAATATTTCTTTTTTATTTCTGTTATTTTTTAAATTGTTCATGAGTAAGAATTTTAAATCTTGACAACAATAAATGTTTTCTAGATTTGTTGATTTCAGAGTAATTAAGACAAACCATTGAGGCTAGACTTCTTCCTCATTGCAGGGAGTGAAGTAGCAAATGTTTCATTTGAGTAGGCTCCAAGTAAAACTATTTTTGTGACCTTAAATTCACAAAACATATTCAGCTGGAATATATACATATTTTACAAGAAATAAGAACATGGAGAAAATACAGAATTCAATCAGATTATAAAGAGATTGATGAAAAACTTAGCTACAACCTTAGTGACACGTGCAGTGGAGCGAAGACTCTTGTTTATTCAAATTAGAGAAAATAATGATGTAAGGGTCTGGATGGAGGCATTAAGCTGTCTCAGAGCCAAATGGAAATATATTAAAATGTCTTCAGAGAAACAAAGAAATACAAAATGCAACCAAGCAGTGAAATAAAATAGTTGAACTTTTAGTGGTGTTTCAGGATTCCATTTACTCAAATCAAAGAAATATGTAACCATATATAGACAGAAACTATGAAAATCAACTCTCTGTAAACAGTATGGAATTGTAGGCCTTTGATGTCACAGCAACCACAAAATAATGACGTAGAAAGAATCATCCTGACATGCACATTATGTTTGAATTGTAAACAAGCATAACATTCATAAGCAGGAAAATGTTTCAGTTGGTCTTAGCCAAAATGCTGAGAAAGTGATAGTAGGAAAATGTTTCATTATATTGTACAACTTTCTTATGAAGTAGAATTTTGCAGATATACAAGAAAAAATGCCATAGCTCTAATCTCTTGACTGCAGAAATACTCATGTTTTATTTTTCAGCAACAAAAGCAAATTCAATAGTAACGTGATTAACATGATGCTATTAGTATAAAAAAGCACAACAGAGATTGACTATATAGTAGTCTAAATTTGTATGAGAAAGGACACCAAAGATTTGTACGTTATGATAAATGGATAAATGTTGTTTTTCTGCGACAGGAGTGAGTTTCCTGCAAAACCTTTTATTTTCCTCATACTCAATAGATCAGAGCAAATGTATATTACTTCCACAATTTTTTATAAGAAATATAAAAAATTGTTCTTAAAATTAAGGTAGTGAAATTTAACTTGAAGATAATCAAGCTTTTAGATAAAGCTACCAGTTTGTAAAAATGCAAGGGATGGAGCAAGTAATTAAAAAACATACTGTAAACTAAATTAGAAGAAATAAATAAATAGACAAGTAGACCAGGTTTATGTATTGATAGAATCAATATTGTTAAAATGTCAATCTCTGCAAATTTACCTATAGATTCATTGCAGGTGTGTGTGTATAACTTGACCAGCTGATTCTAACATGAATTTGTAAATTAAGAAATCTTGGATAGGTAATACAATTTTTGAAAGAAGAATAAAGTTCGAGGACTCACATTATCAGATTAAATACTTAACATATTTAAAATAGTCTCTTCCTGGTGCAAGGATAGACAAATGGACCAATGCTCCCAGGATCATATATTCAGTCACCTGGTTATGGCAAAGGTGTTACTGCAATTCAGTGGATAAACATGATCTTTTCAATAAATGATGTTAGATTAGTTGGCTATTTATTTGGAAAAAAATTACCTCACACAATACACAAAAATTTATTCACAGTGAATTGTAGATACAAATGAAAAGTATGAAACAATGAAGCACCTGAAAGGAAACATAAGAGATGATCTTCATGACTATTGTTTAATAAAAGATTCTTAAACAAGACACATCTTAAACAGAACACATGAAGCAACTAAACAACTAAAACATATGAAACAACTAAAATATCCAAAAAAAATTATTTCCAGGATTTGGCAATTAAACAGTGCAGTATTGTGATCCTTAAGGAAAGAGAAAGAAGCAAAGTAAGCCTTATGATTGCACCAGCTTAATACCTAGAATGGCAGTCTAACTGAATTGGTATCAGAGGTTGTTAGTTAGGAAATTCAAGGTACCTAGCATTTTGGGCTGCTCCACCACTAAGTGAGGGAAAAGTGAATTTCACTGTCATAATAAAAGTACATATATTTAATAATGGTGACATAAATACAGTCCTTACTTATGACCAAATTACAATTAGAGTTGACTTTTCTCCTAGACTTCAGATGATGATAGTTCAGTCATTTCCATCAGTAATTATAGGCTGGCTGAAATCACAGGCACAGACTAATGAGAGACAGTCGTGTGTCAAATAGACAACACACTCTGTCCTTTCAAAGTACCAAAGGGATAATGAAGTTTCCCATATAAATATAATAAAATAATAAAGAATTTAACATATCTTCTTTCACTTGATTTCATAGATTTGTCAGGTGCTCACACACAAAAAGTATAGTTTACAGTTTAAAAGCATGGAAATAATAAAGAAAAATGTCAAGATACACTATCTTGAGTGTTCATCTCTCAACTGAGAAACATTGGAAATGATCAGGCTAGAACACACAAGGAAGTTTACCAATAATAGTAATGCTGTTATCTAGCATTCATAAGATACTGCTGTAAAAAGAAACTCCAAAATACAGTAGCTTAAGTAAGACAGAAATAATTCTTTTTCTTCTTCTTATCATTTATCAGAAAATAAGAAATATTGGGGAAAGTGATCTAAATATTCAAATCAATAAGTTAGGAAGAAAAGAAAAATGAACAAACCTACAGACACAAGAAAAATTAAAATAGCACAGTAAAATAACATTTCTTGTCTGCACCTACATAAAAATCAATTCCATATGTAATAAGATATAAATATTAAAAGTGAAACTTTAAAACTATTATAAAAATATGATAGAATTATTTTATAACAATAACATATTTTAAATATATTATAAGTATTTAATTATAAGATCATGTATATCAGAATATATATGTATTTACAAAAATGTAAAAGACTGGCCACATACTAGCAGAAGATATATAAGTATAATGCCTTTCATTAACAACAGATTACTATTTAGACTATATAAGAAATGTGTTCAAATCAGTAAGAAGAAGCAAGCAACCCAATTTTTTAAATGGGTAAAACGTTTGAACATTCAATTCACAGAGAAGGAACTCTAAATGATCATAAACATATGAAAAGATGCTCAACCTTGCTAATAATTAGCAAATTTCAAGTTAAAAAAAAATAATTTACATTGTCAGATCTAGCAGATTGGCATAAATATAAAACACTGGTAATATTAAATATCAATGAAGATGTGAGGAACTGGGAACATTCAGTTCTGGGAACTGTTAGTAGGAGTGTGTAAATTGGTGAGAATTTTATATAAATATTTGGTGCTATCTAGTAAAAGGAAGAGGCAAGTTCTTTATGAACCTGCAATTCCGTATGTATTTGTTCATCAAAAGAATTTCTTGTTAATGAGAAAGAGAAAATGCAAAAAAGAAAAGGTTAATTGCATTTTTTGGTATATATGTATATGTATATACGTACAAATATATATGTATATATGTGTGTATCTTATATACATAATGTAAATGATTTAATTAGGGAAATTGGTAAATAAAATAACATGTTCAGATATCAAGATAGAAGACTCTAGTTAAAGTGAATGTCCTAGATAAATAAGTAAACAATGGATACATTTTAAAACAATGTTCAAGTTACAAAATAATGAATAGCATATAGTTACATTTATATACGTTTTCAAAAAGCTATCACAACAAATCCCTATATTACATGTTATTAATATCTCTGTCACTATAATAAAATTGAAAGCAAATGTTGTAAAGAAATATATAACCACTGTAAAATATTGGTTATTTCTAAAGTTTGAGCGAGGCAAATGAGATCTTTCAGGCAGACCTCTAGCCTTAGCTCTAATGTTTTATATCGTTTTAAAATACTGATCTGAAGCAAATATGGATGATAGTAATTTTTGGTATATCAGTAGAAAAAAATTTGCTTACTGTTATTTAACATTTTTACATTTGGAATGCATTATATTTATGAGGAAAACAAACTTTTATTTCTCTTTGAAATAGTTTATTCTTAAAAAAGGAAAGGAAAAAGTTAAATGAATTAAATGAGCTGATTTTCCTTTGTAAGATTCTCCTTAGAGAAAACTTGTAATGAGTCATCAGGTTTGGAAGACAATTACACAACGGCTATTGGTCCATAACTTTGTAAACACCTAGGGTCCTCCTATGCTTCTGTATTTGCCCTCCTGTCCTTCATTCTCTTTTAATTTGCTCATTTAGCAGGTTTGGTTATATAACTTTTAAACAATTTTTCCCATTCCATTTTTTCTTCTTGTTCATTTCTTTTTATATTGTTCTTTGTCTTAGGTGATATCAACCTATTTATAGGTTTATTTCTGTCATTTTTTATTATTTTATCTTCTTTCTCAATTTAGATTTCCTACTGTATCTGTAACATGATATTCTTATGTGTACTGAAGTTTTATTTTGTCATTTTATTTTACTCATTATTTGACAGGCTCAATATTTTATCTTCAATAATATCCCCATTGCTAATTTTATCTATTTCTTATAAATTCTTTTGTCATCCTTCTTTGTTATTATCAAGTATAAAAACCATTATGAAACAGGAGTAGTAATGGGGATTGTCCATGCCCTGAGGCATATTGGATGCATTTTCTTTCTGACTTACTTCACTCTGCATGACATTCTCTAGGTCCATCCACCTTGCTACAAATAACTCAATTTAGTTTCTTTTTATGGCTGAGTAATATTCCATTGTATATATGTGCCACATCTTCTTTATCCATTCATCTGTCGATGGACACTTAGGTTACTTCCATGTCCTGGCTATTGCAAATAGAGCTGCAATGAACATTGTGGTACATGACTCTTTGAATTATGGTCAGGGTATATGCCCAGTAGTGGGATTGCTGGGTCATATGGTAGTTCTATTTTTAGTTTTTTGAGGAACCTCCATACTGTTCTCCTTAGTGGCTGTATCAATTTACATTCCCACCAACAGTGCAAGAGGATTCCCTTTTCTCCCCACCCTCTCCAGCATTTATTGTTTGTAGGTTTTTTGATGATGGCCATTCTGACTGGTGTGAGGTGATACCTCACTGTAGTTTTGATTTGCATTTCTCTAATGATTAGTGATGTTGAGCATCCTTTCATGTGTTTGTTGGCAATCTGTATATCTTCTTTGGAGAAATGTCTATTTAGGTCTTCTGCCCATTTTTTGGACTGGGTTGTTTGTTTTTTTCATATTGAGCTGCATGAGTTGCCTGTATATTTTGGAGATTAATCCTTTAAGACATACAATCTTAAACTGCAAAAAGCAAATGGCTTGACCTCTGATGTTGTAGACTTCCTGGAATGTAACTTTCAGTGACTTCAACTCTGTTCTGAAATGACTGGCTATAGTTCAAAATGCAAAAGACTTAACTTTTCCACAAAATGCAGTTTTACACTATTAATCTGCAAGAGGTCAGCCCTTATATTTCAGAAATGTATTATGAAATTTTTCCACATAATGATCAAATTAACTTACATATATTACGGTTATGCTTTCAAACAGAGCAGAATAATACATTATGAGAAAGATAAAGGAAATAACAATAAAAACTGGATTTTACTGAATTCTGGCATGAGTTCTCAAAACAGTGAGTTTATTTGTCAAAGATTTTACTCTTCTCTCTGTAAAATGAATAGCTTACTTTAGATTAGTGGTTTTTAAAACAGATTTTTAAGGCCTATTAGTAGATCATAAAATCAATCAGGTGGTTACAATCAGCATGCAAGGATTTATAATAAAATGAAATAGAATAGAAGAAAGATTTTTTAGGGTATCATATATATAAGGATAGGTAAAGTGTTATGAAAATTAGTTTCCAGTTCATGTATGTGTGTTTGTCGGTGTGTGTTCTGGATCATGATTAAACATGCCTTTACTGTATATCTTGATTTTAGAAAAAAGGAGGCACTCAACCTGCTACCCTCCAAATATGACCAATTCTGATTTGAATATTCTAGCTGTTTCAATCAACCAAATTCATTCTTGCCTCATTTATCTTATGAAAAATATAGAAATACCTTGTTTAGAAATCTATATTTTAACTAATTTATTGGCAGAAAATAAAATTTGATTTGAATATATTACCTGATTGACTTCCCATTTATTAAACACCTTCTAATGTTATACAAGCCACTCTGCTTATATGTCAATTTGCTTTATCATTAAATATTTTATACTTATACATATATATACAAAAATATGACATACCAAATAGAAAAACAGAAAGTGATTAAATCTTTGAGAAAAATCCTTGCTTTGTAAAAACCTGATGGAGTTTCATAAAATGTAACCAATTGTCAGACTCAAAAGCCATCTTTTATTTACTATTCATGGTCAGATAATTTAATCTAGCTACTTGTACATATTAGTAAAGGGGAATACTATGTTAAGATTTTCAGGAAAATATTGTTTTCACTTCCTTGGAACAAAAAACATGAAGATAATCTTCTGTAATTTTCTATTTTACTTAGCCTAAGAAGATTTGTTACAAATACTTGAACCACACCTTCACATTGATTTTTAAATATATTTTTAATTTTAATTTTTTATTGAAGCATAGTTGATTTACAATATTGAATTAGTTCCAGGTGTAGAGCAGAGTGATATAGTTATTTATATATATATATTATTTTTCAGATTATTTTCTATTATAGGTTATTATAAATCCTTGTTGCTTATCTATTTTATATATAGTAGTATGTATCTGTTAGTCCCACACTCCTAATTTATCCCTCCTGCCCCCCTTCCCCCTTGGTAACCATAAGTTTGTTTTCTGTGCCTGTGGGTCTGTTTTGTAAATAAATTCATTTGTATTATTTTTTAGATTCCACATATGAGTGATATGTATTTGTCTTTCTCTGTCCAACTTACTTCACTTAGTATAATATTCTCTAGGTCCATCCATGCTGCTACAAATGGCAATATTTCATTCTTGTATATGACTGAGTAATAATCCATTGTGTGTGTGTGTGTGTGTACACCACATCTTCTTTACTCATTCATCTGTTGATGGACACTTAGGTTGCTTCCATGTCTTGGCTATTGTAAATAGTGCTGCTATGAACATTGAGGTGCATGTATCTTTTCGAATTAGTGTTTTTGTCTTCCCCAGATATATGCCCAGGAGTGGGGTTGCTGCATCATATGGTAACCCAATTTTATTTTTTTACGGAACCTCCTTACTGTTCTCCATAGTGGCTGCAACAATTTACATTCCTACCAAGAGTTTAGGAGGGTTCCCTTTTCTCCACACCCTCTCCAGCATTTATTATCTTTAGACTCTTTGATGATGGCCGTTCTTACCGGTGTGAGGTGATACCTCATTGCAGTTTTGCATTTCTTTAATAATTAGCGATGTTAAACATCTTTTTGTGTGCCTATTGGTCATCTGTATGTCTTCTTTGGAGAAATGCCTGTTTAGGTCTTCTGGCCATTTTTTGATTGGATTGTTTGTTTTTTCAATATTGAGTTGTATTAGCTGTACAATATATTTTGGAAATTAAGCCCCAGTTGGTCACATCATTTGCACATATTTTTTCTCATTCTGTAGGTTGTCTTTTTGTTTTGTTTATGGTTTCCTTTGCTGTGCAAAAGCTTTTATGTTTAATTAGGTCCCATTTGTTTATTTTTGCTTTTATTTCTTTTGACTTAGGAGACTGATCCAAGAAAATGTTGCTACAATTTATGTTAAAGAGTGCTCTGCCTATGTTCTCTTTTAGGAGCTTTACCGTGTCATGTTTTATATTTAGGTCTTTAAACCATTTTGAGTTTATTTTTGTATATGGTGTGAGGGAGTGTTCTAATTTCATTGATTTACATGAGGCTCTCCAGCTTTCCCCATACCACTTGCTGAAGATCCTCTCTTTTCCCCATTGTATATTCTTGCCTCCTTTGTTGAAGATTAATTGATCATAGATGTTTGGGTTTATTTCTGGGCTCTCTATTCTGTTCCATTGATCTATATGTCTGTTTTTGTGCCAGTACTATGCTGTTTTTATTGCTGTAGCTTTGTGGTATTGTCTGCAGTCTGGGAGGGTTATGCCTCCAGCTTTTTTCTTTTTCCTCAGGATTGCTTTGAAAATTCTTTGTCTTCTGTGGTTCTATATAAATTTCAGGATTATTTGTTCTAGTTCTGTGAAAAATGTCAGTAATATGATAGGGATTGCATTAAATCTGTAGATTTATTTGGGTAGTATGGCCATTTTAACAATATTTTAATATTATTTTTACACTATTCTAAGAAGTAATAATTGTGAAAGTTTATTTTATTTTTATAGATGAAAACAAAATTTAATTTTGTCACAGGAGAAGGTCTATAATTATTGAACACTAAACAATATAAAACACTGATGCTTTAGATCATTAGCCATCAAGATCACTTTCATTTTTTAGACTTTTTTTCAGAACATTCTGATATTCCATTCCTGGGATACTAATTTTTTGTTTGCTGTATTTACTGCAACTTTCAGCTGTTGATTGCTTTTCCTGTTTAAACTTTAATATTGTTATTGTGAGGTCATCTTTATTTTTCTTTTAATACAAGTGTATGTTGCCCAGAAATAAAAAGTGCACTTCCTTTGTTTGCCTTGACTCTGAAGGAGTCAGTGACCCCGAATTCACTTACATTTTACTTTTTAACCTTACAATTCCTTCTACATATTAATAGGTTCTACTTGATTCCTCAGAGATGATTTTTGTGGCTCAAAGATATAAGAATTTGTGTTGATTCCCAAGGAAGGGAACAAGATTTCTAGTCCCTATTCACAGGTGCTCCAGCTCTTTGGAGCTGCAAGTTTTATCTTAGGGATTCCTTTCTGGTGTTCTGCTTTCTAGGGATCTAGGGTCTATAGATAAGTCCAAAACCCCTAGGGCCACTGGCATTACCTGCTCACTTTCTGAACTGGTTTTGATTTTGCTCTTTGTTTTCAGCACTTGGAATTTCACTTTATTTTAGGGAAGTTATTTATTTTGAAAATTGTTGTATTATTCAGAATTTCTATGTTTGTACAGTTGGGCTGCTTGCCACATCAGCTCAGGTTACTTGGGGACAAAGTCAAACTGTAGCATTTTTCAGATGGAAGTTTGAGCACACATATCCACTTATTGAAAGTATAGGTGATGCGCTTCCAGTTCAAGAAGAATTAAGCCTATTGGTTATCCCTCTTCCAACATAAATCTTGTAAAAATATATTGTTTACAGTTATCAGTTATAATTGATAACACTGTATTATAAAATTGAAATTTGTTAAGAGAGTAGAACTTAAATTGTCCTTACCAAAAATAAAAGATAGATTAAAAAAAAAAAAAGAATGTGTTGTTTAAAAAGCATAATCCTCAATTGGAAAGGGCGCAACCAGTCCCAAACCAGATAAACAAAAACCACTCTTATACATATCATAGCAAAATTTTAGAACCCTGTAGTAAAGGAGAAAAATTATGAAAGCTTCCTAATGAGAAGTAACAGACTATTTAAATAACAGAAATCATACTGACCTTAACTTTCCTATTTGTTACATTGAATTTAAGAAGACATTGTCTTCAAATTCCTGTCATAAAAAAATTAACTTAAAATTTTATACATTTATAGAAATAATGGTAACTAAACTATCATTAATAGTGAGGGAGAAAATACAGGTCTTTTTCAGAAATGCAAAGAAAATGGATATTTAAATATTACTAAAGGATGCATTTTAGCAAGAAATATATATCTAGTGGAAAATGGAATACAATAAACAATGAGTAGGGGAAAAAATGACCTCCTATTACATCTTAAGGTAATCATAAAAAATAAATAGAAGTGAAAAAATAAATAAATAATAAATAAATAAATAGAAGTTTGAAGCTAAAATCTCAAATGTTAAAAAAAAAAAAAAAAACCCATGATGAGCTTTTTTTTTTCGCCCAAGTAGAAAATATATTGGTCAGAATGAGGTTCCACTGCATATAAGAATAAGTAATTTTAAAAGACAGAGCTTATTTTTTCTCATATTAAAAAAATCTTGAGGTCGGTAATCGAGTGCTAATATGGTGACTCCACCATTATTTATGTAACATTTATATTAAACATTTGTTTAACATTTAAACATATTTCTCTATCAACATGGTGAACTAATCAGCAACTATAACATTTCCTTCCAAATAAAAATACTTTTTGCAAGCTGTCACTTTCTCCATTTCCTTCCAATATCCCATATTTTGTTGAATTCTTCTGGAGTTTTAATTTCTGGTCTTTATTATATTTTCAATATGCTTCTACTTTTATAGATGTAAATTTTATTGATTGTCTTAAGGTTTACACTCACAATCTCAACCATTATGTATATTCAACTCTAATTTTTTCTGGCTTCTTTGCTCAACACTGCGTTTTTGTGTTTTATGAGTCCAGTAGTTCTTGACCTCAATTAAAACCTCCAAGTTGGAATATGTTATTTTCTTACTCCCAAAAGTGAATGATATTTTTGAAGTCTATAAAGTTTTACATTTACAATTTTCTTTTGGAATTTAAAAATATTTCTCCATTTATTTCAAACATCCTGAGTTACAAAGCAAAAATCTGATGCTAGTCTAATTCTAATCCCTTTGACAATAGTCACCTTTTGTTTGCCTGCTGTCTTCATAGGAAGCTACTATGAAGCTTTTTAACTTTGGAATTCTTAAATGTCTGCGCTAGGTCTGTAGATCTCCTTCAACACCACCACTAACATCCATGCTTGAGGGTTTTTTCGGCTCAGGGAAATTATTTATTTTTTATTCCCTCTTCTCCACTTCCTTTATTCACTTTTTCTACAGATGTTGTTCAAATTTTTTGTTTTTTGTCTATTTACTTTTAAAATCTCACCTATTATGTTTTTAATTTTCAATGTTCTAATTTTTTTTTGTATAATAGTAACTTAATTTTGTCAGTATGACAACCTTTCAATAATCTCAATGGATTTGAATTGCATACATATATCTTTTATTTCCTTAATATACACTCATTCCATATATTAATTTTTCTCTTTTCTGTGATTGGTTATCTCTCCTTTTCATGATGCTGATTTCCTCAAAAACTTGGTGATTCTTGTCGTAGTGCCATGTTTAAAAGTAAAGGCCTGTACTGATCAGTATTGGTAGTTTGAGGATATTTCCCCAAGCTCACATGAAATTCCCTGGTTCATTCTTAGTGAGGGCTACATCTGTAATAGATATCCTGGTCCCAATTCTAGTGGTTGGAAAGTTGGGGGGGCAAGTGCATAATATGTGGCCAAAGGAAAAGTCTTGAGGGTGTCAAATTAGCTGGTGTGGGGAGTGAAGAAATTCTCAGTCTTTTGTATTGGCTGCTATTTAACTCTGGACCTAACATTTCTCTACTCAGCAGATCCTCAGAAAGTAATCAGGGTCAGGATTTCCTCTTTCATTTGAAAAGCTGGCTGTGCTTGATGTTTTAACATCTAGATGCACATAGGAGAAATCTGTTTTAGATGCATAACCCTTTAATTCCTTAACTGATGACTCTGTTTCCTCACCCATGCCCTGCTACCTTAAATCCTGAAGATATCCTGTTTTTCTTCTGAGAGTACTCACTATTTTACTTTACTGTATTTATTTTAATTCCCATTTTATTTCTATCATGTTGGAGCCTCCTCAGTTCCATAGGATTCTGAATAAATCTAATTAACTGTCATAGGTTCCAGGAATTCCTCATGGTTCTGACCAGCTATGGCATTCTTCATGGTTTTTCCACGTTATGAATTTGCTTCCTCATTTTATTTGTTATTTTGATTGTTCTAAAGAATATTTTAGAATAAAGAAGAAGTAGAATGGTTTACAGTTAGCAGTTCAAATCAGAAACCCCTACCACTTTATTGTTGCCTCCCTGTGCTTTAATTAAGAGAACAAATATGCGGGTCGGAGGAAAGCATATAGAAAAGTAAGGACTTTGGAGTTAGGTATGGGTCCTAATGTTGTTCTGCATCTTGCTGCGTGACCATGAGTAGATCATTTAAACTCTACCAAACTGCTTCCCTTCACCTAAAATGAAGATATTACTATTTTAGAGGTAGGCTTTATGAGAGGATTATATAAGATAAATGTATAATTTAACCATCATAGTCTTTGATAAAAAACAATATTTCACATACCTTGAAAACATTGCCTTTTATTGCTTTTTACCTTTGCAAGTTAATAGGTGAACAATGCCAACATATTTTAATATTTCTTTTTTTAGCAAATAATTGGCTCTTTTTAAATTTATTTTGCAAACTGGCAAACATATCCTTAGCATTATTTTCTAAGGCCATTATCCATTAACATGTGAAAAAAATACCCACTTTTCACTGCCATCTGATTGATTTTGGTATTTTGGACACAATTTTTAAAATTGTGTGTCTTCAAGTCTATAAAATATTTTATTTAAAGTTTCTTTCCTTTTATGTCAGAAGGTCTGTAACTACTTTGATAGTAAATGAATAAAAACTATGTTTCTTCTACATATTTTGTGGATTAATTTTTTATATGTCTACATTAAAAAAATAATTAGTAAACCCAGAAAATTCATTATATGGTATGAATAAGAATATCACTTTATTTTACCTAATAATTAATTCATTTTCTCAACCATTGATTGAAAATATAGTCTAGAATTCACTTATTTGAAGTAATATCTTTAATATTTACTACCTTTTAATATATTAGGCATTTGGGGAGGATATTCTTTTCTATTGCAATTATCTATAGTTCTATCCTTACACTGATGATCTATTCCTTAAATTATTATGGCTATATAAAATAATGAATATCCATACATAAAATATTCCTTTTCAGCATTTTATTTTTTGCTATTTTCACCTCTTTGTATTATGTATCTTACTTAATTCTGTCATATCTCAAGCTTGTTTTCAGTTGATCCTCTTGAGTTTTCTAAGTAAACAATTATCTGTGTATTGATAATACTGTATTTTTCCCTATTGTATACAAAATCTCTCTTTTTATTATTTCCTCCATAGTCATCATGATATGGGTTTTAATGTTTTCTAGATCCTGGTTTCAGTGGGAAGATATCTTTTCATTCATTATTAAGTACAAAGTTGGATCTTTTGAGGATATTCTTCATTTTGTTTAAGATCTTTCCATCCCTGGTTCAATACAATTTATTTAATTTGTTTTTGTTTTGTTTTTTAATCAGGAAGTTTGTTCAGGCTCTATAAAGATCATTATTTCTCTCATGAAGTGTAGATATATAAATTACATTACTGTCTTTCTTAATAAAAATTATTTTTCAAAAGTTTAATAAACTTCTTTGGTCATGGTTCACTATAAATTTAATTTATTGCTGATTTTATTTAGCTTATTTTTACATTAAGATATGTTTAGAAAATGAAAAGCATGAGAATGGTAATTCTTTATTTGCAAATTTGTACAATTTTACCTATATTTAATTTCACAATTTTACTAATTTGAGGAAAATGTTCATCTATTACTGTCTGGAATAATACGTATGTCAGAGGAATTATGGGTTTCATGAAAGTCTTAGGGCCTTCACTTCTAAAATTATTAAACTTTATAACTATTATTTAAATAATAATTTATTAGTTATTATTATCCTATAAAATATTTCAAAGAACTTTTGTAGGCTAGTAGAGATTTTTATTTTTGCTTGGCGTATATCTTAACTTTTTCAAATTAGAATCAATTTTTTACTTTATGTATCCTGCATCTACATATGTTCATATATATATAAAACACTTATACATAATTGTTACTTTTTCCCAAAATAATAACTTTATGGAATGATGAACGATACAGCATGCATTCATATTTCCCTTTTAGTTTTGCTAGGGAATATATTTTATTAATCTTAAGAACACTAATCAGCTTTTAGTGCTGACTCTTCCTGTCAGTCGAGGACACAACTCTTAATAACCAATTTCATTTTTTTCTTTCACTGACTTTATCTTAGTTCATCTACCTACTATTAAATTATTTATATCCCTCATTTCTATTTTTCAAAGGGTTTAATTAAAATGTCTCTGTATTCATTAAGTAAGTTTTTTCTTAGTAATCATCATGTGGATAACTTTTGAGTTAATGACCCTTCGGTAATTTGGAATATTTTGGAATATTTAGCATAGTTTTTCTTAATAGCAAAGAATTAAAATGAATGAAACTGTTGAACTTCTGGCCAATAACCAGTGATCAGTTTTAATATACATTACATGACTCACTATGTTGCTACCTCACTAATGGCTATCATGTCTTTTCTCACTGGATTTTATTGCTACAGCTCTATATTCTTGTGTAATGTTTATAATTACTGAGTTACAGACAAAATAATTTTGAATAACTTAAAATAAGCCTTTTTCAATATTCTTATTAATCTGTTGAAATAGGGGGCGTATTGATTTTAAAATACTATATAGGGCTGTGTAGATAACTTTTTAATTACTAACTGGGAAAACTTAGTTTCCCAATTGTAGTTTAAGTTCTGTGCTTTTGGAAGTTTTCTTTTCCTTTCACTTAGTTTTTCAAAGTCAACTTTTGCCTTTTGCAACAACTGTTATGCCCCATTTAAAAATAAATGACCCTCTATAAGAAATAATTTTTGCTAGTTTTACAGGAAAAATCAATATAGTACATAACTTTTTCCTGGCTTAGTAGCTAATCTGAGAAAATAAAGGACCATACACTTCAACTGATGGATGCCCCAGACCATCTTAAATACAAACTTCAAACACAGACATTTTATCGTATAAGTTATTTGATTTCCCATAAAAAGTTTACACTTAAACTTGTATCTCTTTTAATGATTGTCTTATGCAGCACTATGCAAAATTTGGGAGGCTTTTAAAATACAGAATTTAGACTGAAATAATTATCAGCACCCTGCACAAGTGGGTCAAGCTTGGAAGAGAAAAATTGCACTGCCAGTTTTGAGTAAGACCCAAGAGTCAGGCACAAAGCACATGATGTGCATCAGCCTTGTTTGATTATTTTCAATGAAGTTCCTCAGCTCCATTTAGGTTGCTTGTTTTCTTTGGTTCATTATTTTAAATATGCTGAGTTCTTTTAAAGATAAGTCCTACAGAAACATTAAAATATCTGTGAGAGTCTGTCTTATCTCTGGTAGCTCCCTTGTGCAGCTTCTATACAGAGGGCAAACATATTAGCTAATCTTCTTTATGTCTTGAATAAAGAAAGTCTAGAATGCCACCTGTAGAGCCGTGCTAGACTGATTAAACACATGTCCTTGGATTTTAGAACTAGTTCTCCAAGAAATTATTTCCAGTTGCTGGTGGGCAGTAGAGATTCAAGGTCAAGGTTACCACAGATTGTGCTCCTAACCAAAAAAATGATTTCTATTTCTCTCTTCTTTCTTTTCCCTTCTCTTTTCTCTCAGACAGTGCAACTGAGGACTTTGGAAATTTAGCTAAAGGCTAAACCCTAGAGGGAAAGAGAAATAAAAAGCAGTAAAAATATATATGTTCCTGTATCTTTTAAATATTGAATTCATTATAAAAACTTTCGATAAAAAATATTACAAAGCCATATGATTTCATTGGTGAATTCTACCAAACATCCAAGAAATAGTGCCAATCTCACAAAATCTCTTACAAAAATACAAAATAAGGAAGTATTTTTCAACCTGTTTTTATGAATCCAACACAAACATGACACTAAAATGTGGCAAAAATATTACAAGATAAGAAAATCAGAGACCAGCATCCCTCTTGTACATGGGTATAAAAATTTTAAACAGTGTATTAGCAGATGGAACCCAGAAACACATAAAAATATAAAACATAATGACCAAGTAGATTTACCCTAGGAATGCAAGGTTAGTTTAACAGTTAGTTTAACATTAAAATTTAACATTATAGATGCATAACAAGATTGTTTTCCAAATATAGAAGGCAACTTCTTCAGGAAAGATAGAGTCAACAACTTAATGGTGAAATATTGAATCTTTATCCCTTACAGGAACAAAACAAGGATATCCACTGTCATCATTTCTAATCAGCATCATAAAGGAGGCTCTAGCCAGTGCAATAAGCATGAAAATGAAATAGAAGTTATGAATATTAAGGAGGAAGAAGTAAAATTATCTTCATTCACATATAACAGCATTGTTTATGTAGAAAATCCTAACAAATCCAAAAAATGTTTTCTACTAGAACTAATAAGTGAATTTAGCAATGTAGTAGTACCCTACCTGTACCTCTCTGTTTAAAAGTGGATTCAATGCATGACCAAGCCATTGGCACTCTAATCTCACTTACCATACTCATTGTATTTTTTTTTTAACATCTTTATTGGAGTATACTTGCTTTACAATTGTGTGTTAGTTTCTGCTTTATAACGTAGTGAATCAGCTATACATTTACATATATACCCATATCTCCTCCCTCTTGCGTCTCCCTCCCACCCTCCCTATCCCACCTCTCTAGGTGGACACAAAGCACTGAGTTGATCTCCCTGTGCTATGCAGCTGCTTCCCACTAGCTATCTATTTTACATTTGGTAGTATATATAAGTCCATGCCACTCTTTCACTTCGTCCCAGTTTACCCTTCCCCCTCCCCATGTCCTCAAGTCCAGTCTCTACGTCTGAGTCTTTATTCCTGTCCTGCCCCAGGTTCTTCATTGTATTTTATTGTTTGCCTCCTTTTGTGAAAGTACAAAATTTCACAAGGGCTGAGATCTTTTATCTGTTTGTTTCACTGAAGTATCACCAGTGCAAAGAATAGTACCTGATAAGTGGTAAACACAATAAATACTTGTTGAATTTTAAATGGTCTGTATTTACAATTAAAATAAAGCATGGTAATGGAAAAGAATAGTTTTCACAAAAGGAATTAAACTGGTGAATGAATCATGCCAACTCCAGTTATCTTGCTCTTTTACTATGAATCAGTTTTACAATGCTTCAAAGTTAGTTGTAGATGTTACCTGGAATCTGGCATACAGGGTTATAGCTTCCTTGAGCCTTTTTCTTGACTTTGAATACAGAGTACTTGTATTGTTTCACAAGAGAGCTGGACAGTTGTCACAGAGAAAAAAAAAAAACTCAAAACAAAATCTAGTCATAGTTTCTTCATAGAATAAGCCATCTTGTATTTTAGTGCCTATACAATTTCAATTAGTTTTACCCGTATTTTCTCATTGATTTATTTTGCAGTTTATCAAGACTCCTTAAGGGTCATTTAGTTAAAAATCTTTTTAAAGAAATAATACTCAAATGGCTATCATTTCCTGAATGGTCATGGATGTGTTGAATTGTTTAAATAGAAGGCCTTGTTCATTTCTGAGAATATATTTAAAAGAGAATGTCTATGTGTAGCCATATATAAAAATACAGCCATGTAGAAGGAAATGCATGCACATAGTTAAATTACTTTCACTTTCAGGTCAAGCTCTCAGAAGAATCCACTGCTTTCCCATAAAGATTTATGTAACTTAGTTAATCCAACTCTTGTTTGTTAATCTTAAAGATTGCTTATAAACGAACATTTTTTGGTATTCACAGTGAAAAGTCACAGAGACTACACAGTAGTTACAAAATCTGTATTGGGAATGTCAACCTCATTGTGAAAGATTTTTTTTAGAGAATATAGATCGGTGAGAATGACTGACTTTTCCAGATGCATATATTGCTTGAGATTGGAAAGACAGTGATAAAGAAAGTTATTTGACTCTTGTCAGAGTGATGAATTTGGACAATAAAGGAAAGAATATAAAAATTGACATGGGAAATATTTGGAAAGTTTCAGCAATATAGTTACAGATGCTTATTGGTAAACTTCACAGCACCTCCAATTTTACATTCATGTCCACAGAAAAAGCCATATTTCCATGCCAGGCAAATTTGTCACATTAACAATAGTTCACCTACATCATAAAAAATAAATTTCTTTCCAACAGATTTTACACTTCCAAAGCCCCTTGCCATTTGGTCCCATTTGCACTAACATGCTTACATATTAAATGGCTCATAATTTGAAGGGCACATACTTAAATGATGGATCCCTGATTTACTGTTAGATTTATGAACCTGACTCAATGTTACCTTGCCAATGCAATACTTATGCTTTAGAATTATTTGTTTCATCGTATTTTATCAGGCATATGAAGTCATGTTCTCTAGTGAATTCCCGAAAGTAATTTGCTAGACTCTTAATTTTAAATTGCTTTCACTCAGACACAGATTCCCAGATACCAAGAACAGGCTATAGCTTTGTTTTTAAACAATTTTCAATACAGAAATTTATCAATAAACCATTGAGGTTTGGGGGGGAAAAATACTTAATCAGATATTTGGAAATATAAGGAAGAAGGAAGGGGATTTTAAGGACTCTGCATACGTACATACAAAATTCATACAAATATATATGTCTGTAAATCTAATAGCTCCCTTTTCGTATTGGTATACTGGCTCATTATTTAATCTTTCAGGTCTTATTGTCTATGTTGTCATCCATTTCCCTGATAGTGAAAATCTGGTGCTATTAAAATGTACTTGTGATTCATATTATTTGTATGATAGTCTAAATTGCTGAGTCAGTGTGACCTGGGATCTATGTTGGGTCTCTCCATGTCTGAAACTGGCATTCTCCCTCATGCTGTTGCCTCTTTAACTGGAGAATGCCTGCTCCATTAAGAGAAGACTATGCTCAATTGGGAAAAATCAAAATGTGGCCATTCAGAGTGGGAAAGTTTCATGTAAAAGGAAACTCTACAACTCAAGGACTTTAGGCTCAATAGAGTTATTCTTGGCTTTCAACCGCAGGTGCAGATCCCACCAAGTGTTGTTAACCCCCTCTGAAAAGGGGGTCCAAATGAAAAGGCCCTCACCTTAACTCAGTCAGAACTCCAGTATTGATCCTCCAAATTACAGGATAATTGGTAAGTTCTGCTAATGTTTTGACCTGTAATCCATGAATTTTTTTTATTCATCCCAGTGCTTCATTGATTTAGTGATTTAGTAAATCAATAATTGTTAATTGAGTGATTGCTATGTTTTATGTAATGTTTTGGGCCCTGGACCAAATAGACCAAAATCCCTGCTCTTGAGTACTTACTTTCTGATAGGAATATTGACCTACTTCCTCAGGAAGGAGAGTTCTGAGTCAACTTTAAATTATGTCCTTTAATCTAGCCCCAACTGTCCTATATCTAATAGTAAATCTGTAATAATATTAATGTTCATTATGTTTTTATATTTTTATAGGGCTGATATATAAACATAAAAGATTTTATGTTTATATAAAAAAGATTTAAACATAAAACATAAAGATTTTCTTTATGTTTGATGCTTTGATCATTTAAGTAGTTTTTGGAGGACTTATTCTGGAAGAATGGACTTCAGTTTTCATAGAAGAGAGAACAAATATCATTTGAACTTAACTTGAGTAATAATATTCTGTATCTAACTGGGTCAAAAATATAAGATTACCATACTCATCATAAAGATATTCATGTTCCATTCCTTTCATTTTCCTGTGACTCTTTCCTTCTCCCCCTTTGAATGGCAATTTCTAACATAAGTCAAGATTTTGCTATAAGAAAATAAGAAAAGGAGATATTGGGGCTTAATGTTTTGAATATAAAAATATAATGTCTGATATTTTCTACAAAAATTATGTCAGTCCATACATTAGAATATGAATTCATTTTATTGACAAATATTCCTGCTATATGCTTATGCTAATTTATTAGATCAGATATATGTCAACATTGCTATGTAGAAACAATGCCAGTACATTATATGAAACATTCACTTTCAAGAATAACACTGATAATTATTGGCCAAGTAAATGTAACCATCAAAAACAGAAACTATCCAGAAATATCTAGAAAACTGCTCCATAGGGAGAAAAAGAAAACAAACACCCAAGCTGCCAAAGTCTACTTTACAAACCAATGTAAAAACCAGTGACAACGTTGAGATCTTCTGGACATTAAAGCTGTATTATACTGAATCTTTTATAAAAATGTCAGGATATGTTTGGCTTCTGGATAGACTACAAACAAAATGTAATAGAAAAACAACCCAGTCTTTTTCCTTCCTATGTAGGGAAAAACCTAGTTCTTCTCCACTGTGTGTTTCTTCTCTGTGTGTCTCCTTTACTACTTATGCAAAACATTTCATTTCTGACACTTCTGGTCTCCAAACGTGTGGAGATTTTTCCCCACAACAAACAACTCTGTGACACCAGTAGGGTGTTCAAGACTTTAAGTCAATTATGACACTGTCTACCTGGAGATGGCATTAGATTTCACAGGTTAAGGGTTCCGTCCCACAAGTGTGTCCCCACCAAACCTTCCCTCGTCCACAACCAACCCCTTCAGATGCCAGTCAAAAGTCCAGGTCATTGTCTGTACTTCTGACCAAGAAGCTGTAGTTCAGCACTTCCAACAAGGTTCCAACAACCCCATCCTTGGGTTCGATTAATTTGTTAGAGAGGCTCACATAACTCAGTGAAACACTTAGTTACATTTACCAGTTTATTAAAGGATATAGATGGACAGTTAGAGCAAGAGATGCATAGGGCAAGGTCTGGGAGAGTCCTGAGTGCAGGAGCTTCTGTCCCCATGGAGTTGGGGTGCATCATCTTGCTGGGGTGAATGCATCCACCAACCTGGAAGCTCTCCGAACCCCATGCTTTTTGGGTTTTATGGAGGCTGCCTCAACTAGGAATGATTAGTTATTGACTCCATTTCCAGCTCCTCTCCCCTCTCTGGAGGATAGGGCAGTGGGGCAGAAGATTCCAGGCTTCTAATCATGGCTTGGGCTTTCTGGTGAGCTGCTCCCATGCAGGAGCCATGCGGGAGCCCATCCAGAGTCACCTTAATAGAACAAGAGATGCTCCTGGCGCTCTTATCCCGTAGGAATTTATAAGGGTTTCAGGAGCTTGTGCCAGCGGGCAGAAACCAATATATAGTTTTTCTGTTATCTCACACAAAATCATTTCCAATATTAGAATTGACTCATCTTAACAAAATGTTATAGTGTTGCCCTTTTTTCATTGTTTTTAATGGGTCAGAATTTGGGAAAAGGAAGAGATAGCATACTATTAGCTGCGTGTCAGGGACAATGAGGTAAAATCCTCTCAGTGTAGGATATATAGCATCAATAAGGAAGTACCAGCTTAGCCGAAATTTACAAAAATGGTTAACAGAACAGAAAGAAATGGAAAAAGGAAAAAAAAAATCAGTGTGGTGACTAAAACAATGTCCTAACAACTCAGGCTGATAAAGCAACATATGTATAAATATAAACGTCTAATTTGGGATTAGGGTGATTTGGGAAGGGCAGTCCCCTGTCTTATCTATTATGGATTGATCTTTTAAGGTGAAAATATTTTTAAGATAAATTAACATATGCTATATTATTTGAATAACAGAATATTTATATAGAATTCTTTTAAAATGCTTTTATGGTCATCAGTTCATTTGAAAGCTTTGTGAGTTAAGGCAAGGAACGTATTATTATTCTGAGATTCATGGAAGTAATTGACTGGCTCAGTAAGAATTGGGGCAGAGATTCAAATCTAAGCCTGCACTCTATCACAATGCCATATGTCCCCATACATTTGCTATTGTGTTTGGCAAGCATAATATGTACATGGTAATTTTATTCAGGACACACACACAGCCTCAAATTCTTATTCTAGGAGCAAAAGTGACAAAGGACATAGCAATGTTAGGTATTTGGGGGATGGATCTTCATGGGACTGCAAACAGTAAGAACTACCTGAAATTGGAAATATATAGACAGAGCAGTCATCAGAGCACCAAAGTTGCATGATAATATCATTTCCCTTTACTCAAACTAAACAAAACAACCAAAAGCAATGAATCCAATCTCTCTGAAATTTTTAAAGATACCTTTATCTCCGGTGTCCTAAAGTTTCATTCATCATAGTGTTTCTTTATTCTGATAACCCAGAGTGTTTAAGTATGGAAATTTACTTCCTCGGATAATTTACCTCCTAACAGGTGCATTGTTTTCTCCTTCTTCTAGCTTCAATTAATCAGATATTGTGCTTCCTACATTGACTGTTTGATTTTCACTTTTCTGCCCTATTTTGCAGCCTTTGCCTTTCTGGTTCCATTTTAGGATTATTTCTCAGCCATATAGTTTGAACTGTTCATTAAATTTTTATATTTCTGCCTACATACTTTAATTTTCCAGGGCTATGTTTTACTCTCTGATTGTTCCTTTGCAATAACTTCTGTTCTTATTGCATGGATACAATATCTTCCTGTCTCTATGAGGATATTAATTATAATTATTTATGATATTCTTCTATCCCTACCATTGTTTTTTCTCCATTTATTTATGTTATTGTCATTTTTATATGAGCCTTTTTAAAAGTGAATTTTGGTCTGTGCTTTGTATTCATACTTAAAAATGAAGCACTATAAAGTTCTCTAGACTTTCCATGTATATAAGTAAAAGAAAATCTATGTTTGTCTATCCTCACAACACTTCTGACACCAAATATGTGGGACTATCACACCAAACAATTCTTCATTTCTTTGTGAACACCAGCTGGGTGCCCTGCAATTTAATTCATTCTGACAATTATTATATGGAATTAGTGCAGACCCCAAAGGTTAGGGGCTCAGTCCCACAAAACCATCCTCCACTTCAGAGGCAAATCATAAGTTTATAAGAGCAGCACACAACCATTAAATTATTCAATATAAACTTAACAGTAAGAGTGCAAAAATTTTATGAAAAACTTGATTGAAAGACATGGAGATAACATATGCAAAGTCATCCTTATGTTAATTATAAGTTGAATTCATTCCAAATAAAAATACTAACAAGTTTGATTCAAACTAGAGAATTTGATACTAAAATTGACATAGAAAAACTAACATTCAAGAATAACCATGTAAACACTAGAAACAAAAAGCTGTGATGGTATGCTAGCCTCCTAAACCTGAAAACATGCAATAAAACCAAACAGTATGTTATTTGTGCATGAATAGACAAAGAAAAGAGTGGAATTGAATAAAAAGTCCATAAATAAACTCAAGTACATATAGATATTTAATATATAATGATGTTGACATCTCATGCCACTGATATAGAGATGGACTTAAAAAACAAACAAAAACACAGCTAAAGTCATGGCAAATGATTAGCCATTGAAAAAAGATGAAATTAGATCCATACCTCACATAATACACAAGAATAAACTTTAAATAAATCAGGGATCTAAATGTAGTATAATATTAATAAGGAAACTACGCAAGTACTGAAAGAAAGCATGGATGAATTATTTGATGACATAGATATAGAAGATAGTTTTCTAACTATGATTTAAAATCCAGATTCAATGAATGAACAGATTGATGTATTTGACTATATAAAATATATTTTTTTAAAACTTTCCATAGCAAAACACACAGTCAAGAAAGGCAAAAGGAAGTAGAAAGACTAGGAGAAATTTTTAGCACAATATAACAGATATAAAGAGCTAATATCATTACTATGTGAAGAACATTTACACAGTGAGGTAAAAACAGACCTACCCAACAGAAAAAAAAATGGGCAAAGACATGAACAAACAATTTACTATATATATATATATATATATATATATATATATATATATATATATATATATATATATACACATATATATATATCTCATAAACATATGAAAAGATGTTTAACCTCAGTCATACTTGGATATATATAAATAAAAACTATAATGAGATATTTCTAAGACATCACATTGGCAAAAATTAAAACGTAAATTGCTGATAAAATCACTAAAAATTAGTAATTTTTTGTTAGAGTAGTTGTAGGAAGGACTCTCTCATACATTTCCTTTTTGACCCTACATTTCCACCTTTTTAATTTACCATGAAGATATACTGCCAACAATATGGAAACATATATATTCACAAGGTTATTAATTACAGCATTGTTTGTAATTGCAAAAGATTGAAAATAAAATGAATGGCCATACATAGAAAAGTGGTTGAATCAACTATAGTACACATTACAAAGTACAATGCAACTATTTATATAAAAGTATACAGTATAGGTCTGTGAACTGATATGAAGGAGTTTTTTTCTAATATCAACATACATTTTATTTATTTTTTTAAAACTTTTATTGGAGTATAGTTGATTTACAATGTTGTGTTAGTTTCAGGTGGACAGCAAAGTGAATCTGTTATACATACACATATAGCCACTCTTTTTTAGAATCTTTTCCCATATAGACCATTACAGAATATTGAGTAGAGTTCTCCATGCTATACAGTAGATCCTTATTAGTTATCTCTTTTATATATAGTAGTGTGTATGTATCAATACCAGTCTTCCAATTTATCTCTCCCCCACTCTTAACCCCCGGTAACCATAAGTTTATTTAATATGAAGTTTTCAAGATACATATTCTTAGGGGAAAACAGCAAAAGACTATCTATGGCATTACATTTTTTATAAGAAAGAAATTAGAAAATATATATATACACACATAAAACATATATGTATAATTGTATAAACATACATATAGGTATATTACATATACCTATATGTATAAAATATGTAAATATATATTTGCTTTTTTTTATATAAAGAAATGAACAGAAAGAGTAAACAGAAACAAACAGAAAGAATAAACTAGAAATGAATGAGATTGGTTTCCGGTAGGATGTGGGTGGAAATAGGTTAAAAATGACGGAGACATTAAAATGGGAAAGAATGGATAGTAGAAAATGACATTTGGTATAAATATGTAAGATATAATTATCTGAGATGCATTGTAAGTCAGTCACTCTGGCTGCTGATTAGCAGCTTTGAAGAAGGGTTTCTTTAAGGAAATCTTTAAAATTAGAGACTACGAGGAATTTTTTGGATTATCTGTGAATTTGATATCATCCTTGATAATTAGGAACTCTGTGTCCTCTCAGGATACAATTGAATAAGCAAAACTCTGTAAGTCAGAAGTCAGCTTCTATAAAGCTGGCCTTATGTATTTATTTTAGATTTTTTGAGAGATTTATCACGTTTTTATATCTACTGTTATAAATTGGTTATATTGTGGCTCAATTTTTAAAGTTTATTTCTAAAAACTGCAATATGTTGTCTAAAAAATACATATGTAAATGTTTGATTTAAAAAGAAGATTTTCATTAAAACTTCTCTCCTCACCCCATTTTCAGAGGCGTAGTAACATGCAAAGATAGTTTTAAAGTATAGTCCAAAAAAAGAAAAGGGAAAAAAAAGAGATATTGCTTCTAAGTCTATTCTATTCTAGGTAAAGGAGATAAAATTCCTGAAAGGAAAATAATGTTATTCAAGAAAATTTTCTACATAAAGGTTGTTAGGCCAATGGTAAAAATTACAGGAATCATTTTGAACTAGTTTTACTCCTATTGGAATTTAAAAATCAAGCCGTTAAAATAAACAGTTGCAGTGTTAACAGTGAATTCCTGTTAAAATGAAGCAGTTAATCACCAGGAACAGCATATTAAAACTGTTAATTTGTAGGTTTGAAACTTCCTTTTAATTAGGGGCTGTAGGAAAAGTTTCTTGTTCAAAGCAAATCTGAGATCTCACGGCTCTCTGTCATGATTGTGAAATTTCACAAAGAAAAGTCCTTTCAGAGGGGAGGATCAGTGATGAAGGGATATTCGAGTGCCTGATTTCGGAGAATTAAACTGTTTGTTTTCTCCTGGCCTTTAAAAATAACCTATAACTGAAAGGCAATGCTTTTGATTTCTGAAAAGTGACAAAAGCCATTAGACTGGGTTAATCATTAGTGGGTTGCATCTACATGACATAAATATTAAAAGAGAAAGCGAGAAGACGTCTCTAGAAACAAGATCTAAAAAGGTAGCATCGTAGAAGTAGCTTTTAGAAATAAGGGAGTTGTTGATAACAGTGTATTTTGAGGTCAGTAGGTTTTGGTTCCTGAGGCCAGCTTCTCTGACCTGGACCTCACTGATTATAGTATTACCTAGGGAGGTTGATAAAATCCAGGTTCCTTGGCCATTGCAAACAGAGATTCTGATTCAGTCAATTTGAGGTTAGCCAGGAATCTGCATTTTAGTGTTCACCCTAAGAGACCTTAATACAGGTGCTTCAGAAACTGACTTTGAAATATGCTTCCTTTGACTCACATATTCAAGAATGCTTTTACCTCTGATTTTGGTGAGCTCTCTGTATGAATGACAAGAACCAGCAGGAATCAGAGGACTCTGTAGACACTACATTCATAAATAAATGACAGGGAGATTAACCAAGATGGCGGAGTAGAAGGACGTGCTCTCACTCCCTCTTGCGAGAGCACCAGAATCACAACTGGCTGCTGGACAATCATTGACAGGAAGACCCTGGACTTCACCAAGGAGGATACCCCACGTCCAAAGACAGAGGAGAATCCACAGTGAGACAGTAGGAGGGGCGCAATCAGAGTAAAATCTAATCCCATAACTGCTGGGTGGGTGACTCACAAACTGGAGAACACTTATACCACAGAAGTCCACCCACTGGAGTGAAGCTTCTGAGCCCCACGTCAGGCTTCCCAACCTGGGGGTCCGGCCACGGGAGGAGGAATTCCTAGAGAATCAGACTTTGAAGCCTAGTGGGAATTGATTGCAGGACTTTGACAGGACTGGGGGAAACAGAGACCCCACTCTTGGAGGGCACACACAAAGTAGTGTGCACATCGGGACCTAGGGGAAGGAGCAGTGACCCTGGGGGAGACTGAACCAGACCTACCTGCTGGTGTTGGGGGGTCTCTTGCAGAGGCGGGGGGTGGCTCTATTTCACTGTGGGGACAAGCACTCTGGCAGCGGAGGTTCTGGGAAGTGCTCCTTGGCATGAGCCCTCCCAGAGTCTGCCATTAACCCCACCAAAGAGCCCAGGTAGGCTCCAGTGTTGGGTTGCCTCAGGCAAAACAACCAACAGGGAGGGAACCCAGCCCCACCCATCAGCAGTCAAGTGGATTAAAGTTTTACTGAGCTCTGACCGCCACAGCAACAGTCAGCTCTACCCACCACCAGAGCCTCCCATCAAGCCTCTTAGATAGCCTCAACCACCAGAGGGCAGACAGCAGAAGCAAGAAAAACTACAATCCTGCAGCCTGTGGACCAAAAACCACAGTTACAGAAAGATAGACAAGATGAAAAGGCAGAGGGCTATGTACCAGATGAAGGAACAAGAAAAAACCCCAGAAAAACAACTAAATGAAGTGGAGATAGGCAACCTTCCAGAAAAAGAATTCAGAATAATGATAGTGAAGATGATCCAGGACCTCGGAATAAGAATGGAGGCAAAGACTGAGAAGATGCAAGAAATGACTAACAAAGACCTAGAAGAATTAAAGAACAAACAAACAGAGATGACCAATACAATAACTGAAATGAAAACTACACTAGAAGGAATCAATAGCAGAATAACTGAGGCAGAAGAACGGATAAGTGACCTGGAAGACAGAATGGTGGAATTCACTGCTGCGGAACAGACTAAAGAAAAAAGAATGAAAAGAAATGAAGACAGCCTAAGAGACCTCTGGGACAACATTATACGCAACAACATTCGCATTATAGGGGTCCCAGAAGGAGAAGAGAGAGAGAAAGGACCAGAGAAAATATTTGAAGAGATTATAGTCGAAAACTTCCCTAACATGGGAAAGGAAATAGCCACCCAAGTCCAGGAAGCACAGAGAGTCCCATACAGGATAAACCCAAGGAGAAACACGCCGAGACACATAGTAATCAAAGTGGCAAAAATTAAAGACAAAGAAAAATTATTGAAAGCAGCAAGGGAAAAACGACAAATAACATACAAGGGAACTCCCATAACGTTAACAGCTGATTTCTCAGTAGAAACTCTGCAAGCCAGAAGGGAGTGGCATGATATACTTAAAGTGATGAAAGGGAAGAACCTACAACCAAGATTACTCTACCCAGCAAGGATCTCATTTACATTTGATGGAGAAATCAAAAGCTTTACAGACAAGCAAAAGCTAAGAGAATTCAGCACCACCAAACCAGCTCTACAACAAATGCTAAAGGAACTTCTCTAAGTGGGAAACACAAGAGAAGAAAATGACCTACAAAAACAAACCCAAAACAATTAAGAAAATGGTCATAGGAACATACATATCGATAATTACCTTAAACGTGAATGGATTAAATGCCCCAACCAAAAGACATAGACTGGCTGAATGGATACAAAAACAAGACCCATATATATGCTGTCTACAAGAGACCCACTGTAGACCTAGGGACACATACAGACTGAAAGTGAGGGGATGGAAAAAGATATTCCATGCAAATGGAAATCAAAAGAAAGCTGGAGTAGCTATACTCATATCAGATAAAATAGACTTTAAAATAAAGAATGTTACAAGAGACAAGGAAGGACACTACATAATGATCAAGGGATCAATCCAAGAAGAAGATATAAGAATTATAAATATATATGCACCCAACATAGCAGCACCTCAATACATAAGGCAACTGCTGACAGCTATAAAAGAGGAAATTGACAGTAACACAATCATAGTGGGGGACTTTAACACCTCACTTACACCAATGGACAGATCATCCAAAATGAAAATTAATAAGGAAACAGAAGCTTTAAATGACACAATAGACCAGATAGATTTAATTGATATATATAGGACATTCCATCCAAAAACAGCAGATTACACGTTCTTCTCAAGTGCGCACGGAACATTCTCCAGGATAGATCACATCTTGGGTCACAAATCAAACCTCAGTAAATTTAAGAAAATTGAAATCATATCAAGCATCTTTTCTGACCACAACGCTATGAGATTAGAAATGAATTACAGGGCAAAAAACGTAAAAAAAGACAAACACATGGAGGCTTAACAATACGTTACTAAATAACCAAGAGGTCACTGAAGAAATCAAAGAGGAAATAAAAAAATACCTAGAGACAAATGACAATGAAAACACGACGACCCAAAACCTATGGGATGCAGCAAAAGCAGTTCTAAGAGGGAAGTTTATAGCTATACAAGCCTACCTAAAGAAACAAGAAAAATCTCAAGTAAACAATCTAACCTTACACCTAAAGAAACAAGAAAAATCTCAAGTAAACAATCTAACCTTACACCTAAAGAAACTAGAGAAAGAAGAACAAACAAAACCCAAAGTTAGCAGAAGGAAAGAAATCATAAAGATCAGAGCAGAAATAAATGAAATAGAAACAAAGAAAACAATAGCAAAGATCAATAAAACTAAAAGTTGGTTCTTTGAGAAGATAAACCAAATTGATAAGCCATTAGCCAGACTCATCAAGAAAAAGAGGGAGAGGACTCAAATCAATAAAATCAGAAATGAAAAAGGAGAAGTTACAACAGACACTGCAGAAATACAAAGCATCCTAAGAGACTACTACAAGCAACTTTATGCCAATAAAATGGACAACCTGGAAGAAATGGACAAATTTTTACAAAGGTATAACCTTCCAAGACTGAACCAGGAAGAAACAGAAAATATGAACAGACCAATCACAAGTAATGAAATTGAAACTGTGATTAAAAAATCTTCCAACAAACAAAAGTCCAGGACCAGATGGCTTCACAGGTGAATTCTATCAAACATTTAGAGAAGAGCTAACACCTATCCTTCTCAAACTCTTTCAAAAAATTGCAGAGGAAGGAACACTCCCAAACTCATTCTATGAGGCCACCATCACCCTGATACCAAAACCAGACAAAGACACTACAAAAAAAGAAAATTACAGACCAATATCACTGATGAATATAGATGCAAAAATCCTCAACAAAATACTAGCAAACAGAATCCAACAACACATTAAAAGGATCATACACCACGATCAAGTGGGATTTATCCCAGGGATGCAAGGATTCTTCAATATACGTAAGTCAATCAATGTGATACACCATATTAACAAATTGAAGAATAAAAACCATATGATCATCTCAATAGATGCAGAAAAAGCTTTTGACAAAATTCAACACCCATTTCTGATAAAAACTCTCCAGAAAGTGGGCGTAGAGGGAACCTACCTCAACATAATAAAGGCCATATATGACAAACCCACAGCAAACATCATTCTCAATGCTGAAAAACTGAAAGCATTTCCTCTAAGATCAGGAACGAGACAAGGATATCCACTCTCACCACTATTATTCAACATAGTTCTGGAAGTCCTAGCCACGGCAATCAGAGAAGAAAAAGAAATAAAAGGAATACAAATTGGAAAAGAAGAAGTAAAACTGTCACTGTTTGCGGATGACATGATACTATACATAGAGAATCCTAAAACTGCCACCAGAAAACTGCTAGAGCTAATTAATGAATATAGTAAAGTTGCAGGATACAAAATTAATGCACAGAAATCTCTTGCATTCCTATACACTAATGATGAAAAATCTGAAAGAGAAATTATGGAAACACTCCCATTTACCATTGCAACAAAAAGAATAAAATACCTAGGAATAAACCTACCTAGGGAGACAAAAGACCTGTATGCAGAAAACTATAAGACACTGATGAAAGAAATTAAAGATGATACCAACAGATGGAGAGATATACCATGTTCTTGGATTGGAAGAATCAACATTGTGAAAATGAGTATACTACCCAAAGCAATCTACAGATTCAATGCAATCCCTATCAAATTACCAATGGCATTTTTTACGGAGCTAGAACAAATCATCTTAAAATTTGTATGGAGACACAAAAGACCCCGAATAGCCAAAGCAGTCTTGAGGCAAAAAAATGGAGCTGGGGGAATCAGACTCCCTGACTTCAGACTATACTACAAAGCTACAGTAATCAAGACAATATGGTACTGGCACAAAAACAGAAACATAGATCAATGGAACAAGATAGAAAGCCCAGAGATTAACCCACGCACCTATGGTCAACTTATCTATGACAAAGGAGGCAAAGATATACAATGGAGAAAAGACAGTCTCTTCAGTAAGTGGTGCTGGGAAAACTGGACAGCTACATGTAAAAGAATGAAATTAGAATACTCCCTAACACCATACACAAAAATAAACTCAAAATGGATTAGAGACCTAAATATAAGACTGGACACTATAAAACTCTTAGAGGAAAACATAGGAAGAACACTCTTTGACATAAATCACAGCAAGATCTTTTTTGATCCACCTCCTAGAGTAATGGAAATAAAACAAAAATAAACAATGGGACCTAATGAAACTTAAAAGCTTTTGCACAGCAAAGGAAACCATAAACAAGACGAAAAGACAACCCTCAGAATGGGAGAAAATATTTGCAAACGAATCAACGGACAAAGGATTAATCTCCAAAATATATAAACAGCTCATTCAGCTCAATATTAAAGAAACAAACACCCCAATCCAAAAATGGGCAGAAGACCTAAATAGACACTTCTCCAAAGAAGACATACAGACGGCCACGAAGCACATGAAAAGCTGCTCAACATCACTAATTATTAGAGAAATGCAAATCAAAACTACAATGAGGTATCACCTCACTCCTGTTAGAATGGGCATCATCAGAAAATCTACAAACAACAAATGCTGGAGAGGGTGTGGAGAAAAGGGAACCCTCTTGCACTGTTGGTGGGAATGTAAATTGATACAGCCACTATGGAGAACAATATGGAGGTTCCTTAAAAAACTAAAAATAGAATTACCATATGACCCAGCAATCCCACTACTGGGCATATACCCAGAGAAAACCGTAATTCAAAAAGACACATGCACCCCAATGTTCATTGCAGCACTATTTACAATAGCCAGGTCATGGAAGCAACCTAAATGACCATCGACAGAAGAATGGATAAAGAAGATGTGGTACATATATACAATGGAATATTACTCAGCCATAAAAAGGAAAGAAATTGAGTCATTTGTGGAGAAGTGGATGGATCTAGAGACTGTCATACAGAGTGAAGTAAGTCAGAAAGAGAAAAACAAATATCGTATATTAATGCAGGTATGTGGAACCTAGAAAAATGGTACAGATGAGCCAGTTTGCAGGGCAGAAGTTGAGACACAGATGTAGAGAATGGACATATGGACACCAAGGGGGGAAAACTGCGGTGGGGTGGGGATGGTGGTGTGCTGAATTGGGCGATTGGGATTGACATGTATACACTGATGTGTATAAAATTGATGCCTAATAAGAACCTGCAGTATAAAAAAACAAACAAACAAAACAACTAATACTAAACTTTCATTGGGTTATTTGTGTGGAAATATGTTAATATAAATGTTTCAGACATTACATGAAATTTCTAAAAATCTTATATTTGTATTTGTATGGAAATATGTATGGAAATATGTTAATATAAATGTTTCAGACATTATATGAAATTTCTAAAAATCTTATATTTATATTTGTATGGAAATATGTATGGAAATATGTTAATATAAATGTTTCAGACATTACATGAAATTTCTAAAAATCTTATATGTTCTGGTATAATGTTATAAGTAATAATCCTAGTTATTACTTTAAAATGTATATCTCAGAAATAACTAATTTTCTTGTCAACTGCATTGTTATGAACTTTCATCAAATCTTTAACAGTGGTCATTTTTAAGTCTTTTGTCATTTACAGACAGTTCTCGGTGTACTCTGATGCTTTTGCAAATATGTTCCTATAAAAGGCTTTCATCTTCAAGAAATTCATGGAAAAGACTCTGACAAGTACAGGTTTCTGGTAACTGACTGTACTGCTGAACTGAATGAATAAGCATTTTCAGAACTCTAATGAAAAACTGATGAACTCATAAAAGTGCTAACAAAAGATCAAGATGAAAAAAAATTAATTACATGGGACTGAGTGAACTGATGAGGATGAGTATAATTTTTGTGACTTTCTGTCTGAATTTAAAAAAAAAAAATCCCACAAGGACTCAGAGGCAAAGAATATACAAATCAATTTTCACTGCAAAGTAAAGGAGCTGTTACAGTGGAGGATTACTGGACTGAATGTCAATATTATGACACAGTATGAGTGTGTTTCATGTTTGGTAATTGCAATAAGTGTTGCTTTTGTTGTGGTCATCCAAAAAAAAAAAAAATGAACTAACCATTTGATTAAGTTATAATATAATACTGTGTATTCATGTACATTTTCTCAAGTATGATTTTATATTAATGGACTAAATTAATCCAGTATGTATGTATATATATGTGCTAGTTTGGAGTAACATATTTACTTATGTGACCTTCTGTAATGATAATCCACTATGATCGAGCACAATTACATGTATTGGGAAAAGTATGCTATTGACATGAAAACTAATAAAATTAATCAATTATTGCCAAACAATAAATAAATAAATAAATAAATAAATAAATAAATAAATAAATGACAGTCACAACTAGTATGGAATTCAGAAGTACCACGAGGTGAGAATAACAATAAAGAAAAGAAATGAAGCAATTTTTAATACAAGTACATTTATATCAACTAATTAAATAAAACGTGCAGTGAAAATGGGCAACAAAAAATCCAGCAACCAGGAAAAGTTATGTCAAATTTCCTCATACTGAGTCCAAATATCGACTTCTATTTCTGTTTACAAATAAAATAATAACAAAGAGTTTGTGTATATATGTATTGAACATTTTATCACTCATTCTGTGCCTAACCAGATGAAAAAGTATTTCTAGGTTCTCTGGTCTAGCACAATATATGGAATATAGCAGACATTCTGTAAATGTTTCTTGAATGTGATCAATTTCCATTAATACTCCATGATTTTAATTTCTTTCCACATGTTGCAACCTGAGCTAAAATACCCAACTACAGGCATCCTCCATGGCAGTAACGGCAGTATAGGCTGGTAGATAAATAAAGATGCAGACCCTCAGTCAACCAGACTTAGTTGCTAACATTTATAAACTATGTGTAATTGCTCATACAATTACTTCACTTTTCTAAGTCTCAGAATCCTTAATTGTAAAATCAGATAATAAAAATAACTACCTCAAAGGGTGTTTCATTGATTAAATTAGCATTGTTTGTGTCAGTGCAAAATAAATATAAATTATTCCCTGGAGCAGCCATATGTAGTTATGAAATTTCTATTTACTGAAGAAAAATTTAATGTTTTAATCATATATATGCTGCAGTATTACGCTGATGATTTTCAGATCAGAAAACTAGAAATCCAAGCTATGTCACTACCTTGTAATATAAGATAAAGATAATTAAGGAGATAGCATGTATTCTTGGTAATGATAGAGAAAGATCATTCAGAAGTAAATGCTACAAGTAATTCTTAGTAAAACTGCAATGTGTATTTATTGACATACACAACACTCACATATACATGTGCATGCATATACACACATACCAAAACATATGTCCAGTAATATTTTTATGTATAGGAATAACAAATTATTAACATCTGTATTGAGAAGTAATTGACATACAATAAGCGGTACATACCTATGTTTACAATTTGATGTTTTGTAGCACATATATACCTGTGTTATCAGAATAACAAACATATGGACACCAAGAGGGGAAACGGGAGGGGTGGAATGAATTGGGAGATGGGGATTGACATATATACACTATTGATACTATGTATAAAATAGATAACTAATGAGAACCTACTGTATAGCACAGGGGACTCTATTTAATGTTCTGTGGTGATCTAAATGGGAAGGGAATCTGAAAAAGTGGGGATATATGTATACTTATAGCTGATTCACTTTGCTGTACAGTAGAAACAAACAACATTGTAAATCAACTATACTCCGGTAAAAAATTTTTAAAAAGAACATATGCATCATCCCCAAAAGTTTCTTTATGCCCCTTTTTAATTCCTCCCTCCATTACTTTTTTTTTAAATGTCTGTAGAGTCTATAGCTATGTCTCTTCCTCCATTTCTAATTTTTAAAATTTGTGGATTTAAAAAAAATTCCCTCCAAATTAGTTTGACTGGAGATTTATCAGTTTTATTGATCTTTTCTAGGAATCAACTTTTGATGTCATGGATTTTTTTTTTTTCCTATTGAATTGTGTTTTCGATTTCTTTGATTTCTTTGTAGTTAAAATACCTTTATTTAGTAGTTTCCTAAGGTGAAATTTTAAATCAGCCATCTTAAGATGATCCTTTTATAATTTAAGCTTTAAATGCTATAGATTTCCTTCTAAATACTTCTTTAGCTATGTTTCACAAATTTTGAAATGTTTTGTTTTGGGGAGATCAAATTTAGTCTTCATCTTAGGCTAATTCATCCCCACTTCTTCATGTGGCCTTCTGTTGTGTAAAGTCAGTGATGTTTCTCCACTCTGGCTTGGGAGGAACATAAATGATTACCTGCTCTGTGTTTGCTCTGGGAATTGTTTTCCATACAGCAATCCTATTAAGTATTTCCCCATAAGTTATTCTTACTCAACAGTGTTGGGTTTTACAACACTGTACAGACTTCTATCCAGGCAAAGATTCAACGAAACCTATGCAGATTTCTGGACCTCTTTCTTTGCCTAGCCTATACATGGTGAATGAATAAAACGGGTAATAACTTTAATGGCTCACTCGAGACATTTGGTTGCTTATTAGCATAGCATTAAAGCTTATAGAGAAAAATAATATTTTGAACTAATTCGCCTCATGGTACCATGGAATATGGTACTTATTTCTAGAGGAGCGAAAATATCTTTTCCACTTTACCATAGCACACAGATTGAACTTAAAAAAGAATAGCAGTAAGATGAAAGAATCATTGTTACTCTAAAATAGTTAACTTCACCCCATTATGTTAAATATCTATAAAGAGTGCTAATCAGCACAGTACTAGGTGTTGAAATACAGCATCAAATTATTATAAAAACCTCTAATATAGACCAAACTTTATGTCCTTATCTTAAGAATTTGAGACATACATTATTTTCAACAAGTATTCAAACCTCACAAATATACATTATAGCCTAAAATGATTTCACTTTCCAAACTAGGAAGAATAGGCCACCTATCTATAGCGTTGAGGATAAGAAAATATATCTTTTTGTAAATAATTTTTAAAGAATTTTTTAGATGTGGAGTGATTGAATATGCATGTAAACTATAAAGTAAAAACATGCTTTGAACTTATTGATTTGAGTATCTCTCAACTGGCTAAAAAACACATTTTTCAAAATTGTACAAATTCTTCTATCCTGCTATGTATAGTATTTATGATAACACATAGGTTGTTACCATTCATATATCTTAAGAAATATTAATGCAATAAAATACATATAACTCAAACTTTGCTCTTCATAATTTGATATTTAATTTAATAAAATGTTACAGATTATACTGATTTTGATCATGATGAGTATTGTAATCATAAAATGCAAAAGTTCTCATTGGAATTACATATGAAGATTTCTGGGTAAATCTTGTATACTCGAGAGACCTTGACAACTAATCGTTACTTTAGCCACTGTAGGTTTCAACTTTGGGAATAGTTGAAGTTCTATTAAAAATGTCCTCAGATGAGAACAAGCATGTCTTAAACAACTAAGCAAACCATTACTTTTCCCCTTCAAAAGTGTCTGGTACTGCTGATATCATCAGATCTGTAGGGTTTCATTCTTATGTACATTTGAGCTTGCCCCTCACTCCCCAAAGTGTCTACGTTTCTCCACTTTTCAGTGGACTGTCTCTTCTAGACTTAAATGCTGGATAAAACAAGAGCTCAGTGTGACTCTAAACATATGCATAAATCACTGCCCAGAGTATCTCACTTTGTGATAGTTATCCATGGTCTCAGTCTCTTAAGAGTGAAGGAATTCTCCAGTTCTTATATGGCAGAAAATGTAAATATTACATAACAGAAAGTCTTAATTGACCTTAAAATTTATGACTAGCTTAATGCATTTTTCCTTCCCTTTATATCCCAGCTCTCTGTTCTCTCAAGGCAAAGCAAGCTGTACCATATAAGACTACGTGATTAAGTCCAGATAGACCAAGATTCAAATCTCAGTGCATACAGTCAGTATTTGTATAATATTTGGCAAGTTTTATAAACTAAATCTTCATTTTGTTATTGATAATCTTAGTCTTATAAGATTATGACAATTAAAAATAAGTCATACATACCTGGGATAAAATAGAAGCTCAACACAAGAATATATTATTAAAATAAGTTTTAAGTAAACTAGATGGTTTTAGAGTTAGTCAAGTCCAAGCAGAATGAGCATTAGAATAGACAGCTTTCCTGGAAAAGTTAAGATCTCTAATCCTAAGGGATTTTGCCATGGGGTAGTCAGTACCATGGATAACTCCTTGTGAGAAAATGGTTTTCGACACTCCATTTTTATCTGAGCTTTCATCTTTGAGGCTCCAGGGTTATTCCTTGCTGCTATCATTTCTTTGAGAATGGGCTCTCTCTTATTTTTAGATTGTTCCTATGGATTTGGGGAATTATATTTCTCCATAGAGGTTTTGGTCTTCATTAAATTTGTCTTCTTTAGTATTTTTTCTTCGATAGATTGACAAGATTCTCCAAGGTGCAGAACCCTCTTATACTGAGAAAACTCATCCATGATGTCCCCATCTTTCCTAGAGGAAATAATACTCATGCCAGGGTATAATCCTGATTCCTTCTACCACAAAATACTTCAAGTGGTTGGGACAGCACAAAGTCAAAATACTTTCAGTGTACAATAGCACCACTGATTTTAGTCAGGATTGTTCCCTCTTCAGTGCGTTCTTCTTCACCATTTCTCACATCTGCTCTATTCCTGGACTCTACACTTTCTAATAGACAGTTCCTGTTTCTGTGTTATTCCCTAAATAAACATCCCTGTCACAACTCTAAAATATTTTATCTTTTATCACAGTTTTAAGAAACATAGAATTTTTTCTTGAAAGGAAATAACCACTTTTATATTTTTGTTATCAATTGCTTAGAGAATGTTTCTTGCAATATATCTCATTCCCACAAAATGAATCATTTAAGCGACCCATGTTTTATTTTTTAGTTTTGGAGCATATTTAAGGGGAAAAAACACCTAATAGAATTTCATAGATTGAGAAAATTTTTATTCACTATAATTTGCCACACGATGAGACTGATAAATAATTTGTAATGTTAGAACTAGGAGAGAAAGTGTTATTTTTAAGAGGTCACTCCCAGAATTTTTCTCAAGGAGGAAATTTGTCTTTTTTGGACATATTTTAATGGGCTTATTTGGTGTGAACTTGAGGCCCTCTGAGTATATCTTGAAAGACTCAGGTGAAACCAAAAAAGGTAGCTAAAAATATATACTTTTCTGGCTGATATAAACATATTATGAATATGATTTTGGGTGAGTGGTTATGGTTTATCAAGCTCGGGATAATAGAAGATGAACCAAAAGTGTGTGGTATCAGGATTCTATATGAAGGAATGAGTGCTGTAAATCTTCTGAGGAAAGGAATCACAAAGGAATTTTTAAGAGTGTGAATTAATGATATTAGTAATATTAATATGCTACATATCTAGTAATGTTATTTCTGTTATGTCAAAAAAATCAGTAGATAGTTACCTTACACTAAGTCTTATGCTACTACTCCTTATAAAAGGCAAAATATTGAGATCTAATAGAATGAAGAAATGTGGAAAAATAGAATAGGCACACGTTCAAAGAAATCATCAAGACTGAGTGTAGGGATCTGAGGTGCTCTGCAGAAACAGAAACTCCCTGCCAATCTAAAAATAGATAAATAAATCAGATATTGGAAGAAACACTACATTTTTCACTTAAGACATTTCAGTCAAATTTAATCAAAATTTCTAAAGACAGAATTTCTTGGTTGAAAAACAATAAGCAATTAAGAGTACCTTGGTCTTATATGTTGTCTAATAGTTTTAATGTATAATTTGTCCTCACGCACTATATTTATTAATTTATTTTAAGCAACGTGTTTAAACGTAACCATGCAAATGTGTTATTGGAGCATGCTGAGGACACTTTAATAATACGGATCTTAGAGAAAAAGTTTACATTCTTGGAGTCAAATGAACATACAATTACTGCATTTACAGACTTAGTTGTCTTTGATTTTAAGAAGTAAATGTAAGTGACTTTGCTAATAATAGTGACATCTAAACTCTGTATCCATAAAGACTGTCATTCATTTTATAAACACAATTATTAACATGGAGTGTCTTTGTTTTTCAACCACCTTTCAAACTCCATACCTCTACATCTCAGCCTTCTCCTAATATTCACATTTTTATTTGCAGTTTTAAATTCAACACTGCTAAAGTTGAAATCATGTCTTCCCTTGGTTCCCATAAGCTTGCACCTCTTTTCAATTTTCTAATTATGCTAACAACTTCACCATCTACTCATTTACTAAACAATAAGACATGTAAATAGTGCTGCAATGAACATTGGGGTGCATGTGTCTTTTTGAATTATGGTTTTCTCAGGGTACATGCCTAGGAGTGGGATTGCTGGGTCATATGGTAGTTCTATTTTCAGTTTTTTAAGGAACCTCCACAGTGGCTACATCAATTTACATTTCCACCAACAGTGCAAGAGGGTTCATTTTTCTCCACACCCTCTCCAGCATTTATTGTTTGTAGATTTTTTGATTATGGCCATTCTGACCGGTGTGAGGTGATACCTCATTGTAGTTTTGATTTGCATTTCTCTAATAATTAGTAATACTGAGCATCTTTTCATGTGCCAACCTAAATGTCCATCGACAGATGAATGGATAAAGAAGTTGTGGTACATATATACAATGGAATATTACTCAGCCATTAAAAAGAACGAAATTGGGTCATTTGTAGAGATGTGAATGGACCTAGAGGCTGTCATACGGAGTGAAGTAAGTCGGAAAGAGAAAAACAAATATCATATGTTAATGCATATATGTGGAATCTAGAAAAATGGTACAGATGAACGTATTTGCAAAGCAGAAATAGAGACACAGATGTAGAGAACAAATGTATGGACACCAAGGGGGGAAAATGGGGTGCTGGGGTGGTGGTGGTGGGATAAATTGGGAGATTGGGATTGACATATATACACTACTATGTATAAAACAGATAACTAATGAGAATGTGCTGTATAGCACAAGGAACTCTACTCAATGCTCTCTGGTGACCTAAATGGGAAGAAAATCTAAAAAAGAGGGGATACATGTATACATATAGCTGATTCACTTCACTGTACAGCAGAAACTAACACAACATTGTAAAGCAACTATACCCCAATTAAAAAATAAAATAGAAAGAAACCTCAAATCAAAAAAAACAAAACAAAAAACCAATAAGACATGACCTCACCCTCTCAATTCCTCTAGGTATCTCTTTGTCATCTCCATATCTGGTGATTATCAACTCCTAAAGCATCTTTTTCTCCTCTCCTCTGTTACTACCTCAGTTCACATTTCCTAACTTTATCTCACCTCCAGTCTCTTTCCCTCCAGTTTATCCTCTTCATGATCATACTAGAACACAAACCTGATTATGTTACTCTCCTCAAAGGAAAAGCTTGCCTTTCTCTATAACTCTGTAAGATTATATCTTTGATAATATTTACCAGCCTATCATTTTAACCTCATCATGTAATACTTCTCTAAATGTTCTAAGCACAACATATTTATTCTTACTTTCATACTATATCCTGTCATTCTTTTCTCCCTCTACTGTGTAATTACTCTTAATTAACAAGTTAAAATGTCACTACCCCTCTAAGACAAGGTGTGTATTTCACTAGCAAATAAAAAATAGCTGCTACTTATTAATATATTAACTTAGAATCTATTATACAAATCTTCCAAATGACAGTTGACTTTCTTAGATTTAGTTATGTTTCCCACCAATTCATAGCATACTGAAGAGGGAGATGACCAGGCAGTAAAATTCCACAGATGTCATAGGATATCACCTTACTGCAACAAGGGCTTGAACATTTATGTCAGGTAGTTGGTATCCTTTAATGTCTGTGAACAAAAGTTGTTGATACAGCAATTTGAGTGGAAAGTTAATGACTTACCTCTGGAAATGCATATTTAAGAGAAGGGATTATAAAAGCTTTGCAGGGTCAGCAGAGCACTGTAGGCTAAGGATATGCTTGAAGAAGATTGAGGTCATGTAGCCGATTGCACTGGGGAATAATTGCATTTGGCTAAAAACCTACCTTCAAGAGGCTCAGAGAAATAGCAGAAGCCATCCTACATGAAAATTCAAGCAATAAAAGGAAATCTTTATTTGCCTCACAAAGACTGAGAGGCCAGAGAGGAATTAACTCTCTATCAAGAAAGTAAAAAAGCCAACCGACTAAACATAGCTGCAGAGAAACCAGATACACAATTGGGACACCCATGAAAAGGGAGACCTAAGCCACTAAAGGAAGAAGACCATGAGCTTAAATCAGAAAAAATTGAGATATTCCTGCCAAGAGATATTTACAAAAAGAAGAAGAAGAAGAAAGAAAAAATTTTTCTAGATAGCTGAGATATATAGAGAGAATGTTTTTCTGAGTTCTATGGGGAGCCAAGCTTTGAACAGATGGGGTGCAGTGGGGAAGATCATAGCCCAGCAAAAGATTAGAATAAGAAGAAGGCTTATACCTAAATTAGCCCAACCCCATGATTTGGAGATGAGAAAACTTAGGCCCAGAGAGGGGAAAATCTTGCTCTTGCTCTGACTCACACTGCAGTGCTTGACTACAGTGAGGATTGGTACCTAAACTCCTTAACACCTAAATAATGCACTGTATTTCTGGAATAATTTCCTCCATGACCATATGAGTGGAACTCTTCTGGAATATTATTGTTATTTTGATCTCTTAAGATATAGCTATCTTGATGAGGTATACAAAGTTAGAGACATCAGTCACAAAATTGTAAGGGGGATAAAATTGCCCTCTTTCTTGACCTTTACTAATGGATCTAGATGTCTGAGGATACTCCTTAGAGGTGAAATTTATGATTAGTATTTATCCTACAAGTAAGGAAATAAAGAACTGGAAAGTCAGTACTCTGGAAAGTTTTCTCTCTCTCTCTCTCTCTTTTTTTTTTTTTTTGTTATATCCTAAGTCAACAAAGAAAAATCTGTATGCCTCAAAAAACAAGTTATATCTGCATGTCAGAAGATGCATGTATTATTGTCTATTTCTTCTTTTCTCCCTTAAGCCTTTAGCAAAATCTTTTTCCTTTTTAATCAATGTTTTCTTGGTCATGTTATGGATAAGTAAAAAAAGTTTAGGGCCATAATTGGGCACAGTCTTAAAAGGGAAACTATATTACTCCTATCTTATGCAGTATCAGAGAATAAAAAAGAGATAATTAATATACAAATCTTTATAATCTGAAAGGGTTAATGCATTATTCCATCACTAATTAGATACATTAGTTTAAGTCTCTGTCCTTCCTGTTAACATTTTTCATTTTTGATATCATTTTTATAAATGATTCAAAGGAGTGTATGGAAGAGATTTTTATTAATATAGAAACTGACACCAATCATGGAGGAATAAAATTTACACTGGTTATAGAGTGAGTTAATATCTAAGATGATTTTGTCAGGTTGAAACAAAAGGACCAAGTGTTTAACAAGATGAAACTGAAAAAAGAAAAAGAATATAAAATACTACATGTAGATTTATAAAAAGCATTCAAGGAAGTGAAGTTTCAAAGAAACTGTAAGTTATTTCTGAAAGCTTTTAAAATTTTGAAGCAGAACTTATTTTTTAAATCCATCTTTTAAGTGTTGGTTTCTATTTTAATTGCCTTACAGTTAAAAACGTGTTTTGTGAAGAATCATTTCTTTAAAATTATAGTCAGTTTTGTATAAAAATATGTTGAGCTTAAGGATTTCTTTCTTTAACTGCTTGGTTTATTGGTGTCTGATAAAATTTTCACTTTATTGATTTCTTAATTATGTTATGTACGTAAAATTTTATGATTTTTACACCTTCTATGTAAATTTTATTTTGATTATTATGCCATATACTTTTTAATCTGTGTTAACATTTTGCCTTAATTTTAATTTTGCCTATTATTTTATTGGCAAATAGCATTCTTCTGAACAGTTTTTGTTCAATATATCCTTTGCCATTTTTTTGTTAGGAACATTTCAATGTGGTTTTATTTGTGTTGTGATTTTTTTAAAGCAGGTAATAGCTAGATAAGTTTTTTCCTATTAAAAAGTCTTTTTATACTTTAGTAGGTGTATATAATCCATTTACATTTATTGTGATGATATTGTTTAACTTTTCCCACCATTTTATTGTTCATTTTGGGTTTACCCTTCTTTTTTTCCTTCTCTGCCACTATTAGTACTGTTTTCTACAACCCATAATCTTCTTTTATCCATATATTACCAGGAATTTATAATACATAATATATGTAAGTTATAATATATATATTTTTTAGAATATAATTTTAATATATATTCTTGACATATTTATCTAATAAAGTCAACTGTTATTCAGTATTTTTGTCTTCCTCCCAAAGTGGCAGTAAAACTTGCTATGCTTTAACTCTCCATTATAACTATCATCCCAATTAACACATCTTAATATTTCAGAGTTTTTATTTTACCTTTTTAAATTCAGAAAATAGTTATTATTTTTACAGTCAGTAAAATCTGACTGTAAATCAAATTTACAGTTAAGCAAATTTACTGACATCATTTGTCAAGCTCTATGCTTCTGTTCTTACATCCTGTGCGTTCTCTCTGGGTTCACTCATCTTCTTAATTAAGTGCAATTTCCAAGAGTTATTTGAGTGACTTAGGGTGCTAAATTCTTTCTGTTATATGATCTTGGAAAATATTGATATAGTCCTTACTCTCAAATAATAATTAAGCTGGTTATAAAAACATAAGATAAATATCTTTTACCTTTTAACTTCTATATAAGTTTAGGAAAGTCTCTTAACTTCTCAGGGCCTCAATTTCCTCATTTGTAAAATGGGAATAATAATAGTAACCATATCAAAAGATATACAGATTAATTAGAACACAGACTAAATCCAAAGAAATAGTTAACTGATTATTTAAAGCAAATACATCATTTTCTTCTAGAAATTACTGTTGCTAATGATACCCATTTGTTCGCAGTTATCTCTTATTTTTTTCCTTTCCATTCAGCTTCAAGATTGTTTCTTTTGTTTCGACTTTATATAATTTTACTATAGTGTTCCTTGGTATGGACTTACTTTTACCTTAAAAAATGCAGCTTGGTACTTGAAATGAACTTTTTTTTTTTTAACACCTTTTTTGGAGTATAATTGCTTTACAATGGTGTGTTAGTTTCTGCTTTATAACAAAGTGAATCAGTTATACATATACATATGTCCCCATATCTCTTCCCTCTTGCATCTCCCTCCCTCCCACCCTCCCTATCCCACCCCTCTAGGTGGTCACAAAGCACCAAGCTGATCTCCCTGTGCTATGCAGCTGCTTCCCACTAGCTATCTATTTTACGTTTGGTAGTGTATATATGTCCATGCCACTCTCTCACTTTGTCACAGCTTACCCTTCCCCCTCCCTGTATCCTCAAGTCCATTCTCTAGTAGGTCTGCGTCTTTATTCTCGTCTTGCCCCTAGGTTCTTCATGACCATTTTTTTTTTTTTTTTTTTTAGATTCCATATATATGTGTTAGCCTATGGTATTTGTTTTTCTCTTTCTGACTTATTTCACTCTGTATGACAGACTCTAGGTCCATCCACCTCACTACAAATAACTCAATTTCATTTCTTTTTATGGCTGAGTCATATTCCATTGCACATATGTGCCACATCTTCTTTATCCATTCATCTGTTGACGGACACTTAGGTTGCTTCCATGTCCTGACTATTGTATATAGAGCTGCAATTGAAATGAACTTTTAAACTAGAAATTCATGTCTCCCTTTAAGTGTAGAAAACTCTCAATAATTCTTTCTTTTTTTTTTTTTTAATAAATTCTGGTTATTATTGCCTTTATTATTGTCACTTTTACTCTTTTTTTTAATTTTTTTTTTAAAGGTGTAGGCTTATTTATTTATTTATTTTTGGTTGTGTTGGGTCTTCGTTCCTGCGTGAGGGCTTTCTCTAGTTGCGGCAAGTGGGGGCCACTCTTCATCGCAGTGCACAGGCCTCTCACTATTGCGGCCTCTCTTGTTGCGGAGCACAGGTGCGCAGGCTCAGTAATTGTGGCTCATGGGCCTAGTTGCTCCGCAGCATGTGGGATCTTCCCAAACCAGGGCTTGAACCCATGCCCCCTGCATTGGCAGGCAGATTCTCAACCACTGTGCCACCAGGGAAGCCCAATAATTATTTCTTCAAATATATGCTGTCATTATTTCTGCCATTCATTATTTCCAAATATCCTGTTAGACAAATTTTGGTGTTTCTCAGTCTATCCTTCATGTCTCTTAAATGTTCTTTTGTGATTTAAAAAAAATTTTCCTTTGCTTTTTTAAAAATCTCTTTATATTTTTTCTTTAAAAAGCCTTAATACTAAGGTATACCTTCCAGTTCACTCATTTCTTGTTACTGTGTTAACTCTAAATTTTATCCTTTTTATTTTTTATTTAAATAAATAATTTTATTTTCAAATATTTTAAATTAATTCATATTCTATTAATCTTTTCTAGTCTAATTTCTATCTGTATTTTTTTTTCAAATTTTTGTATTTTTTATGGAAGTCATGTCTTACTTTTATTTCACTGGCCACAATAAAATGCTTATTTTATACTTTTTAAAAATGTTTGTGTGAAATTAATTTTCGCTGCAGTAAATTCATGTTCTACTTATCTTTTTTGGTATTATATTTCTAAGTGTATTTTAACATTTTTGTTTGTAAATTCATTTTAGGTGGAGGCTATTTGCCTTTGTTTTTATTTATAATTTTTTCTCTCTCTTTCCCTCTGTGCTTATTCCAAATGGCCAGGTGATTCTGCAGTTGTTTCCACAGTTCTTCCAGTCCCCCTTTCCATAACCAGACCTTATAATTCCAGTTTTCTACTGCCTTGTGGGTTATTGGGAAGGTTGCAGATTCAAGCACAGAGACATCAAGCAAGTTTTTTTTAGATTCTGATGGAAGGGGTCTCTCCATATTTCCTTTTGCCTGTCTAGCTTGTGTGTGTGTGTCTGTGTATGTTTTAGCTCATTTCTCATATAAAAAATAGATTTGTTTTTCCTCACCTGCCATCATAGTTGAGGTTGGCAGGAGAAGTCCAAACTCAGTCCCTAATTTCAAGACCCTAGCCTAACTTCAGCCCTGTTTTACGTAGAATGTTTTCAGTCACCTTTGGTCCATATAGCCATACTCTACGTATCTCTTCCTGCTTCTAGTTATAGAGTCATTTCTTCCTTGACAGCTGCTTAACATTTTCCAGGTCTTTTATCTTAGGCATGAATTTTTTTTTTTTACTCCACTTGGGTCATTTTTGGTTTTGTTTTTTGTTGTTGGTTTTTTGTTTGTTTGTCTGTTTTTAATTTTATCTAGCATTGCTATGTTTGGAGCAAATGAGGTTTCAGGGCATAAACTTTATTCATGGGGTAACCTCCAAAAGTCAAGATACAAGGGCATAGCACAAATAATAAACTCAATGATTAAAATCATAGATATCTTGGTAGGCACAAGGGAAAAAATGTAGTGGTAAAGTATGACTTTTGTCATTTCACTGGAAGGTTTCCACATACATATATATATATGTGTGTAGTGTTATGTCTTCCCTAAAGAATATGGAAATGAGAATTGTTTACTCCACCATAATAGTCAGCAACAGTAATATTTATCAAGACCTTACTATGTACCAGGCAGTGTTCTAAGTGTCTAAAATGAATTAATGCACTTAATCCTCACAACAATATTAGGTACAGATCTCATCATTAGCCTTCTTTTAAGGGTGAAAAAAATGAGGCACACAATGGTTAAGTACCTTGCAAATGTCACGTAGTTAGTAAATGATAGAGCTGATATTTGAGCATGTGTAAGCTAGGGTCTATATTCTCAATTAGTGTTCTGTGCTGCCTTTCAGTGACTGTGATGGACAAGTGGACACATTGTAAGGTCACCCACAGTGATTCACAAACTTGTCCTCTTGAGTGAAAGCAAGACTTATGACTTGCTTCTAACCAATAGAATATGGCAAAGATGATGGAATGTCACTCCTATGATGATGTTGCATTACATAAGACACTGTCTTAGTGGACTGGAGCAGTAGACTCCTCTGTTGACTTCAAATAAGCAAGCTGATATGATGTGAGCCATCTATGGAGCAGGACCACATAGAAGGGAACTGTAGATAACCTCTAGGAGATTACAGCCTCAGTCCTACAACTAAAAGGAACTTAATTCTGCCAATAATTATTTTATCTTGGAAAAGACAATGAGCCTCAGAGGTGTCCAGTAGACACCTTGATTGCAGCCTGTTAGACCCTGAGCAAAGAACCAAGTTAGCCTGTGCTCAGACTTCTGACCCAAAGAAACTGAAATAATAAATGTGTATTGTTTAAGCCACTATTTGTTGTAATTTCTTATGCAGCAATAGAAAACCAATACAGCAATGTGGATATGATGACGTTTTCCTTTTCTAGAGCTATATTTGTCCTCTATTTTTCCCATGACTATATAAGTTATTGTTATTGCTTTTGTTATTCTTTGTTGTTATTGTTATGTTATCATCATCATAATGATGTTGAAAACAGTAGGTGTTACACAGCGCTGTAACAGAGCTGAAAAACACTAAGTCTCTGTTCTTTCTCACAGGGCAATGTTATTCAATGTAAAAATTCTTAGGAAATGAGCTTAAAAGGAAAGTAAAATAGAAATAAGCACACTTTATGGTACTAAAACTTTTCAATTCAAGTTTATTTTAAAGCCACCTCAGAGGAAAAACGTATGCTTTGAAAATAAGATCTGCTAAAGTGCCCCAAATACTTGCACAAATAAGAACACCCACAGAGAACTAAAACCCATATTATACACAGAAAGGGTCATCTGCCAACATCAGCAAATTAATGACTTGTATAAGGAATTTCTTAGTGAGAGTGGATGTAAGGGTGGGAGCATGTCATCTCTTTAGTTAATGATGTTGCAGCAGTGAGCATATTCAAATGCCTTGGCTCTGAAGATAGTGCCACTTAATGAGCATAATCATAGCATACGACATATTGCCTCAACTCAGAAATGTGTATGCAACACACAACTCCAAGCTCTCAACAGCTTTAAAGAGCCCTCACAAACTACAAATGGTCACCTCCTCTCTGATCCTCGCAGACACATATAAAGCAGTGCTGGGGTTAGGTGTGTGCATGCAGGCATATTTTATCACCATTTTCCCCAAAGCATTTTATTTGTATAAACTCCTTGTGTTACACCCATTTCCATTAACTTTGTATCTCAGTCTTAGCCCAAAGGTGGCAGTTTAAAAAACAAACCCCCTTATATAATGTATGGATATGTCTATACAACTTGTAATGTTTAATTAAAATAAATTGTTATCAACAGACATCATCTTTCTGCAACCATGTATGAGGAGCTTTATCTGTTGAAAATTAACTGTAGATTGACTTGACTTTTAAAGGCAGTATGTGAGTTTCTCATTAGCCTTATTATCATTTCTGAATCATAAATATGTAAATGATGAGTTTCACACGGGAGATTTAATTCTGCACTCTTATTTCTGATTAGCTGGAAATACACTCTGGCTCTGTCAGATAATTGGTAACACTGCACACCAATAAGGCATTTCCCTACGCTTCATCAGAAGCAGTTGAAATTAAAGAAGGCAGGGCTGTTACGTTTTTGACAGTTTTGTAACACCAACTTGTTAAAGTTTTAACTCAGCCATTAATATAGTCCATGAATTATTAATACAATTTTTATGTCAAGGTTTTTTTTAAAGTTGAGATCTAAGACTAAAGTAAAATGCTCTGGAAAAGAGAATGCTTTCATTTTTTCATTATATTTTTAAAAACATTCTACATTAAACAATAAACACCAACTCAATTTGAGTCAAGGGGGAAAAAACATTGACCCCTTGCTGTGAACCATCTACTCCCTACCTCTTTGTGCCAAAACATTTGTAAAAAGTGTTTGGCACTAGATGAACTTTTACTACTTTAATATATGATGTTTTGTATTGAACATAGGCAACTTAGAGTTTTTTAAAAATAGGAATTGCACAAGAGAAAAACCTTTTATCAATTTTTCACAAGTTACCTAATCATTCTAGAAAAAAAGCGTTTCATTTTGCTTCAACCTAGAGAACCTAAGCAATTTTCATTCATAAGGAATCCATTTTTTTCCTGACAGGGTGATGCTTTTACCCCCCCAACAAGATAATGAACTCCTATGGGTAAGAAGTAACTCTCTTTATCTGTACTAAGTGCATTGAATATGTTTACTAAATAGAGAAATAAGTTGTCACTTAAAGAAAAATATATTTCAAAGTATGCAAGTCATAATCTTTAGTGGAAATTTATATGAACTTTATAAATGTCTAACAACTGGCCATACTTAAACTTAGTGGACAAATTAGTTAAAGGGACTTAATCTTTGGGTGGCTATTATCGTATTATTTCTGTTTCAAAAATTAATATCAATATATTCATGAAGATTTGTGCTATATATGATCATAAGAACTTTCAAAACAATTCTGTTTTCTTTAAAGTTTTCCTACGGAACGCATTCCTTATTATCATCTTTACTTCATAATGGATAAAATCAAGGTGTAGATTGACTAAGTAAGAATTTCAGTAGGTAAACTAGAAGGGCACCCCAAATGCCCTCCTTCCAATGGGCAGCATTCATGTTATTGATATTGCGTTCATTCAACCTCATTCCTCCTAGCAGCTTTTCTTGATTTTCACCACTTTCTTTCAGAGCTGATCACTACACAGCAACTCTTCAGAGTAAGATCAGTTTCCTATTTTGAGTCCAAAGCAAAGAGTATTCCAATGCCAATTAAAACACTAATATTTAAAAATCAATACATATTTTCCTAGTGTAGGTTCATTTTCTTTTCAATAAAACTCATATATTTTTAAGAAGAATATGTTTAGAGTTGAATGAATAACATCTGTAGTATAGGTAAAAGATCACACAGTCATTTCCGTAGGCCTTCATTCTGGCCTCTCTAAATCTAATTAATTCACAGCTGATCTTTCAGCATAAGTAAATTTTCCCTTAAAAAGATAAGTGAGCTATTACATGGAAAACAAGATTTGGTGTGAAATTTAATTCCAATTGTCAGCACACATGATTGAATGTAGTACGTTGTGCTTAATCAATCTTGTACTCATGTGCATCCACACATTTGTTGATTCTACAGTAAGTTATGAAACAAAACAAAACCAACAGACAATGTGCTGAATATTACAAAATTGAGAAACAGCTAAATATGTAAAATCCTATATCCAAGACATGTAAATCAATCCTATGAGGACTAAATAGAAAGCAAGACATAGTAAAATTTCCACTGAGATTGGAGTGTGGATGTTAGATATGAAGGAATTGTTCTATGACTATGAAAATATGATACTAGATATTCTTGGTAATTAGAAATGAATGCTCACTGCTGATCTGAGACCTGAGCTCAGGTGCACTTATCTTCACACAGGAACCAGCCATATAACATAGAGTGAAATGAGAAATGAGCTATCAATTCCCAACTTAATTATCAGCCATCATGAGCTGAAGAGTAAGGCAGCAAAACACCACAATTAACCACGTGGACTGTGGACCCAAATAGGCCTAAATTCAAATTCTGGTTTCATCATTACCTGGGCACAATATCTTTGAACTTCAGTGTCCTTATTAATAAGACAGGGAAATGAGATCTTCTTCATATGTTCTTAATAGGATTAAGTGAGATAATGTAAGGCTTGTTACATAATAAGCATACTCATTGCTTATCATGAGACTTTTTTCTTTAATTTCTTTTTCCTGATTATCAAAGAAATACTTGTAAAAATTCAAACACAGAATATCTCTCTCCATATATATACATATTTATATATATATAATTTCAATATATATAGTTCATTCATATTGAAATTAGCCTAAAATCTTACCCTTTGAAGAAAAGCAATATTGACAGTATAATTTTCCAGATTTTTTTTCACACTGACTAGTTTAAATAATTCACTTTTGGAAGGCATTGCTCTGAAAGCTAGAAAATTTTAAGAAATTATCAATTTTAGGATTTTAAGGGATCCAAAAAATAGCACTATTCTTCCCATCGTAAGGCCTGACTCAATTAAGTAATAAACCACAAGAACAAATCAGACAGAATATATTTATCAGCTTTATTGGTGCTAAAGTTGGTATTGCCTAAACAATAACACTTGTTTATTCTATTTGGTACCATCGCTCATTCTCAAAAGTCTCTGAGTACAGACAACAACATATATGGTCACCCCCATAAATTTTATATTGAAGAATGTTGACTAGATATGGGACAATATTTGACTTCCTAATAAGAAACCCCATAATTAAACAGACATGTCTATACAGTCACAGGCAGCAATGTATCACCACAGGCCTTCCCAAGTAGCATGGCTTATTCTGACAAATGCCGTCAAGGAGGAGCAGAGCAGAATGCTTCCTGCTGTCCTCCTGGCTCTTTAGAGAAATGGGGCAGAAAGGCTGTGTGATGCATCCCTGACATGTTTCCCTAACCTACCAATCTGGTAACCCATTCACCATTTATAGGTAGGAGGAATAGCCCGGGCACCAACCCAAGAGGGTTTTACTGTTGCGTGGTAATCAGTGTAGAAACACAAGTTGTCAAAAAAAGAAGTGACTGCCTCCTGAAAAAATGAATCTGGCTTTCTGTCATAGAGAGGTCACTCAGTGAAAGCCTGAAGGAGCCTAATATAAATACAGTTAGATAGATGGAAAGAAAGGATAAACGGCAGTTACCTCCTTTACCTCGTGACACTTGAGGATTTGTCCTTTGATTGAATACTCCCTTTAATGATAATTCAAGGAACTTTTTGGAATGTACTAAGATCCCAGAAAAATGAGAAGCTGTCCAAAGTAGCATGCACAGGATCTCCAAACACCTGAAACTTGTTGCCCAGATTGTTTATTGAGTAATGATATTTATGAAATGTGGTTGTACTAGTAAATGGAAGTTAATCATGTATTCCTCAAGAGACTACATAACTATAAGGCACAAAAGCTGAAGGCACCACAGGTCTGTTAGCATCCCTGAAATGAGGTGACTGATACCCAAACAGTCTAGAATTTGTATCCATGTGGATCCCAAATGCAAAGTGGCTGAAGTGGATGGGACATTCAAAAGTCTCGTGGAAGGGAATTTAGATCTCAACTCCACTATGCCGTTGTCTCTTGTTTTGTTTTTCTACTGCTGTGTATCAAAACTTAGTGGTTTAAATCAGCACCATTTATTTGCTATCTGGACAGGGCAGGAGGAAAGCCCAACTTTGCTCCTTTTAGCATCAGCCTGGACAGCTCAACTGGGGTTGGAGTATTGACATCCACATGGCTGATGCTAATATTCCCCAGAAACTCAGCTGGGGCTATGATCTTGGCACCTTGATTCATGACATGAAGCTATCCATGTAGCTTCTTAGCAGTCACGTCACAGTAAGGAAGAAGCATAAACTGCCAGGTTTTCATGATGCTTAGACTCAAAATCCCAGAATACCAGAAAGCAGTTAAAGGTTCAGCCCAATTCAAGGAGAAAGGATATATCTCCACCTCTTGATTGGAGAAATGGTATGTACATAGAGGGAGGGAAATAATTTGTGGAATGAAGGGAGAATCGTTGGTCTCTAGGTATACAGGGTTTATTGCGTTGCCTGTTTTATGTCCTTTCGTAACGCAAGGTAATCTTGCTGCTGGGGGAACCGAATCTTTACTCATGAATCCAAAATCAAGACCATTGCTGTTGGCTGAATAGAGTGGATGTTGCAATAGATACATTTGCTTGAATACATCGATGTCATTACATATATGCTGTTGTGTATCCTTTTTATATACTTAATGTTATATTTTGAGCAACCTTCTCTGACATCAAATGTTTTAAAAGACATAATGTTCAAGTTCTGGGTAGTATTTCTTTAGATGACGTATTCAAGTTTCTTGACCATTGTTACTGTTGGATAGTTGGTGTGCTTTTACTTTTTTATAAATAAATATTTAATGATGCCGTTGTTATATAAATATTGGTACATACCTGGGTTATATAAATCCCTAGAAGTAGAATTGCTGGGTCAAATATGTTTAAGGTGTGTCATGAGTTAGCTTGACAAAATGTCTTCCAGAAATGTTTTCCATTTTATTGATTTTTTCAACCAATCTTGGATTTATGATTTTAAAAGTCTTGTCAGTACTTGCAAATGCCATCTCATTTGTTTTGGTTTGTGTTTTTCCTGCTGCCTTGAATATTGTATTACTTGTTAAGCACATTTACTTTTTCTAAACATCTTTCATCTTTTTCCAAATATGATAAGCTATCATTTGTTTTCACTTTATTCTAGAAGATGACCTTCTAAATTTTAAAAGTCAATGATATAAACAACACAAGATGGATTTACAATACAAGCATCTTGCATATCATGGCCTGTTCTCCCCTTCCCTTAACTCATGGATAAACACCTACACCTCCTGTAAAACTCAGCTCAACTATTCTCTTACCTGGGCTGACTTCTCTGAGTAGGAGCGTGAACTTCTTTCTCTGTGCATCCATTGTGTTTCATGCATACTATTACAGATTTTTCTTAGCATATTGCAACTATTCCTTTCTCTTACCAGACTGAGATTCTTCATTAAAATTCAACAAAATTTGGGTGCCTACTTTATAAATAACATGCTAAGTACTTAGGTTACAAAGGTAAGAATATATTTTCTCATTTACGGACAAAATAGACACCGTATCTTTTTCTTGTATCTTCCACTGCTTTCCTTGAATATAGTAATAGTAATTGTAAAATGTTGCTCAATATTGAATAAGTGAATTACCAGAAAATAAAAATAACTCAACCTCAAGCCATTTTCAGGGAGAGGTCTGAGAGAAGGTCCTTTTCTAAAAGGATTAACAAAGAATTGTAGTCAAGCCTGAATCGGCATAGCTTAGGCTATCAGGTTTTTAAATGTTTCTTTTTTCAATGAGTATTTTTATCCCCTCAAGCATAATTATTAGGCATCACAAACAAGACAAAGATTTGCTTTCATCTTCTATTATTTTCATTTAAAAATCACAAAGTATCATGGGACCTTTCTTTCTATCTTGCTGGTTAGATGCTTCTATTCCCTGCTGCTATTAGTCCCAAGGATAAAAATGTGAAGTTTCTATAAATGACTTTGTCAATTTTATTTAGAAATCTGAAGTTTCAAACTGACACCAAGTCAGGCAACTCCAAATGTTATTGAACTTCACCCTCATATGTATACCTTCAGGGGAATTTTCTTACCCAAGAAAGAAAAAGTAGCAGCAGACCATTGTTTTCTAAAGCACAAAATGATTTCCCTTGCTACCAGTGCCACCTATGTGATGACAGCAATTTAAAAATATATATTTGAGTTTTCCTTTTTGTTTTTGTTAGATCAGTCCTCAGAAGAGATAAATATTTTTTCAATACGTTAGATAAACTTATTTTTCTTTATCACTGTACCTACTGGGTTGTGTTACTTAATTTCTGCACAGCCTGCCACAATACACTAAAGCACCGGAGGATAATTAAAATATTGAGGAAAACTATATAGAATGTGGTAGAAAACAGATGAAGTAATATTTTCACCTGGGTTAAATAATAAATTTTATTGTCCTATATTGTAAGCAAGAATAATATGGTCAAAGTGTAAAAAAGCAATACTTTATAGAATAAGTAGTAGGGAAGGGAAGCAATGAAATAGCAAAAAGAAAGACTAAAGGGCTTTAGAAGGCAAATTGAAATCATAAGAGAAGTGTAGATATGAGGAAGTTACAGGGTTTCTGAAAAGAGTGGCACATCTTGGAGTTGTATCAAAGTTATTAGAGCCTCAAAACAAGTAGTCAAAACAAGCTTAATGACAAAGGAATAACTTCAAATTGCCTTCTGAAAAATTTTAATGTGTTCATGTCCATTTACAATATTCTCTATTTGAGTCTGCTGAGATTTTAGATTTGTTTTGAAAGAAAGGCAGAACAAGTACTCTCATAATATCTTACAATAATACTCTGTCATGCCTTCCAGCTAGGGTTGCTGTACCTCAACCTCTAAGTTTATTCTAGCACTACTCTCACTTGAATCAGAATGGACTTAATAAATCCTTCCCAACCAACTGTTTGGGAACTACACATCCTGAATCTCTCACTTCTGATTTGACTCTGACCTTGTCTCTCAGGTCTCTAACTGGAATTAGGCATTGTTCCTCAGACGGCATCTTCATTTCATTTTGTGCCCCAGTTTGGATAACTGGATTTCTGTCTTCTTTCCTCTACCTTAGTCCCTATTTTTTCACCTGAGAAATTCCCTAATGCCATTAGGTCTGCATCTTTACTTTGTTCATCAGAGTCCCCTGACCAGGGAAGAGAGTGTGGCCTCTGGATCCCAGCCAGATGCTGGAGCCCTGGTACTCACTGACAGACCAACCCTTGCCTGGTAGCTTATGTTGCACTTGTTTTGTCCACCATTAGCCAGCACTGAAGGGCATTATAAGAATCAGCCAACTCTGTGAAATCCATTTCTGTGAGCAATAGAAGGCTGTTGTTTGAACCTAGAAAGAGGAATCGTTATATTTTACTTGAAATCCATTATTTTTTGTTTATCGGCTTGTTTGTTTGTATTTTTTGGATACCTGAATTATGTAACTGACTGTGTTTTCTACCTTTTGATAGCCTTTAGAAAAATTTAGCATCCACTTCGATCAATTATGCAGGACCACACAGCCAATATTTGTTTGCAGTAATCTCATCCCTGACTCTCTCTACCAACTTCATCTCCCCAAAGTCCAGAAAGGCTCACATAATTATTTTTAGTTTGCTTTTATCTTGCTGAATTGAGTGTATTTTTATAAGCTGTTTATAGTTTTGGAGAGGATAAAGGAGGGATAAAATGGATAAGTACTATAGAAACACTGCTTCCCGTTCCAGCCTGCAATCACGTAATGCCAGTTGCATCAGGGAGAAAGCTCCCCACTCCATACATTCTCCTCTGACTGCTGGTTTCCAGAATCTACACATAGGTCTGTGTCCACAGTATCTGCCCTAGGATATGGGGGAGAATAGTCTAGGGTCTAAGTCTTCTCAGTCTGCTCCATGTTGCTGAAGATGACTTGTAAAAAGCAAAGTAAGATAGTCTAATCTTTCATCTGCTGGGCTGCAGGTATAATCAACTTCTAAAGCATCCTTCTCACCTTTAACAAACTCATTTTTTAAGTTCTTCAAAGTAATACATTTTACTATTTCCTTCAATAATCCATTTCAGTGTACGAGGTATTCCAGGTTTAGAAAATCCTATTTGTATCTAACAGAAGCCTTATTGCTTTATATCAAGATTATTGTTAAGGCTCAAGTGTGGAAGAGAACATTTATTTGTTCTTTCCTCATTATCTTGAAGATGATCAATCAGTAACCATAATCCCAGGCCTAAGCATTTTAAGAATATTCAACTGATACATTCTTTAGTTTTAAAAATGTCATCAAACATCCATCAGGCAATGCATGTGGAGGAAGAACATACAGGGTTAACTAGTATTATTATTATTGGCTGTCAGTTATCTTTCATACACTTATACATATGAATTTATATAATCCTCTAAAAAACCTTATAAGATGGAAGCTATTGTTATCCCCCTATTGTAGATGTGGAAACAAATATTTAGGAATCTTTTCCTGGTCATAATCACCTTCAAGTGATGGAGCCAGAATCCAAACTCTGAACATCTGACACCAGAACCCATGTATGCTCTACTGCCTCTGAACTTCAAGGTCTATGCAAGCAACCAAATGTCCCCAATCTTTGTAGAAATCTCTTTTTTGTTTATTTATTATCCTCTAAGTAATGCAAATTTTACTGAAACAACAATATCTAATATAACACTGCATATTTTATATAAAATTTGAGTATTTTGGTTTAATGAGTGCTATCATAACCACACAGTTTTATATTGTTTTCAGTGCAAAGGGACAGTGTTTTAGTTTCAGACTTGTGTGAGCTTGCCTAGACTTGGCTCTTCATAATTGTGATCTTGTTTCTATGGACAGAAGGAAAAATAAAAACAATTCCCACTTTCTATATATCTGAACTTGAGGGCTTCTAATAAATGAACAATATTCATAATTCATAAATTAAGAATGTAACTCTATTTTACATGAAACTGGTGAGAACTATCCTTACAACTATCAGTTATCATTATAGCAATTATTTTGAAAAATGATATCATCATATCAATGATCATATCACAACTCTCATTTTCAACAGTCTACAAAATCATGGATCCAAGTCCTTGTAATATATTTTCTCATTTATTGTACCCAGGAATTCTATGACCTGGAGAGAATTATTAGCCCTATTTTACAGGTAAGAAAAATCAAGGCTCAGCAAAGTTAAGTAACTGGCCTAAGCTGATTTATTTAGTTCTGAAGCAGGATTAGAATGTCTTTTGCCAAGTGTGTCTAACAGGAACGAGCAAGGTTTTATGATAAGGGCGTCATAATCCAAATCTTGTGGTCCAAGTGTAATTATTTACAAACATGCAATACTTGTCAGACACTCACAGCATGATTGCCCCTTTGCATCAAAGTTTATTACAATACTTTGCAATCTCTCCCCAAACCAATTTTGCAAACCAATCAACAAAAAGCAAGATCATGAAATATGACCCCTTGGTCACCAGGGGGAGTAAGGTCCAGCTCAGCCATTAGCCATGTCCTGAACTCAGCAGGCCTTTTCTTATTTGTATAAGAAATTCTGGTGGTATGTGGAAAGGGAGAACCTCTCAGGAAAAGCACAGAGTAAATCTAAGGGGTTTTGTAAATCAAAGATCAACATCCCTTTGAACTACCCCTGGTGGTAAATGTATGTCTTTGAGTTATGAAATTTGATCGAGGACTGACAGAATGTGATAAAAAGAAATCAAAGAAATGAAACCTCTACTTACTCTACACTATTTTCAGTGTTATAAAAATTTGAAAGTGCCTGGCAGAACAGTTAGCCACAAGGGTTTTTAAGGTATTGATTTCTGGGAGACCATTTCTCTTGATAGACAGCCTGCATTTTAATGACGACCACTTCTAAAGGTGATCTTGCCTGTCTACATGTCAAGTCATGCAAATTGCATAGAGTAGGGTATATATGCCCAGCAAGGCAGAATGTGGATTCAACTTTGTGTACCTTTCTTTCTCAAAGCACTGTTTGTATATCTAAAATTTATGTGAAATCTTGTTTCCTTGGAGGTATAATGCAACTGTTGTCCTATACCTGGGTCAGTTTTGTTTGAATCTTTCCTTTGTCATGCAGATTGTCAGCATGGTCCACAATTATGAAGAGTCCCTGATCGTAAAATAAAATAATAAAGAGAAAAATCAGTAGGAGAGTGCCTGGGGTGAATATATAATGCATTTAAAGTGTGAAGCTGTCCATTTAACCCTTAACAATATTCATTTTCTTCACAGTGTGCAAACCTTGTCAGTAGTTTGAAAAGCTATGAATTTAAATAACCTTAAGCAGCCTGAGAAATGAATAATTTGATAGGTATATCTGGCAGATGGTTGAAATGTCTTAAGTTTTTTTTCTTTTTCCCTGAGAATATGCTGTAGGGTTTCTGCCAAACTTAGGTTGTAAGGAAGGCACAAAAATCAAACAATAAATGCTCCATATTTGCAAACTACCAACACTAAGGTAGCATTTAAGGAGAATAGTTGCCAGTCCCTCCTCCCTTGATCCTTTAGAGGAATGACCTGAAAATCAACAGCTTTTCTGTTATTTTTTTTTAAGTTTTTTTTTTTAGTTTGTCAAAATGAATATTTAATCTGACTAAGATTAAAACCAATGACTTGCTGGTACCTCTCCAGCTTGTCTTTATTGTCTTGTATAGCTTAATGCTTCTTTCAGTATTAATGTGGGTACTGACAACTAGACTAACATACTTTGATTGACATCTCATTGAAGTGACTCTAGTGAGAAACAGAACATATCTTTTTCCTTCTGGCTATTGTTGATGTGTAGCAACACACTCCTTATCTTGTTCAAATAGCTGAAAAAAATTAGCTGAAAATAATATTGTTGGCCCAGGTCAACACTCACCATTATCAACATCCATTAATCAAAAACCAGTGTGTTACCAGAAGTATGGTCTGGATGTAGAGTGGATATCCCAATACACCTGGTGCTGTAAAAGAGGACCCTGATATGAGAATGCCTAGGATTGATCTCATTACATTCACAGCTGAGTATGCCTTGATCCAACCAAGAAATATATACCGAAGTCTCCAAAAATAACCCCAAGCAATCAAAAATAGCAACATGGTAGCATTCTTTGGAAAGTATCAAGGTGGGAGAAGACACTTTTAAGTAAGAATCAAGAATATACTAAAAATAATAATATAAAAGTCCATTAATTTATTAGCCTCCAGAGGGTATGTTCAAATCACAAATGTTTGAGGAAATTTCTGATAACAAAACTCCAACTTTTAATACAATGATTACAATTTCTTAAATACTTCAGAATGTTGAGATAACAATAACAGCTAAAGTATAAAATATTTTAAAATGTCAAAACAACTTATATACATGGTTTTATTCAAACCTCACACTCTGACAATGATATAGGTGTATGAAAGAGGTAACGTAATCATCCAGCTAATGATAGGAATTAGAATACAGATGTTCTAATTTCTTTTTTTTTTTTTTTTTTTTTTTTTTTTATTTATTTATGGCTGTGCTGGGTCTTCATTTCTGTGCGAGGGCCTTCTCCAGTTGTGGCAAGTGGGGTGCCACCCTTCATCGCGGTGCGCTGGCCTCTCACTATCGCGGCCTCTCGCTGCGGAGCACAGGCTCCAGACGCGCAGGCTCAGCAATTGTGGCTCACGGGCTAGTTGCTCCGCGGCACGTGGGATCTTCCCAGACCAGGGCTTGAACCCGTGTTCCCCGCATTAGCAGGCAGATTCTCAACCACTGCGCCACCAGGGAAGCCCCTCTAATTTCTAATTCAGTGTCTTGTAGTACACAAATCTACAGCATATTCGTAAAAATAAATTATAAAGATTTTCAGGCTTATAACTGAAAATGAAACAAGAATCACCTCTATCAATTAACTTAAAATTTTACATGGGAGATAAATATATAAATAAGAGGTTGATTTTTCAAATCTTTATGTTTACTTTTATTATCTAAGTCATCAGTATGTCTTTGGTTTGAGTTTGATGCTTCAGAAGTTCCTTTCAATTGGAATTCAAATTCTTCTCTATAATCTCCATTCACTGACTATAACAGCCACAGTTCCTGCCCTGGCAAAGCTTCTGTTCCTCTGTCAGGGGAGAAACAACTTAAAGAACTATTACAGAAGCAATTATTCGATTATTGTTTGTTAAGTACTATGAAATAGAGTTACAGAGTATTATCAGAGAGTGTAGTAGGGTTTCCTGAAGTTATTGAAGGGAAGAATCAAAAACTGTTTTTTAGAAAGAAAAATTTAGCTGAGATCTGAAGAATTAGCTTTGATTTAAAAAAAAAAAAGTTAAAAGTAAGGTTTGGTCATGGGAACAGCATATACAAAGCCATGAAGATATTTTGACGAAAAGCATGTTTGAGGAACCTAAACAAGGCCTGTGAGCTAGAGCCCATATAATAAACAGAGTGAAAATCAGGAGTTCAGCTTTGTGCAGTTGGCAAAGACCAGGTTATTCAGATCATTGCAAGGACAGGTTAAGGCTTTTGTTGCTTATATGAAGCGAAGTGTTTTATGCTGTGCAAGGGAGTGACATGGTTCAATTTACACAGCTTGGTCCCAGTTTACTAGCCTCATCTTCCACTCCCTTATTCCTTGAATCTTGGTTCTAGCCAAACTGACCTACCCACTACCTCTTTTTCTTTTAATTGAAGTATAGTTGGTTTACAATATTATGTTAGTTTCAGGTGTACAGCATAGTGATTCAGTATTTTTGCAGGTAATATTTCATTATAGGTTATTACAAGATAATGGGTATAATTCCCTGTGCTACACAGTATGTCATTGTTGCTTATCTATTTTATATCTAGTAGTTTGTGTCTGTTAATCTCATACCTCTAATTTGTCCCTCCCCCCACAAATTTGTTTTCTATGTCTGTGAGTCTGTTTCTGTTTTGCATTCATTTGTATTATTTTTTAGATTCCACATAAATGTGATGTCATATAGTATTTGTCTTTCTCTGTCTGACTTATTTCACTAAGCATAATATTCTCTAGGTCCATCCAATGTTGCTACAAATGGTATTATTTCATTATTTTTATAGCTGAGTAATATTCCATTGTATACATATACCACATCTTCTTAATCCAGTCATCTGCTGATGGGCATTTGGGTTGCTTCCATGTCTTGACTATTGAAAATAGTGCTGTGAATATTGGGGTGTATGCATATGTTCTAATTAATGTTTTCATTTTCTCCAGATATATACCCAGGAGTAAAAATGCTGAGTCATATAGTAGTTCTATTTTTACTTTTTTTGAGGAACCTCCATACAGTTTTCCATAGTGGGTGTACCGATTTACATTCTCACCAACAGTATACAGGGTTCCCTTTTCTCCAAATCCTTGCCAACATTTGTTATTTGTGTCCTTTTTGATGGTAGCCATTCTGATAGGTGTGAGGTGATATCTCGTTGTTTTGATTTGCATTTCTCTAAACATTAATGATGTTGAGCATCTTTTCATGTGCCTGTTGGCCATCTGTATGTCTTCTTTGGAGAAGTGGCTATTTATATCTTCTGTCCATTTTTTGATTGGGTTATTTGTTTTTTTGACATTGAGCTGTATGAGCTGTTTGTATATTTTGGATATTAACCCCCTGTTAGTTGCATCATTTGCAAATATTTTCTCCCACTCAGTAGATTGTCTTTTCATTTTGTCAATAGTTTCCTTTGCTGTGCAAGAGCTTTTAAGTTTAATTAGGTCTCATTTATTTGTTTTTTCTTTTATTTCTTTTGCCCTAGGAGACTGATCTAAGAAAATATTGCTATGATTTATGTCAAAGTGTGTTATGTCTATGTTCTCTTCTAGGAATGTTATGGTTTCAGGTCTTACATTTAGGTCTTTAAACCATTTTGAGTTTATTTTTGTATATGGTGTGAGGAAGTCTTCTAATCTCAGTTTTTTACATGTGGCTGTCCAGTTTTCCCAGCACCACTTGTTGAAGAGACTGTCTTTTCTCCATTGTATATTCTTGCCTCGTTTGTTGTAGGTTAGTTGACTATACGTTTATTTTTGGACTCTCTAATATGTTCTATTTCTATGTGTCTATTTTTTTGTGCCAATACCATACTGTTTTGATTACTGTAGCTTTGTAGCATAGTCTAATGCCTGAGAGGGTTATACCTTCAGCTTTGTTCTTTTTTCTCAAGATTGCTTTGGCTATTTGGGGTCTTTTGTGGTTCCATGTGAATTTTAGGATTATTTGTTCTAGTTCTGTGAGAAACGTCATGGGTTCCACTACCTCTTATATATGTCATTTAATTTCCTATCTTATTTCCATTGCCTCCCTCATTTTCCTTGCCTAAAAATTCCATATTTCTTGCCCCAATGCCCCTATTTGGAAATATAACTATGCCATCTACTCTGTGAGGCTGCAAGTACTTAGCATACCTATAAAGTTTTCCCCCACTATCTGAAAGCCAAAATGGTGTAAAGCAAAGATGCAATTACCTTAGGACCCATCTTGCTAACAGATACACAAAATAAATCAAGATAAGCACAGATGCTCACAAACACAGTTCAAAGCAATGGTGACTTGATTCTGAGATGCTGAGTGTAGTTCCCTGGAAGGAGCTTGGTGATGCCACTCTCACTGCATAGGGCATGCTTCCTCTCTAATGGCTCACTGCAAAACAAACACTGAACACTATTTTTGCTTTTTGACATTTTTGTAAAAGCAGAAACCCTACTCAGTTTTCTTTTGATTAGTGAAAACAGGTACTAATGTAGGTGTATCCTAAAAGCAAAGTGGCTTAAAGTGAACTTTCAGAAAGCAGGGGCTACCTGTCTTTTCACATACTATAGATACATCACTGACAGGGAGGAAAAAAACTTTTTCCTCTATCTTGTTAGGTTCAGTAACAGGGGCCCTGAAAATTGAATGGACAAAATACAGATTAACAGGGGGAACATGGTTATTTCATATGTATATGGGGCTAACAGAAATGAAATGAAAAACCCCAAAGAGCCAATCAGACCTGGAGGTTTATATACCGTTTTAACAAAGGACAATAAATCTATGGAGAAATGACAAGAGAAAGGAAAACGATTTTGAGCTTCTAGGGTCAGTAAATTGTGGGAAAGCAAATATGTGGGGGAAACCAATGGAAGATAAGGGTTATTTAGTCAAGTTTGTTTGTGAAGGCCCATCTCAGTGCTGAATTTCCATTTTTTTCATAGCAATAAAACTCCACTGGGCGAGGGGATTTATGGTAGTCCTCATGTCTCAGAGGTTTCTGCTGTCAGTCAGATAAGGGAAGCCCTGAGAAGGCTTCTTTCTGCATCTGTTGATTTTCAATGGCCTTAAGCTCAAAATAATACAGGAAAAGTGGTATTTTGGGGGGTGGCATATTATGATCCCCTTTACCACTTTGAATAACTATGATAGCACATCCATGCTGCACTTCACCTTGGACAGTTAGTCTTTATAAATGGAAAATTCTTCAGTTCTCATCAAAAGAGATACTGGGAAAGACTCAGAAGAAGAAAAAAGCTAAGGAATCAATCAAGATGGATGCCTGAGTACACAGGCCTACCCTTGTATCCAAAGTTCTTAACATTAAGAATACTTATTTAAAATTAATAAATGCTTAGTGCTGAGAAATAGAGAATACTGCTTGTGGGCCTAGAACATTAGAAGTTCTTAACATATAGAAAGATATGGATCAGATTTAGGAAAATACCTATAGCCAAAAACATACAAGAATAGCTCTGGAGAGGTGGGAACTTTTCCATAAATATTCTAAACTCAGAAGTAATAGATAATATGTATAATCAGAATCCCTGGGGAAATGTACAAGTTGATGATGTAAGAAATAGCGCTTAGAACATCCTATAGGTTTGGTCTCTCAAGGAGTGGGCAGCAGAAGCATTTACCTGTAAGTATGGGCAATTTTACCTAAAAAGTAAGGAAGTGCCCCTGGGAGATGGTTTATTCTTTATGGAGACTTTCATAAAGAATTACTATTGGATGTACTTTAGCAAAATAGAAACTAATTTCACGTAAACTCCTCAGGGTCAGCTATCTCACATTAACTACTTCCTACTTATCAATTACAAATTACTCAATAAATGAGTTTGAGGTGCTCAGTTAGTATGTAGGATTTATCTTGGGTCCAATATACTCCTATAACTTTGACTTAGTGTTACAAGCAGGATTACACCAAGGGCCAAATCTTCATATGTTCCTAATGATAAAAGTAAAGGTCATAGACCTTTCAAATTTCTTCTTTTGGATTTTGATTGTTAGATCATTGCAATTAACAAAGTTGATCTAGTTATACATATCATTTTCAAGTACATATGAAATATTTCCAAATATTTAAAATATGCTGTCAAAGATTCCAGTGAAAAATTCCAGTGAATTGAAATCATGCAGAAAACTTTCTTTGACCCAAATACGTTAAGTTAAAATCAATGTAAACATATAACCAGAAGATGCCCATATGTCAGAAATTGAAAACTACATTTCTAAATTGTAATATTGATAATTAAAATGAAAATTAGAAAATATTTTAATTAAATGATAATCAAGGTGCATATAAATCTACATTTAGAAGGAAATTATAGCCTAAATCCATATATTAAAAAAGAGAAAGAGCAGAAAAAAATAGCTAAGCATCCAACTCAAGAAGTTAGAATTATAAAACAAATCAAATACAAAGAAATTAGAAAGAAGGAAATAGAGATAAAAATACTGATTTAAAAAAGTATATAATGAAAAATCAACAAATACAAATGTTGGATATTTGTAAAGAGTAATAAAATGGATATGCTCCCAAGAATCCTGATCATTGAAAAATAAAGAATGGTAAATACAAATGACTGATATTGAGAATTTTTAAAGGACATTACTAAAAATACTATAGTTACTAAAACTAGCATAATATGACATTATACATAACTTAATGGTAATAAATTTTAAAATGTAAAATTTAAAAACATTCCTAAGAGTGAAAATAAACAAAATTGAAATTAGAAGATATGGTAAATCTGGATAATCTTACAACTATTAAAGAAATTGTTTCTTTAATTTAGAATATTTACACACAAAAAGAGTTGAGGCACAGATGGCTACTATAGGAATTTCTATCAGGTTTTAAATTTCCAGGCTGAGTCCAATTCTGATGCTTGATAAAACATTTGATAAAATTTGGTATATTTTTCTGAACATGAGAATGCATACAAAATTAAGAGTAGAAAGGAATTTCCTGGATACGGGTTAAAAATCTACAAAAAAATTTGTATCACATATTATAAAATCTACACCAAAAATCTATAACATATATTTAATTGGATATATTGAATACTTTCTCTTTCAATTAGAGGAAAAAAACAAGGTGCCCAGGACCACCATTCCTTTTCAATACTCAACTTGAGGTCCCAGTAATGCTGTAAAGAAAGACAAACAAGCAAGCAAACTGACAAATGGTATAAGGATTAGAGAGGGAAAAAATAAAACTCTCATTATTTGCAGAAGATATGATGGGTATAGAAAATTAAAAAAAATCCACAAGCACAATATTAAAATGAATTATTGAACTTAACAAGTTTGCTCAACACAATTTATTTTATATACCACTAACAAAAAGTTAGCAAATAAAATTTTATAACAGATACTTTTTACTATAGCATGAAATTTATCAAATACCTGAGAATAAATCTACCAGAAGAGTATAAGATATAAATGTAGAAAGCTATAAAGCATTTGATAAAATTAAAGAACTAAATAAATGAATACATATACCACATTGATGAAAGACTTAATATTGTAATTGTCAAAGCTTCTACAGTACCTTATACCACAATGGAGAGAGAAGAAAGAAAAAGGGGAAAAGATGGAAAGATATAGGGTGAGAGAAATAGAAGGAGGACAAGGAAGAGAAAGGAACAGAGTGAAGAAAACAGAGGGAGAAAGAGGGGGAGAGAGAAGGGCAGGGTCACAGAATCATTTTAATTAGAAAGGTATCATTTCATATGTAGTTTTATTTCAAAATCAGTGTTCAGATAGAGTTATAATATAATTACTTTAGATGGGAAGGGCTTCTCTACCTCCTTTCACAACTGAAGAATCAAAGTTCTGCTGTGATCACCATGATTTAAAAAGTCATTCTGGGGCTTCCCTGGTGGCGCAGTGGTTGAGAATCTGCCTGCCAATGCAGGGGATGCGGGTTCGAGCCCTGGTCTGGGAAGATCCCACATGCCGCGGAGCAACTCAGCCCGTGAGCCACAATTACTGAGCCTGCGCGTCTGGAGCCTGTGCTTGGCAATGAGAGGCCCGCGCACCGCGATGAAGAGTGGCCCCCGCACCGCTATGAAGAGTGGCCCCCGCTTGCCACAACTAGAGAAAGCCCTCGCACAGAAACGAAGACCCAACACAGCCATACATACATACATACATAAAAAAAAAAAAAAAAAGAATGTAAGCAGACAAGAATAGCATTAAAAAAAAAAGTCATTCTGCTGGCTGAAACTATGAGGTTGGAAGTGACACAATGTTTATAGCATTTGCTTGGATGTCTTACACATGAATTGAGCCTGTGTTAAAAAAAATAGTAATATATATTCTACATCATTCAGCAATCAAAAGAACAAGAAAAACCAAGAAAATAGCTTTTACATTTCCCTTTTCCCCACCAAATATTAAGAAAAAACAATGAAATGCACAAACAAATTTACTTACACAAACAGGCAAACTGGTCTTTTAAAATCTAGGAGCAAAATGCTCAGAGAAAAAGAAAAAGAGTGGATTGAAGTGTGTTGTCATACAAGATTCACTTTTCTTCCCATATTTCAACTTGATTATTGTTCACAATAGAGCACTGGAGTACCTGCATGTATCTAAGGTACATTTCCCAGCACCAATGCAAATTATTCTTTTGTATTAGTTTAATACTTTACAACAGTATGCATTGCATTGAGACCTTGTAAAGCTCAGTGTTACTTGTGAAACTTTGATCTCCAAAAAAATATCAGGATCAAAGTTTTCCCTGATTTGGACATAAATCTCAGCTAAAATAAGGTGATAATAGTCTAGTCAAGAAAAAGCAACCTGGTAAAAATGCCTTCGAATTGGTGTTACTGTACATGGTTGGTGCATTACTGAGTTAATTAATCATTTCTTTGAACTTCCATATTCTGCTGTCACTAAGTTAGGAGTAAATGCCAGTCACTGTTACTTTATTTGACATTCATTTTCCATGCTTAATATTTGGTAAATAGAAAGAGAAAAGAGTAAAAGCTTGCGGCTCTGAGAAACACAATGCAGAGAAAGTTCATGAAGAAACGCACAGACAGGATTTAACATCTTTACTTTTCTTAACTGTAAAATTCTCATCCTAAATAAAGGACTGATTGAATTTGTGGTTGTTACTTTTTTGTTGAAGTTAATTTGAGTGTCAACTGCTGTAATTAATGTAGTTATTAATGTGAAGTCAGGCAGCATGAGCTGGGATCACAGCTCCTCCAATTACCAGCTACTTGAACTTGAGCCAATTACATGACCTCTCTAAGCCACAGTTGCTCCATTTGCAAAAGGGGGATGCTAATAGTACCCATTATATAAGATGGTCTTAAACATTAATAAGATAACAATTGTAAAGTGTTTTCCATAGTAATTGACTGTGCAGTATTTCCAACTCATAACTAATTAATTTATCATAGAGATTTCAAAAGTATTCATCAATGACAGGAACTTTAAAGTTTATTCTGAGGAATTATAAGGATTCCATAGAAGAGCAGCTAAGGAGATGAGGAAACGGGCCTGAGATTCTCATCCCTTGCTTTAAATAGGACAGTTCCACTCAGTTTCTTTCATGCTTTTTTTTTTTTATGGAGAGTTTTAAACACATTCAAGAGTAGTGAGGACATTATAATAACCCCCCATACATACCCAGCTTTATAGACTCAACATTTCAATACATTTATGTAGTGTTTTCCTTAAGATTTGGCTTGCAAAGTATTTCTGATGCTAAAAAAATAAATAAATTTGAAAACCACTGATTTATAGGCTGAATACATTCTAGCGAAAAATAAAATCTTTCTTAGCCATCAATTTGAGTTCAGGTATCCAAAAGAATGCCATATATTAAAAGTACTTTAATTTTGAGTCAGTTGTGTGCTCAACTTTCTCATTTCTGTCTACACACTCTCTCTAGATAATCCAGTCCAGCTCTCTAGATAATCCAATCCAGCTCCATGGCTTTAAACTCCACATGGATATCTCATAAGCATCTCAAACATAAAATGCACCAATTCTTTTCATTTTCCCACCCATGACCATCTCAGTCTCCCCCTCTCAGTAAGTGACACTGTCATTCACCCAGTTACTCAAACCAAAGCCATAGTGATTATTTTGCTCCCCACCCCCCTATTTCTTCACTATTCACATAAGAATGTTGACACTAAAAAATATATATATACATCTCATTTCTATCGACTCCTTACCATATCCACTGCTAACGATCCTAGTAGGTCTCCATGCCTGTTCTCTTGCCTTTTTTTTTAATAATCTATTCTCAGTGCAGCAACCTGAGGGATCTTTTAAAAACGTAAATCAGATAGCGTCTTTTCCCTGCTCAGAATCCTCCAAGGGAATTATATTGTCCTGTAAATGCAATTCAAACTCATCCCAAGGCCCTGTGTTATCTTGTCTGCCACCTCCTGTGTTACTCTCCTCCATATTCACCAAACACGTTGCTCTCTGCCATTGTTAGGCTGTTCTTCACATAACCCACCATGCTTGTTCCTGTCTTATGCATTTGTGCTTTCTGTTCCCTTTTCTTGGAACACTTTTCTGTCAGATTTTAAAAGGCTGTCCTCTCCATAGACTCTTCCTATCCTACAGGTCTCTGCTTAAATAGTACCTCATCAGCGAGTCCTTTCCTTCTCACCCAGTCTAAAGTCATCTCTTTCCCAGTTCCTCCTCTCCCAGTAACTATCATTGGAAAACCATACTGCATTGTCTTTACAGCACTTACCACTATCTGAAATGACTTTTTTCCATCATTTGTCTTATTTTCTGTCTTCTTATTTTCTAAAAGATAATCTCAGCAAGAGCATGGACTTTCTGACTTTCCTGTTAAGTGAATTTTTCCCCAACATCTAGATATTGAGTGGCATAATACATATTTTTGATAATATAAAATAAATAAAAATTTTATTTGTGATGGAGATAATTGCTAAGATACATTATTGTTGAAAAGATGGCATGAAATGATATAAAGCTTATACTCCAGATCTATTTTGTACCCCTCTCCACTGTACTCTTGGCCATGCCTGACATCCATGATATGTATCACCTAGATTCATTTTCCCTTAAGCTTTGAGATTCAACAATGAGAGGAACTTCCTCTTCCTGTCGGGCCCCCATCCTTTTCCCTGTGTGGCTATGGTTTCTTCACTAGCTGACCATGGAAACAGCTTCTGCCTGGCAGCTCTCTTCTTTTCTTAGCCCAGCTTTTATCAGGCACTGGTAACTCCATTTCTTCCTCTTGCCCTTTCACAGGTAGTAATGTCTTCCCGCTGTTTTTAGTGCCTGAATACCTCACTGCCCAAACCTTTGTAAATAGTCCTGTTCTTGGGTAGCTTTAGCTAAACCCTTAGGTGAGCCTTTGTTTCCTGCCAGGACCATGACTAACACAGATATTGTATATGAGCATTTTCTATGCTTCCTAACACATGCTTTATTTCAACAAATATTGAGTGCCTACTGTATATCAGGCACTAAGCACCCAATCAACACTGCTTGTATCTGACATATATACATGAGTCTTATGTAAATATTTTAATTAAATAAGGTAGCAAGCTTTAGGCAAAATTAAAATTCAAAATAAAGCACCACCAAATTAAAATACGGGTTAAGAAAATCATGCAGCAAATGATTTGTGTTCTGGTGTGTTTCTGTTAGTGTTTCTGTTAGTTTTATACACGTATCCTGGAAATAAAAAATAGATAAATACACATATACCCACATACATAAATAGGTTTATTTATACTTGATCTTATTCAGAGCTGCAGCTTATCAAACTGCAGGTATGAGTGTGTATATATATATATATATATATATATATATATATATATATATATATTGCAGCTGTGCATTCACTGGCATGATCTACAAATGCAGTACTGAATCAGATGAGGCAAATACAATAGTGCTTATTTAGTTTTTGTTTCATCAAGCAGCACTCCCTGGTAATCAGCTGTCTGTAGGTCCATACTGTAGTGATGTTTCTACATATCCAAGATAGGGTGGCATTGGGGCATTGGTTCTCAAGGGCTCTGACTCTGGAATCAGAGTTCTTAGGTTCAAATCCAAGCTTCACACCTTACTAGCTCTTTGACCTTGGATAAGTTACTTAAACTTTCCAAATCTCATTTTTCTCACCTGTTGAAAGAAGGTTAAATAAATAATTGTACCAGCTTCATAAGGCTATTGTGATAGTAAACTGGAATAAAACATACTAAATGCTCATCAAAAGAGCATAGTAAGTGTTCATAAAATACTTACTAGTAATGTGTTATTAGTGATAATCCTGAAACTGGGTAAGATCCTGAAAGATGTTCACATATCTAAAAGTTGTAGTCTCCATATTTGCAATAGCATATGACACTTGACATCCTTTCTATATCAGACATTCTATGAACTACTCTATATTATCATCTTATTTGCCTTGTCGACTATACACACACCCATACCTATAAAATATATAAATATATATTTCAGATTATATATAGGGACTTGATAGACCAAATATAGTATGTGCTACCTCTGTACTAATCCAGGATAATTACTAAGCTCTACAAGCCCCAATGAAGTCTGTGGATAATCTAAACTAATAGAAAAACAACAATAATTCTGAAGTGGGAAGGACGCTATCTGACTAAACTTGCCTCTTCCATGAAATCTTCAGGAAACACAAATAGATCTTTTTTTCTATAATCTCTGGTCTTCATCCCTCACCTATAAAGCAAAGGAAGTGAGCTAGGTATAGTGCTTCTGAAAGAGTCATATATGAAACACGTATTTAGGAATGACCTAAGATCTTGGTTTTTAATATACAGATTGCTGGCCTCTATGCCCACATTTGTTGAGTCTAAATCTTAGAGAAAGAAAAGGAGGCAACAGAACTCTTTTTTAAAGAAGGATCTCTTCCCGGTAATTCTTATCCACATTGAAGCGCTGAGAACTGCTCGAGTAGAAGATGGCCTAAATGGTATCTTCCAACTTCAATCCTCAATGATATATGTCAAACTCTTATCATTATATTTGAGATATATTCTTGAACTGGTGACTGTCCCCATGGATTATTGTGAAAATCGACATGGTTTAAAACATACAGACCTTTCTCTCTGTTAAAACTATTACTATCTACCTTATTTTTTAACTGGAGTTTTTGTATCACCACAATTTTAACATCACCAAAAAGAAAAAAAAAAAAAAAAGCGTAGCCTTAATGGACTGTGAAGCAGTGAGCCAATCACAAAGGCAACACAGAATTCAATCACAAACACCTGCAACTCATTACAAATTTAGCAGCACAAATGCCAGAGGCTGTAATGGGTCTCAGATAGTCTGTGCAACTCTGCCAATACTCACCTATAATTTGGACTTGACATTTACAAAAAAGACAACATTTACAAAAAGAAAAGGGCAAAGAGTTTTACCAAATAACCCCACTCTTTCAACTTCCCCCTCCTGCCAAGGCACTGCAGGAAAAAAATCAGTTCTAAATACAGATGCTATTTGTATTCCTTCTGGAGTGCTTATGAAACCAAATTAATTGATGAAGAATATTCACTAAGGGATTTGGAGGTATTATATTTTTCCCCAGAATGTAACATTCTCTATAAATGTCTTTAGCATAAAAATTAGGGACCAAAAAGCAAAAGAAGGAAGAGAGATTGGAAATAAGGAATAATGTCAGCTTTATTTTTAGGTTATCTTCCTATTTTGATTTAAGGATTAGGTGTATACAGTAAATGTATACTCGAAATCTTACAAATGGAAACTGTCATACTTGCAGATATGGAATATTATGGTTGTCATTGTGTGGAGTGGAAAGAAAACTAAACTCAAGCATCTGAAGAGTTTAATACTGGTTCTGGATTCGTTGCTAGTTGGGTGACCTTGGAAAAGTTGTTTAGCAACCTGGGATTCTGTTTCCCCCATTTTAACTTTTGAGAACTGCAGACTATGGCCTGATATCTCCCTCAGGAGCCTCAGTTCCAGAGTAAGGACTCCTCATAAACTATGACCTATAGACAGTTAGTTCTTCTCTCCATACTTCCTTCAACGTTCATTCTCTTCCCTATTTTTCATGATGTATACCTGAGAAACAGACCCTGTCACTAGGAACAGACATTTAATGTGCCTACTGCTAATGCATCTGCTATCCTAAGGAGAAATTTTACTTTGTACTTTGTTCTGGAGTGTTTTAAAATCTTGGCATGATTTTCCTTTGCCCATTCTCTCAGCACATTTTGGAAATTGCTTCCCTTCAACACCATTTGATGTAAACTGAGGAAAGAAAATTCATGTTACTACTTGAAATATAAATAGGAAAATAGTCTGTTAATAAGCAAATCATAAATAAATAAAATAGTTAAGGGTTACTCTTGGCTCTGTAGCCCACCATTCACAAGCACTATTGAAAGTTTTACAAGGAACTACAGTTTGTGTCCTACAAATGTGTGATTTCCCATCAGAAGTCACTCTCATTTCTTTTCTCACATGTTCCATAATATTTTTTGTAATTTCTCCATACTTCAGCTAACGAATATGCTTAAAGTTGACATATAAACACCTTCCTTTTATCTGTCAAGTATGCTGCTAAAAGCGAAAAGCACTAACAATCTATGATTTCGGAGACTTATTCTCATGTTTTAGGTGTTATATCATAACTCTCATCTAGAAGATACTCACAATTCATTTTCAAGGAAGTTCCAAGATATCCCTTTCAACACCTCATGCTGTTTGGGAAGGTTCTTTCTTTGAAAAAAAGAACATATACAGTTCCTGAGTATCACGACAGTGTGCAACAGTCAGGTATGAAGGGAAGGAAAGGAACTAGAAAAGGAAAGTGATGACCAAAGATAACTAGAAACTATATACAAATGAAGTCTATGTCTTACTCTGCTTGGGCTGCCATAACAAAATACCATAAACTGAGTGGCTTAAACAACAGAAATGTGTTTTCTCACAGCCCTGGAAGCTGCAAGTCTGGATCATGGGGCCAGCATAGTCTGGTTCTGGTAAGAGCTATCTTCCTGACTTGCAGACAACCACCTCACTGCATCCTCACATGGCAGAAAGAGAGAGAGAGAGAGAGAGAGAGAGAGAGAATCTGTCGTTCTTCTTTTCTTCTTCTTACAAGGCCACAGTCTTATGACTTAATTTAATGCTAACTACCTCCTAAAGACCTATCTAGCTCCAGACACATTGTGGGTTATGGTTTCAACATGTTGAATTTGTCGGAGAGGACACAATTCAGTCCATAGCACTATTATAAAAGTAATGAGGAGGGGAGATATCTGCAACATGTACTAATTAAAAACAACAGCTTACTGTGATATTGTGATTTATAATAAGAAATACATATTTGGTCTTCGTCCACTGTTTGTGGCACAGAGCTCTTAAAACCTCTGGAATTTCCTAAGGCTTCTTTTGTTATGTTAATCAGATGACTTTTATAAAGCTCCTAGGTAACCTAAGGATGGGGGGCTGGTTGCCAGAGAACCAACCATGTGATTGGAGGGTTGGAACTTTCAGTCCCACCCCTCAACATTGGGAGAGGGAAGAGGGGCTAGAGATTGAGTTCAATCGCCAATAGCCAATGATTTCATCAATCATGCCTATATGATGAAGCTGCCATAAAAAAACAACAGGATGGTGTTCGGAGAGCTTCCAGGTTGGTAAACACATGGATATCTGAGGCGAGTGGGGCAACTGGAGAGAAGCCCCACTCTCCTTCACAATGGAAGCTCTGTGCCCTTTCCCCATATCTTGCCCTCTGCATCTCTTCCATGACTGTTCCTGAGTTATATCCTTTTATAATAAACCAGTAATCTAGTAAGTAAAATGTTTCTCTGAGTTCTGCAAACCTCTCTAGCACATTAATTGAAACCAAGAAAGGGGTCATTGGAATTTCCAATCTACAGCTGGTCAGTTAGAAGCAGAGGTGATTACCTGACCTTGTGACTGGCATCTGAAGCAGGGGTGGGGGCAGTCTTATGGGACTGAACCCTTAACCTTGTGGAATCTGATGCTTTCTCTCAGTGGATACTGTCAACTCAATTGAGTTGAACTGTAGGACACCCAGCTGGTGTCAGAGAATTGCTTGGTGTTGTGGAAACCCTCCCCCCACACACTGGAATTGGTGGCTAGAACTTTTACTTACAAACAATATATCTTAATATTTTGTATACATATCTGTATATTCATAGAAAAATGATGAGAAAGATGTGCTCCAATATATTTATGGTAGTTGCTTCTGGGTGGTTGAATTATGAGTAATATCTAATTAACTTTAATTTCTATTTACACAATTTCCTATAATTAGGAAAATATTGTTAATAAATATCATCCAAGTGAATTGACATACTCTGGAAAATAATCTGCTAACTTCTCTGGAGATTTATAGCCCTCTAACTCACATCACTATAAGTGAAACTATTTCTCTGTTCCAATGAATTCTTAACCTCAAAATGCTTTTGTGAGTTCTCCTAGAGTGTAAATTATGAGATTATTCCTAACCTTGTCAGGTTCTGGTGACATACTGCCTACTATAATATAATAGAAGCAATTCATAAAATATTCCTTCACCTGAACCAGTTTCAAGTTCTGTGGCTTTTCAGCTGCCATTCTTCTTGTTCCACACAGAATGTTTGGTACAAGAGATCCTTTATGGAACAGACCAGATAGTGGAGAGCTGATTTTACTTGCTAATTCTTGACATTGTTACTCTGTCTTTAAGGTGGCAATTAGAAAGATGCAAAGCAGTTGCTTCCTGAAAGGGATCCATGTTCTTGTTGGTGCTCTGCAAATGCTTTAAAGGGATGGTACATGATACTGAGTCAGTGCATCTTTGGAACTTCTGGGTATGGCCTGAGGTCCGCAGAAACCCTAGGTTGGTTACAGACAGACTCATCAAGGAATTCTTGGATAGTGGACCAACAGCACCCTGCTGTCCTCACAGGCAGCAGGCATTGTAAGGCTGGGTTCAGCACGCGCTGTTCCTTAAGGGTGTACACAGCGTGACTCTACTGCAGCACCTCAATGCTGAAGGTGAACCATCTTCGCTCAAACAAGGCAGTCAAGACTTTGCTAAAGGAAGTTGTGTTCCAATCTAAGGAGCGCTGTGCTCAACCTGAGGTATGCGTAGTTGGGTTCAGGTGTAGGGGACAGTAAGAGGCCAGGCAGGGCTCTTAACATGCACTGTTTCAAGTGCAAATCTTCACATTTAAAATACACACTTCATTTTGCAACTGATGACCCCTTTCAGTGGCATTCAAACTTGCTTCATGAGTGATATCTGGAACAATATGCGCTTTTTTAAAAAATAAATTTATTTGTTTATTTATTTTTGGCTGCATTGGGTCTTCGCTGCTGTGTGCGGGCTTTCTCTAGTTGCGGCGAGCGGGGGCTACTCTTCATTGCAGTGCACGGGCTTCTCATTGCGGTGGCTTCTCTTGTTGTGGAGCACGAGCTCTATGTGCGCGGGCTTCAGTAGTTGTGGCACGCAGGCTCAGTAGTTGTGGCTCGCGGGCTCTAAAGCGCAGGTCAGTATTTGTGGCGCACGGGCTTAGTTGCCCCACAGCATGTGGGATCTTCCCGGACCAGGGCTCAAACCCGTGTCCCCTGCATTGGCGGGCGGATTCTTAACCACTGTGCCGCCAGGAAAGCCCATATGTGCTGTTTTTAATACACAATATCTGTATTTGCTATAATATTAAAAAGACTGGGAAGCAATGGGTTAACCAAATAGCATTTTGCAATCCTCTAGATTCAGCCCAGTTGTGAGAATTGAAAGCAAAGGAAGAAGATTTGGGATATTTGGTAGTAAAGTAAAAATTATTATATATGCACAGTCCGTGTCTCTGCCCACTTAGCTGCCTCTGTGACTAATGGTCTAATTTGCAGATGACTTAAAATTCAATTTATTTAGTACTTCCTTTGCTGCTAAGCAAAACCTAGTGCACACAGTTGTCTAAACGCTCTGCTTAGTTGTGTCGTCAGTCATACACCGCTCTGGCTGGCAGCTTACCCCATCATAGGGCTAAGAGACCTTGAAGAGTGTTTATTTCACTTTCCACTAATTAGGTGTGGAAATCTCTTCAGATGAACCAGAAGAGAAATACTGCTTTTTTTGACATAATGCTCTCTGAGAGCTAGTATGGGGGACAAAAGTGAAGCCCTAGACACAGTATTCAGGAGATGCAAATATCCTTCTCTATTTATATAATCCTAGGAAGACCTCTCATTCTCTTGATCCAAAAAGTAGACTTAATATGTGCCCCACCAAAGGATGTCTGGTCGTCACAGATAGGGTATGTCTAAATGACATCATCAGGTTTATTTTTGAAACATGATGTATTAAACAGAGGGCTAATATTGGAGGAGCCCATACTGGACAGTCCTTTAATGGGTTGGTTGACTTTCTCTATAAGTATATAAGCACTCATTAACACAATCGATTATATCATCAATATGAGTTTTTCTTTAAAAAATCCAAATTCTATTTCTATTTAGTCTATTAGTTTCTATTTATAATATGCTTCTGTTTTCTTCTTTAGACTCAGTTACCTTGGAAAGCCATGAGGGCCACAGGGAAAATGCTTTGTTGTGATTTCAGATTTATTTCTTTGTAATGATGAACTCACATTTACTGTCTTTTCTTGTGTTTTAAAAGAAAAAGAATAACGGAAGCATCCAGAAATTTCAAAATCTTCCTCAGTTTTATTCACTTTCTTTCCTTCTCCCACTCCCACAGCATCCTACCATTTTAAATTTGATAAAAGAAAGGAAGCCGTGGGCAAGACCTCAGTGCTTGGGCTCTCACACAGGGAAAGGACAGATCCAGTGCCTCGGGAGAGCCCCTGCCTCACTGCTCGTATATGGCAAAGTTTCTTGCCAAGCTCCTCAGCTGCACGTTTCCAAGCAAGGGCGCCTCTCCCATGTTTGAGCCGTGTGGTGGACAGGGTTTTGGTGCTCTGGCCGGGAGTCACACCTGAGCCTCTGAGGTGGGAGAGCCGAGTTCAGGACATTGGTCCCCCAGAGACCTCCCGGCCCCACATACTATCAAATGGCGAAAGATCTCCCAGAGCTCTCCATTTCAACGCTAAGACCCACCTATGCTCAACGACCAGCAAGCTACAGTGCTGGACACCCTAGGCTAAACGACTAGCAAGGCAGGAACACAAACCCACCCTATAGCAGAGAGGCTGCCTAAAATCATAATAAGTTCACAGACACCCCCAAAACACACGACTGGATGTGGTCCTGTCCACCAAAAAGACAAGATCCAGCCTCATGCACCAGAACACAGACAGCAGTCCCCTCCACCAGGAAGCCTGTACAACACACTGAACCAAGCTTAGCTACTGGGGGCAGACACCAAAAACTACAGGAACTACGAACCTGCAGCCTGCGAAATGGAGACCCCAAAAACAGTAAGTTAAGCAAAATGAGAAGACAGAGAAATACACAGCAGATGAAGGAGCAAGGGAAAAAACCCACCAGACCAAACAAATGAAGAGAAAATACCTGAAAAAGAATTCAGAGTAATGATAGTAAAGATGATCCAAAATCTTGGAAATAGAATGGAGAAAATACAAGAAACGTTTAACAAGGGCCTAGAAGAACTAAAGAGCAAACAAACAATGATGAACAACACAATAAATGAAATTAAAAATTCTCTAGAAGGAATCAATAGCAGAATAACTGAGGCAGAAAAACGGATAAGTGACCTGGAAGATCAAATAGTGGAAATAACTGCTGCAGACCAGAATAAAGAAAAAAGAACGAAAAGAATTTAGGACAGTCTCAGAGACTCTGGGAAAACATTAAATGCACAAACATTCAAATTATAGGGGTTCCAGAAGAAGAGAAAAAGAAAGGGACTGAGAAAATATTTGAAGAGATTATAGTTGAAAACTTCCCTAATATGGGAAAGGAAATAGTCAATCAGGTCCAGGAAGCGTGGAGAGTCCCATACAGGATAAATCCAAGGAGAAACATGCCAAGACACATATTAATTGAACTATCAAAAATTAAATATAAAGAAAAAATATTAAGTGCAGCAAGGGAAAAACAACAAATAACACACAATGGAATCCCCATAAGGTTAACAGCTGATCTTTCAGCAGAAACTCTGCAAGCCAGAAGGAAGTGGCAGGACATATTTAAAGTAATGAAGAGGAAAAACCTACAACCAAGATTACTCTACCCAGCAAGGATCTCATTCAGATTCAACAGAGAAATTAAAACGTTTACAGATAAGCAAAAGCTAAGAGAATTCAGCACCACCAAACCAGCTCTGCAACAACTGCTAAAGGAACTTCTCTAGGCAGGAAACACAAGAGAAGGAAAAGACCTACTATAACAAACCCAAAGCAATTAAGAAAATGGTAAAAGGAACATACATATCGATAATTACCTTAAATGTAAATGGATTAAATGCTCCAACCAAGACATAGACTGGCTGAATGGATACAAAAACAAGACCCGTACATATGCTGTTTACAAGAGACCCACTTCAGACCTAGGGACACATACAGACTGAAAGTAAGGGGATGGAAAAATATATTCCATGCAAATGGAAATCCAAAGAGAGCTGGAGTAACAATTCTCATATCAGACAAAATAGACTTTAAAATAAAGACTATTGCAAGAGACAATGGAGGACAGTACATAATGATCAAGGGATCAATCCAAGAAGGAGATATAACAATTGTAAATATATATGCACCCAACATAGGAGCACCTCAATACATAAGGCACATGGTAACAGCCATAAAAGGGGAAATCGACAGTAACACAATCATAGTAAGGGACTTTAACACCCCACTTTCACCAATGGAAAGATCATCCAAAATGAAAATAAATAAGGAAACACAAACTTTAAGTGACACATTAAACAACATGGACTTAATTGATATTCATAGGACATTCCATACAAAAACAACAGAATACACTTTCTTCTCAAGTGCTCATGGAACATTTTCCAGGATAGATCCTATCTTGGGTCACAAATCAAGCCTTGGTAAATTTAGGAAAACTGAAATCATATCAAGTATCTTTTCCGAACACAATGGTATGACACTAGATATCAATTACAGGAAAAAATCTGTAAAAAAATACAAACACATGGAGGCTAAACAATACACTACTAAATAACCAAGAGATCACTGAAGAAATCAAAGAGGAAATCAAAAAATGCCTGGAAACAAATGACAATGAAAACATTATGACCCAAAACCTATGGGATGCAGCAAAAGCAGTTCCAAGAGGGAAGTTTATAGCAGTACAATCCTACCTCAAGAAACAAGAAACATCTCAAATAAACAACCTAACCTTACACCTAAAGCAATTAGAGAAAGAAGAACAAAAAAACCCCAAAGTTAGTAGAAGGAAAGAAATCATAAACATCAGATCAGAAATGAATGAGAAAGAAATGAAGGAAGAGATAGCAAATATCAGTAAAACTTAAGCTGGTTCTTTGAGAAGATACACAAAGTTGTTAAAGCATTAGCCAGACTCATCAAGGAAAAAAAGGGAGAAGACTCAAATCAATAGAATTAGAAATGAAAAAGGAGAAGTAACAACTGACACTGCAGAAATACAAAGGATCATGAGAGATTACTACAAGCAACTATATGCCAATAAAATGCACAACCTGGAAGAATTAGACAAATTCTTAGAAAAGCACAACCTTCTGAGTCTGAACCAGGAAGAAATGGAAAATATAACCAGACAAATCACAAGCACTGAAATTGAAACTGTGATTAAAAATCTTCCAACAAACAAAAGCCCAGGACCAGATAGCTTCACAGGTGAATTCTATCAAACATTTAGAGAAGAGTTAACACCTATCCTTCTCAAACTCTTCCAACATATAGCAGAGGGAGGAACACTCCCAAACTTAGTCTATGAGGCCACCATCACCCTGATACCAAAACCAGACAATGATGCCACACAATAATAAAACTACAGGCCAATATCAGTAATGAACATAGATGCAAAAATCCTCAACATAATACTAGCAAACAGAATCCAATAGTACATTAAAACAATGATACACCATAATCAAGTGGGGTTTATCCCAGGAATGCAAGCATTCTTCAATATATGCAAATCAATCAATGTGATACACCATATTAACAAATTGAAGGAGAAAAACCATATGATCATCTCAATAGATGCAGAAAAAGCTTTCGACAAAATTCAACACCCATTTATGATAAAAAAACCTTCCAGAAAAAGGCATAGAAATTACCTCAACATAATAAAGGCCATATATGACAAACCCACAGCCAACATCATTCTCAATGGTGAAAAACTGAAACCATTTCCACTAAGATCAGGAAAAAGACAAGGTTGCCCACTCTCACCACTGTTATTCAACATAGTTTTGGAAGTTTTAGCCACAACAATCAGAGAAGAAAAAGAAATAAAAGGAATCCAAATCGGAAAGAAGAAGTAAAGCTGTCACTGTTTGCAGATGACAGGATACTATTCATAGAGAATCCTAAAGATACTACCAGAAAACTACTAGAGCTAATCAATGATTTTGGGAAAGTAGCAGGATACAAAATTAATGCACAGAAATCTCTTGCATTCATATACACTAATGATGAAAAATCTGAAAGAGAAATTAAGGAAACACTCCCATTTACCATTGCAACAAAAAGAATAAAATACCTAGGAATAAACCTACGTAAGGAGACAAAAGACTTGCATGCAGAAAACTATAAGACATTGATGAAAGAAATTAAAGATGATACAAACAGATGGAGAGATATACCATGTTCTTGGATTGGAAGAATCAACATTGTGAAATTGACTATACGACCCAAAGCAATCTACAGATTCAATGCAATCCCTATCAAACTACCACTGGCATTTTTCACAGAACTAGAACAAAAAATTTCACAATTGTATGAAAACACAGAAGATTCCGAATAGCCAAAGCAATCTTGAGAAAGAAAAATGGAGCTGGAGGAATCAGGCTTGCTGACTTCAGACTATACTACAATGCTACAGTAATCAAGACAGTATGGTACTGGCACAGAAACAGAAATATAGATCAATGGAGCAGGATAGAAAGCCCAGAGATAAACCCACACACATATGGTCACACTATCTTTGATAAAGGAGGCAAGAATATACAATGGAGAAAAGACAGCCTCTTCAATAAGTAGTGCTGGGAAAACTGGACAGCTACATCTAAAAGAATGAAGTTAGAACACTCCCTAACACCATACACAGAAATAAACTCAAAAAGGATTAAAGACCTGAATGTAAGGCCAGACACTATAAAACTCTTAGAGGAAAACGTAGGCAGAACACTCTATGACATAAATCACAGCAAGATCGTTTTTGAACCACATCCTAGAGGAATGGAAATAAAAACAAAAATAAACAAATGGGATCTAATGAAACTTAAAACCTTTTACACAGCAAAGGAAACCATAAACAAGACGAAAAGACAACCCTCAGAATAGGAGAAAATATTTGCAAACGAAGCAATTGACAAAGGATTAATCTCCAAAATATACAAGCAGCTCATGCAGCTTAATATCAAATAAACAAACAAGCCAATCCAAAAATGGGCAGAAGACCTAAATAGACATTTCTCCAAAGAAGATATACAGATTGCCAAGAAACACATGAAAAGATGCTCAACATCACTAATCATTAGAAAAATGCAAATCAAAGCTACAATGAGGTATCACCTCCCACTGGTCAGAATGGCCACCATCAAAAAATCTACAGATAATAAATGCTGGAGAGGGTGTGGAGAAAAGGGAACCCTCTTGCACTGCTGGTGGGAATGTAAATTGATACAGTCACTATGGAGAACAGTATGGAGGTTCCTTAAAAAACTAAAAATAGAACTACCATACCACCCAGCAATCCCACTACTGGGCATATACCCTGAGAAAGCCATAATTCAAAAAAAGTCATGTACCACAATGTTCATTGCAGTTCTATTTACAATAGCCAGGACACGGAAGCAACCTAAGTGTCCATCAACAGATGAATGGATAAAGAAGATGTGGAACATATATACAACGGAATATTACTCAGCCATAAAATGAAACGAAATTGAGTTATTTGTAGTGAGGTGGATCGACCTAGAGACTGTCATGCAGAGTGAAGTAAGTCAGAAAGAGAAAAATGAATACCGTATGCTAACACATATATATGGAATGTAAAAAAAAAAAAAAAGGTTCTGAAGAACCCAGGGGCAGGACAGGAATAAAGACACGGACATAGAGAATGGACTGGAGGACACTGGGAGGGGGAAGGGTAAGCTGGGACGAAGTGAGAGAGTGGTATGGACATATATATGCTACCAAATGTAAAATAGATAGCCAGTGGGAAGCAGCCACATAGCACAGGGAGATCAGGTGGTGTTTTGTGTCCGCCTAGAGGTGTGGGATAGGGAAGGTGGGAGGGAGACGCAAGAGGGAGGAGATATGAGGATGTGTGTATATGTATAGCTGATTCGCTTTATTATACAGCAGAAACTAACACACCATTGTAAAGCAATTATACCCCAGTGAATATGTTAAAAAAAAAAAAAAAAGGAAGGAAGCTAACATCATAGGTTCTAAGGCTTTACTTTCATTCTCTACAGAAGCGGAAATATAGGATTGTAGTTGAGAACCTGTGTTCAACAGTTAAAAAAACAGGATTCAAATTTTCTATTAGTAATATCTGCAAAGGTTAATTATGACAGTTATTCTTATTTCCAATTTACTATAGAAAAATAAAGACTCAGTGTTAAATACCATGTCAGAGTTCATATGGTTGTTGAATTACAACCCAAGTCTTTTTAACTCCATATACCTGCCTATGTTTTTCCTCCATATGCAATTATAGGTATATTAGGTTTTTTATTTTTAAGTTCTAATAGTCTAGGTCATAAAACTATAGAAAGGAATTTAAAACAAACAAATCTTTTAAGAAACCCAAACCTGCTGGTTACTCTTGGTCCTTGATGGAACATGTATTAATTGTTAATGAATTCCAACCAGAATGGCCTGCTTCAACCTTTTCATCTTCAAATCCATCTGGTCCTGGCTGACCTGCACCAACAGGAAATATCCAGGATGCTTCTTTGCTAACTGAATTTGTTTGTCTGTTTGTCTGTCTCTCCCCTACTAGGTCTGCATTAACATTTTCTTTCTCTTATGAAAAAATATTCAAATGCAAAGAGGAAGCAAAACACTTAATCCACTCTAGTAGGTCTGTGAGACATATGGCCTGTGGAGTAATTTAATCCAGCCCACCATGGAGTCTGAAAATTGCTTCTTCCATCCCCTGCTATACCTAAATCTGAATGCTGGAAGAACAGTCTCAAAAACAAGAGCTCCTGAGTGCTGTTTCTAAGGGGCAAGGCTACAGAGATGTACAACAGTGGGGGGTTTTGAATTCAATTTACTCGTATTCAGAACAGTTGAAGAGAAATGACTGTAGTTCCACTCTCATACAGAGCTCTAGGTTAGAACAGGAAGAAAAGAATGCAAAGGTTCTGACTCATTTAAGGAAATATGCAGCCAGATTGGATCCAGGAGCAGAAGGGGAATTTCTGGAGATTCAGATAGCTCCAGTTGATAAACTAATCCCTTGTTGAGACAAATCTAACATCGTCACCTCCTCAATAATGATGGAGCTTTGTGCAAACTACCTTAGCGCACACACACACACACACACACATTTTTCAGCTGCTGATTTGTGGAATTTCTAGATTCTTTAGGAAAAAAATAAGATATAAACTTGCTTGAACCCTCCTTTAAAAGGCTCTTGAATATTCTTCTTTGAGTACACATGATTAGAATAATTAATGATGCCTCCTTACAAAAAAAAAGGCTCTCCATTCCGAGGAGTTATACCCCTTGTAAGGGTCTCATTAATTTGTTCCTTCTTAAACCCTATTCCAATTTATTTTATTTTATTGTTTTCTATTTAGTGAGCTTTCATTATCCACAGGGCTGGAGCATGTCCTAACAAGAACATGACAATTACATTAAATTAATCCAGTGACCAGGAAATGTAATTCTTCGTAAAATATAAGGCATATCAAGAAACAAAATTTGGTAGAGAATTTTCAAGGATTAACATAATTTTTCCCAGCAAAGTGTCATCATTATATCCCAGAATACTGCAACACACACAGAAAATGGCATACAGACCTCCTCTAACTGCATGTCATTGCTGAATTTGGACTTCGAGAATCCATTGTCTCACCTTGGTACTGTCTCTTCATCCAGCTGTCCATTCAGTCAGTTGATTTAACAAATAATAAAATACTATTGAATTTTTTTATGCCTGTAGAGCCTGTGTCATATTCAAAGATGAAGAGACAAAGTCCCCGAGGGCTAGCTTAATGGATTATCCATCTCTTATTTGCTCTTCTAGCCTAGTCAGTTAAACTCCCTGAGTTCCAGTTCTAGCATTTGCTGAATGGGGATACCGCTACTTTATAGCCTTATTGAGAGGATTAAACAAGATTATCTATGTAAAAGTGCCTAGTACATGCCAACTGTTCAAGGAATATTAGTTGGTGTTGATTTCACTCCGGGTCCAATATTAAAAAAAAAATACACAATGAAATTATTATCCCTGTCTCTGCTCATTTTTCCATGTTCAGGAAGGGCCTTCTCACTGAGAAAACATGCTCTAAGGGACATTACTGGATCAACTGACAAAATTGGAATACAGATAGCAAATAAGAGAAAGTTACTAGATCAATGCTAAATTTACTGAAGTTGAGAACTACACTGTGGGTATGTAAGAAAATGCTTACTCTTAGGAAATACACACTCAGATATATAAGGTACAGTATCATAATGTAAACAATTTACTCTCAAATGGTTCAGAAAAAATTATACACACACATATATGTACACATATACACACACATATACATACATATTTAATAATGGAGAAAGAGAGAGTGGGCATGTGGAAAGCAAATGGGGCAATAGATTAGCAATAGGTGAATCTGGGAAAAGGGTATATGGATTTTTTGATACTATTCTTGTAACTTTTCTGTAAGTTTGAAATTAAAGCTTACAAATAAAAACTAAAGTTATGATAGTAGTAAAGACAATGTAAATATAGCTATAGTTCAGCAGTGCTGCAACCGAGGAGTGAGGAAGGGAGTTAGAGGGTGCTTGAAGTACAAAGAAGCACCTAAGGAGTATCGGAATTCATCCTGGGGAAATAGGAGAGGTATAAGATGAAGAAGGTCCTCTTGTGACTTACAAAAGATAGATATAGGAAAAAAATCAGATATAATTTTTTTAATGGGCGAAAGAAAACTCATTATTCCCCAACAGGTGGTACAGCAAAATGTAATATGTTCAAAAATATTTATCTGCGTTCATGGCTGAGAAATCAACCTACAGTGGACCAGGAGAATTGCTATGCCAATTCTCTAACCCATTTTCTGCAGAACAATAGTCTGGTGAAATGTTCCTGGGGGAAAAAAGTGACTATCAAGTTTGGGAAATGCTGTACAGCAGAGCCTGGTCTCAGATATTCTTGATGCATAAGGGCATTTATAGGCTCTAAGAATTCAGCAGTAAAAACCTGGATGATTTCCCAAACGTTTAGTAGGGAGCCATCTTTCTGGTGTCCTGGATTGTGCTCCCCGATGTATACATTGAGATGGAGCTCCGGGGTGCCAGGGGAAATGTCCTACCTCAGTCACCAGATGAGGGAGACCAAGAACGCAGTTCTCTGCAGCTGAGGCCTGCCCTGAAGGCGCTGAGAACTGGAGAGAGTCTGATGACCGCTGTCTGCCCTCCACAACTTCCTGTAACCCAGACACAAGTCCTTCCTTGAAGAGGGCCTATCTCCATGTTGATCACATTTAGTTACACCGATTTCCATCCTGCATAATACACTTTAGGAAATGATGCTTTAAACTTCTGAGAGCAAACAAGTTATCTCTCAAGCCAAATATTAATTAAACTGCCAGAGATAGAACACTGAAGTATACAATTATTGCTTTCACAAGTAACTTTTCTTTCATTCTTCTGTGTCTGCCCCCGGTTGTATGATCCTGGTCGTAGAATATAAGTTGTTTAAGGAATATATTTCTTTGGCATAGTGTTTACACAGCATCATAGAAGTAGACTGTTAATATTTTGATGACAATATTCTCTTTTCTCCTAATGCCTCCTTTAGGTAAAACCTTACATGTTTAACGTCATGAAACCTCCTTGCTCCTCAGTACCTTTCAGTTCAAGATAAATCATTATGGTCACAGTTCAGTATAATTAAAGAAGTCCTAGAATCAATGACAAAGGGACTTACCCGGATGGGAGTTACCAATACTAATGACCTGTAAAAAAATAAGTGAATTCAACTCTCCTTTCTCTATGAAAATTGGTTGACTCAATATATGTGAAAAGATTTTGCAAATTGCAATACAATCTAAAATGCAGGGGATTTGCTTGTTATTATCATATCATCCTCATCAAACCTGGCAATATTATTATTACATAAACAATGGAATGCAATCACTCAGAAAGATATAGCAGGGTTCAGCCTTCATTTATTTATACACTTGTTCAATCAATTTTTTTTAGCATCTATGATGGATCAGGCAATGTTTTTGTTGTTCATATCGACGGATGAGTGCATTATTGCAGCAAAAGAGGCATCAGCAATAAAAGGTTTAATAAGATGTGTATGTAATTTGTTGTTGGGAGACTTGTGACTTCAGGCACAGCCACCTATTAATTAAAGCTGATTATTAGTATTACAAATCTGTGCCAGAGTACAAGCAAGGGAAGAAGAATTCCCCATTGTTAAATATTTACCATTTGGGTTTCTGCACTCTCGTCTCTATCAGGCACAAGCAGTGGCTCCTTTGAAAACCACTTGACAGCGAATTCACCAAGTGTGCCTCCCCTCAAAGTAACTGAAGACCAAAAACACATGATATATTCTAGAATTGTGTTGTCAAGACAATAAAAGTGGACTACAAGAGAGCCCTGCTTGATCTCAGTGAGAAAGTGTTTTCCTCAATTTTTGCAGCAATATCAGTAAAAGGAACTGGGGAGCGGATGGCAGAAAAAGGAAGGAAGGCGAGTTAATAGTCTTTTTTTGTTTAATTAGAGCTCTGTTAAAAACTTCCCAGGGCTCTTAAACATATAAATCATGTATTTCACTCATCTAAAATGTTCTATCAATTCTGACACTGTTATATAACACAGACTAAATTAATAACATCTTTGGTATATCTCAGACCCCTCCTATTATCATCTTGGAGGGCAGAGAGGTGAATAGAAGTAAAGGAGAGAGAAGTAGGAAGAGAGGGAGGGAAGGAGGGAGAAAAAATGAATTTGGTTTATTTCATTTCATTGACAGGAGATTTTATAAATTATTGGGGAAAGATATTTAGACAAAATTTAAACTAAGTGAATTATTTAATAAACAGATGCCAACTAGAAATGCATAATTTATTGCTAATATGCATAAGCTAGTTTAAGGATTCCAAGGCTTTTCCTTGTTTGCTGGACTAAAATATTTCCACACATAACTCTGTGTACATTTGAGGAAAAAGTGCAAAAATAGTTGCATTCAATCAATCAATCCATTTTCAATTTAGTTCAGCAATTATTTATACAATGTATACATTTTCTTATGTGTTTTAAGGGGTAGAGAAGTAACTGAATACACAGGAATGTAAAGAAGAAAAATACATAAACACCAAAAATTGTTTCCAGATTAATCTCTTTCTCCAAGTATCTTATTATGCACACCAGAGTACCTGCCTGCCCTGTAAGGGCTGCAACTTCCCGTCTGACCCACTACTGCTCTTTCTTCTGACCTGTTTTCTCCTTTCCACAGCAGTTTTAAATGTCCAGTTGTCCTCTACTTCTTTCTCAGCTTCCTAACTAATCAGTTTTCAAGAGCTGACCATTCTTCTTTTTGATGTCTCACATCCCCCAACCCGTTTTTTGGGGTTTTTTGTTTTTGTTTTTTTTTTCTATTGCAACTGCTAGCCTTCTGTTCAGGTCAGAGGTATCATTTACGGTTTTCTGTACTGGTCTCGGCTCAACTGAATTCAGTAAGCACTTACTGACAACCTAAACAAGACTGCTTATTGGCCAAAATAAGTTAACTGACAAATAGCAACAATATAAGTCCATTGTATTTCCACTAGGATTATTTAATTATCAAATTTTGAGTAGAAAAGCCTTTAAAAACATTCTAGTCCAGTGCATTCCAATAAAGTTGGGTGCAATGATGGAAACATTCTATGCATGTGGCTACTGAGCACTTGAAATGTGCCTAATACTGCTCATGAACTGAATTTTAATTTTATTTAATTAGTTTTAATTTTAATGTAAATAGCTATATTTATATGTAGCTAATAGCTACTGTGAAATGGATTTTATATATGAGAAAGTATACCTACAAAAGTTAAAGTTAGTAGCCCAAGGTCACATAGCTATAAAACTCCTAAAATTAAATCTCCTCTCTTTTCTTTAAAAACTCAAATCATCCCAACAGCCAATTATAACTTTAAACTATAACCAGTATCTGAAAACTTCTCACCATTTCTACTGTTACCACCCTCCTGCAAGCCACCATCTTCTCTCTCTGCTCTCATCCTTGCACACAAGGATGGCCTACAAGACCTTACATGAACTGGCTCCTACCGCCTTTCTGACATCGTCTCACCCATCTCACACTCATTCTCACTATGTTCTAGCCACACTTGTCTCCTGCTGTTCCTCCAACACTCCAAGCACTTTGTAGTGCCCCCTGCCTTAGAGCTCCTAACCCCAGGTGTCTGTGTGGTAGGTTTCCTTCATTCTTCTCAAATGTCCCTTATCAAAAAGAACTATATAGAGTTGTGTGTCCCCTTTAATATCTGTGCACCATTTTGAATGCAAGTTTTGTGAGAGAAATTGGCTAATCCTACACATACAGAGGATGGAATAGGGTCAACTGAGAAACATCAAAATGCCAAGGCTATGCCTCAGTTTGAAGTCTCAGTTGATACTATTCATCCCAGAATAAAGGTTAATATAAAAACTGGTCTGGAACCAGTAAAAACACTTAGGTTCTGAAGGGAAAACTTGGAAAATGCCTTGTAAGGGTACTTTGAATTTGAAATTACAAAGTGTAAGGAATCCCCACCAAAAAAATAACTCCTGCTGAAGATGAGCTCACAGTCAAAATTTCCAAAAGCACTAAAGGAAAGGAGTTCTGAATGATAATGAGTCAATTTAACGAATGGGAGATTTCATATCCAAGAACCAATGTTAACAGAAAAATGTGTACGTGACTTTCAAATGTGTCATTCCATTCTGAAACATGCTGGCAAGTCCCAAACGTGCAGAGCAGTCAGGCAGACTGGAGACTAATGAAAGAATTCATGTTGTAGCTGGAGTCCAAAGGCAGTCTGTAGGCAGAATTTTTCCTTCCTCTGGGAACCTCGGTCTTCTTAAGGTCTTTAACAGATCGAATGAGGCCCACCAGCATTATGGAAGGTAATCTGCTTTACTCAAAGTTGGCTGAATAAATGTTAAGCTTATCTAAAAAATACCTTCACAGAAACATCTAGACTCACGTGTGACCACATATCTGGGAACCATGGCCTAGCCAAGTTGACATATAAAATTAACCATCTTAAGCCCCAAAATGTTGCCTAAATGCAAGGCGGCAGTCCAGGTTGCAGTGTCCTGTGATTTCAGCAATTCTGTTTGAGTGTCTGGCCTTATAAATATTATATTGTAATATTTCATCATAAATTTCTATGTACATAGCTAGAGAAAACACAAGACAACTTGTGTTATGAATGTGTGCATTTATTTAGCCTGTAGCAATCATTTCTTTTTGAAAAGTTGTATCATCTAGTTCCGAATTTGTTTGCATGACCATCTCACTCTCTGATTGAAGCAGAGTGGCATTTTAAAAAGAGATTGAAATAAATCATATTTTTATTATTACTATAATATTTGTATGATTTGCCCTCCTGTTTCCCCCCTGCCCCTATAAGAAAATAAATCACAGAAAGAGATGACACTACGTTGTACATTGCCCTATCCTTTTTCCAACTCTATTTTCATCACCAAAACAATTTACAAACATAATAAACAGCACTTTTCTCTAAGAGAGGCAGAATAGAAATCCTTTAAGACTTCTTTTCGAATTTCTCTTTTAAGGTTTTTATCTTTTGTGTGTGTGAATATTTAGCATCTCATTATTTATATTGTTACTAAGTAGGATATAAATGAACTGGCTCTTCCTATGTATCAGAGTACCAGTGTAGTTTTCATATGCCAAAAAGCATTTGCACTTATGCTACATAAAAAATGAATGCAGGGATTTTTTTATTTTATAATAACCTAAACATACTCAAAAAAGCTATTTTGAACTCCCTCAAGCCAATCAAAGACCTCTATTTAGATGCATAAAATAAAAGAGATAAAAGGACATTTTCCTTGTCAAAAATGATTATTCTATTTAATAATATGTTTTCAGCAATGACTACACTAGGCATCATCGTACAAGACACTCACAGTAAAAAGTGAAAATGAGAAGTTTGTCTATGCCATCAAGGAGATTTTAGTCAAGTAAACCACCTTTAACAAAGAAAATAAAGAAACTAGAGGTAAGTCCTCAAGATCCTAGAAATGGAACTAATCTTGCAGACAATCTTTTCACCCCAAGCACTTCTGGCTCAGAAAATAAAGGTAAGAGAACTTAGGTGGGTTTCATAATTGCTTTGTTCCTGATGCTAGATGCTCAGCTCAAAGCATCCCAGTTGTGTCTGAACATTTGGCTTCCCTAACAAGATACGTACACCACAAAGCCCCCTCCTATAGAAGGAAATTGTCAGCTTGCCCAGACACTTTTTCCTGTCCCAGCAGGAATCCTCCTGGTTGAGATAACATGTTTCCTCTGTACCAGGATCTGCATAATCATTATTTAACGTGCACTCCGCATGCCGTCCACTGGATGTTTAGTATCTATGAATGTCCTCCATTCAGATTCTTGCCTACATTTGTCCTCACCTACTTGCCTGGCTTTTAACTCACCCTTACCCCAGTGTTTAATATTTTGGACTTAGTGGCCTATTCTGTCAGCATTGTTTCAGCTGACTGCCCTTTTCCTAAACTATCTGAACTGCTTAAAGGTTTTCCTGGCAAGACACCAAGGCTGGAGTAACAAATCTGGAATATCTACACTTTCTTTTAGGCAAAGTTTCCAGCCCTGCGGCTAGGCTCTACCAGCATGTTATAGTACAGACACAATGAGTCTGAGTTCAGGTGTCTGATTTGCTAATTAGTTACTATAAAACTGCAAGTAAAGTAGTTTTTCTCTCTTTCTTTTAGGTTATTATTAAAATGCACTGACACATTGCTGGAATATATGGGGAAAGTTCAATGTAATCAATGATTTGTAAATCTAGATACATATATATATATATATAGATATAATGAGAGAGAAAAGAGGATAATATTGTATATTGTGTTTCATTATCTTGGATATATTCTAGGTGCCACTTAGTGATACAGCAAAAGATAATACGAGCCCTGATCTTTAGCAAATCATGACTTAAAGGGGATAGTGTGATTTACATGGAGTTTGGAGATTATGATTATTTGCATAGAATATTGAGGCTTATTGAGATTGATGTATTACAATTACCTCTATCATTGGAAATCCAACCTTTCTTGATAAAATCCTGCTACCCTGATCTTTTGAAAGGTAATTCTTAAAACATATAATATTTAGCATGAAATCATTTTACTTCCATGGATGAAATAAATTAGGTGGAATGAGTAGAACATGGTATGTTTTCTTCTGGTAGAATTCTTGCCTTCAGTAACAAAGAGAAGGGAGCTAACAATAAAGATTTACTAAGAATCAGTTATTCTACTAGGCTCTTTACACACATTAGTGCTTTTAATTCTAATAGGAATCAATAATCAAAATATATTAATAAATTTTATACAATGGGGAAAATGTGGCTCAGGATAACTGAACAAATTTCTACAAATAAAATAACTAGTAGATTGAGCAGAGTCAAATTTGAAATCATGTCTATTTGACTTCAAAGTCCATACTTTTTAAATTGCATCCTAAGAAGAATATCTTCCTAGAACTAGACAATAGGAATTATAACCCTGGGTAATCCTAAAATTACCCTCCATGAATGTAATAAAATTTTATTGGCATTTTTTCCATGATACTCTACTCTGCCTACTCCAGTATCCTCATACGGGGATATTATTCACTTACATATTCTTGATGTATATTTTCTTCATTTTCTGTAAATTTTGAGTGGGTTTAAGAAGGAAGTGGGTCTAAGAAGCAAATCTGCTTAGGCTGTTACTGTGTCCCTATTGACTTATCATGTTAAAAGATGATACACTCAATACAGTATACTTATTTAATAGAATACAAAAAGACTGTAAAGAGGGATACATTCTTTTTAAATCACTCATTTACCTTGGTTTTATAGAAATCTAATGATTATCACTAATCATTTGAATTGTAGATTATTTTATGTTGGAATATTTCTTCATTTCTTTTATTTAAGCCAGTAATATGATGTTTTAAAAATATAAATTGAATAGCATCTGTTTATTATTATTCTGAATTTTATAATTTACCATGTTTACCATAAAATATTGAGGAATTTAGTGTTACTCTCTGGGTATAATATCTGATTTTAGGAGTATTATACTGGAAAAAATGCATTGAGCACCTACTTCTAGGTGTTGTTGAGGGCTTGGAGATCTCTATTACACTGTGGCTTCCATGTTACATCTATAGTACTTTTTTTTTTAACATCTTTATTGGAGTATAATTGCTTTACAATGGTGTGTTAGTTTCTGCTGTATTACAAAGTGAATCAGCTATACTTATACATATATCCCCATATCTCCTCACTCTTGCTTCTCCCTCACACCCTCCCTATCCCACCCCTCTGGGTGGTTGTACAGCACTGAGCTGATCTCCCCGTGCTATGTGGCTGCTTCCCACTAGCTATCTGTTTTACATTTGGTAGTGTATATATGTCAGTGTCACTCTCTCACTTCGTCCCAGGTTACCCTCCCCCTCCCTGTGTCCTCAAGTCCATTCTCTACGTCTGCATCTTTATTCCTCTCCTGCCCCTAGGTTGTTCAAAACCATTTTTTTTCCTTTTTTTAGATTCTATATATATGTGTTAGCATACGGTATTTGTTTTTCTCTTTCTGACTTACTTCACTCTGCATGATAGTCTCTAGGTCGATCCACCTCACTACAAATAACTCAATTTCGTTTCTTTTTATGGCTGAGTAATATTCCATTGTATGTATGTGCCACTTCTTCTTTATCCATTCATCTGTTGGTGGACACTTAGGTTGCTTCCATGTCAGGGCTATTGTAAATAGAGCTGCAATGAACATTTTGGTACATGACTCTTTTTGAAAAATGGTTTTCTCAGGGTATATGCCCAGTAGTGGGATTGCTGGGTCATATGGTAGTTCTATTTTTACTTTTTAAAGGAACCTCCATACTGTTCTCCATAGTGGCTGTATCAATTTACATTCCCACCAAAAGTGCAAAAGGGTTCCCTTTTCTCCACACCCTCTCCTGCATTTATTGTTTGTAGATTTTTTGATGATGGCCATTCTGACCAGTGTGAGATGATATCTCATTGTAGTTTTGATTTGCATTTCTCTAATGATTAATGATGTTGAGCATTCTTTCATGTGTTTGTTGGCAATCTGTATATATTCTTTGGAGAAATGTCTTTAGGTCTTCTGCCCACTTTTGAATTGGGTTGTTTGTTTTTTTGGTATTGAGCTGCATGAGCTGCTTGTAAATTTTGGGGATTAATCCTTTCTCAGTTGATTCATTTGCAAATATTTTCTCCCATTCTGAGGGTTGTCTCCTCGTCTTGTTTATGGCTTCCTTTGCTGTGCAAAAGCTTTTAAGTTTCATTAGGTCCCATTTGTTTATTTTTATTTTTATTTCCATTTCTCTAGGAGGTGGGTCAAAAGGATCTGGCCATTTTGAGTTTATTTTTCCATATGTTGTTAGGGAGTGTTCTAATTTCATTCTTTTGCAGGTAGCTGTCCATTTTTCCCAGCACCACTTATTGAAGAGGCTGTCTTTTCTCCATTGTATATTCTTGCCTCCTTTATCAAAGATAAGGTGGCCATATGTGCGTGGGTTTATCTCTGGGCTTTCTATCCTGTTCCATTGATCTATATTTCTGTTTTTGTGCCAGTACCATACTGTCTTGATTACTGTAGCATTGTAGTATAGTCTGAAGTCAGGAAGCCTAATTGCTCCAGCTCCGTTTTTCGTTCTCAAGATTGCTTTGGCTCTTCGGGGTCATTTGTGTTTCCAACCAAATTGTGAAATTTTTTGTTCTAGTTCTGTGAAAAATGCCAGTGGTAGTTTGATAGGGATTGCATTGAATCTATAGATTGCTTTGGGTCATACACTCACAATGTTGATTCTTCCAATCCAAGAACATGGTATATCTCTCCATCTATTTGTATCATCTTTAATTTCTTTCATCAGTGTCTTATTATTTACTGCATACTGGTCTTTTGTCTCCTTAGGTAGGTTTATTCCTAGGTATTTTATTCTTCTTCTTACAATGGTAAATGGGAGTGTTTTCTTAATTTCACTTTCAGATTTTTCATCATTAGTGTATAGGAATGCAAGAGATTTCTGTGCATTAATTTTGTATCCTGTTACTTTACCAAATTCATTGATTAGCTCTAGTAGTTTTCTGGTAGTATCTCTAGAATTCTCTATGTATAGTATCATGTCATATGCAAACAGTGACAGCTTTTACTTCTTCTTTTCCTATTTGGATTCCTTTTATTTCTTTTTCTTCTCTAATTGCTATGGCTAAAACTTCCAAAACTATGTTGAATAATAGTGGTGAGAGTGGGAAACCTTGTCTTTTTCCTGATCTTAGTGGAAATGGTTTCAGTTTTTCACCATTGAGGACGATGTTGGCTGTGGGTTTGTCATATATGGCCTTTATTATGTTGAGGAAAGTTTCCTCTATGCCTACTTTCTGGAGGGTTTTTATCATAAATGGGTGTTGAATTTTGTCAAAAGCTTTGTCTGCATCTATTGAGATGATCATATGGTTTTTCTCCTTCAATTTGTTAATATGGTGTATTGTATTGATTGATTTGCTTATGTTGAAGAATCCTTGCATTCCTGAGATAAACCCCACTTGATCATGGTGTATGATCCTTTTAATGTGCTGTTGGATTCTGTTTGCTAGTATTTTGTTGAGGATTTTGGCATCTGTGTTCATCAGTGATATTGGCCTGTAGTTTTCTTTCTTTGTGACATCTTTGTCTGGTTTTGGTGTCAGGGTGATGGTGGCCTCATACAATGAGTTTGGGAGTGTTCCTCCCTCTGCTATATTTTGGAAGAGTTTGAGAAGGATAGGTGTTAGCTCTTTTCTAAATGTTTGATAGAATTCACCTGTGAAGCCATCTGGTCCTGGGCTTTTATTTATTGGAAGATTTTTAATCACAGTCTCAATTTCAGTACTTGTGATTAGTCTGTTTATATTTTCTATTTCTTCCTGGTTCAGTCTTGGAAGGTTGTGCTTTTTTAAGAATTTGTCCATTTCTTCCAGGTTGTCCATTTTTTTGGCATATAGTTGCTGGTAGTAATCTCTCATGATCCTTTGTATTTCTGCAGTGTCAGTTGTTACTTCTCCTTTTTCATTTCTAATTCTATTGATTTGACCCTTCTCCCTTTTTTTCCTGATGAGTCTGGCTAATGGTTTATTAATTTTGTTTATCTTCTCAAAGAAGCAGCTTTTAGTTTTATTGATCTTTGCTATCGTTTCCTTAATTTCTTTTTCATTTATCTCTGATCTGATCTTTATGATTTCTTTCCTTCTGCTAACTTTGGGGGTTTTTTGTTCTTCTTTCTCTAATTGGTTTAGGTGTAAGGTTAGGTTGTTTATTTGAGATGTTTCTTGTTTCCTAAGGTAGGAATGTATTGCTATAAACTTCCCTATTAAAACTGCTTTTCCTGCATCCCATAGGTTTTGGGTCGTCGTGTTTTCATTGTCATTTGCTTCTAGGTATTTTTTGATTTCCTCTTTGATTTCTTCAGTGATCTGTTGGTTATTAAGTAGTGTATTGTTTAGCCTCCAAGTGTTTGTATTTTTTACAGATTTTTTCCTGTAATTGAGATCTAGTCTCATAGCGTTATGGTCAGAAAAGATACTTGATACGATTTCAATTTTCCAAGGCTTGATTTACCAAGGCTTGATTTGTGACCCAAGATATGAATTTACCAAGGCTTGATACGATTTCAATTTTCCAAGGCTTGATTTACCAAGGCTTGATTTGTGACCCAAGATTTGATATATCCTGAAGAATGTTCCATGAGCACTTGAGAAGAAAGTGTATTCTGTTGTTTTTGCATGGAATGTCCTATAAATATCAATGACGTACATTTTGTTTAATGTATCATTTAAAGCTTGTGTTTCCTTATATATTTTCATTTTGTATGATCTGTCCATTGGTGAAAGTGGGGTGTTACAGTCCCCTACTGTGATTATGTTACTGTCGATTTCCCCTTTTATGGCTGTTACCATTTGCCTTATGTATTGAGGTGCTCCTATGTTGGGTGCATAAATATTTACAACTGTTATATCTTCTTCTTGGATTATTCCCTTGATCATTATGTAGTGTCCTTCATTGTCTCTTGTAATAGTCTTTATTTTAAAGTCTATTTTGTCTGATACGAGAATTGCTACTTTAGGGTTTCTTTTGATTTCCATTTGCATGGAATATCTTTTTCCATCCCCTCACTTTCAGTCTGTATGTGTCCCTAGGTCTGAGGTGGGTCTCCTGTAGACAGCATATATATGGGTCTTGTTTTTGTATCCATTCAGCCAGTCTATGTCTTTTGGTTTGAGCATTTAATCCATTTACATTTAAGGTAATTATCGATATGTATGTTCCTATTCCCATTTTCTTAATTGTTTTGGGTTTGTTATAGTAGGTCTTTTCCTTCTCTTGTTTTTTCTGCCTAGAGAAGTTCCTTTAGCATTTGTTGTAAAGCTGGTTTGGTGGTGCTGAATTCTCTCAGCTCTTGCTTGTCTGTACAGGTTTTAATTTCTCCGTCAAATCTGAATGAGATCCTTGCTCGGCAGAGTAATCTTGGTTGTAGGTTTTTCTCCTTCATTACTTTAAATATGTCCTGCCACTTCCTTCTGGCTTGCAGAGTTTCTGCTGAAAGATCAGCTGTTAACCTTATGGGGATTCCATTGTGTGTTATTTGTTGTTTTTCCCTTGCTGCGTTTAATATTTTTTCTTTGTATTTAATTTTTGAGAGTTTGATTAATATGTGTCTTGGCGTGTTTCTCCTTGGATTTATTCTGTATGTTACTCTCTGTGCTTCCTGGACTTGATTAACTATTTCCTTTCCCATATTAGGGAAGTTTTCAACTATAATCTCTTCAAATATTTTCTCAGTCCCTTTCTTTTTCTCTTCTTCTTCTGGAACCCCTATAATTCGAATGTTGGTGCATTTAAGGTTGTCCCAAAGGTCTCTGAGACTGTCCCCAGTTCTTTACATTCTTTTTTCTTTATTCTGCTCTGCAGTAGTTATTTCCACTATTTTATCTTCCAGGTCACTTATCTTCTGCCTCAGTTATTCTGCTATTGGTTCCTTCTAGAGAATTTTAAATTTCATTTATTGTGTTGTTCATCACTGTTTGTTTGCTCTTTATTTCTTCTAGGTCCTTGTTAAACGTTTCTTGTATTTTCTCCATTCTATTTCCAAGATTTTGGATCATCTTTACTATCATTATTCTGAATTCTTTTTTAGGTAGACTGCCTATTTCCTCTTCATTTGTTTGGACTGGTGGGTTTTTACCTTGCTCCTTCATCTGCTGTGTGTTTTTCTGTCTTCTCAGATTGCTTAACTTACTGTGTTTGGGGTCTCCTTTTTGCAGGCTGCAGTTCATAGTTCCCATTGTTTTTGGTGTCTGTCCCTAGTGGCTAAGGTTGGTTCAGTGAGTTGTGTAGGTTTCCTGGTGGAGGGGACTAGTGCCTGTGTTCTGGTGGATGAAGCTGGAGCTTGTCTTTCTGGTGGGCAGGTCCACATCTGGTGGTGTGTTTTGCGGTGTTTGTGGCCTTATTATGATTTTAGGCAGCCTCTCTGCTAATGGATGGGGTTATGTTCCTGTCTTACTAGTTGTTTGGCGTAAGGTGTCCAGCACTCTATTGAGTTGAGTGGAGCTGGGTCTTGGCGTTGAGATGGAGATCTCTGGGAGATTTTCGCCATTTGATATTACATGGAGCTGGGAGGTCTCTTGTGGACCAGTGTCCTGAACTTGGCTCCCCCACCTCAGAGGCATAGCCCTGATGCCCGGCTGGAGCACCAAGAGCCTGTCATCCACATGGCTCAGAATAAAAGGGAGAAAAAAAAGAAAGAAAGAAAGAAGAATATAAAATAAAATAAAGTTATTAAAATAAGAAAAATAATTATTAAAGAAAATTTTTTTAAGTAATAAAAAAATTTTTAAAAGAAAGAAGAGAGCAACCAAGCCAAAAAAGAAATCAACCAATGATAACAAATGCTAAAAACTATACCAAAAAAAAAAAAAAAACCAAAAAAAACAGAAAAAAACGGACAGACAGAACCCTAGGACAAATGGTAAAAGCAAAGCTATACAGACAAAATCACACACAGAAGCATACACATACACACTCATAAAAAGAGAAAAAGGGAAAAAATGTGTATGTCGTTGCTGCCAAAGTCCACCTCCTCAATTTGGGATGATTCGTTGTCTATTCAGGTATTCCACAGATGCAGGGTACATCAAGTTGATTGTGGAGATTTAACCCGCTGCTCCTGAGGCTGCTGGGAGAGATTTCCCTTTCTCTTCTTTGTTCGCACAGCTCCTAGGGTTCAGCTTTGGATTTGGACCCGCCTCTGCGTATAGGTCGCCTGAGGGCATCTATTCTTCACTCAGACAGGACAGGGTTAAAGGAGCAGCTGATTCGTGGGCTCTGGCTCACTCAGGCCGGGGGGAGGGAGCGGTACGGATGCGGGGCGAGTCTGCGGTGGCAGAGGCCGGCGTGACGTTGCACCACCCTGAGGTGCACCGTGTGTTCTCCCAGGGAAGTTGTCCCTGGATCACGGGACCCTGGTAGTGGTGGGCTGCAAAGGCTGCCGGGAGGGGAGGTGTGGATAGTGAGCTGTGCTTGCACACAGGCTTCTTGCTGGCGTCAGCAGCGGCCTTAGCTTTTCATGCCCATCTCTGGGGTCCTTGCTGATAGCCGCGGCTTGCGCCCGTGTCTGGAGCTCCTTTAAGTGGCGCTCTTAATCCCCTTTCCTCACGCACCAGGAAACAAAGAGGCAAGAAAAAGTCTCTTGCCTCTTCGGCAGTTCCAGATCTTTTCCCGGACTCCCTCCCGGCTAGCTGTGGCGCACTAGCCCCTTCAGGCTGTGTTCACGCAGCCAACCCCAGTCCTCTCCCTGGGATCCGACCGAAGCCTGAGCCTCAGCTCCCAGCCCCCACCCGCCCCGGCATGGGAGCAGACAAGCCTCTCGGGCTGGTGAGTGCTGGTCGGCACCGATCCTCTGTGCGGGAATCTCTCCGCTTTGCCCTCTGCACCCCTGTGGCTGCGCTCTCCTCCATGGCTCCAAAGCTCCCCCCCTCTGCCACCCACAGTCTCTGCCCGTGAAGGGGCTTCCTAGTGTGTGGAAACCTTTCCTCCTTCACAGCTCCCTCCCACTGGTGCAGGTCCCGTCCCTATTCTTTTGTCTCTGTTATTTCTTTTTTCTTTTGCCCTACCCAGGTACGTGGGGAGTTTCTTGCCTTTTGGGAGGTCTGAGGTCTTCTAACAGCGTTCAGTAGGTGTTCTGTAGGAGTTGTTCCACATATAGATGTATTTCTGATGTATTTGTGGAGATGAAGGTGATCTCCACGTCTTACTCTTCTGCCATCTTGAAGCTCCCTCCTATGGATTATTTAATTTCTCCATTTTAATTGACTAAAGGTGAATGTTTCCGACTGGCTCCCAGCCGTCAGCCCACCGCGCGCTCTTCTCAGTAGTACAGTATCTTTATTTCAAGCCCAGGATGTCTGGAAGCAAGCATAAAAGCAGCGGTGATATAGCTGGTACTGCTAAGAAGCGCCAAGCAATAATGTTGGAAACAAAAGTGAAAATAATTGAGAGAGTGGAGCGAGGCGAAAAGATGGAATTGGAGGCCCAGAGAAAGGCTGAAAAGAGACAAAGAAGAAGAAGTAGCTGAAGAACCGAAGAGATTCACGACTCGGGAAATGGCATGGAGATTTTCTTCATTTGAGGAGGCACTGTTAGTTTTTGAGGTACAAGACCCAAATGTAGGACAGTGCACGAAGTTTGCAGCAGCCATTCAGAATGCAATCCAGTGCTACCATCTCATCTATGATGAGAAAAAAAGAGAGCTATTACCCAGACATCACTGGATCATTTTTTCAAGAGAATAGATAGAACTGAATCCAGCAAGGAACCAGAACCTGTGCCATCAACGTCAGACGTGAGTGAAATTGCAGCTTGCCCTCCATCTCCTATTGCTGACGATCCTTCAGCTCTACCATCTCCCACCTCCTCTCCCTCCTCCAGTTAGTAACTCTTCTTGCCTGTTCACTAGATGCCAGCCCCTGTATGCCAGCTGTTGTACTGTACTACTGTACTTTTCAAGGTACTGTACTGTAGGATTAAAAATATTTTATTTTTTGTGTTTGATTTTTATGTATTATTTGTTTAAAAAATTATTATAAACCTATTATAGTACAGTACTATATAGCTGATTGTGTTAGTTGGGTACCTAGGCTTAGTTTGTTGGACTTGCAAACAAATTAGACCTACGAAGGTGCTCTCAGAATGGAACTCGTTCGTATGTAGGGGACTTACTGTATCAGGACATTTATTTCAGTGTTGTTATTATTGCAAAAATTTGAAAAAAGAAAGTAAATTCCCCCAGTAGAGAATGAATAGATAAATCATCATACAGATAGTATATTTTGCTGTAATTAAAAATAATGTTTTAAACATTTTAATAACATGAGAAATTGTTAACCATTTTATATTGAATAAAAAATGCCAGACATAAAATATGCAGCAGGATTTTTAAATTATATAATATTATATAAATTATATATGTGTACTTACTTTTTATTTATTTCTGAAAGATATTATAAATGTGAACAAAATGTTAATGGAATTTTCCATGGTTAATAGAATCATAGTGGGTATATATTATTCTTTATACATTTCAACATTTTTTTCTAAAAAGAGTATGCATTACTTTTGTAATCAGAAATATTGGTAATTAACATTAGCCATTTTTATATAATTACTATATTAAAATTTTTCTATAATATGTTATATAAAGCCTTTAATTTGTTACATTGAAAATACTTTGAGAAGACTTGTGGGATAGCAACCAGGCCCATTGTGAATATCTAAAATCTAAATAAGCCCCTTTACTTTTTTTTTTTTTTTTTTTTGGTATGGCAGGGGTCCCCAACCCCCGGGCCATGGACCTGTACTGGTCTGTGGCCTGTTAGGAACCAGGCCGCACAGCAGGAGGTGAGCGGCGGGCAAGGGGCGAGCTAGTGAAGCTTCATCTGTATTTACAGCTGCTCCCCATCACTCGCATTACTGCCTGAGCTCCTCCTCCTGTCAGATCAGCGGCAGCATTATATTCTCATAGGAGCTCGAACCCTACTTTGAACTGCGTGTGCGAGGGATCTAGTTTACGCGCTCCTTATGAGAATCTAACGCCTCATGATCTGAGGTGGAGCTGAGGGGTGATGCTAGCGCTGGGAAGCAACTGCAAATACAGATTATCATTAGCAGAGAGGTTTGACTGCACAGAGACCATAATAAATCAGTTGCTTGCAGACTCTTATCAAAACCCTATCAGTGAGTGGCAAGTGACAATTAAGCTGCATCTTACGGAGTAGACTGGACATAAGCAACACATTTGGGGTGTCACTGTCTCACATAACCTCCAGATGTGAGACAGATGGGACCATCTAGTGAGACTAGATGGGACCATCTAGTTTCAGGGAAACAAGCTCAGGGCTCACACTGAGTCTGCATTATGGTGAGTTGTATAATTATTTCATTATATATTACAATGTAATAATAATAGAAATAAAGTGCACAATAAACGTAACACGCTTGAATCATCCTGAAACCATCCCCCACCCCAGTTCATGGAAAAATTGTCTTCCATGGGCAAATTTGTCCCTGGTGCCAAAAAGTTGGGGACCGTTGTCGTATAGCACTTAGCATGTCACAATTCTATACTTACTGGAGTCTTTGACAATTAGATTTCATTTTCATGATAGCTTATGTTTTGTTTCAGTAGAGTTAGGGTTTTCTTTTTTTTTTTTTTTTTTTTTGGTATTGCCACAATAGACCTAATTCATAGGTAGTACTTTTACCCTTTATAACTGGCTTTAGCTCTATCGTACTTGATTCAGAAGGAAGTTGTGATCTTTGGCTGGTTTCTCAGTCTGAGACATTGCAGCTCAAGTCCACTTAAACACTTCAACCTGCTTCTTGTCATCTAAACTGTGAGTTTTGATCATATTTAAGACAAGAAATTCTGTTTCTTGTTTATTTTTTTCATACCCTTGCTTTGATGGACCGGACTTATTTGACATGAACTTTGAGTGACTTTTGTAAACCTTCGTTTAGTCTATCTCTTCTTAGTTGTCTGTGAGTGCCTTTGGCGAATAGAAGCAACCTAACTGTATTAAACCACCAAAAACACTAGTCTAGTTCAAGGACACCTTGTTTGATTACAGATGTTCAAGTCAGTCTCTTTTCCTCTAGAGCGAAATAAAAAAAATTGTATTTATAGGTTTTAAGTGATTGGTACAAAAGTTGTTTCCAGATGGATTGATACCAGCCCCTTCCTTTAAGTTCTCAGTTCTTCAAAATATATTTGGGGAAATCCATCTAATGCATTGAACATATATTATATGTTGAAGCTTTGGCAGCAAAAGGTTGTTGACTTTTTTCCCCAACGCTGATGCAGTATTTATCACTCTCCTGTGTATTTGTCTCTATGCTGTGTATTACGGATACAAAGATGACAGAATAGCTCTAGCTTCAAGGAGTCATGTTCTGATGCAGGATACGGACACATAAACTTATACTACTAATTCCGTAAGTACTGTGAACATAAAGGGATATGTGCACAGGGTGTATGAGAAAAGGGAGGTACAAATCAAATCGGAACCCAGGAGTTCATGTGTTATTTCAGAACGATTAAAAAATCCTTCCTTAGACCGTATTTTATGTTCATTTTCATCAACAGTAGACAAGATTTATTCTTTTAGACACCATTATTCATTTAATTTCATTTCCAACATACAATACCTTCTTTTCATCACCATCATTTAATAGTGAACTAGGTTCAAGAATGTGGGAAGTGATGTTTGCATTGGTAAAAGATGGAAGAGATTTAATTTCCCTTAACATAATTACAATTGAACTCTGCCTCGTGCTGCCTACTGTCTTTTTTATTTATGGTAGTGATTGTTTTGTATATACGTCAAACCAAAACTTTTCTCTTTGTTTGGGCTTTTGATTCTTTCACCACTTCAGTCTGCAGCTGGCATGTACTTAATCTTTTACTAGAATTTGCAGTGATTTTGGAGAATGGCATGGGCAAAATTTCTACCACAGACTCAGGCAGAATATTTCACTAACTTTTCCCATGAAAGAGTAAATCATTTATCCCTGAGAATTGTGCATTTAAAAGTCTAAGAAAAATTTTGCACATTACAAAATCACTTTGAGGGCTTCCCTGGTGGTGCAGTGGTTGAGAATCCGCCTGCCAATGCAGGGGAAACGGGTTCGAGCCCTGGTCTGGGAAGATCCCACATGCCGCGGAGCAACTGGGCCTGTGAGCCACAACTACTGAGCCTGCGCGTCTGGAGCCTGTGCTCCGCAACAAGAGAGGCCGCGATAGTGAGACGCCCGCGCACCGCGATGAAGAGTGGCCCCTGCTTGCCGCAACTAGAAAAAGCCCTCGCACAGAAACGAAGACCCAACACAGCCAAAAATAATTAATTTTTAAAAAAATGTATAAAAAAAAAATCACTTTGAATTTTAAAGTTATTCTGATTTGATAACAATATGTATGGAATATCAGTTAGTTCACATGTTCACATGTTTGAAACTGCTAATTGAGTTTTCCTAGTTTTGAAAGCACATCCTTATATAGAGATGATGATCAATAGTTATTTGAAGATGATGGTAATATTTTTCTAAGATTGTTTTATTTGTTATTAAATCACTAATCCAACCAATATGGAATTGGCAGGTTTTGGCACAATTTGGACAGATGTTTCACCTTTTGAAAGTTCAATTTAAATGCTCTACTTGCTATTTCAAGCTGTTCTGTTTTCATGATTTCATTATAGGGATGTATATAGTTCTTACACATTCCAAATATCTTACCCTAATTACTTTATGCTTCCTTCTTTAGTAATCCAAACTATAGCATCTCATGCTCAGTATGTTTATTTCCAACTTCAACTGTAATGTCTTCCTTTGTTCAGTTTAGAGAATAATTATCACCAGTAACCCACCACCTATGAGAACCTAGAATATTCAACACTAATGAGGTACTTAGAAAACTTTTCTTTAATTGTGATTCTATTTGTGACAGAGAAAAAGACTGGATCATAATTTTTTGTATTTTTAAATGATAGAGTATATGGTGTTACTTGACACATACAAATTACTAAGACGTATTAGTATCTTCTATCCTCAGTTATAGAAGAGATAAGAGTCAGTGGCATTGAAAGTAGTATATGCATACCTTTGGTGGAAGGAGGGTGAAAAGAGGTTCCATTGGTCACATTTATTTTTTATTATTACAATCTATTATGTTGTCTATTTTTGTATGTCTTACATTACATATAATATATTTATATAGATTTATAATAATTTAATTTTCTTGATTGGTACATCAACAGAGTTTGGAATAACACTGGATTAGATTAGTTTTGCTCAAACATCAGTCCCTCACTCTTTCATGAATTTTGCTATATTTGACTAGCACTAAAGATAATTTTAATGTACTGCTGAAAAGGACACAGTGAAGGGCTTGGAAATTCAGAAAGTAAAAACCCATACTAGATAGACAATGCATAGATATATAAATGATAGATGGATTGGTGGGTGGATGAATGGGTAGATAGATAGATAGATAGATAGATAGATAGATAGATAGATAGATAGATAGATAGATAAATAGATCTAAATCACCTTTCTCAGAAGACTTTCAGCTAAACTATATTTAATTAACACTTGGAACATTTATGGTCACCCTCAGTACCACACCAGTAATTCGTGTGTTCTATGTAAACTGGATTAGAATGCCCCTACCTTATTTTCTACTTTGTCCTAAAAAATGATATACCTGGATATGAATTATAGTATGCTATTGATATTTGTATAATACACATTAAAATAAATACATAACTATAAAAATAATATAATTTGAAGCCAATGCCATCTAAAAATATCCTCCTCATTCACTCTCAGTACACATATTCCATTCCACACTCAGAGTAATTAACACTAAATGCCCATGTGGCTTGATGATCCCAGAGGCAGGTGTGTACAATGAACATGAGATGTGGCAGAGATCTTTCTCTTACTTCTGTCATATACTAGCTTTAAGTCATTGAGCAAATGACTCACATTCTCTGAACTTCAGATTTCACTGCAAAGTGAAGATGGTAATGCTTACCCTGAAGGAGAGTAATGAGAATTTGACACCGTATAGGGGACTACCTCAGTGTTAGGCACGTAGTAGGTACTCAGTAAATTAGAGCCACTAGCTGCTATAACTATTAGTGTCCTTGTGTTTGCATTTCCACTTGGTCAGAGTAACTTTTTAATATTGATGCCATGAATCCAACCTTACTTAATAAGCTTCCATGTGCTGTCCTATCTCCCCTCTGTGTTGAAAGCCTGGATTTATGACTGTGGCAAACCAGGAAATTAATTTCAGATTCAATTTTGCAATCTCCAATATTCCTTTCTTCAGGTATCTAAATGTTGATTTTCTACATCGATGTTCATATACCACATATGAGAAAATGATCTGGTATCTATCCCTAAAATTGTTGCTAGATCTCAGTGCTCAAAGCTAATATTGAGTCCTCTCAGACTCATTACTCCAAGTTTCTGAGTTCCTTGAACTTCATCTAAGGTGGATACACATATCAGTCTTTCTCATTCCCCTTTCAAAATGAAATTTCCTTTCAGCCTTCTTCTCTGCCCAAAGCAGGAAACAACTCTCCTACTCCCCAGCAGTTCTCACTGTTTTCACAATATTAGGAAGCACTGTCTGCAATTTGGAATCATTTTGGCTTATTATAAGGGCTCATACTGTACTTCATTAGCAGGGCTGCTGTGAAATTATGAAACATTTTGGTGAAAATTACAAGATACTTAGACTTGTTTCTTGCTGAAAATATGCAAAGCCCTTCAGGGAAGATACAGGCAGATGGTATTTGAGACATTTATTGTTTTCCTATGTACTTGTAAACAAATACTATAAGAGTTTCAGAATGATCTTTAGGAAATCTAGTAGCAAATTAATATATGAACCCTCAAATTAAGGAAACTGTGATATCCATTTCCATCTTACCAGTCTTTTTCTTTCCTGTATTTAATGTTTTGAAAAGGTTTCAGAATTGATCCAAAATTGATTGTTGAAAAGCTCCAGAAAAGCAAAAGCAGCAGCCTCTTTTTTTTCCAGGTATAATTTTTGTAAGTCCTGTGTGCTCTATAATTAACACTACCAAAAATATTATTATTTCTCATGATATATAGCAATATTGCTTGTATCTACCCAGAAAATCTTAGGTAGCTCAAATCCACAGCCATCTAGAGGTGAATTGAATTATTCACTTATTTCCATTTAAAAGTCTAAAAATGTAATTTATATTCTTCGTGGGTTCTTTCTGAGGAAGGGCTGTGATTTTTGGAAGCTTACAGTTGCTACCCTGAGGACTTTATTGGAGAAAGTGATAACACATGAGTAACTATGTATTCATAGTTTCTAGCTGCTTTGGCCATATATTACAAGCATCTAAGGCAAGAAATTATTTACTGGTTGTAATAGAGTTCAAACAGGACTCTCATGCAAATCAAGGAGGTATATTCTAAAAGTATAAATCATCTATATCCCTCCACTAATTGATTTACACTGTTCCCTTCTACTTTGCCTAATGCTATTTCCCCTTGTTCTCATAGCAGTCTGCCTTCTCATTCTCTTCTCTCATTTTCCAATTTTGTTTACAGAAAGGCAGAGAAAAGGTCCAAATGAGTTGTCTGATCACCAGAAAATGCTTCTAAGGGGTATGAAGTGGAAATAAAACACCTTTTAGAGCACACCTTTGAAGATATGTTATTGATAAGCAATTTTATTTTAGTACAAGACATTTAATTGTATTTTGACATTCAGATTAATTTTCTCTGGTTGAAGTTGAACACAGATACAGGGAGAAAACATTCTATTTTAGTGAAAAAGGTTAAGGTAGTGAATCATATTGTTTTTCTGACTTTTACAAATAGACATAGTCATTTTCCCCAGTATTCTCATAAGAATTGAAGTCATAAATTGAATTGCCCATTCTTTTTATCTCTCTCCTTTGCTGTATTTCCCTCATATTCTCATATTTACACAGATATACATGTCAGAAATTGCTGGGAGTTTATGAAGAGGTGTATTGACTATGAAGATGCTCCTAGTGTCATGGACAGTAGCCAGGTGTCCCTCTTAAAACTGGTTGCTGTTGAAGGATGAGCTCCACATTCTTTACAGACTGTCCACATGGGTAGAATCTAGTGAAAATCATTCGTATTAAGTACCAGGCATTTCAATGTGAAGAAGGGACAGTCTCATCTATTGAACAACTGACCATCTAGAGGGGGAGATAATTACAATATAGTTCTCTAAGTCTTTAGTACAAAACTAAAGTTTTTAAAAATGGTTTAAAGAATGCAGTACTGAAAGCCTCTTCCAGGATGACATGAATCCTTTCTTCATTTGTTTATACCCTGCTTTTGAATTTGAGTGACTTAATTTATTAAAAAACATTCTTGAGGTGAAATTTTTTAGCTTGCCGCAGAGCCTCCTAATTGCCTCAACTCCCAGTCCACACTTTTCTACTTTGTCCTTAAGTAACCAATAAAATGTTTTAAAAATACCCTGCAGAAATCATGATACATCATGCCAATGGATTGAGGAAGATGAATACACTTATTCCAGACCCAGAAGACCTAGACTGTAACCCACTTTCCTCTGTTCTTCACAGGAACATAAAAGCACCTGGCAATACCACACTCATCGTCCCTCTTTGCCTCTCCTATGCAGAAAAATAATTGTAGGTGCATTACATACCTTTTCCAGAAAACAGTTCCCTGGTACCTCCCTCTTTTTTTTTACTCCTTTCCTGAAAAGCAAAATCAACTGCTTAAAGTTCACTCACATAAATAGAAAGGATATCCAGACAGTATCCAGAAAGTCCTGGAAATAGAAACTTGGTTTCTTCAGAGGGTATATATATATATATTTTAAATTTATTTAATTAATTAATTTATTTTTGGCTGTGTTGAGTCTTCGTAGCTGCGCGCGGGCTTGCTTCTAGTTGCGGCGAGCAGGGCCTGCTCTTCATTGAAGTGCGCCGGCTTCTCATTACTGTGGCTTCTGTTGTTGCAGAGCGTGGGCTCTAGGCACGCGGCCTTCAGTAGTTGTGGCTCGCGGGCTCTAGAGCACAGGCTCAGTAGTTGTGGCGCACGGGCTTAGTTGCCCCGCAGCCTGTCGGATCTTCCCAGACCAGGGCTCGAGCCCGTGTCCCCTGCATCGGCAGATGTATTCTTAACTACTGCGCCACCAGGGAAGTCCCCCAGAGGGTATATTTGTTTAAGAAAGATGGAAAGCATTCATGATATAATTACCTGTAATACCGTAAGAACAAAAAGTGGCTTCTTTGGCACCCAGTGCACACGTCCCAGAAAATAAAGCACCTTAATCTTGTGCACTTTATGAAGTTTGCCGACTCAGGTTGTCAAACTTGGGAGCTTAGAAGTACCCAACTACTTTGAGTTAGTGGATTTGTCACCCGATAATGAAAATTCTGCTTCAAAAACAAAATTATACTCTACAAATATGACTTTGAACAATAGTGATGAATAGTTTCTGAAGAGGAATCACAACTCCAGCTTCAAAGAATTGAGCTTGACTAAACCATGCTGAAACAATACGCCTGAGACACAGGGGCAGAAGATGGCTCTTCCTATTGTGCGGAACTCTTCATAGCTGACTCAGGACCAACAGGTGCATGAGATCGCATCCAGGCATCTTGACATCTTGAGGAGATCCATATTTAGCCTTCGGGCTCTCGAATTTTTCTGAAACAGGATACAGCCTCTCATTTCTGAAATAAAATGGGGTGGGGAGAAGGGGGTGGAAATTTTAGAATTGTGAATATATTGAGTGAAGAGACTTAAAAATGATCTCAGGCATCCCCCTTATTTTATAGATTGTGAAAAAACAGAACCCAAATCAATGAGCCACACCATTAAGTCAGGGCCTAATCATTATATGGTCCATTCATTTAGTGAATATGTATTACGTGTCTGCTTTATGCCAGGCATTATTCTAGGTTCTGGGGATAAAGTAGTAAACAAAACAACATCTTTCTCCGACTGGGCTTGCTTTGAGTGGGGAAAAGCGACAAACAAATACACAAGTAAATATATAGTATATATGAGAGTGATTAGTGCAATGAAGAAAAATAAAGTGGCAGATAGGGAAGAGGGAGATAAGGAGGTAGGGGAAAGTTATTTTCTTCAGTGTCTTCAGGGACGGCCTCAGTACCATTTAAGTGAAAACTGAAAGAAGTGAGGAAGTGGGCCGTGTAATTATCTCCTCATTCCTTTTTCAGCACTTTCCCACTAAACCAGGCTATTTTTTGATTGCTTACAACCATTAGAATCTTCAATTCTATGAAACTAATGCAGACTTTGTATCATTGACAGTGTGACCATAGAGGAGGCCACCGTTCTTCAGTCCAAGGTGCTCCAGAAGTAGCTCTCCTGCAGAGACCGTACTCCTAATCACCTGAACTAACGAACACCTCACTAGGTCTTCATTCTCCTTGATATCCCCATCACTGTAGATTTCACCTTTTATGAAATGCTTTTCTATCTTGGATATTGAGAAACTACACAACTCAGATTTTCCTAATGACTCTCCAAGGCATGCTCTCTTTTGCTCTCTTCTTCACCAATTCCCTGACTTCATTTGGCCCATCAGTGGAAATTATCTCATAATATTCTGTGAGCCACCTCTCTTCTTTCTCTACCATCCTCTGTACTGGCTGAAATTCAAGCTTTGTGACTAGATTGCATGGGTTTGAAACCCTGACTCTGACACTTCCCAGCTAAGTGATTTTGTGGAATTTACTTAACCTTTTGTTCCTCCCTTCCCTTGTCTGTTAAATAAGCACAATAATAATATCTACCTTCCAGGGTTGTTGTGTGGATTAAATGAGTTAATTTATGCAAAGCATTTAGGACAATCCCTGGCATACAAAATGTGCTCAATGTGTGTTAGCCATTATTATTAGTCCTTAAATGTCGCCTCTTGTAGATTACAGATTTTTAAATTAACATTTCAAGTTCTCAATTCTGTTCTAAGATTTATCTTCATATTTCCTAATTTATGTTGAGAATGTCTTCCTAGATCAAAACCAGTACCTCAAATTACCATGTAATTACCAAACTTCACTATTTATTCTTCTCCAAATTACACCTTTCTTGTTTCCTGGACCATCATATCGTTCCTTTTCTTATACTGTTCTCTACATACAGAGAAAAGAAGTCTAAGTCAGAATACGCCAAGAAAAACAATCCTAAATGGGGATTTTTTTTCTTCAAAATTGCCTCATTTATTTTTAAATAAAATTTAAAACCTAATACCTAAATAGGTAATTATTAATAATGTTTTATACTAAAATGAATATCTTAAAACTCGGTCTAGAAGCAGGATGTGACAAATGAAATGCTGGGTTATAGGTCAAGTAAGGAAAGGCAGTACACAACTTTTATTTCGCCTTTTTTTTTCCCTTTTCCTTTGCTTAATATTTCTGTTTTGTTTCACTCAGTTATGGTTGCTAAAGTGAATGAACATCTTTGTTTTTGTAAATCAATATTTATAAATCTACAAACATATGTGTACATATCTATAAAATGAAGAAAAATGTATTTACCAGGAAATCTCAAGAATTTCTGGTAATAATAACTTTCAGAGTGAGAAAATGATACACTTGCTGGTACAGGTGCTATGAAGTTGCTGGGACCCCAACCATTATCAAAGCAGCCTGCCTGACTCATGAGTGGCCGCAGATATCCTGGAAGCCACTTCCAGCCAGGAAGCACATAAAAGATCAGAGGAAACAAAAGGGAGTGAGAAAAAGAGGGATAGATTTGTCATGGTTGCCTGTGAAATATGAGAACCCAGAATGTGTGCCTGCTATGAACTGTGTGTGATGCGTGTAAGACCCTGTGCTGGCCTCTTTAGGAATATGTACCTATAATTACAGTCATGTTATATAGGGTTCTAGATGGGATTTGTGATTTCTTCAAGAGAAACTCCATGAAAAAACTGAACCATGTATAACATACATAAACAGAAGTTATTAGAATGTAACCCTTTAAAAATTTTATTCTCTACTCTTACGGCTTGAGATGAATATATCATAACTAGTGGTATGAAGTCCCCTGTAACCAATGTTAACTAAAATCCTAGTCCAGAAATCAGTATCCAAACACATACAGGTAAATATAAACTATATGACTGACAAGTCTCTTACAGCTCTGATTCTATACTGACCAGACTCAACTTCAAAATCAGTGACATTGAATACAGGATGCATTTACTGGATGCAACAGGTACGTTTCAAAATTAGGCTTCTACTTAAAGACAAGTAGATGAATCAGAGAAATGTATAGGGTCAGCAAAATGACTAACATTAAACTGATTCCCATTTCCTTTCTTCCTTCCAACTTTTGCTAATGTGTCTGCTCCCTATTCTGCAGATGCTGTCCGTTAGAAATAAGACTTCTGCACTCATCATCGATGATGTGACTGCCACAGAGAAAATCCAGGCCAGTTACAATGCATGGTACAAAGCTATCTAAAACACAAGTGTAGGCGTTTCAGCTTGGGTCTTATCTCATTTGAAATTGAAATATGTTTGCAATGCTTGAATGTGGGAAGATTAATTATCACCTCTGTTTCAAAATAAGCAGCAGTAGAAACCCATCACATGAAAATGTGGAAGTGACATTGTTGACAGCTAAAAAGAGAGGTTTTCAGCTGGAAAAGGGTGCAAACAGAAACAAATACATTCATATTTCTCATCTGCAGTCAAACAAAAAACGTGCTTGATAATGGTGAGCTTGCCTCAGAAAACCAGGGCCCCATTTTAGTTAGCACACTAAATGCAGCAAGATGAACCATGGAGTTTTGCCTCCCAATTTTGTCAATGATCTTACATTTCCAAAGTCAGGCAGCTCTCACTTTTGTTTTTCCCCACTAAGAGAAGGGAAAACCTGCAAAGGCTCACCGCTGACTAACAATGTGGCCTTAGGCAAAGAAATTGATCTCTCTAAGCCTCAGTTCCCCTGTCTATAAAATGGACATACTAAGTACATGCTTAACTCATAGAGTGGATGTGAGTCTATCGTGTATTGGTACAAACAATTAGGATAATATCTGGCATGCAGTAAGAGCTCAATAATTGTTAGCTACTGCTATTGCAAAGTTATTCCACTACCTTAATACAACGAAAACAAAAATTCTTCCTTCCTATCTGAATGCAGCTCTATCTCAAGTAGTAAAGGTATTATCCTTTCTTCTTAAACTTCATTGATTATAGGAGATCATTTTGATGCTTCATTCTGGAAAGATACTTCCTTTTGTTTTGTTTTAAGTGTCATGTCAGGACCCCCATAGTTAATATCAGGTCTTTAAGAAAGGTCTCTAGGGTCATTTGAGCACTGGCATTGTGAAGCCCAGGTCTCCTTACTGATCTCTTTTGTTAATAGGTAGGTTTGAAGTTAGTAAGTCTGCTGTCTGTACCATACATTAAGATAAAGATATGAAAATGGTATAAATTCAAATCATTTGGCTCCCTCCCCCGTCTCTATTTCTCTCAACTTACGTTGCACAATGACATAAAGTACCACCTTTGGAGGTGAGCCTCCCTCGTGGTTAATCATCCCCATACGTGCTAAAATACCCCACACTATAATTTAACGTGAAGAACAGCTCGGGGTTGTGTTGAAACTGTCATGACTCACAGAAATCTACTAATTTTGTCCTATTCACCTTCATTCTACAACTTTGCAAGAATTTCTGCCAACATCAGCGAGGGTGGAGAGAGTGGGGGAAAAAAAGAAAAAAAGAAGCTCTTTGTGAAATGGCACCTCGAGTCTATCCCATTGATAGTGTCTTCCTGATTCCCCAGGCAAGCTCCTTCCGAGCTACTCTAAGCCCTCCAGAGACAATTTCTCTTATGAAAGTGAAGCTTCATTCTATCAGGCTCTCACATCTCCAACAACGGTAATCATTCCTGAAGCTGGAAGTGTTGTCTGCTCTCTTGATGTTGCTGGTGCTACAAGATGCAAACGAAGTCAGCTTGATTGTTTTAGGTCTGGATGAGTCTGGAGAGTATAGAGAAACATTTTAAAAGACTTATTTTGACTATCAAAGTGAGTCGATATGACAGCAGTCGTCAGGGGAAAAATGTGCACCACGCAAACACACAAACATCCCACAGCAACCAGCTCCAGCTACTTTGCAGTAGCACATTAGAGGAGAAATTGCTTTCCTGAACATCAGTGAGAAAGAGGACAGTTCTCCAAGTTACTTAGGAAAAGATACAACCACAGAGTGGCATCCAGGATGACACAGAGGTCAAAGGGGTTTGGAAATAAACTCTTAAAGCACATAATCTCATTGCAAGGAGGGTAATTTGGGTTAGGAAATTGGGGAATAACAAAGTGACATATAACAAAATAAAAGTAAAAGCGAAATTAACGACTAGTTACGGTAACATTTACTTGCTGAAAGCAGTTTGAGAGTTCAGCTCAACCACCTAAATATCTGATTTTGTGACTGGAAAGCTATCTCGACGATTATGGTTATATTATGAGGTGCATTCTTAGATTTGTCATTCAGGTAAGAAAACTCCCATTAACCTGGCATGGCAACTGCATGACTCCTCACTAAAATGCATTAAATTAAAGATGGACTTTTGCTATTACTTCCAAATAATCAAATTTCTATTTAATCAGTTAGAAATGTCATATGATTACCATTTTCCAAGAGAAATTAAATCTGCCAGCATTTATCCCAGCAAAATATTGATGTCTACCTAAACACAATTTGCATTTATCAGCTCTTTTTGTTAGAAAGTAGAGCAAAAAATATCTACTCACTTTGGCACAAACAAGTATTATTTGGAAATAATCATCCTCAATATGTTTCCAAGAGGTAGACACACTTGCTTGCTGTGTGATACGAAAACAAAATGGGGTAATTTCTTCCTATTACTTACAAAAGAGTTGTACAGAATTCTCTTTCAGATCATCTGGAGAGACTATATGAAATCGTATTTAAAAATACTTCTAAAAGAAAGTATTCAGAATACTTTTTTTCTGTATGTTTGTAGAAATTTCTTGCCTCTTAGTAGTTAGATTCCTACATCACGCAACAAAACATGTTTCAGATTTATTATAGAGATAAACAACTTAAAAGATCATAAAGGTAACAAAAGTATAGTAGACATTCATCCTGTTTGAGAAGCATTCTTATGATTTTTAAGGCACATGCTCAGAAGCTTCTACCAAGAATATAGACTTCTCATAGGAAAGCCTGGGCTTCTTACCCACCTCGGGGTAACAGCTGGCCTGGGACCTGACCCTCTCCTCAATACTGGGAGGACAAGTTCAGGCAGGCCTGCAATGAAGTCCCTGACCCAGAATTCCAAACAAAAGAAAATTTGTCCTGAGATATTTTAGACAGAGTAGGCCTAATCCTATAGTCTTGATTTATCTCTGTTCTCTTCATGAATATGTATTCCTAGCATAACCTTCCTTATTATTTCACTTAGAGAGTCTGAATTCCAAGGTTAATTTTCTTCTCTCCAGGAATGCTCTTTAGGTATAGCAGACCCTTCTAGTGGTCAGGGCCATTGTGGTCAGTAGGGGCAGAAATGTAACTTGAATTAGGCCAATAAAAAAGGCCTAATTGCCCCGTGTACATTTTCCCTTTGATGGTTTTGTTTTCATTGCAATAAACTTAACCATGAGTACAGCTATACATTGGGTTTTGTGAATCCTTCTAGCAGATCATCAAGGTGGTACTGAGGGCACCCAACCCAGCCTCTAACTTCCTAGCCACTCCCCTCAAATTCAGTTCAACTTTCCTAAATCTCTTGTATACCAGCCTATGGCCTATTTCCTGTCAGTTCTACACAGATCCCACATGCTCAGGGACTGTAAACCTGAATATACACCCAAAGTAGTGTTGGATTTAGAATAGCAGTTATTCTTTCTATGATAATTTGCCAGTAGAGTTAGTTGCCTAGATAAAGAAAATATAACCATATATTCTATATATAAAAATTTCAGTCTATATCCCTACTTAAGTAAACACATTTGATTATTTTACATGTGTAATTGATGCCCAAGTATTTATGTCATACACATATTTATAACACTTTTAGTCTAGAGAAGTTTTAAAGCAGGCATAACCAAGGTGCCTGCCTGAATCATACCAAAAAAAAAGAAAAATCAACAGAAACTTGTAGAATGCCTAATTTTTTTAGCAATGCTCATTTATAGTGAAATTTCCAAAATAAAATAACTGTAAGGTCTATATCAAAGTTACTGGGTGAGATGACTGATGAATAGAATTCTGTGTATAACCAAGCATTTAATCATGGTAGAATAAAGATATTTTTAGTCATGCAAAGAATCAAAGGGAATTCCCCGGTGGTCCAGTGGTTAGGACTCTGCACTTTCACTGCCAAGGGCCCAGGTTCGATCCCTGGTTGGGGAACTAAGATCCCACAAGCCATGCGATGTGGCCAAAGAAAAAAAAAGAATCAAAAATTTAACTTTCCTTTTACCCATCCTGTGGGCATGTGCTCACTAAAGTGAAAGAGTAAATCCAGAAAGAGAAGAAAATGGGATCCACAAAAACAGGGCAAAAAACAGTGACAAAAACAAAAGGGCAAAGGAAATTCCTAAAATGAAGAGAAATCATTGGATAAATGCACAAGTCCTGCCAAACCATCAATCCAGCTGGAGCAGAAATATGGACACCTCTGGAAGTGATATCTTACAGAAGAATATGGAACCTTTAGTTTGTTGATGTGTTTGTCCCCAGTGAAAAGAATTTGTCTCTTCTGTCAAAGAGCTTGAGGAATATTTTATGATCTAGCCGTTGAAAAGTTTCACAGGAGAAAGAAAGATCACTTTTAACTTATAGGAAGATAAAGTTTTGCAAGAAATAAATGTATTTGTAGTTTACTATATAGTTTAATGCTGAATTATATTTACATAGTTTAATATTATTATGATAAATACTGATTGAACCAAAATTTTAGATATCATTATTTTGAGATTTGGAGGAAGAAGGGTTTGTGTATGTGTGTGTAGAAAGAGAGAGGGTGGTGTCATAAATGAGTCAATCCTAATTTTCCGTAATAGAGTATCAATAAATTATGTCATGCCTAATATTATAAAATCAAAGTATTACAGTCTAATCATATTTATAGAATTGATCAATTAAGTACATGAAGAAATATCTAAAAGTGATGAGATTGGTTTCAGAGTGGAGTAGAGATGGGAAGAGGTGGGAAAGAGGACCAGAGGACTCCAGTTATTTATGATAAACCTTGGCTATACATATGTACGTGTATATACATATATACACACAAATATACATATGTACAAACATATATTTTTGTACATGTGCATATAAACATTTATATATAAATATAGGTGTATACTATATATTTTTAAAGAAATAAAGATTTTTTTTTTAATTATTATTTATTTATTTATTTTGGCTCTGTTGGGTCTTCGTCTCTGTGCGAGGGCTTCCTCCAGCTGCGGCAAGTGGGGACCACTCTTCATCGCGGTGCGCGGGCCTCTCACTATCGCGGCCTCTCTTGCTGCGGAGCACAGGCTCCAGATGCGCAGGCTCAGTAGTTGTGGCTCACGCGCCCAGTCGCTCCACGGCATGCGGGATTCTCCCAGAGCAGGGCTCGAACCCGTGTCCCCTGCATTAGCAGGCAGATTCTCAACCACTGCGCCACAAGGGAAGCCCAGAAATAAAGATTTGATTTTAGAAAACAAAAAGAAAAAATAAACTAAATGCATTATGTGATTATTTACTATAGAAAAATAAATCATGAGAAAAAGCCCTAAGGAAAATAGAATTTAATAACAGATCAAAGCATAAGTAAGTTGGAAAGAGGAAAAACTATAGAGGAAGAATTTTTATGAAGAATATAATATTTAAAAAGATCTATGACTAATCTAATTTTAGTGTGAAATTTGAATGCCTGGAGCAATATAGCATTCAAAAGTGATCCCCATTTTTCTCATGTCTCTTAAAGCAAATAAAAGGATCCAAGTGCATAGCTTTTCACAACCCTTACAAAAATTCCCTTTCTACAATACGTGTCTTCTCTAGAATGTTAGATCACTTGATAATCACAGCCACTACACAGATCTAGTGCTGAGGATGATTCATTCCAGGGTCCTTGTCTTTGCCTCAGTATAACTGACACTAAATGACTCAAAATTCAGCCAGAAGTAGAAAACTAGTCGATTACAGCTCTTTCTATATGGTTCATTAAAATTTGGAAACCAAATAATGGGTTTGAAAGAAGCCAGCTTCCTCACTTGTGTCACTCAAGGCACAATTGTGAATTTCCAAGTAGGCCATGATAGACAGCTTCTTGCAGGTCTTTGGCCCACATGCCCACCTCAATTGTAGCAGACAAAAGAATTGACTGAGATAAGGCAGAAATACATATTTAAAAACAAAACATGTGACTTTAAATTAAAAGAAGAGGTGATAATTTAGAACGTTTAAATATTATATTCTTCATAAAAATTCTTTCTCTATAGTTTTTCCTCTTTCCAAGAAGAGGTGATCATTTAAACAATGATTATAAACACTGCAGTTCAGTGGTGGGGAAAAAAAGTTTAGAAGCCATATTTCCCATTAATTAGTGGAGGTAGTAAGTAGACATAAGAAAATATATTTTAATACCCAGGATTGAAATCAGGGTTTATCAGAAGGACCCAAGATCCAGGTAGCTGCATTGTACCACTACACAGATTCCATTGCACCATAGGGACAGGTTTTCACATCCAGTTTAAGGGAATGGTAACATCTGGAAGGATGGAGAGTAACTTTGAATGGACATACATAGAAGCACTATTTACAAATTTCCACGTTTCTGTAGTGGAAACCTAAATTTAGTCCTTCCTTTGAAGAAAAGGGGGTCTTGTGAAACTGGAAGAACAATTTCTTGTTTGGTCCAAATACAGTGAGAGTTTGAAGGCAAACACATCTGTTTTGGAGTCACTAACTCCTTCCATGTTTCTGACACTATTGGGATTTTCTCAGGCTTAGGGGGTCTTCTTCTATGGGCTCGATATTGTGGCTGCAGCCTGAAATGTCTGTTGCCCAGTGCAGCTTGTTCAAATTTTGAGAATTTTTTTTTCTATAGTCTCAAGACTTTGCCTTAGTTTTCTTCATTTAAGGTTTTATACACAGTGGTTTAATGGCTATCTCTATTCCCCCAACCCCAAACCACACACACACACACACACACACACACACACACACATACACACACACACACACACATACACACACATACACAAACACACATACACACACACATACACACACACACACACTAGTTTTTTGCAATTAGCATCTTACATTGAACATGTTTAACGTTTCCATATTTTTATTAATTTTAGTACGCTTAAAGATTAGCTCACATCCTCTAACACTGAGTGACCTATGAATAGATCACATATATGGCTCCTCTATATGATGAAACATGAGGGAGATAACTGTGTGAACTTATACAACTTTATCACTGTGAGGATTCAAAACAACCTAAAAAGGATGAAACAATAAGTAAACTGTTACTGTCTTTTGGGTTTTTTTGGGGGGTTTTTTTGTTTTTTTAAACACATTTATTGGAGTATAATTGCTTTACAGTGGTGTGTTAGTTTCTGCTTTATAACATAGTGAATCAGCTATACATTTACATATATCCCCATATCGCCTCCCTTTTGTGTCTCCCTCCCACCCTCCCTATCCCACCCCTCTAGGTGGTCACAAAGCAGCAAACTGATCTCCCTGTGCTAGGTGGCTACTTCCCACTAGCTATCTATTTTACATTGGGTAGTGTATATATGTCAATGCCACTCTCACTTTGTCCAAGCTTACTCTTCCCCTTCCCTGTGTCCTCAAGTCCATTCTCTACATCTGTGTCTTTATTCCTGTCTTGCCCCTAGGTTCTTCAGAATTTTTTTTTTTTTTTTTTAGATTCCATATATATGTGTTAGCATACGGTATTTGTTTTTCTCTTTCTGACTTACTTCACTCTGTATGACAGACTCTAGGTCCATCCACCTCACTACAAATAACTCAGTTTTGTTTCTTTTTATGGCTAAGTAATATTCCATTGTATATGTGTGCCACCTCTTCTTTATCCATTCATCTGTCGATGGACACTTAAGACACTTCCATGTCCTGGCTATTGTAAATAGAGCTGCAATGAACATTGTGGTACATGACTCTTTTTGAATTATGGTTTTCTCAGGGTATATGCCCAGTAGTGGGGTTGCTGGGTTGTATGCTCGTTCTCTTTTTAGTTTTTTAAGGAACCTCCATACTGTTCTCCATAGTGGCTGTATCAATTTACATTCCCACCAAAAGGGCAAGAGGGTTCCCTTTTCTCCACACCCTCTCCAGCATTTATTGTTTGTAGATTTTTTGATGGTGGCCATTCTGACCTTTGTGAGGTGATACCTCATTGGAGTTTTGATTTGCATTTCTTTAATGATTAGTGATGTTAAGCATCTTTTCATGTGTTTATTGGAAATCTGTATATCTTCTTTGGAGAAATATCTATTTAGGTCTTCTGCCCATTTTTGGATTGGGTTCTTCGTTTTTTTGATATTGAGCTGCATGAGCTACTTGTAAATTTTGGAGGTTAATCCTTTGCCAGTTGCTTCATTTGCAAATATTTTCTCCCATTCTGAGGGTTGTCATTTTATCTTGTTTATGTTTATGTTTTCCTTTGCTGTGCAAAAGCTTTTAAGTTTCATTAGGTCCCATTTGTTTATTTTTCTTTTTATTTCCATTTCTCTAGGAGGTGGGCCAAAAAGGATCTTGCTATGATTTATCTCATAGAGTGTTCTGCCTATGTTTTCCTCTCGGAGATTTATAATGTCTGGCCTTAATTTAGGCCTTTAATCCATCTGAAGTTTATTTTTGTGTATGGTGTTAGGGAGGGTTCTAATTTCATTCTTTTACATGTAGCTGTCCAGTTTTCCAAGCACCACTTATTGAAGAGGCTGTCTTATCTCCACTGTATATTCTTGCCTCCAATCAAAAATAAGGTGACTGTATGTGCGTGGGTTTATCTCTGGGCTATCTATCCTGTTCCATGGATCTATATTTCTGTTTTTGTGCCAGTACCATACTGTTTTGATTATTGTAGCTTTGTAGTATAGTGTGAAGTCCAGGAATCTGATTCCTCCAGCTCTGTTTTTCTTTCTCAAGATTGCTTTGACCCTTTGGGGTCTTTTGTGTTTCCATACCAATTGTGAAATTTTTTGTTCTAGTTCTGTGAAAAATGCCATTGGTAGTTTGATAGGGATTGCATTGAATCTGTAGATTGCTGTGTGTCATATAGTCATTTTCACAATGTTGATTCTTCCAATCCAAGAACATGGTATATCTCTCTGTTTGTATCGTCTTTCATTTCTTTCATCAGTGTCCTATGGTTTTCTGCATACAGGTCTTTTGTCTCCTTAGGTAGGTTTATTCCAAGGTATTTTATTCTTTTTGTTGTAATGGTAAATGGGAGTGTTTCCTTAATTTCTCTTTCAGATTTTTCATCATTAGTGTATATGAATGCAAGAGATTTCTGTGCATTAATTTGGTATCCTGCTACTTTCCCAAATTCATTGATTAGCTCTACTAGTTTTCTGGTAGCATCTTTAGGATTCTCTATGTATAGTATCGTGTCATCTGCAAACAGTGACACTTTACTTCTTCTTTTCCAGTTTGGATTCCTTTTATTTCTTTTTCTTCTCTGATTGCTGTGGCTAAAACTTCCAAAACTATGTTGAATAATAGTGGTGAGAGTGGACAACCTTGTCGTTTTCCTGATCTTAGAGGAAATGGTTTCAGTTTTTCACCATTCAGAACGATGTTGGCTGTGGGTTTGTCATATATGACCTTTATTATGTTGAGGTAAGTTCCCTCTATGCCTACTTTCTTGAGGGTTTTTATCATAAATGGGTGTAGAATTTTGTCAAAAGCTTTCTCTGCATCTATTGAGATGATCATATGGTGTTTCTCCTTCAATTTGTTAATATGGTGTATCACATTGATTGATTTGCATATATTGAAGAATCCTTGCATTCCTGGGATAAACTCCACTTGATCAGGGTGTATAATCTTTTTTTTTAATTAATTAATTAATTAATTAATTTTTAGCTGTGTTGGGTCTTCGTTTCTGTGCGAGGGCTTTCTCTAGTTGCGGCGAGTGGGGGCCACTCTTCATTGCGATGCGCGGGCCTCTCACTATCGTGGCCTCTCCTGTTGCGGAGCACAGGCTCCAGTCATGCAGGCTCAGTAGTTGTGGCTCATGGGCCCAGTTGCTCCGCGGCATGTGGCATCTTCCCAGACCAGGGCTCAAACCTGTGTCCCCTGCATTAGCAGGCAGATTCCCAATCACTGCGCCACCAGGGGAGCCCCCAGGGTGTATAATCTTTTTAATGTGCTGTTGGATTCTGTTTGCGAGTATTTTGTTGAGGATTTTTGCATCTATGTTCATCAGCAATATTGGCCTGTAGTTTTCTTTCTTTGTTACATCTTTGTCTAATTTTGTTATGAGAGTGATGGTGGCCTTGTAGAATGAGTTTGGGAGTGTTCCTCCCTCTGCTATATTTTGGAAGAGTTTGAGAAGGATAGGTGTTAGCTCTTCTCTAAATGTTTGATAGAATTTGCCTGTGAAGCCATCTGGTCCTGGGCTTTTATTTATTGGAAGATTTTTAATCACAGTCTCAATTTCAGTACTTGTGATTAGTCTGTTTATATTTTCTATTTCTTCCTGGTTCAGTCTCGGAAGGTTGTGCTTTTTTAAGACTTTGTCCATTTCTTCCAGGTTGTCCATTTTTTTTGGCATATAGTTGCTGGTAGCAATCTCTCATGATCCTTTGTATTTCTGCAGTGTCAGTTGTTACTTCTCCTTTTTCATTTCTAATTCTATTGATTTGAGTCTTCTCCCTTTTTTTCTTGATGAGTCTGGCTAATGGTTTATCAATTTTGTTTATCTTCTCAAAGAACCAGCTTTTAGTTTTATTGATCTTTGCTATTGTTTCCTTCATTTCTTTTCCATTTATTTCTGAACTGATATTTATGATTCCTTTCCTTCTGCTAACTTTGGGGTTTTTTGTTCTTCTTTCTCTAATTGGTTTAGGTGTAAGATTAGGTTGTTTATTTGAGATGTTTCTTGTTTCTTAAGGTAGGATTGTATTGCTATAAACTTCCCTCTTAGAACTGCTTTTGCTGCATCCCAGAAGTTTTGGGTCATCATGTTTTCATTGTCACTTGTTTCTAGGTATTTTTTGATTTCCTCTATGATTTCTTCAATGATCTCTTGGTTATTAAGTAGTGTATTGTTTAGCCTCCATGTGTTTGTATTTTTTACAGATTTTTTCCTGTAATCGATCTCTAGTCTCACAGTGCTGTGGTCGGAAAATATACTCGATATGATTTCAACTTTCTTAAATTTACCAAGGCTTGATTTGTGACCCAAGATATGATCTATCCTGGAGAATGTTCCATGAGCACTTGAGAAGAAAGTGTATTCTGTTGTTTTTGGATGGAATGTCCTATAAATATCAATGACGTCCATCTTGTTTAATGTATCATTTAAAGCTTGTGTTTCCTTATTTATTTTCATTTTGTATGATCTGTCCATTGGTGAAAGTGGGTGTTTAAGTCCCCTACTGTGATTATGTTACTGTCGATTTCCCCTTTTATGGCTGTTACCATTTGCCTTATGTATTGAGGTGCTCCTATGTTGGGTGCATAAATATTTACAACTGTTATATCTTCTTCTTGGATTATTCCCTTGATCATTATGTAGTGTCCTTCATTGTCTTTTGTAATAGTCTTTATTTTAAAGTCTATTTTGTCTGATACGAGAATTGCTACTTTAGGGTTTCTTTTGATTTCCATTTGCATGGAATATCTTTTTCCATCCCCTCACTTTCAGTCTGTATGTGTCCCTAGGTCTGAAGTGGGTCTCTTGTAGACAGCATATATATGGGTCTTGTTTTTGTATCCATTTAGCCAGTCTATGTGGCTGAATAGTTGTTTGGAGTATTTAATCCATTTACCTTTAAGGTAGTTATCGATATGTATGTTCCTATTACCATTTTCTTAATTTTTTGGGTTTGTTATAGTAGGTCTTTTCCTTCTCTTGTGTTTTCTGCCTGGAGAAGTTCCTTTAGCATTTGTTGTAAAGCTGGTTTGGTGGTGCTGAATTCTCTTAGCTTTTGCTTATCTGTAAGGGTTTTAATTTCTCCGTCGAGTCTGAATGAGATCCTTGCTGGGTAGAGTAATCTTGGTTGTAGGTTTTTCCTCTTCATTACTTTAAATATGTCCTGCCACTCCCTTCTGGCTTGCAGAGTTTCTGGTGAAAGATCAGCTGTTAACCTTATGGGGATTCCATTGTGTGTTATTTGTTGTTTTTCCCTTGCTGCACTTAATATTTTTTCTTTGTATTTAATTTTTGATAGTTTGATTAATGTGTATCTTGGCATGTTTCTCCTTGGATTTATCCTGTATGGAACTCTCTGCACTTCCTGGACCTGATCGACTATTTCCTTTCCCATATTAGGGAAGTTTTCAACTATAATCTCTTCAAATATTTTCTCAGTCCCTTTCTTTTTTTCTTCTTCTTCTGGGACCCCTGTAATTCGAATGTCGGTGTGTTTAATGTTGTCCCTGAAATCTCTGAGAGTGTCTGCAATTCTTTGCGGTCTTTTTTCTTTATTCTGCTCTGCAGTAGTTATTTCCACTATTTTATCTTCCAGGTCACTTATTCATTCTTCTGCCTCAGTTATTCTGCTATTGATTCCTTCTAGAGAATTTTAAATTTCATTTATTGTGCTGTTCATCATTGTTTGTTTGCTCTTTTATTCTTCCAGGTCCTTGTTAAACGTTTCTTGTATTTTCTCCATTCTATTTCCAAGATTTTGGATCATCTTTACTATCATTATTCTGAATTCTTTTTCAGGTAGACTGCCTATTTCCTCTTCATTTGTTTGGTCTGGTGGGTTTTTACCTTGCTCCTTCACCTGCTGTGTGTTTCTCTGTCTTCTCTTTTTGCTTAACTTACTGTATTTGGGGTCTCCTTTTCACAGGCTGCAGGTTCGTAGTTCCTTTTTTTTTTTGGTGTCTGTCCCCAGTGGCTAAGGTTGGTTCAGTGGGTTGTGTAGGCTTCCTAGTGGAGTGGACTAGTGCCTGTGTCCTGGTGGATGAGGCTGGATCTTGTCTTTCTTGGAGGCAGGACCGCATCCCATGGTGTGTTTTGGCGTGTCTGTGACCTTATTGTGATTTTAGGCAGCCTCTCTGCTAATGGGTGGCATTGTGTTCCTGTCTTGCCAGTTGTTTGGCATAGGGTGTCCAGCACTGTAGCTTGCTGGTCGTTGACTGGAGCTGGGTCTTAGCGTTTAATTGGAGATCTCTGGGAGAGCTTTTGCCATTTGATATTATGTGGAGCTGTGAGGTCTCTGCTGGACCAATGTCCTGAACTCAGCTCTCCCACCTCAGAGGTACAGGCCTGACACCCGGCCGGAGCACCAAGACCCTGACAGCCACATGGCTCAGAAGAAAATGGAGAAAAAAAGAAAACTAAAATAAAATTTTAAAAATAGTTATTAAAATTAAAAATAAAAAATGATTATTAAAAAATTTTTAATTAAAAAGTAATAAACAAGAAAGAAAAAAAGATAGCAACTAAACCAAAAAACATATCCACCAATGATAACAAGCACTAAAAAATGTACTAATAAAAAGAAACAAAAAAAACCTGACAGAACCCTAGGACAAATGGTAAAAGCAACGATATACAGACAGAATCATACAAAGAAACATACACATACACACTCATAAAAAGAGAAAAAGAAAAAAATATATGTATCTATATATTAAAAGAAAAGGAGGAAGAGAGCAACCAAATCAATTAACAAATCTACCATTTATAATAAACTCTAAATACTAAACTAAGATAAACATAAATCCAAGAACAAATTAGATGCAGAAAGCAAACCCCAAGTCTACAGTTTCTCCCAAAGTCCACCGCCTGAATTTTAGGATGATTCGTTGTCTATTCAGGTATTCCACAGATGCAGGGTACATCAAGTTGATTGTGGAGATTTAATCCACTGCTCCTGAGGCTGCTGGGAGAGATTTCCCTTTCTCTTCTTTGTTCACACAGCTCCCAGGGGTCAGCTTTGGATTTGGACCTGCCTCTGCGTATAGGTCGCCTGAGGGCGTCTGTTCTTCGCTCAGACAGGACGAGGTTAAAGGAGCAGCTGATTCGTGGGCTCTGGCTCACTCAGGCCATGGGGAGGGAGGGGTACGGAGTTTGGGGTGAGCCTGCGGCTGCAGAGGCCAACATGACATTGCAACACCCTGAGGCGCACCGTGTGTTCTCCCAGGGAAGTCGTCCCTGGATCATGGGACCCTGGCAGTGGCGGGCTGCACAGGCTCCCAGGAGGGGAGGTGTGGATAGTGACCTGTGCTTGTACACAGACTTCTTGGTGGCTGCAGCAGCAGCCTTAGCATCCCATGCCCATCTCTGGGGTCTGCGCTGATAGCCGTGGCTTGCGCCTGTCTCTGGAGCTCCTTTAAGCGGCGCTCTGAATCCCCTCTCCTCATGCACCATGAAACAATGGTCTCTTGCCTCTTCGGCAGCTGCAGACTTTTTCCCGGACTCCCTCCCGGCTAGCTGTGGCGCACTAGCCCCCTTCAGGCTGTGTTCATGCAGCCAACCCCAGTCTTCTCCCTGGGATCCGACCTCCGAAGCCCGAGCCTCAGCTCCCAGCCCTGCCTGCCCCGGCGGGTGAGCAGACAAGCCTTTCGGGCTAAGAGCTGGTTGGCACCGATCCTCTGTGCGGGATTCTCTCCTCTTTGCCCTCTGCACCCCTGTTGCTGTGCTCTCATCTGCGGCTCCAAAGCTTCCCCCCTCTGCCACCCGCAGTCTCCACCAGTGAAGGGCCTTCCTAGTGTGTGGAAACCTTTCCTCCTTCACAGCTCCCTCCCACTGGTGCAGGTCCCATCCCTATTGTTTTGTCTCTGTTTTTTCTGTTTTCTTTTGCCCTACCCAGGTACGTGGGGAGTTTCTTGCCTTTTGGGAGGTCTGAGGTCTTCTACCAGCATTCAGTAGGTGTTCTGTAGGAGTTGTTCCACATGTAGATGTATTTCTGATGTATTTATGAGGAGGAAGGTGATCTCCATGTCTTACTCCTCCACCATCTTGAAGGTCGGTCCCCCGTTACTGTCTTTTGGAATGTAAAGTTATGTGTGTTTGTCTTCCTCATGTTACATGATCTGATTGCCCATCAGAATGGCAATCCTTTGTAAGAACTTCACTGTACATTCAGACAGTGGATATAATTACCTTGATGGTGGATTAAAAGAAGACAGGTATAGTAGAGCAATGTACAGAACTTCCCTAACTTGGTTCTCAGTCATTGAAAACTCCAAAGCCCTATGGTTGGTCCCTGTGGTCAGGTTCCATCTAATCTTCCAATTATGATATATGCCATTCTTCAGCTGGTGACCAGGGGAATCTGGATATGGTTGCTTCAGACTATTAAAGTGACACATTTATTCATTCAGCAAACAGTTAAGAAGCACACTCTATGTCCCAATCACTATCCTATGTGCTTGGCATACAACCATGAACAAACAGACAGAAATCCCTGCCAACATAGAGCTTGCATTCTAGCACAGGTGTTCTAGGGATGATGAGGTGTTGAAAAAATAATAGACATAATAAACATGTAAATTATAGAGTATATTACAACGTGATAAGTTTTATGGTTAAAAATGGAATCAGGGAAAAGTGATTAGGAGTGTTGGGAGCTATAGCTGCAATATCAAATAAGGCCATTAGTGGAAGCCTCATTATGATGATTTTTGAGCAAAGACTTGAAAGAGATAAGGGAGTTTACCAAGCAAGTATCTGTGGGAAGTGCATTTGAGGCAGAGGGACAAGCCAGTGCCAAGAACCTAATGTGAGAGGTTGCCTGGCATGTTGAGTAAATATAAGGAAGACATTTTGCTGGAGACATTTTACCTTCCAAGTGTTTTTCTTCTTCCTAGCCAGAGTACTAGCTCTTACATTTCCCTTTCTGGCTTACTCTTAGGCTCTACGGTATACTTTCTTTTCCTCTGATCCTCTCTAAAAATAAAACCCATTTTAATGATAATCTGAAGTTTCACCTATGCTATTGTCTTTTGGTTTTGAACCTGAGAAATGGTGGACATAAACACCCGCACAGTAAAGATGAAGATTCTGATATTCAGAGAGTTTAATTCCTTAAATTGGATGGCCAAAGGCAAACAGCAAATCTTTCACTCCAAGCCCAATGGTCTGTCTCTGCCTATTATGTCCTGGATTTTCTATTACTAAAAAAAACCTAGTCAAGTCTCTATTTAGGAAGGGTGAAGAAAAGAAATCAGAGAAAGAAGGGAGGAAAGCTGACATTAAAAATGTTTGGGTGAAAAGCAACCTCCGTTGTGTCATCATTCAGGTATGGATATCACATTACTGCCAGGGGGAAAAAAATCCAATGGCACCTGTTTCCTACACACACACACACACACACACACATGCTTATTTATGAAACACTCAAACCCTTCTCCACAGTTCTTTACCCTGCTTTCTACCATAGGAGTGGCAAACAGAAATTATCTGGCCCAACGTACAAAATATAAATGTACAGCGTCATCTTGACTAAAAGTCTGCATGCATTCTCTCAAATGCATATTGTGTATTTATTGTTTCAGACTTTTTAGGTTGTTCTGTCTTCACAGTGATAAAGTTGCATAAGCTTACACAGTTTATCTCTCCCTCACGTTTCATTGCATAAAGAATCCATACATGTGACCTCTTCATAAGCCGGTGTTAGAGGTAAGTGTACAGTCAGGCCATTCACAGTGGCTGTTCTCTTGCTCTCTGTACATTCCCTGCTCAACCAGTCCCTGCTTCACTCACATCACTACCCAATTCCCTTAATTATAGGGCTTAATTAGTCCCTGGTAACTGAGGAGCCCACCTGACGTCAATTCCCCCTATAAGTGGTAACCTCCTTCTCCCTCAACAAGCGAAGACTGCTGCTATGTCCTGCCTACCGCCTGCTGCACACGGTGGGTGTCGCTCCAGGACCTTTCATGTAAGATCCCCGTCCAGTAAACCACTGATGTCTCCGTCGCTGTCTCTGGGCTCTTCGGTCTGGAGGCTGGGCAACTACGAGGCTTGCAGGCCGGCGGGGTGCAGCCCAACAGTAAGGTAAGATGCAAATTGCAAAAATCACCCAAATGAGTGTACTGTAAATTTGTGTGTACGTGTGAAGGAGAGGAGATATAGTTGAATTTTTTTCCTTGTCCATAGAAAGAAAAACGCTGTCCTCTTTCCTTCTTCCTCCATTAACCATTCCCTTTCCTCATGTCTTAAGGTCCTATTCCGTACTAAAATATGACAGTGTTCTGGAATATGACAGTAGCAATTTTGATTCCCTACACCCTGAAAACATCTTTTTCAGCGGTCCCTTTTTAAAACTTGCCTTGAATTATCCTAATTTGAGCATACCATCTGTTTCTTGCTGGAACAGTAACTGATAAAAGCACCATCTTCCCTTCTTCTAAGCCCACAGAAATAATAAAATATAAAATGATAAAAGTTAAATGAAATATTGGTGTCCAAAAGGGAAGATAAGCACTGCTATGGTCTCATAGTGAAAGAGGGACACAAAGAGTAATAATCTGTCCCGAAAAGCAGGTCTGTAGAACCTCAAACTTGCAAGTAAGGAGATCTATTCCTTTGGATAATGAAAGTTAAAAATTCTTCACGTGAGGGCAAAGTGGGCTGGATCTAGGCTCCCTACATGAAATGTGTGGCTACAGTTTCCCTTCTCTACCTACTAAAGGAGATAGAAAACTAACCTCTCAACCTTACCCTGAATTATGACTGTCTGCATGAAGCTGAAAACTCAAGCAAGAAGGTAGTGAGACATATCCTGGCAGATAAAGACTTGAGACAAGCTAGTAACTCTCAGTGGCTGCAGTGTCCCAGATTATCACCTCATCAAGATCTTTGAGCTACGAAGGTGTGACTGCATCTGGATTGGGACCCCTAGGGAGATAGGTAGAAGCTTTACAAAACTGTTAGACATTGTAGAGTTTGGGAAAAGAGGGAGGAAGAAGAAGAGGAAGAGAAGTAGGTTTCCTTGTTGATGAGCAATTCAAAAAACATGAGTAAAACTCATTGCAAGTGAAGCAATGAAATCAAACAGAAGATGGATTCTCCCTAGAAAAAATGAAAATCACAGAATAATCAAAAATGACTTTTAAAGATGCATATTAAAGTGTTAATGATTTAAAATAATGCTATATTAAAAACAGGAAAATCATGCTAAGAGACATGAAGAAGAAGATTCATGAATTTAAATAGAGATTACAGAAGAAAACAGAAGAAAGGGAGAGGGAAAAAAATCATTGAAGAGATACTAGCTGAGAACCTTCCTGAATTGAATAGACAGACACATCCTCATATTGAAAGTGCATATCAAATGCTGTGCAGGATAAATAGAAAAGTCCACATAAAGACAGCAGGGTACTAAAAATATTTAACGATCTGAGTGACACAGGCATCATTGCATCAGAGAGATATATGCCTTAGTGCTAAAGCAGGACTCAGGATGCCCTTACTAAAGTTTCTTAAAACTACAGTTTTTTTTTGTTTTGTTTTGTTTTGGTTCATAGGGAAATCTGGAGGTTTCAGGGAGTAGGCTGAGTATAAAAGTCAGGGGCTTGGGCCGGTAGCTATGTACCAAAGGCTATGGAAGGATTTCAGTATTTCTACAATGAGTATGACCCTACTGATAAACAGTAATACCATCTCCTGCCTACTGTTTGTGTTAACTTGTTCCCCTCTCCCTGTTGATAATACAATTGCTGTTTCTCTTCTCCTTATCATCATTTGCCTAGGCAATTGCAACGTTCTACTATTACAGATCTCCAAGTCCTTTCCTCATAGCTCTGCACTAGATAGTGATAATTCAAATCCTGCCTGCTACTGTCTTCACTTCTTATGTTTTTGATAAAACCAACATTACTGAGGCATTATAAAAATAGTTAATATTTGCTTTACTTATATTTGCTTCTCCTCTGAGACTTTGTTGTCTCTTCTAGGTATTAGATGGTATAGGTCTTTACAGTTTTCAGGGAACTTTCAAAAAATAAGTGACATTTTTGCATCTTTATTTTAAATAGAGCAAATTTGTGTTTTGATGGGGGGAGGGTTGGGGGTGGGGGATAGTATTGAAAGCAGCAAATTTCCTGAAGCAATTGCAGAGCATTAAGAAAACACCTTTAAAACATACAATTTTGTTAGCCTGAAGATTTGGAGAAGAAAGCATCACTTATCTTTTAGTATAAATAATGGACTTGTGCAGTCTCACATATGAAAATAGATCTTAATTGATGACCGTACAGAAAGTAGTAAAAGCTCAATATTTAAGATAATCCCATGTTGTCAGTTTGTAGTATTGTGTATTCTTCATGACAATGGGTCATATTTAGTTTTTTCCATCAATTCTCGGAGGATTTAAATATGTTTTTGGCTCAAACATAAATTCAACTTGCATATTATTAGGTAGTAAAACTAAAAAAAAATGATCTGCTAATACCTATATGATGGGGATCATTTTATATGCTTTCGATGTACAACTAGCTTCTGTCATACACAGATAGCAATTCTCTGCTAATTTATACACCTTAAAACTCATTTGGAAATGAAAATGTCCCGGTAACACACATCTCAATGTAATTCATGGTGGTCAGCTTGTGAGAGTGAGGTTGAACAAATAACATTTTATAAATTTCTTAACATTCTCCTTTCTAGTCCAGGTCTCTTTACAACAATTACGTGGCTTTCTTTTAAACAAAATATTTCTACCATTAAACTATTTAATCCTGAACTGTATCCAGTCAATTTTCATTTTTTAATGAAAGCATCTGTTTCCATAAAACATTCATAATTTCCAAAGTAGCCTCACAATGATTCCAAATAATGCTAATATTTTATGTCTAAAGATCAGATTCAGGATTTTTGACAATTTTGAATATAATTTTAGAATCAGTGGAATAGATTATTAAAAATCATGACTATCCAAGAAAATTCAAGATGCATGATTCATTGCTTGATAAAAACCTACAAATGCATTTCTGATTTCTGTTTCTTAAATTTTTAGATTGAGTAAGCAGTTTTTTTCACAATAAATGTTGCTTCATCATATGTTATAGTTCTGCTAGTGTTAACTAATATAACAGTTTCAAATAATATATTAAATATTATTTACAAAATAGAACAGCATATGTATGTATATGGCAATGCATAGTAATATTATATTCATTATTATTATGTCACCATAAAAATTGTGTAATAATATTTGTATAATAAGAGCTAAACCTATCTAATGTGTGTTTTAAAAACAGAAAGTAATAGTTCAACCAAAGGATTGAAATTCTAATACTTGAATTCAGGGACGTTGCAAGCCCTTAAAAATATTAAGAATCCCAAATCACATCATGTTGGGATTTAGGTATAAGCCATTTTAAAATAAAGAGACAAACAGTAACCAAAGTAAAGATTTTTATTCTTACTTACTTTTAAAACTGTATATAACAGTGGCCTTCCTACACAAGTAGTTTTGAGATGATAAGCGTTTTGATATTCCCATTAGAATTGAATCCCAAGAAGAACAGGAATTATTTTCTGCTTTATTCACCTCTGTATCACTAGGACCTTGTAGGTGCTCAATAAATATTTGTTGTGTGGCACAGAATAGGTATTCAGTAAATATTTATTTAATATATTTGTTTAATAAATAATTGATTCTTAGAAAGACAGAATGCTGATCCAACATATAAGACTTCATTTTAAAAAACATTTATGAAGGACAAAATTTCTATTCTTGATATACAGAGAAAGAATGCAGCAAACGAACTGAGAGCATGAACAGGAAATTTACAAAAGAATATAAACAATTGATAAACACTAACAAAACATTCCATCTTGCTAACAAATGTTCATAAAACAATACAAATACTTTATTTTTTTCTTATAAAATTGGAATCTTTAAAAATGACAATAACCAGTTCAGAGGTGAGCAAGGAAGACCAAATTGACATCAACTCTAAAGAATTAAAAAATTCCCTTTTGATCATTTAAATATTTACCCCAAAAATTGTTTATAGCAATCCCTAACCACAGTTATAGTCTCTAAAAACTATTCACTATTGAAAGGAATCGGGTCTGCTGAGAGGGAAAAAAATGGCAGATTCCAGGTCTAGGGCAGGAAAACTTGTCACACTAGGAAACAAGCTTATCAGAGACTACTGGAATCAGGACTTCCCTGGTGGTCCAGTGGTTAAGGCTCTGTGCTTCCAATGCAGGGGGTGCAAGTTTGATCCCTGGTCAGGGAACTAAACCCACATGTGGTGCGGCCAAAAAAAAAAAGACTGCTGGGATCATGTCAAAAGTATTCAAGAGCCAACTCAAAGATTCCCACTGGCCAAAGATGGAGCCATTTTAGAATTTTTAAAACTGATTTTAAAAATTATGTGAGAGTGCTTTTCTGCATTTTTTATCTTAAGGATGATTGACAGATGTGTTAAAGCTCAATTCCAAAGAAAAATCTAATACACTACAGCCACTGTGATTTAAACACAGTACTATTTCAGTACAGCAAAGATTGACTGTATAACCAAATTTGTGAAAACATGGAAAGCTTTAGTATATGAAAGTGTTTGGTTAGCTTTTAAATTTGAAATCAATAACCTATACTATTTCATTACAATTTAATTAATTATGTTTATCATTTATACATTCATTAGTTTAGTGCTTAACAAATGCTAAGCATTCACATCTTCAAAATCATTTATTTTGGCTACATTTTCCTTTTTAAATAAATAATGACTTCTATACCATTTTATTCAAACTTAGATTTTACCAAGAAGAAATTTTGAAACTCCTGCTTCTGGTATACTCTTGTTTTGTCATTCAATATATAAAAATCTATCTCTTTCGGTGTTGGAAACTCAGTTTCCATATCAGCCCTTAATGGACTATTCATTGAACTAACAAAACACCCATTACTCTCTACCTGGATTAAGACCAACATCTACAGAATCCTTGGTAAAATGACCCTCTCTTCTCAGTCCTCTCATACATCCTGATACCACATAGATTGCCAAAAATGTCACAGATAAATAAAGAGGAGCATCTTTCTACAGAAATTGACATCTAGTTTCTCAGGACTTCCTGCCAATGTAATGTTAAATTTGACAGAAATTTATTTATTCAAATAATCCTAGAATTCCACATGAAATTACTATCTTCCATGTGACCAATTTACTTCCAAAGTAGGTAAACTGCAGGAGATGCTCAGTTTAATTAAAAGATTAAGCAGCACATTTTAAATAAAATAAAACAAAATGACAATTGAGTTTGCTCTCTCTCGAATTTTTCACTCAAATTATATTAGAGAATGTGGGCAACTCAAAAATGCATATTCCTCATTGTTTCTCAAACTTGAGCATATGTAAGAATCACCAGGAGAGCTTCTTAAAACACAGATTCCTGCATCCCTCCCACAAAGATTCTAAATGTATGATTGAGTTCACTTGGGAGGGGGTTCCAGAATTTGCATTTCTAACAAGCTCCCAGGTGTTGCTGATGGCCAATTGGCGCAGCTAGAGGTTGGCATTCCCAGCTGAATTTGTCTTGGTCTTTAGATAATTTGGCACTAGTATTTCCCTAATCAGTTTCCCCCCTTCCCACCGCTCTCCCTTACTTTTAACAATGCCTGCTTTTGTGTCAGTTTTTATTTTAAAATGTCCTGGGAGCTACTGTTCACATGCTGTTCCTTTACCCAGAAGATGACCTTAAGTAGTTCTGCTTATCATTTTATTGAAGGAAACACTCTATTATAGAGGCAAGTTTAAATAACCTATGGGTCTTGGTCATTGCCCCATACATTGCTGGAATTATAAACAGCTTCATTTCAGCATCTCAAGAAAATCTTTTTGCTTTGGGTAATAGTGTTTATGTGGCACAGTCCAAAGTAAAATTATTTATCTGATTTTGCCTTTGAACTTGAAAAGCTTTGTTCCCTAAGTAAACTTTTTGGAAAGAAATTATACAATATCCCTTTTCTCATTATCATACTTCCTATGGAATCATGTTCCATAGATTTAAGACTCATAAAGTGTTAGGTTAATTACCAGTTTATCTGTAAATATCGATTCATTGTAGTATAGTAGCACTGACAGAAAAAAATAATAGCAGATACCAATATGTTACAAAAGATTTCTATGATAAAGTAAATACGTATATGTGTATACATAGTACTGTGTATCTGTTAATCCCAAACTCCTAATTTATCCCTCCCCACCTTTCCCCTCTGGTAACCATAAGTGTGTTTTCTATGTCTGTGAGTTTATTTCAGTTTTGTAAATAAGTTCATTTGTATCATTTTTTTGATTCCACATATAACTGATATCATATGACATTTGTCTTTCTCTTTCTGACTTCACTTAGTATGGTAATCTCTAGGTCCATCTATGTTGCTGCAAATGGCATTATTCCATTCTTTATGGCTCAGTAATATTCCATTGTATATGTATACCACATCTGTCGATAGACATTTAGGTTGCTTCAATGTCTTGGCTATTGTAAACAGTGCTACAATATACATTGGGGTGCATGCATCCTTTTGAACCATGTTTTTCTCTGGATATATGTCCAGGAGTGGGATTGCTGGATCATATGGTAGCTCCATTTTTAGTTTTTTAAGGAACCTCCATACTGTTCTCCACAATGGCTGTACCAATTTACATTCCCACCAACAGTGTAGAAGGGTTCCATTTTCTCCACACCCTCTCCAGCACTTATTGTTTGTAGATTTTTTGATGATGGCCATTCTGACTGAAGTGAGGTGATACCTCATTGTAGTTTTGATTTAAATTTCTCTAATAATTAGTGATGTTTATTAGTGATGTTCCTATGCCTGTAGGCCATCTGTATGTCTTCTTTGGAGAAATGTCTATGTAGGTGTTCTGCCCATTTTTTGAGGGATTTTTTTTTTTTTATATTGAGCTGTATGAGCTGTTTGTATATTTTGGAAATTAATTCCTTATCTGTCTCATCATTCTCAAATATTGTCTCCCAACCAAAATGTCTTTTCATTTTGTTTATGGTTTCCTTTCCTGTGTAAGAGCATTTAAGTTTAATTAGGTCCCATTTGCTTATTTTTGCTTTTATTTCCATTACTCTAGGACACAAATCCAAAAAAATATTGCTGCGATTTATGTCAAAGTGTATTTTGCCTATGTTTCTTCTAGGAGTTTTATAGCATCCAATCTTACATTTAGGTCTTTAATCCATTTTGAGTTTATTTTTGTATATGATGTTAGAGAATGTTCAAATTTTATTCTTTTACATGTTGCTGTCCAGTTTTCTCAGCACCACTTATTAAAGACACTGTCTTTTCTCCATCATATAATCTTACCTCCATTGTAGTAGATTAAGTCAACATAAATACATGGGTTTATTTCTAGGCTTTCTTTCCTGTTCCACTGATCTATGTGTCTGTTTTTGTATCAGTACCATACTATTTTGAGTACTGTTGCTTTGTGGTACAGTCTGATGTCAGGGAGCATGATTTCTCCAGGCCTGTTCTTTCTCAAGATTGTTGGCTATTTAGGGCCTTTTGTGTTCCCATATAAATATTAAATTTATTTGTTCCAGTTCTGTGAAAAATGTCATTTGTAATTTGATAGGTATTGCATTGCATCTGTAGATTGCCTTGGGTAGTATGGTCATTTCAACAGTATTGATTCTTCCAATCCAAGAACCAGTATATCTTTCCATCTGTTTGTGTCATCTTCAATTTCTTTCATCAGCATCTTAAAATTTTCAGAGTACTGGTCTTTTGCCTTTTTAGGTAGATTTATTCCTAAGTTTTTTTTGTTTTTTTTTTGATGCAATGGTAAAGGGGATTGTTCTTGATTTCTCTTTCTGATCTTTCATTGTTAGTGTATAGAAATGCAACAGATTTCTGTAATATTAATTTTGTGTCCTGCAACTTTACTGAATTCATTGATGAGCTCTAGTAGTTTTCTGGTGACGTCTTTAGGATTTTCTGTGTATAGTATCATGTCATCTGCCAACAGTGACAGTTTTACTTCTTCCTTTCCAATTTGGATTCCTTTTATTTGTTTTTCTTGTCTGATTGCTGTGGCTAGGACTTCCAAAACTATGCTGAATAAGAGTGACAAGAGTGAACATCCTTGTCTTGTTCTCGAACTTAGAGGAAATGTTTTCAGCTTTTCACTGTTGAGTATGATGTTAGCTGTAGCTTTGCTTTATATGGCCTTCATTATGTTGAGGTATGTTCACTGTATGCCCACCTTGTGGAGAGTTTTTTATCATAAATGGATATTGAATTTTTATCAAAAACTTTTTCTACATCTATTGTGATGATCATATAGTTTTTATTCTTCATTTGGGTAATGTGGTGTATCACATTGGTTTACAGATGTTGAAAAATACTTGCATCCTTGGGATTAATCTCACTTGATCATGGTGTATGATCCTTTTAATATATTGTTGGATTTGGTTTGGTAGTATTTTGTTGAGAATTTTTTCATCTATGTTCATCAGTCATATTAGCCTGTAATTTTCATTTTTGTGATATCTTTGTCTGGTTTTGGTACCAGGGTGATGATGGCCTCATATAACGAGTTCAGAAGTATTCCTTCCTCTGCAATGTTTTTGGAATAGTTTCAGAAAGATAAGTGTTAACTCTTCCCTAAATGTTTGGTAGAATTCACCTGTGAAGCCATCTGGTCCTGGACTTCTGTTTGTTGGGAGTTTTTAAATTACTGATCAATTTCAGTAATGGTAATTAGTCTGTTAATATTTTCTATTTCTTTCTGGTTCATCTTGAGAGATTTTACCTTTTTAAGAATTTGTCCATTTCTTCTAAGTTGTCCATTTTATTGGTGTATAGTTGTTAGTAGTAGTCTATTATAATTCTTTGTATTTCTGTGGTGTCAGTTGTAACTTCTGCTTTTTCAGTTCTGATTTTATTGATTTGGGCCCTTTTTTTTTCTTGAGGAGTCTGGCTAAAGGTTTATCAATTTTGTTTATCTTTTCAAAAAACCAGCTTTTAATTTCATTGATCTTTTCTATTTTTTTAGTCTCTATGTCATTTATTTATGCTCTGATTTTTATGATTTCTTTCTTTCTATTAACTTTGGGTTTTGTTTGTTCTTCTTTCTCTAGTTTATTTAGTTGTAAGGTTAGGTCGCTTATTTGAAATTTTTCTTGTTTCATGAAGTAAGCTTGTATTGCTGTAAACTTCCCTCTTTGAACTGCTTTTGCTGTATCCCATAGGTTTGGATTGTCACATTTTCGTCTTCATTTGTCTCTAGATATCTTTAATTTCCTCTTTGATTTCTTCAGTGATCCATTGGTTGTTTAGTAGCAGGTTATTTAGCCTCCATGTGTTTGTGTTTTTTGCAGTTTTTTTCTTGTAGTTGATTTCTAATCTCATAGTGTTGTGGTTGGAAAAGATGCTTGATAGGATTTCAGTTTTCTTAAATTTACCGATGTTTATTTTGTGGCTTAGCATGTGACCTGTCCTGGAGAATGTTTCATGTGCACATGAAAAGAATGTGTATTCTGCTGCTTTCACATGGAATGCTCTATAAATAGAGCATTCCATGTGAAGTATGTTATGATCTAATATGTTATTTTAGGACCTGTGTTTCCCTCTTGATTTTCTGTCTGAATGATCTGTCCATTGATATAAGTGGGGTGTAAAATCCCCTACTATTATCATGTTACTATTTATTTCTCCTTTTATGTCTGTTAATATTTGCCTTATATATTAAGGTGCTCCTATGTTGGGTGCATATATATTTACAGTTGCTATATCTTCTTGGATTGATCCCTTGATCATTATGTAGTGTCCTTCTTTGTCTCTTATAACAGTCTTTATTTTGAAGTCTATTTTGTGTGATATGAGCATTGCTACTTGGCTTTCTTTTGATTTCCATTTGCATGGAATAACATTTTCCCTGCCCTCACTTCAGTCTGTACATGTCTGCAGATCTGAAGTGAGTCTCTTTTAGGCAGCATATATGTGACAGGTCTTGTTTTTGTATCCATTCAGCCAGTCTATGTCTTTCGGCTGGAGCATTTAGTCCCTTTACATTTAAGGTAATTATCAATATGTATGTTCTTATTGCCATTTTGTTAACTGTTTTGGATTTATTTTTGTAGTGTCTTTTCTCCCCCTTTCTTGTTTTGTTCTCTTGTGATTTGATAACTATCTTTAGTGTTATGTTTGGATTCCTTTTTCATTTTTGTATATACTATATATTTTTGGTTTGCAGTTACCATGAAATTTTTGTACAGCTGTCTATGAATATATGTGTGATTGTTTTAAGTTGCTGGTCTCTTAATTTCAAATGCATTTTACAACCCTGCATTTGTACTCTCCTCCCTTCATGATTACTCTTCTTGATATCATATTTTACAACTAATTCTTTGTATATCTGTTAACTGCTTATTGTGGATACACATGATTTTACTACTTTTGTCTTTTAACGTCCCTACTACCTTTGTGTGTGGATGATTTCCTACCTTTACTCTATGTTCGCCTTTACCAATGAACTTTCTCATTTTGTAATTTTCTTGTTTCTAGTTGTGGCTTTTTCTTTTTTGCCTAGAGAAATACCTTTAACATTTGTTGAAAAGCTGGTTTGGTGATGCTGAATTCTTTTAGCTTTTGCTTGTCTATAAAGCTTTCAATTTCATCATCAAATGTGAACAACAGCCTTGCTGGGTAGAGTATTCTTAGTTGTAGGTTTTTCCTTTTTATCACTTTAAATATATCATGTCACTCCCTTCTGGCCAGCAGAGCCTCTGCTGAAAAATCAGCTGATAGCCTTATGGGAGTTCCCTTGTATGTTATTTGTTACTTTTCTATTGCAGCTTTTAATATTCTCTCTTTATTTTTAATTTTTGTCAGTTTGATTACATTGTGTCTTTGTGTGTTCCTCTTTGGGTTAATCCTGTATGGGACTCTCTGTGCTTCCTAGACTTGGATGACTATTGTTTTTCCCAGGTTAGGGAAGCTTTCAGCTATTATCTCTTCAAATATTTTCTCAGGCCCTTTCTGTCTCTCTTCTTCTTCTTCTGGGACCCCTATAATGTGAATATTACTGCATTTGATGTTGTCTTAGAAGTCTCTTAAACTGTCCTCATTTCTTTTCATTCTTTTTTTTTTCTGTTCATTGGCAGTGATTTCCACTACTATGTCTTCTGACTCACTAATCAGTTCTCCTCTATCATTAATCTACTATTGATTCCTTTTAGTGTATTTTTCATTTCAGTTATTGTATTCTTCATCTCTGTTTGGTTGCTCTTTGTATTTTCTAAAACTCTTTATTAAAAACTTTTAACTTCTCATTCTGTGCATCCATTCTTTTCTCGAGTTCTTTGATCATCTTTATGATCATTACTCTGAACTATTTCTTTGGTAGATTGCCTATCTCCATGTCACTTAGGTCTTCTTCTGGGATTTTATCTTGTTCCTTCATCAGAACATATTCCTCTGCTGCCTAATTTTGTCTATGTTTCTATTCATATTTTTGTGTATGAGGTAGGTTAGTTAAGTTTCTCAACCTTGGAAAAGTGGCCTTCTATGTAGATGTCCTATGCATCCCAGTAGTGCAGTCCCCTCTCATCACCCAAGCTATGTACTCTAGGGGTTCCCCCTAACAGAGCTGCATGGGTCCTTCTGTTGTGGCAGGCTGACTGTGTGGACAGTCTGGTAGGCTTGGTTGACCCCATAGTCCAGTTGGTTGCCAGACCCTGCCTTGTGTGGATGCTGCTGGCTGCTGTTTAGCAGGGCCTCATTATGAGGTGGCTGGTGGTGGAACCCTAAGGGGCCCTGGGGATAGTGCTGGCTCACTGGTGGAGGAAATCAGAGTCCCAAAGGCTCTGGGGCTGTTGCCCACCCACTGGCAGGTGAAGCCAGGTCCTAGAGTTAGTACCAGACTACTGGCAGGCAAAGCTGGTTCCTGGAGTCTGGCTGCAGGGCCCAGGGATCCCAGAGCTCATTTCAGACTGTTGTGTGGGGAGCGGTTCCTGATACCATTGTGTATGGGGTCCAGGGTGTCCCAAAGGTTGTGTTGGCCTCCCAGTAGACAGGGCCAGGGCCCAGTTGGTCCCAGAATAGTGTCTGGCCTGTGTTAGTAGACCCATTCCACAGGCTGTGGGATTGTAGTTTTCTTGCATCTAGTGTCTACCCCTGTTAGGTGAGGCTCATCTAGAGGCTTGTGCAGGCTTCCTGGCAGGAGGGACAGGTTCCTGTCCACTGGTGGGTGGAGCTGGGTCTTGGCTTTCCAGTAGGGAGGGCCATGTCTAGAGGCAACTGTGGGCTCAGGAAGCCTTTGGGCAGCCTGTCTGCTGATGGGTGGGGTTATGTCCCCACCCAGTTAGTTGTGTGGCCTGAGGCATCCCAGCACTGGTGCCTACAGGTTGTTGGATAGGGCCATGTCTTGGCGCTAATGAGCCAAGGTGTCAGCCACCAGCAGCAGCAGCAGCAGCATTCACATGGCTGAATGTTCCCAAATATGTTTGCCACAAGTATCTATGTCCCTGGGGTGAGCCACAGCTCTCCCCGCCCCCACCTCTCCAGGAGACTCCCCAAGACCAGCAGGTAGGTCTGGCCCAAGCTCCTATCAAATTACTGCTTTTGTCCTGGGTCCCAATGCATGTAAGCTTTTGTGTCTGCCTTTTAAGAGTGAAGTCTCTATTTCCCCCAGTCCTGTGGGGCCTTCGGTTAAGCCCCACTGGCCTTCAAAGCCAAATACTCTGGGGGCTCATCTTCCCAGTGCCATACCCCTGGGCTAGGGCACCTACGTGGGGCTCAGAACTCTCACTCCTGTGAGAGAACTTCTGCAATATAATTATTCTCCAGTTTGTGGGTTGCCCCATCCAGGGAGGTATGGATTTGATTATATCATAACTGCACCCCTTCTACCCATCTCATTGTGATTTCTTCTTTATGTCTTTAGTTGTAGAAGATTTTTTCTGGCAGGTTCCAGTCTTTTTCATCAATGGTTGTTCTGCAGGTAGTTGTGATTTTGGTGTGCCCATGAGAGGAGGTGAGCTCTGGCTCTTTCTACTCCACCATCTTGGCCACTCTCTTGCCAGAAAATATTTTGATAAATCACTGGAGACTGAAGATAAGGTGCTGAGGGAGCCCGAGCAACAATAGCAAAGGAGATGATTTTTTTACTAAACATTTTGTTGCTTACTCTGTGCCAAGAACTATTCTAAGTGCTAATACATGTTAACTCATTTAATTACTGTAACTATATTTATGAGATATGAGTTATTTTCTGCTCCATGTTACAGGTGATGAGACTGAGGTATAGAGGTTAAGTGACTTATCCAAGGTCATGCCACTGTAGGCAATGCTATGATTTGAACCAAGCAAGCCTCAACCCACAGTCCATGCCTCAACCAGCATGCAATACTGACTTCATCTCATAAAAAATTTTGTAGGTGTTTGTTGTTTGTCTGTTTTTTCTATATAAAAGAAAGTGGAAATGGGGAAAAAAATGAAGCAGGAAGAGACAGGAACCAGAGGAATGGCAAAAAGCCTGAGGATGATGAGGCCCAGGCTCTGCTTTCAGAGGTGGTATGACTGAAATGTTTTTTAAGAATGTTACTGAGTACAATCTCATACTGCTCACTGCACAACAGGCCAGTAAATTGAGAGACAAGTAGTTTGGGGAAGAAATAGCAACTTTATGTGGAAAGCCAGGAGACTGAGAAGATGGTGGACTAGTGTCCCAGAGAGCCATTCTACCCAAGTTAGGATTCAGGCTTCTTTTATACTAAAAGGGGAGGGGATATAGTTGGTTGTTGTAGATTTCCTGGTGTCAGAGTCCTTTGTTCTTGCAGCTGACCAAGTAGATCAGGTCATGGTGTTCCTGTAAACCTCCAACAGGACAGATGTTCTTCCCTATTACAAGAATAGGAGTGTTTTATATGAAATGTTACATTCTTTTATTTTTCAGTGCATATTATGGTCCCTCCTACTTATGCCCAAATCAACAGTAAATATAAAATCACAAAGTCTTGTAGAAAACAGCAAAGGGGCAGAGTTTTACATCTGGGTTAATGTGGTACAGAATGGAGATTTCACAGGGACAAAAAAAAAAAACAAACCCCACAAAAAAAGCAAGAGCCCAGAAATAGAGGTGATCAGCTGCTCATAATCCCAGGTAGTCTCAGAAATCTTGAATCAGGCTATGGAGTTGTATTGATAGTTCAAATAATCTTTTGTATATCTCAAGAGGAAGGGAGTTCCAACTCACACTTGCATTTCATTTTTTAAAAAATTTTTTATTGAAGTATAGTTGATTTATAATGTTGTGCTAATTTCTGCTGTACAGCAGAGTGACTCAGTTATACATGTATATACATTCTTCTTTTATTTTCCATTATGGTTTATCCCAGGTGATTCTATATGGTTCTCTGTGCTATACAGTAGGACCTTGTTTATCCATTCTAGATGTAATAGTTTGCATCTACTAACCCCAAACTCCCAGTCCATCCCTCTCCCTCCCCCCATCCCCCTTGGCAACCACAAGTCTGTTCTCTATGTCTGTGAGGCTGTTTCTGTTTTGTAGATAGGTTCATTTGTGCCATATTTTAGATTCCATATATAAGTGATATCATATGGTATTTATCTTTCTCTTTCTGACTTACTTCACTTAGTATGATAATCTCTAGTTGCATCCATGTTGCTGCAAATGGAATTATTCCATTCCTTTTCTTAGCTGAGTAGTGTTCCGTTGTATATATGTACCACATCTTCTTTATCCATTCATCTGTCAATGGACATTTAAGTTGCTTCCATGTCTTAGCTATTGTGAATAGTGCTGCTATGAACATAGGGGGGCTTGCATCTTTTTGAATTATAGTTTTGTCTGGGTATGTGCACAGGAGTGGTATTGCTGGATCATATGGTATCTCTATTTTTAGTTTTCTGAGGAACTTCCATACTGTTTTCCATAGTGGCTGCACCACTATGCTGAAAGCATTTCATTTTAAGTTAGGAAAATTATTCCATTTTCTCCACAATAAATTGAGGATGGTGGTGGACTATATTAGCCAATTTTAACAATGAAGCACCATGTCCAGCTTGAGAAATATCATGAATACCTATTTTAGTTATAACAGGAAATTACATGAACACTTTTAAAGTTAAGGTAAGATGAATAAACAAAAATACTTTCAAAGATTTTCCTTTATCTGTGGACAACTCAGTTTCCTTTGGATAGATAATTCCCATTCCAGTTTACTTTCAATCATTAGACTGTGTTTGCTTTATCATAAAGCTATATTTCCATGAGGCATAAGTAAATCATTTTCTTTCATCTATAAAGCCAAGATTTTCCTTTCTCTTATATGTGGCACTACAGTCCAAACAAGGACAGGCTGGCTGAATGAGGGCCATGTCCAGGCTGATGACCTAGTTTCCTGTGTACACTGGCTGTTATTGTGAATTTGAGGCCATTTGAGTCCCTGAGGGTTCCCAGACAAAGACTTAGCAGGTGGGCTTCCTGGTAGTGTCAATGAGAACACTAATAAACTTGTCTCAGATGGATGATATTCTGTGCATATCTTTGCTTTTCCTTGCTCTTCCAAGGAAGTGCCTCCAGGAGACAATTGATCCAGCTCACCACTTATAGTGCTCCCCATTGGTTTGTGGATGTTTCCACAGACTTATTTGTTGCACATACAACTAACTTTTTTGGTTGCTTCCTCTTAGTTGCCACAGATTTAAAAAAAAAAAAAAACAGTGAGGAACTTCAGTGATTTTAAAAAGAAGACATTTTTATTCATTCATTCAATAATTCATACATTTTTATTGAGGATTCAATATGAGCTTAACCCTATGCTAGGCACTCTGGGGTGATATAGATAATAATAATAGTATTTATTGTTTGCCACTGTGACAAGGGCTTTAAATTCACCATCATGTTTAACCCTCACTACAACCATATCAGATATATTGCTGAGGCATGAACTAGGAAACAAGCTCAGAAAGATTAAGAATTTTGCACGAGTCCAAACAGCCTCTAGGTTGCAAAGACTAGGTTTGTCTCTGGTTATGTGACGCCAGGATTCATTCTCTTAATACTTCTAGTAATAAGTGGTTCTGGCCCTCAAGAAGTTTATAGTTTAGAGATATACAGAACTCAGTTTAAGAGAAATCAGAATGCACTAAGTGCTATAATAATGGCATGATCAAGGTGCATTAACAAGACAGACTGAAATAATTCCACACTTTGCACTTTTCACTGGGGACAATGGAAATTACTCCAAATCCTTCAGGCAAGAAAATGCAAGGGCAAGTTTGGGACAGCATAGAGTTCACTCTAGGAAAAGCATGAGGAGTTGAGTGTGATGCTTGGAAATACGAGTTGTGGCCAAATGAAGAAGTGTCTTGGATTTTACAATCACAATTAGAAAACGTCAATGTGTGGTGGCTTCCAGACATGAACACTAAGGAAAACTCCACCTTTAACCCAGCTTCTCACATCAGTGCGTACACTGTCTATTAATTAAGGCCACCAGGTTTTGTGAATTTCTTCTATTTTGTGTATCTTTCTTTCTCTGTCTAGTTAACATAGACTGGATTTCACTAAATTACATGGACAATCCCATGTAATTCTAGGTCATGAGGTGTAACAAGCCACAACTATATTCTTGTATTCCCCTTAGGTTCAAAGTTTAGGTTACCTAATTGGTGGTTGAGACAATGTCCAATTTCCCTTGATAATTATGTGAACAAGAACTGAAATCAAGCTCTTTCACCTTTCTGATTCTGTTCTCATATGTTGAAGAATTAAAAGGGAAAAAAAGGAAGGAGGGCTAGATATATCAAAGAGTTCTCTGGTACACATAAATACTCCTGTTTGTGTGTGTATGTGTGAAAGAGAGAGAGAGAAAGTGGATATATATGGTTTCCCCTTTCCCCTGTATTATGTAAGTAAGCTAAGCATATCCATAATAATAGGATAACCAGTATTTTCCTCTTTTATTGAAGACTTTGAGTTAATCTTTTTGTTGAAGGAAACAACAACATGGAGAGAGAAGAGGTAACAGAAATTAGAATTTAAGAACTAAACATTTTATTATATGTGTCTTGAAGTAACTCATTGAAGTGTCTGATTGTTCATTCTTCAAATATATTTCCTGTTCTTGGCTTTTTCGGAATGCTATGGCTTTGATAGAACTTTGTAATGTATATCTACATTAGACTCTGTTCATAGAATTTCTTAAAACTTCATATGTGCCCAATGGAGTGTGCGTAGGAAAATGGATTTCACCCTTGCAAATCTATTCATTAGGGAGTTTTAAGATTTTGCCTTTTAAAATCAATGTCTTTCTGCCTTGCTGAGTCCTACCAGTTAACACAGAGTGAAGTTTTTTCTTCAGGAGGCCAAGATAGGGCCGGGCAATGGGGGGTCTCCTGTTTGTCTCTGTGCAAAGCTGATATGGAGCAAAATTAATTCTGTAGTGCTACTGGATGACCTCTCCTTAGCCCTTCCTTGGGGAAAGGCAACGTTTCAAAGGTACCCATTTTGCCTCATAAAAGAGAAGTTAATCCTAGTAAAAGTGGTGCTTTCTTTCCTAAACATTTATGGACCGTGGAGTATATGCTAATAGCTATTATACTATTTTTGCTATGGTGACAGCAATGCGTTGTCATCTAAATCCTTGTGCATGCATAATATCAGAGGCATGGTACCAATAGGACAAACCACATCAGGGCGGGGAGTTAAGTTGATGTCAGGTCCCTCGTTTTGTTTTAATATCCTGCTGAAATGTCTCTGAAGTCTCACAAGAGACTTTGCTTTGATCAACATCTTTCAACCTTCAAAGGCATCCTGGAGGTGTTTGTGAGACAGCTGCTTGCTGAAATAACCTTGATTGCTTGTTCTAAGAATTGTCAGTATATGCCTCATAGATTTGTGGGGAGTCTCTACCAAAAACTGCTGACACTGGTACCCAAGTTCAACTATACTCACTGTACTAAGTCCCCCCACTATTTTTCATGAGTGACACCTCAATTTTTTGTGTGCACAAATGTGCTTAAATACAAGTCATCTAAAATACTACCCATTTTCTTATTCTAAATATTCACATAATTTTTCTTGTACAAAAGTAACACATGCTCAGTTATAGAAAAATTGAAAATTCACAAATGAGACACAAGGAAAAATATCCTCTCTGAGACCACTACTGAAACATAAGAGTACTTCTCTAGTAATCTGTAATGTGAATGATTTTTGTTTTGTGTATTATTATTAAATATAATTGTAGTAAAAATGTATACAGAATAGAGTGTACCAGTTTATTTTTAACTAATTACATAAAATATGCCTTTCAATGGTGAAAAAAATCATCCTGGTGTTACATTGACTCTCTGATGAAAACTTCCCTTATTCCATTAGCATTCTTATATTTTACTGTTTCAGTTCCTCAAGCATTACCAATACTCTCTGTTGTGGAAAAGGAGAAAAGCCAAGTTAAATGGTTGGACACTTGAAAAATTGTTGGTTTGGAACACATAAAAATCAACTTATGAATTGTAGTTTCTTTTTTTATTATTGCACATAAAACACACTAGTCTTCAAAGTATTCTGATTCACTGGACTGTGTATAGAGAAAGTGAGTTTTGCAGTGACTGTTGGAATGCTCACAGAGAAGAGATTATCAAGGTGATGGGTGGAAGATAATTAGCAGCTACCTGGAATGGACTGTGGAATAGTAATAGGGAGATATTGAAAGCCATATGAAGGAATTGGAGGAAAAAAAGCCATAGAGACTTAGAAAATTATGTAAACATAATAGTGAAAGAATAAGAATAGGAGGAGGACAAGGAACTGATATTTTGATTTATTACCTGGGCCAGGTACTGTGATAGTCCCTTTCCAAATATTACCTCTTTTAATCTCTACAATTATGCTGTAAAGTAGAGTGATACAGTGAAACACAGAGATGTAAAGTAACATGACCATTTTCTTGTAGCCAAGAGTGACAAAAAGCTGTCAGGTAGATTTTCAAAACAAACTGAATCACGTTTTTAGTTTTTTGTATTTTTGTTTTTTTAAGCAACTTTATTGACAGATAATTCATATACCAATGCAATTTGGCCATTTAATGTGTACAGTTCAAGGGTTTTTAGTAGATTCAGAAAATTGTGCAAACTTCACTACTGATTTTAGAATGTCTTCATCCCCCTAAAAGAAGTGTACCCATGAGAAGTCATTCCCCATGCTTCCCTTCCCCAAGCCTCTGGCAACCACTAATCTACTTTCTGTCTCTGTAGATTTGGGTTCATCCATGTTGTAGCATGTATTTGTATTTCATTTTGTTTTATTGCTGAGTAGTTTTCTATAGTATGGATATGTCACACTTTGTTTATCCTTTTATCAGGTATGGATATTTGGGTTGTTTCTGCTTATTGGCTATATTGTGGGGTTTTTTTTAAATTGAGGCAACATTGGTTTATAACATTATATAAGTTTCAAATGTACAACATTATATTTCTATTTCCAAAGACCCTACAGCATGCTTACCACCAAAAATTTAGTTTCCATCCGTCTCCATACAGTTGATCCCCTTTACACATTTTGCACTGCCCCCAGCCCCTTGCCCTCTGGTAGCCATTATTATGGTCTCTGTATTCATGTGTTTGTTTTTGTTTGTTCATTTGTTTTGGATTGTCTGTTTTTTATATTCCATATATAAGTGAAATCATATGGTATTTGTCTTTTTGAATTGATAATAGCTAAGGTTTTGTAACATCTGTTTGAAGTTAATATTTTATTTCAAATTAAAAATAATCAAGAGTTCCCCTTGCTCCAGACGCTTTTATCTTCCTTCTCGCAGAAGCTACTACTCTCATGCATGTCTCCTATCTTTCCACCTTATTTTTTAATGTATTACATAATTTTGAAATGTTTGTTTTTAGCTGCATATTTTTGTACTGAAAAATAGATAACTATTTTAAAAAAGGTAGCACGAGGAACTCAAATATTGAAAAGCAACCAGTTAGACAAAAATGTAGGAGAGACACTCTACTAGAAATTCATGTCAAGATAATCTTTGCCAGATCCATAAATTGAATTCATCTTAGCAAATTCCTATATGGCACATCAAGATAACTTTAATGTTTAAAAAAATACTTAGCAACATTTCTGTTCTGTTGTAATTTTCATTTATGAGAAATAAATACATTATAAATAAAATAAGAAATTAGAATTCAAAATGATTCACATTGGTAATATGTTTTTACAGGAGAAATGCTTGCAAAAAGTACCTAGCATGATCTCTATTATTTTGTTATCTAAGATAACATATGGAAGTTATATTTTTTTAATTGCTTAAGAATTCCAAACACGAAGACATGAAAGCAGTTTTTAACTATTTTGATAAAATCATGTTTCGTCTAAACACACAAAATATAAAATAGAACCGTTTACATTTCTTTTTCATCAAAACTGTTTTTTTCTTACATATTTATTTAATGTGAATTAACAAATGGAAGAGACAATATAATTTTATACATTGTGGATATGTTGGATATGGTATTTAATTAACTTTATGTTATTAGATACTATACTGATATCATTTTAAATATTTGGCTTATAATCTATATAACCCATACCAAAAGCTTGAAATTAATGAGAAATTTCCACAGTTGTTCACTCAAATTATTATTATCAAACTGTTTAACAAGTTAAAAAACAAAATCAAAAGGCAAAAAACAAAAACGCTGAATCGGAGGCTCTCCAAGGCCTTCCTCTCCTGAAATGTCATGACTAAAGGATTCTCCGCTTTCCTCCACCCACGAACTGAAGGCCTTGACAGAAAGAAATGGAAAAGAGAAGATATATAATGGCTCTGGTTAGATTCACTCATGAGGTATAAATCTAAGGGAAAAGACTGGATTATTTTTAAGAAAATCTATGGATCCCCAACTCCAGATGAACTTACTTGGACAAAACACTATAAAAAAACAAAATGTTAAACTCAGTAGTTACACATAACACTAATTCTCAAAACTATTTTGACTAACAGAACTTTAAATTTCCCTGACAACATTTCTAATATTACAATTTATTTTAATTTGTATTTTCTGCGATGTTGGCTAGTCAACAAAGTTAAAATGTGTAGCATTTGGTAAACCTGAAATGGCACAAAATGACTGATGCCATCTGACCTTTCTCTGGATTGAATTTCCTGTTGTATTTTGGGAAAGGTAGTGACTGTGCTAGATAAGTAATTAATGCGCTCTGGTGTGAGAATTAGGAGAATTATGGAGAAATATATTAAAGGGTTGAATTCAGCATTATCACAAATTAGCTAATCTAGTCTTTTGGCACAAAATAAGCAGCCTGCTTTGTACACACTTGGAAGGTTTTAAAAACAAATCAATATAGCCATACACTCAGGACTATGCTAAAGAGAGCTGCTGATACCCACACACTGTTCCTCCACAGTGGGCCCATTGTGGAGAGCTGCCACATCCAAAGCACCTTCCAGCTGTTGGAGGAACCCACCAGAGGAGCGAGTGCAGATGCAGACACCCTCAGTCAGATAATTACCTTGATTAAGATTCTCAGAATTAAACGGAGTTTAATCAAGGACCCTGTGAAATTGTGAAAGCGCCAGTTTCCTGGGCTTGCCCTCCTTTTCTGCGGATGGTGAGTTGCCAAACAAAATCAAAAGAGTCTTAATTACAAGGATGAGAGGCAAAATCAAAAGGGAATGAGAGAATCTGACTTTTGTGATGGAGATGGACCTGCACCAATCCCAGCAAACTCAGCTCTGTTCTGCGTGGAGAGAGCAACAACGCATCACAGCTGAACACCATCAACATTCCTGACAATTCGAAGGACTGAATTAGTAGCTATGCCAATATATTTGGTTGGTGCTAATACTGAATTCTCTTACGATACAATGATGTATGTGAACTTTTAGGAAATATTTGGGCTGATATTAGAAAAAAAAAACCCATGCCACTCCAGTTGTTACTAAGAAAGCATGACTCAGCCTAAATCTAAACTAAACCATTATTGGAAATAAATGCCCACATAAATGGAAAGCCTGAGAATCAGTGATACAGGGAGGTATAACTTTTTTTCAACTTTCTTGCTTTCTCTTAATTTGAATTTGGATCACAAATAGAAGTGATTATAAAACTGATCCATTCCATAAATATGTCAATAGCTCCTAAAGTCCACTCACTACAACACTAATGTTCTTTTCGTGTAAGTTGCTCCTAAGCCTTTTCCACTGTTCTGAATGTCTATACTTGGTCTTTTGATGTGCGGGACCTTGTATTGATTTCTTTAGTTTTATTTTCATAAAATTTGGCCTGGTATTATAAATAATATCAAAGAGTCATCATTTATTGGTGCTAATTAATTTGGTGCAAGCACTCTGGGGATAGAATATTATAAAAATCATTGTACCCCCTCCCCAAGTCATACTTATAATAATATATCTTCACACATAAATTTCATATTTGTAATAATATTTTGTAAAGTAAACATAAATCCATCCCTGTCTATTTTCCTATTATTTACCATTATTTTAAGCCACAAATGCAAACATTTCGTGGATAATCGATTTCCCTACAGGCTTTCCTCATGTCAATGCTCTGCAATTTCTATTTCTAGGATCATTATTTTATTTTTTTATTACTTTTCTTAGTCCTTCAAAGATTTCCTTTGAACTGCTCTTCATATACTCCCTCTCGGCTGGCATCTAAAGTTTTACATTTTCTCTTTTTCTCAGATTTTATACCATTACTCTCCTATATTCCAATATCTTCTTATTCTTCTGACTTAATCTTACATTTTCTTCCATTCATGCATCTGGAATGATCTGGAAATAGTTTCCATTACTATACCTCTGTGAACTAAAAAGCTAACTCTCTGACCATATGGCTGTTAATTGCTTTCCCCCACCAAGACCCATCTCTATACAGCATTTTTGCAACTGTTGCTCATTCATGCTTTGTTTTCCTTCTACTTCTTCTTCCTCTATAATTTGCTATCTTATTTTTCACAAGATGATACACAAAGCCTGAATATCACTATCAACGAAAGAAATTGAATCTGTTGTTAAAATAAACCTTCCCACAAAACCAGTGTTAATATTTTCTATAATAGTAATATTATTATAGAAAAGACATGCAATATTTATTGTTTTATATTATATGGTTATGTTATAATTATTAGTTCTATAATAGTTATTTGTTAATCATAAAATAATTTAAGGTATAAATTAATAAATTAACTATACATAATTAATATTACATAAAAAGTATAATTTCATGTATTATGTTACAGGTTTATTATTACCTATATATTGTTTATTTTGTACCAGATATTTTACATATATCATCTCATTTAATACAACCATTCTGTGAGCTAGGTGTTATTATCTCCACTTTATTGATGAAGAAATTAAAGAACAAAGAACTTAATTACCTTGCCTAAACTCACACAGCTAGAAAGAGGCACAGCTGGCTCTAGAGTCCTTTGAGATGGATTGAGTTTAGAAGGTGGAAGGAAGGATTTTGAGAATATTCAAGTGTTTCTAGCTATGGTGTCCTGTGTAAGGTGTTACCATTCATGAGTTTAAGAAAAAGTAATAACCAACCATTCAAGTTCTACATGTTTGTAAAACTCTTGCTAAGTGCCAGGTAGTGTGTTCTGAACAGTTCACAATATTATAATATTTTTTTCACACCAACTCTTAGATGTGAGAGAAGTGAGACCAAAAGATATTCAATAATTTACTTTCACTAGATTATGCAGCTAGCAAATGAAAAAGGCAGAATTCAGATTCATGACTCCTGAGTCTTTCACTTTTAACTACAATATTTTGGAAAAATCAACCTATGCTGAAAGTGGGATGTCTTCTTGTTATCTAGATAAATAGCCTTCTGCTTTGAACCTCAAAATCAGTTACAGTTTTTGGGAATATCAGTTTTCAGGTAGTCACGAAGCCATATTTATTGTTGATACGCTCCATTCTGTTTGTGTAGAAAAAAGATCTGCCATTTTATTTTTAGGAAAGTGCAATAAATCTAATGAGAGACGTATTAAAGCTGACGGCACATTTCCAGAGTTGACACGCCAAGAATTCAAGTTCACCTCTAACCTCTTAGGTAGTATATAATTCAAACTGAAAATAAAAGAACATCTTGGTATACAAGTTCAGTTTTTAGTGTAGAGGGAAGAAAAGGGATGATGTCAGAAGAGAAGAAAGATTTTGAGTACTTTACAGCTGGTGACATCTGAATTGTTTTGTGAACTCTGTTCTGGACCTAACAGCAAAACTCAAAACAAATGGAAAAAGTGCATTTCTGCCCATTTCAATAGGGACATTGAGAAATCCAGCCACCTCATCCCTGTTATAGTTGCTAGCAGGAGATGACAGCTGTGCCACTACCCTGGCCAGGACCAGGGCCCACACTGCAGTAACAAGGGATCTACACATCCATACAGTGAGCTCGAGGGTATCAAGAGAGGGAGAGTGGAGACTTCGATGTGACCAAGTGACCACTGATTGCCGTGCCTGGGCAAGAGTCCATGGGGCCCTGCCAAGAGGCCCAGAGGCAGAGGCTCAGAGTCTACATCAGTGATAGCAGGGAGAACAGGAGGTTTGCTTCTTTCCATGATCCCGTGCATCCTATTGAACTGCCCTGGCTGCTGTGGCCTGAGCAAACACATTAGTAATTGGCCATTCTTTCCCATCACCGAACAATTTTTCTGACTTCCACATATCCAATTCTAGTCAGTCATTCTAAAACTTGCTCCAGAATTCCTAAGTATCTAATGTAAAATCAGGATTCCTTTTTATAGAGGATACATACTAAGTCCTGGATTTATACTGCAATGTTTTACTACTGTGAGCCACAAGCTAATATTTTCCAAATTATGTTTATTTGACCTATAATTTCACTAGCCTCTTTGATAGTTAAAAAATAACGAAGTTATGCATGCGCATAATTAGATATGATAAATGCTCAGAGAAGTATACAATGAGAGGTTAAACTGTCCCACAACCCCATACCCCTGAGTCTCTCTTCTCAAAGGGAGCCACTATTAACAGCTACTTCTGTAAGTCCAGAAACAGTTTCTGTGCATATAGCTGCGTATCTCAATTTTAAAACATAAAGAATGCTTATACTAGACTCACTTTTCTACACCAAACTTTTCACTTAATGCATCCTGAAGGTTTTTATTCAAATCAACATATACTTATCTACAGCATTTCAGTAGTGTCTATGTCATGTGAACATATCATAATGCACTTAACAAGCCCCTATTTACAGTGACTTACTGGAACTATATTTGTTCTTACAAAGAGAGCTATAATCGAAGTAGTATACTAATATCTTGGTATACTTTATTATATATATTTCAAATTTGGTAAATATTGCCAGATTCATTTGAGAGTAGGTTTTATCCAGTTCCAATTTCACCAGAGCTTCATGCACTGTTGGTGAAATTGGAACCAGATGAGGCCTTCTTTCCTCCCAAAACTGATATTATTAACCTTTAAAACTCTTATTTAACTGATTAAAACATTAGAATGTGATAATTGATAATATTGGTAATATATGGCAGAAAGCTGAGGCTTTGAATATAATAAAAATAATAGTAACAGATGAGTACACCAGGTTTGTTCATTAATTTCAAACTATAGTTTATGTTTCATGGATTAATTGTGGGTTTTTTCCCAATATGATATTGGGGTATTTAAAAAGTGAGAGAAAAAAATCACTTCAAATTCTTTTGAAATTCAATAAGATAGATTTTCCTCCTGTTATGGATTGTATATTTTCTACATCTTCCTTAACAAATCAGCATGGAGTTATATAAGAACCCCAAATATTGAATTTTCTGGAAAATTGAATATTTGTCTTAGAAAGGAAAAATGACATAGTCACTAAGGATGGTTAAATGAATTTACAAATAAGAAATACATTTTATCACATCATAGGATGTATTTCATTGACATGAAGCTCTTACTATATTGATTTTAGAAAATAATTTTTATTGTGCATTTGTACTTTTTTTTTTAATTTATGGCTCTGTTGGGTCTTCGTTTCTGTGCGAGGGCTTTCTCTTTTTCCCCCCGCGGCGAGCGGGGGCCACTCTTCATCGCGATTCGCGGGCCTCTCACTATCGCGGCCTCTCTTGTTGTGGAGCACAGGCTCCAGACGCGCAGGCTCAGTAGTTGTGGGTCACGGGCCCAGTAGCTCCGCGGCATGTGGGATCTTCCCAGACCAGGGCTCAAACCCGTGTCCCCTGCATTGGCAGGCAGACTCTCAACCACTGCGCCACCAGGGAAGCCCGCATTTGTACTTTTTTAAACAGCATATTCACTGGAGAAAGAAGAATCAAGGAGAGGAAGAGTTTTGGAGGGAGAGGAAGAGGAAAAGATGTCAGTGGAGTGAGTAAAAGGGAGGGATAGAAAGAGAGAAATACTTTTGTGAAATGTTTTCATTTCCTTGTGGGATTCCCTTTACTTACCAACAGATATTTCTTTCTGATATAGATTCATGCTGAATAATCCCCATGTATAACATTGTCTTCTGAATTTTGGTTTGATTTTGATGAAGCTGATACCTGAGTAGACTGTTTCCCATTTGGGGGGTTATCAGGTATAAGTCAACAGAAAACAAAATGCTAAAATGAAAATGAATGATAACAGAATATACTTCAGACAGTTCAGCTTCAAGGAATTCTCATCTCATCTGAAGTGATCACATATGAAATGAACAAAGATTTATACACCATTACTTTTGTGTTAAATAATACAGGGCACTCTAATGTTGTGCAAATGGATAAACATGTGTTAAAAAAAAGAAACAGCAGGCCAAAATGGAGTCACTTGTGCTAAGCCCCAGGTCAGTAAAACAAGACTTAATACCTAACCTAATTATAGTTTCAGCCTCTCCTAGAAAGGTAATCTTAACCAGTCAGTCTGGAATTTCCTGGCAGCACTAGTGAGGTAGTCCATGTGATAGACCCTTGCCTTCCCCCAAAGGAAGATGATCTTACCTGAAATAATCCTCTTTTTTTGTTTATGACTACCTTGTCCCTCCCACTTTCTACCTTTAAAAAAACTTTTTCTGCAGCTCTTTGAAGCTCCTTCTAAATGAGTAAGTGTTACCCCAGGGGAGGGGATCTTGACTCTATCAGTTGCTCCTTCTGTTCCAGTGACATTACATGGCCCATCAAACTTACCTAAAGTAACACTCTTAATTTATCACTCTAAAACAGTCACAGTACTACAGCGGACGTCTCAAAACAACTAATACAGAGGTTCATATTGGCTACTGTGACTCCATTTTGAACTACTTAACATAGCGTAAATCCTATAAGTTTCACACAAGATGACCAGGAATCATAACACAAAAGAAATTATGTCGTAACAAGTACAGAGCACTTAATTCTTGTCAAAGGAAATAGACTGAGGCTGTACAGAAAAAAAGCTATATTTATTGTGGATATTTCAGCACTGAGTGACAGAAAGGTCATGATTCCCATTTCCAAGGCTTACCACGTTGAACTGGATTGTTTAACTCATATTTTAATGTGAAGGACAAGGTCATTTTTTAAATCTCCAAATATCTCTTTCTTTTAAATTCATAAAACTAAATTAAGCTCAAATTCTAATCACCTGAAAATTTTTAATTCCTTTGCTTGCAGTTTTTGGTAATTCTCAAAATAATATGCTTAGTGTTCAAGCTCAGCCCATTGAAATGGTCTCAGCCCATTGAAATGGTTTCAGCCCATTTCAATTCATGAACACATATTCTAACAAGAATATAATGTCTCCTTGGTATTGGTTTGAGGGAAATGTGACATCAGATTCTTCTTTGGGTGTTCTATAAAGGGATTTTATTTGAGAGAGAGTGTTTCAAAAGAATGTGTTTGACCTGAGGCATATCTGAAGTGGAATAATGGAGACATGAGTCAAAATAAGCTATTCTGTTACCTAAAACATTTCCCCAAATCTCCCACTGGTAAAATAATGATATTTTGATTCTGAAAACTAGGTCCACTCTGGTGGGAAAAGGCAGAGTCATAAGATCATTGCTTCTATATTTCCTAAAATCTTATGATACCAGAAAAAATGTCACATTTTTCCCATTTGAGAACTCAAGTTAAAATGTTTTAAAAATAGAAAATAGTGACAACTTTATTGTTTTTTAGATTTGAGGCAAGTACTTAAAAACTTTATTATGTTTTAGATTTGGGTCAAAAGCACAAAAAAAGTTAAACCTTTTTATAATGTTTGTCTCTATAAGACAACACGGTTATGTTTTGGTTAACCTTACATTGACCATGGGCATGATGGGAACCTCTGAATTTACAGCTGCACTTAGACCACTCATCACCCTTGGGCAAGCTAATAAGCCTCAATTTCTCCATCTTTACTTCACAGATTTAAAATGAGGATTAAAATGTGATCATACGTATATAGCATGACCATTATGTAGAAGAACCTCAACAAATGCAAATTCCCTTTCACCTTGTGAAAAGATTCCAGGGACATCATCACCCAGATGATTAATAAAAGAGAAAATCACTGTGATCCTCTGCCCCAATTACAAAGCTGTAGGTTCCTGAAATGCACTGCAAGATGCAGTAAGTTTAGACAGTTGCATTCATCTGTTCAAACAGCTGGCAATTGACCACCTTTCCCCACTAGCTAACCTGATTGAAGTAACATAGTATAACGTTTAGAGGTAGGCTTTTCAAATCTAACAGTCATGAGTTCAAATCATGAATCCACCACTTAAATACTGAATCATTGACAAGTTACCTTTGCTTTCTGAGGCCTAGTTATCTCACCTACAAAATGAGTTAAGTGCCAAGTCCAGTGCCTTCTATTGCATGTTGTATGCACTCAATAAGTGTTATGTTTTCTCCAATGTTTCTTTTTTCAAAGAAAAAAAAATTAGCTAATGTGTGGAGTTTGAAAGTTCCTGCTAATCAGGAAAAAAAAAAAGAAGAAGAACATTAAAACAGGGCATTGACCAGAAGAAAAAATTAAAGTATTAATTAGGTAAACATGTATTCACAAATGGCAAATCTCCAAACCTCCTGGTTCAGAAGAAATATGTTTTCCTCTACAATCACTGATATTACAACGAAATGCTACGCCATACATATGACACCTCAAAATATCAGAGTGGACCACTTTATTTGCCACATGTGGTTCTTGAATTTGATTTCCACCTGCCAATCAAAATGCTACCTTTAATCTTAATAGTTCCTGTCACTGATTTTTGATATGAACCCCATTAAATTTTATTGAAAAGCAGCATTCATAGTACAGTTGCCACCCAAAGTTAATGAATAATATATTTTTCATGTTACTTCATGAAATCCATAAATAATGACATAAAATCTAATCAGTACATTTTAGATATAAATGTTTAAGAATGTTGTGATGGACTGTATTAAATTGTAAATGTTGTTTTGTTAAGAGATTTACAATTTAACTACCATGACATCTTTATCCTGCACATTTTAGCTTACTCTCTAGGTGACTAGCCATCTGCCACCAAAATAACATATGGTAGAATTAAACAGATATCATTACTTGTAGATGAGGCTTCAAATTTCACAAAAGTAAGACAACTATCTAACTCACAGAAAGCCAAAAGAATTCCTCTCCTCCAAAATAAGATATGTGCCAAGTGGAATACAATTCTCTCAGAAAATAATCACCTCCAGGAAATCCCTGGAGGTGGAATGAATTTAATACATTGTTCCACAGCCTTGGTGCACTGATTCAGCATAAGATAGCAAGAAAATTCAAAGATTGGTTTTGTGTATGGAAGACACCATCTTTCTTTCAATATTTTTAAATGAACTCATTCTTATTCTTGGAAGGAAAACACCCACACACTTCTATGAAACCAAAGTCAAAGAAATATCCACATATCCAAAATAAGGATTTTTGTCAAAGAGAGAAGAGATGTGCCCAAAGTATTCTTAACATGAATAACTCTGTTAATTTAATTTGACAATGTTTCTTTTGCTAAAGTAAATAGAAATGCAGCTCCAAATTCATAAGCTAAAAACTACATTTTTCAGAACCTGCCCAACTATCCAGAAGTATGAATTCTAGATCTCTTCAAATATCAAGTGAAAGGCATTTATCCTTACTTAGAATTGTAGAAGTAAAAATTAAAACAATATTTAAAAATATTTTCAATTGTAAGAACAAGGTTTTAACATATACAATATTGGCAAGCAAGTGAGTGGAGAAACTGGCCCTTTCATATATTTTTGGTCAGTGTGTAAGTTGGTGCAACTGCTTTGGAGGACATCTTGACAATATCAATCAAACTAATAATATACAAGCCTTTAAAGTCAGAATCTTTCCTGTAAGAATTTATTCTGTGAATTTACTTGTGTATGTGAATACGAAAATGACAGTTGCCACATTTGTTTGTAATAGCAAAACACTGGGGACTCCAGGAAAAACCAGCACCCAGTGGAAAATGTATAAATACAAATTTGGTTGCATTAAGCAGAGGTTTGAATCTGGTTCGGTTAAGCATTCAGCCACCAGAAGGATCTCAAATGAGGATATCCTCCTATTTTGGGCCAGGAGACAGTGAGCCATATTTCTAGCATCAGATGGAGGGGAAAATGCAAAATGTGAAGAACGAATGAATGAATGAGCATTTCTTTGGCACTGAACTGGTAAACTTAAGGCTATAAAATGCATAACACCTGGCTACCATGAAAGTCTATTTCTGTCTCTTCTTCTCATGCTTATATTTTACAAATCATGATCCCAAGCACAGTGATCACTATAGATTTATAGTCTTCTTCTCAAGACAAATATCATGGAAATTATCTTTACAATTAAAGATATTCACATACTGCTGTACCACTTATTGGTATAAAATGACAATGTAAAAAGAAAGCTTTCAAAACATGTATAACATTTGGTCCAATAATTCCACTTATTCAAATGTACTCTTTAAATTATTTTAAGATAATTTCAAGTTACAGAAGAGTTGCATGAATAGTTCAAAGAATTCCTGTGTATCCTTCACCCAAGTTATCGAAATGTTAACATTTTACCACATTGTCGTTCTCTCTGACTGTGTCTGTCTGTCTCCATAGATATTAAAAGCTATTCATTGGAGCACAATTTATAATGGAGAAAACTGGAAGGCATCTAAATAACAAGCATCAGGAAAATTGTTTCTTAAATTATAGAATATCTACTATGTGGAATATTAAACAGAAATTAAAATGTTTAAAGTGATTATTGTGAAGTTTAGCCTCATTAGATAATGCTAAGTCAAAAGGAAGTTATAAATGATAATTATAAAGATTATAACACTTATTAAATATTACCCACTGAAAACTCAGGATACAAATGTGACAATATGTAAATAGATTCATATGAAAAAATGACAAGAAGGGAACATACAAAAATGTAGTTCTATAAATTTGATTAAGATTATGGATAATATTTCTCTGTTTTCTAAATAGTATACCTCTTTTTAGACTGTTCTTTAGGATCTTATGGATGGCTACTTGAAGGTAAGCAAGAGAAAATACTGAATTTGGGAAATTACTCATAAGATTGTAGAGTAGAAACTATAACTTAAATCGCATAACATAAACTATTATGTTTCATGAAAGAAAGAAGAAAAGGGGTCATTTTTCCCAAGGAGAAAATAAATAAGACTCAAAACAGAGAACAGATTATTTGGATTGAGATTTCAAAAAATATCAAGCTCACATGGGTTTGTAAATGAATGTTTAACAAATAGAATTCTGCAACATATAAGGTTAATTTTTTTTACTATATTACATGATGCAATCAGATTGCTTCTAACCTGAAATTTCACTGAGACGTTTTATTCTCTGGGTATCACTAATTGTTGTGTGCAATCTGACTGCCAAACTGAGTGCAGACCTATAAACCAGTGAAAAGGTATTTGTAAGCCGTTAGAATTTCTGATAATTAAAATCTAAAAGAAAATGATGATAATCTCTTAGCAGTGAACATTCCATGTACATGACTTTTAAAATTTAATTGTATATTCGATAGAAAGGGAAACATTTCTGAAAATGAAATGTTAAAAGAGCCACTGAATTCTTCTGCCAAGGTGATTTGGGGTGTAAAGAGATATGTTTTGGAGATGTCAAGTATGAGATGTTTATTAGTCATATGAGAGGAAATAATTAAATATCAAGTGGGCAGTATTAGCAGTAACACCTGATGAATTTCTGATAAGAAACCTCTTTGTTTATCAGAAAATCTAGTCTACATGCGGCAGAGATAATCAATTTGTAAATTAGTAAAACAATCTAGGGTTATACAATCTAAATTCCTTCCTAACATGAGATCACCAAAACAGATTTAACACTTTAGAAACTGGTACTTGAACCCCAGACTCTACTAAAGATATTATCTTTATTATACCTAAGATATACTTCGTGGTGCACTAAAACTGCACAAAGAACGTTGAAAATCTAAAGCTGATCGTGGTTGCAGGAGGAGACTGGCTTTTTTCTTTTTTTAAGAAAAGGATGCTTTTATTCTCCTCACAGCTGAGTTTGTCATCTATTGTTATTTCACAGATGACATAATTCACAAGTTATTAAAGTTTTCACTGCAGTCTGAACTTTTTATTCCTACACATTCCAAAACACTCTCAATCTTCTCTAACTACCCTCTAAAGTAATTTCAGTCCCAAAGAATAGAGGAGGAAAAAATATACATTGAATATATAAAAATAGAGGCAGAGCGCCAATCTATTATGACATTTATCGCTATGAAAGAAAGATGGGTTGACTTGCTCATGGCTATATTATTTATAAGTTCTTTCTTCTCACTCATAAAGACACTTGTTATAAGAAATGTTAAGATTTCTTTACATTTTATACCAGCTATCTCTCTTCATCCTTCACCGTTTTCATAATTGTCAACTTTCAAATACTACAGGACAACTTATTTTTTCACAGGTATCACGATGCCCTTCAACACATGGGCTACTGTTTAGGCGTTAGCCCTGAATGGAAGTATAACCATAGTTTAATATTTTATGTACAAAATCATACACAAATAAAAATATCTGTAAAATTCAAAGTGGCATCCAGGTCTGATGATAATAGTATAAAAGAGACCTTCAATCCTTCAGTGTTATATTTGTTGTTACTTTTAAATTATATAGTACTAAAAGCAGTTATACAAGATAAATCAGTCCGAGAGATCTGCTGTACAACATTGTGTCTATTGTTAACAATACTGTATTGTGCACTTCAAAATGTGTGAGAGGGTAGATACCACATTAAGTGTTCATAAATAAATAAGTAGTTCTACGTCCATCAGCGTACACATACCTATGTGAATACATAAAATAATATCAACAGGACGTGTTTTATGTGTCTAGAAGTAAAGCATATAAACTAAATATACAAATAAAAATGTATACTAAGTGGTTAACCATTTTCTTTGTGAAGTAGGAAAAAGAGCAATTATTACTTTTTATGCATTTTTACGTTGCTCACCTTTTACAACAAGCATGAGTTATTTTGAAAAATGGGAAAAACAAAGTTATAAGGAAAAGAATGGGAAATATAAGAATGAAATAAATATACAATAATAAATAAAAGTCAGTAAACATTAGAGCAAATTCACATTTGTGAATCTGATTCAGAAGCTTAATGCAATGTTTTCTTAACCCTGGGATGGATAAAGTCAGGGGTCCCCAACTCCTGGGCCACGGATGAGTAGTGGTCCGTGGCCTGTTAGGAACCGGGTCGCACAGCAGGAGGTGAGCGGTGGGCAGGTGAGTAAAGCTTCATCTGTATTTACAGCCGCTCCCCATCACTTGCATTACCGCCTGAGCTCCGCCTCCTGGCAGATCAGCGGCAGCATTAGATTCTCATAGGAGCGCGAACCCTACTGTGAACTGCGCATGCAAGGGATCTAGGCTGCGCGCTCCTTATGAGAATCTAATGCCTGATGATCTGAGGTAGAGCTGAGGCGGTGATGCCAGCGCTGGGAAGCAGCTGCAAATACAGATTATCATTAGCAGAGAGGTTTGACTGCACAGAGACCATAATAAATCAATTGCTTGCAGACTCATATCAAAACCCTATCAGTGAGTGGTAAGTGACAAGCTGCATCTGGTGGCAGGCTTTATAGTGGGAAGTGAGTTGATCTTCTTCAATTGTACAGCTGCATCTGGTGGCAGACTTTAAGTCATAATCCGACACTTATTTTAGTACTCTCATGACCTGCCCATTATTTTATTTACCACTTCCATTCGCGCCTCTTTCCCGCACTGTGCACTTGTCTCAGTCACAATTATGGTAAGCCCACAAGCTAACCCTAGCCAAAATGAATAAAAAACAAACATTGCTGGAGAGCTTCTTTGAGAAGGGGGAAAGACCCAATGATGAGACAGCAGAAGACTCTAAGACTGCCAACAAAAAGAAAGCTGCATTTAAAAGAAAATACCAAGAGTCCTACTTAAATTACGGGTTCATTGCAACAGGTGATTCACATTCTCGAAGTCTGCTTTGTATAATATGTGGCAACTGCTATCCAACAAAGCCGTGAAACCTTCAAAAGTGCTTTGCCAGATGGAGACCAAACACCCTGCATTAAAAGACAAGCCTTTGGAGTTTTTCAAAAGAAAAAAATGTGAACACGAAGAACAGAAGCAATTACTGAAGGCCACCACTTCATCAAATGTGTCTGCACTGAGAGCATCATTCTTAGTGGCTAACTGCATTGCTAAAGCTAAGAAGCCCTTTACTGTTGGTGAAGAGTTGATCTTGCCTGCTGCTAAGGACATTTATCATGAACTTTTAGGAGAGGCTGCAGTTCAAAAGGTGGCACATATTCCTCTTCTGGCTAGCACCATAACTAAACGAATTGATGAAATAGAGGATATTGAGGCACAATTGTTAGGATTAATGAGTCAGTGTGGCACGCAATCCAGGTTGATGAGTCCAACAAGGCAACAATGCTTGTTTTTGTGCGATATATTTTTCAGGAGGATGTGCATGAGGATATGTTATGTGCACTTTTGTTGCCAACCAACACCACAGCTGCAGAACTATTCAAGTCTTTGAATGATTACGTATCAGGAAAACTGAATTGGTCATTTTGTGTCAGTATATGCATGGACGGAGCGGCTGCCATGACTGGATGGCTTTCTGGTTTCATTACTCGGGTCAAAGAGGTCGCTTCTGAATGTGAGTCTACGCACTGTGTCATCCACAGAGAAATGCTGGCTAGCCGAAAAATGTCACCTGAACTTAACAGTGTTTTTCAGGATGTGATTAAAATTATCAACCACATTAAAGTACATGCCCTTAACTCACGTCTGTTCGTGCAGCTCTGTGAGGAGATGGACATAGAGCACACACGTCTTCTCTTATACACAGAAGTGAGATGGCTTTCTAAAGGTAGATCACTGGCCAGAGTTTTTGAGTTATGAGAGCTGCTCCAGAGATTTCTTTTAGAAAAACAGTCACCACTGGCAGCACATTTCAGTGACACAGAATGGGTCGCAAAACTTGCATACTTGTGTGACATATTCAACCTGCTCAGTGAACTCAATCTGTCGTTTCAGGGGAGAACGACAACTGTGTTCAAGTTGGCAGATAAAGTGGCTGCATTCAAAGCCAAACTGGAATTATGGGGGCGACGAGTGAACATTGGGATTTTTGACATGTTTCAAACATTAGCAGAGATTTTGAAAGAGACTGAGCCAGGGCCTTCTTTCTCCCAGCTGGTGCATGATCACCTATCTAAGCTTTCAGAAGAGTTTGAGCATTACTTCCCAACCACAAAAAAGCCCGGAGCTGGGAAGGAATGGATCTGCGACCCATTTGTGAACAAGCCAGGTGAATCGACTTTGTGCTAGAAGAGGATCATCTGCTTGAGATCGCAAATGACGGTGGCCTTAGAAGTATGTTTGAGACAACTTCAAATCTCCATACGTTCTGGATTAAAGTCAAGGCAGAATATCCTGAGATTGCCACAGAAGCACTGAAAAGCCTGCTTCCATTTCCAGCATCCTATCTTTGTGAAGCAGGGTTTTCTGCAGTGACAGCAACTGAAATAAGATTACGGAGTAGACTGGACATAAGCAATACACTTCGGGTGTCACTGTCTCCCATCACCCCCAGATGGGACCATCTAGTTGCAGGAAAACAAGCTCAGGGCTCCCACTGATTCTGCATTATGGTGAGTTGTATAATTATTTCATTATGTATTACGATGTAATAATAATAGAAATAAAGTGCCCGATAAATGTAACATGCTTGGATTATCCCGAAACCACCACCCCCCCCACCCCCGCCCCGGTCCGTGGAAAAATTGTCTTCCACGAAACCTTTCCCTGGTACCAAAAAGGCTGGGGACCACTGGGTAAAGTGATCTTAGAAAATACCGACCATAAAATAAAAAATTGATGCATTGCTCTTCAAAATTGTAAACTTCAGCTTATTGAAAATGTTTATTGAGAAAATGAATAGGTAAGCATGGGAACAAATATTCACAATACAAATTGTGACAAAGGACTTGTATGCAGACTATATAAAGAACACCTTCAACAATAAGACAACATCTCAATAACAAATAGGTAAATTAGATACTTTGAAAAGGAAGGTATACAAATTACTAATAAGCACTTGAAAAACTGCACATTAGTGGTCATAAGAAAATGTAAATTAATATTAAAATATCACTATACTTCTAGAATGGCTTAAATTTTAAAAGCCTGACAACACTAAAAGTTGGCCAGGATGTGAAGCAAATAGAATTCTCATGAATTGCTAATAAGAGTGCAAAATGGTACTACCAATTTGGAATCTGGAAGTTTCTTATAAATCAAAACATACTACTTACGTTATGATCAAATAACTACTAGGTATTTACCAACGATAAATAAAAGTGTATGTCCGCAAAAAGACTTTTATACAATTTGTATAAAATTATTCATAGCAGCTATATTAATGATCACCAAAAACTGAAACAACTCAAATGACCACCAACAAGAGAATGGATAAATTGTGTTACATCCATACAGTGAAACTGTATTCAGCAGTTAAAAGGAGGGGATAAATTTGAATATTGCTAAGGTAGAATCAGTTTCAGTTAGTGACTAATTGAAAGAGTAGTGTGAGATAAAGAGAGGAACTGAAGATGGACCTGAGATGATTAGCCTACTTGTCTAAGAGAAAAATTGAAGAAAAAAATGCATGGAGAGAGGAACGGCTTAGGGTTGGGAATAAAGGTATAGATGATGATTCTCTAGGATCTAAAAAACATTTTCTTTCATTGTGAAGTGGAGAAAGTTTCCCTATCGATTGAAGGTTCCAGCAGTCAGAATTCACTTTTTTCCATATATCAACCTCTTCGTGTTTTTTCTCCTGGGCAGAATTTTCATTAACTTCGAAGGGTGCTTTGAGATTGTGAGAGTCCTGAGAACGGTCTGGAGAGGAGATTACTTATCATGCTTTAGTACTCCTTGTTCTCCTTTCTCATGACATATTTGAAGTTTGTGTATTTGTGGGCCACTGATGAGATTGGTACCTGCTTGTTTACCCACCTCTTTCAACTGAGGGAATTTGTGCTGAGGTGCACTATCTTTGGTGTCCAAAAATGATGGTAAGAAAGGAGAGGGAAAGCATCATCCCATATCATATCATGTCCTTCAGGAATTGATGATCACATTCATTTATTCATTTTCTACAATATAGTTGTTTCCTTAGTTATTAGTTGGTGAATTTCTTGTGGGTAGGGACTGCCTTATTCATCTTTTTAATCTTTCCTCCCTAAAGTTTATCATGAAGTAAGCATTCAGTGAAAAGATGCTGAAAGAAGGACTAAATATGCCTCTAGAGATTTTATTATTGCTACTTCCTCTGAGATACAAAGTTTTGTTATTAAAAACAACAACAAAAGTAAACAACAGTAATAAAGTAGATTTTTAAAGAAACTTTCCTCTCAAGAAAAAAGAAAATGAAGACAAGCCCAGTATGAAAATGGAAATATCCTTGACTGAAACTGGCATTTAAAAATCAGATTAGAAGGATAAGAGAGAAAAAGGAGAGGGAAGTCAGATACTCAAGCTTTCTGAACTCAGAAAGGAAAAAAGCAGAAGAGACAGATCAAAGAATCAAAACTCCATTACGGGAAACAAGTGGAAAGTAAAGGAACTAGAGTATCCCTGCAAGGTATAGAAGCATTTTGATTTAGCTGTAGAAACAGAGGAAGGTCACACAGAAACAGAGGGAGGTTACTTGAAAACTGCCCATGGTTACTCAGGAGTGAAGCTGGCATCGACGTGCAGTTTGATCTCACTCTCCGCTCAGTGATCTGCTCTCTAGATTATGCACTTCTTGATATTTACCCATAAACCTGGTAACCAGTTTAGAGAAATGCCTGCCAATGAAGGATTCATGCTATGACAACATAGCCACCTTGCATATTTCTAGCCACTGCTATGTCCCATTAACTCTTTAACCCTGACCTTGAAACCACTTCTGCTTTACTATTCAATGTGTTCCATTCAAAACACATTGTAAATTCTGGTATCCTCCACTTTTGAGGGGTTTAGTTTTAGGTGTATTCTTTTGAGCATACAAGGATGAATACAAAGAAGGAAAGTAAAATAATTAATTATTACAGGCATACCTCAAAGCTATTGCAGTCAGTTCCAGACCACTGCAATAAAGTGAATATCGCAATAAAGTGACTCACAGAAATGTTTTTGGTTTCCCAGTGCATGTAAAAGTTATATTTCCACTATACTGTAGTCTATGAAGTGTGCAATAGCGTTTATTTCTAAAAAATGTATATACCTTAATTTAAAAGTACTTTATTTCTGAAAAATGGTAACTATCACTGAACCTTCTGTAGGTGTAATCTTTTGGCTAGTGGAGGGTTTGAAATACTGCAAGAATTACCAATACGTGACACAGAGAAAGGAAGTGAGCAAATGCTGTTGGAAAAGCGACAGCAATAGATTTGTTCAATGCAGGGTTGCCACAAACCTTCAATTTGCGAAAAAAATGTGCAATATTTGTGAAGCACAATAAAATGAGGTATTCCTGTACTTTAACATACAGAACACATGGCTCTCTTCCTCGAGTATTATATGGCATTAGAGTTGAAGTCCTCAAAGTCAACTACTGTGGTCTGAGAAACAAGTTTCTTCTGCTCCAGTGTCACCTTTTAAAAAATCAAAATAGATTAGGTTTTATTTTTAAATATAAATATTGAAAGAGAGTTAATATTTGAGAATAAAGGATGGTACATGAATAGAAATGCTTTCAGAACAAGGTTGTCATGAATTACATTTGGCCCTATGTGTCCGTATCTGCAGATTTCACACCTGGGATTCAACCAAACTTGGATCAAAAATACTCAAAAAAAAAAAAAAATCCAGAAAGTTCCAAAAAAGCAAAACTTGAATTTTCCACGTGCTGGCAACTATTTATATAGTGTTTACATTGTATTAGGTATTGTCAGTAATCTAGAGATGATTTAAAGTATACGGGAGGATGTGAATAGGTTATATGCAAATACTATGCCATTATATATAAGGGACTTGAGCATCCGTGAATTTTGGTATTTTCAGGTGGTCCTAGAACCAATTTCCCATGGATACTGAGGGACGGCTGGATATATGAAACACGCAAATATTTCAACAGAAGCAAAAATCAGCTGTCCCCGGACGAATCATTGAGGTTTTGCTTCTTTGGTAAACAAAATTTGGCGTGAAGAAAATCTGGAAAAAAGGAAGTGGTGGTTTTATGCTTTGGGAGTTTGGATGGTCATTAGTTTCCTATTTGCCGCTGTAACCAAATTATCACAAATGCAGTGGCTTCTAAAACCACAAATTTATTATCTTAGAGTTCTGTAGGTCAGAAGTCCAACATGAGTCTCACTGGGTTAAAATCAAGATGTCTACAGGGCAGTGCTTCATTCTGGAAGCTCAAGGGAAAACCCATTCCCTTGCCTTTTCAGCCTCTAGAATCTGCACACATTCCTTAAGCCATGGCCCCCTCCCTCCTTCTTCAAAGCCAGCAATGGAGGTTGAGCCCTCACATCTCATCACTTTGACCTCCCCTTCTCCTTCCCTCTTCTTTTTAAGAACCCTTGTGATTACATTGGGCCCACCTGGATAAACATCTCTATTTTTAAATTAAGTTGATTGTCAACCTTAATTCTAGCTGCAACCTTGATTTCCCCTTTGCCATGGGGATTTGAGCAGGGACATATCTGGGGGACTATTATTCTGCCTGCCACAGCTGGCTTTTGAATTCTGCCTCTGGTGCATCATGCTGTATGATGGCAGTCTCTCCTGAACTTGGACATTTCCAGCTACATTTGCTTTAAATATATACATGTTCCAGCCCATGTACAGAATTGACCCGAAAGATTATGGGAAAACATTTGAGGCTATTAAAAATATGGAAAGCATTTGTGAGCTGCCTTTTTGGGTCTTTTGCTCACCAAAACTAAGTTATGAAAACTTGATCATCCTGCCAAAAGACTTCAAATAAACTATTTTGGAATTATGTTTATAGTTAGCATGAGTAAGGATCAGGTTGCCTTTTGGTAAATATGCCCTGTCACACTTCATTGACATTTTAGTGGCTTTTATTTTTATTTTTTTAATTTAATTTTTGTTTTATATAAGAGTATGGTTGATTTACAATGTTGTGTTAGTTTCAGGTGTACAGCAAAGTGATTCAGTTTTACATATACATATATCTATTCTATTTCATATTCTTTTCCCATATAGGTTATTAGAGAATACTGAGTAGAGTTCCCTGTGCTATACAGTAGGGAACAATCCTTACTTTGTTGATTACCTGTTTTACATGTTGTAGTGTGTATATGTTAATCCCAACAATCCTTACTTTGTTGATTACCTATTTTACATGTTGTAGTGTGTATATGTTAATCCAAAACACCTAATTTATCCCTCCTTGCCACCTTTCCCCTTTGGTAACCATAAGTTTGCTTCCAAAGTCTGTGAGTCTGTTTCTGCTTTGTAAATAAGTTCATTTGTACCCTTTTTCTTTAGATTCCACATATAAGTGATATCATATGATATTTGTCTTTCTCTGTCTGACTTACTTCACTCAGTATGACAATCTCTAGGTCCATGTTGCTGCAAATGGCATTATTTCATTCTTTTATATGGCTGAGTAATATTCCATTGTATATATGTACCACATCTTCTTTATCCATTCCTCTGTTGATGTACATTTAGGTTGCTTCCATGTCTTGGCTATTGTAAACAGTGCTGCATTGAACATTGGAGTGCATGTATCTTTTCGAATTATGGTTTTCTCTGGGTATATGCCCAGGAGTGGGATTGCTGGATCATGTGGTAGCTCTATTTTTAGTATTTTAAGGAACCTTCATATTGTTCTCCATAGTGGTTGTACCAATTTACATTCCCACCAACAGTGTAGGAGGGTTCCCTTTTCTCCACATCCTCTCCAGCATTTATTGTTTGTAGACTTTTTGATGATGGCCATTCTGACTGGTGTGAGGTGGTACCTCATTGTAGTTTTGATTTGCATTTCTCTAAAAATTAGTGATGCTGAGCAGCTTTTCATGTGCCTCTTGGCCATCTGTGTGTCTTCTTTGGAGAAATGTCTATTTAGGTCTTCTGCCCACTTTTTGATTGGGTTGTTTGTTTTTTTAATATTGAGCTGCATGAGCTGTTTGTATGTTTTGGAGATTAAGTCCTTGTTGGTTGCTTCTTTTGCAAATATTTTCTCCCATTGTGAAGGTTGTCTTTTTGTTTTGTTTATGGTTTCCTTTGCTGTGCAAAACTTTTAAGTTTAATTAGTTCGCATTTGTTTATTTTTGCTTTTATTTTTGTTACTCTAGGAGGTGGATCCAAAAAGATATTGCTGCAATTTATGTCAAAAAGTGTTCTGCCTACATTTTCGGCTAAGAGTTTTATAGTACCCAGTCTTATATTTAGGTCTTTAATCTATTTTGAGTGTATTTTTGCATATGGTGTTAGAGAATGTTCTAACTTCATTCTTTTACATGTAGCTGTCCAGTTTTCCCAGCACCACTTATTTTCTCTGCTTTATATTCTTGCCTCCTTTATTGTAGATTAATTGACTGTAGGTGTGTGGGTTTATCTATGGACTTTCTATCCTGTTCCATTGATCTATATTTCTGTTTTTGTGCCAGTACCATACGGTTTTGATTACTGTAGCTTTGTAGTATAGTATGAAGTCAGGGAGCCTGATTCCTCCAGCTCTGTTTTTCTTTCTCAGGATTGCTTTGGCTATTTGTGGTCTTTTGCATTGCAATACAAATTTTAAAATTTTTATTCTAGTTCTGTGAAAAATGCCATTGGTAATTTTATAGGGATTGCATTGAATCTGTAGATCTCCTTGGATAGTATAGTCATTTTGACAATATTGATTCTTCCAATCCAAGAACATGGTATATCTTTCCATCTGTTTGTGTAATCTTTGATTTCTTTCATCAGCATCTTATAATTTTCAGAGTATAGGTCTTTTGTCTCCTTAAGTAGGTTTATTCCTAGGTATTTTATTCTTTTTGATGTGATGGTAAATGGGATTGTTTCCTTAATTTCTCTTTCTGATCTTTAATTGTTAGTGTATAGAAATACAAGAGATTTCTTTTTTTAAATTTTTATTGGAGTATAGTTGATTTACAATGTTGTGTTAGTTTCTGCTGTACAGCAAAGTGAATTAGTTATACATATACATATATCCACTATTTTTTAGATTCTTTTCCCATATAGGTCATTAAAGTATTGAGTAGAGTTCCCTGTGCTATATAGCAGGTCCTTATTAGTTATCTATTTTATATATAATAGTGTGTATATGTCAGTCCCAATCTTCCAACTTATCCCTCCTCCCCCTTTCCTCCCTGTTAACCATAAGACTTTTTTCTACATCTGTGACTCTATTTCTGTGGAGAACAGTGTGGAGAACAATATGGAGATTCCTTAAAAACTAAAAATAGAGGTACCATATGATCCAGCAATCCAACTCCTGGGCATATACCCAGAGAAAACCATAATATGAAAAGATACATGTACCCCAATGTTCATTGCAGCACTGTTTACAATAGCCAAGACATGGAAGCAACTTAAATGTCCATTGACAGACAAATGGTTAAAGAAGATGTGGTGTGTATATATAATATAATATTACTTAGCCATGAAAAAGAATGAAATAATGCTATTTGCAGCAACATGGATGGACCTAGAGATTGTCATACTGAGTGAAGTAAATCAGACACATAAAGATAAATATCATATGGTATCACTTATATGTGGAATCTTAAAAAAATGTTACAAATGAACTTATTAATAAAACAGAAATAAAGGCACAGTTGTAGAGATTTCTATGTATTAACTTTGTATCCTGCAACTTTACTGAATTCATTGATGAGTTCTAGTAGTTTTCTGGTAGCATCTTTAGGATTTTCTGTGTATAGTATCATGTCCTCTGCAAACAGGGACAATTTTACTTCTTCTTTTCCAATTTGGATTTCTTTTAGTTGCTTTTAAATATCACAGAATTCTTTCCTGAATTTCGACTGGGTTCTCTCCTTCTACGGACAGGTGAACATAACAGAGTTTAAAAAGAAAAATCCTATCTTGATCCAGTTTTGAGATCCCGGCTACAGGTGAGTCAGTCCCCCTCCTTGAGCAGCTGATTAGTCGGCTTTCCTTATCGGGTTCTTACACTGTGGGCCACTAGGCCACTATGCACCAGCCCTAATTACCCAGAGGCCAGGTATCAGACCATTAACCCCTATGCCCTGGAGTCCACAGAATCATTTAAATTAGCCAATCCACAGGGAGTCCAGGAAAGCTAGCCAACCACATGGCATTTGCCATACACAAGCTGCCCGCTCTAGCTTCAGCTTGCTGTTATCCTGTACTGGGTGAAACCCCCTCTATGACCTTGTCTGACAGCCTTCTCTCATTTGGAGCCATAAGTTATATAGGGTTCTGCCTTTCATCTACTCTATCCACGTGTCAGTGTGTTGTATCCCACCATCAAAGATTCTTTAAGTCTTATAAAACAGCCCTTTGTATCATCCACCTGTCCTTCCATACCACAAATATTTAATGCCTATTCACTATGGGCAAGCCCTATGGTAGGCCACAGAGATGATTATGGTGGTGCCTGTACCTGAAGGCTATTGAAGATGCAGATTTCTCTCCTACACTGAGCCTTTGCATAATGTCAAGTGTTTCCTCCCCTCACCTCACTTTTTTTTTTATCATTTGTTGCTGAAATTAATAGCTCTGCATTGCTTTTGCACAACCCAATCAAGGTAGCTAGAAATCTGTGTGCGTATGAATTTTAGAAATGAGACATTCCATTTGCATTTATATGGATATAATTTGCCACACTACTGGTTGGATATACTCTTTTAAATGTTATGGCCACTTGAAGACATTGACTACTGCCAACAGTTTTCTTCAAGATACTTTTGACACATGAACTACTAAGGAGAAGAAAATACAGGAAACCTTTTGTAGTTGACATGGCGAACCAGCTATGTAATAAAAGAAATTCAAGCAACATTTTACCCAATGTTGCCATGTGTAAAAAGAGTATATTTTTTCTATCAGAGACAGCAGGTATAGCGTTTATTTGAATGACCAATTCCTTATCTTGCTTTTGTAGGGCAGCCAGAGCCATTTGAGGATGGTGGGAGAGGTCACAAGCCCATGTGAAACACGTCTCTCGTGGACAGGGAACTGTATGATTCACACTTGAAGTTCTCTGTTTTTAGAAAGGATTGAAAACGCTTTGACTTCAGGAGTACTGGAGGTGTTAGGAGCTGCCTGGCATTTTGGCTGTGTTTTCTGAGACGAATATGTATGTGTGACTGCCTGGGGAAAAACCACACACAACAGAACCTGAAGAAAATAACATTGGGTGATATATTGCCCCTTACCATCAGTCATATCATATGCAATGTAAACAGAGTGAAGTAATTTGCTACTTTCCTGGGTTCCATTATGTATATGTGTTTATTTAATCAGAACTAAATGATATTACATGAAGTTCCCCTTGCCCTCCTGAGGAATCCAGATTCAACACTTTCAGCACTGTTCAGTGCTGGAGAGCGAAGAAAGTGTAACCATAGTGATGGAATGGAAATGATTTTCTTTGTTCAGAGGCTTCAATATCCAACAGACATTACAGTTTTCAAGGTCAAAAATATATTAGGATGAGATAAAAATTAAAGAAAAATGTGCTGGCTTAGCTACAAAAGCTAATTTAGTTTATGCATTATAAATTATGTTAAAATGACTAAAATGAGATTTCTCAGCAAGAACTAAATGTGTGGTTTCGTAAAACTAATTTCCAAAGATGAACATGATTACAGAATTTAGCTTTAAAAGCTTTTCAGGCCATCAGAGGAAACAGCAAAGCTATCAATTATCAGACTTTAGTGGTGCCTCTGTCAGAAATATAATGGTATTTTTAGCATTCTGCTCAGCGTTTACTAAATTAAGAATGTCTACAAACAAATCAATTAATTGGAACATTATTTAATTAAGTAAAACATGTGATCTGCCAAAGAACCTTAAGCACACAGTTATAACAAACATCCCAGTAGCCTTCCTCTTCTATGGAGGGAAGTAGCTGGCCGAGCAATAAAAGGAAGATGGGAGCTGTGGAAAATGAAGCATTGATAAAACAAGCAAACACAGCCTCATGCTTTTCTGATTCATGCTGTATACTTATGTAATTTTAAAAAGTGCTTGTTTTGAAAATCTGTGATTTCCTGGGAGAAGGTCGATGCTATCTGTCAGTCATTCCAGTCCTATTAGGTGGATATGTGGCATTTGTTTTTTGTAACAGTGCCTATATACACATAAAAGAATCTGTATTCTCATGCATGGTACATTTAAGTCTCTGGATGCTAGGAAGTTACTGGGTTCCTGATGTTTGTTTCGGTGTTACTGGAAAGTGAAACAGCTCAGATTCAGTGAAAGTTTATTTTAAAACCACTATAAGTCTCTGTAACAAACCCTCTCATTCAACGTTTTAATAGTCCTGTGAGTTAGGGATCAAGATCCCAGTTATAAATGGGAGAGGGAGGTTCAAAGAGGTGAAGTACTCCCCCCTGTATTCATACACCTGGTAAGTTGCAGAGTTAGGGTTTAAACCCAAGGCATATGATAATACCAAGTCCCAAACACTTTCTATTATTCCAGAAAATCTTTTCTGCAGGAAAGCCAGCACAGCCCAGCCTACATGTCAGTGGGCTGCACCAGTGAAATTACTACCATTTAGGCAATGAGTCGTTGGAATACATTGCCTCAAATGAGAGGTAGCAGTGATTTGGTTAGGGAAAGAGCAGACTAGCATCAAATACTGCTTGGACAAGTCAAAATATCAAATTGCTTAATCCCACTAGGCATGAGAGAAAAGACAAGCAACCTATTCACCTACAAACAACCCAGAATAGAGTTCTATCCTTACTTGAAGTAATTGCAAACATGGATCAAGGGTTAATGAAGTGTGATGGAGAAAAGTGAGGTGATGACAGTGGGTGTTCAATAGCAATGCTGTGACCTGTTGGAAACTTTGAAATCTGATTTCTTCCTTTTTGCTAATGAAGATTATCTTTTCACATACATCAGAATGGTGAGCTTATGTATTGGGGAACATCTCATGAGCTGTATCAAACATACTTGAACTCATTTTCAGAAATCATTTGATCTGAGCAATTACAATTGTCCTACCCAGGTGACTCTTGTCATCCAAGCCAAGCAGGTCTTCTAGTCCTTTGTTCTTTCTTCCCTTGTCTCCTCAGCTCCAGGTGCATCCCCGATATGATTATGTATCTGGGCTTTCTCATCCTGCTGGGTTTATCTTTCTGAAAATTTCTCAAACATGACATGGATGTAAGTCTGCAAGTCATTGACACCCAATTACCTGAGAATGATAAAGAAACCATGAACATGAAAGTGCTTTCAAATTCTTGTCTCGCTAAATGTTAATTTTTAAGTCAAAGTTTTGTTACTTGTTATTCTTCACATTTTTATTACTAAGCAATAGGTGAAACTTTTAATAAAATGCCATGTGGGAAATGTGTAATGTTTCCACTCAATTCGAAAAATAAAAGAAATTTGATGTTCATCTTCAAACCAGAGAGAAGACATCGTATTGCTCAACCCATACCTAGTGACTGAGGTGGGATGCTGGATGTCTGGCTGGAGTACAGAGAAGGACACAGATGGACTTCACTCTTTGCCTGGGATTGACAGCATGTGAGCAAAATGCTTTGCTGTAATTAGGGTAATTTTGTGTGCAATAGGGAAAAACAACCCCTTAAATATCAGTGTGGTATTCAATAGCAAAATATGTCTAGACATGTGAAACCTTCCACACTAAAAGAAGTTATTGAAAAATGATTCATTTTTACACCCTCCACCTGCCGCCTGATTCTTCATCATATTGATTTGTGAAAGAAAAAACTTTTTCCAAATCATAGTACTGAGATATGTTGCTAATAAGATATGTAGCTTTTAGCTCTCAGTCTTTATCGAGCATCACCCATGCGCTAGATGCTGTTTAGAAAAATCAGGGTAAATGTCTTTATCTTAATAATTCAATTTTCATAAAAATTTTCTTTGTCACTCATATTAATTAGAGTTTAGGATCAACTAAACATGGATGATATTTGATCTTTTTAAGAGCAGGAAATTATGACTTTGGAAATATGCTTTTTATGCAAGGATAGATGTTTATTATAATAAGATTAAAGTTGTTTTTCTCTGTCATCTCACTAATCTGGATACTTTAGAGACATTGTTTTAGACATTCTTCTATATCCATTGTTTTTTTTAACCTGTAATTACAAGGATAACAACTAACAGTGCCTTAAACAAATCGTTTGCTTTTCTCACATAGCAGGGACTCAGGATGTAGGTGGTTACTCTTTGTTGTTTGAGCAGTTCAGTGTCAGGGGCAACGTCTCCGCATTTTTCTTTACCTTTTCCTGATAGTCATTAGATGGTTCTTGTTGCTCCAGGCCTCATGCCTATATTCATGCAGGATGTAGAGGGGCAGATGTACTGCTGGAGAAGTAAGCTTCTTTTATCATAAAGCAAAGTTTTCCAGATTCCCCCAGCAAACTTCCACTTGCAAATCACTGGTTAGAATTCAGGCATATGGCCACTCCTGGCTTCAAATATTCTGAGACATGTTTGGGAATGGATCTTAGATTAGCTATCCAACAATGCCTGATAACTCTTGCAACTAACTTTGTGTTTAATGACTAAACTTGATGCTGTGGCCGAGTGAAAACAGCTATACATTGAAACTTTGTTATAAAGGAAAAGGAGGCAGACTTAAGATCAAATCGTCTGGGTTTAAATCTCAACTCTGTAGTTCCTCTGTTGGGATCTTAGGCAAGCCACTTACTTTTATAAGCTTCAGTTTCCTCATCTCTAAATGAAGGTAAGAATTCCTTTTTTATAAGTGTGATAAGGATTAAATAAGTAAGATATCTTAGAATATCAAGTACAGATTTAAATAGACATTTACTAAATTGTTGTTATAGTCATTCTTTCATTCATATATTCAGTTGGTCAATATAAACTTTATTTAAGAGAAGCAATTGAGGAGAGGTTACCACTGGTCAGGTTTGCTTCTATGAGGCCAAAGATGCAGTAGTTGTTCACCTCAGGGTCTTATTTCTGAAGGTGTGTGTGTGTGTGTTTGTGTGTGTGTGTGTGTGTGTGTGTGTGTGGTTACTCTAGCCTCCAGATGGCAATGAGACAAGGACGGAGGGAGGAAGGAAAATAATTTTTTTGAACACCTCTTAACCTGCCTCTCTTATCCTCATATCATTTTTTACCTGATAAGCAGACATTTTTCTTTTCTTTTACTTTAAACTAGGCTATTAAGCTAAAAGCAGAATGGCTGTGACCTCTCATATTTCTAAGTTGCCCATATTGTGAAGTTTTTCCATCTCATTCACTCTTTTATTTCCCTGGGAACCCATCACAAGTCCCTGGAGGCTACACAGAAAGACAGTTTTGTTAAATACTGCTCAGGGTCGCACACCAAATCTTTCCTTCCTTTCAACCTCCAACTAATATTCCACAAATAGATTGGTACCCAATTATCTCTCTCTGAGAGTATATTTCTTTCCTATCTAGAACTCCTCTATCCAGTTCCATCCAGAGATAAAAAATAGCCATTACTCAATACTAATTTGGAGTCTGAACTTCAGGGACTGCTGTCCACTTCTTCAAGTATTGCTTCGTCTCTGAAGTTCATTGTGCCGTCTTTGCTGCCCTGCTGGTCTGTCCAGATGTAGCCAACACAGCATATCCACAATTCGCTCTGGGTTTATTCCTGAGGCCTGTGATCTGGGAACCTTGCTGCATACGGGTTATATAACACTGTGTCATATGCAATGATTTCTAAATATGAACATGTGACCATATGAACAAAAATATGTCTTCTGAATAAGAAAACATGATCTCTTTGTTCTTTTTTCTTCCCTCTATCCATATATCCATCCTTCCCTCCCTTCCTCCATCCTTGTATGTCTCTGTCCTCTCCCTCCCCCTCTCCCCATCTGTCTCATATCTGGGTAATCTACGGAAGGGGGCACTCTGAGAAATGACTAGTAATCTGTGTGTAACACACTGATGTGTTACAGATTGAGAATTTCTCTCTCCTGAAGAATGGTACATGGAATCTAACCAGTCATTGAATGGTTGCTAGAGATGCTCTGCTCAGTCTTTGTAAATAGATGAAAACAGGCATGAGGAAGATGAGTAGGGCTAAGTACTGACTCCAGACTTTCCTCTAGAGGGAGCTGATGGTCAGGCAAGAGAAAACCAACAGTGAGATTGGTCAAAAGCTAGTGAGGAGGGAGGGAGACACAAGAGGGAGGAGATATGGGGATGTATGTATATGTATAGCTGATTCACTTTGTTATAAAGCAGAAACTAACACACCATTGTAAAGCAATTATACTCCAATAAAGATGTTTAAAAAAAAAAAAGAGCTAGTGAGGAAGCTTTGAACATGGGCAATATCACAATGCTGGGTGGGGCTGAGCAATTAATCCTAAACCTGTGGACTTAAAAAACATTGGAAACTCTCAGTATAATATCAGAGTCATCTTAATGCTATTTGCCCATGCTATAGTGCTAAAATCTTGATTTCATCCCTGGAGACTAATTGAAAGATTTTATGAACTTTGAGCCACCCACCCATTCTTCTATCCACCTCCCATTAAATATTTGCTGAGCTTATGTTATGTGCTTAATGCTGTGCCAGACATTGGGGATGCAGAATTAAATAGGCATTGTCCCTATCCTCAAGGAAATAAATGAAGAAAATAAATACAGAAGCAGATAGTTACAATTTAGTGCAAAAGTGCTAATTTGAAAATATGTGTGTGATATGATAGTAGGGAAGAAAGCATATGGGGGATTAGCATGAGGAATTGAAATGTGTATATGGTCAACCTACCTATAGCCATCTCAGAAAACTAGGGAACAGGCTGACAAGGCATGAAAGAGGACCATCATAAAATCCCTTGAGTCAGGGGCTCCCCATCACCTACCATCTAAACTCTTTGCCTGGTATGCAAGGCTCAACCTTTAATTGTTGGCTTGCAACACCCACTGGTGGTTCCCAGCACATGTCTTGTTATTTTACATATTTATTTCATTGTATATGTTGTTTCCCCCCATTGATATCTTCTCCTCTTTCACTCTGCCCTCTTTTGTCCACCTGCTTTCAAGAACTCGCTACCCTAGGATTTTAGATTGACTTCACTTTCAGTAGGTATCAGCTCAGTTATCATTGATTCAGAGATGTCTTCCCTTTTAAAATCTAAAGTGGCAACGCCATCCACATTCACCGTCACATCATTCTTTCTTATTTTCCTCATGGCACTTTTCTATATCTGAGTTTGTACTTCATTTATATGTTTACCATCTATGTCCACCTTGATTAACAAGTAAACTTCCTGAGACAGAGGCTTTGACAGTCTTATTCACTGCTGTATTTTCAGAGTCTAGAATCAAGCCTGGTAAATAATAAGTGCTTAATAAATATTTGTTGAATTGATGAAATAATTAATTAATAGACCATCATTTTCCATTGGAGTACATGCCTCTTGGGAGAAGGGGTCATCAGTTTTCATCTGTGTGTTCTATATACACTCTTTGGCACATCATCGATGCTCAGTAAATAATTATTGAGTGAATGAAGGGGGACCAAGGAAGTTTGTGCAGATGACTCCAGGGCTGGAGCTAAGGTGTTAATATTGAAGTTCATTTTGGAACATGAGCTAGCTGCTCAGCTAGAACGGTTTCAGAGTGATTGCTTCTCCAATTGGAGCATGACTACTGACCTGAGACTGCCTCAGTTGACAAATTAAACTTGCTAGCCCTGAGCGTAAGAATAGCCTTTGCAAACTCAAATGGCTGGCGGGGGTGGGGGGGGGTGGGGAGGACAACCATCATACAGCCCTTTGATTTCCCATAGTCTTGGTTTCTGCAGCAATTATGGAATTGTGGGAGTCTTTAAAAGTCAAGATTTGAGGATTTTATATATATTATCTTGAGAAATGGTACTCACAAATTTGGAAGTTAGGACCTATGTTAAACATGGCAAAATTCAAATGAGTAGTTTTCAAAATGCCAGAATACTTGCCAAAAGTTGTTCGCTTTGCTTGATGTCCTAAAAAGCAGAGTCAATATATAGTGTCCCCAATTTGCATGCGCATTTCTTACTTTTACAAAATAAATTTCTTGTAAAATGTAAGACGTTTTAACCTTGCTGAGGAGTTTGCCTGTGGCTACATGGAAATTTTAAGGTGCAATTGCTTGAGCAAAAGATTACAATATTTAGTAAAAATATAAGTTCGAAAGATGAAGGATATTATTTATCTTATTCAGACCAGTCAAAGTCCAAACTGAGTGTTCATGCAGCTTGTAATAATACAGGAATATTCCTGCCTTCATGTATGTATGAATTACTCTGACCAAAGTTTAGAGGAAAACAAAAATCATCCTTGGACTTAGATTCCTTAAAAAATCTTCAGATACAAGGGTAAAATTGTTTGATAAAATTATTAACAATCAAAATGTGTCCTCAAAATAGGTTTGCCCAAAAAGATTCTCCATATATGGATTTGATTTGTAACAGGAATCATACAATTTATGTGCCAAGTGGTGTTGAAGAGCCTCTACTTTATTGTATTAGCATGAATAAAATGACTGAAGTCATTGGTGATGGAAAGAAGCGTGATTTCGTATTAGATTTTCTGGTGGAGGAAGCTTCACTGTTTGGCTTTCATTCCTCCATAGGCTCAGGCAGAGGGTGGGTAGTTAGGCAATCACTTTCTCTCTGAAACATAGCCGGGGTCTGAATCCCTAACTTGAAAAGAAAGTAGTGAAAGTTCTTTCAAGTTAATCACACATTATGATCTATCAGGACCTTGGAGATATTTTGAAATATTTTATAAATCTGAATGAATCGAATTATCTGGACCTTCATTTATTCAAAACATTGTCTTGAGTCATTTGGAAGGTGAGAATCCTGAATCCTTGCCCTCAATAGGCTTATAATCTGTTGTTGCAGGTGGGATAATTTGCACATAAAATGTAAACTGTGCAATGAATGGGTCAGTCGTGAAATGACAGAGGAATTAAAAATAATGGCTGACATTTCTAGGTCTCATGCTGAGCAAAATTTAAGAATCGGTCAGTATATCTCAACTTTCCTTTAAACTTTTCACACATATTCCCAGTTGGAGTAGAAATATTGGAAGTAAGGAGCATAATTTCAACCTTTTAAATGATTTGAAATATCTAATGTTTCAATGTATATATTGTTTTAAGTTAAAATAACTGGGTTTTCCACAAGATAATTGTATACTATGAGGATAATAGTATGTTAAAAGAAGTATCTTGGAAAGCACTTCCCCCACTCCCTGTACATTCCAATGGCTTCTAGTACTTCTTCCATATCAACTTATGATGACACATCATGAGTGGTTATCTCCCCCACTTGCACATAAGCTGCATAGGGGCTTGTTTGTCTAACAGAGTATTTGACGGACTAGGTGGTAAATAAGTATTCAGTGCATTAAGGAGCAAATGAATAAACCCTCATATCCTTTATTGTGATACCCTTGGCTTATATTACTGGGTATCTCTAACCACATTGGCTTTGCTTTGGTTTTTTTTGAACATACCAATCTCCCGCCTCAAGCTTCTACAAATATCTTCCGTTTTCTTAGAAAAGTCTCCTTGTTCTCCTTCTCTAGCCTGTCCTCTGTCACCATTACCTCCTCAGAGAGAACTTTTCTGACCACCATGTCTAAAAGCCACCGTTCTGCTACTATCTCAGGTCCTTTTTTTTTTTTCCGTAATAGCATATATGATGTTATTATTCATTTTCTTTTTTCCCCCCATATCTGCTGTATTGTAATCTTCATGATGTCAGGCAAATGTCTTTAATGTCCACTCCTGCAACTCCCGTGCCTAGCGCGGTGCTGGATACATAGAAGTCAATAAATATTGGTTAAAGGAATAAATAATGCTCATGTGTAGGACACATTCATTAGTAAAATTTACTATCAAACTGATTAGATAGATAGATAGATAGATAGATTTATGCATAATTTCCTGTGAAAAAGATATAACTCCACTTTTTTTTTTCCACTGATCTAGCAATTTGGTGTATTGAGACACCATGGTAGAAAGCCACTTGGATATAATGTATGGTTACAAAGAAACAGAAAGGAGAGCACGTTCTTTAGGACAGAATATTCCATTTGGGAAGGTGAAGTATGTGACAGGAAAGCACCTAGGTTGATAACTTCTCATGGCTTACTGTTTTAGATTTCTTCGTCATCTGAATTCTTCACCTCTTTCCCTCTCTCTATCTCTGTGTCTCTCTGTCTCTCTCTCTTTCTCTCTCTCTCTCCCCATCCCTCCCTCCCTCACACTGTTTCCCTCTCTCTCTTCTCTCTCCTTCACCCTCTCTCAACTGTTTCTTGCTATGAGAATGCTGAAATTCTATATCATGCGCATCTGTTTGAATATTCTACTTGCTGGACATTGTTTTTCCTACTTAGGCAAGATTTTTATATTTAAAAATTGTGCCCCACTTAATTCTCTGGCTTCACCCACACTAAAGAAACAGGAGAAAGTGCACCTGCCCACAGAAGTGGACTGGCTTGGGGAATGCTTTATTTCCAATGACCATCTCAGGGATATCATTCTCTTATAATAAGGACGTTGATTCTAAGGATGATTGTAACAACAATAAAATGTAGATGATCGCATAACCCACATTTCCCCCAAATGACATCAGCCTGAGACCACCAGGCTCACAATAATACCAAGAAACGTTCTTACTCAATGCCCTTCATCAGTATCATTGGAACCTCAGTCGATGCGTCTTCATGATCATCCTCAGGGTATCACTGGAAAGTCTCACTTGCTCTTGACTGGCCATGACAGTCCCCTGCTTCAGTGTTACAGAGTAGTAATAGTTTGCCCTGACAATATAAGCAATTCCCACTTGTCATCACCTGGCTTGATATCAGGAATCAAGCAATGTCAGCTCTTTCTGGAATTAGCAAGTAAACCATTTCTTCTCCTCCAGAATCCCGTTCCTGTGCTATGGCGGATAATGCCCCACCCACTCTAACATGTTGCAGAAGTGTAGCCATAAATTGTGTTCTCAGTTCCTTAAAATGACTAGTGAAAATTTTAATCTTCTAGATTCCCTAGGATCCTGGTGAAAATTTCCTTTAGGAATAGTCTAGAATAGATCTTCACCACTCAAAAGGTAGTTCGTGGAGCAGTGGTATAGGCATCATCTGAGAGCTTGCTAGAAATGCAGATTCTCGGGCTCTGCCTCAATCCTGCCAAATCAGAATATGTATTTTAATGTGATTCTCAGGTGATAAGTAGCACATTGAAGTCTGAGAAGCATTGATAGATGATTAGAGTAATTTTTCCTACTTTCTCCCTGGTGAAAGCCACCAAATTAGCTTTTTCATCACCAGCCACCCTCTCTTGCCTCAGTGTTTATGAATAATTGAGTTTCTTAGTGTCTTAAAGGTCTTAGTTCTCTGGACAGCCTTAAGCTCCCTGTGATGCCTGCCTCATAGGCTTCCCAGATACACACAAACTTGCCTGAACATGCAATAGATCTTTTATGAGCCCTTGCATTGGAGTTTCAGTCACACAAATTATACCTTAAAAGAGAAATCATAAGAACACCAATTATAATACATGCCTTAAATTTCCATTGTACTTTTCTCTTTTTGAAGCGTTTGAATTTGCTATATTCATCGTGTTTCCTAAACAACTGAGTGAAGGGGCTAGAACTGGTATTATTATACCTATTTTGCTGATGAAGAACTGATGTTACCAAGTCCAAGATCGTGCTGCTCTCCACATGACAGGCCAATAAATCGAGAGACGAGTTGTTGGGGCAAGAAATAGCAAATTTAGGTGATGGGGCAAGAAATAGCAGATCTAGATGGACTAGTGTCCCAGAGAACCATCTTACCCAAGTTAAAATTTAGGCTTCTTTTATACCAAAAGGGGAGGGGAAGTGGCTGGTCTTTGCAAACTTCTTGGTGCAGGAATCCTTTGTTCTTGCAGCCGTGTAGGTAGGTCTGGTCAAAATGTTCCTATAAACCTCCAACAAGACAATTGGTATTTTTTGTTCTGCAACTTTTATCTCTGTATGGATAGAAAAGTGTTATACACTTAAAGGTCAGAGCCTTGAGAATGGGCTATCATGTATATTTCAGGCTATAGGCAACATTCTTTCACAAAGGTGCAGAGCCAGCATGACTAAGCACAGGTAACAGAGCACAAGGGTTAGAGCTAAAAGAACAGATCCAATATGGAGTCAGGTTTGTTCTTCTCTGTCACACTGAGGCTCATAGTGATAAATCTAGTTCCCAGAGAGCATATTTGGCACATCTTTTGACTTCAGTTCTTCTTTCACTGCACAAACCGAATCAAGTAAAAATGAACATAGGGCAAGTGAGAATGCAATTACAACAAAACGTGGCTGCTGTTTTGAAGATTTAAGTCATCAGGAGAGGTTTAATATTAGCTTTATGTTCCCAAGAACACGTCTTCATGACTGGAGAGCTTTTAATGCTAAAATCTTTTATTAAACAGAAAAAATTAACTGAGAAAAATATTTCAGAAGAGATATGCTCCTGGAAAACAGCTGAAAGCAATATCACCAACATTTTGACAGTCTTACTTAAGTTAAAGCAGTCGCTATGTACTTTTATTATCTTTGAAAATGTTAAAGGAATGCCAACTTTGTGTTTGCATCTCTTCAGTTTTTGAATTCAAGTGAATTTTATTTCAAATGGGATTGGTTTGGAATGAAATGCTTTATGCCAGCTTTAAAATAAATCCTCAGGTGTTGTCCTAAGACTGCTGTACTCTTTAGTGATGAGGCAAAATGTTGGTTGGAAAGCAAGGCACTCTTTTTAATTCCTACCCAAAGTAAGCATGAGATGAATTGTTTTTATTTTTAAAATTTTACCTTGCTTTCTCAAGGGGAGATTGATTTGGCACCTCTGGAAAGGACTAAACATACTTTCTTAGGTTTTCTTCAGAACACTTTGTTTACTTTTTGTGTCAAATGTAATAAACCTCCTCCCATCTATGGGAAGGGGTGCTTGACTGCTCGGCGGCACCCAGAGATTTTCTTGGCTGTGAAAAAATAGGAGCCAAAAGACAAGTTGGGTACTGGCTCAGCTGGGAGATATTTCTTACTGAGCTTTCTCTGCTCTGGATACACTGATGCAAGTACATATGGTTATTCCAATCCAGGCCAGATCTCACTGCCTGCATTACCAACAAACCCAAGCTCTCTTATGTTTCTGGTTGCCTCAGTCCTATTTGGGTCCTTTCCCTGGACTCTCCCAGTAGCCTATTGTGGTCCTTAGACTCTCCAGAACTAATGAAGCTTTTTCTTTTCATTTAGTATTTTTTAACACTCATTTCTTTTCCTTTTCCATCTCTCCTCCTTTCTTCTCCTGCTCCTCCTCTTCTTCTTCTTCCTCCTCCTTTTCCCTTCCTCTTTTTGACAATCCTCTACTTCTTTCAGTTTCTCTGTGGTTAATTTTTCATTTTAGATTAATACCAGTCTTTTCTAGTGAAATCATAGAAGTCTTCAGGATATTAGTTGACAATCTGAAACAATCACTGTAGAAATTTATCTGTTTTACTAGAGAGTAGCATAGTTATTTTAATGACATCCCAAGCTTGGATACTGTGTGTCTGAAACTGTATATTACCTGAACCAGCCCACTTCTGGACCAGGTGCTTAGCACCTAATAACAGAGAAGCCACTTGCCCCAGCTCTGTTCATGACAAGAATCTTGTACCTTCTCATCTTTTTGCTACACCTGCTCCATATTTTTTAGCTGCAATTGTCCAATTACTTAAGCTTTATAACTTCTCTCCCTGTTTTTGACTTTAACCTCACCATGTTGGGTCTGTTAATAGACTTAAGTCTCTGTGATTTGGGGTAATTTGTGATTTTCTCTCTGTATGTAACATAATTAACTGCTGACCCTTGTGACCCAACCCTGGAACTGCTTGATGGGGTTGGTTTTCCATCTGTCCTACCCCAGCCTTCAGAAGTGCTTAATTGACAGAGCCAAGCCTTAAACCCCCTTTTCACAATTAAATAGAGCCAATAATCAATGTTCATTAAATCCTTGCCTAACTGATACAATGAAGGGCAGGGTTACCCCAGATATAATGAATCTGATTTTCTTACAAATTCTTTATCTCTATCTCACTGTTAAATATTTATTTAAATATATTGAAATTTACATAAGTGAAGAAGGCAACGAAGATATAGTTTACTTTCTCCAATAGGTGTATTCCTGAAATCAGGTGTAAATAGAAGGCCTGTACATGCATTCTTATTAAAATATCTTAGGGGGTATTTGAAGAAAGCTCAGGATAAACCTTTACACAGTTAAAAAAAAAGTCCTTGTGTTCTGTATCAGTCAGCACAGGCAGGTTTATGCTGCAGTAACAAATAACTCTCCAGTCATAACAAACATATTTATTCCTCATACTATTTTTCCAAAGTGGGCTGGTCAGGAAGCTCTGGAAAGCTGATGGAAGCTCCATCTTCACACATGCTTCTAGGATCACTCCAGCAGGGGGGAAGAGAACTCAGGAGCATCTCACACCAGCATTTAAGTGTTCTGACTTGGAAATGTTGGACCAATGTCCGGACCTACTCTCATTGTCCTACCCAACAAAAAAGGGCTAAGATAATCTTCTGTATGGGTAGAAGGAAAGGAGAATGGGCAGCACTAATGACTATCACAGTCTGCCCTTTTGGTTATCAAAATTTTGTGTCTTTCTCCTTCTTCCCCAGGTAAAATACACTCTTTCCCTCTGGTCCCTAAGAGAGACACCCAAATTCCATCCAGTCATAACATCAAGCACCAAGTCTAGAATCTCTGGTAATTTTATATCAAGAATGAAGCAAGACGTTGGCACTGGGTCCAGATATGGCTCCTGATGATCCAGAGACATGTAAGTTAAAAAGGCAAGTCATCAACCTCCTTACTCACCAACCTCCTGACACCCAATAGACGGTGGTAAAATGGCACCTAGATAATTTCAGTAAACACTCTTATTTGGAAAGTGTACAGTTGGGAGGCATACACATCACTGGTTTATTGCAAGTCAGAATCCTCACCTGGTGGATGTTATCAAGGCCTCATCTCCTGGAGCAAGAAGGGCTCCCTGGCTCATTACTTACATGGTCTTTGACCTCTGGGAGAGTCTCCCTTTCTGTTTATGATCTTTGATCATATGTCTATGATCTTTCTTGGCCACATTTGAAGTGGGTGTCAGGGAATACACCTCCCTTGGGGGTTAGGCACACTTCTTACCTTACATCTGATCCAATAATGGTTGAAGCCTCAGTATTATTTTAAGCCATGAACTATCACATTTTCTTTTAGTTCAGGCTGATTCTTTTGGCAATATAATTCACTCAGAAACATCACTGGATTTCTGACTCTTTGATTTCAGTCAGCTTCATGTACCAAAAATGCATGACAGTTCCTTTCTAGATAATTACTCATCTTTGTTGAGTGTCTTTGCTTCCTCACTCCCATGCCTCCCTCTATTTCTCTCTTGCTCTTACTCTCTTGATTTTAATATGGGTATCTTGTGTCTATCAGATGTCCAGAACCACACTTTTCATCTGTTTTCCCTAAACAATTTTGTGATTTTAAAGCATTTTCTAGGTCTTACTGTGTGTATAATAATGTTCCCCGAAAGATGTCCACATCCTAATCCCTAGACTTGCAAATATGCTATATTATGTTGTAAAGGGGAATTAACGTTACAGATGGATTAAGTTTGTGAATCAGCTGACCTTAAAACAGGGAGGGAATCCTAAATTATCCAGGTGGGCCCAAGGTAATCACAAGAGTCCTTAAAAGCAGAAGTGAGAAGCAGAAGTAGTCAGTGTCAGAGTTAGAGTGATGCAATATTAGAAAGATTGGGCCATTCCTGGCTTTGGGAATGGAAGGAGGCCACAAGCCGAGAAATGTGGGCAGCCTTTAGAAGCTGGAAAAGGCAAGAAAATGGATTACCCCCTAGAGCCTCCAGAAACACCTGGATTTTAGCCCAGAAAGACCCATTTAAGACTATCAGAACTATAAGAGTAAATATACATTATTTAAAGCCAACAAGTTTGTAGTAATTTGTTACAGAAGCAACAGGAAAACCAATACACATCTTGAATCTGTTCAGAGCTTTCAACACTAGCTTTTAACACCGTTGCCATAACCTTAATTTAGTATTCGCTGCAAGGCTGAGTTTTAGTCAGCCTTTGTTGCTCAAAAACCATCTCTCAATTACATATTTTACTGTTTAAGTATGAAAAGTATCATTTCTTCTAACACTACAAGCCCCTGAATTTGAGAATTTTCTATTTCCTTTTTATTATGACTCGTAAACCAATTAGTTCTTTCTTCAGCTTCTCTACACTATAATACTTTGTCATATAGAGCCAATACCAGCCAAAACATGTTACTAACACTTTGTTTTGCAACTTGCTCCCCTAGTTCTCCACGTTTATTAGATGTATAGTATGCCTTCAGAGTTATAACACATGACATTTTACCAAATATTCTGCTCCTCCATAACATGGGTCACCATTCTTCCAGTGCCATGGACAGTATTCTCACCACAGTTTCTTTATCAATGCTACATTTTTGTTATGGTAGGAGCCAACTTCTCTGTACTAATTTCCATTGGTTAGGATCTGTATCCAATCTACGCAAAATGGGAGAGATTATACTATGTAACAAATAATCCTAAAATCTTAAGTGACTTAAAAAAGAAAGGTTCATTTCTCATTCACACTATGTCTATCCTGGGGGATCTGCTCTGCTTCATTTTAACTCCAGAATCTAAGCTGGTAGAGTAACCACACTCTGAAACATTGCCAGTCTCGAAGGCAGAGGGAGAGAATGCATGACTAATCACATACTGGCCCCTGTGCTTTCACTGACTGGCGACACACACATGTTCAGTTACATTACCTCGGCCAAAGCAAATAGCACAGCTGCATCAAACTCCAAGGAAGCAGAGAAGTACATTCTTACGATATGCCTGTAAAGAGAGCAGGAAATATTTGATGAGCAGCACTAATGACTACCACACCCTTTACTGATTTTTGTATATTGAGGTTTATTATAGTAGGCTACAATGTATTCAGAAATGGGAACCATACTCTGGGAAAATACAACTCTGCAGAAATATTTTTGCATATTTGCAACGGAGTTCTAAATGAAAGACACTTGTAGTCATAACCAGATGCTTCTTCTGACTTCATATTTTAAAAACTTACTAGTTTGCAAATACATTTTAGAATATAAGAAAAAATTTTTTTTTAGAAACTGACATAATACCCCAACTCAACACCTAGGTATATATCCAGAAAGAAATCCAAAATGCCAATGATGTAAAAATGTGTAATTCAATGTAATTTATAATGAAAAATTTGCAACATCCCACGCAGTTTTAAATAGGGTAAAGTACAGTACATTCATGCACTGTAATATTGTGTGGCAATCATATAAATATTAAACACCAGAAATTGCTCTCAACCTGACATTAATTTAAGAAGTAGATTATAATAATGCATATACAGTTTGAACTTCAACTTTTATGAATATATGCAGAGAAAATGACTGAAAGAAAAATATAAATACTAATCATGGCTGTATTTGAGTGACGGGATTACAACTGGTTATAATTGTTTTTTCCCATTTTCATTTTCCAAATTTTCTACAGTAACAATATTTACTTTTATGTCCAAAACAGTAAACATAATAAAGGAGAATAAAAATATATTCCTTTCTAAAAAGGATTCGTGATGCCTGTCACTAAAACTGTTAAAATGGAAATTGAAAGTTAAAACCATGTTTGGTGGGCAAAATTCTAATGATGTGCCCTCCAAGATTCCCATCACCTGGTATTTAATTAAACACTAATTAAGTATGCTGTGAGGGGACTTTGAGGCTGGAGTTAAGGTTTCTAATCAGGTGACCTTTAAATAGGGAGATGATCCTGGGTTGTCCAGGTGGGCCCAATGTGATCATGTGAGCCCTTAAAACCAGAGGAGGAGGGTAGAAGGATCAGTTAGAGAGAAGCGGCAGAAGGGGAGGTCGGAGAAGCTGTTGATGGCTTTGAAGACGGAGGAAGGCGACCGCAAGTCAAGGAATGCAGGTAGGTTCTAGAAGTTGAGAACAGCCCCTGGCTGACAGTTAGCAAAAAAAAAACCTGGGACCTCAGTTCTACGATTGCATGGAACTGAATTCTGCCAACAACCTGAATGAGTTTGGAAGTAGCTTATTCCCCAGAGTCTCTAATGAGGAACATAACCCTGCAATACCTTGATTTTAACCCATTGAGACTGTGTCAGACTTCTGATACATGGAGACTGTGAGATAAATTTATGTTGTTTTAAGCTGCTAAATAGGTTGTAATCTGTTATAGCAGCAATAGAAAACTAATACACCATGAAATGGAGGTGCACCAAAATAGGCTGATTCAAAGGGCTAATACAGTTACTATGAATGAGGATTAAATGTGGCTTTGAACTTCTTGGTAGTCAAAGCAGAAAGGGAAATAGTGGATGATAATTTTACTTATGAGAGCTCAAAACATCTATGTGACAGTTGCTTTAATGGGGACCTGTGTGCAGTAACCTCGTAGACCTGTTTGCCCTAAGTTATAGGCCATCCCAAGTCCAATCTTTGTATTTATTGCATAGAATGATCATTCAACAATCAAACTGAATTGTCACTTTCCTGCCTAATACCCTTCAGTAGCTCCCCCTCACTTACAGGGTGAGTTTCAAGCTCCTCAACATGACACAAAAGTTCCTTCAAATCTGACTCTTATTTCTACTTCCAGATTCACCTCCTGCCATTACACAGAAGCACCTACAATCCACCTATATACTTGCAGGCCTCTCAACTCAACACCCTTTTTACAGTCTTAGCATTTACACATGTTCTGTCCTGGGCCTAGAATGGCTTTTCCTTCTTTTCCTCCTGAGGAATGGTTCATATACCATGGTCCAGCTAAAATGTGGTCTCTTTGGTGAAGCCTCACTTCCTTATGGCCCCCCTCACCCATCCCCTGTAGGAAGAGTAAGTCATTACTCTGATATCAAATCCCAAATAAGAATTAGGAATCAAGAGCTTTACAAAAAGCTTTACAAAACAAAAACACTCCTTACAAAATGCCTTTTGGAGTGAAATTAATATTTTTAGTTAAGGAATTCTCAGCTGAAAAAATAGAAATGAATATCTGAGTATGGAAAAGATGAATTTGGTTAAGCCGATTTTAAAACTACAAAACATAATTTAGATGCATTTCTAAGTTGTTACATAATTATTGTGTCAGATACACCTGATGTGGGGAAAAGCTCAAATCATCCTCTAGGGTGACCTCAGGTTACCAGCTTGAGGCTCAGTCAGAAACACAAAGAAACCATGGAATGAGGAGGCAGGAGGGGCTGTAATTGAGAGCACAGGTGCTGGCAGCTTTCTCTGTTGACTTGCTGTAGCCGAGTTACCCGGGGCCGGTGACTTAATATCTGCAAATCTCACGTTTCTTTATTTGAAAAAGAAACAAATCTGGCTGTTGAGAGAATTGAATTATATAATGCATGTAGAATGCTCAGCGCAGTTCTTGACACTTAGAAAGTACTCAGTCAATGTCTGATAACATTAACATTCTAATCACACTGGGTATAATTCATTAGGAAATGTAAGATGGCCCTACTTTCTAGTTACTGAAAAGAGACAATGCGAAACTAGCCCAGGGGCTTTGGGACCCAGTATTCATTATGTAATGACGTCTCACCTTGGCCAAGTCATGTTACCTCTGTAATCAATCTTTAGTTTCTTTCCCTTTAAAATGGGGTTGTCATCTGGGTTGCCTACCCTCTAGAGCATGTGAAAGTACTTTGGAACCAGTCAAGCAAAGTGTCAGTGGAATCTACCGCTACTAATATGCCACCACTATTACTATTGCTAGTATCCCCCCCCCTTTTTTTTTTAAATTACTGGCACTATTTCCCATCCTGTGAAGGGGAATCACACAGTGATCTCAAGAAACATTCACTCAGGATCTCCATAGTGTGTGATCCAGTACAACAGGTATCAGGCTTTAGGGAGGATATAAGATAGCAGATCAAGCTTTCTGCTTTATTCTAAGTAATATCGATGACTGGTTTGAGAAGGAAGAGTTTGGACTTGGGGAGACCGGTCTGGGGGATTTTGTAATAGCACAGGTAAGGAGTAATGAGGGTCTGCTGTAGGATGGGAACAAAGGAAAAGGAGATGAGGTGTTGAGCCCCTTGTGTCATAGTCTAAGCATGGGCTTTGGCTGGGTTTGCTTACATAGATATCCATCCTTGCTGCTGGAACTCAGTGTATCCCCACCCAGTGGCTTCCTTTCACCTCTAGATCCTGGGACAGAGATGATAGTGATGATTGTCATAATGATACTAGCTAATATTTATGGAGTGCCTACATGTGCCAAGCATAAGTATTAGTTTACTTCTCAGAGCAATCTGACAAAATTGGTGCTGTCATTACCTCTATATTTCAGATAAATGGAGGCAGAGAAATGTAAAATAATTTTCCCAAGAATACACTTTATAATAAGTAGTACATACTAGATTAAATCCCCAGGCAGTCTGGCTCCAGAGTCTATACTCTTAACCACTGTTCCATGGTGATCTTAATGATAGTGGTATTAGGAACAAATATTGTGGGCTTCCTCTGCTATACCCTGTGCTGAAGGCCATGCATGAACTCGCCTCTTGATTGATCAAGTAACGGCAGCTCAGTCACATGCACTCTTTCAACAAGACCTCCAATCTTAAAGCATTAAACTAGGTCAGTGCTCCTGACTGCAGCTACAATTCCTTAGTGTATGATCCACATCCAGAACATGGAGCATTCAGGGATGGAAATGGGTCTTGCAGAAAAGAATTTCTATTCTCTGAATTTCTTCCTGTTGCCAGAAGCCCTCTAGATCTCTTTCATTTACTGCATCCAGAAGGAAGCCTGCCAATGCCTTGACCCCGTATAGTGACATCCTTAAATCAAGGGGCATACCCTATGTCTATGCAGAGAGGCTTCCAGGCTACCAGTTTACTAACACGAGAACCTTGAGCACATTATGCAACTTAACCATTATTACTCAGTAGTAGAAACAATGCCTATGAAAGGGCATTACTTTTAATATTCCTTTTTAATTCCCTTAATTATACATTACACAGTTTTTTGTCCCTGAATTTTGGCTTCCTCATTCTCTTGGGCAGGTTAATTTCTGTGAACCCTACTTTCCTCATGTATAAAATTAGGATAATAGTTGGTGTTGGGCTTAAATGAGATAGTCCATGGAATACAGAATTTAGCAGTGTTTGACTCATTTAGTAAGTATCCAATAAATGTTAGCTGTTAAATCATCTTCTTTTTCAACAACCCCATCCAATGTAAAAGCATCTAGAGCATTCTGGCATAACTAAAATTAGTAAGTATGAAGGTTTTCCCAAAGGGCTGCCTTATATAAAAAGTAGAAAGATGGGATTCTTGTTCCCATCTGATTTCATGCACTTTAGGGTTAAGAATAATGTAGGAATACAGGCTGGTAGGAAATGAACTAGCCTTCTGAAACAAAACCTAAAATGCCAGAGAAAAATGTTGCATATTTCCATCCAAGGGGCCTGAGGGGGAGCTATAATTAGAGATATTAAGTCATTTCAACTTTCCCATCCCCATAATTAACACTTTCGTTTTACTTTTAGAGGAGAAAGGAGGTTGAATCTCAGATGGCTATGGACTTGGGGCAGGAGGAAAGGGTGGAGAGAGGGTTATAGAAGACTGAATAGACCTTCAGTGACATAGTCTCTATTAGAATGTCAGTGTAAAGAAAAATTCCAGGGCAAGGGAACAAAATTAAACTCAAAGAATTTAAAATGCGGAATTTAGGAGCAATATCTCACAGACATCAACATGCAAATGACTAAGGAGTGGAAGCTGGAGTTAGGGGTTAGTACCTTTGAACATTGGCTCTGAAAGTGCGTGAAAATGCTTTCTTTCTTTCTTTTTTTTTTTAAGCAAGATGGGGCAGAGGGTAAGCCACAATAACTGGCATTGCATCACCCTTTGGAGCCAAGCTGCCCCTGAGAGGGTTCCCCTGATTGTTAGGACTGAGGAGAAGTCCAGGGCATGGTGGAGGCTGATCCTGCCAAGTCCCTTTAAACCGTCACATTTCTGCTGAGAATGTGGCAACCAGAGCCCAGTGCAAATGCAGGTGTCACCTCAACTTTTTCATGGCCTCTTGTCTAATCTGCTAATTCTAACCTGTTTTGCACTCAGTTCCTGAAGAATTTCCATTCTTCTCAGGTTTCAGATACATTATTCTGATATGTACTTAGGACTTTTCTCTGCCTTTGGACCTATAACTACTTTTGCTACAGACAAGCACCTCAGTTTGCACATGACCTTGTCTACCCTGGTCACCACAGGACTTGGTAACTTGGTGTAAATAACTGGTTAATACACCTAAAGGGAGAAAAGGGAACCCTCTTGCACTGTTGGTGGGAAAGTAAATTGATACAGCCACTATGGAGAACAGTATGGAGGTTCCTTAAAAAACTAAAAATAGAACTACCATATGACCCAGCAATCCCACTACTGGGCATATAACCTGAGAAAACCATCATTCAAAAAGAGGCATGTACCACAATGTTCATTGCAGCCCTATTTACAATAGCCAGGACATGGAAGCAACCTAAGTGTCCATTGACAGATGAATGGATAAAGAAGGTGTGGCATATATATACAATGGAATATTACTCAGCCATAAAAAGAAACGAAATTGAATTATTTGTAGTGAGGTGGATGGACCTAGAGTCTATCATACAGAGTGAAGTAAGTCAGAAAGAGAAAAACAAATACCGTATGCTAACACGTATATATGGAATCTAAAAAAAAAAATTCTGAAGAACCTAGCGGCAGGACAGGAATAAAGACGCAGATGTAGAGAATGGACTTGAGGACACGGGGAGGGGGAAGAGTAAGCTGGGACAAAGTGAGAGAGTGACACTGACATATATACACTACCAAATGTAAAATAGCTAGTGGGAAGCAGCCACATAGCACAGGGAGATCAGCTCGGTGCTTTGTGACCACCTAGAGGGGTGGGATAGGGAGGGTGGGAGGGAGACGCAAGAGGGAGGAGATATGGGAATATATGTATACGTATAGCTGATTCACTTTGCTTTACAGCAGAAACTAACACACCATTGTAAAGCAATTATACTCCAATAAAGATGTTAAAATAAATAAATAACAAAAATACACCTAAAGGGTTTGTTTTGGCTGTACAAGGTTGAGGACAGGTTAAAAAAAAATTATAAATCTGTCTCAGCCAAAAAGTACTTGGAGACTGGTAGGAAGGGCATCAAGAAATTTATGCCATCACACGGCTTTTCTTTGCTCATCTGCTCCAAATGAATCACCCCTCTGTCATCCAGGTACAATTGATCCAGCTTGTCTCAGTCTATACGATTGGCCATCTGCATATTTGAATTACCCTAATAATAAAAAAAAATTCAAATGAACAAGTCCAATAAAGTAAAGACTTTCTAAACTGGGCTAAGTATTTTGAGAAATAAATACAAATGATTTCACTATTTTTTAATTCAGAATATGCTCAGCCTAGAATGATATTTAGCTTCCCAGAAGGAACAGAGTTTGATTAAAGAAAAATATGCTTTTATGAATCCAAAAGGAACACAAGTTAAATTTGGTAAATGCAGACATTCTTATGAAAGAGGAACAAAAACCAGAAATCAAATGAGAAAATAGCCCCAGATATTAACATATGAAGGAATAAAAAAGAAGCTTCTCTGCTTCCAACTTTTCTTAAAGTTTTAGAGTTAAGAGCAAATAAAAACTCCTTAGCTCATTTATGTGACTTGATTACCTTTTCAAAATGTAAAACAAAGAAAAGCGTTGAGAGTAGAGAAGATACTGAGAAATGGAAAATGTTTCCATGCAGCATTTTCTATTTTAAAGAGAAAATCTTACTCGAAGAGAAGTACATAAGCAGAGATCAGTAGCTCTGATATTTACCTTTCCCTGTGGAACAGATTACAGCAACCTACAATATCCGATTAGTTGTCTACACAGCACCCCTATGGTTACCACTGCTGAGACAGCTGTACATAATCCCATGCAGGAGTGACTTTGTAAGGGAAGAAGAGGCAAAAATCTTCATACGCTCTAAGAGATATCCAAGGCCCTATTCTCCTGAAAACAGGATGTGAAGATTATTACACAGTAGCAGAAGTGTCCCTTGATTTCACTCCAACATAAGAAATGTAGAAATTGAGCTAAAAGATTAGATTGCTTAATAAAACAATTGATAAACACAAACCAATGGGGATATATACAAAGGAGAATGGACTATGGCAACCCTAGAAGATTGTTTAATATAATGTCAAAAGCTACCAATATAAAAGACTCCAATTTACTCCTGTCTCCAGATGCTGGAAAAGCTTTTGACAGTTAATTGGAAGCTTTTATTTTTGACATTGAAAAGCATGGGCTTGCCACAAGAATTCATTTCATGGGCAGAAACATTATCTGATCATCCAAAGGCCAAAATTAAGGCTAATGTATATAATTGGAGACCCTTTCTTTTTTTCTTTCTTTTCTTTTCTTTTGACAAGGAAGCAGCCATAGGTCATCCACATTTTCCTCTATTATATGGTTCATCAATAGAAGCTCTGGCAGGCAAGATGAAGGAATAAAATGGGGTACTTAAGGCCCACAATTTTATTGTGAGTAGATAATGTGGCTCAATTCTGGGTTGCATGTAGACTTGTGAAATCCACTTCTGGCGAGTCAAGTGGGAGGCCAAATCCCCTCTCCTAGTGGAGGGGCCTATTTGGTTTAGCTCAAGAGGTATTTTCCTCTTAGGAACAAGTTCTTTATTGCTAAGTAAAGTTGTGTGTTACAGATGGTGACTTCTTTGTCCTTGGAAGCAGTAACATATCCTAATTTCAGCCTATTTCTTTTGTTCTTGACCAATTTTTTCCCAGAGTAATCGCTATGGAACAGAAGAGTAATATTATCTTCCAGTAATAGATATTGTTATTTATTCTAATTTTCTTTTTTTGTAATCAAATGTATAAAGAACTCAGATTATATAAACAAAAAAATACATATGTTCAACAAATCATAAAGGAAGTATAGTAGAAAATTGCTTTATAGCTAGTTGCACCTAAGAAAATACATGTAGTGGGAGATGTGGTTTATTGTGCAGTCTTATCCTTTTTTTAAACAGCTTTATTGAGCTACAATTTATATACCATGCAATTTTCTCCTTTAAAGTGTACAATCCAATGGTTTTTGGTATACTCAGAGTTGTGAAACCATCACTGCAATCATCTTTAGACTATTTTATCTCAAGGAGAAATCCCAGTACTCCCTATTCCCAACTTTGAAAACCTTAGGTAATCATTAATTCACTTTCCATTTCTATAGATTTGCCTATTCTGAACACTTCATGTAAATGGAATCATACAATATGTGACTTTTCATGTCTGGCTTCTTTCACTTGCATAATGTTTTCCACATTCTTCCATGTTGTGACATAAATCAATACTTCATTCTGTTTTATGGATAAATGACACTTCATTGCATGGATATACCACATTCTGTTTATCCATTCATCTGTTAATGGACATTTGGGATGTTTCCATCTTTTGGTTATTATGAACATTCACGTACAAGTTTTTATGTGAACATGTCTCCATTTCTCTTGGCTTTGTACCGAAGAGTGGAATCCCTAGGTCATACAGTAACTGCATTTAAACTTTTTAGGAACTGCCAGACTGTTTTCCAAAGAGGCTGTACCATGTTACATTCCTACCAGCAGTATATGAGGGCTGCAATTTTTCGGATCCTCACAAACACTAGTTATTATCTGTCATTTTGATTATAGTCATCCTAGTGGATAAGAAGTAGTATCTCATTGTGGTTTTTATTTGCATTAATATGGTGACTAATGAAGTTAACCATATTTTCAGTTGTTTATTGGTCATGTGTATATCTTTTTGAGAAATGCCTATTCTGACCTTTGCTCATTTTAAACTTTGTCTCCTTACTATTGAGTTTTAAGAGTTCTTTATATATTCCAGATACAAGTCCCTTATCATATACATGATTTGCAAATGTTTTTCCATTCTGTGAGTGGTAAGTTGTCTTTTCACTTTCTTCATAGCGTTCTCTGACCCACAAAGTTTTTAATTTTGATTAAGTGCAATTTACCTATGTTTAGTTGCTTGTGCATTTAGTGGCATGTCTAAGAAACAATTACCTAATCCAAAGTCATAAAAATTGACACCCAAGTCTGTGTCTCTCCTACCCGTTTCAATGTGGTCCTTTTATCCTTTGTGGAGAGCAGTTCATCTAGTTTTCAGATCTTTTTCAGAGGAAAATGATCCATGTGTAGCTGTAGATTTGGTGTGTCCGTGGGAGGAGGCAAGTTCAGGATCCTCCTGTGCTGCCATCTTCCCTTTCTTATTCCCAGCTTTGTTTTTTTCCTTCAAGATTGTTTTGGATGATTTATCCATGTGAATTTTAGGATCAATTTACAAATTTCAGTGAAGAAGTCAGCTGGGATTGGGATACGGATTGTGTTAACTCTATAGATCAAAATATCTGAGGAATGAGCCATCTTAAAAATATTAAGTCTTCTGTTCCATGAAACTGGGATGTCTTTAATCTCTATACAGAGATAATTTAATTTCTGTAATTAAACTCTTTAATTTCAGAGTTGTTTCATTTCTTTCAACAACTTTTTTTTAGTTTTCAGAATATAAGTTTTGCACTTGTTTTGTTAAATTTATTCCTCAGTACTTTATTATTTTTGATCCTATTGTAAATGGAATAGTCTTCCCAATTTCATTTTCAGATTTTTATTGCAAGTATCTAGAAATATAACTGATTTTTGTATATTGACTTTTTAAAAAACTTGCTGAATGCATTAGTTCTGAAAGATTTTTAGTGACTTAGAATTTCTATATACCAAATCATATTATCTGCAAATGATAACTTAGCTACTTCCTTTCCAATCTGAATGGTTTTTTTTTTTTTCCTTTTCATTTCCTTGCCTAATATTCTTAACTAAAATATTTGAAGGAAAGTGGTGAGACCAAACATCCTTGTCTTTTTCTTGATCTTAGGGGAAAAGCATGCAGTCATTCATTACTAAGTATGTTGTTTCTGGAATTTTTTTTGTAGATGCTCTTTATCACATTGAGGAAATTCCCTTCTACTTATACTCTGAGTGTTTTTATTATGAAAAGGATTTGGGTTTTGCCCAATATTTTTTTGTCATATATTGAGATGATTATATGGGTACTGTCCTTTATTATCTTGATATGTTATATTACATTGATTTTTTTGGATGTTAAAGCTATCTTGCATTCCTGAGATTAGTGCCACTTGATCATGGTTTATAATCCTTTATATATATAGTGCTAGATTCAGTTTGCTAGTGTTTTGTTGAGGATTTTTGCAACTAATTCCTAAGAAAACTATAGACCAATATCTCTTATCTTGTGATGTCTTTGTCTGATTTGAAATTGGGGTAATACTGACCTCATAGAATGGGTTGAGATGTATTCTCTCATTTTCTTTCTTTTTTTTTTTTTTTTAAATAAAGCATCAATTCTTTTTTTTAAATAGTATATTAATTTGTGACCTATATTATTTTATTTATTTATTTTTGGCTGTGTTGGGTCTTCGTTTCTGTGTGAGGGCTTTCTCTAGTTGCGGAAAGCGGGGGCCACTCCTCATCGCGGTGCGCGGGCCTCTCACTATTGTGGCCTCTCTTGTTGCGGATCCCAGGCTCCAGACGCGCAGGCTCAGTAGTTGTGGCTCACGGGCCTAGTTGCTCCGGGGCATGTGGGATCCTCCCAGACCAGGGCTCGAACCCGTCTCCCCTGCATTGGCAGGCAGATTCCCAACCACTGCGCCACCAGGGAAGCCCTCTCTCATTTTCTATGTTTTGAAAATGTTTATGAAGAATTGGCATTAATTCTTCCAACATTTGATAGAATTCACCAGTGAAGCCATCTGGGCCTGGGCTTTACTTGTTAGAAGCATACTCAAATTTTTTAATTTCTTTTTTTTTTTTTTATTCAAGAAAATGCATTACCTCACCTAACAGAAAAGCCTGGAAGTACACTAGCTTTGGACATAATTTAGTCTAGAGGATCATGATATCATCAGAACAATGGCTCTTTTTTTTAAGTTGAAATATAGTTGTTTTACGATGTTGTATTAGTTTCAGGTGTATAGCAAAGTGATTCAGTTATATATATATTCTTTTTCAGATTCTTTTCCATTATAGATTATTACAAAATATTGAATATAGTCCCTGTGCTACACAGTAGGTCCTTGTTTATCTATTTTATATATAGTAGTGTGTATCTGTTAATATCAAACTCCTAATTCATTCCTCTCCCTGCCTTTCCCCTTTGGTAACCATAAGTTTGTTTTCTACATCAGTGAGTCTATTTCTGTTTTGTAAATAAGTTCATTTGTGTCATATTTTAGATTCCACATATAAGTGATACCATATGATATTTGTCTTTCTCTGATTTACTTCACTTAGTATGATAATCTCTAGGTCCATCCATGTTGCTGCAAATGGCATTATTTCATTCTTTTTTACGGTGAATAATAATCCATTGTATATATGTACCACATCTTCTTTATCCATTCATCTGTTGATGAGCACTTAGGTTGCTTCCATTTCTTGGCTGTTGTAAATAGTGCCACTGTGAACATTGGGGTGCATGTATCTTCATATTAGAGTTTTTGTCTTTTCCAGATATATGCCCAAGAATGCGACTGCTGGCATATGGCAACTCTGTTTTCTAAGGAACCTCTACTGTTCCCCATAGTGGCTGTACCAATTTACATCCCCACCAACAGTGTAAGGGGGTTCCCTTTTCTCCACACCCTCTCCAGCATTTATTGTTTGTAAACTTTTCGATGATGGCCTTTCTTACTGGTGTGGGGGGGATACCTCATTGTAGTTTTGATTTGCATTTCTCTAATAATTAGTGATGTTGAGCATCTCTTTCTTGTACCTATAGGCCATCTGTATGTCTTCTTTGCAGAAATGTCTATTTAGCTCTTCTGCCCATTTTTCAATCGGGCTTTTTGCTTTTTTGAAAGTGAGCTGTATGAGCTGTTTGTATATTTTGGAAATTAAGCCATTGTCATTGGCAAATATTTTCTCTCAGTCCATAGGTTGTCTTTTCATTTTGTTTATGGTTTTCCTTTGCTGTGCAAAAGCTTACTCAGTTTCTGAAGTTTGTTTCTTTCTAGAAATTTTTCCATTTCATCTAAGTTACTTAATTTTTTGGAATACAGTTCTTCATAGTATTCCTGTGTAACATTTTACAGGAATTATATTAGAAACACATAGTATTCCTTTTCAACATTGACTGGAATCCATATTACTGTGTTTTATCTAACAAGTTAATTTTTTTAATTGAAAAAGATTATTTTATTTTTACTCTCCCTGGTAAGAATCTTAAATGACAGTTCTCACTTTATAAAGCTGCAACTTCACTATAATACAGAGATACCCGAAGTCATCAGCTGGGCCTTTCCTGGTGAACAATTGAGTTACAGTGGAAGTTGAACAAATATACTGGGGAGTATAAACTGAGTTAGCTGTTGTTTTTCACCTGGCAGAGTTTGGACTGGAAAATTTTGAATCCATAGCCAAATTCCTATTTTCTTAATTTTTTTAAAACTTTAAAGAATTTTTTCGTTAGGGTATAGTTGATTTACAATGTTGTGTTAATTTCAGGTGTACAGCAAAGTGAATCAGTTATATATATACATATACCCACTCTTTTATTTTTAGATTTATTTCCCATATAGGCCATTACAGAGTATTGAGTAGAGTTCCCTGTGCTGTACAGTAGGTTCTTATTAGTTATCTATTTTATATATAGTACTGTGTATATTGTCAGTCCCAATCTTCCAATTTATTCCTCCTCCCCCCCCCCACCTTATCCCCTGGTAGCCATAAGTTTGTTTTCTACATCCATGACTCTACTTCTGTTTGGTAAATAAGTTCATTTGTACACTTTTTTTTAAGATTCCACATATAAGCAATATAGTATGATATTTGTCTTTCTGTGTCTGACTTACTTCACTCACTATGACAATCTCTAGGTCCATCCATGTTGCTGCAAATGGCATTATTTTGTTCTTTTTTTATGACTGAGTAATTTTCCATTGTATATATGTCCCACATCTTCTTTATCCATACCTCTGTTGATGGACATTTAGGTTGCTTCCATGTCCTGGCTATTGTAAATAGTGCTGCATTGAACATTGGGGTGCATGTATCTTTTCGAATTATGGTTTTCTCTGGGTATATGCCCAGGAGTGGGATTGCTGGCTCATATGGGTAGTTCTATTTTTATTTTTTTAAGGAACCTCCATGCTGTTCTCCATAGTGGATGTATCAATTTACATTCCCACCAACAGTGCAGGAGGGTTGCCTTTTCTCCACACCCTCTCCAGCATTTATTGTGTGTAGATTTTTTGATGATGGCCATTCTGACTGGTGTGAGGTAATATCTCATTGTAGTTTTGATTTGCATTTCTCTGATAATTAGCAATGTTGAGCATCTTTTCATGTGCTTTTTGGCCATCTGTATGTCTTCTTTGGAAAAATGTCTATTTAGATCTTCTGCCCATATTTTTATTGGGTTTTTGTTTGTTTGTTTGTTTTTGATGTTGAGCTGCATGAGCTGTTTGTGTATTTTGGAGATTAATCCCCTGTTGGGTGCTTTGTTTGCAAATATTTTCTCCCATTCTGAGGTCGTCTTTTTGTTTTGTTTATGGTTTCCTTTGCTGTGCAAAAGCTTTTAAATTTGATTAGGTCCCATTTGTTTATTTTTGTTTTATTTTCATTATTCTAGGACGTGGATCAAAAAAGATCTTGCTGCAATTTATGTCAAAGAGTGTTCTGCCTATGTTTTCCTCTGAGGGTTTTACAGTGTCTGGCCTTATATTTAGGTCTTTAATCCATTTGGAGTTTATTTTTGTGTATGGTGTTAGGCAGTGTTCTAATTTCATTTGTTTACATGTAGGTGTCCAGTTTTCCAAGCACCACTTATTGAAGAGACTGTCTTTTCTCCCTTGTATATTCTTGCCTCCTTTGTCATAGATTAGGTGACCATAGATGCATGAGTTTATCTCTTGGGCTTCCTATCCTGTACCATTGATCTATATTTCTGTTCTTGTGCCAGTACCATACTGCTTTAATTATTGTAGCTTTCTAGTATAGTCTGAAGTCAGGGAGCCTGATTCCTCCAGCTCTGTTTTTCTTCCTCAAGATTGCTTTGGCTATTTGGGGTCTTTTGTGTTTCCATACAAATTGTAAAATTTTTTGTTCTACTTCTGTGAAAAATGCCATTGGTAGTACGATAGGGATTGCACTGAATCTGTAGATTGCCTTGGGTTGTATAGTCATTTTCACAATATTGATTCTTCTGATCCAAGAATATTGTATATCTCTCCATCTGTTTGTGTCATCTTTGATTTCTTTCATCAGTGTCTTATAGTTTTCTGAGTACAGGTCTTTTGCCTCCTGAGTTAGGTGTATTCCTAGGTATTTTTTGTTGTTGTTGTTGCAATGGTAAATGGGATTTTTCTCTTTCTGATTTTTCATTGTTAGTATATAGGAATGCAACAGATTTCTGAGTATTAATTTTGTATCCTGCAACTTTACCAGATTCATTGATGAGCTCTAGTAGTTTCCTGGTGACATCTTTAGGATATTCTGTGTATAGTATCGTGTCATCTACAGTGACAGTTTTACTTCTTTTCCAGTTTGGATTCCTTTTATTTCTTTTTCTTATTTGATTGCCGTGGCTAGGACTTCCAAAACTCTGTTGAATAATAGTGGTGAGAGTGGACATCCTTTTCTTGTTCCTGATCCTGGAGGACATGCTTTCAGTTTTTCACCATTGAGAATGATGTTTGTGGTGGGTTTGTCATATATGGCCTTTATTATGTTGAGGTAGGTTCCCTCTATGCCCACTTTCTGGAGAGTTTTTATCCTAAATGGGTGCTGAATTTTGTCCTAACAAGTTAATTTTTGTGTTGCATCTATTTTTTTTAATCTGTATTGGCTATTTGCATGTCATCTTCTGTGAATTACCTGTTTTTTTCTTTGCTCTGTAAGTCTATTAGTTTGTTTTATTTTTATTAGAGGTTATTTATGTATTAGTATTAGTACTAGTCCTTTTCCTGTTATACAAGATGCAAAAATTTCTTCTGGTAAATTACTTGTTTTTAGTATATATGTAGTGTCATCATTCTTGAAGATTTTAGTTTTGAAATGGCCAATTTTGTTAGCTTTTACCTTCATGATTTTCTCTTCGTGTTTAAGAAGGCTTATCACATCTGAAGGGATTAAGATATTCTTTACTATTTATTTTGTAGTGTTCTCCACATTTATGTTTGTAATCTATTTGAAACTAGCTTTTATGAATTCTGTAAGTTGAAAATCTTGGCTTTACCCTTATATAGATAGCCAATTATTTCCATAATTTTATTGAATATTTATTTGTTCTCCACTGGTTTGAAATGTTAAATTGCATAATATTAAAGGTTTTTGAATATATATTTAATATATTTTCCCACATATTCATAGGTTGGGTTTTGTTCTCTTTACTTAGTTATTTTTAACTTACAACCCAAATAGCAATATTCTAATTACAGTAGTTACATACTATGTCTTGCTGTTTGGCAAGAAAATATTACACTTTCGATTCTTTTTTAAAAATTTCTTGACTACTCTTAAAAATTTAATCTTTCATATTAAATTTAGAATATGTATGCAACTGTACCTGAAAAATCATATTGAGATATTGACTATAATTTACATGAATTTAAAGATTAATTTGTGAAAACTTGACAGCTCTACAGTATTGGATCTTCCTACCCAGAAACATGAAATATTCCAGTAGTCAAGTTTTATTTTATATTATTTAATAAAGTTTCATTTTCTACATGATTATTTGAATATTACTTAATTTTTCCTAAATATTTCATAATTCTTGTTTCTACTGTTCCTTTTTCTACTACACTTTCCAATTATTATCAGGGTCTTGGATTTTTATATATTGATCTTAATATTGCCTCTTTGCTTAATTATCTAATTTTTAAAATAATTCACCAGTTGGTTTATTGATATTTATAAATAGACAATCATCATCTATCAGCAATGATAGTTTTGTCTCTTCCTCTTCCAAACTTTGTTATGTATCTTTTTCTAACAGTTCAGTTTCCAATAGTATCTATAATAGTGGGGAATGTATTTTATGCCTGTTTTTAAAAGAGAATGCTTCATTGATTTACCCTTATATATGATATCTGCTGTAGATTTCTGATGGAAATTCTCTATCCTTTGTCAGATTAAGGAATTTATACACACATACACATGTAGATATACTCACAGGATATAGATCAAAATGCTAAGTGTGATTTCTTTAAGTGTGATTTTTGGTGATTTTTAATTTTTTTCCTTATTTGCAATTTTTAAAAGTTTTATTACTTTTGCAAAATAAAATAAAATTTCGCTCTTTAGGGAAAAAAAAACATTTCAAATGTGCATTACTCTTCCCAAGCTATCAGAAAAGGCACAAATTGTCAATGGTATAGTCAATCTTCAACTATCTGCATTATGGTAAGTTTTCCCAAAGTTTGTTCCTTAGGATGTTCCTTATATTCCTTGTAAAAAAGCGTTTGTGGTCCAATAAATTTAGAAAATTAGTGGTAAAACAAAGTTTAACATGACTTTTTAAATGCAAGTTTTCTTGGAGTCTTTAATATACAATGTGAAGAGTGAAGCTCTAACAGGAGAATGTAGAATCTAGCATATATTCCAGGAGCATCTCTTAACCAGTGTGTCAGTCTTCACCACTGTTCAGTCGACTTCTTATGTTGTTGCTGTTTGTAAAACAACAGTCATGGTTATCTGTGCCTAATTGAGCACAATTTATGTCAGAAGCACTGTGCAAGACTAACTTGTATCAGTAGCTCTCTCTAGAGAGCTCTACACTTACTTGTCTTAAAAAGCAAACCAAGGAAACCAAACAAATTAGTCAACTCTATTCTGCCCTCTAGAGTATTGGATCAGGTGGTATACATGGAGAGGGTAAAGAACTAGCATGCAGTTTTGAAAAATGACTGTGGCCCTCAAGGAGTTTCCAGTCTAATAAGACTTGTATCAAGTGATCCAAGGGAATAATAAGACCACTGAAACCAGTCATTTTTTATCAAATGAGGACACGAATACACAGATGGATTGGTGAAGAGTCCAAGTTCACAGAAAGTGGAACGTCAGTTGGGAACAGAATAGATTCATTTGACTACATTTCCAGTGCCTTATTTAATTGGCCTGACTTCCTCTCTGACAAAGTAGTTATAAATAAGAGATTAGCTGTTGGGATGAGAAGAAATGAGTGAGTGGGAGCTAAGAATTTTAGAATATCAAAATAATTTAATTGGATCCTGAATGATTTAAGATGTGTGGGAGTCCACATTATACCCCAAATACTAAGTCTGCAATAAAGCCAATTTAAAAATAATTTAAACAAGCTAAATAGAATGACTGTCTCATGTTAATAAAAAGAATGCAAAAAAATTACAGTGAATATGTTGAAAAGAATTTCATTCACATCAAATCATAATTATTAAACTCATATTTCAACAAGAAATCTTGTTGAAGTTGAAATCAACTTGAAGTATGAAAAATGATAGTGATCTATACCTAATTTGAAATATAGATATTACTGGACAGAGAGTAAATGTATTGGTTTGGTTCCTTTCTAACGACCAACATATTTCTGAAGGTGACACTAGTTTTTTTTCCCCCAGTGATGAGTTCTAACTACACAGTTGTGGGTTGACACCTTTGTTTGTGAAACCTAATGCAGAGGGGAAATGTTCAGTTTCTTTTCTTGCTTTCTCCCTCCTTTCTCTCCTTCTCTCTCAACTTTTAAAGTTCTCTCTTTTGCCCCTCAAGAACTGAGTGAGCCATTCTTGTGCTTTGACTATACAAAACCCCCCAACTTCCATTCTCTTAACCTCTTTTGATCCAAATGAATCTCTGGGATCCAGTAAGACTTTTTACTCCTTCCTTGGGAGGCAGCTGGTACTAGGAGTATAACCTTGAGCACATCCTGCACTGCAGATTCTCCATAGTAATAACTAACTTTTGAGATTGTAGTAAACGAATGACACATGGAATTAAAGCCAATATACGATTGCAGTCTTTATCTGGGATGGAAGGCGGGACAATCAGGACAGAGCAAAATGGTCCTTTGTTTTCTCTCATGATTCCTGGGTTTCTTACGTGGGCAGTCAGATGTTTAAGGCCTTCTTTCAGTACAGGATTTCCATGGCTTAACTGCTTTCTAGAGAATTCTAATTCTCTAGTTGAGAGGTTAATTTCCTTCTGCATAGATCAAAGCAGCCAATTCCTGATGCTAGAATGACTCCACTGTCCCCTCTTGAACCACTGAATGCTACCCAGGGACTCTCGGGCTTTGAGCTTCAAAAAGAAAGCCCACTGGGGAGATTGATTGATTGGGGAGAGACATTTAAAGCAATTACCAACGTCTTCTCATTCTTCCTTTGGGCAAGTGTTAGGGTTAATGGGTGAACCAGCAAATGGCTAAGAATGACATTTTTGTGGCCCTTAGCTCCTGAAAGTGCAGGATATTGGATGCTCCTGTTTCAGAAACAACTTCAGCTCCTGATTAAGGAATCAGGCAGAATAGCCTCCTTCTTCGCCCAGTTTCTTTTCTCTTGTCCCTCAGTGGGTTGGAAGAATTATTTACTTGGCTTAAATAAAAGCAACATTACTTATATTTGTTTGTGCTAACTGTCTGACTTCATGCCCAGTGAACTTATGACACTATAACAATTATTCATATCATTAAGTATAAGTTGGATTAACTTTGCTATAAATTACATGTGATAATAGTGCTGAGTTTTATTTAAATGAAGCTAATGGTGTTTCTCATCAAATGTAATTATTTGACTTTTACTTTTAAAATTGAGGAAATTTCAGAAGTTGGTAATAAAAATTGTTGCAGTGAAGTGCTGAATACAATTAGGACTCAACTATGGATTTATTTATTCATCCATTCATTTATTCATGAACTCAGTTAACATTTATTCAATGCCTGATACTGTATTAAGAGTATGAAAGCCATGGGTCCACAGTCTAGGAACTAACAGTCTAAGATGGGAGACATATAAGTAAGCTGACAACTATAACACAGTCTGACGGGTTACTAGATAAGGATGTATGAGGGGCCCCTCAGCCTCACTGAGGGGCAGGGCTGGGGAGATCAGGAGGCTTCCTGGAGAAGATTACACTAGAGGTGAATCTTAGGTGACATGTAAGATTTAACCTGGTAGAGAAATGGGGGTGAGGGGAGATGCAGGCAAGGAAAAAGCATCATTAGAGGCATAGAAGCAAGAAACGACATGGCATATTTAGAGCACTCCAAATATTACTTTGATTACAGACTGTGTGATGGGAAGAGTGTTTAGTGTGGTTGTAGGCCAGTTTGCAGTAAAGTGGAAGAGACGACGTCAAAGAGAGAGGCAAGAGCCAGAAGATAGAGGGCTTTGGATGACTCTTCCTTAGTAGGAAAGAACAATCCATATAACATGCATTTCAGTTTCTTGGCCAGAAGCTAGTCTGTTATGTAATGCATTTTCATGGCGATAAGTATTTACCATGCTCCCACTGTGCACCTAGAATTGTACTCTGCCCTGTGATGAGTATATTTGCTACAAAGAGGTCTCAAAGTTACCATCTCAGCTTGGGTTTTTATGTATACCATAAAAATTAGGAAACTATAACTGGTAAAGTATACACATCTTTTTCCTAATTACGTGTTCTATATTTTTAAGCAAAATCTATTATCTATCTATTAATCAATTGAAATACATCTGGTGTCTTGATTGAAGTTGATCAGTGTCTTTCCAATATGAAGCATCTTTAGAGTGTTCTTGTAGTTCTGCTTTTCAGTTAATTAATTTGCCAAAGCATAAAATCTCCAAAATGTAGGAGGATTTATAGGAGACTTTAAATCACAATGGTATAATGTTAGGGAGTTTCCAAGACACACAGATACTCATAAATTAGGAAAAAAATATTTTATTGCTGTCATGTGATGGTGAGGAGGTAGTAGTCCTTCTTTAATAGGATCTGTGCATTTATTCCTGCTATCACAGTTCTGCTTTTTTATTTTGGTTTGATAGTAATCATGCTACTGGATACCACATCTCTGGACACTATTTTGGTAGCCTCGAGGAGCAGAGAAATCTCATCTTAGTTGTGAATCTCTCAACGTAAATTTTGTAATGTTCTCAGTCAACTGTTGGTTGAAAATCAACTTTACCACAGATGATTTGTACATGTTGTTTCTAAACTTGAGAACACCATTCAAGGATCCCTGATTTTCAGGTTAGGAAGCCATGGCCATGAGAAGCAAAATAACTGTCCTTATCTTGAAGCCAAAGCTCTTCCTCCTACTCTTCACACACACCCTCACAAGGAACATTGATTCTGTACAGATCCGGCTGGTCTTTCTTCACAGAAGGCTACAGGCTTCAAGATTTTTCTCCTTTAACTGTTTCTTTAAATGGAGATAGAATTTACGTACCATAAAATTCACCATTTTAAAATATACAGGTCAGTGGTTCTCAGTATATTTTCAAGGTCGTGCAGCACTTCATCATCTACTTTGAGAACATTTTTATCCCAAAGAGAAACCTTATACCCATTAGCAGTGCCTCCCATCCTCCAGCCCCTGGTAGCCACTAATTTTCTTTAGGTCTCCCTGGATTTTCCTATTATGGACATCATATATAAATTGAATAATACAATATGTGGCTTCTTTAGCATAATGTTTTCAGTGTTCATCCATGTTGTAGTATGTATCAGTGCTCCACTCCTTTTTATGGCTGCATAATATTCCTTTGCCTGGATAGACCACAAAGGATAGAATGGATCAACAAAGGATAGAATCCTTTGTTTATTGATTTGTCAATTGATGTTTGGGTTGTTTCTACTTTTGTCTCTATTGAATAATTCTGCTATGACTTTATGGTTTTAGGCTTCCCTAGGAACCAATTATCAGAGGACATATCACCCTGTCGTATAACTATTGTCTCTTCTGCCATTTTGTAAACTGTAAGTGCACAAAGCATATGCAACTTATTAGCCATTACATCAAGCATAGTCCATCCATGTAAGAAACATACAAATAAATAAATTAAACAAGGCTGTTCTCTAGCTCTAGGTGAGAACTTTGAACTGCTCATCTAGCTTGCCTCATGTCACTTAACTTGAGGGGCTATATTCTTCACTCCGTTTAGAGTGTGTGTTTGAGGTTGAGGATTCTGCTTTAGATTTTTCCTGCCATTTTTGATTGTTGGGAGAGAGGAGGTTACGTTGGTATAGCAGCCTCATAATTTGTGTGGTTGAGTGGAGTGTTAACACCTATCAACAAAAGTCACAGTAAAGCTGGATTTGTTTTGACTGTTTGTGCTGAGAGCATTTGGGACATTTATTAGTAAGGGAAGTAGACCATGATCCCAGGTTTGTCTGTTGTCTTGCCAATTAAAATTGCCTGCCTGGGCATGTGTCACGGTTGCCCAATGGGATTCTTCCCAGTGGGGACACTGGAAAAGTTCATCAGTGTTTAAAATTTATTTTCCCCATTTGCTTCTCTCACTCCCTCTTCGCCTAACTCTTCATTGATTATCTCTGAACTCTTTCGGGCAGATTTTCTGTGTTGAGTGCAAAATGTTGCCTAACTCCCAATTCTCTCTTTCAGAGATAAGAGGATTTAATTAGGGTAAAGTCATCTCCTATATTTGTTGCTTCAAAGAAAGTCCTTGTTGTTGGGGCCTGCCTGTCCTTTGGGACACCTTGCTCGGGTGCTCAGACCCATTTCTCAGTCTTGAGCCCGGCCAGAGCTCCGCAGGAACACTGGGCACTGGGGGTGGGGCGGTACTGGCAAGTCTGAATGTGGCAAGTGCTCTGGCAGCCTTTGCTTTCCCCTCCCTCCTGCATCTGTCTCCTCCTTAGCCTAGTGAGAGAGACACGAAGGGAGAAGGGAGCTGCCAGGTTTCCTGTGTGCGTGTCTGTGGGAGGGAGATGCGGAGGGCTGGCAGCCATGAACTAAGTGGGCTCCCTTCCATCTATCTTTTCTGATTAAAGTGAAGCAGATTCAGGCTGCTGCCTGTGAGCGGTGATGGGAGCCATAGCTCACAGACAATTCCTGGAATGACTGTTCTCGACATTGCACCCATTTCTACCCCGAAGCAACTTACAGGCTGAGGGGGTTGAGAAGTCTAGAGCTGTCTGTAGTGTATGCTTGGTATTTGGATGATAATTTCCATGTACTATTATATAAACTTCAAAGAAAATACTGTGAAAATAAAGATGTCCTTGAAACTATAATGTGTGTTTTGGTGTGGCATCCCATGTCTTCCAGTTTTATGCCATTTTACTGCTGTTGACATCTCCTATCTGGGGGGTGTTGGGTTTGGCTTCCAAGTAGTTGTTATTAAAGGCTATGAGTTAAAGATGCAGTGTATCCCTAGGATCATTAAGATGCGGGGAATGCCTTGTTTCATTTAAACTTTTGTGCCTGATTATTACAGCAGATTCCAGATCCTTCCGGATGATTCTATAAACATTTATCCTCTTTTACATGAATTCTTAATTTCCCAGTCCAGTCTAGGGGAAGACTGTCAAGAATCTAGGTAGCAGTCACTGTGACAATAAAATCCTATTTTGAGTCTGAACCTTGATGGTGAAATATCTGGCAAGGCCCTCCCACCTCCTTCCCCTTAAGCAGGATCCTGGCATAGCTCATCAGCTCTTGTTGGAGCAAATATAGGTCTACTGTAGGCTCTGGGGTTAATCTCTGCTCCAGCCATAGAAGGTGTTAACAGCTGACACCCTTTCTGCAGCTCACTTCATAAGATGTCGCTGCCACGCATGTGGGCGCCATCGCTCTTCCTGTTGCTTTGGGACCTCCTGTTCCCCCAGTCATTGTTCTTGCTTCCATGGTCATTTTAAGAACTGCTGAAGCAACAAAGAGTGCTCCAGTAAAATTCTTCTGTTTTCATTTTCTCCATTACTCAGAGGGTTTCTGGATTTTTAAAATTAAACTTTGAGGTTAGCCTCCCACTTCCTAGAGAAACTTGAAATAAATTCTCTTGGGATGTATCAGAGGAGATTTCAGAGGCATATTTCTATATTGCCCCTCAAAGTAACCTTCTCTAGTAATCAGAGCCCCAGAATAGATACGAGGCACTTCGACTCTTTCATATATCAGTATAAATTCCCTCATCTTTTAAAAATGTCAGAATCTCTCCTTAGACACACCAAATTTCTTAGTGCTAGCCTCCCTAAGTGGGGAGGAAAGACTTCCAGGTGCTCACAAAAGGATTGCTGGTGGCTTTTTTCAGGATGAATTGTCACTCTCGGGTAACAACCCTGAAATCTTGGTGGCTTAAAACACAAGGTCATTTTTGCTCATACATTCCTGTCCACAGATAAGTTATTGTAGTTACTTAGAGGCTTAGACTGATGGGAGACTTCATAATCTTACGATGCCTCCATCGTAAGACACGATGTCCAGGGTTGACTGCAGTAGGGGAAGAGAACAGGTGAAAACAGCTCTTAGACATTTCCTCTGGGAACTGATACATGTCACTTCTGTTCACTTTCATTGGCCCAAGAGAGTCTTTGAACAGGAATCTTGGAGAATTCTGAAAGTGAGGGGATGAGGACTTAGCCAGCAAGTAGCTTGGGAAGACGATTGAGTGGGCTGGAAGGGATACATAAGCCCAGAGCTCCCACAATTGATTTTCTGCTTATAGCATTTATCATTTCTTTCAAGGTAGGCTAAGGAAACTGCAATCAGTAGGCACGAGTCCTGGAACAAAATGATGCCCTTGCAGGGGTAGACTGATGTGGAACTTCACTCTGTGAGCGTGAGATGCCACAGGAGTGGCTGGAGTGCTGGAAGGTGGCTCATGGGGCCACTAGGCTGTGCCTCTCGTATTCGCCACCATCGAGGGATTGCTGGAGACGGTAGGGATCCTTGAATGCTGCGCGGTCCTGCTTACTGAACCTGCCCGGTGAGTACATCCCATCTGCCCGTCGGAAGGACGGCACTCTCTGTGGGGTGGAAGTGAGAGTCCCCAGTGAACACGAAGCCAATCCCATAGCCACTTAGACAGTGACTTTGTGAGAGGTGCGTGCGTGACACATCTAAAACTTGCTTCGAGTAAAACCAGACCATAGGAGAAATGCAACTTTTTAAATGGTGTAGGATTTTCAACATTGCCTAATACTTCTCTAAACACTTCTATTATTGTCTACTATCTCCTTTGGTTCTCAGAAAGTATATGAATCATTTTAGCCTCCTTGCCTGCTTGATCTCCTTAGCACTTACCACCATCTAACAGTCGAAGTATTTTGCCTGTTTATCTTGTCTGCCTTACCCACTAGAATTGAACCTCCCTGAGGCTGTTTTTTGCCAACTGTTACATCCTCAGAACTGAGAACAGCACCTGGCATAAAGCAGGCCCTCATCAAATATTTATTAAATACATGAATGAGTAGTAGTAATTCTACTTGAAGCTAGTTTCAGAGCACAAGGATGCATGGTGATGCCTTCAAACATTGCCTTATTATCTTCTGTGTTAAATTTGCTGATTATGGAAAAGTTTCCTGATTTACCTTCATTCACTCTTCAGTATTAGATACTTTTTGAGCACCTACTAAATACCAGGCATTGTATGCATCAGTGAATAAAACAAAGATCCCTGACCTCATAGAGCTTCATATTCCCAGGGGTTGGGATGGAGAGAGACAGTCAACAAAGGTAATAAATCGTGGAACAGTCTGGGCAGTGACACACGCGTGAAATGAAGAGTAGGTGACGGGAGCCGGAAGTGCGGGGGACGGGTTAGAGGGCAGCAGAGCATTAATGTAGGTGCTGAGGGGCGGCCTCGGGGACTAGGTGAGAGTCTATCATGGAACTTGAAGGAGGTAAAAGAGTGCACCTCTCCAGGGGCCATGGTGGGGTGCAGAGTGTTCTGGGAGGAGAAGGTAGCTGGGGCTAGGGCCAAGGCGGGAGGTTTGAAAAACAGCAAGGAGGCCATTGTGGTTGCTGCTGAGAGAACGGAGGGGAAAAGTAGTAGAAGATGGAGTCAGAATGGGGGTGGGGCGGGTAGGGCCTCAGAAGCCACCTATAAGGACTTGACCTTTGCTTGCAGTGAGACGAGCTGCCTTGGGAAGATTCTGAAGAGAGGAATAACATTACGAGACAGAGGTGGACGTCCCTCTGGTGGCGGTGTTGAGGACGGGTTCTAGGGCTGGAAGGCTAGAAGCCCTCAGGCCTGTGTGAGGCTACAGCTGAGTCCGGGCTAGAGGAGATGGTGGCTTCCAGGGGACCAGTGGTAGCAGAGGTGGTAAGAAGTGGTCAGATTCTGCAAGTATTTTCCGAATTCGCATCTGCTTTCCGCCTTGCCTAATTGTTGGTAGGGGCATGTTGAGGAACACTGTGAAGCCACTGGGGTCTGCCTTCCACACCCAGAAACTCCTCTCTTGACACGCGGTACCTTCCTCTGCCGAGACCCTTCCTCTCTTCCGAGTGTGTTATGTCCCCTTGCGTCTCCTTCCATATCAAACAACAGCACTTATTTATTGAAGGGCTATGGTTTGAAATTCATTTGCATTGCTAGCCTTCACTACTTGGGTTGTTTAATATAAAATATGTGCTCCTCCTTCTCAAGGAACTTCAGGCATCACTAGTGTGAAAGGAGGAGTATGGCCTCGGAGCCCAGCTGCCCTGGCTTTATCAACTAATGCTTCTTACCTTTTAAGTTTGGCCCCTAAATCCCAATGGCCGCTGCAGAGATGAACCCTGAAACGATCCTAATGTCATATTTTTAGTATCATGGGAGAGAGTCAGAAGAGTAAGCTTGGGAGTGCTGTGTTTTCATGAGCAGATGACCTGCACTAGGGCAGTTTGAGGCTGGATGTCGTTGCTCTCAGGAAGGAAGGGACTCATGTCATTGGCCAGAAGACCCTTTCCCTTCAACCACTCACATCTCCAGCCCCTACTCCCCTTTCCAACTCTTCTCTCTTTCTTTTCCTTACTTCTCACTCACCAGATCAAAAATAAACCCAAACTTTTCTCATGGTCTTATGTTGAGCACGTTAACTGTCTGATACTTTTAGGGTCTCACTTTTTATCTCAAGCAAAGGTTGTTTCCTCACAAAGAAGGAGTCTGATGCCAGGTATTACCATAATTTTTTTTTATAATCTCATTACATGTGTCACCTAAGTGAAATAATCTCCTTCCCTTCCCTTCTTAACCCAGAAACTAGGAATCTTACCTAAGTTCATGGAATTGTTCAGTGGCAGAGTTAACACAGGAATTCCTTTCTGCCTTCATGTACTTTCCTTGGTTTGTAATAGGCGCTCTGCAAAGCCAAAGATTCGCAAGTCATGCTTGTGGGGCACAGTCAGGTTATGATAAAATTAAGACAGGAAAGTGTCTGGGGTTTGAAGGTGTGTTGTGTGTTGCTGAGATTTAAAGAAGCGTGGTGAATAAATACTGGAGATGCTCAACTAGCTCTGGGAAAGGGACTCACTCCCAAGTGCTACTTTTTTTAATGCAACCGTTTCTCCTTTATTTGGCAAAACCGCATGGGACCAAATACAAACTTCCAGGGACTTTATATATTGTAATGAAGTCACATCTCACCCCCAATTTCTTTGAATGTGCACAGATGGCCCCAATTTTACTTCTGCAGGACTATAAAGCATACCTCCTCAGAGACATTGCGGGTTCGGTTCCAGACATCTGCAATAAAGCAGGTCACGTGAATTTTTTGGTTTGCCGGTACACATAAAAGTTATGCTCACACTATAGTCTATTACATGTGAAATAGCATTATGCCTAAAAAAAAAACAATGTACATACCTTAATTAGAATACTTTGTTACTAAACAATGCTAGCCATCATGTAAGCCTTCAATGAGTCATAAACGTTTTGCTGGCAAAAGGTCTTGCCTCCATGCTGACGGCTGCTGACTGGTGGTGGTTGAAGTTTGGGTGACTGTGACAATTTCTTACAATAAGGCAACAGTGAAGTTTCCTGCCTCGATGAACTCTTCCTTTCACAGGTGATTTCTCTGTAGCGTGCAATGCTGTTTGATAGCATTTTACCCACAGTAGAACTTTGCAAAATTGGAATCACTCCTCTCAAACCCTGCCTCTGCTTTATCAACTAAGTTTCTGTAATATTCTAAGTCTTTTGTTGTCATTGCCACAGTCTTCACTGCATCTTCTCTAGGAGTAGATTGCACCACAAGAAACCACTTTCTTTGTTCATCTGTAAGAAGCAACACATCCATCAAAGTTTTATTGCGAGATTGCAGCAATTCAGTCACATCTTCAGGCTCTACTTCTAATTCTCTTGCTATTTCCACCACATCTGTAGTTACTTCCTGCAATGAAGTCTTGAACCCCTCAAAGTCATCCATGAGGGTTGGAATTAACTTCTTCCAAACTCCTTTCAATGTTGATATTTAGACCTCTCCCCATGAATCGCAAATGTTCTTAATGGCATCTAGAATGGTGAGTCCTTTGCAGGAGTTTTTCAGTTGACTTTGCCCAGATCCACCAGAGGAATCACTATCTATGGCAGCTATAGCCTTAAGAAATGTATTTTAGAAATAAGCCTTGAGAGTTGAAATTACTCCTTGATGCATGGGCTACAGAATGGATGTTGTGTTAGCAGGCATGAAAACAACATTAATTACATTGTACATCTCCATCAGAGCTCTTAGATGACCAGGCACATTGTCAATGAGCAGAAATACTTTGAATGGAATCTTTTTTTCTAAGCAGTCAACAGTGGGCTTAAAATAACCAGTAAATCATTTTGTAAACAGATTGTGATCATTCAGGTTTTGTTGTTCCATTTGTAGAACACAGGCAGAGTAGATTTAGCTTAATTCTTAAAGGCCCTAGGATTCTGAGAATGGTAAGTGAGCACTGGCTTCAACTTCAAGTCACCAGTTGCATTAGCCCCTAACAGGAGAGTCAGCCTGTCCTTGAAGCTTTGAAGCCAGGCACTGACTTCTCTTCTCTAGCTATGAAAGTCCTAGATGGCATCTTCTTCCATTATAAGGCTGCTTTGTCTACACTGAAAACCTGGTGTTTAGTGTAGCCACCTTCATTAATGATCTTAGCTAGACCTTCCAGTTAATTTGCTGCAGGTTCTACATCAGCACTTGCTGCTTCCTTGCGCTTTCCTGTTCTGGAGATGGTTTCTTTCCTTAAACCTAATAAACCAACCTCTGCTAGCTTCAGACTTTTCTTCTACGGCTTCCTCACCTCTCTCAGCCTTAATAGAATTGAAGAGAGTTAGGGTCTTGCACTGGATTAGGCTTTGGCTTAAGGGAATGTTGTGGCTGGTTTGTTCTTCTATCCAGACCACTAAAACTTTCTCCACATCAGCAATAAGGCTGTTTTACTTTCTTATAGCTCATGTGTTCAATAGAGTAGCACATTTAATTTCCTTCAAGAACTTTGCTTTCACAACTTGCCTATCTGTCGGGCACAAGAGGCCTAGCTGTCAGCCTATTTCAACTTTTGATGTGCCTTCCTCACTAAGCTTCATCATTTCTAGCTTTTGAATTAAAGTGAGAGACGTGTGACTCTTCCTTTTGCTTGAACACTTAGATGCCGTGCTGGGTTACTAATTGGCCTAATTTTAATATTGTTATGTCTCCGAGAATAGGGAGGCCCGAGGAGAGGGAGAGAAACAGGGAATGGCCTGTTGGTGGAGCAGTCAGAACATAAACAACATTTATCAGCTAAGTTTATTGTCTTACGTGGGCATGGTTTGTGATGCCCCAAAACAATTATAATAGTTATAAACCAAAGATCACAGATGGCCAAAACAAAATAATAATGGAGAAGTTTGAAATACTGTGAGAACTAACAATGTGATAGACACAAAGTGAGCAAATGCTGTTGGAAAAATGGCGCTGATAGACTTGCTCAACGCATGGTTGCCACGCAATTTGTAAAAAAAAAAAAAAAAATGTCTGCCACGCACAAAAAAGTAAAGAGCAATAAAATGAGGGGGTGCCCATATCAATTTCCTGTGGCTTCTGTAAGAAATTACCACAACATGGTAGCAAAAAATAAAATTTAGCCTCTCAAACTTTTGGAGGCCAGAATTCCAAAGTCAAGGTGTCATCAGGGTTGAGCTCACTCTGGAGGCGCTGGCGGGGAATCTGTAACTTGCCTCTTCCAGCCTCTGGTGGCTGCCGGCAGTCTTCAGTGTTCTGTGGTTTATGACGGCATCACTCCAATCTCTGCCGCCGTCTTCACAGGACATTCGCCTATGTGTGTATGTGTGGAATCTCCTCCTACCTGTTTCTTATATAGATACTTGTGACAGGCATTTAGGGCCTCTCCAGATCTTTCAGGATAATCTCATCTCAAAACCATTCATTTAATCCACATCTTCAAAGCCTCTTTTTCCAAATAAGGTAACATTTATAGGCTCCAGGGATTAGGATGTGATCTTCGGGCCCATCATTCAGCCCACTACAAGCCTTAACCTAAATGCTGTCCTTCGACTCCCTTCCTTTCTAATCTCTTTTTCATAAGTCTTCTTTTTTTTTTAAGATTTTTTATTTTGATGGACCATTTTTAAAGTCTTCATTGAATTTGCTACAGCATTGCCTCTGTTCCATATTCTGGCCTTTTGGCCGCAAGGCATGTGGGATCCCAGCTCCCCGACCAGGGATCAAACCCACCCCCTGCATTAGAAGGCCAAGTCCCAACGACTGGAACGCCAGGGAAGTCCCCACACGTTTTTAAAATACATCAGACATTATTTTCTGTCACAGTGCATGTTGTTTACATAAATATATACCTTCTAAAAAAGAGACACAGGGCTTTTTCTCTGATTTTCTAAAGCAGGTTTGATAAGTGTACTGGATACCAACGTTGTGTCCAGCCCTGAGGTCCACGTTCACTGTGAAGGAGGAATTTAAGAGGGGATGGTTGTTTTTGAGATATTTAGGAGATCAAGGCATCAGGACTCAGTGGTGTGATAAGGGCACGAGGGAGAAGGAGATCTCAAGGACAACTCCTGTGTCTGACTTGACAGTGGCTGGAGAACGTTGTCACAAACCGAGGTGGAAAATGATGGAAGAGCAAGTTTCAGGGGGGACTTATAGTTTGATATCGGATGAGTTGACCTTGAGACATCTTTGAGGTCTCCTTTGCTCAGAGGCTTTTGCTCACTACCTACCTCCTCATTTCTTCCTCTTCTTAATGTAATTTAAATATTTTCCATATACATGTAAATGTATGTATGTGTGTGTATGTATGTATATATTAATGTGCGTATATACAAATATATACATATATACTAACATGAGATATTATCCCTTTGGGGGCTCTAACAGTAATCTACCGTAATCTTGACCCAGTTGCTTCACATAGAAATTCTGGTAAGAGATAGGATAGCTATTCTGAAACAATTTATGCAGAAAGAAAACTAAAACAGCAAGTATTTCTTAAGCACCAAGTATAGATATATTTTTATTTCATTCTTACAACTAATCTAGGATGTATGCACTAATGTTTTTTCTATTATGCTGATATATGAAGAGGAACATAGAAAGGTTAATAATTTGTTCAACATCTGAGTTAGGATTTAAAGCCAGCCAGCCTTTTCTTATTCCTGAGTGAGCTGATAGACTTGTAAACAATTTGTTTATAACTTTGCACATTAAATGACACTTCACCTGCGAGGTCTTCCCAGAACACTCCATCCCTAACCCTAGAAATGTAGTCTACATGCCCCCTTCTATGAGCTCCCCAAATTCCATGTGTTTCCTTTTTCCATAGCATTTATTAAATTACCTTCTTACAGCCTGAGTTTTTTGAGGGCAAAGACTGTTTTATTTCCATTTTTTATAATACCACCAAATCAGTGCTTAGTCCATGTTTTCTGAATTAAGAGCTAATCTCTTCCCTGTTTCAGGGCTACTAAGCTCATATTTTTCCCTTTTATAGGGTCTTGAGTACATATCACCACTGAATGGTTTATTAGTTTGGGACATCCCTGTTCTAGTGCTACCATAATTTTGTTCTGGAGAACCCCTTACTAAAACAGAAAGCAAAGCAAGCAGAGCAAAACAGAACAAACAAAACACGTAAGAATACAAAGCACTAAGGTGTGAATCTCAAGATCAATGCAAGTCTGCTAGGAGGAATGTTTTGAGTAGTCAGTCCTTTTATCGAAAGGAAAGTGAGCTCTTAAGGACTGCTCATGAGACGACATTCATCAGCTTCAGATATTGGTTGAAGCTCATACTTTGTGTCGATGATTTAAAATATCTATCTACTATGGCCAGTCATAGATTATATATTTTAGATACATTGTTTCATTTAATACTCACAACTTCGTAGGACTTATTTATTTTTATTATTTAACATATGAGAAAACCGAGAACCAGAGTTGTTAGGTAATTTGCCCAATGACACACAGCTGCTAAGTGGTGAGCACAGGTGTCAACCCTAGGAACACCTACTGCAAAGCCCATGCTTTCTTCATGATGCCACTCAAAGTGCTATTCATTCACAGGTAATTTAGGAATTGATAAGAGGTACAACCTTCCAGTTTTTCCTAAAGCACATCTAAAAATTTAATATGCGTCAAAATCATTTGGGGTTCTTATTAAAATGTTTCTGATTCAACGTGAGGCTCAAGTTTCCACATTTCTAACAAGTTCCCAGGTGGTAGCCATGATGCTGGTCCACGGACCACACTTTACCAAAAGGCATGAGACTGCTGAAGGTAATCTCCTCTGTGACAGGTAAAATAAGGTACAAACTCTTCCCAGCAACAGTGTCAAACCCTAGGGGGAGAAAAAGCTGTTGTCATGCTTGCTGCTGCTCTTGAAGATGAGCTGGCTTACAGGGGAAGGAGAGATTGATGACACTGTGGGGAAAAAAAAAAAACCAGGAAAGTAATAAAGTGAAGATTTGTCTGTCATACCCTCCATCAGGAGTAACTGCCTTTGGCATGCTGTGTTATTTTTCATTTCTCAATACGGGTTCACTGATTTAGCTGGCTGTTATGTCAGAAGAAGGACCACATATAAAAATCTCCTTTCATTTTGGTCATTCCTGGAGATCTAGTCTTTTGTCAAAGCTTTTCCTCAACGTAAAACTCTGAGTTAGAGGTAGGTGAGATGATGACCTCTCTTCTCCCAAATTCCTCCTTCCCAGTCCAGACCATTGCAGAGCTTGGGGAATCTTAGAATCTCAGGGCTGGAGTGGAACTCCCAGTGAAAATGTACACAAGAATGGTGCAAACTGCTGCACCAGCTTCTTACTCTCTCAAATGCTTATTTGCATGTCCTGGTATTTTGCTTAGGGATCAGAAAGTAGTGGATTATTTTAGATCCTATCTTCTAATGATGGATTCGGGGCTTGGGAAACCCAGCATCTTCCAAGCAGCAGTGAAAAAATACTGAAAAGAAAGGAAGAAAGAGAAAGAGAAAGGAAGGAGGAACAAATGCAATAGAAAAGGCTAATTTATCTTTTATCTTTGCCATTTCCATTTCTATTTAACATTTCATTCTATAGCGGGTGTTTGAAGGGATCCTTCAGTACCTAAAAAGTATATTTCAGTTAAAAGAGCATTTCCTTCTCTTTTCTCTGTACTATCCATGTCTTTTGTTCCATGACAGTTATGTTTTTATGGCCTCTTAGAACAGATATGAATAGAAAATGGAATTAAGAGACAGCATGAAATTGTGGCCCAAAAAACCTGACCTAGGGTCTAAAGCCCTGGATGCTAGGTTTTTCTCTGCCATTAACTTGTCTACTGGGGAAGTCAGCTGGGAGTCTGTGGAATTCTAAATTAATTAAAACCTTGTTCCAAGAATTGTGGAAGTCTGAAGCCCTTCCCAGAATTTCTTCAGGTTCCCTGGGAGCTTATGCTTTCATGGTCACCTTATCCTCAATTTTCTGCCACTGCTGAAGGATGTATGTTTTCTTCGCTAAACCTTTTATGTCCAACTAAATGAGAGCCACTCACAGCAGTCACAAACAGAAGGCTGCTGCAGAGGGCACAACTTCTGAATGTCCGTCGGTGACAGGGAGTGGTCATATCTCACACAGCTAAAGTCTTACAACTATGCCTTGTTGCCACACCATCACCAGGGATTTCCTCCCGCCCTCACCGCACTAGCACTCCCCTCCTTTAATACTGGAGCTCTTTGCCACCTTGCTGCTTCGCCTTTCTTCTCCTATCCTTTCCCTTTCCCTTCTCTTTCCTTGTAACTGGCAAGCTCAAAACAAAACTGCGAACTCCTCTAATTTTCTTATGGAGAGCGCTTTAACTATCTCTAACATTCAAGGTCTCATTTTCTATCACAATGAAGTTCTTTTACAAAACAAAGAATTCTGATGTCAGAAATTACTATAATCAAGTTTTTTGTCTCATTACATGTGTCACTTAACATGAAATAATCTTTTATATTTTTTGTAGGTGATGGGTCAGAAATGAATTGACTCAATTACGTTTATAGTATTGCAGAGTTGAGACAACACAGAAACCTGTGCCTGATTTAGTTAAGAATACGTGCTCTACAAAGCCTAAGGTTTACAAACTTTATTTGTTGAAACACAGTGAGGTTAATAAAATAAGCAGGGAAAGTGTCTGGGACTGGAAAGTGTGTTGCGAAGAGAGGAATAGGCATGGTGGGTACCTACTGGATCCTTGCCAGTTAGCGCTGCGAAACAAGACTCACTCCCAAGTGCTATTTCTTAGGCAATAGCTTCTTCTTTATTTGGCAAAACTGAATGGGACCAAATATATATTGAATGCGACCAAATATATATTGAATGCTTTCAGGTACTTTAAATACTGTGATGAAATAATTTTCTTAATCCAATGGCAGTTAGAAATTCATGAATAAGAGTTTTAAAAATATACAGCTTTTAAAAATTACTAGAGCAACATGTCAATACTAGAGAAAATGTAGAAGACAAAAGAAAGTTATTTGTAAATCCTACAGTCAAGTAAAACAAGCATTGTTTTAGATACTATCTTTTAGATAGTATCTTTTAGATACTATCAGTATGCATGCTATACTCTTGTGATTTTGTATCTTGATATATTTCATAAGCATTTTCCATGTTCCACATAGTTTTCATGTCACTCTTTTAAGTAGATTTGATCATTCTCCTTGGTTTATATTAAAGTTGTTTATGGTTCTGCATTATTAGAAATAATGTGAATATGATCTACAAATAGAATATAGTTAGAATATACTTTCTTGGAATAAATTTCTGAAGACTGAATTACTGAATCAAAGCCTTATGTCAGTATCTCATGTTCCTTCTCTACGGCAAAGAGCTTTCTTTATCAGATAGGATATTATAACTTTTAAATGGCTAATTTAATAAGTGAAAAATGGTATGCAGTTGTTCTAATTTGCTTTTTATTGATTATTAGTGAGTAGAACTTGTTGTCTACTTGTAATTTTCCTTTTAATTTAGTATTTATATCCTTAGTACATTTATCTGTTGTCATTTTATTGTTTCCTTACCCATTTGTGGCTATCAAAAGGCCTTTTAGAATTATAAGAATGATTAAGCTAAGTGGCACTTTGTTTAAAGCACTAGACTATTTCTGATGAGAGTTCTTTGCTACTAAAAGCAAAGGGGTGTGGAATCCCATTCCATCCTGGCATGTGCTGACTTCTTTGGCAGATTTCAAAGCTGTCACTGGGCCTCATGTCAGTGTGACCTAGAAAGGAATGAAAGCACAGCCAGCCCAGGTCGCTGTCAGAGCTGTAACCTTCACTCTGATTTCCCGTTTCCCTAAGGTTGGCCTCAATATAGATTCCACATTCTCAAGCAAAGTGCATCATTGGATTTATTTTCTTTTTGCTTTGTCAAAGCAGATTAATGCACATTGAGGTTAGAGACTGCCCAAGAATAAATGGTAAAGAAGGCAAAACTCATTTTGGGATCGCCATGTCATTGACCAGTGATCTCCTGCCGCCCCCAGAAACTTCAGGATCTTCCCGTTGTACCTCATGTTCTGGACCTTTCAAAGGCTTCCCTTGACCATTGAAACCTCCCTGTCAATTACCTTCTTTCCGCTGAATCTCGTTGTCTGTCGGCTGTTCACTGCAGTATCCTTGGATTAGGTTTTATCAATTTTGGATTGCCCATTTTGAAAGAAACATATAAACCAAGGAGAGGTCGCTCTGCTTTTGCTCACATGCCTGTTATACTTGTATGCTATCACTATTAGTTCTGTTAAAAATCTATCTTTTAAGATTCTTTGCACATATTTTCTTGTATACAAAGATTTTCCCGATTGCTTTTCCAACTGATTTTCCCAACTGGATTATATCTCTTCTAGCTTTGAATCTCTAGCATATTTTTTGCATATATATATATATCCATACACGTATATACATATATATATACTGAATTATAATATAATTATTTGCTTATTCATCCTTTGCCTCTGTGGGTTATATACTCTATAAAACAGTTTGTGTCTACTTTTTTTTAACTTTCTCACAACTAATCAATGTATTTCCCTTGTGTAGTGAGTTCTCAATGGTTGTTTAATTGAATAATTTGAATGATACTAATGGTTAGAATTTCAGGTGCTGTGGCAGGCCGAAGCAAAAGAAGGTATTTTTGCCTCACAGATTATTTAATTCAGGTGGAAGCCAAACATGGCTTACAGGAAGGGCAAACAGTTAAGTAAAGCAGTTCCTCAAGGAAAGCTAAAGTCAAATTTTAGCTGGTTTGGTGGTGATTACTCATAGCAATATCCTTAAAAGTCAGTCTTACACCTGAATTTTGTAGGCGACAAAATTGCTGGTCAAAATGAGTAGGAAAGGATGAACACTTACCCAGCCAGTAGGATGTAATTGTTCAGAAATCCACTGAGTAAAATGTTGTGTTCTCCTGGCCACAGGTGTTACTTTATATCATGTGGTATTACCTGGACAAACAGCAATGCGATGAGAATAGCACAGGAGGTCCGCTTTACTCTTTTGTCTCTTGTCTGTTGCGAAGAGCTTTCAAGCCAGAGCTCCAGTGTTGGCTCTTGGGGAAGACCCCACTCGACTTATATTAGTCTATTGAGATGTATCTGTAGAAGAAACATGATTTCTAGAAGTGAACCTTTCATCCAGAATTGCTAATACACTAATGTGTCTTGATTTTTCAGTACAAGGAATACATGACTATTTCACAACCTTTATTCTGGCGGTCTCGGTTTTTCAATTAGTAAAGGTTTAAACATTAAGGATTTAAACTTTCTGTTTTAACGTGTTTCAAAGAAACTCTCTCAACACATCCCTTCCCTATATTGTTAAATAGAGCACACTATAAACAAGTCAGTTGTTTTATACAGTTTTTCAAACCAAGCAATTGTTTTTGAATAGATTTAGATTAATGGCTATTAATTAGCTCTATTCCAAGCACTAGGGAGTGCTATAAAGATGAGGAAGGTCTTGTCCCTATTTGAGATAAGTTGAGGCAATATATTGATATTTCATGGTACAAGCCTGTTTGTGGAAGGTCATGTGATGGAGGTCAGAGTGCTGTGAGGTTCATGAGCAGATGAAGAGATGCAGGCCAGAGACCCTGAATCTAGCCAATTGTGCTCGTAGAACTTACTTTTCAGGGAAAAAACCTTCAGGTTTCAGTTCACTTTTTAATCATTGGAATCCACTTAAAAGTCAATTTGACATTTGGAGGAGTGGACACGGCTGGTTTTTTTCACTCTGGATCAATGAAACAAAGGCTTAAGATATATTTTTATAGTTTTTTCAACTTCCAGAAAAACATCATCTTCATTGTGATTGGTGCTTTGACTTGTCAGCACTGTAAAATATCATTCCCAATTCCTGACTCATCAACACAGTGGACCACACCTGTACTCACTTGCTCCTGATGTGATTTTTGTGGTCTAAGATACATACTAGCTTCTGAGTTTTGCGTTATTGGAACGGCCAATGGTTATGGGAAACTGGCAATCATGTAATAAAATCTTCTAGACTCTGCAAAATTTAGACTCTACAAAACTGTTTGTCTTGTCTTCTGATTCCTCTTTTCCTTCCCTTCCTTTTTCTTACACTGAAATTTCTACAGCTCAGAGTGTGGCAAAACCTTCTGCAGAAGGAAGGATATGGTTACTGAATTTAAAGCAAAATACATTAAGGATGCAAGACCAAATTGACATTTAAGTTTATTGGGTTCAGTACGTAAAGAATCTTGATTTTGTTTTGGGAAGCCTGCCCTCTCCCAAGTGACTAAATGTTACTGTGAGTTGTCTAAGCCAGGCATAATTTACACGTTGCCCTTGACAATTACTGAGTTAGGAAGGAGCATATGACATGTGAGAATATTGCTGGTGAGCAACGGTAAAATGTTTTCTCTCTGATAAATACAGATATGGAGGATGAGATACCTGCTTTATTTTTCTGGACTTGGTTGTGTCATTGTGGGATGCCTCTATGGTGGGCATCTTGCCGACATAAGAAAATTTAGCTGAGATGAGCTGGGAGACAGGCTGAGTTGGGTAGAGCAAAGAGATGGGCAGCCGAGCACCTAATCAGTACTTGAGGATCCTCATATGGGGTAATAAAACATCCCTATCATTTTGACCATTCAAGTCAGATTTTATTACTTGCAGCCAAAGCCACCCTAACTACTAAAGTGCTGTTTGCTGGAGTAGGCTGAAAGACACTACAGATAGTTTTCTTTCCATACTGCCACGCTTCCAATATGCTCTTCTGTGAGTTATGTCATTAAGGCTGCTGTTGACTATAAATCTGCTTTCTGGAGGGTGTAACACATTCACGATTTATCTCCGTATTTAATAAAACTCATGTGTCACCAAGTTCCTGAGAACATAGCAAATGAAACAGCAAGGTTTGATGGTGAAAAAGGAGCTAGGAAAGAGGGGGAATGGGATAATGCCAGGAAGAGCAGCTTGAGAGGATGGGTTTCAGAATGAGTGAGCTGTGAGCAGAGTGGTGACAGTACCACAGAAGCAGTGGGGAGACATGCAGCAGGGGGGGCAGGGGCCAGGGTGGGCATCAGAGGCAAATAGGACTTATCCCAAATGTGAGTTCGACAATCCAGGACTGCCCAAAAAGGCATAGTTCTGATCTGGGACACAGAAAACTGCACGGTTTCTCATTTAAATTTGGGGATTCTGTGATTCCTGCATCTCCCACTGTATAGATGCTATCAGGTTTTACCTGTCACAGTTTTTCTGGTTGGCTGAAGAAACTCAGCCTCTGTGACATAATGGGATTTAATCCTATGGCAAAATATTTATTCCTAACAAGTAGACTCTGGGTCTAATGACTCTGGCATATACAATTTGATTTGGGTTTGATAAAACGTATTGATTTCAGGTCTGGAAAAGAACATTCTCTTCTCTCCTTTTCTCCCTCCCTCCAGCTACCCACCATCCTCTTTAAAAAAATAGATTCTTTTCTCCTTTGTGTTTCAGAGTAAAGTTGTATTTTTTTCTTCTGGTGGCCATAGAATAAAAAAAACAAAGAAATATATTCTGTAGAAGCTGAGGACATGTGTAGCTTCTGCAGTCATACTACGTCTCATTTTCTAAACAGAATCTTCGAAACTCTCCACTTAGTCAGATGCTGATGTGCTCCCCCCAGGTGCTGCCCACATGAGCAGAGCATATGTTCTGCTAATGTGCAAGAAAACTTGAGAGAAACCATTGAAGCCTGCTCTCTTCTGGGAGCAGAGAATCTTTCCCATCAATTCTCCGATGATCCACCCTTGTCCTCCTGGCACCTCCCTTCTGGGTCCTGCCAAGCATTAGCTCCTGGCTGCATTTAATCTCTGCCTATTTGCTCATAAGAGGCTAATCTCATGGATTCCATTTGCTACTTTTAGAAAGGGGAGGAGGAGATAAATCAAGAGATGAAGTTGTTTTGGAGATCTCCTTAAGGCAATTTCAATAATCAATGACTACAGTGCTGAGTTTCACATCCTAATTATAAATGACTACTTGAGTGGATGGGCTCCTCTTCAAGGCTCTTGGAGTTATGGTTTGCGCTTAGCTTGGTACTATTTCAAAAATGCGCCTTAGCTTTATTATGCAGCCCATGGAGCGACCACTATAATTAAGCTGCTAAACAGCCCCCCTCCCATTTATCACCCTCTCTTTTCAATTACTGCAAAGTTTCTGAAAAAGTCAGCTTAGTGCCTTCAATTTCCTCCTTGATCCTGGCAAATGAGGCCAGAGTAAACAGATGGTGCTGCCACTACCCTCCTGCAGACAAGCAGCCTCAGATGCTGTTGAACTAGAATAAAAAACCGCTGGGATTATAGAGTTTGGGGGTCCGCGCCATAGACATCTTTACTCCGCAAATCAGAATCACAAGTCTTCTGGTCTGAGCAATGGGGTCATCTGAGCTCTGTGAGATAGTGCCCAGGGTAAGAAGTAACGTAAAGGACATCAGCAGAGGAATTCAAAATTTTAATAAATAATTACACAATTGTTAAGGTGAAAATTAGTTAATCTGGCACTCTATCAGCTTGAACCCTCAAGTAGCAATTTTGCCCAATTATAGTAAAACACAATTAGTGCCTATAAGGAGGGCCCTGAGACCTTACTATTACTGGAATGCCTTCTGAATCACTCAAGAGGGACACTGCTGTGATGGGCATAGTCAGTGTTACATTTATTATGTATTACCTTTTTAAAAGTATGGAACTCAGTCCTACAATGGTAATTGACGATCATATGAAACTCACTCTTGTATCTTCTATTGGGATGTTGCTGAAAGTACTGTGTACACCTTGTCAGTTTCATCTCGTGAACCAATTTTAGATCTTGCTGACTGACTCTATTGATTTGTGAAACCATCTTGTTTCCTGCTTTGCTTTGGCCTCTTGGAAGCTCAATGTCTACAGGCACTGAATGCATGGGATAGGATGCTAATCTTATTCCTCCATTTTATTCTCTCATCTAGTTTTCCTTATTCCCTTGTTCTCTCAACCATTTACTTTATCCTTTTTTATACGTGTTTTGGTAAACTCTCTCACCTTGTCTGTAGCATGATTGGAAATGTAAATACTGTGTTTCCTTCCCAGAGACATGCTATTTTGTGAATCAAAACAGGATCACCTAATTTTAAGCAGTGAATGTCTGCTAAGAGTTAGATTTTATGAGAACTATGAAATGAAACTCTTAGTTCCTTCATGCAATTTTATGAATAGATAGCCATCCACTTTTTCTAGATTTATGTCTCTAAAACATGAAAACAACTTAAAAGTCTTGAATGGATACATGCCCCCACAAAGCTGGGATATTCAAACAGTTTTTCTATGACTTCTGTTACCTAATACAGACCATTATGTGGCCTTAAGTCACAGCAATCTGATTCCAACACATAGTCTGATTTTTTTGTAACGCATTGTAAGATACTATATAAAGAACAGGGTAAATTATGCAGCTACTTAAACCTTGAATGTCCTGTCTTAGTCACAGTCTCATTATCCACTTTTAATGGAGCATTATACAGCATTAATACTCATTTTTCAAGTCTGTACCCTTTCTGCAAAATGTGTTTACACAAAAGGCTGAGGAAGAATTTCTTTTTCCTATTTAAATTGATGAGGAACAAGCGGGTCACATGCTTTCAGTGATGTGTTTTGGGGCAAGAGAAAATGAGAACAGTGTGAGAATAACAGGGGTGTTTGGGTGAAAGCTGGAGCCATCCTACTTTCCCATGTCTCCTAGGAACGGTTATCCCAACTCCATTAGTACAGAATGAGAGGCCATTTGGGTAAATACAGTCACTTAAATATATCATTAGGCAGTTTTGTAAAATTCACATTATTTACTCAAGCAAATATGTAATTAGAACATTTTTTAAGACACAGATTATCTACCAAAGAGACTCAAACTGTTCCTTTGGAGCATTTAAGCCTATTGGGTAAAACTGTAATTAGGCCATTAATTAAACCCAAATCATATTATTTATTAAAAGGTGCTTTGCTGATCTGATAAGCATTTTCTTTGCTCTTTTAAGGCATTTTAATAATTGATTATTGTAAACCCCTTGGCTATCACTTGCCCTTCATTCATTCCTTTCTGATTTTGCGTCTTGTTTTATTTTATGATGATGGTTATAGATTTAGATTTCCCTGTGGGTAGTGTGTGCAAAAATGCCTGATCTAGCACTGCCGCCCTCCACCCCTGCACAGTCCTTCAAAGATATGAGGATGAAAAAGCAGCTCACTGTTTTTTTAACTATATCCTCTTTGAATTTTTTTTAGGGGAAGTAGTTAGTAGTAACTGTCCTTTTATTTTTTCCTTGTTGTTACACATAGACTTGATAAGATCAAATTTCTTTCAACTTCTAAAACACTGAGGTTGTGTGAACTTCTGGAAATGGGTTTGTTCTGAACCAAGTCAGATTCCCTTTTTGGGCCATTTTTGTGACCAAAGCATGTATCTGGTAAAATGTTTAATCCAATGTAGCCTTCTGTTTGTGGTCTTGAAAAGGAGTGATGACCCATATAGAAATCAAGGCTTAATCCCATCTCTGGTTTATGCAGAGCAGTATTCACTTACAGTTTTCCAAGGAACACAGGTCCCAAAGGATTTTGAGTGGCTATGAGAAAAAGGTAACCTATTTTTGGCTTGCCTTGCTCCATTCTAGTCTCCACATTGTAGCTAGTGTTTTGGGGGGTTTTGCTTCTTCTTTCTAAAAATGCAATCTGATCAGTTTCTTAAAAGCTTAAAGTCCTTTTTTGCTCAGAGCCATTGCTTTTGCTCTACCCTTTGTTTGGAGCCCTGCCTGTCTCTGGCCTCTCCTTTGCCTAGGCAACTCAAAGGCTTGGTGCAGGGTGGAGTTAAGAACGCCGAAGTGTGACCCAGACTGTCTAGGTTTGAATCCAGCTCCCCTTCTAATTAGCTGAGCAAACTTGGCAAGTCATATACCTTCCTTGCTCCTCAGTTTCCTTATTTACCTCCCTCTTAACATCAGGGGGAATCACTATACCTAAAGCACCTACATAGTGATCACTATTATTTAGGGCTTTTGTATCTGGGAAACCTTCCTTAACCCTCCACATCTTGGTTCTCCCTGGAACCTCTCCTGTTTTAACCCCTACTACACATGGCGTTGCACTTACTTATTGATTACCTTTCCTCTTACGCTAAACACTATATGAGCAAAGAGATGAAGTCCATCTTTTTTAATCTTCTATCTACAACACCTAGCACACTGCTGGCTCCAGAAACACCTACATTGTTCCAGGTGCTGTACTAGGTGCCACTGATACACTAGTAAACAGAAAAGACATTGCTCACCCTCATGTAGCTCTCAGTCTAATAGGGAGATATTGAGCCAACAATTATGCCGAAAATAGAAAAATGCAATCAGACAAATGCTATAAAGTATAGGTATGTAGTTTCATAGGATTCTAAAATAGGGGCATTTTGTCTCATCTGGGAATTGAAGTAAACATCTCTAAAGAAGTGATGCTCAGATAAAATCTGAAGGTTGAGTGGTTACTAAGTAGAAGAGGGAGAGAGAAAAACATTCCAGGTAGAACAAATAGCTTGTGCCAGTATCCTAGGTATGAAACCAGCAGGTGTGATGAACTGTAAAAGGTCCATGTCTTCCAAGTGGAGACATTGAGGAAAAGAGAAATGCTAGATAAAGCTGAAGAGATAGACAAGGGCCATGCATGGAAGGCACTGAAGCTCTCTGTGCCTCAGTTTCCTCACCTGTAAAATGCAGATGGTAATAGTTATGTGAGAGTTAATGCATGTAAAGTACTTAGTAGACTGTCCAGCAGTTAGTAAGCAATTTAAAACTTAGTGATTATGATGATGATTAGAACATCAGGAAGGACATTATTTCTTTGTACTGTAACAAGGAATGAAATAACTAGTTTCTGTCAGGATATATACTGAGGAGAAGAAAATGGGGTCTACTTGGTAGCAAAGATGAAGAAAGCACAAACTGGAAGTATGCCCCATTCTCTGCATGTTTCAATATCTGCTTTTTAAAACAAATGTTTATGGAGTCTTTTCAAAGAGTCTTGTGCCAGCTTGACTGTGTGTGTTTGTGTGTGTGTGCGTGCGTGTGTGTCTTGGACATCTATTCAGATGCACATCTGGGTTAGGCATCTTACATTTCACAAAAGGAACTGGCCTTATCTTCCATTCATTTTATTACTGAAGGCTGCAGATTTATCCTTCATATGTAACCCTTGGTTTTGCCAGGGTATGTTAATTGTGTGTTCAACTTTTATCAAAATCTTTGTTAAAAACAAAGTGACCAGTATTCTTGGAGAATTACATTAAAGATCATCAGTTTGACGTTTCCTCCAAGTTCTTTAACATTTACCCCTAGATCATCAAGCTATGAAACGGGTAGTTTTATAACCCATTATGGTGACCTTGTGAAATTACTTCTTAACTACTCTGTATACTGGGCCCACGGTGTGCCTCCAGGCATAGGCTACAAGAAGGAACTCAGTGAAAGTCACTCTTAGCAGTTCCCATGGAGCTTTTTATCTCAGGTTTTTTCATAAACAACTGACATATTATTAGTGGTAAATGTTCTGATTTTTGGAACTAATTATGTTTCGCATTTTGTCCTGGCTGGTTGTTAGTATGTCTGTAACCGAATTAGCAAGCTCGTACTATGTGTTAGATGTCTTCTCCTTACCCCTCTTTCCTGCACACAGCTTTGGACTCTAGGACCTGACCCATATGGACTGTATTCAGGAGACTCTCTGTCCTTGGACTTCCATTAGATTTGGCCCATGAGAGGTACCAAGAAAGAGATCTAAAACTGGGAAGAGAGAGAGAGACTAGGTACTTATTCCATGAACTCTGCAGGTTTGGACACTGCAGGTTAGCTACTTCCCTTGGTAAGTCCACAGCTCCTATCAGGTGGCCTTTCCTTAGAGTTCCTTTCTCTGGGTTCTAGTAACCAACCACTCCTCTCCTTACGCTTCAGGTCTAGAGTAGTTAAAACTGGTGGAGTTGATTCTGTTATCTTCCCAGAGGCACTCCACTACCCACTTTTTCCATTTCTTAAAACTTTTCAACACCTTTGCAAACATTCCCTTTACCAAACTCTCCTTAATAGATTCCATTTGAATGTCCCATCAGATTTCTGCTGAGACCCTGACTGATAGACTCTTGCAGCTGTGCCAGGCACTGACTAACTGCCTTTTATTTTTACTCTGCTCTTTTATTTATGGATTTATCTTTTATTCCTTCGAATTATAAATACCTCTGTTCTATAAAGCACCTCAAAATATTCTTTGACAGAGAGTCAAGGTGTAAATAAACAAATGCATACGCAAATAAATGTGCTGGGTGCTCTGCTATATGCTGGGAATGAAGACAATTAAGTCCTAGTCCTTGGGGAGATGACAGACTGTGGGGAAGACGTTCAAGGAAGCAAATAATCGCAATGCATTGTGATGAGTTGTAAAAAGGATGTAGACAAACTCCTGTGGGGACCTGAGTGATGGAGTTCCTTACTGTGCTTGGAGGTGGATGGTCAGTGGGACCAGAGGTGAAGAGGACTGCGGTGGTCACAGAAGGGGGGCTATTAAAGTCAGGTGGTGACAGGCACTTTATGTAGAGGGCTAGTCCTCTCTCTCCCTGAAACAGCCATGATCTTGCTTGGTGTGTTGAGGTTCCCATTTATTTCCTTTGGGATTGATTATTTATTATTTTAAAAATTTTTTAATTTTCAAGTCTTGATTCAGGGGAAAACTACTTGGAAAATGCAAAATACCTTGTTATTCTCCAAAGATGTATGTTTAACTCAAATGCAGCTAATGAGCCTTGCCAAAGATGCGTAATTCCTTTCCCCTTTTATGTACTACAAGGCTTCCATAAATCAGGTGCCCGCTTCTTCAAAAATGTTTTTAAAACGTCAAGATAGGTTATTACTGGGAATATGAGCAGCAGGTAAGTAATGTCTAAGTAGTAGAATACACACACTTTGGTTTCAGTAAGGGGTGAATATTGTAACAGTGTTTAAAAAGGAAATTGTGATTTACTATCTGATCTTAGAATAAGCTGAAGAATGGTCCATCAAGAGCCTGCCGGCAAACACACTGTGTCCTTCTATGTGTACTAGAGAAGGCTATTTATTATCTGTCACATTTGTTTAAAAAAAAATGCCTAAGCGATCAAAATCTCTGAATTGTTTAATTTTGGATTAATCAGAAGATGAAACATGGGCTCTTAGTCTTTCATCAGACTTCAAAATGAGTCCCGACCTAGTCTGCTAACTTAAAAATAAAACCGAATGCACACCTTCCCTGCCGTGTGAAAAGGTTTGGCTAGCAGTCCTCCTGGACTTTTTTGTCTGTTGGGTTTTTAATGAGGACCAAAGTCTAGGTTCTGGAACATTGTGAATTTTGATTACAGTGGGGTTCCAGCCTGGTTGGAAGGGGGGAAATGTCAGAAACCTCGTGAGCTAACCAGCCAGCTTCTAGATGAAAGGCTTTGGAGAGGCTTCTCAAATGCTGCTCTCCTCTTAGTTTTTATCCAGACCCAAACTCTGAACCCACAGAGGTTCAGTAAGCACAGAATCCCAGCCAATCGTTAGCTTTGTAAAATGCCGATCCCTCTTTCAGCAAACAATTATAAGGCATAATTGCTAGTAGAGAAAATCAATTGACCTTCATAGATTTTTAATTGCCCATTTTATTTTGCTTCCTCATAAGTATCAAAGTGATGACATTGGATTTAGTACAATATTGTGTATCTGTTAAAATCCTGACATACGGAAAGTGAGGAGGAGTCTTGATGGTCTCCCCTGATCAAAGTACCCTTTGACAGCTCTGATCTCCAGGGAAAGCATGCTTCAAGAGTACACTGAAGCTAGAGAGCGCTTAGTTTCTCAGCTTCTCTCTAGAGACTTCTATGGAGTGTACCAATTAGTGACTTGATGGGTGGTTTGTATGTGTTGATAGACACCAAGACATAAGGATCATTCCAGGCAGTGATCACTGAGCCACTTAACTGTAAGATGTCAACCCTTATCCAATTTAGAGTAAATAAGCCTCGGTCAAAATAAACCACCAGATATCATTGCTGAGATCATGTGCATTCATGTTGTTGTGCTAGGACTGTGGATTGCAAACACTTCAATTTTCCAACCCATGTGGAGATAGGTAGGTTCTATGGGCCACCCAGCAGTTTGGTTCTATTTACCCCTGATAAGGTGAGGAGATGGGGTATGCCGGGGAGCATGTGTGTGTACATGAGAGTGTGTGTGTGTGTGTGTGTCTGTGTATGTGTGTGGAGGTGGGGCAGGGAGTAGTCATTCTTTGTTAGAAGGTGAATGATACAGAATTACATGGGATAAACTGGATTGGTAGCTAGCTTTTATTAAATATAAATTGGCCATTTATTGTTCCTTCATTCTTTGAATGTTTATTGAACCCTTAAGCCCTGTGCCAGAATTCTATGATAAGGGTTAGTTCTTGTCTTCATATAAATGCCCTGATCGTTAAGCACAAAGCGCTAGAGACGCTCACTTGAGGAACATCTAAGATCAGAGGAAGGGAAGCTTCCTTTGAGAAGGTGACACTTGAGCCAAATCTTGAAGACAAGGGGGACCATCAAAGAGAAGGAAGTATATTATAGGAAGAGGGAGCTGCATTACAAATGGCAAAGAGACAAGAGAGAACTGACATATCTGGGGAGCAAATTTTCTAAAGCAGATACCATCGATGTTAAAACTTTACATCTGGATCTACAGGCATACCTAGTGTATAAATTCCATAGATAAGCCTCACCATTGTTAAGTGATGGAGTCTGTATGTCCAAATACATTTCAAGTAGGAGAGAAATCACTGTCTTTTTCTGGTAATAGCATCCCCTATTTTTGTTTGAAAAATCACCCTCACTCCACTGTCAGTGTAGTTCAGATGAGGTTGACTCATCGCTGTAAGTCTGACCCACAGGAATCTGGTATGCCCGGGCCAACTACACTTGTGTTCAGAGTGATCAAGGCAGAGAGGATTAATGGGGAAGACTGGGGAGTGATGAGGCTGGAGCAGTGAGCTGAGGCCAGACCATGAATGACCCTGTAGGCTGGGGTCACAGGTTTGGACTTTTATTATCTGAGGTCAATTGGTAATTGTGGGATTTTAAATAGGGGACTGACAAAATTCAGCTGACCTCTTAGATAAAACTTAAGAGGGGGTAGGAACTGATTGATGTGTAGCAAGAGGTCCTCCCAATAGGGCAGGTGAAAATGAAAAAAGCCTGGACTAAAACAATGACAATGCAAAAATCAGATGATTGTGGGTTTGGAGGATATCAGGGGGATGGAAACCACAAAACAGTATTAGATTAATGAGTTTGCAAATTCTTTGGACATCTAAGTGGAGATGTGTAGTCAGATAACTGGATATAAATATATAGACTTAAGCTAAGATAAATGCACTTAAGGTATAAATTCCAAATTTGTCAGCAATAAAGTTCATGTCCGTGATGGCAATGTGTTGGGGGTGGAGGATAATTTGTGTAACAATTGGCAACTTATAAAGTCAAGTCACAGTTACCCCTCAGTGGAGGGCCCATGGGAGTGGTGTTTGGTTAAATCAGATGTCACAGTGATGCCATCAAAAAAGCCCTTGGCTAAAATTCTAGTTTGGGGGACTTATTTCCAACGAACTATTATCTTTTTAAAAAAACATTTACAAAGCTGCTTAGCTTCTGAGATTTTTAGTTTCCTCGATTCAGAAATAAGGAAATTGGTAAGGGTACTACCTGCCAATCAAATAAAATAATCTTCATGAATTGTGTATCTTATTATTACAATAAATCAAACCCCTGTCAATACAGAAGAAAGTTCTATAAAGAATACACTTAACTAAATATTTTCAGGAGAGATGGGGTGTAGGAAAGAATGGGGTGAGTTAAACTATTCATAATCTCCTTCAACTTCCATTATGCTTCTCTATCCCAAACTCAATTGTCCATAAATATTGGTAGTCACAATTGGGTCTGAAGGTGAATTTGGCTCACAGATATGTTTTCTTTAGTTTGCATAGTGCTTTGTTTTTTTAATTGAAATTGTTGCATCTTTGGAAAATCAAGTTTTATGTGAAATTCTAGTTTTCGCATAAAATAAAAAATAGAAGATTTGGAACACTGGTTCATGTGTTTTCTGTGGTTATCCTAACTGGGAACTGGATGGAGGTTGCCCCCTCTTTAGTTCACCACAGTTCCTACCATTCCCTATTTCTTTATACATGGGGATACATTCTGTCATATCCCTGGCTTAGTTGCATAGGTTTGATTATGATCCTGGATTACCCAAATTCCCAAGCAATGATTGCAAAAAGACAGCAAAACATAAATTCAGAAATAGGAATAAAGTATAAAGTGAGCTGTGTTTTCATCATTCCTTTTACCCTGCTTTCTTCAAAGCAGTGATTTTTACTTGCATTAAAATGCATTTTAAATAGGGATAAAGATGCTAATTGTAAAATGTGATACAGTTCAGTTTTAGCTGTAGCCCCTGAAGACTTGAATATGCTTTTTAGAAAAATACAAAATGCTGTTCCTATGAAACTTTGTTTTCACACTTTGGTATCTATGATGACATCTTTTCAGGGAATCCATAAGAGTTTTGAGGACTGGTAAGTTTCATGTTTTAATTTTCAAAATGACTTTAAAAATTAATACTAACTTAACCTGGCCTGCTTGGATGGCCAGTTTTTTAACTTTCCACTTGATGTGTGACCAAATTTGCAATTGTCTTTGCAATTGCATTGTTGTGAGTGATGGCCAGAAGAGGCAGCATTTTATTTTTGGTACTGCATTTTTGTAACTTAAGTGCTCAGGTGACCACTGAGCACTTGTGCTTTAGTTAATCCATGTTATTTCCCACCACCCCTCTTTTAAATGGTGGCTGTTTATTTCACTGCAAAACATTTTGGAGTTGGTATACTGAAATTTGTTTGAGATCTATCTATTGAAGGGAGTGCTATGAGGATTGACCAAGAGGGCACATTTAAAGTCATAAGGTAACAAGATATGCATATTTTCTATTTTCTTAAAATGAAGGTGGAAGAAAGATACTTACTGGGCACTGAGAGTACATGCCAGGCTATATGGCAGGAACTTTGCATACCTTACCTTGTTTAATCCACAAACCTTATGAAAAGTTATTAACCCTATTTTGATGAGGAGGAGTGAAGGTTCAGAGAGTTTAAGTGCCTTGCACAGTATCACACTTTTAGGACTAAAATCCAGCATCTTGGACCTGAAGGGCAAGGGCTATTTGTCATATGGGTGTGATATACAGAAGACAGCTAGGGAAGGGAAGGAAAATGTCTCTTAAACAAGCAAATGTTAAATTAGCTTTGCCATATTGTCTAATTCTTTGTAACTTAAATAATACCTGTTTTTCAAAGAACTATATTTGCTCATTGCTGTAATCAGCAATGAAACCCTATACTGTCCCATATCAGCAGGGTCTGCATATTTCCCTACAGCTGATTTCTGAGATGCTTTACTTGGAATGTTGTTACTTGTTTATTTTACATTGTTAATTTTTAGAGATATAAAAAGGTTACCAAAACCTCAGTTTTTTGATGGTTAATTTTTTAATGGAAGTATAGTCGATTTATAATGTTTCAGATGTACAGCATAGTGATCCAGTATTTTTATACATTACACTCCATTAAAATTATTACAAAATAATGGCTATAATTCCCTGTGCTGTACAGTATATCCTTGTTGCTTATCTATTTTATACATGGTAGTTTATATCACTTAATTGCATATTTCTATCTTGCCCCTCCTCCCCTCCCTCTCCCCACTGGTAACCACTAGTTTGTTTTCTATATCTGTAAGTCTGTTTCTCTTTTGCATATACATTCGTTTTATTTTTTAGATTACACATACAAGTGATATCACACAGTATTTGGTTTTTTTCTGTCTGACTTATTTCATGAAGCATAATATTCTCTAGATCTAGACACATTGCTGCAAATGGCAGAATTTCATTTTTTTTTTATGGCTGAGTGATAATCCATTGTGTGTGTATACCATATCTTCTTTATCCATTCATCTGTTAATGGACACTTGGGTTGCTTCTATACCTTGGCCATTATAAATAGTGCTGCTATGAACACTGAGGTGCGTGCATCTTTTTGAATTAGTGTTTTTATTTTTTTTCCGGTTATATACCCAGGAGTGGAAATGCTGGGTCATATGGTAGTTCTTTTTTAAATTTTTTGAGGAACCTCCATACTGTTTTCCATAGTAGCCGTACCAATTTACATTGCCACCAACAGTATACACAGGTTTCCTTTTCTCCACATCCTTGCCAATATTTGTTATTAATAGACTTTTTTGGTGATATCCACTCTGGCAGGTGTGATGTGATAATCTCATTGTTTTGATTTCCATTTCTCTAACAGTTAGCAATGTTGGGCATCTTTTCATGTGCTTGTTAACCACCTGTATGTCCTCTTTGGAAAAATGTCTATGCAAGTATTCTGTCCGTTTTTTGATTGAGTTGTTTGGTTTTTTGATACTGAGTTTTATGAGCTGTTTATATATTTTGGATATTAACCCCTTGTTGGTCATATCACTTGCAAATATTTTCTGCCATTCTGTCAGTTTTCTTTTCATTTTGTTAATGGTTTTCTTTGCTGTGCAAAAGGTTTTAAGTTTCAATAAGTCCCATTTGTTTATTTTTGCTTTTATTTCTTTTGCCTTAACAGACAGAACAAAAAACAATTGCTATGATTTTTATAAAAGAGTGTTCTGCCTATATTCTCTTCTAGGAGTTTTATTGTTTCAGGTCTACATTTAGGTTTTTAAGCCATTTTGAGTTTATTTTTGTATACGATGTGAGTAAATGGTTCTAATCTCATTGTTTTACATGTAGCTGCCCAGTTTTCCCAGTAAGTTTTCTTATTGAAGAGACTGTCTTCTCTCCATTGTATATTCTTGCCAACTTTGTTATAGATTAATTCAACATAAGCGTGTGGGTTTAGTTCTGGGCTCTCTATTCTGTTTCATTGATCTATGTGTCAGTTTTTGTGCCAGCACCATGCTGTTTTTCGTACTGTAACTCTGTAGTATAGTTTGAAGTCTGGGAGGGTGATACTTCCAGCTTTGTTCTTTTTTCTCAAGATTGCTTTGGCTATTCGAGGTGTTCCATGGTTCCATGAGAATTTCAGAATTATTTGTTCTAGTTCTGTGACAAATGTCATTGGTATTTTGATAGGGATTGATTGTATTAAATCTATAGATTACTTTGAGTAGTATGGGCATTTTAACAAATATTAATTCTTTCAATCAAAGAGCACAAGATATCTTTCCATTTCTTTGTATCATCTTCAATTTGCTTCATCAGTGTTTTATACTTATCAGAGTATAGGTCTTTCACCTCTTAGGTCAAGTTTATACCAAGGTATTTTCTTCTTTTTGATGGGATTTTAAACAGGGTTGGCTTTTTACTTTCTCTTTCTGATAGTTCATTACTAGTGTATAGAAAAGCAACAGGTTTCTGTATATTAATCTTGAATCCTGCAAATTAGTTGAGTTCATCTATTCTAATAGTTTTTTGGTGGAGACTTAAGGGTTTTCTATATAAAATATCATGTCATCTGCAAATAGTGACAGTTTTACTTCTTCCCTTCTGGTTCTTTTTTTTTTTTTTTAATTTTACTGAGATATAATTCATATACCATACAATTAACCCATTTAAAGTATACAATTCAATAGTTTATAGAATATTCACAGATATATGCAACATCCTACAGTCAATTTTAGAACATTTTCATCACCTCATAAAGAAATCCTACATCCTTTAGAATCACCCCACATACGACCCTTTTCTTTGCTTTTTTTTAAAAACATCTTTATTGGAGTATAATTGCTTTACAATGATGTGTTAGTCTCTGCTTTATAACAAAGTAAATCAGCTATACATATACATATATCCCCATATCTCCTCCCTCTTGCATCTCCCTCCCACCCTCCCTATCCCACCCCTCTAGGTGGTCACAAAGCACCGAGCTGATCTCCCTGTGCTATGTGGCTGCTTCCCACTAACTATCTATTTTACATTTTGTAGTGTATATATGTCCATGTCACCACTCTCTCACTTCGTCCCAGCTTACCCTTCCCCCTCCTCATATCCTCAAGTCCATTCTCTACGTCTGTGTCTTTATTCCTGTCCTGCCACTAGGTTCTTCAGAACCTTTTTTTTTAATTTTAGATTCCATATATATGTGTTAGCATACAGTATTTGTTGTTCTCTTTCTGACTTACTTCACTCTGTATGACAGACTCTAGGTCCATCCACCTCACTACAAATAACTCAATTTCGTTTCTTTATATAGCTGAGTAATATTCCATTGTATATATGTGCCACATCTTCTTTATCCATTCATCTGTCAATGGACACGTAGGTTGCTTCCATGTCTGGGCTATTGTAAATAGAGCTGCAATGAACATTGTGGTACATGCCTCTTTTTTTTTTTTTTTTTTTTTATTTATTTATTTTTGGCTGTGTTGGGTCCTCGTTTCTGTGCGAGGTCTCTCTCCAGCTGCGGCAAGCAGGGGCCACTCTCCATCGCGGTGCATGGGCCTCTCACTGTCGCGGCCCCTCCTGCCGCGGAGCACAGGCTCCAGACGCTCAGGCTCAGCAGCCGTGGCTCACGGGCTTAGCTGCTCTGCGGCACGTGGGATCCTCCCAGACCAGGGCTCGAACCCGTGTCCCCTGCACTGGCAGGCAGACTCCCACCCACTGCGCCACCAGGGAAGCCCAGACATGCCTCTTTTTGAATGATGGTTTTCTCAGGGTATATGCCCAGTAGTGGGATTGCTGGGTCATGTGGTAGTTCCATTTTTAGTTTTTTAAGGAACCTCCATACTGTTCTCCATAGTGGTTGTATCAGTTTACATTCCCACCAGCAGTGCAACAGGGTTCCATTTTTTCCACAGCCTCTCCAGCATTTATTGCTTATAGATTTTTTGATGATGGCCATTCTGACCAGTGTGAGTTGATACCACATTGTTGGTTTGATTTGCATTTCTCTAGCGATTAGTGATGTTGAGCATCCTTTCATGTGTTTGTTGGCAATCTGTATATCTTCTTTGGAGAAATGTCTGTTTAGGTCTTCTGCCCATTTTTGGATTGGGTTGTTTGTTTTTTTGATATTGAGCTGCATGAGCTGCCTGTGTATTTTGGAGATTAATCCTTTGTCAGTTGCTTCGTTTGCAAATATTTTCTCCCATTCTGAGGGTTGTCTTTTTGTCTAGTTTATGGTTTCCTTTGCTGTGCAAAAGCTTTTAAGTTTCATTAGGTCCCATTTGTTTATTTGTGTTTTTATTTCCATTTCTCTAGGAGGTGGGTCAAAAAGGATCTTGCTGTGATTTACCTTATACAGTGTTCTGCCTATGTTTTTCTCTAAGAGTTTTATAGTGTCTGGCCTTACATTTAGGACTTTAATCCATCTGGAGTTTATTTTTGTGTATGGTGTGAGGGAGTGTTCTAATTTCATTCTTTTACATGTAGCTGTCCAGTTTTCCCAGCACCACTTATTGAAGACGCTGTCTTTTCTCCATTGTATATTCTTGCTTCCTTTATCAAAAATAAGGTGACCATATGTGCATGGGTTTATCTCTGGTCTTTCCTGTTCCATTGATCTATATTTCTGTTTTTGTGCCAGTACCATACTGTCTTGATTACTGTAGCTTTGTAGTATACTCTGAAGTCAGGGAGCCTGATTCCTCCAGCTCCGTTTTTCTTTCTCAAGATTGCTTTGGCTCTTCGGTTTTCTGTACAAATTGTGAAATTTTTTGTTCTAGTTGTGTGAAAAATGCCATTGGTAGTTTGATAGGGATTGCATTGAATCTGTAGATTGCTTTGGGTAGTATAGTCATTTTCACGATGTTGATTCTTCCAGTCCAAGAACATGGTATATTTCTCCAACCGTTTGTGTCATCTTTAATTTCTTTAATCAGTGTCATATAGTCTTCTGCATACAGGTCTTTTGTTTCCTTAGGCAGGTTTATTCCTAGGTATTTTATTCTTTTTGTTGCAGTGGGAAATGGGAGTGTTTCCTTAATTTCTCTTTCAGATTTTTCATCTTTAGTGTATAGAAATGCAAGAGATTTCTGTGCATTAATTTTGTATCCTGCTGCTTTACCAAATTCATTGATTAGCTCTAGGAGTTTTCTGGTAGTGTCTTTAGGATTCTCTATGTATAGTATCATGTCATCTGCAAATAGTGACAGTTTTACTTGTTTTCCAATTTGGATTCCTTTTATTTGTTTTTCTTCTCTGATTGCTGTAGCAAAAACTTCCAAAACTATGTTGAATAATAGTGGTGAGATTGGGCAACCTTGTCTTCTTCCTGATCTTGGTGGAAATGGTTACATTTTTTCACCATTGAGAACAATGTTGGCTGTGGGTTTGTCATATATGGCCTTTATTATGTTGAGGAAAGTTCCCTCTATGCCTACTTTCTGGAGAGTTTTTATCATAAATGGGTGTTGAATTTTGTCGAAAGCTTTGTCTGCATCTATTGAGATGATCATATGGTTTTTCTTCTTCACTTTGTTAATATGGTGTATCACTTTGATTGATTTGTGTATATTGAAGAATCCTTGCATTCCTGAGATAAACTCCACTTGATCATGGTGTATGACTCTTTTAATGGGATGTTGGATTCTGATTGCTAGTATTTTGTTGACGATTTTTGCATCCATTTTCATCAGTGATATTGCCCTGTACTTTTCCTTCTGTGTGACATTTTTGTCTGGTTTTGGTATCAGGGTGATGGTGGCCTCATAGAAAGAGTTTGGGAGTGTTCTTCCCTCTGCTATATTTTGGAAGAGTTTGAGAAGGATAGGTGTTAACTCTTCTGTAAATGTTTGATAGAAATCTCCTGTGAACCCATCTGGTCCTGGGCTTTTTTGTTGGAAGATTTTTAATCCCAGTCTCAATTTCAGTGCTTGTGATTGGTCTGTTTATATTTTCGATTTCATCCTGGTTCAGTCTTGGAAGGTTGTGCATTTCTAAGAGTTTGGCCATTTCTTCCAGGTTGTCCATTTTATTGGCATATAGTTGCTTGTAGTAATCTCTCATGATCTTTTGTATTTCTGCAGTGTCAGTTGTTACTTCTCCTTTTTCATTTCTAATTCTATTGATTTGAGTCTTCTCCCTTTTTTTCTTGATGAGTCTGGCTAATGGTTTATCAATTTTGTTTATCTTCTCAAAGAACCAGCTTTTAGTTTTATTGATCTTTGCTATCATTTCCTTCATTTCTTTTTCATTTATTTCTGATCTGATCTTTATGATTTCTTTCCTTCTGCTAACTTTGGGGGTTTTTTGTTCTTCTTTCTCTAATTGCTTTAGGTGTAAGGTTAGGTTGTTTATTTGAGATGTTTCTTGTTTCTTAAGGTAAGATTGTATTGCTATAAACTTCCCTCTTTGAACTGCTTTTGCTGCATCCCATAGGTTTTGGGTCGTCGTGTTTTCATTGTCATTTGTTTCTAGGTATTTTTTGATTTCCTCTTTGATTTCTTCAGTGATCGCTTAGTAATTAAGTAGTGTATTGTTTAACCTCCATGTGCTTGTGTTTTTTACAGATTTTTTCCTGTAATTGATATCTAGTCTCATAGCATTGTGGTCGAAAAGATACTTGATATGATTTCAATTTTCTTAAATTTACCAAGGCTTGATTTATGACCCAAGATATGATCTATCCTGGAGAATGTTCCATGAGCACTTGAGAAAAATGTGTATTCTGTTGTTTTTGCATGGAATGTCCTATAAATATCAATGAAGTCCATCTTGTTTAATGTATCATTTAAAGCTTGTGTTTCCTTATTTATTTTCATTTTGGATGATCTGTCCATTGGTGAAACTGGGGTGTTAAAGTTCCCTACTATGATTGTGTTACTGTCAGTTTCCCCTTTTATGGCTGTTAGTATTTGCCTTATGCATTGAGGTGCTCCTATGTTGGGTGAAAAAATATTTACAATTGTTTTATCTTCTTCTTGGATTGATCCCTTGATCATTATGTAGTGTCCTTCTTTGTCTCTTGTAGTAGTCTTTGTTTTAAAGTCTATTTTGTCTGATATGATAATTGCTACTCCAGCTTTCTTTTGATTTCCATTTGCATGGAATATCTTTTTCCATCCCCTCACTTTCAGTCCGTATGTGTCCCTACGTCTGAAGTGGGTCTCTTGTAGACAGCATATATACGGCTCTTGTTTTTGTATCCATTCAGCCAATCTATGTCTTTTGGTTGGAGCATTTAATCCATTTACATTTAAGGTAATTATCGATATGTATGTTCCTATTACCATTTTCTTAATTGTTTTGGGTTTGTTATTGTAGGTCTTTTCCTTGTCTTGTGTTTCCTGCCAAGAGAAGTTCCTTTAGCATTTGTTGTAAAGCTGGTTTGATGGTGCTGAATTCTCTTAGCTTTTGCTTGTCTGTAAAGGTTTTAATTTCTCCATCAAATCTGAATGAGATCCTTTCTGGATAGAGTAATCTTGGCTGTAGGTTTTTCTCCTTCATTACTTTAAATATGTCCTGCCACTCCCTTCTGGCTTGCAGAGTTTCTGCTGAAAGATCAGCTGTTAACCTTATGGGGATTCCTTGTGTGTTATTTGTTGTTTTTCCCTTGCTGCTTTTAATATTTTTTCTTTGTATTTAATTTTTGATAGTTTGATTAATATGTGTCTTGGCATGTTTCTCCTTGGATTTATCCTGTATGGGACTCTCTGTGCTTCCTGGACTTGACTAACTATTTCCTTTCCCATATTAGGGAAGTTTTCAACTGTAATCTCTTCAAATATTTTCTCAGTCCCTTTCTTTTTTTCTTCTTCTTCTGGGACCACTATAATTCGAATGTTGGTGCATTTAATGTTGTCCCAGAAGTCTCTGAGACTGTCCTCAATTCTTTTCATTCTTTTTTCTTTATTCTGCTCTGAAGTTGTTATTTCCACCATTTTATCTTCCAGGTCACTTATCCGTTCTTCTGCCTCAGTTATTCTGCTATTGATTCCTTCTAGAGAATTTTTAATTTCTTTTATTGTGTTGTTCATCATTGTTTGCTCTTTATTTCTTCTAGGTCCTTGTTAAATGTTTCTTGTATTTTCTCCATTCTATTTCCAAGATTTTGGATCATCTTTACCATCATTATTCTGAAATCTTTTTCAGATTGACTGCCTATTTCCTCTTCATTTGTTAGGTCTGGTGGGTTTTTACCTTGCTCCTTCATCTGCTGTGTGTTTCTCTGTCTTCTCATTTTGCTTAACTTACTGTGTTTGGGGTCTCCTTTTCACAGGCTGCAGGTTCGTAGTTCCTGTTGTTTTTGGTGTCTGTTCCCAGTGGCTAAGGTTGGTTCAGTGGGTTGTGTAGGCTTCCTGGTGGAGAGGACTACTGCCTGTGTTCTGGTGGATGAGGCTGGAGCTTGTCTTTCTGGTGGGCAGGTCCACGTCTGGTGGTGTGTTTTGGGGTGTCTGTGGCCTTATTATGATTTTAGGCAGCCTCTCTGCTAATGGATGGGGTTGTGTTCCTGTCTTGCTAGTTGTTTGGCATAGGGTGTCCAGCACTTTAGTTTGCTGGTCGTTGAGTGGAGCTGGGTCTTAGCGTTGAGAAGGAGATCTCTGGGAGATTTTCGCCATTTGCTATTATGTGGAGCTGGGAGGTCCCTTGTGGACCAGTGTCCTGAACTTGGCTCTCCCACCTCAGAAGCACAGGCCTGATGCCTGGCTTGAGCACCAAGAGCCTGTCATCCACATGGCTCAGAATAAAAGGGAGAAAAGAAAGAAAGAAAGAAAGGAGGGAAGGAGGGAAGGAGGAAAGGAGGAAAGAAAGAAGAAGATAAAATAAAATAAAGTAAAATGAAATAAAGTTATTAAAATAAAAAACAATTATTAAGAAAAAAAATTTTTAAGTAATTTAAAAAAACAAACGGGCAGACAGAACCCTAGGACAAATGGTAAAAGCAAAGCTATACAGACAAAATTGCACATGGAAGCATACACATGCATACTCACAAAAAGAGAAAAAGGGAAAAATATATATATATCGTTGCTCCCAAAGTCCACCTCCTCAATTTGGGATGATTCGTAGTCTATTCAGGTATTCCACAGATGCAGAGTACATCAAGTTGATTGTGGAGATTTAATCCGCTGCTTCTGAGGCTGCTGGGAGAAATTTACCTTTCTCTTCTTTGTTCGTACAGCTCCCGGGGTTCAGCTTTGGATCTGGACCCGCCTCTGCGTGTAGGTCGCCTAAGGGCATCTGTTCTTGGCTTAGACAGGATGGAGTTAAAGGAGCAGCTGATTTGGGGGCTCTGGCTCACTCAGGCCTGGGGGAGGGAGGGGTACGGATGCGGGGCGAGCCTGTGGCGGCAGAGGCCATCGTGACTTTGCACCAGCCTGAGGCATGCTGTGTGTTCTCCCGGGGAAGTTGTCCCTGGATCACAGGACCCTGGCAGTGGCGGGCTGCACAGGCTCCCGGGAGGGGCGGTGTGGATAGTGACCTGTCCTTGCACACAGGCTTCTTGGTGGCTGCAGCAGCAGCCTTAGCATCTCATGCCCGTTTCTGGGGTCCATGCTCATAGCTGCGGCTCACGCCCGTCTCTGGAGCTCCTTTAAGCGGCACTCTTAATCCCCTCTCCTCACGCACCAGGAAACAAAGAGGCCAGAAAAAGTCTCTTGCCTCTTCGGCAGGTCCATACTTTTTCCCAGACTCCCTCCTGGCTAGCCGTGGCGCACTAGCCCCCCTTCAGGCTGTGTTCACGCTGCCAACCCCAGTCCTCTCCCTGGGATCCGACCTCCAAAGCCCGAGCCTCAGCTCCCAGCCCCCACCCATCCTGGCAGGTGAGCAGACAAGCCTCTCAGGCTGGTGAGTGCTGGTTGGCACCGATCCTCTGTTCGGGAATCTCTCCACTTTGCCCTCCACACCCCTGTTGCTGAGCTCTCCTCCGTGGCTCTGAAGCTTCCCCCCCTCCGCCACCCGCAGTCTCCGCCCACGAAGGGGCTTCCTAGTGTGTGGAAACCTTTCCTCCTTCACAGCTCCCTCCCACTGGTGCAGGTCCCATCCCTATTGTTTTGTCTCTGTTTTTTCTGTTTTCTTTTGCCCTACCCATGTACGTAGGGAGTTTCTTGCCTTTTGGGAGGTCTGAGGTCTTCTGCCAGCGTTCAGTAGGTGTTCTGTAGGAGTTGTTCCACATGTAGATGTATTTCTGATGTATTTGTAGGGAGGAAGGTGATCTCCATGTCTTACTCTTCCACCATCTTGAAGCTCCTCTGAGAGTTTTCTTTTTATTACCAATTCAGTTTCACTTCTAGTGATGGATCTATTCAAATTGTCTCTTTCTTCTTGATTCAGTCTTGGCAGGATGTATGTTTCTAGAAATTTGTCCATTTCTTCTAGGTTGTCCAATTTGTTGGCATAGTTGTTAATATCATTCTCTTATGATTTTTTGTATCTCTGTGGTGTCAATTGTTTTCCATTCTATATATAATGGTTTGCATCTGCTAATCCAAAACTCTCAATCTATCCCTCTCCCACCCCCCTTCCCCTTGGCAACCACAAGTCTGTTCTCCATGTCTCTGAGTCTTTTTCATAGATAAGTTTGTTTGTGTCATATTTTAGATTCCACACATAAGTGATATCATATGGTATTTATCTTCCTCTTTCTGAATTAGTTCACTTAGTGTGATAATCTCGAGGTTCAGATTTTTCTTGTTTCTTGAGGAAGCCCTGTTTTACTCTAAACTTCCCTCTCAGAAATGCTTTTGCTGTACTCCATAGATTTTGGAGTGTTGTGTTTTCATTTTCATTTGTCTCAAGGTATTTTCTGATTTCCTTTTTGATTTTTTCATTGACCCATTGGTTTTTTAGTAGCATATTATTTAGTCTCCACATGTTCATTCTTTTCCCATTTTTCTTTCTGCAATTGATTTCTTGTTTCATTCTGGTGTAAATTTGTTGAGACTTGTTTTGTGGCCTATCAAGTGATCTATCCTGGAGAATGTTCCATGTGCGCTTAAAAAGAATGTATATTCTGCTGGTTTTAGATGGAATGTCCTGTAGATATCTATTAAGTCCAACTGGTTTATTGCATCATTTAAGACCACTGTTGCCTTATTGATTTTCTGATTTGTCTGTTGATGTTTAGGGGTGTTAAAGGTCCTTACACTTATTGTATTATTGTCAGTTTCTCCCTTTATGACTGTTAGCATTTGCTTTATATATTTAGGTGCTCCTGTATTGGGTGCATATATGTTAACGAGTATAATATCATCTTCTTTTATTGATCCCTTTATCATTTATAATACCCTTCTTTGATTTTCATTATAGCCTTTGTTTTCAAGTGTATATTGTCTGATGGGATATTACTGCTAGAGCAGACCCTCTCTCTTCCCTGCCTTGGGGGCAAGCTAACATGCACATGCTTCTCACAGGTGGAGTCCAGGCTTTGCCCAGCCCTCCTGTTAATCCCAGTGGTCCAGCCAGCCAAGTGGGCTCATCTTAGGACACCAGGACTGGGGTGCCCAATCTGTGCTTCTTACCACTCACTTCCCAGGGTGGGAGTCCACCTCTGTATTCTCCCTCTTCCTGAGTCCCCTCCCAGGGACACAGACCCTGACTCCAACTGCTTTTCTTCCCTTCCTCCCTGATTACATGTATGTCTTTCTTACAGCCTTGGTTGTATAGGAGTCCTTCTGCCAATTTCCAGTTCGTTTTCAGTGATAATTGTTCCACATAGAGATGTATTTTTGATGTATTTGTCATGGGAGGTGAGCTCCATGTCCTCTTGCTCCACAATCTTGATTAAGCTCCAAAATCTAAATATGTTTTATGCTTCTGAGAGAGCTTAAACTTTTCAAGGCTCAGCTGCATTTCAGTAAATTTGGTCTATTATCCTCACATCTTAAAATTCTGCAAATGTTTAGATAATTAACTTTTTTCCATTATAAGATTGCTGTTGTTCCCTAGATAGTATTTGTGATTGATTGTCATACAGTTTCCCAAACTTTAGGTTAATTTAATTTTGCTTGGAACTAAATAGGGGAATTATTTCTTTGAGAAAACTCTAGATGTAGATGTGAAAGGCAATACTTACTGCTATTAATTATTATAATAAATTGATCAAAAAGAATATAACTTTATTAATTGCAAAGCTCAGAGTTTTAGGATGAGGGTGACTGTGAACATGAGAAGCCCTCCAGAAGAATAATTGAAAATTTTATCAGTAGTCTGTGAATGTCCATACCCCTTCATCTATTTTTGACACATCTAGAACACTTAGTGGTCTTATGTATGTGATAGCTGGTTTTGGATCAATTGCAACAATGCAAGCGGAAGGTTTAAAAACTGGCCTTCCAAATAGGCCAGGTTATGTTTGTACTAATTTTTTAAAACATTTTGAAAAATAAACATGAAACTTTCCAAAGTCTTTGGGGATTCCCTGAAAAGATGTCATTATAGATGCCAGCTTCAAAAACAAAGTTTTGGAAGCAATTTTTGGAATTGATCATGTGACAACTATCCCCTTAGCTATGAGTTTTACCAGTGAGGATTTTTCTGAGCAAAGCACTTCAAGTAGAGAAGTGTAAACCAGTGTATCCTTCTTGGATCTGGGGTTTGGGAAATGTACCCACTGCTAGAAGATACAGAAAGTGAAAACTAGGCTAGTGTGAAGAGTTTGGGGGGTAGAAAGGAGGAAAATCTAAATGCTAAAGAAGACAAGATGGAACTGTAAAATTAGGAAAGACATCATCAGAAGCTACCCACAAACTCTTTGGGTCTCATTTACCCCATAATTGCTTATGTGTATAATTGCATATGTGTATAATTTGCTCCCTAGACCAAACAAAGCAAAATCAGGTGGGCATTTTCACCTCACATTCTACACGTTATGCTTTGTTCTGTTTTTATACATTCTTTGGATCAAATACCCTGGGAAAATGTCTGAATAAGTAATTCTAGGTTTTCCCACAAGAGTTCTGAAGTGGAAGAGTGTAATGGAGAAAAGAAAGAGAAAATGCAGAGACTGTGCATCCCCATGTAAAGGGGGCATCAACATGAAGATTTCCCCAATTTTTGTAGGGGAAAATTAAGATGGTCCTGGGATTTATTACTAATAGTTACATGGGGACAGGTAAGAGTTAACATTTATTGAGCATCTTCTAGGTACCAGGCACTATTTTGAGCAATATGGACATAGAACAAAACAACTTGGGCCCTGTCCTCATTGAGGTATATTAGGAAAGAGAGGCAATGGCCAAGTAATTAGAAGTGTTTTGAGAGTTCCAGAAGCAAAGTACAGGGTACTAAGGAAATATATACAGAGTGAATTTAACCTAGTCTAGGAAGTCTGGGTAGTGTCACTAAGGAAGGATGGATGCTAATTCATCAAAGAAATGGAGTTGTGAGGAAGGGAACCTTCCAGGCAGTCATACCCACCACCTCCATGAAGGAGAAAGGTAATAAGAAACACAAATATTGGGTGGGCCAAGATGTTCGTTTGTTTTTTTTCCATAAGATGGATCTAGTAGCACTTAGTTGTCTTTAACTTCATTTGAAACAGTTTTGTTAGATTGTGTGTGACAGCTGTCATATCAGTGTGCATTTAAAAAAAGACTTATCCAAATTGGTGAATTTTTGTGTAGCCATTTTAATATTGAAGATGGAAAAAAAAAGCAACATTTTCAGCATATTATGGTTTATTATTTCTAAAAAGGTAAAAACACAACTGAAATGCACAAAAAGATTTGTGCAGTGTATGGGGAAGGTGCTGTGACTGACTGGACATGTCAAAAGTGGTTTATGAAGTTTCGTGCTGGAGATTTCTCACTGGATGATGCTTCACGGTCGGGTAGACCAGTTGAAGTTGATAGCAATCAAATCAAAACAATAATTGAGAACAGTCAACGTTATACCATGCAGGAGAGAACCAACATACTCAAAATATCCAAATCAAGCATTGAAAATGATTTGCACCAGCTTGGTTATGTTAATCACTTTGATGTTTGGGTTCAACGTAAGTTAAGGAAAAAAAACCTCTTGACCATATTTCCGCATGTGATTCTCTACTGAAACGTAATGAAAACATTCCGTCTTTGAAACAAATTGTGATGGGCGATGAAAGGTGGATACTGTACAACAATGTGGAATGGAAGAGATCGTGGGGCAAGCAAAATGAACCACCACCAACCAAACCAAAGGCCGGTCTTCATCCGAAGACGGTGATGTTGTGTATATGGTGGGATTGGAAGGGAGTACTCTATTATGAGCTCCTTCTGGAAAACCAAATGATTAATTCCAATAAGGACTGCTCTCACTTAGACCAACTGAAAGTGACACTCGATGAAAAGCATCTGGAATTAGTCAACAGAAAATGCATAATCTTCCATCAGGATAATGCAAGACCACATGTTTCTTTGATGACCAGGCAAAAACTGTTACAGCTTGGATGAGAAGTTCTGATTCATCTGCCATATTCATCAGACATTGCACCTTCAGATTTCCATTTATTTCGGTCTTTACAAAATTCTCTTAATGGAAAAATTGTCAGTTCCCTGGAAGACTGTAAAAGGCACTTGGAAGAGTTCTTTGCTCAAAAAGATAAAAAGTTTTGGGAAGATAGAATTATGAAGTTGCCTGAAAAATGGTAGAAGGTAGTGGAACAAAAGGGTGAATATGTTGTTCAATAAAATTCTTGGTGAAAATGAAAAATGTGTCTTTTACTTAAAAAACCGAAGGCACTTTTTGGCCCACTCAACATACGAATGTAAACTGTAAAAAGCTATAAAGAAAACCAATGAACACCATGATAGGAGGACCTATTTGATAAAGTGGTCTGAGAAGACCTCTTTGAGAAAGTGAAACTTGCGATGAAATCTGAAGAATGAGAAGGAACCAGCTATAAGAGCAGGGAGTAAGGTGATTCAGGTGGAGAAAACAGGACATGAGAAGGCCTTGATAGGGGACACTCCTTGGTAGATGTAAGGAACTGAAAGTAGGTCAGAGTCCCTGAGCATGCAGTGTTAGGAGAGTAACATGAGATGGAAATGAAAGGAAAGCAGGACCAGGTTTAGCAGGCATGATAAACTCTAAATAGCCAGAGTCATTGGGGAGTTTTTGACAGGTGGCTTGACAGCATGCATAGAGAATTCACAATAACTCTGGAAGATGAGGAAATTGAGGCTATGAAAAATTAAATAGATTTCTAAATGTTTTGTGCACTGTAAATGACAGAGTCAGCTTTTGAACCTACACCTATTTAACCCCAAAGCTCATGCTCATTGGGAAGGTTATCTGTAAGTGAATCACTTAGACTAATGATTGACAAGGAAGACCCCTGAGAGAAACATATTCAGAAAGAACTTCTGTATTTTTCAGAATCCCCACTCTATAGAGAAAGACACTGTGAATAGGCAGTCTTAGATGTTTGTGAACTGATTGTACCCAGATCGAATGCTAAAGGAAGAATAAACTCTACAACAAAACAAAACTGACAAAAACCACCCCAAAAGCCCACACACAGATGATCTCTAAGTTCTCTTTATTAATTCAAATATATGAAGGCAAAAAAAGACATTTTTTAGACTGAGCAGTGTTCTCAAATTTTTTAAATGCGAAATGAAATAGATTCTTCCCTCCTTTCTCTTTTGTAGTCCATTTGTCACTTATTTCCTGTTCTATTTAAATGTCGTCTTGGCTTTTGGAGTCCCCTGAAATTATGTTGTGTTCTTTATTGATGGTGACAGTCAAGTAGCTAGTGAGCTGGCATCTGCTTCCCAATTCCCCGTCTCTATTGGCACAGAAGGGAGTCCTTCACTGGACACCTTGGAAGAATGATTGGACATGGAGTGAGGTCATGGCCAGTGAATAGCCCGTAGAGATACACTTTTTAATCCCTTACTCCAAGGTAGTTTTGTTACTTTTCTCAGTTGCCTTCTTGAAGAATCCATCTGGTTAGGAAATTTCCAATGATCATTTTCCAGAGTCTTTGAAGAAAGAAGAATAGATTAAATCATTAGATAGGAGAAAAGGGTTTAAACTGAAAACACAGTCTAATCATTGTGGTGAACACCGTCTGTTCGCTGGTGATCTGGGCAAGTAAGGGAGTCCTGGAGACCTGACAGCTGGCTGGCAGACTTCTGAATGAGTAAGGAAATTTTCCAGTTCATCTGTGGAGAATTTAGTCCGACATTACAGCATTAGGCTACCCATCTGCAGCCTGCAATTGGTACAGACAAGAAAATCACTATTACTTTGTGGAGACAAGCCACAAATCTGGAATGAGGAAGACTGGCTTGCCTGTTTGGGGTTGGCAGGGCTGAGGTTTAGTCTATTGTTGCAGGCCTTCCTTGCCAAAGGGGAGTAAGAGTCCGATTGCATTAGGCACTCATCACACACAATGTCTTAGAATGGACAGGATGTGTGGAATGAACTGAGAAACCTTGACTTTATGAAGGCTATTGTTCACACTCCCTTGCTTGTTGTTTGTGCCCTTCCTAATGGGCTTTATCTTTTCCCTCGAAAGGCCATTTATTACTCGAGTTGGATGGCTGTTTTGATGCTGATATCAGTTTATGGGTTATTATATCCATTTGCAAATCATGACTAAAAAGAGGAAACTCTGGAATGCAAAACACTCCATATGCCCATAAATCACAAACTGAATCAAAATTGGCAACACGAAAGTGATTGTGTTGGGAGTTTGAAAGCCTCAGTCAGCCATCCTTTATTGAACCTCTGATATTGTATGCTGCATTATTTGGGGGATTGCAAAGGAAATAAAGATTATGGAAGAATATATGTACAGAAAAGAATTTAGAGGTCATGCAGTCCAAATTGCCATCTCAAATAGAACTCTGGTTCCTTGCCATTGAACCTGTGTTTTAAAGGAGGATAGCTAAAACAATAAGAGCCTATGTGTTGGCCCAAAGAGAGAAAATAAAATGTGGCCTTAATTTTTTTTATATATATTTTGGCAAGGTTGATTCGTTGATTCTAAAATAGTTTTATTATTTTTTCACTTATATTAGTAATAGTATAAGTGGTTGCAATTTATTGAGCTCTTACCAAGTAAGTTTCTTTACAAGCAATGTATCATTAATGCTCACAGAACTCTATAAGGTAAATACTATCATTTGTTCCACTAAAAATATATAAAGGTTTTTAATTTCACCTAGATTTCATGACTTGCCGAAGATCAAAGAGATAGAAGTGGACAGAACCAGGATTTAAAGCCAGGTGAAGAGCCTCGGCTTATCTCTACATAGGAGGAGAAAGTAGATGTAGAGCCATAAGAACTGAGATAAATGCCTTTTCCAGCACTTAAATGTTGAATAAACTACGATAAGACTTTTCCACTCTCTGAGTCTCAATTTACTCACTTGAAATGGCAAAAATCGTGGCCTGTCAACACACAAGGTGGTTGGGATGAACATACAACATAATGTATGTGAACTTGCTTTAAAAATTCAAAAGTGTTACTAACACAGTCTTTCATTTAGGCAACAGACATTAACCTCCATTGTGTTCAGCACTTTGTTAGCACAATGTTAGAATAATAAGACATGGTGGAGACCACAGACAACCCAGCCTAGTGTGGGAAGGAATAAGCACGATTACATTGTAATGATATAATTGCCATGGTATCAAGAGAAGGAGAAACAACAAATACTGTCCGGAGAGGTTGAAGATTACTTTATAGAATAAGCAGTGTCTTAGATTTTTGTCAAATGGAGAAGCAGGCTCATGTCTGACCAAGGAAACATCATGAGAAGGAGAGATGAGAAGGACATGTTATGTTAGGATAAAGATAATTTTTAAAGTATTTTAAAATAAGCTTTTTATTTTAGATTTACACAAAAATTGTGAACATAGCACAGAGTTCTCATGCGTACCCTGTACCCAGATTTTCTTATTAATATCTTAGTATGATAAAATTGTCACAATTAATGAAATAATATTGACAAATCATTAACTAAAGTCAATACTTTATTCTAATTTCCATATTTTTTACCTAACATCTTTTTTCTGTTCTGGGATCCAATCCAGAATACTACATCATATTTAATCTTATCTCTTTAGTCTCCTTTTGGCTGTGACCGTGTGTTTCCTTGTTTTTGATGACCTTAAAAGTTTTTGAGGAGTACTTCTTAGGCAATTTGTAGCATATCCCCCATTTGGGATTTGTCTGATGTTATCTGTGATAGACATTATAATTATGTCTGTGATTTTTTTATATTAATCTTGATCATCTAGCTTAGTCAGTATTATGTTTCTCCACTATGGTATTGTTTCCTTTTCTCCATTTTTCATACTGTACTTCTAAGAAGAAAGTCACTATGCACAGCCCTACTAAAAGAGTGAAGAATTATACTCCACCTCCTTGAGAGTGAAGTAACTACATAATTTGAAAGTATTTTGCATGGGTGATTTTTCTGGTATCCTCACTTAATCAATCATATATATGTATATAAAATCAGTGTGAACCCATGGAAATTTATCTTATACTTTGGATTATAATACAATGCTCCTTTATTTGTTGCTTAAATTGGTCCAGCTTTGCCACTGGGAGTTCCTTCAGTGGGCTCCTGTATCTCTTTGGTTTACTCTTCTCATTATGTTTTCTTTCTGACACTACTCAATGCTCCAGGCTCATCTTGTATATTTTGTATGTTTCCTATTTGTATCCTAGCATCAGCCATTTCTCCAAGGATGCCTGGTTCCTTTTATTGGAGAATGGTATTAGAAATCAGGATCTGGGTGCTAGGTACGCTTGTTGCTACTGTGACATCATTGCTGCTAGGTTTCTCAGCTGACAGAGAAAGAAAAAAAATATGTATAAATTAACCAGTGTAGATATTTAGAAATATTTTTATATGTAACCATCTTATCAATACTGAGCTGAACATGAGTTCATACTGATGTGCCAAACACTAATCCATACAACATGGCTCATTCTAACATTCTCTTGTAGATTCTTTGGGATTTTTGACATAGACAGTCATGTCAAATAACAGTTTCACTTCTTCCTTTCTAACATGTATAACTTTCATATGTTTTTCTTGTTATATTGCATTAGCTAGAACTTCCATTATGATATTGAATAAGAACAGTGAAAGAGGACATCTGTGCCTTGTTCCTGATCTTAGGGAGGAAGCATCTAGCCTCTCATCATTAAGTATGACACAGAACGTAGGTTTTTCTAGTTCTTTGTCAAGCTGAGAAAGTTCTCTTCTATTATTCCTAGTTTTCTGACTTAAAAAAAAAAAACATGATTGGATGTTAGATTTTACCAAATCCTTTTTTGGTGTAGATTGATATGATCATGTGATTTTTTTTTCTTTAGCCTTTTGGCTATAGATGGAGTACATTGATTGATTTTCGAATGTTGAGTCATCTTTGCATACCTGAAATGAATTCTACTTGGATGTCATGTTTAATTCTTTTTAAACATTATTGGATTCAATTTGCTAATATTTTATTGATGACTTTGCATGTAAATTTATGTGTTATTATCTGTAGTTTTCTTTTTTGTAATGTTTTTATCTGGTTTTGTTGTTAGGGCTATGTTGGCCTTTATAAAATGAGTTAGAAAGTCTTCCCTCTGCTTTTATTGTTTGAAAGAGATTATGGAGAGTCAGTGTTCTTTCTTCCTTAAATGTTTTGTAGAATTCACCAGTAAAACCATTTAGGCCTGGTACTTTTCTTTTCGGAATTTTATTAATTATTAATATAATTTCTTTAATAGAAAGCGTTTTTTCAAGTTAATTCTCCATGTGTGAATTTTAGTAGTTTATGTCTTTCAAGGAAATGGTCCTTTTCATCTAAGTTATTCAATTTGTGGGCACAGAGTTCATAGTATTCCTTTGTTATCCTTTTAATATACATGATATGAACACTCTTTTCTTTCTGATATTGTTAATTTGTGTCTTCTTTATTCTTTGTTACCAATTTTATTGAAATTTTCAAAGAACCAGTTTTTGGTTTTATTGATATTTGTCTATCATTTGCCTGTCTTAAATTTTAGTGATTTATGCTCTAATTTTTATTATTTTTTTCTCCATGCTTTATGCTTAAATTATTCTAGTTTCCTAAGGAGGAAGATTAGGTTATTGATTTTGTACCTTTGTTATCTTCTAATATGTGATTGTAACACTATAATTTTTTCTCTAATTACCTCTTTTGCTATATCCCACACATTTTGATAAATTGTGTTTTAATTTTCATCTAGTTCAAATATATAAAAATTTCTCTTGAGCATTCATTGACCCATGTGTTATTTAGAAGTCTATTGTTTTTAAATGACTGGGATTTTCCAGCTATATTTCTCTTACTAATTTCTAGTTTAATTCCATTGTGGTTTGAAAACATAGTTTGTATAGTTTCTGTTCTATTTTTGTTAGGTGTTTTATGGCCCAGTGATGTTAAGCTCAGCTATATCCTTACTCCTATTCTGCCAGTTGACCTATTACTAACAGAAGTGTGTTGAAATCTATAAATCTAGTAGTAGATTTATCTATTTTTCCTTTTAGTTCTATTAATTTTTGCCTCATATGTTTTACTGCTTTCTTGTTAGGTACATGTTTAGGACTGTTATGTATTCTTAGAGAATTGATCAGTTTATCATTATGTAATGCCTCTCTTTATCCCTGATAATCTTCCTTTTTCTGAATGTAGATTTGTCAGAAATTAGTATGGCTACTTCTGCTTTCTTGGATTAGTGTTAGCATGGTATGTTTTTGTCAATCTCTTTACTTTTAACTTGTGTCTCTTTATATTTAATGTGGTTTTCAAATAGACAATATATGGTTAGGTCTTGTGTTGTTTATCCAATTTGACAATGTAGGTATTTAATAGGTGTATTTAGACCATTCACATTTAAAGTAATTATTGATATAATTGTGTTAACATCTACTGTGTTTGTATCTCTTGTCTATTGTCACTTGTTTGTTTTTCCCTCCTTTTTTTCTCTTTTCTCTAGTCTTAAAATGGAATCATATAAAATGTTCAGTAATCTCCTCTCAGCATTACAATTATACTTCTTTTCAAATTGTTTATTGACCTACAGTTTATATATACACTTTTTAACAATCTAACTCCACCTTCAAAACTATACTGATTCACAAGTTGTATAGGTATTTTATAACAGAGTATTGCCGTTTCCTCCCTTATATCCTTTGTCATATTGTTTTTATTTATTTCACTTAGCCACATGGTACGATCATCCAATAAATTGTTACTCTTATGACTTAAAACTGTTATCTTTTTAAAAATTTTTTTATACTGGAGTATAGTTGATTAACAATGTTGTGTTAGTTTCAGGTGTACAGCAAAGTGATTCAGTTATACATTTACATGTATCTATTCTTTTTCAAATTCTTTTCCCATTAAAGTTATTACAGAATATTGAGCAGAGTTCCCTGTGCTATACAGTAGGTCCTTGTTGGTTATCTATTTTAAATATAGCAGTGTGTACATGTCATTCCCAAACTCCCAATCAATCCCCACCCCAACCTTCTCCCCAGTAACCACAAGCTTATTCTCTAAGTCTGTGAGTCTGTTTCTGTTTTGTAAATAATTTGATTTGTATCATTTTTTTTTAGATTCTGCATGTAAGCAATATCATATGATTTTGTCTTTCTCTGTCTGACTTACTTCACTTAGCATGATAATCTCTAGGTCCATCCATGTTGCTGCAAATGGCATTATTTCATTCTTTTTAAAGGCTGAGTAATATTCCATTGTATACATGTACCACATCTTCTTTATCCATTCATCTGTTGATGGACATTTAGGTTGATTCCATGTCTTGGCTATTGCAAACAGCACTGCAATGAACATTGGGGTGCATGTATACATTTGAACCAAGTTTTTCTCTGGACATATGCCTAAGAGTGGGATTGCTGGATCATATGGTAGCTCTGTTTTTAGTTTTTTAAGGAACTGCCATACTGTTCTCCATGGCGGCTGTACCAATTTACATTCCCACCAACAGTGTAGGAGAGTTCCCTTTTCTCCCCACCCTCTCCAGCATTTACTGTTTATAGACTTTGTTGATGACCATTCTGACTGGTGTGAGGTGAAATCTCATTGCAGTTTTTATTCACATTTCTCTAATAATTAGTGATGTTGAACATCTTTTCCTGTGACTATTGACCATATGTACGTCGTCTTTGGCGAAATGTCTATTTAGGTCTTCTGCCTATATTTGATTGGGTTGCTTGTTTTTATGGTATTGAACCGCATGAGCTGTTTGTAAATTTTGGAGACTAATCCTTTGTCAGTCACATCGTTTGCAAATGTTTCCTCCCATTCTGTTGGTTGTCTTTTCGTTTTGTTTATGGTTTCCTTTGCTGTGAAAAAGCTTTTGAGTTTAATTAGGTCACATTTGTTTATTTTTGTTTTTATTTCCATTACTCTGGGAGATGGATCAAAAAATGTATTGCTGTGATTTATGTCAGAGAGTGTTCTGCCTATGTTTTCCTCTAAGAGTTTTAGAGTGTCCAGTCTTACATTTAGGTCTTTAGTCCATTTGGAGTTTATTTTTGTGTATGGTTTTAAGGAGTGTTCTAATTTCATTCTTTTACATGTAGCTGTCCAGTTTTCCCAGCACCACTTATTGAAGAGACTGTCTTTCCTTCATTGTATAGTCTTGCCTCCTTTGTTGTAGATTCATTGACCACAAGTGCATGGGTTTATCTCTGGACTTTCTATCCTGTTCCATTGATCTATATTTCTGTTTTTGTGCCAGTATCATATTGTTTTGATTACTGTAGATTTGTAATATAGTCTGAAGTCAGGGATCCTGATTCCTCTGGCTCCATTTTTTTCCTCAGGATTGCTTTATCTTTCTGGGGTCTTTTGTATCTCCATACAAATTCTAAAATTTTTTTGTTCTAGTTCTGTGAAAAAATGCCATTGATAATTTGATAGGGATTGCACTGAATCGGTAGATTGCCTTGGGTAGGATAGTCATTTTGACAGTATTTACTCCTGCAATCCAAGAACATGATATATCTTTCCATCTTTGTGTCGTCTTCAATGTTTTCATCAGCATCTTATAGTTTTCAGAATACCGGTCTTTTGTCTTCTTAAGTAGGTTTATACCTAGGTATTTTATTCTTTTTGATGTGATGGTAAATGGGATTGTTTCTTTAATTTCTCTTTCTTAGCTATCATTGTTAGTACATAGAAATGCAATAGATTTCTGTGTATTAATTATGTATCTTGTCATTTTGCCAAATTCATTGATGAGCTCTAGTAGTTTTCTGGTAGCATTTTTAAGATTGTCTATGTATAGTATCATACTGCAAACAGTGACAATTCTTTTCCAATTTGGATTCTTTTTATTTCTTCTTCTTTGATTGCCGTGGCTAGGGCTTCCAAAACTATGTTGAACAAAAGTTGCGAAAGTGAACATCCTTGTCTTATTCCTGATCTTAGAGGAAATGTTTTCAGCTTTTCACCATTGAGTATGATGTTAGCTGTAGGTTTGTCATATATGGCTTTTATTATGTTGAGGTATGTTCCTTCTATGCCTACTTTCTAGAGAGTTTTTATCATAAATGGGTGTTGAATTTTGTCAAAAACTTTTTCTGCCTTTATTGAGATGATCATGTGGTTTCTATTCAATTTGTTGATGTGGTGTATCACACTGATTGATTTGCAGATATTGAAAAATCCTTGCATCCCTGGGATAGTGAGATCAAGTGTATGATCATGGTGTATGATCTTTTTAATGTAGTTTTGGATTCAGATTGCTAATATTTTGTTGAGGATTTTTATGCCTATGTTCATCAGTGATATTGGCCTGTTATTTTCTTTTTTGTGTGTATGGTATCTTTGTCTGGTTTTGGTATCAGGGTGATAGTGGCCTCGTAGAATGAATTTGGGAGTATTCCTTCCTCTGCAAATCTTTTGAATAGTTTCAGAGGGATAGGTGTTAATTGATTTAAAAGATAAGTTTTTTTTTTAAGAATAAGAAAAGCAAAATTATTTTTTCTCTCTCTTCTTGTCTTCAGGGAGATCCAAGTTTCTGACCTGTATCATCTACTTTCTGCATGAAAATCTCTTTTTTGGATTTCAGGGCAAGTCTGATGATGAATTCCCTCAGTTTTTGCTTGTCTGGGAAATTCCGTATTTCTTCTTCCCTTATAAAGAATGATTTCACTTAATGTAGAATTCTAGGTTGGAGGTTTTCTCTTTCAATACTTCAAATATTTCACTCCAGTCTCTTCTTTATTATATGATTTCCAATGAGAAGTCCACTGTCATTCTTATACTTGCCCCTCTATTCATAAGTTATTACTTTTCCCCCTCTGATATCTTTAAGATTTTCTTATTGTATTTGGTCTTCTGCAGTTTTAATGTGATATGCCTAGGAGTGTGTGTGTGTGTGTGTGTGTGTGTGTGTGTGTGTGCATGTGTATGGGGGTAGGTGGTTTATCATTATTTTACTTTGTGCTTGTTGAGCTTCCTGGACCTGTGGTTTGGTATCTGTCATCAGTTTTGAAGGTACTTGGAAAATTCAATTTGCGTTCAATTATGTGTTCATTCACCTTTTGAAATTGTCTCACAGTTTCTACATATTCCATTCTGTTTTTTAAATTCTTTGTTCTCTTTGCACTTCAGTTCATAATTTCTTTTGACCTATCTGCAAAATCACTAGTTCATTCCTCAGCTGTGCCAAGTTTATCGATAAATCCATCAAATACTTTCTTCATTTCTGTTCTACTTTTTGCGATTTCTAGAATTTCCTTTTGATTCCTTCTTGGATTATACATCTTTTTGCTTACATTACCCATGTGTTCTTGCGTGTTGTCATTAAAATCCTTAACATATGGATCATAGTTATTTTAAATTCCCTTTCTGATAGTCCCCAAATCCATGCTATATCTAGTTCTTGTTCTGATGATTGCTTTACCTCTTACAACTGTTTTTTCTCTCATATATCTTATAATTATTTTGCTGCTGATGAAAGTTAGATGTGTTTTAGGTTAAAACATAAATAATAGGTAATGGAATTGAGGTATATAGGTATTTGGTTTGAGAATTTATGTAAGCTGGTTAGGAGTTCGGTTGTGTTTAATATTTGCTCTAGCTTTAGGTGCTAAAGTCTTCAGATTCCTCTAGTGTCTGCATTTCTGTCTCCCTATTTGACTTTGGGCTTCCATAAGTACTCCACCTTACAGAGTTTGTGTCTTGCTGCTCATTCAGCTGCAATCCACTGTTATTATACTGGAGCCCTGTTTGTCTTGTGGTATTTTGTGGGGAAGGGGGAGCATTCTATAATCTTTTGATTAAATCTGTTTTGCACAGCCTGTGTCTTGGGGCTGTGACTTTCACAAGTGTTTTTCCGTTGGTGTAGCTTTCCTCCAATACCCCACTTTCAACTCTTTCTTCTTGGCTGCAGCATTCTCAATCTATTTTTTTGAGGCCTGGTCCCCTGTTCACTATGTTTTCATATTCTTAGGTGAGACCAGAAGGCTAGAAGTGACTGGAGTGAGAGGCATGCACTTCCCCAGCAGGAAAAGTGTTCTAGAAGGCTTTTCACCTGGAGTGTAGATCTTTATTATGGAGAAATCTCTAGCCATATTTCACAGTAATTACTCTTTCCCTCCCCCTGCCAGAGCCATGATGGGATCTTTCTCAGATCTTCACGATGAGAACCTGGTGAGTTTCCAGGTAGTAAAGCCCATGAAAGTGTGTCCTCTAACCCCTAAGACTGCAGCCTTCAGGAGTTTCTCACTCTCCAGCTAGTCCACCCACAGCCTCCAGCAGTTCATCAAAATACCACTTAAGTATTACTACCAATTTATGGCTCCAGTGGGTTTCTGATCCAGGTAAGAAGATCTTGGCTGTGTGTCTCTGGATGAGCCTATTTCTCCAGCTTTCAGTATTATAGTTTCCCCTGCAACCTCAGTTCTCTCTGATGGTCCCAAGAAAAGTAATTTTCAGTTTTTCCAGGTTTTAATTGTTATAAGGACAGGAATGATAACTTCTAAGCTCTTTGCTCTGTTGGAGTTGAAACTGAAAGTCCAAGGAGACAATTTTCCCATGGCTGGAACATAGGAGTTATAACTAAGGCAAGGGAGGCAAGGCAAGGAAAATAGCTGTGGTCACACTTCTCCAAGGCTTTTTGTGCCATGCTGAAAGTTTGGACTATGTGCTGCAGGTCAGAAATGTGAAACCACAGAAGAGTTTTGGCTGGGTAGTGACACAGCTGGAAGGATTACACTGATGTTAGAGTAGGAGTGCTTCTCCTGGGGACCAGAGGCACAGATATGATCTGGTGAGACTTACACAATTGCGTGACACAGATGTATCCCGTTTAGATATCTTAGGTGCATTTGATGCTATTGTTATTTCAACAGGGCACATGTCACTGTTTACTTTAATTGAACTAGAAAGAAAGCTTTTTGTGTTGTGTTCTGCACTGCTTTCCCAATGACCTGGACATAGCACATACTTAAGTAGCAATTGAACTGAGTCCGCTGAATCATTCAGGAGTCTCAATGCAATTTCAGCCCAAGTTACCTATAGCGGCTATGTTGTTAGAAATATAGGTTAGAGGTAGATTTATATATTATTTTCTAAAACCTTTACAAAGTCATGTTAATTTCATACTTTGGGGTGAAAAGGAGGCAAAAAGGGGTAGTTCCTGTCCTGCTGCTTTTTCGGGGACTATTATGTGCAAAGCTATGGAGAGGACAGTTTATAACAGCATATATATTTATGCTGTTAATTTAACACAAATGATTTCATACACATGAATCAACAGTTCTGATATAGTGGTACATTTTCCCAGCCAAGCCCAGGAAATCATTGTATCAATGATTAGGCAGGTATGCAGTTATCTATAGTACCAATCAGATTGTGATGAATGAGGAAATACTAATAAGGTGATAAAAGCAATGTAAGTACCCTCCTTTGAGTTTTAACTATGTAGCCAAGACCTATACTAAGAGTTTTGTATCCATGATCACAGTCAACCTTTACAGCAACTCTGACATGTTGATATGATTATACCCACTTTATAAAAGAGAAATAGGAGGTTCAGAGTCCTTAAGTGTATTGTCCAAGGTCAGAGTGAGCAGAGGAACCAGGATTGGAAATGAGATCTTTCTGGCTCCCAAGCTTTTGCTTCCATCTGTTCACTCTACATTAAGGTATGGGAACACAGAAAGTGTGATTAATTCTATCTGGATGAGTCAAGAAAAGCTTCACAGAGAAGGTGGCATTTAAACTAGATTTTGACAGAGGAGTTGGATACTGCCAGGATGAAAATGAAGAAAGAATCATATAAGACAGAAGAAAGAACAAGGGAAAAGTTATGGAAGAGTTCAAGGTTGATGAAACGTGTGGTGTGGCAGGAGCGTTGCACATGGATGGGATCTGTGGGTAAAGAGGCCTGACCTGGATGGGGCTGAAAATAGAAGATGAAGGGCATTTGCTGCCACGCTAAGGCATGAATTATGAACCATGGAGGGATTTTGGAACATAAGAGTTAGTGACCTGATAAAATCTGAGTTTTATCAAGGTTATGCTGGAGGCATGTGGAAGATGAAGTGCAGGGAAGCATGGAGGCAGGGAGATCTTTTTGAAAGCTGTTATGAAATACAGGAAAGAGAAGTTAAAGACCTATTTCTTAATAAGTCAAAAAAGTTTAAAAAAAAATTTATATGCAGGATCAGAATATTTTAAGTTTCTTTATAAGAAAAAACTTTTGATTCCCCTGAAATTTCTAACAATTCAAGCACTCAGCTATAAGTTGAAATGGTTTCAATACCTGGGTTACAGAAGAATTAATCCCAGGCTCCATGTTCTGAATACTAGAGAGGAAGCCCTCCTATTTCTCCTGAATTCAACACAAAAAAGAACAAAAAATAGTGTTCCAGATTAGTCATGCCCAGGGTATTAGCAACATTCACTTATTATTTTAGAGATGAATTACTCAGTTTCTACACTGTGCTAGGTATTCCTTTATTGAAGGAATTGGAATTTATTGAGCACCTGCTAGATATCAAGCACTGTGGTAGGCATTAGAGAAAGAGTGGCAAACAACATAGATATGGAGTCTGCTTCCAGAGGGTTTATTATCTAACAGATATGGGGTGTGGTAGGAAAATGCCCCAACTTTGAGAAAAAAAGCATACCAAAGTTTTAAAAAAACACAGAGCCAAATTCTTTCCAGAGCTGATCTAATTCTGCATGCATACATTATTTGTTCCCTACTTTTTTGTACCCAAACCACTGCCCTCTTCTTCTGGTTTACTATTTCTTTCAGGTTTTCTTCAGATGTGGCAAGTTTTTGGCCCATTACTTTGTTATGTAGCTCTTACCTTGATCCATGTTACTCAGGCTGTCTACTAACTATCATGAGCTGACTGACCTGGTCAAAGGATCCTCTTATAAACAGAAAACTCCCTTCTCCTCCCTCAAGGTAGACTCCTGGTTCTTGGCACTAGACATTTAATCTTGATGGTCTTCAGACTCATATTGTTTTCCTTAAATAACACTGGAGCTCAGGATCCTAAACTTTGAAAGTTAAAATATGCCTGCTAATCATAATATCTTTTTACACCCATTCTTGTGAAAATTTAAATAAATTCTATTCTTCCAAAATGTTACAATCCTAAAATGTGTTTAGAAAGAACAGTTAATAAAGCCCATTTCTGTGGTAGAAGGAAGTCAAAACAAATCTCATGTTTAATCCATGTCTTTGAAGTTCTTTTACAAAACACAGACACCTTTCTTTGTTAGTGATCAGACTAGAAGGGGTGTGAAAACAAAATGTAGCCTAGAACTGGGGTAAGAAGTTTGGGTAAAATCCAGACATTCATTAGTAAGTATCAATGAAATATTTCACAGAACTGGTCAGAAGGGGCTTCTTCATTTCTGGAGAGGGCAGTGATGGAAATGGATAGTGGGCAGAGTCTGAGAAAATGGATAAGCCGATTATCTGTCACGGGAAAGTACAGATTCCCTCAGCCAAGACTTCTTTTAATTGGCAACTGGTCTGTTTGGGATTGGATGAGCCTCTCATCAAGTAAAGGCAGACCATCATAGATGGGCCATCTGCTCCATTTCCTGCACAATGGCACTTGTTCAGTTCTTACCTTTAGAACCTGCTCCTCTTGATGAGATAAACAATATGTTTGAAGCACCAGAGATGCTGTGCAGCTTAGCAGAGAAATGATGTTTTATGAAGTGTCATCCTGTGCAGCCATCTGCAGAGAATCACATTTGACCATCCTTGGGGACGGTTCCATTAATCCTGAGTTCTGATTCCATCCACTGAAAACTGTCAATTTTTTCTTGTTTTAAAAATAGCATACTTCACTGCCCCTTTTCTTAGATGGAAAAAGGTTTTTCTATTATACAGTGACTCATGGATAAAAGTCAGAGTTACTAGAGATGAATTATTTAATGGGAATATGATATAAAAAATGATAATGCCTCACACTCTAACAAGAGTTAGTTATAAATCTCTTTTCTGCCTCCTGTGAATTATTCGGAAATATGAACTACCCCACCTCAAGATTAGCTAGGAATTGAGGCAGTATAAATAAATGTTATAAAAAGACTTGTACTTACATTGGTCATTAACACATAATTTAAAACATGTAAAAAACTTAATTTCTACAAATGATGTAGGGAAATAGATATAGTATTTAACACCGACAGTAAATGCATTTTGTCATTTTAATCCACTTCTGTATGTATATATTCTTAAAACAGATATTTTGTCACATAATCATAATACTATTATTACACCTAAAAAAACCCCAATAATTCCCTAATAACTTAGAATGCCTAGTCCATGTTAAAATTTCTTCAGTGGTATAAAAAATATGTTTTTAGTTATTTTTTCTCAAAGATTTACTCATTGCATATGGTTGTTATGGCTCTTAAGCATCTCCTTAACTATTAGTCTAGAATAGTCTCTTTTTCCCTTTTTTCTCACATGCCATTGACTTGTTGAAAAAATTGGACCAGTTGTCTTTTACGACTGGATTTACTTACAGTGGCACAATTTTACTTGCTCTTGCATGATCCACATTATGGCAGAATGAACTTAGATATAAAGGCATGACTGGATCACATTAAATTTTTTCCCTAAACCTCATAAATGGTACTGTGTACCTCAAATTCACAGCTAGAGACATATAAAATGTCCAGTATTCTAATGTTTGGTAATGCTGAATGCTTCTTGGTCACTTCAACTTTTCTCTTAATAGTTTTACTGTGCATTCATGACAATTGTTTGAAAATGTTTTTTCATTAGACCTTGTGAAATGGCGAATTTCTAATTCTAACATTCCTCATGGGTTTGTTAGCTATAAGTATTCTATATAGAAAAATTGCCACTTATCTACTTGGTCAAGAGGGTATGAGCTATGGTGGACTTGGTTTCAATCTTTTCCCAAAGAACTTCCTCCTTCCTTTTTGTGGGGAATGGGAATTAGAGATCACAATCTGGGTTCTAGGGTTGCTCATTGCACCTCACTTTCCACTGCTTCCAGGTCTTTTTTAAAACAAAAGAGATGAACTAATTTTACATTAATATTTCTAATTCAATTTTGAGATGCAGGGTTTTTATTTCTAGGACTTTTGTCTCTCAAACTGAAAATCCTTATTCTCACCAACATTAAAACGATTACTTACTCAACTTATCCAAGTACCTATAATGGTTTAAAAATAAAAAAACTAATAGTAGTACTAAAATTAAGTCTACAGAATATAGTTAAAAGTCTCCATTTCCCTAGTTAGGAATGAGAAGTTAGCATTAGTTTCACACACACACACACACACACACACACACACACACACACACACCCCGATGCATCTTAATTTCCTTTTCTGTGTTCTCTTCATATCTCTTGTCAATTTTTGTATTAAGAACTTGATCATTTTCTTCTCAATTATGAAGAGTGCTTGAAATAATAAGGATATCAAAACTCTAAGTTGCAAACATTTTTCTAAGTTTGTCATTAATCTCTCTTTTTTTTTTTTTTGAAGTGAACATAACCTCAAGATTTTATTGTCTTCATAGTAAAACAAGAGGTGAAACTTAGAATGGATCACTTGGCCCTCTATTTTCTTATCTCCTCCCAGTTCAAAATGCTTACATCTCTCTTAGATCTGCAGTTGGGCTCAACACATTCAAGCCTGAGCACAATATTCTTTATAGTTTTAGCCTTTTTCTGGAAAACTGGCTTAGTCTGCCTACCATAATAATTCGGCTTCCTGTCATAAATCCTCCTTCCCTGGGCATATAGAAAATCCTTACCTTTTTGTGTACGGTGCCACTTTGTGGGGTTGGTGCTTGCCATATGTCTTACAGAAAGTCCAGCGAGTTTTAGGAACATTTACCATGTTGGTTGGGGCACTATCATCATGGAAAGAAAGCTCATCGACTTTTTCACTCTGTATATAGTGTTTCATTATGCAAATTTTTTAGTTTTTAATTTTGATGTAGTTAAATTTGTCAGGTCGTTCCTCTGTTGCTTCTAGATTTTGAATCAGAGGAAAATTTTATCTACCCTTGCCTTATAAAGGAATGCATTCATGTTTTTTCCTACTATGTAGTTTCTTATTCTGATCCATTTAATATTCATACAGGTGTACAGTGTGAAGAACAGACTCAGTTTTATCTTTTTCCATATGGCTCCTCAGTCGGCACAACACTGTTTTATTAAAATCTATTTTAGACCTTTACTTCTGGATGGAATAGACTGGCTTGTGTCTCGATAAGACAAAAACAGTAGAACAAAAATGATAATAATAATATATGGAGATGCAAGAGGAAGGAGATATGGGGATATAGGTATATGTATAGCTGATTCACTTTGTTATACAGCAGAAATTAACAAACCATTGTAAAGCAATTACACTCCAACAAAGATGTTAAAAAAAATAATATACAAAATGAACTGTTTACTGGTATTGCTGAGCTTTCACGTCCTTCAGGACTTGAGGGCCCCGGTTACTGGAGCGCAGGGAAATACATTGAAATGAACCAAATGTTTGCTGTTGTCCTTATCTTCAAGGAGTTTGATGTATAAGTGCCCAAGGCTGAGAGGCTGAGAAGCCAAGCATAAAGCAGACTAAGAGACTGAGACGATCTTGAGTTCACAATTTAATGAATTTTGACAAATGTATCCTGTCTTGTAACTAACACTCAAACAAGATATAGAATACTTCACCCTAGAAAATTCCTTTGTGCTTCTTTCCAGCCAGTACTCTGCAGAAGCAACTACTGTTATGATTTCTTTCACCATAGATTAGTTTTGCCTGTTCTTGAACTTCTTCTAATGGAGTCCTAGGACATATACTCATTTACGTCTTTCCTATTTTATTAAACATAATGTTTTTGCTATTCATCCATGGTGTTTTGTATCAGTATCTGTTTGGGTTTTAGATTGGCTAGTTTACTTTTGAGGAATGTAGCTCTATTCTAAACTATAATCCAGCTGCTTGGGTCATTGGATACCTTGTATCCCTGCCTTACTTATTCACCTTCCCTCTGGGGTTAGATTTTTCTGTTCTTTGTACCTCCACTGAATCTTATATATACTTCTCCTGTGATACCTATACTCTTTGTAGGCAGAGACTTAGCACAGTTTGATTACAGAGTAGGTAGCCAGCATATGAAAGGCTTGACCAGGATTCTGCTTTTAATGGACCAGTCACTTACAACTGTAGCACTGCCACTCCACAGTTTGTCGCCTTTGAGCCAACTGTCTTCCCTTGCCTTGGACAAACCCTCAAATTTGTTGTCTTGGCTTGATCTTTTAGTTAATTAGCCAATATTGTAAGTGGCAAGCTAAGCACTGAGTCAGGTAAATAAAAATGCAGACTGACTAGCATACTACCTGGCATGCATTAGTTGCTCAGTCAAGTGGGGAGAAAGTAGAGGGAACTCAAGCTCAGTACTTTTTGGGCCAATCATTGAAGCCGCAGAGTTCCCACTATGTCCTGTAGCTGAGCCTGGTCAAACTATAAAACTATTCTTACTGTGTCATAAGTACAGCAGATTCGTTTTCCTTTACTTGTGTTTCTCGCGTACACATTTTTTCATGCTATTTGTATATTCTATTTCTATCTTCATCAGAGAGGAAGTAACTTGTACAAGGACCTATGTTGTCAGTACTTTCACTTGCCATAGGACCGAGCTACAGTTTCATACACACGTAACACTCAAACATGTAGAGAAAGAGGTGGTAATGAATAGAGAATGGAGAAATGAATAGATCCAATCCCTGAGGTGCTTGATAACATACAATGTCACATAAAAGTTTATAAAAACCACCACTCTAAATAGCACAGCAAAAGGAACAAAGAAATAAAAATCAAAGAGAACATCTGGACCAAAAGTGAGAGGAAGCAACAGAAGAGAAACTTAGCAATAAGAATGTTGTATAACTGAATTGCCAAACTCAAGGGAAAGGTTTAGAAAAATATGATAGGCACCACTTACAGGGAACTCGGTTTTCTTAGCAAATGGATTCGGTAATTGGAATTTTTGTCCCCTCTTTTCCTCTGGGACTGTGTGGATGAGAGTTCATTAATGTGGCAAGATTGTGCAGTATCTTTGAAAATTGTAACTTGTTAATAAAGACCCAAATTACACTATATCTGTGTAATTTGGGTGATGATATGGGAATGGGTAAAGAAGACCCAGACCTACCAGATCTGTTCCCTCTGAGATTTCAGGGCCCAGACTTAAGATTATCTAACTGGAGAAGAAATAAAATGGAGGAAGACAAATGCTACAGATTTATAACAGATGATTGTAAGCCTAATTGTATAGCTTTGTGCATAAACCTTACCTGTTAGGCTACCTGTTAACAACTTTCAAATTTGCATACTCGAGATGAGTTCTGCAGTCTCTGAGTCTCCATCCACTTCATTATTTTTTCTTCTCTCACATGTTTTCACGAGTTGTTCAAGGAATTATTGCTGAGTAATAAACCATCCCAAACTTAGTAGTGTAAAACCACTGTTTTGTAATGCTTATAAATTCGGTGGGTCAGACATTCAGACAAGACACTGTAGGGATGGCTTGTCGATGTTCTATGATATATATCAAGCTTCACATTGCTGGGGGTGAGTGGAACAGTGTGGGACAAATATCTGGAGGCTCTGTTCCTCACATATCCGATGTCTGGGCTGGGGTGACTCAAAGCTGGGCTCATCTGGGACTGTCTCTAGAGCCCCTCTCAGCATTGTGGCTGTGTTCTGAGTTGGATAGTGTTGAGACCACGCGTTCCAAGAGAGCCAAGCAGAAGTTCTCTGGTCTTATAGCCCAACCCCACAAGTCTCATGAATTCACTTCTCCCGTACTTTATCTTCAGAGCAGCCCTAAGGACCCCACGATTCTAGGGGAGGGAGAAGACATAGAATACACCTCTAGATGGGAGAGGTGTCAAAGAATTTGCATCCATTAAAAAAAAATGGCCACCACATCTGTACATTAAAAAACAAACAAAAAATGGTATTTTTATCAAGTAACACTTTCCAGACTTGCTCAGGAGAAAGCTTATGCGTTTGTTTCTGGCCCTTTGGCTATTAATAGCAATAAGCCCTGGCTAATAGGGCTCTAGGTTAGATTCTGCCAATGAGACATTTGCATGATATTTGGAAGTGGGGAAGGAGGTCACTTTCATTAGCAGGCAACAGTGGGCACATGGCAGACCTCTGCTTCAGTGCGACAGTCAGCTGAGTTCATTAGTGGCAATTTCCTTAACCGTCTACTGTATCCTAATTTCCTAAAACCCAGCAGTCTTTTCCTTTGTCTTTTCCCCGCAGCCTTTCTATCAGGTCTGTAAGCACTAACTCCCTGTATTAAGTTCCTTCTTTGAAATGCCTGGAGAAATTCCCCTGTTTTTACAACTGACTCTTTTTCATGATAAAATTTATTTACATACTTACATTTAATTGGATCAGGGAATTCTTTCGCAGGTATCAGTTTCTAGTGGTCATGCATATTCCATTTGGGGATTGACAAAAATTATCTTTATTATATGGTAATAGCTCATTTTATTTACTCAGTTAATTTATATTGAAGGTCTTCAAATAATTTAAATAGTTAGGAAAATAATTTTTGCAATCTATTTACTAATTTGAGCCTGAGATAATTTTTAGTAAGAAAAGAAGAAAATATTCTGACAAAACTCCACTTTGGGATAAAATGCCATGAATACAAAGAAAACCTAAATAATAAACCCCTAAGGGATATGATCTATATGGAATAAACTAGACTAGTACTCATAGAATTGATATTTTAAAAGACATTTGGGACAGTAAAGAAGAAAATGTGTTGTAATTTAGCTTATTTTGTCCTTTTTTCGAGTTCTGTCCCAGTTGAATTTTTATCAGTGTATATCTATATTACACTTAGAGGCATGCATATCTATGCAACTTCTCATCTATGTCTATGGAACAGAAAGTGGTAATGAGATGTCTTATGTATATATATATTGAATGTGATATAATATACAAGGACACTACTAATTCTGTGGAAGTCAAAGGTAGAAACAACACTGTCTTTACTCCTCAAGATCATATTTTTCCTTTAATTACAAAGAAAATAAGAACAGGTTTTAAAAAGGTTATAGTCAAGCTTGAATTTAACTGAAAGTTGGGTAGTGCAAAAAATAATTTGGGGAAATATTTCCATGACTCTGAATACTTGAAGGAAGTTAGAAAAAGCAATACATTATTCTGTATCCTCTTTATATCTAGATGGTCAGGGGGTCAGACTGTTAAAAAAAAAAAACAATTTTTTTTTTTAACTTGGGGTTTGCCAGGCAAATAACCCTTTGTTAGTTGAGACAGTTTTAGCTAAATTTAGGAATCCAACTTTGATAAATATTATGCCTTTTCACTTTGCACTAAACCCTTTGCACTTTGATGTCAGCTTATTGACAAATCTGCACCCAGTGCTTAGAGAGAGAGAAAGAGAGAGTGTGCATGTGTGTGTGCACCCGTGCGTGTGCATGAGTGATACCTGTTAGTGTGTTGACTGTGCTGCATCACCCTGCTTCACTGGTGAGAACACAGGGTTGATTATTGGATTGTGTGTCACCTGTACCACTTGGAAGATCTTTGCTCCTTGACCACATCATAATCCTTACTAATTACCTTACTAATCAAGGTTTTTGATCACTGAGGGAATTGAACAAAGATTGTTAAAGGATGGGAAAATTCTACATTGCTCAAAAACAAGTTCTGAATTCATGCCTGTGGACTGGTGGAATGATAGTTGCCTTATAGGACAATATTATCAAATATAATTTCCTGGAGCAATATGTCTATATCTGATGATATTCTGTCATACATTCTGGGTAAAATATGATTTACATGCATCTATGGAGCCTTCAAGGAACTTGGATAGAGACTTAAAAAGAGAGACATATAATTTAAGCAAATGAACATAATAAAGAGTTATAGGGGTCCTGATAAGTCTCTATAAAGTAGATTGGGGGCACAAAGCAAGGACTACTGTGGCTGTAGATTCAGGACAGTATTAGGCAGAGGAAAGAACACAAAATATACTGTGAAAATCAATAAGCTTTCAGGGTGATATAGGGGAAAAGGGAACTGTCCTCGGAGGGAACAACATTCATAAGGATGCAGGGCAGTTTGGAAACACTAGCAGCTTGTCTCACATTGAATATATGGAGCAAGCAGGCTCTGGGAGAAGCAGCTCCAGTGAAAAGAAGGGACCCAGAAAAAGGCCAGATGTGGAACAGCTGTCTGCTTGTCTCAGAGTTTCACTTTGTATAGAAAGGGGAGTCAAAAAGGATTTGAATCATCATCATATTGCAATGTAGTGTTTTAGCTAAGATCACTCTGGCTGCATTATGGAGAATGTGTTAGAAGTTTATTGAGGGACAGCTTGAGAAAACTTTAATGTAGCTTACATAAATGAGGTAAAAAAAAAAAAAAAAAAGTCTTCTTAAAAGCTGAATGTGGGTGGGGCTACCTTCAGGACTCCTCTAACACTTTTCACCTTTCATTGTGTGTGTGTGTTTTGTGGAGGGAGGGGTATATGTGTCCATGGAGAAAATGCATCCAGCATAGTGCAATATCTGTAGCTATTTCTCTCTGAATGTAAGTTCGTAATTCAGACCTTACATCTGCCTCCTACTACATAGGGTAAACTAGTGTGATGAGAACAGAGAGGAAGTAGGAAAAGGAAGTATTTAAAGCCAAGGCTGGGATAGTAAAACATGAGTTACACAAGCACAACGATGCCCAATTTTGACCATTTCTCAAAGACAGCAAAGGGGTAGATAGAATGTTGATGGATGAAAGGTTACCAAAAGACTGTATGTACAAAGAGATCAATAAATGAAGTAGGATCAGAGAAAAATCCACAGCTAAGAAAGAAAAGCCCAGTGTAAGGATGCTTGCTGAGGTAGGTAAATCTAACTTAATTGGTGATGCCTTGAAGAAAGATAGTTTTTAAACAATCATCAGGAAAGACAGGAGATTTTTTTAAAAAGAAGAGATAATTAGAAATATATTATGCTTCCCAACCTAAGTGTCCATTGACAGATGAATGGATAAAGAAGATGTGGCACATATATACAATGTAATATTACTCAGCCATAAAGAGAAACGAAATTGAGTTATTTGTAGTGAGGTGGATGGACCTAGAGCCTGTCATACAGAGTGAAGTAAGTCAGAAAGAGAAAAACAAATACTGTATGCTAACACATATATATGGACTCTAAAAAAAAAAAAAAAAAAAAAAGTTCTGAAGAACCTAGGGGGAGGATGGGAATAAAGACGCAGATGTAGAGAATGGACTTGAGGACACGGGGAGGGGGAAGGGTAAGCTGGGACGAAGTGAGAGAGTGGCATGGACATATATACACTACGAAATGTAAAATAGATAGCCAGTGGGAAGCAGCCACATAGCACAGGGAGATCAGCTCAGTGCTTTGTGACCACCTAGAGGGGTGGGATAGGGAGGGTCGGAGGGAGACGCAAGAGGGAGGAGATATGGGGATATATGTATATGTATAGCTGTTTCACTTTGTTATACAGCAGAAACTAACAGCATTGTAAAGCAATTATACTCCAATAAAGATGTTAAATTAATTAATTAATTAAAAGAAATTGACCTAAAAAAAGGGAAATCAGCCAACTCTAACCCCCGCTAGTCTTCTTGTCTCATATAAGGGGAGGGAGAAGGCTGAGGAACATTTCTGAAGGCCACAGCCCAGGGACTCAGGCCCACTAAAAAACTGACATTTAATCATAAAATTATAAAACACCTCCCCCCACCCACATCCAATCACTAGACCAGCAGGGCTCCACTACAATTACAGTGGCATACAACCGAGAGCTGCAAGACACAGATTCTGTTTAAGAAGTGTTTAGGGAGACATAAAAACAACATGAGAAGGAAAAAAATAAGGAAACCAGAAGAAATGAAGCCTCTGGCACCTACAGCTGCAGAAGATATTAAACATAGCACAGCTCATGCTAAAAGCCTAATTATCTGTTTCTTTACCCAATATATCATGTCCAGCTTTCAGCAAAAAAGGAAATGACATGCTAGAAAGCAAGGAAAAACATAGTCTGAAAAGACAAAGGAAGCATAAGAGACTCAGGCATAACATAGCTTTTGGAATTATCAGATAGGGAGTTTAAAACAACTATGATTAATGCATTAAGTGCTCTCATGGAAAATGAAACAACATGCAAGAATGGATGGGTAATGTAAACAGAGCAATGGAAACTCTAAAAGGAATCAGTGAGCTTGAAGATATGTCATCTCCAAAAAGAAATGCAAAGAGAATGATTTTTTTAAATGGAACAGAATATCAAGGAACTGTAGAACAAATACAAAAGGTAGAACAAATGTGAAGTGGAAATACTAGAAGAAGAAGAAAGAAAAAAAGGAACAGAAGATATATTTGAAGTAATAATGGCTGAGAAATTCTCAAAATTAATGACAGACACCAAACCACAGATCCAGAGAAACTCAGAGAATACCAAGGAGAATAAATACCCAAAAAATCTATATCAAACTACAGAAAGACAAAGACAAAGAGAAAAAAATTTTTAAAGAATCCTGATCTGTAGAAGATCAAAGATAAAAATTACATTGGACTTCTCTTCAGAATACATGCAAGCAAGAAGAAAATGGAGTGAAATATTTAAAGTATTGAAGGAAAAGCCATCAACTTAGAATTCTGTATCCAGTGAAATTATCACTGGATATACAAAGAACACATAAAACTCAACAATAAGAAATGAACAACCCAGTTAAAAAATAGGCAAAATATCTGAACACACCCCTCACTAAATAAAAATACAGACTTTAAATAAGTACATGAAAAGCTGACATCATATATCATTAGGGAATTGTGAATTAAAACAACAGTGAGCTACTACTACACATCTATTAGAATGGTTAAAAAAACAAAAACTGACAGTACCAAATGTTCCACACTAATGCAAGATGTTAATAATAGGGAAACTGTGCTGGCGGGGAGGGACTGCATATGGGGCTCTCTGTACTATCTGCCCAATTTTTGTGTAAATCAAAAACTGTTCTAAAAACTGAAGTCTCCTAATTTTTAAAAAACCAGTACAGGGTAAATTGAGGATGCATGGAAGATTCACAGAGTAAAAGAATGACAAAGATCAAATGGGTTTAGAGCTAGAAGAGACCTTAGGATTGGTCATTCGTTCATCACATATTTATTGGGAACTTACAGAGTGTCACTCTGTGTGAGGCACGGCAAGTACAATGAGAACAAGACAGCCCCATCGCAGTAGAGTACTAAGTGAACAGGTCATTTCCTTTTTTGATACGTGTGTGTGTGTGTGTGTATTTGTGTCAGGGATGGAGGAGAACTTTGAGAGGATGGTCACTAAGACATTAACAGTAGTTATTTCTGGATGGGCTTTATTTCCTTTTACTGGTTCATATCATTTCGTAATGTTTCTATGATATGCATGCTTTGCTATTGTAATAAGAAAATAAAATAATAAAAGTAATTTTTCTCTTATTCTAAAAAAATATATATATTGTGCTTCCTAGCAGGAAACATTGCATTGATTTCTTCTTAATAAAAATGTTAATGGGCTCCTCAGAAGAGTTCTTGGCTTAAAAGTTGGGAGACATGTTAAAACTTTGTGAAGAAACCAAGACTTTTGCAAATTTACCAAACTACTGGCAAAGTAAAATGATTTAGGACTTAATTTTAAGGATGCCAATACTAGTCATAGACAAAGAATTAAAAATGGATAAACTCAAAGACAATTTCATTCACAAGAGCCTAAGAAATTATAGAAAAATCGTGTGTGTGTGTAATTTTGTGGTAATTGAAGTTGAGAATAAGACCACCTAAGTGCCCAGTTGTGAGTTAAGGAACTCCCAAGAATATGGCTGAACTGAGCATTTAACCCTGATTACTATATACCTTTAAGTCCTTACAAGTCTGAGATTGGGACCAAAAAAATTCACATCCAGAAACTCGAATATTTATATTTTTCGGAAGTGATCTCTTCTAGATGAGCTACACTAACCAGACTCATACAAGAGTGATGAACAAACCAGATTAATGCATAAATTTATAATGAGAAATTTAGCTTTCAAGCAAATTGGTATCCTTGTGTCAGCTGATGTGCTCAGTGTCAAAAAGCTGTGTAGGAAGGCAACCTATAATCAGCAGACTTGGTGATAGGAGCAACCAGAATAAGTGGTATAATGCAAATATCTGGAGTCTTAAGGTCATGATATCTTCCGGTTCACAAATGGACCGAAAACACCAGCTAGGCTTGCTGGTTCTTAAGGGTATGCTCACCCATGAATGAAGTGAAGGACATGTTCATAAATGTTCCCCTTTGTGTTCTCTTTCTGGGCACTGTACAGACTATTTTCCTTTCTAGTTCAGGCAAATGTTAGAAGACAAGATAGGAAATCTAAGATATTTTTAATGAGTTTAGTACAAACTAGAGAGAGGGGAGAGGGAGGAGATCCCTAAGGCTGGAGCTAAGTTAAGCTTGAGGAATATAAGGAAGTTATAACTGGAGAAATTTTTACCTGAAGCAAGAATAATGAACCAAGTCTCTAGGGGCAAGCATCAGGGATGCTGGAATTGCTTAGAGCTGAGGGTAACACGGGCTTATGTTGGTAGGCAGCTGTGATGTCAGTGATTTTGACCTGAAGCCAAAGAGATAGATGTAGGGGAAAAGTCTTTTTTTGTGGAAGAGCAAACGGGAAGCTCAGGGGTTAAAGGAAGAGGAGGAGATGGTATAAGAGCATGGGTCAGAAAGAAAGACATACTTACAGAAACCTTAAATAGGATAGCATCTGTGAAGATTTGGTAAAGCTGCTTTAAATTGTGAACAATCTAGACTCTTTCTAAAAGTCCTTAATTTCTAATAGCTTATGCATTAACTACCTCAAGGAAAAAACAAACTTGGGCAGGAACTGAAAAGTCAAAGGCTAAACATCCTAGTTCAACAGTCTAATACATCCTAGACCAATAGTCTAATCATGCTAGACCAATAGTCTAATAAACCCAAGTCTGAAGTTCACAGAAAATTTACAAGTGATGTTACCTAGTGTGGATATCCCTCTGTACTGAGCCAAGGGGAGATAGCTGCATGAGGTGCTGTGTGCCCCCATTTGAAAACTACATTTTTGTTCAATATGGTCCTATGGGACTTGAGAATGCTGAGCCCTGTTGGCTATCACAGCTAGGTGACTCGAGGGCCTATCCTTTGGATGTAAGCCACAAAAGCTGGGGTGCTAGATGGGTGGCCAAGCTCCTTCCAGAGAGAAGCTGGAGAATTGCTTTTATTGTTGGAGCAAGCCAGAAGGAGAATCAGAATGGATATAAATGGTGGTATAGAGATGAAATCATCATGCTTTATTTACACAAAGTGGGTGAGTATATCTTTTGTTTGTAACCCCTTTCCAGAATCTATCTTGTCCATGAAAGTGATCAGAAATGGTCATGGTTCCCATTCAGCAACATGCAGAACTCATGCCAAACACTGACCACATGGGGCACTCAGATGCAGGAGATGAACTACAGCATCAAGGAAACAATATGAGGACAAATTAGTGGCAGATAATTCTTCAGAGAATGTTGAGGGAAGTAAGGGCTTCCTAGAGATACAATTATTAAAGCTAGTACTTAAATTTAACTGTAAGCAGGCATCATAAAGAGACTATGAATAAGTATCATGATAAAATGTTTTTTCAGCCCAAACCAGTAAGAATAAACACAGCATGGGGCCCACAAAAGAGGTTTAGCAGAGCCTGAATGTTGCAAGGAGAGGAAACCATGCTGGATTAGAACTAAGATTACTTTTTAACACTCTGTCAAAGGGTTTTCATGAACCTTTATTAGACAGGAGCTGAATGTATATTCCAGACCTCCCACCGTAATAATTGCATGAGTATGCTCAAGTTAGCTAGGCAATAAATTGCATATAGTGTTCATCGCATGTAAGTAATATTTTTAACAAATTCCTTCATCATTTTCATGAAGTCTTAGTTACAGACAATAACAGCACACACACACAAAAACAACAGTCACCTCTGGTATTGATATAGGTGGGTATTTGAATTGAGCAAACTTGACTGATGACTGAAATCAAGGATCTAGATCTCAGTGGGATAAACTAGGGGGGCGCTAATAGCTAACGTGGTTTTTACTCAGCGTGCTCCTTTCTCAGTGATACACTTTGAAAACAGAGAGATAGCAGAAATAGCAATTGTCCCAGCACCAAAGTTGAGGACCTGTGAAGGTAGATGGAATGACTGGCATAGTTAAGAATGTAGGTCAAGGTAGTGGGTTGAAGGTTGAGTCGGCTATATTGGGCAGATATGATAAAGGATATATCAGCTTTCAAGGATGTTTCCAGGGCTCTCCTAGGACATGAACAGGTATATTCATGCCTCAGCCTTGAAACATCAGCTTTACAACTATTTCCGGATCTCACTTGGTGTGAGTAGGGATTCCCAGCCAACCACTGGGTCTGGCTCTTGTTGGCTCTGGGTCTACTGTTCAAGGAAGCTACAGAGTGGCCACTGTCAGTAGGCCCTAAAAAAAACTGTTAATTCTAGACTTTACCTCTTTGATGGGCTTGTGATATGGACTCGGGTGGTAATTTTTAAATCCTCAGATTTTACAACTGTAGAGGGCTGGGAAAACTTGGTCTGACGGCAGATGTGAGCATTTTGTAAAAACTGCCAGGCGATGGCTGGTGATAGAGTAGGATAAGCGGTTGGGAACTGATTTACTTGTGCATCAAGGGCTTAAAGGGGTTGGGAACTGATTTACTTGTGCATCAAGGGCTTAAAGCCTGGCTGTATAGTATCAACCGTACTCTGGAAGACCTTTTGTTTTCAAATCATTTAAGTTAGTTTTTCCTCCCAAGGGCTGCTGAGTAACTCGCAAACTATGGAGGAAAGTACAGCTGCAACAAGGTAACAGACTGCCCAGGGCCACTGTGGCTGTGAGGGCAGAGCTGGTATGAAAACGGAAATCCCTGGAGGCCTCTCTCAGCCCACAGAGTCCCTCACGGCTCCCTCCAGCGAGGTCTGTGATTCTTAAAGTGACGCTCGCCACGGGCAGTTCACAGATCATCTATTTCGTGTCCACAACTATAAATAATCTCTTGGCAAGATGTATTTGAGCTGCAGAGTAAGTAATAGAGATAAAATGCCTTCATTTGACTCTTAAGTCTGGTAAAAACCGGTTTTCTTAAGCCTCCCCTGTACTGGGTGTAGAGCTTCTCTGGAGGCCTGTTAGCCTCTAGAATATTCAAGGAAAGGTGGTTTGTGTTTGAGTGAAAATATGGTCATTTCTGGCCTTGGCTTACTAGCATAACGGTCTGAGAAATGTAAGCATGAGACAGCGAATTAAGGCAATGCCCCATGTATGACTCTCACATCTGACAACCCAACTGCGTAAACTGATAGGCCTTTTGGTTTTCTTTTTCTTTTAAATCAGGAAGGCTATAGGAAAATATCAAAGTTTTTATTCCTCTTGGCTGTTATCAAAATTTAGAATATAAAGTTATATGGCAATTTTTAAAATCACATAATTGATGAATTTTGAGATGATCTATCTGTTTCTATGGCATGTGAGGACATGAAGGCTGATTTTAACTTTTACCATTTGGTGTAGACCGTTATACTGTTATCGTCTCATATCTGAATAGTCAAGAGGCAATATTACACTGAAAACTGGGAGTATGTCGAGTCCAGGACACATTTTTGAAGTATTTATCCTTTGTTTTGAGGGCCTTCCTACTTCTTTCTCTTTACTCCTGTCCTTACTTCCTCACGCCTCTGGCTGCTCTAACCCTTGATTTTTTTTTTTTTTTTATTAATTAATTTATTTATTTATTATTTTTGGCTGTGTTGGGTCTTCGTTTCTGTGCGAGGGCTTTCTCTAGTTGCGGCAAGCGGGGGCCACTCTTCATCGCGGTGCGCGGGCCTCTCACTATCGCGGCCTCTCTTGTTGTGGAGCACAGGCTCCAGACGCGCAGGCTCAGTAGTTGTGGCTCATGGGCCCAGTTGCTCCGTGGCATGTGGGATCTTCCCAGACCAGGGCTCGAACCCGTGTCTCCTGCATTGGCAGGCAGATTCTCAACCACTGCGCCACCAGGGAAGCCCCTAACCCTTGATTTTTAAGTTCGACCTAAGTATGTCTTTACCTAAAGCCTTTCTCCTCATATACCAAAACTGCTCTTCTGTTTTCTAAGCCTCTTGCTATCAAAGTACTCATTACTCTGGGGATATCTCAACTGGAGTTTAGGAGGGAAAGTAATTTAAGGCAGCAAGTGCACTCTCCATAAAGGACTTAATTGTTAAGCTAATTCTGTTAGAGTTATTTACCTTTCAAAATGGGCTTGTTAACCAAAATGAATCTTGATTTGGTAGAATTTCATGCCTGAGAAGCGGGAATGAGACATAGTTAGGCAGTGCGGAGAAGAGATTTTAGGGCAGTGGGGTCCTCTCACTCCTTGTTTATCATATGTACTTATACACGAGGTTAGATAACTGCAAATATTGATCAAATTGTTTATAATTTCATCATTACTGCCCTGTAGAATATTGATCAATACAAATAGATAATTTTGAGATGACATGGATGAAGATTTAATAAGAAGCATTTAGCTTGTTGGTCTGGTTCCCATCTCAGAGACAGTCATGCACGGGGCAAGGTAGATGACTTGTTTAGATTCTAAGGTACTCCTAAGTGTTCTGCCTTGCTTGGTATGGTACCCTTCTCACCCTGCTTGAAGTTCACACTATAGATCACTAGTGGGTTATAAAACAAATAGAAAAAAGCTCTAATTTTTAGTAATGGTTTTCCCTCCATCTTCTACTGGTACGTGGTGAATTGATGGCATTCACCACTTGGTGACTTAGATTTTACAGGAATGAGATTATAAAATAATTCTAGGCTATGGTTTTCTCAGAGCTGTGATAGGATGACAGGATATATTCAAAGGAACTGGTTGAAAGCCAGAGGAAAAAAGGAAGCGTGATGGCAGACTTCACTCCTATCATATTTCCCCCACGGGGACATGCAGATGTGGGCTTAGGTGAAATGGAAAAAATTTGATGTCTAGTACTTAGGATTTCAATTCATTGTTCACATTCCTTTGAATTTCTGGGGTAACTTAATAAAGAAAAAGACCAATTTGGTTTTCAGGAACTTGAGAAAATCTACTGTATTTGTGAAGCCAACACACCTCATGGGAAACAGGCAACTGGATAACATAAGAGTATTTGAAAACTATGTCTGTTGGATAGAAAACATGTATAGGTCATAGAAATCACTTCTTAAATTAGTCTTACATAAATATTTCAGCCTCCAGGCAATGTGGTTACTTGAGAGGGTGTGGTATGAAGGAAAATATTTACAAGAGACAAGAGGAGTCAATGACTTTGACTTTCATTTGAACATATTTATCCTAGCAAGTCCCTATTCATGTTCTCCTTATGAGCTCGAGGCACCTTCTAATGTTCAATTCTTGCCCATAAGGAATAGGTATTTCTTAGTATCTTGGCAGCAACTGTATAGTTTGTATTTTACCTTATAGGCAATGCTAACAGATCAGATGAACACTAAAATGGCTGATCTACTCTAGGAAGGTAAATATCATCGAAAGTGATAGGGAGTAAAGTTTATTATGAGTTAGTGCTGTTTAGTAGATGAAGAAAATTAAAGACTTGACATTTCTTGAGACTAAATGGCAGAGAAGTTTATATTGCCCAATTTTGAACAAAATTGGGAGAATAATTTTAATTGGTACAGATTTGAATTCAAACCCCAGCTGCTTTCAGGTAGTGGTCTAGGATAGAGTTTCTAAAATAACTCTGCTGCCCTACACTCTGCTATAGTTCAGGTGGATCCGGGAAGACTAGATTTGTCCTGGAAGAAAAGCCCTTGTATAACTTGAGATTCCTAGAAAACTTGCTCACACCTGGTGGTCATGGGAAGAGTTTTGCAAACTTGCTCTACCAAAGGAGAAAGTGCAGGCGACTTCACTGTCACATCTCCCTCCCCCTGGATCTCCAGGTTCTTCAGTGAACTGAATGGTCTTCTCTGGAACAGGGAGGGAAATAGCCAATTTGGGAGGAGGCGGATGGTCAGAGTATAGAACAAATGACGTTTTCTTCCTTGCATTGTCTGGCAGACTGCCTTCTTGGAACACATACATATAGACAGTTGTCACACGTCTTAATTATCGATATATGGAGCACAACCGTAGATGACACAGAATATATATTTGCTTCTCTTCGGAAATATTTGATAGAAAACATGTTAACATCAATCTGAAATCTCAGAGTTCTTTTGAGATAGTGGAAATATCTTATGGATATGAAATATATGCTTTGAACTGCGTTCTAACACCCTGCTTTCTTTTCCTCACAGAGCTAGCACCAATGCTAAGATCATTAAAAGAGTTACTTCCAGTTAATAAATGAATCTCCTACTATTGTCTCTGCTCCCGTTGTTTTTGGAGTTTTGAACCAAATCACATTTACTATCAGCCAACTCAAGGAGAAACAAACTTTGTTTATAATTACATGGCACAATACATTTTGATGTTCCTTGTCTATTCCTTGACCTAAATCAGCTGGCCTGATAATACTTTGTAATATTTGTCTTTCTTCATTGCACTTGCTAGTTTACTATCTAGTTAATTATCTAATTTATTCACCTTGTTTATTGTTTGTATGTGCTAACAGAATGTGAGCTTCTTGGAGGCAGAAACCACGGCTGTCTTACTTGCCATCATATTCTGAGAAAGTAGAACCGTTTTTAGTCTACAGTAGGCACAAAATAAATATTGATCAAATGAAGTAATGAGACAAAGCTAGAAATATTGTCCTCAACTGAATAGACAAATGAATGAATAAACCCAATGCTACTGTTTCTGTCCTCATCTGATTTGACTTTCCCAGAGCTCTTGAAATAATTTATCATCCCTTCCGTAACGAAACACACACTGCCCTTGGATTCTACGATAGGACATTGTTTTGTCTCCTCAGACTCTTCTGCCTGTGCTTCCTCTACTGACCTCTAAATATTTGAGCTCTCCTGGACTCTGCTCTGAGCCCTCTCTCTTTCTTAAATTCACTCTCTTTGTGAGATACCTGTTTCCTTGGCCTTAATTACCCCATAGATGCTGACAACTCCCAAATATATACAACCAGCCAGGATGTTTCCCTTGGACTCCAGACTTGAATATGCAACTTTCTGCTTGATCTGCATTTGAACGTCTCACAGCTTTCTTAAAATTAATTTTTAAATCAAACTCTTAAACTGTCATGCAGCCACCCTCACTAACCAACCAGTGAATGAAAAAATGAACAAACAAAACAGTAATCAAACAAAACCCTCCTTTCCCTGTCCCGGCTTTGTAAATGAGACCACCTCCCACACAATAACTCAGATGAGTAACTTAGGAGTCATTCTCGAGATATCCTTTCCTTAACTCACATAGCTACTCGATCTGAATGTCCTATTGTTTCTACCACCAAAAATTATCTGGAAATTTTATCTTTTCTTTCTCTACTGCTGGTGGATTTCCTCCCACTTTTATTCTTTTTAACTAAAAACATTTTTTGAATTAAGGTATGGTTTATATACAACATTATATTAGTTTCACCTGTACAACATACTGATTTGATGTTTATATACATTATGAATTGATCATCATGGTAAGTCTAGTAACCATCTGTCACCATAAAAAGTTATTAAAATAGTATTGATTCTATTACCCATGCTGTACATTATATCCCCATGACTTATTTATTTTATAACTGGAAGTTTGTGCTTCTTAATTCCCTACACCTATTACCAACTCCCCACCCCTATTCCCTCTGGCAAACCACCACTTTGTTTTCTGTATCTGAGTCTCTTTCTGTTTTGTTTTGGGTTTTTGTTTTTTAGATTCCACATATGAATAAAATTGTAAGGTATTTGTCTTTCTCTATCTTATTTCACTTAGCATAATACCCTCTAGGTCCATCCATGTTGTTGCAAATGGCAAGATTTCATTCTTTTTATGGCTGGTAATATTCCATTGTGTGTGTGTGTGTATGGTTGTGTGTGTGTGTGTATCACACTTTCTTTATCCATTTATTCATAGATGGACACTTAGGTTGCTTCCATATCTTGGCTATTATGAACAATGCTGCGATGAACATAAGGGTGCATATATCTTTTCAAATTAGTATTTTCTTTTTTTAATACCCAGAATTAGAATTGCTAATTTGTATAGTAATTCTATTTTTAATTTTTTGAGGAAGCTTTCCATAGTATCAGCACCAATTTACATTCCCACCCACAGTGCACAAGGATTTCCTTTTCCCCACCACCTTGCCAATGCTTGCTATTTGTTGTCTTTTTTATAATACCCATTCTGATGGGTATGAATTGATATCTCAATGTGGTTTTGGTTTGCATTTCCCTCATGATTAGTGATGTTGAGCATCTTTTCATGTGTCTGTTGGCCATCTGTATGTCTTCCTTGGAAAAATGTCTATTCAGGTCCTCTGCCCATTTTTTAATCTGATTTGTTTTTGGATATTGAGTTGTGTGAGTTCTTTATATATTTTGGATATTAACCCCTTATCATATATATTATTTGCAAATATCTTCTCCCATTGAGTAGGTTACCTTTTCATTTTGTTGATGGTTTCCTTCACTGTGCAGAAGATTTCTAGTTTGATGTAGTCCCATTTGTTTATTTTTGCTTTTGTTGCCCTTGCCTGAGGAGACATGTCCAAAAAAATATTATTAAGACTGATGGCAAAGAGCATACTGCCTGTGTTTTCTTCTAGGAGTTTTATGGTTTCAGGTCTTACATTTCAGTCTTCAATCCACTTAGAGCTTTGTTTTGTGTATGGTGTAAGCAAGTAGTCCAGTTTCATTATTTTGCATGTAGCTGTTCACTTTTCCCAACACCATTTATTGAAGAGACCAGCTTTTCCCCACTGTATATTCTTGGCTCCTTTGTTGTAAAGCAATTGATCCTGTAAACATGAATTTATTTCTGGGCTCTCTATTCTGTTCCACTGATCTATATGTCTATTTTTGTGCAAGTACCATACAGTTTTGATACTATAGCTTTGTAGTATAGTTTGAAATCGGGAAATATGATACCTCCAGCTTTATTCTTTCTCAAGATTGCTTTGGCTATTTGTAGTCTTTAGTGGTTCCATACAAATTTTAGGATTTTTTGTCCCAGTTTTGTGAAAAATGTCATTTCGTGTTTTGATACAGATTGCATGGAATATGTAGATTGCTTATGGAAACTGTAACAATATTAATTCTTCCAATCCATGAGCACCGTATAACTTTGCATTTATTTGTGTTATGTATGGCTGTTAGCATAATGGACACCACCTTTGGTCCTTACAGTTTCTCCTATCCTTCTGCTGACCCTACCCATGACTGTACTGTGCAGTAAATTACCACTCTGTCATCAAGGGCTTTGTAGTTAATAGATATTGTTTAATAATCATTAGGACCAGGAGGCCTCTATGCTCTGTTAGTCCACATACAATGATTAAAACCTTCACTGATATGTTCCTGGTGCCCACAAGAGTAGTTATCCATTCATAACTCTTGACTTAGGAATGCACATACTATTTCAAAGTACCTACCGCCATCCTCTAGGTTAACTGTTTTTTAGTGTCAAGGTGACTAAGTTCAGTGGGCACTTTTCATTTCCTCCGTCCTCCAACAGCATTATGTTCAGTTTCTTTCATCAATGCCTTATAGTTTTCAGAGAACAAGTCATTCACCGCCTTGGTTAAATTTATTCCTAAGTGTTTTATTCTTTTTGATGCAATTGTGAATGGGATTATTTTCTTAATTTCTCTTTATGACAATTTGTTATTAGTGTATAGAGATGCAACATATTTCTATGTATTGATTTTGTATTCTGCAACTTTACTGAATTCATTTCTTAATTCTAGTAGTTTTTTGATGACATAGTTAGGATTTTCTATATATAGTATCATGTTATCTGAAAACAGTGACAGCTTTACTTCTTTCCAAATTGGATGCCTTTTATTTTATTTTTATTTTTTTCTTGTCTGATTGCTGTGTCTAGGACTCGCAATACTATGTTGAATAAAAGTAGTGAGAGTGGACATCCTTGTCTTGTTCCTCATCTTAGAGGAAAAGCTTTCAGCTTTTCACTGGGTTTGTCATATATGGCCTTTATTATGTTGAGGTACGTTTCCTCCATACACATTCTGAGAAATTTTATCATAAGTGAATGTTGAATTTTGTCATTTTATTCTGTTTAGTTCAGAAAAGATACTTGATATGATTTAAATCTTCTTAAATTTATTGAGACTTATTTATGGTCCAGCATGTGACCTGTCCTGGAGAATATTCCAAGTGCAATTAAAAAGAGTGTGTACCAATACCATACTGTCTTGATTACTGTAGCTTTGTAGTATAGTTTGAAGTTGGGTAGCCTGATTCCTCCAGCTCCGTTTTTCTTTCTCAAGATTGCTTTGGCTATTCAAGGTCTTTACTGTTTCCATACAAATTGTAAAATTTTTTGTACTAATTCTGTGAAGAATGCCATTGGTAGTTTGATAGGCATTGCATTGAATCTGTAGATTGCTTTGAGTAGTATAGCCATTTTCACAATATTGATTCTTCCAATCCAAGAACATGGTATATCTCTCCATCTGTTTATGTCATCTTTGATTTATTTCATCAGTGTTTATAATTTTCTGAGTACAAGTCTTTTGCCTCCTTAGGTAGGTTTATTCCTAGGTATTTTATTCTTTTTGTTGCAATGGTAAATGGGCTTTATTTCTTAATTTCTCTTTCTGATTTTTCATTGTTAGTGTATAGGAATGCCAGAGATTTCTGTGCATTAATTTTGTATCCTGCAACCTTACCAAATTCATTGATTAGTTCTAGTAGTTTTCTGGTGTCATCTTCAGGATTTTCTATGTATAGTATCATGTCAGCTGCAAACTGTGACAGTTTTACTTCTTTTCCAATTTGGATTGCTTTTATTCCTTCTTCTTCTCTGATTGTCATAGCTAGGACTTCCAAACCTATGTTGAATAAGAGTGGTGAGAGTGGACATCCTTGTCTTTTTCCTGATCTTGTGGAAATGCTTTCAGTTTTTCACCATTGAGTATGATGTTTGCTGTGGGTTTGTCATATATGGCCTTTATTATATTGAGGTAGGTTCACTCTATGCCCATTTTCTGGAGAGTTTTTATCATAAATCGGTGTTGAATTTTGTCAAAAGCTTTTTCTGCATCTATTGAGACGATCATATGGTTTTTATTACTTAATTTGTTAATATGGTGTATCACATTGATTGATTTGCATATATTGAAGAATCCTTGCATTCCTGGGATAAATCCCACTTGATCATGGTGTATGATCCTTTTAATGTGTTGTTGATTCTGTTTGCTAGTATTTTGTTGAGGATTTTTGCATCTAGATCAATGGTACAAGATAGAAAGCCCAGAGATAAACCCACGCACATACAGTCACCTAATTTATGACAAAGGAGGCAAGAACATACAATGGAGAAGAGACAGCCTCTTCAATAAGTGGTGCTGGGAAAACTGGACAGCTACATGTAAAAGAATGAAATTAGAACACTCCCTAACACCATACACAAAAATAAGCTCCACATGGATTAAAGACCTAAATGTAAGACCTGACACTATAAAACATTTAGAGGAAAACATAGGAAGAACACTCTTTGACATACACCACAGCAAGATCATTTTTGACCCACCTCCTAGAGTAATGAAAATAAAAACGAAAATAAATAAATGGGACTTAATTAAACTTAAAAGCTTTTGCACAGCAAAGGAAATCATAAACAAGACAAAAAGACAACCCTCAGAATGGGAGAAAATATTTGCAAATGATGCAACGGACAAAGCATTAATCTCCAAAATATACAAACAGCTCATGGAGCTCAATATTAAAAAAACAAACAACCCAATCCAAAAATGGGCAGAAGACCTAAATAGACATTTCACCAAAAAAAAAAAAAAACATACAGATGGCCAAGAGACACATGAAAAGATGCTCAACATCACTAATTATTAGAAAAGTGCAAATCAAAACTACAATGAGGTATCACCTCACACCGGTTAGAATGGGCATCATCAGAAAATCTACAAACAACGAATGCTGGAGAGGGTGTGGAGAAAAGGGAACCCTCTTGCACTGTTGGTGGGAATGTAAACTGATACAGCCACTATGGAGAACAGTATGGTTGTTCTTTAAAAAATTAAAAATAAAACTACCGTATGACCCAGCAATCCCACTACTAGGCATATACCCTAAGAAAACCATAATTCAGAAGGACACATGTACCCCAGTGTTCATGGCAACATTATTTACAATAGCCAGGACATGGAAATAACTTAAATGTCGAACAATAGATGAATGGATAAAGAAGATGTGGTACATGTATACAATGGAATATTACTCAGCTATAAAAAGGAACAAAATTGGGTCATTTGTAAAGATGGGATGGACCTAGAGTCTGTCATACAGAGTGAAGTAAGCCAAAAAGAGAAAAACAAATATTGTATATTAATGCATATATGTGGAATCTAGAAAAATGGTACAGATGAACCTATTTGTAGGGCAGATATAGAGACATAGACATAGAGATTGGACATGTGGACACAGGGGGAAAGGGAAGGGTGGGACGAATTGGGAGATTAGGTTTGACATAAATACACTACCATGTGTAAAATGGATAGCTAGTGGGAACCTGCTGTGTAGCACAGGGAGCCCAGCTCAGTGCTCTGTGATGACCTAGATGGGTGGGATGGGGAGGGGGAGGGAGGTCCAAGAGGGAGGGGATATAGGTATACATATAGCTGATTCACTTCATTGTACAGCAGAAACTAACACAACATTGTAATGTGTCTTTTAAGACCAATGTTTCCTTATTGATTTTTGCTGGATGAGCTGCCCATTGGTGCAAGTGGGTGTTAATGTCCCCTACTATTATTGTGTTAGTGTTAATTTCTCCTTTTATACCTGTTAGTATTTACTTTACGCATTTAGGTGTTCCTTTGTTGGGTGCATAGATATTTATGCATATTTGTTATTGATATTTGTTGCATTGATCCCCCTTTATCATTATGCAATGCCCTTCTTTGTTTCTTGTTACAGTCTTTGTTTTAGTCTATTTAGTCTGTTTTAGTCTATTTAGTCTGATAGAAGTACTGCTACCCCAGCTTTCTTTTTGTTTCCATTAATATGGAATATCTTTTCACTGCTTCATTTTCAGTCTGTGTGTGTCTTTAAAACTAAAGTGGATCTCTCATAAGTAACATATATGTGGATCTTGCCTTTTTTATCCATTCAGCCACGATGTCTTTTGATTGGCACATTTAGTCCATTCACATTTAAAGTAATTTTTGTTAGGTATGTACTTATTGCCATTTTGTGAATTGTTTTCTGGTTTTTCTTATATTCTTGTTCCTTTCTTCTCTTGTTCTCTTCTCTTGTGATTTGAAAACTTTCTTTAGTGGTACATTTGTATTCTTTTCTCTTCATTTTTTTATGTATCCGTCGTAGGTTTTTGGTTTGTGGTTACCCAAAGGTTCATATATAACAACCTATGTATATAGCAATCTATTTTAAGTGGATGGTCACTTATGTATGAGTTCTAAAAACAACTGCATTTTTACATCACCCACTCCATATTTTATGTTTCTGACATCATATTTTACATTTTTAAATTTTGTGTATCACTTAACTATCATTTTAGATATGCAGTAAATCATCTGTATCTCTCTTTATCTGAGGTTTTGTCTTGTTCTTTCATTTGGAAGGTATTCCTTTGTCTCTTCGTTTTGGCTATCTGGTTTTTTTCTATGTACTAGGTATATCAGCTACGTCTCCTGTTCATGAAGAAATGGCCTTATGTAGAAGGTGTCCTGTGAGACCCAGTGTTGCAATTCCCCCTGATCACCGGAACCAGGTGCTCCAGGGGTAATCCCCTGTGGAAGCTATATATGGTCACCTAGTGTGGGCGGGCCACAATTGCTGTGGGCTCCTCCCACTTTTAATAATGCTGTACCATTATAATTTCTACTCTTGACCTGCAGCATTACATTCCACATGGCAGTCATAAACCAGATGCTGCTGCTCCCTGGCTTAAAGCCCTCCTTGATTTGACACTCGTAACTGTGGCATATGAGGCCACAAAAGATATCATCCCAGCCCCTTTTTCTAGTCCCTTCCTCACCCATCATGTGTCAGTTATGCCAAACCTTTTTCTGTTCCTTGTAATTGTCTAGCTCTTGCCAACCTCAGAATGTTTACCCAGGTTAATTCTTACATGAATTCTTTCTTCTGCTCATTATTGGGCTGAATTCTTATCTATTCAAGTCTCAGAAGAATGTTCAGACGGCCCATGTATAAGGGGTTTTTCTTCCTATCTTACTGCTGTAGTCTCTGTCTCTAGACCCTCTTCATTTGAAATTTTATATTGTGGAAATCATAACAGCTATTCACTGAATATTTTTTACTTTCTTCCATCTGAGCATATTGTGGGGTTGCACTACTTTACTCTTTCAATTTAAGTATGTGTATGCAACTTGCTTTGCAAAATGAAACATAAGCAGGAGAGATGTGAGCCACACATGAACAGAAACTTTAAGACCACTGTGGGATTTGCCACACTCATTTCCCACTGCTGTGGAGATTGTAGGAAGCACATGATAAGATAAAGCCTCTGTCAGCCTGAGTCCCTGAGTGACAAAGGTGTGCAGACCCTTCCTATAGACTTGCGCAGAGAAAACTGCATGAGCAAGGGAAAAAGCTTTGCTGGTATCAAGTCATTGAGATTTGGGGGTTGCTCATTAACATAGCATAATCTGACCCTTCCTGACCAATGCATACACTAACTTGCTTCATTTCTTCATTATCTTTATCCCACTAGACTATTAAATTTAGAAGAACAGGAACCATGTTTGTTTTATTTATCAATGAGTATTTAGAGATTAACTAAATACATAACACAATAGGCACTTTAAAAATAATTTTTAGTGAATGAAAGAACAAATGAAAGTCCCCCGACCTTGATTGTAAATGTGACCTGAAAAACATGTTATAAACATTTTGATGAAGTTATTATAGATAGTAATGCTAGCATGTATTTGGACAGTACTTAACAAAATCCCATAAAATATATTCACCCATTTACAAATCTATTATGCTTCAACATCTGGTATATGTGGTAAATGCCAAAAGTACCTAAGAGTATAGATAAAGGCATGGTGGTCACCTAATGAATTGTTAAGGATGCAGTACAGTGTGTGGAAATAATTAATTCAAAGTAAATCCTCTAATATACATGCTATCACTGCTTCCCTGCTCCTCCATGCTGATTTTGTAATATAGGTGGACTTCTTAGGATGTCTGTCCTTGATTTAAAGGGAACAGGACACCTCCTCTCTAGAATGATGGTAACAGGAATGGCACTGAGAGGATGGTGGCAGAACAGGGAGTAAATGTTTTGGTTGGGTGTGAGAGATTCCATCAGATACCAAGAGATGAACAAATTCTTATAATTCCATAGTTAAAATTTTTATTATTATCAGTATATTTCTTTTGGCAGCATTGTCTCAACTGCTTCTCTAAATAAAAACATAATCAGATAACTGAGGCATGTAGACATGACTAGCTTCACTTTTCATTTGAGAAAATTGAGATTCATAAAGCCCACGGTATGATGAGTAAGTGGCACAGCTGAAGCTTAACCACAGACCTTTGCCTCTAATCACTGCAATCAATTTTTTTGTGAGCTTATATATATATAATATTTTATTGGATATTTTATCAATAGATAACAATAGTATTCCTGTTGTACAGATTAATAAATTGTGGCTTGACCAACCTCACAAGTTATGTAGTAGCAGAGCTGTTTACATACTGTTCTCTACTGTCTTCCTGTTCCTTCCTTGGACAATGGTTCCTATGGATTGCACAACCAGAGGCTATTTTGGCCAAATGATATCATGCTATCAGATTGTTTTCTTCAATTTTTTGCTTTTTGTTCAAGATATAATAATTAACATTTGCCTAAACTACTAAGACTCCACTATAAATATTAAAACCCCCAAAGTAGCACTGTGTTATAATGCCAACAGCAATGCCAGGGTTCTTAGTGTAAAAGTCAGCAACATGAAGAGGGAGCTAACTCATACTGACAGATTCACTAGTTACTAGTAGCAAGTTCAACCCTAGTTGCTTGCTCCAGTAGCATTCTGTAGCATCTGTTCATCTCGGCTAGGAGGTAGAGCGTATATGACAGAAGCCTTTTGACTTTCGAGTGGCAAATATGAAGACTGTTCTAGCTACTTAGAGGAAGACAGTTTTAGGAAGCTTGAAGGCTGTAAACCTTGCTACATGGGCCCTATAGTCAGTGACTATTTCAGGCAACATAGCTATTTTGCTCATACTTTATTCTAGAATGTTCTGTCAAGAATTAAGCATATAGCTTCAAATTTTGATGGGAAGGCCCAGGAGCAAAGACAGCAATAGCAAAACAAGTTTTGGACCTTGACTGAATTGCAGTTGATAAAAGCACTTAGCCTTGGTCCCTAAAGTTTCCCTTTCTGCCCCTTACTCTCCCATTTCTTAATACCAAACCAGGTACTTCAACTCTTTTTTATATTAGGATGATCCTTTGTATCAGGGACACTTCCTCAGAAGTAAAGATTAGCTTTTGTCAATATTAATGATTACAAAGATCTTGGGAAGTGATTACACCTCAGTTTTCTCATTTGAAAAGAGAAGATGATAACAGTATCTATTTCACAAAAGGACAAGTAGAATGATAAAGTAAGTGTGTTTTGTAAAATGTAAAAGAGCCTAGTTTTTATTAGTATAGCAATGTGTTAAATATAGAGATAACAATGACTACCTCTCAAGCTTACGGAAAATTTGAGAAAACTAATGGGATTATATTTATAACACTCTCAGGCTTCTTCACAAATAATTGGTATATAATGCAAAACATAATTAATGATTAGTGATTTATTTTATAGTTGTACTCAGTTCAGGGAGGCAGTGTCTTTTACTGTGTGATTAAAAAATAATTATTAATTTGATAGACCACACACCTAGGCATACCAATAGAATTCCTAGGATGTCATATTATCTTTGAGATATTGGACTTAAAGAATATCTAGCTCTTGTCTAGTATTTCTCAAGGCTCTATGTGAATTTAATGAAGGTAGTCTCAGCTGGTTCAGCATGGTAGAATAGAATTTGAAGTTGATTATTAACCTTGGTCGAGTGACCAAATTAAACTGCTATTTTAAAAAAGGAACATACATCAACTGGAATAAAACTTAAAAGTACTAGACCAACTGTGTATAATACTGATCGATAGTGAGAGTTGTTAACGCTAAGAAGAACTGGCAAAGGAAGCTCTGAAAACTTCCTCTTCGTAGATAGGAAAAGAAAAAAGTAGGTATGAGTTAAGTTTTCACATTTGATCTTCCATGGAAGAATCTGTTTTAAAGGTCTTCTGCAGTCTTCTGATTCCCTAACCATCAGTATTTAATAGCTACCCTCTGCAATGTACTGTACCAGACTTGGCTCTCTCAAAGACTTATAACATACTGTTTAGTGACCATTCCAAATCTGTGTACCAGACTGGTAGTCAGGGCATGCATATGTAAGAACAGCTAACAATACATGATAGATAGTAAGTGCTAATGAAAGATACGGCAAACAAATATACAAGAAGAGTTTGAAGAGGAAGAGATCCTTGAGGGGTGTGGTGTTCAAGCTTATAAAAGTGGTAAGAGTTTATTAGTTATTCATATATTTTTTGGTATAATGTCTAGTCAACATTTTTTCTCATTTTTTCGCTGGGTTTATTGTTTTATTATTGAGTTGTAATTTTTATGCATCACAGACACAAGGTGTTTATAAAATGTATTATTTGCAAATATTTTATCCCAGTCTGTGGCTAATTTTTTCATTTTCTTAATAGCACAAAAGCTTTAATTTTATCATGTCCAGTTTATCATTTTTTTCCTTTATATATCATGCTCTGCGTCTTGGATCTCAGAACTCTTTGTCTAACCCAAGGTCATGAGGATATCTTCCCTACACATTCTTTTAAAAATGTAAAATTTCAGCTTTTACATTTAGGTATAATATCCATTTTAAGTTAATTTTGTGTTTGGTATGAGGTAAGGGTCTAAATTCATCTTTTTATATGTGGATATTCAGTTGTTTCAGCACTATTTATTAAAAAGACTATTTTTCCCCCATTGAATTTGCCTTGGCACATTTGTTAAAGATCGACTAACCATAAATGTAAGAAATTACTTCTGGATTCCCAAATGTTTTCCTTTGATTTATTAAATCTTTTCTTTTGCCAGTGCCACACTATTTTGATTACTGTATGATTATAGTAACTTTTGAAATTGGAAGTATAAGTCCTCCAACTTTGTTGTTGTTTTTCAAAATGGTTTTGGCTATTTTCAGTCTTTTGCATTTCAACATAAGGTCTAAATACAGATTGTCAGTTTCTGAAAAGAGGCCTGATGGTGTTTCAATAGAAATTACTTTGAATCTATAGATCAATTTGAGGAGAATTGCCATCTTAACAATATTGAACATGAACATGGAATGTTTATTTATATCTCCTTTCATTTCTCTCAGCAATGTCTTGTAGTCTTTGGTATACATGTTGTTATCCTATTCTAAATATGTGAGTGCTTCATTGCCAATACATAAACAGTTAATTGATGTTTCTGTATTTATCTTGTCTCCTTTGATCTTGCTGAACTCTTGTACTCTAATGTGGTTTTTTTTCCCTTAGTATTTTCTACATACAAGGTCATATTGCTTACAAGTAAATGGGATTTTCTTTTCTAATATGGATTTATTAAATTTATTTATATTGCCTTATTACATTGGCTAGGACCTCCAGTATAATGTTGAATAGAATGATGAAAGTGAACTTGTTTACAATTTTAGAAGAAAACATTCCATCTTTCACATTAAATATAATATTAACTATAGATTTTTAACAGATGCTTTAACAGTTTGAGGAAAATCCTTTATATTCCTAGTTTGTTTAGAGTTTTTATCTAGCATAGATATTGAATTTTTTCAAATATTTTTTGTGTATCTATTGAAATGTTTTATATATTTTTGTCATTCTTTTAATGTAGTAAATTAGTTATCCATAGAGATAAATTATTCAAAATAACCAAGTGGAAATTTTGGAGATAAAAAATAAAACTGAAATAAAAAATTTACTAGGGGGCTCAACAGCAGATTTGAGATGGTAGAAGAAAAAAGCAAACCTGAAGAAAAACAAAATTGAACAGAAGAGAAAAAAATTAAGAAAAGAAAAAGAGCTTCAGAGACCTGTGAGAAACTGTGAATATATGCATAAAGGACTCCCACGAGAGGATAAAGAGAAAATGGGAAAAAATTATTTAAAGAAAATATTAGCTTAAAACTTCCCAAATTTGAAGAAAACATCAACTTAGACTTCCAAGAAGGTCAACAAACTTGAGGTAGGATAGACACACTTAGAAATGTCATAGTCATACTGTTTAAAACCAAAGACAACAAAGAACATCTTGAAAACAACAAGAGAAAAGCAACTCATACAGAACAATATGATTAACAGCTAACTTCTCACCAGAAATGAAGTTCAAAATGTAGTCAGTGCTGAAAGAAAGAAAAAGTAAACCAAGAATTCTATATTCAGCAAAACTATAAAGATGAAAGTGAAAATGTTTAGATAATATTATTTGGATATAGGAAATCCCAAAGAATCTATCAAAAACTTCTGAAACTAAGGAGTTTAGCAAGGTCACAGGTTACAAGGTCAATGCACAAAAGTCAACTGTGACCCTACATATACCATCAATTACCATGTGGAATTTGAGACTTTAAAAAATGACCTTTATAATAATTTGCAAAAATAAAGAAGTTAGGTATAAGTCTAACAAAATACGTACAGGGTCTGTATGTGGAAAACTATAAGACACTAATAAAAGAAATTGAGGAAGATCTAAATCAATGTAAAACATACGGTGTACCTTGAGTCTTTTTAATAATTTATATCTCTATTGATATTCTCTCTTTATTATATCACGGTTGTCATACTTTCCTTTAATTCTTTACATGTGGGTTCCTTTAGTATCTGGACCATATTTAGTTATAGCTCCTCTGACGTCTTTGTTTTCTTACTCCAACATCTGTACTCTCTCAGAGACAGTTTCTATTGACTGCTTTTTCCCCTGAGTATGGTCACATTCCCTGTTTCTCTGCATGTCTTAACAGTTTTTTGTCTGAAAGCTGGACATTTTAGGTAGTATTTTCTAGCAACTTTGTATCTGAGTCCTCCCAGGATTGTTGTTATTGCTGTTTGTTTGGTTTTTGTTTAGTGACTTGCCTGTACTAATGCTGTGGTCATGCTCTTCCCCTATAGTTTGTGATGGTGTGTGGCCACTGATGTCTGCTCAGATTAAAAAAACAAATCTTGTTTTAATTTCTTTTTTTTCCTATTTGAGTGAGTAAATTCTTTTATTTTCTACAATTTTAGTCATGGAAGGTAAATATGCTTAATTTACTTTTCAACACATATCTTAATTTTGAAATAATATCTCGATTTCTAATCATACTCAGGTAGGTATACTGCATTTCTAGGTAACTCATATAAATTTTTTACATTTCGTTTTTTGTGTTTTTTTTTTATTTAAAAAGTCTTTTTCTAAAAGGGATAAACAATCCTTTCTTCCCTAGGGTTTGTTTTTTTTTTTCAGTTCTTTATTTTGGTTTGTTTGTGCTTTTTTTTTTAACATCTTTATTGGAGTATAACTGCTTTACAGTGGTGTGTTAGTTTCTGCTTTATAACAAAGTGAATCAGTTATACATATACATATGTCCCCATATCTCTTCCCTCTTGCATCTCCCTCCCTCCCACCCTCCCTATCCCACCCCTCTAGGTGGTCACAAAGCACCGAGCTGATCTCCCTGTGCTATGCGGCTGCTTCCCACTAACTATCTATTTTACGTTTGGTAGTGTATATATGTCCATGCCACGCTCTCACTTTGTCCCAGCTTACCCTTCCCCCTCCCCATATCCTCACGTCCATTTTCTGGTAGGTCTGCATCTTTATTCCCGTCTTGCCCCTAGGTTCTTCATGACCATTTTTTTTTTCTTTTTTTAGATTCCATATATATATGTTAGCATACAGTATTTGATTTTCTCTTTCTGACTTACTTCACTCTGTATGACAGACTCTAGGTCCATCCACCTCACTACAAATAACTCAGTTTCGTTCCTTTTTATGGCTGAGTAATATTCCATTGTGTATATATGCCACTTCTTCTTTATCCATTCATCTGTTGATGGACACTTAGGTTGCTTCCATGTCCTGGCTATTGTAAATAGAGCTGCAATGAACATTTTGGTACATGACTCTTTTTGAATTATGGTTTTCTCAGGGTATATGCCCAGTAGTGGGATTGCTGGGTCATATGGTAGTTCTGTTTTTAGTTTTTTAAGGAACGTCCATACTGTTCTCCATAGTGGCTGTATCAATTTACATTCCCACCAACAGTGCAGGAGGATTCCCTTTTCTCCACAACCTCTCCAGCATTTATTGTTTGTAGATTTTTTGATGATAGCCATTCTGACTGGTGTGAGATGATATCTCATTGTAGTTTTGATTTGCATTTCTCTAATGATTAATGATGTTGAGCATTCTTTCATGTGTCTGTTGGCAATCTGTATATCTTCTTAGGGGAAATGTCTATTTAGGTCTTCTGCCCATTTTTGGATTGGGTTGTTTGTTCTTTTAATATTGAGCTGCATGGGCTGCTTGTAAGTTTTGGAGATTAATCCTTTGTCAGTTGCTTCATTTGCAAATATTTTCTCCCATTCTGAGGGTTGTCTTTTCGTCTTGTCTATGGTTTCCTTTGCTGTGCAAAAGCTTTTAAGTTTCATTAGGTCCCATTTGTTATTTTTGTTTTTATTTCCATTTCTCTAGGACGTGGGTCAAAAAGGATCTTGCTGTGAGTGTGATTTATGTCATAGAGTGTTCTGCCTATGTTTTCCTCTAAGAGTTTGATGGTGTCTGGCCTTACATTTAGGTCTTTAATCCATTTTGAGTTTATTTTTGTGTATGGTGCTAGGAAGTGTTCTAATTTCCTTCTTTTACATGTATCTGTCCAATTTTCCCAGCACCACTTATTGAAGAGGCTGTCTTTTCTCCACTGTATATTCTTGCCTCCTTTATCAAAGATAAGGTGACCATATGTGCGTGGGTTTATCTTTGGGCTTTCTATCCTGTTCCATTGATCTATATTTCTGTTTTTGTGCCAGTACCATACTGTCTTGATTACTGTAGCTTTGTAGTATAGTCTGAAGTCAGGGAGCCTGATTCCTCCAGCTCCGTTTTTCTTTCTCAAGATTGCTTTGGCTATTCGGGGTCTTTTGTGTTTCCATACAAATTGTGAAATTTTTTGTTCTAGTTCTGTGAAAAATGCCAGTGGTAGTTTGATAGGCATTGCATTGAATCTGTAGATTGCTTTGGGTAGTAGAGTCATTTTCACAATGTTGATTCTTCCAGTCCAAGAACATAGTATATCTCTCCATCTGTTTGTATCATCTTTAATTTCTTTCATCAGTGTCTTATAGTTTTCTGCGTACAGGTCTTTTGTCTCCTTAGGTAGGTTTATTCCTAGATATTTTATTCTTTTTGTTGCGATGGTAAATGGGATTGTTTTCTTGATTTCTATTTCTGATTTTTCATCATTAGCATAGAGGAATGCAAGAGATTTCTGTGTATTAATTTTGTATCCTGCAACTTTACCAAATTCATTGATGAGCTCTAGTAGTTTTCTGGTGGAATGTTTAGAATTTTCTATGTATAGTATCATGTCATCTGCAAACAGTGACAGTTTTACTTCTTCTTTTCCAGTTTGGATTCCTTTTATTTCTTTTTCTTCTCTGATTGCCATGGCTAGGACTTCCAAATCTATGTTGAATAATAGTGGTGATAGTGGGCACCCTTGCCTTGTTCCTGATTTTAGAGGAAATGCTTTAAGTTTTTCACCATTGAGAATAATGTTTGCTGTGGGTTTCTCATATATGGCCTTTATTATGTTGAGGTAGTTTCCCCCATGTCCACTTTCTGGAGCGTTTTTATCAAAAATCAGTGTTGAATTTTGTCAAAAGCTTTTTCCGCCTCTATTGATATGATCATATGGTTTTTATTCTTCAGTTTGTTAATATGGTGTATCACATTGTTGATTTGTGTATATTGAAGAATCCTTGCATCTTTGGGATAAATCCCACTTGATCATGGTGAATGATCCTTTTAATGTGTTCCTGGATTCTGTTTGCTAGTATTTTGTTGATGATTTTTGCATCCATGTTCATCAGTGATATTGACCTGTAATTTTCTTTTTTTGTGATATCTTTGTCTGGTTTTGGTATTAGGGTGATGGTGGCCTCGTAGAATGAGTTTGCGAGTATTCCTCCCTCTGCAACTTTTTGGAGGAGTTTGAGGATGATAGGTGTTAGCTCTTCTCTAAATGTTTTATAAAATTCACCTGTGAAGCCACCTGGTCCTGGACTTTTGTTTGTTGGAAGATTTTTAATCACAGTTTCAATTTCATTACTTGTGATTGGTCTGTTCATATTTTCTGTTTCTTCCTGGTTCAGTCTTGGAAGGTTATACCTTTCTAAGAATTGTCCATTTCTTCCAGATTGTCCATTTTATTGGCATAGAGTTGCTTGTAGTGTCTCTTATGATCCTTTGTATTTCTGCAGTGTCAGTTGTAATTTCCCCTTTTTCATTTCTAATTTTATTGACTTGAGTCCTCTCCCTTTTTTTCTTGATGAATCTGGCTAAAGGTTTATCAATTTTGTTTATCTTCTGAAAGAACCAGCTTTTAGTTTTATTGATCTTTGTTATTTTTTTTTTTTCATTTCTATTTCATTTATTTCTGTGCTGATGTTTATGAATTCTTTCCTTCTGCAAATTTTGGATTTTGTTTGTTCTTCTTTCTCTGGTTGCTTTAGGTGTAAGATTAGGTTGTTTATTTGAGATTTTTCTTTTTTCTTGAGGTAGGATTTTATTGCTATAAATTTCCCTATTAGAACTGCTTTTGCTGCATCCCATAGGTTTTGGGTCGTCATGTTTTTGTTGTCATTTGTTTCTAGGTACTTTTTATTTCCTCTTTGATTTCTTCAGTGATCTCTTTGTTATTTAGTAGCATATTGTTTAGCCTCCATGTGTTTGTGTTTTTTTTACAGTTTTTTTCCTGTAATTGATTTCTAATCTCATAGTGTTGTGGTCAGAAAAGATGCTTGATATGATTTCAATTTTCTTAAATTTACTGAAGCTTGATTTGTGACCCAAGATGTGATCTATCCTGGAGAATGTTTCGTGTGCTCTTGAGAAGAAAGTGTATTCTGCCGCTTTATATAGTTTCCTTTCTTGTCTCTTGTGACAGTTTTTATTTTAAGGTCTATTTTGTCTAATATGAGTATTGCTACTCCAGCTTTCTTTTGATTTCCATTCACATGTAATATCTTTTTCCCTCCCCTCACTTTCAGTCTGTATGTGTCCCTAGGTCTGAAGTGGATCTCTTGTAGACAACGTATATACAGGTCTTGTTTTTGTATCCATTCATCCAGTCTGTCTCTTTGGTTGGAGCATTTAATCCATTTACATTTAAGGTAATTATCAACATGTATGTTCCTATAACCATTTTCTTAATTGTTTTGGGTTTGTTTTTGTAGGTCTTTTTCTTCTCTTGTGGTTCCTGCCTAGAGAAGTTCCTTTAGCATTTTTTGCAAAGCTGGTCTGGTGGTGCCAAATTCTCTTAGCTTTTGCTTGACTGTAAAGCTTTTGATTTCTCCATCAAATCTGAATGAGATCCTTGCTGGGTAGAGTAATCTTGGTTGTAGGTTTTTCCCTTTCATCACTTTAAGTATATCCTGCCCTTCCCTTCTGGCCTATAGAGTTTCTGCTGAAAGATCAGCTGATAACATTATGGGGATTCCCTTTTATATTATGTGTTGCTTTTCCCTTGCTGCTTTTAATATTTTTCAGTTTAATTTTTGATAGTTTGATTAATATGTGCCTCGGCATATTTCCCCTGGGTTTATCCTGTATGGGACTCTCTGTGCTTCCTGGACTTGATTGACTATTTCCTTTCCCATGTTAGGGAAGTTTTCAACTATAATCACTTCAAATATTTTCAGACCCTTTCTCTTTCTCTTCTTCTTCTGGGACCCCTATAATTCGAATGTTGGTGCATTTAATGTTGTCTAGAGGTCTCTGAGACTGTCCTCAATTCTTTTCATTCTGCTCCCTGGCAGTTATTTCCACCAGTTTATCTTCCAGCTCATGTATCCATTCTTCTGCCTCAGTTATTCTGCTATTGATTCTTTCTAGTGCATTTTTAATTTCAGTTATTGTGTTGTTCATCACTGTTTATTTGTTCTTTATTATTATTTTGGATGTGGACCATTTTTAAAGTCTTCATTGAATTTGTGACAATACTGCTTCTGTTTTATGTTTTGGTTTTTTGGCCACAAGGCATGTGGGATCTTAGCTCCCTGGCCAGGGGTCAAACCCAGACCCCCTGCATTGGAAGGTGAAGTCTTAACCACTGGACCACCAGGGAAGTCCCTCTTCTTTTGTTCTTCTAGGTTCTTGTTAAAGGTTTCTTGTATTTTCTCCATTCTATTTCTGAGATTTTGGATCATCTTTACTATCATTACTCTGAATTATTTTTCAGATAGATTGCCTAATTCCTCTTCATTTATTTGGTCCTGTGGGTTTTTACCTTGCTACTTCAACTGCAATATATTAGGTGGGCCAAAAAGCACCTTTGGTTTTTTAAATAAAAATAGAGACACATTTTTCATCTTCACCAAGAACTTTACTGAACAACATATTCACCCTTTTGTTCCACTGTCTTCTACCATTTTTCAGGCAACTTCATAGTTCCATCTTCCCAAAACTTTTTATCTTTTTGAGCAAAGAACTGTTCCAAATGCCTTTTACATTCTTCCAGGGAATTGAAATTTCTTCCATTAAGAGAATTTTGTAAAGACCAAAATAAATGGAAATCCGAAAGTGCAATGTCTGGTGAATATGGCAGACAAATCAGAACTTCTCATCCAAGCTGTAACAGCTTTTACCTGGTCATCAAAGAAACATGAGGTCTTGCATTATCCTGATGGAAGATTATGCTAATTCTGGGCACTTTTCGTTGAGTGCCACTTTCATTTGGTCTAATTGGAAGGACAACTTGTTGGAATTAATCACTCGGTTTTTTGGAAGGAGCTCATAACAGAGGACTCCCTTCCAATCCCACCATATACACAACATCACCTTCTTTGGATGAAGACAGGCGTTTAGTGTGGTTGGTGGTGGTTCATTTCTCTTGCCCCAGGATCTCTTCCATTCCACATTGTTGTACAGTATCCACTTTTCTTTGCCCATCACAATTTGTTTTAAAAATGGGACGTTTTCATTATGTTTTAGCAGAGAATCTCATGCAGAAATATGGTCAAGAGGGTTTTTTTCCCTTAACTTATGTGGAACCCAAACATCAAAGCAATTCACATAACCAAGCTGGTGGAAATGATATTCAATGCCTGGTTGGATATTTTGAGTATGCCGGCTATCTCCCGTGTGGTATAAAGTTGATTGTTCTCAATTATTGTTTCGATTTGATCGCTATCAACTTCAACTGGTCTTCCCAACCATGGAGCATCATCCATTGAGAAATCTCCAGCACGAAACTTTGCAAACCACTTTTGACACGTTCAATCAGTCACAGCACCTTCTCCATATGCGGCACAAATCTTTTTGTGCATTTCAGTTGAGTTTTTACCTTTCTTGAAATAATAAAGCATAATATGCTGAAAATGTTGCTTTTTTTCCATCTTCAATATTAAAATAGCTGCACAAAAATTCACCAATTTTGATAAGTCTTTTTTTAAATGCACGCTGATATGACAGCTGTCGCATACAATCTAACAAAATTGTTTCAAATGAAGTTAACGACAACTAAGTGCTACTAGAGCCATCTTATGGAAAAAACTGAAAGAACCTTTTGGCCCACCCAATATTTCTCTGTCTTCTCATTTTGTCTAACTTACTGTATTTGAGGTCTCCTTTCTGCAGGCTGCAGGGTCATAGTTCCTCTTGCTTCTGGTATCTGCCTCCAGTGGGTGAAGTTGGTCCAGTGGCTTGTGTAGGCTTCCTGGTGGGAGGGACTGGTGCCTGTGTTCTGGTGGGTGGAGCTGGATCTTTTCCCTCCGATGGGCAGGGCCGCATCAGGTGGTGTGTTTTGGGGTGTCTATGGGCTTAGTACGACTTCAGGCAGCCTGTCTGCTGATGGGTGAGTTTGAAACATCTCCCTTGTCTGAAACACCTCCCTTGTCTTAAAGGAGAATGCATTATGATAAGAAGATAGATGAGCAAATGACTGATTGCAATATAGTAAGAAAGTTCTTAAAGTCTTCATTTTCCCTTTGAAGGTCACTGCTGGGGTAGCAGAGGAGAGAGGCAATAGTTTAAGTAGGGTCCATGTGATTCTGAATTAAAACTGTAAAGTGGTATGTGGATTAGACTTCCATTGCTGCAGTACTTAGACTCTTTGAGTAACTCTTCAGAAGTCAGAATAAAGACAAAACTGAGCTGGAGCATGGTGAATATATATTCCTGACTATTGAGATTTGTTCTGTACTTGTGCTAGAAAAAAAGACATGTCTAAGCCACAGTAATGATCATACTATTTAGTATTCATCTGTATAAGGATAGTTGATTTACTAAAATCTGATTAGATTAATGCTATTATTATGATTTGGAAAATATTTTCATTTTTAAAAAAAAAGCCCAAAGTCAGTGCCATAGACAGAGACTGAGGGTGTGTATTCCATCAGTACCACTGGGGCTTGGTCCACTCATAGTGTAGAGGACTATGAAAGAACATTATCTTATGTAGTGTGAGGAGTATTTCTCTGAGTTACTAGTTAATGCAGTAAACTTTGTTTTCATTAATGAGAACACTGGAATTTCTTTTACTATAGAAAGTTCCTTTTCTTTTTCCATGAAGTTTATGTTTTTCGTTAGGAAATTAAATATTAATTATACAAAGACAGGGAAACAGAACAGTGAAAAGGATAAATATCTATTTTTTTATCATCCAAAATAATCACTGTTAATAATTATATGTATTCTTGCATTTCTTTTCTATACATATTTATGTATTTTTTGCTTTATAGGTTTGACATTGTCCAGATTGTAGTACCCAAAAATATATTTTTTACTATTGTTTTAACATATATAATAGCAAATACAAAATAGGCATATCATGCCTTTCATATCTCCTGTTACTAAATCACTTAGCAGAAGGGGAAGGGGAGGGGAAAAAACAACTACAATGAATTCTATACTTGTGATGTATATCTTTAATTCATTTAATTAACATAAAACCATGTAAGGAAAATGTTCTCTTGACTTTAAAGAAATGAAATCTTAGAGAAGGACTTGCCTGAGTTTGTAGAATAACTTTATAAAGGTGTATTTGAGATTTGAGCCCAAGACTGTAGAACTCCTAAAAATGTTCTTAGACTTCTCTACAGAAGCAAAAGAGAGATAAAAAATGAAGGAACCATCATGGGAGCTGTAGAATGACTGGCAGAAGGGTGAGGGGATAATGAGGTAATAGGTTCATTTCCAAAGAGCAAAAGTTTCTTCAATTTAACCTTCCTGATCTAAAATTTGAGAAAATGCAATTGAACAAAGGGAGAAATGGCAGGAAGAAGAAATAGGTTGAATTCTATTTCCATTAAATTTTTAATTTTTAAATATTTTTTAGCTAAGCAATCCTATGGCTACTTGAGTTACATTTTTACACTATATTTGGAACCTTGTTGTTTTAACAAGTGCTGTCCATTTGCCATATTATTTAAAAGAAAAACTTCTTACATTTCTAATTAGTCTTTGTTTCTAAACTATCTGTCATCTTACGGGCCTATGAAGAGTTATGTCTCCTATCTGTGAAGGATAGGCTGACTCTGCTTAGGTAAAGTCATCAGAGGTGGTTTAAAGATTGGGTTTTATTTTTGGATGGTCTGGATGCTAGTTTGTGAATCTGAGTTGGTAATGAGCCATTTTTCTCAAAACATCGTTGAAAGATCAACCAGTTCACTTATGTTTATCTTAAGCTTTTCAGAGAAAAATGAGGTGAAGACCAATGCATCTCTTCTAGGGAAATCCTCACCTTCAATTTCTGTATACAGAATAGCCTTGAATAATCCAACCTCAAATCAAAATTACCGCATATGAATATCCAAAAACCCAATGAAAACTCTTGTTTTTCCCCCACAATCATCTGCCTAACATTTTTTGCTTTTTTTATCCCAACAATGCCATATCTGCAAGGAAAACTGTGATAATCCCCATGAAAGAAACCAAAGAAGATATTTATCTCTTTCTTCTCTTACTTCCATCTATACAACCACTTACAAAATTCCATCAATGTTTTTTTCAACTTCATTCTGTTTTATTCTTTGCTCTTCATTACCTGGAGTCACACCCAGATCATTACTCCCTTTAAAATTCTTTTGTTTGTTTTATTATGGCAACTGCCTCCTAACTGGCTTTCCAGGCTTCAAATTTCCCTCTGTTTTCATCATACACAATGATGCCCAGGTAGTCTCCTTTGGTCACCACTTCGATCATATTGTCCATCTGCTGAATGTTCTGTGATGCTTCTAGTATCACCAACCTGTAAGGTCCCAGATGTAGAGTCTTGTCTCATTTAATGCCTGTGACACTGTCTGGTACCTAGCAGAACATGAAGATTTATTTAGTGAATAAAGAGTGAATGTTCACTAAATTAATGGAGGTAGGGGGTGGGGAACTAGTATAACTATATGGATTTTTTCTGTCGTCTCAAAGTTTCAGGTCAAACCCCAAAGCAAACAAAAATATCTCCACATGCTAAAGAGAACACCCAGCTGCAACTGGTTACCATACCTCCAGGACAGTGTATCTCAGCTGGGGTGATTTTGCCCCCAAAGACTATTTGGCAATGTTTAGAGACATATTTGATTGTCATACCTCAAGGGGAAGGGAAGCTTCTGGCATCCAGTGAGTGGGGAGCAGGGGCACTGTTAAATATCCTACACTGTACAGCTCTGCCTCCTCAAACAAAAAAAAAAAAGATCTTATCCAGAGTGTTAATAATGCTATGGATGAGAAACCACCTCTAGGATTTAAGAAGATCATTTAAATTCTTCTCTCACTCACTGTTCAACCTATATAGTCAAAACAGAGAAAATGAAGAAAAAATTTGTAAGAGTCGGGAGTAATAGCTTTAGGGGTGAAGTATTTTTGTTTTTCTCTTCTCCTTTACCTTCAAATCAAGTGAAGGAGTCTCCAAGAAAATCTCTTACGGTTTTTGGAGGAGGTTGCAAGCTGAGAAAATGGCATCTCACACCCGAGCTGGGTGTTTGCCGAGCTACAGAGACTAATCTACTTGCTTTATCTAAGACAGGAGTAGGGTGAGGAAGGCAGTTCTTAGAAGTGCTTGACATGCATTCTGAGAGTTTGAGAGTGTACGTGACTAAAGAGACTGGTTCTTGGCTCCTGCCTGGAGAATTCTCAAGTTGGGAGAGTGAGTGGAGTGGTCTGTGACAGCAGGCCATGGGAGGAGGGCAGTGAGAAGCAGATGGAATCTTCAGGTTTTGGTTTGACAAGAAGACATGAGTTTTATACCTTAAAAGGTATCTGGACTCAAGATAGTTTGATGGAACTGTGCCTGTGAGGACAGCCTGCTTGGGCAAGGAATCTCCAGCAGTCTGAAGCTCTAGAGTATCTGCTGGAAGCAGGAGATGAACAGTGGGGTGTTGCAAGAGGTCAGGTGGTTATTGTTTTGCTTGCTTGAGGAAATTGGATGGTAGGAAGGTCACTGCAGGGCCTATGAAAGAGCTGGGAATATGTTCTGCAAGAAAGCAGGTGTGGCATCTGCCACATTGAGGGAACAAATGGTCAGATTACAACAGCACTTTATGCTTGTTTCCCACCCCCATACCCCTTCCTGAGTCCTAATATAGTGCAGGAGGAAGAGGACCAAATAGCATCCCAGAGGAAAAGGAGGGGCAAATAAAAGAAGTAGGAAAGAAGAAGTCCAAGAACAAGGAAGTGTAAAAGCCTGTCTTCCCATAGAGGTTTCTAAGCCTGGGTGATGTGAGGAGAGACTGAACTGGGTATGAAATTGCAGATTTGGTTTAGACTAGACTAGGCTATGTAATATCTGAAAGTGAATTCTCAGTTGCCAAAGTGTGATTTTTTTTTCTCTTAAATGAAAGTGACCAGAAAGCTGAAGGAATCACTCAAGGTGTGGTCTAGGACCAGAAAAGAGATCTACTCCAGCATGTTTGAAGGAACTAGTTGGGGGAAAAAGTGTTCCTGGCTTGTTTTCCATAGAGTTCAGCCTGATTAAAAATCAGTTATGTTAGCCTTTATTGCACACTTTATATGGGTCAGTATCATGTTTGTTAAATGTTTACATGTGCTAAAGCATTTAACAATTCCAATAGTTCCCCAAGATAAGAAGATTTTAAAATTAAGAGGAAAAGTTCTGTAAAGGTTAAATAATGTATCATGATGAAATAAGGGTAAATCCTTTCTAGGTTCTTCTGTTTTGAATGTTTTCTCTAATAGTTAATAATTTAAGAACTAAAATTTTTATTTCTGGGAGTTTTAAACAACCAAGAATGGAATTTTAGCCATATTAATAAAAATTCCATCTTATATAGAAATTAACAGGATAATTTAAGCCTAAGGATAATCAGGTTTGTTCTGCTTTGACTCATAGCCACACGTTCTGTCATGAGCTCCTAAGATTATGCACTATTCTGACAGGTTAAGAAGTTCTTACCTTACATATTGATATTGCTATCAGCTAAAGCATCCTATCCTTTAGTACTAGAGCTGTCTCCATTCTGAATTATTAAATATGCTTACAATTGAGTGAGAAATGAGTTCGTCTGAGTTGCATTGAAAGCACCGTGTAAGGGTGGAAGAGCTCATTTAGGTGATGATCTGGTAAGTTAGCATACACTAGCTGGCGCCCCTTCTCCACTCTCACTTATATGTGTGTGCATATATGTGTGGCCAGAGAGGTGCTAAAATGCAGCAAGTCAATAATTAATTTTTATTAGATCTTGCTGTTTGTTTTCAGTTTTGATCTTAAAACTCCCAGAGAGTTCTGATTCCAGGGGTGAAATGAAACCATTTTGCTACCTTATTTGTCTTTTACAAATCATACTAAAAGGATCATTAAATAAGCATGTACACATCCAAGGATGTAGTAAGATAGAAGTCAACACTCATTATGACAGAATCTGAAGTCTAAACTGGGCTTCTTTGAAAGCATTAACAAGGATACCATTATTTATAACTGTTCATCTCCTTGGGAAAAATGAATACCTATAAAGTATGCAAACTTCTGTTTGCATTCTTAAATGGAGCTTCATCAGGCCTCAGTACTGTTTCTCTTGTGGATTTTATCTTTGCTCTGCACTGAGCATCTTGAGTATTAGACTTCCTGAAATTGCAAGACTGACTCCATTTTGAGTGTAAGATTTACCACCCTGCTGATGAGGAAAAAATTCTTTTCATGCCCATTGCCTTCCTCCCTCCATGAATTTTCTCTCATCCATTTACTACTTCATTTACTCATGTACTTATTCATTTGTTTATTCCCTCACATCCATTCTGGAATTCAATCATTCATTCAATAAACCTTTATTGAATGTGTTTAATGAATATGTGACTATAAAGGGAGAAACTCGCACAGGACTATTCAGTTCATTTTACAAAACTATCACTAAGGATTAATGCCTCTTGGTGTCAAGTTTGACATTCCTCTGACTTCTTTACTTACAATTCTCTTTTTGATCCCTTACTCCTAGATTAGTGAAAAGCAACACCATCTCGCGAGCTGTTCACACTGACTCTGGGCATCACCTCGATCTCTCCACTTCTAGTCAATTACCAAATTTCATTGATTCTGCAAATTAGTATCTTGAGAATCCAGATCCTTGTCTCTCACCTCATTGCTCCTGCCTTGGTCCAGACCACCCTCTCCTATTATATGGGTTCTTGTAAGAGCTTATTAATTGAACTTCTTGACACTAGTCTTGCCTACTCCTCATCTACTTTCCAAAGAGTGATATTTAGAAAGTAAAAATTTGGTAATGTTAATTCCCACTGAACAATGTTTCAGTGGCTTTGTATTGTCCTGATTATAAAGCCCTAAATCCACAGCAAACAAGTTAAGTCCCTTCACAACATGGCTCTGCTTTCCCTACAACATCGTAACTCAACACTTGCATCATATGTTGTGCTAATTGGCATAGAGAGAGACTTCTTGTAAAGCAAAAAGACCACTCCTTCATTCTGTTACTCCTTCTGTCTTGAACATTCATTCCCTTTGTTTCTTCATAACACCCCTCCCTTCTTTTTGTTTTTGCCTGATTAGTTCTCAATCATCTTTAAGTTTTCGACTCAGTTTTATTACTTTCCGCTTGAACTGAGTTGGGTCTCTGGTTACCTGCTCCCTGTAGCTCTGTACTTCCTGTGACTTACCATTTACCACACTCCACACTCTGGACCCTCAGCTCTGGGAGACAGAGGCTGTGTCTACACTTTTTTCCACTGAATTCCCAGAGTTTGACACATAGTAGGTGCTAAATAATACTTGTTAATGAATTTCTCTGAACCTAGTACTTTTTTATATTTCAAGCCTAGTTTAAAGAATTTTAGATATTGATAGATAAATGTATACACAGATCTTCCTCAACTTAAGATGGGATTATGTCCAATAAACCCATCCTAAGTTGAAAATATGCACCTAACCTACTGAACGTCAGAGCTTAGCCTAGCCTACCTTAAACATGCTCAAAACACTTATAGTAGCCAATAGTTGGACAAAATTGTCTAATACAAAATGTGATTTATAATAGTGTTGAATATTTCATGTGATTTATTGAATACTCTACTGAAAATGAAAAACAGAATGGTTGTATGGGTGCAGAATGGTCGCAAGTGTATCAGTTGTTGACATCCATGATCAAGTGGCTGATTGGGAGCCGCCCAGAGGGTATCTCCGCATATCACTAGCCTGGGAAAAGATCAAAATTCATAATTCAAGGTATGATTTCTACTGAATGCATATCAAATTTGTACCATCGTAAAGTCAAAAAACCCTAAGTTGAACCACTGTAAGTTGGGGAATGTCTATACACACCTATACACCTTTTCCTTTCCCTTGGTTATTGCATTTTATGTACCCTACTCAGGGAAGAGTGCTATACAAGCCTAAGAACTGGATTGGAGAATAATTCTTTACTTCATCAGGCTGTTAATCCCACATGCCTGTGGTGATAAACCCCAGAAAATCTGGATAATCCTATATAGTGTTCAGAGAGAGCTGGAAACAGCTATAAATAACATATCATACTGTCAAATACCATTATCATTTAGACAACTTTGCAGTTCCTTCCAAGTTCTATGAGGTTATTCTTGCCTCATAACGTCTTTCCAAGCCTTTTCCCACTTATTTCCTGTTATTCCCTTCACTTTCTATGTTCCTCCTTGGTCTACCAACCCTCTCCCATTTGTCCCTTTTCCTTCTTCCTTTTTATTAATTTTTGACACTTTTCCCTTCTACCTCAATTTTGCATCTAGGAATTCTGTCATTGCCTCTGACATTGCTCTTCCTTCCTTTTCTCTCCTGCATTTTTTTTTCCCCCCTTTGGTGATACTTCTGTGTCTTTCTTCTTTCTCTTCTTTTACATTCTCTTTCGTCTTCTACCCTCTGCTCCTAGTCGGGTAATGTGAGTACCTGACGTGTGTGTGTGTGTGTGTGTGTGTGTGTGTGTAAGGGGAGTTGCCTGATGGCCACAGTAAACCCCAGTGTTCTCCAATGCAGCCCCATTATTCTAGATTAGTATCCATATGACTCACAGGCAGGGAAAGTAGTTGAAATTCCATAGATAAGCAAATAATTCTTGGCAGTTTCAAAATGAAAGCAACTGCACTGCCAAAAGGCTCTGTTTACCACACAAAACAAATGTTGTTACTATTTCAATTCCAAAAAAGCATCTTAAAAGCATCCTTTCACAAGAACATTGTTCTAGCCTTTATGTCTAATTAGATGTAAAGAAAATCTTTTGTTATTTTTGTTACACAATTTAGGCTTGGCTAATAACCAGAGATAAATAATGGTTTACCCCTGCTGGGTTCTGTAGCAACACCCTTCTGAATAAAATAAGTGCACATGTGCAGTACAAATCCTGTGAAAGGCCTTTCTTTTCTATGCTTATTTTTCTTTCATCCTCATCCCGATTCCTTTCACCTAAGAATAATCCTCTTTTATTTTTTCTTGAGGAGCTGTGCAGCATGATTTCCATAAATATTTTGGGGAAATAGCCTAGTTTTTTTCCTTCATTTCCCCATTTTGTATGTTTTCAACTAGAACATAGCCAGAGTCTATTGGCTTCTTTAGTTGTAACTAAGCTATTCTATTGAGACAGGATGGGATAGGGTGATTAAAAAGACATCAGAATAGAGAGGTGATTGGCCCATGCTGTACTGGCAAGGTAAACTACACTAGGGCGTTTTTTTTCCCTCCATATACACAATCTTTCTTTTTCTCCTCCAGAAACTGAGATTCCTTTATTCAGTATGTTGTTTGTTCTTTTTGCTTACACAGTTTTAACTTTGTTTTTTACACAAGAAACACATTGTCTGCTCTGAACACAGTGCATATCTTTGATTTTCTACGTATTTGTGTTTGCTGCGGCTCTGATATTCAAGTACAGATAGGAGGGCTAATGTATGGCAAGCACCCAAAACCCTGGAATAGATGCCACCTGGAGCTAAGGCAAAGAGTACATCCTAGCACACAGCTGAAGTCAGGAGTCTTGGGCTTTTGTTTCTGACTTGACCCCAGACTTCCATTTGGACTTGAGCAAATCTCTTGACTAATCTGCATCTTTAAATTCGTCTTTACCTTTGCATTCTCATTATGGAATCAAACGAGATGCCATGCCTGACATTTTTGAATAAAAAACTTGAATGTTATTTTAACATAACTTGTTTTGTGCTGCTGAAAGGGTTAAATTGTACATATTATTTTATTTTACCTTCTGTCAATTGCAAAATAAGTTGGTTTCCACTTTCCTTTGGAGAAAAAAGTGACCCATCAATGTGTGTGCCATGCTCCGTGCTAGACCCTGATCACTGTTTAGGCATTGTCCTCTCAGAGTAATAACTGGAAGTAGGTTCTATTGTGTCTATTCTCCAGATGAAGAAACTGGGGCTCACATTTTGGAATTGATTCATGAATTCACATCAAGTGAATGGCAGAAGTAGGACTGAACCCCAGGGTTGCTGGACTGCAAAGTCTATGCTTTTTCCATTACCAACATGTATACAGACAGTCCATGACTTAACAATGGTTTGGCTTAGGATTTTTCAGCTTTATGGTGGTGCGAAAGCAATATGCATTCAGGGAAAAACTGTTCTTGGAATTTGGAATTTTGATCTTTTCTGGCCTAGTGGGTACGCAGTATGATATTCTCCCTTGTTGCTGGGCGGAGGCAGTGGGCCACAGCTCCCAGCTGGCCACACGATCATGAGGGTAAACAACTGATTCATTTAACAACCATTCTGTACCTATACAACCATCTGTTTTTCACTTTCAGTACAGTATTCAATAAATTACATGAGATAGTCAACACTTTATTACAAAATAGGCTTTGTGTTAGATGATTTTGCCTAACACTAGGCTAATGCAAGTGTTCCGAGCAAAATTAAGGTAGGCTAGGCTAAGCTATGATATTCGGTAATTGGTGTATTAAAATCTTTTTCAACTTAGGCTATTTTCAACCTACACTGGGTTTTTGGAGATGCAACTCCGTCACAAATCAAGGAAGATCTGTATACTCTATTGTGAATAATTTCTTATTCACCTGCTAATTCTTTTTCCCCTATATTTTAGCTGCTGCTCTTAATAGGATTAATCCATCAAAAGAGGATTTTTCCTTAGTGCACGAGCAAGGTGCCCTTCAATTAGGAGAAATAGTAAAGACAATACTAGATCAATCATGTTAATTTCCTATTTCCTAATTATAGTTTCCTAATTATAATTATACCTTATAGTTATATATTCAGGTAAATGTTTGTTTAGCAATATTTATTCAGATAAATATTGCCTGAATGTGCTTGGCAGTATTTACCCAAAGAAATGCCATCAATAGCCATGGCAATTTACTTGTTTAAGTAAATAATGATTTAAATAATTTAATCGAAATTGGATCATTTAAATCTACTTTAATTGAATCCTTTTATAAACACATATTTGCAATACTGTGCCAGGTAGAGGCAGAAATGAGTATAAATCTAACATTGTTTAGAGTGTGCTAGGTAAAGTCAGAAATAATGTGCAAATTAGAGGGCATAACAAAGTCTCTGAAAGCTAGTTATCATTGTTATGCATATTTTTCAGGTTTGGTGAGTTAGCCGCACTCAAGCCTGTGAATAGAATTATGTCTTTTTAAAAATGATAAAGTTAAATTCTTCCAAATAAATCTTTTAATGTGATTTTCTTGTCTTTCTTTAGGGTATCACAAAGGGCAGCAATGACAATTCCCAACCCTGCATGATTTGTGGGACCAGGATTTTTGTAGTACTTACTATCTGGCTTTTAACTGACTCTAGATGAAGTGTGAGAGTGGCTTGCCAATAATAATAAAAGGAGATGTAGCCATCAGCAGTAGTAGAAGTTGTAAGAGTAGTAGTTAGTGGCTGTTTTAATAGTGGAAGATAGCAGCAATCTTCCACTGCTGCCCAATGCCCCTTTTCTTGGTGCTGGCCTCCTACATAGGAGTGGATCTCTAGCGGTGGTGTCTGTGGATTCCTGTTCTTGGCTCATGGATGCAGGAGTACTAAATATCCTGAACCATGCTGGAGCAATAAGATGCTATCTCCTTGAATCTGAATCTTGGAATGAAGACCTAGAGCACATTTGAGGTTGTGTGCCATTAATGCTGATGACACTAGACCCCTGCAGCTGTGGCCCCTGGGTGGCCCTAATTGCTGTGTATCTAAAGCATTGATTTTCGAATTCTTCCACCAAGTGTCCTTCAAATACTCTGCCCTGCTCTCCCCTTTTTGAATTAATCTAGTTATTTTATTGACTTGCAACCAAAAACATTTTAACTACTACAATAATAGGGTTATAATTATTATAACAATAGTGTTATATTGAGATTTTAGTACAAGCAAGCATTGGTTTACTTCATACTCTGTATCATATAATCTACACAATAACCTTATAGAATAGATACTATTATTATTTCTATTGTAAGATTATTATAAGGCTGACAGAAGTTAAGTAATTTAAAATTACACTCACGGGCTTCCCTGGTGGCACAGTGGTTAAGAATCTGCCTGCCAATGCAGGGGACACGGGTTTGAGCCCTGGTTCGGGAAGATCCCACATGCTGCAGAGCGACTAAGCCCGTGCGCCACAACTACTGAGCCCGCAACCCACAATTACTGAAGCCTGTGTGCCTAGAGCCCATGCTCTGCAACAAGAGAAGCCACCACAGTGAGAGGCCCGCACACCACAATGAAGAGTAGCCCCTGCTCGCTGCAACTAGAGAAAACCCGCATGCAGCAACAAAGACCCAATGCAGGCAAAAATAAATAAAATTAAATTAAAAAAAAATTTTTAATTACACTCATAATAAGAGTTAGGCTGAACCCAGTTTTCTGATTCTACGCCGATGATCTTAGCATATGTGCTATGCTCAGTTAGGGCAGCTTCTGCTAGCTAATTTATGGGAACAGTTGGTGTTAGAAATGGGAAGGAGACCATAAAGGAACGGTGTTAGAGAAGAATGGGCAGGGGCATAGGAAAGAAGTAACAAGCTTTTTTAGAATGGTAGGAAACAAAGAATGGAAAATTCATATTAGCTCTTGGGAAGAATTTCTTGACCATATCGTTAGTAAGCAGGGGAGTAAGTTACTGAGGGGATAGTAAAATTTAAAACTCTAATAAAATATTAAATAACTATTCATATGGAGCAGTTTATGTAGGCTTTAATGTGAAGGCAGGGAATTGGAACTGAATTCAGCCTTGAAAAATGTTGTGGACTCTTACCAGCGTAAAAAATTTAGTAGCTAATAAAAAGATTTTTTTATCCCCGTAAGGAGATGCACAGCTTATAATATTACAAATATCAAAATTATTTACTTTACTCTAAGCATGAATGATCAGAAGTAGTAGCTGATTATAAAGACAGGGATTAAATGGAATTTTAAACTCTTCTGTACATATATAGATTAACATGGAATCATACTGATTATTACTATTTGAGAAATCATGGAAACACCCTCAAGACTGGAGATGAGTAAATTCTTTTCCAATTTTTCACATAGGTTCTTAAAACCTTAGGCAAATAATTCTGATCTCAGTCTCCTTAATATTTTGAGCTGTATGAGAAAATCTAGAATAGACTGTGGTAATCCCCAGGGACAAGCATAGAGTCACTAACAAAAATCAAGCCTCCTTAGTCACATATCCAGTTTGGAGACTTGCTAAGTTTTTAGCAGGAGAAGATCAGTGATATTGAATATCATGGTCATAGATAGTAGTAAAAGAATCAAATAGGAAAATATGAGCAATATCCTTAAAAACATTTGAAATTGTCAGCTATTACAAGAGTATTATTAAATTATTATTCAATTTGGAGGGAAGTCTTTAATACATAAAGTCTTATTGTTCTCATCTCTGGTCCAAAAAAGTCATCAAGTGATTGGAAATGCTACTTTAATATATATTAAATATTCGTGTATATGTGATTTTTCTCTCTTGACTCCATTCTTTATTTTTAACCTGAACTTTGTAAACTGAAGTATAATATACATAAAGATGAGTACCCCACACATAAATATGTACCTGAAAATTTTTCACAAAATTAACCGATCCCTGTAGCCAGCACCCAGATCAAAAAAGAGAACATTGCCATAACTTCAGAAGGCCTCTCATGCTGCACTTTTCTTATTACCACATGCCCCTAAGAGGTATCCTGATTTCTAACACCTTAAGCAAGTCTTGCCTATTTCTCACCTTTATATTCATGGAATCATAGAGTCAGTATTCTTTGATGCATGGCTTATTTTGCTCAGCAGTATGTTTGTGACATTCATCCATGTTGTTGCATGTAACCGTAGTTTGCTCATCCTCATTGCTGTCTACAGTGCTTCAGTGCATGAACATTGCCACAAAATATTTTAAATCCATTCTGCTGCTGGTAGACACTTGCCGTTTTTCCAGTTTGGGGATATTATGAGTAGTGCTGATATGAACATCCTTGCAACATATATTGTGTGTTGTGTGAACATACTTCCATAGTTCTGTAGCATTTATGCTGACAGAATTGCAGGGTCATAGGGTGTGCATTTTTTCAGCTTTAGTTAATGCAGCTTAAGAGTTTTCAACATGATTGTTAACGTTTACACTTCAACCAGAAGTGTGTGAGAGGTTCAGTTGTTAACACATTTTGAGCAACTTCAGTAGTCAGTCCTTTTAATTTCAGTTACTCTGATGGGTGTGTTGTGGCCTTGATTGTGGTTTTATTTTATATTTTTTTTAATTGAGATATAATTAAAATACCATGAAATTTACCCTTATAAAATGTACAATTCAGTGATTCTTAGAATATTCACATTGTTGTGCAACAATCATTATTATCTGATTCCAGACATTTTCATCACCCCCAAAGAATACCCTATAACTCTACTCCCATTTCTCTTTACCCCCAGACTCTGGAAACACTAGTCTACATTCTGTCTTTGTGGACTTTCCTATACTAGACATTTTGTGCAAATGGAATCATACATTTTATGGCTATTTGTGTCTGGCTTCTTTCACTTAGCATTAACGTTAGCAAAGTTACTAGGAAAACTGGATTACCATGACCAAAGATGTTACAGAGTGCCCACAATCCTGACAGGGAAAGCTAAGATCCAAGAGTGTTTTTCCTTAGCCATAGTATTCTCTTATGATTTTTGTATTTCTGAGGTATTGGTTGTTATTTCTACTTTTCATTTCTTACTGTTGATTTGGGTCCCCTCTCTTTTTGTCTTGATGAGCCTGGCTAACGGTTTATCAATTTCGTTTATCTTTTCAAAAAAAGAGCTCTTGTTTTCATTGATATTTTCTATTGTTTTTTTTTGGTCTCTATTTTATTTATTCTCTGATCTTTATTATTTCCTTCTTTCTGCTGACTTTGGGTTTAGTTTGCTCTTCTTTTTCTAATTCTTTTAGGTGGTAGGTTAGGTAGTTTATTTGCTATTTTTATTGTTTCCTGACATAGGCCTCTATCACTATAAACTTCCATCTTCGAACAATTTTTGCTGCATCCCATAGTTTTTGGAAAGTTGTGTTTCCATTTTTATTTGTCTCAAGGTATTTTCTGGTTTCTTCATTGACCCACTGGTCTTTTAGTAGCATGTTGTTTAATTGCCACGTGTTTGTGCTTTACTTATTTTTGTTTCTGTAATTTCTAATTTCATACCACTGTGATAGGAAAAATGTTTGATATAATTTATATTCTCTTAAATTTGTTGAGACTTGTTTTGCAGCCTATCATGTGATCTAACCTGGAGAATGTTCCATGTGCACTTGAAAAGAAGGTATATTCTGCTGCTTTTGGATGGAATGTCCTATAGATAACTGTTAAGTCTAACTGGTTTATTGTGTCATTTAAGACCACTTTTACCTTAATGATTTACTGTCTGGATGATCTGTTCATTGATGTAAGTGGGGTGTTAATGTTCCTTACTATCATTGTATTATTGTCAATTTCTCTCTTTATGTCTGTTAGTATTGGCTTTATATATTTAGCAGTTTCTGTATTAGTTGCAAATTAATGAGTGTAGTATACTCTTCTTGTATTGATCCCTTTTTCATTATATAATGCCTTTCTTTGTCTTTTGTTATAGCTTTTGTTTTAAAGTCTATTTTGTCTGATATGAATATTGTTACCCCTACTTTCTTTTCATTTTTGTTTGCATGAAACATCTTTTTCCATACCCTTACTTTCAGCCTGTGTCTTTTGATCTGAAGTGAGTTTCTTGTAGATAGCATATAGAAGGGTCTTGTTTTTTTAATCCAATCAGCCACCCTATATCTTTTGATTGGAGCATTCAGTCCATTGACATTTAAAGTAATTTTTGATAAGTATGTACTTATTGCCATTTTATTACTTGTTTTCCAGTTGTTTCTGTAGTTCTTTTCTGTTCATGTCTTCGTTTTGTTTCTTCCCTTGTACTTTGATGATTTTCTTTAGTAGTATGCTTGTGTTCCTTTCTTTTTAGTTTTTGTATGTCTATTGTAGATTTTTTATTTGTAGCTACCATGTGATTCATATATATTGATGTACAACTATATCTACTTGTTTTAAACTGATAGTCATTTAAGTTCAAATCCATTCTAAAATAGCTAACTTTTTTTACTCCCGTCACTCCATATTTTGTGTTTTTGATGTCATATCTTACATCTTTGTGTTTATTCCTTTACTGTTTATTGTAGTTATAGTTGCTTTTAAATTTTTTGTCTTTTAATCTTCATACTAGCTTATTTAAGTGATTGATCCTCAGCCCTTACTATATATTTGTCTTTCTTAGTGGTTTTTTTTCCTATCCTATAGATTATTATTTCTTGTTATAGCCTTTTCTTTTCCACTTAGAGAAGACCCCTTAGCATTTCTTTAGGTTAGGTTTAGTATTGATGAACTCTCTTAGTTTTTCTTGTCTGAGAGGTTCTTTATCTCTCCTTTTATTCTAAATGATAATCTTGCTGGGTAGAGTATCCTAAGTTGCAGGTTTTTCCCTTTCAGCACTTTGACTATATCATGCCACTCCCTTCTGACCTGCACATTTCTGCAGAGAAATCAGCTAGTAGCCTTATGGGGGTTCCCTTGTCTGTGACTCTGTTTTTCTCTTGCTGCCTTTAGTATTCTCACTTTAACTTTTGCCATTTTCATTATGATATGTCTTGGTATGGGTCTGTTTGGGTTCATCTTGTTTGGGACCCTGTGTGTTCCCTGTACCTGGATATGTTACCTTCTTCAGGTTTGGGAAGTTTTCAGCCATAACTTCATCAAATACATTTTCAACCCTCTTCTCTCTGTCTTCTACATCTGAGACACCTATAATGCAAATGTTGATACTCTTGATATTATCCCAGAGGTCTCTTAAACTATTATCATTTTTTGTTTTTCTTTTTGCTGTTCTGATTGGGTGATTTCCATTGTTCTGTGTTCAAGATCACGCATGCATTCTTTATTCATACCTTTGAGTGTGTTTTTTAACCTCAGTTATTATATTCTTCAGTTCTGACTGATTCTTTTTGATGTTTTCTGTTTCCTTGTTTAAATTTGCACTGTTTTCATCTATTTTTTCCTAATTCAGTTAGCATTCTTATTACTAATGCTTTGAATTCTTTATCTGGTGAATTGTTTATTTCTGTTTCATTTTTAATTTCTTCAGAATTTTTCTCTTCCTCTTTCAATTGAGACCAGTTCCCTCTGTTTTTTTCATGTTGCTTAACTTTCTCTCTAGGAATTGAGGTGAAACAGTTACCTACTGCAGCCTTGAAGGGGTATCCTTATGTGGGAGTGTCTCTCTACAGTCTGTGTGTACCCAGTGCTTTTGGTGGGAGATTTGGATTTGATGTGAACAGAAGTCATGTCTTTCCTCAGGGTGTGCTGTTAGCTTTCACCTTAGTATAAGGTGGGGCTGGAGATGGAGGAACTAGGGCCAGAGCCAGCTGTGAGATGGGGCCTCCCTTCTGCTCAGTGGCCATCACTTTCCTATCAGGGGCAGGGGCAGATCCCAAGGTGATGGAGCAGTAGCTTTGAGGGTCAGGCAAGCTGGGTCTGTTCCCTGTAAGTGTGGTCTCCCTTCTCCCAGCACCAGCACTCTTGTCCCAGAGGGGAGCAGTACTGGAGCAAGAGGGCGCCAATCAGGCTCTCAGCTCATGAGAGGACGTGGGCAGCATCAGGCTAGCCACAGACAGAGGTCTGGGTTGCTTCCAATGTGTCACCTGTGCAAGCACCAGCAATGGCAGCCCCTCCTGCCTCTGAGTCTCCATTTCCCTCACAGCCAATCACTCCCCCAGCCACTGCCACCCCCGTCCTGTTGTGGATTCGTGCTGCCAGGCAGGCAAGGCCTGCATGGGCTCTTGCTATGTATCAGGGCAGGCTCTGGAGGTCCAACCAGCATCAGATATCGGGACGAACCCTGAAGTGCCACCTGTGTAAGCACCAGCAATGGCTGCCCCTGCTGTGCTCAGATGCCACCCTGGGTCCGAGTCGCCCCTGCATCCCATGGCCAAGGTCTCTCCCTAGTCATGGAAGCTCTCAGTCCAGTGCGGACCTGTGAGGTGAAGTAAGCGGGGCTGGAGCATTTGCTCAGTTTAGACTGGGCACGTGCCAGGGCAGTCATGGGAAACCAGGCAGGCACTGGAGTAGTCCTCAATCCACCCTCTCTGCCCTGCCTCAGGAGCAAGGCAGCATTCACGCACTCTTCACACACAGGCTTCCCACAGCCCTCCTGTTAGTCCCGGCAGCCCTCCAAGCAACCAAGGGGGCTTGCCTTCCCTGTGGTGGATGCCAGGACTGGGGTGCCCAATGTGTGGCTTGCACCGCTTACTCCCCAGGGCAGATCTCCCTGTTCCTCTCAGTCCCCTCCCAGAAGCACAGGTCCCAAGCTGATCACTTCTTTTCCCTTCCTATCTGATTCCATATCAATCTTTTTTACAGTCTTGGTTGTATAGGAGTCTTTCTTTCAGTTTCCAGATAGTTTTCCGTGAGAACTGTTCCATATGTAGATGTATTTTTGATGTGTTTGTGGAAGGAGGTGAATTCCACGTCCTCCTACTCCATCATCTTGATCAGTCCCCAGCTGCACATGTGTTTTTAATCTAAGAATTTTATAGTTTTAGCTCTTCCATTTAGATCTTTGATCCATTTTGAGCTAATTTTTGTATACAGTGTGAAGTAGGGTTCCAACTTTATTCTTTTGCCTGTGGATATCCAGTTGTTTCAGCCCATTTATTCAACAGACCACTCTTTCCCCAGTGAATCATCTTGGCACACTTGTTAAAAATCAGTTGGCTATGAATGTTTGAGTGTTTCATGGTTATTTTTATTTTCCTTTATAAATAATCATACTTAGCACTATTCTGTATGCTTATTGCCATTTAGAGATATTCTTTTGTGAAGTCTTTTGCACATTTCTGCCATTGCCTTAACTGATTTATCAGAACTCTATATATTTTTATATTAATCCTTTGTTAGTATATGTCTTACAAATACTCTCTCCCACTTTGTAGCATGATTTTAACTCTCTTAAAGGTGTCTTATTAAATCTTCAAATTTTTAATATAGTCCAATTTATCATTTTTCTTCACAGTTAGTGCTTTGTGTCCTTATTAAGTAATTTTAGCATATGCAAGTTCTTGAAAGTATTTTTCTAAAATCTTTATTGTTTTATGTTTCACAGTTAGGTTTATGATCCGCCTGGAATTGATAGTTGTGTATAGTGTGAGAGTAAATTTAGTTTTCAATATATACTGACCCAGATGATTTACTAAAAAACCATCTTCTCTCAACTGCACTGTAGCATCACCTATGTTATAGACAAGAGTACCATATTTATGTGGGTATGTGTATATACTATCTCTTCTAGCTCATGTGTCTGTTTATCTTTCTATTCTGTTCCATTGGTATTTTTAAAACTGCATTTAGCAACAGCATACTATTTAAATTGCTATCACTTTATAATAAGCCTTGATATTTGGATAAATCTTACAGATTTTTTCTTTTTCAACACCATGTTGGCTATTCTTGGCCTTTTATTTTCCATGTAAGTTTTAGAATCAACTTGTCAATGTCTTCAAAAAAATCTTTCAGGATTGGGATTGGGATTGCACTGGATCTACAAATTAATCTGGGGAGAATTGATATCTCTATAATATTGAGCCTTCTACTCCATGACCAACCTATGTTTCTTTATTTATTTAGATTAAAAAATTTCTTCCCAATAATATTTTAGATTTTTCACTGAAGAGGTCTTCTGAATCTATCATTGAATCTATTCCTATGTATATGATTTATCTGATGCAATTGAAAATGATACCTTCCTGGTCTACCATTCTTCTTTATCATTGAGAAATGTCTTCCTTTATCTAATTTATTGCCTCAAATCTGTTTTTGATTTTACTATAGCTACACAAGCTTATTAGTGGTTAATGTATATCCTTTTATTTTCAATTTTTTGTAATTTGTATATTTAAGGTGGTTTTCTCATAACTAGCATGTCATAAAGTTTGACATTTTTATCCAGTCTAATAATAATATACTTGTCCTTGAGTATTTACTTACATGTGTGTTTACTGTTCCTACAATCTTAGTACTTATCTCTAGTTAGGCTACCTGTTTATGTTCCTTTTTGTCTTTTCTTGCCTTCTTCTTTAGTATTTAAATATTTTTATCAGTCTGTTTTTCTCCTTGACTAATTTGTTAGCAATATTTTTGGTTTTGTTTTTTTCCTAATACTTTACTGGCTAACTTGGGGATTTCAATGTTCATCCTAGCTTATTAATGCAGTCTAATAAAAATGATTACTTTGACCACTTCCTTGATAATTTTAGGACCTTGACACATTTCACTTTCATTTACCACCTGCTGCCCACAATTTGTGTTGTCAGGTGTTTTAATTATACTTATTAATTATATTGTGATACTTTTTTTGAGTTGATATATTTTGATTTATCCCATTTCCATTGCTTGTTATTTCTTCCTGAATTTACATGCTTCCTGCTGAGGGTTATTTTTCTTCTGCCTGAAGAGCTCACTTTATCATTTCTCTTACTGCATGTTTGGTGAGGACGTGTTTCTCATTTTTTTATTTGTTTATTTTGCCCTCATTTTGGCTTAGACAAAAGGATCAGATGATATTATAATTAATCCTTTACTCCCTTCTACTTTCCCTCTAGCTGTAGAAACAGCACATCTGAGAGAAGTTTTGATTCTCCAGAAAAGATACATTTATCCAGTATCACGTTCTCATGGTCACAGGCAGAGAGGGAATGAAAAAGACCAAATCATTGATATTTGGGTCTTTTCATAGATTAAATCCTAGGAACTGAGAAAAGTGGACCCATGGGTAACTTTCATCTGCCAGGTACCTTACTCCTCTGGTGTAACAGGATAAGAAAGACATTGGAAAGTGGTCAGGAGTGTTGCTTCAGTAAATTGACTCCACATGGAAACCTGAGGAATGGGGGGATAAGTGGTCCTCTTCTGAGCTATTTTCCACGTTCTTAGCTCTTGGTTCTCTTAAACCATTTGTCTGGAATATTAAGCCAGTGTAAGTTCTGCTTCCATTTCTATGAGGTGTCTCCCCTAATACTAACAGTTGTTCTTCTAAGGATTCTCCTTGAACTTCTGGTTATTGGTGTGAATTTTGCCTCTGTAAATCTCAAAAATGGGTTAGAACAGCATATTGATTAAATCATATCATGACTTCACTATACTCAGGAATGAAAATTCACTTGCCCTTTAGTTATCATTGCAAAATTCCCAGGCATGTAGTCCAGAATAGGTCAACATAAGTTTTAAAATGAGTTTTTGACAACATTAAGTTATACTAATAATTTAAGGCCAACACTATAGAGGTTGTGGCCCCACAACCTCTATATAGAGGGGCCCCAAATTTTAATATAAATTCACTCTTACTATAAATTTTCCAGAGCGAAATTAAAGTTCAAAAAGTAAGTTGCAAGTTTAAGCCCTTAGAAGTTGGAGTCCAAGCCTTTAAAATTCCAAATCACATTGTCTTGAGATTTTGCATTAAAAGATGAAAGAAATTAAGCTATAAAATTCATTCTTGCCAATTTATTATTTTACTTTGTCTCTGTAGGAGGGATTTGGGGACAGTGGATATGGTGTTCTCTACCTAGGCCTGGCACTAGCAGTGTGAACCTAGAGCCTTATTAGTACTCTGTGGCATTAGTAGAACTCAACTGCCTTTGCAGTCCTGGCCTCCTCATCTGCAAATCACACTGAGAAAAAGATGTAGTAAAAAGTTGTTCTCCTAATTCTTAAAAAGCCTGTCTACACAAAGACTCTCTTTGCTATATAATTAAATCTGCCTCAGCTGTGCTGCTTATATAAAAATGGTACCTGTATATTTCAAGGTGAGTTGCTGAGGACCACACATTATGCCTTATTATCTTGAATTTTCTAAGCACCCCAACCCATTAAAACTAACTTCAGCAAACAAGTACTAGCCACAATTAGCTATGATGGCCAATCAATGTCAAAGTCCCATGTGGCCCAAGTTTACTGAAGTCTAAGTCCTTAAGCACTCTCCAAATACAATTCATGATCTTTTTTTTCCTAAACACCAAATCAGAGGACCAAAGGCTGAGATTTTAGGGGCTAATAAATTATGCCCATTCGTTCTTCACCAATATTTAATAAAATTTGATAGAAGTATCACAGTTAATTCTGTTTGGAGAATATGGTTTAGAAAATGACCATTAAATGTTATTTCCAGTCTCTTTCTTCCCCACCAACCATTCCTCATTCTTGCCATATTGTCAGTCTACTTCTTGGGACAGTTTATCCCTAGGAAAATTTTGTTTTCTCCAAGTCATTGTTTTTTCTTTGTATTGGGCAGAGAGGGAAGAGACTTAATCACCACTGCTTATGACCTATTAATAGATTATTGTTATAAAAACTGAAGCAATTGTCATCACTCGTGAACTTGGCAACTCACATCCTCTGGGGATGCATGAGTAAGGGATGGGCAAGAGGCCAAGAGCATTACTTTAGGAAGTCCCACACAGAATATGAGAATAGAAGGACTGGTAGTTTGTTCTCATAAAGAAGTCAAGTGTTTGACTATTAACTCCAGAGATCTACCATTTTATCAAAAATCTTAAATTTATAGAGTATATCAGTATTTTATGAAAATGTTCATTATAGCTCATAGTTGCAGAACAAGTGTTGTTCATTTTTCTTGGGGAGAGGTGGAAAGCTTCCTAACCTGTCGACATTTGTCTGTGGAAGTGGGGAAAAGAACTGAGCAAGAGCAGGGGAAACTAGAATTGTTTAGTGTGGAGAATAGTAGGCTGGGAAAAAAAAGTGTATAATGATGGCTATTTTCAAGAACCTTAAGAGCAATCAGATGAAAGAGGCACTTAACTTATTGTGTGTAACTAGAAAAGGCAAAATAAGGGCAACATGATAGAAGGTTCAGGGAAGTAGATTTAAATTCACTAAAGGAATTTTTTTAATAGGAACTGGGAAAAAAAGGAAAGGGCATGCTTGCAAAATACTCATCTTGTATCATTTGTATGTGGGCAGAGGCTGGGTAAATCAGGAAAGCTAGAGCAGAAGATATGGCATGAGGTGGGCAGTAGACCAGATCACTCAAGAGTCCTCTGACTTCTGATCATGTTAGGAGATTGTCATGGTAACAAGGACATTGCACAAGCACTGCAGCTTATCTGGTCTTCCATAGTTCCTTTATGTCTGCTCACTGGGACTAGTTTTGCTCCTGACCCTGAATGAAAATTTGGGCAGACAGTAAGATTTCTCTCTTCACTTTAAGGAAATACAAAGGTGTGCAGTAATTTTAAGTTGCAGAAAAGAATTCCCAATTCCCTAATTACAGTGTTCTCTCCCATGTTAAAGTATAACCCCAAATGTGATAGAAGGTTGAGGCTTTTCCTCTTTTCTTCTATGTTGGGCCTGTTGCAAATGGGAAGCCTTTACAGGGGAAAGATGTCAATATCTTTCCTTTAGCTCACCATTCTGCTTCTCCTTACCCATCTTATGAATCAAGATTTCTGGCTTCTTTGGGGTGAAAGCTGAGAGGGTAATGAGGTAAAGAGAGCTGGGACATAGTTATTTGCCTGGTGTAGTTGTGGTGATCTAGTTTTGACACTTTTTAGATGAGGTGTACCCCACAGGCACATTGTTTATCTTAGAATTCTCACTTGCAGTGCTCTTTTGAGGGTGATAAAATCATCTTCAGTGTCTTGTTTATTCCTTCCTCATTCCCTGGGAATCTGGGGATACCTTTAACACCCCTCTGTTGACAACAATTTTTGTCCTTTAAGTGTCCTGTGGATAGGATGTGACAAGCCCACCACCAGTTTTCTTTCTGCTGGGTTTAAAGGCCATGTCTGGCCCACAGGAAATACTCATACATCTTTTGTTTCAGAAAGTTCTGGGAGTGTAGTTATTTATAAGTCTTGGTCCTCTAGTCTGCTATCACTAGCTCATTAATTCAGCCTCCTAATTAGTAGTTCATTGGTCTGTAGGAGACACATATTAAACTCTCCACCCATGTTGTAAGGCAATACCTCCACCCACTGGAGGTCAGTGGAGACCAGAGTAGCACCCTATCAAAAAAAAGAGCATCATGCACAATTCTTTGGCAATTTTTGTTTCGGCCCTTTTATACAACTATAATGGAGGTAAGAATTCTCTTATACTAAGAGTCTCATATATTTTTCACACATCTGTTTTGAAACTCTTACAGGACATTTGTATTACAAATATCTTTGATATCTAGTATCTATTGTCAGAGGGTCATAGCCAAAACTTCAATTTTAATACTGTTATATAATTTATTGGAAAATACTTACTGAACATTGGCTAAGTGGAGCTAACCCAAAGAAGGTAGTGAGACAGTACCCACCGAAAAAGGAAATAACAGATTACCTAATATTACTTTATATAAAGTGACTTTCAAATGAATGGTTTCAGCAATATAGACATTTAATATTTTTGCCCCCATAACAGAAAATTTTTCAGCTTCCTAATAGTCTTCTCATTGATGCCCCAAAGAGATCTCAAACTCAGCCTGTTCAAAGAATGATCTTAGTCTATCTTACCCTGAACAATTGTGTTCCTTTCCCTAGAATCTCTATTTTGGTTGATAGCATCACCAACTACTCTATTTCCCAAGCTAGAAAATTTAGTGTGAAGGCTTTAAACTCTTAGAACAGTCCATGGGAGAAAACTCATAATCTTCTAGGATATAACCCTGCAAATGCATTGGTGACAATTCTCTTTGTGTCAATCCTAGATTAAGGACATAGAACTGTATTGCTACACTGTCTAGTTTCTAGTTGCCAGGTAACCAGTTGTTACATGATAATCAGCATTGTTTTTTCACAGACCTAAATCATCTGCCAGTAGGAGGCAAAATGGTCTCCTTTACAGTGATAGCACATGTTATTGAAATTGTCTCAACATTCCTTTAAAATGTATTACATGCAAATATATGTGTATACAATGTGCTGGAGCAAACTACATCAAAAACATTCTACCCAGTTACATATGCATATTCTATTCTACAGAGGATGAAGAGGGAGAATAACATTATTTTCATTTTTATGAAGCCATGTGTAGGGTCAGTGGACTAATAAATGAAATCTGAATTATTCATCCATCTGTATGTCATTCAGATCTTTAAAATCAATGCTGATGGAGTAGTAGAGATGCGTCAACTCTCACCAAACCAATACAATGGTCTCCTTCCTTCTCTCTCTTTCATTTTTAACCATTTACTTTTATTTGGGATTTTGGAATCTGGATACATTTCCATACATTGCCCCTAACAACCATAACGCACATTAATAATTTATGGGCCTGAAGTGTGGAGGGTGTTTGTGAAGGAGCATTTCATACAGAGTGTAATCTCACTACCCCCAGATTTCCAATTCACATTAGTTAATTTAGGCAGAGACTAATTTAGGAATTTTCTGTATTAACAAAGAGTATATGTGAATTCTTTGGAATCTATTAGGCAAGGATGAGTAGGACTTTATGTGTACTTTTAGCAAACAGATTGTTTTCCCTTTTATACAAATCTATACAGAGAAAATGGAATTCATTCTAAAGGGTGATTTATTGATTAATTTCTTTGCCATTCCACTGATTTTTGCCTCTACTTTCACCCCTTTAGATACATTTCTTTGTGTTTTTCTTTGGATTTTTTGAAATTGCCCATAAAAAATGCTTGGTATTTGCTGAGCATTTCTCTCTCCTGTGTTGCTTTAAAACACGCCAGATTAAAAAGAATATAGGTAGTGTTGGAAAGATTAATTCCTGAGCTACTGAAATATTTTTTTCCATGTTAACTCTTTTTTTTTTTTTTTTTTGACAGCTTACTTTCAGGAACAGCTACAAAAGAAAGGCTTCTAATTTAATACATTACTGAAAATATAAGTAGAAGAGGGGAAAACCCCTTACTGCTCAAGCACACACTGACTGTCATGGACTTAGATTAATAATAATAATTTCTGATATTAATAATGATAACTGACATTTATTGAGGGTATACTGTATGCCAAGTAGTGTTTCAAGTATTTTACATTTATTGTACTTAATCTGCACAACAACCAATGAGATAAGCTCTATGATTATAATACCTCTCTTACATAGGAGAAGTCTGAGACACAGAGAGGCTAAGGAACTTGCCAAGTTCATACAGCTGCTAAGTGGAGAAGCCAGGTTTAACTCAGCCTGCCTGGCTGCAGAGCTTTCACTAGAAGCCGCTGCCTCTTGATGCCTGGGCCAGGCAGTGCCCTGTGAGTCATAAAATGATATGGAGTCATTTACTTCCCATTTAAGTAAAGTGAATGTATGTTCTGGGTATTCTTCAGCATGTAAATTTGAATGCTTTCCGTTTTTCTGCATGCTCTGTGTCTGAGGATGAGTAATATGCCCATAAATGGCATTTTTGTACAATCTTTAACGATTCTAGATCTATCTTCTTTGGAGGTGGGACCTAGGTATTTACATTTTTCATAAGTTCCCCAGGAGATTCTGATGCAGTTCCTAGTCAGATAAGCCTCTGGAACAACTATTTTAAATCAAACCTATGAAAGAGTATGCCCATATCTACATAACAACATGTAATTTTTTTGGCAAGGAACCAAATGGCACAGGTGGGTGTAGGTGGTAATTAGTTCAACTAGAGCTACCTTATAAAACATTTCATCACACTGTTGGTTCCAAAGCAGTGTGTCTTGTCCCTGGAGGGCAGGAGGGTTGACTGCCAATTTTCTAGTAGCTCAGTTTAGCCACCAGGATGGTGTTCTGTTCACAATGGCCATTCAATAAATAATATAATGATAATAATAAACACAAATTTAATACTCACCACATGCATGCCAGGCGGTGGTCGAAGTGCTTTACGTGCATCAACTCTTAATCCTCTCACCTTTTCTATGAGTTAGATTCCTTTTCATGCCCATTTTTCTGATCAGGAAACTGAAAACAGAGATGTTAAGAGCAAGTGACAAGTACCAGAACTCGGGTAAGATTGGATATGAGCTCCAAGAAAATGTCACCAGTGATAGCTTAAAACAAATAACTGTACTCGTCTTTGCTCTGCCAATCCAAAGATGAAGATGAGGAGGATTTTATATGATTACACTTTCAAGATATGTCTATTTAGATATAAGAACTTTCCCTTCCTGATATGTGTCACTCTTCCTCTCTCTCTCTCTGGCTCTTCCTCTCTTTCTCCCCTTCCTTCTCTCTCCTTGGCTTTTCTCCCTACCTCTCTCCTCCTCCTTTTTCTTCTTTCTTCCCTCTCCTCTTTCTTCCTTTGTTATACTTTAAAATGTTTATCAAAGCCCATATTTACTAAAATAGAAAGGGAAAATAGTTCTTATTCAAATACTTTAATGAATATATTTGTAAATATTATTTAACATAAACATAAGTTTCACGTGAGCATAAAGTAAATCAGTTTTTGAGACAAATATCCATTTATCTGAGCACCGTCATCAGCTCTGCTTGGCTGGATAAGAGAGCTGTGATTTTCTGTACTTGGCTACCTGTGTATCTCCTAGGAATACTCAAGATTGGAGGAAGTGTTAGGGCTTAGTAAATATTTCAACTTGCCTGAAGGCTGTTTTAGGCTATCGCCTTTTGTATTTTTAATATTATAAAGGAAATAGTGACTAACAGATAAAATTTTTCACTGATTTAGAGAGAAATGATGAAAATACTCTCTTGAGTTTCTGATCACCTGGGATTTCTGAGGCAACCTTGGGATAAAATCCTGGAGCAACATGGGCTAAGCTTCATATTGCTAACATTCAGCATATGGAACTTCTATATTTTTCCAGGGCAGGACTATGACTTTTATTTCTGTATCTTTGATATTGAAAACAGTGGCAGATATACTGTGGGTGGCCAAAGAGAGATATTTTTTGCTGGAGGTAAAAGAATGAATTTATCTGTTCAATTTCCCAAGCAATGGTATAGTATCATTACCAAACTTTCCCTAAATATATTAATGTAAACCCTCATCATTTTTTCATACAGGGCAGTGTTTCTTAAACTTCAGTAATATGTGTCAACTTTTAGGAAAAAATTTCAACAAACACCAACTGTTTATTTAAAATTTTATCACATAACACTAAGCATAAACCCCTTGTGCTTATAATTTGTAATTAAACTTCAAATCAAAACTAATGTAGAAATTAAATACAAACAAAACAGCAAAACAATAGCATTTGAGATAACATTTATTTAGTGTCACAGACCTTTTTCTCCTGCGGAAACCAAGGTGCCAAAGTTTACTATTGAAAATGTATTATCAAGTTCCATGTTTTATTTATTGTCACTTAATTCTTTTGACTCTAAATTTAATAAACTCATTTATAACATAGTCACTCTCATCATGATCATTTTAGGTACCTTTTTAACAATGGTACTTTAATGACTAAATTATTTTAATGGGTCTACCAACTAAATGGTGTATCACAGAGTTAATTACTATCAAAATGTAATGAAAAGTTCTTTTACTGTGTGTTTACTGATAACCTTCTAACTGGTATGTATGATACTAGGAATTGTACCTCCGATGCTACAGCACTGCTTCTTTTGAGTTTATTATACTTATACTATATGCTACATGATAATCAAATTTTCTTGTCACTTTTTCTCATTTGAAAATTCATCATTTAAAAATCTGTCTTCATTCTTTTATTACTTGACTTAGACAATCAAAATAGTATGTAAATAATTTGTCTATTACATCATTCTCATGATACCAAATCTGTCTCATTTTATTAAATAACTTAAGAAACTAAAGCCTTATTCTATGAAAAATGTCTTTCCGATGAGAATTATAATGGCGAAAGAGAATTTTATCTTATTAACTGGTAAAAGAACAATATGAATATGCAATTGTGCCTGAGACCATTGTTGTCATTTTGGCATTAGGAATATGAACGCAACAACAGGGTTCCAAGGCAGTAATTGATTATAAGATTGTCCTTCATATGCTCAAAACACTATTTAAAAAGCTTTACTTTTAGGTCTCTCGATGTTTAAGAACTTATTTACTTTTAAAATCTAGTCAGGTTTGAGCACCTTTGGCCACCTTGTCTCTCTGTCTGCGGCTTTGATCCCATTACATCTACTTAAAGACTTAAATAATCTATCTAAAATACAAGTCTGTTCAATTCATTGCCCTATATAAAATTCTTCAATAACTCCATCTTGCCTGAAACCTATAATCCAAATTCTTTACATGACGTACAAGACCATGATTTGACTCCACCCATCTTTTAAATCTTGTCTCCATTCACTCCCGTTTGAGGGAGCTTCATGCCATGCATCTTAATTAGATGCACCTTGCTTTTTCATACCTCCATTCCTTTTACATTCCGTTCCTTCTGCCGTAAATGCTCTCTCCCTTCTCAAACCTCCCCTTTCTACTACACATCTCTAGAAAATTTTCCCTTCAAAATTCTGATCTGGATTGGCTTCCTTGGAGAAGTTTTTCCTTAACGCCACCAGACAGTTCAGCCATCTTTGCTCCTATAGGAACCTGAGCATGTTTTCCTCATTCCATGTATTGGGCTGTATGTATTGTATTGTTTTCTTGTTCCCATGGGTCTCTTCTTGCATACACAGATGTGCTAATAGATGGTGACTTTGTACCCACAAAGTTTAAGAGTCCTTATGAGGTCAGTATTTACAAAGGAATGGCAATAACAAGCACCCCTCCCTTTTTTAAAGAAACTCTTCAAGAAGGGCATTTGCTAATTGTATCCTTAAGTGTTGATTAATTTCATGCTTTATATGACTTAATCTTTCCATTTTTCCCTGATAGGCCAAATAAAGTAGTTGTTAAGAGCAGCAGTTTTGGATTCAAATACGCTTCAATTCAAATCCATGCTCTTCCACTAATTCTCTATGTAACCTAAGACTTATTCACTTGTATTTACTTGCTGTGTAAAGTTTTTTTTTAATGAGAGGTGATATTATGGTTAGTACGTAGTAAGCATTCAATACAAGTTAGCTATAATTGATAATAAAATATTCATATATAAATTTACAAATCAACAAAAAAATCCCACTTAGATAGCAAATACTGACTTGGGACAGAAAGTAAGACCACCATGTCAAAGACTGTAGGAAAACCCCTTTTGCCTCTTTGGCATTCCAATTTTTCTCTGATGACAAACTGGAAAAATGGACCATGGATTTATTTTGTGCTACTAAATTAACAAATTTTTTCACTCCTCTCCCCCAGTTCCTCTCCTGTGCAAACTTGTACCATTTTGAATTCTCCATGTGGAATAGTGTATATTGTTAAAATTTACAAGTAATTGGTGAAGAAAATATCTCTTCTGTCCTCTACCCTACATAATGTATCCCAGGTAGTTTGTGCCACTGAATATGTTTTGTGACTTTTTCTCAGGAACTGAATCCAAGGCACAGGTAGAATATATCTGTTTTTTAAAAAAAGAAGAAGCAAAGTTGTTTCTTTTTCTCCCCCCCATATATCAAGAATGTGTCATTTGGAATCATGGATGAATCATCTGTCATTGCTGAATGGCAAGATAATGGTCTTATGTTAGTAAAGAGAGACATAGATGATGTGTTGCAAAGTAATAACAGAAGATTGCTTAACAGGTATGTGAAATTGGCAGTAATGCTTACAGATACAAATGCAATGTGACAGCAATCTGTTAGGACAGGGTGCTACTTGTGGAATGCACGTATGCTCATGCAATGGATATATTTTAATTCTCTATGAATACTGTGTGTCTTTGTCTTTATGTGGGATTTATAAACACGATATAATAATAGCGTCTGAGTATTCTAGTTTAGCGTTCACATGAGTTTAACATGCATTATCTCATTTGTTCCATATGAAAACTCTGTGAGGTAGAGACCCATGGAAAAGGAAACTGGACCTGAGAGATTAAGGGACATGTGTGAGATCACATAGGTAAATAGTGATGGATAGACTTGCCTTATCCAACTCTGTTGCTTTTCTACTATACAGCAATCTGTTTTTACCATATAACAATCTGTTTTCCATACAAATACATTTAGAATGCATAAACTTATAACTACACTGAGTCATGTTTTCTCAAGAATTAATATAAAACATTTTCCTTCTTTTAATTCCCAGAAAGATTTATGATTTCATTTTTCCTAATGACCAGTTTGTTTTGTTCTTCTGCAAAGATGTTATCAGAATGCAAGACACTGCAATTTTCTAAACTATGTCTCTAGATTTATAAGATAATACTCAGATGGGCTTAATGCTCTTAATGCAGACTTTTTAGTGATGGGCAGAAGTGATGAAACCATTCTATGGCTATATTAAGACACATGGTGGCTTTTATTTGGCAGAAGAGAACCCACAAATTGATTTTTTTTCATTTGTTTTCAAGATATTTATTTTCTCTTTCAATTTTCATTTTTGCTGTAATTGAGTTTTGTTAACATATATTAGTGTCTGTTAGGTGCAAGATATTGGGAAACCCTTTGGGAAATTTATAAGGAGGGCTGAAATCAAGAAGTTTAAATTCTAAGGAAGAGATGCTGATGCATAAATTATATAATACTAAGATGAATGAAACATGGTTACTTACATTGTTCTATTGAATCTCCTACAAAATTAAAACCACTGTATTATAATTTATGGAAGATTTATGATGCATTTAGTCAGTTTTATTCCATAGGCAAAATTCTAATGGAATACTATATTTGGAAACATTAAGACAACACAAGTTCAAGGTTAGTGCAAAGAGGAAAGTTTCCTTAATACTAAAGCCATGCTCAGTATACCATTTCTGTTGTTTCTATTTACATGAAATATGAGTCAATATTTTTCAAAATTTTGGTTATTTTGGGGGTATTAGAAATTACTAAAATATTTAATTCCTTACTTTTGGAATACTTTACCATCTAGATACCTATCATTCTATCACCTATGTATTATATTGAATGTTATCTTGAGAATATAATGTAATTATGATTTATTTTCTATGGTATGTTTTGATAATAATAACATAAAAATGAATGAAAGTTTAACATCAAATTTTCCTTGAAAGAATCATATGATTACACTTGTAAAAAGGAAATTAGAAGATTAGGTATAAATGGGCATCACTTTATTAAGATTCTTAAGATCTATAGTGAATTTCTCCATGTCGTTTGCTTTCTACCATGTAGTCTTGCCTTCAATGAAGAAATATTTGTTCAATGTTTGGCACCAAAAACACAAAACTGAGCAAAAGTGAATTTCAGGCCCCATGGGATTCTTTGGCTGCCACTTAAGGCAGACAAGTAAGTGCACAGAAGTATGATGACAGCTATAATTGAGGTATTGTACGAAGAGTTGGGGTATTGTACAGAGAAAGTCAGCCATCTTCCAGGTGTGATAAGGAAGGGTGGACTGAGGAATGGTGCAGAGGCTTCACAGGAAAGAAAAAAGATAGATTTAAACTGAATCTTAGAGACTGATTTTAATGGCAGAGAAATTGAAAAGGGTATTATAGGCACAAAAACAAGCACATCCAATGACATGGATATTGTGACATGGGAGAAAAGCTGAAAATTATATTTGATTTCTTTTGTCCAACTTTCTAATGTTTGTGGTTATAGAAAATTTTTATTCCATTAGACTAAAAAAATTATCTGATTTCTTCTGGAATCTCCAAAAACCAGGTCCAAGCAAAAATATAATTCAGTAGGATTCTTTTTGATCCATAATACCAAGAAGAATTCCTATCAGGACCTTTTGTCAGAAGTGGGGATAGGTGGGGAAGGGAGAATGATTCTTCCATGTTATAAAGGCAGTCATGGTAATGTATCACTTCTAAACCATTTCCATCTCTTGATGGTCCACTTAAAAAAAAAATCTGTATCAGGCAGGTAACAAAGAACATTAAGCAATCAAATGGATATGTTTAAAGCTATAGTATTTTAATCTGTATTTTATTGGCTACAATGCCACTCTTTTTGACAGGCAGTGAAATCAAATTCAAATTAAGACTTTGGCATTCTCTGTTAGACCTTAAGTAAGTTGTTAATGTCTCTGAGCCTTGATTTCTTCCTGTGTATTTTGAAGGAATGATGTATATGTCTACAGACTTGTTTTTAGGACAAAACAAGGGTTTCCTTGCAATGCCAAAATAGGTGGTGCTTGGTAAATATAAATATACCTTCTATTTTTTATGAGGAATGACCTTTCATTTTAAATAACTCAGTTACATAAATTCACTTAAACAGATATATGAGCAAAAGTAAATAGGCTCTAGAGTGTTACGTATCCATCAAAATTTTCACCTAGCAAGTAGAATACATTTGAATCACAATTTATAGTGGGAGGTGGCAAAAGTAATCTATGATGGGAGATGATTTTTTTCCCCTTGTATTTGAGATAGTTTTTGTACATCTGAAACTTTTCAGTAGATCCACTCTACAACTTGGTGCATGTATGCATAACTATTATAGACTTGGCTTTAAAAAAATAACAGAATCTGACAACTTACATGACGGTATTCACAATCATGATTGTAGTAGCAAAAATATTTATTAGTATCATGTATCATTCACATTAAAGACTCTAGAGATAGAGGCGTGGCCAAGACGGTAGAGTAGGAAGACCCTGAGCTCACATCCTCCCATGGATACACCAGAATTCCAACTATTTACAGAAAAACTATCTATGAGAATGACCTGAAGCCTAGCAGAAAATATTTTCCACAACTAGCAGAAAATATTTTCCACAAGCCTAGCAGAAAATATTTTCCTTCCTAAAGAAGGAACCACAATGAGATGAGCGGGAGGGATGGAGACGTAATATAGCCAAGATCCACAACCCTGGATAGGCAAGTCACAAGTGGGAGGATAATCACAATTTCAGAAGTTCTCCCCAAGGAGCAAGGGAACTGAGCCCCACATCAGGCTCCCCAGCCCCGGGGACCTATACAAGATGTCTGTCTTTGAAAACCAGCACAGCTTATGTTCAGGAAAGCCAGGAAGCTATAGGAAACAGAGATCCAGCTCCTAAAGGGCACACACAAAATCTCACATGCTCTGAGTCCCAGCACAAAGACAGTAGTTTCATAAGAGCCTGGGTCAACCAACTTGCTAATCTTGGAGAGCCTCCTGGAGAAGTAGGAGGCAACTGAGACTCCCCCTGGGGATGGAAACACGGGCAGCAGCCATTTTTGGAAGCTCTTTTTACCAGAAGGACACTGGTGCTTACAAGTGCCATTTTGGAGTCCTCCCTCTAGCCTATTAGCACTGGGAGCATACCTTCCTACTAGCAGGCTGGCACCAGTCCCAGGACTCTCCAGGTTGAGCAGCCAACTACCACAAAAGAACCTGGCCCTGCCCAATAGTGGGTCTGCAACAGTCCTGGGACACTCAGGGCCCCACAGGCAACCATGCCAGAACACAGTACTGCCCACCAGAGGGCTGTCAGCCACCACATGAGGCAGGACCTGGCAACCAACCAGGCCAGAAGCCAGCCCTGCCTACCAGGATGCCCACAGTACTTGGGCCCACCACAACAGAAGGGCCCACACAGTCCACATAGAGGCACCACTAAAGCGTATAGCTGTAGTAACCAGAGAAGAGTGAGCTTCTGGGCCCCACTGGACATCTACATAAGGACACTTCTCCTAGATTGGAAAATTAACTGACCTACCTAATACATAGAAATAAAAACAGCATTAGGCAAAATGAGAAGACGGAGGAATATGTTCCAAATGAAGGAACAAGACAAAACTTCAGAAGAACTAAGCAAAGTAGAGATATGCAAACTACCAGATAAAGAATTTAAGGTAATGATCATAAAGATGCTCAACAAACCCAGGAGAAGAATGAATGAATATAGCGAGAAGTTTAACAAAGATTTAGAAATAAAAGAACCAAACAGAGCTGAAGAGTACAATAACTGAAATAAAAAATACAGTAGAAGGAATCAACAGTAGATTAGATGACACAGAGAAATGGATCAATGAACTGGAAGACTGAAAATATCCAAGCAGTGGAAAATATCCAAGCTGAACATAAAAAAAAAATTTTTTTAAGGATCATTTAAGAGACCTCTGGGACAACATCAAGCATACTAACTTTAATATTATAGGTATCCCAGGAAGAGAAGAGAGAAATCAAGGGGCAGAGAACTTATCTGAAGAAAGAATAGCTGAAAGCTTCCTTAACCTGGGAAAGGAAGCAGACATCCAAGTCTAGGAAGCACAGGGATTCCCAAACAAGATGAATCCAAAGAGGTCTATACAAAGACATGTAATTAAAATGGCAAAAATTTAAAATAAAGAGAGAATATTTAAAGCAGAAAGAGAAAGGCAACTAGTTACATACAGGGGAACTCCCAGAAGACAATCAGCTGGCTTTTCAATAGTACTTTGCAGGCCAGAAGGGAGTGGCACACTGCATTCAAAGTAGTGAAAGGAGAAAATCTACAACAAAGAAACTCTCCTCAGCAAGACTACCATTGCTATTTGAAGGAGGGATAGTCTTACAGACAAGGAAAAGCTAAGAGTTCAGCACCACTAAACTGGCTTTACAAGAAATGTTAAAAGGATTTATCTAAATGGAAAAGAAAAGACCACAACTAGAAATATGAAAATTATGAAAGGAAGAATCTCATTGGTAAAGGCAAAATTACAGAGAAGGTAGTAGATCAATCATTTTTACAGAGCTAGTAGGAAGGTTAAAAGACAAAAGTAGTAAAATCATCTATATTCACAACAAGTATTTAAGGGATACACAAAACAAAATGATGTGAAATATAACATTGAAAACATTAAATATGTGTGGGGGGGAGTAGTAAACTGCATGGATATTAGAATGTATTTGATCTTAAGAGATTATTAACTTAAAATAATCATATATGAACCTCATGGTAACCAAAACTCAAAAATCTATAATAGACACACCAGAAAAAGATAAGAAATCCAAACATAACACTCAAGATAGTTATCAAATCACAAGGGAAGAGAGCAAGAGAAGAAAAAAAGAACAACAAAAACCTACAAAAACAACCAGAAAACAATTAACAAAATGGCAATAAGTACATACCTATCAATAATTACTTTAAATGTAAATGTACTAAATGCTCCAATCAAAAGATATATTGTGGCTGAATGGATACAAAAAGAAGACCCATATATATGCTGCCTACAAGGATTTCACTTCAGATCTAAAAACACAGAGAGTAAAGGTGAGGAGATGGAAAAAGAATTCCATGCAAATGGAAGCAAAAAGAATGCTGGGTAGCAATACTTACATAAGACAAAATAGACTTTGAAACAAACCTTTAACAAGAGACAAAGCAAGGTATTACATAATGATAAAGGGAAAAATCCAACAAGAGGATAGAACATTTGTAAATATCTATGGCCCCCAACATAGAAGCCCCTAAATACATTTTAAAAATATTAACAAACATAAAGGGAGAAATTGACAGTAACACAATAATAACTGGAGACTTTAACACACAAATTACGTCAATGGACAGATCATTCAGACAGAAAATCAATAAGGAAACACTGGCCTTAAAGGAAACATTACACCAAATGGACTTAATAAGTATATATAAAACATTAAATCTGAAAGCAGAATACACATTAGTTTCAAATGCACATGAAATGTTCTCCAAGATAGATCCCATGTTAGGCTACAAAACAAGTCTCAATAAATTTAAGAAGATTGAAATCATATCAAGCTTCTTTTCCAACCACACTGGTTGAGACTAGATATCAACCACTAGAAAAAAACTGCAAAAAAACATAAATACATGGAGGCTAAATGATATGCTATTAAACAAACAATGGGTCACTGAAGAAATCATAGAAGAAATAAAAACATACCTGGAGACGAATGAAAATAGAAACACAAGGATCCTGGGAATTCCCTGGCAGTCCAGTGGCTAGGACTCTGCACTTCCACTGCTGGGGGCGCAGGTTCCATCCCTGGTTGGGGAACTAAGATCCCACAAGCTGTGCAGTGTGGCCAAAAAAAAAAAACAAAACACAAATCTATGTGACACAGCAACTGCAGTTCTAAGAGGAAGGTTTATAGCAATACAAGCCTACCCCAGAAAACAAACAAACAAAAATCGGTCTAACTTTACACCTAAAGAAACTAGCAGAAGAAGAACAAACAAAACCCAAAGTTAGTAGAAGAAAGAAATAATATCAGAGCAGAAATAAATGAAATAGAGACAAAAAATTTAGAAAAGATCAATGAAACTGAGCTAGTTCTTTTAAAAGATTAAAAAAAAAAAAAGATAAACCTTTACCCAAGGAACAAGAGGGCCCAAATAAATAAAATCATGTATGAAAGAGGAGATGTTAGAACCGGCACCACAGAAATATTAATACAAAGGATTATAAGAGATTACTACAAAGAATTATATGCCAATAAAATGGACAACCTAGGAGAAATGGATAAATACCTAGAAATGTACAATCATCCAGTACTGAATCAGGAAAAAACAGAAAATCTGAATAGACTGATTACTAGTTATAAAATGGAATTAGTAATCAAAAAACTCCCAACAAACAAAAGCCCAAGGCCAGACAGCTTCACTGGTGAATGCTACCAAAAATTTAGAGTTAACACTTATCCTTCTCAAACTATTCTAAAATACTGAAGAGGAAGAAACACTTTTGAACTCACTCTACAAGGCCAGCATTGCCCTGATACCAAAACCAGACAAAGATGCCACCAAAAAAAAAATTACAGGCCAATGTCACTGATGAACACAGATGCAAAAATATTCAACAAAATATTAGCAAACTGACTTATTAAAAGGGTCATACACCATGATCAAGTGGGGTTTATCCCATGGATGAAAGATGATTCAATATCTGCAAATCAGTCAGTGTGATACACCATATTAACAAATTGAAGAAATAAAAATCATATGAACATCTCAATAGATGCAGAAAAAGCATTTGAAAAAATTCAACATCCATTTATGATAAAAACTCACCAAAGTGGGTATAGAGGAAACATACCTCAACATAAAAAAGCCATGTATTAATATGATAATTATACAACCAACATCATATAATGGTAAAAAACCTTGAAAGCATTTACTCTAAGATGAAGAACAAGACAAGGATGCCCACTCTCACCACTTTTATTCAATATAGTATTGGAAATCCTAGCCACAGAAATCAGATAAGAAAAAGATATAAAATGAATCCAATTGGAAAGGAAAAATATGATAATATATATAGATAATACTAAAGATGCTACCAAAAAACTATTAGAACTAATAAATTCAGTTAAGTTGCATAATGCAAAATTAATATACAAAATGTGTTTCTATACACTAACAGCAAACTATCAATAAGAGAAATTAAGGAAATAATCCCATTTATAACTGTATCAAAAAGTATAAAATAGAAATAAATCTGACCTTGGAAGTAAAGGTTTGTACTGTAAAAACTAAAACATTGATGAAAGAAAATTGAATATGACAAACAATTGGAAGGATATACCATGCTTATGGATTGGAAGAATTAATATTATTAAAATGACCATACTACCCAAGGCAATCTACAGATTCATTGCAATCCCTATCAAAATGCCAATGGCATTTTTCACAGAACTAGAACAAATAATTTTGATATTTCTGTGGAAACACAAAAGACTCTGAGTAGCCAAAACAATCTTGATAAAGACAAAGCTGGAGGTATCTTGCTTCCTGATTTCATACTATACAACAAAGCTACAGTAATCAAAACTGTATGGTACTGGCACAAAAACAGACACATAGATCAATGGAACACAGTGGAGGGACCAGATATGAATCCACACTTGTATTCAATTAATATACCACAAAGGAGGGAAGAATACACAATGGGGAAAAGACAGTCCCTTCAATAAATGGTCTTGGGAAAATTGGACAGCTACATGCAAAAGAATCAAACTGGACTATTTTCTCATATATTTAAAAAAAAAAAAACTCAAAATGGATTAAAGACTTAAATGTAGTACCTGAAACTCTAAAATTCCTGGAACAAAACATACAGAGTACAGTCTTTGACATCAGTTTTTAAAATATTTTTTTAGCTACCTCCTCAGGCAAGGGTGACAAAAGCAAAAATAAACAAATCAGACTACACCAAACTGAAAAGGTTTTGCACAGCAAAGGAAATATTCAACGGAATGAAAAGGTAGCCTACTGAATGGGAGAAGATATTTGTAAATGATATATCTGATAAGGGTTAATGTCCAAACTATACAAAGAACTCATACAACTCAACCTCAAGAAAAAAAAAAAAAAAAGACTCAATTTAAAAATGGGCAGAGAACCTTAATAAACTTTATTTTTTAAAGAAGATATACAGATGGTGAATAGACACATGAAAAGATGCTCAACATCACTAATCATCAGGGAAATGCAAATCAAAACCACAATGAGATGCCACCTCAAACCTGTCAGAATGGCTATCATCAAAAAGACAACAAATAACAAGCATTGGCAAGGATGTGGAGAAAAGAGAACCCTCATACACTGTAGGTGGGAATGTATATTGGTGCAGCTACTATGGAAAATGATATTCAGGCTCCTCAGAAAGTTATAAATAGAACTACTATACGATCCAGAAATTTCACTTCTGGGTATTTTTCTGAAGGAAAAAAACACTAATGAAAAGATATGTGCACCTTATGTTCATTGAAGCATTACTTTCAATAGCCAACATATATAAGCAACTTAAGTGTCCAACGAAAGACGAATGGATATAAAAGATGTGGCATGTATATATAATGGAATATTACTCCACCATAAAAAAGAATGAAATCTTGAAAGTTGTGACAGCATGAATGGTCCTAGAGGGTATTATGCTAAGTGAAATAAATCAGATAGAGCAGGACAATAATCATATGATTTCACTTACATGTAGGATCCAAAAACACAAAACAAACAAATATAAGAAAACAAACATAGATATAGAGAACAAACTGGTGGTCAATGGTGGGGGGGGGGGGAAGGGGTAGGGGATGAGTCTAATAGGTGATGGAGATTAAGAGGTACAAACTTCCAGTTCTAAAATAATGTCGTTTGGGTATAATGTACAGCATAGGGAACATAGCCAATAATATTGTAATAACGCTGTATGGTAACTAGACTGGGTGATCATTTTGTAATGTATAAAATATCAAATCACTGTGTGATACACCTGAAACTAACACAGTATTGTAAATCAATCATACTTCAATTGAAAAAAAAAGACTATAAAATACTCTACTAGATGTCAGGAGACTTCTGGGACCACCATTTCTAATTGCTGTTTGGGTGAGCATAGGGGATTGTGGCAGTCATGAAAGTGTGCTGGTCAGATCTCCAGCTGTGAGGAACATAATTGATTAATATTTCCGGCTCCTGCCCCTCTGGACCCACCACTGTCTTCACTTTGTGGCCATGCTTTCTATGGGTTGCTCTCAGCCAAAGACAGAGGATAAGGCAACCCATTCTCCCAAGACAGTGAGCTTGCTCTTCCATCGAAGGTCTTCGGCTGAAACTTTCTTGAAATTGTGCTGTAGTTCAAGAGTCTATCTACCCAATCCTCCTTCCTTCATTCTCTTTCCATAAGTGATAGACCTACATTGAAGTCTGAAGGCTCATCTCACGTCTGCTGTGTCCTCTGCCATCAAATCTCTTATAAATTCTAATCCTATCTTGGGGTCTTCTTGGTAAACCACTTAATCTCTTTTAGCTTCCGTTTCCTCATTTGTGGTTTGAACGTAATGGTACCTCACCTGCTTATCTCACCAGGTTATTGTCAGAACCAAATATTAGAATGTGTAATAAAAGCACTTGCAGTTATATATTGCTATAAATTATTCTAGACTACTTTCATAACTTCTTTTCTCTACAAGAGACTTTGTTCCCACAATCAGTTTCCTTTTGCTTCCTCACAGCCTGGGGAAAAAATTTTGGTCCTAGTTATCATATGAAAGTTCAGTCTCAATTCATCTGTTTCTATATCTTGAAATAATGATGTATTAGACCCAACCTTGGCATATTTTGGGATTCTATTCATGAGAGAAAAATTCATCATAAGGCAGGTGTTTCTTGGAACCCATCCAAGGGGATTAGCTACTGAGATTTCAAAATGACCCCATTATAAATAAACCTCCCTGGAAGTGGTCCTCACAGTAGAAAGCCCAGCAATAGAGCAATTCTAAGCATTATCATAATTTAGTGGAATTGCATAATATGTATATTTATTTTAGAAAGAAAGTTTAAGAAGTGGGGGAAGAAGAAACAGTCACTTTCTATTCCAAATAATTTTATTATATGGTATAAATTTCACAAATTAATCCATTTTAGAAATGAACCTATTTTCTAGGCTTCTTTCAGGACCTAACTGAGGAAAGGAGCAGAGAGGTTAATGTTGGTTTTGAGAGAATAAGGTTAATTTAGTTCTCATGGTTTTCTGTTTCACTGTACAACCTGAGTTAAATGGCTCTTTTATACACATATATGGCAGCGTTGAAAACAAGATTGGAGGCAAAACACCTGTGTTTATTCCAAGTCCTGCCCTTAATTTTATGTGCAACACTGGGTAAATCACTTAATTGTTCTTCATTTGAGATTTCTTTCTAGTTGAATATATATATCTTATCTCCTCAATAAGTGGTAGCTATTTTCCATCATCCGCAGAGAAATGGTGCTTTGTAGGAAAACCTTAGTTTTTCCCCTCCTTTACTTTCACAGACAACTTCACTTCTGATACATCTGGTCACCAAATGTGTGGATTTTTTTCCCACACCAAGCAATTCTGTGACCAGCTAGGTGTCTTACAATTTAACTCAATTCTGACACCGTCCACTTAGTGATAGCACTGGATCCCACATGTCAAGGGCTCAGTCCCACTATACTGCTCCACTCCACTTCAGATGCCAATCACAAGTCCAGGTTGTCACCTATGCTTCTGGCTGACTGACTGTAAATCTAAGATTCCCATGACTCTTTCCTCCGATCTGATTAATTTGCTAGAGGGGCTCATAGAACTCAAGGAAACATGTTTGTACTTTATTAAAGGGTATGTTAAAGGATACAGACGAAAAAATAAATAAGATGAGGTCTGGGAGAGTCCTGAGCGCAGGAGATTCTGCCCCCATGGAGTTGGGAGGCATCACCTCCAGGTATGTAGATGTGTTCACCCACTTGGGAGCTTACCATACTGTTGAGATTTTATGGAAACTTCCTCATGCAGGCATGATCAATTATTAACTTCATTTCCAGCCCCTCTCCCCCTTCTGGAGAATGAGGAGTGGGGCTGAAAATTCCAAGTTTCTAATCACAGCTTGGTCTTTCTGGTGAGCAGCTCCCATCTAGGAGCCATCCAGGAACCCACCCAGAGTCACGTCAGTAGAACAAAAGATGTTCCTAGTTCTCTTAACCCTTAGGAATTTATAAGGGTTTAGAGCCCTGTGTCAGGGACAGAGTCATAGACTAAATACTAGAACAAAAGATGCTCTAATCACTTCAAGAATTGTAGGAGCTCTGTGCCAGGAACCAGGGACAGAGACCAATATATATATATTTTCTATTATCTCACAGGTGCTAATTATAAATTCATGATAGTAGTGGGGAAAAACATTTTAATCTTCACACTCAACCAACCTCAGTGTTTAGATTCTTCCAGTAGAAGACTAAAAAGACCAACTGTTATTTCAGTAGCTTATCACAGTGGGAAGAATATGGCAGTGGAGTTGGACATGCTGGTAGTCAAATCCAGGCTTTCACATTTTCTAAGAATTGGGCTGGTTTGATTACCTGATTTGAGCCTTCGGGATCATATTACCTCTCTTTCCAGTTTAATGTGAAGACTAAATAAGATAATTCTGTGAAGACACTTAGCAGTGCACAATTTTTTACCCCTCTTCATTTCAGTAGACAGTGAAGTGCTTTTCTGGATGCCTGCTCATCTTGAGCTCAGTTCTATAGATGTTGCATTACATTGAAAGAGCCCTCAGTGGATATTCGTAGACTTAAAATACATATCTCTAAAGAGTGGGATGATCTGGTGTCAGGTAACATAGCCACTTGTTGGGAGACTATAGAACTGGTATAACATTGTGTTTAAGACACTGGCCGTGTCACCCGAGGCAACTTGCTTAATGTCTCTGTTTCTTTGATAACAAAACATAGATCGTGGTAATACCTATTTTATAAAGGTTTTGGAGAATTAAATGACATGATACATAGGAAATGCTTAATAAAATACAAGACACAGAGTCAACACTTAATAACTTTTGGTAAAAATATAATGTGGCAGAAGGTGAAATTTCTCATTAAGCTTAGAAATGAAATATAGTCAGTAGATGCTTGTCAAATTTTATTAGAAAATTAGAATAAAACAATGAAATTAACTAGTTCTGATTGAAAAATGAAGTACGGAATGGGGAGATTGGTTGAAATGGAAATGACAGGCTCCTTATTACAAAATAAATGATAGAAGTAAATTAATCCTAAGTGAAATTTTAGTCAACAGTTGACTCCAAAATTTGTATCTCCTAGATATCTTCCTTCAACTCTGGATTCCTGTATCCAGTTGTTTACTTGACAAATCTAATGGAAATCTAACAGGCATTTCAAACAATATGTCCAAACCCCAAATCCTGATTTTGTCTCCTAAACCTGTACTTGCCGTGGGCTTTCCCTTCTCGTTAAGAAAAGCTATCATCTATAGCCATGTTTATTTTCTTTCACTTGTATACTTTGTTGATTGTCTATCTCCTTTCACTAGATTGACTCTACATTTCAAGAGAGCAGGAATTCTCTCTTTGTTTACCTCTGTAATATCAGTCCCTAAAACTACTCCAACTCATAGGAACTTTCAAGCAATGTTTGTAGAATGAATAGATGAATCCAGAATGTACTTTTTTTGCTTAGAGGAATGTACTTTTTCTAATTCTTACCATAGCAATGTAAGGGCAAAAAGCAATGCTGTTGACTAAAATATTAATCTGTGGAGCTATGAGGAAAAGGGGAAAAGCAGTGGGGGTTATTTGACCTAATATGTGTGAAATAGCATTATTATCAGAAGTTTATGTGTTCTAACTCTGTGGTGAACAAAATGTGAAGAAATAGTTTTAAATGACAAATGGGGGATCCCTCTTAGGCATGTAGGCAGGCAGCACAGGGTGTCTAAACGTTAGAATCACTGAAAATTTCTTCCCTCCAGCTCTAGAAGGTGGGTTACACTTTCAGTTCTCTTGACAGGTTTTTGGCAGGGTCCTGCCTGGAGGCAGGGTTATGTACTCGAATGCCACATGAGCTCTCAAGCCTAAGGCTCCTTGCCCTGCGAGTCTGTGAGTTAGCTCATCTCTTTGAACACACTTGTTTGATAGTTTGTGAAGGAAAACAGACTTAAAGAGCAGTTTGGTTAAATCTGAACACATGAGAAAGATTCATTTTTTAATAGAGAAGTCAGGAAAATCTCCAGAGTAGAAGAACGGTTACATCCACAGACAAATAGTTTCCCAAATGTGATCTAGAGCATGACCTGTTCTTTTCTAAATCTACCAGCTTAACCACTTGGCCATCTAAGTTTAAACACGTGCAAGTGATTTAAAGGAGCAATGACTGGAAGTGAAGCATGGCTTCCAAAGGAAATTGATATTTTTACCATAATCGTGACAATCATAGTGACATAGATTAAGACATATATTTAACCTAGGCTGAATATGGATGTTGCCAAGATGTGAATCAGCTAAACTCTCAGACAGATCTGCAAGTTAGACAACTTCAAAGAACAGGATTGTTCCATAATTTTAGAAAGCATTATCATTTCTTCTGCATTGGCTTTGATGCTTAACCTGCTTGTCGTTAAATGAGCTCTGTATTCAGTGGAAATTGTCCTCCTGATAGAGGGGAGGTTATTGTGATCGTTTTCTCCTCTATGTTCTGGCTTAAAGACAGTTTTTAGGAGCACCTGAATCAGTCTTGTCCATGGGAATTCATGCCCCCAGGGTCACATTGCATCTCTAAATTAAAATGTCTTGGAGCAATCAGATCCAAGAATATTCTAAAAAAGGTCTCCCATCTAAATTCTAATTTGGTGTGCTGCTGTAGACACCAGCTTTGGGTGAGCCAGTTCAGCATGTGTCCCTACTATTTAATGTCAGCCCATGACTATTCTTAGCCTTGACACCTCCAAACAGTTTACCAGAATGAACAGATTTCTCTAACCCATCACATTTTCTAACCATTGAGTTGCAGATGGAAGAGGATAAAAAGGATACATATATGAAAGGGAACTGGTACGCGTTTCCCCCACCCTCATGAGCTAATCTCAGCAACTGAGCTAGTGTCAGTTGCATGTGAAAATAGGGTTGTTGTTTTTTTTTCCCTATGCTAGTTCTGGGAAAATGAAACATAGGGATGACAATAATGTATCTCTGCCAGTTTCGGGTACTTTAGCTTTCCAAGTTGGCAGATACTTCACAAGAAGGAAAGACTTTCTAGCTAAGGAGGAAGGACAGCTATAAAGAGATCAAAGTAAATGAGCATTGACTTTTTTGGAAAGCAGGAAAATCCATTTTGAAATAGAAGCTAATTGATGGTATTAAATGTGAAGAAATTACCTGCATGATTTTCTGAGGTATGTTCTGAGAAACACTACTGCCCACAGAATCTCAGTGAAAGAAGAATAGAAAACTGGGTAGGTGGCTTTTCCATTTCTGTCACTAATAATTCTTCAAACTCTGACTAACTGCTTCACACAGCTTTTTTTTTTTTTCTTTTTTGGGGGGGATAGTTGCTTGTCAAGTAGAATAACAGAAATATCAGGAAAATATCCAGACAGTACGTAAGGTAGGGATCATTATAGAAGGATTCACTCTCTGTATCCCACATCCGCTCTCCCACCTCCTTTGCTTTTGCAGATGGGCCAGAATTAGAACTTCAGCCCCCTCATCATGCAGGAAAATGTGGGGCAGGGGTGGGATCAGGGGTGCAAGGTCAGGCTTGAGAGAAGAATAGGGATTTAACGGATGTTTTTACTAGGAAGAATTAGAGGAAAATAAGTTGAAGTAAAAGTGATTTTTGAAAAGAGAAAGAAAGAAAGGGAAAATGGGAGAAAGAGCCTGAGTCAAGATAAAGAAGAGCTATGGAAATAATTTCTGGAAAGATTTTCACCTTCTTGGACTTGGAAGACAATTAACTCCTCCCCCGCCCACACCGCCCCCCCCCCCCCCGCCCACCAGCCCAGAAAGATACTGTCAAGCCATTTCATTTCAAGAGCTGCTCACAGATCCCAAAATAGCAAGCTCTATCTATTATTACTTGAGAAAGAGCTTACCCCAAAAGCATTTTGGGGTAAGACTTCTCATTTTTCAAAATTTTTGATGCCATTAATATTTTATTGTTTTCTTTTGCTTGAATAGTTCCTGAGTCTGTGTTGCATTAACACTTTTTCATAGACTCACAGCTCAGAAAGTGAAAGAACTAGTCCAAGATCAGATTTACAGATAGTCACTGGTGGAACCAGGGGTACTAACTCCTGTGATGCCATTGCCACAGTGGACTGATGTCTTTTTCCCAGCAACTCCATGTGAAGTGTGCATACCAGCTCTTGCCAGGGCTTCTCTGTACCCTCTGATGCCAGGTTCCCAGTGATTATGAATAAGGAATTGTGAGAAGATGTCAGTAAGACAAATTTGCATTTGCATACTTATGCATGGTTTGGTGTTCTAACTCAGTCTTTGGGTTTTCAGTTGATTGAGTTTTCAAATCAATTAGGGTTGATGTCTAAGATATGACAGGACGGTTCGAATGAACTGTTCTTTTTAATATTGAGGTATAGTTGATGTACAATATTATATAAGTTACAGGTGTACAATATAGTGATTCACTTTATATTCCATTTATAGTTACAAAATATTGGCTATATTTTAGAATTGTTAATTCTTAATAGAAAAACAAAAATTTCAGCTAATTTGTTGGTAACACTAGGAAACTTATCTTGTAAAATTGGGGGGAGTCAAATTTCTAGGAAATACCCATACAATGTAATGCAGTTTACCCAATTCCCATGTGTCTGTGCATGTGAAATTATGTTGGAAAGGTAAAAGATAGTAACAATTTTATAAGAAATATATATTTTTCTATTCAAAGTCAGAAATTGCATACAGTTCCTCATGTATTGGAAAAAATATAACTGTCTTCTGTGGGAAAAAAACATGTTATTTCACTCACACCAAGTTGAATATTTTACTAACACAGCCTTACAATCAGTTTTTATAACATTTGGACCATGTTGCATTCGTAAAATGTCACTACTAGTTATATGCAGATCTCACACACAGATGACTGAATTCTGTTTAAGTGCCCAAAAGTTTCAGAAGCTTTGTAGTGTAGTATCTTGGATTTTCCTGCCTATACACATTTTTAAAAGATTCGCTTTCTTCACATATCATATCACCCAAACTAGGCAAACAGGAAAAAGAAACTGAACTTAAAACATAAAAATTATTTTTTTGGATTAGCCCTGGATAAGTGACTAATCTGTCATGCTGCCTGATAAAAAAATAAGTTTCTTTAAAAATTAGTCCAGATAGCACTAACATGCAGAAGAAGTGAGGGGAAAAGTCATGTGACAGGAAACCTTAATTACATTTCTTGTTAACTATTTTAACCTCTATGTTGTAAGTTCAGCATATCCTATAAGCTGTTTTCTGTACAAAAGTATTATACATTGGGGGGCCAAAGATTTTCTCAATGATGCTGTAAAACCTTACTACCTTGGACTTTTTCTAATTTAGAATTCGTGGTCATTCTAACGGAGCTGGTGCTAATTCAGAAAATCCTTTCTCTCATAAAGGTAACTATAAACAAGCTTGTAAAGTGCTGGAATTCTTAAATCCAAGCAGATAAAAAGGGGAAAAAATATTGGAAGAGAAGAAGTGAAATTGGTTGTGTTTATGTCGTAGAATTATATGTAATTCCCTTTATTTTCCCCATTTTTATATAATGTGTTTGCATTATTTCATAATGCAAATACATGGACAAAGAAAAACAAAATACTCAGAACTTTGGGGTATTCTAAAGTATCTTTGGACCATCGAGTTATCTGCAGACAATTGAAATATGCATTGAAAGCTATTCTCATCTATTATAGCAATTTTTCTTACTCTATCTCATACGGTTGAAAATATTGCAATAATTTTTCTCAAAACAAATGATAAAAACACTCACTTTTTCCCCAGCGGATATTAGTTTTAGAAGAACCCTATATAGATTTAAACCTACATGAAATATGTTTCGAAACCATGTTACTATCTTAGCCAAAACAGAATGCATTGTAAGGATGTAGACATCAGTGTTTTAACTATGTGTCATCTTGGACCTCTTTTAAGTGTGAGTTCTTTTAAGTCAAATAGAGATTTGGGATCATTTGAAATATATGGGAGTAGATGTTGTTCAGGAAATGGACAGTTTAGGACAGCGCAGTGTACCTAGCCCATAAGGAATTAGTATCTTTGGTGTGTTTTGTGACTTTGTTAAATCATCTTATTTTCCAGCCTCATTTTTTTTATTTCTATAATTTTTCATGTGTGTATTTTTAAAACAGTCAAATATTCATAGATGTTTATATATTTTTGAGTCACCTCAAATGTCACTTGGTAGAAAGATATATCTAACTGAATAGTTAGCTAACTTACTAAATGACTTGTTTATTTATGAAGGGGATTTTGTCCTAGAGAATATTGTGTATTTTTGTAGAGTCAAACCTATCAATATTATCACTAAATGTTTGGTGTCATAGTTAGATAGTCCTCCTTTATGTCACAATTACAAGACGAATAACCTACATTTTCTTTTAATACTTTATGTATTTCATAATTAGATTTTTTATCCAGCTAGAATTCCTTTTAAAATATTTTATAATACAGGAATTCAAGTTTGTTTTCCAAATAATTATCCAATTGTCTTTTCCCCACTGTGTGAATAATATGTCTTTTCTAAACTGATTCTTGCCACTTGTATTTTATACATTTCCATATTTTCATTATTATCATCCATTGGTGTGTCTGTTTATCCTGTATTAGTGGGTCCTTTCTTAATATGGTTTTAATCTAGCACTATCATTACAAATAGGTGAATGAATGAGATGGTCATCTGGAAAACCCAGGCTAAAGGAAATGCAAGCCTCAACTTAAAAAATTATCCCAAATAGCTTTTTTACTGAGATTAGTTGGATGGTTGCTTCATTTCTTGCTTTTTCTTTTCTTTTAAATTGATACTTGTTCTTCTAAAACTAGTATGTGAGAAAGACGTTTGTTTCTGATGTATGTCTCAACTGGCATACATAAACTTGGGGCACAATGATACTTCCCTTAGCTATGCTTTGGGTGAAGGATGGGCTTGTCACAGAGGGTCACTGGTGGCTCTATTTACCTATCATTTTGAAGTGCTGGTTCTGCAAATTTAGAAGTTGAAGGACTGTCAAGCTATATGCAGAGGCTGTAAGAGAACTAAAGTTTATGATGTCGATTTGGGGTTTTGTAGATATTTCTGAGATTTATTTCAAGAAAGGTATAAATAAAACAACAACAAATAACCCTTTAGATATGGCTTTACTTCCAAGAGTCAGAATATGTACTTGGACATCTATATAGCTTGAACTATTAAATGGAAATGATTATTTGTTTCACATTTTAGATGTTATGAACCAAAGTTATTTATTCCTTGATTCTTCCATAGAACGGAAAGATTGATACTTTCTTTTGTACAGTGTTTCTTCTTGTAACCCTGTACTTGCCTCAGATTCTTTAATGAACTTGGAATGTGATTAAGTCTCTTGCGTAAATCTCAGCTCTGCCTGCTGTAGTTCCAGGACCGCTCCTACTTGCTGGGGCTGCTGAATAGGTGCTCTTACATAGACCTCATTCTCAGTGCTACTGAGGAAAAGGGCTTTGCAGTAAATGCTTGATTTCTTTCTGGGAGGAAGCTTTTGATCTTATGAAAGGAAATTAGGCTGGACTGTGATGGCCACACAAAGATGTCTTAGCAAGTGTTCTAAATGTGTATAAGAGTGAATTAGAGCTCTTCTCCAAACACCTAACTCCATATTTGTGGGTAAAAGGGCAAAGTTTAAAACAGCGTTGTGAATTTAGAAAAATTTGGTGGATTCAGTGCTAGGGACTGGAAAATAATTCCTTGAGTTCTCATTCTGTTTCTCATTTGCTCCTTCTCTCTCTCTCTCTCTGTATATGTATAAATATATGTATACATAAAATAATGGACTATTCCCAGAATAAAAAATACAGAAAAGTTTTAACAAGAAAATATATACTTTGCAGACATAATCATGTTCATGTTTTTGGTATTTACTTCCAATTTTTCACTTTATTACATATATCTATCTATGCACATACAGACAAATACACACACACATACACATACACATTCTTTAATTTTACATTATAAAACTTTTCCTATGTTAATTAGGATTCATAATTTTAATAGCTGTATAATATTCCATTCTGTGGATATGCTATATAAATTTTCAGTATTTCTAATATTTTTTAAGCAGATTATTTAAATCTCCAGATATAAATCTTTGGTTGTGATATTGAAAGGGAAATCTTTAGGAACTATTAAAAGGGCCCAATGGTTACTGTGAAAGAAAATCAAACCAAAACAAAATGCCAAGATATTCAGAACTATAAAAACACCATAGATGAATTTCAACATTTCCAGAGAAGAAAAACAAATTGTTATTTTTGTATGTTTATGTTTGACACAAATAAATGAGGCATTCATGTTGTAATCTCTAAGGTACTCCTAATTGATTGGGGAGGGCAAAAGTTATCATTAAAAGAATACTTGATTAATACCAAGATATAAGAAAAAAATGGGAAAGACAGCTAAGCTAATGGGACAAATAGTAAGATGGTAAATTTAAACATAAATATATTAATAATTACATTAAATGTAAAAGAATGTTTAATTTAAAACCCAAAATTTGTCAGCCCAAATTAAAAAAAGAAAAATCTCACTTGCTGCTTATAAGACCTATTTCAAGTGTAAGAATCAATAAATGTAATAAAGACATACCATGAAAACAGCAAACAAAAGAAAGTATTTCTGTTATCAGAGTAGAGTGTATTTCAAATATGAGGCAGTAGAAATAAAGAGGGATGTATCATAATGATAACAGTGTCTACCAAAGATGAAACAAAACATTAATATATATGCAAATATTAATATAGTATTAAAATATATAAAACAAAACTTGACAGGACATAAAGAAAAATAGATAAATCCACAGTCATAGTCAGAGATTTATCTTTGCACACACTAACTAATAGAATACACAGACAAAACTTAGGAAGGATGGATAAGATTTGAAAAACATGTTAAAGTCGATTTTATTGTTTATATGTATATTGTAACATACATATGTGTGTGTATACATATACACACACATACATGCCCAGTGACTGAATGAATAATCACACAAAAATCAGTAAGCATAAACTATAGAAATGATAAGTAGTAAAGTATACACAGTTGTATATATAAAATACTGCTCAAACAATTATAGAACATATGGTTTTTTATAGCACAATTGGAACATATTTTTTTAATAGATCATATATGTGGCAATGAAACAAGTCTTAATTTCCAAGGCTTGGAATTACAAAATATGATCTTTGCCCACAGAATTGAGCTGGAAATAACAACTAAAAGATAACTGAAAATTCTCAAATGTTTGGAAGTTAAGAAATATATTCCCTAAACAAATCATGGCTCAAAGAAGAAATCACAATGAAAATTCAAATACTATTTTGAACAAGTGATAAAATATTTCAAATCAATATTTGTAGATGTACCTATATCTGCATTTACAGAAAAATATATAGCTTTCAATGGCTATATTAAAAAGAAGAAAAGTTGAGAATTAACTATCTAGCTTATTTTTTAAGAAGCAAATCAAAACCAAAGACACTGTAAGAAAGGAAATTGTAAAAATAAAATCAGGACTCAACTAAATAGAAAGCATATACAACTTAAATAAAACTTTAAATTCCCTCAATTTGGTTCATTACAGAGATTAATAAAATTGGTAAACGCTTAGCAAGACTGCTGACAAAAATACACAAATTACATCAAAGAGTGGCACCAATTCAGATCACATAAATAAAAATAAATTTCACAACTTAGGTGACGTAAGTAAATTTTCTTGAAAAAAAGTATCAAAACTGACAAGAGGAGATTCTGAATTGCATTATATCTGATTAAAGAAAAACATAATATTTGTAACTTAAAACCTCTGCTCAAGGAAATCATCAGATCCAGATGACTACTGATTTAATTCTTCCAAACATTATAAGAAAAATTTTAAACCAATATCTTCCATGAGTATAGAAGCACTGTAAATCAAATATTACAAAATTAAGTCCAGAGATGCATGTAAAGGAGACATCATGACAACTGGGGTTTATCCAGGAATGCAAGTTCGGTTTAACATGCAAAAATTAACCAATGTAATTCACTGCATTAACAGAATAAAGAGAAAAAATGTCATCTCAATAGAGACCAAAAGGCATCTGATAAAATTCAGTATCCATTCATGGTAAAACTCTCAGTAAACTAGGAATAGAAAGGAATGATCTAATAAAGCATGTCTATTAAAAAAGAAACCCTAAAAAAAAAAAAGAAACCCTGATATCTAACATCACAGTAAAATATCGAGCACTCTTCCCTCTGAGGTCACTAACAAGGTAAGGATGTCCATTACGATCCCTTTTATTCAATATTATACTGAAGATCTGAGGAAGTGCGTTAAGAAAGACAGAGATAAAGAGGGAGAGAGGGAGAGAGAGAAGGAACGAAAAGTATTACAATGAGAGAATCAAAATTTTTATTTGCAAAAAAGGTACATAGAAAATCCAATAAAATGTTAGAATTAAGTAAATTTAGATTGCTATATATAAGGCCAATATAGACAAACAATTATTTCTCTATATACCAGGAATATAGGATCAGAAATGAAATAGTAGATAATAATGGCATTTAAAATATTATTAAAAATAGCCAATATCTAGGAATTAATGAAAGATGTACGAGACTCCGCATTACTAGGCAAAACAAAGAAGTCTAAATAAATGGGAAGATACTGTGTTCACACTATGTTCATGGATTAGAAGACTGCATTCCAGTTAGGTGCCTTAAGACAATAAAAATATTGGGTTGACCAAAAAGTTCATTCCATTCGGGGGTTTTTCTAAAAGATGTAACAGAAAAACCTGAACGAACTTTTTGGTGAACCCAATAGTTACACAGGAGTATACAGATAGGCAAATAGAACAATATAGGATCCAGAAACAGACATAGATACATAATGACATTTGAATATATGACACCTCTCACTGTCACCAAAGGCAGCCAAATGTGAAAGGTATAACAGTCCTTTTTTTTTTTTTTTTTTTTTTTTTAAGAGTAGATCATAAGTTTTTTTTTTTGTTTTTTTTTTAATTTTTTATTTATTTATTTATTTATTATTTTTGGCTGTGTTGGGTCTTCGTTTCTGTGCGAGGGCTTTCTCTAGCTGCGGCAAGCGGGGGCCACTCCTCATCGCGGTGCGCGGGCCTCTCACCATCGCGGCCTCTCCTGCTGCGGAGCACAGGCTCCAGACGCGCAGGCTCAGCAGCCGTGGCTCACGGGCCCAGTTGCTCCGCGGCATGTGGGATCTTCCCAGACCAGGGCCCGAACCCGTGTCCCCTGCACTGGCAGGCAGACCCTCAACCACTGCGCCACCAGGGAAGCCCTAACAGTCCTTGAAAGAAGATATTGAAATGCTCCAGAGTTATTCCAGAACATAAAGAAAAATGAGAAACTTCCCTAAGTCATTCTAAGAGAACATTGTCATCTTAATCACAAACTGGTGAAAGGACAATTTAAAATAAATAAAAGAGAATACACAAAGAGGAAATAATATTGCAGGCTAGTCTCACTTATGAGAAATTTTAAATAAAATATTGAAAACTCAAATACAATAGTATATTAAAAATGATTACATTTAGTGTTTATCCTAGGAATACAAGTAATGGTCAGCATTAAGTAACCTGTGAATATAATCAACAGAATGGTGAGAAAATACAATTATGTGTCTGATGATGCTGAAATTTTTTGACATTCAGCAATGCTTCCATTAAAAATCTCTTAGCAAACTAATAGAAGCAAACTTAATTAAGTTGATTACGGATATTTTCCAGAAACTTATATATATATATTTATATATGTCTAAAGCTTTATATTTTCTTCTATTCCTATAATTCCATCTCAAAAATTTGATGTGTCACATTTTCATTTTAATTCAGTTAAAATTTTTTTCTGATTTCCACTGTGACTTCTTCTTTGGTTGGTTATTTAAAAATGTATTCTAAACATTTGGGGATTTTCTAATGATCTTTTTGATACTGATTTCTAGTTTTGATCTATTGTGAAGAGAACATAATGTGCATGATTTCATTTTTTAATATCATTGAGGCTTTATGGACCAATAGGTGGTTAATTTTGGTAAATGGTATACTTATGCTTGAAAAGAAACATAAATTCTGTAGTTGTTGGGTGCAGTGTTTTACTTAAGTTGATTAGGTCAATTTTGTTAATTATATTATTCAAATCTTTTGTATCCATACTGATTTTTTGTCTGCTTATAACTGCAGTTACTGACAAATGTGTTTTAAAGTCTCCCATTGGGATTGTGTATTTACACATTTCTCATTTCATGTATCTCTGATTTGATTTCAAATTTACACATTGTATATTTACCTATTTTCCCTTTTAACTTTATAACTTTTGCTTAATATATTTCAAGCCTACATAATTAAGTACAAATAAGTTTAGAATTGTATTCAGTCACGTTTTCCACTTTATCTGTAGTAATAATTTTTACTTTAAACACTATTATAACATTGACACAATTATACCATTTTTCTTTTGGCTAATGATTGCATGGTATGTAAAGTTTTCCTTTAAAAGTTTCTAAACTTTAGATTTAATGTTTTCCTATAATTAGAAGTTGTTACACTCTTTTAAAAAAACAAACCATCAGACAATTCCTTCCTTTTGTTTGGAGCATTTAGTTCATTTACATATAATGTAATCACCATTATCAATGTGAGTAGTGATATGATGGGTTTATACCTATCATCTCATTATTACCTACCTATTTGTTTCACTTCCTTTTTGTTACTTTTTCTCTTTTCATATTTCCTTTAGGGTTGATTATTTTTATTATTCCAATTGTCCTTTATCATCTTTATAATTAGTACTCTTTAATTATTTCAATAATTATATCACAGCCTGCATACTTACTTCAATATAAATGCATACTTTTACATTTCCCTAGAAAACATAAGGACTTGAAAACACTATAACTCTGTTCTAGTCTATTCCATTTTATTTATGTTTTAATCACACATATTATTATTTATTATTATTATGGTCTTCTACAGACAGCATTCTTTTAAATCTATCCTTTTAATCATCATGTGTCTTATAATGGTCTGGATCCCCTCTGGGTGATTTTCTATTGTCTGTGTTCCTCTTGTTTTATGATCTTGTTGAGCTCTAATTTCACATTTGATTATTTATATTGTGTGCTGGATATTGCATATAAAACATGTAGAGACAATTTAAATCCTACGTTCATTTTATCTTTCATCAGAGAAATTTGTTTACTTTTGACCAAAGGCAAATAGGACTAGAAATTAGCTCTTTTTTTTGGTTGGGATTATGTTATTCTAAGCATGGATTACCTCATTTCAAGTAGGTATTGAAAATTATTTGAGGGCTTTTGTCCCTCTGTGGTCCAGTCTATTTCAATTCACTCTTAAACTCAAGTTCTTTTAGTTCCCAACTCAAAGCATGGGTTTTACCTTACCTTCCTTGGTGGGCTCTGAACTCTGTAGTCTTTGGTCTGTTGGGCCCAAATTTACTGAAAGCTCTGCTGTGCTTCTCAGCCTTCAGATCTCTCTTCTCAAGTAGGCAGATATTTCCAGGGGTAAAAATGGTGCCAAATGCCTACTTCATCTTTCTGTGTTTCTTTCTTTTCCCAGATCTTCATCTTCTAATTCCTAATTACCTTTTCAACTCTGCCGTATCTTTTAACAGATTTTAAATATATTTTGACCAAGTTCTTTGGTGGTTCTCAATGAGACATCACTTCACCTCACCCAGTCAATTTTTAGAGGAAGTGACCCACTTTATTTCTTTTAAATCTCTACACACACACATGCATTAAAAAAAATTAAAATCTATAACCTCTCAATAATAAGACAAGAATTTTAGAAAGCTCTCACATTTCTTGGTCTTCTTTCCCATCCCATTGTACTGATAATTATGTTTTGATTTGGAATTTTTATGACTATATTTTCTATTTTTTTTCTTTCACTTGGTCTTATCTACTTTTAAAAGACCACAACAAACATTACCTAGATGTTTATTCACTTTTGCTTCATGTATCTCCTGCATCATTTGTATTTATTTTTCCTCCTTCTTAAGTACTTTATCCAAGACTATTTTACAAGTGGGTGTTTATGTGGCAAAATTTTGAAGTCTTGTATGGCTGAGAATTTTTTTTTTATCATTGCCCTCTGTTTGAATGACAGTTTGGCCAAATATAAAATTCTTGATTCAAATTCTTTATTCTCAGTATTTTGAAAACATTACCCCATTGTCTTATTGCCTCCAGTGTTTTGATTCCTTGTATGTGCTCTGTTTTTTCATTCTTGAAATTATTAAGATAATTCTAAATTTTGTCATAGTTTTAAGTGTTCTATACTTTACAAGTGAGTTTAAAAAAGAAAACTTTGATTTATGCTCTGGCACTCTATGGGCTCATCAAATCTGTCTTCTTATCTTTTTTTAATTATGAGAAATTTACTCTCTTATTTTTTCAAATATTTCTTTCTCTCTGCTTTTATATTCTTTTTTTCTGAATCTCTTGTCTTCTGGATCCTAGCACTTTTGTTCTATCTTCCTATCTCTTAACCTTATTTTTATATCTTCTATTTCTTTTTCTTTCACATTTTCCTTCTTGGAGAGTTTTACAATTTTATCTCCAAATTTCTAATTTGTTCCTCATTTGTAGGATAAGTAGTAAAATGCTATCTGTTGTATTTCTTATATCAACAATACTTTCTCCAGAGCAAATATTTCTATCTGGTTCTGTTAAAATATATTTTTCTTCATAACTTTAATATCATCTTTTATCATTTTTAGCATGCTTATTAAGCTTATTTTAAATTCTGATGCACCTGTTCTAATTTTAGGCTTTGATATCTCTAATCTCTAATCTCTAATCCAGTTTATGGTGTTTCTTTCAAAACTGTTGTTCCCTCAAATGTCTTAGCTTTTAGATCTGTGAGCCCATCTTCTCCTGAGGTCATTGTCCCCTATGGCAGGCAATGTGTGTGGGCGGGGCAGAAATTGGGGGCTCATTTTTCAAACAGATGAGCTGGGCAGGGGGAGGTGTCAAATGTGCCTTAAGAGAGACCTAGGACCTTGGAAAGAGAGATCCTAAGAGAGACCTGGCCTTGGAAAACACTTTCAATCACTCCGCTTCCCACAGAACTACTCCTCAGGTCAGTACTTTATCCCCAGCCCCATCAGGCAGAAGCACTGTTAGAAGGAAATTCTTAAATGGGAATTCTCATCTCCGGAGATTTGAAGAGTACTAAATGGGGAAGCAACTGCCCTAGGCCATTCTGTCCCTTGATTCCTTGAACTTGTTAGTAAACATAGGGCTCTTCTTCTCCCTGATTTTTCTCTTGCTGACATTTGCACTATAGGTCTGAAATTCTATTGTGGAAACAATTACTAGTTATCCCAAGGCAATGGTGGAGGAAAAGCAAGAAAGAATGCCAACAACTCCTGTATTACCCGCCCATATCCATGCTGGGCTGCCTTTACTCCAACGGAGAGTCACAGCTTCAGAAAACCAATTAACACAACTTTTCTTCCTAAACTGGATTTCTCTCTATATTTCTCTGCAGTTAACCTTGGGAACAGGAGCCAGTAATGTTGTTAGTTCAACATCTTTGCAGGATGTTTTTTGTCTCATAATGTCTCATTCCCAATCAACAGTCCCTTTTCTTCAACTTTTCCTTTATCTCACACTCTTCTTTCTTCTTAATTTCTTCTACCATATTTACCATGACTCTTTTATTCCCTTATTAAGTGTCTTTCATGTCCCCTCTCTTGCCTCTTTTGTTTTCTCATTCTTATATCTTTCCTTTATCTCTCACTGACATCTCTTCTTGTGTCCCTTGTTTTAGTTTCCAACATGTGATTTTTCTCTTAATCAGTGCTATCTGAGCTAGGCCCTTCCTATTCCTCTGTATAGTCCTATTTCCCATTCCTTATTCTTTTCTTTCCTTCCCTCCTGTCCCCAAGGAGGACATTCCATTTCATTCTTTGCTCTTTCTTCTTGACCCTCATTCAGTAGCTATTGACCCCAAATTTCTAAGATACCATTTTTCTTACAACATTAATCAACGTTTTGCATCAAAAATCTTACTTGGCTGAGTCCCTTATAGTTAAAATCTCGTTTATCACTGCATCACTAGTGCTTTAGAGCCTATCAAAGTGTTTAACATTTAATAGATGATTGATGCAGATTTATTGAAAAAACAACCAAAAAGAATTAATTAATGCAAATAATAGATTTATAGTAGGAAAGAAAGAAATGATGGCCTTCTGAATAAACATTATGTAAAGTGATCATTTCTTTAAGTTTAATCTAGTTTCTAAGAATTTTTTTCCCTGCCCATAATACCTGCTGTTGAATTATTCTGGAAAGTATCCATAAATGGACAAAAGTGATTTGCATTTTCAGGTTTTCTGGATATCTTGAACTCTTATTCATAGTCTTCTATGTGATTTTTTTTTCTTTTTTTCTTTTTTTTTTCTGGTTATGGCTGTGGATACTGTTCTGGGAGAGACACACAAAATGTGCACTATGGTAGATACAGTAAAATAAGACCTTCGATGTGGCTAAGAAATTCCTACCGTCAGAGCTATCACAACACATCAGTCCCCAGGGAGGACTGATTCTTTTGCCTCCTAACTCTGATATGCATTGACTGTCAGATATTTTTGAGTGCTTATGCTAGTTAATGTATGATGTTCAGCAGACTGCCAGCTTGTTCTGTACTCTGTGGAACAGTTGATCTTGAAAGATGTCATTTTTTTCTCGTTTTCTGACTTGTTTTGTTACATCAGCATTGATTTATTTTGCACTTTTGACAATCTGAATTTTTTAAAAAACTGATTATGTCTCAGAAACTTTAATGAATTGGATGCTGTAAGCAGAGGGAAACAATAAAAATGAATCTCCGTTTTCTTTTCTTTTCCTGCCTCATCTTCTTTTTTCTACTTTTCTTCCTCCCAAAGCACAAACAGCTGTATTTATATTTCAACCACCTTAAATGCAAATGTTCACAGAGATGCACAATTTAAATTGCTAATTAGAATGGCTTCATTCAGTATCCACTTGCGGCATGTATTCTATTTCCAGGACAGGACTATTGGTCTTATTTTGAACCAAGTTATGATGGATTAGGACCAGCAAAATTAGGTTGATGATCACTGTGACCTCCTCAAGTTTAGCTGTTTATTATAATTTGAATGTACATCCAATCACATCTTCTGTGTAACTTCATTTTCACATTAAGGGAGAATCATTAATTAAACTTACAGGACACTTTGGAGAATTAGTGATTGACCAGGTCTCTGTTTTCAAAGAGCTAGCCTGAAGTGAGGTAGAAAATCAATGTGTGGTGCACAGATTCTGAATCAGACAAACTTCCACTTGATTCAGGTCCCACTTCTGGGTTGCTAGTTGACCTTGGGTAAATTGGAATGAGTCTCAGCCTCAAGTTTTTTTTTTTTTTTTGGTTTTTTTTTTTAATCTTTACTAGGTATAAAAATATCTCAGCAGTATTATAAAGATTATACATATGTATGCATATACATATATATGCATATACATACCTATACACACATATACACATATGTGTGTGTGTATACACACACACATATATGTGCCTAGCCCAGAGTAAAGTCATGGCAGCTTTGATTATTCTTGTTGCTTTGATGATTTATCATCGTTATTTGGTTGGCTTTTAGTGCCCATTGAATACGAGATAAGCATGAGCACTAACTTAAACCCAGACTCAGATTTACTGAAGGAAAAAAAAAAATTAGAGAATTTAGTGTCAGATAGTACTCCCCTCTAGCTGTATTAGTCATTTTTAGTTATTATGAAGTGGACAATGGAAAAGCATAGTAGATGAGAATTCAGCCTGCTCACAAAAGATGAAAGTAGAAACATTATGAACCATAAATGATTTATCTTTACATGTTGTCTTTCATGTAATTTTTGAAATAATTTCATTTTAAAATTTCCACAGACAGACTCTAGGTCCATCCACCTCACTACAAATAACTCAATTTCGTTTCTTTTTATGGCTGAGTAATATTCCCTTGTATACATGTGCCACAAGTAAGTCAGAAAGAGAAGAACAGATACCTTATGCTAACACATATATATGGAATCTAAAAAACAAACAAACAAAAATGGTCATGAAGAACCTAGGGGCAAGACGGGAATAAAGATGCAGACCTACTAGAGAATGGACTTGAGGATACAGGGAGGCGGGGAGGGTAAGCTGGGACAAAGTGAGAGAGTGGCATGGGCATATATACACTACCAAACATAAAATAGATAGCTAGTGGGAAGCAGCGCATAGCACAGGGAGGTCAGCTCGGTGCTTTGTGACCACCTAGAGGGGTGGGATAGGGAGGGTGGGAGGGAGGGAGACGCAAGAGGGAAGAGATATGGGGATATGTGTTTATGTATAGCTGATTCACTTTATTATAAAGCAGAAACTAAACACCATTGTAAAGCAATTATACTCCAATAAAGATGTTAAAAAAAATTACAAAAAAAATAAAATATCCACAGAGAAGTTGAAACTTGGAAAATAGGTTGTCGGGGGATAAATTTTTTACTGATTTCCATTTGCCTCATATTTCCTTTCCTACTTCTCACCACTCCAAATTATAGAAAATTCTGCATTTTGTTGTCTGTTTTAACAATCATATTGATGGTGCTTAATAGGACTTTGGCTAGGTTATGTATTTTATCACTTTACTATTTAAGGCAGATGAGATCAATAAGAAATTTCTCTTGAGTAACTGAAAGATAGCTCAATTAAAAAAAACGCAATATAGCTTATTTGTTGTCAGGTTATTTTAAAAAATCTTCAAACTCACTGATTTTGGAAAAAGGCAGTCTTACTGTTTGTCATCTGTTTGTCATTTGTCATTTTTAGCTTACTAGATAAGCAAAAAGAAGAGAATTCTACCACCCAAAGAAAAAAAACACGTATTTTTGTGTTTCAAACCTTTGTCAAAGTACATACTTTCTAGAGCTTCAGGTTAGACTATGTTTTTTCTTTGCTATTAGTTGCCAATGAGACTAGTAGTAAAATAATCATATTTTGTAGTTTCAAAATTGGGAATAAACTTCAGGTGGTGTTTTGTAGTCTGCTTTATTCATCCAACAATATATCATGGACATCTTTGAAAGTTATTATATATTCTTCTAAGACACCATTATTAACAGCCTCAATAGTAGCCCATTGCATGACCGTGCCATAATTCATTTAACCAGTACAGCTGGTGCATTCCTGATGCAATAATATTGGGGATATTGTAAATGGAGTTACTTGAAATAATTTATTGATATCTGCATTTACTCTGTGTTTCTCAACTTGATTTATTTGCAGCCCTGAGAAATGGAACACATTATGTTTTGCTCTGAGTGCATCAAGCATAAACTCATACTCAAGCCTGAAATAATGGATGTGTGTGTATGTTCCAATATGCGCACGTGTGTGTGGTGAGGGTCGGAGAGGTTGGGAGTAACTTGTGGCCATAATCAGAGCAGACAGACAAAAGCAAGAATATATTTGTGCTAATCCTTTCCAAGATTCTAATTGCATCACAGTTTCAGGTTGAAATCTTGCAGTGAAATACCAAAATTGCTTGGCTGTGGCTTTTTGTAATGAAGGCTTTTTAGAAAGGAGAGAGACAAAAATTAAAGGAACTCAGAGAGTAACTTCTTGTAAAGTTTTTATTGTATGGAAAAGGAAATTATATTCAACCCCCAAATCATTCTGCCCTACTGAAAAATGGGAATGGCGCCTGCTCTCCTCTATTTTAAATGCGTGGATACAGTACTTGCTTACCTTCTGGAGACTGTTAACAACCAGAAGCATAATCTCTATATAAACACAATGAATGCTATAGATTCCACAGTTCTTTTCTTTGGCATTTTCATCACATTTTCTCTTTGGCACTGAAACATTATCACAAATGGAAAAAAAATGTGCAGGTTTTTTCTTTTTCATTTTAGATGAGCATCAGAAAATAATCAGAAAAGTTAGTTTGTTTTCAGGTACAATGGCATCCAAGAGGGCACAACTTTTCTCCTCTAATCACCCTTTTCTTTCTCTGAATGTTCGATGCTAACATTCCCAGCAAAGAGCCTGCACTTGCTCATCGTTCTCTAAGCCCCGAGCAGCAATCAGTGTGTACTCATGTGGCAAAGCCCTGGCCTTTCCTATCAATTCTCTTGACAAGAATGTTGTCAAGTCTCATTTGTTCTTTTCTGAGCTGATGAACTTATTTCAGGGGGCTGGTAGTTAAATTTCACATCTGTCTGTGATGTGACGGTGAGCCTTGAGGCTCTGTATCTTCTGTGGTTTTCGAAGAGCCTTTGCAGAGATTATGTGAGATGTGCAGAGGTTATATTTGATGATGGCAGGCCCAGGGTACCCATGCCCCATTGTCCAAGCCGTGCAGAAATACCCTTTTGTTCTGGTCAAGGGGACCTTAGTATGCATGACAATTTCCTAACTTCCTTGCCTTTTTTTTTATGAGAGGATAACCATGGAAGAGAGAGACAGATCCCAATGGGGGTGATTCAACTAGTTCAGTCAGTGAGCATTTATGCAGTGATGCTCATTTACTAGAAACAATTTTAGGTGAATAAGACCCTAAATTCACTGGTCTCTGGATTCCTACAGTTTGGTAAAATGAGAAAGGCAAAATCCAGATAATCTGAGTGTAAAGTGGTGAATGCTGTAAGAAAGGAATAAATAGAGGAAGGGTACTTAACTACAATTTGGAGATTAAAGAAGGGCATCACAAAGGATATGATTATCCCAACTTTCCAACTTTTTGTTTCTGTGATTCTTATTTGGGTGTAAGAAGCTATTTTCTCATTTTGGTGTGGCTATATTTAATTTTCATATCTGAATGTAGCATACATGACCAAAAGAAACCTGAAACTGGGCAACAGAAGTGACTGGTTGAGAGGCAGTTTGTGGTGTTTAGAGCACACACTTTTGTTTCAGAAATCCTCATTCTCTATCTTATTAGCCCCATAACCTTGGCAATTTAACTAAGCTCTCTCATCCTCATTTTCCTCACCTGTTAATGGGATAATATCACCTTCTACAGAGGTATGGGGGACAGCTGAATCTGCTAGCAGAGAATTTTCGTATCTCGAAAATTCCTGACACAGTGGGTTTTTTTTTTCTACTTGTAAACGGAAAAGTTACCCTTTGAATTTCAGGCAAGTGATACCTACATAGCTCATGTCATGCATTCAAGTAGCTTACTTCTTCTTCATCTCCTATTGTTTTCATCATTACTTCTATAACCACCCATTTAAGAATCTGGTTTTTTTGTATTTCAGGTTCCAGTCTGTTTTCTAGTCTCATATTCAAGAAGTATAATGCTGATTACACTCAATTTTTATAGGCAGCATAAAAGTAGCAATTATAGGAAGCAAATCAGGCAACCAGGAACGATGATACTAAGTATTCAGGTCAGAAATTCTCCATATGCAACATCCACGATAGGATCCTAGATAAAGGAATTAAGACTTCAGCCATCAAGTTGGCAGAAAGTAACCACTTAAAAGGGGTTGCTAATACAATGGAAGATGAGAATAAAGTTCCAAAAGAATTATGATGTTGGAGAGGTATGGCAGTCTAAGTCAGACAGACATAGCTGAAATCCTATCTTTGATGCATACTCACTGTCTCTTTGGAGAAATAGAATTTTTTTTTTTGCTTAGTAATATGTGTCATTGGGAGTTGTATTTAGGATTAAAGTAACACATAGGAAAAAAATGTGTGCTTATTTGCTGCTTGGATTTTTTCTCCATCTTGATGGTATGTGATGATGGTTCCATCACTGTGTAGCAAAGCAACCTTTGTCTAGTCACTGACTGCTCTGCCACTCAGATTTCCCATCTGGGTCCTTTCCAGTTTGCATTTTATGTGTAGATTCCTGATTTTATGTGTGGGCTCAGGCACTTGTAACACCATTGATTACACGTTAATTAATCCTATTTTGAATCCAATGTGTGTATTTACACAAATTAAATGCTTACTAGGGCAGCCCTGATGCAAGTAAAAACAAACAAACAAGAACATAGTTAGTGCCAATCTGTCTCTTTATTCCAATTTAATGCCATTCCCTGCCCTGTGTTTTTGATTTTGCTATTTGCAATTCTGAAGCAAGAGTGGCTAAAGATCACAGTTCAATTTTAAATGCCTTTTTACTGTGTTGATAAGACATATTCATTGACTTGCACGGTCCTTTCTGTGCACTTTAACAATTCATTATAAGGATAATTATTTGGTGTTTATTCCAGTCTACCTGTGTCATCTCATTTTCACCTCACCTTTAATAGGGGTTGGGAGAGAAAAAAAAGGGATTGTGTGTGATGATTTTCAGCATTTATTTAAAACTCCATGTTGTTAAAATAAATGAACTTTAAAAATCAAATGATTGCTCTCCCTTCCTCTCTTAAAAGAAAAAGTAAAAGGACAGAAGGAAGGAAGGGGACAGAGAGTAATAGAAAAAGAAAGAATTTTTTTGACATCTGGGAATTCTGGGAATTGATGAGTCATGATTCATTTGATTTCTTAATCTGCCATTTAAAATAAAATCATATTCTCCAGATCTGTTTCATTCTGTTATACCTTCCCTTATTTTCCTAATAAACATAAATAGAACTTTAAAAATAAAGGCATGAAAAACATGTGACCTGAAATCCTGAGATTGTGTCTAAAGTATATGTGGTCTAATATATAGAGTTCAGGGGATTTTGTATTGTCAGTGTGCTTTGCCTTGCCAGTATGTCTCACCCCAAATACTTTGAAGCAGTTATCATTTTGTTTGAATACCAACAAATATGTGTGAGCTTAGCACCCACAGGTTGTCAGACAGGAAGCAAGTTAGAAACTTCAGCATTACCTGCAACTTCAAGGATTTATTCTATAGGTTTAAAAAAGGCATTTATTTTTAAAATAATTAATAATGCTTTAAAATGTAGATATAACCAGGTATTATAAAGAAAACCTACAAATTTTAAAATCATATTGATCTGTGTCTAAATTCTGGCTCTAGTATTTCTTTCTGTTACTTTGAGCATGTCACAAGTTCTCTAAGTCTCAGTTTCCTTTTCTATAAAGATGGATAAAAGATGTTTCTTCAATATGTTACTTTAAGGATTAAAAAAATAATATATATAAATCCCCTAGCACTTTGCCAGGTACACCATCAACACTCTAAACTTGGGCAGTAGTAGTATTGATTATCTGGTAATTACTACTAATTTTAAGTAATTGGAACTCTTTGGGTTAAAAAAATTACCCTACAAATACAAAGAACTGACCATCGTTAGGTATAAAATCTGTACATATGGAATCAACCGAAGCTTGGAGGAGCCTTAAGGAGGTTTAATTTTAAGAAGCTTACTCAAATAGACCTGTAAAGAAATCCGTATTTCTTAATCCTAAATGTCCTACTCTCTTAACAAATCCTGACCTTTGAATACACCAAACCTAGTTACATTAGTGGCCTTTAAAAATATATAATTTCTTACCACTGCCAAGTGATAAAGTGAGTGCCTTTCCTTGCCATACCTCATATCCAATGACATTGGCAATGACTATCGAAATTACTCTTTCCAAGATCTGGAAAAGACTTACGGAGTGAGGAAGTATTTTAATCCAAGTTTTCATGGAGGAAATTAAGGGGAAAAATTTTATTGGTACAGTCTGTTCATCTCTAATCATCTCAGGTATTATTAAGAACTTGTTTTCAGATATTTTGGGGGAAGTAAAAACAAAAAAATAAGTGGTACCAGACCAAAAAAAACCTTGGCAAATAGAATCATGTTATACCTTTAGGGTAGTTGTTTAATGGCAATTATATCTTGTGCTTGGGATAATCTAGCTTTCTTCCTCCCTGCCTGCCATCTGTCTATCAGGAAATGTTAGTGTCTACATGTCAGATTTTATTTGAGGTTCTAGAGGTACTGTGATGACGAATATGGCAGAGTACTTGGCCCTGAAGAAGATCATTCTCTTTGGGAGGAAGCAAACTATACGATGGGTTACCAGTAAGCATGGTGTGTTAAGGCAGTATAAGTGGAAAACCTCATTCATGTGTGGGGTATATCTGTACATTTTGCCATCTGACTTTACAGTTCCTCTTACTAAAGGGACAGTGCATATTTCTTTGACTCTTGGATTTGGGTTTGGCCTTGCGATTTGCTTTGGATAACAGAATGAGACTTGTTTTCAATAAGAGAATGAGTTAGAAGTGCCAGAATGCCAGTTTCAAGTCTCAGACTTAAGGAGCCTTGCATGTTTCTACCTGCTCCTGCTCTCATGTACCTCTGCCATTCCGTGAGTAATACGTGCCCTAGTTAGGCCTGTTGGTTCCAGGAGGGGGATGAGAGATGTGTAAGCAAGTTTAGCTAAAAGCAGCTACTCAGCTGAGCCCAGCCTAGATCGTACAACACCTATGTGACTCACAGATGAATAAGCAAAATAAATGAATATTGTCCTATGCTACTAAGGTTTTATAGTTGGTTGTTGTTATTTAGCATTATTATGTCAAATCAGTGAGTTAAGGAGATAATGTAAGGTCAGAAAGATACTGTAGGAGAAAAGACAAGACCTGGAGGAGGAGTCTGAAAAATGTTTACAGTCATATTACCAAGAGAGCTTGATAGGCCAAGATCTTAGTTGGAGTTTGACCAGCTTAAACTGAGTTACACCAGCATTGTCTGGTGATAGAACCCCTTTCCAGGTTACTTTTTTTGTCATTGTTTTTTATAATGACCTAAACCATATGTATATAAAGTAAACAGTAATCAGGGAGGAGAAACACATGATCAAAAAAGCCCTGCTTCCGTAAAGGTCTGGGAGGACTTCAGGAGAGGCCTGTATTAGGCAAAGGATGAACTTACAGGAGAGCATCTGTAATAGTGATTCCCTATGAGCTTATAGATTTTCTGTAGACCTTACGGTGTCTCCCACTGATAGTGTAAACATCTAGATGCTGCTTTATCCATATTACCTTACCTTTTCTACTTACTGCCTATTGATACATGGGAAGAGGCCCCATGAGTGATCAATAGTATAATTTATTCTCCTAGTCTAAGAATTTTTGTAACTGCCTTGAGTTGCAAAATATTGTGGCAATTTTCTATTTGCTTGGCTCTTTTCTTCCACCAAGGAGACTATGGCACAACCAAAAATGTTACAGGGGAGGCAGAGTTGCTAAAGCCCTACACTTTGGATTCTCATTCCATTTTCTAATTGTTCGAAATAAATTTCAAATGTCAACTTTACTTGAAGACTTTGATAATCCTTTTGCATTCAAAAACTAATCTTGCTTTTGTATGAAATCCCCTCTCATTCTACCCATGCCTCCTTTATAAGCTTTCTCACTATCTATGTTGTGTCCTGCTTTTCCTCCAGTTATGGATTGTTGACCCCTAGAGAGTAGAGATCATGCCTTACCTCCTGAACATCATCCAGTACAGTGTCTGTATGTCTGCAATTAATATGGATATTTAATGTAGTTCAAACCTTCAGTGAACCCATATGCCACCAAACTGAAACTTAAATAGGAAATAAAATTAAGTTAGACACATTGTTTCTCACCATTTGTGGAACACTTTTTCTGGGGAGAGTGAGATAACTAAATCAAAGTATAATTTCAGTTCTGCTTCAATTTGGGCTTCCTCTCTGCTGGTAGACTCAGTTCAAATTCATTCTGTATACTGTTTCCTCAAAAAATTTGGACTTGATTTAACACATTCTAAAGTAAGAGAGGCAAAAACTGCAATTTCTTATCATAGAGGAAAACACAAACCAGTGAAGACTTGATAATTTGCCCTGCGCAGAGAAGATGCCTGTTATGGAAACCAAAACAAAGTGTGAAAAATCTAACATTTAATTTCTTCAAGGAAGGCTATACTTGCTTTTGCTGGCAAAATTATCCAGACATGAGGAGTTGTGACATGTTGCATCAAAATGTATATTAACGCCCTTTTATATCCATACACAAAGGCATTTCAATGAAGTCATTCATTCAAAAGGAAGACTCCTGGCAAAAGTCATATTTCTATTATTTTTGCATTAAAAATTAGAAAAATGTGACCTAATTTAAACATTTTTTCAATGCATTTTGAGGCTTCTAGCAACAGAATCCTACTGTAAAATCTGAGTCAATGCTTCTTAAAATTTCAGGAACATAAGCTTCAAATGGAATGCTTATTAAAAATGCAAGTTTCTAGATCACACTTGAGATATTCTGCATCTGCCCAGGAAATGACACTTTTTAACAACCACTGCAGGTGATCCTGCTGTAGGTTGTGCATGAACCACGCTTTGAGACAGGCTAAATTCCCTATAATACATGTGAGTAAATTTAAGACCCCTGGATCTTACTGAAGAAAAATCATCCTTTATTAAATACCAGATTGTTCCTCAGTTATAGCAGTGACTATTATTAAAAATGATCTCCTGAAAATGGGATAGAAGTGTGGTCTTCCAGAAACCTCTTTAGCTTCCATTAGAGATGTATCGAAAGGGGCAGGTTCCTATCACCCATCTTCCCACCAACCATTTACTGTAGCTTTGATCAGATCAGTTTTATCTTAATTTATATAAAAAATGTTCTTAGCCAAAACTTGTTTGAAAAGATGTAATATGATAGCATGGTCACCAATATTTATTTTATTTTGTTCAAAATTACAAATTCTTTGTGTACTACAAATAGAAACCATTCCTGTATCTCACTTAATACTTTGACCCATTTCCAATTTTTGTAATTTTTCTTCATCTACCCCTTCTCTCTAAAAAATAAAGCCTGGAAGAACATATGGGCATTTAACTTCCTGCTTTCATTCCAATATATATATTGGAATATATATATATATTTTTTGCTAAAATGTGTATATCAAAAATATATTACCATGGTGCCATCAGTTCTCATTTCTTGATGTTATCATTAAGTTCCTTGCCATATCTGTGTGTGTGTGTGTGTGTGTGTGTGTGGTAAATTGGCTTCAAGGCTAACACTCAGAACATGAGATCCTAGATTAACTTATTTTCTAAAAGTAAATGTACACAAACAAAATCAATAACTGTCATAGAAGTGAGAAGGAAAAATGTTTTCCTTAAAACCTAAATTGAAGACTGTCTTAACAGTGAAGCAAAGCTGAAAGAAATATTTGTTGAGCACTTAGTAAGTGACAGGTGCTGTAGCGAACAGAAATAACTTCAGGTCAAATGCCTTGTATTTAGAAGTTAGAAGGGAGACCATTTGAGACTATACGCCATGTACCATGCCTGGCACTTACTTAGCCCATCCATTTAATCCTCACAAACCATAGCAAAATACAAATAACATGATCTCATGTGTGTAACAAAAGTTATATACATTTAAGCATATTTCATTAATCTATTTCCTATATGTGATCTGATATATATGTTGGCAGTTACATAATGGTGTGGAGATGTCAGAGGTTGGAACCATTCTATTTTGATTTTAATTTTGGTTTCACTGGTTATTAGCTTCATGCTTATGGACAAGTTATTTAGTTTCTCCAAGTCTCAGTTTCTTTACTGGCAAAATGGAGATATTAATGGTCTCTATTTCACAGGGTAGTTATGAGAGTCAATGAGATACTTCAAGGAAAAACACATAGCCAGGTGTTCTGCACAAAGCAAACACTCCATAAATGTCATCACCATTATTTTGTGACTGTATAGAAACCTACTTTGGGATAATTTACATGAACTATTAATAGTAGTTTGCCCTGGGAAGAGGGGTGTAATGAGTAGAAGAGGATGAGGAATTTGAGGAACACTTTTACTTATTAGACTTCAAGGTCTCTGTTCTGTAACATGAGTATGTTTTGCTTTTGCAATTTAAACAATCAACTTTTTAAAAACCAAAATAAAACATTTTCAAATTTAAGATCATTATGGTTATAAATGATCTAAAAATCTAATAAAGCAGGCTTCATAAGATGAGATTTGTATTAAAAATACACCAATGCTTTTCTTTAGGTTTCTAAATTCTCATTAGTGAGCTAAATGTTGGATTTTATCTTTTGATGTTTTTTTTTTTCTCATATTAGATTATAAGTTTGGGGAGGGCATAGGTAATTTGTTGTATTCTGTATATCTATACATAGTAGGTACTTTGGAAAAACATGTGGATCACTATGGTTCATGGGTTCCGAGGATTTATCTTTCAACATCTTTGCTACTTAATTTAAAATTCATTAAAAGATGATAAATGGAGATGTTAAAAATGATATATTTAAAAATTTTAACATGGTTCCAGAATTTGTTTTTCCTTTTTTTCTTTTTTTTGGTGTGAAGTGATATGATGGAAAGTATAGCATCGGAAGGGTGAAGTAGCAACTTAATTTAGACTATAAAGACAATAAGTTAATCATTTATGAATAAATATTGGTACTGCTAATGTATTCAAAGCACTTGGCTAAGTTACACTATATAGTGAGCAAAAGAGAAACATGGGACTATACTAATAAACATGGGAGTGTATCAACCTTTCAATGAAATAATACAGGTCATGTTTAAAAAGTGCATAGTTGCTGTCTGGGTGGAAAGAAAAGAAAGCAGTATAGGCATTCAGAGGAGAGAGATTTTCAGTGGAGGCAAGTGAAGACTTGATGTATGGGTAGATGAATAAATACAGAGTAATAGGGAATGCCTTCTACAAAGAGAGAATGATGAGGACGCAGATGCTCATACAAAAAGCATGCAAAATATGCGTGCTATTTGTTTCCCTTGTATTCTTTCTCCACTACCTTCATCATAGTCAACTAGGAGTATTTATTTGAAATGCACCTTCCTTCCGGGGCTTCCCTGGTGGCGCAGTGGTTAAGAATCTGCCTGCCGATGCAGGGGACACAGGTTCGAGCCCTGGTCCGGCAAGATCCCACATGCCGTGGAGCAACTAAGCCCGTGCACCACAACTACTGAGCCTGTGTTCTAGAGCCTGCGAGCCACAACTACTGAAGCCCGCACGCCTAGAGCCCGTGCTCCGCAACAAGAGAAGCCACTGCAATGAGAAGCCCATGCACTGCAATGAAGAGTAGCCCCCGCTCGCTGCAACTAGAGAAAGCCCGCGAGCAGCAATGAAGACCCAACGCAGCCAAAAATAAATAAAATAAAATTTAAAAGATAAATAAAATAAAATGCATATTCCTAGGTCCCACTGCCAACCTACTGAATTCGACTTTCTGGAGCTTGTAGTTAACTTTTTAATTTGATCCTTCAGTAATCTTATGAACACCTTAAGTTTGAGAATCTTCAATCCCCTAATGTTTTCTATGAGTATTAAGTTCGATAACCACTAGGTTAGGTATTTCTGAGATGAGTATACACTGTTTGATAAAATACCCTCTCATGGATGCCATTTTTCAATAAATAATAGGACTTTGTTTTAAATTTATTCATACTCCCTCTTCCTCACTATCTCCCAGTATTGTCACATTTCTTTGGAGAAGAGCTCTCTAGTTTCTGCTCAGAGGCCAAATGTCATCGGGCTAGCATTCTGTACAGAGGGTGGTATTGTGGACAGGGCTCTTCCAGCTGTTCTGCAGACAGGCTCATTACTAATTACACTGCTTTCAGCTCCGCAGCTCATGGCTGCTCTATAAATCTGCCAACTACAAGGTTGGTACCTCTCCAGGGCATTGACGGAAACGGTGTCTTTCACCTTCATGTCTTCTCATGTGCACATTCTGAACTTCTGCTTTCTATATTATGGGATATCTTTAAAAATGATCCCATCTGAAATTCATCCTCTAGAAGTTTGTCAAATCTCGTATCTGCTTACGGCCCTCACTACCCTTGGTATTGCCATTATATATCTGTGTTTACATCTCAACTCTAATTTCAGTGGGATTTTGGCTGAGAGGATGGACAAATGCATGCACTCAATTAATCCTGAACCTGATAATCAGATGTTCTTTTGAACAAGTCAGACTTTTACTAATTTGATGGATGTCAAATGGAATCGCGTTATTGATTAAATTCACATGGCTTTGATTACTAGAGAGGCTGAACATTTTTTTTTATTAATTTAGTCTTCCTATGTATGTATTAGATTTTAGGGGAGGCAGATTAGCTCCATGGCTGACTCAGGCAAAGCAGCTGTTCACAGCTACACAAAAATATGTGCTTCCAAGCTCAGGTTTCACAGAGCCTTTCTTGAAGGATTTCCATTCAGACAAAAATCTTCCTATATAAATGGGTACTTCTAAAAAAGTTTCCAAGTTAATTTAATGTTTCCCTCTTCCTTTCCTAAAATTTTATAGGCAATATTAACATTCTCTGCAAATCTTTCCTTTATAGAGGATAAAAAGGAAGTCTCTGGCCAGTCTAATACTGATGGGTCATCATAAATTCTGAATCAATTGAGGCTGAATTAATATATTTTCAATAAATAGCCTCAACGAAGTATCATTTTCTTATGTATTAAACTTGTTTTGTCATGTACATGCTGAAAGCAGATCTTCCCGAAGAAAGTAAATGGCAACTACATCCTTCCAAGGTCCAAGGACAAAAGCCTTAATATTATCCTTAAATCTTCTCTTTCCCCAACACCTCCCACCCAATCCTTCAGCAAGTTCTACCATACCAAATAGATCCACAAACCCACCCTTATCAACTCTCCATTGATTCTACCTTCTTCTAAGCTCCCATCATCTTTTATCCACACTCAAGTAATTGTCTGCAAACTAGCTTTTTTCCACACAATTCATCAAATAGCAGCCAGAGTGAAACTTTAAAAATGTAAGTCAAATCATGTCACCCCTCTTCTAACACTCTGCCATGCCCCCCACCCATTTTATTTAGAATACAGTGGCCTAAAAGAGTCTACAGGATCTGGCACCCCATTCTCTCTTTGTGTTCTCCCACTTCTCCCTCCCTTTCTCATTTTCCTTTAACCACTCATTACTGTCTGCTGAATATGCCAGACATGTTCCTATCATGGGAATTTTACACTGGCTGTTTCCTCTCTCTCTCTCACAATCCTCAAGTCTGTGTCCAGTAATAACCTTCCCAAGATGGTCCTGACCCACCTTTAAAATGGAACTCTCCAAGCCCCACCCCCAGCATGTCCCATCCCTAACTCTTTTCTAGTCCCCACTTCCACGTCGACTCTTGATCATCTTCAACGCGGACAGGAATTTTAGATTATTTTTTTCACAAATGTGTTCCCGTTGCCTGGAAGAGGGTCTGGCAGATAAATATTCTGTGAATACTTGTATAAATCTGGAACCAGACCCTTTCATATATATCCTATTATATTATATAATATATAATATACAAATACCTTTGGTAGATATATGCATATTAAAATTTTTTATTCCATGCAAACAAAACAGATGTACTGTTGTTTGATGGACCTCAGCAGAAGTTCTTCAGCTCAGCAACTCAAAGTATTTATCTGACCAATGTAGATTTGTAACATTGAAGTGCCTTCAGGTGGAAAATGATATGAAATAGTGAGTGGAATTTGGGGTACTTTTTACCAGAATTATAAAATTCCATGCAATAATAGCATTTTTGAGTAAATGCAAATATTGAGTTAACTTCATGTTCCCATATGCAAAATGTATTTTGTAAAGCCTTGGACAAACGGCTTCTTTTAACCTGAATGTAATATTACTTAGTGTGTATAGTAATACAGGAAAAGCAAGATTGTTACTTTTGATCAAACAGGAGAAATAATTTTATTTTAATCTTTCTACTCAAATTATTTGATTCAAACAAAAATATTAGTGTAAAAAATATAAAGAAGTAAGTGGGAGTATGTGTTTAACATTTGGATATACAGTTTCTTGAAGCTAGAATTATATTCGGTGATTGCATGCCCTCAATATGTATTCAGGTAGACTAAATGCCAATTAAGCACTTGGATTTCAAGGTTCAATTTGTAGCTCTGTTGAAATACCTCTGTGTGTGTTCCTTTCCTATTTCTATAAGTTCTCTTTTCTACTAGTCCATCAAAAGCTTTTTCAATTAATAAATAGAATCAGCCTCCTAAAACAACAGACCATCTCTTCCACAGAACATGTAAATGGCATTGATGACACTTATAAACTTGATAAGCTCACGTCAGAATTGCTTTCTGCCAGTTTTCAGTTCTCTCTCTTTCTCCATATTTATATTGCCAGAATAACCCTACGTGACCATGTCATGCATTTATCTAATATCTAATAAATATAATTTAGTTCTTTAAGGAATGCCACCTAGTTTGAGGAAAGGTTAATACAGGGTAAACCAGAATAAATGATTATGTACATTTAAAGATATTTTTGCTAAAATGTAACATTTACCAGACTTAAGTGAAAACTTTTCTTTTAGGTACTAACCTTCAAAACGTGTTTAGAGCACACAGCTGTTAGAAAATGATTAGGTTCTACCAAAAAATATTCTTGTGGCATGCAGTCTCAGGACGTCACAATAAGTGTGGCTGAGAAAACACATCTTTGTTCAGTATGAAAAGGTCTTTCATGACCATAATACAGTCTGCGTGTCATGCTCACAAGATGCCATAGAGATTAGCTTTTTATTCCATGATTCCATTGAAAGCTTCTATTTTCAGCTTTAAAATCTTGCCAGAGGAAAATGAATATGGCTGAATTGAGGGATTGGTTCTGTCGTTCACACACTGTGGGTTTGCATTCGGAACTTTAAAAGGAAGGGGAAAAAGGAAGTGGATGGTGGGGTATGATACCCTTTGATGGAGCTGGGAGGCACCTCTATCTGCAGGCAGCCATTTACCTCTAGATTAAGGCCTGTGGTGCCTTAGCAAGAGGTGCAAAAAATGCTAGTGGATTGTGAAGGGTTTTATTTTTATTCCATTTCTGTGTCCATCATATGTCATATGTTCAATCATGTATGGTATTTTGCTTTCTTTCCTTCCAACTTTTCTGTCTCCAGTCTGTTTGTCTCTTAACCTTTCTAAGTTTCTCTTTCATCACCTGCACAATCACCTTCTCTAACTTATTTTTGAATTCTCCATCTTCTCCTAGTCTTAACTTACATTCCTTCTCCAGCTCTCCGTTCAACATCCATTTTCTATTATTCACTACAATAGGTGAAGACAATCTTTGGTGTCTCCCTCTCCCATTTCTCACATCCAATTATTTGCTGAATCTAGTATAATGTATCTGAAATACCTCTCATCTCTGTTCTCTCCTTGACTTCCTTTCGGCTGTTCTGATTTATATTTTCATTACTATTTGCTGAGAATGATGCAGTAGCCTCCCAGATAGTCTTATTGTCTTTGCCCAAAGCAAAACAAACTAAAATCAATAGGAAAAACCCTTTTACTTTATTACTGAATACCTATTGAACTGGGCAGCCGTCAGCCTTCAGTCAGCTTTCATTCAGTCCCTTCACAAGGGTAGAACAACTTATCTTTCAATTTTTCAACTCCTTTTCTCTCTAGTTGAACTTCTCCCTGTTCCCCCTAAGTCAGTACATTGGAACTTCCAAACCATTATATACTGTCTTCCCATTTTTTCTGAGTCAAAATTATATATACTCTTGCTTACAAGGCCTAGCTCAAGTAATAAATTTTCATGATCTGCCATAAATATGGACTCTTCCTTCTTCAATCTCTCACAATATCTGTTGTTCCTCTCTGAAGGCATATGTAAGGTTTTGCTTTTTTTTTTTTTAAATTAATTAATTAATTTATTTTTATGGCTGTGTTGGGTCTTCGTTTCTGTGCGAGGGCTTCCTCCAGTTGTGGCAAGCGGGGGCCACTCTTCATCGCGGTGCGCGGGCCTCTCACTATCGTGGCCTCTCTTGATGCGGAGCACAGGCTCCAGACGCGCAGGCTCAGTAGTTGTGGCTCACGGACCCAGCTGCTCCGCGGCATGTGGGATCTTCCCAGACCAGGGCTCGAACCTGTGTTCCCTGCATTGGCAGGCAGATTCTCAACCACTGCGCCACCAGGGAAGCCCAGGTTTTGCTTTTTTAAAAAAAATAATTCCTTCATCTTTTGTCCCAACCTCCTACTAAACAGTTTGAAGTCAGGCATTGTGTCAACTACCAACTGTTGTTTGTATCTTCTTCGGTTAGTGCTGTGCCTTGCACTAGGAGAGAACTCAATACACTGTTATGTGAATTAAACTGCCCTGACTCTGTCCTATATCAGTGACATTGAGTTCATATCACTTAATGCTTCTGTTTCCAGAAAAACTCCTGATGGCTGCCTTTAAACCCTGGGAGTGTTATAAGACCAAGGTGATGGGACAGTTTTGATCTCTTCCCAGACTACTGAACTTTTCTCACAATTTCTTCAAACCTAAAGAACTGTCACCGAATGGCTCCCAGTCACAGAACTGCTGAACTGATGTGACTACTCAGTGTCCCTTTGCTAGGTCTTACTGCTAGGACAGTTTTAAGTCATAACAGAATACTAAATTCCACTGTAGATTAGATCCATCCTGCTAGGTCCAGGAAAGTCCTAGATCCTGGAGTTTAATGGCATTTGTTGGCACATGGGACTGCTATGGGTCTTAGTAGTAAATGTCAAAAAATTCGAAGTTTGTATATTCTTCTGGGGTTCATTTTTTTGGTTATTGTTGTTATTCCTCAGCATAATCTGTGAAGCACTACCTTTCTCCTTTTTAAAAATTCTCTTGATATAACTGTATATCCACTGATATTTTACCCTTGTTTCCTACCATAGTCATCAATATACCTGCATGCCAATAAAAGAAAAATGGCACGAAAAATTAAAGGGAATTATGGCATAGGCACTGCAGTAAAAGTGAAATGTTACAAATTGGACTAGCAGTGAGTGAATGAAAAACTAAGAATATCTCATTGAAAAAAGAAAAGGAAAACAAAGGACAATTTATTTTTCACTTTTGACTAATTAGTTGTCAGTCTTATACCTTATTATATTTAAATCTGATGTCAGACCTGTGTATAAGAAGACATTGATTGGCAAGGCAGTTTTTTACATATGGATGTGATGTTCTACTCATGTTTAACTAGATATTTGATTGACATATAAAAAAGATCAATATATCCTTATATTTCCATCTAAAAGTTGTTATCCAAAAGCAAAGTGGAAGATGGTAAGCAAGCATTTGATTATGCTTTAATGTCTTGTTTCTTTTTTGGGGCGTTAATATATAATGGTCATGAAATTAATTTTACTTTAGGATTTATTTTAGAGCATCTTCTAAGTATCATATATGAGAACTATACTTAGCCATTGAAGTATTCATGCTACCAGACTTGATCTCAATCTAATTTTTAGATATACTATAGGATCTCATTGTAATACAACTTGCTACCATACGGATTCAGACATAGTAAAAATAAAATGCTGTTCTAAAATAAGGCAGTCAATAAAACGTGAAACAATATTAGACAAAGACATTCCAATAATACTGTTATCCAAGGTTGCCATTTGAATTGTCTTTCAAATGCTAATCACTAAATAAATCATATAAATTATGCTTGTTTTGAGTAAAAATCTGAGTGTGTTTTCAGTTTGCTTAAACCTGGGCACTTTCAAATTATTTTCTAAAGCAGCAAGGGATGTTCCAAAGCATGCCAGTGAATTTTACACCAAACAGTGTGCCCTGGCTAATAATGTTGACTTAAACAGAATTGAACGTGTTTCTTTAGTGCTGGACTTCTCAGAGTCTTTGAAATGCTAATATGGGCTGTGAATATCAGTGTGGGAAATAATATCATGTTTCCCAAACTTCTTTGAACCAAAGTCTTTTCCTGGGCAGCACCGAGTGAGAGCAGATGAGATTGTCCAACATCCTACAGAAAATACTACTCTGAGCATTTTTCTTTGTAATGATGAGTATACTAGGATTGGATAATTTTACAAATATTACTAGAAAAATAGTGCATTTGGGAAGATATAGTAAAAGCTTTAACAACATGATACATTTTTTAAAAACCAGGATTTCAGTTTTATTAAAAAGTAGGGCTAATGAAGGATGCTTGTTTATGATAGTAAAACGCTGACTGTAGCTAGATTTAAAAAATAACAGTTCAATAGATTGTCTCATTATAATATACAGCATGAAATAGTATGCAGCCACATCAATGTAGAAAAGATGTTTATTGATATGAAAAATGATTCCAAAATATTATAGACATAGGCAGGTTATAAAATAGTATCTACAAAATGATTTTTTGTAAATATATACATGCATAGAAAAAATGAGAAACATAATAAATTGATCATGGTAGTTTCTCTGAGTGGTGGGGTTTTATTTTATTTTTATTAATTTATTTATATTTATTTATTTTTGGCTGCGTTGGGTCTTCGTTGCTGCGTGCGGGCTTTCTCTAGTTACGGCGAGCGGGAACTACTCTTCGTTGTGGTGCGCGGCCTTCTCACTGCAGTGGCTTCTCTGGTTGCGGAGCACGGGCTCTAGGCGCGCGGGCTTCAGTAGTTGTGGCACGTGGGCTCTAGAGCGCAGGCTCAGTAGTTGTGGCACGCGGGCTTAGTTACTCCACGGCATGTGGGATCTTGCTGGACCAGGGATCGAACCCGTGTCCCCTGCATTAGCAGGCAGATTCTTAACCACTGTGCCACCAGGGAAGTCCTCTGAGTGGTGGGGTTTTAAATGTGACTTTAAATTTCTCTTTTATGTTGGTATTTTATAATTCATCTGAAATGACTTATGGCATCAAATAAAGAAGAAATATAAGGTTTTTTTAAAAAAATAACATTTTTCTGAACTTTGAGCTTTCTGAGGACAGGGAACTTCCAATCCTTATGATCTTCACCAGAGCCTGCCTGATGATTAATGCTTGGTGAGTTGGACTAAACTGAACTTACTTGGATCAAAGCCCTCCTGATAAAATAAATAAGAAAATAGAGATGTTTCTGTGCTTTATGAAATGTATCCAAAAATTTTAAATAGACCATTGAACACTGGTCATGTTTGGCATGCCACGGTTTCCCCACTTCCTTGATCTCTGATAAGTCTGTGACATTCAGGAAGGAAGAAGGAAATGCAAGAAGAGTAGAGGAAAATTTTATGTGTGGGTCCATTAGAAAAATTTTAACAGATTTATTGAGGTATAATTGATACACAAAAAACTGTACATGTTTAATGTGTACAATTTGCTGAGTTTGGACTATCACCACAATGAAGGTAATAAATATATCTCTCACCTCCAAAAATTTCCTGTATCCCTCAAAAATTTTTAACTTACATGAACGGTTATATTATAAAATTAATTTGCAGGTATTTGAGAATTTAGATACTCACAAATCCTATTAATACTACATTTTAAACACTTGTACATTTGAAATGAATTGGTAAAATTTTATATCAATCCAAATGTACAGTCTTTCAAGTTATAACCCCAATTTTTTTTCAGAGTTTCCCTTTCCCATTAGATCTTAGTATCAAAGAATTAGAAAAGCTCCTGCCTTCAGGTAGGATTATGTTAAATCATTTCTAACAGAAGTGCTAACTTTGATTCCCAATTGGTTTAAACCCCCCGAGTGAATTATTCTGTCCTCATGCTCAACCCTGATGAATTTCATTCTGTGCCTTCTCCTTATAGCCTCCTATGGAACAGTTTCAAATCCTGATCCAAACCTCATGACCAGATTATGGTATCAAGGTCTTTGATGAAAACGCAAAGCATCTTGAGCCCAAGCCTAACCCTGTATCACACTATAATTGACCTTTGAACAATGCTGTGGTTAATCTGCATACAACTTATACTCGGCCCTCTCTATCTGCAGTTCCTCTGCATCCGCGGATTCAGCGAACATGGACCATGTAGTACCATAGTATTTACTGTTGAAAAATATCCACATATAAGTGGACCGGTGCAATTCAAACCCACAGTATTCAAAGGTCAACTGTTTATCTGCAATTCTCTCCTTTCCCCTATGACCAAGATGGTCTTTGCTCTAATTATAAACACATTTGATTAAGATTAGGAATAGATGATTCCACAAATTGAGATGAACAAATTATCACTATACCAGTATGTGAGACATTGTCCTATTCTTATTCCTTTAACTAATAGACAAATCCTTGAAGTGCTAGTTACTCCCTCTACCTTTGAGGTAGTCCGGAACCATGATTAAACACATGGAAAAATCCATGTAATCTAACATCTGATAATCCTGCTAGTTTAGATCACTGACCCATGTGTAAAATGAAAATAAGGTCTATGGACTTAGCTTTATGTACAAATTATTTCAAAGTTAGAGATTTGGGGTGTGGCTTTTTGTAATGCAGTGAACCCTCATAACTCTTGTATGATGTATCTATATAAATGCTGCCAGCTTGGACTAACAGGGACAGAGACAGTATAAAATAGACAGTATAAAAGAGAGGCCACTGGATCTCGAAACTCTACTGGTAGGAGGAAGGCAGAGAAAATTACTCAGCTGCAAACTTGTCCTACCTTTCATTAAAAAGGAAGGATAACTCATAGTGTAGAACCAAGAGCCCAGACGGTGGAGCTGAATGCCATGGAGAATTATTTCCAGGCCATGAGACCTAACCAACATTTTCCTAGCGGACTTGGAATTGCTATGAACCAGTGACTGCTTTGAGCTACCATTCCCCCCATTTTTGAACAGAAATGTCTATAGCTGTTGTAATGAACAGACTCAAAGATGGTCCCATGATCCCTAACTCCTGGGTATTTATACCTTTTTGTAAACTCGACCCTAGAGTGTGAGCAGAACTTGTCACAATCAACAGAATATGAAAAATTTATGGGATATCACTCCTGTGATTAAGTTATATTTTAAAAACTCTATATTGCTAGTAGATTATCTCTTGCTCTTCATCTGGCTTTGAAGAAGCAGCCTGTCCTGTTTTGAGCTGCCTATGTAGTGGGCCATGTAATAGGGAACAGTGGGCAGTCTCTAGGAGCTGTGGGTGACCTCCTGCTGTTAACCAGCAAGAAGTAAGTCCTAAGGTCATATAGCTGCAAGGAAATGAATTCTGCCAGTAGCTGACTGAGCTTGGTAGCAGATCCCTCCCTAGTTGAGCTACCAGATGAGAACTCAGCCCTGGTCAATACCTTGTTAGCAGCCTTGAAGAGGGTCCCACTAAGCCATACTTGGACTCCTCACCTGCAGAGGCTGAAATAATAAATGTGTGTTCTTTTAAGTAGCTAAGTTGTGGTAATGTGTTATACAGCAATAGAAAGCTAACATAAACAGTTATTCTATGCCTGTCTTGCTATTGGATGTTGGGTGTATGTGGGGCAGATAATTTGTCTTTTTAGTTTCACAGGTCCACATACCCAGAGGAGCTATACTTTGGCTGCCTCATCTGCACCTGAACCCAATTTAGATAAAAAGATTCAGGATTCTGAGCTGATGATAAAAGACTTATAAGAGCCTTGGGAGTAGATAAGTGCATTTTCCAAGTGGGAGGGATGTGAATCACTAAATCAGTCTACACTCAAGGGTTGTGAATACCAGAAACAAGAATTACTGGAGGCCATCTTGAGGGCCAGCTACCATACAATCTTTGACTTTTAACAAGGCAAAGATGCCCACTCTTGTCATTTCTATTCAACATAGTACTGAAAGTTCTAGCCAGAGCAATTAGGCAAGAAAAAGAAATAAAAGACATCTAAATCAGAGAGGAAGACTTAACACTGTCACTGTTTGCACATGATATGATCTGTTTTTAAATTGATTTTTTAGTTGAAGTAGAGTTGATTTACATTGCTGTGCCAATCTCTGCTGTACAGAAAAGTGACTCAGTTTTACACGCATATATACATTCTCTTTTTATATTATTTTCCATTATGGTTTATCCCAGGAGATTGGATATAGTTCCCTGTCATGGGGGTCTACCCAATGATCATGTGGTAGTCATAGCTTTAAGGTCAGTGGAATGCTTATTCTGTTCCCTGATAAAAGTCCCTTCACATCTCTTGCTGGCAAGAAGGATTTAGAAGAGCCAAATTTGTGGGCATGGAAACATATTTCTCCTACTGGGTCTCTGAGACTGATGGTGAGAGGTGCACTCCTACTTGTATGCCTTGATTCTTAATTTTCAGGGATGGCTCAAGATATAATGACTTTTTGTTCAAAGCATATAATACATCTTAAAGGATAGCACAAGAAATGTACAAGCTGTTATGCCCAATCTAATCCCTTAATCATACCTCTATGAGATTATTAAAAATTTTAATCAGGTGGCAGGGTTTTTTTTAACTAATGGAAGAACCAGTGGACTCTGTATTCATGACCGTATTGTTGAACTTCCTTCACCAGAAAGTGAGTGGCTTATTAGAGGCAATATTATGTGAGAGCTCATGAAAATAAAGCAGACACTCTGTGAGCTCTTGGGTAGGGTTTCTAGCCCCTCACTGCTGGTTGGGCTGAGGTCTCTTTCATGTGTCTTTTTAACCTAGGCCAGGCTGAGGGGTAGCAGCTTCCCTACAGAGTCTTCCTCTCATGGCAATGGCAGAGTGCAAGAAGGAAAGCTCATCTGTGCAAGCACATTTTCATCCTCTGCTAGTTTCATGTTTGATAATATCCCATTGGCCAAGCTAATCCCATAGCTGTGCCACAAGTCAAGGGGCAGAATAAATGAATCTACCACAATCTGTTTTCTTGTTCATAAATACAGTTACCCCCATTTAATACTCCCCAAACTCTTGGTTAATCATGGCATCAGGGTCACCAGGAATTTATGATCCAGATGTTGCTCCTCTTGATCTGGAGAATCATGAACTAAAAAATTGTGTGACCCACATATACTCAATACACAGTGGGTGAAACAGGGGCAGGAAAGACCCAAGAAACATCCCCATTTGAAAAGGGAAAAATAGGAACACAAATTAACTAGTTCATAGTATTTTTGATATCCCTCTGAACAAAACTTGTCAGGACCCTTTCCCTAGGATAAGGATGTGGCTTGTTTAGTCTGTGATTTTATTTCCTGGAAGTGGCTTCCAAGTCTTTTATTCTCCATGGCTCTTATTAGCTCAGATTTCTAAAGCTATTTTCTAGTGTCCTCATCTATCATTTCTGAAGAAAGCATTGTAGAATATGCCTTTTTTGTGGCTAGGCAACTTTCTCAACCTCCCTCTTGACTACAGAAAGTTGTAGACTGAAAGGTCTTTTTACATTTCAAACAGTCAATAACATTTAGTCCATGTTGGCAGTGTTTTAATAAATACAGATTTCTCAAGAATTTTATACTTTTTCAATATATTTGAGTTACATTGACTCATACAATTCTGTTTGGGGACATAATTCTCCTCCTAGAGTCAATTATGTATTTATTAGACACGTCATGATTTTGTGAGATCTTGCCTAAATCATTCTAGAAATTCTTTCATCGAGCTGAGAGAATCAACAAGGCTCCAATCTAATTCTATCACAAGTCTTAACAAAGGGTACTACTCTGAAAGTATGTCTGTCTGGAAACTCCTGGATTTGGTGCAGTTGTGTTATAAAGGATATTATAACAAAGCCTTTATTTGTTGGAAAATAGTTAAAATTTTCAATGCTGCAGTTTATGGGTTTCAGTAGCCTCCCTAAGACAGTTTGCAAAGTAGCCAATTCTTTTCTAAGCATATCTCATTCTTATAGTACCTTATCAAATGTGCTAGTAGCAACCACCCGTTCTTTAAAAAATTTCCATTGATTTCTCCTTCTAGTTATACTTACTCATTGTGCACATATTTTGTAGGCAACAGTTTTAAATGTTGCTGCCACATAACATAGGTTACCATTTTTTGAGCCTCATATGACAGTTTAATCAGCATTTTTTCCCACAGTTTATTTACTGCCCATTGTCACATTATAAAACTAATATTAGGAATCTATTTTTAGGAATCTTATGTCTATCACTATCCAACAAGACACCACAAAATTCAGTACCTTAAAATAGCAATTGTTTATTTTTGCTTATTTGTCTGTGAGTTGGCTGGGGGTCAGCTGATTTAGGCTGGGCTGAGTTGGGCAGCTGTGCATCAAGCTCTGTGTGTCTGGCTGGGCTTGGGTTTGGTTCTGTTCCACATGTGTTCATTCTTTTGCTCTGGCTGAAGTGGCAGAAGCAACATAGAAAAACCTCTTCTCCGGGTGATGGCAGAAGCGAAAGAGAACAAGTCCAACTGCATAATAACATTTCAAGTCTCTGCTTGTATCATGCTGGCTAATATCCCACTTGCCAAAGCAAGTCTTATGGCAAAGGCAACTATACTTTGCTATGGAGGTGAGAAAAGGAAGTGGTAAATCTCTTTGAATGATAACCTAATCTACCACAGAATATGAGCTGCCAAATATGTCCATCTTGACTGTGTACTCATGGACTGGGGAAATAACAAGTGAGTTCAGGGACCCATTGGTCACATTGTGAGATAAATCTGGACCAGGACTTCATTTTCCAGTTGTCTTCTGCACACCCCCATTCTAAGAAGGGTGGGTGATTTGAGTTTTTTTGGTACCAGTGTTTGTTCATACACTATATCCCACGTCCCCTAAATGATTTGGATATTCGTTTCTCTACAGTGTACAGTTACTCTGATAAATGGCCATAGTCCTTTGGGAAAGAATTGGGACAATCATTACTATATCTACTTGCAGTGGCATTGCAAAATCTTTCCTCAGGAGGTCCTACCCTCCCTTTTAATTGGTGGACTTTGGATCTGGAACAGGCTCAAGACTGAAAATTGAGCAACAGATTATGATTCTCTATTGCTGCTCTGACTGACATCATCTGCTTTCTGCTCACCCACTTTTGATCTTTATCTGTTATGTATATTAACAACGCCCTCACTGGCTACCCAGCCATCTCACCCTTGGGAACTCCATGGTCTCAGCCATCACCACACATCCCTATGGGTCAGAACTTCCTAGTTGCCGTTTAGGACTTTTTTTTTTCAAGCTCATATGTAATCGCACCCACCTGGCCTCTGACAGTTAAGTGTTATCTCCTGACCTCTATTATTCTGTAATCCTATCATAGTCACTGACACTAGAAAGCCTATTTCCATAAAAGTTTCCCTTAGGTTTCAACCTTGGCCCACAGGGAAGAGCCACTATTGAGCTTCTCAGTGATGCCGGTGGCCCCCTCACATTGCTCATTGTAGTAAAGAGAATATCTTCTGAGCCTTTCTAGTTAATACAGTCACCTGATGTTTTCTATATCCCTATATAATATAGACATTCTAGCATGCCTGATCTTTGAGCCTCTATTATTTTTTTCTCCATGTTCTGCCAAGGCAGTTTTAGCCTCTCCACTTTATTAACTATTGGTCTTTTTTTTTTTAAACATCTTTATTGGAGTATAATTGCTTTACAATGGTGTGTTAGTTTCTGCTTTATAACAAAGTGAATCAGTTATACATATACATATGTTCCCATATCTCTTCCCTCTTGTGTCTCACTCCCTCCCACCCTCCCTATCCCACCCCTCTAGGTGGTCACAAAGCACCAAGCTGATCTCCCTGTGCTATGCGGCTGCTTCCCACTAGCTATTTTACATTTGGTAGTGTATATATGTCCATGCCACTCTCTCACCCTGTCACATCTTACCCCTCCCCCTCCCCATATCCTCAAGTCCCTTCTCTAGTAGGTCTGTGTCTTTATTCCCGTCTTGCCACTAGGTTCTTCATGACCTTTTTTTTTTTTTTCCTTAGATTCCATATATATGTGTTAGCATACTGTATTTGTTTTTCTCTTTCTGACTTACTTCACTCTGTATGACAGACTCTAACTCCATCCACCTCACTACAAATACCTCCATTTCATTTCTTTTTATGGCTGCGTAATATTCCATTGTATATATGTGCCACATCTTCTTTATCCATTCATCTGATGATGGACACTTAGGTTGCTTCCGTGTCCTGGCTATTGTAAATAGAGCTGCAATGAACATTTTGGTACATGACTCTTTTTGAATTATGGTTTTCTCAGGGTATATGCCCAGTAGTGGGATTGCTGGGTCGTATGGTAGTTCTATTTGTAGTTTTTTAAGGAACCTCCATACTGTTCTCCATAGTGGCTGTATCAATTTACATTCCCACCAACAGTGCAAGAGTGTTCCCTTTTCTCCACACCCTCTCCAGCATTTATTGTTTCTAGATTTTTTGATGATGGCCATTCTGACCGGTGTGAGATGATATCTCATTGTAGTTTTGATTTGCATTTCTCTAATGATTAATGATGTTGATGGCAATCTGTATATTTTCTTTGGAGAAATGTCTATTTAGGTCTTCTGCCCATTTTTGGATTGGGTTGTTTGTTTTTTTGTTATAGAGCTGCATGAGCTGCTTGTAAATCTTGGAGATTAATCCTTTGTCAGTTGCTTCATTTGCAAATATTTTCTCCCATTCTGAGGGTTGTCTTTTGGTCTTGTTTATGGTTTCCTTTGCTGTGCAAAAGCTTTTAAGTTTCATTAGGTCCCATTTGTTTATTTTTGTTTTTATTTCCATTTCACTAGGAGCTGGGTCAAAAAGAATCTTGCTGTGATTTATGTCATAGAGTGTTCTGCCTATGTTTTCCTCTAAGAGTTTGATAGTGTCTGGCCTTACACTTAGGTCTTTAATCCATTTTGAGTTTATTTTTGTGTATGGTGTCAGGGAGTGTTCTAATTTCATACTTTTACATGTACCTGTCCAGTTTTCCCAGCACCACTTATTGAAGAGGCTGTCTTTTCTCCACTGTATATGCTTGCCTCCTTTATCAAAGATAAGGTGACCATATGTGCGTGGGTTTATCTCTGGGCTTTCTATCCTGTTCCATTGATCTATGTTTCTGTTTTTGTGCCAGTAACTATTGGTCATTTTTTATCAAGTTTAAAGGAACTGTCCCACCTGCCTATTAGGACTGGCTCCAAAGTGTTCTTGACAAGTCATTAATTCCCGAGTCGTAGAAGAGTGACTTCCTGTCAGTAAGTGTTCCCTATCCTGCTTGATAGTCTGTCTCCACTGGTCCAGCACCTTCAAGATACAATCCCTAGAATGTTCTCCCAGTTCGTGTCAAATACATTATCCATATCCTGCAGCTTTTTTGGTAATAGTCTCTTTCCTCCCATAGCAGAGATAGGACTTCCACAATTGGTCCATGATGCAACTTAGCTTATATTTATTGGTCTATAAATAAACCAATATTTATTTATTGGTCTAGATCTAGAAGAAATGAGAGAAGGTATGAAAGATCTTAAGGTAAGCAGGTAAGCATCATCTTGTTTAGCATCTGCTTCAGGTGAGGATTTTGCATGGCTTCAGACAAGTGGAGGCTATTATCCTCTAGCAAGAAGTAGGTTGTAGGCCATTTCTACTAGTCCTGGGGATTCATGGGAAGCTGAGTTTTCTAGGTTCATAGATGCATCCTGTCAGGTGTTCCCATTCCTATCATCAGAGTACAAATTCTCCCCTATCAGGATCCTGCTTCCAGTACAGAGACTTGCTAGTGTTGTGATTTCAGCCTACTTTGTAATTATACTACTCTTGTAATTATACTACTCTTGTAATCAAGCCTTGCTTCTGATTTTCAGCAGTCTACCATCAGCTATGGGAGATGAAAGTCACTTCATTGCTTTTAAAAAGGTCTTCTGGCTTACATATGGTGCCTGAATTAATAGGCAACTGACATGAGCCCGCTGTTCTTCTTTTAGCCCTTTGGTTCACTTAATAATCAATCAACCACCTAGACCTTGTAATTACCATTGACCCCACATCTGAAATGCTGGCGTTATTTGTAAAAGCAAGTGCATCCACTTTCACTTTCCTTCCCAATTCACTGCAAGTGAGGGTCTCAGGAACCCGTATCCTGTAACAATCCAGGGTTTATCACCACCCCACCTACTGCCAGCATCAGGATCCTTTTTGCCAACCAGAGAGTTGTCAAATTCTAGAATTCCATCCCGAAGTTCTGCTTCCCAGGACAACGTCTATCTTAGTTTGGATTTCTTCCTCAATAAGATCCTGAGACAATTTGAGTGCTAGTAGCTTATTTTGGATGCAATTCCAGGAAACTCCAGTAGTGAGTGGGGAAATGAGACAAGAAAGGGAAGACAGCTGGTAAAAGGTGCATTATCAAGCCAGTTTCCACAGTAGGCAACTGGTTCTAAATCACACTGGGGAACTCGGGAGCCCCTGTAAAAACACATGCCTCAGATTCATCTGACTCTACTGAGAAAGCTATGGTGTTTAGAAACCAACTCTTCCTATCACTGGGGAAGGGTTTATCCAGGAGGACAAACTGGGTATTTCTGGGCTTCTGCATGGGTGGTAAAAGTTAGCTCCAACCCCAGACAGCCCTCCAACAAAAACATGTAGATGTTGGCAGAAGTTGGACAGCATGGACTGAAATATAAGATCCAGGGTATATGGGCGGGGCACTGGTGTCATTTGTGATAACCTCTAATGCTAGCATGGCTCTCTAAGCCGTCATCTCTCACTGAATTCTTGCAATCGCTTCCTACTCGGTGCTCCAGCTTCCACTTTTATCTCTCTTCAAAATACTCTCAGCACAGCAGTGAGAGAGATGCTGATAAAACAAGTCAAATGCATCTATCCCCCGCTCAGAACCCTGCTGGCTTCCCATCTTACACCAGGTAAAAGCAGAATTCTTGTTGTGAGATTGGAGGTCTCACAAGGTTTACTCCAACCTCTCAGACTTCCTTCCCTATCACTTCCTCGCCTTTACATTTCGACTCAATAAACCAGTTTCCTCACTCTGCAAACATAAAAAGCAGGCACTGTGTTAGGCCTTTGCAGTTGCTACACCCTCTACCTGGAAAACTATTAGCCTAGATAGCGGCATGACTCTTTCCTTCTCTCTGATTTTGACCCGAACATCCCCTCAGTGGGTCTTTTGAACTCATAACAACCTCCTCAGTCTCTATTTCTTTCCCTTATTTTTATCCCTCATTCTTGTCACATTAATATTCTATTATTTTCTCTATTCCTTTTTTTAAAAATGAAGTAGAGTTGGTTTACAGTATTGTGTTAGTTTCAGGTGTACTTCAAAGAGATTCAGTTATATAGTATATATATATTTTTTCAGATTATTTTCTATTATAGGTTATTACAAGATACTAAATATGGTTCCCTGTGTTATACAGTAAATCCTTGTTGTTTGTCTATTGTATGTATCGTAGTGTGTATCTGTTAATCCCAAATTCCTAATTTATCCACGCTGCTTTCCCCTTTGGCAACCATAAGTTTGTTTTCTATGTCTAAGAGTCTGTTTCTGTTTTGTATATAGATTCATTTGTATTATTTTTTGATTCCACATATAAGTGATATCATATAATATTTGTCTTTCTCTGTCTCACTTCACTAGGTATAATACTCTCTAGGTCCATCCATGTTGCTGCAAATGGCAATACTTCATTCTTTCTTATGGCTGAGTAATATTCTATTGTATACATTGACCACATCTTCTTAAGCCACTTGGGTTGCTTCCATTTCTTGGCTGTTATAAATAGTACTGCTATGAACATTAGGGTGCATGTGTCTTTTTGAATTTGCGTTTTCATCTTTTCTAGATATATACCCAGGAGTAGGAGTGCAAGATCACATGGAGCTCTATTTTTAGTTTTTTTAGGAACCTCCATACTGTTCTCCATAGTGGCTGTACAAATTTACATTCCCACTAATAGTGTAGGAGGGTTCCCTTTTCTTCACACCCTCTTCAGCATTTATTATTTGTAGACTCTTTGATGATGGACATTCTAACAGGTGTGAGGTGATATACCTCATTGTGATTTTGATTTCTGCTTCTCTAATAATTAGTGATGTTGAGCATCTTTTCATGTTCCTGTGGCCGTCTGTATGTCTTCTTTGGAGAAATGTCTATTTAGGTCTTCTGCCCATTTTTTGATTGGGTTGTTTGTTTTTTCGATATTGAGTTGTATGAGCTGTTTGTATATTTTAGATATTAACCCGTCGGTCACATCATTTGCAAATATTTTCTCCCATTCCACAGGTTGTCTTTTGTTTTGCTGATGGTTTCCTTTGCTGTGCAAAAGCTTTTCATTTTGATTAGGTCCCATTTGTTTATTTTTGGTTTTATTTCTTTTGCCTTGAGAGACTGATCTCAGAAAATATTGCTACAATCTACTATCTGAGAATGTTTTGCCTGTATTTTCTTCTAGGAGTTTTACTGTGTCATATATTATATTTAGGTCTTTAAACAATTTTGAGTTTATTTTTGTATATGGTGTGAGGTAGTGTTCTAATTTCACTGATTTGCGTGTAGCTGTCCAGCTTTCCCAACACTACTTGTTGAAGAAACTGTCTTCTCCATTGTACATTCTTGCCTCCTTTGTCATAGATTAACTGACCTTAGGTGTGTGGGTTTGTTTCTGGGCTCTCTATTCTGTTCCATTGATCTATATTTCTGTTTTTGTGCCAATACCAGACAATTTTGACTACTATATCTTTGTAGTATAGTCTGAAGTCTGGAAGCGTTATGCTTCCAGCTTTGTTCTTTTTCCTTAGTGTTGATTTAGCAATTCTGGGTCTTTTGTGGTTCCATATAAATTTCAGGATTATTTGTTCTAGTTCTGTGAAAAATGTCACTGGTATTTTGATAGGGATTGCATTAAATCTATATATTGTTTTGGATAGTATGGCCATTTTAACAATATTAATTCTTCCAATCCAAGAGCATAGGCTGTCTTTCAATTTCTTTGAATCATCTTCAATTTCCTTTATCAGTGTTTTACAGTTTTCAGTGTGTAGGTCTTTCACCTCCTTGGTTAAGTTTATTCCTATATATTTTATTTTTTTGATGCAATTTTAAATAAGATTGCTTTTTTACTTTCTCTTTCTGATATTTCATTGTATGCAATAGATTTCTGTATATTAATCTTGTAGCCTACTACCTTGCTGAATTCATTTATTACTTCTAATCGTTTTCGCATGGAGACTTTAGTGTTCTCTATATAGAATATCATGTCATCTGCAAATAGTGACAGTTTTCCTCTTCCTTTTCAATTTGGATAACTTTAATTTCTTTTTCATGTTGATTGCTGTGGCTAGGACTTCCAATACTATGTTGAATAGAAGTGGTGATAGTGGGCATCCTTGTCTTGTCCCTGAATTTAGTGGGAAGGCTTTTAGCTTTTCACCATTGAGTATTTTGTTGGCTGTGGGTTTGTCATAAATGGCTTTTATTATGTTGAGATATGGTACCTCTATACCCATTTTGGTAAGAGTTTTTATAAAGAGATGTTGAATTTTGTCAAGTGCTTTTTCTGCATCTCTTGTAATGATCATGTGGTTGTTGTCTTTCCTTTTGTTAATGTGGTATATCACATTGATTGATTTGTATATGTTGAACCATCCTTGTGACCCCGGAATGAATCCACCTTGATCATGGTGTATGATCCTTTTTATGTATTGCTGGATTCAGTTTGCTCATATTCTGTTGAGGATTTTTGCGTCTATATTCATCAGATATTGGCCTGTAATTTTCTTCTTCTGTAGTGTCTACCTGGTTTGTGTATTAGGGTGATGGTGGCTTCATAGAATGAATTTGGGAGTGTTCCCTCCTCTTCAGTCTTTTGGATGAGTTTGAGGATAGGTATACATTCTTCTTTGTATGTTTGGTAGAATTCCCCAGTGACGTCATCCAGTCCTGGACTTTTGTTTGCAGGGAGTTTTTTTGTTTGTTTTTGTTTTTTGGGTTTTTTTTTTTTTTTTAATTACAGACTCTATTTCACTTCTAGTGATTAGTCTGTTCAAATTACCTGTTTCTTAACTCAGTTTTGGCAGGCTGTATGTTTCTAAAAACTTGTCCATTTCTTCTAGGTTGTCCAATTTGTTGGCGTCTTTTCACAGTATTCTTATGATTTTTTTTGTATTTCTGTGATATTGGTTGTTATTTCTCTTCTTTAGTTTCTTATTTTGTTTGGATCCTTTCTCTTTTCTTCCTGGTGAGCCTGGCTAGAGGTTTGTCTTTTATCTTTTCAAAAAACCAGCTCTTGGTTTTATTGATCTGTTCTATTGTTTTTTATCTCTATATTATTTATTTCCTCTCTGATCTTAATATTTCCTTCCTTCTGCTGACTTTGGGTTTTTTTCATTCTTCTTTTTCCAATTCTTTTAGGTGGTAGGTTAAGTTGTTTATCTGAACTTTTTTTTTGTTTCTTGAGGAAGGCCTGTATCACTATGAACTTCCCTCTTAGAACGTCTATTGCTGCATCCCATAGATTTTATAAGGTTGTGTTTTCATTTTCATTTGTCTCGAGATCTTTTCTGATTTCTTCTTTGATTTCATCATTGACCCACTGGTTTTTCAGTAGCATGTTGTGTAGTCTCCATGTGTTCGTTCTTTTCCTGTTTTTCTTTCTCTGATTGATTTCTAGTTTCATGCCTTTGTTGTCAGAAAAGATGCTTGAAATAATTTCTATCCAATTTGTTGAGGCTTGTTTTGTGACCTTGTATGTGGTCTATCCTAGAGAATGTTCCATGAGTGCTTGAAAATAATGTATATTCTGGTTCTTCTTCTTCTTCTTTTTTTAATATAGTGTCCTGCTGTAGGTATCAATTAAGTTCAACTGGTCTGTTGTGTCACTTAGGACCGCTCTTGCCTTATTGATTTTCTGTGTGGAAGATCTGTTCATTGATGTCAGTGCAGTGTTAAAATCTCCTATTGTTATTGTGTTCCTGTCCATTTCTCCCTTTATGTCTCAGTATTTGTTTTATACATTTAGGTGCTCCTATATTGGGTGTATATATATTAATGAATATAATATCCTCTTCTTGTGTTGATCCCTTTATCATTATATAATGCCCTTCCTTGTCTTTCATTATAGACTTTGTTTTAAAGTCTATTTTGTCTGATTGCTACCCCCACTTTTTTGTTTTTTCCATTTGCATGAAATATCTTTTTCCAACCTCTCACCTTCAGTGTGTGGGTCTTTTGCCCTAAAGTGAGCCTCTTGTAGGTTCTTGTTTATATATCCAACCTGCTGCTCTGTGTCTTTTGATTGGAGCATCTAATCCATTGACATTTAAAGTAATAATTAGTAGGAATGTACTCATTGCCATTTTGAACTTCATTTCCCAGTTGCTTTTGTAGTTCTTTGTTCATTTCTTCTTTTTTTGTGTGTGTGTGATTTGATTTTCTTTTGTATGCTTGAATTCCTTTCTTTTTGGTTCTTGTGAATCTATTGTATGTTTTTGATTTGTGGTTACCCTGGTTTTCAAGTATGTTGACCCATAACTATATCTACTTGCTTTAAATTGAAGGTCATACAAGTTCAAACACATTCTAAAAGATCTACATTTTTATACTCCCCTCCCCCACATTTTGTGATTTTGATGTCCTATTTTACATCTTCATGTTTGTCCTTTTGTTAATTGAATTATAATTACTTTTATAAGAACTTTTAAATTGTTTTTTAATCTATGTACTGGCTTATTTAAGTGAACTTCAATCCTTTTATATATTTGCCTTTTCTATTGTAATTTCCCCCTTTCCTATAGATTCTTGCTTCTTTTCTTTTTAGAGAAGACCTTTCAATATTTCTTTCAGGGCAGGTTTAGAATTTCTAAATTCTTTTAGTTTTTATCTGAGAAATTCTTTATTGCTCTTTCTTTTCTAAATAATAATCTTACTGGGTAGAGTATCCTAGGTTGCAGGTTTTCCCCTTTCACGACTTTGAACATATCATGACACTTCCTTCTGGCCTGCAAAGTTTCTACAGAGAAATCAGCTGGTAGCCTTATGGGGGGGGGGGTCCCCTTGTAACTGACTCTTTGTTTTTCTCTTGCTGCCTGTAGAATCCTCTGTTTAACTTTTGCCATTTTAATTATGATATATCTTGGTGTGGGTCTATTTGGGTTGATCTTGTTCGGGACCCTCTATGCTTCCTGTACTGGACATATTTTTCCTTAAGGTTTGAGAAGTTTTCAGCCATAATTTCTTCAGATACATTTTTGATCACTTTCTCCATTGTGTTCATCCCAGACCTAGTGCTAGGCTGTGGCATGGAGTAGGCTGGGGGTGGTGGCTGGGGCACTGTGGCTATAGGAAGTGAGGTGGCTGTGCTGCCACCTGGGTTGCCTCTTGCCTCTGTGGCGGAACCCTCCCAGGGCCCGTCCTGCCCAGATAAAGCTACAAGCTGCAGTGCGGAGTGGGCAGAGCCAGAGCGTTCCTGCTGGAAAACAAACCCCAAATACTCCTGCCCAGGGCCTGTCCACCTGTGATTCAGTGCCCAGCCACTGTGCATCTCTGTGGCACTGCCTGGTGTGCATACCATCAATGTCTGCCGTAGCCAGACCCTCCCCCTGCCCTGTGTGCACTGACAGTGAGCTCCCCCTGATCACACCCCAGGCCCTCCAGGCTATTTCTGTGCAGCTAGATTGAGTCCTCTCCCAGGGCCTGTCTGCCCGAGATTCGGCACTTAGCCTCTGCACGTATTTGTGGCACCACCTGGTGCACACACTGACAACATCTGCCTAGCTCTCCCCAGTGCATGCACGCACTGACAATGTCAGCCCAGTTTCCATCTGCTGCCCCTGTGCACGTGCTGACAATGGTTTCTGCAGTTTGGCCCGGACCACACTTCGGGTGCCCCAGTCTGTCTCTGTGCAGCTCTACTGAACCTCTGCCCTGCTCTTGCCCCAGGCTGTGGTGTGGAGGAAGTGGGGCTGAGGTATTCGCCCCTTCAGACTGGGAAATGTGGTGAGTTGGCAGCTGCCAGTGCAGGCGTCTCTCTGCCCTGTTAGCAAGCCAGCACGTGTGCACTCCTCACAAGTAGATTCTAGGCTTCTCTAGCCCCTCTATCTGTCCCCAGCAAAGAAGGAGGCTCCCCAGGTCGAGGGTATGCCCACGGGGACCTTCTCTCCCTTAAAGACCCCTCCCAGGGGCACCAGTCCCATCCTGATGTTTTTTTTTTTCCCCTCCTAACTGGTTACGTGGAGATCTTTCTTGCAGCTCTGGTCATCTTCTGCCAGTTTCCACTTGGTTTTCTGTGAGAATTGTTCCATATGTAGATTTTTTTTTTTTTAACATCTTTATTGGAGTATAATTGCTTTACAGTGGTGTGTTAGTTTCTGCTTTGTAACTTAGTGAATCAGCTATACATATACATATATCCCCATATCTCTTCCCTCTTGCGTCTCCCTCCCTCCCACCCTGTAGATGTATTTTTGATGTGTTTGTGAGGGGAGGTGAGCTCCACATCCTCCTACTCAGCCGTCTTGACCCCCCCGCCCCCAGCCCTACTCTTAAATTGTAACTTTTCTAGGGTCTCATTTGAATATCTTGGGTGTTTCTGAGGTCCCTCTACTTTAGATGGATATAACTCCATTGTCCTGTGCAACCTTCAAGATTCTGTTCAGTTCACAGTTACCCAATAAGTATCCACTACCTACACTCACTGAATCTTGATCTGTGCATACACAGCTTTCTATTCACCCCAAAACTCAAGGGGACTCCTATGCAGATTTCTGAGGCCATCTTATCTGTGCATCTGTCTTTTATTCAGTTACCTGATCTGTAACTTCCAGCTACATCAGCAGCCCCAAACTCTAACCTCTCTTGTCTCTACCCAGTGAAACCACTGCTTTAAAAAGAAACAAAAATGCTTTTTAAAAAATTGGGCTCAACTTTTTAAAAATTGGGCTCCACTTCTCTGGGCTGAAGTTTGGATAGTGGTCGCAGGCAGAAAACTGGAATGAAATATGGTATTTTCCTTATCTCAGGCATCACAGACCTGTGCTTTCTGTTGTCCAATGTCTAAAAACAGTTTCTTCATACATTTTGCCCAGTTTTACAGTTCTTCATAGAAAAAAAAAGTTAAGTCCAATACCATTTCTCCATAATGTTTGGTACTGCATCTACACTTAAATATGATGCTTTATTTCATCCTCCAACAACTCAAAGAAGTAAATACTCTTAAACCAGTTTCTGGCTAAGAAAACCAAGCTTAGATGAGTTAATCACCTTCTGTTACCCTTTAAGCCCCTCAAGGGTAGAAGGAAATTTTATTCACTCTGTTGTTCATTCCAGTTGACTCAGTCCTTTGTACACAACAGATGCTCAATAAATAAATTAAACTTTAGGTAGGTGCTATTTTCAACATTATATACACGAAAAACCTAAATTTCAGAGAAGATAGATTGGGGAAAGGGGTAGAAACTAATATTGGTTAAATGCTGGGATTTGCAAACTACAGATCACAGGCCAAAACTAGCCCACTTGTCTTTTAAAATAAAGTTTTATTGTTACACAGCTATGCTTATTCCCGTACACATCGCGTCTGGCTGCTTTCACGCTATGATGACTAACTTGAGTAGTTAGGCCAGCAAAGCCTAAAATATTTATGATCTGGCCCTTGAGAGAAAAACTTTACCAACCTCTGATTTAGTATATGTTATCTACCAGGCAATATGCTCAGCACTGTTACATATTTTTCCCTTCATTAAATTTCCCAGCCACACTGTGAAATAATAAATAATGCCATTATCCAGATGTGAACTCTGAGACCAGCAAGGTAACTTGTCCCAGGTTCTATGGCTCATAAGTGGCGGGGCACAAATTTTAATTCTGATTTGTGAGATTCTGACACCTATGTTCTTTTTACTTCTAACAGAGAATCTTGAAAGAAAATAGAAGGCCTTTTCAGTGATTTGTACATCATCACATAGGGGCAAGTGGAAGTAAAGATAAACTAAAGAGCTGGCTTTATACCCTATAATAAGAATAGTTTATACCATTACTATTTATAAGGAACTTTTTATATGTGGACTCCTGTGCTGATTAGAAATTATACATGTGTATGTGTATATAGATACATATATACACACACATATGTGTATATACATATAAATAATTTCTCACAGACATTGTATGAAGATATTTTTATGGGTACAGAAAGAAATTCTTAGAAGGATTATATTACAAAATAGTAATTAGTCAATCAAGGATTCAACCTAATTTTCAAAACTCATAAAAATCTCTCTCTGAACCTTCTTTCCATTCTTTCTCAACTCTCTCCCCTAGGTTTCCATGACCTCAGTCACTATCCCACGGCCTGAGGAAGGATAATGCCTTGGGGGTCCTCTGGGGTCACACGAAGTACCATGGGCCCACTTGCCAACAGCTTTTCTGGGCCTCCTTGGCGAGCTTCCCACAATCACTCTCAGTCCTGTCAAAGATGTGATGATTTTCTTTCCTCTCTTTTTCTAAATGCATTAAGCTCTGAGCCATCATCATTTAATTTTAAATTATCTTCTGATTTCTTACGTGGGCCGAGAATGAGAGTAGTCTGGGGGAAAATGGTAGTGACAATAAATGAGAAGGGAAGCATTTGAGAAAAATCTTTCTTCTTTTCAAAAAGAGCTGTAACAGTGTTTTGTATCAACATGACTTCTTCCTTCAGCTGTAACAAAGTTAGAGAAAGTGTTGGTACTATAAATTGAGAGTTCAAGAGGTGACTCTATTGACCCAGTCTTTTCAATGGGATTGGTATTATAGGTTTCCCACACAGAAACCAGTGCAAGAATATTTCATCTTTGCCAGTATCCCTCTCCTCCCTCCTTATGCCTCTTCTCTTTCCCATGGTGTCCCTAAGTTCTTCAGTCTCCTGGTTTCTTCTGTGCATTCTCTCCTTCCAAACCTCAGTAACTTCCCATGGTGCCCAAGATCCCATCACCCAGGGGACAGAGTTAGGGACATAACATTTGCCCAATTGAGTTTTCTGATAACTGGTTCCAAAGAGAACTTCCTCTTAACAGACAGACCAATAGATTTTATATAGACACAGAGAATGCCAAATCTATAGGGCAACTAAGAGTCTGATAAAATATAAGATGCCATGTCTATAGACAATTTTTTGGAGGATTTTTGTTCTTGTAAAGATAAAGACATACAGGTCACAGTTATCCCTCCAACTAAGAGTCTGATAAAATATAAGATGCCATGTCTATAGACAATTTTTTGGAGGATTTTTGTTCTTGTAAAGATAAAGACATACAGGTCACAGTTATCCCTCATGGACGCTCTGAGTAGGTTGCCTTATTTATAGAAATGTTCCAAAGGTAAGAAATGGCAGTGGAGTAAGTGTGTAAAACCTGAATGCAAATATGTGACATCTTCCATAGACAGCCAGAAAACTCCCAGTGTTTTAGGACTGTGCATTCATTTCTCCAATAATAGACATGCACGAACATTCTATCCCAAAGGGAGCAAGAGTGGGCCTGACAGCCTAGGGGAGACCAAGGAGTCAAAAAACCACAGCAAAGGAGAAGTGAACCAGTAAGTAGGACAACAATCCCACAGGACCTAGGAAGCTGGCCACCCTTTCAACTGTATCTTCACCAAAAGTTTTTAATTGAGTCTTTTGAGGATTTTCTTTTTTCCTTGTGGGGATACATCTTTGATTCTATAATAGCATTTAAGAAGGAAAACTGAGTTCATTTTAGAACCAATAGCTGGAACACACCAGTTCCACAAAGCAAAAGCTGTCTTTCCATTTTAAATCATCATGTAAGAGCTTCTGTCAGGCCTGTTGGATTATGCCTACCCTGAACAAGCTCCCTTTCTTCCAGTTTTCCCAATTCCATAAATGTCATCTTTCCTGGCATCCACGCCTTAACTTGCCTCCCCTTTTTCCTTCATTTTCCTAAATATAGCCCAATGGTAGATGCCAGCTTTACAGACAGCATCAGTAGTGGATCAGAGTTACCTGAAGAACTAGCAACAGTCAGGAAAGGATTATAACAGCATCCGTTAAGAGTCACTTGACTTTCACTCTTTTCCCGTTCACTACTTTAAATGCCTGTGAAAAAGAAAAAAGAAAAAAGGGAAAAAAGATTAAATAAGTAGAACATGCTCTTCTTCACTACAGGTCACATGGGCTTAGGTTCTTGGGTCTGAAATGGGGAGAGGGAAAGAAATGAGACTGAGCTTTTAGACTTAAACTAGCTGGGCTCTGTCTTACCTAAAAAGGCCTAAAAAGCAATGGAATCTTCTTAAAATGTTAATAGAGGACAAAAATAGAGTAAATTGGCACTGCATATTTAAGATAGTGACTGAAAAACAATATGGCCTTTTGGTTTGTACTCCATTGAATTCAGACTGATCAACAGTTTATACTGTTATAATTTATGCAGCCCAGATGAAGCCTAGGCTAGTGCAGAAAACATATGCTTTGGAATCACGGAAGTCTGGTTTCAAATCTCTGTCAATACCTGGGTGAACTGGTTCACTTCACATCTCTTGTGGGTTGTTTTTTTTTTACATCTAGAAAATGAGAACATCATTTCCCCCACTGCACAGTCATGAGAATTACTTGATGCATGAGATGATGCAAAGAAAGTGACTAGCACAGTGCTGGACACAACAGGCGCTCAGCAAATCATTCTATTATCATCACATTTGATTACCTATAATGTCTGTTTCTCTCGTTTGCACCAAGGTGCCACCTATTTATGAATCCATCCCTAACTATCACAGTGGACAGTTTTACTCAGGTATTTGAAAGTGATTGTCGGGAAAAGGAAAGCTGGACATTCTGTGCTGCTCCCACAGGGCAATTTTATATAGACATAAACAGATTTTGGTTCAGTATCTGAAATAGCTTTCCAACAATTTAAGCTAATTAATAATAGATTAGAAATAGTGGACTCCTCATCTCTACAATAAGGAACGCTGCTGAATGCTGCTACATAACAGCGTATCTAAGCTTTGGTATCTGAAAATTGAGGTTCAAATGCTGGTTCTGCCACCTATTCGTGGCAAGACCTTGGCTAAGTTGTGTAACCCGAGTCTGTTCCCTTAATGTCTTAAAAATACCTACTGGGTCAGGGTTGTTGTGAAGATTAGATGTTATAAGAACCTCCTCCATTCCACTACCAAAAAACAAAACAAAATACTGCCTTGGCCTCCCTGGGGACTAAGGTAACAGAGGTAAGGACAGAGACCTGGCGGGCTCATAAAGCTTTAGGAAAATGTAGGGGCATCACAGTGCCTGCCAGAATCACAGAATCTGGCGAGACAAAGGCCAAAGCTCAGCCCAGAGGAGGGTATTTGGACATAGGCATTTAAAGACCAAAAAAAAAAGCAAACCCTTCTCATACTTGGAACACTCTCATGATATCCTCCCAATAGCGGCCCCCACTACCATAATACCCCACATCCAATGACTGGAGAGCAGGGGCACTTTTCAGAAGGAATGAGAAGATATTATGCAAGTGAGATGGTACTTCCTTTCCAGAACTGTGTGTCTTTTATTCCTCCGGGCTTTAGGCATCTTTTTACATAGCATACTCCATTAGATATTAGCAAAAGTTTCAGGTACATTCAGATGCTCTGTACCATTTATTTGGAACAACAGTGTTCTCTGTAACATCTATTAATATGTCAAAGTGACTACCAATATTACCAAGGTTCTACATATTTTTCCAGCTTTACTGAGACATAACTGACATATATAACACTGTGTAAGTTTCAGGTGTACAATGTATTGATTTGATAAACTTCTATATTGCAAAATAATTACCACCACTGCATTAGCTAACACCTGCATCACATCACCTAATTGTCATTCCATTTTTTGGTAGTGAGAATATTTAAGATCTACTCTCCTACCAACTTTCAGGTATACTACAATCACAATGCTGTACATTAGATCCCAGAACTTATTCATTTTATAACTGGAAACGTATACACTTCGACCAACAGCTCGAGACCCTTTGCCCCCACTGCCAGCCACTGGTAACCACCGTTCTAGACTCTGTTTCTGTAAGTTTGGCCTTTTCAGCTTCTACATATAAGTGATATCAAACAGTACTTGTCTTTCTCTCCCTGACTTATTTCACTTAGCATAATGCCCATAAGGTCTATCCATGTTGTCACAAATGGCATAATGTCCTTCTTTCTCATGACTGAATAATATTCCATTGTATGTAGATGCCACATCTTCTTTATCCATTCATCCACTGGCAGACACTTAGCTTGTTTCCATATTTTAGCTATTGTTAATAATACTGCAATAAACATAGGGGTGCTAATAACTCTTCAAAATCCTGTTTTTCATTTCCTTTGGATAGATACCCAGAAGAGGGATTGATGGATAATATGGTAGTTCTAGTTTTAATTTCCTGAGGACTGTCCATACTGTTTTCCATAGTGGCTGCACCAATTTACATTCACACTAACAGTGCAAAAGGGTTCCATTTTCTTCACAGCCTCACCAATACTTGTTATCTCTTGTCTTCAAAAAAGATTTTTTTATTGTAGTTGATTTACAATGTTGTGTTAGTTTCTGGTGTACAGCAGTGATTCAGATATATTCTTTTTCATATTCTTTTCCATTAGGGTTTATTATAGGATTTTGAATATATCAATAGTTCCCTGTGCTATACAGTAGGACCTTGTTGTTTATCTATTTTATATATATAGTAGTTTGTATATGCTTACTCTCAAACTCCTAATTTATCCCTCCCCCACCCCTTTCCCCTTTGGTAACCATAAGTTTGTTTTCTACGTCTGTGAGTCTGTTTCTGTTTCGTAAATAAGTTTGTGTCATACTTTAGATTCCACATATAAGTGATATCCTATGGTATCTGTCTTTCTCTTTCTGACTTACTTCACTTTGTATTATAATCTATAAGTCCATACGTGTTTCTGCAAATGGCATTATTTCATTCTTTTTTATGGCTGAGTAGTATTCTATTGTGTGTGTGTGCATGCGTGTGTGTACACACCACATCTTCTTTATCCATTCCTCTGCTGATGGACATTTAGGTTGCTTCCATGTCTTGGCTATTGTAAATAGTGCTGCTGTGAACACTGGGGTGCACGTATCTTTTCAAATTAGAGTTTTCATCTTTTCCAGATATATGCCCAGGAGTGGGATTGCTGGATCATATGGCAACTCTATTTTTAGTTTTTTAAGAAACCTCCATATTGTTCTCCATAGTGGCTGCACCAATTTATATTCCCACCAATGGTGTAGGAGGGTTCCCTTTTCTCCACACCCTCTTCAGCATTTGTTATTTGTAGACTTTTTAGTGATGGCCATTCTGACTGGTGTGAGGTGATACCTCATTGTGGTTTTGATTTGCATTTCCCTGATGATTAGTGATATCGAGCATCTTTTCATGTACCTATTGGCCATTTGTGTATCTTCTTTGGAAAAATGTCTATTCATATTCTCTGCCCATTTTTTAATCCGATTGTGTGTTTATTTGCTGTTGAGTTGTATGAGTTCTTTATAAATTTTGGATATTAACCCCTTATCAGACACATGATTTGCAAATATTTTCTCCATTTTCATTGGCTGCCTTTTCATTTTGTTGATAGTTTCTTTTGCTAATTCTGTGAAAAGTGCCATCACTTTGGCTAGTATGGACATTTTAACAATTCTTCCAATCCATGAGCACAGATTATCTTTCCATTTATCTGTGTCTTCAATTTCTTTCATCAATGTCTTATAGTTTTCTGTGTACAGATATTTTACCTCCTTGGTTAAATTTATTCCTAATTTTATTTTTCTTGATGCTATTGCATTTGGGATTGTTTTATTTTCTCTCTCTGATAGTTCATTGTTACTATACAGAAATATAACTGATTTTTAAAATATTGATTTTGTAACCTACAATTTCACTGAATTCATTTATTAGATCTAACAGTTTTGGGGTAGAGTTTTTAAGGTTTTCTATATATAAAAAACATGGTATCATCTGCAAATAGAGACAGTTTTACTTCTTTTCCAATTTGGATGCTTTTTATTTCTTTTTCTGGCCTAATTGCTCTGACTAGAATTTCCATTACTATGTTATATAAAAGTGGTGAAAGTGGGCATCCTTGTTCCTGATCTTAGAGAAGCTTTTCATCATTATGATGTTAGCTGAGGGTTTGCATATATGGCCTTTATTATGTTAAGGTACATTCTCTCTATGTTCAGTTTGTTGAGAGTTCAAAATCCTACTTATAAAGCAGAGAAGAAATTGAATCAATTTGATAGACTGATTGATTACACAAGTTTACCTCCCAATATCCAAAATCACTTGAGGTGACAGAAAAAATTTTTATAAGAATTAATCCTTCATTCATCTGACAAATGACTATTGTCCTCCTTCTATGCTCTGGGTGCTACTATGGTGAATAGGTTAAGCAAGGTTCCTGATCTCAGGCAGCTTACATTCTGGTCAAGGTGGGGAGACCAGGAGAATAAAATAAAATAAACAACAAATAAATATACAAGATAACTATGTGACATCCATGGACCAGGAATTTTGAACAATGTCTAGAAGAGAGGAAACAGAAAGGATTGTATTACCAGAGAGATAAGTACAAATTTTCCTAAAATAAATATAAATTCAGGTAATTCCCAGGTGATACTATCCACAGTGAGGAAATATGAAATGCTAGACAAAAGTAACAGGTAAAATAAAGTGCAGTGTAGAGAGAATTACCAGCTAAGGAAGTAGAGACTTGCCTAGTATATCTCAACTCATTTCATTCAAGTGACTCACCTTTTAAGTCCCCCTGAAGAAATGGTACATTGTACTCACTCAAGCCCTTTCCATATCTCCCTCTTAGAGAAATGAGTCCTAAAATGAGAGATTCTTCTAGGCATTTCTTCTAGGTCTACAATTTCCAATATTCCAAATGTAATATTATAAAATTTCAGCAACTAAAATATCTGAATTTAGGTAAGTTGTTTTCCTGTTATAAGTTGAGGAACAATCAAATTTCATAAGGAAATAACTGACTGACTTTAAAAAACAAAATATGTTTTACTGATATTCATGAACCTACTGAATATTCTAAAAGAGAAAATTCACATTTAGAGATTTAAATTCTAAATATTATTCATTTTAAAACCTGGCTTACCAACCTGCCAAGAAAGCACAAATTCGTGCTCAGATACTGGTTTGCAGAAAACAGATCAGTTTCTGGGCTTAGTCATGTTGCCAAATACGTGTATGAATTTGGGCAATCCATAACCTCTCTTTACGTCAGATTCCTCAGCAGAAAATTGCAAAAATAATGTGTTCTATCAACTCCCAAAGGTTGACTCTTAGGGTCGTAAAAATTTTTAACAATGAAATTTTTACAAATAATATGTATTACTGAGGTAGTTAGTTAAAAGCTCTCTCATCCATCCATTCACCGGAAAGCTTAAAATTCTTACAAGACTCTGAGCCATATACTGCAGTGTTGACAGAATAGTAAACACAGTCCCTGCACTCCTGACCATATAGAAAAGTAAGTAGTCAACTTTTCTGACTCCCAAACAAGGATGAGAATGATGGCTATTATTAAATGTGTTTAAGGTATTTTGATTTTCTAAAATTCTGATTTTAGAATACTCCACCCCTTTGGGAGAATCTTCTAAGTGAGAAGTTATAAAGAGCATATAGGACGTGAGCCAATCTGGGACAGTTAGCCACAGAAGGACTTGCTCATTCCTGGAATTCATATTGATCAGTTATCCTGGTTCTGGAAATAACTGAGAGCTAAAAATATCCTTCAGACAGAGATGAACGTGCAGGTCCATCATCAAGAAGGGAAAACATGGGGAAAGGAAGATGCCACATTTTTCTATGAGTTTTGTAATGGCGTCAGCTAATAGAAATCACGGATTGGCGTGGGAGTAGGAAAAAGAAAAAGGCATGGCTGCCAGAGTCTTTTCAAAGAACAATCTCTGCGAGTCATAGTGACTGATTACTATGTGTAATGAAAGATAGGGAATGTCAATAATGATGGAGTTTTCAAGCCTGCCTAAGAGGGGAAATGTTGGTGTTACTGATGAAGGAAAGGAATTCAGCATGCTGAGCCCAGTGTGGATGGAAGAAGGATGAGCTCAGTTTGGCAAGTGTTGATTTGAAGGAAGAAAATCGAATAGCTGCGTGGCAATGTTCGGCCGTAATTTAAAACAATACAGCTGAACTCAGGTGAGAGAACAAGGGTGAAGGAATGATTTGGGAGTCATTTGCACAGACATTATCTAGGAAGCTGACAGAACATTTGTAGCAGGAGAAAGAGCCCAGCAATCAGGCTGAATTTTCAGAAATGCTCAGAGTTAGAGGACAGAGAGAGGAAAAGTCAGGGGTGGAGACAGAGATCAAGTAAGGAGGTAGAATGACTTACCTTGGAAATGGGTAGAGGGTATTTCAAGGTTTCAACATAGATGATCAATATATCCTTGAGCTTCTTATTCAAGAACTGTGTCAGTAAAGGAAAAGTAATCAGATGCTATCTAGAGCAAACACCAAAAACATACTAAGATTTTCTTTCAAGGTGAAGGAGAAATACGCAGGTTGTGTTGGAAGTCTGTGAAGAGGGAGAGTTTGAAGATGCCAGAGAGGGAGGGAATAAATATAACAGCACTATTGCTCAGATGGGATCTGGCTTGAGAGAAAAATAAGGACACAGACCCTGTGTGCTGGAGAGAAGAAGTGGGATAAACATGAAGGTTGAAATTGTTAGAATGAAGGGACCCTCTGAAGTTGCTCATTAAAATATGGTAGGGAGTCATGTAGATTTCAGGAGAATTAAAGATTTTGGAGTAGCTGTTGGTAGACATGTGTTAAGTCATCATCTACAAATGAGGAAAGAGCTTGCAGCTAAGTATTGAGTGCTGAATTTTGGTACCAATCAATCACAAAACAAATATTTGCTGAGTTCCTTCTATGTGGCAGGCACATGTACTTGAAGCCAGAATACAGGGTTAACACCTTTCACTAGTAAGGAAGGCCCTGTGACCCAGGCTCAGGGATGCAGAGAGTCAAGGGAGAGGATGATGTAGAGTGGAAGTGAGGATAGCATTGAAGAAAGTGCTGGGCAGGTGTCCAGAGTACTGTGCCTCTCATAAAGTACTATTCCAGATTGTAACACTTTTTCTTAATTTATACTGACAAAACTCACTACCCTCAACATTCCTCAAAAATTGCTTCTGGATCTTAAATAACACTCAATTCAGTGTTTTGTTTTGTTTTTTTAAAGGGGCTGCTGTGAGGTGAGGCAAGGAAGCACTGTAACTCCACACTTATCAATTTTATATATTTTGATCTATGTCACATGTCTATACTAGTAAGATTTGTTTCGATTATAACAGAGTACCAACCTGAACTAACTTAAGCCAAGGAGGGATTTAATGGACCAAATAACAAATAATAGGAAGAGGAAGATGTGACAGGGCCTCTGGCATAAACAAAGCCAGTCATTCTCTCCACCTCTCCACACTGCTCCTAGCCATGTGGTAGCTGTACTTTCTCCTCTTGCACAGTGAGTGACTTCTTCCTCAAAAGGAACATGATCCCAGTCAGATGCAAAGTCTCATAGGATGACTCACCCTCTGATTCCAAGGTCCAGAATCTTAAAAGAGTGCTCTGATTGTAATTAGTCCTGGACTTAGGGATTGCGAGCATGAACACAGGAACTATGACTGGCTTGGATTATGCAGGTATCCAGTCCTGGCCAATCAATGATGGTTGTGAGAAGGAGACACAGGATGTGTTAGAAGATATCAGCTGGAGTAAGGAAAAAGGAATCATTTCCAGAAAGGGAGAGGGGAATTAGCATTCTTAAATGAATAATTTTTAACAGATATGTTTGTCTTTGATCTCTTTGGCAGTTTTATTATAATTTACTAGGTATGGTTTTCTTTGTATGTATCCAAAATATTCATAAATTTAATGTAGAGATTATCATACTAAGTAAAGTAAGACAGAGAAAGACAAATATTATGGTATCACTTATATGTGGAATCTAAAAAAATGTTACAAAATGAACTTATTTACAAAAGAGAAACCGCCGACTCACCAACATAGAAAAAAAGTTAGTTATGGTTACCAAAGGGGAAAGGGGTGGGGGGAATAAATTTGGGATTAAAAGATACAGACTACTATAAATAAAATAGATAAACAAGGTTTTGGAGACAAGATGGAGGATTAGAAGGATGTGACCTCAGCTCTTCTTACAAAAACACCAAAATCACAACTAACTAACTAACTGCTGAACAGCCATCAACAAAAAAAATGCTGGAACCTACCAAAAAAGATATCCTACATCCAAAGACAAAGCCACAGTGAGATGGTAGGAGGGGTGCAATTGCGATAAAGCAAATCCCATACCTGCTGAGTGGGTGACCCACAAACTAGAAGATAATTATATCACAAAATTCTCCCACAGGAGTGAAAGTTCTGAGTCCCATGGCCGTCTCCCCAGCCTGGGGGTCTGGCAACAGGAGGAGGAGCCCCCAGAGAATCTGGCTTTGAAGGCCAGTGGGGTTTGATTGCAGGAATTCCACAGGACTGAGGGAAACAGAAACTCTACTCCTGGTGTGCACAAGGTCTCATGCACACCAGGAACCAGGGAAAAAGCAGTGACCTCATAAGAACCTGGACCAGACCTACCTGCTGGTATTAGAGGGTCTCCTGTGAAGGTGGGGGGTGGCTGTGGCTCACTGCAGGGACAAAGACACTGGCAGCAGCATTTCTGGGGAGTACTCACTGGCGTGAGCCCTCCTAGAGGCTGCCATTTTCTTACCAAGACCTGGCCCCCACCAAGAACCTGTAGGCTCCAGTGCTGGGATGCCTCAGGTCAAACAACCAATAGGGTAGGAACACAGCCCCACCCATCAGCACACAGCTGCTTGCTAAACACAGTCCTGCCCACCAGTGGGCAGGTACCAGTCCTCCCATCAGGAAGCCTGCACAAGCCTCTTAGCTAGCCTCAACAACTGGGGGCAGACAGCAGAAGCAAGAAGAACTACAATCCTGCAGCCTGTGGAATGGAAACCAAAAGCAACAAATAATATACAAGGGAACTCGCATAAGGTTATCAGCTGATTTCTCAGCAGAAACTCTGCCGTCCAGAAGGTGTGGCATGATATATTTAAAGTAATGAAAGGGAAGAACCTACAACCAAGAACACTCTACCCAGCAAGGCTCTCATTCAGATTCAGTGGAGAAATCAAAACCTTTACAGACAAGGAAAAGTTAGAGGAATTCAGCACCACCAGACCAGACTTGCAACAAATGCTAAAGGAACTTCTCTAGGCAGAAAAGAAAAAGCCACAACTAGGACCAAAAAAATTACAAACAGAAAAGCTCACTGGTAAAGGCAAACATACAGTAAAAGTAGGAAATCATCTACACACAAATATGATATCAACACCAGCAATTGTGAGAAGAGAAGAGTACAAATGCAGGATACTGGAAATGCATTTGATATTAAAAGACCAGCAACTTAAAACAATCTTGTTTCTATACAGACAGCTATATCAAAACCTCATCGTAACAACAAACCAAAAATCTGCAATAGATACACGAAAAAGAATCCAAACACAACACTAAAGTTAGTCATCAAATTACAAGAGAACAAAAGGGGAAGGGAAGAAAAAAGACCTATAAAAACAAATCCAAAACAATTAACAAAATTGATATGATTTCAATTTTCTTAAATTTACCAAGGCTTGCTTTGTGGTCCAGCATTAACAAAATGGCAATAAGAACATAAACACAGATAATTACCTTAAACATAAACGGATTAAATGCTCCAACAAAAAGACACAGACTGGCTGAATGGCTACAAAAACAAGTCTGGTATATATGCTGTCTACAAGAGACCCAATTCAGATCTAGGAACACATACAGATTTAAAGTGAGCTGATAAAAAAGGTATTTCATGCAAATGGAAATCAAAAGAAAGCTGGAGTAGCAATACTCATATCAGACAAAATAGACTTTAAAATAAAGACTGTTACGAGAGACAAGGAAGGACACTACATAATGATCAAGGATCATCCAAGAAGGAGATATAACAATTGTAAATATATATGCACCCAACATAGGAGCACCTCAATATATAAGGCAAATACTAATAGCCATAAAAGGAAAAGTGACAGTAACAAAATAATAGTGGGGGACATTAACACTCTACTTTCATCAATGGACAGATCATCCAGACATAAAATCAATAAGGAAACACAGGCCTTAAATGACATTTTAGACCACATGGACCCAATTGACATTTATAAAGCATTCCATCCAAAAGCAGCAGAATACACATTCTTCTTAAGTGCCCACGGAACATTCTCCAGGATTGTTCACATGCTGGACCACAAAGCAAGCCTTGGTAAATTTAAGAAAATTGAAATCATATCAAGCATCTTTTCCAACCACAACACTATGAGATTAGAAATCAATTACAAGAAAAAAACTGTAAAAAACACAAACATGTGAAAGTTAAATATATATGCTACTAAACAACCAATGGATCACTGAAGAAATCAAAGAGAAAATAAAAAAATACCTGGAGACAAATGACAATGAAAGCATGACAATCCAAAATCTATGGGACGCAGCAAAAGAAGTTCTAAGAGTAAAGTTTATAGCAATACAATCTTACCTCACGAAACAAGAAAATTTCAAATAAACAACCTAATCTTACACCTAAAGCAACTAGAGAAAGAAGAACAAATGAAACTCAAAGTTAGTAGAAGGAAAGAAATCATAAAGTTCAGAACAGAAATAAATGAAATAGAGACAAAGAAAATAATAGAAAAGATCAATGAAACGAAAATCTAGTTCTATGAAAAGATAAACAAAATTTATAAACCTTTAGCTAGACTCATCAGGGAAAAAAGGGACAGGGCTCAAATCAATAAAATAAGAAATAAAAGAGGATAACTTACAATGGACACCTCAGAAATACAAAAGATCATAAGAGACTAGTGCTTGCAACTATATGCCCATAAAATGGACAACCTAGAAGAAATGGACAAATTCTTAGAAAGGTACAATCTCTCAAGGTTGAACCAGGAAGAAATAGAAAAAATGAACAGACCAATTACAAGTACTGAAGTTGAAACTGTGATTAAAAAACTCCCAACAAACAAAAGTCCCAGACCAGATGGCCTCACAGGCAAATTCTATCAAACATTTAGAGATGAGTTAACACCTATCCTTATGAAACTCTTCCAAAAAACTGCAGAGGAAGGAACACTCCCAAACTCATTCTACGAGGCCACCATCACCCTGATACCAAAACAAGACGAAGATATCACACAAAAAAGGAAAATTACAGGCCAATTTCATTGATGAACATAGACGCAAAAATCCTCAACAAAATACTAGGAAACCATATCCAGGAACACATTAAAAGGATCATTCACCATGATCAAGTGGGATTTATCCCAGGGATGCAAGGATTTTTCAATGTCTGCAAGTCAATCAGTGTGACACACCACATTGACTAATTGAAGAATAAAAACCATATGATCATCAGAAAAAGCTTTTGACAAAATTCAACACCCATTTATGATTTTTAAAAAAACTCTCCAAAAAGTATGCATAGAGGGAACCTCCCTCAACATAATAAGGGCCATATATGACAAACCCACAGCAAACATCATTCTCAATGGTGAAAAACTGAAAGCATTTCCTCTAAGATCAGGAACAAGACAAGGGTGTCCACTCTCACCACTAATATTCAACATAGTTTTGGAAGTCCTAGCCATGGCAATTAGAGAAGAAAAAGAAATAAAAGGAATCCAAATTGGAAAAGAAGAAGTAAAACTGTCACTGTTTGTAGATGACATGATACTATACATAGAAAATCCTAAAGATGCTACCAGAAAATTACTAGAGCTCATCAATCAATTTGGTAGTTGCAGGACACAAAATTAATACACAGAAATCTCTTGCATTCCTATACACTAACAACAAAAGATCATAAAGAATAATTAAAGAAACATTCCCATTTATCATTGCATCAAAAAGAACAAAATACATAGGAATAAATCTACCTAAGGAGGCAAAAGACCTGTACTCCAAAAAATATGACATTGATGAAAGAAGTAAAAGATGACACAGATGGAAAGATATACCATGTTCTTGGATTGGAAGAATCAATATTGTCAAAATGACTATACTACCCAAGGCAAGCTACAGAATCAATGCAATCCCTATCAAATTACCAATGACATTTTTCAGAGAACTAGAACAAAAAATTTTCAAATTTGTATGGAAACACAAAAGACTATGAATAGCCAAAGCAATCTTGAGAAAGGAAAACACAGCTGGAAGAATCAGGCTCCCTGACTTCAGACTATATTATAAAGCTACAGTAATCAAGACAGTATGGTACTGGCACAAAAACAGAAATATAGTTTAATGGAACAGGACAGAAAGCCCAGAAATGAACCTATGCACCTATGGTCAAGTAATCTATAACAAAGGAGGCAAGGATATACAATGGAGAAAAGACAGTCACTTCAATAAGTGGTGCTGGGAAAACTGGACAGTTACATGTAAAGGAATGAAATTAGAACACTCCCTAACACCGTACACAAAAATAAACTCAAAATGGATTAAAGACCTATATGTAAGACCTGATTCTATAAAACTCTTAGAGGAAAGCATAGGCAGAACACTCCTTGACATAAATCACAGCAATTTTCCGAGCCGTCTCCTAGAGTAACAAATAAAAACAAAAATAAAGAAATGGGACCTAATTAAACTCAAAAGCTTTCTCACATCAAAGGAAACCACAGACAAAATGAAAAGGTAACCTACAGAACGGGAGAAAACATTTGCAAATGATGCAACTGACAAGGGATTAACCTCCAAAATCTACAAACACAGTTCATGCAGCACAATATCCAAAAAACAAACAACCCAATCAAAGACTGGGCAGAAGACCTAAACAGACATTTCTCCAAAGAAGACATACAGATGGTCAAGAAGCACATAAAAAGATGCACAACATTGCTAATTATTAAAGAAATGCAAATCAAAACTACAATGAGATTTCACCTCACACCAGTCAGAATGGCCATCATCAAAAAATCTACAAAAAATAAATGCTGAAGAGGGTGTGGAGAAAAGGGAACCCTCATGCACTGTTGGTGGGAATGTAAATTTGTACAGCCACTATGGAGAACAGTATGGAGGTTCCTTAAAAAACTAAAAATAAAACTACCATGTGACCCAGTAATCCCACTACTGGGCATGTACCCTGAGAAAACCATAATTCAAAAGGACACATGTATCCCAGTGTTCATTGCAGCACTATTTACAATAGCCAGGACATGGAAATAACCTAAATGTCGAACGATAGATGAATAGATAAAGAAGATGTGGTAAATACATACAAAGGAATATTACTCAGCTATAAAAAGGAACAAAATTGGGTCATTTGTAGAGATGGGATGGACCTAGAGTCTGTCATACAGAGTGAAGCCAGAAAGAGAAAAACAAATATTGTATATTAATGCATATATGTGGAATCTAGAAAAATGGTACACATGAACCTATTTGTAGGGCAGATATAGAGACAGAGACATAGACATAGAGAATGGACATGTGCACACCGGGGGGAAGGGAAGGGTGGGATGAATTGGGAGATTAGGTTTGACATAAAGTACACTACCATGTGTAAAATGGATAGCTAGTGGCAACCTGCTGTATAGCACAGGGAACTCAGCTCAGTGCTCTGTGACGACCTAGATGGGTGGGATGGGGGCAGGGGGGAGGGAGGTCCAAGAGGGAGGGGATATAGGTATACATATAGCTGATTCACTTCATTGTACAGCAGAAACTAACAAAACATTGTAATGTGTCTTTTGCATATATCTGGAGAAGAACATGATTCGAAAGGATACATGCACCCCAATGTTTACTGCAGCACTGTTTACAATAGCCAAGACATGGAAGCAACCTAAATGTCCATCAACAGAGGAATGGATAAAAGAAGATGTAGTACATATATACAATGGAATATTACTCAGCCATTAAAAAGAATGAAATAATGCCATTTGCAACAACATGGATGGACCTAGAGATTTTCATACTAAGTGAATTAAGTCAGACAAAGACAAATATCATATGATATCACTTACATGCAGAATCGAAAAAAAAATGATACAAATGAACTTATTTACAAAACAGGAAACAGACTCACAGGACTTAGAAGACAAAAACTTATGATTAATCAAAGAGGGTAAGGTGGCGTGAGGGATAAATTGGGAGTTTGGGATTGACATATACACACTACTATATTTAAAATAGATAACTAACAAGGACCTACTGTATAGCACAGGGAACTCTGCTAAATATTCCATAATAACCTAAATGGGAAAAGAATTTGAAAAAGAATAGGTATACGTATATGTATAACTGAATCACTTTGCCATACACTTCAAACTAACACAACATTGTTAGTCAACTATATCCAATAAAAATAAAAATTAAAAAAAAACAAGGACCTACTGCATATAGCATAGAGAACTATATTCAGTATCTTATAATAACCTATAATGGAAACGAATCTGATGAAGGATATATAATATCACTTTGCTGTTACACCTGAAAACATTTGTAAATCAACTATACTTAAAAGAATTCAAAATATTCATAAATAGTAGAATGGATAAGTAAATTGTAGTCTGTCTACACAGTGAAATAATATTACAAGCACGGAAAATGAATAAACTGCAGTTACACACAACAGCATGGATGAAGCCCACAAATATGCTGAGTAAGAGAAAACTTCAGAAAATAATATATACTAAATTTTTCCATTTATGGGAAAGCTAGTCTGTGATGTTGGAAGTAAGGGGAGTTTCACATTTGACTAGGAGGGTAGGTACCAGGAAGCTGGTAATACTCTGTTTCTTGATGTGGGTGGTGTCATACAGATGTGCTGACCCTGTGATAAATCATTAAGCTGTATACTTTTCATTTGTGTGCTTTCTGTAGTATGTTATACATAAATGAAAAGTGTTTTTCTACAAAAATGCTTATTAGCAATTGGATGGAAAAAAAGAAATCCACTTGAGTTTAGTTTGAAGAAAGGTTCCCACTACTGAAAATCACTGATAGAATATTCCATCCCCTATTTCACAGACTAGGAAACAAATATCCACATGTATTAAATGACTGATTCTGGGTTTCAGAGATAATTAGTAATGGAGTCAGAACCAAAGGCTGTTTTTGAATTCAAACCCAAATCCAGAGCTTTCCACCAATCTGCCATGATATACACATAATATACATAAATATATGTAAATCTCTCTAGCTCTGGGACCAAAGACTGCACTCATTCATTCAGTCATTCATTTGGCATCTATTACAAGGCAGCCATCATGCTAGGCTCAGGGAGCTCTCTGTCTCCTGCCCTGCAGCCCAGTGAGTGCTGTAAGAGAAATATAACCAGGTGCTGAGGAATACATGTAGGGAGCTATTATATCTTTGGTGGATCAGGGGTGTCTTCACAGAGGTATATTTATATGTGTGCTAGATATTCCACCAGGCAGATGTCTAGTGGTTAGGTGAAATGGTTTAGTACTGCTGGATTGAAACCTTGGCCACATCATTGACCTGTTAGGCAGTATTACTAAGCTGTATAAACTTAGATTAGTCACACGATCTCTGTGCGTCAGTTCCCTCAGCTGTAAAATGGGGACAAATTATGGAAGTTAATATATATATAAATGTGTGCCCAGCACCTTCCTAAGCAGAGTGGGTACCAAGGATGAAGATGGGCTCAGTGGAAGTCTGCCCCAGTGGGGAGGAGTATTTTATTACTGACAATGTTTAGAATTGCCAACATAGGTTGGTGGGAAAAAGCAGAATCATTTTTTGGTTTTAATATTGTTTTTCAATTCTCTGTAGACAATGCAACTCCTTATTGGCTGCATCTGAAGCAGGTATTTCCACCGCCCCACCCTTCACCCTCTACACTACCAGATGCATAGTAAGTACTACATAAAAGCTTGCAAGTATCATTGTTATTATTTAGGTAAGGAAGGTCATGTAGGAATTCTCCAGAAGTGAGGGTGCGGGCAGGGTTGGGGTAGGGGGGCAGGCTTTCCTCGTAGAGGAAACAGTGCATGTGAAGGCAAGTAGGTAAAAAGATTATGTTCATTCAAACCATCAGTTAATACCTGAGCCAAGAAGCAAACTGGGCTTTCTTGAGGATAGTAGCTCCATCATTGGGAAGGAAAGCAAAGCATTGTGACTCTTTTCTTTGACAGCCATCATTGAAGGCCACTCGCAATTTCACATGAGATCCTTCTGCCTTCTGTTCAACGTTCTCCCCACTCCACAGCATTGTGCGCGGTTGCCTTTCTGCTCTAGAAAGTCAAGGATGGCTTGAAGATATCCGCCCTTGAGAGCACAATTCTGCCAACAAGCTATATCTATGCAGTGCTTCTTAGTGTGCTGATGTGAGTGCCTACTTTGATGATAAGAATAATCAACTGCTTTGTCTTTTAGAGGGCTCTTAATGCCAACACTCCATAGTTCTTCTCGGTGAGTGCAATTAAATACAGGGAGGGACAAAGCCCAGCTAAGTAATTCACAAAAGCACAACTACAGAAAGAAAACTTTAGCTTGGTTTTTCTATCAGTCAGTGACTGGGCTGCTACCAAGGTAAGGGATTTCGTTACAGTGAGGACTGTCACACTGTTGTAGCGGCCCAGAGCAGAGATATGAGTCATCTTACTGAAGACCCCCAAGTGGACTGTGCTAGTCTCCTCAGTCTGTTATAACAAAATACCAAAGACTGGGTGGCTTAAAGGGCACTGCCTTCTTGCTGTGACCTCACATGGCACAGAAAGAGAGAGAGAGCTCTGGTGTCCCTCTCCTGATAAGGACACTAATCCCATCATGGGGCTCCACCCTGATGACCTCATCTAACCCTAATTATTTCCCAAAGGCCTCCACCTCCAAATACCATCACATCAGGGACTGGCACTTCAACATATGAATTCTGGTGACACACAAAGACTGCATCCATAGCAAGGAGAAATGGAGGGATCATAACAATGCAAAATATCAGCACGTCATATAGATGACTTGGCCAAAAAAACCCCCAGAAAACTCTATTTCAGTATATTTAAAAATAAGCAATTTATTTACTTTACCTTAGAGACAAAATATCACCTGTAACTATAATTCCTTTCTGACTCCTCCTAAGGAGGGGTCCCAAACTAAAAAGTGAAACAAAATAACAGACCAAATACAATAAGATTATCTATAATGAAACAAATAACAGAACAAATACAATTATCTAGAAGCAAAATCCAGAATCATTCCCATTGGAGAACATGGATTAAACAAAAGAATTTTTAATCCATGAATTAAAAATTAGTCTTTTTGGGACTTCCCTGGTGGCGCAGTGGTTAAGAATCCGCATGTCAATGCAGGGGACATGGGTTCGATCCCTGGTCCAGGAAGATCCCACATGCTGTGGAGCAACTAAGCCCATGCACCACAACTACTGAGCCTGTGCTCTACAGCCCACGTGCCACAACTACTGAGCCCACGCACCTAGAGCCCATGCTCTGCAAAGAGAGAAGCCACTGCAATGAGAAGCCCGTGCACTACAATGAAGAGTAGCCCCCGCTCGCTGCAGCTAGATAAAGCCCATGTGCTGCAATGAAGACCCAACACAGCCAAAAAATAAATTAAAAATTTTAAATTAGTCTTTTTGAGACGTAAATGAACTTACATACGAAACAAAAGCAGACTCACAGACCTGTGGTTTCCAAGTTGGGGGGGAGGTTGGGGGAAGGGTATATTAGGAGTTTGGGGTTAGCAGATGCAAACTATTACATACAGAATGATAAACAACAAGGTCCTACTGTATAGCATGGGGAACTATATTCAATATCCTGTGATAATGGAAAAGATTATGAAAAAGAATATATGTATAACTGAGTCACTTTGCTGTACAGTAGAAATTAACACCACATTGTAAATAAACTATACTTCAATAAAATAAATTTTTTAAAAAATTAGTCTTTTTGAATCTGCAAACCTCAGAACACTATGTAAAATAATTTGGACCAAATGATTTAAAAAACAAACAAAAAAATCCCATTATAAAGCACCCTGATGGACAGGGCACTTAGGATTCTCTAGCCTAGGCAAAATGACATATCCCAGCATAAAGTTTAGGAACACAGGCCCTGGAGCCCTCCCCCTCGATTTACATCCTGGCTTCACCACTCATTAGTTACATGACCTTGAACCTGTTAACCTCCCTGAGGTTCCATGTCCTCACTTATAAAAAGGGGTTAATAGTACTACCCACCTCATAGAGTTGCTGCTAAAATTAAACGAAGTTTAGACAGAAAGCACTTGGAGCAGTGCCTAAAAACAGTAAGCACTCTAATTTTTAGAGAAATGCAAAACAAAATTAAAATAAGGTACCACTTCACACAGGTCAGAATGGCCATCATTAAAAAGTCTACAAACAATAAATGCTGGAGAGGGTATAGAGAAAAGGGAATCCTCCTACACTGTTGGTGGGAATGTAAGTTGGTGCAGCCACTGTGGAGAACAGTATGGAGGTTCCTCAAAATACTAAAAATAGAGTTGCTGTATGATCCAGCAATCCAACTCCTGAGCTTATATCCAAACAAAACTATAATTCAAAAAGATACATGCACCCCTATGTTCATAGCAGCACTATTCACAATAGCCAACACATGGAAACAACCTAAATGTCCATCAACAGATGAATGGATAAAGAAGATGTGGTACATATATATAATGGAATACTACTCAGCCATAAAAAAAGAATGAAATAATGACATTTGCAGCAACATTAATGGACCTAGAAATTATCATACTAAGTGAAGTAAGTCAGAAAAATACCATACCATTGGAGCACCCAAATACATAAAACAAATACTAACAGACACAAAGGTAGAAATTGAGAGGAATACAATAGTAATAGGAGACTTTAACACCCCACTCACATCAATGGACAGATCTTCCAGACAGAGAATCAATAAGGCAACAGAAATCCTAAATGACACAATAGAACAGACAGACTTAACTGATATTTTCAGGACATAATATCCAAAAAAAACCCAGAATACACATTCAAGTGCACATGGAACATTCTCCAGTACTGACCACATACTAGGGCACAAAACAAGCCTCAACAAAGTTAAGAGTATAGAAATTACCTCAAGCACCTTTTTTGACCACAATGGCTTGAAGCTAGAAATTAACCACAGAAAAAGAAATGAGGAAAAAAACCGATTACCTGGAGACTAAACAACATGCTACTAAAAAACCAATGGGTCAACGATGAAATCAAAGAGGAAATTTAAAAACACCTTGAGACAAATGACATTTCATCCAAAAGCAGCAGAATACACTTTTTTCTCAAGTACACACACAACATTCTCCATCTTGGGTCACAAATCAAGCCTTGGTAAATTTAAGAAAATCAAAATCATATCAAGCATCTTTTCCAACCACAATACTAAGAGATTAGAAATAACTACAGGAAAAAAAACCCTGTAAAACACACAAACACATGGAGGCTAAACATATGCTACTAAACAACCAATGGGTCACTGAAAAAATCAAAGAGGAAATCAAAAAATACCTGGAGACAAATGACAACGAAAGCATGACAATCCAAAACCTATGGGACACAGCAAAAGAAGTTCTAAGAGTAAAGTTTATAGCAATACAGTCTTACCTCAGGAAATAAGAAAAATCGCAAATAAACAACCTAAACTTACACCTAAAGCAACTAGAGAAAGAAGAAAAAACGAAACCCAAACTTAGTAGAAGGAAAGAAATAATAAAGATCAGAGCAGAAATAAATGAAATAGAGGGACTTCCCTGGTGGTCCAGTGGTAAAAAACCCACCTTACAATTAGGGGGACACGAGTTCAATCCCTGGTCAGGGAACTAAGATCCCACATGCTGCGGGGCAACTAAGCCCACACGCCTCAACTAGAGAACCCATGTGCCACAAACTACAGAGGCCACACGCTCTGGAGCCTGTGCGCCACAACTAGAGACAGAAAATCTGCATGCCACAACTAGAGAGAAGTCCAAGCGCTACAACTAGAGAGAAGTCCAAGCGCCACAACTAGAGAGAAGCCTGTGCACTGCAACGAAAGATCCTGCATGCCTCATCGAAGATCCTGCGTGCCACAACTAAGACCCAACATAGCCAATAAATAAATGAGTAAATAAATAAATAAAATATATTTTTTTAAAGAAATAAATGAAATAGAGACAAACAGTAGAGAAGATCAATGAAACTAAAAGCTTATTCTTTGAGAATATAAACAAAATTGATAAACCTTTATCCAGACTCATCAAGAAAAAAAGAGAGAGGACTCAAATTAATAAAATTAGAAATGAAAAACGAGAAGTTACAGTGGACACCACAGAAACACAAAGGATCATAAGAGACTACTACAAGCAACTATTCACCAATAAAATGGACAAACTAGAAGAAATGGACAAATTCTTAGAAAGGTAAAATGTTCCAAGACTGAACCAGAAAGAAATAGAAAATATGAACAGACCAATCACAAGTACTGAAATTGAAACTGTGATTAAAAATCTTCCAACAAACAAAAGTCCAGGACCAGATGACTTCACAGGCAAATTCTATCAAACATTTAGAGAAGAGTTAACACCTACCCCTATGAAACTCTTCCAAAAAATTGAAGAGGAAGGAACACTACCAAGCTCATTCTACAAGGCCACCATCACCCTGATACCAAAACAAGACAAAGATATCACAAAAAAAGAGAAAATTACAGGCCAATATCACTGATGAACATAGACGCAAAATTCCTCAACAAAATAATAGCAAACCGAATCCAACAACACATTAAAAGGATCAAACACCATAATCAAGTGGGATTTATCCCAGGGATGCAAGGATTTTTCAGTATCCACAAATCAATCTGTGTCATACACCACATCAACAAACTGAAGAATAAAAACCATATGATCATATCAATAGATACAAAAAAAGCTTCTGACAAAATTCAACACCCATTTATGATAAAAACTCTCCAGAAAGTGGGCAAAGAAGGAAACTACTTAATACATAATACATATTAAAGGCCATATATGACAAACCCTCAGCAAACAACATTCTCAATGGTGAAAAAATGAAAACATTTCCTCTAAGATCAGGAATAAGACAAGGATGTCCACTCTCACCACTATTCAACATAGTTTTGGAAGTCCCAGAAATGGCAATCAGAGAAGAAAAAGAAATAAAAGGAATCCAAATTGGAAAAGAAGAAGTAAAACTGTCACTGTTTCCGGATGACATGATACTATACATAGAAAATTCTAAAGATTCCACCAGAAAACTACTAGAGCTCGTCAATGAATTTGGTAAAGTTGCAGGATACAAAATTAATACACAGAAATCTCTTGCATTCCTCTACACTAATGATGAAAAATCAGAAATAGAAATCAAGAAAACAATCCCATTTACCATCGCATCAAAAAGAATAAAACACCTAGGAATAAACCTACCTAAGGAGGCAAAAGAGCTGTACTCAGAAAACTATAAGACACTGATGAAAGAAATAAAAGATGACACAAACAGATGGAAATTTTTACAATGTTCTTGGAAGGATCAATATTGTGAAAATGACTATATTACCCAAAGCAATCTACAGATTCAATGCAATCCCTATCAAATTACCAATGGCATTTTTCACAGTATTAGTACAAAAAAATTTACAATTTGTATGGAAACACAAAAGACCATGAGTAGCCAAAGCAATCTGGAGAAAGAAAAATGGAGCTGGAGGAATCAGGCTCCCTGACTTCAGACTATACTGGAAAGCTACAATAACCAAAACAGTATGGAACTGGCACAAAAACAGAAATATAGCTCAATGGGACAGGATAGAAAGTCCAGAGATAAACCCACGCACTTATGGTCACCTTATCTTTGATAAAGGAGGCAAGAATATACAGTGGAGAAAAGACAGCCTCTTCAATAAGTGGTGCTGGGAAAACTGGACAACTACATGTAAACAAATGAAATTAGAACACTCCCTAATACCATACACAAAAATAAACTCAAAATGGATTAAAGACCTAAACATAAGGAAGGATCCTATAGAACTCTTAGAGGAAAACATAGGCAGAACAGTCTTTGACATAAATTGCAGCAAGATCTTTTTCGATCCACCTCCTAGAGTAATGAAAATAAAAACAGAAATAAACAGCTCATGCAGCTCAATATCAAAAAAACAAAAAATCCAATCAAAAAATGGGCAGAAGATCTAAACAGACATTTCTCCAAAGAAGACATACAAATGGCTAAAAAGCCCATGAAAAGATGCTCAACATCACTAATCATTAGAGAAATGCAAATCAAAACTGTAGTGAGGTATCACCTCACACTGGTCAAAATGGCCATCATCAAAAAATCTACAAACAATAGAAACTGTGGGTGGGAATGTAAGTTGGTATAGCCACTATGGAGAACAGTATGGAGGTTCCTTTAAAAAGTAAAAATAGAGCTACCATATGATCCAGCAATCCCACTCCTGGGTATATTTCTGGAGAAAACCATAATTCGAAAAGATACATGCACCCCAGTGTTCATTGCAGCAGTATTTACAATAGCCAGAACATGGAATCAACCTTTACGTCCATCAACAGAGGAATGGATAAAGATGTGGTACGTATATACAATGGAATATTACTCAGCCATAAAAAAGAACGAAATAATGTCATTTGTAGCAACATGGATGGACCTAGATATTGTCATACTGAGTGAAGTAAGTCAGACAGAGAAAGACAAATATCATATGATATCACTTATATGTGGAATCTAAAAAAAGGGTACAAATGAACTTATCTACAAAACAGAAATAAAGTTATAGATGTAGAAAACAAACTTATGATTACCAGGGGTAAGGGGGGGAGCGGATAAATTGGGAGATTGGGATTGACATATATACAGTACTATATATAAAATAGATAACTAATAAGGACCTACTGTATAGCACAGGGAACTCTACTCAATACTCTGTAATGGCCTATATGGGAAAAGAATCTAAAAAAGAGTGGATATATGTATATGTATAACTGATGCTCTTTCCTGTGCACCTGAAACTAACACAACATTGTAAATCAACTATATTCCAATAAAAATTAAAAAAAAAAAAGAATATACAATGGGAAAAAGACAGCCTCTTCAGCAAGTGGTGTTGGGAAAGTTGGACAGCCACATATAAATCAATGAAGTTAGAACACACCCTCTCACCATATACAAAAATAAACTCAAAATGGCTTAAAGACTTACACATAAGACATGACAGCATAAAACTCCTAGAAGGGAACATAGGCAAAACAGTCTCTGACATAAATTGTACCAATATTTTGTTAGGTCAGTCTCCCAAGGCAATAGAAATAAGAACAGAAATAAACAAATGGGACCCAATCAAACTTACAAGCTTTTGCACAGCAAAGGAAACCATTGACAAAATGAAAAGGCAACCTACAGAATGGGAGAAAATATTTGCAAATGATGTGACTGACAAGGGCTTAATTTCCAAAATATATGAACAGCTCATACAACTCAACAACAAAAAACAAACAACCCTATCCAAAAATGGGTAGAAGACCTAAATAGACATTTCTCCAATGAAGACATCCAGATGGCCAATAGGCACATGAAAAGATGCTCAACATCGCTAATTATTAGAGAAATGCAAGTCAGAACTACAATGAGTTACCATCTCACACCGGTCAGAATGGCCATCATTAAGAACTCCACAGATAACAAATGCTAGAGAGGATGTGGAGAAAAGGGAACCCTCCTACACTGTTGGTGGGAATATAAGTTGGTGCAGCCACTGTGGAAAACAGTATGGAGGTCCCTCAGAGAATAAAAATAGAATTACCATATGATAAAGCAATCCCACTCTTGGGCATGTATCCAGACAAAACTATAATTCAAAAAGATACACGCACCCCTATGTTCATAGCAGCGCTATTTACAATAGCCAAGAGATGGAAACAACCTAAATGTCCATCAACTGATGGAGAAAGAAGAGGTGGTACATATACACAATGGAATACCACTCAGCCATCAAAAAGGACGAAATGATGCCATTTGCAGCAACACGGATGCACCTACAGATTATCATGCTAAGTGAAGTAAGTCAGAAGGAGGAAGACAAATATCGTATGATATCACTTATTTGTGGAATCTAAAATATGACATAAATGAGCCTATCTATGAAACAGAAGCAGAATCACAGACAGAGAACAGACTGGTGGTTGCAAAGGGGGAGGGGTTGGGGGAGGGATGGGGTGGGAGTTTGGGGTTAGCAGATGTAAGCTTTTATATACAGAATGGATAAACAAGGTCCTACTGTATAGCACAGAGAACTATATTCAATATCCTATGATAAACCATAATGGAAAAGAATATTAAAAAATGTATATATGTATAACTGAATCACTTTGCTGTACAGCAGAAATTAACACAAGATTCTAAATCAACTACATGTCAATAAAAAAAGAAAAATACCATATGATATCACTTACTGTGGAATCCAAAATATGGCACAAATGAACCTATCTATGAAACAGAAACAGACTCACAGACATAGAGAACAGACTTGTGGTTGCCAAGGGGGATGGGGGATGAGGGATGGGGGATGGGGGAGGGATGGACTAGGAATTTGGGGTTAGTAGATGCAAACTATCATATACAGAATGGATAAAAAACAAGGCCCTACTGTATAGCACAGGGAATATATTCAATATCCTGGGATAAACCATAACAGAAAAGAATATAAAGAAGAATGTACTATATATATATATATATATACATATATATGTATGTATAATTGAATCACTTTGCTGTACAGCAGAAATTAACATTGTAAATCAACTATACTTCAATTAAAAAAAATTTTTTTAAAACAGTAAGCACTCTATTTCTTCATTAAAGTTAGCTACTTTTTTTTACTTATCAACCATTGCCTCATCACAGATTTATGACCAATGTCCTTGGGGAGGCAAGACCCTGGTGAACTCAGAAAAGCAAAGTATACTCTGTGCTGTCAAAATGCCCCAACAAGGAAGGGTCTCATGAGTCCCTGTGGTGCCCATGAGAGCGTTAACACCTTGTGCTGCAGTCAGAACAGAAACAACAGGCTCCGGGACATCAGAGGAAATGGAAAGCTCTCACATACAGGAGATGCAACATACCCCCAGACTCACTCATTATCCTCTCACCCCTCTCCCACCCGTTTCCCATGCCCTAGTCCTGCTCCTCCTATTTTCTATACTGTATACCCAGCAGTCAACTTCCCCATCACCCTCCTCCCTTAGCCTCCCCGTCATTAGGACCTTTACAACATAGGTTGGAAATACATCATTTTCATTCACTCATCTCCCAGCACACTGCTGCTGCCCTACACCACCTCTCAGCTGGGCTGCTGCATTAGCCTTCTTACATGTCTCTGCTTCTACACTTTCTCCAGGCCAATCATTCTCTTCGAAATCTCCAGAAGAACCTCTCAAACTTGCAAAACCCATCATGACACTTCTCCAATAAAATCTCCATTTCTTTCAAGCCGTGCCCCTCCTCCTCTCTCTGTTCTCAATTCCTTCCACCCCCAGAGTCCTATTTTACACTTGCCATATGGAATCCAGACAGGTTCCTCAATCTCCCACATCCTCTCCCACCTCTGTGCCTTGGGTGCAGGCTCTTGCTTCTGTGTGGGATTCCACCATCGGTTTTCTACCTAGAAATCTCCAACTCACTATACAAGGCCCAGTGTCAAATGCTGCCACCTCTCTGGAGCCTTCTCTAGCTTCTGCAGGCCAACCCAGATGCTCTACCGTCCACACATTTATGGTATCAAACATAGTTCCATAATCAATGTGCTCACCGTTTTGTAATGGTTCATCTGCGGAATATCCTCCAGCACTGGGCCTGGATATTGTAGACCATGATAATATTGATGAGAACAATGTAGTAACAAAAACAATAACAACAATAATAAATCCTTTCTTTTGTTTCTAAAAAATGCTATTAATGTTGAGTCTTTGGTAGAGTCTAGGTACTTCGCTAAGCCATTGATTAGCTTGAACCACATAAGACTGCTATTTTTTATTGGTCAAAATGGTCACACATTGATGATTTCATGTACTTTGCCCCAAAACACACATCTTTTAAATTTAATCTTCACAACAACCCTAAGAGGTAAATATGTTATTATTCCCATTCTATGGGTGGGAAAATTGAGGCTCAGAGGTTTCAAGTAACCTTGCCCAAGGTTCTAGGACAAGAAAGTGAAGGAGCCAGGACTCTAGTCCAAAACTGTCTGCCTCTCTTAACCAGGGCTATATCCTGACCCCGGACTTTTTATTTAATTGTTTAATCAACTAATGACGCAATGACATGAGAGTCCCTGGAGATACGATGATGGTTGCCTAACATAAAGATACAAGTCTGTGTTCAGCAAGTCCAGAGAGGACAAATTCTGATGGCCGTGTGGGAGTTAAAGCAGGTTTCTCAGCAGCCAGCAAAGGCTGTTAAATACTGAAATGAGTTAATAAAGAAGGTTATAGAATCTCCTTCAAGGGAAGGATTTCTTCCCCCAGTGGAGGATAGAGTCTCATCTGTCTGAGATGGTTTAAATATAATCCTCTGTGAAGGTCAATAAATTGTGCTCACCAAGTTCTTTCCAGGTTCCTTATGATACTCAGATACATGGGCTTAATGTGGCTCAGCGTGTGGCCTGAAAGGGGGGAGGGGGCTGATCCTCCAGCCAGAAATAATCTCTTCCTCCTTTACATGCTTTCAGCCCTCTGACTTGACCTTCTTTATGACACATGTAGTGATTTTTGTATGTCGTTTTGCTTTCTGCAAGAGAAAACGCATCCAAAGCATGAGGTGTGTGTGGCTCATTTTGATATCTCCCACAGCACCTAACAGAGTGTTTAGTGCTACATTATTAAAACTTTGATTAAATAAAGTTTCCTTCCTCTTCTGAAAGCAATCTTATAGTCCCAAGCTGAAAATAAGCCCCTGATTTTCATCCAAAACCTATTATCAAAACTCAGCAACTCATACCATGGGGGCAAAGTTTTCTTAAATGTGCTTTTGGTCCAATCATTATCAGATATAACATAATTTTTTTTCTTTCTTCTTGCCTCATTGTGAAATATGGTCATTCAGATGTTAATTCCTTCCAGGTAAGATGTCTGAAAAATGAACCAGCATTTCAGCCAATAAGAAAGGAATCTGGCTAGATCACTAATAGAAACGAACATATCCAGGTATCTAAGTGTTCCGCAGTTCCCAGCTAGAGTCACCACCACCTCAAAATAATTACAGTGGAAAAGGTTTTCCATAACAGTCACTCTACAGAAGCATAAATTTTCATGATGATAATGAGTACGTACAATAAAAAATTGCTCTAGCTGTACACCTGAAACTAACCCAACATTGTAAATCAACTATACCCCAATACAAATTTTTTTAAAAGTTGCTCTAGACCCTTTTATTCTCAATAAAAATAACAATAACTATACTTGTACTGAATATTAAAATAAAAAAACTTTCAAACGATCTAGCTCATTTGATCCACAGTCCTTACCATTTATATCACCACTTTAGAAGATATTTAGAGGAAACTTGGATCAGAGAGATGAAGAAAATTGCTATGACTCACAAAGCTAGGAATAGCAAGAGTCTAGACTGGAACCCAGGCATTTTCCTGACTCCAAATCTCATGATCTTTCTATCAAATCTTTCTGTCCACATGGCCAATCTTAAAAAAAAAAAAAAAAAAAATAGCACTTGTACCTCAGCAGTATAAAAAAAATCAAGATCCAGAGATAAATGACCAACTTGCTAGAGGAGCCACATTTTCTTAATTTTAGTAATTGAGCTTGAACATTAATTCCTCACATCTGGTTAAAAAATACCAATAGCTAACATTTTATTGAGTGTTTACATCTTGCCACTGTACTCAGTGCTTTCCATGGATCAATTCACCTAATCCTTACAAGTTTAGAAGGTTGGTTCTCTTTCCATTTTACAAATGTGGAAACTGCAGTTTACAAAGATTAAGTTGTGAGACCTTAGCTTTCCCAAGGTCACGTGATTTGGAAAGTTAAGTGGCAGAACTGTGATCTGAACGCATATCAGCAAAACCCAGAGCCTAGTCTCTTAACCGCTATGCTAATCCGCTATGCCAGCGGTTCTCAAGGCTTGATCCTGGGGAGGCAACATCAGCGTCCCTGGGAACCTGTTAGAAATGTGAATTCTCGGTCCACACCCAGACCTACTCTGGAAGAGGGGCCCAGCAATCTATCTATGTTTTAAAAAGCCCTCTAGGTGCTTCTAAGTTACACTACAATCTGAGAACTTCTGTGCTAGATGGCAACAAGAGTAAATGGGAACCGTTCATAGGGATTCGGTATACGCTCTGTGCTATCAGGGAATGCAAAAAGGAAGTGGGAGAAGTTGGAGACAACTAATAAGGTTGTTGTAAATGAAAATCTTCAGGGGATAGAAAAGCCAAAACGGGAAGAAATAACCTTAACTAGTGCACGCAGAAGCTAAAAACAGCAATGATGAGCAATTAATCAGGCAATATGTTACACTGTAATCAAGGATCAGAAAATTCCGGAAGAACTAAATGACACAGAGTTTATTACTGCACGGTAAATGATCATTAATAAAACATGGCTGTTAAAAGAACCAAAGAGATGAATAATCACAGAAAGGAAATGTCAGCTGTAGAAGGAATAACCTGTGGTCTTAATCACTTGGAAAAATTACAGGTCTGGACATAGAATCAAAAGAAAAGAATGGAAATTAGCAGTGTTATGAGAATACAGCACAAACCTGATTGCTTTTTTTATATATAAAATTAAGATAGTTACAAAGACACCATGCACTGGTGAATGAAAAGTTTGACTCGGCTAACATTTCAACGGCTAAAAATAGTGAATTTACATAATTGTAGTTTCATATTGTTTAGCATCAATCCCCATCTCTGGTGTAGAAATAAGAAATTACTTACATTAATGCAGAGATTGCTCGACTTGAAATTTATCTGGCCCCACTGGTTATTCTTTGGATTTATCTAGCTGATGACCTCTGCTGACCTGTAAATTTCCTAAAGGACTAACTCTGCACACACGTGTTTCCAAAGAGAGAAACAGGAGCAGTTTCCAAGGGCATGTCATTCCTGTATCATTCATTCTATCTCTACAGAGGACTGCTTTCTCAAAGTGTAAGAAAAATACCTGCAAGTAAGTATAAAAAGAAAAAGGATTCCAACAGAGACACCAAGTCATTATACTACAGAACTGTGGGTTATTCCTTTCATTTGAGGGCTACTGATTTGAGATCTTTAAAAAAAAAAAAAAATCAGTCAGTCTAGAGGAAGCAAATCAAAGAGAATATGGTAATTAAAGCTGTCAAAGGAAATACTAACCAGTAAAATCGTCTAACTGGAATTATGAGAAGATATCATAACTTCCATGGAGGAAAAAGTATGTTCTTTTCCAACTTAGTGTTGTGCAGGAATTTTTCATTCTCATAGCAACAAAAATTATCCTAATTAGTTAAAATGTATCAACTACTTATTATGTGCCAGGAATCATTCTAAATGCAATATATATGTCATCTCCTATACTTCTCGTAGCAACTCTATGATGTATGCGTTATTGTTGCCCTCTCTCAATTTCATATTTGACAGATAAAGAAATTTTACGGCAGAAAGTTAGTTACTCTCCAAAGATGGCCCCCAATAATTCTGCCCCCCCTATATGTACAAGCTGCTCCTCCCATAAACAGGTACAACTTACATTCCACATTCCTTCTCCTTGTATCTGCTGAGTCTAAGACTAAATTGGCCAATAGAATGCAGAGAAAGAAATATTATGAGTATTCTAAGCCAGGTATTAAGAAGGCTGGGCTGTTTCTACATCTCGAAATCTAGCCATCACGTTGTAAGAAAGCCCAAGCAGCCATGCGGAGAGGCTCTTGTGGAAAATAATCAAGACCTTTGGCTCACCGTGTCAGTTGAGCTCCCAGCCAACAGCCAGTACCAACTTGCCAGTTAACGTGAGTGAGCCATTTGGGAAGTAGATCCTCCAGCCCCAGTTAAAACACCCCAGCTCGTAGCACATGGAGCAGAGATTAGCTCAACCAAACCCTATCCAAATTGCAAAATCATTGTTGTTTTAAGCCACCAAGTTTTGACATAGCTTATTACACCGCAACGGACAAATGAAACACTGAACTACCAAGATTGCACAGTGAGATAGTCCAACATCAGGTAGGCCATACCTTTCTCTCTCATATAAATTAAGCTGCATATGAGGATGTGCAAAGAAAGGATTCCAATCCGAGGCAGGGGTGAATGGAAAGTGTGCTTATATGGACACCTTATTCAACAAACAGTCACTGAGAATCTGAGAGGTACCAGGAACTGAGCCCAGATGCTATAGATACAAAGGTGAATAGTAAGAGTCCTTAGCTCAAGAAATTCTCCATGCAAGGCCACTAAGACAAAATTTCAATACCATAGGAAATGATCAAATTGATGCAAAACAACGGACAGATGTTTGGGATTACCTGATGAGGGGACCTGAGTTAAAAAGTTAATACTCTTGGCAGTGCGGCCCGGTGGCCCGGAAGATCTGTCTCTTGCTTCAACAGTGTTTAGACGGAACAGACCCAGGGACGCCCCTGCTTCCAGCTTCCGACCACCCTCCAACCTCCTTTCCAATCGCAACCTTTGGAACCAACCACTCGGCCACCTTCAGCTTCCAGGACCAGCCAACACTGTGTTTTTGAGTTTAGCTCCCTATTGTCGAACAACCATGACCTCCCCAGACTCCTCAGAATTATTCCACCGAGGTGGAGGCCGCAGTGAGCTGCCCGGTCAGCATGCACCTGCAGGCCCCCAACACCTACCTCTCTCTGGGCGTCTATTTCGGCCACAACGATGCGGCTCGGGAAGACGTGGGCCACTTCTTCAGCAAGTTGTCCGGGGAGAAAAGTGAGGACTCCGAGCATCTCCTGAAGATACAAAACCAGCACGGCAGCTGTGCCCTCTTCCGGGACGTACAGTGCGGAAGCAGTTCCAACGTGAGTGGCGTAAAACCGCAGACGCTCTGGAAGCCACCGCGGTCATGGAGAAGAACCTGAACGAGGCCCTTTTGGGTCTGCACGCCCTGGGTTCTGCGTGCGCAGACTCCCAGCTCTCTGACTTCCGGGAGAGCCGCTTCCGGGGTGAGCAGGTGAAACTCATCAAGAAGATGGCGCCCACCTGACTAATCTCCGCCAGCTGGTGGCCCCCAGGCTGGGCTGGGAGAGGATCGCTCAATAGGCCCACCCTCAAGCACGAATAGGAACCTCCTCAGACCAGCGGCCCTTGAGGAGCCCCTCTGGCATCCCTCTGGTGTCAGGGCTTCTGCCTGAAGCCTCTTTCTGCAGCCACTAGGCAGCTTTTTAACCACCCTGGGGCCTTCTCCCAAGCTGTGAACCAAATGTAAATAATAAAGCTTTTTGCAGAAAAAAAAGTTAATGCTCTTGATTTTTTTCCAGCCACCCTAAGTCAAGGAATTACTGGGCAAGATTTAGAGTAAGCTTGGAGTGGGGGTAGGAGAAAAGTGTAAGTAAACTTGCAGGGTAGATCAACAACAACACAAAAGAAGTGTGTGTGTGTGTGTGTGTAAGAAAGGAAGGCAAAAGATGATAAATAGGTATTAGGGGAAGGAAAATTTAAAACATTGTTATCTTTGTATGCACACACACACACACACACACACACTACTCCTATGGCAAGGTCCACGGACATATTCTGACCAAACTGAATGTCAAAGAATTCTTTAAAAATGGTTGCAGGGACTTCTATTATAGTTCCAAGATGGAGTATCCCCATTTCCACCTCTTAGGCAGAGTTCCTCTCTCTTAAAACTAAGAATTCGAGAACGTATGTTCCAGACATGGCAGAAGCCTCAAACCAGAAACCACCAACATGAACAGACAAAAAATTTACTTGAAGAAGAGCCTATTCCCCCTAGACAAAATACTAGGAAAGGGGTAACCTATATCAACAGAAAACCTTTTTGGTAATACTGCCTTACTCCAGGCAAACTCCAAAAGAAAAACTGCATTTCTCCCACCCCATGGTTTTAGGGGGGCTGAGTAGGAAGCCGATCTTCCACTCTACCCCATCCGTCTCCCGTCTCCACAGAAGCAGTTGGTAACACTCAGATTCCTCCAGCAGGATAGCATCAGTGAGGTCCAGCAGCAAGCAGAGCCCCCCCATCCCTACCGGGGAGCAATGAAACTCAGTAAACAGTGAGTCACATCTAGTCGCCACTTCACTTTCCCTACGATCCATGTCACTGGAGCCTGGTGGAGAGCTGAACCACCATGCCTACCTGGCATCAGTGAGGAGGTATGAGGTGGCTTAGTTGGCACTCGTCCCCCCCCTTCCTCTCCCTCATTGTCAAGGATGCCTTGCTGAGCTTCCTTTCTCCCCTGTAGCAGCAAAGCAGGTGAGCCAGCATTCTGCTCTCCCCCTCTCTGTTGTCAGCAAGGCATAATCTTACACCGCTTGGAGGCAATGAGGCGGTACAAGTTGATGCCTTGACCGGGAAGGTATCAGTAGGACCAAGTGGGGAGTATCCTCTTGCACGGAAACAATGTGAGCCAGCTCTCTACTTCTGCTATTGGCAGAGCCCCTTTAGGAAGCTGGACGTATACACCCATCCAGCCCTCACTTAAGCTACACCTCAACAGGAGGACTACCTACTAAAAAAAAAGATTAAATAGGATCCAAATTCTCAAAAAATAATATCCAAAATGTCCAGGATACGATCGAGTATCACTGATCATACCACGAACCAGGAAAATCACAACGTAAATGAGTAAAGACAAGCCCCAGCCACCAACACTGAAATTAATCAGATACTGGAATTATCTGACGAGAATTTTAAAGCAACCATCATAAAAATGCTTCCATAGCAATTACAAATTCTCTTGAGACAAACGAAAAACTAAAAATAATTATCAACAACATTGTCTCATGTTACTAAGTTTATATAACTGGCAACTATGGCTATGCCATCTTTTCTTCTTGGAGGTACACAAGTTGCTTGCTCCTTAACAATAAGGATATTATATCCATCTGAGAATATTTATAGTGCTGGCCCTCATTTTCCAAAGAACCTAAGACATTATTATGCAACTGAATCTTCTAAAGTACCCACAGCCAACATGACGTTGTTGAAGGAGGTCAGCTAGAGGACGTGACCACCGGTTGACCCGCAAGCTGGACACAGGAAGTCGGAGGCTCCTCATTCCCTCCCGTCCTTGGAATGTACATTCTGCCCAACATTCCCACACTAGGAGCTGTTTCAAGGCCATAATCTGGAGAGAGTAAGGTGTTGTTAAGACCATCTGGACTGAATACGAGACTGAACGTAGTTAAATAAACTTTTAAGATTCTGGCAGGTGGATGAGGAGATCCCCCCGTCTTGTGGCCACCCAGGACAAGCCTTGTGTTTAAGTTCCCTTGCTTATTAAAACCTCCACCTACCATTCTGGAGTGATCTGCCTCTTTCTTCTGTCTCTTCTTGCCCTCTGTGTACAGGGGCCAGTTTCACCCAGATTTCACCTGGGAAGTTCTTGAGTTTTTGAACTAACAGATGCACAACATATGCCCAGTAATTAATTTCATTGTCACATTAGCTGCTCACCAATTTCCTGTAAATTTCATGCCATGTATTTATTTGCTTAACATCTATCTCAAAACTTAAAAACCTCTAATTAAAATGCTCTCGAACACGGTAAATAAAAGAAATGCTGAGTATTTTGGCTTGATACTGACTTTTGTTTACCTCTAACACATAAAAATGTACTTCCTTTTTTCTGAAGAAAAGTATTTGTCAAATGTTTACTGGGGGATAAGACTTTAGAGAGAGAAATGCTTCTGATGACCTTCCTTCATTAAGGTTTTTGGCTTCCATGGTATAAATCAAGAGGTGCCACCAAGGTATACCTTTCCCTAATTGCTGCCATAAAGCCTGAAGTTACACGGTCAGAGTCTTTGTGCATTAAACACCTTTCCATCTTCAGGTATGTCTTCTCCCCAAGTGAAACTACTCTAAGAGGAAATGCATCTCCGTGATGAATGCCCTGCTAGGTCTCAGAAGACATGAGCTCCGTGAGATGCCACTGCTCACTGCCCAGTGTGACTTTGGGCAAGTCTTTTAACCCTTCCAGCCCTGTATTATTATTATTTGTAAAATGTGGATAACCTACCTGTCTGCTCCACTTGGCAGAGTTAATAAGAAAACTAAAACAGTGCATATGTGGGTACTTAATGTAATGAGCTATACAAATACAAGTGATTAGTATTAGCGGATAATTTTTTGTAGAATTTTATAAAAATTACTTAACACATCAGAACAAAATGTTTGGTAATAAAACATACAAAGAGGATTTTAGGGGCTGCCAGAGGGCTAGTAGGTATATCAAAAGGAGAGGACCATGAGAGAGAAAGAGGGACGCTGCCAGAGACACACTTCGCTGCATCTCAAGTTGCCTCTGCAGAGGTGTTTAGCTGGAATCAATGATCCTTGCAACATGTCCATTGGAGTGTATGCTCAGGGCTGAGAGGACACCTAGAGCAAAAAATGCTGAGTATGCACATGATACATAGATTCAAGGATGTGGGCAACCTCCAAAAGGGCTCAAAAATTAGAGACCCTCCAGTTAACACTATTCCTGGAGTGTCTTAAACACTTTTTCCTCCACCATTCATTTTTGTTAAAAGGTTGTTCTCTCCCAGTCCCTGAGAAGCTGCAGAGGTGTCAAGAAAAAGTACTGGAATGAATATCCAAAGGCTGGATTTGATTCCATTACTAATTTACTATGTGACCGACCTTGAGTATGTCTCAACCTATTTAGAACATTTAACTAAATATTTTACTTATTTACTCTCTGTGGTTGGGAGACTTTTTTCTAATTTGCTTCACTCTTTTGTTGGCATCTGTTTTTATACATTCCCCCCTGCCCCCAAAGTTATTGGTCTTGGGAACTATTTCCTGATATAGAGTTTAATTTTCTGGCACCCAAACTATATGTAATATCACTCAAGAGTAGTGACTCGCACTAGTTTCACAAGTATTATATGTGTGGATTCTGGTAATTTTGTACTCTGTAGAGCAGGAAGGAAAACACAACTCAAGTTGAGAAAAAAACTATCCTCAAAAATGTTTCCTTATAACTGTTTTTAGAGACGCTTGTTAAGATTAGAGTCGGAGGCGGTGCTAAGGTGGTAAACCGTGCCAGAGAACAATGGGAAAAGCGCAGGCTTAGTGGTCAGAAAGACCCAGGTTGAATCCTTGGTTCTGCTACCCACTAGCTAAGTGACTTTTACACAACTGTAAATTGGGATAACATCTAGCTTGCAGATCAGATTTTCTATGCTGATTAAAAATAATGCAAATAAAGTCCTTGCATATATAAGGAAGGAAGTCAATAAACAGTACCTCTATTACGATGATAGTAGTGATCACGGGGGAAGAGAGAGAGCACTGAAGGAGCAGGTGATCCTAGTCAATCTCAGCATTCTAGAGTCTTCCAGCAGGGACTGGAAGCCTGCCATTCATCTCAAGAATTTCAATCTATGTCCTCTGGATTCTCTGCAGTAGACCACAGCATACTCTCTAAGATGCCAAATTGTCCCCCATGAGCTTCTCCTGAACGCTGTTCCCCCATGAGGAGTAAAAAAGGGCACATCTTCCAACTTTTGTGATAGAAAATGATGATCATGGTTATAATAATAATTACTATAATAATTATACTTACCACTTATTCATTTATTGTGTTCTTTCTATATAGGCCAAGCATTGTACTAAGTCCTTTACATATATTATTTCATCTTTTCTTCAATTTTGTGAGGTAGGTATTATTACTGCATTAAAAGAAAAGACTCTCAAGGCTCAAAGAGGTTAATAACCAAAAGAGCCAAGATTCAAATGCACTCGCTTATTCACTACTCTACTCTGCCTTACGTGATGCACTAAAATACTTAGCCTTGTTAATACTTAACCCAGACTCCCCAGCTGCTAAAAATTTATGATAATTACATAATTAGAATTTCAAATTTAGGGCAGTGACTGAGAATTATTATACTTCATTATGTGACCTCACAAAAGTATTTACTATAATAAATTTGTCTGCACTATCTTTTGGAGAAGTCTACAGTCTTCTTAAGCAGAGTCACACATACTTAAACAGAAAAGAAGTACGAATGAAACTGTATCCTCAACAAACAAGAAGATGATCAAATTAAATAATAACTGCAAATACTGTCACTGGAAATATATATGCAAACACTAAGTGCCAGGCACAATTATAAGCATTTTACATATATTACTTAATTTAATCCTTACAACAATTCTATGAAGTAGATACTATTAAAATTCCCATTTTACAGATGAGGAAACAAAGACAGAAGAAGTATAAATAACGAATTCTGAACAAGTTGATTAAACATCCAGGACAGGAAAAAGTCTTTACTAAGTGAAGAACACAGAATAAATGCAAATCCAAGAAGCATTCTTCATTTTTAATTGAGAACAAGAACAACATAGGAGTTGTGCCTTGATTGAGGGACTTTAATGATCAATTTACAAATAAATTGGGTTTGTATATCCCAGATATGTGAACTTCACACCGCTGAGCCAAAGTCATCAAACCCTTTCACTTTGCTAAGATTGAGTCTTTATAGGTTCAAGGTAATACAGACTGCACGCATGTTATCAACATTTGGTCTTAGACCTCTACCACACTTTTCTGTACTCCTGGAATTGTTTTATAAGACCCATCACCTAGTTTTCATAATCTATTTCTTCAGTGCTTGTTCTTATTTTTCTTATAAAACCTAACAAATGGGTTGTGATGCCTTCATTTATGGAATTAGTGATACCCAATTAGTCATCTGACTACTCCAGACTTAATTTTCCTCTTAACTTCTCTTTAAATAAATCAGTACCTGCTTGTGCTTTGAATGAGATTGGATGAATAGAAACCTGGCCATCCTTTATCATAGAGAGTCAATAGTTTCAAATATCCCCAAAGTGATCTTGAATCAGTGAGATCCAGCTCCTGCCTTTGGTAATTCTTTTTTTTTTTTTTTTTAGAAATTTCATGTAATGTCAGAAACATTTATATTAACATATTTCCATACAAATAACCCAATGAAAGTTTAGTATTAGTTGTTTTGTTTGTTTGTTTTTTTATACTGCAGGTTCTTATTAGGCATCAATTTTATACACAAAAGTGTTTCTTTATTTGGCTTTGCCGGGTCTTTGCTGCAGTATGTGGGATCTTTTTTTTTTTTTTTTTTACTTGTGACATGCAGGATCTAGTTCCTTGACCAGGGATTGAACCCCAACTCCCTGCATTGGGAGTGTGGAGTCTTAACCACTGGACCACCAGGGAAGTCCCGCAGTATGTGGGATCTTTTTTTTTTTTTTTTTTGGTAATTCTTAACTGGAACACTTTATCCCAATAATATGAGACACAGCCTGAGTGATGCTTAAGTTCGCCATTTAAAAATGAAATTAAAAAGATCTTTAAAAATTAGCTAATAGCCCTTCTCTATTTTCCTAGAAGTTGTGCTAGCTTTAATATACATGTTCCAGAAATATAAATACTAAATACCTACTAAAATCCAGGCCTTGTGCTAGGCGATTGGGATACAAAGATAATTAAGACATACTCGCAAGGAACTGAACCAGACAGGGCACCAAAGCCAGTCAGCTAACTGTCATCTTGAAATTGTGGATTCTGTGTCATAACTTATCACTCACATTCTGCCCTAGCCTTTCTCGTGCTTGGCATGAATTTTCCTTTTCTCAGCCCCGACCTCTCCTCTCCTATTCTATTCTTCCACGGCTGCACGAGAACAAAGGTCACTTGGAATGCAAGTAAAACTTAGCTGTAACCAAAGATGCAAAGATCAAAGTTGGCAGCTACATGAAGTTCAGGATTAAGAGACTTCCTCTTTAAGATCAAAATTCCAGATGATCCAAATATAGGCAAATGAGTCCCAGTAGAACACTCCGTTTTCTGTGCTGAATCCAGGAAAGCAGCAGAAATCACCATAGAAGTTAACTGCGTTTCACCCCGTTTTACCCGTGGTCTTGATGCTAATTGCCTAACCCCAACAGTGAGATCCCGTTTCAAAATATGGTCAAACACAAAACAGCCAAGTCAATCAAGCATTAAGTATTCAAGCGCAATTATCCCAACACATGCCCAAGTACCAGCAGTGAAGCAGCCTCATTTGGGAGCAGCTCCGTAATCACCTCTCCGGTCAGCCGAGACTTTAACCTCTCCCCTCAGGGCCTCCTGTTGGGGACGCCTGGCTGGCTCCCAGGGTGTGAGAGATCACAGCGCCAGCGGCGCCCCCCGTTACCGGGCCTCATTTAAATGCGTGCTCCCGGCGGGGGAGGGGCGGGGCAGAAGGTCCGCAGAAGTTCCCATTGTTGGGGAGAGACGCGTGGAAGCAGATGGTGCGGCCGGTCGGTCTGGCTGTCAGACGCTTTCTGTCGAGTTCTCTGGGGACTCCGGGGCTTTCTTTCCACCCTCCGCTCGCTCAGGTCGTGTGTGTTTTCTCAGTGTGGGCGAGGGGTCCCTTTCTTTATCGCCCCTCACATTTCCAGGAGGCCCAGTGGCCTCCTCCTTCCCCCCATTCCTTCCTTCTGCTTTCTCTGCTTTTTCTGGACCAGCTAGTTCTAAGCCTCCAAGGACCCACTCGATGCAGAGAAAAGCGAGCGATTTCCTTTGTCTCCAACTGATGCCGCGCTCTCATCCAGCGGGCTTCCGACTGGCATGCTCACTCAGTTATTTAACAAATTACTCCACGGTCCTCTTTAGGGCTGATTGACATTTACAGCTAAACCAACCCCTACAGTTAGGGGCGATGTGGTAACTGACTTTCATAGTCTTCCTTCTTCCTTTAATTTCAGTCCTGCAGTGGGGTGAGCAGACAGACCTGGTGCTTTGGTTTGACCTGATGCACACCTTTCATAATATTGTCAGGGTCTCAGAAAGTAAATAAATAAAGCATGGGTTACAGATGCAACTTTTATATGCATCCGTAAGGGACAAGCAGGAGCTTTTGTATATATAACTCTTGTCTCTAAAGTATTAGCTGTTGAACGCAAATCTTGGCCTCAATGCTCCCTTTTAAGATTCCACATAGCTTATGCCAAGGCAGCTCTTCCTTGCAGTTCTCAGTTAAGATTTCCTCCAGCTTAGGATGTTAAATTTGTTTTAGTTTCTAAACCATACTGGCAGCCCGGTGCTCGTTAATGGTATCTCTGTGAGCTGGACAAAGTCAACATAAGCCCAGAAGACTGCTGTCTGGGGTTGAGTGGCAAAAATAAAGTCAGAAATACCATTTATTCCCCCTCATCTGCCTGGGATTAATCTTTTCCTACCCGGGGCTATTCTCTAGACTTAAATGATGTAATGTTTCATTTTGCACTCATCAATAGCATTTCCGTTTCATATTTATCTCCCCTTCTCCCTAAAATTGTGAAAGCTGTGAAGAGAGAGCTTATAGTATTCATATTTACCAGCTCAGGATTCAATATTATTCCCTGGTACATACAAGCAGTGCAGTAAATGTTGAATAAATGAATGAATAAAAGAAATTAACAAATGGTAGAAATTAACAAAAGGGAACATGATAAAATACAAAAGAAGAGTGTCTAAACTAAATGTCAGTCATTTCTTCCATACCCCAACTACTCCAGGTATTCCAGTATGCCACAGTAAAAACCACATTTTACTTGGAAGTAAAATGGCTGTGAGGAATTAGAAAGAAAACCTGAAATCACTAAATACTCATGGCCCAAACTATCCAAGAACACTAAGTGTCCAAGTGCTAACGTCCCAAGGAGACAGGCCCACCAACTGGCAATCTGCACAAGTAGGTTTGCAAGAAGTACCATGGATACACCTGTGGGAGATGGGATAGGAGCTTAGCGTGGCCTCTGGACCCCTCCCAGTCCCCTGTGTGAGCCCTCTGCAGACAGGGGCTGCAATGCAGAAGCAGGAGTTGTGGATTCACTACGTGTAGTGTTGCCTTAGTACCCAAGGTACAAAATGTGTCCATCTCCCCACTGAATAGCAACTGCCACAGGCCCTTGAGGATTTACGCTTTTGGATCATCTGTAGATGGCATCCTTGGCACTGACATCAAACATTTTCCATGGGTACCTGGAGCAGCAAGACACCATCAAGTGGCTTCCAGACATCAACGGAGATGAGGATCTGGAGAGAAAAGGGAGAGATGGATGGATCCATTGTGGGAGAGAATACTGCTGTGAACACCCCCAAGGAAAGAAAAAGACTGACTGAAAATCTGAAGCCTATGTACCCTACTTTAGCAGAGAGAGGTAGAAGCTAGGACGTATTGATTAAGCACACTTAACACACATTTTTCTTTTCATTGCATGGAGACATAAGCACCAGGAAATCCATCTTGCACATATAACAATGAACCCTCCAATTTAAAGTCGTAAAACACCCTGCTTAGGGACAAGTATCTCTTTAGTTTGTGTTTTATCATTTTTCTAAGAAAAGCTCCTCTAATCCATTCAGTCTGCTATTTTGTACCTTAATAGGTTACTGTTTGACACAAGAATCAAAAAGACAGTAAAATAGGATTGGCAAATGCATGATAGGCACACTGCCATCATCCCTTCCCATATCCATTACAGACATTGCTAATCAATCAAGGCCTTGATTGCAGCCTTAGAATCCTGATAAAGCACAATATACCAGCAGCCTCCCTATCAAGTAATTTATACTGGTATTTGATGTTGCTTCTAGTTGTCACCTTCACTTTAAAGGTAATAATCATATATTCCGAAGATTAAAACATAGGAAATGAGCTTCATTGCTCAAGAGGTTCTGAGAAGACCCCATGATGCAGCCTTTACTATTAAAAGGGCATTGTCTACCATTGCTGGTTTCCACAATCCATAGAATACAGCCTATGAGACTAAGGTAGGGGCCATCATGCAAGGAAGAGCTTGCTCAGGTAGCAACTTGGTCAACTTGCACTTGCCTTAGTACGTGTCTCTGTGGCACTGGTGAGTATTCGTTTGCATTGGAGAAACTGAGGAAGTCCAGAACACTTTCCAAGGAGGTGGTTTCTCAGGATTAGCAGGCCCCAGGATAGGAATAGGAGGGTCATTCTCTCTGGCCATCTCTTCCTCGAGGTGATAAGGCAAAGCATTGGGGCTCGTTTCCTTTCTCCTGGGACATGACCTTTTTAACATATGAAGGCCCTCAGTCAATGTGCTCATACACTGAGGCCATCACAGAAACAGGAAAATATCACAACACAAAGAATGCCTCAGGCCAGGAGCCTCTTCTCAGGCTTCTCTCCTCACTGCCTAGAATAAGAAATTTGAAGAGCAAGTTGCTTGTTTTGTGCTTTTTGTTTCAGCTATCGAGTGTTACGTGCTTTGCATACACAAATTACCTCATGTGATCCCCACAACCAACCTATGAATTATCCCCATTCTTAAATGAGTACATGAAGACCCAGTGGGATTATTAAAGTGCCCACAGTCACAGAGCCTGAAGCGGCTAGATCAGTATTCAGATCAGGTCTGTCACAGCAAAGCCAATGTTCTCTCCCCACACACTGGAAGTCCACCTCAGGGGTAAATTACCTGTGCACCCAGAATACTTTTAGGACCATGTATGCCCCTTCCTTCCCTCTCTCTGGACTGAAGTTTCAAGGGCCTTCTTTATCGCTGGCCCACCCTGACTGCTTTGTGTGCCATGTCTGGGTCTGGTAATAGAACCACAGAGAAGGCCCATCCCTATAGTTTCACTCTCTGCAACACAAAAGAATTCAAGGGACTCTTCTCTGAGGTTTTATTCCCTGATCTGGGGAGTATCTAACCAGGCTACTAAAGACCTCTTGTGGGGTCTACCTCTGGTTGTTTTAAACCAGAAGTAGATATGATTGCATGAACATATGTTACTGATAGGCTGTTGGTTGTTGGGAGTAGGAGACAGTGAAATGGAGGTAAGGTCACTGTCTGAGATTTCAGCTCTTTAATCAACAAATGCACTCTGGGGTGATACTAACAATATTTACTAGCAGGTATGAAACAGGTTTCAACCAATGAGAATGAGCCGATCCTGGAAGCTCCCCTGCTGTGCCAGACATCATGAACCTGCAGACTGCTGAACTGCGGGGAAATGTGGTAGGACGGTGGGTGCAATGGGCGGACTCAGGGCAGTGACTGTACCCACTAGTAAGAAAGTTTTCAAATATTTTAAAAACTGGTAGGGCCATGAAGGTGGTACAGCAGTGGAACATCAGCCCTGGATATGCTCCCAATAACGTGACTGGCCTACAGCCTGATGGAATGTTTCAACACTCAAGAAGAGTGTGTTGACCGGAAGAGGGAGGCGGTTAGTCACAGAGGCAAATGCCAGCATCCACATCCAACCTGATGATGATCCAGAAGAGATTCTGGTCCATTCGGCAGGACTAATCAGTGGTGGAGAGTGACCCAGGTTGCTCTCTGGGCCTACATCCATTAAACATTCAAGCTACATAACTAATCCCCTCATTCTATTTCCATATTTATTTTTAAATTTATTTTGTTTGAACTCCTGCGCTGCTTTTGCTCTGTGAAACAGTGAAGATGAAACCATTTTTAGACGGTCAAGTGCATGTTGAGCTAACGTAGAGGAAGTAGTAGAAGTTTGTACCATCATTGCTTTCAGCACCCTTCCCTGATCAGGTTTAAGTCCCATAATTGACACAGATACTGGGCAGGAGTATATTCCTAGGAAAAGCTTGATTTCACCATGCCTCGGTATGTTTAACTTGGTAAGTCTTGAAAGAACCGTTGGAGTGATACCAGTCAAGTGTTACATTAAATTTGAGTTATAAAGAAAAATTTAAAAAGACAAATGGAGGGCTTCCCTGGTGGCGCAGTAGTTAAGAATCTGCCTGCCAATGCAGGGGACACGGGTTCGAGCCCTGGTCTGGGAAGATCCCACATGCCGCGGAGCAACTAAGCCCGTGAGCCACAACTACTGAGCCTGCGCGTCTGGAGCCTGTGCTCCGCAACGGGAGAGGCCGTGATAGTGAGAGGCCCGCGCACCGCGATGAAGAGTGGCCCCCCGCTCGCCACAGCTGGAGAAAGCCCTCGCACAGAAACTAAGACCCAACACAGCCAAAAAAAAAGAAAAAAAAAAAAGACAAGTGGAATTATTTCCCAAGTATTGGTAACGTTGAAAATGTTACCAGGTTCAAGGAGGGTTTGATGAGTCCAAGGATGTCAAATTTGAGCAGATTAGTGTCTTCTCAAGTCCTTTGAGATTTATGTGATAGAGAGATACCGTCTTTCAGAAAGATGGTGTTGTCAAAGGGGATTACCAGGCTGGTTGAAGGTTGAGAGCGCCAAACCCTAACCACTAGACACTCAGGGAACGTCCTGAAGGATGAATCTGACCCGTCTGATGACACCCTGTGGGACTACAGAAGTTAGCTGTAGTCAAAATGGCTAATAGGACCAACCCCACACCCGTGTCTAAACCTCCAACGTCTAAGTGTTCCAAACATGAAGGGTTTGAATACAGGGATTGGGAGGCTTGCACCATCAATGAAAGGGCTGACCGAGCAGGACCCTGGGGGGCTCCTGGACACAAAAGCCTTTCTGTGTCCCCCACTTCTTGATTACAGGAAATAGGCTTCATTCAGCCTCCATGACCTTGCCTGAGTTTCAATGAGCAGGTTCAAACAGTTGCTAATTAGGGAAGGGAGAGGATGTGGAGATGAGGGGGGAACAGTCAAGAGAAACAATAGTGCAGCCTTGGGGCAGAGTCCTGGCTCCCCCTCAAGGGATACACATAACAGTATCTTTGAGCTGTTTTGCAGATAGTGAAACCCCACCAGGTGGGAGAAATGAACGGTATGCTGCCCACAAGCTCACAGACCCCAGACCTGTCGGAGCCAGAAGGTCAATGATGCTGACTCCCGATGACCTCACCACCAACCAATCAGAAGAATGTCCATGAGCTGACCACGCCCTCTTTGAACCATTACTATAAAACTTCTCACTACCCCCTCCAGGTTAGGACACACAGTTTTGAGGGCATTAGCCCACTGTGGCCCCCTTTGCCTGGCAAAGCAATAAAGCTATTCTACTTCACCCAAAATTCTGTCCCCAAGATTTAATTTGGTGTCGGGGTACAGAGGCCGGATTCGGCTTCAGGGCTGGGGCAGCAAAGTACACATAGGCCAGCACTGAAGATTTCTGCCTGCTGCAGTGAAACAGGTGGTTCCCAAGAAGCTGCTGCAAATGTCAAGAACCTCCAAGAAGCTCCCGCTGCCTTCATAGGCCGGCAACGCTGAATCAAGGACTCAGAAACAGCCACACCGATAATCTCCACCGCCTAGAGCACAAAGCAAGTAATTCACAGGTTTGCCAGAAGACCCTGAAAGCCTTGAGTCTGCCATCTGTGCACACATCTGCCTAAACTGCCTCTGGAGTATAATGGCCTTTTCTTCTATCCACCTTCTAAATCTCACGTGAGTGACTCTCACTGGCAGATTCTAACTAGGAACTGCTTAGGGAAGGGGAGCCTGGGAAATACGGTTCTCAGCTTCTCCTCTGTAAGACCTTAGATACAGACGGAAGTGATTTTGAGCTGAAAACAGACATAACTCAGCACAACACAGTAGGTCATACTTGCTGAATAAATGAGCACATGAACTTGAACTTCCACCCCTGAATACTCTGAAGTGGTCACATCTTCACACAGCCTTTTAAAAACTAGTCAGACACATTCTAAGGTTCTGGTGGCTGAGAGACAGAAACTTATTTGCAGACTTTCCAAGAGAGGGACCTCAGCTGATCCCTAAAACTCAATGGGTCCCAAATTATGAAAAAGAAGAACCTGGAAGAAATGATGCTCTTTGCAAAATGCCATGCTCTGCCAAACCCCTTAAAATATCACCACAGTGAACTCCATTAGATGAAGTACCAGTAATTTTACTAGGAGAAAAATTCTATATGTAGACTGCGGACCCACATGTCCACAAAGAAACAAGCTGTCAAACCAAGCATGGTCAACTGTTTCAGAATTTTTCCATTAATATTCATTTGCTGCTCGTTCATTTCTTTGGTTGTCTGCTAGTGCTTGCTACCAGAAAAGTGGTAGCAGGCATCAAAGTTTAAGAATGAATTTTGGGAGAAATTTTGGAGAAAACGATCTTCTTAAAAATGGCAGGTTTTTATCCTTCTGCGAATTTTGAAAGGATTCCCGCTATTCTGGACTAACCCCCGACCACTCCAGCCCAGTGTTCCACTGGGCAGTTTATTACAATGCAATGGATTTGTATCAACCACCTGAAAGAATATTAAAGTGCTGGCCTAAAAAAAAGTTTTAAATGCAAAGAAATGGTAAAAACTTGCCACCCAATTACCCCAATAAACTGTTCCTACTAGAAACAACATTTAAAGGTGGGGATCTTTAAGGATTTTTCCAAGTCTAAGATTCCATGAACTGTGCATCTCTAGAAGTCCCATGCCAAAAAGTTCTTATAAGTGGCTCAAAATCATGGAAATGTGCTGAACTAAGTAGACAAATGTCACCAACCCTACACTAGAAACACAATGAGGAAAGTAAAAAAGGGTCTTCTACCAGAAAAGCAGAAAAAGCATAGATATTGAGAGCTGAGAGAGGGAGAGAGAGATAAAGAATATGTACACAAGCATGCAGTTCAAGGCCGTGGCCTGGAGTTTAGACTTTGAACTTTCATCAGCTTCCTTGACTTAACTGTTGGTTTTAAGGGAGAAATGAAGTAGAGCCCTCTCCTAAGAATCTGAAAACACACACAGGGGTAAGGAAGCCCTCTGGAAAACATGGGAATGGGACCTTGACTCTTCCCAATGTCAAATATATTTATTTTAAAACTTGTGTGATGGACTGTCTTGCTATAACCAAAACCAGATGATGAAAAGGACATCATGTGCCCTCAGAAAGGAAACTCTCCAGAGGACAGACTCTGGACTGTGTGACGCAGACCCAACAGGAGGGTCAAGTTCAGTGGAGTTACAGGCAAAGTATATGCAGTGGACACTGAAACCTGAACCACCTGTGATCCTGCCAGCCTGGTTCCATGGAAGATGTCTAGTCTTAGAATAAAATCTAAACTCCTTACCATGGCTGGCAAGATCCTAGGTGATTAGACCCACCAATCCAGGCTCCTAGCACATCCCTTCCTATTCTCTAAGCTCCAGCCACACTGGATTTCTCAGTGTTGCTCAAATGCACTGAACTTATTCCAGCCTCAGAGGCTTAACACCTATAGCAGGTGTTCTTCACTTGCCCAGATCTTCTGAAACAGAGACCTTTCCTAACACCCCATGTAAAAGAATTTCCATCACCCTAGCCAGACACTCTCTTTCCCATCTCTCGCCTTTATTTTCTTCAGAGCCCTTACCACCATCTGAAATTAAAGTATGTACGTACTATCTGCCTCTACCACTAGAACGTAAACTCCATGGAAATGAGGATCTTATCTTTCTCAGTGATGACATAAATGAGTTGAAAGTATGTACCAACAAAAGAGAGAACTCTTGGAGCCACACATGCCTCCTCAACTATTTGTTCATTTATTCTTTCATTCATTTGAAAAAATTCTGCCCTGTGCCAGGCACCATTCTAGGTGCTGGGAGTAAAGCAATGAATATAACCCTTGTCCTCCTGGAGCTGACATTCTAGTATGCAGAGATAGCCAGTAAATAAATATGACAGTGTCACGTATACCATGAAGAAAAATAAAACTGGGTATGAAAGAAAGATGTTTAAGTTGGTATTTCATATGGGGTGTTCAGCAAAGACTTCTTTAAGGAAGTGACACTTAAACCAGAGACCTAAAAGAAATGAGGAAAAGACTATGTGATACCAGACAAGAGTCAATATTGCTCCAAGCAGAATAAATAGGAAGTGCAAAGGCCCTGTGGTGGGAGTATGCTTGGTATGGTCAAGGAACAGCAAGGGGCCAGGGTGGCTGAGGTAGGGTGCACAGAGGGGACAGAGATAGAAAATGATGCTGGATGATTAGTAGGGCCAGATCCACAGAGAGGAGCTGTGGAAGCTCATACTTAGGTCTCAGGGGAATCAAGCAAGTCCCTGGGAAGGTAGGACTTTGAGGTCTGGTCAACCTCCATCTCTCTGGGTGTTCCAGGGTTTCAGCATGAATCTCATTACTCGATCACATGTCCACATTTATGGCAAGCAGCCCTGAAGGCTGCAGCAGCTTTTTATCCTCCTGGAAAGAGGCAGCAAATAAGCAAGTAGGAGAAGTCCTCTGTACAAGGGTGGCAACCCTGAGGGACCACAGGGAAATTTGGGGAAGAAAACAGCTACAGGTAATAGCCTCTGTGATGCAGCTATTAAAGGAATTAAGGCCTTACTCTGACCTTGTATAGGGACTCTCAGATTACTGAGAATGGGTTATTTGTGAAACGTATGTCTGAATAGACCTGTATGTTCACTGCTCTGAGTGCCTATGTGAACACATGCTATGAAGCCTTACAGATATTCTCTGATGTCTCTCTCAGTGGGGACAAATGTGGAGTCACACCAAGTCCTTCATTTATATGGAAGAAACTAAGGCCCAGAGAACTGAAGTCACCTGGCTAAGTGTGCATGGTGTTTAGGAGTCCAGGTCTAGCTCTACCTTTGACTTCCCCTGTCCCAGCTCCTTCAGGCCTCAGCCCTGGCCCCTGATTAACACACTCAGTCCACGCAGCCTGGCATAGGACACAGCCAGCCAAGGAAGAGAGAGACACGCAAGCATAAGGGAGACCTCCTTGACCTGCCATGTCGGTGCCACTGAACCTAACAGGGGGCTGATGCAAGGCGAGCTTTTATTCCCTTGCTCTGCACCATGCTGCTACTTCCTTCCATGCTCTGAGGCTATTCCGGAACTTGCTGACAGCACGGAATCCCAGAGAACAGAGATACCATCAGTAGGCAAAGCAGAAATGAATATTTGCTTGAATTCTTCTCTCCCAAATTTACCCTTCAAAGCAGAGTCCAGCCTACCTGGCCCAAATCATCTGTGTGGCTGAGGGGTGCTCTGTGTGCACGTGTGTGTGTGTGTGTGTGTGTGTGTGTGTGTGTGTATTTGTGCGTGCACACAGGCCTGCTAGCATCTGATTTCCACTTAGCATCAGCCGGTCTTCTTTGATGGCTTTAATACGGCCATGCCTGGATGAGATGACTGGCCTAAGTAACGTGATCCTGCTCTCCTCCCTCTTCTCACAGAGGTTTAGTCACCTTACATCTGGCTGTCTTCAAGGACACGCTTGAAACAGAGGGTATGCAACTCAAGGCTTACTAACATCCCTCCCCTTCCTCACATGCCCTTTAAACATCACTAAGCTTCAATGTTCCTTCCTCTTCATTTTTCACTCTCCCATCCACTGTCTCTCCTCTCATGGTGTATTAGTCAGGACATTCCAGAGAAACAGAACCAGTAGGAGATATATAGAAATATATAAACACACACACATATATACACACATATATATGTGTATTTCTCTCTCTGTACTTATAGAGAACCGATACAAGATATATATAAATACATAAATACACATATGTATTTATATTTCTCTCTCTCTCTCTCCACACACACATACATACACACATGTATACAGAAGAGAGAGATTTACTGTTAGGAATTGGCTCACGTGATTATGGAGGCCAAGAAGTCCCAGGTTCTGCTGTCTGCAAGGTGAAGACCTAGGAGAGACAGCGGAATAATTCAGTCCAAGTCTGAAGGCTTGAGAAGCAGGGTTGCTGATGACGTAATGCCCAGTCTGAGGCCAAAGGCATGAGAACCTGAACGGTGGGCCGGGAGGAGAGGGGACGAGCAGCTGGTGTGAGTCACGGAGTCCGAAGGCCAACACACCAGGAGCTCTGATGTCTGAGGGTAGGAGAAGAGGGATGCCCCAGCTCAACGAGAGAGAGAGAGAGAATTTGCCCTTCCTCCACCTTTTTGTTCTACAGCTACCCAATGGATTGGATGATGCCCACGCACATTGGTGAGGGCAGATCTTCTTTACGCAGTCCACCAGTTCAAATGCTAATCTCCACCAGAAGTTCCTTCACAGATGAACCCAGAAATAATGCTTTGCCAGCTGTCTGGGTATCCCTTAGCCCAGTCAGGTTGACACATAAAATTAACCATCATACACAGCTCCTCTGATCGCTCATTTACCACCAACTCCCAACTCTTTAACAGCTGCTCCGAACGCCCTCCTAAATTCAAATGCTAGAGCAGCGTGCCTTAGGTATCAAAGGGAGCACATCCTGCCCACTCCCACCTCCCCACTCCCTTAAGAAAATCGTGCCTCTTCCTCCCACTTCCAGTTGGGAAGCTGCTATACTGCTGTCAACACAATTTCCCAAGCTGGAAACGCTTCTACCCTCACCTCTCTCATCGAATCGGCCACTGTGTGCTTTCAATTCTCTCTCACGTCTGCTCTTGTCTCCACCACAGCTCCCCTGACCTCAGCTCATCTCTGACTTTGACAACAGAATCCTAACCATCCTCTTGACCACTCGTCAAACCCACCTGCAAGAGGCAGTAACTCACTGTTACTGACTCTCTTCACAAGAACGAAGGAAACTCCCAACAGGAATCCAGTAAGGTGTGGGCGTGAACACTGCCTGCGGAATAGGGCCTGCCAGAGCTTCTTCTTTGAAGATGACAATCCAATATTTAAGTGCTGATATGTTTGTTGAGAAAAGAAAATCAACCGTAACACCTTATAAGCACATGCTCCATGGAAGGGAAGGAGCGTTGGTACACTTTAGATTCTGAGAGATCTTTGGGGGAGTTCTCTGATTTTGATGACTTTCAAGCCACAAGACCTCTCTGAGCTTTGAACGTCCCATCTGTAAATTCAGATACTAATACTGCCCACTTGGCAGGGCTGTGGTAGGAAGCGTGGCAGTGTGTGCAATGCACATCTCTGTCTGCCTGACAAGAGCGAATCACACGAGATCCCACCTTCTCTTCACACTGCCTAGTTAATTCCTCCTCATCCACACTCACTCTTCTCCTCAGCAATATCTGAGCAGAGCACGAAAGACTGGACAACCTCACCAATGCGCTAACCTTGAGGGGATTTGAAGTTAAGCAGCCTTTTCTTCTGTGTCCCTAGCCTGGGTGTCAGGCAAACGCTCCCACCGGCTGGCTGACATATGTGGCCGCTGCAGACTAATTTCTCCTGACACGTTGCCTTGAATGCACAGTCACAGAGCATGTGCTGAAGTGCTAAACACCCCCGAACTGTGCACTTTGCAATCTGTGAAAGCTTTTCGGTGGGTCCAGGCTTTTTTTTTCTCGACCTGAGGCATCACAATAGAGAAACACATGGACACTCCATCGCGGCAATCTGGCATCCTGCGAACACTCCAGAGCAGCAGCAGTACCTGTGTGTCCCTCTCGGCGAGCCAGACCCCAGCAAACAGCTGCTCCACTGTGGAAGCTGTGGCTGCATTAATGAGCTTGCAGACAAAGAGCTGACTGTGCGGTCGGTGGCTTGGGGTCTGCGTGCAGGCCAGGGGCGGAGCGCAGAGCGAAAGCTACACTCGAAAACCCTAGTCCCTCATTTCCAAAGATTGGTTTGGGGTCCAAATGAGCTAATATATTTCCCGAGACTTCGATCTCAAAAAGGCTGGATCTTTCCTCTGCCGTCTTGAATAATCACGAAAGCTAGCTCACGGTTATCTGGCACGGAGAGTTTATAGAGCGTTTTTACACTTCGAACCTTACCATAACCCTATGAAGGTATAATTTTACAGATGAGGAAATTGAGTCCTTGAATGGTTCAACAACATATACAAGTTCACGTGGCTAATAAAAGGCAGGGCAGTGCTTAAAGCAAGCTCTGTGTGACTCCAATGTCATGACTTTCTGAAGAATCATCACCAAACTTACTCTCAGCCCCTCCATTCATTGAGATGTCACTGCAACAGCTAAAAGGAAGCCTCTGGGAGCAGGAGCGTTCAAGGGACCCAGCTTTTCTGTTAAGATTTTAAGTCCCTTATCCGCCAGCAAGTTAAGGGAAAACGCTAGGGCATCACAGACTTTTTCAAATTCTTGCCATCACACCATAAAGGAAGTCACTCCTCTGACTTGCCTGTACGGATGCTGTAGGAACAACGCGTGAGGAAGACTCACGTAATACCCTACGCTACCAGTACGGGCGAGTAACCACCGAAAACAAAGTATACAACAGTTGTAGAAATCAAACCCCAAACGACTTCTTCTACCACTACTACTGCTGCTGCTGCTACCATCACTAAAATACTAATACAAATAAAACAGCAATGACAGAAACACTCCTACTAACAGGTAGCATGTCCTTAGCCCCTGCCATGTGATAAAGCTTAGTGTTTACATTCATTGCTGAATTCTCTCAATAATCCATCATGGAGGTATTTCTATCCTCTTTCTACAGATGAGGATTCTGAGGTCTAGAGAGGTCACAGAGCTTGTGCACAGCAAAATGAGGCTAGATGCTCAGGCCTCTTGACCCCAAGGCTGTGCTATCTCCACCGGCCCATGTCTGCCTTCTCTGAAGGATAGGCAGTCACCAGAGGAGTGAACAGTGTGCAGGAGGTTAGGACACACCCGTAGCACAGTCTGGCCAAGGCTAGAAAAGACTAATAGGTGCACAGCGGTTGCTTCCAATCATTCAATGGTAACCGTTATTCCTAGGCATCCAGAAAATGCGTTTTCATCACCTACATCTCACCTTCTGTCTGGCTGTCAAGAAATAACAGACAAAAGGATGGGTTCTAAAACGAAGAAGAACCTGGCTTCAGGTGTGAGTTCAATCGAACCCTCTGACAACTGTTTTAAAGTACGTGTGTGTGCACACCCCGCAACATCCGTGTCACATGGGTGGAGAATGAGAGCAGAGAGCGGTGGGCTGGTTACGTGTCCTTTTCTGCCTCCTGACAGCTATGAAACTACAAGTGGGTAGATTATAGTTGAAGATAAAAATAGGCATTATACTGCCACTTTCTCTTCCCAGCTTTTGAGTCGCTCCAGCTTGAAAGCATATTGTAGCATTTTATTGTAGTCTGGGCTCGCCTGGCTTCTCTTGTTTGTGATTCCTTTTTGGAAAACTAGAAACACTCCCTCTCCACGGAGAAATGAACTCAAGTGAGTGAGAGTGAAAGAGAGGCGGCTCTGTGTGTGTGTGTGTGTGTGTGCGCACCCTTGTGTCCCTCCCAGCGCCTCTAAGAGAAGCGAGAAGGCAGAGTGTGAATCTGAATAGAGCGGAAATTGGGAAATGACACAGCTGTTTTTGTTTAAATGTAACCATTTTTAGAATTTCAGGATGCACTAAGCTTCCAAACTAGGCAGCCCAGAGAACCTTAGCTGGGGATGGATAGTGATTCAAATGCATCGGACTTATCATCCCAAGGTCTACAGGAGACCCTTCATCCCGGCACTGCAGGTCACTCGGTACAATACATGTTTGGCACCCTCTTTGGTTATTAAACAGAACTCTACAAGTAGTGGCATGTCAGGTCTCATCCCACACCCCTTCCATTTCCACTTGTCATCTCCATTCTTTCTCCTGAATCTTGGGGTCACTTCAAACACAGCAAAGTACTTCACTGTTTCTCAAAGAAGGTTCCCTGAACCATGGCACCCCCAGTCACTGTGGGTGTGCTTTATCATACCCATTCCCGCACCCACACAGGTCTACTGGACTTGAATCTATCAGGAATATGAATTCTAACAAGCTCCCCCAGGTCATTCTCACAAACACTACGTTTTTCAAATTCCTGGTAAAGGGGCAAAGAAGAAGGACTTTAGTGTTGCCCTTACCTAGTCTTAAGACAGGATCCACCACTTTAAACCTGGGGAAAAAGAAAACAAGACACTCAGAGATGCTATGTATCCCCAAAGCTGTATGACCTGGGTCAACTCACAGTTTCTCTAGGTTCTGTACATCTATCTGCAAAAGGGGAATGATAATGGTACCTAGTATATGGGGTTGTTGTGAGAATTGAGAAAACATATGTATTATTCTAGGAAGTGGTTCTCAGCTGGGATTGGAGTGATTTCGTCCACCAGGGGGACATTTTTGGTTGTCTCATGTGGGGTTTTGGGGTGGGGTACTATTATCATCTAGAGTAACAAACAGGGACACTACTAGGCATCCAATAAGCACAGGGCAGCCCCCAACGATAAAGAATTATCATCCCCAAATGTCAATGGTTGACATTTTGAAAAACCCAGGCATGGAGCCCAACACATCATGCCTGGCTTCGGATCCGGGGTGCCACCAGTCCAGCTGTGCAAGATGGGGTAGGTTGCTCAGTTATTTGGAATTCTGATTTCTCCATCTGTAAAACAAGGATAAAAATACCTGCCTCACAAGGTCAGTGAGGATGCCATGAAGTAATATACAAAACATATCTGGTATATTTGCAGTAGAGTTCTTTCTCCTGTTTCCGCATGCTGGCCTGACTTAAAAGGGACTGATTCCCACATTCATGAGAAGCAAGGAAGCCTGAGGCTTCCTCACCTTTAATTTGTCAAGTGAGGTGCTTTGTGAGTTGGCGCCAGGCAGGGCACAGATGGCCCGTCATCTGAGCATGCATGCATGGCCAGGCCCTGTTACTGAGGTTAGGAATCACAGGGCCCCCTGCCGGGTCAAGGCTCCAGGACAGACCCACAGACAGCCACAGGCTGCAATGCTTGCCCTGAATGCACTATTAATCCCATGATGCTATTTTAAAATAACGGAGAACCGGTTTATTGGGAAAGGACAGTACAAAACCTCAAAATAAATCCAGCTAACAAGATGAAGTTTCTGATCTGGAGAGAACAGAAACGCTGCCCTCTTTAACATTTAGGCCATTGGAGCTAGAATCCCCCGGCAAATTACTCTCAACTACTCAATTATCTAGATGAATGGAAGACAGCAGAGGTATGCAACGATTTAGATTTTACACATGACCTCAGAATGCAAAGAGCCTCAAGGGTATGCAAGATTTAGATGTATCCGTCTGACCCCGCTGGTGTTTCTGGGTGCCCCACCCCAGATACTCTCACATCAAGCTTGCTCTACAGTCAGTGGGTAGGGGAGGCTTGGAATTTCACTACTCTGGATGCAACTTTAACACACAACGATCACAAACATAGGACAGGGCTGGTTCGTTATATTACTAACTTGCATGAGCAGGAGAGAGAGACACAGAGACCCCACCCTACCCCATTTCTCTGTAGGTCTCAAGGTCACTCAAGTCATCTTCACCACCCCCCCCCCCCTCTTTCCAGCACAATCAATGCTAACCAATCCTTGGTCAATTGAACACACATTTTCCTGTCCACCTAAGGTGCTCAAAGCACAAAATGACCAAAGGCATGGTTCAGGCCCTCCAGGAGAGGTAAAGATAAAGAAAAAAGATCACTCCCTTCCCAGAAGATTAAGGGCTGCCGTGCCACGCCCTAAGATACAAACCAGAATCTGGCTTCTCACTCTGCTGCTTGAACCCAGTCACCCATCTTCCTCCTGGGGCGGGGTGGGAAGGGAGCAGGTGAAGGGCTCTGCGCTAGGATTTTTCCTCCAGATCGACACGGAAACAAGCAAACACCACACAACTGCTACCACAGCATGGAACCCGCGAGAAGTCAGCAGGCAGGTGCCGCCTCGCTCTCCCGCATCGCCGTCACGCACAGCTGCATCGGCTTGTACTTCTCATTCCGGTCAAACCAACTATAACTGCATCCTGCTCATCAGGAAGTCTTCCGTTAAGGAAAGTCTGACTGATGCCTGCAGAGCGCCAAGTCCAGAGAAGCTCTGGACCCCCCAGACAGTGCAGGGCCCTGGCGATTCGGCCCCGGATTCAGTCATTGATTCTGCCACGCAAATGGAAAGCTGTGTTTGTATAAAAAGGCTCCTGCCTGGGGTTCCTTACTGTCATCTTCTACTCTCCATCTGCTCCTTACGACAGCCCTTGAGGGATGGAAGTAGCATCTTCATTTTATAGTGGAACGAACTGAGGCTCAGAGAACAGGAAAGGGCCTCTTTCCCCAAAGGCCTCATCAGCCATAAACTTCACTTTACATTGAAATATGTACAAGTGGTGAAGAAAGAATCTCATCTTGTTACTCTCTTGCTTAAAACCTTCTAAAAGCTTTCCCATGGCCTGAGGCAGTACTTCTCAACCCTGGCTACACATTGGAAATACCAGGAAATTGCAGAAATGCCTATGTCCTGGCCCCAACCCAGACCAATTAAGCCAGAATCTATGAGGGTGGAATTCAGGCTCTGCATTGGAGGTGTTTTTTTTTTTGAAAGCTGTTGAGGGATTCTCAAATGCAGTCAAGATGAAGCACCGCTGCCCTAAGGGATTCGTGTCAAGCTCCTTAACATCCCTTGCCAGGTTCTGTGCAGCCAGGCCCTCACTTACCTCTTTAGCCTCATCTCTTACCCCGCTCTCCCATCTCACCCTCAGCGCTTCATCCATCTGAGGCCAGCGTGGGCTTCTGCAGAGAATTACACATGCACCCCTCTTTGCTTCAGTGCCCCACCATTTCCCTAGAATGCCCCTCCCTCTCTTCTTCACCTGACTAATTTCTATTTTTTCTTTGAGACTGAGCTCAGCACAGCCTCCTCCAGGAAGGAAGCTTTCCCTGACACCACCTGGTGATCCTCCCAGGCACTTTACGTGAGCATACCCTATCACTCGAAGAGATCACGATTGATCTTTACTTGTCTCCTCCCTCACTGTAGTGAGTGCCTCGACCAGGTCACATCCTACACACCTCCTCAGTCTCAGGACACAGCACCAGAGCACTTACAAAGCCTGCTGGCCCAGAAGAATTAAAAGCACAGACTCACAGACCTACTTGTGCACCTATGTTCATAACAGCATTATTCACAATAGCCAAAAGGGGGAAATGACCCAATTTCCATCAACAGATGAGTGAATAAACAGAACATGTAATGGAACAGTATTCAGCCTTAAAGAAGGAGAAAATTCTTACATATGCTCTAACATGGATGAACCTTAAAAACATTAATGCTATGTGAAATAAGCCAGACACAAAAGAGCAAATATTATGATTCTACTTCTATGAATTACCTAGAATAGGCAAACTCAGAGAGAGAGAAAGTATAATAGAGGTTACCAGGGGCTGGGAGGAAGAGGGGAATGGGGAGTTATTGTTTAATGAATACAGAATTTCTATTTGGGATGACGAAAAAGTTCTGGAAATGCATAGTGGTGATGGTTGCACAACATCACGATTGTACTTCATGTCATGAAACTGTACATTTAAAAATGGCTAAAATGGTAAGTTTATGTTATGTATACTTTACCACAATAAAAAAAAAATCACAAAAAGTTTGTTCAATAAATAAATCACACTGCACTTAAAAGAGATCCAAAGCCCCACCCCTGGCCTCTTGGACCCTATGTGATCAGGCCTCAGCTCTCCACTCTGATCTTATTTCCCTCCAGCCCTTTCCCCATAATCATTCTACTCTGACCATACTGATCTCCTTTTTTATGCAAATACACCAGACTTGTTCCCTCAAGTTCATTGCAATTGCTTTCCATGACCACTCCCTTTCAGATTGCTAACCCTACCCCCACCACTCAAATTACTCTCTGTATTAGTTAAAAATAATACCAACTGATGTAACAGATAAAACCCAGAACCTCCAGGGTTTAGAACAGTCCTAAACTGTGTGTGTCAGAATCATCCGGAGGGCTTGTTAAAACCCAGATAGCAGGGCCCACCCCTCCCAGTTTCTGATTCAGTATGTTCAGGGCAGAGCCCAAGAATTTGCATTTAGATCACGATCCCAACTGATGCTGATGCTATTGGTCAAAGGACCCTACTCTGAGAAGCACAGGCTTAACAAAATTAAAGTTTATTTCTCACCCACGTAACTATACAATGCAGGCATGCCTAGTAGGGCAGCTTTCCTCCATGCAGTGATCCCGTCCTGTGGCTCCACTATTTTTAACAAAGGATGCCCAAGGTTGTCCTGGAAGTCGTCTCCATCCAAGCCAGCCAAAATGGAAAAGAGCCCAGAGGTCTGCAAGTAGGAAGCTTTTATGGGCCAGGCCTGGAAGTGGCACACATCACTTCTTGCCACATTTCAACAGCCAGAATTCAGTCAAATGGTCACAGCTGAACTGCAAGGAAAGTTGGGAAATATAGTCTATCTTTGTGTCCATGTGGAAGAGTAAATGGGATTGGGGATCAGCCTTATCCAGTGACCTCTTATGCTACCATATTTGTCTTCCTAGCTTTATCTCTACCTGATATTATATCACATATTCATTTACTTACCTTTTCATTGCCTTCCAGCATTAGGATGTAAGCTTCACGAGGGCAGGTGCTCTGTCTCGTCCACCACTGTGTCTTCAGTACCTAGCACAGTGCTTGGCACAAAGAAGGCACCAATAATTATTTCTTGAAGCACTAAATGCACCTTTCACAGGATACTCTGTCTGATGATCTCCTGTTTACCTTTTCTGTGAGATGTTCCTGAAGCCACATTTCTTTTCTTGCTTATGTCGCTGGGCCCCTGCCATCACAGCAGGCCTATGTTTATGCCAACAGATAGGACCAGTTTTTCCAATAACACTAGGGACGTTGCGGTGCCCTCTCAACTGCTCTGTCCTAAGCATGGCGGTCATGCTGTCTTCCATCCCCAATGTCCCTTTCTAGTTTATCCCAGTGGCTTTCTTTGTAAAGGAGAATAAAAAGCCCAAAGGATGTTCATTCCCAGCCAGGCTGAAGACCCATGAGCTGGTCTAGCACAAAACACACTCTAAATAGGGTAATGGTAACTAAGACAAACAGCTACCCTGTGGGATTTGGACTAGAGGAGTTTGGAAAGTCATTAGCAAGAAATAAAAGAGTAAATATACAGAGTGAAGCCAGCCCACCATGACAGTGAAGTGGGGAGAGTCCAGAGGGAGAGAGTAACTGTCTTGGATCCTCAAAGTCTTCCTGTTTCATCTGCAGGATATCCTTAAAATAAACTCATTTTTTTAAGAGGGTCTAAATGAATCCCTGTTCCCCATTTGGTTATGAGCCTGACTAACTCAAGCCAGCACCTGTTGGCAAAATGGCCAACAGCTCAGTAAGGTGGCTCACTGAGTGGTTGTCACGTTCATGTGCCACTTAAATAGCTCAACAAAGTGACCTGCCCCACCCAGAGATGGCATCTCAGACTGTAACTATAAACAAGTTCAGGCCTCCTCTCCTCACACTAAGAACACTGCAGCAGTTTCTTCACCCCCTTGCTTGGCTCTTCTGCACCAGGCCACCAGATACATCTTTTAGAAAGCACCACTTTCATGCTGTCACTTTCCTGCTCCAAACCCTCCACGGACTACAGAACTGATATTTAATTTGCATGCCTGTGAGAGATTCTCACAGGGGCTGCATGCCCATTGTCTCACTTAATCCTCAGAACCACCATGCAATTAGGACCTACCATCTTTATTTTGCAGCTCTGGTGATTGGGTCATGTAAAGATTAAATAAATTACCTACCAACCTAAAGCTAAGAACCAGCAGAGTCAAAGGAGAACCCCAGATGTGCCTGTTTCTAAAGTCTCTCCTGTTTACACTACACATTCATTCATTCATTCAAACATATATGTTGCGTGTCAACCACGTGCCAAGAATTGTGCTAGGTACCAGGATGACAACGGATCATTCACGGGAAGACAACTTTAAGCGTACTATGAGCAGAGTTCCCTGTGCTATACAGTAAGGAACTCTGTTCAATGTTCTGTAATAACCTAAATGGGAAAAGAATTTGAAAAAGAATAGATACACGTATATGTATAACTGAATTACTCTGCTGTACACTTGAAACTAACACAACATTGTTAATCAACTATACTCCAATGTAAATTTTTTAAAAAATTAAAAAAAAAAAAAGAACCTTCTTCATAGTGCAGGGACCTCTACTCAATACTCTGTAATGACCTATATGAGAACAGAATCTAAAAAAGAGTGGATATGTGTATAGGTATAACTGATTCACTTTGCTGTACAGCAGAAACTACGCAACATTGTAAATCAACTATACTCCAATAAAAATTAATTAAAAAAAAAAAAAAAAAAAAGACTGCTATGAGACAATGAAGCATGTTCTGTATTGGATGGGGAACATGGATGCTTAGGAAGTGGGCTGCAGGAGCTCCACGCCTAGCCTGATTGGTCAGGGAAGCCTTCCCCAAGGCAGTGTCACTTGAGTTGAGATCTGAAGGATGAATAGGAGTTAACAACCTGCTTTTCTTTAGGGAAAGTTATCCTGTGGCAAAGGGGCTGCCTAGTGCCTCATCTCTCACTGTGACTCTCCTAAACTGATGGGCTGCCAGGGAAGAGGGGAGAAGGAGGATGGAAGGGATGAAGAGAGAAACTGGAAAACCCTATTGTCAAATGATATTACCAAATATATTTTGTATTTTAACAACTCCTAACCTTTGGGTTTACAACAGTCCCTGTGTAATTTGAAACTAAAATCTATTTCCTTACCCAGCAGCATCTCTTCTTTACACACACACACACACACACACACAGAGATGCACCACTCTCACTGCTGGTCCATTGGCAGTGCTAATTATGTTCTCCGTAACACACTCCTGATTGCACAGAATTAAATAAATGTGTGGAGGTGACAGAACAAAACGAAATACATGACTTACTTGACAGACTGATCAGTTTGTTGGGCACAGGGTGAAAACAGCAAATGTTACTTATGCAGATTAGGATAAAAGGCCCAATAAAGTCACACGTTTTTAAAGATAAATACAATCAAACTGAAATAATTTTTGCAGCTTCTTCTATTATAAATGTGATCTGAACACACTGTCTTCCTGTTTTTCAGCCTTTCACAGGCTTCTGATTTACCTTCTATTTAAGATTCCACTAAATTAATAGAGAAAACTATTTTGATAGACTATTCATTCTGCATTTGCAATTTGAAGGTTGCTTCACAATCGTAACTTCCACAATAGAGTGAAAGTAGAAGGTAGAAACACTTTTACTCTGTAAGAGCTTTACCAAGTAGGGAAGGGACAAAGATGAAAAAACAAATTCTCTATAAGGAGCCGACATAGAAAACCTAGGTGAATAAGCCAGACGATAAACCCAAACTGAATTAGTTGAATTTCATAAAGGAATAAATAGCTGTGACAATGGGATGTCCCCAAACCAGAAAGCCCAACTTGTGGTTGGGTGATGCCGCCCTTAAAAAGTGAAAGTCTTTGTTAACTATAGTCATAGGCATGTACACTGTAGCTAGGTGTTCACCAAATCTCACTTCCTTTTTTCCTGGCACCACCTTCCCTCCTCACATTCCCAGCCCCTGCCCTGCAGCTGATCACGTGCGGAACTGAAACTGGGTTCTGGCCAATAATCAATGTGAATGACATTCCTAGGGGAGTCTGGGACCAGGAATGACTTCAAGGAGCACGGTCATCCCAGCCCTGCACACACATCTGCTCTGACCCGCACGAGACTAAATGGGAGGGAGCAAATGCACGAAGCGACTGAGCTTTGGTGTGCTTTTACAGCAGTGGACCAACCTTAAGTGATACCCACCAGGGGGAGAAAGGAAACAGGGTCCTCCAGAGTAGACTATGATTTTATAGGCCGTGAGTGGGTTAGCTGCAGATGTCCTAAATGGTTTCACTGGACACTGATAATGTCCTTCGTGTATCAGTGTCTACAGAATAAAAGTCCCAGACCTCTACTATTGGCACCTCACTCTCCATGGCGTCATTCCTGCCTACCTCCTTAACTTCATCTTCAACCGCCATCCATCCTCTGTTAGAACCATCCTGCATCACATGGGTATCCGGAACAAGCTCCAGCTGTACGCCTTTATGCATAATCTCCCGTCTTGAGGCCTGCTCTTCCCCTTTTATCTGCCTCCAAAATCCATAATCATCCTTTCAAGCTAAGTCTGAAACCTGGTCTCCCTAGGAAACATGCTTCTTAAGCTGGGCTAGAGTAAGCCTTGATCAATGTTGCTCAATACTGTTACACGTGGGGGAGCCCAGGTGTACTCTGGAGCAGCGGAGAGGAGATGGGGAGAAAACGTGCTCAAATAATGGACGTTGCCCCCCGCACAGTTTTAGTCAAGATGGCCCAGGGATTCAACCCTGGTAAGTTACTGGTTCCTTGCCATGCAACGCTCAGTTTCTCCTTTGCTCAACGCAGCCGCCAGGAGGGGAACGGCGTGGGAAGATAGGAGTAATTTTCATCTTTATTCTCATTTGCCTTTGTCCATTTTCTCACCGCCCCCTTCCTTTCATTTGTATTTTGTCTTAGCTGCCAATTTGGGGCTTAATTGGTAGAATACAGAGAAGCTGAAGTAAAACAAAGCTCAGTAGAAGAATATAAAGAGAAAAGGAACAAAAAAAAAAAGGGAAGGCATGAATGGCAGCCTTGACTCTAACCATAATTAGAGAAGCAGGTTGGTGTGGCACCGGAACATACATGACCTCCCAGTGAAGGTGACTCACGGTTCATTTACTGCTCCATTTTCTCACAGCACAGATAATTTACCTGTGTGATGATTGCATCCTGCCCCCGGGCTCTCAGCAACTCTTCCCTACCTACCGTTGTATCTCGAATTTGGGAAATGTGTCTGCATTCAGACAAAATGCTGAAGATAACTTGGGAGGCAAGGAAATCTCATTTGCCCTCCAATGCAGTGGCAGACTTGGGTTCAATCTATGCAAGTCAATTGGTAGATCTGCGCAAGTCTTGTAATTAGAGATATTCAGATAGCGGGCACAGGTTCCGTTTGTATTCCAGGTTTAAAAAAAAAAAATCAATGTCCACACACAGGAAAAAAACTGAGCACTTATTCTGAAGCCACAAATTGCAGCAGGGCCCTGCACAGAAAACCAGAGGGGCTGTAAGTCAGTGCAAAACTACCACCTCATGAAGAAGAATGATTAGAAGGAATGGGCAGAACTTTCACCTCCAGGTCACAAGCTCAAAATGCAGCCCAGCCCTGCCTGTATGATGTTTATAAACCACTGACAGTCCATGTGAAAAGAGCTGGCTCGAAGACTATATTTTTACCAGAAATCATCGTTCAGCTGAGAGGCTGAAAAACAGTAGGATCCCCCAAATGAACTCACCTACTCAGCTCCTAAAGGTGTATTCCAGCTGGCACGGCACAGTCAAATTGCACACTGCATAAAGTTCATTTCCAGAGTTCCTGAGCCAGCTCTGTGGCAGCGGACCCTGGAAAGGTAAGACTTCCAGACGGGAATTCAGTTCACAGTGCTCGCCTCACCTCCGGACTTTCAGTCATGGAGTCAGAAAGAGGGAACAGAAAACACAAAGGCAAGGCTTAATCTCCTTCCTCTGGGCTCCCAGGGCTCAAATTCCTCTGGAGTACCAAGTCTAACTAGCACCTACCAACTAGATCTAAAGATGAAGGATGATCGAATAATTTTTAAGCTTTGTTTAAATAAGAAACTAATATTTATTAAACCATAAACATGTGACAGGCACTCTCTGAAGTGCCTTCCTAGACTTTATTCATTCTACAAACATTTAATTCAGAGCCACTAAGCAAAAGAACAAGAATTAAAAATTGGGATTCATGGATGAGGGAATAGACTCCTTGATGCAAAGGAATCCACAGGCATCTTTACTCCTAAAGGCTGTGTGGCAATTTTTACCTTTGTTTCACTCCAAAGAGCATTCTAGGCAACTGAGAGTTAGGTGGTATCACCATCACCATCACCACCACCACCACCACCATCATCACCATCATCCCCGTTTTACAGAGTGGAGACTAGGCCGAAAGAATAGAAGTACAATGCCCAAGATCACACAGCTAGAAAGTGGAAGAGCCCGTAACTCAACACAGATGTCAAGCCACTGCTTTCTGCTTTATAACATGCCACCTCTTACTATGGTTCAGAAATGCTTTCTCCTAGCCCAGGTTTACCCAAGAGCCAGGCTAGACCAAAATGGAGATAGTAGGATACCTGGTACTGTTCTAAAAACCAGAGTAAAAGAAAAAATCGCTTTTTTTTTTTTTCCTTTCAGCATGACAACCTGAATCACCCAAACTGGGCAGCGCTAGCTCTGGGAATACCAAGTCCTCTTGCCCTAAGACTTAGTTTTCACGTGGGATTCAAAATAATTAGCAAACATTTCACAATATACAAAGCATAATCAGAACACTGCAATCTTGCTATGTGAGTGGCCAAGAAGAAATGTCCTTTCCTTTTGAGAAAGTCCAAGGAAGAGAAGCTGTGTGGCAGGGTGGAGAGGGCCTAGTAGCTGCATCAAGCAGATCTCAGATTGAATCCTGTATCCACCACCCCTGGCTGCTTCCCCAAGTCTGGGCATAGTAACATCAGTGTCCACAAGTGTGGATGGGTGGTAATAAAGCCCACTTTGCAAGACTGTTGACCAAATGCCTGTAATGCACTGAGAAGCATCCCAGGACATGGGGAGAACTCAATAACTGGATACCATGATCTTTTTGCTAGTCACTGGTCCTAAGCCTCTGGGAATTGCTATGCAGCAGAAGAGCAATTTTACAGCATGTTCCACAGAATTCCCTGTTCTAACTACCCAGAAACAGCATAGTGCTCACCTCCTGAGGCACACACACCCCTGTTGCCTCTGAGCATTCACTCACTGTGCATTTCTAGGGCCAACCATAAAGGCTAAAAAACCCTCAGAAGTCACAGAGACGTTGTTTTTTATAGAGTGCGATTCCCTGACCCAAATCAGTCTTTTCGCCTTTGAATCAGTTTATGCTACCAGTTATTTAGCAGATTGATTGCTGCTATGGCAACTGCACATCCCTCCGCACAGACACAGGCAGAAGTCCTTGATACAATCCTGGCTTAGTCTCTCTGGCTGCATTCAGCCCATGCCAAAAATTAGAGAATATTGGGAAAATTAATTGCCTCCTGCACTATAGGCACTGGGGCTGCATTGTGCTGCAAAGAACAAACGAAGCCTGATGTGTGTCCTTCTCGCCTAGCGGCCCACAAAGAGGGAGAACCGAAGTCCCCAGCCGGGCTCTGGCCACACTGCTCACCTTTGGTTTCCACGGTTTCTGCCAAGTATCAGTGCAAGATGTACCCAGAGACTGCAAAGGCCATTTGGCAGTGCTGTGGTCTTTCAGGAAAGCTTTCCACTTACGGTAGGAAAAGAACAGGCTTCTCCTTGTGTCATAAAGAACTGGATACAGATTCTGAGTACCACTTCCCAGCTGCATGACCCTGGGCAAATCCCTTAAACCCTAAAACTTCAGTTTCCTCATCTATGACAAGAAATTAAGAATAGTCTCTCTTCCCCCCCTGGTTGTTACCAATATGGTATGAAACCACAACCCTGGCACTAGATGGAATCTGATAGCTCTCAGTTCATTCTTCCTTCTTACCTTCCCTCTTTGGTTTTCTTTAATTTTTTTTAATCTGTTCTGCCTGATGAGCAAGAGAGATGATTAGGCTCATTAGGAGCTGATTCTATGCAGTCCTCTAAACATTTCTGATTTGAAAGCTTGAGCCTCAAGTTCTGCTAAGTGTGTCAAATTTTCTTTACGATACAGGTCAGTGTTTTAGGCTAGTTCCAACTCCAAAGGACAGGCTGGATCCTCCAAGCGAGGTTTGCTCTGTCCTGTCCTGTCACCTCCAGTGTCTCCCCTTATCCACCAGATCAACCTTCTTTAAAAATGGAAATTTGTCAGCATGAATGAGGCTAGAAAGCTAGAGTGTAAATATGGAATGGTACCCTTCCCTAAAAGAGCCCTTCATCTCACAGATTCTGAGAGTGGCTGAGGCTGCGATCTCTGTTTGCTGAGGAACCCATGTTATTAGCAGCCATGCTACGTCTGTATCTGGAGGTGCCTGGAGCACTTACAGAAATTCTTTTCAACCATATGTTGTTTTTCTGTTTTAACACTCTGTATGTATATGTAATTTGCATAAATACAAAAATAAATAGCTGTCCTGTGTTTCTCTGAAGGTTGTAAACCCCAAAGAAAGAGGTAGCAATCTTCCCATATACTGGCCTTAATGACACAGCACTTGATATGCAGTGATCAGTAATGTGGCCCAAACTGACTTTGAGATTTAATAGTTAATAATTTGTGATGCGAATATTCTCACTTTATGTTCTTTCTATCAGCAAGGATGAGAAAGAATGGTGCAATCAGATGTAAGACCAGAAGCATCACCACATCATAAACCAATACCACTATCATCAGCTCCCTCTGAAGATCCCAGGATTCAGGGCCAGTTTGTGATAAAACAGTTCATATAAAGCTTTGCTTTGTTCACAGGGTATAAGCAGAGACAACTGGTGACCTGGGACAACAACATAAAGTCAGAGAGACCTGGGTTCTGGATTCTAAGCCTTTCTAAGTCTCAGGTTCATCTTCTTTAGAACTGATAACATGTGTATTATCTACCCGGCAAGGCTAAGGGTGCACACTCTGCAGTTAAGAGTATCTGGGTTGGACTCCTGAGCCGACCTCTTAGAGCCAAGTGACCCTGAACAAAGTGTCTTTACCTCTCTACGCTCCGGGCTCCTCATCGGAGGATTGGACGTGATCACAGCGCTACCTCACAGAGCTACTGTGAAGGTGAATGCCGACGACCTACGTGAAGTGCTTAGCGCAGGCCTGACGCACGGGAGAGCTCAATAAACGTAGCTCACAGGAGTCACCGCAGGAGGAGTGAATGACATACAGCCAGAAGAAGCCTGGCTCTGAGTAGGTTTTTTAAAAAATGGAAACTTCAAACAACTGAAAATTGTGCCGTCAAGAAAATTCCCCAGATACCACTGCAAACCTCTTTAGAATCAAAAAGTTGGATAGGCTCCCATTATGATAAGAAAGGAACCCTCATAAATCCATCTTCTCATTGAAATTGTTTCAGCATTCAGAGCAGGAAGGGGAGAGCAGGGCCTGGCCTGTGGGCAGCCTCTCTGTTCGGAAATGATCCTGCCGGATCACACAAACCAGGGGCTTTCTGCAGGCTCCTCAGCCCCGGGAGGGCGCGATTACTGGCTGCCACCAAGGATGGGGAAGAGAAGAAACAAAAAGCCAATTTTTAAATGAATCGGTGTGTAACAGGACAGGGACCCCAAACCCCTCCCCCAAAACCCCATCAACTGACAAGTTGACCAACCACCCCCTGAGAGCAATGGGGAAGTTTACTTTAACAAAGGGGTCATTTCTGAGGCCAGTAAGGCAGTTCCATAAGAGGTAAGGCAATAAATAAAAGAATGATTTTTATAGACACCTAGCATAGACCAGATTGCTGGTCGTGCTTTTTGTTTTGTTTTGTTTCTTCAAAGATACACCCACACACCTTTGGCAGTGTTATCCTCAAATGACTAGATGTTACTTCTAAGCTGCAAGACCTCAGGCGCTATCTGTCCTCACCCACACCCAACTGTCTACCATCTTCAGCACCAAACATTCCCCTGAAGACAAAAACGGCCCTTCAGTTCCTGGGTCGTTTAAACTGAAAAACCAGTTGAAGTGCCATTCCCAAAATAAAACAGAAACATGGCCACTGGCATGAAATATTTACAGCTGTGAGATGAAAAAAAAAAAAAAAGCATCCCTTGACCTGGTAGGCAGGGGGATGATGCAGTTACACAAACAGGAGGGAAGCGCTTTACCCCGACACTTCTCTCTTCTGGAATCCCGACGTGCAGCCGTCACATAAGCCAGACCCAGGAGTTGTCTTCAGCTGCTTCCTTCCCTCCCCACTACATCCAATCACTGACTTGGTTCCATCTAGTGCATGACGGGCCTCCATCTCAGGTGTCTGTGCCCTGCTTGCCTATGGGATGCCCTCCACAGTTCAGTGCCTCGTGTCTCACCGCCGACCGACCCAGCCACCTCCCCCACTGGTCTTCCTCCATCCTACATCTCCCTCTCTGCGATAGCTTCTCACACTGCCACAGCGTCACTTCAAAGGTCCTTCAAGATCAAGCCCCCACCTACATTTCCAGTTTTATCCTTTGCCTAGCCCCGAACCCCCTCCCAGCCCACCATACCCTATTCCTCCTGAGACATGTCGTATGTGTGTGTGCTTTCATGCTGTGGGGCATGCTTTTCTCTCTGCATGGTCATCTCAGTCCTGACACACCCTCCTCCTCATCCTTCAATGCTCAGCTGTTCTTTTCTTTATCATTTCTGGATTCCCCCAGTTAGGTTAGTGGCTCCCTGCACTGTGCTCACTTTGTCCATTTATGCACTTTCATTATAGCATGTTTCAGACTGTATGACAATCGTTTATACATCCACTCCTGTTCTTTGTTCTTTATGTGATGGTCAGTCAGGAGAGGCTCAGGAAAACTAAGGTGATTATACTTACAAGACCCAGAAACAGGAGGCACCATGTGCTGCATAGGGTCTCAGGGGGGAGCACTGGGTGTCGGTCAGGAGGCAGAAGGCAGGAGGAAGGAAAAGTCTAGAACAGAGTCTTAACTGGGGGTTTCCTCAGGAAAGGCAAGGCAGGGCAAACATTTTAGGATTGGCTAGTTTGAACAGTATCTTGAGGCTCTAAGCTATACGGCGGTCCCTAGTTGTCTGGTAGGGGGCTCTGGGATGATTAGGGTAGGAGAATATTGCATCCTGGGGTGTCCAGGTCAGATGGAGGAGGTATGGCTCTGGATTGGTTAGTCTGCTTTATCAAAGGCATGTTCCCGGCTGAGCCCTTTGCTATCTCTAAGAATTGGCTAGTCCCTGAAGGGCCAGTCTCTCTCCAGCCAGAAGGGTTTTTAAGATGTCAAAATATCATAATATATAGAAAATTAAAAATATAAACAGTACAACTCCCAACCCCCAAACTAAAACCTGGGCTCTTCCCTACTAGATGCTAGGCCCTGGGCTTCTAGCAGGGCGTCTAGAAGGGCTTGTATTCCACTGATACACTGATACGTACTAGTTTACTGGTTTTCTACAGCTGGTTCTTTCTGATTAGTCAATGTCCTTCCCATACTGGTTAGTAAATATTTTGAATATCATCCCAGATTACAACTGCCTTATATCTGTTATCACAGCCTTGTGAGGCATGTACTATTATCCACATTTTAGAAATCCACAAACTAGTCTCAGAGATGTTAAATAACATGCCCAAATCACAGAGTATTAGTAAATAGCAGAGCCAGAATGGGACGCTATGTTCGCCCATGCCAGAACCCGTGTTCTTTCCTCTCCATCACATTGCCTCTTTGCTTTTTTTTCTTCTAGATTCAGGCATCCAGAACAGTGCATAGTATCCAGTAGGCCTTCATTAAATAATTTAATGAATTAAGGTATAAGTAGCAGTGAAATCAAATATTTCTTTGAAAATCAAACTTTTCCCACAGCTGATCTACTCAATGGAACAGAAAGGTGGGAAGTCCATACCTCCATTTTAACCAAAAGACATCTCACAGTAAGAACTGCTTACTTCATCAAAATGCAATATATTCTTACCAATAGGAGTGCTTTCATGACAATAGCTACTTCTAGAGTGCCTGCAGTGGAGCGTGCCCTGTGCTAAGAGTCTCATGTTCATTATCTCATTTCATTTTCCTACTAACTCTGCAAGTCAGAAACTATATCTTTATCCTCATTTTCCATGAGGGACCAGAGGCTCAGAAAGGGTATGTAATATGAGTAAGGGTTCAGAGCTGGTAAATGGCAGAGCAGGGATCAAAAGCAAGGTCAGACTCTCCAAAATACCTGCCCTTTCCACTCTGCCACAACCGATTTCTTTCACACCCATGTATCATTTGCGGGATGAGTGTATAGGGCAGGAAATGGGACTTCTTACTACCTGGAGGTCTCCAAGACAAAAAGGTGCTACATCATCACTAAGTAGCCTTGTCGGTAATGGATTACTGTGGCTTCCGTCTTCCGGGCCCAATGGGAGGCTTGGTCATGGGCTCAGGACGCATCTCCTGCTGGAATCTTATTAGTGCTTCCTCTGCACAGATAAGAACTGGTGTATTGTGTTAAATTGACTGACACAAACAACCATGCTTTATCCAGAAATAGAAAATGCAATTTTCTTTGGCAGAATAGAACGCAGGAAGTGGTGGGGTTGAAATGTCATGCATGGAACAAAGGTTTGGCAGAGGAGAACAGTTAAAGTCAATCCCCTACAGGGGGCAAAAAACAAAGGTCTACAGTAGTCTATAGCAATTATCCACCCAAAGTCACACTACAGAATTGGGAGCCACTGCTACTTAAAACTCTTTAAAAAAAGGAAAGAAAGAACATTCCCCCACCCCATAATGTTAATGTTTTATATAAATGAATCATTTGGAAAGATCATAGATACACTGCTGAAAATAAAAGAGAGAACACCATCGACATATTCTCATCTCTAGTGGTAGGAAATGACCTTTTCATATAAAAATAAAGTAGGGAGAAGCCAAAACTGCTCCCTAAACACAAACCACCACGAGCGTATTACTACTCTGACATGTATGCCAGAGGAAACTAGAATTGAAGTTAAAAATGAAGGATTATCCATCACTCATATCCTCTGGTCAGTAACCTTCTCTTCAAGTGTAATGTCCACTCACATTGCTACAGTTTCACAAATCTCAAATCACTGTATGACTTTTCTGGGATTATTTCGGGGTTTGTTTGTTTGTTTTTTCTGCAGCAAGGTTTTCCTATTACTTTCTACCTAAGATTATAAATCATCCAGTTCCTACAACTGATGTGTTGTCCCAATCCCCATATTGTTTTTAATTCCATGACACTCTCCATTCAGACCAAGGGGAAACTGTTAACAGGAAACATAAAACAAAGACAGCAGAATACTGGCTTTTAGGGTCAAATACAAAGATATGGAATAAAATAGAAAGATTTAACAAATATAGTTCATCAAGGAACAGTCAAGAAAGTACAAAAGAACAAATGCTCTGCCTCTGAGAAGAGACCCTGCATTCTGTCCGCTTGGCCAAGTCCAGGGAAAGACCAGATGGTTTATGGAGACCCTGTTTCCTGTTCAACTGAAGACAGAAGAAAGTATGTACCTCATAGCAAAAGAGATGAGAATTAGAGATTGGCCTTTCACTTATCGATTTGTTTGTTGGTTTGGTTGGTTTATGTAACACAAGATGGCAAATAGAAGTATTAAGTACAAACAGTGAGGAAATCATTTAAAAGCAAAGATATATGTGGCATGGTTTAGCCTTGATTAAACGTGGAAGCAGAAAGATTAGGGTAAGAAAATAAACTGGGTCTAAGTTTCACAGAGTCAAATAGGTCCTCCTCCCTGATAACCTACATATAGTGTGATTTTAATTGTGATTTCCCACATCTAAAGCCTTTTCTTTGCTGCGTCTCCTCCGAAAAGTCACTTCTATTAAAGATAGATTTGGTTTCTAAGTTACTTCCAGCTCATGTTCTCAATTCCTTTTTGTCTTGAACAAGTCATACCACACCTTCTGAGTATTAGCTGTCTCCAGGAGCCCATGTCCCTGACTTAATATGTTGTGAATGAGAGAAAAGGACTATAAGGTGTCCTGACTTCTCAGAAAAATTAGTCTATAAAAATTGTAGAGTTTTAATACAGATAAAAGTATTTTACCATTTAAGTGGGATGAATCTTAGAGAATTTGAGTTTGCTTTTAGAAGGAAAATGCTACAAAGATGATACTGATGAGAAAAGAGCATAGCTGCATTGCCTTGAGCAAGTCGCTATATTCTCTTGGGGTCTCAATTTGCTCATCTGTAAGATGGAGGAGTTCCCAAAGTTATCAGAAGGAAAGAAATCATAAAGATCAGATCAGAAATAAATGAAAAAGAAATGAAGGAAACAATAGCAAAGATCAATAAAATTAAAAGCTGGTTATTTCAGAAGATAAACAAAATTGATAAACCATTAGCCAGACTCATCAAGAAAAAAAGGGAGAAGACTCAAATCAACAAAATTAGAAATGAAAAAGGAGAAGTAACAACTGACACCATAGAAATACAAAGGATCATGAAAGATTACTACAAGCAACTATATGCCAATAAAATGGACAACCTGGAAGAAATGGACAAATTCTTAGAAAAGCACAACCTTCCCAGACTGAACCAGGAACAAATAGAAAATATACACAGACCAATCACAAGCACTGAAATTGAAACTGTCATTAAAAATCTTCCAATATGGGGAGGGGGAAGGGTAAGATGTGACAAAGTGAGAGAGTGGCATGGACATATATACACTACCAAACGTAAAATAGATAGCTAGTGGGAAGCAACCGCATAGCACAGGGAGATCAGCTCTGTGCTTTGTGACCACCTAGAGAGGTGGGATAGGGAGGGTGGGAGGCAGGGAGATGCAAGAGGGAAGAGATACGGGAACATATGTATATGTATAACTGATTCATTTTGTTATAAAGCAGAAACTAACACACCATTGTAAAGCAACTATACTCCAATAAAGATGTTAAAAAAAATGGTAAATTTTGTGTTATAGATATTTTACCTCAATAAAAGGAAAAAACCCTCCTAAAAAAAAAAAAAATCTTCCAACAAACAAAAGCCCAGGATCAGATGGCTTCACAGGCAAATTCTATCAAACATTTAGATAAGAGCTAACACCTATCCTTCTCAAACTCTTCCAAAATATAGCAGAGGGAGGAACACTCCCACACTCATTCTACGAGGCCACCATCACCCTGATACCAAAACCAGACAAAGATGTCACAAAAAAAGAAAACAACAGGCCAAAATCACTGATGAACACAGATGCAAAAAGCCTCAACAAAATACTAGCAAACAGAATCCAACAGCATATTAAAAGGATCACACACCATGATCCAGAGGGGTTTATCCCATGTATACAAGGATTCTTCAATATATGCAAATCAATCAATGTGATACACCATATTAACAAACAGAAAGAGAAAAACCATATGATCATCTGAATAGATGCAGAAAAAGCTTTCGACAAAATTCAACACCCATTTATGATTAAAAACTCTCCAGAAAGTAGGCACAGAGGGAACTTATCTCAACATAATTAAGGCCATATATGACAAACACACAGCCAACAACGTTCTTGGTGTGAAAAACGGAAACCATTTCCACTAAGATCAGGAACAAGACAAGGTTGCCCACTCTCACCACTATTATTCAACATAGTTTTGGAAGTTTTAGCCACAGCAATCAGAGACAAAAAATAAATAAAAGGAATCCAAATTGGAAAAGAAGAAGTAAAACTGTCACTATTTGCAGATGACATGATACCATATTTAGAGAATCCTAAAGATACTACCAGAAAACTACTAGAGCTAATCAATGAATTTGGTAAAGTAGCAGGATACAAAATTAATGCACAGAAATCTCTTGCATTCCTATACACTAATGAAAAATCTGAAAGAGGAATTAAGGAAACACTCCCATTTACCACTGCAAAAAAAGAATAAAATACCTAGGAATAAACCTACCTAAAGAGACAAAAGACCTGTATGCAGAAAGCTATAAGACCCTGATGAAAGAAATTAAAGATGATACAAACAAATGGAGAGATATACCATGTTCTTGGACTGGAAGAATCAATATTTTGAAAATGACTATACTACCCAAAGCAATCTGCAGATTCAATGCAATCCCTATCAAACTACCAATGGCATTTTTCACAGAACTAGAACAAAAAGTTTCACAATTTGTATGGAAACACAAAAGACCCCGAATAGCCAAAGCAATCTTGAGAAAGAAAAATGGAGCTGGAGGAATCAGGCTCCCTGACTTCAGACTATACTACAAAGCTACAGTAATCAAGACAGTATGGTACTGGCACAAAAAACAGGAATATAGATCAATGGAACAGGATAGAAAGCTCAGAGATAAACCCATGCACATATGGCCACCTTATCTTTGATAAAGGAGGCAAGAATATACAATGGAGAAAAGACATCCTCTTCAATAAGTGGTGCTGGGAAAACTGGACAACTACATGTAAAAGAATGAAATTAGAACACTTCCTAGCACCATACACAAAAATAAACTCAAAATGGATTAAAGACCTAAATGTAAGGCCAGACACTATAAAACTCTTAGAGGAAAACATAGGTAGAACACTCTATGACATAAACCACGGCAAGATCCTTTTTGACCCACCTCCTAGAGAAATGGAAATAAAAACAAAAATAAACAAATGGGACCTAATGAAACTTAAAAGCTTTTGCACAGCAAAGGAAACCATAAACAAGATGAAAAGACAACCCTCAGCATGGGAGAAAATATTTGCAAATGAAGCAACTAACAAAGGATTAATCTCCAAAATATACAAGCAGCTCATGCAGCTCAATATCCAGAAAACAAACAACCCAATCCAAAAATGGGCAGAAGACCTAAATAGACATTTCTCCAAAGAAGATATACAGATTGCCAATAAACACATGAAAGGATGCTCAACATCACTAATCATTAGAGAAATGCAAATCAAAACTACAATGAGGTATCACCTCACACTGGTCAGAATGGCCATCATCAAAAATCTACAAACAATAAATGCTGGAGAGGGTGTGGAGAAAAGCGAACCTTCTTGCACTGTTGGTAGGTATGTAAATTGATACAGCCACTATGGAGAACAGTATGGACATTCCTTAAAAAACTAAAAACCGAACTACCGTATGACCCAGCAATCCCACTACTGGGCATATACCCTGAGAAAACCATAATTCATAAACAGTCATGTACCACAGTGTTCACTGCAGCTCTATTTACAATAGCCAGGACATGGAAGCAACCTAAGTGTCCATCGACAGATGAATGGATAAAGAAGATGTGGCACATATATACAATGGCATATTACTCACCCATAAAAAGAAATGAAATTGAGTTATTTGTAGTGAGGTGGATGGACCTAGAGTCTGTCATACAGAGTGAAGTAAGTCAGAAAGAGAAAAACAAATACCATATGCTAACACATATATATGGAATCTAAAAAAAAAAAATGGTCTGAAGAACCTAGCAGCAGGACAGGAATAAAGACGCAGACGTAGAGAATGGACTTGAGGACACGGGAGGGGGAAGGGTAAGCTGGGATGAAGTGAGAGAGTGGTGGCATGGACATATATACACGACCAAGTGTAAAATAGCTAGTGGGAAGCAGCTGCATAGCACAGGGAGATCAACTCAGCGCTTTGTGTCCACCTAGAGGGGTGGGATAGGGAGGGTGGGAGGGAGATGCAAGAGGGAGGGGATATGGGAATATATGTATACATATAGCTGATTCACTTTGTTATACAGCAGAAACTAACACACCATTGTAAAGCAATTATACTACAATAAAGATGTTCTAAAAAAAAAAAAAAGATGGACAGGTTCAGTTGTATGAGTACCCCTAAGTCTCTTTCTGGCTATAACATGTATGAATTAAGTCAAAGCTAAAATTAGAACTTAGAGTTCAAGCTTTTTAGTTGTCTGCTTAGGACATTTTAAAGAGCTGTTTTCTCTTTGGAATTGCTGTATGTGCCTGAGAGATAAATTTAAAATTCAGGAGAGAAAACTGTCTCTTCCTTGCTTTCCCCCCGGCCCCAGTCCAGCTGTTGGATAATAAAAGCCAACAAGATAGGGAAGGTCCAAGGCAGACCCTTTTTCTGGCCTCTCCATTCAATGGACTCTCAGAATTATTCTGGTTTCTGAATAAGATGATTCCTTCTTTCACCTCCAACACTTATCTTTCTGGTCAACCATTAAAAGGGATGAAGCAAAAGCACTGCCCAGCAAGAAACTCCTGCAGCTGGCAGAAATGAAAAGCAAAGATCTTCCCTCACAGGTCAAATCTAACTGACACAACACAGATAATGCTGAGCTGCGAGAGAAAAGGCAGACTCACAAGCAGTTGACACTACAGAGAAAACTATTTTGAGTTCCTTTCACCAAAAACTGTAACATATTCGTGCTTTGTTATCAGAGCCTCCTGGAACTCGCTGGCTTTTTATTAATAATATTATTACTGAAAGATTTGTTTTCAACTTGCTAATCAACTATTCCCTGATTAGCTGGCATATTCTTGCTCTTTTCAAAACCTGCTGTCATACTATAGTGCTCCATCTGAGCCCTGGGGGCAGCCTGAAACAGCTTCTTTTTCTCATTGTGGTCCAGGAGAGTTGAAGAGCCCACCTGAACAGAGCTGGAGTTACGTGAGAAGTCTCCTGTTTCCTTGGAGCCCCAGGGCTGTTTCAGAGAGAAAGTGACCTAGGATCTGCCATTTGGCATACAGCGTGCTGTTGAAAGCATACAGGGCTTGCCCAGAACTGGCTTCCCCCTTACAGTACGGCTCAAAATTTCCGTTCCCATTTCTGGGAACAGAAATGCCCGTGTGGCCAACGGAAGCATCGGCTTTCACACTGCAGGCTTCTTCAGCAGCTGGGGACAGAGTGATACTCAGAGAGCTTGCATGAAAGGAAAAAACTCTACACCCCTATCTCAAAGTTTCAGTGGAAGAGAGGCACACCGGTGGACACCACTGAAGGAACATGGTCGAGGGTATAGAACTGGGAAACTCAATCCTCAAAGCAGGAGACGTTTTAAATGAGGGAGACTGGAGTGGCCTAGAAATTCTTTGGAAATTCGGGAGAGTGGCCACCCTCTTTCCTGGTCCAAGAAATCGGGGGTTGATGGGAAGATCAGCCTTCATGGCAGAACAATTTGGCAGAAACTATCCTGAGGAAGATGAAGATTTTAAATTCTTGCTGAATAGCATTTTGATAAAAGGTTGGAGGTGTAAGTAATTGTTAACAAAGCAAGGAAACGTTTCTGAGTGCACAATGGAAAAAATCCAGAGGAGCTTTACTATTTGGAGGAACCAGAGGTAAGGAATGGTGGAGTAATCAGGGAATTTGGGCTTTAGAGAGGATAGACAATTTGACAGGAATGGAAGGGCATGGCTTGTTGGAAGTGACTAGCTTAACTGGCTTAACTTTGGCCAATAAGCTAAACTTTCCAAAGTTCAAGAGAGAGAGAGTGGGAACTGCCATGCATTGGAAGTATATGTACTGGCAGGGACAGAAAAGAGGTCTGTGGTTCACTCTTAGAAGAAAGAAAACACTACTTGGGGTTGGAAGATGACCATGCACATAAACCCGTAAATCGTACATAAAACTAGAGTCCCTGTTTGTGCTGAGCCCTCCATGCCGGCTGCTGTGGGGCCTGGCGCGTGGTTAGGAAATGGGGTCCATGAACTCCGTCAAGGGGTTATAAAGATCGAACATGCTGCTCTTCCTGAGGAATATAAAATCATATTAAATTCTAACCTTGATGGAATTCTGCATTCACTAAACTTTCAACATGCTTTAGTAGAATGAGTAACAACCTGGGAGTCAGAAGACTTGAATTCTGGTCCCAGCACCCCATTCACCCTTGAAGGAGAAGATTCCCAAATTCAGTGCTGGCACTTCCTCCCCTCTCTGCTCCTCCACAAGTTGATTTCTGCTTCCACCCTTCTGACAAATCTACTCAAGTGAAGGTCACCAGTGACTCCTTCCTGCCACGTTTGCCATCAATGGATATTTTTAGTCTTAACATGGGACCCTTTCCTCCTTTGGTTTCCCATGAACCAAGTTTACCTGTTTCTCCTCCACTGGAACCACTCCCCAGTACTAAATTCTGGTAATGCAGGACCCATCACTCAATCATCTTTGTACCTCAGGCAAGAGTGAAATCAGTGTTTAAAAAATAATTGAATAAGATGTTTTTTATCACTAAGCCTCTATTTTTTTTTTATCTTTTCAAATAAAAAGTTTGGACTTCAAACTCTAAAATACATGATTTCATGATGATCTTAGAGTGGCTTTATGGATTCAAGGATCAAGAATTCAATTCAGGAATCAAATTCAGGGAAAGACTCACTCAATAGAAGATTCTGGAATTTATTACATAAAAAGGGTAAGTGAGAATATAGTCTCCTCTCCGTTTTCAAGTTCCCAGAAACAAGGTGTCAGCATCTGTAGGTTACTGATACCAAAGCTTTGGATATGTAGCACCATCTGCTTAATAAATAGATAGGTATTAATGCACAGATATATAATATACAGATAAACTAAATGTAACGGCTTTCATGTCACCATTATCTCATTCTCTTTAGAATGTGATCTAACTTACTATGTTGTATATTGTAATAAAATTCAACTTCAATTTGAGTAAACAGAACTGTTCTTTTTAGCAGTATCTGCTTATGATGCTTAATGATAATTATACAGATCTGTTTATATAAATACATTAAAAATGGTTCTGCTGTTTCTATGTCAATCCATTTGTCATGACTTGGTACATAATTCCTTACACTCATGCTTTTTAGAGTATAAAAATAACACTTCCTAATTACAATAAAATTAGAATAAAGTCAGAAAAGTAGAAAGAAGATCTTGATCACACAAAATTTCAACGTTCAATGGCATTAGATGATAACTTGGTGTATTTCCATTTTAGGATTTCTTTTAAAATTGTTATTTTTAGAGAGTATTTAAGCATATGGTTTATATATAATTTTTGAAACGAATCTATTTATCATCTTCCCTGAAGAAATTAATATACAATCATAAAGGTATTTGGGAATAAACTGTCGCTTCAAAAACGCACCTTACAAAAAGTATGGTTTTTAAACAGAAATCTTTAAATATCTTATTCACAGTTTACAGTGGTAAAGTACCTTTTAAATAAATAAAGCTAAATAAAGTACTCAGAAAATTGTATTTATCTCATCAAATCGATGTAAACACTACCTACATCTCTTCTCTCTCAACAGCTAAAGCACCAAGTACCGATGCCACCAAAATCTCAGCACCACACCCTCAGAGCAACACAGGATGAGAGCAGAGTTCAGGTGTTAAGTTATCCCAGGCCACTCTTCCTGACCCAGCTGTTCTCTAATCCCTCTAGTGGATCCATCTCACAGTTCTAGCCCACAGGAAAAGAAATGGAAAGAAGACACAGAGTGTTTAACTTTTCACATTAGGCTGCTGCCCAAGGTTCTTTTAGACCTTGAGACTGAGGCTGAGATCTCTCAAGGGCCCATGTGTCATTCACCTTTGTATCCAGTGACTGGCACTTCATATAGCACTTGGCCAAAGCTCTTTTAGTTGAATAAAGGCCATGGTCAAATGATCAATTAGGAAAACTATCAATTACAAGTAGCAGAAAACACAAAAGTGGTGATTTAAACAAATAAATCGGTGTTTATTGTTTTTATATAGCAAGAAGTCCAGAGCAAGGCAGCTGTTGAAGTTTTTTCAATGGCCGAGCCATGTCAGGGTTGATGTCTCTAAAATTCTCTTAGCCTTCCCCTTATGGTCTCAAGATAGCTGTAATAGCTCCAGTCATGAACCCATGCTCAAGGCAAGAATGGGCCTTGAAAAGTCCCCAGCTGACTTCCAGTTAAATCTCATTATCAGTATCACCTGACTACCCCCAGTTGCAAGGAAGCCTGGGAAAGTGATTCTCTTTTCTGGAGCTGGGAAAAATATCTGGATTCTGTTAGCAAGGAAGAAGGAAGAAATGAATACTGGACGGGTAACTAGCACTGTCCGCCTCAACAAATATTCCTCCCCATTTTTTAAAAGTCTAAATATACATACATTGAAAACAGTGTAAGATAATCAATAAAAGAACATATATTTCACTGCAAGGTTCTTTAGGGATGATCACTCATTGACAGGTGCTTTCAATGACAGTGATTTGGTGAATCGGTGGTAGTGAATAGTTCAAGGGAGAAGTCAATCAAGAAACGAGAATGTACATGCCTTGAGTGGGTGCACTTAACCCATTGTATGTCAGGATATCCTCTCTTTGGAAGGGAATCTAATATAGGATAGAACTTAAACAAGTTGGATTTGCCGAAGTTAGCTGAATTATAAATGTCTGTCTTTGTTTGTTCTTAATGTGGTTCAACATATTAAAAATAATTCAGAGGATTCACAGAGTGGGAATTGGAGGAGACCCTGTTCAGCCTCCTTTTCAATTGTATCATGCAGCCTCTGTAGGAAATTTTCAGCAATGAGGAGCTTTCTACTCTGAGGTGGCCTATTCAACTTTTGAATTCCTCCAATTATCAGAAAAGTCTTTTTCCTAATTAGAACTGGGTTATCTCTCAATATTATAAACCCATTTGTTCTAATACTGTTTTCTAGAGTGACCACAATTAGCTTGTCTCTCCTTGCACATGACAGCCATTTAAATAAATCAACAAGATACCTGTTCTCTTAGTCAAAGAATTCAGGGCCTAGGACTCTTCCTTAACTGGTGTAGCTTCCACAGCCCCCCCTCCTCCACCCCTTCTTCAATCTAGCTGCTCTTCTCTGGGCACTCTGTCCTAGTGTTCAGCCCCTGCTATGAGACAATACTTTGGATGGGCTCTGACCACACCAGAGTAGGAATCTACAACAAGCCTTAGTGTCAAGACACGCATTAAAAGTTTTGCAGAGAAATTCTGCCCTTTTGATTTTGGTCCATAGCTCTGGGCCTAAGAAGAATTATTTCATATCCTCACTGACCAAACACACATGTTCTCTCTCCTAATATATCTGCCAGGCAAGCCCTTCATAATTGCATCCAAGTCATTAGAAAAAGAAAAAAAAAAAGTTCAACAAGATTGGGATAACATGCAATGAGAACTTTCCCTTCAAGTTATCAAGTTATTATTTGGGTCAATCTGTTGTTAAACTGTTAATGTACTTTGAAAGATAACTCTACATTTTTCTATTTCATGTCAAGTTTCCGTAGCTTTCCTTTCCATAGCTCCACTAGGTAATTTAGAGCCATAAGTCATTTATTTGCCATGTTCTCCACCACATTCTAAACAGTACAGTACAGATGTCTGACACTTCCTTAAAAATCACGTGGAAAAATGAAGCAGGTGAGTTAACATTTATGTACAGTTACTAAATAACAAACATGGTACTACACTTTGAGGTTTTATAATGCCCCCCGTTTTTTTAGAGAGATTATAAAACAAAGTTCATTGTAGTTAAAAAACAAAAAAAACAAAACAACTTCCTTAAGATCTGTGTTTCTTCTTCTGATATCAAACACATGTCATTTTTCCACACCAATTCTCCAACACCAGCTAGGTGTCCAACAATCAATTCAATTCCGACACAAACTACCAGAGTTAGTGCAGACCCCACAGGTTAAGGGCTTAGTCCTACAAGACTCCCCCCACTTCAGATGCCACCTATAAATGGGGTACTTAGGCTACCCACACTTCTGCCCGGCCAATGACAAATTCAGGGGTCCCCATTACCTCCTTGTCAAGTTTGATAATTCCCTAGAAGGACTCACAGAACTCGGGAAAATGCTGTACTTAAAGGACACCACTCAGGGAGAGCCAAATGGAAGAGATGCATAGGACAAGGTATGGGGAGAGGGGAAAGGTGTTGCAGAACTTCCATGCCCTCTGCAGCTTGCCACCTTCTTAGTACATCAATGTATCACCAACCTAGAAGCTCCCTGAACCTCACTGCTTAGGGGTTTTTGTGGAGGTTTCATTACCTCTTGTAAAACTGATCAACTAAATGACTGGCCATTGGTAACTGAACCCAATCTCTAGCCCCTTTCCCTCCCAGGAAGTTGAGGGGTTGGGGATGAAAGTTTTAACCCTCTAATGACTATCTAGGGCTTCCCCTCTCCCACAAGTCAACTCAGTAGCATACAAAAGACAGTAAATTCCAAGGGTTTTAGTAGCTCTGCCTTAGGAACAGTGGACAAAGACCACATATTTATTTTTTATTACACCACAAGATCACACTGTTAGTAATGGTGTAGCCGTATTTCAAACTCAGGTCTGCCCATCACTGAATTCCATATCCTTCTCTTATAACAAACTCCCTTCTGATGAATCAAATCTTTTAAAAGTTTGAATGAAAGGCTATATTAGTACGAGATATTTTGAGACGTGCACTGAGTAGAAATATCCTGTGTCAAAGTCACATCATCTGAAAACTGGTAATTAAGAAAATGAGGCTTGAGAAATTTGTTTTTCTTATTCTGAATAATCATGCTCAGCGCTTTCATTGTCATATTTACCCTTCAAAGGCTAAAGCATGTCAAATAGGTAAGGCCTTTGTTCTCCATCAATTGTTTGTTTCTAACTGTAGGTTAAGGATCCAGCTAATATTTCACAGCAACTTTCACATTTGTCATTCACCCAGAGATCCACCCATATACAGTCAAATATTGGGGATTTAAATATTTGCTTTCCAAACACTCATTTAGAAGCAAGAAGAATCCAGTTTATCACACTCAAAAATGTAAAACACTTAATGAATAATGTTGTGAGAAGATAGATGATTACAGTTTGAGTTACTCGCACACCACAAAGTGCAGTGTGCTCCTTGCAGGGGTCTGTTCCTGTCAGCTGCAAAAGTGTATGGAAGACATTCTTGGGAGGGGAATCGGGGCCATTCTGTGGTACTCTACTGCCTTTTTAAAGACTTTGGTAAAATGACTAACATAGTATTCAGTTTAGTTAAAAAAAAAAAAAAAAGGGTTGTAAATTTCCATTCCAAGTTTTTCATCAACAATGTAATTTATACCATTTATTGAGTTCCTTTGATGCCAATTATTAATAATGTCAGGCACTTTTCAGATCTCTAACTCTTGCGACCAACTTCACAAGATAGGTATCATATCTCTATTTTACAAGTACCAAAACTAAAACTCAAAGATTGAGAGGCAAACAACGCGGAACCTGTGTCTTTTTCCTGCATCTTGCTCTTCTAAACTCTCAATGCTCATCTCCTTAAGAAATCTTTCTGGATCAATTCAAATATATTTTCTTGAAAAAGGAAAAGAGAGGATAGGAAGGAGGGAGGGCAAGGAAAGACAGGGAAGGGAAAGGAAGGGGAAGGGAAAGAACAGAAAGGGATGGGAACGGAGGGCAGGGCAAAACAACTAGTGTAAACCAGAACACCTAGGGAAACAATAGTTCAGTTACTGTCTGTTCCTCACTATAGAATAAAGGTCATATTGACATTGTGTCTCCACTGAAAATGTGTTTCCAAATATCTTGGTCATTTGGCCACCATATTTACTGAACACATCTCTGTATTCAGAATGTTATAATAGGTGGAGAATTCTATAAGCAATCAAAGATAAGTTGCCACCTTTATGGAACTCACAGTACAGCTGGTCAAGGGTATAAATGCCTGGAATAGCAGGAGGACAGATGTCTTTAGCCCCAGCTATGAAGCCAAAAGGTAGAAGTGCATGAGATGGTCAGACTCCTCCATAAGTCAGTCTTCTTCTCTAAACAATCTGTGTTTGTAAAGAAAACAAAGAGACAGAACATGACTCTGCCAACAATAAATACTGACGGTTCTTTATTCCACATGGTGCATGTTTTCTATACACAGACCCTAGTAGACTCTACTTTAAGGCCATTATTAAAAATGAGAGGCTCTTCCTGTGGCCTCTTAGCAAGCAGTTGATCTTGGTCCTAAAAACTTTATCCTAACAGGACATACACTTCAAACCCTGAAACCCTTGGTGATAATGAAACACTCTAGACCCAATCAATCCTCTGCAAATAGATATATGTCAAGATCCTGTGCCAAACAGAGGGACAGTGTTTACTTCCGTTTCCACAGCAGTGTAGCAGGTACCTGGCGAAAATGATAAGGAGAATGAAATCACACTCTAGCACCATAAATGATTTCTTGATATTCAGTTTCCTGAGGCTTCCATGTCTATTTCTTAAACCAAGGTGACAGACAGGATGCATACACTCCAATGACAAACTGCTTAACTAATACAACTTGGCATGAGTTCCTCTTCAGAATCTGGCCAGGTTTATGTTGATACTTAAAACCCAATCCCAGAGCAGTTGTATAAACCCAGAGAAGGACATCTTTTATTCAGGTCCCTTTCTGACTGATGCGAACAATTTTCGTCATTTTGAGATAGTGCTTTGAAAAATACATCGACTGTGGCCTTCCCAAATTCATATGTTGAAATCCTAACCCCCAAGGTGATAGTATAGGAGGTGGGGCCTTTGGGAAGTGATCAGGTCATAAGGGGTGATGCCCTCATGAATGGGATTAGTGCTCTTATAAAAGAGGCCCAGGGCTTCCCTGGTGGCGCAGTGGTTGAGAGTCTGCCTGCCGATGCAGGAGGCGTGGGTTCGGGCCCTGGTCTGGGAGGATCCCACATGCCACAGAGCAACTGGGCCCGCGCGTCACAACTGCTGAGCCTGCGCGTCTGGAGCCTGTGCTCCGCAACAAGAGAGGCCGTGACAGTGAGAGGCCCGCGCACCGCGATGAAGAGTGGCCCCCACTTGCCACAACTAGAGAAAGCCCTCGCACAGAAACGAAGACCCAACACAGCCAAAAGTAAATAAAAATTAATTAATTAATTAAAAAAAAAAAAAAAGAGGCCCAGAGAGATCCCTTGCCCCTTCCACCATGTGAGGGTATAAGGAGAAGCTGGGATCTGCAACCCAGAAGTGGGTCCGCACCAGAAACCGACCGTGCTGGCATCCTGATCTTGGACTTCCAGCCTCCAGAACTGTAAGCAATAACTTTCTGTTGTTTATAAACCATCTGGTCTACGGTATTTTGTACAGCAGCCTGAACAGACTAAGACAACGTCCTAGCACAAATCTTGAGGAGGGCAAGCAACCCCCTATACTTCCTGGTATCTCCCAGAAATTGTCTAGCATACAATGCTTACTGATTGGTGCTACATACCAACATTCCCTTAGAGAAGGCATCGGATAAAGAATGACACAATGTGAACTTTGCGTTCACATATATCCATAAAACTCCATTAAAAAAAATTCAACAATCTTTTCCGTATGGGCATCTGTGGGTCCATTATAGTTTCAAAAAAGGAGAGATTGCTGTTTCCTAATACTTTGTGCTAAATTCCTGTTGGCCCGTCTGTACTTAAATAATCTGGAATTCATTCATCCTAAAACTTAGCTGGCTGGCTCTCTGAGCACTTTGTTTCCATCCAACAAACATTTGCTGATCAGCTACTATATTACAGGTCTTGTGTCCCGTGTTAGGACAGACAGATGAACAGGACCCATCCCTACCCCACCATTAGGCTGCTCACAATCTAAAGGGGCTGCCTGACCAACAGGCAATTACAGCACAGTGTGGAGATGCAAAAATACACGGTGATGTGGAGGAGATGGTGGGGGGTGGAGGGAGGTGCCAGCAGACTAGCCTTAAGGGGGTAATAGAAGCCTTTCTTGAGGTAAATCCAGAACTGAGCCTGGTCAGGGACTAGGGCACCCTTTTGAGTAGTGGGTGCTGAATCAACATGATTGACTGACTGATTCTACTTCTAAGAAGTGACAATTAAGTAAAATATACTTTCTTGTATTTTTAACTTGTAAAATGATTTATACTGTGACTTTAAAGGAGCCTTGAATTTATTGCTGTTTGACCTTGGTCAAGTACAATAACTTAGTCTCTCTAAACTTCAACTTCCTCATCTGTGATATAGGGTTATAATGCCTGCCTCACAAGGCTGTTTGGAGCATCACATGGACACAGAAAGCCAATGACCTATATCAACTGCCACTAGCCAGCCGGGTGAGGGAACAAAGACTTCCCCTTTTCTGTCAAGGGCAGACTAAGGAATTAGGAACTGAAACAGACGCAATGAAATCTGATATCACCTACAACAGAGCTAAGTGGCTGGGGAAAGCATACCAAGGCAGTAACCATGCCTAAAAGTAACCAGAGGAATAACTGAGCGTCTGCTAAAATAGAATCCGTGCTTTTTCAAGAGGTCTAAGTCTCAGTTTGGGGGTGATATAAACCAAACCCACTTGAGTGGATACACAAGGTCAACCTGGTAATCAACTTGAAAAGCCTGCAGTCACTACTTCTAATTCAAGAACAGTAAACAAAGGTTTTGTACATAAGATGGGTTTAATGTGCCACTTTATTAAGCGAAGGAAAATGGCTTTTCTAGAAGGACCTGAAATTCAGCTCCTCTTTGGAGACTGTGGCTATGCTCCAGAAAGAAGGGAAGAGTTAATCCCCAACTGTGCCCACATGTGCAGTGGCAGCAGAAATTGGAGGAAAGAGTCCTGAACTAGCCTTGAGTACTATTCCTGTCTCCACGCTCTCCAACTGCGGGCTCCCTGCCAGTAACTGCTTTTGTGAAGCCACCAGGAGCTGCTGACTGGCTGAATTTCCGTGTTCATCCAAAAGCTATATTTAGAGTGACAACCCCTTGAGATTCGGGGGACCCTGAAACAGGGCAAGGGATATGGTCCTGCTCTGACCAACAGTCACCTTGTAGGAAGGCTCTCTTGACCCAAGCCAAGAGAGTAAACTCAGTGTGCGGGGGAAGGGGAAAGAAAGAGAAAGAGGGACCCCATGGAGAACCAACACTATGCCAGTCCTAGAGCTTGGCGCTCTCACTCACTGACCTCATTTCAGCCTAACAATTATGCAAAGCAGCTATTATTAATGTCTCATGTTCTAAAATGATGGGCAACTAGGCTAAAGTCAAAATTGAGTAGAGATTCAAACCTAGGGCTCCGAAGTCTTCCCCTTGTCTCTCCATTGCTATGGTTCACCGCCTCTGTAGAGCACCCTCTGGTGGCCAGGGGCATGCCTCGCCTGAAGGTTTTCCCTAGATCCTTCTCCCTACAGACCCTGAAAAGCCCTGTCCCAGCTTCCTGGTTAAAAAAGCCAGGAGTCCGCCTGGGTTTGAAAGGGACCCTGAGGCAGTTGGAGAATTTCTGGGCCTGGTTCAGTGGCTCTAAGTACTACAGTGTGCTTGACAAGAATTTTCAGGGCAAATCCTTCTTTGGGGATGTTAATCCTTTTAAGAGAGAGGTATCTATTTAGATCAATGTAAGTCTCAGTTTGTCCTTTTCTCATAGTCTTCCTGTCTGTAAAACAGAATTAGTGAGTAATGTCCATCATACAGTAATACAGGCTGATGGAAAGTGTTTCAGAAAAAAAATAAAACTATTAACTCTTTTAAAAGGAAGAGAAACATAGAACCATACAGTTTCCATAGATATTAACTCCTTGGTTCTCAAGGAATTGGAGATACAAATATTATCTCCATTTTACAGAAGCACAAGAGGTTCAGTGACTCGCTTAAGATATAATGGTTAATATGAACCATGCTCTGACTAGGTACTCTGACCTCAAAAGGCATGTCTTTCTCACTAAAATACCCACTTTCTAATTATCTTAGATAACAAACTCCTACCAGATATAAAGGGGAGAGGTGATATTAAATTAAGACACTGTCTTGTCCTGAATAAGACTTGAGTAGTAAAAAAGCAAAATGCTGTATCTGCTATGGAGGAAATAGAAACAATCATCTTATCCCAATGGACAGGAAGTGGGGTTGTAGGGAGGGGAACGGTGATACACAGGAAAGGCTTTATGACACAGGTAGCAATTGAACTGAGTTTTGTGTGAGAGATGTCAAGAGTTTAAATCAGCAATCAGGCAGAGGAGCAAAGAATGGCAGGTTGAGGGAAAACTGAGGAATCTAATATCACTTGACTATAGGTTGGTTGCATGAGAGGAAAGCCTGGAAGACAGTGCTGGAAAGGTTGATATGGATGATCTGAAATGGCCGAGCTAGATAAAAGCAAGAGGCCTTTATTCTGCCAATGATGTGGAACCACATCAGGTTCTGAGCAAGGGATAAAATGATCTGACCTATCCTAGCCTGGTTTATTGTGAAGCGCTGATTGAAATGGGGAGAGATTAGAAAATGTTTAGGAGACTTTTGACTCAATACAGATTAAGACCAAGAGGGGGCCCTGCCAGGGTTGCAACACTGGGAACGTAAAGGTAGCGTGAAATGCGAGGAAAACGGCAGAAGTAGAACACTGACAGAACGCAGGAACTGACTAGATATTGTACAAAGGCTAGTCGGGGGTTGAAATCTAGAGCTCTCACGAGGGTTTGAATCCAGCTGACTTAAAGGATAATGACAGAAGTAATGAAGACAAAAAGAAAAAAAAACAGGAAGAGGCACTGGTGTGGAAGGGAACAGGTAAGTCTTGCACATGCTGAGTCAAAGTTCTGATTGATCATTCAGATTGAGAAGTTCAGCAAACTACTGGTGATGTGAAGTAGATCTGGAACACGGGAAGGAAATCAAAGCACATGGTAGACAGAAGTGAACAGAACAGCCAATGGGGGGAGACAGGGTCAAGTGCAGAAACCCAATAGACCCTCAAAGAAAACACAATGAAAGAGACCACGGAGTAACAGGAAGAGGGGCAGGAAAAGAATATGAAGAATACAATGCCACAGGATAAAGGGGGTGAGAAGGAACAAGAAGCAGATGATGGCCAATTGTATCAAATCCAACAAAGACATAAAGGAGGATGTGGGTTAGGACTTCACTATTAGCTAAGCTTGTGGTGGTCTCTGAGAGCAATTTGAACAGAGCTGTGTGGGCTTGCACCAGATTGAAAGAGGTTGCAGAGAGTGAGAGAGAGCGAGAGCAGGAAGTGGAGGCAAGGAAAGTATAGGCTACAACTTTGAGGAAGCAGACAGCCTGAGGCTCAGCCAACCACCTGGTTCTAAAGTACCTTTCCAACTTTATCCACCATTGTGCTCCAAGAAATAATTTTCTTCAGAGAGCCTTGTCACTTGTCTATCACCTGACTACACCAGAGTCATGGTACAGATCCTGTTTTCTTTCCTCTTCACACCGTCGACCTCTCTGCCCTCTAAGTCTTCCACATCTTTCGAGACTCAGAATATTTCCGAATGCCTCCATGAACAATTTTACATTTATTTTACCTTGACTGATTTCTCAGGCCTCAGAACTGGTCAAGGAACTAGAATAACAGAAACTTTGCAATTGCAAGTCACTGTAAAGAACTTTATCTTGTTATTTAAATACCTTACGTACAAAGCGTGGGGGAGACAAGTCTCCTTACAGAACGCAAAGTCAAATTTATCAGGCTTTACCCTGTAAAAGTTGAGGCTCTGACAATGGAGCTGGGCAACAGAAGAAGGGGGCTTGAAAGAGAGAATGAAAGAAAGATGATGCCATCAGAAGTTGATGGAATAGGAAAATAGAGCTGCGATTAGTTATAAAAGCAATCAGCAGAAAAGATAAACACAGTAATACAATTATGAATTTGGAAAAGAAGAAAGGAGGAGGTGTGCTAAATCCTATACCATGGGGAGGAATAGATAATATATGATGTTTATCAACAGTTTATACATAGTTTTTAATACTGTGATCCTAACTACCAGAAGATCTAAAAACAGAAGCAGATGACTTCTGGTAGTGAGGTTGACTCTGGTAGTGAGACTGGAAGTGGGGAGTGGCAGGTCAGGGGACTATATTTTACATAAGAGTCTGCTCTGTTATTTTAGTGTTTTGTCTTGCTTTTATCATGCACGTGCATTACTTTGATAATAAAATAGAAATAAAATAATTTTGTATATTTGTTACATTTTAATGTATCCTGCCCTTCCCCTAGACTGTAAGCTCTTCCATGGAAGGGATTTGGTCTTTCATATTCTTCACAATGCTACTGTGCCAGATGGTACAGGAAACAGAAGCCCGCTTGGATATACCACATTCCGTAAACAGCTGCGCGTATCTGGCATCAGTGTCTGTGGGCCCTTGACTGCCACGGCCAGGCTGCAGCAGCCATTCCCCCAAACAGCCAACTATCACGAAACCCAAAGGAGTTTTGTGAGATTTATTTCTTGTTCATGATAGTTAGCTTAAACATAGCTAATATAGAACAAAATGCAATTTCCATACAGTGAGATTCTGGTATCAACTTCCAACTCCTTCTTAGTAAGAAGTTGTTGAACCCTTAGCCCACTGTACCTGAGATGGATACGTGGCTGGTCCAGTTTGGATGCCTGATGGTCTTTTCCACTCCCTCTCTTCTCATCCCATCACCGGGCACATTAGGACATTGCTTCATTGTATCAGAGTTCAGATTTGTAACCGTGAAACTATGCCTCTGTCTGCAAGTGATCAAAGTTCCGGTTTTAAATCAACAACTCAAGTCAATAATACCACTAAGGAGACTACTCTCCATCAATACCATTTGCAAGATGCCTTTCTGTCTCATCCCCCTCTCTAAGCATTCTCTACCAGGCTACCTTGTATTCTTTGGGCCACAGAGGTTGCTGGGGGCAGGGTGGTCTTCACTTGCTAGCTCTTTAGTGGGAACTAGAGCTTCCTGCTTGTCTCAGGACTAGAAGTTGGCCTCCCATTGGGCTGAAGTGTTGCATCCTTATGTTTCCTTTTTCATGCCTATCCACGCACAGCTCCCTGGGGCTTTTCTGTTTGGCTAATTCATGCCCAGTGCCACGCAAGTTTCACTTGACACATCATATTTGTTCCATGTACATTAACTTGACACAAATAAAGTTCCAAGGTATAGGAAACTACCAGCAACAACCCCCCTCCACATACACACTATTAAGTTGTTATAGATTGATCTGGATTCTGTGTCCTGGAAACAAGGAAGACTTTCCAAGACTGAAAACAGATTTTTTAAAGAAAACAAAAAGAACAGCACCTCTACACTACAGCAAAAAAAAGAAAAGGAATTTTAACATGTGTTGAATTTAAAACACCATATATACCATATGTTACAGAGTGAAAGGTCACTGGCTGCTTGTTTGCGTTGTTCATTACTACTTTTGTTTGTTTTATTTTGATAATCTTGGGTCTGCATTTCAACTCCTAAAACTGGTGGCAGAGGCAAGTAAGCACCCAGCCAAGGTAAGGCTTTAATATCGGACTGGTAGCAGGAGAGGCGAGAGGGAGACAGCAGGACAAGTCAGTGTAACAGTGCTATCTGCACAGGCGGCTGAGGTGTGGACCGTTGACCTTTAATCCGGAGTCTCACTAAGGATGGAAAATAGTTCAGTTTGGTAGGAAGGTTTCAGACAGTTGTGCTGATGGAAGAAGAAAGGCTGGCACAATTAGGTTGCTCCTGACCAGAAAAACATGGCCTCCAAGAAAAGGGAGCAAAACAATCAGGTCTCCAAAGAACTTTCTGCCACAAGGCTGGGCAGTGGGATGACAGGTGTCAGGAGAGGACTCACAGACAACAATGTAAGAGGTGGTTTCAGTCACAGGGTTTAGTAAAGGACACAGATCTAGTAACATATGGTAATTTTTCTGTCTTAACTTAGTACAGTTTACCTTTCTGTCCCAAGACGAATTATAGCATCATCAATAAAAACAGTAGCTTGAATATAAAAAAAAATGGACATTCCAAAAATTACTGCATACCAGGCCCTGTGCAAGGAACTTACCTTCATTATCTCTTTTAATTCTCAGAGCAATACTGAAAGTAAATGAACATCATCCTCATTTAACAGACAGAAACACTAAGGTTTAAGCAACTTAAATGACATCCCCGCTCCCCAAAGGGAAGAACTCAAACAGAAACCCTTCATATTACAAAGCCAATGCTCTTTTAACTAAAAGAAAAGTAGACTATAGCATAAAATAAATTTGAATTTGCCTCCTGGTTCTACTGCTTAACTGGGTAACTGACCTTGGGCAAGTCCATTCCTATGGTCTCACTACCTTATTCTGTAAAATGGAGCTATCAGAGGGGATTCAATGAGGTTAAATTGACATAATTTATCTGAAACACTTTGCAAATTAACTGGTCATAGTATTCAATAAAACACTAGACAAATATGTCTTTTTTTTCTTAAGCAATCTCAAGAAGTATAAATTATATTTTAGCATTCTAATATGACTTTCAATTATTTCAGTGGTAATATTTATGTGTACACCCACATATCCTAGGTGTATGAAACCAGGATAGCATATCAAAACCAAAGGGGAGTGGATTCTAGAAAACTTAGCTACCAGTGAGACGCCCAGAACGCAGAGACACAAGACTCATCAGTGAGATGCTTTTAAAGAAGAAAAATGCAAAGCCACAAGGAATTGGTCAAGGGGAAAATGAGGAACAAAGGAACACGTACTTGGCACATTTTTGAAGAAAATTAGGAATTCAAACCCATCTGCTCAATTTACGACAAAGTTTAAAAAAAAAAATTCAACAGAAGGCCAGGTCCGCTCTAATAGCTGGATGAGAATGAAATACAAACTGGAAATACCATTTGGCGACATAATGCAGGCTGGGGTAATACCAGAAGAGGCAATGTGTGCCCCCAAATGAGGGAAACCTGGGACAAACCCCAGGGAAATGATGGAGAAGGAGGCACGATCAAAACCGGGAATGGGATTTGCCATTTCCTTCTGAATACCGGACCCTGCTTTTGTAAAATGTTGAATGAGGCCTGGACTCAACTACATTCTGCCCTTTGATTTCCATATGCCCACTCACATGTCTGTTGCTTTTAAGTGCCAAGAACATAAGCCATCGATTACCCAGGAGAAAAGTCAAAGAAGGATCATTTTTCTCCTGTATCTCCCAGCTTGGAGTGTGCAGAAAGGAACTGATGGCTACAATTCACTTTTTTTTTTTTTTTTTTTTTTTAAAGAAGGGAAGGGACAGGAGTCAGCATAGGTGAATTTTTTTTTTTAATTTATTTTATTTATGGCTGTGTTGGGTCTTCGTTTCTGTGCGAGGGCTTTCTCTAGTTGCGGCAAGCGGGGGCCACTCTTCATCGCGGTGCGCGGGCCTCTCACCATTGCGGCCTCTCTTGTTGCGGAGCACAGGCTCCAGACGCGCAGGCTCAGCAATTGTGGCTCACGGGCCCAGTTGCTCCACGGCATATGGGAACTTCCCAGACCAGGGCTCGAACCCGTGTCCCCTGCATTGGCAGGCAGATTCCCAACCACTGCGCCACCAGGGAAGCCCCTACAATTCACTTTTATTTCTGTCTGATAGAGGAGAATAATGGTTCTCTTCTCAATTCCTCCTAGTTCCTTTCTAATTAGTAAAGAAAGAGAGGTATACCAGTTCTAACAGTTTACAAAGAAAAAATGTCCCCCCAAGTTAAGAGATGCCTCATTCCTCTATGTCGTGATGATTCACAGTTTTTAAAAAATAACTGATGGAATAGTGTTTAGAGCAGTTTTAGGTTTATGTAAAAACTGAGCAGAAAGTGCAGACAGTTCTCCTATCCACCCCGCCCAGCTTCCCCTATTATTACCTTGCATTAGTGCAACACATTTGTTACACCTGATGAAACAATGTACTATTATTAAATGAAGTCCATAGCTTACATTAGTTCACTCTTTGTGTGTGTACAGTTGTCTGGGTTTTGACAAATGTATACTACCATGAATCTACCATTGCAGTATCATACAGGATAATTTCAATGCCCTAAAAATCCTCTGTGCTCCACGTATTTTACCTTCCTGCCCTCCCCGCCCAACCCTTGATTTTTTTTTTTTTTTTTTTTTACTATCGCTATAGATTTGCCTTTTCCATAATGTCATGTAGTTGGAACTATACAGTATAATTAGACTGGCTCCTCACACTTAGCAATAGGCATTTAACGTTCCTCCGTGTCTGTTCATGGCTAGTTGTTGGGTTTTTTCAGCACTTTTCATCTATGTAATAGAGTTAAGTATGTCACATACATCTTGGAGTTGAAAAGTCAGCAAAATTACCTCTGACATTTAGGCTAGAACAAGTCTAACCCATAGAGACCTCTCAAGATGCTGCACATTTTCCCTCAGTTTCTATTTTATGGGTAATAATTTCTCACCAGAATAAAACCTTCCTCATATCACCCTAAACTTCAGGAATCCATTTGGATATCCATGAGATAGAATTGTTCTTTTTCTCATTCAACAAACATCTATTGAGTACTAATTGTGTGCCAGACTTTGTGCGAGTAGGCGCCAGGGGCTTCAAAATGAATAAGACCCAGTCCTTAACCTTAAAAGTCTAAATGTCTTTTTGTTCCTCCTAATTATTTTTTGCATTCTTTCAATGTAAGCATTTTTTTGCCTTGTCAATCCCCTTCCCGAAAAACTGCGATCGTTCCTAGTTGCCAAATGTATCAAGTCAAAATCTCACACCAAGCATTCCAGGTTCTACTGTATTAACTTACCTAAATCAACTTACCCAATCATCACCCATTATTTCCCAAAGAGTGCTTACAACTGTCACACATTCATGTGATGAGGACCTCTTTTTTAAAGGGAGGTTTCATAAGCCAAGACCCTGCTATCAGGCCACCCATCTGCTGAGACATGCAGGTTCCCATCTGGTGCTTACCATCATCTTCCTGTTCCAGCTCTGAGCTCTTGGGTCACATCTGCACCACTGCAAGCCACACCCCAGGGCCTGACTTCCTGGAAAGCAGGATACCCCGAAAACAAAATCTCCAAAACTGTTTGGAGGTATATCTGTGCCTCACATAATTCAATTACAAAACCCGAAATCTGAGCATTGCCTATTCTACACTTCTGCATATAGGTTATGGCAAAACTACTAAGCATATTTCAAAATACTATTCTACTATACAGGTCGAAAATTCTAGTTTTGTCTCTGTTCTGGTTAAGTAAGCAGAGACCTTACCAAATCATGGTCAGTTTGAATATCTCTAGTCACCCTTCAACAATATGATATAGTTTCTCCTGGAACTACAGATCTGCATGACTTGGCTGGGGAGGAGTGGGTGGATATATTTAGAAACACTCAATAATTAAAATCACTTTCTACTTACCTTCTGCAAACACATCTTAATGATAGAGTTCCCTTCAATTCCATTAAAGCACAGTTTTAATGAAATCTGTTATCTCAGCTTCTTTTAAGGAGACGTGTTCCCAGTAATTCTATTTTAAGGGGGCTACCTTTTCTTTCTAGTGCTTGCTGAGAACACACACACACACACACACACACACACACACACACACACACACACACACACACACACACACACACACACACACACACACACAGTTTGCTGTGATCTCTCCAAAAAGAAATGAAGGAATAGCAAAAGAAAGAGAACAGAGGTGGGTAAGAAAGAGCACCCAAGAGAAGCTGTTAGCTCTTTTCAAGTCCTCAGGAAAACAGAGCTTAAACAAATACACCTTTTTAGCTGTGGAATAAAAATTCATGATTCACTTTCAAGAATGGCTCCTTGGACTCTGCTTTGTGGTCAGCGTCGCACTGTCTTACTGACTCCCCCCTTCCAAGGGGTGCGGAGGTCACTCCTCCAGACTTTTTCTTGAAATGGTCTTGGCTCAATAGGAAAGACTGATTTATGCAAAGTTGCTTGCTTACCTTCTGAAAAACACACACATGGGAAACAGAAACAGAGCGTTAATAAGCCAGCAACGTGCAACATCTGCAGTTCTACACGTCCAAGTCAACAACCTCGTTTGCTAATGGATGCAGTCCCAAAGATGTGTCAGACTGTGCTGGAACCTCCCTCAGGGAGCAGGAGAATCCTAAGGGGATGTGGAGATCAGAGTTACAGGACCCAAAGGATGACTTACTGGTGACAAGAGCGGCTTCCAGGTTCTGTCAGTATATACAATCAGTTACTGCAATTGGTCCTGGTTCCAGCTTCCCTTTAGACTTTGAGATCTGCTAAAAGTTTATGAGAGAAGTAAACAGTGGGTAGCAGTTTTTCCTTATAGCGTGGCTTGGAAATTTCCAGAGGATGTTGCTTGGTAGAAGTAGTGGTGGTACTGGTAGCAGCAGTGGTGGTACTCATAGTAATAGTAGTAAAGAGAGCAGCAGCAACGAACACTCACTGTTTTATAAAATGAGCACACGTGATTCTTAGATCAAATCTGAGCTATAGCTATTTATAATGATGTTCTCCTACAAATGAAGAAGCTAAGGCTCAACAAGAGGGTAAATGACTTATCTGCAATTACCCACCCTCACTAAAGGGCAGAGCCAGAATTCAAGCTCAGACGCTGGGACCCCAATACCTAAGGTCGTCCCATGAGACTGTCCTATAACAGGACAAACCGTAAGATGAAAAACCATTATCTCAGTCTCTGATTAAACATACACTCTATTTTAAAGAAGGAATGTGACTCTTGTTTCATTAATATTCTGTTTATAAAATTACCACTCAATAAATGACACCATGGTATCTAGCATTCTCTTTGTGGTATTAGAAAACTCTGGCACAGAAGTTATCGTTAGTCCCCTAAAACCCTCACATGAATTACCATTTTCCATTCACCTTCAGCTAGATTCAGATTTATCTAGCAAACATTTATTAAATACCACCAGCACAAAGCACTACATTAAGTGCCATCTCACGCACATTCTTATTTAATCCTATTAGCAGATGAGATAGGTTGCATTATTCCCATTTGCCAGAAAAGGCAATGAAGGAAAAAGATATTCATTTATCCATTCCTTTATTGATTCAGTCATTTATTTACTCAGCCAATATTTATTATCTGTTATGTACCTGGTACTATTTTTCTAGGCACTGGAGATGCAGAAATGAAAAAACAGACCAAGACGCTGCTAGACCAAGGTTTAAGTCAAGAGAGATACACAATAAAAAAATAAACAAAAAGATGTCAGATCATGGTAAGTGCTATGAAGAAAAATTAAATGACATAAGGGATACATACTGAGGTGGTAGTGAGGGTGATACCACTTTACAGGAAAGGCCTCTCTGATGATGATATTTAAGCAGAAACATGAAGGAAGTGAGGGAGTGGATCTCTAGGGGAAGAGCATTCTAGTCTGAAACACATTTTTGAAAACTGACTTTGTGCCAGTGCTGAGCTAAGTGTCATAGATATAAAGATTAATAAGGCACGGTCTTGACCCACCAGGAGCTTTCTATTTGTGGAGACATATATAAATAAATTATTATAGTATGAGAGATGCATGTTCATGGCATTATGAGTAGGGCCAGGAAGAGGGTGAGATAAGTGAGGAACTTCATTTTAAATGAAGACAGTATCAGGTTAACTGATTTTTCCTTTTGCCTCAGGTCCTAATATGGCTCTTCACGGCACTGATTATGAACACATACAGGAAGTGTTTCTTACCCAGTTATCTGGGGGCTGATGGTCCTGGAGCTGATAATATCCAAGCTGAGTTTTAATTGATAGGAGAGAGTCAAGTTCAGTGCTATACCAGAGACACAGAGCCAGAAAGTATAGAACAAGGATTCAGATACACATTTCTATGTTCAAGACCATGGCTATATCAACTGATCAGAATTTCCTAAAGTGTGTTTGCTGGGTTTGCAGAGCAGTGGATCCACAGGATGTTAATAGGTATAACTGGAAAAAAATGGTTTTAGTGATCAAATCAGTTTGGGAATATTTCACATATAAGAATTTAAATAGGTTTCTTTAATGCAGGACTTCTCAGAGCCTTCACGATCCTCCAAAATAGAAGGATAGTTTCCAGAAGAGATTTTTGGGTTTTTTACCATAGACTTAGCCCTCTCTCTTAAGCCAAAATAATTAAAACAAGCAGTACCCAACACTGAGAAGAGTATTTCTTCCTTCACAAAGACAACACAGGAGCAAAGTCTGCAACTGAACAACAACACAGCTGTGGTTTACTGTGCATGTACTCTATATGCAAGCACTTTATACACACACATATATGTTATGCAATATATATGTATATACATATACAGTTGATCCTTGAACAACACAAGTTTGAACTGCCTGGGTCCACTTATACAAAGATTTTTTTCACTAAATACGAATAACAGTACTATCTGATCTGAGGTTGGTTGTATCTGTGGGCACAGAATCACATATAGAGGGCAGACTGTAAAGTTATATGCAGATTTTCAACTGCTTGGAGGGTTGGCACCCCCTGCCTCCAAGGGTCAAGTCTATGTGGGTGTATATGTGCTTATGTTTATGTGTATGACTTCATCCTCATAACAACCCTGGCAATACTTGTTATGTCTATTTCGCAGTTGAGAAAAACTGAAGGCCTTAAAGAACCTGAGTAATTAACCCAAAGTCACACAGCCTGTTAAGTGACAGACCCCAGATGATGATACCCAGACCTTGACTCCAGAGCCTGTGTTCTTAGCCACTAAACTATCCTGCCATCCTTAAGCCTAGGCAGTATTCAGAGATTGCACAAAAGCTGGCTACGAGTATCTCTGGTCGACTCAGGGATCTGAATAATAAATCAGAACAGTATTAATCCCAAGTGATTTGGGAAATAAGCCTGTAGAACAAAATGAGCTCTGAATAGGCTTAACTCTGCAAAGTTGATTTTGATTTGGTTTGGTTGTTTGTTTTCTGAGCCTAGTGTATATCCAACTATCTTGTAGATTTTTAGTAATTATGAAAAAATACACCATTTCCTAGGGTTTTTTCACAGGGAATACTATTTTACTCCTATTTTTCCACTCAACACAGAATGTGTGCAACAATCTTCTGTACATTCTGAACCCAAAATGACCAAGATTTGGGGCTACATCAAGCCTTGCCTCCCAACCACTCGGCCTGGTCGGGGTCAGCCTCTCGGCAGCACTGCCATGGTCTCCATACCTCAGCCGCAAACACTTGACCCAGTCAAATCTCTTCCACGCGCACAGGGGCTGACCTGTTAGCTTGAACTCCATGAGCAAAAAGCATAAAAATACAAGATGAATATGGAAGAGAGACCCAGGTGGCAGATTCCACGTGTTATTTTTAGTCAGACCGCCAAAATCTTTTCACCCTTATAAATAGAACGTATCTGGACTCAGCCTTATTCCTTTGGAGAAGCTGATTAAATACGAAAGGAGTTTTGCCACTAATAGGCAATGCCCAACAAAAATGAGGCTCTTGTGGTTCATCTCAAAAGGAAAAGCTACAAGAAAGCACTGAATTTGCAAAGAAGTGAACCTCATAAATTGTGTACAAAAAGGTTTTGAAGATTCAGATAAAAAGCTCAGTTCCAACATGACCATCTGTTATTTCCCCCTAAAAGAAGATAGCTAGTAGTTTATAAAAGCAATAAAACAGTTCCAGAGCTCAAAGGCAATAGCAATGACTTGCAGTTACAAACCAGGGAACATACAGACTGATGGGCAGCTGAACATGCTTCTCTTACCCCTCACCGCCCGGCCAAACAGAAACAAAGATTTTTCAAGTAACTGACGTCTGATCCACTCTTTTTTTCTTCCTCAAAAAGGTTATGATTGGCCATTAAACCTGCCTTTCCCTTGTTCCTCCATGCCCACTGCTTGTTTAACTTTTTATCTGGCAATCTTTTCTGTACACATGTATCTTCTTTGACCCCTTCTTCATCACTATGCCCCAGTCCCTTTCAATTCTTATCTAGTTCTCTTAGAAGATCCTCTCCTCTCTAAGTGGTGAGCCAAGAATGGAATCGAACCCTGATTGGTCGGTAGGAAAAATTAATGATATACAGGCTTACCTCGCTTTATTGCACTTCGCAGATATTGTACTTTTTACAAACTGAAGGTTTCTGACAACCCTGCGTTGAGCAAGGCTATCGACACCATTTTTCCAACAGCATTGGCTCACGTCCTGTCTCTGTTGTCACATTCTGGTAATTCTCAAAATATTTCAAACGTTTTCATTATTGTCATGTTTGTTATGGTGATTTGTGATCAGTGAACTTTGATGTTATAACTGCAAAAAAGATTACAACCGATTGAAGGCTCAGATGATGGTCAGCATTTCTTAGCAATAAAGTGTTTTTTAATTAAAGTATGTACATTGTTTTCTTAAGACATAATGCTACACTTAAAAGACTATAGGATAGTGTAAACATAACTTTTAGATGGACTGGGAAACCAAAAAACTCTTGTGACTCACTTTATTACGATATTCCCTTTATTGCCGTGGTCTGGAACTCAACCAGCAATATCTCCGAGGTCTGCCTATACCTGGGTCACAAAGAAGAAAGCTTAAACAGAAACCAGTAACATCAACTCCTGAAGCTGAAATGCAAGTTCCCCTTAGCTTCTCTTCCACAGCCTCCTTTCAGCCCCTTCATGGAGCATTATGCCTAAGAGTTTGAGCAAAGACTCATGCTGCCTGGACTCGTAAACTTGGCTCTACACTTACTGAATGTCTAGCCTTGGATGAGTCATTAGACTGATAGATCCTCAATTTTCCCAGTGGTAAATTGTATATACTCATGTACCTTCTTCAGGGAGTTGTTAGGAGTAAATGAAATAATTCATTTAAAGTGAATAATACAACGCCTGACCCATTTTTAAGTCCCCGATTAATGTTATTCGTCATTATGAGCAGCAGCGTCTACATCCTTCTCTAATTAAACTGTTCTTATTGCACCTTACCATTCTTTTGCAGTAATTACTAAGACCACAACCATATTTTTCCTATTGTTTTATTACAAATCTACACTGCAATTGCTTAAATAACACTGGAGCCTAAGCTTGACCAATGAAAAGTCAAAGGGGATGAAGCGAGGTGAAGACCCAGGCTACCTGGTGAGCCCCCGGTTCAGGGACTGACTGTCAGAATGGACCCATACCTGAGAGGTATATTTGATTTAACTGAACTTAGGAAACATTTATAGAACTGCCACCCTTATCTTTTACTTTACAATGATAAATATAACTGTGACAGGCCAATAATACTTGTGGCAGCATGGCCAGAGAAATCTCTCCCTGTAGGTAGACCTATTTAAGAAGCCAAATTTTAACCAGAAATTGTTGGGTGGAAATGCAAATAAGACAGTGAGCTGATGTTAACTGCATCGCCTAAAATAACCTGATGTATCTGTCTTGCAAAGAGGCCAGTCCCTTCAGAGGTCATCAGCTAAATAAAGCTCCCTCTACCACGTGCAGTGCTTCCCTGGGTCCTGCCGGTGGATCTCCCAGGCGCCCCTTTCTCAGTTCTCCCAGGGCTGACAAAGAAGTTTCTGACTTACGTCTTCCTTTTCTGGATGACATCTTAGAGGCCCAGATTCTATATTGATTTTTTAAAGATAACTTTGCATATCTCTGTTCTGATCAATTTTACACTAATTTTGCAGCTGGGGAACATTTTCTTTCCCTCACACACAAGTTCTTGGGATAAATCTCGATGGACTGACAACATTTAGTAGTTCCATTATATGAAAAACAGGCATGTGGGAAGGGGGTGCTGGTGAAAATCCAATAATGGATCACATTATTCTAAAGGAAAACTAACTTCAAGTTCCAAGTAAATGACTTTACAAATTTACTTGACACTTGCCCCCATCCCTCACCTCCAATCATAAGTAGCATCCTGCTAATTTCACCTTTAAGCAGAAGGATTTCTATTTCCAATACGCGTCTTTTCAATGATAATAAAGGTCACTGTAATTATTTTGGCATAAATGTGGCCCCAAAAGGGTAACACTTGTGCTATCCATGTTTGCACAGAGAAGTTGTAAAGAACATGAGAACATCTTTAAAGGGTTAAGTGAAAAAAATCAAGATTAAAAATGTTATATTCAGAATACAGGCAGTATAGCACAGGATTAAGCTGTGCCCTGAAATTTAGTGCCTGAGACAGATGCGCTGCTCTGCAATGTCCTATACAGATATACAATGTATCATACATGTATATGTATCTTCTTGCCTCAGTTGGTTTATCTGTGTAGTGGGAAAACTGCCTATCTCACAGATTGCAATGACGATTAACTGACTTAGTATAAGAAAAATGTTTAGAACAGGGCCTGGCACATAATAGTCATTCAGCAACTCTAAGCTCATTATTATCTCCACCATCATAAAAATATGAATACAAAACTAAGAGGGAATATATCCAATTATTATTAGTATCAACCTCCAGAAAGGAAGACATAGTTACTTGCTTTCTTCCTCTTTATAATGTCCTGTGTTTTCTCCAAATTTTCTGTAATGACCATAGACTACTTAGATCACCAGAAAAGAAACATAATTCCGAAAAGGAAAAAACCGTCTCAGTTGGCAGCTTGCAGACTGAAATAATGTCTGTCCGAAAGCCCTTTTAATGATGCCATTCGAGGGTTATAACTAATACCTCTCTATTGCTGCCATAACAAATTATCATGAACTTAAGTGGCTTAAAACAATAGAAATGTATTAGCTTACAGCTCCCCAGGTCTAAAGTCTGACACAGGTCTCAGTGGGCTAAAATCAAGGTGTAGGGAGGGCTGCACCCTTTCGGGACGTAGACCATCCATCTAGAGTTGGACTGTCCAATATGGTAGGCATCAGCCTGACATAGCTATTCAAATTTACACTAATTAAAAGTAATATTACGAACCCACTTCCTCCATAACTCCAGCCACATTTCAAGGGTTCAACAGCCACATGTGGCTAGTGGCTTCTTTCCTGGACAGCACAGTTATGAGGCATTTCCACCACCGCACCACAGGACAGTGTGGATCCAGAGACAAGACTCATCCTGGCTTCCTGACGGGTGTCCTGGTTGAGTCTTGTTGCCAGCATTATCTTTTCAAATACTGCCTCACATCAATTCCTTGTCTTAAAATTTTCTTGGGTCTCTTCTGCCTATAACAGATTTTGTTCCAATACATTAAAACTATAAAATCCTTAATCCACACCAAACCTTATATATAAATCATAACATGTAGCTACTCCAGTTACAGCTCTGGTAGGGACATCGAGATGACCTCCCCAACCCCTGATTTGCCCCATCCCAGGCCTGTAATCCTCTGAGGATGGCCAGACATATGGATGAGACAAAATTCCTTCACACGGTATCAAAAACATTCTTCATCTAGTCTCAGCCTATTTTCTATTCCCTAGGACACCCCGCCATTCACTTTCACTCTTTCTTAAGTTCATCCATGAAATCTCCTTTACTGCTATGTCCTCCCTTCTGTTAAAAATGACTAAAGATGACAATTTAGGTGATAGAAACAAACTTTGACACTTCATGAAGTGGGCAGTCTCCATCCCCAAGGGTCCAGAGAATTGCAAAATGGGACAGAAGGCAGGAAGCTTTCACAGGATAAAGAACAAGGAACAAGGAAGTAAGTATAGAGCCCAGAGCTGGCTTGGTGTTTGGGGGTTGGCTGGCTGGATATACTGCGTTTCTGGTCAAGGAGAGCACTTACAGGGACGTGAAAGTTATCTAAGTTCCAGTTTGCTGAAGTAGCACTCAGGCAAGAGCAGTTCCATCTTGGGCCCGGAACACCTATTTTTTAACTACAAAACTCCTCCTCAATCTTCAACCTCCAATTCCCTCATCACCACTGAGGAAGGCTCCTGAGAGAAAAGAATCATCAGTGTCCCACAGGCCTTTACAATAGCCTGAGAGCAAACACATGAATGGGCTTTAGAGGATGTTTCTGTGAACCCCAAAACTGTATGCACAACTGTGTGTGTATGTGCACTGGGAGGGTAGATGCTCCTGTCTGTCCTGCAACTACCAATTGCTCTGTGACTCTAAAAGTAGAAGAGCATTGCCAGAGAAGGTCAGGGTTCACAAAGAAGTCCTTTCAGCACTTTATGACCCCTCTTTTAACTTCAGTTTCCAAATATACTTCATTTTAAAATTTCCTCCCACAAACACATGACAATACATTTATTCAGTCAGTCCTGCAGTCTCTTCTCCAGGTTAGAAGCACCTGTCCACTCTGCTTCATTCCTTTATTATCTAGACCACCAAGCGCTCCAACATATGCTTTCAGAGAAAGAAAACAAGGTGAGGCAGTGCACACCCTCGAACTAGGAAAATGGTTCCATCTTTGTCAATTCAAACTGTGTACACGTTGGAGGAAATTATTAATAGAATCTACAGAGCTCTTACATGTGCCAGTTGCAGTACTATGTACTTTACACATAGTACCTTAATTAAGCCTCACATCCCTTGAGAAGTAAGTGTTATCCCAATTTGTACAGATGAGAAATCAGGTGTAAGTCACAGAGCTAGTAAACGGTACACTGGGATTTGAGCCCAGGCCATCAGGTAAGTGGGTATTGAGATCACCACATTCTTGTAGTGTTCCTAGTTCTACCTGAATAATCCCTACCAAAGATCTCTCTTAAAGTTAGGTCTGTGACTGTCTGAACTTGGAGGCCCAACAGAAAACCATGAAGAAGATTTTAGCCTAAATATGAGAATCATTCCCTTCAAAAATGGAGGCAAAGGCTAGCATTAGATAGTGACTGTAGTTTGGATCAAAACATACCGTGAATCCACAGATGACCCTGTCACTCACTGGCTCTGTAAGACTGGGCACGTTCCCTAACTCTCAGGGCACAGTCTCTTGATCTAAGGATCATAAAAATACCTGGTTCTTGGAGAATAAATTAAATAACTCAGGTAAAGTATTTAGTGTGCTTCTAAGCATTTAGTCATGACTAAATACATATTAGTAATTATTGTTATTAATTGCTGGAAAACAGGTCTGAGGTGGAAGAATGTTCTGATTTATTAAATTAGTCTCCCTAAGCGCACCAAGATAGCTGAGCTGAGGCAGATAGACTACCTACTCCTTTGCTTCTGGGTAAGAAGGAAATAAGGCAGAGAGATAAGACCCCTGACTTGACAAGTAAGTGCTTTATGGGAGAGTGACCGATGAAAAGCTTCTTTTTCTCTGAACATCAGGAGTTGGTGGGCAGCAGGGAGATGGGACCATAAAACATCTGGGTCCCCACACATATTGGGGCCATTGCAGCTGGCTTTACATCCATCAGAATGATGTCTTAGACCCAGCCTTGCTCCTCCAGCTCTCCCCAGGACTGGACATCCCAGAACCCAAGTGACTGAACGCTGGTCCATGCAGAAGCACGAAAATTGTGTCTGACATAACCACATCCGTCCCAGGAAATACTTCTTGACTCCTAAGAATCTTCTGTCCTGGGGCTAGGAATGGGAAAGTACAATGGCTGAGTGACAAATGAATTTCTGTTCTTTTCTTTGGGAACACGAAACCAATAAATGCTCTTATAGTCTGGTTTTACATGTGTAGTATTGATGAGAATTTAATGCAGATGAATCATACAGGCTAACAGGAATGAAAGTGTGTGGTCATAACTAGTAAAACTAACCCACAAAAGACATTTTACAATGACTTTTGAGTTAAAACAAGGATATCCTACAACTTTAAGTGAAATTTCCATACTTATATTCATGCTTGGCATCCGAAAGCAGTACTCGGCCATGAAACACATCTTCCACGTTGCCACCCTATTTCCCCAGCTTCTCCTTACTGTTCTGAAAACATCCTGAAATCATTCCTGACGCCTAGATTTAAGCCTGGGGTGTGTTCCATTCCCCACCTGCAATACTTTTGCTCCTCTTTACGTACTCACATCTATCCAACCTTCACATTTTATCCCAAGTCCCATCTTCTGTTTAAATGTTAAGACATCCCCAACCCCTGTCATCTCCAGTCACCTTGCTCACGCTTGTATATATTCCACAAATACTGAATGTATTCTCTGTGGTAGGCAGGGTGCTGGGTGCTGGAGATGTAACAGTGAACAAAACAGACAAGTGGTAAAGAAGGCACAGCAAAAAGAATAGGAAAATAAAAAAGATATTCCCATAGCAAAAGGCACTACCACAAGATGACTGTCTAGGAAGGACTATATCAGAATGAAAAGTGATCTCATCAAGCTTCCTGCGATCTGTGTGGTTTTTTGAAAAGAACCAAAGTTTGAGACTAGTAGTTACCACTATCTGTACCCTATGAAGTACAGGACAGAAATAAGCCAGAAATACACACACAGACACACACACACGAACTTGTGTGGGTACGCTGAGTTTATGCAAAGCCTATCTTGTCCCCTGTACATGCAAAGCCTGCTGTGCCATTAATGATACAGATGTTCTACCTTTCCTTCTTTATAAAGTGAACAGGTCTTTTAAGGTTCTGGTGGCTATGGCTCTTTCAATATATCGTACCAATGCTATCTTTCTTCAAGTAGGATAAAGTAAATTTTGAAGTGCTTTATTCTGGTGTCCCTTGAAAGATATCCATTTGTTAAGTATCTCTCATGCAATTTTCAATCTAAAGTCCATCATTTGTAGCCAGAAGTGAGGACAGCACAGTTGGAAAGAGATCTAAAGCTGTTATTTTAAACAAACAGCTAGTTACAAGTGCTGGTAAGGGAGAGCTTCTCCATTTGTCTTTTCATACATACGCTAGTTTGTCACCACAGCATTCGTGTCCTTAATCTGATTAGCTACAGGGGTGTACAGAAATCCCTTAGCTACAATAGCCACTTGCAAAATCCAAATACATCAAAACAATGATTAATAAAATAGATCTATAAGCATGTTTATAGTCACAGGGGGTTAAGAGGGAAATGAAACAGCAGCTACTGCTAGCTCTTTTCCCCCAGAATTCATAATTTATTTACCTTGTCTGTCTTGCTCCCGGTGTGGCTGCAATCAATTGTATTCAATGTCAAGTCCTAGTGCAACAGTCTACTGTTCACTTCAAGCTCTACAAGCTAAAAAGTCTACAAATGCTTTTACGGAAGCACCAGCATGGACATTTTACTGATCCAAATGAAATCTAATTGTTTCTAGAAAGTAATCTGAGGGCCTAACTCTCTGCCTAACAGTACTTTTTAAGGAGAAGTATATTAGGATAGGCTGGCTGCTGAAAGAACCCCCAAACTTCAATGACTTAAGAGAAAAAACATTTATTTCACATTTATGCCCAGTCCCATGGGGATATCCCTGGTCTGGTAGCTCCCCTGGGTGGATCTGCTTTAAGTACAAACTCAGCAATTCAGTTTCCTTTCCAACTTTTGTTGCTTGCACCTGTGACATGACCCTACACAATTTCCATGGAAGGATAAGAGAGGGTGGACATGGCCGATCAGAAACTTAACCACCTCTTCCAAAGGAACACGCATCACTTAGGCTCACATTCCATTAGCCAGAAATAGCCACATGCCCTCAGCTAGACACAAGAACCTTGGGAAATGCAGTCCCAGCTGAATGGCACTTCACAAGTCTACATCATGAGGGGAGTACCCGGCTGGTGATCAGCTACCCATCTCTGGCCTGAAGAACCTAAAGTAGACATATATTTTAAAAAACCACAAGATCTTCTACCAAATCTCAGCTCCTATGAATCCGACACCATATACCAACACATGGCTCCTTAGTGCTCACAGAGTAACAGCAGGAGGTACCAGTTTAAATATATGTGCTTAGGAGGCCTACAAACCTAGATTCAAATCCTGATCCATCATTTAGTAGTGGTTTGATCTTGTGCAGATAACTTACCCCCTCTTACCCCCTCTGATGCCTCATCAGAACAACGGAGACAGTAGTAATATTCTATTCACAGGGCTGTAGTGAGGATTAAATAATGAAATGTACATAAATAAAGACCACCCAAATGAGAACCAACACAGGCTTGGTATAGTAAGGAGTCACACACCACCACCTGCATTACGCAGAGACTCAGACAGGAAGGCAGTGAGAGATCTTTATAATCAAAAAAGGGGGGCTTCCCTGGTGGCACAGTGGTTAAGAATTCACCTGCCAATGCAGGGGACACGGGTTCGAGCCCTGATCCGGGAAGATCCTACATACCGCGGAGCAACTAAGCCCGTGCGCCACAACTACTGAACCTGCACTCTACAGCCCGCAAGCCACAACTACTGAGCCTGTGAGCCACAACTACTGAGCCCGCGTGCCAAAACTACCCTTTTCTTTTTTTTTTTTTAATAAATTTATTATTTTATTTATTTATTTTTGGCTGTGTTGGGTCTTTCTCGCTGCATGCAGGCTTTCTCTAGTTGCGGCGAGCGGGGGCTACTCTTCATCGCGGTGCACAGGCCTCTCACTGTCGCGGCCTCTCTTGTTGCGGAGCACAGGCTCCAGACCGCAGGCGCAGTAGTTGTGGTTCACGGGTCTAGTTGCTCCGCGGCATGTGGGATCTTCCCAGACCAGGGCTCGAACCCATGTGCCCTGCATTGGCAGGCAGATTCTCAACCACTGCGCCACCAGGGAAGCCCTAATCAGAATTCTTATGTTCTTAAACCCTGGGCATTAAGGGATGCGGAGTGGGAAAAATACAAGAAAACAGCTTTAAATTCTGTGCTGTTTGGCAAAGCCAGGTCTACCAGGGCACACTGTATAACGCAAACCTCTCTCCAGCCAGGTGAAGCCACTGCTACAGTGCAATAACGTGCTCCACGGTGTTGTGAATGAATGGGCTTTCCGGGATGCTGGAGAGTGGAGGGCAGAGAGACACAGCCCAGAAATCTGCACACTGACTGCTTTTTTCCCCAGGTGAGGATGGAACCCTCCGACGACCTGAGTTTGGCTCAGCAACCAGCAAGCTTAAAGTTTGCAAATATCCCCTTAAATAGAAGAATTATACAGAGATTTTTAGTGAATATGTAAATTCTTTCTAAATGGGGATGAAAGACACGATATAAAGTCTAGCCCAGCACAAAATTAAGCTTCTTGGATCCTGCAGGACCTGACTTTAAGCGGACAATGTTCCTGGTAGCTGCATGCCCCCTGCCCGCCAACCCATTAGAGACTCTGGGGATCAAGTGAAGCTGCAGGAAGATATCCTGCGTTTGCTTTTGCTCTTACAGCAGGAGGGGTGTGTGTGTGTGTGTGCGCGCGAACACACACGCAAGCACACTGGCACTGCAGGGGTTGGGTGGTGGTTTTTATCACTGAAACAGAAACCATCTGAAATTATGCACGTGGCCTGGTCAGACCACAGGTGGTGCCCAGTCTCAGTCACAAATCTTAAAAAAGACATGAAGCACATTCAAAGAAAGTGATCAGGCAGGACAAGAGAGAGGCTTAAATGGATGTTACATGGGAATGAATAGTTGAAGAATGAACGAAGGAAAGAACTGGAGACATTAAACCTGGAGGAAACCGAGTTCATGCTAACACCACATTCCAAAAATTGAAGGGGTCTTCCCTGGACTGGAAGGAGGAAAAGGAGTTGGTGACATTTTTGCCCTGAAGCAGATGTAAAGATCGTATTTTTGAAATGTTAATTGACTTCCTCAGACCACCACCAAGAGTTTTCCTTTCCTTCTTAACCCTTCCTTCTCTGTACCCTTCTGAGCCAGGTGGCCGGTGCTCATTGCCTCACGGAAGGAAGGAACAGAGAGCGGAGAAAAATGGAGCCCTTTCTTGCATTTGCATTCCCAAAGCCTAAACAACAACAGCAAAACTCACATTAGAAAATAAAACCATGTCCTGGGCAGAAGTTGGAGACAGAGATTCGTGAATGCTGAGTTTGTGCAGTCCAGGATGACAGCCCCTCCCCTGGAGAGACCCTACAGGTAAGAACCAAGGCCACCTTTACAGATGGCACAAGTTCCCCTGGAACAAGGTGCACACACTGCCTATGCCTCAGGGTGCTGCCTGCTGCCCACTTCGGGGACCCCCAGCACCAGCACCGCAAGCACAGAGATGCCCAGTAGTAGAGCCCACTACTCACGCCCAGAGTCTCTGCTCAGCCTCGAAGACACAACCCATGAGAAAACTCACTCCCACTACAGCCTTACAGTGTCCTAGATGCTTTCAGCTCCAGAGATGAAAGGGTAGAGGCTGGAAAGGGAAGGTCAAACCATTAGACTCTGGCAGAGCTGAACGGGACCAACCCCACTTCCCCCTGAGCCAGGAGAGTGGGAAATGCTTTCTGATCACACACAGACTGAATGATCTCTTGGCATGGAGTTATGTAGAGGAAACTGCATTAAGGGTCTTTATTAACCAGGGTTCTCCAGAGAAACAGAATCAACAGAGTGTGAGTGTGTATAATGTAAAGAGTTATTATCAAGAATTGGCTCACACTATTATGGAGGCTGACAAGTCCCAGTATCTGCAGGGTGAGTACAGTTTCACTCCAAAGGCCAGCAGTCTACCTATTTAAATATTAATGGCATCCAGGAGCACCCTCACAGACGCACCCAGAATAATGTTTGACAATGATCTGGGCACTATTCCCTATCACCAAGTCAAGCTGACACATAAAATTAACCAACGCAAGGGTCTCAATGACATTTAAAGGCATTTCCAAAACTAGATTCTAAGGGTGTTTCATCAGGAGGGCATATAGGCATCCAGAACCTGAAAAAGAAGAAAAGGAAGTGGAGCAATTTGTCAAGGCTCATGTCTGTCTCATCTCGCTTTCAGCTGACGTTCCTTTCTATGAATATTTCAGTGGAGCCAGTCTATTGACCCTCAGTGGAGCATGCAGGTATAGTGTAAGTGCTTAGCACATTATTTGTAGTTAAATTCTCCTCATTCATCCAGCAGAAAACAAGCTTTTTAGAGACAGGAATGGCAAAAATTTCCAAGGCTATAAAAATGGATCTTCTTCCATATTTTCTGATAAGCCAGTAAGTGTTTGCCCCAGTCAAGTCAATACAACGTCGTGATTAAAATGTGTTCTAGAACACACAGGCCCAGATTCAAACCCAGACTCCGCCAAGACATACACAATGACCTTCAGCAGATTACATGCTTTGAACCACATCCACAAATCAGAGGATAACAACACTGCTTCCCCTCACTAAAACACAGGATGCCAGTAAATTACTTAGCACAGCATTTGCCACACACCAAATGCTTAATAAGTGTTACAAGTGATTACTGTAACTTAGACGGAGTTCTTTAAAATGTGCTGCCAGTATAGCCCTGAAGTCTTTCTTTAAAGAAAACCCTTAGGCCACTCATTGTTTCTCTTCCTCCTTCCTTCCACGACTAGGGCAAACACAACAGAACCACCACTAATTCTGGAGGCGAGCAGACAGACTGCTGGACAGAATACTGGTTGATGATTGCCTCGGAAACCCAGCAACCCCATTCAAAGGCAGGCCTCTGACTTGAATGCCAGAAAGTTGGAAACCCGAAAACAAAGATAAATAATCCGATTTCCTCCTTCAAATTAAAGTTTTGTGTGCGTGCATGTGCACCAGAAAATACTGACTTAATCAGAGGCATCCGATTAAGATTAGAAAAAGTAAAATACAGCATCAGAACGGAGGCAGGCACAGTAATCAAGTGGTTATTTCTAAAAAGTCCAACCTCATGACAATGCTCGATATTGCGGATGTGTGGATGTGAGCAACTCCAGAAAGAAAGATAATTGCACCACTTCACAGTAATGTAAATTTCCTCTCCCTTACTATGTCACTTTATCTCCAGCTGTGAGTCCAGAATTTTCCAGAGAGAAGAGACTCAAGAGAGATTTTGCCTTGACTATTTCTAAAGACAGACTTCCTAATAAATTTCTATATGCAAATTTTGAGTCACATAAAGAAAAAGGAGGGCCAGCTACAGTCTGCTAAAATTTCATTATTTTAAACTACTCTGATTTCAAGCAATGGTTTCAAGAGTCAAAACTTTGAGAGGATTCTTTGCAACTAATTTCCTTAGAAACATTTCATGGATATAAGAAGTCAAGGGAGATGCTGTATGAGTGAAATGTCATTATTCGACACAGAAATAACATCTTTTTTGCCCAGGGAGTTCACAAGAGTTTAGTCTATATCTATAGACAAATTTTACCTAAAAAAAAAAAAAAACAAACCATCATCTCTAGGTAAGAAATAATGTCAGAATGGGATTGTGTCATTAGTCATCAGGAAAATGTAAATTAAAACCTGCACATTAGAATGAATAAAGTTAAAAAAAAACTGACCATACAATGGGCCAAGAAGTGGAGGCACTGGAACTCCCATGCACTGCTAGTGGGAATGTAAAATGTACAACCACTTTGGAAAACAATTTGTCAATTTCTGACAAAGTTAAACAATACCTGCTATTTGACCCAGGGATTCCACTCTTAGGTATTTACTAAAGAGAAGTCAAAACATATGTTCACACACAGACATGTGCATGAATGCTCATTGCAGCTTTATCTGTAACTGCAAAAAACAAGAAACGACCCAAACATCCATCAACAAGTGAATGGATAAACAAATTATAGAGTACATCCATACAATTGGAATGCTACTCAGCCACATAAAAGAATACATTATTGATAGATGCAACATGGGTGAATCTCAAAATCATTACACTGTGTGAAAAAACTTATATTAAAAAAAGAGTACATACTATATTCTCCTATTTACATAAAATTCTAGAAAATGCAAATCACTGTCTATAGTGGCAGAAAGCGGATCAGAAAGGCTGCCTGAGGAGGGAGGGAAGGGAGAGCACTGGGCACCATTACAAATGGGCACTAGAAAACTTTTAGGGACAATGGAAATGTTTGTTTTCTCGATGTGGTGAAGTTTTCACGGGTGTATACGTATGTCGAATCTAAATTGTACACTTTAAATACGTGCAGCTTATTCTTCAATTAAGTATAAAGACAAAAAAAAAATGAGAATGTGAATGTCAACTGTCACAGTGCCTAGCAGACAGTAGGTGCTCCAAAAATGTTGAAGAAATGACCTCTTATGGGCACAGTTTCTCTCCCCATACAGGAGCTATTGTTCTGTAAGTGTTATATGTGTTCTACATGTGTCTATATAGTTGTGTTCTGTATGTGTTATAATCCAAAAGGATTTGGATGATACATGTCCTACATTAGTCTTCATAGTACGGTTTCTCTCTGATTTCTGTGTTCACTGTGTCATCATCTCCTCTGTGACTCTCTATTCCTCTGTCCCCTATCTCTCTTCCTTACATAGGTATTATGGGCTTCAGCTAACAGCATCTTCATTTCCCTCTGAGGAATATCCTTCCCTGACTCTCATCGTGTATTGTGAGGTGAAAGAGGGCATGTGACTCACTCTTGGCCGGAAGAGGGAAGAGAATATCCTCCTGGTCGGAACGGCTGGTTCACCGATGAAGGTACAGCCTAACCAGGGCCAAGGAGAATATGGCCTAAGAGTCCTAGTTTCTTCAGACTGTGAAGAAAGAGCTGTTTTCCCTTTTCTGCCTGACTTAGAGTGGTGAGAATGTAAGCATGAACTGAGGGCAGACATCTGGCCTCACCAAGGGAAAGCCTGCTTACGACGGTGCCAAACACAGAGGAGAGATGGAGCAATAATAGTGTGTGAATCCCTGAGTCCAGACGTGCATGACCTTAGACCTATCTCTGTACTTTCAGCTTTGTGGCCAATAAGTGTCACTTTTTATTAAGTTAATTTCATCTGGGTTTTTGGTCACGTGCCATCTACCCCCCACCAAAAGACCCAGTGATATCCACGGGAAAGCATTCTTTGGTGCTTTGTCCATCAGGAAAACGTGGATGGGAAGGTTTAAGTGCTAAGAGTATTTGCAACCACCAGTTGACGTCTATAATCATGAACGCTGATGTATGAACAGATGATCTGGCAAGCCAGAGGATGCTCACAGGCGTGGCCGCCTCTACTAAATGTACCTGAAATTCATCTCAGACAAGACGAACATGAGAAGCAAAAGAACTCTTACTAGCTGTGTGACTTCAGCCAAGACGAACATGAGAAGCAAAAGAACTCTTACTAGCTGTGTGACTTCAGCCAAGTTTCTTGACATAAGTCTCAGTTTCCTCATTTTAAAAGGAGGCTAATTAAGACAGTTATGTTAAACTATACACTTTTGTGTGTAGTACGATGCCTGGCACAGAGTAGGCCCTCAAGAAATATTAGCTGTTGTGTTACTAAGATGCTATCCGTCTTCATCTATACTGCAAAGCCATAATGTTTCTCCCTTCTCTTCCTTAATCCAAATCCTGTGTGTTCTTCAAGTCTTACCACCTCCTCCAGGAAAATCTTCCTGATTACTTCAACGCAAAATGTAGTGACTATTTTCTTATCTGAATTGCCAAGCCCTTTAGTCTGTACATGTGTCTAATGCCCCATCATATTGTGTCATAAATTGAATTTCCAGTAGTGAGCTGGAGTCAGCTCACAACAGCTTGTGAGAGCCAACTGTTAAATTTTCAGGAATTTTGAGAGGTGGTTATTAAACAGCCATTATTAAAATTTAAATTACATAAAATTATAATTAAATAAATTATATTAAAAGCAAAGGCAGCAAACACTCAAAATATAACACTTCCTAGCTATTTGTATTATATTTTACTATGACTGATGCCCTTTAGGTTTTTTTTGTCTGTTATATGTGTATGGAGGAAATAGTATAAAATGGAGGGTTACCATCCTCTCTTTCCGACGTCACATGCTGTGACATCACGTTGGCAGCTTGCAATCAGTCATGACAGGAGAGTTTACACCACAAAAATCAGCAAACACAAATCCGGGCTCTCCCTCCACTCCCAACCCATAGAGCCGTTGTTAAATATTCACTGGCATACCACTGCTTTTAACTTCTTCACGTTTGTAAACTGCTCTAATGAGTTCATTAGCTCTTTGACAATAGTGGTGTTTCACATTTCTCTTTGTCCTCTGTGTTGTTCAACATAGCACTGCATACACAGTAGGTGCTAAACATTTTGCCACGTGCTAGAAGCCTAGAAAGAGGCAATCGTTTCACAAAGAAGAGCTGGCTATGGCTACATCGATGTGACCTGATGCATTTAAAAATACTGCCCACACAAACACCTTGCAGGTCTATCACTGCTTGAGTTGTAAACAATGGAGAAAATGCCAACCGTGAAAGTAGAGTAAAAATAGTATAGCCTGACAGTCAAAGTGGATGCATACTGACACAAAGAGCTGAGATCACTCAAATTCATGTCATAGGGAATGGTCAAAAAAAAAAAAAAAAATCAGTATTTTTTCACTTAGAGAAAGGAAAAATTGTAGACGCACAGAGGGCAGTAAAAATGTCTTCAAATAGTTGAAAGGCTATCACAAAAGGAGAAGATTGGATATGTTCTGTATTACACTAGACAGTCATACCAGAATCAACGTTTAGATGTTAGGATATAACTAAGCTGGACCCTGTGGGGCTTCCCGGAACAGACCCTTTCCCCATATCTTCTGCTGTAGCTCCTCTCTGAAGTACCTAGGTAATAGTATCTGATGCACATTTCGTGAGTTGTTTCACAGGTGCTAAAATCCCTACCAAATGAAAGGAATTAACTACTTGATGACCATGAACCCCCCAGACCTACCGGCATCTAACGACTGACAATGTTAACCCCTGTGACACCGTCCTGTTACCTCACCATCACCCAATCAGAGAACTGTGCACTAGCAGATCACATACCCTGGAATGCCCCTCTCTTACCTTGCCTTTAAAGATGCTTTGCTGAAACCCATCAGGAAGTTTGGGCTTTTTGAGTACTACCTGTCACGGACTCCTTGTACGGCACCTTACAATAAACGCTGCACTTTCCTTCACCACAACCCGGTGTCAGGAGATTGGCTTGACTGCACGGGCAAGCAGATCCAAGTCTGGTTCTGTAATAAGGAGAGGCACATTTTGATATAATGAGGAAGAAGAGTCCTACAGAGATGACTGAAGATGGGCAGAATGAGAAGCAATGAATTCCTGCCTCAGTGTTACTTAAAACACGTACACTGGTCACAGAGCTTGGATGAATAAATAAGTTAATGGGCCAGCAATGGTTCTCCACTGGGGCCACGACTGCCCCCTAGGGGTGTCTGGAAATTCACTGAGGCACTTAGTGAAAGGGGTGGGATGCAAGGCAAGGGATGTCTCCACACAACAAATAACTCTACTACCCAACATGCAAATCATGCTCCCACTGAGAAACAGCAGGCTAGACAAATCCTGGAGGGCATGTTTCAGTTAATGTTCAATAATCAATCATTTGGTTGAGCAAGTTAAGTTTCAGGCACTCTAGGGTTAACTGCACAAGATGAAGCTTTCTCTTGCAAGAGGCTTGAGACTAGCAGAGGGAGATAAGGAAATAAGTAACCAGTTTCAAGAGAGTCATACATGGCTAATCTAGAAATGTGAACAGGTGCTGAAAGAACAGAGTGCCCCTCTAACTACTGGAGTGTGGCTGGGTTATACAAAGGGTGGGAAAGGCCTCTCAGAGGTGGCAGTGCCTCCTAGTTGGGTTTTATAGAATATGCACAGGAGCTCACAAGTTGGATGAAGGAGTTTCAGGTGCAGAAAACAGTATGTGTAAAGGAACAGAAGTGTGAGGGAACCACTAGCATTCTAGGAAGGCAATTCATTAAAATTTTTTTTGCAATAGTTACATATGGGCACCTGCATATTTTTTTAAGCACTTCCAGTGTTTATAGTGCCGCTACAGAGGGCGCCGTAAGAACCTAAGTACAGCTTGAGTGAATGCTGAGTATGAGTACTGTGGAGAAGAGAGACTGGGGCGTTTGGGAAATGTCCCTTCCAACCCTGAGAATCTTTAAACTTTCCGGATGCAAGAGGAGAGTTGTGGCCAGGATCCCATATGATGAACAGAGACCTAGACCGTCATCTAGTGTATTCTCCTCCTTCTGCCCATCCACTCTGCTCCAGCAACATGGCCTTTCTTTCTGCTGCTTGATCTGATGGCCAAGCTCGTTCCCACCTCAGGGTAACTGCACATGCTCTTCCCTTTGCCTGAAACACTCCTTCCTAGATAGTCACACAGTTGGTTCCTTCTCCACTTGAGATCTCCTCCTCAAAGAGGCCCTCCCTGTCCATCCAATATGAAACAGCATTATCTGTCTCCATCACTAGAATGGAGTTCTATGAGCGCAGGGGCTCTTCCATCTCATTACTTGTATATTGCAGAGCTAGTAGTCAGTAGGCTATTCATACACACCTGGACATCCCATCCTATAACAGATAATAGACGAGGAGAAAATAGATCAGAGGAGAGCACCTAGGATAATTAGGGCACCCCGAGCCACAGGATATGAAGGAAGAACTGGTGTGTGTCCTTCTAGTAGCCTGGGATGAGACTAGAACTAACTCGGAAACCAGGTCTTTTGAGAGAAAATTACAGGACGTGGGATATTTAGCCCAGTGAAAAGTACTCTCAAATGGTGCATACTCTTTTCAAATATCAGGAGGGCATCATGTGGAAGAAGAACTGGAATTCCTCTGAACTGATCCCCAAGGGGAAAGACCACGGGGTAGAAGCCACATGAGAGAAAGAGAGATGTCAGCTCTACACAAGAAAGGGCACTAACAGGCAAAGTGGCAGGCAAAGTTCAGAAGGTTCCGACTTCCATCAGTGGAGTTGTTTAGCAGAAGCTAGCCAGCCAACCAACCCAACAGAGACGAAAAGCTCAAGCCTCAGGCAGGAGAGCAGACCAAAAAGCTAACATGTGTATGTCACTTACTGCATGCCAGCAACACTACTGGAGGTACACCAAAAATAACTCATTTAACCCTTACAACAATCCGTAGGGTCAGGTGCCATTATCATTTTACAGTAGAACAAACTGAGATGCGGAAGTCCGATAACTTGACTAGATCACCTTTCTCGTAAGTGGCACTTAAAAGAAAAAAAAAAGACCTTTAATGTCTCCAGTATTCTTTTTATGCCCTCTATCAACTAGAAGTGAGTTGATATCCTATTTTTGTCACCTCCTGGGCAAAACATGACAGAACGTCTAAGTATGACGGCCAGCCACCACGCAGTAAAGGCTGTAGGTGGTACCTAACACAGCACGTGCCCAGAACACCTGTGCTGAATGAGGGACTCGCCCTATGGCATAGCCCATGTGTCTTTATTTTTTATTGTCTATCTCCTCTTATATTCCAGACCCACAAGGGAAGGGATTTCTTTTGTTGACTGCTGGATCCTCAGGTGTTAAATAGACATTTGTGGAAAATAGAAAAGAAAGGAAAGAAGGGAAGGAGGAAGAAAAGTATCTTCATGGGTCCTCTACCCTGGGCTCTGCACATTACGCTCTGTGGCCCTGTTCACTTGAACCTACCAAGAGGAAGAAAGCCCTAGGGGCCCAGATCTCAGACAAACTCAACATGTAGCCCTTGTGGTTTTGAAAAGAATCTGTCACCAACAGTTTGGTTTCTACATTAAAAGAAAAAACCAGCATCTTTCAAGCAAGGTAGCTGAAGCACGGATAAAAGTTGAGAGTACATCTCTCAGTAGCTGTCAAAATCCCACTCTGCTTAAATGTAATAAAATAGAGTCAATACTAAAATGTTAATAAAATGCTGTTTTTCCCCAGTCACTACCATCTAATAAAGGTGTTTTGATTCTATTTATGATATAAATTATATTACTTAGCACCCAAGGGAGCTATTTTGGCTGTAAGAGGTAATCTTTTTCTAATTTAATGACAGAGGGGGGAAAAAAATCATGCATGACTAAAATAACTACAACACAGGCTATCCAGAAGACTGCATCTCGTGAGGGGCTACAGACATGCCAGTGCCTATTCAAGTATTAAAATTAACATGCTTAAATTTTTTCATTTACTATATATTCAGTTTGCCTTCTTCCAGATCCCATAAGCCCACACTATCTTTCTCATGAATATTTAATTTTTTTTCCTGGGAAGTCAACTCCGCAACCACCCCTCCAGAAAAAGAACTGTAAACAAGGCTGAAGGGAAAAGTGAGACAGGGAGATGAGGCGAGAGCAAATGCAAAAGGACAGATGGCTAAGAAAAGCAGAGCATACCAGAGTCACCCTCCAAGGAGGAGAGAGAAACAATTGGAACCCAGAAGTGAGCAGATTCATTGTGGAGGCATTTAAAGCTCTCATACCTTATCCAAATGGAGAAATGGGTTCTGTTTTGAGGCAAAGGGGAAGCTTATGAATACTTTACAATCTGTGCATTAGAGCCTAGTCAACATGAATAGACTGCATCCTTTGCGTGAGTAAGCCACTCCCTGGTCAGTGGTTAGAAATTTTAAATGTCTTCCCTGAAGCAAACTTCCCGGGGGCGGTTGAGTCACCAATAAGGTGGTTTAGAGGCAGACAGAAAACCTTTATCGGAGGAATAATGAACTACTTCGTAAGCATCCTTTAGGCCCATGAGTATACTTGGCCCCCAAATAGAGTTGAGCAGAAAACCATTAGTACAGCCCCATTCTGAAGCTGTGTGAAGACAACTGTGGAAGGGCTTAAATAGGAAACCCTCTCCTCGCCCAGACCATCATTATCTTCTACCTCAAGTTGGGATGGGATTCCTGGGAATTGATTTTGTCTAGAAAATAGGGGTCGGCACCATTTATTAAAATTCAAATTGTTGAATCAAAATTTCCAGAGAGAAGAACGTCCTTTTCTAATACCCAGGGCCCATTATTAAGGCCAGGCTACTATCAGAGCACGTTTTTCTTTCTAGTGAGTAAGAGAAGTGCTGGGCCTAAGTGCCAGACTCTGTAGAGTTCTGTAGGAAATGCATATGCCTTCCCTTGAGATTGCTCAGGGCTAACTAAATTCCATGCCTAACTTATTTCATTAAAGTGGCATTTGGTTTCAGGTTATTTTATAGTTTAGGTTCCCCCAGAAGTAGATCTAGAGGTGGAGATCAGCATGTAACCGGCAAGTGATTCGGGGAAACATCAGTAAAAACATGAGACAGGGAAAAGGAAGAAAGTTAATCAAGGGGTCATCATCAATTGGTTACCAGCAGGGGCAACTGGAGCTCACCCCCCACTGAGGAATTCTGAGAAGTAGCCTCATATTTCCCCCACCTGAGGAAGGAGGTGCTGGTGTTTTCAAACACCAACTGCCATCATGCCTGCTGCTGGGGGCCGAGGGAGGGCCTTTCTTGCCAGGCACCTCCAGCCTGCCCAGCTGCGGTGGGAGGGCAGAGAAAGCGCGGAGAAGAGAAGCCGGCGCTAACACTGAAAGTCAGGTGCAGTGTGCACGGAAATGGCACAGGCCAAGGGGATGTAGGAAGGGCAGCAGTTACAGCTGCTGCTACAAGAACAAGAGTCAGAAAGGAGACAAGTGCCAGCACCTGGAGGTGGACCACAGGGCGAGCTATGAGTGCTCAACATTCAGATACTGATATCTGTTGGTTTCAACCACAACCAGAATGGTCACTGGACTTCTATCCATTTCAGCAGCAGCAGCAGTACGGCTGAGTGCCCAGGATGCTTAAGTGTGGGACAAAACTGGATTGCTCTGCTTAATAAAAGGGAGTGGAATTTGAAGACCCCTAAGAGAATCAGGGAAGGAAACAGAAGCCTAAGTTACTGGGTATTGTGTGAAGGTTGAGGAGGAGAAAAAAACCATTCTGCTCCCCACCCCAAGCACAGCAGCTGTGTAGAAAAGACTGGAGGAAAGAAATATGTAATGGGGGATCTGTAATACAGTTTTTCTTGTGTTTTAATGCGACATGAGTGTATGGCCATACATTAAACTCCCTCTCCTCCTATTCTTCAAAATCTTCAGTAGAAACTACATTATTTACCAATGCTTTGGTCTGAGTTGATTCTAGGTACGCTCAGAAAGTCACGGAGTTCTAATCTCTCTGGGGCACAGAATGACAAGGGGACAGCTGACATCAGGTTACATCACTGTTCAGAGCACTTTCTTATATATCAAAGTCCTAAAACAAGTGACCTGCAAGCTAATTTAGTCTCAGATGTAGATTTTTGCTCCCACCCTACCCGCAACTTCCAGCTATTTTTAAAACTTGGTACCAACATTTTTCATATAAGGGATTTCACATTAAATTTCCAACTTCTCATGGAACACAAAACAAAAGATGTTAGCATCCACTGGGATAATCACCAAGCAATAATTAGCCAACTAGTATGCATTATTTAGATTGTCACAATCCCTACCACTCTTAATTGTTCCCCAAACATCACATTTGCACTGATTTTTCCTTTCCCAGCAAAAATGGGACTATCAAAAATGGAAAAAGGAAAACTACCAAAAGTACTTCATAATTCTAGGGAAAAAAGGAATGCATGCTTCTCCATGGAAGTGAAGAACAATCCTTGTTTAAAACAAAAAGTGTGCATTAAACGTGAGGTTTCTAGAGTCCTTGAGGGTGACCTCTGTGCTCAGAAAAGATTAGTCTGATGGTGCTTTGGTTTTAAATATTAACGTTGGATTTATTCAAGTTACAAATTTAAAAGCCTAGTTTTTCCTTAAGCTTCTCATTTCAGCTTACAAATTTAATTCTATTTATAATCTAGTAAATTTTAGCAATTGCTTTTAAGAGAACCTAGAGGAACATTTAGCTTCATTTATAAACAGCTAATTAAAGCTCTTCAAACATTTAAAAATTCATTTATAAATTTAATGTATTTGATTTCCTTTAAGTATTTCAATTGTCTGACTTAAAACTTTCCTGAGTAATTAAATAAACCTCTGAAATCAAATAAACTTATAAACATAGTGAATCAAGTTCTTCTAAATATTCCAACACTGTAGATTAATTTAGTAATATTTCAACCTAAAACCACAAGTCTAAATCAATTACTCAATTATACCTTTTAAATTGGAATTATGAAACTGATCTGTTACTCTACCAGATCAAATTCTCTTAAATATTATAAAAACTTTAAATACCAAACACACACAGATTCCTTTTTTAACACAAAAGCTCCTTGTGTTAAGTTTTGATTCTCTTAAATATTTCTATATTTAATTTAAAACCTTTCTGGCTAAAAAAAGATTACAACTTTTCCAGCTAATAAACACAACTATTGATTTTGACCAGGGCACTCATTGGATTCTTGTTGGTAAAACTCATAGGACATCCTGAGTCCTATTTATACTCTACATGAGGGACTTCAAACTAAAGTTGGTGGTCACATACCTGGTCCCTAAGATTTTAGTCACATCATTTCTAAATTTTAAATCAGAATAGAGTCTATAACTGCCACTCAGAGGGTTATACCACTTTGACTGAATTACATATTTCTTCGGATATCGATATCTCCTCTTTTAAGTCTGAAGACCTATGTCTTAACAGCAGAATACACATTCTTTTCCTGTATTTCCTAACTCTGCCCCAATACTCTTATGGACATTAAAATGATATCCAAATGGATTTTGGACATTCCAGACCCACTTCTATTTAGTCACGATGTCGAAGACAGTTGTACTGACAGTGCTATGTGGAAAGACAACGCCAGGCCCCCTACTCATCCGTTACTGGTAGGAATTCACTTTGGCCAACTATGAGCTACACCTACGAGACAGGAAATCCAAAGACTGTTAACAATGGACCTCAGGCAAGCTGTAAAAGTGCTCAAGTTAAAATGGTGGGAAAAAGAGAGATGTATGATTTAATTATTCTTAATTTTTTAGGAGTCCCCAACCCTTTAGAGAATCTGATAAAAGTTTTAGACCCTCTGCACAGAAAAACACCCAAGCCCTTTAATTAATAATGTCCAAGATTTCATGTTTCCCTTGACATTCATAAATGGATACCAAGTTAAAAAAAAAACACAAAAACCCTTGGACTAGATGGATCTTTAAAGTCCTTTCCCAACATGGTTCTGAAAACATAATCTATCAAAGTGACATATTACAGAGGAGAGGTCAGAAATTTGGTTCAGAGGACTGATTTTCAAAATGACTAATCCAGAGAGCTCACTGAGTCACAACAGAATAGAGTTCATTGGAGACTGGATGGAGTAATTTTCTTATAAAAGTTCATAGTCTGTTCTAATTTTCATTAAACATGTATGTCAGAGGTAGGGTGTAGTGAAAAAATTAACCTAGAAGGTAAACAAAAATTTTTATTTTACTCAGCATTCAGAAGCAGCAGTGAGGAAAATTTTTATGATGTGTCTTCCAAGTAGGTGAAGGGCTTGTATGCAATGGAAGATAGTAAGTTTGGCTGTCGTCTTTCCTCAAATTTTAAGATATAGGAAGTTTTTGGTTGGTTGTGTTTTTGTTTGGTTGGGTTTTTTGAATGAGTTACTGAAGACAAAACAGAAACAACTTCTCTGGAAGTCACAACCTCCAATATTCCTCATCTGTCTGGGATAATTAAGGATTACTGAATAGCATGAGGAAGAACTACATGTTTTGTGAATGAATGAATGAATGAATGACGTCTTAATAGTCCTTTCAAACCCATAATTTGACATATATCTTGTAGTTCTCCATGAGCTTCAGCAGCTGTTTCATCTATACACACTATACCGTAATATTTACTAAATAGAAATAATTCTGCACCACATTATTATACTTTTAGCATCTACATTTTATCTAATAATGTCAATTCTGTTGAGTTAAAATTCCACATTGATAGCACAAGTTTAAAGAAAGATTTACAGCTACCTTAGGCTTTCTGTGTCCCCTCTGTGCTAAAAGCTCAAGGCAAACTTCTAACCTGGTTTTACTTTCTGGAGTATTTTTAGAGGTGTGGTGTGTTTTTGAAACTATTTTATCTATAGAGCCCCCAGAGCTAGGACTCCTGCATTGAACACATTTAAGTCTTAGGTTTAAGCTGCCTGGCTTTTAGAGTAACACAGAAAACAAAGCTCTGATGCATGAGGCCGTCAACAAAAGCAACATGCTTTCTTTAAAGTTTCAGTTCAATAAAGGTTTGCCGTACAGAAAAGGTCTTTGCTTTCTGAGACTTTTTCACTCAAAAGCTCTCATTTTAAATCACGTTTTTAAAAAAAAATCTTTATTGTCATTGGTTGAGAAGGGAATCACCAAGGTGCCTACGAAACAATGGGGTTGTAGCGAAATGAAAGGCAGGAGGCTTGAACTCTGCAACCTTGGGCAAGTCCTTAAACCTCTATGGCAGAAATAGTGAGAGTAAAACCTAGGACAGAGAGAAAGCAAGAGTAGATGGAGTAAATGTCTTCAGCATTTGGACAGCTACCATAAGACTGGCTCGGGAAGGAGGGTTCGTACCTCCTCTAAAAGCATTAGAGTTTGATTTTTCTTTTTGTAATGCAATTAAAGAGATGTCCATGAGATGGGCTAAACCCAAGGATTCAGAGCCTGAGATGCTTTTGTCCCTTCCTGCAGAGACATTCCTCATCAGGGAAGAAGGTGGCAAATCTCCTTGCATCTTCTCCCTGCAGGAAAAGGGGCCTAGAGGTAAAAACAACTTCTATCAGCCTCCTCTGGACTCTTGAAGCCAAACCTGTCAATATTTCAGTAAACGTTTCCTTTTTACCCTTGCTTCCTCTAGGACCAAGTCCTTTTTTCAGTGTTGCACATTTTTCATAGAACATTCCGATTAACAATTTGAAAAAACAATGCTTCATGTTTATGTTAAACATGTCATATGTTAGAACCTAAAATCAGGATATGCAAACCCATAAAATGAAAGCAAAATGACAAGTGAAGATACACTGGAAAATGTATTTTAGTCCAATCATATATAAAATCCAGAAACAATGCTAACTCAGCAAAAAACGCATTTATTCATCTGTCCACTCATCCAATTAGTATTCATTCACTCATTCATTTATTCAGTCATCATATACTAAGCTCCTAGTATGTGATAGGCACTGAGTGTAAAAAGATGAAAGAAAAAGACACTCTTTCAAGGAGACACTGCCTGGAATCCGGCAGAGACAAAACACTGATCATAAGATTGTATGTTAGAAGATTACAGATGATGCTCTGGGAGCAATGGAAAGGCATACCTAGCTCAGATAGGGAGGGGGTGGGAGCTCTAAAGTCTTCTTGGATAAAGAGTTTTAAAGGATAAGCAGGAATTACTTGGGTAAAAGGAAAACAGCATTTTAAAGTTAACAGTTTTTTCATAGATAACAACAGAACACATTTCTAGTACATAAAACTTTTCCAAGTCTAATATAACCCTGTGAGATTCAGATCTGATCTGAGCACAGCCAATCAAATTATCTCTCTGAAGATCATGGGAAGTTGGCATGATTTTTCCTAACACAGGCCCCAGTGATTCCTCTGATGGCCCAGCTGACATACAGGGCAAACTCTATGGCATCTCAAAGAAATTTGGCTAGGAAAAGACAGCAATTAAAATCCCATCTCTCTTGGGCAGCGTGCGTGCACACAACCACACAGACACTAATAAGAGTCCCAGAATCCTAAAACCCCATCCTTGCAAAGGAACATTCACATCCCCTTCAACCAGTGAAGTAAATTAAAAAACAAGGGAAACTTTCTTTTAGAAATAATTGAAATACTTAACAAGGAAGATTAATTCTTGAGACTCTTTGCATATTGCGAGTAAGCCAGAGGAGCTGTACTTTGTCTTTCGTACTTGCCGAAGTCACTTCTGTTTTCAGCTCACTGTACTTTTATTAATATTAATTAGAACATACTTCCTGCCAGAGTTTAGCATTTCCAGATTATTTCTGTAGGTACTGATTTAATGGCACTGACATTAAGCTTTCTATCCACTGGGTCACATAAAAGTCAACTAAAATGGGCTGCAAAAGGAGAAGAGTGTTGAAAATCAAAAGGAGTGGGAGGGCAGAAGAAAGACTGTCAACGTGCTTAGCCCGCTGCACACACAGGGTAGTGGGTGCTGACTCCAGTTATTAGCACAGCTTGTTCAAGGTCTACTGAGAGTTTCCACTGAGCCTCCTCCTGATGGGAAAAAGCTCAGGAAGGAGGAGAAAGCTACAGTCTATCTTCTCTAATCTCACAGGCTTTGAATCGGATATTCCTATCGCAGTGGAAACAGAGAAACAAGCCAGTCTCCAAATCAGTTCTTTGAGACTTTCCCAAGGGCTTTGCCATCCTAGTGAAACTTAGGCATTTCTACAGGAAGCACAGATTCACAGCACTTTCAGGAGGAGAGCATAAAGGCATGAAGTGATGACCAAGAGTGTAGTCTTTCTAAGCCCACCTTGAATCAGTTAGTGCTTAAATTCTGCAGGAACCAGACAAGTAATTGAGGGAAGCAAGTATGGACGCTACTAGAGAGTGGAGAGGACTGTGGCAAACTGGAGAGTTCGGGCTCCACTGAAGGGGCAGCCACTGTTCAACCTCAGCCCAACGTTTTGTCGTAACAGCATGGAGGTCCAGGATGGACAAATCTTCTGATATTTCAAGAGAAGTAGAAATATAAATTTTAATGTGAACTTCCCCAACTTTGAAATGTTGGCAACAAACATAAAACACATCCAGGTCAAACAAAATAGACCTGGTGCCAGATGCAGCTGAGAGACCAATGGTTCGTACCATGTGATCAAAGTTTTAAGGCAAGGGTTTGGAGATCATCTCAGCAGCAGAAAGTACGACAAAGTAGAGGGCCCGCTAGAACTTAGGCACCTGAAATGCTACTCTAACCCAGAAGGGCCTGCAGAAGATTACCAGCTAGCCTTGGATATAAATGCCTTTTATGTTTCCTCTTCTTTTCTCAAAGCAAACTTAATATTGGGTTCAATATTTCCAAGGAAGAGAAATAAAAAGGGACCTCGTTTTGATATTTTTTAAGGATTTCTGGGGTATGTGGCACTATCAAATGGATTGCACTGAATATCTACACTCAGTCTTCTTTACTGAAATAAATTTGCTGGTTGAGTTTTCTCTGCTTCTCAAGATGACTTACTCTCAGAGATACCAGGGCTGAAGGATCTGAGTCTCCCGATTCGTTTTATCGACAAAATAAGGGTTTTTTAACCTGGCTTTCTTCAGCATTTCAGGGACTGTAAGAATAGTTTCCCCACACAAGGATACCCCAGCTGAACTGCATGGGGTCAAAAGTTGTTCAGGGCTAAAAATCATATTTAAGGGCTTCATAGCCACTGGGCCTGGCTCTGTGAAGTGGGCAGTCAATGGGTGAGGGATAGAAAGTGCTTTATTCTGGACAGGCAGGGGTTGAGCCTTTCATTCTGAGAATCTGCTGCAATGCAGGGCACAGGCTTGAGAAGAGTGAAGTACTGTAGTCAAGTGGATTCATATGTTCGTCCGGTAAAAATTTATTTAATGCCTACTGCAAAGCCAGGAGTTGTTCTACGTGCTGGGGAACAGCAGCAAGTTAAACACAGTTTCTGGCACCAATGAAAAAACCATTCTCAACAAATAAATGTATACTGTAACGTCAGACAGTACCAAGTGCCACATGAGAGAAAGGACAGAAGAATAAATGGGTCATGATTGGATAATAGGCTGCTTCAGCAAGTTTTCTCTAAGGTCACAGAGAGCATTTCCTGGTTATGGGAAGGAGCAAGAAACACTGTTGCAACCCGGCCTTCACATCCCCCTTCACCCTGGAGGGAAAAAGCACTGTTTGAAACCCAGCTAAACTAGTTGAAGCTCACGTTCTTAGGCAGACTTAGACTCCCTGGGCTTTAGTTTCCTCACCTGTACAACGGGGATAATATTAGCCACCTGCCACGACGGTTAAATGTGGTTTACACGTGACAATGATGTGACGTGCTGTAAAGAGAGCTATGGACGGAGTTAGCACCGCATCAGCTGAAATCATTTTCATCACTGTCCCCAGCACAGCGTCCGCCGCCTCCAAGCAATCCCTTAGTTGAAATCAGCTCCTCTCCCTTTTTTGTCTCCCTCAGATTCACGGCACAGAGTGGCTGGGAGCATGCACGTCTGTGTTCCCAGCCGGCTCTTCTGTAGGAGGGTGTTATATTGGAGACATGCTGGAGTTGAGGGAAGCTAAAGAATTCTTTTTGAACCAAAGTAAAGAGCAAAGTTAGCTCTTTTCTTTGTTTCCACACATATGGTTAAAATTTACGGGGCTTCCCTGGTGGCGCAGTGGTTGAGAATCTGCCTGCCAATGCAGGGGACACGGGTTTGAGCCCTGGTCTGGGAAGATCCCACATGCCGAGGAGCAACTGGGCCCGTGAGCCACAACTACTGAGCCTGCGCATCTGGAGCCTGTGCTCCGCAACAAGAGAGGCCGCGATGGTGAGAGGCCCGTGCACCGCGATTAAGAGTGGCCCCCGCTCACCGCAACTAGAGAAAGCCCTCGCACAGAAACGAAGACCCAACACAGCCAAAAATAAATAAATAAATAAATAAAATTTTTTTTAAAATTTACACACTAATGAAGAATTAGAAAGCAACTTTCAAAGGCACTTGTTGGACTGTACTATTTCCTACAGAGGATTTCTTTGTGGTCAAAACAAAAACTTCCTATTTCCGTTAAAGAAAAAACTAAGAAAAAATTAACAGAATAGAATCCTATTAAATAGAATCCTGTTAAATAGAATCCTTTGAAATGGTATTGCTCTAATGGGACTTGACTTTGATTTATATGGGTTGATGACTGCCAAAAAGTTGAATGATAAAATTTTCCAATGCAAAAATAATAACTTCTGTGAAATGGATAAAATGCTCCAAATATATGTGATGAATAAATTCTAACACTAGTTGAATACTGACTGCCAGATTTCTACAAAGGTTGTTGAAAATGGTCCCTTTAGCAATGCAGGTGAGAGAAAAGTAGCGAAACTGATTTCAAATTAAATTTGCACACTTAATCGAACAGCTGGCTTACTTATATTTGGCCAAATATGAATTTAATAGATTTTTCTCACTTACCATTGTAAAGAATGTGTGTTAGTCTCTTGAAAAACTGCCCCTAGGAAATCTATTTGAGAAATAATAAAAATAAACAACCATTATTTTATGAAGACCAATTAATTTGTAGATTGCTATACAGCATTTTATCTAGCATATTTGTAAATTTATTCCAAATCTTTCAAAGTAATTAAATGTATTAAATCAGAAGCTCCATAAAGCACAATATATTATAAGAATTAATGTGTATTTCTAGACCTAACATATCTGTGGAGCAACCATGACAGTTAATTTTCAGGGATTGTCACAGACAGAAAGAAACCAAGACTGCTCTATCTTTGACTGGAAACAATGAATCTGCACTGCCATTATCAGCTTGCACTACCCCACACAGAAATGACAGGTCAAATAACTAGACCTAGCACTAAATACATTTTTGCAAACCCTTGCTGAGTTCTTTGCAAACTTTTAGCAATAGCCATTATAAGTTCATGTATATCTAATCCTTTTGACCACTGTATTTAATGATTCAACACTCCTCAGCTTGACTCCTGATGTCCCTTACTTTCTTTTTTATCCACAATTGTCTTAATTTCTTCTATGTCCATGTAAATATATGTATACATTATGCATAATATTTGTGGCCTATTTCCCCTCAAAAGACTATATGATCCACCACAATCCACAAAATTAAGTAGAAATCTTAATTTTGTTCAGTGACACAACCCAAGCACTTAAAATATATGAAGGTGGAAATTTTTTTTTTGATAAGATAAATTCTTCCATTTAAAAAATGTATATTCCTTTCTTAACCATGAGCCCATATTTGTATCTGCCAGGTGCTCTTAAAACAAGGATTAACTGCAGTTTATCTATCAAGAGGAAAAAAAAGAAGAGGTCACAAAACCACCATGAAGGAACAAGAGAACGGAGGAGGCCGTGGCAATGCAGCTCACAGCCTCACAACCAGCGACAGATACTCTTATTTAACAGCTCTCCAGGCCAACAACATAAAAATGCCAATGTACCAAAATACCTGTCCCCATACAAACATGGCCTAGGGCTCAGAAATCAAAAGCATGCCTTGAGACATTCGTGTAACAGGCAGGCTTCCTGCAGAAGACCACCCTTCATGCCAGAGTAGCCACTCAGCCACAATCACAATTTCATCTATATTGATGTTCACCTTGTTTTTCTCTTTCAAGGCAAAATGCAAAACACTTAAGTTGTGAATACTCTAAAGTACAAATACATTCTAAGGTATAACGTTCTCTTTCAAATGGCTAGCCGAGTGCCTTTTCTCTCTCATTTTGAGCCAATCATCAAATCATCCATAAAGAAATGTATGAAAGTCTCATATATTAAAAATTCAACCCTCTAATCCAAGCTCTATCATTTAACAGCTGTATGTCCTCGGGCATATCATATTTACTTTCTTGGAGCCTCAGCTTCCGCATTTGTTAAACAGGGTCAATACCGTGCAGAACTATCAAGGTTTAGGGGTACGGAACGCAAAGTTTTGAGCATGGTTTCTGACAAGCAGGACTGTGGCATAATATCCATTGAGGTGATCGTTTGAATTTTACTCACAACCCTAAGAAGCAAAATCCTAAGTAGTATTTTCCCTGTTATAAAAACATAGCTACGTCTTTGTGATCTGAGTTCTGGGGCTTTATGTGAGGGCTGAAAGGGGAAGCAGGTGGCAAGGAAAGAGGGATGGGTTAGCTTTCCTTCGAGTGAGACGACAAATAGGGTGCCCGAGTGCATCTTCTAAATAAGACTATGTGGTACCTGGAAAGTGTAAACCAAATCCTGCAGCTTAGTGCCCTGACAAATGATTGCTGTGCCCAGCTTGCCTTTAAAACGGATCATGTTGACTTAAAAAATGAGTCAGTGTCAACCGATACAGATAAGAACAAGGATACTTTCACAGAACATCAGAACTGTGTAAGGTCTCAGGAACTCATGGGAAACCTTAGGAAGATTCCCATCCCAATAACTTGTGTTGGGCATCTCTCCACTTTGGCAAGAAAGGGCTTAGTCTCAGATCTAATTTGAATTTTGAGCAAGGAGGAAATGTAACATTCATGCGTTCAATTAGAATAGATCAAATTCATACCCAGCACTTAAATGCGGGACCCATACTATATTAACTCTACGCAGGGATTTTCTCTTGAGTGTTAAGACAGTTAAGATCGTTTTATTAGAGTGATATCATGGCATCTGCAGCACTGTTGCATCACGCCTTCAAGCCCATAGTACATTCCAACATCCAATCTGCATGACAAAGCACTGGGACAGGGTCACCAGCTTCCTCAACAGATGAGCGGCAATTCCCCTGCAAAGCAACTAACCATTCTAAATTCAGCTCATCGAACAAAGCTTTCTGCTTAAAATGAGCTTCAAAAAGGTGAGTCACTCTTTATCACAGTTAGCAAGTTATCTGTGGGTAAAAAGATAACTTCAATACTGAAAACTTGGGCTATGAAATGCCTCCTTTGATGCCATTCAAAACAAAAGAACATGAGTAACTACAGCCACAGACGTCAAAAGGCACTCCCCAGGGTGACTACGCAAGCAGCAGCAGCATGGAAATGGAAAATCCTTAATTCAGAGCTTATTCATGTGCCAGCCATTGCCCTAAACATGTTTTAAGTATTATCTCATTTAGTCCTGACCATAACTCACTGATATTATTATCCCTCTTTCTTCAGATACAGAAATTCATATTTAAAGGGATTAAATAAACTGTTGAAGAAACAACTAGTTAAATGGCAGAGCTGAGGCTCCAGGGCCCAAGTTCTTCACCCCAATGGCACTAACCCAGCATCCTAGTCAGAGGATCTCTGAGCTACTGCTTCTCAGTTGAACCTCTCAAATCCTGTTTATCAACCAGTCATCCTACCTTCTGCTCTTGTACCACTTCTACTGACACTGTAATTACCGTATCTTCCATCCTGGATCCCGGGAGGAAAACAGAAACCATACCAAGTATCTTACCAGCGAGACTCTGATATAAGGAATTAGTTAAATAGGTATTGTGGAATCGAAAAAGTGAACAGGGAACAGTGAGTTAATGCAGAAATAAAAACCAAAGGAAGCGGCTTCCCTGGTGGCGCAGTGGTTAAGAATCCAGCTGCCAATGCAGGGCACACGGGTTTGAGCCCTGGTCCGGGAAGATCCCACATGCCGCGGAGCAACTAAGCCCGTGCGCCACAACTACTGTGCCTGCGCTCTAGAGCCCGCGAGCCACAAGTACTGAGCCCGTGTGCCACAACTACTGAAGCCCACGCACCTAGAGCCCGTGCTCCACAACAAAGAAGCCACCGCAATGAGAAGCCCATGCACCGCAACGAAGAGTAGCCCCTGCTCGCTGCAACTAGAGGAAGCCTGTGCACAGCAACGAAGACCCAACAAATAGATACAACGAAGACAGCCAAAAATAAATAAAAATAAAAATAATTAAAAAACCAAAGGAAGCAACCACCACCCTTAGGGAAGAAAGGGTAGAGCTCTAGAAGCTTAGAGAAGGGGCTCTGTGAGCTGGGTGCGGACTTCCAAGGAGTCGGGGCTGCCCAGCTGGTGCTGGCTGTGTCAAAACAACAAACAAACTGGAGGCTGAACCAAAGGACCACCGCCAGGATGAAAAGCAGAACAACAAACATACAGGAAGGAGCAACCCCTCCTCCCCTCTTCCAGCCTCCCAGTCTCCCTCCAGTGCCCCTGTGGGCGGGATCTAAGTGGGAGCTGGCTTCAAGGACTGACTCCCAGTCCAAACCCCAAGTCAAGTATAGAGTGCGAGTTGGGAGTCGGAGACAAAGCTTGGGTACTAAGCAGCACACATCCCATCGGGGTGCACTGGTAAATGGAATAGACAGAGCAGCCCCCAGGAGCCCACCACCTATGATCCCGTCCCCTCACCTGATGATGAAGTGTGACCCATATTAATGCTGACTGAAAAGATACTTCCTATTTGATAGAATGGCTTCCTGAATGGAGGAAAATCAGCCTGCACGGATGCCCACAACGTGTAAATATTGTACCAAGAATGTTACCATAGGCATCCTAACATTTAATCTTTACAGAATAGTCAGTTCTGCTAGAACTCAACACAGGCATTCTTAAAAATCACTATGCTACGCAAAATCGCACAATAAAAACCACAGGGCTCACAGGGAAAATTGAGGCTAGGGATACAACACTCACAAAATTGTGTCAGTGACACAGAGAAACCTAATAAAAAGAGTAGCATAGTTTTATACATACTGAATGATTAAGAAATACATAAATACTACAATAAGTATGTATGGAATTTTATGGAACTTCACCTTGAAAAAGGCCCAAAGTTTGTTTGCGGAAATGGGCAGCTCAGGAGTTACTGTGATGGAGGGAGGGTTATCTGAAACCAGAGGGACAGTTGTAATACCAGATTGGATGGCTGTGGCTTACAACCCTTGCAGAGAACTGAGGCAGCTGGTAGATTTCTGAGGTGTGGATTTGTGATCTGTGTACTCCTATGTGACCTGCGTCAGCTGGCCACAGTTTTCTGTGTTCACCTAATGTTTCTTGCAGACAAAATCTTGAATAAGCAAATATAAAATCCATGTTATGATCAAATTTTCCCCTTATTGAGCATATTAGAATTAATGGTTTCAAAATAAATAAACGTTTTCAAAATAATTATAGCAGAACTGATTATATTCTGCAGGCCAGATAGTACGAACTCCAATTTTACAGATGAGGAAACTGACTCAGAAAGATTAAACATTTTGCTCAAACTTATCTTAAAAAAAAAAAGAAGCTGGTGACCTCTCTTGGGCCAGCATATTTTCTCATCTAAGGTAAGTTACTTGACAGTATGAGGTAAAGCAGCAGAACCTGAAGGCAATGACCCTTTCTAGATGGTGTAAGTGCCCCGGGATGGAATGAGCTCAATCTTCTTTAGGTCAAAGTTCAAGGCAGAGCTGCTGAGCAACAGAATTCATGTCTCTCCCACACTTTCTCATAAATGGACTTCTAGACCTGTGTCATAGTGATCCTCAAAAGATGTCTGATAATAGTTAACACCCATGGAAAGAAACGTCCCAACTTTCGAGGTCCAATTTACTGATGAAGTAAAACGTAACATGACTTTCTAAATTTGTTCTTTATAATCTGCCACAGTGATCTTTCTAAAATGCAGAAGTCAATGTCATTCCCAAGCTTGATATCCTTCAATGGTTCCCCAATACCCAAAAGATAAGGTATAAAATCCTTACATGGGGTGGGGTCCTCCTGCATAGGGCACCTGCTTCGTCTCTAGCTAAGTCCTCACCTAAAACCCATGCTGAACTGTGTGCTTTTCCACACACACCAGGTCATTTCAGAGCTACATAAATTGGCAACACCGATCCCTCAGTTGAATGCCCGTGTCCTCTATGTCCGACTTCCGAATATCAACCCACCGTTGCTCACAAGCTCCTCTGACAGGATTCCCTCCGCTATCCCTATATCTTCAGGCAGAAAGAACCACTTCTTTTGTTGGGTCCCCATCGTGCCCTACACTAGCTCCTATCACAGTACTTTGCCAGGCATATTTGTGTAAAGGTTGACTTTATTTTTAATTGCAAGCTATCTGAGGGTATTGACCATGTCTGAAAAGTCTCTGCATCCTTAGCACCTAGCTCACTGCCTGGTACATAACTGTGTCATCAATGTTTAAGAACTGAATGAATAAATAAAAGGCTATACTGTTATCACGACAAGAAAAAAGTGCCGTCAGGATGATCCATCTGTACCTTTTTCTTTCTTCCATCTGAAATCTGGAAAAGACCCTCAGCTCCACTAAACAAGTTTCTGTGTAGGGTAAAACCTACTGAATTGATAAAGGTAGGTATTGTAGGCTGAATGTTTGTATGTCTCCCAAATTCATTTGTGAAGCCCTAACCCCCAGTGTGATGGTATCTGGAGGTGAGGCCTTTGGGAGATGACTAGGTTTAGATGAGGTCACAAGGGTGGGGCGTCATGATGGGATGAGTGCTCTTACAAGAGGAAGACAGAGAGAGCTCTTTCTCCATGCACATGTACCAAGGAAAGGCCATGTGAGCTGACACTGAGAACGTGGCCATCTACAAGCCAGGGATTGGGTCCTTACTAGGAACCAAATCAGTCAGCACCTCCACCCTGGACTTCTTGCCTCCAGAACTGAGAGGAATGAATTTCTGTTGTTTAAGCCATCCAGTCTGTGCTATTTTGTTATATCAGTCCAAGCAGACTAAGAGTGATTACTAGATGTATCACATGATTTTGCCAAGATGAAGATGGCCTGGGTATACCATCTTACGTCAAGGTGGAAGATTCCTGAGGACAGGAAACTCACAGATGCTTAGCATGAAAGGCATATTCGATTAAATATGGATAGCACTGAGGAAGGTAAACTTAAACCATAGGAAATGTTCACCCAGGTTGAATTATTAAATGAAGTATCTGCATAAGAAGCTATGGAGGAAGAATCTAATTTTGACTACTGCAGATAATAAACACTTCTTTACAGAATCCGAGGATTGTGAGAAAACTCCTCCCCTGTGGTGTGAGGTTAACAAACTGTTTAAGTACAAGCAGCCAGTCACCCAGTCCTACACTGAGGCCAATTTAAATCAAAATACCATAAAAAGTTTGCAGACACCAGATCTATGATGGTATAATGAACATGGATCACGCAATGGCTTGCCCGGAGTTCCGCTGGGTCCGTATTCCTCAAGAGATCTCCTGTACTCAAGGGTGGCTCACTCTCCCTGGGTGGCAGTGGAACAAGTATAAATCATATGATGGTAAATCCAGTCCCAAGGTACGCTAGGCATGGTCTTCTTGAAAATGCATATTCTGAAAAAGATATCCAAAAAAAGCCTAGATTTTTCCCTCTGTTTGGGTTGCACATGAAGGAAAGGTAAGTCCTGAGCATTGTCTTCTGACAGCTCAGTATCTAAGACGGATACAGGCAAATGTGCCCTCATTTAGGAAAGATGGCCACGCTGAAGCACTAGGCCTGTTTTTCCAAGCGCCTAAGGAAGATTTCCATGGTACAGCTCACAGTTGCCTCAAACACCCTTCATTGGTCTTTCTCCCACAAAGGTGCTGACCTGCCCCAAACCCTACTTCCTATAATGTCACGATCACCAGCCTAGTTAGATCCACTACTTCAAACTCTCAAATCCTTCTTCCCTTCTCCTTTAATCTCCTCTGTCACCAAAATCTCATCACTTCTTCCTTTAAAATATTAGGGACAGACAAAACATCTAAACCTTCACTTGACAATGCTTTGGAACCACAGCATAGCTTACAGAGTTGGCTAGCTATTCTCCAGAACTCATGCCCCTTCTCTGTGGTATAGAGCTGGGAAGTGGCTGGCCACCCAGAGGTTCTATTTCTCAGTCCCACTACTTGCAGTAAATGTGAAGCCGTGAATTAGTTCTAGAGCACGGAATGTGAGCAGGAGTGATATGCACCACTTCTAGGCCAGAACCATGGAAAACCCTCTCACGATGTCCCTTTATGCTTCTCCCTTCTCTACTGGCACCAATTAAATCTGAGGTCTTAAGGGTTGGTGGAGCCACAGAACAGAAGAAGCTTGGGATCTCAATCACTATGTGAAGGAAAGTTACCCTCTGTCCAGCAACATCCCATTTAACAGATACATTAAGAAACGAACTTTATTGTACTAAGTCACTGAAATACTGCAGTTTACTTTATTACAGCACAAAAACCGAGAAGACTAGAAAGAACCATGTAAGGTTATATTTCAAGTCATCTTCATATGCATGATTATGAGGGGCTGTGGTACTGCCCTTGCTTATATGACTCAAACCCATCAAGTATGCTATTGCTTTAAGAAAATAATTGTAATTATACTATATATCATATTGAAAAATAGCCAGCATTTACTGACCTCTTTCTATGTGCTAGGCAGGGATCCTACTATGTGTTTTATGCATTGTACTCTTACAAATATCCGATAAGGTAGATATTGCTACTCTGGCTCATTTCATAAATAAGAATGCTTAGGCCCAGGGAAAGGAACAGGTACAAGCCTAGGTCATATAGCTAGAAAGCGGCACAGCCAGAACTCAAGCCCTATGCTGTCTTTCTCCAAAGCAGTCTTAACTGCTACCCGCCTTCTTTAAGAAAAACAACAAACAAGAGACGAATGCCATATAATGGCTCTCGCTCCAGTTACCACATGAGACTCTGCATTTTACAACGTGAATGTCAATTTATTTCCTGCCACACAGAATAAGCAACCTGGTACTTCAGTTAGCACCACCGCAGAGTTGTTTAAGTCTAGCTTCAGGGTTCCCCAGCCCGATCTCGGCAGCTGTGTAATGAAAGGATGTTTTCCTGCTGCTCGTCTCCACTTTCCCAAGAACCATGTCCCGCCCTTCACCCCATGAGCGCTTCACCTGCCTCACGTGGATGCCTCTGAAGTTACACTAGGACCATCTCTGATCATCTTTTAATTCAACCGCCAGTTTGAGAATCCAGATTTCAAGCTTTGTTTCCAAAACAGCAGACCCTCCCTAGAAGGTGGTCTAAAGTGAAAGGCACTAAATTAATCATTTCATCATGCACTAATTTTCTTCCTGTCTTCAAGAAAATCCAGACGACAGGTAGCTTGCACCGTGCCTTAAATTGGTTTTGAGAAATGAATCAGATACCCAAATAAATCTACCATAACGAATTGGTTTTCTTTAAATTAATGATCTTTACATAAACTGCCTTGTTTACGACTGACCGCTTTCCAAATTACAGGCTGATAGGACACTCATCAGTCACTGAGTCTCCCTAGACAGAGTAACTTACATGACCGACGGTGACTGACAAAGCCTTTCCAGCAGATGACAGGGGAGCCAATTTGTCAAACAGGATAACCAGGGATGCTGAGGTCATCGCCAGAAGCACTGACCCCCTAACCCAGGAGAGATTCCGAACAGGTATTTTATGTACCTTGGCACAAAATCTAACTTTCTGAGCTAAAATGAAGACAAAGACAAATTAGCCCCTTCCATGAGTACTGATTATTTTTTTCCTATTGCTATGGTAACACTACTCCATTTTAGGAGAGGGAAAAGAGTGGGCCTTAAAAACTAAGCTATAAAACTTGTCAATGACGTATCAAAAAAGATTTTATAAAGAAATTTCTTTAATTATTTCACTGCTAGGAAATTATCCAAGAGAAATAGTCTGATAAATGTGCAAATATACATATAAGAGACTTATAAATAGTACTTTATTATATAGTGAAATTGGAAAAATATCTGTGTTCAACAATTAAGTAAATTATGGTATATTTGTACAGAGGAATACCAGAGAGTCATTATGAGTTAGGATAGAGATGTGTGTTTACTTGCATGGGTGCATGGCCATTGTGTACCTTGAAGTCAGTACCTAAGTGACAGGATAGTATAGACCATCTGACACCATTATAAAAATTTCCCAGGGAAAAATATCTGAAGATATTTATATCAAGATTCTAACAACAGCAGTTATTTCTAGTGAGAGAAACTTGGGGTGACTGGAAATGTTTGCCATGTGCTTTTCTGTGTTATCTATGATGATTTTCATTGTTTGTGTAATTAAAAATAGGGATAAATGTAACCATAGCTGACCATTATTTATTCATATATATTTGCTGCCCCAATGCAGCTCTTTCCTGGTGACTCTTCTTGTGAGAGGAATATAATTCTTGTCCCCATAGACATCTGGCTTAACTATGTGATCTGCTTTGGCTAATACAATAAAGATAAAATAAAACATGGAAGGGACATGTGTGACTCCAAGCAGAAACTCTGAGAGCTATCATGTACTTTAGTTTCCTTCCACCCTGAGACAGGATTGTTCTAGATAGGGCTGCTGCTTCTGCTTGATCACAAAATAGAGAAGATGTGAGGCAGACTTGAGTTGACTTGCAATAGTCATAACAGGAGTGAGAAGAAGTAAGCCTTGAGTTGTCATAAGCCACTGAGATTTTGGAGCTATTTGTTGCCAGAGCATAATAAACTCTAAGCTGACTGATGTATGAATTTTTACTACCACTCAAACAAGACCAAACTGAGATTTAAATATAAGAGCCTCTCAGTTACCTATCTCTGATTAATTCTGGAGTTTCATGTTTAGTACAAACCTCCCTGTTAACAGTATTTTAAAACTGTTATTTGTGGCAGAGTTGACTGCACCCAGCCTTCCATTTTTTCCTTTCTGCCTCCCCACTGCCTCTTGAGTCACGTTGATTATTTCTGTCTTTCATGACTGTTTCTTTTAGTCCCCACTATTCTGCCTCTGGTCCAAGCCTTGCTCATTTCATGCCCACATATGGTGGCCACGGTCAGTGACACTAGCCTTCAGTCCTCTTTATAATAACACTGTTGTGAGGTTCATCTTCCTTAAACACTGCTTTGTGAGTTACCACCACTAGTTCAAGGCTCCCTGAGCCTTTAGTCTTGAACTCAGGCCACCACTTAATTCTTCAAACTCATTACCCTCCTCACTACAAATCCTCATCACCAATCAAACTAGCTCATTCATTATTTCCTGTGTACACCTCACACATTCCCAGAATCAGGGCCTCTCTGCCCAGGGTTACAGTGATGATGTTAGTAGCCTGAACCCTCTGAAGAAAAATTATCCTGGTGGGTGGAATGAAGGAATTAATTTCATGGGTGACTCTGATATACCAAAATACAGGTAGCACACCCTTGAGGACACAGGTAACAAAGTGGACGGGGTGACAAGGCATGGTGATAACCTCCAAATATGACCACCGACAATTCCTCCTGTCCCCGAACATACGAGACCTATTTCCTTTCTCTTAGAATCTGGGCTGTTTCTGAGACTTGCTTCGACCAATAAAATGCAGCGGAAGTGAAGTTCTGAGACTTCCAAGACCATAAGAGACCTGGCAGCTTCCCCCTTCACCGAGCCTAGCCACTGAGCTGTCAGGAAGTCCAGGAGAAACTCCTGAAGGATGAGAGCCATGTGGACACGGCCCTGGAGAGTGGGTGCCCATCTCGGATTTACCAGCTCCAGCCAAGTTCCCAGCTGAAAGCAACTACCTGAGCAGACCCAGCGAACAGCACATGGAGCAGAATAACTGCCCAGTTGAGCCCAATCAACCCAAACACTTCTGGAAAAAAATGAATTGGAATTGCTTGTTTCACAGCAATAGATAACTAAGACAACAGGAATTCTCCTTGTTTCTGCCCTGAATATAGTACCACTCCAGCTGAGAGGCTGGACGAGGATTTATGGAGCCCAAGTCAGTGTTCGTGGCACAGTAGCAGCACTAGGGTGCCCTCAGGTGACTAACAGGGAGTGAGTTTAAACTATGGATAAGGGCTGGGGGGTGCACATGAAATGCGAAACAAAAAAGTATTGCTAACAGACTGAACTATTAGATATAACTAGATGAAAACCTAGAGGTGGTGGAAGATCCCTGCTGAAGCTGTGGGCAATAGCCAGTACAATTTGAGTTATTTTTTCTGTGGTTCTCTCTGGTCCCCCAGGCCAGTAGTGACTGAGTCTATTCCTACTCCTCACACCTCCTTGCTCTGGTTATTAGGAAAGAACATAAATCCAACATTAGCAGAAGCACAAACCTACTAACATCAGAGCAATTAAATAATTTCTGCTTGTTCCCAGACACACGGTCAGACCCTATTCCCAGCCTCCCTTGTAGTTAAGCACGGCCACATGACTGAGTTCCAGACAACAGAATGGAGATGGAATTGATGACACCACCTCCCAGCCTGCCCATTCAAAACCTCCATGTTCTCTCCCTTACATGGCAACCTTGGAAGTCACATGTTGACAATGGTTGAGCCTCAATCTTTTCTCTTTAGGTCTTCAACTGAGTGGATGAGGCCACCCAGGTTATGGAGGGTAACCTGCTTTACTCAAAGCCTACTGATTTAAATACCTTCACAGCAACATCTAGACTGGTGTTTGGTCAAATGACTGGTACCACAGTCTAGCCAAGTTGACACTAAAATTAACCATTATGCCAGGTGATGCTGAAGTCCTGGGGTCCTCTCAGAGCCACTGCTGTACAGGACCGTGGTGAAGATAAGTGAGAAAACATAACATCACCTGGTGGCAAAGGGTATCCAATTACAATTACCTCTTCTTTTCCTTTACAGGCCTTTTAATTTTGAATCGACCAGGGAAATGAGGGTTTCATTCTCCAAATACTTGAGAGTGTGTTTGCATAGAGAGGGTATGCGTAAAAGCATACATCTGTGGTTGCTTCCTAAATTCAAATACACAATTTCCAGATTAGCCACTTGCTTACATTACCTGAGCCCCTTCTTGATCCCATAAGTATAAAAATCAGAAGTTTAATTATGGTTCTGAGATCACCATTTTCATTTGACAGACATGGACACTAAAACAAAGTTAGTGTGGTTTTCCATCCACCGACCCCCCCCAAGATTTCTCAAGCCTTCAAAGATCTAAATTTAGTAACCTGAATTTCAAAATTAAAGCTGGTGTTCTGACCAGGCACTTAATAATTACATGTTACATAAACACGATGAATAATTTTGTATGTCGAAAAGTTGTAAAATGATGATATAAATGAAATGCTAATTATTCTCTTTTAAGAGAGTTGTATCCTACCAGGATTAAATTCCTGCTTTTTTGACACATTTTAAAAATCTGCACTTCACAGCAGTTAGGAAATAGCAGAATTTAGTTCTGATTTAATCAGATGAGAACTAATTCAGCTTCAGGCCAAAATGACACTTGGTGGGAGAGGTTGGGAAGCTCTCACACTATATTTTTTTAAAACATACACATTTCTTTCACTCTTCCCTTGAACTTTCACTTTGCTTGGTACTATTCCTAGATTTTAATTCCTAAGTCCCCAAAGGGTAGAGAAAAGCCATCTAATGTATTATAATTTAAGATATCTTTAGTTTAAAAAAAAAAAAAAAAAAGGTTTTATAACACTATAATCAAATAAGCCACTTTTTAAAAACTCTGATTTTGGCAAGGATGACAACACTACTTACATAGAGATATAGATACACGTATACACACACGTACACACACACATATACACACACATATACACACACGTATACACACACGTATACATACACACACACACATTTTTTTGACCAACCAAAATCATATCACACCAAAACATTTGGATATCCCTTATCTAAATTCATTAATACTGTGTTTCACAAATAATGCTCCACATAGTTCTTTATAACAGGCTGGAGGGAAACTCTAGGTTAAACAGGTTCCTTTATTCTAAAAGGTCTTTGGCTTTTTAAAATGCTAATATGCATCATGACTATTAAAACACACACGTGCATGCACGGTTTCCCAAACTTACTTGTTCCTGAACAACATTTGTTTCCCCCTCAGAGCATCTCTCAGGATTGGGGTTCTACTAAAACATGCTAGAAAAATGGCTTAAAGATGCATTCGGGAAGAACTTACCCTAACAACTGATGGCCTTCCATTTAAGGATATGCTTGCAAAATCCGGCTATCTCTGTACCAACTCAAACTCAGGGTCAGTAAGGCCAACTCTTCAACTGTGGGAAGAAAGCAGAGTCTAAGCTGAACAACAGCACTGCTTCTTCAGTTCTCCAGCATTTCAGAAAATCCTACCAACAATAATCATGGTGTTTCAACCCAGCGTGGACAAATGGTATAACAACTGCTAAACACTCTAGGGAAAGAACCAATGTAACAATGATAAAAGAAGCCGAAATATCAAGAGTCGTCATTTCTAGGTTGTTAAATTACAGAGGCTTTTTTTCTTCTTCATGCTGTTCTGGGTTTTATAAATTTCCTAAAATGAGCTATCCTTTTCTAATCGCAAAATAAATGTTAGATATCATTTTAAAAGGTAGTCTAATGCAGTTGCTTCTCAGGGGAGCTTTAATAACAGAACTATTTACAATGTCATCATTTTCATCTGCATACCCAATAGACTATAGAAAACCTAGATCAGAAATTAAAACTAAAACATGAAAAATGAGCCAAAAGTGCTAAATTTGCCTTTGTTTTCTCTGGCAAGGTATAGGAGCTGCCCTTCATTAGAAAGGAAAACATTCACTTGCGCAAGAGATACACAGCACACCACCGTAAAGATACGTTCTTGCCTACCTAGAATTCAGATTTTTTTTTCCAAAAAACGTTCAGCATTATAGTCGGTAAGTCAATTCCAGAACAGTCACTTCCAGAACAGCTTACATGCGTGTGGTAGGCTGAATAATGTACTTTGTCCCCCAAAAGATATCCACATCCTAATCTCTAGAGCCTGTGAATGTTGCTTATATGGCAAAAAAGGATTTTTCAAATGTGAATAATTTAAGGATCTTGAGATGGAAGATTATCCTGGATTATCTGGGTGGGCCCTAAACGCAGTCTAATGTGTCCTCATAAGAGGGAGACAGATATGGCAAACAAAGGTGAGGAGAAGTCCTGTGGCCACAGAGACAGACGTCAGAGTGATGCAGCCACAAGCCAAGGAATGCCAGGAGCCACCAGAAGCTGGAAGAGGCAAGGAATGCTTCTGCCTTAGAGCTTCCAAGGAGGAGTACAGCTCTGCCAATGCCTTGATTTCAGCCCAATGGAACTGATTTAAGACTTCTGGCCTCTAGAATCGTGAGAACAAATTTCAGCTGCTTTAAGCCACCAAGTTACTGGTCATTTGTTACAGCAGCCCCAGGAAATGAATGCAATGCCCCAGTCTAAAGTACACAAGTGGTCTCGATTTACACCAGGACACAGGAGATTCACTCTCTGGCTGACCAGCTGGTGCCTGAAGGCAATCCCCACCGTGAGTGACTGTCCCTTGGCCTTGGTTCAGGAATGACCAGGACACTGGCTTGCAAGCTCTGGACATAGCACCTTTGAGTGGCACACTGTTAAAGTGAGTTAAACCTAGGAGATAGGAGCCCAATCATGTGAAAGCTACCTGGGGTAATGTGAGTTTATCATTAAATACATTATCCCCGGGCTTCCCTGGTGGCACAGTGGTTAAGAATCCGCCTGGTCTGGGAAGATCCCACATGCCGCGGAGCAACTAAGCCTGTGAGCCACAACTACTGAGCCTGCGCGTCTGGAGCCTGTGCTCCGCAACGGGAGAGGCCGCGACAGTGAGAGGCCTGCGCCCCACGATGAAGAGTGGCCCCCGCTCGCCGCAACTGGAGAAAGCCCTCGCACAGAAACGAAGACCCAACACAGCCAAAAATAAATAAATTAATTAATTTAAAAAAAAAAACAAAACATTATCCCCTGACATTTTTAGCATCTGTTTAAAATCATCTCTCTGGCCAGGATATTATTAAAACATGCACCTGGCACAATTATATATATACCTATACTCCCGATGTCAAACAAAAAGCTCCATGAATCTAGAAACCAGAGAATGTTTTATATAGGAAACAAGTGAGAAAGAGACATTTCACTTACCTTAGTTATTGATTAAATTTTGAAAGAATAAAACATACACTGTGGAAAACATCAGCAACTGAAGAAAGAATTGCTGTTCTTATAAATCAAATTCATTCCACTTAAGAGCTCCATTATCTCCTAGTAGTACCAAAATTGAAAAGAGGTTATTGCTTTTAAAGGTTTAATTTAAATTTAGGCCCTTCAACAGTAAGTTCAATGATTTATCACACTGATTGAATTCTAATTCTCTTACTAGGTTGAATTCCAGAACGCCATTTCCTTCAAACACATACCACACTTACAGGAACTCCTTCATCCTCCAAAAAATAATGTAATTTATATGACACTTAATTGAACGAGACAGAGTTACTGCCACATAGTGATGAAAGTAGTGGTGCTGCGTACAAGGAATATGATTAGGCATGGTATATTTTTTCCACACAGTCTTCTAGAAAATCTGGCTTTGCAAAATAATAAAGTATTGATAGCTCAATGTATCCTAAATAAGGAAAGAATGATATATAACTACTAGAATGCAGGGATAACTATCTACACAACTCACTTTTCTGCAAGAGGGACTTAATTCCCCCTTCCTACTACTCACGCCACACCACACTCTACATAAAAGTGGCTGAGTATCTCCATGGAAAGTAATGGGAATTTAGATCTGAAGGTAGATCAATTCTAAATAAACATATGGCAAAGACTAGCTAGCTATTCACAAACCATATCCATCTTCCTCATGGAAGTCTAGCTAGACTAGATTTCCCAGCCTCTAGGCAGTTAGGGTTGAATACAGGATTGAGTTCAGGTACAGTGATGTGCATCGCTTCAAGGCCTGGCCCACAGACCCCCAAGGAGACGACTCTCCACACTCCTTATCCTTCTGCACCAGCCTTCGGAGCCATGTGTTAAAGAAGTCTTGCACAGTCACAAAATCAAATGAACCTGGAGGAATAAACTATTGCCATTATTTCCTGAAGTGGCTAGCATTAGCTTAATACAGCTGTTTTGCTTAATTTGTTAACTTCTATGTTGATTCAGTTAAAAACAATAATACACTGGCTACTCCACACATGCCAGAAAATGAGGAAACACAGGACTTAACCCAGAAAACTTGCCAATCAAGGAAACAACACAAGTAGACAAAGATCCAAGGATGCATGTTCCTAAGTCCTATGAATGAAATACATGCAGAGTTCTGGAAGTTTCTGTGGAAATTGGAGAGTGGTGCTAGGGGAATATGGGCCATGATTCCCAAGTTGATTTCTGAAGCACAGGTATGGCAGGAGCTTTTCCAATCACAGGAAAAACCATGTGAAAAAGTGGTAAGGGGCCAGATTGTGGGTCCTGTGGAGAATGGAATGGAGGAAAGTAGTAAAAGATGAGGCTTCACATACTGGCAAGGGAGTGATAACCATAGGCTTGGCACTCTTTGTGATACCCTCAAACACTAGTCCCACTGACTAAATGATGGTAATATCTTTGCTAAGGAAAGTGAACTCCATCCTCAAAGCAATGCAAAGTCACTGAAGGTTTTTATGGTGGGTACAGAGAGTTAAAACCATGATTTGGGGAAAAAACACCCACATATTAGGACAGGTTTTTTTTTTTTTCCTTTAGGAGATGGGATAGTTAAGGAAGGAAAGGAACCAACAATAGGGAGATAATGTTTACAAGCTACTGGAATTCTTACATCACAAGTCAAAGGTTCTGCATGTATGACTTTTAATCAACCTTCTAAAACTTACCCAGGATAATATTTCCCAAAATGCATATATTCAGTTGGGTAAATGACTCTTTCCTAAATCTAAAAGTTTTATCACTTTTTACATGCTCCCATTATACACTTATCACAGAGAATTTCCATCAGAAGAGACAATAAATATAAAGTATCAACAACAGCTCAAATACCCAGAGCTCTGGCTGTCAAGCAACCACGCTCATGAGAACCTTCCAAAAGTGAAAAGGTCTCTGACAGGTAAAGAGAGCCATCACACTGGCTAGTGACTAAAGACGTGGCACTTTTCCCCACAGGAATGTCTTTTAGAATCTTACTTTGTTAAAACTGTATGGAAATAACTGTGTGGAAAAGGCAAGCATCTATTTTTTTTAAATTAATAGACTTTATTTTTTAAAGCAGTTTTAGGTTTACAGAAAAATTACACAGAAAGTGCAGAGAGTTCCCATATACCTCTTCTCCTACCCCACACATATCAGCTCCCCCATTATTAACACCTTGCATTAATGTGGTACATTTGCTAAAACTGATGAACCACTATGGATACATCATTAACTAAGGTCCATAGTTTACATTCGGTTTTCTTTTTGTGTTGTACAGTTCTCTGGGTTTGACAAATGCACCATATCAGGTATAGACGAGTAGAGTATTAAACAGAACAGTTTCATTGCCCTAAAAATCTCCCTGTCCCCACTGATTCTTCCCTCCTTACCTCTCTTTCCCTGAACCTCTGGCAACCACTGATCTTTTTACTCCAAAACTCCATAGTTTTGCCTTTTCCAGAATGTCATATAGTTGAAATCATAATGTAGCCTTTTCAGATTGGCTTCTTTCACTTACTAATACACATTCAAGGTTCTTCCAAGTCTTTTCCTGGCGTGGTAACTCTTCTGATCACTGAACAAATTTCCACTGTATGGAGGTACCAGCGTTTGCTTACCCATTCACCTGCTAAAGGACATCTTGGTTGCTTCCAAATTTGGGCAATTATGAATCAAGCTGCTATAAACATTCATGTACAGGTTTTTCTGTGGATATAAATTTTCAGCTCACCCGGTTAAATAACTAGGAGTGTGATTGCTGCACTACGTGGTATGACTACACTGAGCTTTCTAAGAAGCTGCCAAACTGTCTTCCAAAGTGGCTGCACAATTTTGCATTCTCAGTGGCAGCCAATGACAGTTTCTGTGGCTCCACATTCTCACCAGCATTTGGTGTTGTCGGTGTTTAGGATTTTAGCCATTCTAACTGGTGTATAGTGGTATACCTCATTTTAATTTGTAATTCCCTAATGACGTATGATGTGGAACATCTTTTCCATGCTTATTTTCCTTCTGTATATCTTCTTTGCTGAAGTCTCTGTTCAGATATTTTACCCATTTTTCAATAGGGTTGTTTCCTTATTGTTGAGTTTTGAGAGTTTTTTGGTATCTTTTGGATACACAACCATTGTGATATATGTGATTTTGCAAAGATTTTCTGCCAGTCCGTGGCTTTTCATTCTCTCAGTGTCTTTTGTAGAGAAAAGTTTTTAATTTTAATGGAGTCCAACTTGTCAATTATTTTTCTTTCATGGCTCATGCTTTTGGTGTTGTATGTAAAAACTCATCACTAAGCCCAAGGTCACCTAGATTTTCTACTAGGTTATCTTCTAGGACTTTTACAGTTTACATTTAGGTCTATGATCCATTTTCAGTGAATTTTTGTGAAAGGTGCCAGGTCTGTGTCTAGATTCATTTTTTTACATGTGGATGTCCAGCTGTTTCCATTTGTGGAAAAGACCTCCTTTCTCCATTGTGTGGCCTTTGCTCCTACAGTCAAAGATCAGTTGACTGTATTTGTGTGGATCTTCTTCTAGGCTCTCTATTCTGAGCCAATGATCTATTTGTTCTTTCACCAGTACTACACTGTCTTGATTACTGCAGCTTTACAGTAAGTCTTGAAGTCAGGTAATGCTTTTTCAACTGTTAATTAAAAAGGAGAAACAAGACTCGCCATCCAAAGGTTCATGGGCAACTCATTACACATATGTAAACTGGAGAGAATAGAGCACCCAGAAGAAGCCCAGAAAGTTCAGTTAGCTTGGACCCCAGAGTGAGGACTATCAGGCAGAGCCCTCAGCTGAGGCACAGAACTCTGAACTGGGAAAACTCTGCACAGCTTTAATGAAGGCAATCACCTTTGGGGACTTCCCTGGCTGTCCAGTGGTTAGGACTCTGCACTTCCACCACAGGGGGCACAGGTTCAATCCCCGGTCTGGGAATTAAGATCCCGCATGCCTCGAGGCATGGCCGAAGGAAAAAAAAAAAAAAGAAGGAAATCACCTTTGATTCCTGAATCCTTCATCAAATAAGCGCCAAAAATGCTCCTGTAGGAGTAGTCACGTAACATTAAACATGGCCCTTTCAAGAAGGAAGAAGTGAGCCCCTCGGCTTTGGCAGATACAGGGCTCTTAATAGTAATAATTTAGAGGTTTCAGGCTATCTGTACCCCGTAAAGAAAACAGTTTCTAGTTGAACCTCAGTTAGGCAGAAATCTTACCACCCAACAGAGCAGCATGCAACTCCTCCCACTACTGCAGGGAGGCTGAAAGCAGGGGCAGGAAATGAGAGGAGAAAATAGGTAGAGCCACCACACCACAGCACAGAGACAGCAGTGCCTAGACTACCAGAGATTGGTGGCAGGTATTCTGTGGACGAAAGTGGACTCAAACCAACTGAAAAGATTTTGTACCTGAAGGAAGTTTTGATTCCATTACGAGATTGAGAAGCCCCTGCAACGAAGGCAACTGATTCCAGAACAGACTCTTGGGGAGGAACAAGAACAGGGCAGGACAATCAGCAGGGCACAAAAGGGGTAACCAGACTGGCCCAAAGGGAGACTATTCTGAGCCATGGGATATGGGTCCCCGTCAGAACTTTGGTGAGGAAGAGTTAAAAGTTCATACCACATTCCATCCTCTGAACTGCATTTTTATTGTGAATATTCAAATTTTGATACGTAGGACACCTTTTAATGTGTGCATCCCACCTTGAGCTATTATTGTAAGTCAAGTTTTATCGTCATACTTCTTTGCTTATGTATTGCCTATGGCTGTTTTAGCACTGCAACAGCACTACAAAGAGCTGAGGAGCTGCAAGAGAGATCACATGGCTTGTAAAGTCTACAAACTATTTACTATTTGGCCCTTTACAAAGAAAAAGTTTACCAACCCCTGATCTAGAGTATAGATTTAGTCAACCGATAAGCCCTTTTGTTGTCTTTGGGAAATCTCAAGTTTTAGAGAACAGTCCCACTAACTTAATTTTAAAAGGCCCTATCTGACCACTAATGTCGACATTCCTGTACCCTCAAGAAACTGATAATGGCACTTGCTTTGAGGAGAAGGATTGGAGGGTTGGGAAAGGAACAGCTACTCTCTACCATATTCTTCCTGTTCATTTTGACTATTTTAGCAAAAGCATGTGTTAAATTCAATTTCTATGTATATATGTATGCATGCACAGTTTTTAATTAGTTCTTTAAAAAACAGTTCTAGCAACCAAATTTATGTGGATTAGAAGTTTAATTAGGGTTCATTTTATTTAACTCTGCAATTGTAATGACAAAGAAGTCATCTTAAATCCACTGAGTGTTGAAAGAGTGTTTATCTGATTCACTTTGCTGTACATCTGAAACTAACACAACATTGTAAATCAACTATACTCCAATAAAAATTTTAAAAAAAAAGAGTGCTTATAAGAGTGAAAAGTAGAAGCCTCTTAAATACCCAATTTTCCAAGAAATGAGGGGATGAGTTATATAAATTGTGGTATATCCATTCAGTGGAATTCCACACTGCCATTACAACAGTGATTAGATGTGCATTTCCTCACATGGACACAATGTGGTATTAAGTGAGAAAAGCCAGTCACAGTACAAGATGAATCTCGGGATCCCATTTTAGTTTAAATAATACATCTATGTGCATATACGGGCATTGAAAAGACTGGAAGGATATACATCAGAAAGTTAAAATTTATGTATTAAAAGAGTACAGTGTTTCTCTCCTTTTGCTTCTCTGTACTTTTAAAATTTTCAACAGTGAACATGGATTCCCTCTCATTATTGAAAAGTAAGAAATATTTTAAAGATTATAGAGTGAGTAGAAGGGAGTACAAGATGAAGCTTCTGGGATACTGGGCATGTTCTGCTCTTGATCTGGGGATCTGTAACACACAAATGTTCAATATGTAAAAACTTATCAAACTGTACACTTACGTGTACTTTTTGAGGTATATATATTATACTTCAATAAAACACTTTTTAAAAAATATTATAGAGCCCGAAAGGGAGAAAAAAGGCACGAATACACCATCCCTTATAGAATTTCACTCATTCAGTTGGCATTTATCAACTACCTCTCAAAGACTGGACTCCATGCTAGGTATTAAAATAAAGATACACAGAATGTACATTTACAGAGCTTGGTGGAATACACAGGCACTATAAATAAAATCACACAAATAAGTACATACTTATGTGTATCTAAGTAGTAGGATTCAATTACAGGTTCCAAAATAACTAAACTAGCTTAAGCAAAAAGGAACTGCACTGGCTCATCAGAGAATCTAAAGAAGCACTGAAAGGCAAACTAAGAGCAGAGGCGCATCTAGGCCAGTGGTTCTCATGGGAGATGATTCTGTCCCACCCCCAACCCCAGGGCATCTGACAAAGTCTGAAGACTCTTCCGGTTGTCACACTGGGAGAATGCTAATGGCATCTAGTCGGGAGAGGCCAGGGACGGTGCTAGACATTCCACAAGGCTCATGACAGGCCCCCACAACAAAGAATAACTTGGACCAAAATGTCAATACTGCTAAGGTTGAGAAACACTGACCTTTGTTACTATACATGTGGTCTGTTGACCAGTAGCTCTCAGTGGCACCTAAAAGCAGGTCAGAAATTCAGAACTGTAATCCCAGCCCAAATTACTTAAATCAGAACCTGCACAAGATCCCAAGTGTCTCTTAAGCACACCAAGACTTGAGAAGCGCTTCCTACCGCTCCAGTAACAACTGGAGTCAGGCGATGTCTTCACCAGGCAAGTCTCTCCCTACATTATTTCCCTCCTCCCGCTGAGGATGAGGTTCTATCTCACGCAGGAATCCTGGCCGCTGTTGGTTCCTGAGGCTCACACCTCCTTCCACAGGAGAGGCAATGGGTCTTTTTCTCAGATGCTGGGCTTACCAAATAGGTGGCTCTTGTAGCTACAAAGGAATAAGGACAGCCACCTTTATTTGACAAATAATGGCATTTCTCAAATATTGACTAAGCACCTATTATGTTCGACACTGTTCTGGCCCTGAGAATTTATCAATGGAAAGAACTTTGTCCTGACTTTGCCCTTGAGGAAAGGCTTACGTCCTACTGGGCAGAAGCAGATAAACCTGGAAACAGAGACAACACAGTTACAGAATGTGATGACTGCTAAGAAGTAGGGGAAAGGAAGGAAAGAATCTGAAGGTAAAGGATGATGTGACAGAATGCCTGGAGCACCAGGATGAGTATTTGAAGTAGGATTCTCCAAATGAGGTAACATTCGAACTGAAACCTGAGGGATAAGGAGCCCGACAAGCACCCAGAGGCAGGGCATTCCATAAAGAGAGATCTGTGGTGAAAAGGTCCCAAGGATGACAAGAGCTTGGCAGGTTTAAGGATGAGGGCAGGGTTGAGGGGGAGGAAGGGGGTGCGGGTGGCAGAGAAAGGGACAGAGCTGAGGGGACAGAATGAGGGAAATGCGATCCTGGTGGTTACACTGACTGGAAGGGCTGACCTCCAGGCAGGAGAGAGGGCGGTGCAGACTGGGGTGGCTGCCTCGGGCCTCCACCATTTATTAGAAGTGTGACAACCTCACGGGGTCACAAAGATAACAGTATGGGAAGACACCTTAACAGGCCCACTGCCTGTTTTGATAGGACTGTGACATTTTAAACGGTTACGTAAGTACCTGCATTATATGCTTGATTTTGCCCTTAGTCCGCAAAGCCTAAAATATTTCCCATGTGACCCTTTATAATGAAAGTTCATTATAAAGACCTGAGCCAGGTCTGCAAGCAGCAGGCGCTCAGGAGGTGAGAACCACTGCTGCCCTCTGCCATCACACGGACTAGGTGGACCCCCAGCCAGCAGTACCTGAGGCTCTTCATGCAACACCTCCCAGAATAACCATTTGCCTAATTTACAGTTAAAATGCAGACAAGTGACTTCCCAACAACATACAATTAACTCTAATTCTTGAATTCAAATCCATATTCCTATGTCCCTAAAACCCATGGTCTTTCTATCATGTAAACGCGATAAAATTAATCTATTCTCCGAGCCAGATATTTTGTTCCCTGCATATCTGACACATACAGACAGTTAAGATGGAACTGAATGAATTTGTTATCATGTTGCTCATTGTACGGCCAAAAAGAAAAAAAAAAAGGGTGGGGGGATAAGAAAGAGGAGATGGTTGTTTTTGAGGGCCATACTTAAACCAATTTATTGTCCCTCTGTTTACTTTTCTCCTTTTCCCAATTTTCTATAATAAATGTTACTTTTATAATAAGGGAAAAATACTTCTTTTTTTATAAAGAAAGCAAGCAGATATAATCAGCCTTACCCAGAGTATCTACATTGCACTTTTTAAAGACAGCACTATTTTGACAGCCAAAAAAGACACTTAGGAATACAGCATTACAAATTCAAGATCATGTCTATGAACTTGGCTTGAAAAAAACTCTCCGCAAAAATACAACCTACCATCTGTACAACGTATTTGAAAATGATTAGCATAGTATGAAAAAATAATGCTGGAACAGCAGAATATTTTTCTACTTTTTTAAAGAATGCTTCCTGTTCAGTATTCGTTTCAGATTTCTCCAGGAGGTATAAGCAAAGGTGAGATGGAACAACAGGTCAAGAAGATAGAAACAGGAAGTAAACAAAGATGAGAAAGGAACACTAAATACTCTCTACTGAAGAGTATTTACATGGCACCGCGCTGTAAATTTCACCAAGCCTGAGCACCTTCGTCTGCATGGACCAGCGTCAAGAGCTGTACGGGGAAGCCCACCTTCTCTGGCTTCAGTGTTAAGCCTGAGTCCTACTTAGACGATCTCAGCCATCGAAAGCTATAGTGCCATTTCTCTGACAGCAGTACTCTCCCTCTCGTGTCACTGAAAGTGAACCAGCAGAGCTCGCAGACATGGAGCCCAGAAAAGTGCCTCTCAGATGACTGTGCAGAGAGCACAAGGGCAGTGTGGATGGAGTCCGCCGACGGCCTCAGGGAGCGGCCTGTGGCCCCGGGCTGGGCTTCCTCACTGACCAGAGAGCAGCCTTGCAAACTCCCCTCAACCCCCTGGAGCCTTAGTAAAAAGGATTAGGGCAAGACCCCACCTCCAACCAAAGAGCCATTCTATGCTTCTGTGATGGCAAATCATGAGGCCATACTCACATTTATAGAAATACACTCTGCCAATGTAAATTTTGAACAACATCAGTTTTAGGAAACTGTGTCCCAACCATAAATGTTCAGATATTTTCCCCCAAATGAAGAAAACTTTAAATGTATCAAATTCATACAAATGAAAGGATATTTACCACGCAGGTGCAGTACCTACCCCCAAGGAACTCAGGAACACCGCCTTTGTATCTGAAAAGCAGGCTGGGTGGGTTTTGCTTTTATCTTGACAGGGGGCACTGGAGGATCCCTGTTGAGAAGCTTCTATTTGTATAAAACTCGGCCCCAGCAAGAGCTGATCAAGAAAACGACCTCTGGCCCTATATGGAGGCGGAAGCTGGACGCCTAACACACAACTTCACATCTCAAGGGGCCAGAACAACTGAATGATGCCAAAATCAATCTGTGCAGAATTTAAATTAAAAAATGAAAAGGGTTAGGTCTGAGCTACTGCCAGGCACCTTTCCTCCTTTACCTCTGGCAGCTGGTCCCTCCATCCTCAACGCAGCCAATGCCCTTTGGTCTGTTTTCCCTGGGACACTGGCCAGCTGGTCCCTTCCAGGACAGAGGAGGCTGTGTTCCTGATCCTAGATCTTTGTTCACCACCTCTATAATCTCTTCAATTTCAGAAGCTTCCTTAACTGGCTGTTGGAATAGGTCAAGGCATTAAGGCTGGTGAACAAAATGCCTCTTTAATGCTGGCTTTCTTCAGTCCACAGACAGCAAAGACAGAAAAATGCACACTTCTGACAATGCCCCTGCCAAGATGCATCTCAGGGTTAGATAAGATGGACGAATGAACACCAACATGTTTTTCCAGAGACCGCTAGCACAGGATCAGTAAACTTTCTGTAAGAGGCCAGATAATAAATAGTTTAGGTTTTGCAGGCCATGGTCTCTGTTGTAGCTACGCAACTCTGCCGTTCTAGGGCAAAGGCATCTACAGACACTATGCAAACGTTCCCATAAGACCACTTATGGGCGCTGAAATTTGAATTTCATGTAATTATTAACAGGTCACAAAATACATAGTTATATGGGGATTTTTGACTGCGTGTAGGGTTAGCGCCCCTCACCTCCGCCTTGTTCAAGCGTCAGCTGTACTCTTCGTTTGACCTTTATTTCAACCACATAAAAATGTAAAGAGCATTCTTAACTTGCAGGCCATACAAAAAGAAGTGGGCTGTAGTTTGCTGATACCTGACTGAGAATGAGACAACTGTCATATTCAGCATCCTACCCCAGAGAATGCAAAGCACAGAGCCTTGCTCCAGAGGCTTGGTCACACCCGATTTATCCCTTTCCTTCCCCAAACTCAATCCTTCCAAATATTCCTCCAGTGGGTCCACATGTCTCTCCACCTCCCATCATCCTGCCTCATCTTGCACAACTCATACCTTCAGAGCAGTCTCCACCCAAGCACGAAACGTGAGTGATGGGCTTGGAAAGGAGATGGGGCCGAGTCATTTCCTGTGTAATAAGCACCTTCAACAGCCCCCAAGTACTTTCAGAATAAACTCCAAACTTCTTAGCAGGACCTGCATAAGCCCGTGCCATTCTCTCCAACCTTTTTTGTACTCCTCTCCTTGTCTTTGACCCTGTGTGATGTTTAAATTTTATGTGTCAACTTGACTGGGCCACAGGGTACCCGGGACAGTTGGCCAAATATTATTCTGGGTATGTCCGTGAGGGTGTTTCTGGATGAGATTAACATTTCAACCAGCAGACTGAGGAAAACAGACTGCCCTCTGTGTTAGGCAGGGGTCTCCAAAGAAACAGAACCAATAGGAGATTGGCTAGTGGGATTGTGAAGGCTGGGGAATCGCAAGTTCTAAGTCCAGTCCAAGGGCAGAAGAATGATGTCCCAGCTCGTACCCTTTAATTTTCTCCCCCCGCCAATCTGATTCAGCAAAATGCACCAAGTGAATGAGGAAATCAAATAGGTAAGTTGATTTATTCAGCAAACTTTTAAGTACCTGCCATGTGCTGGGAACTGAGGTACCTAGGACCTTCAGCAGTGCATACAGCCCATGAGTAGGAGAGTCTTTGCCTTGAAAAGTAGAATTTGAGCACCCATTGGCTTAACATCATCTTCCACTAACAAAAACTGTTTTTTCCCTATGACTTACAGCTACCTTTGGCAGGTTCCACCCAGTCAGTGCTTGCTTCCTACTCCTCACACTGGCCTGTGAGGCGATCTCAAACTTCCACAGTGCACAGAAAGCAAAGTGAAAGTAGGACGGGTATGCACTGATTTGTTTGTGGTTGGTTAGTGATGAAGCTGATGGGCTTCTAACTGCTGTGGTCCAACTCATCCTCTGAGCCCCTCTCCTGCTTCACAAACTGCCACACAAAGAACATCTTTAATTTAAGTAGAACAATCTGATCTCAGGGCATGCTACAACTTAACTGAAGATAAAATAACCTGTCAACACTAGTTATGTGAGTTTGTCTCCCTACACCCGAGAGTCCCCCAGTGAGGCCAGATACAGTTATCTGAAACCTGCCAGCAACTCGGGGAACTGGGCCCTGGGAAATCTTCCTTTGCTAGAACTGCTTCTATCACAGGGAAATTCAGACCCTAAAAGATCTTCGGGCCTGTGTGTGCCTGGGATAGCATGTTGCTCACCTAGTTCTTTAATGTAGAACGTGGATGGGATTGGACTGTGAAACGTGTTCACTTCCTGTACAATTTTTCTTCCAAGTAAGAAGACCCCTGTACTTGCTCTACTGAAAAAGGCTTAATCCTTTCACTTTTCCAGTGTGAATTTCTTGCTGCAAAGGGGTTAAGTTTTGGAAAAACGAGGCAGTTATTGTTATACCTGCCCAACTTTCTGTTCATATAGGCAAACAGGAATATCAGTGGCGATGCTTCCCCAAGATCTCTTGAAAAAGATCCTTGATTTAATGGTGACTTACATCTGGGCACTTCCCCTTTGAATCTGATTTTCTTCACAAAGCAGTACCTTGAGGTGCAAACTTCAAAACAGCAACCAGAGCAAAACTGCAGGCATTATTCTTTCCTAGCTCTAGACATTACTATGCAGGCTGTTTATCTTCCAGCTCTCTGATATAATGTTGGGGTGCTATGTCTGTCATGTGACAGTAAGAAAACCAATTATGTGGGTCACACTCTGAAGTGATTAAGTGCTGGCCGGTGAAGCCGGAGCTCCTTTTGATTCACTAGAAATACATTTTCCAGCCCTGTATTTTTACAAGGCAATGCAGTTCAGTTTGTACTGCAGTTCTTTTTATACAGTACTTCTTTATTTGACTCAAAGTACGTATTTGTGAGCTACTGCTGAAAGTCACAAAGGGAAGGAGGGCATTAATTGATCGTACATCTCCTAAAGCTTTATTTCCACAATACACAGGTAACTGCTAGAAATGAAGGAATGTCTCAATTTGCCTGTAAACTTCCAACATGGCTTTCTAATAAGTAAGACTACAGGGTAAAAGCATTCCTCAGCATTTGACTCGTGAAGCCTCCCACAGCTGCTAAGATTAGGTTTCTAGGAAGACGTGTCCCTCTCTCCTCAACTGCATGAGTGAGAAATACAATGGTCTCACAGCTTGATTCCAACTATACTTTATTCCCTGAACTTACACTTTGGTCTTCTTTGGATAGAGCTGTTTAAAGTCAATTGCAGCGGTAAAAAAAAATAAAATAAAATAAAATAAATAAATAAATAAATAAATAAATAAATAAATAAATAACGGCAATGTCATGAATATTCTTGCTGAAAAATTGCTGTGCTTCGCTTAGACTCCTGAACATACTACTGGTCTGCTCAAGAATGCAGGGCCACAAAAGCCGATTCATGTGACAAGAAATGTCTATCTAGCCTGACAATCAGAACAGGTTGGCATTTTCAAGTGTAATTTATTAAGCGGGGACTAAGAAGCCTTCTCTGATCAAACAAGTACAGGAATAAGTACAAGAAATTCAGAGTGAGATAAAAGTTAACCGGGATGCTTTTCTGCAGAATTTCTCTGAGCCTTTAATATTCAGACGTGTATTCTAAATCTTCTTTAACATTTTACCACTGAATTCTTTTTCATAAAGTGCCACATTTTGTAGGGCTAGTGTTCCATGGGACAAACTTCTGGAATCTCTGGAACTGGTCACTTAAAAGTGTTAGGAATATTCTACTGTCTTTTCTATCACACACACACTCTTCACTACTTCCCACTTTCCTATGACGATATTTTGCAGAGTGCAATCTAATATGCAGTATATCACAATATAGAAAAGATAATAGGACGATGAATGTGCTTCAAAATGCTCCCTGGCATTATTACTCATATTTCCTACTTGGCTAAGATTTCGGGCAATTCTGGTATGGGTCTTTTCTCCAAAGCACACGGCGGTTTGAAGAAAGCATGAATGAACAAAATGAGGGGCTGCACAGTGTGACTGCCACATCTGTTAGCAGTGCATTTGGTAAGCTTTCTCCTGTCACTATATATATTCAGAAATAATGACAAAGAAATGTAGTTCCTCCGGGCAAATGAAATGGAGGTGCAAATTAGAATCACACCTCCAGTCTCATTTTGGTATCACTTCTTATCTGGATAAACAACACTTACTCTCACTTTCCTACTCATGGCAAGTAGCCACTGTTAACACTTGCATTAGGGATCAGTCACAACACATTACAGTTAAGTTTCACACTGCACTGCAGGAGGCAGCCCAGGCCCCAGGGGAACACCAAGTTAAGCTAGGCCCGTTACCAATTTTGAGGCAACTAGCATTGGCGCTGAAAAGGCCTCTGTGCCTCAGCCACGTGAAGTGGTTAAAATTCTAATACTCTAAGTGGTATCTCAATATTTCTGTGTACGGTAGTTTATTATTCTCTGTGGAGGGCAGCCGTGGGTAGCTGCTTGCAAAAAGGGTGATTTTAATCACCAATCATTTTCAAGAACACAAGAGATCAGTAGTACTCAACTGTGAAAGAAAGCTGTATTATAATGGGAAACTGCCTGTGTGGATTAAAAACATAAACAGCGTTCGCGTCAAGATAATTGTGTTAGAAGCCAAACTTTCAGGATATGGAGAATATCTATGGACCGTGAGCCACCCAAAAAAGTCCATGGGGAGGGATGGGGAAGAGACAACCCGTAGACTCACAACACCCAGGAATTTGCCCTGTCTATTGGATGAACTGAGGAAAACAGGGTTGTGTAACCCGAATCCTAAAACAGCCAATTTATTAGTTACTCAAGTACAGCAAGATCTACCTGTCCTAACGAAACACAGGTGAGACCTGAAAGAAAGTCTGTAGAATTCACGCAATCAACTCTTCTAAGAAAACATAAAGAAAAATAAAATCTTAAAAAACCTTTAAGAATTGGCAATGCTGTGTATAAATATGAGAAATAAGCTGCTAGACATTCTTCAAATGAAACAAATTCAGATGAGCCCATTGATCATCAGACTTACTACATTTTTAAGCATATTACTTATCTAGGGCACCTCTAAGAAGTTCCCTGAGTGTTCTTGACATTCCAAAATGGGAGGGAGGAATCAAGGCCCTCTGTGATACAGAATCAGATTTTTCCAGATCTGGGAACAAGATTCGTTCTATAATTTAGTAGACTAAAAGGTGGGGGGGGAGGGGTTGGGTGGGGATATTTTGGATATGCTTTAATCCCAAGTAAAACATGATGGGTTTATGCTGGTTGCAGATTTCTTTTCCACAAGACTCCTGTTAGTTAAGTTTCAGGTATCTGCTAGTTCTTCGAGAAGTACAGGAAAATGATTAGAATCCATCATTTGGACATACCCTCATCATTACACCTTGGGACATCCATTAGTACAGGTGTCCTCTCTTAGTTACAAGAAATCATTATGTGAAGTGCCCCTCATAAACCAATACCCACATAGCTATTAGCAGCAGCACTCAATAATGCCAGCTGTCATGCACCGAACGCCACGCTAAGTACAGGATATGCATGACCTAACTTACCCTTCACAACAAATCTGTTTTACATTGGAAGAAGTTGAGGCTCAAAGGATGAAATAAACTGCTCCAGGTAACAGAACCAGTAAGTGATATGGTACAGATTCCATCCCAGACTGACCCCAGTAAGCATGCGTAGACCTTCACTGAGAAACTACTAGGTACATTAGAACGAACACAGGCCTGAGTAAGTCAAGACACATGCTGTCGATGAGGTTAAAGCTTAGTGGAGCCAGATGTGAGAACCAGTTACCATGAAACCCTACAACAGATTTCAGGCCAAGGCAGGAGGATGAGGGAAGGTGGCTTTTGAAGTGAAGCCTGCGAAGAGGAAAAAGTTCCCTTTTCTTACTGAAGTCCTACTCTTTCTTTCAGGCTCATCGGTGTTTGGTAAGTGGGACAAGGGCATTTAAGGTAAAGGAAAAATGTAGGGAGAAAAATACAAAAAAAAAAATGAAGCTCACATGTTCATGAAATTGCAAACTATCAAGGTTGGCTAAGATGTAAGGGCAGGAAAGGAAGTATAAGGTAAGACTGGGAAGGTAAGACTGGGAAAGTAAAACTGGGCCAGCTGTGCAAATGAGATATGCTTCAGAATTATGTTGAACTCTTCTGTATCACTGCTACATCTCAACATCTACCCTTGCCTTTTCTTGCAAGCCTCTGATTTTGAATATAATTTTTCAAAAGATTCTACAGCCACTAATTCCCTGACTAGTCAGATTTTAGAAATGGATACCATCATCTGTCATTTGCTTTACAGCAATGGTCTAACCAATCTCCTTGCTTCCAATCTTATCTTCCTCCCAACACTTCATCCATATTTTCCATAGTGATCAAATTTAATCGAATCACTCCTCTGCTTAAAACTCCTCAAGGCATCCCACTGGCCCTGCGGGGGTTAAAAAAAAATTTTTTTTAACTCATCTTTTTGACATGGTGTATAAGACCTATCAAGATCTGACCCCTCTTCATATCTGCAAGCCTTGCCTCTCACCCACTCTTCTCTCCCTTGTCCCTATACTCTAGTTAAAATGAACTACTGGAAAGTTCCTGAACTCACATATATTCTTTCTCATCTCTGAGCAGGCCAGGCCCTGCACATGGCATGCATCTCCCTGCTTTCTCCTTGCTCTCTGCTAACTCCCCTCATCTTTCAGTGTCTCAGCTTGCATGTTACTTCTACCAGAAAGACAGATCTATCTCTTCAAGTCTCAGTTAGGAGCTATTCTTCTCCTCCACAGCACCCTAACATTCTGCATTGCAATTGCCTTTTTGTCTTTCTCACTCATTATCTTAAGAAGCTGTGGAAGATCTCATCAAATCCCTGCAATCTCACAAATGAAAAAGTGAACTATTTTCCACAGCAAGTCGCTACTACTGTATTTACTGATACTTATGTATTATTCACTCGTTACTCATCTTTCACAACTCTCCCTCCAATTCTGAGGAAAATACTATAGGAAAAAAAACTATATATTCACATGTACCATTCTTCATGACACTACTATATAAATTCCATTAACATCAATTAATGGTGCCTAGAAGCTTACAGTTCACTGAACTAAGATGGGAGAAAATACACCAGTATTCATCCCTCTGTCTCACTACAGTTCCTTACTTTCTTCATTTCTCATTCATTCTTCTCTGTTGTTTGACAGTGAATTTTCCTGGTAAAAATAAGCTCAAGTGCACGTAAGGCCTACTATGTGCATTTGAGGTTTCCATGTATCTCCAAGAACAAGATATTTAAGTGAGACAAGTCATTGCCCAGTTGTTCAACTTATCCAATCAAAGAAAATTAAGTCTTAAAACCAATGCTTAAATATAGTTTTTCAGTCTCCTAGCAAAGAGGTTAGTACCTCTCCCTACTGCATATTCCTGATCACAAATAAAAAAGCAAACATTGCACGTGTCTAACAAGGCATTGTCTCTTTAAATTGGGCAGGAAAAGCAGAATGTTCAGATGGGCGCAATTACCATCCCTCCCCTTGGAGAATGAAGAGAAAGGAAATGATACAAAATAATGTGGGAATATTTGACTGGTATTCACATTCTAGCTTGTAAACAATTTCTAATTCATTTGCCTAGATAGTTAGCTATCAGTCTGGATGTAAAGAATTTAAGCCCAACCAAGAAACAGGAAGCATCAGTTTTGTCACAAGTGCATTTATTTTGGTGGCTCACATCTGCAGCTTTTTCCCTTCAGTGTATCCTTTCAGAGCCAAAACAGGGAAGGGAACATAGTTACTGGGCCTAAATCCATCACTGTAATTGTGATAAGCTGTACCACCCACAGCATCTTTAGAAGGAAGTTATTAGTTTCCTGATGAAGAACTCCAACCCATATGGAGGCAAAATCTAGAAGTAAAGGAACAGTCTATTCGAGATGACTGACTTTATTCAGTATACCCAACGACGTCAGGACTGAGCTGGTCACCCTCAGTTTAGAAGCAGCATATTTAAGTGGATGTGTTCAGACTGACATTCAAAAGCATCTGGTGTTCTTCTGGGAGTCCAACATCAGCACAGAATCTTCTTGGTGTCATCTTGTGTTGATGATGAAATTACTTCCAAATAATCAGAACTGTGACTAAACAGTGAACACCGTGGAAGAGGGCAAAACTGCCTCAAGAAAACTGCAAATCCAGAAGCATAGATTTCACAACATCAGCCTTGACAACTACACTGCATGAATCCAAATCCTTCAATGGAAAAATCCCCCATATATACCGAATTCTTGCAGTCTAGAACAGGGTCATAAACTATGGCCTGCAGGCCAAATCTTGCTGGCCGTTTCTTTTTGTAAATAAAGCTTTATTGGGACACGGCCATGATCACCCTTTTACGAATTATCTATGGCTGCTTTTGTGCTACAAAGGAAAGGTTGAATAGCTGTGACAGAGACTGTATGGCCTGCAAAGCCATATTATCTGGCTCTCTATGGAAAAAGTTTGCTGACCTCTGGTCTAGAGTGATGGGTCATCCACCAATCCTTGCTCTACAAAACTAGGTTCTGGATCAAAATTATTTTGTCTTCATTCTATAATTCCTCACTGAAGAACCACTACTTAAGGCTTTGGGTTGGCCCAAAGACAGCCCAACCCTCCACTTGGAAGCACTATAGGAACAGGTCCAGGTGGCAACCCTGCAGATCTGAACAGATGCCTATTTTTCTTCTGCCCATGAGACAGATGGTCCTTAGAGAGGGAAGAAGAATTAGTCCATGAGAGAGAATTCTCTGTGCAGCACTAATTTTGGAAATGTATCCCTGGTCCATCTGGCCAAAAAGGATTCCTTAGGAGTACCTTTGCTATTTGAATTTGTTCAGCATTCAGGAGGGAAACCCTAGGTACAAGGCTAGAATCTCAGGTATTTGCTCTCTGACAAAATGTCAGTAATGCATTCCAACTCTGCCCCTGAGACAAGATATCTCAAAAAATTGTAAGGTCAGGAGACGACTGTAAGGTTGAAGATAAGAACAGCTAACACTCATTTTAGGGGCCCCATTTCAAAGGATTTGTTCACTCCTCTTACAGTAAATAATCCCCCAGAGGAGGAAGATAACACCCAGATATTTGTGCCATGTGCAGAAAGTAGGAGGAGCAGTATTTACCTTCAGACCTGCTACCAGCTGCTCTCCCCTAGACACAGCAATGCTTCTCCTCTCATTAAATGCCCTAACTCGCTTCTGATACTGACCTTGTTCTAAAGAGTTTTTCTCCCAGTTGCAAAGTTAATTAACCCAGAAAAACTGATGTTTTCCTCCATTTTGCTCCTAATTCTACTCCACAGTGTAGTGTATACGTTTCTGTTTTGTCTCTAAGTGAGGAAGAGACAAAATTAAGAACCGACAAAGAAGAAACAAGAGCATTAAGGACAGTAAGTCCAAACAAATTCTTTCCATCCAGTCTCAGTTGACAAGCTTTTGAAGCCTGATGGACTTGAGTTCAAGTCCCAGTTCTACCATTTACTATTTGGATAATGTCAGGGTCCTCTTCTATAAAACAAAATAATAACCAAGTTACCTGTGGAGTTATCTCTAGAAGAATTGAATGAAAATGCATATAAATCATTAACAGTGTCTGGGTCATAGTAAGTTCTTAATATGTACTTAAGTCCTTAATATATACTTAAGAATCATTACTGAGTAAAGTTCCTGCTAAGAACACAGTGGTTGTTATGAACAGAAACACAGATGGGCTGGGGAAGATATCCTTCTTGACTTTCTTCTAAGCCATTCACTTGGAGACAAAGGCAAATTCTCAGTAGAAAAGATGGTTTTAAATTCTACCTCCGCTATTCCTATCATGAGCAATACTAAAGCAACTCCCACCTTTGAAGTGCTTTTGGGGACTTTCCTGGTGGTCCAGTGGTTAAGAATTCGCCTTCCAATGCAGGGGACGTGGGTTCGATTCCTGGTCAGGGAACTAAGATCCCATATGCCACCGGGCAACTAAGCCCATGTGCCACAACTACTGAGCCCGCACGCCCTGGAGCGCGTGTGCCGCAACTAGAGAGAAGCCCACTCGTCGCAACGAAAGATCCCGAGTACCGCAATTAAGACCCAACACAGCCATAAATAAATAAATAAATATTTTAAAAAATAAAAAAATAAAGTGCTTTTGATCCCAAAGCCCTCTGTGGGGTTACTGACGCAGCCATCCAACACTACCTCACCCAGGTGCAACATCAAGGGGAAAGAAGATACCACCTCAAATAACCAGGGGTCCCTGCAGATGATGCTACGCTACATAAATTCATCAAGAAATAGTTACCTACCCAGTATGAATTAGGCAGAGTGGGTTGTGAAAGAAAGCTCCTTTGACAAAGAAAGTGTAAGTAGCTGTAACATTAGCAAAACACGATCACTTACCCTGATGCAGTGAATCACGTAGTCTTACAAGATTTTCTTAACAACATACTATTTATTTGTTTACAAAATTAAACTCAGTGTATTTCTAAGATTATCACCTTCTACATAAGATCTCCAGACATATGTACAAAACGCAGGAACAGAGACAATGAACAAATAATAAACCCAGGAGCGAGGGTCAGTTTTTCAAGAAAACCAGGCTGGGGATGAAAATGACAAAGGGCTTTATACATGAAAAACAATACTTGAATTGTATCTGGAAGGACATGGGCAGCCAGGACAGACTCCAGGACACAGCTGCAATGACTTCTGGCTGCCGTGAACCTCACAGAGCTCACCTCTGAGGGAACCCCCTGAAAGCAAAGGGAGATGAACCTGCTCCTCTCACCAGATGCTTCTCTTTTTCCAAGCTCCCCGGGTTTGGGTTACATCTGAGCTCACTTTCACCCATGTTGGGAGCTGATTACAGAGAATCCAGAAATGTGGGAATGAACTGGGAATACTGTAGGCTGCTTTAACAAACTTCATCACCATCTGCTGAAATATTAAGATGCTTGTTTTAAAAGTTGGCTGCCAGGGAGGGAGGTCATGGCACTGACAGTGGGGGAGTTCTCTTTAATAATTACTTTTTACTTCTCTTTCCTGTATACAAGCAGTAGGGCACTGAGCCAAAGGTGAACAGTCCAGAGATAAAAGACTGTCTCGGCTTACCTTCTTCTCCTGCTCCAGGCGTCAGCAAGACAGAACCCAGAGAGCCTTGGTCATCGAAGAAGGAGAGATCCAGTCAAAAGATTGTGCCATGTGTGTATATTTCAGTGAACAACAGCTATTTGGGAAAATATATAGGGATGTTATTAAAATCCATTTCTCTTTTACAACTGGTTGGCAGAGAGACATTTAAAGTGCACATATACTTAAGAAAGACACCATATGATTTTATCCTGGTATGATAATCCTTCAGTAGTTTGCAACTCATGGGATTTGGGGTCCCCTTTGTATGCTACATGTTTCTTTCTCAAACAGAACAGGAGAAAAAAAGCCTCAGGTCTGTCGACAAAGATCAAGCCAACAGGGTTCCAAGGGGCTTAGGGAAAGGAAGGGAAAGCCTTGTATAATTTACTATCACTGTTATAAGGCCCCAACACAATCAATGACATCAGTGGTCAAGAACTGGACAATGATAATCCTGGGATTTTGTATACTCTCAGAAAAGGGAAGTATATTCCTATGATCTCCCCCTCTGAGTGATGATAATAATAATAATAACAAACAACAATAATAGTCACGGCAGAAGCTAACATCTTTTGAGCACATACCATGTACCAGACACTATGTTAAGGGGGTCATCTGTTATATGTTAATTCTTCCAACATTCTGAGGCAGGTACTGTTATCTCATTGTACTGGGGAAGAAAACTGATGCTTACAGGGGGTAAGCATCCAAGAACTCATCAGCTAGGAATGGGTGGAGCTGGCACTGAAGCCAAGCTGTCTGACTGCACTCATAACTACCGCACGACGGTGCCCATGGACAGGCCTCACGTAGCCCAGCTTAAATGAGGAAGTGTCATCATAAGGATAATACTGGTAATGAGGAAGACAGAAATCTTACAAGAATCCAGTGCCATGCTTTGGGGACCTAAGTAACTAGAGGGACTGCAGGCAGCACAAGTTCAAGAGTCTTCCCTCTTGAGTGCCATGATTATTGGGATTCAGCTACTCGGCCTGCCTGCTTCTCTACTTTCGACTAACTTGTTTCCACTCTGTAACTAACCCAAGTCACTCACTGGCTAGCCTACAACCTGGCCGTCCTTGAGTCAGGTGCCAGAGGTCTGATTACTGGAGGCCAGTTACAGAAGCCTGGGCCGCAGGGGCTGCAGAGGACCATAACTTCAGCACGAGTTACAGGAGAGGCAGACAACCACGGAAGGGGCCGTGAGCACGAGCCCCATGCTGCTTCCATCGTATACAGAAAGCAACTCTGCACCCTCATTTGGATCCTGCCTCATTTTTTGGCATTTACAGAGATTATTTATACCCAAAGGGGCACAAAGGATAAATTCTCAGTCCCAGTAGTCTATGTGTAGTGACTATACAGTTAAAACAGTATGTACATGAAGAGTTTTCTACTAATCAGTGCAAGAAGTACCAATGAAGACAGATGGTAACTTATGAAAGGTTTTCCTCCCCTTCTTCCCTTTGTGTTTGTTTCAATGTCCTGTTTATCAGAATTAAAAGGTGCATGGGTTCTGACTTCCACTTACCAGGAGGCTGGTCATTTTTCATCATTACGTAGAGGGGTGGCTCTGGGTTTAGCTCAACCATCTGTCGTCCCTCACAAGCCTGAGGGATTCACAGCATGACCAGGAGAGTCTGCCAAGCCTCGCAAGCAGGCTCTCGGGGCAGTCACGTTTTAAGCCTGGGCTGACCAGACAGAAAGAACAGACCCCCACGCATGACTAGATAGAGCCAGACACGCGGGCCTGATTGGTCAGAACAAACACAAAGTAACCCTGCAGGAATTAGAAACCCACCCCTGCCACATTCCCGACCAAGTGTTCCCAAGTGTTCACACTGGACACTACCTTCAAACTCCAAATGTCTCTTGAGAAGCAAAGAGGCTAAAAATGTTCTCATGGTAAGTAAAACCTCCTTTTATGCAAACAACAAGTAATGATGTGAACATTAAGCTGCAACAGAAGCCTAAAGATGAATAAACTTTTATAGTAGTGTGATCAATCCACTGGATAGAATATTTTTAAAGGGCACCAGCGCATTTTAAAACTTTTTTCCTAAGAAAATTAAGCTCTGCAGACATGGGTATTAAATATGATTAGATTAGACCCCCCAACTATTAACACATTTCATCCAGCTGGCCGTGGGCAGCACACAGCTTCCTGCTAAAATCAATTTATAAAGGATGCTGTGGTGGGGAAGGCATGGATGGAAAGGTGTTTTTTTAAAAGGCTTTTTTAGGAAATGTTACAATCCTGAGATACTCTTGCTTAACAACTCCTCCAGCTTCTTTGAAATACACTTTTAGCAAAGAGGGAGGGCAAGCATGAGAAAGTGCCTGAGGTTTGGAGTCAACATGAGGATCTGATCAGAGCCTCTGCCACTTCCTAGCTTTGTTCAATTCAGCAAGTCCTTCAACCTCTGAGTTTCAGATCCTTACCTACCTCCACTCCCTCCTACCTGTACATGAGCACATTAGCACCTGTCCTGTCTACTTCACAAGAATTTGAGGATCAAATTAAAATATATATTCAAAACTTTGAAATCCTGAGGTAGGCATTAGATTTTTCTTTTCCATGAATGCACAGACTCAAATCTCTCTTACCCAGCTTTCAACAAAGTAAGGCACATGTTGACAACAGGCTCCAGAGTCCATGTGCAAAACTGAATTTAAATCTCAGCTCTGCATATAAATCTTGGGAATTGATTTAAGCCTCTGTTTCCTTAGCTGTAAGAACATACAACTTGCTTTACAGAATTGTGAGGGGCCTCACACAGTGCTAGGCTAACAGCGGCCACTCCATGAAACACTGGTTTTCTTCTTGTAATCCCATGAGCTCTTCCAAATAAAACTTCTGGACTTATTTATCAGCTTTGTGATACCATAATATCTCAGTACATATGATATATATCTCATATATATGATATAATATAGTACATATACATGCCATGCCCAAAATGAACGCTAAACGCCTTTTTTTCTAGGACATATTTTCTAGAAAATATGCATCCAACTTTTTCAACTCTTATACTGTTTCAAAAGCAAAAAAAAAGAGCTGAAACAAAAGAAATTTACAGGGTGAGCAGCTTTTAAAATCCCAACGTCTGTCATATAGTAATTTCCCCCTCTTAATTGTTACTTTATATATGAATAAGTTACTTAGTATAATTAAAGGAGTTAGTTAAAAATTAAGGGCAAATGAATAAAACCTCACATACCCAAAGCTTCACCTGAAAACTTAAAAGAAGCAGAGTTTGCTGAATATCCCACCCACCACCAGTAGTAAAGCAACCTTTTTCCTTTAAGACATATCAAATACTTAATGCTAACCACTGAAGATAAACAATGGTTTAAACGTTGCAGAAAAAAAGTCTTCAAGAAAAACGTACTTTTGGGGTGTGTATGAATTTTCCAGTGCCTCTACTGTTTTAAAATTTCATGATACAAACAAGAGTATACTTGAACACCAAGAGTTTATATTCAATACCTTGTAATAATAATGGAAAAGAATCTGAAAAAGAATATATATGTATAACAATCATTTTGCTGTACACCAGAAACTAACACAACAGTGTAAACCAATTATACTTCAATTAAAAAAAAAAATCCAAAATCTACTTCCCTGCAGACTTAGCAGTCGTACAAGGGTGGGGGAGTTCAGTACTTCCTGACTGCTTGGATCAACAGAATTGTTTGCAATCCTCAAAGGTACCTATGCTCTCAATGGATAAACACATAAAAAAATGCCTTAAGTCAAAGTCGTAGGTAGCCAACCCTCACCTGTACAAGAACTGCCCTAAATCAATACAAAAGGGGAGGCAGGATGGTCATGTCGGCTACTAAGTTCTGATCCGTGTTTGCTATACTTGGCAAGGGAAGCAATCAGAATTCTTAGAAGGAAGTGGAATCTTAGAAAAGCTGAAAAGTGCAATTTTTCCTCTTTTGATGGATAAAGAGGGCAATGCTTCTGGTCAATCCATTAAATGGTTTACTGGAACTTGTTCAGACATTATTCTCCTGTTCTATTTACCTTTATATATATACATAGATTTTTCCTTCTCCTAGAGACCACAGAACAGTTTTCCATCGACCTTAGTCCTCTGCAAGGTAACTTTTCAATAAATAAATGTGGAACTGGTGTGGACTCCATCTTCGGCCCTTGGTAAAAGTTCCCAGAATTGGTTGCACGGGATCTTAAGGTTATTGAGTTCAACTACCTGAATTATACTTGGAACATCCCAGCACCAGGGGCCATCCAACCAATGCTGCAACGTGTCCAAAGACAGGACAACTCCCAGTGCATAGCCCCCAGAACTACCAAGTTAATCTGTGGGCTCAGGAATCTGTGTTTTAACAAGCTCTCCCAGGTCAATCTTAAGCATGCTCAAATTTGAGAAACCGATTTAGAGCACTTCATCTTAAACTTTAACAGTTTAATATGCATATGGATGAACCCAGGAATTCTGCTAAAATGCAGATTATAGTGGAATAAGCTGGGGGTTGCAGATACACTGAGTCTGCATTTCTAACCGGTTCCCAGATGCTGTTAATGCAGCTGATCCACAGACCATACTTAGAAGAGCGAGGTCTTAGAGAACAGAATCCAATACTCTTATTCTGTGTACTGTAATAATTTATTAGCCATCAAATCTGGGAACCAGGATTGCTAATAAATTGCATGATGTTGAATGGGGGAGGTAATAATGGTAGGTAAGAGGACAACTCCCTGAAATGTTGTGCATTTTATTTTAGAAAAGCCCATACCTTCCACTTGTATGCACTTCCGTCTAGACAGTGAGTGCTACTGCCAAATGTGTTTCCAGGTACCATTTCATATGATACTGCTCAGTTTCTAAATCACAGCCTGGTACCCGAGGGGCTGCGGTTCTAATTACACAGAGACTGTACATTAGTCAAGTCACCTGCTTCTCCTTTATCGGACTTTCTCACCTGCCAAATGAAGGCATTTATAACTAATCCACAGACCTGTATACTCCTTACAGGGGTAATAACATGCATGACCAATAGGAAACAGTAAAAACAGAAATAGCCACAACTGCTACTGAGATAAAAAGCAGTAAGATAACTGAGTATCTTACCACCGAAAAGAACACATGCTCTCTTGTCTCTGAAGTCAGAAAAATAAAGATTTAATTTGAACGAGGTTCCATTAAAGCTTGCAAGATTTCTGATCTCTCGGAGGTGCATGTACCACAAGACATAAAGGGAGTAATCTGAGTTCCAGTCCCAAAATGTATCCCCCTGACCATGCTTTAATTACTAAATACATCATTTATCATTAACTTACCTGGAAATGGAGAACTGTCTTTTCCATTTTACTTAGCAATGATGAAAGAAGCTAAAATGTTTTTATTCCATCAGAGGTCTCTCCAAGCCTCAGGTTTTCCTATCTGTAAAATGGGAATAATATTACGTACTTCGCAGCATCATCAGGAAAAGTAACAATAGCCCATGTGAAATGAACAGTCTTATGACTGGGTCAATAGAAGAAAGCCATTATGACAAGAACAGTTTTATATGATGAGAGTCTCACACTGAGTCAGAGACATGTCTGCCCAAATATACCTTAGAACTCCACACTATATGTTACGGACTGAATGTTTGTGTCCCCACCAAAATTCATATACTAAAATCTAATCTCTTGGGATTAACAGATGCAAACCATTATATATAGGATGGATAAACAACAAGATGCTACTGTATAGCACAGGGAACTATATTCAATATCCTATGACAAACCATAATGGAAAAGAATATGAAAAAGAACATATACATATATATATAAAACTGAGTCACTTTGCTGTTTGGAAGAAATTAACACCACACTGTAAAACAACTATACTTTGGAGGACCTTCAAGATGGAGGAGGAGTAAGACGGGGAGATTACCTTCCTCCCCAAAAATACATCAGAAATACATCTACATGTGGAACAACTCCTACAGAACACCTACTGAACATTGGCAGAAGACCTCGGACTTCCCAAAAGGAAAGAAACTCCCCACATACCTGTGCAGGGCAAAAGAAAAAAGAAAAAACAGAGACAAAAGAATAGGAATGGGACCTGCACCTCTGGGACGGAGCTGTGAAGGAGGAAAAGTTTCCACACACTAGGAAGCCCCTTCACTGGCGGAGACGGGGGGTGGGCAGGGGGGAAGCTTCAGAGCCATGGAGGAGAGCACAGCAACAGGGGTGCGGAGGGCAAAGCGGAGAGATTCCCATACAGAGGATCAGTGCCAACAAGCACTCACCAGCCTGAGAGGCCTGTCTGCTCACCCACCGGGACAGGTGGGGGCTGGGAGCTTAGGCTCGGGCTTTGGAAGTCAGACCCCGGGGAGAGGACTGGGGTTGGCTGCGTGAACACAGCCTGAAGGGGGCTAGTGCACCACAGCTAGCTGGGAGGGAGTCTGGGAAAAAGTATGGACCTGCCTAAGAGACAAGAGACCATTGTTTTGGGGTGTGCGAGGAGAGGGGATTCAGAGCACCGCCTAAACGAGCTCTAGAGACAGGCATGAGCCACGGCTATCAGTGCGGACCCCAGAGACGGGCATGAGACGCTAAGGCTGCTGCTGCCGCCACCAAAAAGCCTGTGTGCAAGCACAGGTCACTCTCCACACCTCCCCTCCCGGGAGCCTGTGCAGCCCGCCACTGCCAGGGTCCCGTGATCCAGGGACAACTTACCTGGGAGAACACATGGCGTGCCTCAGGCTGGTGCAAAGTCATGCTGGCCTCTGCCACCGCAGGCTCGCCCCGCATTCCGTACCCCTCCCTCCCCCAGGCCTGAGTGAGCCAGAGTCCCCGAATCAGCTGCTCCTTTAACCCCGTCCTGTCTGAGCAGGAACAGACGCCCTCAGGTGACCTACACGCAGAGGCAGGTCCAAATCCAAAGCTAAACCCTGGGAGCTGTGTGCACAAAGAAGAGAAAGGGAAATTTCTCCCAGCAGCCTCAGGAGCAGTGGATTAAATCTCCACAGTCAACTCGATGTACTCTGCATCTGTGGAACACCTGAATAGACAACGAATCATCCCAAATTGAGGAGGTAGATTTTGGGAGCAACAATATATATATTTTTTACCTTTTTCTCTTTTTGTGAGTGTGTACGTGTATGCTTCTTTGTATGATTTTGCCTGTATAGCTTTGCTTTTACCATTTGTCCTAGGGTTTTGCCTGTCCATTTTTTTTTTTTAATACACTTTTTAGCGCTTGTTATCATTTGTGGAGTTGTTTTTTCATTTGGTTGCTCTCTTTTTCCTTTTTCTCTTTTTTTTTAATTACTTTTTTATTTTTTTATTTTTAATAATATTTTTTATTTTAGTAACTTTATTTTATTATTATTTTTTTCCTTCCTTCTTTCCTTCCTCCCTCCCTCACTTCCTTATTTTTTTCTCCCTTTTCTTCTAAGTCGTGTGGCTGACAGGGTCTTGGTGCTCCAGCCAGGTGTCAGGCCTGAGCCTCTGAGGTGGGAGAGCCGAGTTTAGGACATTGGTCCACCAGAGAAATCCCAGCCTCACGTAATATCAAACGGCGAAAGCTCTCCCACAGATCTCCATCTCAACGCTAAGACCCAGCTCCCCTCAACGACCAGTAAGCTACAGTGCCGGACACCCTATGCCAAACAACTAGCAAGACAGGACCACAACCTCACCCATTAGTAGACAGGCTGCCTAAAATCATAATAAGGTCACAGACACCCCAAAACACCACCGGAAGTGGTCCTGCCCACCAGAATGACAAGATCCAGCCTCATCCACCAGAACACAGGCACTAGTCCCCTCCACCAGGAAGCCTACACAACCCAATGAACCAACCATAGCCACTGGGGACAGATACCAAAAACAATAGGAACTACGAACCTGCAGCCTGCAAAAAGGAGACCCCAAACACAGTAAGATAAGCAAAATGAGAAGACAGAAAAACACACAGCAGATTAAGGAGCAAGGTAAAAACACACCAGACCTAACAAATGAAGAGGAAATAGGCAGTCTACCTGAAAAAGAATTCAGAGTAATGATAGTAAAGATGATCCAAAGTCTTGGAAATAGAATAGACAAAATGCAAGAAACATTTAACAAGGACCTAGAAGAACTAAAGAGGAACCGAGAAAAGATGAAAAACACAATAAATGAAATTAAGAATACTCTCGAGGGGATCAATAGCAGAATAACTGAGGCAGAAGAACAGATAAGTGACCTGGAAGATAAAATAGTAGAAATAACTACCACAGAGCAGAATAAAGAAAAAAGAATGAAAAGAATTGAGGACAGTCTCAGAGACCTCTGGGACAACATTAAATGCACCAACATTCAAATTATAGGGGTCCCAGAAGAAGAGAAAAAATAAGGGACTGAGAAAATATTTGAAGAGATTATAGTTGAAAACTTCCCTAATATGGGAAAGGAAATAGTCAATCAAGTCCAGGAAGCACAGAGAGTCCCATACAGGATAAAACCAAGGAGAAACACGCCATAACACATATTTATCAAACTACCAAAAATTAAACACAAAGAAAAAATATTAAAAGCAGCAAAGGAAAAGCAACAAATAACATACAAGGGAATCCCCATAAGGTTAGCAGCTGATCTTTCAGCAGAAACTTTACAGGCCAGAAGGGAGTGGCAGGACACATTTAAAGTGATGAAAGGGAAAAACCTACAACCAAGATTACTCTACCCAGCAAGGATCTCATTCAGATTCGATGGAGAAATTTAAACCTTTACAGACAAGGAAAAGCTAAGAGAATACAGCACCACCAAACCAGCTCTACAACAAATGCTAAAGGAACTTCTCTAGGCAGGAAACACAAGAGAAGGAAAAGACCTACAACAACAAACCTAAACCAATTAAGAAAATGGTAACAGGAACATACATATTGGTAACTACCTTAAATGTAAATGGATTAAATGCTCCAACCAAAAGACACAGACTGGCTGAATGGATACAAAAACAAGACCCGTATATATGCTGTCCACAAGAGACCCACCTCAGACCTAGGGACACATACAAACTGAAAGTGAAGGCATGGAAAAAGACATTCCATGCAAATGGAAATCAAAAGAAAGCTGGAGTACCAATTCTCATATCAGACAAAAGAGACTTTAAAATAAAGACTATTACAACAGACAAAGAAGGACACTACATAATGATCAAGGGATCAATCCAAGAGGAAGATATAACAATTGTAACTATTTATGCACCCAACATAAGTGCACCTCAATACATAAGACAAATGCTAACAGCCATAAAAGGGGAAATTGACAGTAACACAATAATAGTAGGGGACTTTAAACAATGGACAGATCAGCCAAAATGAAAATAAATAAGGAAACACAAGCTTTAAATGATACATTAAACAAGATGGACTTAACTGATATTTATAGGACATTCCATCCAAACACAACAGAACACACTTTCTTCTCAAGTGCTCATGGAACATTCTCCAGGACAGATCATATCTTGGGTCACAAATCAAGCCTTGGTAAATTTCAGAAAAATGAAATCGTGTCAAGTATCTTTTCTGATCACAATGCTATGAGACTAGATATCAACTACAGGAAAGAAAACTGTAAAAAATACAAACACATGGAGGCTAAACAATACGCCACTAAATAACCAAGAGATCACTGAACAAATCAAAGAGGAAATCATAAAATACCTAGAAAGAAATGACAATGAAAACACGATGGCCCAAAACATATGGGGTGCAGCAAAAGCAGTTTAAGAGGGAAGTTTAAGGCAATACAATTCTACCTCAAGAAATAAGAAACATCTCGAATAAACAACCTAACCTTACATCTAAAGCAATTTAGAGAGAGAACAAAAAAAACCCAAAGTTAGCAGAAGGAAAGAAATCATAAAGATCAGAGCAGAAATAAACGAAAAGGAAATGAAGGAAATGATAGCAAAGATCAATGAAAAAAAAAGCTGGTTCTCTGAGAAGATAAACAAAATTGATAAACCATTAGCCAGACTCATCAAGAAAAAAAGGGAGAAGACTCAGATCAACAGAATTAGAAATGAAAAAGGAGAAGTAACAACTGACACCACGGAAATACAAAGGATCATGAGAGATTACTACAAGCAACAATATGCCAATAAAATGGACAACCTGGAAGAAATGGACACATTCTTAGAAAAGCACAACCTTCTGAGACTGAACCCGGAAGAAATAGAAAATATAAACAGACCAATCACAAGCACTGAAATTGAAACCGTGATCAAAAGTATTCCAACAGACAAAAGCCCAGGACCAGATGGTTTCACAAAATTCTATCATTTAGACAAGAGCTAACACCTATCCTTCTCAAACTCTTCCAAAATATAGCAGAGGGAGGAACACTCCCAAACTCATTGTATTAGGCCACCATCAATCACCCAGATACCAAAAGCAGACAAAGATGTCACAAAAAAAGAAAACTACGGGCCAATATCACTGATGAACACAGATGCAAAAACCCTCAACAAAATACTAGCAAACAGAATCCAACAGCACATTAAAAAGATCATACACCATGAACAAGTGGGGTTAATCCCAGGCATGCAAGGATTCTTCAATAAACGCAAATCAATCAATGTGATAAACCATATTAACAAATTGAAGGAGAAAAACCATGCGATCATCTCAATAGATGCAGAAAAAGCTTTTGACAAAATTCAACACCAATTTATGATTAAAAACTCTCCAGAAAGCAGGCATAAAGGGAACTTACCTTAACATAATAAAGGTCATATATGACCAACACAGAGCCAACATCGTTATCAATGGTGAAAAACTGAAACCATTTCTACTAAGATCAGGAACAAGACAAGGTTGCCCACTCTCACCACTACTATTCAACATAGTTTTGGAAGTTTTAGCCACAGCAATCAGAGAAGAAAAAGAAATAAAAGGAATCCAAATTGGAAAAGAAGAAGTAAAACTGTCACTGTTTGCAGATGACATGATACTATACACAGAGAATCCTAAAGACACTACCAGAAAACTACTAGGGCTAATCAATGAATTTGGTAAAGTAGCAGGATACAAAATTAATGCACAGAAATCTCTTGCATTCCTATACACTAATGATGAAAAATCTGAAAGAGAAATTAAGGAAACACTCCCATTTACCACTGCAACAAAAAGGATAAAATACCTAGGAATAAACCTACCTAAAGAGACAAAAGACCTGTATGCAGAAAACTGTAAGACACTGATGAAAGAAATTAAAGATGATACCAACAGATGGAGAGATATACCATGTTCTTGGACTGGAAGAATCAACATTGTGAAAATGACTATACTACCCAAAGCAATCCACAGATTCAACGCAATCCCTATCAAACTACCAATGGCATTTTTCACAGAACTAGAACAAAAAATTTCACAATTTGTATGGAAACACAAAAGACCCCGAATAGCCAAAGCAATCTTGAGAAAGAAAAATGGACCTGGAGGAATCGGCTGAGCTCCCTGACTTCAGACTGTACTACAAAGCTACAGTAATCAAGAGAGTATGGTACTGGCACAAAAACAGAAACATAGATCAATGGAATGGGACAGAAAGCCCAAAGATAAACCCACGCACATATGGTCACCTTATCTTTGATAAAGGAGGCAAGAATATACAATGGAGAAAAGACAGCCTCTTCAATAGGTGGTGCTGGGAAAACTGGACAGCTACATGTAAAAGAATAAAATTAGAACACTCCCTAACACCATATACAAAAATAAACTCAAAATGGATTAAAGACCTAAATGTAAGGTCAGACACCATCAAACTCTTAGAGGAAAACACAGGCAGAACACTGTATGACATACATCACAGCAAGATCCTTTTTGACCCACCTCCTAGAGAAATGGAAATAAAAACAAAAATAAACAAATGGGACCTAATGAAACTTAAAAGCGTTTGCACAGCAAAGGAAACCATAAACAAGATGAAAAGACAACCCTCAGAATGGGAGAAAATATTTGCAAATGAAGCAACTGACAAAGGATTAATCTCCAAAATATACAAGCAGCTCATGCAGCTTAATATCCAAAAAACAAACAACCCAATCCAAAAATGGGCAGAAGACCTAAACAGACATTTCTCCAAAGAAGATATACAGATTGCCAACAAACACATGAAAGGATGCTCAACATCACTAATCATTAAGAGAAATGCAAATCAAAAGTACAATGAGGTATTACCTCACACCGGTCAGAATGGCCATCATCAAAAAATCTACAAACAATAAATGTTGGAGAGGGTGTGGAGAAAAGGGAACCCTCTTGCACTGTTGGTAGGAATGTAAATTGATACAGCCACTATGAAGAACAGTATGGAGGTTCCTTAAAATACCAAAAATAGAACTACCATATGACGCAGCAATCCCACTACTGGGCATATATACCCTGAGAAAACCATAATTCAAACAGAGTCATGTACCACAATGTTCACTGCAGTTCTATTTACAATAGCCAGGACACGGAAGCAACCTAAGTGTCCATCGACAGATGAATGGATAAAGAAGATGTGGCACATATATACAATGGCATATTACTCAGCTATAAAAAGAAACAAAATTGAGTTATTTGTAGTGAGATGGATGGACCTAGAGTCTATCATACAGAGTGAAGTAAATCAGAAAGAGAAAAACAAATACCATATTCTAACACATATATATGGAATCTAAGGGGAAAAAAAAAAGGTTCTGAAGAACCTAGGGGCAGGACAGGAATAAAGACACAGACGCAGGTGTAGAGAATGGCCTTGAGGACACGGGGAGGGGGAAGGGTAAGCTGAGATGAAGTGAGAGAGTGGCATGGACTTATATACATTACCAAATGTAAAACAGCTAGTGGGAAGCAGCTGCAGAGCACAGGGAGATCGGCTAGGTGCTTTGTGACCACCTAGAGGGGTGGGATAGGGAGGGTGGGAGGGAGGTGCAAGAGGGAAGGGATATGGGGATATATGTATACATATAGCTGATTCACTTTGTTATACAGCAGAAACTAGCACAGCATTGTAAAGCAGTTATACTCCAATAAAGATGTTTAGAAAAAAAAAACAACTATACTTCATAAATCAGAAAAAAAAAAAAAAAAAAGGCAAACTCCGAAAAAAAAATGTAGTCTCCAATGTGATGTTATTTGGATGTGGAGCCTCTGGGAGGTAACTGGGTTGTGAGGGCAGACTCATGAATGGGATGAGGGTCTTATACGAAGAGGTCAGAGAGCTGATGCACTCTCTTTCTACCCTGTGCGGTCACAATGAGAAGTTGGCAGTTTGCAACCTGGAGGAGGACCCTCACCAGAACCCTACCATACTGGCCCCCTGATCTCAGACATACAACTATGGGAAATAAATTTCTGTTGTTTATAAGCCTCCAGTCTATGGGAATCTGTTACAGCAGCCTGAACTAATACACTGTACTTAACATCCTGATATTCTTGTCTGACTTTCACTAAGTACTTCAATTTGGTCAAGAAATGGCATTAGTCAAGCTATAAACTCTAAGCAGAGAATATTCTATCACTCAGAGTAAATCTGAAAAGGATAGTTACTTTCTGGTTATTAACACCATAATATCTTCATGAAAAAAAATGAAAGAGCTATGAAATCTTTTATTTAAAAATGTACACCAAATACCGGGTTCATCTGGGTCTCCTGAGCAACAGAATCAAAGACATTTCAACTTTTCTTTACATTTCTGTCTCATACCCTATTCAGACATAGGACCAGCTTTAACACTGTCCAAGACTAAAGAAATTAACCGTTCATATCCCTAGTATTCACACTTAGAAGACTTTTTTACCCGAGGAGAATAGAAACCAGAATGTATAGCATAAATCCCTGGGTGTATAGACTTGCACTTTCTCCTGGAGCACAGTAATTCCTTTTCTATACTTTTCCTGGAGTCATCATTTTACAATTTGGTATACTGTCAACCCTGACTCATCCGCAAAACAAGCAAGCAACCTGAAATGTTCAAGAAACATGGAATAGCATCAGCACTAATTTCTCAATGGAGAAAATAAATGTAAGGATACACTAGGTCTCACACCAGCCCTAATTCTGAGTAGGCAGCAGCTCCTCAAACTTCATTCTTCCATTTTATGTATTCTACAATCCCTCTGAGCACTCACGATGTATGTGCAAGGGACCATGGTGGACATAAGGGGAAAGAAACACCAAGATGAATCACAGAAAGATCCTACCCTAAGGAATTTCCCAGTCTAGAAAGTGAGCTAAAACACAAACAAACCTATCTTTATATTATAAACTACACACACAACAACAACAAACATCTGGAACTCTTTTCCAAGAGTAGATGTATTTGTAGCAGTAAAACCAAACTAGCTCACGTTAGGGTAAAATCAAGTATTTCCACCACGGTCGCCCACTCTTAACCACTAGAGCAGACTGTGTCATTAAGACCACAGCTCTGAAGTCAGACAGCGAGCTGCAGCTCCAGCTCAAGAGCCAATTAGCTAAAGTCCTTGGACAAGTTTCTCAACCATTAGCTAAAGTCCTTGGACAAGTTTCTCAACCTCTTTAAGTCTCATTTTATTCCTCTGTAAAGTAGGGATTATTAGACTACCTCTCTCGTGATATTAAGATTGAGATACTGCAAATAGAGTGCTTATTAGCATGTTGTTTGACCCAAATTATCACTCAGTTTTCTAGGTGAAAATTGGGGTAGGAATAGACAACCACAGGCTTCCTGGAAACTGAAGAGAATACAACAGAGAAGGAAGAGGAAACAGGCAACAGGCAGAGTAGGAACACTTCAAACTCCTATACTCTTGATAGCTCATTTCAATATACACTAGACCAGTATGTCTTTACCTTGGCTGAAAAGCCCCCTCTATTTTGGAGCCTATCTGGGACTCGCTCTAGAGCCCCTGAATCAGAATCTGAGGTGAGCTTCAAGCATCTATATTAGTAAGCCTCAAAGGTGAGTATCATGCATACCTAAGTCTGAGAATGACTGTGGAAGACAAAATATTTTGTAAGTGTTTCAGTATTTGTTTTAGTCACAATTCAGCTAAGATCTGATGCTTTATTTTGAGGCTAACAGAGCTTCCAGGCTTCAAAATTTCAGGATCACTGTCCAAAGTTCTATCCAGAAGTCTTCCTAACAGGGTTCTCGCTGACCCATCAGCACCTCACCCCAGGCTTCCATTCACTGTGATGGAAAGGAGAGCATCACACAGAGATGCCCTCACTCTTCCATTCAGATGTTCTGGCCAACCCATCTATCCTCTTGTTTCCACATCCTTCTCATCTCACTTATCTGCATCACCAGTGAATCCTTAACTAATTTATCCAAGATGATGTTGCCACATTGCTTTCAAATATATTTATAGTCAACTCTGAGTATTAAAAAACTTTGTCTAATAGACATATGTCAATTCTAATGTTTGTGGTGTCCTAGTAGATACTGCCTAGGTTTCCAAAAGATTTTAAAACATTAATTATTTTTAAAAGTTTGAGGAAACAAGAAAGCCATCAATAATTCATATTATTACAATTATTTTAATCTTCAAGAAGGGAAGAGAGAAGAAAGTCTTGCATTTTGCTTGAAATTTTTGTGTGTTCAATTCAAATCATGATACTTCAGGAGACTATAGTATCATTTAAAATATGAGAGATAAAATATTTACAGAAAAATTTCATTAAAATTACTAAATTAGTTTTTAATTTACCAGTGCTCATACCTCTCCAATTATATGAAAAATTTTATTGGAAGGGGGCGTGATTAAAGAAGAACTACCCACCTGACTTAGTAATAGATCCAAGCTGGCTGATCAAGCAACTGCCATCTGGTCAATCAACTGCCATTTGAAAGGCTGTTCTAAAAATACCTTCATATAAGTACCTAAATCTCATCAAAATGTAATGACTTGTAATTTAATTTATGTTAGCTGGCAGGAAACAAACTTTCACTGCACATTTTAGATTCCTACTTGTAATATGATTACCAAACCTCTCCAAGATTCCCAAATAATTTCCCTGAAATAAAGACGAAGTAACATATCCTGATTCTACACCACTTCACTGAGTCATCACTCTAGCCTTGTACATTAGAGCAATCTCTAGCAGCCTTTAAAATAAAGCTAATCTCCAGCAGCCTTTTAAAATAAAGCTAAGTCCATCCACCTGCTTTCGCTCAATACACTAGCAGTGAAATATACAAAACATGTATTTTTTATTTACACAAAGTAAATGGCCGCAGTACAGAAAACCAAGCAGGTGGTTGGCTATCCACCAACTGTGAGACTATTTACTCTTCCGTAAAATAGGGACAACACAGAATTCCCTGCCTCACAGGTTACTGTGATATTCAAATTAGAAAAGCATACTGTGAACCCTAAAGCAGTATGACTATTAAATATGTACACACATAAATACTTTTCTATCAAAACTATATTCGAAGGCGAAAGTACAGACACTGTAAAAATAGTGAAACAATCCTTTCATTTGAGTTGCTGTTTCGGAAGTGTCAGGCATTCAACTGGAGCCAAGATTTTCTAAGCAGCCAGTCTTTCCTAAAGATGTAAGTCAGCGGGCACCATATTGTACCCATGAATCTCCTTCTCACATTTGCACAGGCAGATTATCCCACAAAAGCCTTAACAAGTTAAGAGCAACAAACAAGGAGTAAACACCGAAGGACAAATTCCTGAGAAAACGCAGCGTTTTGGGCATAGTGTTTGGGGACAAGCCATACCCAGGTCTGCATGGTAAAGATACAGAGAAAAGGAACGGGACAGGTTCCTTCCACACACAGCGGCCACTGCCACCCCGGCTTCTACAAAGCTAGTGGTTTAGGTGACTGATCAACACACAGCAGGCTCAGGATCCCATTGTACATTCGACTTGGCTCGGGATCACCCAACTGAATTTGCTAACACAGTGACTCCAGAAGAATCACCCGTTAAAAACCATCCAAATACAGACTCTAAATGTGCAGAAAGCCTTTTGTGATCTCCACTGGAGCTTAGAGTATCTAACAGCTGCAACTGTGACTGTTCTAGCTAATTGCTCTCAGCAACAAAAATAAACAATCACTCCAGGAAGAAGACTGTAACCCGCCAAATATTAATGAATTTTTTAACAGTCAGAAATCTCAAATCTTGGTTTAAAGGCCTTGCTACCGGTTAAAAAAAAAAAAAGTCTCAAAGAACAAACACAGGGTTGAGGAGGCCCAGAAAGAAAAGTCCGTATTTTGTATTTAATCCTCCTCTGTCCCCTTCCTCACCCCCAAAAAAGAAAAAAAGGAAAGTGCCTTGTGTCTGGAAGAATTTAAGCAATCTGAGTTAAAATTTATTTTAACTCATAACTTTTTAACATATGGGGGAAAAGAGTCGCACTGATTGGAGCTATTTTTAAAGTGCAGCTCTACTGTAAAAATAGACATTTACTCATAAGGATGCTTGAATAGAGAACAAGCCCAATCTACGTCTCATTGTTAAGAAAGGGGTGAAAAAAGACTGCCGTATTTTCTGGAGAGCCGTTTATGGTCCGCCTGTGATGTCACAGCAGCATCCAGGTGCACTCTAACGAGCGTCTTTCAGTCTCCTCCATCCTTCTACAAGTGCTCTCCTACCATCAGCTTTTTCTCCCAGCACATGCAATAAGGAGCCAGTATTTACGCAGACCCTCGCTGGAAAGAAGATCACGGCAATCAGAGACCCATGGAAAGAGGAAAATTTACTCACCCACACTTGGGTTCATCGTCCTCCTCTCCTCAGAGCCCCTATTCAGGAAGGGAGTATTTCCTTTTTCTAAGGAAAGAAAGGATAGAAGCAGCTGACTTATCAGTATGGTAGGGTATCTGCGTGTCCCCTGTCCAGATGGAGAAGTAGCGTCACACTTCTCCCTTCCCATACAGGCCCCTGATGCTTAGCTGAAGTTTGCAACCAAACTGCCCACCTTAGACAGTGGCAAGTAGGCATTTAGGCACATCCCCACACTGAAACTTGGAGATGTTGCCACAGTTTCTATACTTCAATTGGTCTTCAGTCTTTATTAAAACCTGGAGGAATGGAGTTGTAATGGGAAACCATGTAGAATTCCTGATTTCTATACCTCCCTGACATGTGAGCAGCAATCAATACAAACAAAACTAGGTAACAGTTTTCATGTGCCTTATCTTAAACCAAAATCAAAATGCATTATTTTACGTCTGTTAAAAAATTTCTCCATACACTCATGAACAAAATCAAAAGGAAGGAAAACAGCTTTATCAAGAAAAAAACAAATTTGAATGTTTAAAATCTTTATGAAGAAGGTGAGATATATAATCACAGCTTCAAGCAAAAAAGTGTCAGAGGAAAAAAGGTATCTTTTTCAGGAAAGGATTGAGTAATTTTTGACTTGTTACTTTTTGTACTGTATAAATTTTCTACAGTGACCATATTTTTACTGCTTAAAATTATCCACAAGGATGTAAATTATACTGAGTGTACCACAATAAAATACTACATGCACTTACCTATATTCAATTTCTAGATACCCTACATATCCTGCAGGAATCAAGAAATCTCATCCCACAAAAGGACACAGTTTATGAAAGTTAATTCAGTGTGTGTTTTGGTACTTGAATGATAGCAAAGGGCAGAGTTCCAAGAGTTAGGAGAACTGGGTTCAAGTGCCAGGTCTCGTGTTAGCAAAAGAAACTTGGAGAACCTTAACTTCTCTGGGCCTGACTCACATCTGCAGAATTAAGGTGCTAAAAGATGCCTGAGGTGTCTTCCAGCTCAAAGCCAGAGCGAAAATAGACACAAATTAAATCTTCAGCCCTGAAACAGCAAAGCAACTGGTATAGAGTAGATGCTTAATATACATTTAATGAAAGAGTTAACAGAAGGGAAGTTTTTAAAAAATAATGTATTTAAAAGAGAGCTTCCCAACCTGTGTGCCATGGCATGCTGCCTTATCACAGAAGGATTATGGGTGTGTAGAGATATTGATCTCCTCAGGACTGGAGCCAAGAACATGAAAAAGTTTGAGAAGCACAACTTAATACTACCATCACACCAAAAAACAAATCATCTGTATTAGGATAAGTTTCAGATAAACTTCTAAGAAGTTCTCACCACCCTTCACTTAGGAAACACAGAATGTCTGCCTTATCATTTGGTACTCAGGCCATTTAATCCTAAGACAGAAAACATGAGGAGCAATTTACTTGAAGAAGCAAAGAGGCTTTCCTTACGCAATGTACGGGTATAAAACAGGTACTTCTTAAAGAGTAACTCCTGAAAAGCAGAATCCTCTCAACATATACTTGAGTTCAAATGCAGAACACACAGCAGCAACCATTCTCAAGAGATGAAATTCTGCTAAACATATTTAAGTAATACGGTAACAACTGCAATTTCTGCTTCCACATATACAGCAATAGCTACTTATCCTTTTGGATAAGTACTCAGGGATTTTTTGGTGTGAGAAGCTGCATTGTTTCTTGTAATTATTACTACTTGCAACTTCACAAAAGCTACGTTTTGATAAAGGAAAAGACCTAGAACATGCCTGTAAACATATAAGGGTTTACTTTCAACACGGCGCTCAACATGGTACTTCCGGGTCTGAGAACTAAAAGCTGTGCATCTTCTGGATGTCTGACCACCTGCATTTGTGCGTTGTAGCCTCCCTCCCCCCATTCTCACCGCAGCTGCCACACCTTGGTCACAATCCAGCCCAATCCAGAGAACAAAGCTACCTCGCCAGCTGTGCTTCATTCCACAGGGTGGGTCACCCTGAAGATGGCTGCCGGTTTCTTCACATCTGCAAGGAGGTCCACAGTAGGGTTGGCTGCTTCTGAAACTGGACGAGGAGAATTCTCGGAAGGAGTGCACAATAAAAATCAGAGTTAGAGACAGCACTGGGCTATAGACTATCTGTAGGTCAAAGGGCCCTTCAGGACAAACAAACAAACGCCTTCCCCTGAAGGGCTATTTAAATGGGCTGCCTTTCCTGTGGTTCTTCACTGAAATGCAAGGTATGGCTATGAACTAAGCTTCCCAAACAACAACAGAAAGGTAAAAAGCTGTCAAACTAAAACCTCATCTTGGAAATATCTGAGAAATATTTCGAGTTTATAATTTTCCCCTCACCTTCCATGCAGGTGATACCTGAGCGATAGGTAAGAAAAGTATGAAATGTAAATGCAACATTTAAGAGTGAACCAGGTACCATGGCACTAGAAATAGCATAACTAAAGAAGGATCACTTTACCATCTTAAATTATTGAGTTTGAAAAGTATACATTGTGAGAAAGAGATTGATCCACTATTCTCTTACTAGGGAGATCTAGTTTCGTTTGGTCTTTTTGCATACACTGAACAACATGCTCCAAATATAAATGACTTCTTTTAAAAGAAGTCAATGTCCTTACCAGCAAGTTCTCTGCAACTCCAAAAATCACATATAATCTATCATAGCAAATATTTTTAGTGTTACAATAGAAATGGGCAAGGTAACAAGAACAAAATTTCAATGTTTAGATACTTTGTATTTCATCATGGACTCAATTTTCTGACTAATCTGAGATTTCACTAGTCATGAACACAAAAATGTTTAGTGAGCTCATAGGTCTGTATTGAATATGACTTAATAGCCCAGAAACTGTTACAAGTAGACAGAAGCTTACCTACATGTCTTTGATCAGTGTTCTCGTGGATTCCCTCCCCCAATCTCTTTTAAATCCCACCTACCCTTAGTGATGCAGCTCAACTGCTACCACTTTTGTGTGGCTGCCCATTCCCACCCCACTAACTATCCTCAGCCAACACACACACACACACACCACGCCACTAACTATCCTCAGCCAACACACACACACACACACCACACCATTAACTATCCTCAGCCAACACACACACACACCACGCCACTATCCTCAGCCAACACACATACACACACACCACACCACTAACTATCCTCAGCCAACACACATACACACACACCACGCCACTATCCTCAGCCAACACACATACACACACACCACGCCACCAATTATCCTCAGCCACTACACACACACGCAGACATGTATGAGTCACTCCCATCTTCCTTTTCTTTTTAATGTACTCTGTTCACAGCATTCTTGTCTTTCTTTGTATTGTATAGTTACTTGTGGATGTGGACAAATCTTCTGGAGAATGAGACAGGCTATGTTAAGGACAGAGAGGCATATGTCTTCCAAACAGGGGTTCATGCTTGACTGCTATAAGGTATTTGAAAATGTAACATCCATGAGTATTTCTGGGGGTTAGTATCTACCACATCTTAATCTACATCTTTAGTTTTTTAAGCTAAAAGTAGTATTAATAATGAGTTTGAGACCCTAAGATTGTGACATGTTTTCATTCAAAGAATAAAGCTAGTCAGCATACTTTTAATATTCAGGATATTTTACCATGAGTGCCTTGCAAACTGTCACTCCATATATTATATGTTTAGAGAGAGCAAGACCATCCAGCCAATTCCTCCATCAACCTAACTATTCACACAGGCAATGTCTTTACTGAGTATAATAACGTTTATTTTGCTTCAGAAAGGATATGGACAACTTAATGAACAGGAGAGCAACTCAAGATTCACTAAACTAAATGATACTGATGTTGGATTGAAAATTACACAAATGAGGGACTTCCCTGGCAGTCCAGAGGTTAAGACTCCACGCTTCCACTGGAGGGGGCGCGGGTTCAATCCCTGGTCAGGGGAACTAAGATCCCACATGCCCGAGAGCGCGGTCAAAAAAAAAAAAGAAAATTACACAAATGAGCTAATAATCAATCCAAGAAAGGAAAAGCAGAATCTAAAAGAAGAACAGAGCAGGTTCACTTTTATGAGTTGTAAAGGGGTTTGTAACAACTACAGCAAGTTAGCTGGACACCTGCTTCCAGGTGGCATGGCAGGGTGGCTTGTCTGTTCTCACTTCTAAGTAACAGTTTCCAAGAAGGTAAGAGCCACATCTTGCTCATTTTTACAGACCCAGGACACGGCATAGATAACCAATAAACCTGTGCTGAATAACCAAAAAATACTTCTGTTTATTTCTATGAACCAGAACACTGGAAAGGTTCATTTCAGTAACCCCATGTCAACAGGCTACCTGTATTAATGTGTAGATCTTTTAGTCCTTCCAACTTGAAGGGAATTGAGCCCACTTTTGAAAATTTTCAGAGAAAGAATACAAACAACAGTAGAGAAAAAAATGAACCACTTGCTGAAATAACTGAGGCTATAAATGCTCTTCAAACAATAATCAATTCTGTTATGATTCTAGCAATATTTTTGTTTTCTTCCACTGTTTGAGGATCCAATATGGTAATACAGGCATAAAGGATCAAAACCACTGCCTCTTTTTTTTTTTTGTATTTTCTACCTACAAGGTATACACATACTGTTCTAGAAGTATATTAAAATGTCAACATACTTCTTACTAAAGTATATGCATTTTCTTATTTCTAGGTACCCCTTTGAGTGGGAAATTACAAGTTTCCACTACATTTTTTTGATCATCGCATAAAATAAGACTAGGACACTTGTAATCTGTTTATTTTTTAAAAACATTAAGGTTAAATTGCTAACACCTTTCCTCAAATCAGATTATAATAATGTAAAATGATGTTAAGATTAAAAATTTATACTGGCTAATCTAACACTGAATTGTGATAACCTGGATGATTTGCAAGCATAAGGTGAGAAGGAATTCTGAGGAAAAAAACTTTTTTCCCCAAGCACACCAACAGTGTCACAAACCTTTACTGAGAATTTTTCCCTTATCTGCTCAAATATAAAAGAACTGCTGACATGCAAACCAGTCAAAATACTGATAAGCATACAAGAGGAGAGAGGTGAGGGGAGGATGATCCAAAATCACAAAATTAGAGTATTAAATTCCTATAATAAAAAAGGGAGTATGGAGATTTGAGATTAATTGCATGTTGGAAGAAAAGGAATTGTCTTGTCACTCAGCTGAGCTCTTGACTACTAAACTGTGAATTCAGGACAATTACTTTTAGAATGGCTTTTTACCAAAAAAGCTGACAGATACAATCAAATTAAAAGAAGCCATTTAGTATACTTTGTTTAAAAAAAAAAAAAGAAAAAGAAAAAAAGCACTTCATTATTGTATCAAGTTTTCTTAAGTTCTACAGAAGTAGAACCTTTGTATAAAAGATGAGCAAGAAATATTTTCCTTCCTCCACAGATCTGTTAAGGATGCTTACCAGGGTTGAATATATATGTGAAACACAGCGCTGGCAGAGTTCATGATTTGTACACGTGTACTACATACATTAACCCTAACCTAATGGAAACTGAGTTTCTGATTTTAGAGAAGAGTCTCTTGACAATCTGGCATTGGCAACAAAAGTTACATTCAACAACAGTTGATTCTAATGGGTGAATTAAATCTTGCCAGTGGCAGCAGAGTAAGTTACCTTCCTTCTATTTGGTTTTTCTTTAGCTCAAGTAAATGTGTGAGGACAATTTCCATTTGTTTAAAAAAAAAAAAAAGTTAATGGTTATTCAATCAGAGGTATAGAATGATGTCAGCATCCAATTACCCAAACTGTACAACTAGCCGATGAAAGCCAATGAAAGCACGTATCCCTATAAAACTTACCCATCAAGTTAATGTTTGAAAGCTAACTTATCAGAAGGTGTCATTCAAAAAACTTTTTTTGCACATTCTACTTCAATTAACGTGCCTTTTGGAATACTTTAGATAACACTGCTTTCAACTAAAGCTCTGAGGGAACCTCTTAACTCAAGAGAGCAAGTTTATTAGACTGAGCACAGGAGCCCCCAAAAATGTATAAAGACCTACTCACCACACTGTTCTTTCCCTTCAACTTTGTTTATTGATGTACTGAACATGAAAAAGTACAAAGAATCCAAACACAAAAGAAAACATGTACAGCCTCTTAAATACTCAACAGAATATATTTTCTATTCCAACAGATGTGAATTAAGTCATACTGTACAACTTCAAATAAATACCAGCCTTACATTTTATTAAGTGCTCTGATAAACACTGTAAAGTGAAGCACAATTTGCATGCCCTCTCATCAATGCCTTGGTTTGCTACAGTAGTATAGGAAAGAAGCATGTAGCTGCTGTTTTCCCGTGAGGGAAACCTTATTTTTTTTTTTAAGTATATACATGTATTCTGTTTTTTAGTTTTTTTTTTTTTTTAAATGCAGGTTAACTCTGACAATCTAAATGCACCTAAGGATATGAGAAAGTGCTAAGCCAATTGATTTCTGAATAGCATTGAGTGGGTCAGCATGAAAACTCGCTTATTCACTTTAGCACGCGCCTCACAGTATATGTACTGTACTATACTGAAAATTTTTATAACTACAATTTTAAATAATAAAAATAAAACTCAACGCAACCGCAAAGATAATGTACAACTATGTTATGCATAGCACATTGCCTGTTCTAAGGGGAAGCATGTGAGCATCTCAGTTTATACAAAAAGCAGGACGTAACTATATAGTTCTCAGTGCATCCTGATGAAGGCATTTTTGCCTTCAGCTTTTTTGAAAATTTATTATAAGCTAGATGCTAATCAGAAAATATTTTGTATTTTTTAAAATTTCTTTCATACATGGTAAAGACTTATTTTATTATTTCCCCAAATAGTGGTTTAAGCATCATACAAAGTTAAATTTCAATAGCATACAGATATTTATGATTTTTGTATGAAAAATGTAAGGAAATTTGTTCAAAACCTATGGTTATACTCATTTTTTTTTTACCACAAACATATTTATAAACGAAAATGTAGCATCACCATAAACAGCTGAAGCTAGACTATCTACAGACAAAATTAGCAACAAATCTGATGCACTGTAAATTCAAGTCCTCAGGACAACAAAAGTGATTAAGCAAGACCTCAAGTAACAATGTTAATGCCATTTACAAAGGAAAAAACTGATACAAAAACATTCAAAACCTGAACATCACTTGGCATGTAAGGAAAAAAAAATCAAATTAGCTGAAAGGTTCATAACACAAGGTCTTATTTACATTACACAAAGCTCAGGTGTTAGCCTTGAACATAACTTTCAAAATACCTTCAAATATATCCAACTCAGATCACTTTTGCCGATCTGCTGCAGTACAAATCATGTGCAACATCTTTTTTCCTTAAGACAAAACAATTCTTCAAACAATACTGCAAGTACATCACTAAACACCATGAGCTCTATCTGAAGGGATTTCTTTAGGAAGAACAGATTTTTTTTTTCCCCCATCTCTTGGTAATTTAAATTTCTTGCCTGCTCTTATATATTCTTTTGTAAATTTTTTTTATTTGTTTCAAAATCACAAATCAATGTGAGCCACCTATCACATAATAACCAGGATGATCAGACGCTCCACTGGTGATTACAAAAACGAAACCAGCAGTGTTTCCCCCATTGATTCTACTCCTTTCATACAAAGATCTCAAAAGTATTTTCTACATCATAAATCTTTCTAAATTTTCCAACCGCTGCAAATTTCCTGGTAAATTTTAAAAGCTCACTAGGTGTCATATGAAGAGATTTCTCAAAGTATTCAAGTCAAAATATTTGTTCCAGGACCAGTAAAAAGTTTCTCCAAATTTTCTTTTTTATAAAAATAGATGCTTTTTTTAAACCCACATCAAAGAGGCTCTTATCTCTTTGGCAAGGTACTGCTTTACGAAAAGTTCTCCAGTATTCTTACAATAAGCGTTTATAATGTAGCCCCCCTTCCCCAACCCAAATCATAATTACAAAATAAATACTGTTTTTAACTTCATAAATAAAAATGTAAACTTCAAAATACTTTTCTCAGACATAACAGCAATGCTTTAAATGTAAACCAAACACAAAGCTAATCAGAAAAAGAAAAAAAAGGGGGGGGAAAAAGACACAACCAACTAAAGAATTACAACACAAAGCCTCAATATTTACTCACAGGTTCAAGGCAGTTATGTAAAAAGAAAAGAAATGTCTTCCCTTAGCTGAAACACTTTAAAAGGTCCACCTTCTTCAAAGAAGGCAATAGAATGCAATGTGACAGGTAAAAACCCTGTACCTCTTGTCCATATTCAAACATAAAAGATATTTAAGAAGTTTTAATTCAAATACTAGCAATAAAAAATCTCACATATTTCTTAGGATGCTAAGTAGTCGTTTTATCCCCATCTCAACACTGACTTACAAAGACATTTACTAATGTATAAAGTTTCTCTTAACTTGCCTTTGTTGTATAGTTTTCATATATAAATGGACTGAGGACAAGAGCTCATTAGGCTTTGTGCGTTTTGTTTGTCTTAAAGGAGACCTGCAGTACTCTGTCTCCCAGACGGTATCCATTGAGGCTAGCTATCGCCATGGCAGCCTCATCATAGTTTGTCATAGTCACAAATCCAAAACCTTTGCATTTATTGGTGTTAAAGTCACGGATGACCTTCACGTTGGTGACAGCTCCAAAAGGCCCAAACATTTGCCACAGGATACTCTCATCTGCGTCAGGAGCCAGGTTGTACACAAAAATACACCACCCTGTTCCTGGGTGCCCAGGGATATTAATTCCAGCCAAACTGGTCATTCCATCAATGGTCATTGGAGAAAACCTACTAAACAAAATAGGAGAAACACACACACGCACGCACGCACACACACACACACGCACGCACACGTACGCACACGCACAAATAGAAACAGAGGTTGGTTACAGCAATGGACTTAATTCTTTCCCTTTCCCATCCCAAGAGTTTCGGTAACTCCCCTCCCCACAAGATACATAAAACTATTTGAGGTTTCAACCAAAGTCGGTGTGTGGCTTGCAGTGGCATGCTATAATATCATGGTATTAATAAGTTATGAAATGGCCACATATGCTGTATTGAAAAATATTACTCACAATAGCAAAGAAATAAATTTGGAACTGGCTTCACGAACTTAAGCAGGATTGGGGGCAAGAAGGACCAACACAGACAGAAACATGCTATAACGTCGCAATGCAAGAGAAAACAAATAATGGGGTTTTGAAAGGCCAGGTGGCATCCAGTGGTATAATAATATTCCTTGAGTCAACCGTGCTTCAAAAACAGCTTTTCATTAGGCTGTACATGCAAAAGAAAACCCAACACAAACTTATGAAGGGTGTCACTCCCCAAATCAAAGAAACTAATCAATTATGGGAAGGGATTATGATTATCATGAACCTCTATGATTACCTCTTTACTCCATAAGCCATATTGAGCAGATTGTCCAACCTGCAAAACACACATTTAGCAAACTTCAGTTTTTAATTTTTCCCCTTGATGTCCAAGAAAGTTGGGCTCGTTACTGCCATCTTCCAAGGGGATGTTTATATATTAATTGTATGTGAAGTCTCAAAACAGTGGGTTTTCTTACATTTCTGAGAGGATGGTACCCACTGCCATAAAACAGTAGCTCTTCCAATGGATACAGTTTATCTCTACAAGGGTCAGGGAAATCAGTGGTGGTCATCTGAGGAAAGCCTTTCAAGAGGAAATGTGGAGGCTCTGGAACACTTGACATTTGGGTTCTCACCTTTTGCAGGCAAGTTCTAAGCACTCCACAGGCACCTACACGTCCTTATATTATTTTTAATTTTCAGAGCTATTAGTTCCTGAGTATCATAAGGCACTCAGATTAAGGGACTTGCTCAAGGCCAAAGAGTTAGTAAATGGTGGCATCGATATTCAAATTCTGCAGTTTACACAGAATTCCATAAATTTCCCTTCAACCCCCCAAATACAAAGGACTTTCATTTCTGAAAATCAAAGTGGTGTTATTATAGGTAAAAAGAACCTTATAGGACAACCTCAGCTAAACCTCCCATTGCTCAATGTGTTCAGCTGAGGTCCACAGAACGTAAGACGACAGACTCACTGAGTAACAAAGCAAGGACTTCAGACCCCAGTCTGATGCTTATTTTGATTGTCCTACAAGAAGTATAGTCCCACTACTCAAGGTGTAAGAAGCAGGCAGATAGAAACAAACTTGAGCGAGCTTCTCTTGACAATTTTTTTTTACGAAGTAGATGGCGGTGGGTGGGTACTCTTTAAAACTCTCTACCCTTCTCCTGTTTCAAAAATTAAATTGATAAAAAAAAAAAATTAAATTGATGTTTTAAGCACTCGATTCTTCTTGCTTTATCAGTTTCAAAGAGACCATTCCGATGTTCCACATTTGTGCAATGCGTACCAATCAATGACGTGTGTTTAGAGGAGGTAGGCATAAATGAATACCTCAACTGCCACAATATTCAACACTCTCCAAGTAAGATCCTGGGTCAGGGGAACATTTTTTTCTTTAACAGCCATGAACAGTTAAGTTTGAAAAATGTTTCAACCTTATTGTCTAACCTGTGGCCTCAAGTGAGGCTAGAGCACACATGAGAAAGCAACTCCTCCTTGTTTTATAAAAGCCCCAAGACACCTCCTTCTGGTCTTTCAGAACTGGACCAAGAATCTTCACAGGTTCCTATTCCCAATTACCTCTGCACATTTGTGTGTTTTGTAAAATTGAAAAGAAAGAACTGAGCTGATTGTAATGCAAAGTACTATATAAAAAAAAAAAAAGAACAAATCACAGTGACAAAGGAGCCTCATCTGTGTGTGGTGTGTGCCTTGTCCCTTTACTCTCTCAGGAGCAGGGACAAGTTCATTACTCATCGTACCACTAATCATGGAGCACAGACGGATTGGGTCACTACAGGTTTACAATTAGTATCTGTTGACTGAATAAAAGCATTGAGGTTACTAACATTACCCTTAACTACTTAATCCAGAGTAAGAACCATCAGGAGGGCAGGCTGGGGAGCCTGTTTGCACATGCTAGGGGGAGAGCACGTGTATGGAAAAAGTACACAGGTGGGAGGGGGATTTTGTTTTGTGCAGAGGTAATGAGTATAGCCAAAGATGCCATACCCTTATACTCCAAAGTAGAGGCCACAAATACCAGAAATAAGGATGCAAACAAGTTAGTATCATCAACAATAAAGTAATCTGATACAGATAATTTCATAGAACTGTTGAATGATCAATACAGAATGCATTTGGCATATGACACCAGTAGAACAGAATAGCATATTGAGGTCTGCTTCCAAAGTACTCAGAGGCTCAGATGCAGAGACACCAAAACAGAGTCACATCATCTCTGCCCATTAATTGTGTAGACTCTATCACCACCAGCTTAGGACACTAACCAAAAGTCCAGAGACAGAATCTCCTAAGCAAGTTTTCAGTATTTTCAAAGTAGGGTAGAAACCAAAACTGCCCCAGAAGTGGATTACATGTGTTAAAAGGGGAGATATCTCATTTCTCACTCTCCACCCCAGGATTCTCCAGGCAGGAGGCCTAGGACTTTTATACTAGGATCTCTGAGGACCCTCTCAATGAACCTCATATTTGCCCTACCTGTGATTTCCTGTGTGATACCACGATCCTGCCCACTGATATCTTCACTCAATATTCACTTTAGAAAAAATTCAGTCCTATGGAATTCAAGCCAAGTTATCTGCCTCTCCCTCTCCCTCTTTGCTCTCCTTGCCCCTCCCTCCTCTCCCATCAACAAGGAGGAACATGGCACCTAAGAAACAGGACTTAGGCAACACTGAAAACCCCTGCCTGCCCACAGTTGGACCTAGCAGTTTACCCTGCTCTCAGTGCCACACACCCACAGGAGCTGGGAGAAGGCAGGGTGTGCTCCACTAGGGCACCATGTACCCCAAGCCTTGTAGAAGTTGGAAAACTGTCAATTAGGCAGTTAGCTCTGACACAAGGACCACTATTACTCTGCAGAATTATACATTTTTTCTGGGTCTGTCCAGAGTTCAGGGACAGCCATCTTTTGCATGTGATCATTTAATGACAGAAGCCAATTTTTAACGGAGACCAAGTTAATAGCCTCCAGAATGACCTAGGAGGGGTGTGTGTGATTATATACAGCTGTATGGCAAATAAATATTAAAGTGTCTAATAAAAATTTTTTCTAATTTATAAATGAAGTATTCTTTACTCATGTTGAATAAATGCACTGCATCCAAAGCCCTCACTCAGTCCCCATGCATCACATACTTTCCTGAGGGAAGACTGAGCAGTCCTCAAAGGGAAAGGGACACAGTCACCTGTTCTTTAGCATGGGCATAATCCACTTCACAAATAACACGTTAAGTGGATTTGAAGGATTAGATTGGAAAACCTAGCTTTAATTAAAACCCTCAAAGAAGAGGTAGTTTTAAAAAGATTCCTGCAAACAACAAATCATCATCACCATCATCACCATCATCAGAGGGAGGATGACACCAGTAAGGAAAGCCCAAGTAAGTAAGAAAAGGGAGAGTTGATTATCTCTCCTACTCCTAGTACAAGCTACACTATGAGGTTAAACAAAATAATCTAACATGTCTCACATGAAGTCAGACAAGAAATTCCAAATTATCAAGATCATAATTTTATGACTCTTGCTTTAAAGGTATATTATTTACTAAGATATTATGTAAGTGAAAAATGAGCCAGTTAGCATGATTAGCAAAACACTGATACATTGTTTATTTCATCCTTATTTTTATTTTCTGTGTATGATTAGGGTTTATGAATTAATGAATATAATAGCACAAGCCCCTATGTGCATATAGTTTATGACTACATGCCTAGTTTCTGATTATAAGTGGGCAATATTTTGAATAGAATATTCCCATTTCAAAGCTAGATGTTTATAAGTAGAGAGTGAAAAGAAGGTACCTGCCCAGTTTCCAAGAAATTTAGCTGACAGACTACGGGAGGGCCTCCGCGCAGGTAGAAGGGGAAATGTCAGTCAAAGTGAGAAATAAAAATATACAGAGAGATTACTAATGGGTAAGAAAATAAAACTCTGAACTCTACAAATAATGGTTCTCAAAACCTCGCTAAAGATCACCGACCAAGATCTGCTTTGAAGTTAACCCACAACAAGATCACCAACTCATCTCCTTATCTAATTCCTCTAAAAAGAGAAAAAAATTATTCGGGAGGATTGATACCAGTTTCTTCCCAAAGTAAATTGTGATAGTGCAACCAGCACATGCCTTAAATGAAACTCAAGTGCTGATTTAAAAGCTCCTTTAAAAATGCATAAAGGCTTATTACAGAAGCAGGCACACAAGCCATTAGACTAGACCACATTTAATAAAATTAAGGCTGCTCCACAAGAAGAGAGATGAAAAAAATTTGGCTGAAAGTTTAATTCAGATACCATGTCCCAGGAACATACTTAAGGGGCTTGAATTACACTATCCATCCAAATAAACAAGGCCGGTCTTATTTTGAAAACTGTAGTCAATTAAATAAGCATATTAGATTAGCAGTGCTCATGTTAAAATAATTCTCTTTCTAATTATTCATATGGGTTGACTGAGCCATAAACCTCACAATCCCACTTTTAAACTTAACTCTTATTACATGGATTTTAATTTTTTTTTTACCTTAAAAGATAAGGTACATTTCATAAATATTAAAAACATCCTTGGCTATTAATATTTATAACTTGTATTCGCCAATCTCTCTCAACTCCCGAGGCACTATGACAACATAAAAACACACAGTGCAAAATTTTCTAAGTGTCCGCAGGAAGGTGACAAACTCAAGGCTGAGAGCATTAGAACACAAGATCAAAAGACAAAAGACATTAGACAAAAGATCTAGGTAATGACCTAGGCCTGAACTACAGAAGAGCAAAATACCAACAAAGCAAGCCAGTCCTTCAAGAGTCTTTCTGAGATGAAAGAAGATTCAACCTTAATTCAATAGAATAAGGGGAAAAAAATCAAGGTAATGACAGACCAGGTTCAAACATATTAAAGAAAAGCAACCAAACACACAACACCCTAAACTTAAAATCTAGGAATAAAGGCTCTCAATTTCTTGTAACACTGAATCTAAACCAAACACCTTCACTTAGCTCAAAGCCTAGTTCATAATTTATTATCTGAAGATGGATTATGAGAAGTGGGGTGACGGAGACAAGAGTTAAGAATCTGAAAGTACAATAAACATCTTCCCCGTTTTCTGAAACCAAGTTTCCCTTAAAACAGACAACTCTTATTCCCTTTTTCCAAAATTTCTTTTTATAGGAAATAAGGAAAGTAAGAATCGCTAAGTTAATTACATACGGAACTAAAAGATAAAAGCACAGAATGGGCAGAAGATATTTTTTAAAATATTAAATCTGATCATCAGAACATCCTGTAAAGCTTTACCCAATTAAAAAAAAAAAAAGCACACAGGGAGGGGGCTAGATGAAGTTGAGAGCAGATAAAAGAGCTATCAACAACCTAATATTTGAGTCACCTACATGCCTTGCCATTTCAATAACCAGGCCTTCTCCTGGAGATCCTATCATTTCAGTCCTCTTGCTCAGGCTTTCTCAGAATTCAATCTTGATTTTAAGAGCACAGTTTTACTCAGTAACTACCATAAAACAAAAACCAAACCAGAGGTTAAATTGGGAAACACCAAAATTAACAATTTAAACTAATACAGCTTTCTACTAACATCAAACATCTTGTATTTTCACAGTATTAAAATCAACCAGTAAGTTTCAAAGAACTTTCCTCTACCTAAGCTCAAAATTCTTTTCTAGGCCCCAAAGAGCTCTGAAGTTAACTGGATAGGCCGCCTAGGAAACACCTCTAAAATTCCTTCATGCACGTCTGTGCTAAATTTGCAAAAAAATATTACTCACTTAAGATGCCACACAGGAAACCTATAGGCAGAGCTAAGAAGTGGCTTTGTGAAATTTCTTTCTCTGCAAGGGCAAGCAGCAAGCAGCCCCATACATGTCTTCCTCCAGCCCAATTACCAACCACCACAGTCAAAAGTGGCAGTGTTTCCTTTCTACCAATGCTTTTTTAAACCTCACAAAGTTAAAGCAGAGAGTGAAGTGAACACAAGGCTTAGTCAACTGGGTACCAAGTCATACAGTTCCAAATGGAGCCTTCTGACAGTACACCCTCTTCTCCCAAGGCAAAAGCCACCCTAAGTAGGAAATGAACATGGTGTTCATGGAAAATTTCTTTCTCATACCTCAGGTGACGTAATTTTTTTTTTAAAGGAGATATTTTACTAATTTTTATCTTTACTCTCTTCAGCACTCTAAAACACCTGAATGAAAAAATGCATGTGACTTAAGCTAGAAAACATATAACTCTTTATTAAGCAAAATTTGTGACTATATTTTTGGTAATTAATTATTCTGCTCCAGCAAGGAAATAAGATTGATATTCACTGGTGATAAAAAAAAACAAAACAAAAAAACACTAGCATGGAGGTTACACGGCATTATGGCTGCAGTATACCATATGGCCAAAAAGGATATTAAAAATGTTACGGAAAATAAAAAATGTTTATGTCTCTGTGCTCTGTTTAACATCTAAAAGTCACCATTCTTCTCACATGCAGATTAGGGATTTTTTTAAGTGACTTAATGACTTAATCTGGTTGTTGCCCCAGTATTAGAATAAAATTTGGAAAATTAGAATATTTATACCCGTCTATGAGATAGAATATCCTCTTTGGGCTAAAAATGCATGGTCATTCTATGGACTATACAGAGGTTAGCAAACTACCACCCACGGGCCAAATCCAGACTGCCATCTGTTTCTCTACAGCCCAGGAGCTAAGAATGGTTTTTACATTTTTAAAGAGTTGTTTAAAAAAAAAAAAAAAGACACGCATCAGAGACCATGACCCACAAAGCCTAGAATATTTACTATCTGGGCCTTTACAGGGGTTTGCCAACCTCTAAACTGCAAGGAATAAAAACTTAAAAAGGGAAGAAGAACCTATTTATAAAAACGTAATGTCATCACATAAGTTAGGTACCCTTAGTGGTGCACATATTACAAAACAAAGTAACTGAAAGAGCTTGACCTAAAAATTAAAACACAAGGATAAGATCTTATCAAGAAAAAAACTAAAAAGGGGAATTTGGAAGCACTGGAAACAGTTAAGAAGACCCCAGCATTCTGTAGGTCAGGGTTTCTCAACCTCAGCACTACTGCTGTTTGGGGCCAGATAATCTGTTGCTGTTGGGGGCTATAACTGTACATGCAAGGTGATCAGCAGCATGCCTGGCCTCTCCCACTAGATGCTAGTGGCACCGCCCACTCAAGCTGTGCCCACACAAACGTCTCCAGACACTGCCAATGCCCCCAGAGGGGCAAAACTACTCCTGGTTGAGAATCACTGCTGTAGGCTATTGTCCTTTTGTCCCCACCCTGGATATTTGCAAAAGACACTATTCCCCAAGTAGGTTTTCTCTGTGCCCATAAGAAAAAGAAAGAAAACAACAATAATAATAGCAAACCGGAGACCGTGTCAGTAAAAGTACTGGACAGTGAACCTGAGAGTTCTGAGCTGAGTAGCTGGGCGTAAGAACCAGACCAGACTTACCTAAAACGCTGTGCCTGCTGAGCTAGTGGTCCTGGATACCTTCTGTTTGGAGACTGGTACAGCTGGGAAAGGATGGCCTGATTTGTTTTTTGGCTTGGATTATTAGCAAACTTTACAGTGATTGGCTCTGCGGCAGCAGGAGGTTTCTGGCCATTTAGGCCTTTGATAGCTTCTTCTGCCTCAATCCGCTTGTCAAATCGAATAAACCCTACACCCCTTGATATGCCTATGGTAGATGTGGGTAAGGATTTGGGAAAGAGGGAGTGGAAGGAGACAGGAGGGAGAGAAGAAAGGATAAATTAATTTTTCCTTCTCAAGAACATGTTTTCACCCACATATAACATCTGCCACAAAATCACATGAGGAGAAAAGTTTTACCTTGACTTAGTAGCAATTCAGTATAGCATTACAATTTTGTATTTTTTTAAATACATGAAATGCATTAAATTAAATTAACGCATTTTAAAGTCCATTACCACATGCTACCAATAAGCCAAGAAGAAAGCACACAAGCATATCCATGTTTCCTTTCCCCACCTTCTTCTCTCCCTCTCATGCACTCACACTCTTTAATAAAGTCAACAGTATGCCTGTCTTGTACTTTTCAAATTATGCTATTGGACAAACAGTTTAGAAATGATGGGCACAGTAGCTCTTTTTCTTGTAACAAGGAGAACAGAAACAGACATTTGCTAAAAATGCTAAAAAGCTATGCTAAAAATATACGCACAGTGGTAGAAAAATATATTTCAGCTACATTTTTAAACAATATAATTCTACTTAATCATATTATATAGGAAACCAACCCTTTAAGAAAAATGTCTGAAGAGGCTTTTCTGGTTCCCTGAAGTTCCCCCACTATTTTGAACTGGTTGTTCTTTATTAGAGAAATAACATTATATGGAGAAAAAGAGGTGAAAGAGGAGGTAGAGTTTAAAAATAAATAAGATAGAAGTAAAGGCTCAAAGCTTTCTTTCTTTGGCAGCATTTACTTCTGACTACGGAATGTCATTCCCTGGCTCCCACTCTCCCCACCCTGAGAGACAAGAATGGGGGAAGGCAGAGGGATGGCCAAATACCTGTCCAGCTTTTGAGAAATGGTAGCAGGAAACCCAACTCATTCCATTTAATTAGCTTAACAGGCTATTTGGGGTGGCCATAGCTGGCCATCATGAGATTAGTAGTTGTAGGGAAAGACTTTCTTGGCAAGCAAATTGGTAGTAGCAGTACCAGCTTGGGACTAGCAGTGAGAAAAGCCTAGATGATTCAGAGTATGTCACTGAAGAAAAGAGTGAGAGGTTATTAAGAAAGATAGGCTAAGAAAATGCACTAGACCATTATGATTCATAGGAACTTTAAAAAAAGATAAAGGTCTGCTTGCTCTACAATTAATACTGTGTAAGTTGAAGGGCTTAGAATTTTACTCTAAGGTAGATGAGGCATTTTTTCCATATACACTTACCTCAGGCAACCCCTATCACTTCACCTTTCCTATTTAAGCTATACCTGCTGCACATTATTACCACCTGATGGCTGAATAACAAAATTGCAGGATTTTTCATTTTAGGTAAAGTGGATAATTTCACTCTGTAAGTCATAAGTATAAAGATGAAACGGTGAAATGACAGCAAATCTATCCTTTCAGTTATCAATTAAGAATGAATAACCCCTAGGACTTGACTATTCCATAAGGAAAGCATTAGATAAGCAACGAAATGGCCTCTATATAGGATGAGTCATCTAAACCTATGGTCCTCAAACCTGAGCATGCATCAGTATAACCCAAAGGGCTTGGTAAAATGCCCACTCTGAGAGTTTTATTCATTAGGTTTTGGGTGGAGCCCAAGACTGTGCATTTCTAAGGAGGTTCCAGGAGGGTGCTGATGCTCCAGGTGCAGAATCACACATGAGAACCACTGACTAAACCAGGAGGAGGCGAGATAAATCCACCTGTGAGCCCACATACTCAGGATGGACTTGCAGTTAAGAGATGCGCTTTCTGTATCACAGGTGAAAGAAATCTACTTTTGATTCACAAGTCCTCACTGAGAATGAATGAATGAATGAAAAAGCATGAATATTATGAACAAAATATCAGGCCATTTTTGTTGCTCTAAACAAATATATCTAGATTGCTAGGCCTGGATTTCTATTTGACCCCATTAGCAGTCTGTGTGATACAATACACTGTGATAGAATGTATGATAATTATGAAATGCAGCTAAGAAGAAAAGATCACATTTTTATATACCCTCACTGGACTAAATTTTCTCCATACAGCAAAACCTACAGGCCATTCTCCCAAGTAGGTGAATGATGGTAGATATCACTTCACTCAGAACTCAGAAGTACGGTATTCAGACTCTGTAAGAGGTTAATTAACAGCACAGAGGGGCATAACATAGGCTGCTTCTGATCAAATTCAGGTCAACTAAATTGATCGTCACTTGAAGAATTAAAAACTTGGCCTGATTTTACTCTGCGGTCCACTGTTTCTTTAAAAAGAAAAAAAAATCACACATTGTAATGTACAACTATCTCCACTGGTACAATAATTATGAGAGAGAGAGAGATGGGAAAGGAGAGAGAAAGAGAATAGGGAGAGTGAAGGAGGGGAGAAAGAAGAAACACACAGAAAAAAGAAAAACCTATTTTAAAAAACAAACAAACAACCCCCCCCACAACAAAAGACTACCCACAAAATCTTAATGTGACTGCTTGAGTATATGGCACTATAGGTTATTTTTTCCCCCTCTTTACCATGTTTCCCTAATTTCATTATGTTTTAAAAAGAATATTGTTTCTACAATAGAAAAATATGCCTGTGCCTTATTTTTAAGATCCATAATCAAATCTATATTGCTAGTTTTTCTTTAACTAAAAGCTTTAGCAGAAGAGCTAGCTCCCTTACATACAAAATTTTTAATAAACATATTAGTCTTCTTATTTTGGTTTGGTTAAAAGTAATATAAGGGATAAAATAAATTTTTAATATTCAAAATTTTAAACTCTTACACATGCCTATACAACACAGCATGGACCTGAAAAACAGCCTTAATAGCAATTACCAGTGTAGATGTAGTGTAATCCGCTCCTGGAGAATTAGCTGCATTAAGCTATGCTTTTCACAAAAATAAGATTGTTTATTAGTACTTTATAAGGAGGATGGGAGCTTTTTTCATGCAGCAGCTTGGAAATGAAGATTAATTTGTAATAACTTACATGTAATAATTATACTTATAAATTTATTATAAGCCACAAAACAGACTCCAAACCTGCACCTTTGTGGAGGAAATGACTCAAGCTTGCTCACTACACTCCACAATCTATTCTTATCCATGCATATCTATGAACAGTCCCAGCAGAAAACTGCATTTTCTGGCCCACATATACCTTTGATGTGTTCCAGAGGCAAGACTTCTGTATGGGAAGGCAGAATATTTCACCATCTGCCAGTCACAGAGCAGAAAAGATTGTCCAGAGCAGCTGCCTACTTACCAGTGACCTGGTCAACCAGAATACGAGAAGTAATAATGCGTCCGTATTGTGAAAAAAGTTGTTCCAACTCCTTCTGTGTCATTGTTTTCGGAAGTCCACTGACATACAAATTTGCATCTCTGATAGAAGCTGAACTTGGGCGAGCATAGGAAACCTGGAAAAGAGCAATGAAACGTATATGCACACTCAGTGACCTCCCTTCCAAAACCCAAAAACTGCCTCAAGTTAGTTAGCAGCTTTTGCATTAGAAGTACACAACAAACAATGAAGTTCAAACAAGTCCAGAGTGAACTGTTTCATTTCTGGAGAAATTCTCGACAAATGAGAAACGCCATTCCTTCGCGTGGAGAGAAGACAGTATTTACCCCTAGCTTTGTAAGTGTTCAAAACAGACCAATGGTGCACATAGCAGAGTACTACTCATGGTAATAAATTGTCCTCGAGGGGGGAAATCCCCCTAAACTAGGGATTTAGGCTCAATCAGAAGACCAAGCTTAAAGATTCTAAATTCACCTGACACATCTGTGGTAACTGTTTTTGCGCTTCTCCCATCTCGGGGGTTGGTGGTGATGGTACAAAGTTTCTGAAGAATTTATTATAAGTACGTCCTTTTGATTTATTTGAAAATAGCTATCGTCCTTAAATTGCAAGAAGCTGAAGTATAAATGAACTGTACCTCCCGTTATCCTTTGTCTACTGCCTTCTTGTCCACAAATCTCTTTAATCTTGATTTTCAAAAGGTCTTAAGTCCGTCTATTGGTTTATTGACTTTACCTGCCATTTTAGGTACCCTTTCAAAAAGCTTCCCATCTTTGAGATGTAGTGTCCAAAATTCTACCAGGATGGAAGGCACAACAAGTCCATGTGTATTTATCATCAACACTCTTTACATGGACTCCAGGAGGAAAGGAGCTGTATCTGTCTCTCTTATCACTGTATCCTCAGTATCTTAGCACATCACACGTGCTAGAATATCTGCTGAGTAAAGCCAGGCTAGTACCCCATTGATCCCGTAGGTCCACAACAGTTTGCAAGGCACACAGCATTCAAGTAGAGTTCATCAAGTCATCTAGATCTTGCCCAAACTGTAACCGATAGCTCTATGCCTATAACCTATCTCTGCCAATTTTAAGTTAGCGCTGAGTCTCATGTGCTATTTTGACCTCATTTCCTTTAGTTTAACTGTAAGCTCTTCTGGACTGACTACTAGGACAGGAACTTCACAGTATACCCCATCTGCCAGACCATTCATAAAAATGGCCAATGAGTCTACTCCTGGGCTTGATTTGGTGGAGTATCATGACAAGATAACTTCTGCCTGTTCATTGTAGCCATTAGTATCCACCTTTAATCTGGCTCACTGCTTACTGCAAAACAAAATTTAAAAATACCTTTTCAATTTAAACAGTTTTTGATATTTGGTATGAAACATCAAATATTTTCTCCATGATTTCAATTATGTCCACAGTTCTCTGTGTTATCACTATTTTTTTCTTTCCAGAAAAAAAAGACAGGTTTTATAAAGGTCTTGCTCTCTTTCACCCCAATCCCCATAGTGTTAACATTTAATACTCTTACCCTTTATTCAACAAGTTTGCTCATTAACAAGTGAAACTACACCTGCTGTTCCAAAAGCTGTATTTGGAGGTCACATTAGCACTGTCTTACACTACAGACACAGGTAATTTGGAATAGTGGTGGAGAAAAGATAGATAACTATTCACATACTACTCCTTCTTTCTTTATGCCTAAATACTTAAGAACAATGAAGATTGGAGAACTTAAATATAAGTGAAAATTAAGAAATGAAAGAAATTTCCAAGTGCTCAAAATAATTCAAATGGAGTCTAATCTTGGGACTGCTAAAAACTGATAAAAACAAAGCAAATGAACTATATGTGCATTCAGTGATGTGAATACATGAACACCCAATTTCTTTTCTAAAATACAATCCTTCATTACCTGGGTAAGCTAAAAATCCCACCACTCAGACACCCTTAGAATCTAGGACTCCAATGCTTTATTTCAGTGGCAGGGAGCTCTCACCAAGTCAGCTGTTAGTCTGCTCCAGATTGTGTGACTGAAGTGTTCCCCTTATAAAGAGCCACTTCCCATGGGCAACAGAATAGGCATCTACACATGCTCAGTTAGGAGGTTTACTTCCAATGACTGATGAAGCAGACAGCCTCAACACAAGCTCAAGCAAAGGTGACACCTCTCTAACCAATGTGCCTGGGCTCAAAACCAGGTTTAATTCATTAAGGGCTCTTGAATTTGAACAAATTTTACCTTCTTTGTATGGTTAATAGGAATAATAAAATAATCTTTAATCCACCTAAATTGCTATTAGCACAGAGCCTAAAAACCTAGGTGACTACACTATATCTACCTCTACATGCATCTGAGAATGCAGGTAAAGACCTAGACCATTACAGTTGAGAGTAACCTGAGTCCCTTACTGTGTTCCAGAATAATTTACTCACGCAGTGACATTCACTGCTTTGTGCATTTCAGAGGAGTGTGGGCGGAGTGTTTTAAAAGTTATCCTAAAATATATTTAGGAAAACGGGTTTATATTTAGTGCTTATGTAAAAGCTTTGAAAACATACTTGGGTCAGTTATGTTATCTGCATTTTTTTTTTCTTTCAGTGTCTGGTCTTCAGTTCACATTGCTTCTTTAATTCCCAACCTGTATTGACTATATTTTCTTATTTTCTGTATTCTCAATGCTCTGGCATTTGTGGCCTTGATCCTGGAGAGACTGCCCCTCCCAGGAATAGCTAATTCTAGAGACAGTAAATGACTCCCCCGTGAGGTACCTTTGATACACAAAGCAGTCGATCCAGAGACCACACCCCCACCTCCTTTATCAAATCCTCACATCAAGCCAATATTCCTCCTGCTCTAAATCAGCTTAGGGCCAGGTACCATACAATCAGGGACCACCCCTATAGACCAGAGCCCTCCAAAACTATTCAAACTACCCAATGCCAAACTTACTCAGTGTACCTGTCCTGCCTTGTCCTTAGCTTTCCACTAGGACCCAACAAAAGCTCTGAGCCATGCTCTGCCCTCTGCCCTCTGCCTCCTAGCCATCCCTGGTGCTTGCCCATGTGGCCCTGCATGGAACGTTGTGCCTCCTATTTCTAGAGATCTGTTAAGTATAAACTTCTTCCTTCATAACAATCATTTATGTGTCTGCATGTAAGGTAAGACACCTGATTAAAACAAATCCCAGGTACATTTTTAGAACACAGCTACATTAAAAGGGCTCCAAGAACCAATAACAAACCTTCTCAAACTATTGTTTTTCAGTAACTTTGTCAAAGAACTGGCTCCTATCACCACAGGCAGAACGGGTGATTGATTGTATAGAAGCTCATGGTGGTAACAATATTTCCATTTAACTTACACTTAGGGGCTTATGGGACTTCACCATTTGCAAAGCATTTTCAGATACAGTATTTTGTTTGTGCCTCACAACAACCCTGTGAGGGCACACATTAGTATTTTATAGCTGGGGAAACAGATATAGACAAGGTAAGTAAAATTCCTAAGTTTATACACAAGTGTTGAACTCTGGCTTAAAATTCTGATCTTCTGAACCCACGTCCTTGTCTCCTTGTCTGGTTTTCATGCCACAATACCACATTACAGTAACTAGCTCATCGGTGCACTTGCCCTGAGAGTTTGAAAAATTAAATTAATCTTGATTGTTTCTTAAACACACACACACAGTGAAACTGAGGAGGACAGACAGTAGAATAGGATGGCACCAAAAATTACGGTTAAGTCATTTTACTTCATTTTCCCATTAATATTTTTTTAAACCTACTTTTCCCAAGAAACGATGAGTGGCCACTAATTGCAATTAACTGGAAAAACTACACATCATAATAAGAATTCTGAAATTAGTTTTATTACTAAGTTTTAGAATTCCATTAAATGAGCATCGTACCACCACTCCCCCCTGCCCACTTCCAGGAACTAAAGATGAAGGAAGGGCAACTTCTCTCCTCCCAGATCAATGTGCTATGTCTCCCCTCTATACGTTTATTGTTTCTTGGGATTAAAGCAGCCCCCCCCCTCCCCTCTCTATCAAGGATATCACTGTCAGCAACATCCTCCCTTCCAGGAAACGGAAAGTATTTCTTCCTCTTCTTCTACCTCAAAGGATTATAAACAGAAAACATACTTAGACCAAAGTAGGAAGAAGACTTGCAATGGGATATGGACTTGTATTTTACTTTGGAGATTCAAATCAGTTTCCAGACCAAATTTTCTATCTGGCAATTATCAGCAATTCTTGACCCTGATTTTTCTGTGGGTCTGGAGCTCAAACTGGTGCCTGGCTTTAATACGTACCTAGAGAACCATTCTTGGTCTACCTGAAACCTCAAAGAGTTAAGTCTATCTTTGTGGTTCTTCAAGACTAAAATAAAACCCTGTGTGTGGAGAAGACCCAAGAGATGGTTTTGTTTTATGGCAATTTCTTTATTAGAAATACTTCAATAAAATTGAGTTATTTGTAGTGAGGTGGATGGACCCAGGGTTTGTCATACAGAGTGAAGTAAGTCAGAAAGAGAAAAAACAAATACCGTTTGCTAACACATATATATGGAATCTAAAAAAAATAAATGGTTCTCATGAACCTAGGAGCTGGACAGGAATAAAGACGCAGACGTAGAGAATAGACTTGAGGACACGGGGAGGGGGAAGGGTAAGCTGGGACGAAGTGAGAGAGTAGCACTGACATATATACATTACCAAATGTAAAACAGATAGCTAGTGGGAAGCAGCTGCATAACACAGGGAGATCAGCTCGATGCTTTGTGACCAACTAGAGGGGTGGGATAGGGAGGGTGGGAGGGAGACGCAAGAGGGAGGGGATATGGGGATATGTCTACATATAGCTGATTCACTTTGTTATACAGCAGAGACTAACAGATCACTGTAAAGCAATTATACCCCAATAAAGGTGTTAAAAAAAAAATAAAAAGAAAGAAATACTTCGATACAATGAACCTCCAGCATATGTTCCAGTGGGGTCAAAATAGCTTCTTTTTTCACCAAGTGCGAGCTGTTCTCCAATCTACGTTCACTGGATTAATAGATAGGTTTGGATTTTACATTTTCACTGCCATTTAAACAGGTAAATATTTAATGCCTGAGGAGCAAGGTTATGAAATGTCAAAACTACTAAGTGAAGGATCTAATTTAAGAGGCAGCCAGAGAGTCTGCAATTTAAATATTTAAAGATGATACAGAAAGTACAACACTGAACACCAATCTACTCCAAAGATAGCAATTTAAAACTCAGGTTTATTCTGGAATTCCTCACAACCCTACAAGTGATATAATAAACAAAGACAAGCAGTGCTGAGATTACTTGAAGGGAAAAGGATGGGAGACAATCAGAAGTACCAGACAAATAAATGCTCTAGCCAATGGCTTCTCAAACTGTTTTTCACAAATGAGATCAGACTGGACAAAACAGAGATAAAAACAGAGTTATCACAGTAATTAGGTCTTGAAAATGGAATAGTTTGAGACACAGTATGTTCCTTGTAATTAAAACCTCATTTCTTCATCAGCAACTAAAACTAATTATACATTAAACATTCAAGGACAAGTAACACATATACTAAGAATGGGCTATCAAAACACAAGTTAATCAAAATACACAGAACTAAAAGAAATGAAAGTGTCTTATGGAAAGAATTGGTACTTTATTACATGTACATAGTAAAGTTTAAAATCCCTGCACATCACTTTATCAGCAGTCCATCTAAATGCTTTTGTCCAAAAATACAACTGCTCTCAATTCTCTCTGCTTCATCAACGATCAGTGACAGTGGACATTAATACCAACAGATTAAAGTGATAAGGACTACAAATGAACAAAGCAATCTCTTCTTTATTAAACTAAGGACATCTGAAAAATCTCCCACTGGCAAGATCACCATTGAACAACTTCTATCACTTGTCAATTACTGACCCAGGACTACAAACATTAAACCTGAAAATTAGATACTTGCCACTTCAGACTTTTTTTTTGAAAAGCTCCATTCAATCTCTTCAGCTGAAAGAAGTGGACAAGGTCATAGTTATGCCTATTTAAACTGAGAGTTAATTGCTGCTCATATCAAAAAACGGAGTCTTGATGGGACTGAGGAAAATGATACTACCGCTAAATAAAAATTAGCTCCAGCTCTGGCAGGCAGTAGCAAAGGTCTTGTGAAAGCATCAAGGCTTTACAGGCAGGGAGCTATATTGGACCCTCCAAGAGAGCTCAGAAACACACAGAAAGATGTGACCTCTAACCACAATTCAGGCCACAGACCTCAAAACCCACCAAAAGGAAGCAATGTCCTTTGATCTACTTCTAAACGCAAAACCCTACCAGGAACAGGTCTCAAACACACACCAAGACATATACATATCCGTCCAAGATTAGGATTTGCATAGGACAAGCATGTTTCACAGAGGGTTGCAAATGAGTAAACTTGAGAGAACAAAGCATACAGAAATAAGTCCGTAAGAAATGAAAGATTCCCTCTAGCAAAGGTGCTGGAGATAAAAGGAATAATCATACCTAACAGGAAGACTTAGTAAAGATATTGTAGATGAGGGCAGTTGCCTTTAAGAGGTATTCCAAGAATATAGAATACTGCATCCATGGAAAACACACATGGAACCTCAAATTTTACTGAGAGTGGGTTGGTTGAATGCTTTCAGTCTATATAAAGATTGTTTTGACTCAAACGAGAAGTTCAGAGATACCACAAAATACATTTGATCAGGTTATTCTCTGCTAAAAATCTCTCAGGGACTCCCTAATGCTTTAAGATTAATTTCAAGTTTCCTAGTCCATTATACTCAGGGTACTGACTACGTTCTCTATATAAACACATACAACCTTCAGTAGTTTCCCAAAGCTTCCTGCTCTCACTTCCCTGTGTTAGTGTAAGCTGCTCTCTCCAGTCATCTAAATTTTCGTCACTTCAGACTCTGCATGGGCATCACCTCGTTTCTAAAGTCAACTCTCATCCATCCTCTCCACTCTAGTCTGAGCTGGGTACCCCTTACCTGTGCCCACACCTGTGCATTATATGTCTTGTTCTCTTAAATACTGAGGAAACCAAGATGTACTCATCTGTTACTGTGTCTCGTGACTGGCTTAACTGCTTGAAATATGAAACCTTGTCTTTATGCTCTTTGTTCACCCTAGTACCTACCACACGTATATTGTAATGAGGATGATTTATCACCACACACTTAGAGACTTTATTTTTGAAATCTTGTCTAGAAAGTTAGGAGAAGCCACAATCTGCTAATATACCAAAAATCCTAGATGATGGTACTTTCTGAATATACTTGACTGTAGATTCCACTAAACATTAAAAAAAAAAAAAAAATGAAGTCTCATTTTGTAAACTGGGGATTCAAATCTCAAGAGGCAATAAAATCTTAAACACAGTTATATGTTGCAGGGGTGGGAGTATCGTAATTTTGGAGCAAAAATACAGATATCATTTAGTCCAAACTCTTTGTATTTAGAAAAAAAGGGAAACTTCATACTTGTCCAAAGACACAGAGCAAAAGAGTTGGGTGTAGAATACCAGAGTCTTGACTCTTCGTCAAGGGGTTTTCCATTACACCACTGGCTGCAACACACAGTCTGAAATCATGCAAATTTCTAGAGAAATGATCAGCCATTTGTAACGAGTTACCAGACAAGATATGCAATAAGGAAAGAACCTTAATTTTGCTAAATGTTTTCTTATACATAAGGAAATCTGAAATACATCAAATGAGTCTTTCCCTTAGGACAGTTACTATATTTCTTCTACTGAGTAGTGCCTGAGAATTATTTATGAGATATTTGAGAAAAATCTAATAGGGGTGAGGGGAGTTGAAGAGAAAAAAATAAATCAAACTAAGAATCCTGAGACTGGGACTTCCCTGGCAGTCCAGTGGTTAAGAATCTGCACTTCCACAGCAGGGGGCGTGGATTCGATCCCTGGTCAGGCAACTAAGATCGCAGGCAGTGCACTTTGTGGCCAAAAAAAAAAAAAGAATCCTGAGGCTAACACGCTTTACCTTCTTTTTTAAAAGAATCACGTACCATTTAAGATGAAGGGAAAACAGCAACTGGATGTTTTACACCAGAGAGACTTTCCCAGTTTCACATCATTTCCAAGTTTTAGTGCAACATCATTAAATAAAATTCAAGGCAGGTGATACTTATATCCAACTTAAAGATGAAGCTAAGAATAAGTAATGTCATACGAATAAGTGATCATATATGACACTGTTAAAAACAATACTAAAACTACTAAAGAGCCACAGGAAAACAAAAGTATGCTGGTTGTGAAATCTGTATGACACAACTAATCACAAACGGAGGACTTGACAGATTAGATTTCCCTTTTCACACATCTTAAACACCCTCTGAAAAATTACCTTAAGCAGAGTTTATTAAATGTTACCCAAAACAGTTTCATCCATGTGCATCAATTAAATGAGGGTCCAAATAGGTTGTCATGACAGGCATCTTTATTTTTTATTAACCTATCATAGTTGGCAGGTATCTGTCCTTTTATTGTTGCTTCTGCTTTGGCTGTAGTACACAGTTGGTTCAGCAAGGACTCTCATGCTGGTAAAAGCAAACAGGAAGTCCATGGTAAAGATATTCTTGAAATGCAACTTGGAGAGGCCGCAGATACCTTCCAAATTCCTCAAGATCTTTGCACGCAAAGAATTTCCCAAAAAATAAAACACAAGTAGAGCAAGGGTAGTGGATATGACATCTGAATGCGGGTGTGTGGTTAAATCATATCCACTACTGCAGTGGTGGTGGATAAGTCATTCCAAGGTCTAAGCAGGAATCTGTCAATTAAAATGTTCCGTATTCCATTTTCAATCCCATACCTTCACTTAGCTCATTAAAATTTTAGAAAGTGATTACAGTAAAGTGGCATGGAAAAAAAAAATAGATGGGAGTTTCAGCTGTAACCACCAAAGAATCCATTCCTTCTTTGTCTATATTAGGTTGTTTTCAATAGTGGTTAAGAAAGCAGATTCCCTTACTTTTAATATCAAAAATGAGAAATGAGCCTGTTTCTTTGGCCACATAATCTTTAGAAACGTCAAGTAACATGAATAATGAACAGGCTAGAATTGAGGCAAACACGAGTTAGTTTAGTACTAGGTCAAAAAACTTACGGCAGAAGAGAATGCACTATTACTGGTGAAATTCGGGCCACGAGAGATCATATTTTGAACTAGTGGCCTGAAACTGGTGCTTGTACTAGAACTCTCCAAAGTTACAAAGGAGTAAGATCATAGGGCATGGAGTCTCACAGAGTTAAGTTCAGGTCTTGGCTTTGTCACTTACCAGTTATATAACTTGGGAATAATTTCCTTAGGTCCTTTGAAGCGTGTATTTCTTTATTTGTAATTTGATGTTAATGATAGTCCTTACCTCACAGTGACTTTACAATGATTAAACAGAATAATAAAACTAAGAGCATAGAGCTGGAGAACAATAATAATATTTTCATCATAATATAATGATTTCACATATATAAAATCATGTAACAATACAGATGATGATAGCTCCTAGTATTTATTAAGTGCTTACCATGTGCCAGGTACTGTCCTGGGTATGTTACATTTATTAATTCAATTGATCCTCATAACCAGGGTATTAATTGGTTATTATTATCAGAGGCCCCAATTTATGGAAGAAAAAAACTCAAATATTACCAGTTATCTCTGAGATTTGGCACAAGGAAGATGCATGTACTTTAACAGAAAAACAGTTCAAAGATTAAGTAAAGCTTCTTCCAAATCTATTGCAGTTATTATCAAAACTCTCATTACAATAAAATTTGTAATTACAATATTACAAAACAAGTATTTTGTAAGAGAATAGCAGATGAGTAGGTTGGAAAGCCTGAAGCCTGGCTGAAACAAAGCATGATGGAAAGACCATCCTACTGTCACACAGAGGGTCAACATCCAGCATCTTTTTTTTTTTTTTTTTTTTGGCTGCACCATACCGCTTGTGGGATCTTAGTTCCCCGACCGGAGGGATCGAACCCATGCCCTCAGCAGTGAAAGTGTGGAGTCCTAACCACTGGACTGCCAGGGAATTCCCATCCAGCATCTTTAAATGGGCTGATAAGAAAAGCCAACTTAATTTCTCCAAAGAAACTGCCACGTATCAAATCCTCCTACTTCTTCACTCCCTCTCAGAGGTCTCTTAGGGCTTAATGTGAAATGCAGAATGAGAAACAGGATACTTTTTTGGTAGACAGTAGTAGACACAATAAATGGACTTCATGAAATAGAGCCTAACATCAAGTTAGATTAGGGCTACATGAATGTTTCTGAATACGGGACGGTTACAAGAGTCACCAAGAAACCAGGGCCTAATGACTCAATGTGAATTCACACTATGAAAAAACACTAAGAATCCTACACTAGCAGGGAGAATTGTAAATTTTTCATTTTAGACACTTTCACTAAATATACTATGAGGACGTTAGAGAGATTTAGAGAAGGGAAATTTCAGCACTTAGGACTCAATACCCAGACGTGCTTGGGCTTCTCCAACACTACCCCAGAGCAGCAGACCGCCTCAGAGCCTCCCCCCTGCTGCCCCCAAGTAACTGGGAGAACTGCAATTCACTTACAACGCTTTTACAGTATTAGGCTTTAAGCTCCTAGAGGGTTGAAACTTATTCTTATACGTACAGTCATCCCTCAGTATCCACAGAGCCCCTGCAGGTACCAAAATCCACAGATGCTCAAGGTCCTCATATAAAACAGTGTAGTACAACAAACAGAGTCAGCCCTCCATATCCGCAGATGTGAACCCGAGGGCTGACTATATGTGTGTACGTATGGAGAGCCCCATCCACCAAGTAAGCACACCAGTACCTGCTGAGTGAATCTATTCCACGGCCTCCTGCAGGGGCTATTTCTGAAGTACCTCTCAGACAAGATGACTAGAAGGTGTGATGCTTGTCCAAACAATCTGGCTTTTTGTGCTTCATTGGAAACAATACAAGTTAAATTGGCTTATAGAAAAATAGCCGTACTCACCCAATTCTTAGAAAGCTATTCTGCAGTAAAAGCTCTTAAGGGTTCTTTCAAGATTCTGAAACTTGATCAGACGCAATCTCCAACAAAAACCATACTATCAGGATACCTGTCACCACTTTACCCCCTAAAATAAACTTAAAATATAATTTATGTAGTATTTGAGCATCTAGCGTGTCTAAGGCACTGTCAACAGATTAAATAGCTGAGTTAGAAAGTTAAACCTAAAGAAGGGACTACACACTACATGTGATATAAGTAAACTGGAGCTGTTTAAGAATAAAAGCTAATTAGTTTTTTTTTAACTGGTTGGTAACGTGTGGAAAAAGAGGTTCTCAACAGGCCAATTTTGGTAGGTTACACATTCTAGGACTTTCACATACTCCATCTAAGGTTTTAGAGAGAAAGAATATACGGAAGAGACACAGATGATAGACGACACAGGCTCATGTGCATTACGTAGAAAATCTCACATAAAAAAATAACAGCTAAATCTTCATTTATTGTAGAAAAGAAAAAAAAAGCTGGTAAGTCCCTTATACACCCATCATTTGACCGTATCGTCATTGAATCCTAACACCTAACAGGAAGCCACAGTTTCACTTTTAATTTCACTTAAATTGTGAATTTTCCCATCTTTGAGTATATAGAGCGGGTCTCCCACTCTTTCCTGTGAACAATAAATAGAAACTTCCTCATTCAGAAATTACAGACAAAAGCATAAGTTTTCTGTGAGGTGCTCTGAAGATGAAGATGCCTGCCCTCAGAGAGCAGACCACCGAATACGAGAGAAAGGTAACGTGCAGCGAAAAATAAGTGCTTTGTTGGCCAAATAAAACTTGGTAAGTAATGATGGTGGTATAAGGCAGTACAGACAGGGATGACCCAAGCAAGGCAGGAGGTAAGAATCAGACTTGCATCTTCAAGAGTAAAGAACCCAGATGTGACAGGATAAAAATTTCTATAGGACAATGACAACACTGGAATAGTAATGGTAGAGCCCTAAATGTCAAGGTGAAGCTTTTATAAGCAGGGGAGTAACAGGTTACAGAAATGTATATGTGTTTGTCATATACATATACAATACTGAGATAGCTTTTCCATCATAAGCTAGGTGAGGAAAATAGTCAAAAATCAGTGTGGCAATTAAAAAAAAGTTAATTTGAATACCATCTACAATAAGTTTCCTTTTGTTCTACAACTAGAAGAAAAAAACTGCTTCACTACAATGTTACCTCAGATATCCAAGTCTTCTTTGACCTACTTATACATACTGTAATGAAATTATGATGATCCTATCTCTGTGTGTACACTAAATACTCCACAGAGAAATTTCTTCTTGGTACCATCTGTAAATATCTTAAATGAGTCTCAAAGGTCACAGTAGATCTTTCCAAAACAAGGCAGATATGTGTCTATGAACAAATGAATTAATCTGCCCCAAATTCATTCCTATAGTTCCTCTTATAAATTAGGTCTCCACTTAAAAAGGATAAATGTAAAATATGGGGCTAGGATGGATCAAGTTTTTCTACCAATCATTTTTGTAGAAGGTTATTACTTGATAGAACAAGCACACTTACAGTTTTCAGATGCAAGTGTCCTCCAAAAAAGTACATGTCACATAAAGGCCTCTGTGTCTTTGGATGAGACATTCCTTCATGTGCAATATCTTTCTTCTTTCTCTCCCTGATAAATCCTATTTTGTAAAACCCTACCATCTCTGAAACCATTACAGAGGCCTCTCAACAGCTAGTGACATATCCTTTTCCATTGCACTCTGCATTCACTTACCATACATCCAAATAATGGTCACATAAAGCAAGTGCTGTCTCCCCTGCTACACAATGACATCAAGGACAAGACTACATCTTGTAACATTTTAGCACTGTTCCAACATTCAGCAAAGCTGACTGGTACATACTAACCACTCAAAATGCCTCCAGAATTAATTAATTACTCACAGGTATTCCCTATCCAAGATTGTATAACCATGATTGTACAGTCTTACAACAATTTGCAATTAATTATTTTTTAATATTATGATTGATATCTTTGCCTTTGGGGTGGGGGGAAGGGGGGGGAAAGCACATGTATAATGAACATAATAACTTTTAAAGCACATGACCTTCCCTACAAACTTGGGGACTGACCACTGGTCTTGTTATAGTTCCATATAATGTAATAAGGCTGTAATAGGATGAGACTCTTTTACTAAACCTTTAATGTATGTTAAAAAATTATTCCTCAAACTTCTGAAGGAAAATTTCTAACAATCCTCTTTTGAACAAAGGAGAAGATAGTTTATTTCAACAATCCCCCTTCAAACACCTGTTAGAAATATAAACAGTCTGCAACCCATACCTGTATTACAAGTATACTACAATAGCCAAGATTTATTGTTTTAGGGCTTGTTTTGACCCATTTGTCAGGGATCTGGTGTGTGTGTGTGTATGCGCTTATACTCTCAAAAAAAAAAAAAAAAAATTAGGAAACCAAAATCTCTTTCAAGGGTATACTGTCTTTGGTAAATAAGCCTTTATCATTATAAGCTATACATCGATTAAAAAAAAAAAAGAGGCAGTAACAGAAAACATTTTGGATTAGCTATGGCATTTCTTACCTCTCAAATAGGCCTAGATGGAGATTTGTGTAACAGATACATATGTGTGTGTGTGTGTGTGTGTGTGTGTATAAAACATACAATAAAAGGATAATAGAATGTTATTAAAAGCCTTCCCCACAGCCAAAGAAAGTTTTACCTACATATATTTTGTAGACCTGACCTAAGTTATACAACTATGAAAAATGTGTTCAATAGATAATTTAAAAGGAATAACCCCTGAAATATTACTGAATGTTTTATAACTTCAAACCTACCAAGATATTTTTCTCTCAACATGATTAGACATTAGAGAATAATCATGGGGAAAGCTTTTTTAAATGAGCTGATTTGCGGGGCTAATAGTCTCATTCAAAGACAATCTCTGATTCTCCAAATATCTATTAGACACCTGAGCTATATATTCCCCCAAACAGCTTTAACAGAAAGTAATTACTGTACTCCTAAAGTCTTTTGTATGACAGTTGTGAAGAGAGAGGGTTTTTAAGGAAAACACCAACAACCTTAACTGTACACAAAGAAGAGACTGTATCATTGCCATTCATAGAACTCCTCCAGAAATGTAAAGGGGGGCAGCAAGGAGGAGATAACCACCTTTACCTTTGTTGCAAGACAAAGTGTTCCCCTGCTTCAGGTGACCTCACTTTACCTTGAGACTCCAGTTCTACGGTATTTAATTACACTGCTGGGAGCACAGAATGGTCTGGCACCATGCCCTTTCCCTGGGTCTCACTGATTGATAGCATCAATAACATTCACTGGCTGTAATTAAACCGCCAAATAGTATCCCCTTTGCCACTTGGCAGATCAATGTTCTTTAATACTCAAAGAACAAAGTACAAAGGTGAGAGAGGTGTTTTTAGCCCTCACCTTCACAGTTCATTTGACTTTGTGCTTCAGAGTAGTTTGCAGACAATGCATATTTCACAATTCCCCCAAGAACACTGGTTAATGAAGAAGAACACTAAGGAAAATCCTGCAAGTTGGTGACAAGTACTTATTAACCCATTTTTGCAAATCTGAGCAGAACAGAGACATACTAAGCCTTTGGGCAACAGTATGCACACACTGCTTTCCCACAGCTTTGGGACAAAATACAGTTTATAGGTCAAAAGGTTTATAAATTAAGGTAGCACACAGTAAATTTTTTTTCTTTAAATATTTTCAACATGCTATGTGGAAGAGTCCTTTATGATAAGAGCAAATTCCCATTTATTCAGACCCTGACTAGAAAGTTCAAATATCCAGATACTAGGGAGGGTGGGTCAGGAGTGTTGCTAGGAGTTTATAAAAATGAGACAAACTTTTATTGTATTGTAAAAGCAACCTCCATAATCTAAGGATTCACAACCATCTTGGATCATAAAATTCAAGTCCTAAACTCTATACTATGAAATACCCATTGTAAATGAATGAGCCCCAGAAGAACCATGCGGCAAATTCCCCACTCTCAGAATCAAATATTAAATGATGTTTATGTACTTGTAATGCTAGAAGTATTTAATGACCTTCAAATGCTCTGAAAATGAGCACGCGCATCTGTGTGTATGAGAGACAGAGAGAATGAATGTGTGTGAGAGAAAGGGTAAGTATGGCAATGATGTTCATTAAAATTACACCTGTTAATCACAAGCATTCCAGATAGCTTATGAGAGGACCCACAAATGAAAATCTTACTTACATGTATCAATAGATTTGTTTTGAAACAAGCACCAGAGACCTATCCAAGTGTAAACTATTAAGGTCCACTAAACAATGTTTCTCAGGTCAGGCCACCACCTGCTAAGAATCAGCTGTGGTTAAACTACAATTTCCTTGGCCTCACTCTGTAGATAATCATATTCAGTAAGTCTTGACTAGGGTCCAGAAATCTGCATTTTATCAACCAGACCACTCCAGTGATTCTGATGAACATTAAAGTTTTAGCAGTCTCTTATGTTGAGGGATTTTAAAAAGGTAAAATTCTCAAACTCTGGGGCGTGTTTGGGTTTCCTGGAGAGCTCATAAAAATTACAGATGTCAAGCCCTCCTCTTCACCATCCACCAGTGTTGGTTTCTGAATAAGACAAACTCCCAGGTAGCTTGAAAGTATATGTGACCAGAAATCACCAACAAATACAAAAATGCAAAAGTAAAACAAAGCCCATAAAACCCATCCAAAGGTATTTCTAAGAACTGGACCTGCTGCAAGTGGCTCAGCTGGGTTGGGGAGCCCATCAGTATAGCCAGTCTCTGGAAAAGGCTGCTGTGCTTGATTCTATGAGGTCAGAGCCTCTCTCAATGACTCTGGAATCTTTCCAGGAAGGTGAACAGGGTCGTTTGGGTAAAGCAAGCAGAAGTGGTCAAATTTCTAAAGAGTCATTTAACAAAATTTGTGGAAACTAAAGCATTTTCTGAATTATAAGTTTCCAGGGCCAGGCAGGCACTCTGCTTGCCCTTCCTTCGGCTCACATGTGGGTCATTTCAAGACTCATTAGCAAGCCCAGAACCTATGCAGGAAGGATTAAACTTCTCGTTCCCCTGGGAGGAGGTAACCTGGTACTAATGACCCAAAAGAAAGCCTATTAGCATGATTTATTTTTTTCAAAATCTACTACTCTATAACACAAGGTAACTAGAGCCATTTTTAAAATATCCAACAAAACTGAACCAAAGAATTAAACATTGTGACTACTTTCTTCAGAGTAAAAGTAGCTTTTTAATTCCTCCCCAACTAGACTTCTAAAATACCACTTTAATATAGAAAATGCAGACTGAAAAACAATGGAATATTCTTGATAGTCTGTCTCTGAAAACAACAGGTCAACACAAGTATTTTCTACCTCTAGATGTCAAGCCAAACATTTCACCGGAACTATGTAACTTGGGACCATCTCTACCATTTTATAAATGAGCGAATTAGGCCAACAGAGCAAGAGCAGAACATGAACCCAGGACTTGTGACTCCACGTCCTAATGCAGCATTCGAAGGAGTTCTTCAAAGGTGGGGTGGGGTGGGAGGGACGGGGGTAAGTAACTGATTTCCTGGATTGTTTTCAAAATATAGCCGCCTCTCTTGCTTGCTCATCAACAGCATGCCAAGAAACTTCCCGAAGCAAAAGCTCCACCAGGAATTCTGATGTAGTACTTACGGCTGAGAACTTGATGCTAAAGGCAATTATAGGAAAACCTGGCAGAGGTGGGAGTGAAAGAAAATGGACCACACATGCTTTTGTAAAGAGCCCACACAAATTTAAAGAGAGACAAATGCACTTTTCTGTGATTTTTAAACTAGCGTCTAGGACTCAAAGGAACCTACCAGAAAAACATTCTTGAAAAATGAGTGGTCTCCTATAAAACAGAGATTCAGAAAGTTACTATAATGCTTCTTTTATTGTCCAATTACCATTGAAATACTTAAATCGATGTTAACTCACCTATCTGCTAAATAGGACCTCCAGATGCCAGTTTTCTTCTCAAACCGGAGGTCTGGCTGTCTCACATGCTCAGCCTGAAAGAGTTTTTCTACCACCAGGCACAGCTCCACTCCCTCGCACCTAACAGAGGCCTGGTTCAGAAAATCTCAGGATGCTAAAAGCCCCAAATCAAGGTCCTCAAGAGAATATTCGGTTTGTTTATAGTGTATGGACGCTTGAACATCAATAATGTGAAATGGAAAGAAAACCATAAAAGATGCCGGCATCAGCCAATGTGGCCTATTTCCAGTCCTAGTAGTACTATTATTAGCTATATCGTTTTTGAACAAGTTCCTTAACCTGAGCTTCCTTTCACTGGCCAAAGGGAGTATTGGGCTACAAGAGACTATTGTTTTGGCATGAATCCAGACAAGCAAAATGATAAAAGTCCTATGAAAATACTACACAAAGCAGATAGAGCAAGGAATTAAGAGACTTTTTCAGAAGGTAGCACACCTAACTTAACCTCTCCAGCTAGCTCTGGAAGAACAGACTGAAGCCACCAAACTGACCCAGGACTACTTCTCCTGAGTTATACGTGAACGACAACAAGTCCTACCCTCCCCTTAAAGAGCAGTAGAAAAGTTAAGCAGACAAGTGCTAACAGTGCCTTGCAGAAATGCCTTTGTTGATGTACATTTATGAAACAGGCAGGAAACGTAGGGCCATGCTTGGGTAATAAAATGATCTATAAAATCCCTCCTGAGGAAGATGGGTTAGTTCAGCTGCTAAGACTCTCCCACCACCACCCTCCATGGCTCACCCTCCATGGTTCTCCCTCACATACAGTATAGGAAGGAATGGATAGGAAGTAAGCTAGGACACTGCCCCCAGGAACCCTCCTCCTCACCCTTCCCTCTGTACCGTCTCAGCCTCTGCTCCAACAACTGTGGAAAAGTATCTACAGAAAAGCTGTTCAGAGAATGCCCAGTTATTGCCCTCTGGGAACTTTCAAATGTCTAATTCCCAATATGGACAAAGCTTGTAAGGAGCAGAAGTAACACAACAGGCCTGAAGTCAGGACAAACAAATTCTGGACCCTGCTAGGTCCCTGAGATAAGTAAAAACCTCTGGGGCTTTTTATGTTTAAAAAAAAAAAAAAAAAAATCAAAGCTGAAAATAAATCATTCCACAAAACACATGATGTGCATTATACAAATAACACATTACTCAAAAAAATCTGTTATTCCTCATTTCATATAAGGACTATGTAAACTGGACTCAATATAGATACAAGAATTTTATTTAAATGCACTGAAGAGTTTCTGATAATCAGATATGGCAATACACTTAAAATTTGGCACATGGCTCTAGAAAGTTCCAGACCATGGGTTAAAAATGAAGTTAGAAAAACATGCACTCAGTCTGTACTTTTTAAAAGGCAAAGAAATCATTTACTCAGCTTCCATTTTTGCCTCCACATTTTCAACTTTTTTGTCTCTCCACAGAGATCTGACCAGCTAAATAACAATTTAGGATAACGTCTCAAAAGTTGCCAGTTAATGTGAGGCCTGTCCTTCAGACTATTACTTTCAAAATTTCCAAATCTGGTCAAGGTAAAAGGTAAATGATGATCTGTACTCAAGTGTTGAACTGATGAGTACTTTATAGAAGATGCCTTATAAATGTGTGAAGCCCACACTTCTTCTACAAGCATCTACGCTTTGTACCTTCAAGGGAAATATCAACTACATAAGCCACAAGAACACTAGGGTGGCCTGAGATGCTCAGAGAGATGTGGAGTTAAATGCAAAGCAGATCTTCCCCTCCTAATAAACACTCAAGTCCAATTCCATCACTACTCTGCTCAAAACTCTTTGGTGGTTCTCCCTCACATACAGTATAAAACCACATGTACCATACCTCTTCGGATCCCTAAATGCTCTCAGGCTCATTTCTGCATCACTCCCCCACCCAGCTTTCTCCTCTAGCTCATCTATGTGATTTCCCTAACACCCGCTTTCAAACTTCCAACAAAAGTATGAACTCTCAGCTTTCCTACTATTATAAAACCCACACCCCAGAATGGTGCTGCAGATATTTTAAACAGAGCACCCACCAAGAGGCAAGCCTGTAGCCAAGCTTCACTCTCCCATTCCTGCTTCCATGCTTTCTTTCTCTACAGTGGGGAGCGGATTTAAGCAGTATCTACAAGATACTTCCTCATGTTCAGAACATTTATAAATGAACAACTTACAATGATGAATAAAAACCAACCCCATCCCAGATAATCCTGAACCAAAAAGAAGGTTGAGCCAGAAAAGTGTTTCCAGTATGAATTTTACCGTGGCGGCTAAACATTCAACAGTGGCAAAGGGAAACGGTTAAAATTGTTACCTCCTCAGGACAGGGTGCTGCATTTCATTCTAAATGCATTCTCAACCAAACCATTCTATACGATAACCATGAGCTCATTAAAAACAGTTACACCTTTTCTTAATATGCAATCTGGCAGATTATGGAAAGTTAAAAGAGTCAGGTAATAAACATAGTGATAAGTTAATTCATTAATTTTAAAGATTTTACAGATATAAATAGAAACTTAAATGGTTAAAAGATGAGTCCAAGATTACAGAGCCAGTTAAATCACTTAAGCAATGCCAGGGAGGGTAAGATTTCAGAAATGTAGTTCTATATTCCTCCTAGATTAAGGATATAGTTCATGCTAAACAGCAAAAGAGTCTGCAAACATGACATTTACTAATTGAGAAAAGGATAAGCTAGTTAGGAAATGGTATAAATTTAACAAAAAATTAAAAGCAATACAGTAGCTTAGAATAAAGGTTTATTAAGCTTTACTTAATTGCTCTCTAATAAACTGAACACTTTAAGGAATAGACATTACTATTTGTAATTAATATTCCAATTTTTTATAACAGTTTTTCCATACAGACTGAAATGGCAGTTTAATTAATTTAATATGAGAAATTCCAAATTAATGTATGTCAATAATTTTTAAGCCAAGGTAAGATTTAATCTGACTTACATCTGAATGATTAAGAAAAATCGATTTAATCAAAACCAAATTTAGGCAGTTTTTCTATGCTGGTAGCATTTCTAGACAGGGTTTCTTCTGTTGCGAGAGAGAAGACATGGATTTCTAGGGGTAGTACCTATCAATAATGCTGAAAAGTTCTCTACTCCGTGAGATAATAGCTCCTACTACTTTCAGATGAAGCAAGCCCACTTTGTGGAATAAAGCTTCCTAGGCCCGTTGTAGAAGGGGGAGGAGTTGGAAGAGATGCTGGGAGTCAAGATATCCATTTTACTGTGTATGTGATATTCTCTTATTCACAGTACTTGATGTGGGGGGAAAGTCTAAGTATTTTCAAAAATGAATGATTTTACTCTGCTAATTTTTAAGTCTGATGCCATTAACCTAGGCAAAAAAATACATTTTCCTTTAGGAGTGGAAAGAATTGTGCATATACTCCCTTTTTACTACTCTCCCTAATATCAAAAGTTAAAAACATCTTGTAATATCCACTTTATTTACCAGCTGATTATTAGGGACAACGTGGGCAGGCTTAACACATCATGACTGCCTCCTGTGCAGTTCAAGGATGGTGTGATGTCACCAGCAATGTAAGCTGCTGGGACATTAACGCAACCAGGAAAAAAAAGTGATCCTTTAGAGAATCGTCATCTTGAACCTTTAACCTATGAATGCTGCTATTCATAATAAATAAACCTCTCTCTAACATAAGGTGAACATATTAAGTTTTCCTAATTTCTAAGCCACACCTTTTAAAAAGTGAAAACTGCATGAACTGCTTTTTACTACGAATACTAAACTAGCATTCCGCACGCTCAAAAAAAAACATGGTTAATATTCCAGTTAAGTGAATTATCCACAAGAAGATTATCAAGGTAAAAGACGAAGACAAATGAAGCTTTGCATGCAAAAATACCAAGTGTTTAGAGAACCCATCTATTCAAAAAAACATACATTTTGGTAGTTCCTAAGTGCTAGGTCTTACACTCAATGTCACAATTACCTAGAAAGCATATTAAAAACAGATTCCTGCATCTCACCTCTGGACACTGATTGAGTAGGTCTGAAGTAGGTCCCAGAACCTGTACTTCTAACTCACTCTCCTTGTGATTTTGATGCAACCAAGTTTGGGAATAACTGCTTTAGAATTTCACAGTGCGTGAGGGACTTTGCTTTACTCACTGCAGAAATACTGAATATTTGTCATTTATTCAACATACCATCCATCTATTGCACAAAACGCTACTGGGCTAATGCTACTAGGAAGCCCCAGGAGAAACTGCTAAATAAACCACCTTTCACAGCACTTGATTCACTGTTTTAATATTCCAACCTATAAAATGCATAAATGCTAGGTGGCCTGGAAGACATAAGAGAAACCTGAACTCAAGGGTGCACAAACACTTGTATACTTGTACATAACATATACATGAATTAATCTACTGCAGCTTTCTAACTGAAAGCATGGCGTCACGGCAAGAGTTTTAGTGTAGATATCGAAAGACAAGGATTTGAGTCACAGCTCTGTCTTCAACTGCCTGGTCTAAGCTAAACTCTATGGCCACTACCTAGGTCTCAACTCTTTTACTGGAGGCAGAGGTTAGTGCTTAAGTCTAAATCATACATGGGTCCCTTCGACCCCAAAACTTCTGTGATTCCTCATGGGTAAAGAGAACATATTTCAAAGAAGCGGGGAACCCAACATGAGTTAGAACAACCCAGGAAGGCAGCAGCTGAAGAAAGAACTTCAGACAGGCTCCAAAAGATGAGACGGTTGCTGTTAAACTGAGTGAGAGGGGCTTCCCTGGTGGCGCAGTGGTTAAGAATCCGCCTGCCAATGCAGGGGACACGGGTTTGAGCCCTGGCCCGGGAAGATCCCACATGCCGCGGAGCAACTAAGCTCGCGAGCCACAACCACTGAGCCCACACGCCACAACTACTGAAGCCCACGTGCCTAGAGCCCGTGCTCCGCAACGAGAAGCCACCGCAATGAGAAGCCCGCCAGCAACAAAGAGTAGCCCCCACTCGCCACAACTAGCGAAAGCCCGCACACAGCAATGAAGACCCAACGCAGCCGAAAATAAATAAATAAATAAATAAATTTATTTTTAAAAATAAATAAAAAATAAACAGTGAGAAAGAGTATGCCAGGAAGTGGGAACTGTACAAGCGTATATGCAGAGGCTGGGAATAAGATCTGCCTGCAAGCAAAAAGCCAGTCTGACTACCACAGCGAACAGTAATAACACTTGGTTACTCCAAAGTTAAGCAAAATGATATGGTAAAACAGTAGGGGAATATGAGAGAATTTTGAGTGAGAAGCAATATGAGGAAAGTGGTGTTTTTGACGGCCACCACCAGGATGGACTGGAGAGAAAGGAAAAAGAGACTAATTTACAGAATAGGGACCGGAAAGGCTTAAATACAACTTCCAAAGGGTACTTAGAGCAGTGAACACTAGGAAAAACTTGGCTCAGATGTTGTATAAGAACACAAGACACATCTAACTGAAAATAAGGGGGAAAAAAAACACACATAGAAAGAACAAATAGACAAAAATGGTGCTATGTAGTTTTGGAAAATGGTCTGCTTTGCCTCAGAGAAATGTGGGCCACATTGAGGACACCAGCTGTTATCTGATCTCTTTGCAGGAACTGAATGGGGGTGGGCAAAGAAGTAGCCTGCTGCTTACCCACCACCTCCACCCCCGTCTCAGAAAATCCGAAGAAAAGTACCAGATGCCACATGTGGTGTAAAAGCCACGAGGCATTACTGTCCTTTCTTCCACGTATTCTGCCTGAGCAGCTGGGCCCTGAAGAGAAGGCCGGGTGATGGACAGTGAGGAAGCAGCTGTCACCAATGGGCTCTCTGCAGGCCATGGGTATTTCTTCTGTGGAGGCCTGTTTCCCCTGCATTTCTACCTTCTCGTGGACCTTACTGCAAAAGAACTGATTTAGAGCAAAAGAACTGACTCAGTAGAATGAAACGAGGGTGGTTACTTCTGGAATGGAGAAAAGGGTATGTCAATCCAACCATCTATTCCATTTTCTTCTTAAACCACAACTCAGGACCTCAAAACTACGATAAATTAGCAGCAATCCTGAAGTCAATTTAAGTTGGGAGCCTCACAGAAATCTGCAGTAGGATACAGCATTCACAAAACAATCTGAAGGTAACTGGACATTGGATGTCTTCTTTTTAAGAACACTTGAGGGCTTCCCTGGTGGCGCAGTGGTTGAGAGTCTGCCTGCTAATGCAGGGGACACGGGTTCGATCCCTGGTCTGGGAAGATCCCGCATGCCGCGGAGCAACTGGGCCCGTGAGCCACAACAGCTGAGCCTGCTGCGCATCTGGAGCCTGTGCTCCGCAACAAGAGAGGCCGCGATAGTGAGAGGCCCGCGCACCGCGATGAAGAGTGGCCCCTGCTCGCCGCAACTGGAGGAAGCCCTCGCACAGAAACGAAGACCCAACACAGCCAAAATAATAATAAATAAATAAATAATTATTTAAAAAAAAAAAAAAAAAAGAACACTTGATCATTACACTTAGCAGTACTATTAAAAGGTTAATCTCTGTGACACAAACAGAGAGCATGCAAAGAAGTGTGGACAATTAGAAAAAATCGTCCAGATTGAAAAAACCAAGGTCAAAATAGACAAGTGTTTGCAATCTTAGAATGTATTAGAAATCTAATAATCAGACGTTTCATACGTAGGACACTGTCTTGACCAAGAAACATGCAGAATCTCGGACATCTTACATCCAAGTGTATTTGGGGGCCACTGCATACAGTTTCCTTTAGATGAGACAGTGGCGAGAGGCATTCTTCCTCTGGGCCAAAAAATATAAAGAACAAGATGTCATATATACACTACCAAATGTAAAACAGATAGCTAGTGGGAAGCAGCCGCATAGCACAGGGAGATCAGCTCGGTGCTTTGCGACCACCTAGAGGGGTGGGATGGGGAGGGTGGGAGGGAGGGAGATGCAAGAGGGAAGAGATATGGGAACCTATTGTATATGTATAACTGATTCACTTTGTTATAAAGCAGAAGCTAACACACTATTGTAAGGCAATTATACTTCAATAAAGATGTCTAAAGAAAAAAAAAAAAAAAAAAAAAACAAGATGTCAAAACTACCCAGGGCTAGTGAACTACCTCTGAGAGAAGCAACTTTTAAGCACAAAGATGACAATGCATTTCCAGATACCTGAGAAAATGAGCAGAAATCTTCTAAACACGTCTCTAAGCAAGACAGATACCACAGTCAGCTGTGACTAACTTCCCCTTACCACTCCAGGCGATGGTCTGAGCTGAGTTCTTAAATCAAGGGTGGAGAATAGGTTCCAACTTGAGTCAATTGACAGAGGTTGTCTGGAACACTATTTTGAAAAAATACTTGGGAGCCTCATCCAGACTCAGTGAGAAAGACTGCCATGATGGGCAATGTCTGCACTGGGCAGGAGAGGGAAAATTGATGGCACATGTACTAAGCGTCTGCCAGAGGCAACGTCCCTTTCATCTTCTAAAGGAAAAGAAATCTACACAGCAAACTGGATTAACTTCTTAACCAGAGAGAATTTACATCAGAATTTCAAAAAAGCAGGAAAAACATCCATAAAATGATTTACCATTTGTCTTGAAAAGAAAACTGTAACAGAAAAAATAATCTGTGTGGCATGTACACTCTTCTAGTCAGTCTCCTCAAAGTAAACTGAATCTGCCAGAACAGAGTCAAGCTACAGCTCAAGGACATGTTTTTCTATGACCCAAGAGCTAAGAATGATTTTTACATTTTTTAATGATTGGGACAAAATTAAAAGACTATTTTGTGACACATGAAAATTACATGAAATTCAAGTTTCAGTGCTGATAAATATAGTTTTATAGGATCACAGCCACATCTATTCATTCATGTGGAGGCTATATCTTCTTTCAAGCTATGAGGGCAAAATTGAGAAGTTGTGACAGAGACTGCACGGCCGGCGAAGCCTAACATATTTACTACCTGGCCCTTCACAGAACAAGAATGCCAACCCCTGTGCTAGAAGAAATGGTATAAGGTTTCTTCAAGTTATAGGCCAGTAATTCTCTATCAAAGAAGGAAATTTAATTCAGTAAGTTTCATAAAGTACTTATCTGAGAAAGTTGCTGCTCTGTCCCTTTGTTAACACATAAATAATTACATGTAGTACTCATGAATAAAGTTTCCCTCATCATGCAACAAACAAAAAAATTCTGCTATGCCCCCCAGAGAAGTGTCCATATGGGCACAAAATGAATAAAGGAAAGAACTACAAGTAGACCTTAATTCTTTTAACCTCTGTTCTGCAAGTAGATTTAAAAAAAAAAACCATAAACTTACTTTTATTGTTTTGGTTTGAAGTCTCAATCCATTCAGGGTGTTGATAGCTTTCTCTGCATCCTTAGGGTCAATGTAGTTCACAAAGCCATATCCCAAGCTCTGCCCTAATGAAAGGGAAAGGGAAAAAGGCATACGTTAGCTCTACACCACTGATGACAGACATCCACTTTCATTCTGGCATATGGTCTTGTCATTAACGCCAGCACATTCTCTCAATAGAAAAAAAAAAGTCGACATTAATTCTAGAAATATACATGTGGCCTTTTTTCATCTCCTGTCTATTACAATTGCAAGTTTAAACATCAGTTAGAACTCAGCAAGCTGTGCTGTTTAAAAAACACACATACCCAAAGTGTTCCATCATACATGTCCTGCCTGAGCCAGAGCGCCCAGCAGCAAGGCAACATTCAGCTTCGGAAACTGTGGGTGCAAGTCCCTGCTGAGCTGCTGTGTGGGCTTCATGGGCACGACTTTTTCAGCTTCAGTTTCCTTACCCGTAAAATTGGAAAGCGAAAAGCATCAACCAAGAATCTGTCAGTGTTCTGTACACATTACCCTGACAAATTTACAGCCTTTACCAAGTACAATTATTTCAGATTCTAAAACGGTGGAGAATCGTGAGTATGTGTGTGTGTACATGTAATATATGTGTGTATATGCATAAGTACATTAATTTTAGAGGAGCTTATTCAAATAAACTGAATCCAATTTTCTAAAAGGGGTCTGAAGACCTAGCTAAGGAATACAGGGAAATATGACCACAAAGATTTACACTCGAGGACATCCAAGCCCATGAGAACATGTGGAAAAGAAAGAAAAGCATAAACAAAGATAAAAAACAGAATAATTTTGGAGTAAGAGTTGCTTCCAAATGAGTCTGTTGTTGCTTTTATCCATCATCTGAGCCCTCTCGCCCCTGGCTCACTGATGTGTCCAGACTCTCAAATGGGAATCAATGGAATGCACAGACAAGTAAAGCCAATCCTAAAGGTCTCCATTTTTCAACTAAGGGAAAGTTTCTCAGTTTGAAAAGGTGAGAAACACTATACGGGTGGTGACAAAAATGGACATTAAAAAGATTTAGTCTACTAAAAGTCAAACCAAACCAATTGAGGTTTCCTGGAAGATCCCAGTAAAGGTCCAAATACTTCTTATTAATTACCATTTTTGGATCAATTTCATAGCAAAAAAAAAAAAAAGGGATTTTTTTTTTTCTTTTAAGGAGCACCTTAGGTCCAAGTGGTTATGAATACAGATATTTAGAATAGGCTAACCAGAGTGGCCAATGTGGGTCTTTATAAGTATACAAAAAGAGAGAGAGAGAGAGAAGGCTAAACAATACCTAATAACCATGAAAACTTGGGATTGTATTTTGGGGACCACAATCATTTTGAGGGGATAATCATTGCTAGCTTATACCCTTTTATCAAATTATGTTTTTTTTCTGTTTTTAAAAAAGGGGGTTAGGAGAGAGCTAAAACTAATTCAGTTCATTTTTTTTTTTCTCACACTACTCATATAGATTGTGTTTTACTCAAGGCTCTGTTTTTTAAAAGTTGCACGTGAAACCACTGCATTTTTAAGCATTTGGTTTTTTCCTAATTTGACATTTATCATGTGTCTATTGCATGCACAGTGCCCTCTTATGAAATGTGTTGCAGTTCTGTTGTCACTGAGCAGGATTCAAATAGGCCGAACGTTAAAAAATCTGCTCAAAGAAGCTGTTTATGATGAAAAGAATACAGGCTTTGGAGATAAACACACAGAAGTTCTAATCCTGGCTCTGCTGTTTACCAGCTGTGTGACTTTGAAGAAACTACTTAACCCCTCTGAGTCCTTAACTTCCTTATTTCTAGAATGAGGATAATTCCTACCCAGTGAGGTTGCTAAGGCAGTGATAAGAACATTCACTATTGACGGAGGTAGACCACTCCAGTCAAAAAATAAAGTGAGGAAAAATAACATATATCTACTACATGTTAAGGAGTTTACATGTATTCATTTAAAATTAAACCAGAAAGATGCTACCAATATAACAGGGGAAGGAAAGGCAAAGTGAACATTGGGTGGTTTTGTCACACTGCTATTCTATAACAAAATTAATCAAATTATCAATTGTACTAGCATTGAGTCCATTTCTCCTACCTACCCTCTCCACCACCCTCACACCTGTATTTTGGCAGCTTCTAATCAAAGTCCCTTCTTAATCTTGGTACACACTGGAATAATCTACAGAGCTTAAAAAACAAGAACAAAAACAAAAACTGATGCCTGAGTCCCTTTCCCCAAATTTTTCGTTTTTAATTGGTCTATTATGAAGCATTGATACCAGGTTTTTTAAAGCCTGGTGACTCTAACACATGCAGCCAAGGCTGAGAATCACAGTTTTAATAGTGAGAGATACTCTGAGGCTGCAAATAAGGCTTCTGGGAGCTCTTAGAGGGGCCAGATGCTGATGGTCTGGGCATGTGAAGTGACTCTGCAAGGAAGACTGCCTTTTTACAGATGCATTTTTAAAAAACCAGTAGATGTCTTTCTTCTAAAATCTTCAAGTTATCCATCACTTCAGAGAAACAGTTTACTGCCTACTGAGGTCACTCTCTAGCAGAGCAGTGCCTGCTAGAGTTGGGTCACTGGGTAAAGTAAAAAATCCTAACCTGCTTAGCTGTCTCTTGCCCTGTCCTCTGAACTCTTACTCCTAGCACACTGTAGGCACTCAAGAAGTTTGCTAAATGCACGAATGAGAAGCACAGTGGTGTTATTAATTTAACCAAAGGTATTATCATCAATGTCAACCATCAGATGGTCTAGCCATTGAATGAATGGGTCTTTGACCTGACCCCCTCAAGCAGCCATGGCTAGTTTTAATGAGGAGTCAACCAAATTTCAACTATTGGAAATTGAGTAAACTCAATATTTATCCCCAGATGAGCTCTCTGCCGCGGTTTCTAATTTGTTTAGTGGTAGTATTAGGAAGAGCAACACCTTCCAATTAGTATTTAAGGTAAGCAAAATGTTATTACTACCCTAAGTAAAATAATATGAAAGGAGATATTTGCTGCTAAACGGCTGCATTCCCAAATCCACTGTAGTAGATGCATTAACATGTTGGCATTGGAACTACAAGGGAGTTAGTAACTTCACAGATTTTCATTTTAAAGTGAGTTAATCAAGTCAGCAAATATGTGTTGGATGCTTAAAATACATGGAGGCATCACAAATGATACAAAGATAGGCAAGACTCTCCCCATTCTCATCTTTAAGCTGTGTGGTGTTCTAGTGTTTAATTTTAGCCTCACACTGATCTTGTGAGATACTCATATTCTTCCCCTGTAAGGAAGAAATGGTATCTGAAGCTGGGCAAGGTCAATCAGCTTCCTCAAATGAAAAAAACAGGCAGAAAGTAGTGGTCAGGACTTGAATCCAGGACTCTCAAATGCTATGTTCTTCTCCCCTCAATTCACAACTAGTTTATATCTGAACCTGGGTCACCTTCAGTATGCCTGAAATATAATGTAACCACACATTTTCTAACAGAGCTCTACCACAAAAACTTGTTTTGAGACAGTTGCCTACTGTCTCAAATTCCAGTACTTCTTGTGCAAATATCAATTTCAGTATATACGAATTCCTACGCTGTTATTCATTCCTATGACAATGTAAAGGCACCTTATTTATACAATGCCTGTTTCAGGTTATTATGAGTACAGATTTTTTAAAAATAGAAGCAGTAGCAAGTCAAACATCAAGAAAAAATATTTAGCCTGGACCCACTTTTTCCCACTTTTGTATGCATCAGCTAGTAACAGTCATAAACTACCAAGGAAGGCTTGGAAACCAAGCATCATTTAACCATATCCTCCAAATCTATTTTTCACGTCATTCTGAATTTAGAATGTGCATATTGACAATCTCAAAACCAAAATCACTTCTTTAAAAAACCTATAAAGCTCTACATTTAAATTCCAAGTATAACAATTATGGAAACCAACATGATCAAAAGAAACTTCTGAACAAAATGACAAAGCTAAGGCTCACCCAAAAAAGCCTTCAAGACAAATAAATCCTGTCTTTAGAAGCCAAAAAATTCCTCTGGTAGCTGAACATCAAGAATAAGGTCAATGCCACTCGTCCCCAGCTATCCTCACAAGCTACCCGTGGTCCCATGCTCTTAGGGATTTTGGAAGCATTTATCTAAGTCTTGGTCCTAATAGTCACAGCTGGGATTCTAAAACTTCACTATGGAGGAAGCTATCTCTACAGTCATAGGACTAAGACCTTCAAAAGCAGGTACTGAAAGCTCCAGGTCAATACCGCACTTCCGCGCATGGTATCCTGTAGACAGTGTCTGTGTGAATGTCTTCTGTTTTGCACCCTTCTTTTTAATCTAAATATATGCCACAGAGAAGGATCACTTCTTCACAAGAGACAGAACAATTACTTATGAACTGCTCCTTGGCATAAGGAGAACAGTTATAAACAGGCTGCTTAGAGCCATGGTCAAGCGATCTAAAGCACAGAGCTGAAACACTCCAAGGCCTCTGAGTGGGACTGAGGCACATTGAGAGCTGCGTGGGGGTCAGAGCAGGAAGAGGAAAACAGGAAGAGAATCTGTTTAGTGACAAAGTGCTAGTGGGAAACACAGTAAACTCCAATTTATCCCAAATGGTGCATAATTCAAAGCAGCAGCCGTTCCCTTGCCACCTACATTGCTTTTAATAGCATACTTTAATTACAAATTTAATTGCATACTTTAATTAAAAATACACAATCTTCTGGACCCATTTAATTCAAAGGTCACTTTATTTAGTCTTTTCTATTTCACATGACTACCAATGTTCTGAATATCAAATTACCCCCTCAGGTTTAAAGGTAAAAGCAATAGATCACCACAATTCTTGATTACAAACCTGGTACATAAATTTAATTTTATCCAACCAATATTAAGTGAGACCCTTCTCAACATGGAATTGTGAAAAATAAAATTCTGTATTTAAAAGTCATCCCAGGGCTTCCCTGGCGGCACAGCGGTTGAGAATCTGCCTGCCAATGCAGGGGACACGGGTTCGAGCCCTGGTCTGGGAGGATCCCACATGCCGCGGAGCGACTAAGCCCGTGAGCCACAACTACTGAGCCTGCGCGTCTGGAGCCTGTGCTCCGCAACAAGAGAGGCCCCGACAGTGAGAGGCCCGCGCACTGCGATGAAAAGTGGCCCCCGCTTGCCACAACTAGAGAAAGCCCTCGCACAGAAACGAAGACCCAACACAGCCAAAAATAAATATAAATAAATAAATAAAAAATTAAAAGTCATCCCCGGGCTTCCCTCGTGGCACAGTGGTTTAGAATCTGCCTGCCAATGCAGGGGACACGGGTTCGAGCCCTGGTCCAGGAAGATCCCACATGCCACAGAGCAACTAAGCCCGTGCACCAGAACTATGGAGCCTGCGTTCTAGAGCCCTCGAGCCACAACTACTGAGCCTGTGTGCCACAACTACTGAAGCCCACACACCTAGAGCCTGTGCTCTGCAACGAGAGAAGCCACTGCAATGAGAAGCCCGCACACCACAGTGAAGAGTAGCCCCCGCTCGCCGCAACTAGAGAAAGCCCGCGCGCAGCAACGAAGACCCGACACAGCCAAAAATAGATAAATAAAATAAATTAAAAAAAAAAAAAGTCATCCTACATATTTCTCACCAACATTCAGCATTCATTTGTTCAATGATTGTAGAAAATCTACTTTTTGCTAATCCCTGAGGATAAGCAAAGAGACAGAAAGTTCCTCTTCATAAAACTCACATTCTGGTAGAAGGAAACAAAAGAACAAGCTCTACAGTATATATTACGAGAGACTAAGGGCTAAGGAGAAAAAAAGCAGAGAGAGGAGAGTTTGGAGTGCAGGGTCAGGGCTGCTGACCTAAGTATAGTGGTGAGAGCAGGCCCCACCCTGAAGGTAACATTTGATCCAACACTTCAAGGAAGTAGCTCATAGTTTACCAGGGAAGCTGTGCAAGCAGATTCATTTCAGTGCAAGCTCTACCATAGGGGTATCACATCCCGTCTGTTCTACCAGCTAAATCTGCCCCCACCCCCATCCCCAGCTCCTCGGCATTAGCACAGGTCCTCACGTATTATTCTAATTTGGATTATTGCTACAATATCCTAACCCATCATCCCTTCCCTAGACTCCTGTTAACTCTAAAACCAGTCATTCTCAACTGTAATGTTGTCTGGGTTATCCTTCTAGAAGAAAATCCCAATCACACTCTGGTTTCCAAGGTCATCATCAGCTTCTTGCTTACTTCTACTACTCCTATACGTACATATACCCTGAAACGTATAATCAGTTCCCTGTGCCTGGAATACACATCTCCAACTGGCCAGCCCTGACAAATCCTTTAGGACTTTCTCTGAGACCATTTCCTGCCACAATTTGTCCCACTCCCAATGCTCGCTGTTCAGTGCCCCTCCCTAGTCCTTCCACAGCCTTTATATTATACACCTTTATCTAAATACATATGGGTATTGAGTCAATTTGGATGTCCCCTCCCTTAGACTGTTGAGCAAGGGCAAGCTGAGCATAGTTCCTGATATAAAAGACCCTAGCATAGATTATTAACATGCTCATTGAAACAATGAATGAACGAACAAGCTAATAAAAAAAGAATAAACAAACGAAGAAATAGCCATCTGCCTTCCAGGAACTTACGGTTTAGAAGAGAGATGCCCTTATAAACATGCTCCCCATGTCCCTACATCGCACCAGATGGTTACAGAACAAAAGGAGACAAGATGCTCAAATGTTACAGTATTCTGTCTTTATAAGGGAGTGATGTAAGATACATTTTTTCAAACAGTTCATGTAAAATTTTTCATATGAAAATTTTCTACAAATACCATTTAAATAAAATCTCAATTTAAAAAAATAATGTCACCTAGAGTAATTTGATAGATTTACATAAATCTGTTTCACAAATCTGTAAGTATAAATTATGGGATGTCAGCATATAATTTTGTTGAAAGTGCTTTTTCACTAATATAATTAAGTCTGCCGAGACTATTCATGTACAAGTCAAATAAAATGCAGAGTGAATTCTGTAAAAACCTAGTAGTTGAATCAACAATAAAAGGTGACTATGCTGATTGATGTGTATCTATTATTTTATTTAGAGCAGTAGTAATGCTTTATGAAATAAAAAGGACAAAAGCAGCATGACTCTTTTCTAAATCCCCCAGTAAGCAGAAACAGGTCACTATGGTCCTCTCTGACAAGCAAGACTATTTGCAAGCTGAGGTTTAATAATGTAACACTTAACAACAACAAAAAAGCAAACTGGGAAGATACACTGTCTCTAAACATGGTCCCTATATAAAACTGCATCCCTTAACAAAAAAAGCAAATAATTTGATTTAGGAAAACAAGTTTTCACTCCAAGGGGGGACAATTTTTGTTTTTAAAGACAGACCCATCCCTTTCCCTCATTCTAACACCATTCTTCCCTCCTCCCCCAAACACAAAATGAAGTTGCAAATGTGTTGTGTTTCTTCAGACGGACTTTCTGTTCTTGGGCACTGGTTTTGTGTGTCTGTTCAGACAGGCTGTGCACTGCAGCTCTGGCACCACAACAACATGCACCAGACTTTACAAAGGAGCTTTCTCAACATCTCAGATCTGATGTGTAACAAAACCATGTGGGTACCACACATCAGGGGAAAGCTTTGAGAGAATCTTAGAAGAACAGAGGGATGTAATCTTCTCCAGTCTCTCCAAATTTTAATTCCAGACTTAGCCTGAGTCTCCTCAGATGCCAGATGCAGGAGGTCCTTCCATTTAAATATTCAACTAACTCAGGTCAAATTAAACAGGTCCTCCTCACCGCCCTCTGATGGGAAAGATCAAATTGTGAGGCAGAGAACTGGTGAGATCCTATTACTACAGACCAAGCCAGATTCCCTTGAAAGCTCGGAGCATTTTTACCAGCTTCCCAAAGGATATTACCAGGGATTATCACCAGGATGGAGAATTCAACCTAGACACTCACATAATACAGAAAACAGATGGCTCACTAGAAGACTCATCTTCTACCCAACTGCTAATAAAGCTGGCCTGCGACTAAAGAGCCCAATATTTTAAAATGGTTTTCAGGACTTCACAGATATATTGAGATAACATAGAAGAGTTTAAATCATAACTTTTCTGCTGAAATCAAAGTTGTAAATAGTCATCACTTGGTAAATATTACCTAAGTAGCCTAATGCGAGAGGGAGCAGTTAATGACCTCAGCACCGGAGCATATTCCTACTGAGTTAATTTTAATGGCCATGTCTGTCCTCCGATTATACAACTGGTAGAGCTCCATTTTCCTATAGTTCCAGTCCCAGTAATTACGAATCTGCTGGCGATGCAGCATGACCTTGCTTAAGTTGGCAAAACTGTGGGTTCTTAATACATCACCATTTCAGACAACATTAAGAACTCCCACACAATTCAGTCTTAGGCTTCTGAGAACAGCATATTAAATCCTCTAAATTCTCAAATAGTGCATATGGGTACTAAGATGTCTTGCACCGGAGACCAGGAAGATTAGGAAAAATGACCTTTATTTAAAGTGGGAAAATAAACTATTTCTTCTAGTACACCCATCTTAGGAGAAGACTTTAACTTGGACCAGGTTCTCTAGCTTGAGAAAAAGTGAATAAGATATTATAGCATCTCAACACCGTTGTTAAAAACAAACAAACAAAAAACAAAAAACCAGTTCTCATTACTCACTGATTTAGGTAGTTGCTCTAAAAGAAAACTCAGCAGGCCTACCTTCAAACACTGGAGCTATCCCCGTGGTGAGAGCAAAAGCCAGAAAACTGTTAGTTGGCCAGAAAGTCAGACCTTACCGTTCAAAAAAAGTTAGGATATTAACATACCCTGAGCTAGGGCAAAATCAACTCTCAGTTAAAGATCTGAGTCTGCTACAATAGTCTCACTTCTTTGTTACTTATAATTAACTCTATACAGATTTCCCCTGCCACACACACACAAAATGGGGCTTGTGCGGAATTCCCCGACAGTCCAGTGGTTAAGACTCTCTGCACTTTCACTGCCGAGAGCGCAGGTTCAATCCCTGGCTGGGGAACTAATAAGATCCTGCAAGCCGCAGGGTGCGGCCAAAAAAACCCAAAGAAACAAAAAGGGGCTTGTGTTATCTGCTTTATTTTGTGCTTACTTAAAAAGCAGTAGAGTTGTTCAAATAAATATCATTTGAGATCAGGGCCAGGGAACTATATTCCTCAAAATATTACTGTGGTAAAGAGGGAAACCAGTTAACAACTGCAGTAGTAAAAAGGGCATCTGCTGTTGCTTGCACTACCAGCTGGCGTCAATCTACACACACACGGAAATCGGTAAGCAGTCCATCAAAAAGCAGTACAGCTTCTTAATGTGCTTCTCTCTTTGTAAGAGATTTTTTTAATTTAGATATTGCAAGAAAAAAAACGTAAAGGCCCTAAACACTATAATTAGCCCAGTGCCCTTTCTGAGCTGTATAAGAGAGTTTTGCAAACCACTATGGTGTGGTGTTTTGTCCAGAAGAAGGGGAAACATTAGTCAGACCATGCAAATCCCACCAGGTCCACATGACTTAAAAAAATTGTTACAGAGGGTAAGTTTTCTTCCTGAACACATAATGGTTTTTTTTTAAAAAAGTCTCTCGCTCGCCCCAAAGTTAAAGTTTCACCAGCCAAAACCTTCCAATAGGAAAAGCTCGGTAAGTCTGGAAGAGAGGTCTGTTCCCACTGCCCCATAAATGCTTTTATCTAGCTTTCTGGAAGCAAACAGTACCACTACCTAATTACTGACTGCTATCAAGCAACTTATGAGACTTATATTACATACAGCCAACATATTTAATTCTCACAACAAAGCTCTCTGTAACCCATTTTACAGTAAAAACATGGAGGTCCTGAGATATTAACTAACTTGCTCAAAAGGCACAGAGGTAGCTGGTAAGTGGTAGTGTAGTCTTCGAAACCATAATTGACTTATACAAACTTGGTCTTTTCAGCATACATTTCACTGCCTTTGGCCAAGCTTGGGAATTATTTTGAGGCAGAGTCCTGTGCATCTGAAGTACACAACCTTTCAACCAGGATATTCATACTCTCCAAATACACCTGCATTGTTTTTCTTGTTCTTTGTCATGTAACTGATTGACTGGAACTTCACCATTCTTTCTCAGTCCATCAAGACACTATGTATTAAAAGAAAAAACCACAAAAACGTTTATCGCCCCACAGGTACACAAACCACTTCAACCCTCAAAACAAATCCATCACTACAAAACACATAGATTAGAGATCTCCGCATTATAAAAATATTCATTTAAAACAGGACTTGCTTTACATACTCCTTTTCCAGAAACTCAGAAAGCAATTCTTATGGCTAAAGCCAAACGTGTTTGCTACTGCCAAATTCGTCTCCCACACAAGACACTTCCCTCATCAGCAGATTGCATTGAAATGCTTTCACACGCATAGCATGGTTTTCTAGCTGCAGAAAAGCAGGTGGGATCAGTACCACATGGTCTCTGCCCTGTAAGATCTTAGCTCAAAAATTTAAAGCAAGACAATAACCAAGAGAGATGCAGGCACTTAATGAACACAGAACACCTATATTCAATCACTGGCGTTTCATGCTTAACCAGGATGAACTTGAAGAGAAGGCTTTAGTTGGTTCAAACAGAGGAGGTGAAATTTAGGAGATTCTTGTCAGAGAAACTGTGGAAACAGGCATATGGAGAAGAGCTAATTGGTAGAGAAGTACAGAGGAGTTGGTTAGCCCAAAGGCGCACTGAACAACAAGTGGTCTGTGCAGAGGTAAGAAGCAGACCCTCCATCTTGAGAACAGGGGCACCCCATGTAAAAGCTTGTAGTGGTCATAGTGTAGGATGCACCAAGCAGGAAGTGACGATGAAACACACGAGAGAAACCTATGGAGGTTAACTTTGGCGGCTTGAACAATCACTAAGGAGATGCAGCTCTAGCATCAAGGAGACTCCTGGGGAAGAAGCCCTGACAACCCAGAAAGGGGATCTGACCCCAAATCCCTTTCAATAAAGTCCCCAGAGATCTCTAAAAAGACAAAAATGAGAGGATAAAAACCCATCATATCTTTCACAAGTCCCTACAAATCGCCCCAATCCTAAATCTCAAACTTCTCATCTGGACAAATCCCAGCCCAAACCTTCTATTCCTAATTCTCCTATTCCACAAAAACTTTTGTTCACGCTACAGTTCTCTGAGCCCCTGCCAAGTACACTCGTATCTGAAAATGAGCCTGATTAACTCAGTCCAAGTGGCCTTTTCCCCCAAAACTGAACTTTCGGAACAAGTACTCTTTTCCTTCAGAGGGTCTTCCAGATTAAGGGCCAGGATCGGAATCGAAAGCAACCCCTCAAGCCCCAGGAGGATCTGTATTTCCTTGGCGTGATAACGTCTCACCTTCGTAAGAGTAACAAGACACAAGGAACCTTTAGAACCTTAGGTTAATACCCTGACATGAATGCAGAACCACCCACCTAACGACCTCTCAAATATTCATTCACTATGAATCTAACAGGGTATAGATAACCCCCAGCCAACAAAAAGCAGCACTCAAGATGACTGCCCCACGGAAGGCTTATGATTTCTGAGATCTCTTTTACAAAGCTATAAAAACGTATGTACCTGAATGCTCCCCAACTCCCAGTTAAGCTGCTATTATGAGTGAAAGTGTTAATAACTACCCTAAGTGGGCGCAAAGTGTTAACAAACCTCACTTTGACATTTTGTGTAGCAATCACGAAGTTATACACCACTTCTGTATTCACACACATATCTAATTCCTTTACATATAATATGGTAATACCAAGTCAAAAAATGAAGAGGGGGAGGGAGGAAGGCCAGGTCCTTTAAGGAGGAGACACTGGATAGCACTGTATCATCAAGAAAAGAAAGTTTCAAATAAAGTAAAAGCACATATCATTTCACCTTCTTATCTGCATCACTGATAAAGTATCCTCCATGCAAGTAACAAGGCTTCCTTCCATCTGGGGACAACTCTCCACTTTAGTTCATTTTATTTTAAAAAGACAGACCAGAATGAAATTAGTGGTATTTTTAGCAACAACAAAGGAAGTAAAATTCCAGAGGAATCCATTGTCCCCAATCTACACAAAGATGTAGGTATAAATAACATACGATTTTCCTTCTCTCTGTACAGGACATTTTGTTTAGTCTATATTTAATAAAGAAAGGCAGTTACATTTCCAAGACGATGTGAGGAGCAGGGTTTTTTTTCCTCCCCCTCAATTTAAAATAGTCACACAAAAGCACTGATTTTTATACTTAGGAGAAATCCCCAAACAGACCAATTGTGTTTTGGCAGGTTAGGGTATAAATGCTGACTATAAAGGAAACCTATTTAAATACTGCAGATACAGCTTCAAGGACCTCAAAAAAGCCCTCTCTGAAGCAGTAAAGAGGAAAGAATCCCAATGGAACAAAATCTATAGAGGAAGCTGAGCAGGACACGGTAAAAGTGGTAAAGGCTGCAAGTCAGGTGGGAGCCATGGCTACAATTAAGTCAAAGAGGTGTCCTGACAAAAATAAATATCCGCTTTGTTTCCTGCTAAGGGACAGCTATGTCACAGCAAACCACTCTGAGACCCCAGTGCAATTTCTCCACCAATTAACAGATGGCTTCTAAACAGAAATACAAAAGGGGCTAGCTCTTGCAATTGCCACATTCATATCACACAGAAGCATCTCTTCCACAATCACCTAGTTTAAAAGTTGAAAAAATTAGGTCCTGTAATCCTCTAACATTAAAAATTCACAAAAACACAAGGACAAAAAAGCAAATGCTTAATAGATTTGGCCTAGACGATCATTCAGCACACAAAGGTGATGCAGCACTGCCCACACCAGCATCACAGCAAACGCACCATCACATGGAACTAGAGAGGTGTGTCTTTTACCACTGACTAAAAGTATATTAAAAATGAAACATTCAAATCATATAGTCCACAACTTAGTATACCTGACCACTGCTGCTAACTCCTGGATACATTATCCCTGTGAGACAGGAAAAACCTAAACACGAAAATAATCTTCTTAACTTATTACCATTTTATTGTCTCATGTACCCACGAATCTACAAGCAGGGTGCAGGTAAAAAATTTTATTCAAGAAGAGCATCTCAACTTTAATTCAACTTAGGAAATTTTAAAATGTTTTCTTTCATCTGCTATTACTAAAGTTACTGGACTACTTGCTTATTCTCATATCTGAGGTTCACTCTCGGGGAAGGTGCTGTGTTTTTATGGCACCAGATTAGTATTAAGGACCCTCTGGATGTAGGAAGGTAACTTCTACAAACAGAGCTGCTAGGTTTTAGGGGCCATATTGCATAATTCTACAAACACATTTCAAGATTAGGGCAAAGACAGGTAACAAAAGAGCTCTCATTCATACTAATCCATCTTTTTGCCACCAAGTGTCCCCTAAAGAAAAGGGGTCAAGGAGTTTATGGCCTCCTGCTAAGTCTAAGACCTAGATCCATTAAGTGATACCTCATCAGTGACAAAATCTACCTTGCTCTTGTCAAGTAAGTTTCACAGATAATTTCAGACCTGTAATCAGTCACATTAAAGAGCATCCTACTCAGGAGAATGCTGTACAAAACACTAGGTAGTCGACTACAAGTACATCACTCAAATAAAGATGTCACTGAACACTAGTCTTTAGCTCATTCTAGTATGCAATAACCTTTAGTGTCGAGGAGTTTTCCTATTTTGTTGCTGACAATTTCTTACTTGCTATCTTTTAAAGCAACAGGACATTAAATAGTTATATATTACAAACTAATCTTCTGTATTTAGGGAAAAACTTGAAAACCTTATGTATGCTGCCAGATCACTTACTAGTTAAGTCCTATTCCCAAATATAATAATAAGGCTTATTCTAGTTCTCTTAATAAACACTAACATTATTAAGGTATTCCATATATACCTAAATTACCAATCTTACTTTCCTCAAGGAAGAAAATATTTCCTAGCAAGAAGCCACACATATATGTACTCTGAATTGCATTTCGTTAACCCAAAAGCCTTCTATACTTTATCTGAGTTCTTGATCCTCTGCTCCTCCCTAAAAAACATACATCTAAAACTAAAGGAAGTAAAACTTGTATTATGGTTTAAAAAGCTTTATCATCTTACAGTTGTGACTTGTGTATGTGTAAAAACCTCAGACATCTCTGAGATTCAGTTAAGATTCAGATAAAGATCGACTGGTTCTAAACAGCATTCTTTTGAAGCAAGGAAGAGGGGCACATTATTTTTCATAAGCCTCCAGAATATGAAAGATTACAAACATATAATTTAAAAATTCAATTAAGTATTCTATGCTACTTGGCCATCTTAATTATAGTCCTTCCACTCTTAAAACATGGGAATTAACCCATAATTTCTTCTCTTTCCTAGCAATTCAAGACTTCTGGTTGAATATCCAGAAAAAAAAATCTAAAGGTTAACCATAGTGATAACTATATTAGTTACCAAATTTCGTCAAATAATTGTCCTTGGTCAAATTTTAAATCTTACCATAAGATATAATTACTTCCCAATCTTGACTGCCGCCTAAGCCTTTGATTCCATCATTCCTTACAAAGCTAAGGTGTTCCTTCAGTTTAATTTTCTATCACTTTCATCTAGGATTAAAAAAAAAAGTGAAGCAAAATTTCTAAGGAAATTCAAATCAAGTGACCAGGAGCTAAGTGAGATTTTTACAATCCCCACAGGATTTTGTTTTCTGAATGCAGAATCTACAGCCTAATTAAGGTGTTATTCAAAGATTTTCTGTATCATTTCCTAAAACCTGGTAATACCTTGGCCAGGTCATCCTTCTTCCCACCCCCATGCTGTGTTTTTACTTAAAGCTACTTGAACAGAAATCCCATTCTAATCCTCTAAAGCTTACATAAATATCTTAACAGGTTGCATGGTAAGAACATAAAATTGATCGGATATTATTTCAAACAAAGTTAAGATTCTGCATCAATGATTAGAAATAAAAATACTAAAAATAAAGATAAAACTAGAATTTGATCTTTTTGAAGAGAACTGAAGACTGTTCAAAAAAAACTGATACTGATGATGTATACCACTGACTCCATGGAACACAGAAATTTAATGCCTCTAAGCATACCTATGTCCCCACGTGGCTAGAAACCAAGGGGTTTTAATTAAATGATGACTAAGTAAGCAGAGGGAATAAATGAAGGTTATTCACAAGCAAGCTTGTTTTTCTACAAGGTATATGCCTCTCATCAGCTGCTATAAACAGCGGGAGCCACCAAACATTACTGACCTCTGAAGATTAACCAGCTGAGTGACCACAGAGAATGCCATTACTACTGGTGATCTCACTCAAGGAGGAAAGTAGTGACCACAAAACATAATGAAATGGGGGAGAAGTCACAGGATGTTATTTAGGACAGAATATCAATTATCTTCATTGCACCTACGACTTTTGCATAATTATATCAGAACTTCCGTTTCCTCCACCAATGACAATGTGAATCAAATATGAGTCAACTCTTTGAAAGATAGAGCCAAGTGACTTTATAAAATACACATACGTATATACCTCACAAAACAGAGAGAAACATCTTTACCAATAGCTTTTGTTTTCCTCAAAGCTAAAAGTCTCAGGGCAAGTAAGCAGTCAGCTTGGGCAGTTCATCTATTACAGCTATGACAAATTTAGCAGGTTCAAAGGAGGGAAAACTGTGACCCTACAGACACTGGGAAAATGGTCAGGAGGCGAACCCTGGAGGGTTACTGGCAATAAAGAGTACCGTACAAAAAGGGGTAATTGTTTTGTTAGAAGTGAAAGATAGTCCTTAAACAACAACCCTCAGACTCCATCAGAGGTAAAAGCTGTTCCAAACAAACTAAAATAAAAATAAAAATCACAACACCTTTATCCCTACGAAGCAGTAATATGTCTGAGTATCTGATGACTCCAGACTGCAGCTTAACTTCTTCCACATCATAGATGCTTTAGAGAATCTAGCTAAACACACGTGGTATGTTAAAGAACTAAAAGTTCATGTTAGAATGATATAGGTGTGAAAGGTGTCCAACTAACTGGAAATATCTTATGACCTGAGCCAAAAAAGGGCCCAATCTCCCATTTCGATTCAAATAACTTCCGAATGGAAAACTTTCTGGTCTAAACAAGATGTTATCTAGAAAGTGAGGCCTGGAACCTGCACCTTCTTTGACAGCCCTGTGTGGAAAGACGGTGAGTTCAAAACAGGGACTTCTAAGCAATTTCAAAAGTTACTTTCTTATGGGTCAATGTGATGTCAACCAAAAAAAAAAAAAAATCAGTAAGCTTACTTTTGGGTGTGTAGAAAAGTAAACTCCTGCACACAGAGACAGAAATGTGAATTAAGCAAGAATTGTTTCACTAGAGTTCTATACTATAAGTTACATAAACTGACTCTAGCTAACTAGCAAAAGGGAATTTATTGGAAGAGGCACAGAAATTTTCAGAATCAATAGGGGTTGGGAACCAGGCTCCAGTGGGCTAAGTGGTGAAAAGAACCACCATCATCTCAGATCTAAAACACACAGTCTGATGAGATGGGTCACCAATCACCATCTCATCCTTCCATCACTTCCTTGAGGTCTTGGGAGAAAATACCTAATTGATTTTACTTGGGTCCCATACTGGCCCCTTGTCTATACTAAGGCAAGGACAGAGAGAACCTGTCTCTTGGCTTCTGGAACTATACTCCCACCAACTGTACACCAGGAAAGAGAATACCTCAATATGGAATGGTCTTACGAAATCAGAGAGACAATCTTCTCTTGCATCCATGAAGGGTCTTACAAATTTCTCCATACAAACTGAAAAGAAATACCTCTCTTATTTCTCATCAAATAAAAGACTGCTTCAAAGATTGACCATCAAATGGAATAATCAACAAATCACTAGTGGACCAGACCATCCCCTGCATATAGGAAGCATTGCTTCTAACTCCTAGCTCAAAAACAAAAGAAAGTCACCAATTTAGAACATTCTGCATCCCCCTCTGCAAACTATGACCAGTTCCCTCTACCTCTACCACACCTTAAAAATAAGGTGCCAATAACGTAAGAAATTACATTATCAGAGTATGTTGTGACTCAGGATCTCTTTAACAGATAGTCACTACCCTAAATCAAGTACCCAACACTGGCTGATATTCTTCAGCATGCCAAGATTCTTAGTTAGACAAAGGCTGCTAACCTGAGTCACTTTCACCACTAATACCGGTCAAGAACTTACAGCTCCAGAAGAACATCTTCCCTAACCCAATAAGAGGTCTTTGGTAGCTCCCCACAAAGAATGCAGCGCAGAGAAGTCTGCATGAAGCCTGAATTAAGACCTTAAACCATAAAAAGTATTAACTTTTTTTTATTATTTTATTAAAGCCTCCACCGGGGGAGCCTTTCTGCTAAGTCTCAACTCATGGAATTGCTGCTCAATAGCCAGCATTTGAAAATAAATACAGTCACTAAGCGTGGAATGATGTTCCTGTAGCCAGCAGGCATCTGGCAGATGCCAACAGAGAAGGCAGGAGGCCAAGATATGAGACCAAAAATTTTAAAGGAAGACTGCTCTACTCAGTAGCATAGAATCTGAAATAATGTAAAGGCAGAAACAGGCCACCACCTGCCTCTAAATTCAACCGACATCAGCATCTGTCTCCCAAAGTTGCTGCAGGAAGATGCTTAAGGCTTTCTTTACTACAGTAATTGTTCCTGTGGTCTAAAAAGGAATGTCCCTGGCTGGGGTTTTTCGGTTTTTTTTTTTTTAGGGGAGGTGGGATTGGGTGGGGTGGGGTGGGTAGAAGGAGTGCTGGGGAAGGAAGAAAAATGGAAGGAAAAGCTAAAACTATAGAAGAGAATTTCTATTTTTCCCTCTTTGGCTCCTTCTACTGAGCAACAGCTTTCTGCCAAGATTTCCTTCAGGTTCTCAGTGGAGGAGAGGATGAAGTGAGATAAAGAGAAAGAAGTCTGGAGCCATCGGCCTGTGTCCCAGGACACCCCACAGGCGGTCATCCCTGGACGTTGTGACTCTCTGGGAGAAGAGGAAGTAGAAAGAAAGTGTGAAGGCAGAGAAAACTGCTGGAGAGCAAAGCTGCTTTAGTTCTTTTCTGAATCTACCGTGTGTGCCACTGCCTCTTCTTCCAGGTGGCCTGCCGTTATGCCATGGAGATTGCAGGCAACTTCCACAAGAAGAAAACAAGCCTGAACCAGGCTGGACCACTGCAAAGGGGCGAGATGAAGTCCCTGCAAGTAGTGAGCAATCTGATTAAATACTGCACAAATTCACTGTTCTACCTGGATATTCCTTTTATGGGGAAACTGGCAAGAACTAAGTTTGAAGACAAAGAAATTATTTCAAAGGGAGGGGTTGATTCCTAAAGGCAAGTTGAAATGAAAGGAAATAAAATACGCAGAAAAGCCCATGGTCCAAAGAAACTTACTATCTCCTGAAACAATTACTATATATACAATATATATGTTATAAATATTATACATATTATTTTTAAAAGTATTTTAGAAGTAAATTATATATATATGCATATGTGTATGTGTATATGTATATTACTTTTAAAGTACTTTGGTAGGGCTTCCCTGGTGGCACAGTGGTTAAGAATCCGCCTGCCAATGCAGGGGACACAGGTTCGAGCACCGGTCCTGGAAGATCCCACATGCCACGGAGAAACTAAGCTTGTGTGCCACAACTACTGAGCCTGTGCTCTAGAGCCCACAAGCCACAACTACTGAGCCCGCGTGCTGCAACTACTGAAGCCCGTGCACCCTAGAGCCCGTGCTCCGCAACAAGAGAAGCCACCGCAATGAGAAGGCCATGCACCGCAACGAAGAGTAGCTCCTGCTCACCACAACTGGAGAGAGCCCGCACGCAGCAATGAAGACCCAACACAGCCAAAAATAAGTAAATAAGATAATTTATAAAAAATAAATAAAGTACTTTGGTATAACAAATACTGTACAATTTCACTTTTTACTTATATGAGGTACCCAGAATAGGCAAATTCATAGAGATAAAAAGTACAATGGTGGTTGCCAATGGCTTGGGGGAAACAGGGTGGGGAGTTACTGTTTAATGGGTACAGAGTTTCTGTTTGGAATGATGAACTGGTTCTAGAAAAAGTGGTGATGGCTGCACAACACTGTGAATATACTTAATGCCATGGAGCTATACACTTAAAATGATTAAAATGGTAAACTTTATGTTATATATATATTTTACCACAATTAATTTTTTTTTGTCATGAATCAGTGTGATGTTATTTATGTGCCAGTAGTTTTAAGCTTTAATCCTAGGAGTGGTCATCTAACACACTATCCTGAATGCACACACAGTCCAGGAATAATTAACTAGCAAAACACAAGTAAGGACCAACCTCCAAAAGTGACTAGTTACAAGACTATCTACTATCCATATCTAAATCAACAACCATTTCTCTGCTAATTAGTATACTGAATGTGAAAATGGGTTTTTGTTCCTTGAGCTACTTATTGTTAATTAGTGTAATGAGAGTTAGAAATGGGGTCTCATTGGTAAAATCAAAGGTATTCAAGATATGCAGATGTGCTAAAGTAGTTTAGAGACACTACCCACCCCTGTATAAACAGGACACAAGAATCCAAGGTGGCTTTAACTTGTACCCTTATGGATAGGACCCCTAAATATGAAATGGTCCTGGGTTCAGCCTTTGTTCAGAAGGATTTCCTTTTGCATGACTCAAACAGAGGGCAGAGATCCCCATCTCTGGAATGCTGTCAGCCTCAAGTGAACATTTCGTAAAAGGTGTGTTTGAAGCACCTAAAAAAGAACAGAGAACTGGGACTTCATTAAGCTTGCAAAGTAACTGTATCAGTCACTTAGGGCCAGCTTGCTAGATGTCTGTACGTGCAGAATTTGGTCTTGAGAAACAGCTAAGCCTCACTCCTCCCTCTTTGATGTTTACTTTCACCAACCCAAAATCACCTAAGAACTGTATACACTAAATTAAGTTCATTTGCAGTATCTCACCACCACCACCACCCCCAAAAAAGGGGGGAGGGACTCTTTAAAAGTCTGCTGTCCAGCTCTAGAAACCAGGAAAGAATACTAGATGACCTCCTTACATGATGGCTATGTCCACATATGTTGTTTTCCATAAACACTCAGAGAACTAAAATCTCAAAAAAAATCAAGGAACCTAAGCTCAGAAGATTCCACATTCTGATTTTTAATAGCTCATTAGGTCTATTTTAATGTTCCCAAATATGCAATTGGGGAATATAATGCAGTGAACAACCTTATCATGCCTTTTTGGAAAGGCTTCCAATTTCCAGCACTTACAAAAGGAAATGTATTGATAAAAAAACACAGTAACAAATCAGTATTGACAATTCTGTATTTTAACCTGATTACAACATGAATGAAGGGAATTTATCCCTGAAATAAAGGTCCAGAAATACCAAGAATATAAGGGTCTAAAAACAACCCTGGTTAAATATCTTGAGGTTAAATGTTAGATCCCAAATCATTCTGCTTGAAAAGGTAATATGTTGTCAGAATACATGTCAGAATCCCTAAGCACTATGCTTAAGAAGAGCTAACTTAGCAGTTATGTTCACAAAAGAGAAAGGTCACAGAATTCTAGGGCTAGATATGATTTCAGATCATTTAGGAAAGCACCTTTATTTTATAGAATAGATATCAATTGATTTGACACTCCATAACCAGCCTATTTAGACACATTTTAAAGTGGACTAAAAGCAAATTATAATTCATTTCAGTGGTATGAAAAAAGCTCTCAGAGACAAGTATCAGGGTTAGGAAGAAGGATTCAGAACATAGTATCTTGGAGGCCACTGTGTTAATGACCCAGTGACTCCTTAAGATTGGATTTAAAGCATCAAAACACGAAGAAATAAAGTTGCTCCCTCAGGCTCCAGTGACCTTGAATACAATGAAATGATTCTGGCTTACCTGTTTACATGCAGATATGTCTCATTTAAACCTTACTTTAAAAGGAGAATCTGACTTTCTCAGGATAAATCCCGAAGGTCAAACAGGTTGTGAAGAGTCAAGGGCATCACCACATCTACTCTACAAGGTAACATAACCAGATCTATTGCCTCAAATGAAAAAAATGCAAATTCTAGTTGAGTTGGAGTGGGGATTGGGGATGGATACAAGACTTGTGAGCCATATACACTCCCCCTTCAAAATCAAAGCATTATGTAGAAAACAGAGTTCCAACAAAAAGTACAATGATGAGAAAAGAACTCATTAAGAGCTAAAAATAAACTCTAATTCACAATATGCATAAGGATTTAACAAAAAAAGGAAAACAAGATGTAAAATTGCATCTGCTAAGTTAACCATGCCCTCATGGAAATCGCCACCCCCCCTTACACAAACTAGAATCTGTAAAATCTGTGATGACTGAATAAAGCAATGCTTTAAATGCTTTCAATGAATATTTCAACAGAAAGAAAACAAAGGGACAGCAATTTTTTTTCTAAGTCCTCTGATCTGCTAACACTACAGGAATACTGGGCTTCTTAACATCCACACACACAGATCTCTATTTCTCTACTTGAAAACCTTACTTTATGAAATTAGAATATTTAGTACTGGTATTTACAATTTATATTAAAGGGGTATTAATCTTAAGGAAGAAGCTGTCAGTAACAGTGAAAACAAGCCTCAGTTAGTTTTCAACTATCTGATACCTCATGGCTCAATTTAACAACTTGCGGACCTTCCAGATCAATAACACTCCACTGGGGAAGCTTGGCTTAGAGTACCTCCATATTTTAAGTCAAGCTAATTCATTCTGAATAACATTCACCCAATACCACACAGAGCAATAACTCCATACTCCAGTGCTCTAGTTCAGAGAGGCTGGTGTAATATCATTAATCATCTTTCTGGGCTCCCAAGTCCTGCCTTGTATTTCCTACTCCCACTTTGTCCCACCCCTAGAAAATCAATTTTGTTCGTCAAATCACCTAGAAAGCAAAGAACAGGAAATAAGCTTTGCAAACTTCCCACATCATGAGAAAATCTAAGAATTCTAAGACAACAGATTTATTTGGAGATTTTTTTCAAAAATCAGTTTACCCAAAGAAAAAAACATCTGCAACTGTCTTCTAACCAAATGAATATTAACTGGTAAGAAGGGACTGGGGAGAGAGAGAGTACCCCAACGTGCTAGGCACTTTATGGAAGAAACTCAAGTTGGGAGTCAAACAGCTCATATAAAGTAAGTGGCTAGGCTGGAATTTAAACTTAAATGTAACGCGTTCTTTCTAGGCTAAAACCTCTAAAAGTAGTGCTCATGAGCCCACCTCCCTAGCAGGAGAGTTGAAGATAGCAGGCATTTTGTTTCAGTGTTAATCCCAAGAACTTCATGCCAATCTAAACTAATAACAACCCTAGTGTACATAGGGGTTTGGTAAGTACTATTACCCCTGCATTCAAAGTCCATTTCACATGGAAAGATGGGAAGAAATGCTTATCAACACAGTTTAAACTGAATATTGCTTTCTTCTTCTTCTTCTTCTTCTTCTTCTTCTTCTTAAATGGTCAGTCTCCTGGGCTGCAAGAGGTAGAGATGGTTGTCTCCCCTCCTCCCACTCAGCCCCACCCAGAGGCTCTAGGCTTCAGGGAACCCTGTGCAACTTTTGCTCTTTGGATTCCAAAGAAATGAACTTCTTCAGCACGGGCACAGCACGCTAGAAGTGGATGACAGGCTGATCTGAAAGACAGGAAAGCCCTCCTGGTTCTTCTGGTTGAACACACTTACCCTGTGCTCTGGCTCAAGGTAGGGCTGGGCCAGGCAAGGGAGGCTGTGTCTAAGACCCTCTGGGATGGGCAGGGGTCCTCCAACAGGGAGGACAGCAGGTCTTAGACCATGGCCTCTGCCATCACCCCTCAATTACCCACGGTGATGTATGATGTAAGAGACTTCTGAGTAGTTAGATCACAAAAAAGATAGTTTTAAATGAGGCTCCATTTCTTCACAATACTTGGAAGAGCTGCCAATGTTGCTTTACAGCTTGAAGTCTCTCAAAAAATGTATGACAGATACCATAACCAACAAAAAGGATATCCAATGGTGTCAAAAATTGACGTTCTGATACTTTAAGAAGCAAAACCAGACACATTAAGAAGTAAAACATGCTAGGGAATTCCCTGGCAGTCCAGTGATTAGGACTTGATGCTTTCACTGCCACGGCCCGGGTTCAATCCCTGAGTCAGGGAACTAAGATCCCGCAAGCTGCATGGCACGGCCAAAACATAAGTAAATTAATTAATTAAATTTAAAAAAAAGAAGTAAAACATGCTAAACGAGCCACTGCATAGGCCTGACAGATCAAAAGACACTCACAAGTAAAATGACAGAAAATATTTTTTAAAGTTAGCATTTTTAGCTGGAAAGGACATTCTGATGGTTTCCCCAGCTCTCAAAATTCAGTAGCAGCAGTGGATTTGAAAGTCAAGTAACTTAGAACAAGCTCAAAAGAAGGTGGCAAATTGTGAAGCACAGCTTTAGTTTCAACGATCAACTATTCTGTTCAAGTAATATTTAAAAGGAAATGTTCCAATAGGTGCAAAAGAAAAACACTTTGCTCTACTCATAATTTAGAAAGTTAAGAAAGCAAAGGCTGGTGCTAAGGTAGTGTAACAGATAAGGCAGTAAAATAGAGTAAAATCCACCCAAAAAAAAGCAGATTGATACATCAATTGCATACCTGAGAAACAGAATTTTTGCATTCTATAGATTTAAAAAAGAAGAAGGATTCCTGGATCAGAATTTGTTCTGTATGTTCTTCCATTTAGTTCATCTTTTTTCTCATCTACATTTTTCCATCATTATGATGACAGCCACTAAGTAATAAATTGAAAGTGGTTTCTATTCTATACCACCTGATGTATAGATGTATGTATGTATGTATACTTTTTCTGATGTGAAAGTAAACAAAAACTAGAAGAAACACTGTGGAAAGGTCTGGAATAGCAAAGAGCACACACGCATTCATATCTTGCTAAATTTCAAGGGGTGAATCCTTACAAAAGAACTTCAACTGTATTCTGTTTTCTATGAATTTGCATACATTAACAAAGTTTATGTTTTGTATCAAACTAATAACGGAATAAAGTCAAGGGCACTAAAACACTATGTTCCTAATCTATTGGCAAAACAGGTATGGTCATCCTTAGAAGTCCCAGTGACAACTTTCTTTTTTTTTTTTTTTAATTTTTATTCATTAATTTATTTATCTATGGCTGCCAAGAAAGCACAGAATCAAAACTCCTAAACTTCATTTAACCAACAGGTTCAACCTCATTTTCACAGTAAATATTCCTCAAAAGCTGCTGGAGAACTGTGTAACTTGCTTTTGAGAGTTACAATACTTTTCTTCATTTCCTTCTAATGGAATAAAACAAATTAATACAAAGATCACCATCAAGAAATCAGAGAGACAAAAATCCAGATGATTTACAAATTAATCAGGAATGGTTCTCTTTCAAACTTTTCCACATCCTCACAATAGATGTTTTTCTTCCCAGAAACTAGTCATTTAAGGTTTCATTACCACAGGCTATCAGAAGAAACTTTTCTAAGTCTGCTAACTGAGAGTTAAACTTATTTCATAGTGAAGAGAGTCAGAATATGCCTTGCCACCCCTCAAATATGCCAGCTATAGGCATAAGGAATATTTTGAGTTAAAGACAATTAAGAATCAACAGAGGCAGGAAGAGTACTCTTCTCTGCCCTACCCTTTTCTGCCTAAAAGCAGGTTATAAATTTCCCTTGTGAAGGTGTTCCCCTCTCCTATACCAGGAAGAGGAGAGCAACTCTTACCACTGGGGATGGAGAGTCAGCACCAAGATGAATCTGCATAGATAAACCTTGCTAAAATAGCTCTCATCTTCCATTAGTTCCCCCTATGTATTTTCTTGGTCACTCCCCTACAATTTACCCACCCTCAGAACCCAAACCCCCTTTGCTTTGTTAAAATGGTATATAAGCCCCAGAGTCTAACAACTTCTTTGCTTCACTTTTTTTCTGTGAACTCCAATGCATGTGAAATATTACTAAAAACTGTGCTGCCTCTTCCGTTAATCCCTTTTTCCCCCAGTTTCACTGAGATACAATGGACATATAACATTGTATAACCTATCTTTTGTTAGGTTCAGTAATTGGGGGCTTGCAAATTAAACTAAGAGGGTAGAGGAAAGTTTTTCCTCCTTGACAATGATTTTTTTAAAAAAAGAAAAAACAAAAAAACCGTACTTGGTTTCTTAAATCTTATAAATTTCTAATTTCATCATCCTGAAATCCTTCATCTAAATTAATCAAGACTGACACTTTGAAAATTGTTCTATAAAACACCCAAGTTAGGTCTGGGTGGAGAAAAATAAACCTGAAAGAATAAATTTTAAAGTTTTTCCCTGAAACTTTATAAAAAGTCAGTAACATCAAGTAGTAACATCAAATTTTTTAAATGACTGATTAGTCATGACGTTTGGAAGAAACAAGAGTACATGGAAAAATAATGTGGTTTAAAGATACATTGATAAATAGACAAAAGTTTCTTCAATACCACAAAAAAGTAAATTTCATCTCATATAAATTTCATTTTATACAAATTTAGCCACTAAAATCTAAAGACAGCCATATTCAAATGTATAGTCCACAGTTAATACACTAGGCATCAGGGCATTTACCCTGTGCTGCCAAGTTATCTTGTTTTGTGCATATCTTGTTTTGTGAATACCTGCCAAATTTCTAATTAAATAGCACCCAGAATCAGCAAAATGAGGTATTTATTAAGCTACCACCACCCACCTACCCACCCACCCAACCACCCAGCTCTTTTCAAGTACCTGTCTGCAAGAATCAGAATTCTTCATCTCTTGATACTATGGATACCTACAAGTAACAGCTGACCTTAAGACTGTAACTGATGCACACAACCACATTTTCACATTAGTGTTCATCACAGCTTTGGGCTCACGGTGACTGACTGACTTCATCACAGTAAAAAATGCTATTAAACTGAAGGTATGCATTAGACTTATAACATACCACTTATCTGTTTCAATCCTGAGGAGCCAAGAGTATATTTGTTAAAAAGAGGAGGGGAAAATATCACGCCATCAAAATAAAGTTTGAAAATCACATTATCCTCATAAAATAAACCAGCATTAAAACTAACTTTGAAGTTCTCAGGAAGCAATAGGGACATAAGTTAAGAACCCTCACATTTTATATGAGATTTTTACCCCATGGGCCCTCAGGAAGGGGGGGGAAAAAAAAAAAAGAGGTCTGTGTTACCATCCGAGGCACTGCCTGTCCCAAGATAATCTACATCTGCAAAGCCCCTCCCCTCCTCTGGGCCCCTGTAATTTGTATTTTTATATGTTTCTTTTGGCCTTTGTTTTTCCGTTTTGTCTGAAAGCTTCTAACTGGCAGCTTATGGGGTCAGCATAGGACCCACCTCAAGCAATTCCTAGGCTAAGAATGAAGCTATCATATCAAAATTAAAAAGAGCAACACTCATTACCTGAGGTCTTCAACTATAATTCTCTTATCTCCTCTTTTTGAAGGAAAAGTAACAGCTACAGAACAAGCTATCCTGGAGTTGTGAAAACTAATTACACACTTACAGACACATACGTGCATACATACATACCTACAAACGCACACACTCTTTTAGGGACAGGTCAGGCATTCAGTAAAGACACAGCCCAGTGACTTTTTACATTCAACGTTTCTAGTCCTGACCCCCAGGAGATCAAAAGCAGGGGAGGGAACAGCATCTGAAACTTAGTTTGCCGTACAATTAGGCACTGCAGTTACACCCACCTGTCCCACCCACCTCCAGCCAGAATTCAGATAAACCTGGAAATCCCTGGTTCTATCTCCCTGCAAAATGTTCAGGAAAAGAAGTCAATAACTCCCAGGTAATTGGCACATTCCAGGCCCTACCTACAGAGACTGATTCCATAGGTAGATGTGGGCAGGGCCCAGGAACTTGCATTTCTGACAGTCATCCCAAGCGATTCCAATGCAGGTACTCTACTGACCATAAAGACGATGATTCCCCAAACTGCTCACTTGCCCATCAAATCACCTAGGGAGCTTTCCTGACAACAGATTCCCAGGGCCTCCGAAATCTTTATTTTTTAAAACTTCCTCAGGTAAGGATGTGCAGCCAGACTTGGGAACCACAGGGTTAGACTATCTGAATTGACAACCATAGATTTAAAGTTTCTAGAGAAGCATGGATGCTCTCATTAGTTTTATGTATCCCTCACTCCTTGACCCTCAAAAATCTTCCACTCTCCTCCTGTGGAAGACTCACCACTCACAGAAGATGCCCCTTAGTGACCCCTGTACAAGTTATATGTCTCACTAGAAATTCATCAGCTGGTCCTGTGCTTAGTTTTTAAAGAGTGAGTTCTGGCCCTCCAACAAAGGCAAGGAGGAAACATGCTAGGGAAGAATGAGAAAACCAGAATTAGGGCCCCTGCTCTGCCATTTAATAGATGTGTAGTCTTGGACTCGACATGTCAACAAAGCTGGGCGTCTCCTCACCTGTCAGTGAGGGAGTTGGCTTCGGTCACCTCAAGGGTTTTTCTGACTCTCAACGCTCTATTATTCATTCCCTGCATCATAAAATCCATTTCACTCCTGCAGCATCAGCAGGTGTCAAGGACTCTGAAGTGCATTTGAGAACCAAAGGGACAGACCGACATCAGCTAAGCTGTACAAACAGCAGTAGCTTCTCACAATTAATGCCTATAGATAGGAAACAGGGTGAAGCATAAAGCTGGCATAAGCCCAAAGCGAGAGCCTGACAAACAACATAATAAATAGAATTTCGACTAGAGAGAAGATAATTGTATTTGCAACTGAACACATTTCTTAATGTATTTCCCTAATCCGTATTCTATCAAAATAGTGACATTAATTCGCTAACACTGACACAATCTAAAAATGATATACTCTCTTTTAGGACTTAGGAAAGAGGCACATACTTTCCTAACTAGGTATTTTGTGCCTGAAATACAGTTTCTTAATTTTAGCATTATTTAAGTAAGGAAAGACTTAAGAAAAGTGAAAAGGAGGGATTTAAATTTTCTTCCCACAAAGTGATCCCAGTTTTCTTACAACCCAATCAATTAATGCTCCCGCTCCTACAAAATCAGATACCAGGAGCTGGCCTGGTAGCTCCCCAGGAGGTAGAATAAGTTGGATAATTAGAGAGGGACTGAGAAACTCTGCCCTGACCCTAAAAACATATACTGAAAAACCGCTCAAGATCACTAATGCTAAACGCCACAGGGCAGGGTCCAAATCCCCACAGATTCTTTCAAAACCTTTTTAGAGATATGTTAATAGTAGCTTCTTCAGAAGATATGCCCACTTTGCCAAGTAAAACAATTCAAAACCCAGTTTTAGAAATCTATGTACTAGACTATTTTGTTCAATACAAGTATTTACTAAGAAACTCAGAATAACAAAAAAAATCTAAGGTAATTTTATGTTTGAAGCTAAACAATTCTGACCCGTCTAAATACTGATTTAACCCATACCAAGAATAAGACGTTAGTGGGCCAAATCAAAACAGGGTTGCTAGAAGAGGTCCTTAGTATTCCGATGTGCCTACTCAACTTTTTAATTTATAGTTCATTATCATGGATGTTCACTTTATGAAACATGCTCATATTTTATTGACGTGAACAGGTTTTATGGAAGAATTACAGATTTTCTGATAACCAGTTAACAAATGACTTCCAAAGCAACATGTTCAATGGAAATCTAGTGTCAAAGAGGTATTTTCACACACCCCCCCCCCCCCGCCATGAGTTCTGTGATTAAATAAGACTGGGGAACTGTAAATCAAACTGGTTTCTTTTTTTTTTTTTTTTTTTTTTTTTTTCAAACTGGTTTCTTTACTGCAGGATTTTAATATAGTTTTTAGTATGTTAATGATCTGCAATATGGTTCTTAAAAACTACGGGGTACAGATTTTTCTCAAACTTGTCTGTCAGAGGAACAGTTATTTTGAGGAGTATTTATGACTAAATCTCATGGAACTAAGCTTAGAAAAAACACCTTTTGACCTTGGTGCTCACTGTTCGTTTTCTTGGGGACTCAGCTTATGAGAGATCTTAAACAGAAATTTCACTATGGTGGAAACCTCCATTATCCAGCTCTCCCTGAAAAGGCAATGGGGTGAGGGAGTGAAAGAAACGGACAACAAATATTAACACACTTTGCCAGTATCTAAGTATCTAACCAGGCACTCTTTCAGATTACCCATGCGCTGTGGTTCTATTACTACCATCCTCCACATAAAGCCAGAGAAGCAAAGGGTCTGAGGATACAGAAGTCAAATTTATCCAATTTTGCCACGTAATAGCTCTAGTAAAAGGTTTACAGAAGAGTAAGATAATTCAAGACTGACCAGAGGTAAGAGATGAAAATCTGTGCAATGTTTCCTGTGGAAAATGCCTAATTCAAAGGATGTATGATTGGTTTACTGTTTTCATCTACCATAACAAAAAATGTGACCTTTATGCCTAGTTCAAGCAACATTTTTTAAAATAATAAGAATAACTACTAAGCAATCAAACCAGAAATCTCATCATTTATGTCAAAACCTTCAAACCATTTATCACATTTATGTCGAAGAGACTGCAAAATTCACATATAAAAGGATGCTGTTTTGCTAAAAACATAAAATAAAATTCAGTACCAGGACAGACACATGTAATAAAAAGCCTTTGTTCTCTACCTTTCCCAACTTTTCAAAAACTGTTTCTTTAATAAATTTCACGTATACATTTTACATATGCTGCTCACACTGATTTTGGAAAAAGAAATGGAAAAATCTCATCCATTCAATTATCAATATTCAAAAACAAAAACGAAACCTTCCTGATAATCACGGTGAACATCTAAGTAACATAATTAGTTACAATATAATTATGTATGGATTGATGACAACCAGGTTTTACTTAGTTTTTACTTGGTTTACTTGATTTTAATGAATAAATTCTCTCTGTGAACCTCAATCTGTATCTCAAGTAAATAACGACTATGAGGCCAAGCCCAGGTGACAGCTCTAAGTCACCCTGGAGACAATAAGCCCTGCTGTCTTGATAAAAGAACAGCTAAAGTACCATCTCAGAAAAAGTCAGAATTGGCCTCAGAAATTAGCTAGGGACCCCTTCCTCTGCCTTCTACCTCATTTTACCAAGGGAAACCTAAAGCTGAAGCCAAGGGTTGACTTGACCAACGTCATATGACCAGTCAGAGTTCAGACTCCTGGTCCAACTCCTCAAACTGCCTTTAAGTATCCTTTCCTCATTTCAAATATTTAGCTTAATATTTTGGTTATAAGCCATTTAATACACACCATCACTCAAATTTAACAGTAACATGAAAAAGCCAGAGTCTGTCTACACTTCATTCTTTTTCAGTGTTTAGAAACAACTCCCGCAGGAAGCATTAACCCTTCTCTGACAAGAACATTCTCCTTAATTAGGTTTTGCCTTATTCTAAAAATTTAGTCAAATCTTACAAAATACTAAGGAGATTTTCCACTACCCAATATTCAAAATATACCATCATTAAAGGCCAAATACTCATCTTTTCATTCTTATCTTTATAAGAGGAGCGCTCATACACCACTTTTTCCAGAAGCTAAGATCTTACCAAACTCAAATTGTATCAGTACAAATATTTACGTATTGACAATGTCAATATTACCATTTACTTGGTCATACATAAGGAGGACTACAGAGACTTAAGAAAAAGGACATTTTAAGAGGTTTTTTCCTCTCCTAAAAAACAATTCTCCCTGTATTTCATTGTTGAAATGCTAAATCATGTAAGCTCACAGATCTCAAAACTAAAGGTTAACATGACACTTGCTGCTCCAGACACACACACACCTTTAAAGCATTTTTCAAAGATGTTATTGTATAGTTCAGATTATAAAAGAGTCTGGTTATTATATTATTTTATGCTTTAAAAGGAAAACTTGAAACTCTCTAAAACTAAGTTTCATACTGTTGATGTAGCCAGGAACAGAGAGAAAATCTAGATGTGTAAAAGTCTAGCACTGAATGATTTACAAGCAGTAAACTTTTTTTCCCATACCTTAAAAACACAATCCTTTACACGTGAGGAACCTTACATAAAACTGCATACCTGTTATTTTGTCCCTTACAAGCTTACAGGACTCTATCTCACCGATGCTCCCAAAAAGACTCTTTAGTTCCTCCTGTGTCATGTTCTGAGGAAGATAGTTGACTATTAAGTTGGTCTTGCTGTCCTCTGTGTTCCCGGAGTCCACTGGTGACGAGCAGTTGTTGTTTATGGTGGTTGGACCGTTGGCTGTGTTATTGCAAGTTGGCCCATTAGACAGTTGTGTTTCCATGGCAGCAATTACCTGCTAAAAACAGAAGATAAGAAATGTCAGAATTCATATTTCACAAACTATTAGAGATTCCATCGAAGAATTTAAACACTTGTCACTAAACACAAGTCGTTCTGCTGAAATTACAACAAAGCTTCAAAAAGTGCAACACCTATGCTAATTCTTACTTCATATTAAGCTATTCGATTTAAGATCACAATTGTACTTGTCACATACATATTCCATACATGCACATAAGCACAATTTAAATCTTTGACATTCTCTAGAACCGCATTCTGGGTCTACTCACATACCCTTACTCACCTGCTGTGTGTCCACAGACTTGAGGAAATTTAGTACCAAAGAGCATAGAATTAAACCCTGACTAAAAATACCAGAAAATAAAAGTGCTTAACATGCTGCCAAAAACAAGCCCAAAAAAATGATCTACCTAACTTTGCAGAGATATTCAGTTAGCCTAGAAGTTCAAATATTCTAAAACTGACACATCCATTAACTTAAAATCAAGGAGCAAGAGTACTTTAAAAAAATATAAATTTGTCAACATGTACTGTTTTGGTTACATATTGAAAATGTTTTTAATTGACAATATCTTATACCTCTATCATTGGTAAGAAATAAGAAAATAGCAAATGTTATATGTTAGGGCATCAAAAGGGTTTGTAGGATAACTTGGGGAATAAACTGAGTACTTAGTGTACCTTGTAGAATCTAGCAAGCCATTCTTGTCAACCTTGGCAGCTAAAGATCACCAACAAGGTAGCTGACCTACAGTATCAAAATAAAACCCCCAAACAATTCAAAATGGTATTTTGCCTTGACTCTGACTTTAAAGGAAAAATAAAAATTAAAAAATCCCTATCCAGTCCACCAAAACAACAATGTAAATGTATCAACTTTTGCAAACAGACGAGCCCAAGGAATTTTCATTTGAGCGTGTAAGCCTGTTGAAAATGCAAGTGATAAGGTATCTATAAACTCCAGATACAGAATAAATAGCAGAGTTGGGGGAAATGGCCTCAAACTGTTCAGGCTACTCTAAAAATCACTTAGTAAGCAAATTTGGATCTAGTTTCCTAAAAACCAATCCTATGCTCTTTGAGCAAAAGAGTTACAAACCACAGCCCCAAATTCTCTAAAACCATCCTCCAATAGCTATCTACTTTGGACAGCCAAGCTTGTAGGGGAATCCAAAAAATCAAAGCATCACTGAAAGGATTATCCTTCATATTTCATCCATCTCTCAGCTCCACAAAGAAGTACTTCTCAAAATTGACAATTTTGAATAGACGGGATGCTAGTTTTAGGGAAGTTTTAACATATAAAAGGCAAAGAATTTGATGTAAAATTTAAAAAAGCGAAGTAGAGGCAAAGACTGTTACAAGAAAAGAGAAAAAAAGTCTTTTAAAAAGCATATTGCCTAAGAAAAATAAAAGGGCACAACCGTGGATAAGCAATAGGAAGAAATCTCTACTGCCAAGAGATATTTATAAAAGAAGCCAGCATAGGACAGATTGAGACTGGTCAGACTGGACGAGAATCAGTGCTACCAGGATAAAAAACAGGAGACAAAAATCCAGGCTATCTATGAAATATCAAACCACCTATAACCCTTCCAGAACTTCATTTCCTTTTCAAAGAAATGGGTTGTTTACTCTGCAAACTGCAAGCTACCTCTCTTGAGCAAGTATTTTCAGAGAATACTTTGGGGGGGGGGCGGTAAAAGAAAATAAAGGAACCTTTGGAAATCTGTATAAAAAAAAAACCCGAAACAATTCAAGATATGCATTTTATTATAATTAACAAATTTATCTGAAACTGAGAAAGGAGGTTTCAGATTTCCTAATAAACCATAACTGTTTCAGTTTATAGAATATTAGCCATGGGTCACTCTTTCCACAGCAAAATGCTTGTGGGATTAACCTCTGCCCAGCAGTTAGGAAAACAATGAGCTACTAGATGAGAGTGGCCAAGGCCAATTAAAACAAATCACTATTCAAACCTTAGGGTATATGTGGAGACTATATGAGACCCAACAAAGAGATTCGGACTAAAGCTCACTGGGATGGCATTTGAAATATATAAGCGTTCATTGACAGAAATTAGCAGGATTTAGCAAGGACAACAAACACTCCTCACTTAATTGCACATTTATTTCCATGTTCAGGTGGCAAGAATGAGCTCCTAAGCCAACATTCAAGTGAACAGCTGCAGTAGGCTGTGTGCGCTGAAAATTACAGCATCTCTCAGCTATAGGACCATCTGCTCAGAATAAAATGATACTAATGTGCTATATTTTACAAATAATGCATATTCCATTGATAGGCTCAACACAACTGTTCACAGAATGCAAACTCTTTCAACAGTTACTGGGCAAATAATTTTCAGCCAGATTTACAATTTCGACTTTTTTTTTAAGCATCAGGAATTATAAATAACTTCAAAATTTAGTAACCAAAAAAATACATAGTAAACAGAATGTAAAGAATTACGGTAACTTAGTATTCAGACCATACCAAAACTTTTTTTTTTTTTTTTAAAAAGCTTGTCACTCTTTTGAGGCTGTACTAAATCCTAATTAAGATAATAAAAAGTTACTTACAAAAGCAGGTTCTGATGCTACATGTACCACTAAAATTGCAATGTGCTTTACATCCTAATGATGGCCATACCACAATAGGTTAAATGTAAGAATAATTAGTACGCCAAATGTAAAGTTCAAGTGTTTGGTATGGCCTCAGCACTCCTGCAACATGCTAAAAAAAAAGTAGCCTACAGAATTTAAGAAAAATCCCACAGACCCCGGTCCAAGGCTCTGCTGCCCACGAACCACTTCTAAGCAGAGAAGCCACATCACACAGTCTGACTGCCATGTTAGTTTGGAGTTGCCGTCTGCAATATGGACACAAAAAGTACCGTATGTTAGATGAGCAAGATAATGCAACAAATCAGTTTGTACAAAATTTACAGTGATTGTATTGATATTCCCAGCACGTCCATGCAGTGTGGCTTAATTGAATTTGAGGCAATTCCAATCTAATCTTTCCAAATTCATTTTAACATGTAGTTTTCTTGCACAAATTAAGCATTTTTAATTAAGAGCCTGATTTTAAAACAGTATTAACTAGTTACCTTGGCATCTATCCTAAAGAACTACCTTAAACCACATCTTAAAAAAATTTTTTTTAAATAATAAAATGAAGCAAAACACTGCATGCTGTCCTCTCTCTTAAGGATGTGGGAGAAGGGAGGAAATGTGAATGAAATTCTATTTAGAGTGAGAAAAGGCAGTCATTAGTGAATGCTTTGCATAAAAGCACTCTTTCCCCAAAATATCAGAAGGGCATTAAGAGAAGCTATATTTGCCTACACTGTTACATTACACTATAAATAAATGATCCTTAATCCTGGGACTTAAAATTAAAAGTGAATCAAAACCCTGTGAGATTTTTCTGCCACTATAGTCAAAGGATCTCTAACAGTTTTGCTGAGAATTGTTCACATATACTAAGAGGCAGTAAACCAGCATCTTTCAATTGAAATAATTGGACCAATAAATAGGATCGTTTGGAGCAATGTTTATATAGGATGTCAGCTTTGTCCCTGAACGAAATCAAGCAAACATTTTTTAATATGTAAATTGTAAACCCAGCACAATTTGAAATGAGTGTTGCTATGAGGCCTCCAATATAGTTAATGGGCCATTTACCACTTATTACAACTTGCCCAAATACTAAACAGAGCCACAATACTGGCACAAAAGCCAAAGTTTACATTTTAGCCATATATGCAGATGCTTTAAATGGTCAACATAATATTCAGAAAAACTCGGTCTATGAAAATAAATGAGTAACAAAGGAGGGCTGAAAATGTCTTTTACGTGCATATTTATGATTATAAAAATTTCATCCTTAGAGTTAAACCTGGCTGTACGTGATTTACTCTTGATGCAAGTGCGATGAAATTTGTAACATGTGACAACAGATTCCATTTTCTGGCATCTATCTAACGGGTTTAACATACTCTTTACGGGATGCCATGAAAATGTTTTACTCTTCTTCCCTTCTCCCACTGTTACCAGGGAATTCAGTCTGATTCTATGTCCTTTATTAAAAAAAAAAAAAAAAACATAGTTGAACTGAACCTGTGAAAAAATAAAGTGCTTTCATAGCCATGAAGTATTCTGACAAGAACCTGATTGTGGTTAGACTACATAGGTAGAACAGTTAGGAGGACCACACCTAACAGGTTAAACCAAGCTTAAATTTATGTCCTCCATACCCTCAGGAGTTAATACCTAAACATTCTTCACTACGTAAAACCATAGATTCGAATTTAATGAATCCCTTCCATTCCGCAGGAAGCGGAGGCTAATGAGCTAATCTATTGACACCCCTCTTTCTGAAAGCCCCAGGGATGCGAACAATCACTTTATTGCACCAACTAGCTAGGAAGGCTGTGTATGGAAAATGATTCTACTGCACTTTTACATTTCAAGCACCCCAGACAGTTTCTCTGCTTGAGGCAGACACATACCTTTATGGGAAGTTATAAATAAGTTGCTCACATGGCCCTTACCTTTATGCTGGCCAACAATTCAGTTACTAAAAATGTAAAGCTACTTCCCCTTCACTTAAGGACAGGCAATTCTGCTCTACTCAATCTACCACAGACAACCAGGCTGTGCACTATTTATAGATTCTACTGGCTCTGAAACTCTTTGGAAGGAAAATAAAAGGCCATATTCCAGCAACAGAGAACCATTAATTTTAAAGCTTAAAAAAAATAATGTCTCAATATATGTTCGCCTCTTAATTTAGACATCAATTGTGTCAACTGAGACTACTTTTTCTCTTGTTATTCTCCATGAAATAATTTATGAAAAGACACTTGAGCATAGATCAGTCTAGAATATTCTAAACTTTCCCTGGGTTCTGAGAGATAACGATGAGGTGTCAGTTTGGTGGGAGCATGGATTTTGAAGGGAGTGGAGGACAGGGGAGGAAGTGGCCTTTATGTTTTCACTCATAGTCTACTTCCAAATTTCTATAAAGACTTTTTAAATGGGATTTTTTTTCCCTTTTTTACTTAAATGGCCCTCTATGTACTTTCATATCTTAAGTTTCTTACAATAATGGACTTCAGGAAACCAATGCTACTGCTTGACTGCTTAGAGCTGGGACTAACAGTTTCCTGATCACATGAAGAGAAAAAGAAAAGTCTCTATTTTCCAAACTTCCTAATAAAAAATTCTGAAAACTAAAGTAATCAGCTTCTTTCCTATTTTCAAACCTCCTTCAGACAGCCACCAAACAAGACAGATGGCTAATCAAAAACATACTAAATATAGTCTGAGAATTCTCATTAAGTACACTGTTTGCAAGGGGAAAAAAGGTTTCCAAGACCTAGAATCCACCTGATTCAGGGATCAGATCTCTGGTTTAAAGTCACAGCAGGACTGCTGAAAGGGTTGCCGCACACACCCTGGTGAGGCCTACCTATCTGCAACAGCCTGTCCACTGCGATGTACACCATCCTGATCTGGGCCCTCATCTCTTACCTGGACCACCAAATTACAGCCTCCCAAAAGGTCCCTCCATCATCCTAATTCACACTTAACACTCTTCCCAGATAGGTTTTCCTAAACTCTCAATAGTTCTCTGCTGCCTATCAAATAAAGTACCAACGACTTATATTACTCAGAGTATAAACATCTGAGATCCTCTACAACTGCTTTTACCAGCCCACTTATTCAAGCATCTGAAAATCTGAACTGCTCCTTGTCCTTCAATCCGTCACAGTGCACTGAAAACCATACATTCTTCTGGCTTTGCTCGTGTAGTTCCAGCTGCCCGGAAGGCCCTACGTCCTACCTATCCCACTTCCATTTCAGGGGTTTGTACAGACTAAGCATTCAAAAACAGATGTAAGGACAAGAGTAGTTCCTTTTTTAAAAAAACTGGAGCATGAAAGGGCAATCACCTTTCTAAATAACATGCAAACTTGGTAGCTTGTTCTTCTATCTCACTTCAAGTACTTCAAACCGTCGATAATTATGAAAGCATATTTTCATTTTTTGGCACACTCCATCAGCCACCCTCACCCATTGAAATCCAAATTCTTGTTAAATGGCACGAAAAAGGAAACTATCTTTTGAGTGATCAGTTGTGGATTGTTATTTCAAGAGCCCATTATGACCATCTGCCCACTACAAAAAAGCCGGAAGCCAAGACAAATCCAAAAACATGGTAACCCTCTGGCCAGCAGGGTTATGGAGCTGTGGCATCTGGAATCTGGGTCTAACTTCAAGAAAACAGCAGAAGTACAGGTAAATGTGAAAAAATTAAATTTTAACTCAAAGGTATTTAAAAACACATCATAATTAAGCTATGGATCTCAAATGGTTTTAATTTGATAGAAACTAGAAAATGTAATAAGCAAACACAAAAGGTAACATCTCTAAAAAGAATCATAGCTAGGGGCAAGGGCAAGCATCTCTCACACTGAAAAGGTCTGGCTTGGGTAAAGTGACCTTGGTCTGGATACTTATTTACAGCTAGAGGGTTCTCAATGCCTCGAGTAACACAGAACCAGGGCAGAATCAGTATAGTGCAAAGCCTTCCCTCAGATGACATCAAACCTCTCTAAAGGCCAAGTCACAAGATGAAAGGAAGCAATTTATCTTAAAGTTTAAGAGCAGAACCCATTAAGATAAAGACAGCAGCCTTGGCCAAAAGGCATCTTCCTTTGAGGAACTCAAGGCAAGTAGCTAAAGCTCTAGAAATACTCAGTGAAGTGAGTAATGAGAGCTCACAAATGAGAGCTGGGTAAGCAGCAGGTGGGGTCGTCTAGCAGACACCATTCCTGCAGAATGTTTTATCTTTCCCATTCAAATCACTAAAGTGGCATTTTCAGGATAGTTTTGGCTTTACTGAATTAAAACAACAGAAGAGTCAACCAAGCACTCATGGGGCTGACATGTCAGCTCTAAGAATAAGCCATTAGTTTGTTTTCTGTAAGCCTCTTCACTTTGCTTTGTCATTCCTAAAGTAATAAACGTTTGTGGCTTTAAACTTCAAGAGAGCTCCTCAATCCTGGAATCCCTGTCAACTCCCCACCCTACCCCCATACCATTTTAGCTGCCTCACCAGCTCCAAGGATTCCTCAGCCTTGTCAAGCTCAGATTTTTGGTCTTGGGGCTAACAAGGGTCCAAGAGCTGCCAGAGACACTGCACCAAACAGCTGCAGAAGTCACAGGGAGAATGTTCTCTGGCAGTGAATGCTAACATTTCTCTGTCTCTTAGCCCTTTATGGCTCCTACAGACAAACTGCAGAGTCTTTCTGACGCCAGTCTTTCTGAGGTTTTGTAGTTCTAGAGCTGGCAGAATTAAAAGCTTTTCAGTTAGAGAGTAAAGCAAGTGAGTTTAGGGGGTCGGTCCCAAGTCCTTTCCTTCATTCTAGGTCCGTATCTGGCTTCTATGCTGGGCAACAGGAAAACAAAGATCCAGTGAAGAAGACTGGCTTAATCTTCACACTCTGTTCACTCATCCATTCATCCACCAAACATCTGCTCAGAGCTCCCATGAACTAAGGACTGTCCTAGGTACTTGAGATACAGCAATGAAGAAATATCCTGGAGTGTACATCTGCAATAGGAGGTGTACACATGTATAAAACAGTGTATTAGCTAGAAATAAGTGTGCTTTGGAATAAAAGAAAATGTAGAGCAGAGTAAGAGTGCTGAAAATGTGGAGATGGAGGATGGATACTTTCCAGTATTAAACAGCAGATCTCACTGAGAAGGTGAGCTTTTGGCCAAGATTTAAAGGACAGTTAAGCCAGCCCCTGCGGTAGGCAGAATAACGGCTCACCTTAGATGCCCACATCCTAAACTCTGAAATCTGTGAACATGTTACGTTACATGACAAGGGAATTAAGATACAGATGGAATTAAGGTTGCTCATCAGATGACCTTGAGATGGGAAGATTATCCTGGATTATCCAGGTGGGCTCAATGTAATCAGAAGAGTCCACATGAATGGAAGAGGGAGGCTGCAGAGTCAGTGTCAGAGTGGTACAACCTGAAAAAGACTCAACCCACAGTCACCAGCTTTGAAGATGGAAGGGAGCCATCAACCAAAGAATGCGGGGAGCCTCCAGAAGCTGAAAAAGGCAAGGAAACAGATTCTCCCCTAGCATCTCCAGATGGAACGCAGCCCTGCCAATACCTTGATGACAGCCCAGGAGACCCACATCAGGGGACTCTGCCCTTCAGAACTGTAAGATAATAAATCTGTGTTGTTTTAAGCACCAAGTTCATGGTTATTTGTTACGGATTTAAAAGTAAATAAATACATCCCCATAGGGATATCTAGAAGAGAAGCATTCCAGGCAGAGACCAGCTAGGGTGAAGCAAGGAGGAGGCCAGAGGGAGATGAGTCTAAGAGGTATAAGGCCAGACCACATAGGATCTTGGAGGTGCAGGGGAGGAAAAAGTTTTCTTCAACACTCTTAGGGTTCTGGCTGGGTCTGCAAATTAAACTGACAAACTAACAGGAGAAAAGCACACAAATTTTATCGAATTGGTACATGTATATGGGAGTCTTCACAGGAGAATGAAGATCCAAAGAAGTGATCTCAGCAGGAAGTTTATATACCTTTTAGATAAATAAACAATAAAGTTGTGAAGAATTGACAAGACAAAGGGGTTTGGGCTGGGGGTCGTAAGTGATAAGGATTAAACTAAAAAGATAAGGGTTAGTTTAACAAGGTTTGCTTGTATACAGATTTCCAGGCCCCAAATCCCTGTATGGGTGGTAAGAATGTTTTCCTTCCTCCTGGTACAGGGAGGGTACCTTCCACATGGGAATTTTACTACCTGTTTCAGGGAAGAAGAGAGAGGGAGACAGTCAGAATAACCTTTCTGCTTCTGCAGTTTTCTCAAACTTCTTCAGCTTAAGATATGCAATATGCCAAGGTACCATACTTTGGGGTAGTGTGTCCTAAACCCCATCAGAGGTCACCATAAAAAGAAAGGAAACCACAGAAAGGTTTTGAGCAAAAACAGTAGCACGTGCCTATTGTGAAAATAAACTGGATATGGTTGAGTGGAAGAAGCAAGCAACTGTGGAAACAAGAAGACCAATCAAGAAATAATTGCAGTAACCAAGATGTAGAATGACAGTGACCCCAATCAGGGTGAGAAGTGGACTTAGGCAGGAGGAAACATATTACTTACTATAGTACTTACTATAATTACATCAGTAAACTATTTAAATTCATTATCAAGAAACTGGTTTAGATTCTAACTGCTCACATTCAAACAAACCAATTCATTTATTACTTTCTGGGCACTAGGAATACATGACGATTAAGTAAGGGATTAAACTTCTATAGAAAGTTTTGTCTTATTTTGGGGGTGGGGGGGAATCTCCTTAAGGAAACCCAACATATGAAAATCTGAGTTTATAATATTAAATCAAGAGTTATTCACTTTATCTATGGATTCTTTAAAGAATTAAGCAAGTGATTCATTTAATAGAAAATGCAAAATTTTTTGAAAATCAGAACTTAAAAGACGAAACTACTTACTAAGAGTATAGCATGTCAGAAATTGTCTTGTAACCTATGACAGCCCCTTAAAGCTGTCAGAATTCAAAATAAAAAGAAATCTCTAAGTTCACCCCAATAGGTGAAAGACAAAGTAGATGAAGATAATGAGAATAAATTACATTTTTGTGAAATGTAATTAAACTTTAAAAATCTATATTCTTCAACAGGGTCATTTATACACCTCCACCGTAGTCAAGGTTAAGCCAGGGGTTAACTCAATCTTGGTTATAGGCTAGAATACACTACCATCTAGTGATGAATCATTCCAACCTCAGTGGGCATTATTAATTTCCATGCCATTATTTGGCTGTAGAACCTAAAATAGGATAAGAGCATAATAAGAATAAAATCAACTACTCCCACAGTTTTGTAGCAGAGTTCTTGTTTGGTATAGGCAGATAAATTTGAATTGCTAAATTAAGACAGTTAACATAGCAATCAACATAGAAATTGGATTAACTTCACATTCTTCTACAAAAGTCACAGCTAACAGGAACCCCCTCAGGGTAGTACAAATTGTGAAAGGCTGATTGGAAATCCTCAAATTAATCCCAGTAGTTGAGTGTTTTCATTAGGTAGGTTAAAAACATAGCTCCTCTGTAGGATACAGACAGTAGAATACTGTCATATTTGAGCTCCAAAACAGCAAGTATGTCTAGTCTTAAAGAGAATATAAAAGACAAGGAAGGTTTATGGTCACGAGTATTTTTTTTTTTTTAACTCAGAAGTGTTATAAAGGGCCACAATACTCCATCTGGCCACTAAGGTTATTTTACTCTTAACTGTCATCACACAGAAAACTGAAAACTATAGTTAGTGTTTAACCCCAAGTAGCTTATACCAAAATAAAGTGAACAAAATAAAACGTCAACAGAAGAAGGCATATTTCCTTAATAGTGCTGAGAGGCTACAAATATTTCTACAGAACTTCAAAGAAACTGTAATTAAGAGCCGCTACCCTAGGACATATAAAATCTTGTAGTTCATTAATGCATTGTGGAGCACAGAACAAGGGGCTCTCCCCCATCCACTGTAGGACTGTAAGAGTGTAAACCTTGATCAACACAGAGGGCCAGCTCCTTTCCTCTCTGAAATATGGAACATTTCACTGGTATTCACCTGTGAAATGTATTTTTCTTTTCAGTTGATGTTTAAAGTCCTGAGACTCCCAAGAGATAACTACGTTCGATTTAGAAACAGGACTACGAAGTATTTAGTACAGAAAATTGGAGCATCTTAAAAAACATGATTCACACTAAGAAAGATACTTTCCTTTGGTCCATCTCTTCCCCTCCTCCCCAAAAGATGGCTTTCTTTAAAAGCTACATCGCAGCTAGAAAAAACAAGCTACATACATCTGTGACTTCTTATGGTAATTAAGCTTATGGTTATTTACTACATTTCAAGAGGGGGCAAGGATTGGCAATCAAAGTGTTATTTTAACTTCTAGTGATTCCAATTGGGGGAGGGGGCCTAAAGAAGAGAATCACAAGGAAATTTCTGGTTAATCTGCTGCCTAGAAATGTGTATAAGAGTTAATGTTTATATACACACTACTAGGTACAAAATAGATAACTAATGAGAACCTACTGCATAGCACAAGGAATTCTACTCAATGATCTAAATGACCTAATGATTTAGTGACCTAAGTGGGAAGGAAATCTAAAAAGTGTATATATGTATACGTATAACTGATTCACTTTCCTGTACAGCAGAAACTAACACAACATTGTAAAGCAACTATACTCCAATAAAAATTAATTAAAAAAAAAAAGAAAAAGATTCTCAGCACATGGATTCACCCCTTTCCAGGGATCAGCATTCTAAAGTGTTGCGAAGTGTGCATTTTAAGACACAGAAAACAAGACTCTTAAAGTTCTTTTCACATAGCCGTGGTGCATACTTGTGTTACCTTCACAAAATAAATGAACCTAATTCAAGTGATACTTTTCATTACAAAAAAAACTAAGAAAAAAATGAGTTAATGTTTAAAAAAAAAAAGAAAAAGAAAGAAAGAAAATTAATGCGATACACTACAGATGAGGGTAAGGTCTTTCTTAGCCTCAGACCTTGCCTGCTTATATCCATAGCGGGCACACACACCCAATCCCAGATCTTGGATACCTCTCTAACAGGAAAAAAGGAGTTAAGGTGCTTGGGTTCCCTGCCAATGACTGTCACTTCAACTTCTGTCAGACTTCCCACTTCGCAAATTATCTTCTTATCACTAAGGTAAAGCATATTTTAAATAAACAGTTAAGGATCTCTAAAAGTGCATTGAGGCAAGTTCCCCCATTGTATAAATGAACAATGAAGCAAGGGTGTGAGCATATATATGTATACAGAACCTATTTGTGTACATACATGCACAGTTCCAAAAGTTGAAGAGAAGCAATCTCCATCTCCCATAGGTTGAAGTTGGGAAAGGGGGCATGTGTAACCACAGGCTATATTTTAACAAGGAAAAAACCCCACACATCTAGCCTTTGAATTATTTCCACTCTGGTAAGAGGGAGAGGGGGTAATGGGGCCTGTTCTCTATAAAAGCTTCAATTATATGCATATAATTGAGACAGATATGTCAAAGCACTTTACAAATTCTGAAGTGCTATTATCATTATTGCTGGGCAAAGGAAAATGCACCTTAAAGTGTTGGCATAGAGAACTTGCTCATCTGTCTTTTAGGTTAAGGCATAGTTGTTTTGTTTTGTTTTGTTCCCATGTCTCAATGGGCAACAGGGTGCAGAGCTGTGTTGGGAGCTTCTTCACTTGAAAAAGGAACACTGGACAGAAAGTGAAGTATGCAGACTGCCCAATCATGACTGTCAACTCCTGTGTAGGGCCCCTGAAGCACATGCTATGTTAAACTACATTTAGCACATGGTCACAAATGGTGACTAAGGAGGATTAGAATTTTTACTTAAAATGCTGCAATTTTCGACCCCTGACCTCCAAATACTATATTTAAGTACAAGGGATGCCAATAGCCTAAATGTTCCCCATCGGAATTACAGCCTTGTCTATTTTAATTTACTTTACTTTAAAGAGTAAAACCCCCCACCCAACGCACAGAAGAGTACACATGCCTTCCATCCTCCCCAACTCCATCTTCTCATCATCAGCTGCTCAGCCTCTTGGAATTTTAGTATTTAAGATTAGAAACTGCTACCTCACTGTTCCTTTTGCTAAGAACTCCAAGGATGACACAAGCATCTTCTATTTATATTCAGATTTATTATTTACAATACAAGGCAGAAAGAGAACGCAGACGTCTCATCCATGATTGTACCCTAGATCGATAATCTGCACGCTAAGATGTACTGCATGGTGTCACAGTTTCTACAATTTACAAATCAGGGCAATGATCCGTATACATCCACATACAACTGTATGGCCTCCTACCATCTTTCTCCTATCATGATTTTCAAAGTGACCTGAATGTAAACATTTTCTAAGACTGCACTAATGTTGGTTTTAAGATCATGTTTAATTAAAATAAAAATAAATAAGGCATCCTCCTGAACTCTCCAAAGGATCTGGGTATCTTCTGCTACAGGAAAGATGATCTGACTGCCTCTTGTAGTAGAATTTAATGAATCCTGCGACTGAAAGAGAGTAGGGAAAAGAGAGGAAGGAAAAGTAGCATTCCTTGATTCCTTATTCTGGGCAAGGCCTGAAGCTACATATTTTACAGACAAAATCCCATTTAATTACCCTGTGCACTATGAGCTGTATACATTAGCTTCCATTTACAAATGAGGATTTCAAAACTTGAAGAGTCTATACAGCTATTAAATAGAGAAACTGGGATTCGTAACCAGTGCTGAGACTCCATCTGAAGCCTCCTACCTGATCTCTGCTTCCAGGCTTGTCCCTTCTCCAACCCATCCTCCATTCCACTGCTACAGTGATCTACCTAAAAACAGTCAGCATCCCAGGACCATTTCTCTTTTTCAGGCCTTCACTGAGCCCGCACTGCATACAGAGTAACATCTCAGCCTGCAGTGAGGCATCATCGGACTTGACCTGGTTCCCACCTCCCCCTCCACGGGTATGCCCACCGCTGCATGCCCACCCCTCCACACTGCACACATGAGGCTCTAACAATCTCCCAGCGGTTCCTCCCACACCCAGGCTGCTTCCCACTGTTACTCACGGTCTTTTCTCCACCCACAAGAGCCTCACTACCTTTCTTCTCCTGGTAATGGAAACATCCTCAGCACATGAAAAGGAGGCACAACGCCTCCAGGAAGCCTTCTGTGAACCGCTGAGTTGAGCCAGACACTCCTCCTCTGTGCTCCTATTAGCCCACACTCACCTTTGTCTCTTCAGCAATAAATGTGCACAGAGATCCATAAAAGAAAGAGCATCAATGCCGTGAAGTGCAATTCAAGGTGACGAGTAAAAAAAAAAAAGAAAGAAAAAAGAAAAAAAAAATCCCATTTATTTATGGGATTTTTCATGTGGTTTTATATTCCCTGCCACGCAGGAAACCTTCTATTGCAACTCTGTATACCTGGAGGAGCCAAAGTCACCGCAGGTTGTTAATGAAAGGGAAGGAAGGCAGACGTATAGTATGCTGTCATTCCCCACCACTAACATATGCGCACATCCCTTTCCAGACACACCTTTCCAGATACACCTACTAATTCTTATATTTTGAGCTCAAGCGTTAAGTTGAATCAGCTTTAAAAAAAAAAAAAAAAAAAAATCCTAGCTACAAGCCTTTGTTTAAAACAACACAAGCCTCAGGAAGGAAGAGAGGAGAATATAGGAGTGGTCCACTGTCATCACATCACAGTTTAAAAAAGCAAACTTCACCACCAATGTGAAAAACCAAGACCACTTGGGGAGTTAACAACTCTCTTCCAGCCCAGCCAAGGTCTCAGGAAGCTGGGAGTACAGAAGAAACCACCCAGGAGAGAAAAGCAACATCCCTGATTCACTGGATATGACAGGCATACTGTGCAAGATGCTAAGAAAACAAGGGTATACAAAACAGACTCACATTCCACCTCTCAGGGAACTTCTCTGGAACACACCTGCACCCAGAGAAGTCAAAGGCTCCCAAAGAAGTCTTTAAGAACACAAAGCCAGGAATAATAATCCCTCTGGACAACCTATGCTAAATATTGAGCTGTCGAAGAAAAAGATAAAAGGGCAAAGTCACTGCTGCCATGGAAACTACCACTGCTAACTTAAACATCTGAGCCTGAACATATATTTGAGCAGAAATGAAGCATCTTGCTTCCCAATGTTTAAAATGCTAGAGGGTAACAGGAGATTGTACACAGCTTTCCCATTTAAACATTAAACTGGATTTCTGCATTATGAAAATTTGAAATTACAAACAATCACAAGCTGAAAAGTTTTCCTGATTTAGGACGGCTAGGAGTTTCTTGGTACCCACTTCCTGCTATACTTTTATCCCATATAAAGAGCAAGTTCCTTTAAAAGAATCCTCTCAGTACAGTAGATTTAACACATAAATTGCTTGGCAGTAAATGCACTGTGTTTTACCACTGACAAGACTTTCAGAAAGTACCTACTATGTAACAAGTAACATACTAGTCCAGAGCAGTTATGACTGCAATCTCTTTCAGATCAACCTAAAAGGAAAGAAATTTTTACCATCATCTACTACTTTAATCTCAGAGAGATTAAAAAAAACAACAAAAAAGACAGATCCTCAAGCCATCCTTGAGACTATAGCCCCAAACCCAAATTTTTCACTCTTTCTGTAAAGAGAGTGGAAATCTACTCGAGTACACTCTAAGACATATTTTAAAGAGTTTCTTGACTTGATTTTGATTGCCAATCTCTGCTTGAGAATCATCAATATAAGGGAAGTAGAATGGTTTAAAAATGTGATTTTCTATACCCTTAGCCCCACTCAAGCATGCTTTTTAAAGCCATTTTGTCTCAGGCTAAAACCCAAGATCCACAACAAAGGTCAGGGGACTGCAGGCCTTGGAAGTAAGTTGAGGAATCAGGATACTATTCTTCATTCTGTATTTCAAGAGGAGCAAGAACAGAGGAAGGGAATCATTGAGGTAGAAGCAGGAGTAGTAAATTAAGACTGGACAAAACTTTCACTGCACTGGAACACTCATTAGAGTGAATTTCACTGCCATCAGATCAAGAAAGAACAATCACTATGCATCACTGGCCAAGACAAAGCAGTATTTCACCAAAGTAACTTCTTGTTCTAATTGAAAATGACCCATTACCTTGACTTGCTGAGACTAAAAACGATTGGTTTCCTACATTAAGAACTGACCAAAATGCAAACAAATGAATCCTCTTATTTATCTGTCAAGGTTGGCTACACATTAACTAAGACCTACTCAACATGGCCAACAGAAATGACAACAGCCAGGTGGCCACTTCTGACATTCTTCATGGTATACAGTTCATCATATACCAATGGCATGGTGAATAATACCCAACAGTGGCTCTGACCAGCAGGAAGAAAATCTGGGGTAGGGAGTCAAAAGTCTTTCTAATTAAGGTATAACGCATTCAAGTAAATGGCTGAGTCAGATGATCAGAGTAAATAAAACCAAGAATAAAGACAACAATGGACTTCCGCTTAATTCATGCACAAAGTCATTAAGAGGTTACAGGATCACATCTAAAAGAAGAACTAAGGAAAGGTGCCAAAAATATAGTCATTAGTAACCACATATGATCACGCATATGCCTCTTGGAGAAAAGCCAAGAGATAGATGGAAACAAGCAGTCAGGCAATGAACGCTCAAGATCTTCAGGCCAGAGTCACAACTGGATGCCAGAGGGGGGATTTATTCTGCAAATATGTGTTATTTGGTCTATTCAATGTCCTTTTTTTTTTTTTTAACTAGTAGTGTTCAACATATAAAACTTTACCAATTTAGCAATTTCACATTAATTTAAAAAAAATTCCCAGCTTCTCTTTAAAAAAATAAACAAAGAGATTGGCAACAGAGGCCATATTCCCACAGAGCTACGAGCCAGCAGGCTGCCCTTCAAATGGAGCATGTTCTCTGCTGTTCTCCCAGTACCAGCTTTTCTCTTCGGCCTGACTGTCCTAGTCCCTGCAAGGGCTGGATCTCAAGTAAAACATCACAGCCTAAAGGTCAAACATGCTGAAGGGTGCACAGCTTTTCTACTATGGTGATGGAAAGTTTCAGAAGACTAGAATATTGGCAAGTGGGTGGGGGAATAGAAAAGACAAGAATACCTAGTGTAAAATGCGTGAAAATGTCACTGTAGGTACAGTACAGAGATTCACTAAGGATGGCCTGGAGTGGAGTGAATTAATCTTAACTACATTTGACATATCAAGTTCATCTAAACTCAAGTTCTTTAATTTTAGAGCTAATTATCTATGAAATATTCCTAGGACTAAGCATAATAAAAAAAGCAAAAAAAGGCATCGGGACTTCCCTGGCAGTCCAGTGGTTAGGACTCCGTACTTCCAATGCAAGGGGTGCAGGTTCAACCCCCGGTCGGGCAACTAAGATCCCGCATGCCACACGGTGTGGCCAAAATCAAACAAACAACAAGTATCAATTCCGTGTTACTATACATCCTAATAACACACAGGGTGGCCAAAAACAAAAAGTATCAATTCCGTGTTACTATACATCCTAATAAGTCTTCCACATACATTCAAAGCACTCTTAAAAGGAGATCTATTTTGGCATGTTATACTACTCTGGATTAGGACTAACTAAAAGCTATCTTGTCCGTACAGAATTAAGTATATCCTGTCCCTTCCAGAGACTGAGGAGAAAGTTAATTCAGACCTAATTAAATATTTTGAGACCATAAAGAAGGGAAGGGACACATTAAGTGCTTTATTCCCAGGATTTGGGGCAGGTGGCAAGTGATCCATATACAAAAAGATAAAAATTACCTTGCATTATACCAAAAGCCCTTGAATTAATATAAACAAATTTCAAGGTCATCATCTCTAAACACCGTCTCATGACGTACCACGAATTATATTTGGAGATAGAATAGAGGGTAAGTAGGGACAGAACAGAAGCGTAAAGAGGTCTTACTTCACACTTTCCCTGCTGCCTTCAGTGTACCCAAATAGATTCCCATGAAAACCTGCTTCAAACCTGCAGAGTGGGCAGGCAGTGGGACAAAGGTGATCCCTGAGCCTGCGAAAGCCCTGCCTAAAGACTGGCTGCTTTCCCAGTGGGGTGAATGCCCCCGTTGGGAGGTGGTTAAAGGAATGAACCACTAGAGGGTAGGCTGACTGTATTCTTCCATGGCCCCAAAGCTGCTATTTTGTTTCCACTGTAAGTCTTCAAAGAACTGCAAAACTGTCCTAGGTCCATTTGGCAGCGTCACAGAAATTACAATTTGTTTAAAATCCTAAGATAATTAACTTACCATTCTTTCCAATTCTCCAGAAATAAAGAATTCTTTAGAAATAGAGGTTTGAACAAAGCAAAAGATACCACCACCCAATGCCAAATAATGGTCTCCCCCGAGGATCTCCTGAACTGTCTCAGCATTGAAAGTTTCCGTAATTTCAGAGACTAAGAGAAAACTATACTTTTCACCTCTTCTCGTTAACTAAAAGCCACAGCTAAAAAATAGAAAGCCAGGGGAACTAAAAGATTGAGGGTTTTATAGGGCACATTAAATTATGCTTTATCAACTGCCAATCTTTAGGCTGCAGAGTATTACTTTAATGCTATTGATTTTCCCCCCCCAAAATCCATGGGAACTTTCCTTAAAAACAAAACTCCTCATGAACTTCGAGTCCAATCTTTATAATAAGGTCAAGAGGCATGAGTTCCTAAATGTGCAGGGTATACTGCCCACTGTGCTAAACCTCGGATGTAACCTAGGTCGATTCTCTCTTCTTCCAGGGCTGTATTATAAAACATGAACTGGGAACAGACCACCACTTGGCATTAAATTTTTTTTATTTGTTTACTAATCCAGTATGACATTCCAAAACAAGAAAGTAGTCAAACAATAGAGAACTTACCCAACAGAATCTGAAATTCTCACGTTTAAACACTGTCAATTATTTATGTTCTCCCCTTGACGCCTGGCTGTTATAAACTCTTAAGGTATGCTTTCAGCCTAATAAATGCTTTCAGCCTAATTTCCACATACTAAATACCTCCAACCTGACAAAAGTTTTTAAGCACTGACTCCTTATGGGTCTTTGTATAATCACTTTCTCATTATATTTTTGGTCAGTTTACTATAACCTTATAAAAGCTAAACTCTAGAATATGTGAATTTCAGATAAGAGGTACACCTCTTAGCTCACATTAACTATGTTGGCCCATGTCAAGATTCTTACTATATTCTTCATTAAGGGCCAAGGTTACAGAAATGAGTGCACTGGATCAGTCTGTACTCAAATCAAAATCATCATTATAACACACAGCAATTCCTAAGTATGGCTACTATTTCCCATACCTAAAATATCAGAACAAAATATCAGAATATCCTAAAATGGATACAAATTGCATCCATCTGTATTAAAATGAAGGCTTCAGTTTAGTTCTTCAGAAGAGTTAAGAGATGACCAGCTAAACCAAGGTCAAGAAAAGACAAGTCTCAGTTCTACGTAGCATTTGAGGGAAATCTGGAGTTTAAGCTTTCACCATTGAACAAAGTTAGGGTTAGGAATTGATTGGGGGCAGGGGGCAAATATCGTAGTTTGTGATCTTTGACAAATTTTTAACCTTAGTAACTTTCCTCATCTATAAAGTACAGATTTTTCCCACTTCACCTAGCAAACAGGGCTTTTATAAGAAATAAGTTAATGGATAAAACAACAGCTTATACATTCAAATTTAAATCTCCCTCCCAAATCTTACTCTAAAACCACCCCTCCTGCCCCACCTGTTATCTCTAATAACAGCTTGATATATATTATTCCATTGTTTTCATCATACTTTTAATATATACTTATATACAGGTTGTTCTTTAAATAAATTCTTTGATTAAAATGAAAAAAAAGAATAGCTTATAAAAATTGTAAAATACTATGTACAGTATTGCTCTTAAGACACTAACCTTCTATAGAGCTGTTTTCTGCCCTCCTCTTCTAACAGCACATTTCTACTTTGTGCTAAGGTCAAGCTGTCACAATCACTGTTAACTCGGGAAATTCAAATAAACAAAAGTCCTGCATATGGGCCAGGCTGTGCTTTCTTTACTTGGCCCAAAAAATAATAATAATAATAAGGCCAGTATCTGCCTTAAACTGACCTGCAAGCAGACCAAAAACTCTCGTATACTAAGTTCCAAGTTCCAAATATTTAAACCACCAACAGCAGATGTAATAGACTGAGTAAAGTTTAACATAAAAATGTTTAAACACATACCAAGTCAAAACACTTTCTTGCTAAACAGTTGACAGTGATGTTCAGATGCCGATTTAAGAACCATGCACTACAGATATCCTGCCATAATTAATAATTAAAGTACATGGTAGGCATCTGCTCGGAGCCTAGCATAGTGCTTAACATAGGGTCTTAGCATGGTCAACATACTGACAGTTACCTGTAATTAATGTTAAATGTTTAGCATTCTTTAAAATATATAAGAGATTAGGCCATTTTAGAGAGCTACAACTATGAACTACAATTAAGCCTAAGGATGATTAGTATGTACCACACCAAGAAAACCACTTTACACAGCCAAATAATTTCTGGTATAATCTGCTGATGAGGCAATCCTACCTGAACATACTGATAAAGAAACTACTTACAAGCCTACCAAACAGACTTGAGCACAAGGGTAAAGCATAACTGAAGATGGAAACCCCAGAGCACTGAAAAATGGGGGTGAGGTGGGGGGAATGGGAAGAAAAGCAGGGAGGCCAAATTTCTTTGACAGTCTTGTACTTACCTTACCAACCCTTTTTTCCCTCCTAGCTTCTCATCTCTGCTGCTCAATGAGCCCTCATCCCCTTTCCCATGTGAGAGTTCAGCTGGGTCCCCAAATAATACCCCAAGACACTAACTGGTAAATATCTGGCTTGAAAGTAGGAGCCCATCTCATTTTCTATGCATCCAACAAACTCATGCCTCAAAAGGCAAGAAATACCTCTAAATGTATTCCAATACTTATGAAAGGTAGCCAAACATCTACTCTCTGGAGGATGCAGTCATCCCATTCCCAGAGGAACCACTGGGCAGAACAATCCTTACCTCATCTGTTAACCTTTACTGCTCAAAAGAAAATAGCTAAAGTGAACATGAAAGGAAATGCTCAAAGGGCTAAGGATGGAAAACGGCAAGATCTCAGCTTACAATCCAGAAGCCACTTAAATGGAGTGACTGCAAGCAAAACCAAAGTTCAACTGAAGAAACACACATCACTGCGGACAGCATGACAAACCCGTGTGATTTGGACAACTACAAAGTGGCCATCTACCAGCCTGCAAACAAGGAGGGTCATTACATAAGAAAAGGCATCAGGAATCCTTTGAGATGGAGCTTTCGAATGAGGCTTGAGTCACAACTAAAAGGACACAGAAAAAAATAGATGCGCCTCAAATAAACATGTGTTAAGGACAAAGACATTCACATTCATTCTAATATGCAAATCCTGTAACATGCAGGGCTCTGTGCTGGATACTCAAGATGGCTCAGATGGCTCAGATAAGGAGTTCCCTCTTAGCGTCTAGCAAAGAAGGGAGGGAACACATGCAGAACCACAACACAGGACACGATCTGCTACCTGTGGGGAGGAGGGATTATTTCTCGATGACAGAGGAAAAAAAACCAGAAAGGTTCAGAAAACAGAGAAAGGACATATGCACTAAGCTATCTGTTGTCGTATGTTCACATAGGGGATGAGACACGCATGGATTCAGCCATTTAATAAATGCCTACTATGAGAGACCACAAAACAGGCACTTGGGGAACTTAGTGGTAGAGAGATTAAACGAACAAAAGGATAAAACTAATGTTTAAAACTGTAACCCATGCCATGGGGAAAAAAAAAAAAAAAGCATCCATGTGAATAAAATGGGGACGGTGATCAGGAAAGGCGTCTCTAGAGAAGTGACATTTAAACTGAGACCTAAAGATAAGGAACATGTTTAGCTGTATTAATGCTTGTCTCTTTGGAGGGGGGGGATGGTGCCATGCCACATGGTAGGTGTTGGGGGTATGGAGGACCAGGAGGTAATGGTGAATAAGATACAACCTACGCCCTGAGGAATCTCATCTTAGGGAAGCAGGCACATGCAGAATGTGGAAACCCAGTAAGTAGAGTTTTACCAGTATGGAACCTTAAGGACCCGAGAAGATGTTGAAACCCATCCAGCTTAACCATTCCTTTTTTTTTAAATGAAGGAAATGAAGCCCAGAGATTGGCTCAGGGGGCCCTGAACTAGGTAGAGGCAGAGGTGGGGCACTAGCCTATTATTTTTAACTCTCATTACTCAGCACTGCCCATTAGTTTTTTGATCAGAAAACTCATTTGTACAATCAGAGCTCAGTAAATTAGTAATGTACAAGGAATGCTTAATATCTGTAGGGAAAATAAGCAGATTCTGATCTAAGCACCAAGCACTTCACTAGACACTGTGGAATAATTTTCCCTGATCAGAACAAAATGAAAAATGTAGCCAGTTTTTGGTGAAGTGAAATGTATTCATTTTCTCTTCTGAAGTTATGTGCATCCTACTTTGGGGTATCTAAGCATCCAGGAAATGATGATAATAGCAATTCTGTCAGATTTTTTTCAATGCCTTTCCTTGGCAAAAAGAGTTGGCAAATCTATCAGTCCCCTCCCCTCCATACACTTATTTTTTATTGTACTTGCCTGAGAAATAACAAAACACTGAGTTACAGAGAGTAGGGAGAATGTGAGGAGACACTAAGAGGAAAGTTCATAGCAGCACTGTTCACTAAAGCAAAAAAAGAAAACAACTCCAGTGCTTATCAAAGGAAGATAAACAGGAAGGAAGATAGGAAGATACATAAATGGTCATACGTTCACCAACTGAATATTATTCAGCAGTGAAATAAGAGGGCCCATGCACAGACAAAAGTATAGTACAAACAGAATTCTGATCAATTTAATTCTGTGTCCTTCAGGACAAAAAGGGACTTATAATCTTTTAAGTTATTACAGCTGTCCTTATAAGTCAAATATAGTCAAAAAGAAACATTAAATTTTAATCACGTATTTTTCAATTCTTACATTATACTTTAAGGATCATGTGGAAACAAAAATAACATGGGGGGAAATGCCTTTCAAATTGGAGCCATTACAACTCAGCCCTCACTGCCTCATGTCTGGTTAACCCAAAACTCCCACCACAAACACAATCAGCCCTAAAACAGAAACCTGGACCTATTTCGCCAATTAACTGCTGCTCAAGGTCCAGGTCAACCCGCAAACAGGCATTTCTAAAGCGTATGACCAGGTTCAGCCTGAGCACAATAACAGGTTAAAAGTGGAGAGAGAAGAAATGGGAAAAACAGTTAATCCGTTTACAGAATTCTGCATAGAGCTGGCAAGACACTGGGTCCCACTTGAAGGAGGCTTCTCTCAACCTTTTCACTTTAATTTACATTCCCAATGGAAAAAATAGTGACCTAAGTAAGAATTCTAGACCTTTGTGCCCTGAAGGTCACCAGATAAGTTCACCCTGAAGAGGAATTCTCCCAGAATGTGGGTTGATCTAGTGGAAGAACAGCCTGGCTGGTCTTCACTGATGCCACGCTCTATTTTGGACACTAACTGTCCCAAGCTACCTGAACTTGAGAGATTTCTAAATCTTTCAAGGACATCAGAAACATTTTTGTACCAGAGCATTTGTCTCTGTTACTGAAGAAAAGTCATCTTCCAGAAGAATTGCCATGAAAGCCCACATCATGTGCACTAATAAAAAAGTAACACAGAACAGGAGTAGTTTAAAAACGCTCTTCCATTATATATAAGGAAAGTCAAGGTGAACTTTAAGAAAATTAAAACCTTGATATCTAATTTTATCAAAATAATGTAAGCAATAAAGATAAAATTTATATCACGACAAACTAATACATAGCTCAGACTATGCTAAGCAAGGAAACTGGATGGATGCTTATTTCATACCGCGATTTATAAGACATGAATGATTTAGAAATATACATGGACCCTGAGCTACTAAAATGGTGACAACCCAAAGGTGATTACTTACATATCAGAAAATCAATGGGAGTTTTGAAGAACAGTGTTTTACTCTCAAAAAAAAAAAAAAAAAGGCAGTTCAACAAAAACCCATCTTTAAAAAATAGAAACAGTTATCCCTTTCAACTGGTGTTGATCTGCCCTTTATCACTGGAAATAGAATATATCACTCAGAAAGTCACCCTGAAGCTATAAAGAAGCTTAGGGGGGGAAAAAAATTAAACTTCAGGTAAGGATAGGGCTAGGAGCCTACTAAGACAAAAAACTAAGACATAAGTGTTCAAAAGCATATTAGCAGGAAACTTGCAGTGGACTCAGTAACAGTCTTTAGTGGCAAGAGAAAAAAAGAAAAGAAAAGAAAGTCTTTTAAAAACCTAAGCCACTGAAATTTTAAAATGACACCTACATGACCCAGTACTTTTCTATTCAAAGAATTTTGGTGTTACATATCTATTTTTCTTTGGAAGCTTTTCATGTCTAATATATTTTAAGAGGTAAAAGGTATGGTTTTACTTAAGCACACAATGGAATAAAACATCACTGAGGACAACCTTGGACCTGTAAACAAATTTTAATGGGAAAGAAAAATACAAACATGGGGGAAAAGGCAATATATAAATGGCAAATGTGACAAAAAATATGGGCATTTTGAAAAGGAAGACAGCATTGGGCTTCCCTGGTGGCGCAGTGGTTGAGAATCCGCCTGCCAATGCAGGGGACACGGGTTCGCGCCCTGGTCTGGGAAGATCCCACATGCCGCGGAGCAACTGGGCCCATGAGCCACAACTACTGAGCCTGCGCGTCTGGAGCCTGTGCTCCGCAACAAGAGAGGCCACGATAGTGAGAGGCCCGCGCACCACGATGAAGAGTGGCCCCCGCTTGCCACAACTAGAGAAAGCCCTAGCACAGAAACGAAGACCCAACATAGCAATCAAACAATCAATCAATCAATTAAAAGAAACCTTAAAAAAAAAAAAAAAAAGGAAGACAGCCATTGTTAGATGGGGTGAGAAAGACACTAGGTAGTATTGGTTTCATTTAGGGTGTGTCAGGCAGTGCGCTAAACCCTTTTCAGGGGCACCATCTCCATGCAATCCTAACAACCTAAGGAAATGGGTCATTTTATCCTGAGTTTTCAGATGAGGAAATGGGCTTAGAAAAGATTAACTTGCCCTGAACTACAAAACTTGCAAATCCAGGTCTATCGGACTGTAAAGCACGTGCTCTTTGCACCACTTCAGTAAAGCAGTTGAAACCACCAATGCCTGGCTTCACTCCAGACCAATTAAATAAGAATCTCTCTCAAAAGGGCCCATGGCACTGGGATTTTTAAAAGCACCTCATTTGATTCTAATGTGCAGCCAAGGTTGAGAGCCACTGCAAAGACCTTCATAAAACAAGTGGAGTATCAGCTGGGACCTGCAGAACAGACAAGAGCCAAATAATCAGAGAAGGGAAAGGCATCCAGCTTCTAGGGGGAAACAGGACTGTGAGCATCACTGATGTTGTGGAGGCAGAGCCAGGCCAGAGGTCATCCAGGGAGTCTCACCAGAGCAGTGACTAAAAGGCAGAGAAAGTCAACTGGAATCTTTTTTGCTGACAACACAAGCAAGGTACAGGCCGGGAAATTTGTACTTAGAAGACTATAGTAAGAAAGGGGCACAAAATGATTTTTATAGCTAATATGACAAAAGTGCTATGAATGACAGCAAGATAAGAAATAATAATTGACTAATCTAAAGCAAATGGGCAGAGATACAAAATATAGGAAGGGACAGATAATGAGCAGGGCCTGCTGAGCAATCAGATGTAGCTCAGTAGTTATAACGACAAGCTCTGCAGTGATCCTTTCTAACATTCACCATTCTAAGCCTCGATTTCCTCATTTAGAACATGGAGAAAATAATCACGCCATCTTGCCCACTTACTGGAAGGAATAAATGAGAAGATAATCCAAATAAAAGAAAATAGACTTGGAGCATCTGTATTCCAGAAGTATAAGAAAATAGTACCCCCATTTTTTTCCTTCTTAGCAGTACATCTTTAGATGGCCTTGATAGCTTTAAAGACTTAGTAATGTAAAATAGAAGTGTGACCTGCCTATTTAGTTTCTATTTTCAATTACTCCCTACATCAGTCCAGGCCGGTACCCAAGGAGCTAAGATGCAGCCATTTAAAAATGGTAATTTTTCCTAAACGGTAAGGTGGAATGTACCCTACCGCCCACAAGTGACTGTCATTTTACAGATGGTTAGTGAATTTATATATTAAGCAATATACTAACTTTATATAATTTATATACAAAAGTATATATTAAGATATACTCTGTATGTCCTCAACTGAATTCTTGGAGACAAATATTATTTAGGAAACAAATCTAGTAATAGGATTGGTTAAACTATCAATTATTCATCAAAATAACCCACACAAAATAAAGCTTGGTAGTCTGCAAGATTTCCCATTTAACTTTTACTTTCATATACCTTATTTTGTCTTCAGATGATTTCCCACACACTTAGTGGATAATCCTTTAGCTAAGTGACCTTTAAACCCACATCTGAATGGCAAAAAATTGCTTCCTTAATAATTTGTTATATTACAATATATTGATATAAGCTACCGTGTCTGGTCATCATGATGGAAACCTGATTTGGTAACTAGAAAGGAACTTGGGTTCCTTCTCTAAGAAAATAAATATTCTTTAAAAAAGGGGAGGGGAGCCAACATGGGGAAAAAATAAGAGTATAGATATAAAACGAGTTAATTTCTTCTACTGTCCAAGTCTTTAAGTATAGCTTACAAATTAGAAAAAAGATATTTGAAGGTGTTTTTAAAAGAGCTGTGTTCTTTTAACCCTCTCTTGACTGTAGAAAGGTAGGGCAACTCAGAGGAACTCATGTTCCTACAGTGAAGTAATTACATTAATTTCCAATTCCTGAAACCAGTTCTCACAGGGAAACACTATAATGCTTTGGGTAACTCTTTAAGACACAAATGAAATGGTAGTTGCTGGAAGAAGGAAAAAAAGCCTTTCAGCAAGTGAGAAGTTTTCTCCTAAATCATCCTTTTGCTAGAGAACCACTCTAAAAGAAGTGAAGTGTCCTACTGCTGTTCTCCTGTTTTGTGCTGGAAACAAAGTATATCTAACAGGGAGAGATCAGAGAGGGAATCCTGAAATTGACAACATTTTTTTTGGTGAAAAGGGTAGAAGAGGACACAAAAATATACTGAAATGCCTGCTTGGATGAAAGGGCAGCGGATATTTTCACCAAACCATTTGAATCCACATTCTCAGAGACCCACACATGTCCTTTCCCATTCTGTGCCTGCACAGGTAAAGCAAAAATATAGTTTCGGCTTTGGAATGGATTTTCTACTTAGGATTAATTACAGGCATATCGGCTGCCCTGGGAGTTTACTTTCAAATGAAATGAGGCCACGTAAAAACCTGACTGAAGGAAATGGGATAATATCCATCTCAGGCTCCATCCCCTTCTCACAACTCAGTCTCACTAACACCTATAAACCTCAACCCAAAGAAAGCTAGAAATCTTGCTGCATTCCCACAAGAGAAGAAAGTTAAAGGTTTGGATCTCTCATAGTTACCTAAAGAGATAGATAGGAAAGCAATAGTTAAGCAAGGGTGGGGCCGATAACCACAAACTGCCTAGCTAATAACTTAACTAGGTGTTAGTCATTTATCCCAGAGCTTTGATTTTAGTTTCTGTATTAGGGTTCCACTGCTCATTTTCTCTTTAAGTTTGAAAACCAGGGCCTCACTAAGAAGCTGTGACTTGCAGATGTGTGCTCTGCATAAGTACACAAAGCAAAAGAAACAGAAGGCACCCCAAACCTCACATCTTTTAACATTTCCAACACAAATATCACGAGTTCCATGAACACTTGACCTCTTAATGTTCTCCAAGTAAAGGGGGCCCAGAGGATCTCGGAGCTGCACGGACACTTCAGCAGACATTCAGGGAAATCACTGCCAAGAACTGTCTTGACACCTGTGGCAAAAGCATCGTGTCTTTTAAATACATGTTCTGTTTAAGTGGCTTTTAAAGCATAAGCACCGTGCCTTTAAAAGCAGTTTATAAGAGGTCAGACTATAAAATTGAAGAGACAAGAAATCAATTGTGTATCAATTGTCAAAAACCAACTTTAAAAGGTAGAGTTGGTCAGAAACTGTTGTACAGGGTGAAAGCGGGGAGAAACTCTCCACACTGGAAATGCCCAATCCCTAGGGTAGCAGCAAGAAAAGAAGTTTTTGACCAGTTGTAAGAATCAGAAAGCATTTCTCTTCTGCACTGAAAAAAGGAAAAGTATTGATCAGAAATGCAGGTAAAAGAGATTAATTTCTCTTCGTTCTTGGAGGAATTAAATACCTTTACCCCTGTCATGGACTGAATGTCTCTCCTAAAATTCATACATTTAAGTCCTAACCCCCAATGTGACTGACTGTATATGGAGAGACAGAGCCTTTAAGTAGGTAATTAAGGTTAACGCAGTCATAAGGGTGGGTTGTAAACCAACAGGACTAGTGCCCACATAAGAGGAGGAAGATTCACCAGGAGTGTGCACAGGTTAACACCATGTGAGGGGACATTCAGAAGGCGGCCCTCTACAAGCTAAGAAGCAAGGCCTTATCAGAAACCAACCCTGCCATCACCTTCATCTTGGACTTCCTGCCTCCAGAACTATAAGAAAATACATTTCTTTAGTTTTAGCAACCAGTCTGCAGTATTCTGTTATGGCAGCCCAAGTAGACTGATATAACCCCCAAACTAATTCTTCCTCTCGATTATCTTTTTGTTCCTAATGCTGCCACCCAACCTTCACAGGCTCCTGGCATCTGAACGTTGGCATCAAAATAATACCTCCTTACTTTTGAATTCACAACCATTAATTTTCCTCTCACTACTGACATCCACCCTTCCGTCTTCCAATTTCCAAAACACAAGGGCAAACCTTTATCACCATATACGTTGCTTCCTGTTTGTCTTCCCCCATCACCTACATTTCATCCCCACCTAGCTAGCTTCAACTTCCCAAAAACATCTCACTCTATCACCTGCTCAAATACCATCAATTGCTTCCATACAGGCCTGCATTCAAGGGCGTTTTCAACTTTATAACAACTTACCTGCCCTAATGTTTTCTTCCAACTTCTCATGCAAAAACCCTGCACAAGGTCAAAATGACCCATAGCCATCCTTTGACTATCTCTCAAATTTTCCTATTTCTTTGCTTTTTTTTCTCATTGTTACAACTTAGAATGTCCTCTCTGCTCTGCTTCCTCTTTCTAAATGGTGGCTGGAAGAGAAGTTACTGAAGAACATTATACAAGAGGCTGTGGCAAAATCTTCTACTCCAAAATGCTGCCTGCCAACTTATTTTTATTCAAATAGGCTTTTAGCCCCACCAAGGCACCATGCCAAGGTCTTACACAAGATCTGAAAGATGGTACCATCCAGTAAAAGAGAAGTAGGCAACATGACACCACAAATTCCACATCATGTCCATGCATTTCATAATACATCCCAACTATTTCTGGTTTGGGAGTAGAGAGGAGAAAATCCATGAGTTTTCAACTGGCCCGTGAAAACAGGCATTTGAAAACAGACTACATGCTCTAGTTAGTCAATGATGTTTAACTTTCACAACACATAAAAATTTCAGCTCCATATAAATAGGAAATGGGGAGATCATACATAGTTAAATTCAGAAAGTTTCCAAAGACTCTTATCTCCCCCTAAATCTTACCATCCTAGTAAGCATCAACATAAGGTCTAGAGACACCATGAGGCACCCATGAACTTGATCTCCAAGTTCAACCAGTTCCCCTCTCAAACACACTACTTTATTTCCAAAGCCACCACCTAAATCCCAGCAATGAAAGTTCTAAACAGAGTCTCTCTTGGATTCTCCCGATTTTCAATGATCCCTTCCCCTATCAATTCTCCAAAGAACTTCCCAAGCCTCATCAACCCTCTTTTCCTGAGGACATAACTGACCTTCATAACCTACATTATATCCTTATTGATTTTTATCATGTGAGTGACAAAAAAACAGTAACATGCCAAGATCTCCACAAAGTGAATGCCTGGCTCTTAATTTTGTATGCACTAAAATAGCCTCTGTCCCACTCACTGGGCCTTCTCTTCCATACTTTCATAACTGTTATTTTCTCCACTTGGCATCTTCCCTCCCCTAGTTCCACTTCACACACATACAAGCTCACCACTATAAAAACTTCACGCACCTTCAAATCCCTTGTTCCTTTAAAAGTTATCCTCCAAGAGATTTTTCCTGTTAACTTAGCATGTACTATATCATACAGACACTTTTAACACCCCACCAATAACTTCACTTCTAAGTAGTAGTTTTTATGTATTGAATAGAAACCTAACCAGAGTAGAAACTTATATCAGAGGAGGCTTAGCTCTATTGCTCCAACCCAAATCAAAGTACCCTATAGTCAGCAGCACCCAGAGATACTCCAATGTCACTGATCAGCACCCTAAGAGCACTCAAACTGCTTGATGAGCTTATCTTTCCCATTCTAACTTAGGAGTGAAAGGACAGAGAAATGATACCAAGCAGATCTACAATCTGGGTCCAGAATCAGAAGCAAATTGACAGTATAACATTCGGGGACTTCAGTGACTGTTTCACGTTTTCTCATTTCCTGGAACACCAAGTGCCCAAGAGGGCTGGGCCATCAGCTTCCTATCAAAAGGGGGAAAGAACCACCCACTTTCTAAGACAGACTGACTGTTAAACACATGTACAGCAGGCCTCAAAGGGGAAAAGGCAAGCTGTCCTGCCAGAGTTCTCAAAAGCTTCTGAGAACAGCAATTTTTAAGAGGTGCAAAGATATATATTAACCCATATTTGATAGACAGCACCCTTTCTCAAATTCAGGACTTAATAAAATACCTTTCTGTTTTAAAAATTCTTACAATTTGAGAATTCCAAAACACCAACCCTTTTCAGATCAAATAATTACATTTGTCAAACCAGACTAATTATTAAAATTCCACAAAGCTTGTACAATCAACCCCTAGTGTTTAGGGAAATCATTTTAAAATTCATGTGGTTAAAGGCTACCTAATCTTTTCAGTGCCAGTACACCAACCAGTTGGCATTGCTTTCTAAAATCTGGGGAGATTTCCTGACCAATGAAATACAGATAAAATATGGCAAAGTAAGTATTAATATTTCTACCCTCTATTGTTACAGTGATAAACAGAGTGCCAGGAGCATATTGGTTGGTATATATAGCTCCTAGAAAAATAATATTTAATGAAAGCTAAAATGATTAACATTCCTCCTTAATCAAATTTTCCCTCTTATTTTGTTCTACACACACAGAAAACACATGTACGTGCACACACACATACATAAAACACACACACACTACATATCAACAGCTATCAAAATAAACTGCAGGAGTAAAATAACATTATTGCTCTTTAGACATTTAAAAACACATTTTTAAACAATATTTTCAAAGCCAACAACATTGAAAATTAAATTAAGCCCCTACCTTCATAGACCATAAGAGTAATAGGCTCATGATTAAGTGGGTAATTTATTTGTTTACATTTTATATAAAGATTCCCAAAGAGTCCAAGATCCTACCAGTGACTATTTAAGACACTGAAAAGACAGAATTTTAAGTATGAAACAATAATAAGTTCATAATCATTAACAGCATATAAAATTACCCCAAAGGAATGGGACTCTTATAAAATGTAGAACATCTTACACAGAGGAGAAATTTTCAATTGCCAGTATTAGGAAGGAATTTAAAATACCAGGATTCCATGTATTTAAGAAAGAACATTCCTTTGTTTGTTACAAAGCTGACACAAAAAAAGGGCATTTAATGGCAATGTGTCTCCTCCCTGAAAGCGGATTTATTGCTATTTAGCGTATCCAGGGAAGTAGTTCCAAGAGCTAAGCAATAGTTTTTAATGCTGACTCCTCTTCACAACCTGCTCTGTGGTACCCCACCCCCATACAGATCAGAGAAAATGCTTCAATGACTTACTTGATCTCAATATTTTTTCCCACCAGGTTGTGGAATATCGTACATAGGAAGTATACTCATTTTGGTCCTTGGATTTTTCTATTGAGTCTTAATTTTACAAGAAACAAAACTACAAAGAGTAAAATACTTCAGCAATCCAAGGAAGAATGACGAACTTTTCAGGTCCTACTACAGGAGTGCCTAATACAAAACTCAAGTGTTCGAAGGGTGATGAACAGGAAAGCATAACTGTGGTTCAAGCCTTGGTCTCGCGGCTTTCACTGGGTTATTAAGGTTCCGATTATTTACAAATGTGGAAGCTTATTACATATAAAAGCTCTTAGTTCCAATAAGCTGTGGATAACTTGCTATCTCCACTTTAAAAGCCTCTTCTTCACAATTACCATCCATTTGAAGAGTGATTTGACCCGTACTCTGTCCTCTGAGACATTACATAAAAGGACTCTCACCTACTCAAAAATCAATCTTTTCAATTAGATGAAAACTTAATGAAAGCTGAGATCATCTTGATGAAAGCAAATACTGCCAAAAGGCAAAAACAGCTTCACACTCTTAACAGTAAAGCCAAAGTTGCCAGATTATAATTCTGCTACATAGTCATTACAGTCCAAAGATCTGTGATTTACCTCACTGGGGCAATGATTTTCTGTAAGTAAGGTATTCAGGGTTTACTGTCCTTACAGGGAGCCTTGACACTACCATTGTCAATTCTACATACAGATTTGATTCCCTGAACAAAAAGGCATTTAGTCATAGTTCTATAATTAAGAATCTTCAAAACAAAGAGTAATATCCCAAGTATGCAAAAAGTATTCTGAGAACAACTGCACTTGCTTGTGTCCTTTGTATAGATTTCCCTACTGATTCAATTTCATGATCATGGAATACAATAGAGGGACTGAATTTAAGTTTGCTTATCCTGTCACTTTAACCACATTCTCCCTATGGCCAATAATAAGGATGCATTTGATAGACAGGAACCCATAAAGGATGAGGGATAGGATAATGGAAAGCAAAGCTGAATGATGTAGAGTCCAACCCACAAGCATGACACAGTAGCCAATTTAGCTAAGTGGATACAGGTTGAATTAACCTGACCTTTATGGCTACAATGTCCTGATTGATACAATTGATACTATCTGCCCAGCTGAGTCCTGAGCTGCTAACAATAAGATTTAAATGGTCTAAGATCTGAGACAAAAATGAACCAAACTCCAGAATCCAACTTTTTGTTTAAACCCAAAAATGAACCGTCATCCTATTACTAAAAAAAAAGAAAAAAGCAGTTTTCCCACAATGCAAACCGACAAAAGCACTTTGAAAAGAGAAGTATTTTCTGAAAATCATTAATTGAATCTTAAAATATAAGCAGCCCAAAGTAAATGTGTGATCCCTGAGGAAGTTCCTCATACATCATAGGAGCAGTGTAAATACAAACACAAACCAAATGAAGGAATCCGTAAGTCATCTTTCTGTTATTAGGTAAATTTCATGTAATACACATTTAAATGAGACCTGAATGCCAGGCACTGGGAATTCAAGTCAGAGTTAATGTGCTGGGGGGGAGGGAGCAGTGGGGGAGATGATGACAGAACTAACAAAAGATGGGCTGAGAGGAGATGAAAAAAGGCAACATGTGTAGGATTTAGGGTTGCTGTAATAAGATACATGAGTGAATAAAAAGTATGGGCTAAGAATTAATTGACCATGTTCAAGGGAAAAAAGAGTATTTGGCTAGTTCACAAAGTGAACGTTGCATTTGAGAAAGAATGGAGAACATGAATGTTTGAAAGTGATTGAAATCTGTTCTGAAGGCCACAAGGAGCCAAGAAAGGTTTCAGGCAGGAGTGACAGCCAGAGCTGCCCTTTACCTGTCTTCTACAAAGTTCTGACTCAAATGTGTCTAAATTCTACAGGGCTACTTTTATCCCAGGAGATGGTTCATAAAAATCAATGAGGATGAGTATAATTTTTGTGACTTTCTGTCTGAATTTTAAAAAAAAAAAAAATCCCACAAGGACTCAGAGGCAAAGAATATACAAATCAATTTTCACTGCAAAGTAAAGGAGCTGTTACAGTGGAGGATTACTGGACTGAATGTCAATATTATGACATAGTATGAGTGTGTTTCATATTTGGTAATTGCAATCATTGTTGCTTTTCTTGTGGTCATCCATGTACAATGCTTGGTGTCAGTCTATTTATGTCTTGTAAAAATAAAATACAGTGTGTGTGTGTGTGAATAAAAAAAAAAAAAAAAAAAAAACTATGCAAAACCAAAAAAAAAAAAAAAAAAATCAATGCTAAAAAGGTTACAAAAGCAGAACAGTACTCCATCTGATCCACAATTTACGTCTAATACCTGGGCCCAGAGAACTCTAGCATGGTTAAAATCATGCACTCGGGAGCCAGACTGCCCAGGTTCTAATTCTAGCTCTGCCACTTACTTTGTGTCTTTGGGCCAGCAACTTAAACCTCTCTGTGCTGCCGTTTCTCATCTGCAAAACTGGTGAATTTTTACTACGTACACCTTAGAGTTCTGATAACTTGAGTGAAAGAATGCAGACTGCTTACAACAGTGCCTGGCACAGAGAAATAGCTTCCAAGTGACGCTGATACAACCACTTCTACTATGCCACATCCTTCTGACATCTGATCAAAGTTACGTAACATTTCCTATGAAATGAAGGAATGTTGATCCAGGAGCCTTTGCAGAGGAGTCTGTGTGTGGGGATGGAGCGAGGAGTCAATTTTTCTGTTCCTATCCTTCCAAAACCACAAGCCAAAAGCTATGTACCTAGGTGAACACTTCCCTTTTTCAATATGTCTTGCCCATTTTTCCCCTCTCAATGGCTTAAAATGGTTCCCAGGCACACATATGTAATTAAAATTCATTATCTTAAAAGACTGCTTTAGGAAGCCCAGCTATCATCTTTTTTTATGGGTAGATATAATTACAACCTAATAGGCATCATTTAATCAAGACTTAACAATTAGGTTCTTAAATCCAGAACTTGATCATTTTCTTCCTTGATAGGCGCACAAAATTTTCTCCCAGGTGGTAGTCATGTAAAGTGAAGGGCAGAAGAACTATTAAAACCCTTATCATAATGGCCTTCTAAAGTGCTAATTATTACCCAATTATGACAGACATAATCTGAGAGGAGAAAGCCTAACACAACCTAATGCAATCTCATAGCAGCATTTTTCTTTAATTTTTTCACCTCCATCTCGGTGAAAAACAACGGCCCACAAAAAGCCCAAAATAGAAGGTAGTATTTAACTCTCACCTACTACTTTCTAAACAAGAAAACAAAGTCATTGGTAACAGCACCCAACCCTTCCCCTGGTTCTGACATCAGCAAATCAGACCTTGAAAGGAGAAAAGCAACCCTATGCTTGTTTCCCATCCCACATTTTAGACATAAGAAACAGAGACCCTGAGAAATGGTGCCCTCCTAAGACATTCAGGGTCAAACCCAGGCTAGAACCTAGGTCTCCTCCAGTAAAAAAAAAAAAAACAGTATTTTGTACTCTACCTCTATCCCATCATGGGAGTACAGAAAATTGAAGTGAGGGCCTACATTTTCAAGCCTGATAGCTGTGTCTCTCACATCTAATTATACTATATCTATCTCCATTTCCAGCTAAATAAGATTAATTCTTAGTCACTGATGCTTAATAGTAACTCCTGCTACTCCCAGCAGCCAACACCCTAGTTTGAAAGGGATGCAGATCACTAATTAGTGCATCATCTATTGAGAGCCTGTAATTGCCTTACCACACCCAAGTCCCTTCTGGCTAGACTAAGCTTCTTTACAGCCCTAATACACCAAACAAGAGACACACAGTTAGGCAAGAAATCTATTACGAATTAGAAAACACTGAGAGGGCTCTATTTATCACTGAAAAGAGAAATCTAATCTCTTTAGTTTTCCTTTCTTTTTCTTTTCTCAAAAGCTATGAGAGGTCTCCCAGCAAATCTAAACCAAGCCTGTGCCTTTAAACTTAGCTGTCCAAGGACTCTAGTGCAAAGGACAGATCTGATCTTTATGCAGGATTCAAAGGATTCTACTGTAGAAACAAAGCCTTAAATTTCTCCTAAGACAATCTCATTATCTCTAGTTTTCCAAAGAATTCCAATTCAGGAATGAATAAAGAAAACAGCTACTGTATGGGGGAGCTTTACTACAGCATCGCACTTAAGCTTTCGTCATAGGTATCATCACCATTCCCATTTTGTAGGTCAGAAACTTGAAGGCTGGGAGAGGTTGGGTGACTTAAATAAGGTCCCTGAATTCTTAACCTCAGGTGTAACCATCAAGCTGTAAGATGAGAGCATTCCTGTTTCTTACTCTTAGCTTTTCTAACACTGGCAGAAGTAACCAGGCTGTCAGCTCCTACACGGGTCGGTCACCTCACACCCCAAACGGTGCAGCCAAAGAGCAACTGTGCCAAGCTGGCAGGAGCATGCTTCAATGCCAAAAGTGACTCTGAAACCTGCAGTGCAACTTTTCCCCCAACTTCGTTTCCTCTCATTTAAGGGTGACTTGAAATGGACTGCAGCCCCATTCACTTTCTTAAGAAACTAAAAGTGAAATTTTAAAACACTTTTCAAAGGACCAAGGTCCTCATCTTTACCAACAGTAACTCCTTGTGATCTAAGTAGTGTGAGAAAGAAAAGCTACTTCAGATGACTTGGTGTCTGTGAGTGCAGAATCAGTCTAGAATCCTCAGCAAATGAATCTGCAAAATTAGAAAAATTCAACTTATTTAAAATAAAGTTACAGTAAAAGTTTAAAACCAATTTTTAAATTTAGTTTGCAGAAGCACACCATGTTTGAAATTCTTACCCAAATACTAACTTAGATCTATCTTCCTTTGATATGGGTGCCTTCAAGGGCAATGAATATGCTTCTTAAATCTCCTTAGAGGATCTCATTCTCATTTATTAAGCAGAAACCACAGGAAAACTGGCATTAACATCCTCTTCCTGCTCTTCTGAAGCAAGAGCACCTCATTTGGGCTTTTCAGATTAAGAACACATTACATACCAGTAAACCTTACAGTTGGACCCAGTTTCAAGCCGAAATATCATGAATTGCATAGCACCCCTTTATTCCTTCTAATTTCACTTTTCATTTCCATTTGGAGCTGTATAACACAGATGCAGTTGCCCTCCAGGCTTTTTTCTCCAAACAGCCCTTGACCTTTAGAGACACCCTTACCCTGAGACACCTGCAAGTATGAAATATAAAAGCCCCAAAGATATACAAAAGCAGCACTACTGGAAACAGTCTCAAATTTAATATATATATGTGTGTGTGTATTTTTTTTTTTTAACTGCAGCCTTATTTCTTTAAACTAGGCAGAAATTTTCTCAGGTTGAAGATTTCATTTTTACAGCTACAGGGATTTCCAAAATAAAAAGTGATTAATGTTTCTTATCTTGAATTTTGTGTTTGAAAGGAAATAAAAGTTTCACTGTCATTCATTCAATAAATATTAAGTTCTATGTACACGGAACTATCAGAATATAAAAGTGTCTCTTTGCCCTCAAGGACTTCAAAGTTTTCAGAGAAGTAAGTTTCTTGCAACCTGAAATTCCAAAACATCAATAATCTTCACCACCACCCACCAGAGTTATCCTGGAAAAGGAACTTTGGTATTAAATAGAAATCAACATCATTAAGAATGCTACAATGAACATCCAGGTGCATGCATCCTTTCGAATTATGGTTTTCTCTGGATATATGCCTAGGAGTAGGAATGCTGGGTCATATGGTAGCTCAATTTTTAGTTTTTTAAGGAACCTCCATACTGTTCTCCACAGTGGCTGTACCAATTTACATTCCCACCAACAGTGTAGGAGGGTTCCCTTTTCTCCACACCCTCTCCAGCATTTATTGTTTGTAGAATTTTTGATGATAGCCATTCTGACCGGTCTGAGGTCTGAGGCCCTCATTATAGTTTTGATTTGCACTTCTCTAATAATTAGTGACGTTGATCATCTTATGTGTTTGTTGGCTATCTGTACGTCTTCTTTGGAGAAAGGTCTATTTAGGTCTTCTGCCCATTTTTTGATTGGGTTTTTCTGATATTGAGCTGCATGAGCTGTTTGTATATTTTGGAGATTAATTCCTTGTCAGTTGCTTCGTTTGCAAATATTTTCTCCCATTCTGAGGGTTGTCTTTTCATTTTGTTTATGGTTTCCTTTACTGTGCAAAAGCTGTTAAGCTTAATTAGGTCTCATTTGTTTATTTTGGTTTTTATTTTCATTACTCTAGGCAGTGGACTGAAAAAGATCTTGCTGTGATTTATGTCAGAGAGTGTTCTGCCTATATTTTCCTCTAAGAGTTTTATAGTATCTATAAATATATCTATAAATACATAGTATTTATAGTAACCATAATTCAAAAGGATACATGCACCCCGATGTTCACTGCAGCACTATTTACAACAGCCAGGACACAGAAGCAACCTAAATGTCCACTGACAGAGGAATAGACCAATAAGATGTGGTACATATATGCAATGGAATATTACTCAGCCGTAAAAAGGAACGAAATAGTGCCATCTGCAGAGATGTGGATGGACCCAGAGACTGTCATACAGAGTGAAGTTCAGTCAGAAAGAGAAAAACTAGTATCATATAATATCAGATATGTGGAATCCAGAAAAACAGTACACATGGACCTATCTGCAAAGCAGAAACAGTCACATATGTAGAGAACAAACTTACGGTTACCAAGGGGGTGGGGGTGAGATGGGATGAATTGGGAGATTGAGACTGACATATACACACTACTATGTGTAAAATAGATAACTAACGAGAACCTAGTGTATAGCATAGAGAACTCTACTCAATGCTCTGTGGTGACCTAAATGGGAAGGAAATCTAAAAAAGAGTGTATATATGTATACGTATGACTGTTTCACTTTGCTGTACAGCAAGAAACTGACAACACTGTAAAGCAACTACACTCCAATAAAAATTAGTTTAAAAAAAGAATGCTAGACAACGCTGGTATGGATATTTCTTTTTTTAACTAAACTTTTTTTTTAAACTGAAGTATAGTTGATACACAATGTAAGTTACAGGTGTTAAATAAAGTGATTCACAATTTTTAAAGGTTATACTCCATTTATAGTTATTATAAAATATTGGCTATAATCCCTGTGCTGTACAATATATCCTTGTAGCTTATTTTATACATAATAGTTTGTACCTCTTAATACCCGTATTATTGCTCCTCCCCCCTTCCCTCTCCCCACTGGTAACCACTAATTAGTTCTCTCTTTGAGTTGGTTTCTTTTTTGTTATATTCACTAGTTTGTTGTAATTTTTAGATTCCACATCTAAGTGGGTATTTCTTGATCCCGTCTGGACATATGAAGGCCTTAATATATAACAACATAATGTTCAGGAATTTGTTATCCAAATTAAAAGCCAGGAAATGTTTCAAATTTGCTCATTTAGACTTGAAAGAAATTAATTCTATCAGAATATTAAACAAATGTGGTATCACAAAAAAATTAAATGGGCACCACCTCACCACCACCAACCCCATTTTGCATTTCAAAGGAAGGGACTACTGTGCCATTTTCTTCTCTCAAGGACCTCAGCAACCTGGAATGTACAAGCGGAGCCCTCTGCCTGACAACAGTGGTTTCGATGATATCTCACCTTCCTCCTTCTTACCCACCTAGTCTTGACTAAATTGGGAGGTGGGGGGAGGGGTGAATAAATGCAGTGGAAGGTTAAAAAAAAAAAGTGCAGGTGTGTTCAACAGCTGACAAAAGAGGTTAAGATTCTATATACACCCACAGTACAATTTAGTCAATTTCTATTTAAAAACAAACTAGGACAATGAAGCCAATGTAGGAAAAAGAAAATGCTTAGGTGAAGTACTCCAAAGTGCATTTTTAGCTCATGTGACCTTCCACAGTGCTCCAAATGTGTGTACGTAGATGTGTGGGCATGTGTGTATTTATAGAAAGAAAGTGTTGAGAACACTATAAAAAAAAATACATGAATAAATCATAGAATGTTTGTGCTACATGGAACTTCTGAAAGCTAGTCACAGCTTTGATTTTTAGGTAAGGAAGATAAGTACCAAGATTTGGACCAAGGTAAAACCTGCTAGTGACAGAACCTGGTCACACTATTCGAGGTTTCAACTCCCAGCACAATCTCACCTTCAATTATTCTAATTCCATGCCTTTATTCTTAAATTTGCACTTCCACTGGAAACATGACTGTCCATTAATACCTGTAACACAGATTTCTAAATTCTAAGGCTCAAGTGAGCTTTGCCCTATTTATCCCAGGAAGACATGAGTCCAACCCAGCAGTTCTCAAAGTGTAGTCCAGGAACCCCTGAGACCTTTTCACAGATCCAGAAGGTCAAAACAATACCTTTTCCTCTCATTCTCTCATAAATGTACAGTAGAGCTTTCCAAAGGTTATATGATGTGTGACAGCTGCTTCTGCATTCAGCCTGGTGCAATATAAGAATACAGCTGACTCCTATTAAGCTAGACATTAAAGAGATGAAAAAATGTAAAATCATGCCACTCTTACCATTATTTTTGTTTTAGAAAAAAAAAAATATATATATATATATATATCCTTCATTTTTAAAATGTTATTTTTGTTAATGCTATTGGAGTTTTTTGAGCTAAATATCTGTTTTTAACTTTCTCATCTTAATTTCTAATGCAAAAAATATTGATAAATATAACTTACATAAACATAAGGTCTTTTAAGTCCTCAATAATTTAAGTGTAAAAAGGGGTCCTAAGAACAAAAAGTTTGAGAATCGCTAGTCTAACCCAGTGCTAAATAAGTTTTCTTCCATGGTGATTTTCTGTTGTTGTTGTTGTTGGCTGCGACGGGTCCTGATTGTGGCACTCGGGGTCTTCGTCGAAGCGCGCAGGCTTCTCTCTAGTTGTGGCATGCGGGTTTTCTCTCTCTAGCTGTGGCGAGTGGGGTCCAGAGCACATGGGCTCTGTAGTTTGCGGCATGCAGCCTCTCTAGTTGAGGCTCGCAAGCTCAGTAGTTTTGGCACGTGAGCTTAGTTGCCCCGAGGCATGTGGGATTTTAGTTCCCAGACCAGGGATCAAACCCAAGTCCCCTGCATTGGAAGGTGGATTCTTTACCACTGGACCACCAGGGAAATCCCATGGTGAATTTTTTAAGCACATACAGATAAACCTTAGAATGGTGTCCTATTGCTCTCCTTACCGTCAAAGAGATGTTTCTCCAGCCCTGGGACTGTGTAAAGTACTTCTTATGCCCAGTACTCACTTTAATCAGTTCAACTTTCTTTGATATAGAATTTCTATAAAACCATGATAGGGGAACCATGAATAAAACTCTATATTCTGGTTCTCAGAGAAGACACTTTATAAAGCATAATAAGTTATGCTTCATGTTGCATACTTACTTTGGTTTAGAGAATACTAACAGTATACAATATGCCAAGTAGTAGTTTTCCATTTGCTAGATTCCACCATAGTCAGGCACCAAATCACATTTCATTTCACTCTTGGAGTTCTGCTCCTTCCTTTCTAGGGCTGCTTTTGCCATACCAACCTACATCCTTTATTTCAGTTTTCCTCTCTCCAGGTCATCCTACAAAATTGTCCCCAATCTGGTTTCTCTCAAGTTTTCTTCCTACTATGCTCATATTCCAAAGGCTTTACAACACCCTACACCATACATAAAGGGAAACGTTCCTTCCTGAGTTTCAAGGCCCTCTAGAAACCTAACCACCCTCTAATAGTCAAAGCTGTTTCCTCAATATGCTGGGAGTACATCACGTTTAATCCCCCTCTTTTTCTCCGAGAAAAAAAGTCTCCCTCTACCTCTATAAAACCTCCCCAAAGTGCTACTCACATCTACCTAGTTTCACAAACCTTTCCCAACTATGCAGCAGCCCTCACCAAACCCCATCTCCCACAATCAACTCGTCACACTTCCTGACTACAGGCTGTCAACTAGACTTAGCCTAAGGACAGCGTCCATATCCTACCGCTCCTGAACTACCAAAGACCTGGCACAGTGCTAGGCTCTATCGAGGCACCGAACACTAATAAACAGTTGAGATGCAGAGAATACTGAAAATCTGCTAAAATGCTTTGAAAACTACAAGAGGGATTATCTTTTGAAGTAATTAGTAACTGCATGTTAATATTTTTGCAAATTAAAATACACACATGATGCAAAAAGATCATAACTGTTGAACACTATAAAATGAAAGAAATCTAATTCTTCCAACGCACACACCAGAAGTTAACAGTTTCATTAACAATTCGAACATTTTCAAAGCCAATACAAACATGTACAAGCACAGGTGAGGAAAGCAAATACTTTAGTAGATACACAGAGGTAGATCTTTCTGTAATGATCTTTGCAACTTGCTTTTTACAGTTAAATATCAGCACATAAGAGAATTCTTTCTTTATAGATGGCTATACAGTGGTCCCTTGGTATCCTCAGGGTAATGGTTCTAGGATCCCCACAGATACCAAAATCCTGAGGATTCCCAAGTCCCAAAGTCAGCCCTCCGTATCCGGTTCTGGTTCTGTATCTGCCGACTGTAAACAAAGTATACAGTCCACAGTTGTTTGAGTCTGTGGACGTGGAAACCCACTCCCTGCAGATACAGAGGAGCTGACTATAACAGAGATGGCCCAAATTAATATAAATGATTCTCTACTGATAAATATCCAAGGTTTTACTATTTCAAACAACGCTTGCAATAAATACCTTATACAAGAGAGCAAAAATATACATTTAAAGATAGAAACTGTTGGTTCATAGTCAATTTATATTTTTAATTATGCTAGTTGCTGCCAAAAAGCCCTCTAAAAAAACCTATCAACTTACAATCCCACCAAGACATCGCCTGCATTTTTAAAAATGAAATGGAAATAATGCAGCAGTGTCGAGAGGGAACTGGGAGAAGGAAAGGCATGTCAGGAACCAGCTATGGGTTTAGAGTCACCAACCGCTGTCACTTTTTATAAGACATTAGGCAACACCTTTACCACAAATTCCATGTTTATAAAATGAGGGTTTTGGTCAACACTGTGGATAAGGGCCCCTCCAGCTCTGACATTCTCTGACGTCCTTGAATTTGCTATATATAAGAAATGCATTTTAAATCTGAAGACAAAACACGTATTCTCTTGGGCTGCCCAGAAATAAGCAAACAAGTGCTGGGAAAGTCAAACTGCTGCACTGGGAAAGTAAATGCTCTGATAAAACCCCTGCTAGGAATTTAAAAATGGAAGTGAAATTGAGACTGGAGGAAATGGCCACCTTAGAGGAAAGATAAAAAACCATTTCAGAAATAACAAACAAACAAAAAAAGGATCATTTTAATCATCTGGTGGTTTTCCTAGTTAAGACAAGCTGCATCTCAGTAGAAGAAATGCAGCTAAATGGCTATCACAAGGGAGGACCAAAGCACCCTGATGGCTACTAATTAATAAAAAGTCACAAACATCCCTTTCAAGCTCACCATTTGAAAGAGTGGATGTTAACAGGAGATATGATTTGCTAAGCTAAATAAAAGCCTTCATTAACAAGAAGTGACAGGATCACAACCCTGCTGCTGATAAACTGCCAACATACCCCGGCCTTCAAATGAAGGGCTGCCCATTTAACATATTGCAGCTTTAAAATGAGTTGCTTTAGAACAAACAGTTCTATGTCACGGCAGGCCTGCAACATACCAGATGGAGCTGCTGCTGTACCCTGGATTGTGCGTGTGCGTGTGTGTGTGTGTGTGTGTGTGTACAGGGGCCACGCGTATACCTCAGGAATACCCAGCCCAATAACCCTTCTTAAGATTAGCCATCCTTGATCAGAGCATCCACCTTGGACCTCAACTTCTCTATCTGCTTCCAAAAAGACTCAGTGTTGAGCAGAAAGCAGCCATTCTCCCAACAGCCAAAGGAGGTTTCACACTGCTGTTAGACCAGCCTGGCAGTCATCCCCGGAGCCTGCCTCCTTAATCCTGGCAAACACAGCCACTTCAATCCAGTCTTGAAGCAGGGATTTTTTTTTTTTTAATATAGCATGCTTTTAAAGTTGTATAAAGCAGGTCATAAATACATGTAAAAGGCATAATCTCAGTCTTGTCAAAGTGGTTACAGAAGCATCACACCAGATCTTTTCCTGTGTGGTCCAAGTACATTGTTAAATTCACCAACTAGGAGACTGCAAATAGATATGGTAAAGTCTTAATTATTCACAGGGATGGATGAAGACAAACAGCACTGTTAACTTAATATTTTAAGATGACTTTTTGTATTATCTACTATCCAGCACTTAAATAGTGTTGTATAGTAATAATTAATGTCCATAAAAAACCTCAAAGTGCTCAGTTTAAATGTTAAGAATTCTGATTAACTACAATTGGTCAAATATGTATGTTATACATGGCAACTTCTCAGTAACCTGAGTACGAAGGCTGAGTATGCCTTAAAGAAAAAAAAAAAAAAAAACTTACATGCAGTATTTACTTTTGGCATGTGTAATTTTAAACTTTATTTTTAAAATATAGGGATCTACTATATTCGAGGAACAAAGCTGTAAAACAGGATCACTGACATCAAGGAGCTTCCAATGTAGTTGAAAACAACATTTAATAAGTGTCCAAAAAATGCAAACAGAGTCTTCCTCTCTGAGGAAAACAATGAGTTAAGAATATACTCTAGTAAATGTAATGATCTAATAAGTAGGTAGGATATCATTTTAAAATACCATGTCATAAATTCACAGTACTGTTTATAGTTCTGATGATGTCTGTGGGTTGACGAAACAAGCCACATGGAGAATTCGCTTCCTCATTTTCTTTAACCTCTTTTTCTTCTTGTCTTTTTCTGATTACTTAGAGCAATTTCCCAGACTCTACTGCCGGTCTCTTACAAACACACATAGCCCTTTAGAATTAAGGGACTGCCCAAAAGCCATTCAGGTCATTTTAAGAAAGAAGTATTTTTCAATAAATGTCTTCCAAGGTTTCTACAAAGAAAACTGCCTAAGCCTCTCCCATCCCAACGAATGTTTCAAAGACAATTCCAAAATAATATGGTATTTGATTTTAGCTCAAATTTAAATGAATACTGGGAGGAACACAGTATTGTGAAGAAATGGGGTGGGTTGCCTCGATCTGGCAGAGGGATTCTATAAAAGGTTATTCATAAATTAACCAAACAATTCAATCAACGACAAACTATAATTTTGGGCGAGTAGGTAAAGTCCTTTAGACCAAATCAAAAAGCCTAACAGACATTTCTCTTTATAGTTTTTAAAACCACAATTTATACACTAGAAAAGTACTATCAAAAAAATGTTGATAACATATACTTCAAAATTGGGTACAGCAGCGCATTTTCAAAGCCACGAGTGAAGGATGTAGACTACGCAGATAACACTGCTGGACTTGGCAGTGGTTGTATAGTTTTTAGTGTGAAAGCTGCTGAATTACTGGTATACTTGAGAACATTACAGTTTGTTTCTTGGCTGTTTTAAAAAAAAAAAAAAAAGCCAGACCTTTGGTGGGATATAAGCTAGACGGCAGGGATTGGGTCCAGGATGCAAAGTTCACCATGAATTTATCAGGGAAAAAGAGAGTTCAACTTCTGGACCCCTTTCTATTCTAATATTCTAATGCCTATAAAATTAAAAAACAAAACGTCTGCCTTCGTTGGAGTAAGGCAGGGAGAGGATAGATGGGAGGGAAGATGAAGTTAACAAATGAACTTCCCTGACCACCCCACACTAAGTTAGGAGCCCCAAAGACTCTTGCCCTTCGTAACACAAATCACCATTATAAATAATAACTTCTAGAGCTTTAACATGTGTCTCCCCCAATACTCTGAGTTTCATGTCCGCAAAGACTAGATCACACTTACCACTATGTCTCAGTATCTAAGACAGTGTGTGGTACACAGTATGAACAAAATGTTTACTAAGTAAATGAAACTAAGGAAACTGAGATGTTTTCATGTATAAGCTGGAAACATAATTGTTTTTAAACTACTGCAGAGTAAAAGAGGTTGATAAACAATCCAAAAAAAGTGAATGGATAAGAAATCAAGAAGACAACAAAGTATCATTAAGGTCAGGAGGCCAGGCACAACACAAGCATAAAAATTTAAATCCTATAAAGCTGTAGGTCTAAAGGAAAGTTTAAAGTTTTAAGAAGCCACTTTCTAGCAAAAAAGAATAGTGAACATTTTCAAACAGTCATTTAATAAACTGCCAGCAAATCTGCTTCATTTCTTTAGACAATAACAAACAGGAAATAATCATAGGGAATGGGGAAGAGAAAGAGGTTCCAGCCACAATGAAAAATTCCTTACAGATAAAGTTCCATAAAACTCCTTAGGGAAGCTCAATATAAAATACCCAAGACCTGACAACAAGTCCCCTGATCTCTTTATGTTTCTGAATTTCTTAGAGAACTGGGGAACTATAGAAACCTTTCACTCAAAATCTTTGATAGTGGAGGCCAACTTAAAAAAAAAAAAAAAAACTTACAGAAATCAAAAGGAAATGCGGGCTATTTATTAAAGTCAAAGGTTAGCATTGCGGTGTCCTATATGATGAAATGATATAAAAAGCTATTCAGCTTTGAATGCTCAATACCTATCTTAACTTCTGCTTCATCTTGTGATGTCCTAAATCTGGCTAAACAGCATGGAGCACCCTTGGCAGGATTCCACCTGACTGCTATGCTATACTCCTTCGCTATGTGCATAGCCTGTTGGGCCAATTTTACACCAGAGACACTTGCTTGAAATATGTAGAGATGATTTTCTTTTATTTTTTTTTTAGGTTTACAACAGCTTCACAGAGCACAAGGATAATATTTATAGGCTTGAAAGAGTAAAATATACACAAAGAAACCAAGGGACACGTTAACAAGAAGCGTCTCTATTCTACAATATGATGGATTGAAAGATGCACCACTATCTTCCCAGCTGTGAGAAAAATAAATATCACTACATTAAGTGGACATATTTATGAGATTCAGAAACTATGTAAAAATTGCACATCTAAGACTTGAAATATGGCATTAAACCAATATTTTTTGCTAAGATTTCCTCATAGTGATTAAAATTTTAATAAGATCACCTATCATTCATGGTTTACCTACAGATGCAAATAAAACTTTCTCAATTGATAGTAAGTTTCAAGTACTGTATTATCTCAATTCCAGACTTTGAATTCAATTGAATTAAACAAATAACTTCCTGAATTTCTACTACAAACAAGTAGCAGACTAGATGCAAGAGATAAAATAATAAACAAGACAGATGTCCCCTTTCTAGGGAAGAACAGAAAGAGTATCTTGAATCTGTATTCTTCACCATCCACCCTCCCTCCAACAGATTTTTCTGACAGTTAAGTTGGAGAAACAAGATAAATCAATAACAATCTTTACTGGGTAGATATTTTGTTGATTCAAGTTTGGACATCATACATCCTATGGAGCACCTGACCTGCAACTTTTTCTCAGAACAAAGATAGGTGCATTTCTAAAAGCCCACCAGATTTGGAACATATTAGTCCCAGAAACCTAACAACTTTAAGGAATAGCCCTTACAGATTCTCTACTACAACGAGCTAGGGTTATCAGAATGTCACCTTCGCCAGGAATAGAGCACACAGTATCACAATCTTTTTTTCTTGATTTTAACAGAATCCTAAAATAAGTCTGAAGACAGTGTCTTCATTTCCTCACTTATAGATCTATACTTTATATAGTTCCAAAAAGTAATCCTGCAAGCGAAGACTGCCAGCTGGCAACAAGACACCAGCCTGTGATGGAATTCTTCCAGAAGTCATCTGGTCACAGACCTAAAAAAAATGCAAGGTCAGAATGCTGGCCCTGGGGAAATAGGTGTGGGCATTCTGCTGGGAGTGCTACAGGTTACAACAGCCCCACCACTGAGGAGCCAAACAATAAGGCCTGGAGATGACACACAGTCGTCAAGCTGCCTCTCGGATCTGTCTCTCTGTCCTCAGCCACCTTAAACTACAACCAACAGAACTACCAGAGGTAGAAAGAACATCATTCTGGAGACCAGGGTAATAGGTAGTGAACTAGGAGTCACAGACCTAAGTCCTTCACACCCACTCAGCAGGATGATTTTAACAAACCACCTGACCTCTGAGCCTCATTTCCCTCATCTGTAAACTCATTATCCCAGGAAACTGTGGTAAGGTCCTGGAAGAACAGAAAACACAATGCTCTTGTCTCCTGGTTCCATCACTGTGGGCAGTACACCACCTTCAATTACTGATTCCACCTGTTCTTCTGTCCTAACAGCCAGGACTTTCAGCAACTAAAAACAGGCAGCTCCTTACTGTCCCATCAAATACAAAATTTTCTTACTCTAATTGCATTCTTACGAGGCAATAATTTAGAAGTTACTTTTAGAAGTTGTACAAAAGGGGAAAAACCAACCCCTTCACTTTTCTTCTCTGGATCACAAACTATGTTGTTCACCAAGAAATCAAACTTTGCCCCCTACTGTCCACAAACAATACAGGTAGATTAGCCAAATCCTTTTTAAAAAGTCCAAGAATCAAGAATACATATTTCCAAAGAGCCAGTTCCACCTGAGGGAATGAGCCTCTCCAGCAAAACAAGGACATGAAGCAGCATACAGGCTGTCCAATCACCTTTCAGAAGTAAGAAAAATAATGTAAATGCCATTAATGGAGAAAAGCAACAGACAGACCTAAGAACATCAAGAACTGGCATGAGAAAGCTACCATCAGCAGCCTTAAGAACCCGTGTTCCTGGCAGACTTGGTCTTAGGCATGAGCAAGAATCAAGGAGAAGGTACAGATCAGTGTTTTTAAAAGCATCCCAGATTCTAACCTGTCACTGGCTTACTACTACTGGAACTATACTAACAGAGAAGGAGTCCAAGAAACCTTATCATCCTTATGACTTTTTCCTAAATGTTTTGAAAAGTAAATGTTATACACAGAAGCAGCTCCTGGCACATCATGCTATCAAGAGAATAAAACTATGGGGGAGACACTGGAGGCTTCAAGTGGTTATACACACATGCCTGGGATCCGATCTTCTTTGGACAAGAGCAGAATTAAGACAGTTGCAGTGGTGTCTCTCTCCAGCCACAACTTAAACTTGGCAGGTTCTGCATTGCATAAACATTCTTTACCTGTGACTGGACTCCTGGCAAACTAGGAAGTAATTATTCATACAACAAAAGAGAGACCCCAAAGCAGTGACAATGACATGGGAGGGAGGGAGGAGGGAAGACACAATAACTAAGCAAATGTACACACAAAACAACTGAGACCAAGAAAACCACACACTCCTGTCCCCAAAACAATATGCAGAATCCTGGCCATATCCTTAATGCCCAGACTATAGAGATGTGTCCCTTTCTCAAGTCCTCAAACTACTATTAAAGTTAGAGGGGGAGGCTTGGGATATCGTTTTCTGCCGCATCTCCTTAAGCAGGCAGACCAAGGTACAAGGACAAGGATGCTTTATAAATTTCTCTAAAGCTCTTGCAGTACCTAGCACTCAGTAATAATGTGTGATGAAACCATAAGTACTACACAAACTTCCTGGCTTCTGAACATGGTCCCAATACAAAAAACGTGAAGATATTTCTTAAGATCCTTCAAAAAAAAACTAGAAGAAAAAACTTTAGATGAATTTGGAAAAGGTCTAGTCTCCAAGGTAACTACCAGCCCACCAAAACCAAAGCCTTTCATAGGAGAAGCTCCATGACAATAATTCTCAACCTTTAGAAAGATAAAACACGATTCTTTTTTTAAAAAACAAATTCTCAATGCCCCACCCCACCCAACAACGAAGACACCCTGGAAACCCCTCAACAAGACACTCCAGGGCATGTCAAAATAAGCAATATATTCATCTAAAAGAATCATATCATCATGGAAGATGCTTGGTACCAAGAGTTTTTTTTAAGTGCCTCTTCAAAATTAGTTCAGAATAGACCTACAGTATTTTTTAAACTATACACACAGTTAGTTCAAAATTAGTTTTTTTCAAATTAACCACACACTTTTACTCACTCCCAAATATCAAAAAAATGTGGCGTGGCTAGAAACTGCACCAATTTTTAAAACTGCCAGCATTAAGCTCCTATTATTCTGAAAGGTTTTGCTAAGATGTTCAATACAGGGACACATTCTAATTCCTTGTTATGACTGGCCCAGCTCAAGTGGCTGCCAGGAGAGCAGGGCTTTATAGGCATTGTTCCATCCTCAGAAGCTACATTAATGCTGGGTTGATAAAACAGATCTTCATATCTGTGTGCTGGGCTGAACAAAAAGTTAACTAGAAATATAAGTGCTTAAAGTCACCAAAAGGAGAGCTCTACACTGACATTTTCTACCTACTTACCATTCATCTGTATTCATCTCACTAGACATTAACACACACCAAAGTTGCTCTCTGCTATTCAAATTGTGCTATTATGCTCAGGAGTAGATTAATAATATCCACCTTCCTTATTGTAAAATAAAATTACAGCACTGGTCCAAACATGACATGTGGAGCCTCTTTCTACTCTGCTGGCGTATCAGCTTGCTCTACTGCACACGTGGGAGAAAGCTTTGCTGAGTTGCCCTGCTGTTTCTGGAGAGGGGGGTTAGAAAAGGCTGAAAACTAGAAAAAAAAATAAGGGGGAAAAGGAGAGAAGAACAACACACATATAAAACTCACACCTGGTAACCTCTCATATCAGCTCTTTTTTACAGCACTCTGAGAGGAGAATGTCTTTTCTAAGCTGACACCATCAGCAATGAGGTTAGCAGGTCGGCCATGGGCCTCTTTGAAACAGCTCATAACATCCTATTAGTTTTCACAGCACCAAGCAACTTCTGCTGACCTCAAAGCATCTGAACAAATATAAGCAGGCAACAGGCAGGAAGAAATCTCTGCTCCCAAGTGGGGCAAGTCTGAAATCCCAGGGAGAGGGGAAAAAAGGTAAGACACCCTGATGGAAGCACATCTTGTAAAGGAACGAGAAGCTGTCTTGCAACCAGGCATTAAGGAAGAGGAGGTCCAAGACAAGACTTCTCTATGTAAAATAAAGAAGACTTCAAGATGTAAATTTAAGGGTGGGAGGGAGGGAGATGCAAGAGGGAAGAGATATGGGAACATATGTATATGTGTAACTGATTCATTTTGTTATAAAGCAGAAACTAACACACCACTGTAAAGCAATTATACTCCAATAAAGATGTTAAAAAAAAAGATGTAAATTTATAAGGAACAATCTAACTTAATTCAAACGTTATTTGCAAACACAAAGAAAATCAAAAGAACTGAAGTCTTCAGAACTACTGCCTTTGTCTAGATACTTTAATAAACTTTTTTAATTCCCATGGCTTTAGGAACTGCAGCATTAGAATCACAAACTCAAATAAGCACAAAGGCCAAGCAACAATGTATTCTGAAGTGAAATAAACCATGCTCCATGTAAAGAGTGCAGTGAATATGGGCTCAGTTTTGCTCCCCCTTCACACATTTTCCAGAGACACAAAACATGGCTCTAGATCTTTACATGATATTTCCCAATGCTTAAATCAACAACTCACTACTTTTTTTAAAACACAGTTCAGGCCAAACAAAACAGCCCCAGAATATGCAGCCCATGGGCCACCATTTGGGACCCGTGGCAGAATCCACTTGTCAGTTGATACCCATTTCTCCCTTTCGTCCTCTAATAGTAGCAACTGTCTTGGTGACAGAAAACAATCTTCAGTGAATAAAATGTAACAAAATGCTTAAGAGCCAATGCAAAAGTGGAAGCTGAATAAGAAAAGAAAGGGACAAGTGCCTAGGTTATGCCTGACCCAGAATTGCCAGGCTAGAAGTAGAACTGGCACAGGGCTCCGAAGCATAGAGAGGTGACTAAGGGACAGAGGGTTAGCAAGAGGTGTCACAGAGAGAAGAGGAAGGCTGTGGGTGGTTCAAGTTCTTCGCAGGGACAATGGCAAGGAAGGGATGAAAACCTAAAGCACTGATGACCTGGTATTTGGGGAAAGTCCATGAGTCATTCACAGCCATAGGCCAAAAAGGACCCCAAGGGTTTAAACAAAATAAGCCAGAAACCAGTTAAGTAGCACCTAGGGGAGAGAAAGTGGTGTGGAGCAAACTCATACAGAAATAGGCCTTACCTGGGAAGAGGTCATAAAAACTTGCTCACTCTATAATAAACTTTGTATATTTAAAATGTTTTAGATAGTTCTGCAATAAAGGTGGGTGATCCTCGTGTCACCAAAAGTACCTCCACTAGAGCAGCAGCAACAGTGAAATAGAAAAAGCTCACTTTTGAAAAGCAGCTCAGAGGAAATTCAAGATCAAGTACAAACAGTTCCAGGAATATTTTCCCCACCTTACCCAATTCGGTGAATTTATTTTCAAACACACTGTGACTTATTTGCTTTGAGACATACCTCTTATACTTCTGATATGCACAAATGATGCCTAAAGAATAAAAAAGTGTTAAACATCCTTTAAAAACTGAACAAGTGAGCAATTTCCAATAACTTACTTGACAGGGCATCCATCAATGACTTTTCACTTGGGGTGGTAAAAAGGTATTGAAACCAACAGGGGAAAAATGTTATTTCAGTGTAAATTTCATTTTTTTTTGATGTATAGGAATAGATCCTTGATAAGAGATTAAACAAAATCCAAATCAAGAAGATATGGGCTGATTACTTTAATGTAAGTGCTTCAATTTTAAAATTTGATTTCTCATTGAAAAAAGATGGAAAATTTAAATTAAGATATTTATACTCCTGGAATGTTAGCTGGCTAACTTCTCATAATTTCACATGCAATCTCTTAGCTTTATTTATATTTTCAAGAAAAAAATGCATTTTAAACTTCCCTTCCAAATTCCATTGATATATTTATATCTATTTCCATATTGAAATGTTCAAAGTCACAATTCTCCCAAAACCTCCCTACAGTCTGGGAATTTTCTCTTTCTCCGTGGCAGAAATACACATTGTATGATGGTATGCTATAAAGATGGTATGTTAGAAAAACAATGGTTCATAGTAACACATTGAAGGCCAAATATATAAAACTCATCTATGGGGACCACCTATTACCACTTTTCCAATTCAGGAAACACTGTCATTCCACTGCCAGAAATCTCATACTTCCAATATGCACATCTTCACCCCATCAATGAGGTGTGAGGTTTCACACTCAAAGAAAGGTTAAGAAACCAAGGACACAGGTAATTGAGCCAAAACCAGATGACGGAAACTTCAGAATACCAGCCTAATTATTTTCCACCTGGCTCTGCTAAACTAAGAATTTCAACCAAAGTGACAAAATCCATTCAGGCAAGACAACTCAGTAGCTAAACTGGCGGCACTGTGTTCACAAGAAGACCTTACATGCATAATATTTGTTTACAAAATCAGAATGGATTTTAAAACAACCTATGAGGAGACAAGGAAGCTTAGAGACTGCCTTGGATGAAAGCTAAAGGCCCACACCGCTAACACGACAGCACCCAAGAACCAATCTGAATGACTTTCTCCCTGCTCTCACCAATGTAAGACAACTCCAATTTTCGAAGTCCTATTTCCTAAATAGAACCTTATTTTAATAGTCTTTACTCCAGAGGGCAAGATGGTAGAAACTGTATGGAAATTTCTGGATATGTGTCTTTCTCCTGGGAAAGAGGGCCCACAGCTTTCTTCAGATGCTCAAAGAGACTCAAAACTCCTCAATCTTAACAAGAAATTTCAATTTTACAGTGACTCCATAATAAGGAAACGCAGGAAAGTTGAGAACTCTGAAATAACTATTGCCCATATTCTCATCAGGAGATAAAATTAGTGAAAAGGAATAGTGAGCTTGAAGTGAGTCTGACCACTGCTAACTAAATGCAAAACAAAATAAAATGAAAATCCATCCCGAAAGAACAGTTAATGGATCTGATATTTGTGAAAATAGGGATTTTTGTGAGAGTCCATTAATATAGTCTTTAAAGCTGCCGAAATAATCTCCCAGTAATGAATAGCCCACAACAACAAAAATTCTGGAGGGAAAGAAAAGCTAATCATATAGAATATAAATTTCCTTTTTATGAGACAGACTCCTTTTTTAAGCCAAGGAGAAAGGCCAGTATAAATCTATCACTATTAGATTAGACAAGGGAAAAATATACAGAAACCTCAACCTAGTAGTTCAAAATTTATCTGATGCTAAAACAAAACCTTCATGTTTTAAAAAAATCTAACATTTCACTATAACTGTCTCATGATAAATAAGTCTATTGAGAAAAATCATCCAGTTTTTTCAAATAAACAATTTCTAAAAGTGGGAAAGAGGGTCTTGCCTGTCAAACCTTCTTTGCTATTCATTTTCAGTCAGAAACTGACATAATAGAAATCAGTAATATAGACAAGTACTAGGAAAGTGCAAGTTTTTTTAAAAAAAACAAAGAAACATAAAACACAATTACTTGCAAGTAATAAGGCAACCTCCAAATTGGTTTGACTTTAACCCCAGGCCACCTATTCCTATGACCTTCTCGGTTATCTTACTCCTTATTCCACTCCTTGCCAAAGCACCTATCCTTCTCTTCATAAACCCTGCTTACAAGGAAAACCCTTATCTGTCATCACACAAAACTACCAAGCAACATGGGAAAGGGAAACATACAGCTAAGAATATTAATGAAATTGATGCATTCAACACCAAACCCACAGCTCTGAGAAAATAATACCTTTACCAAAAACAGACATTTTTATGTAGACTAATCTCGGGAAACTTAGCATTGCTAATAGCGGGGATGATGGCTATGAAAATGCACCTAGCCCAGTGGTACAGAGGAGTAGCCTTTTGTTTTGTTTTATACGATGGACTACCAGGCTATTGATATAGAAAGTCGTCTCCCCGTTATAAAAAAAAAGTTCTCCTTTGACCTTACTAAAATTAAAGTCATGATATACATCATGAATGCTAAAAGCCAAATCTGTTCACTTCCTGTTAGTGAAAATTTTCCTAAATACACCATAAAACCTCTGTAGGCTTTTACTAGACACTAATTCCTATTTTTAATTCAGATTTCAAGTTACCAAACCTACTTATTAAACCGTAAAAAAAAGTGTATATTTTAACACACAAAAGCCTTAAAACAAATTATGGCCTTTCAAGCTTAAGCGCCTTCTGTTTCCACTTAGCACTTGAAATCAAAGAAAAATCGACAAGCATTGCAAACCAACCAGTATCTAGAATCAAATAAATAGATGATAAATGTTCTTCCCAAATTAGAAACAAAACAGTGGATTTGGCATTAGAGTACACAACACGTGGGTTCTGTGAGTAACAAGAACCAGTGAAGACTGCCACATCTGTAAGATGAAATTGCCCAAAGCAAGTAAACATTCTATGCATCTAATGTCCTTCACAGAGTTAATTCAAGAGTTGGGTGTGGCATCACTAGTGCACAGAGCTTTGGATTTCCAACAGTTCTATAATATAGTATTAGCATAAAGCAGCAATACTGCCAACTAAATATTAACAATCGAGAAAGCCTCTAACCAGGATAAGCTACATAATCTGTGGGTCGCAGTACAAAGTCAAAGTACCGGTCCCCTTGTTCAAAAATCAAGAATTTCAATGGGGAGGCATTATGGTCATGTGCCCATTCAGTGGCCTTGCCTCCAACCAAATACCCATGCTTAAAAAAAAGAAAGAAAAAACACATCATCATCAACACTTTAATGTGGTAGCTTACTATGATTATTGGCCCGTTCAGCTGATTTTCCAAAGAATCAGAAACAGCTGGGGAGGACTGCTATGGGCAGGTTTTCCACAGGGTGGCACACCATCCAGGCCCCATACCATCTCACCTGTAGAGCCCCTCCTAATGCCATCAAAAAAATTAACCCGACCAGGCTAAATACCCTGGATCTCCAACTTCCCTTACTTCCAAATAAACATTATCCGTGAAAAAGGTGGCGACAAGAATGTAATAATGTGGTAGATTTTAAAAGATTTCAAATGAGAGCAAAAGAACTGACCCTACCATGCAGACCAAGCCATCAAAAAGGTGAAGGTAAAGTCAGTCTTGATAAGATGCTATTTAGGAGTACCCAGCTCTTTGGGGACAAAGAACATGAAGAGTAATTTGCCACTGTGGTGCTCTTGCGCCACGCTGACGCCTGAAAAGCATCATAGATCAAAAAAAAATTTTTTTCTTCCAATCAAATTAAGAGGAAAAGGTTGATCCCAGCCTAGAAGCTGGGGTATTCTGGATGGCTCTGTTGTGTCCTTAAAGAGAACTTGGGACTTCCTTCTAGAAGAGAAGAGAAAGAAACGTTTGAGAGGGCAAAGCAGTATTTTTTTTTTTAATTATAATAACATCAACAGGAAAAGCACAGAAGGCTAGAATGGCTGAAAGTGGCAACAAGGATTCAGCCAGGAACACCTGTCCGTATACAAAGAACCAAAAGCTGGATTAAGAAATGAGTAAGTAGAAATGCCACTTAGAGCATTGTTCTTCAGTAACCAGCTGGGAGCTGAGTCTTAACTAAAAGCGCTGAACCAGACAGAGAAGGACCTCGTTTCTCTGGTGAAGAAGCATTAACCAGAACCAACCAACCAAAAAACCAAAACCAAAAAAGGAACTCTAACAACCAATACATTCTGAGCCTAGAAAAGGAAAATAAGGTTCAGTAGGAAATAACAGGCCTGGCGGACACTGACCAGTTTTGGGTACCTGTTCTATGCTAGGAGCATATCCTAAAACTAAAATTCTCTTGAACCACGGGGAAAGAGTGTGTGCAGCTTAAACAGCTGACCTGACATGATTTCTAAGAGCAAACAAGACACAGTGAAGGAAACACCTAAAGACAGGGAGAAGGCGCGGGGGAGGGGGGGGCGGGTCTTAAACGCCTAACGCTGGGTCTTTGAAGAGAAAACAAAAAACCTTACTCCCCCGAAAGGTGGCAGCACAGAGTTACCCGAAAGGGCATTAAGGGGCCAGTTTTGAGCACACAAACACAAAAACATTCTCTCAAGAAAGAAAAGAAAGTAGAGGAAGCATAGAAAATTGGATGTAACGTGTTTCTTCAAAATCTAATTTTCCCCACCCCAGCCATGATCTTCCAAAAATGTTTTCCTCCTCCCCCCTCTACTCTCTCCCCCATTTCCAAGAGAACTTTCTCTAAGTATGTACCCACCACACACCTGAACAGTGTTAAACCAACATTCCTACAAACGTATTCTGAAGAACAGCTCAAAATCAAAGGCAGTAACTTTGCAGTTCTTCCATCAAAAGAGTCACCCATTTCTAGAACCAAAGGTCCAGATGAGAAAGTAGATCCAGGAAAGCTTTTCCACCCGCTCACCAAAATGGAGACTCCAGGTCAGCTTCCACAAGAAAGAGCGGCCTTAGCACAAATGAAAAATTCAAACGACTCTGGGGGAAACGATTCTTGACAATGTTGTCTTCAAGGGCAACTGAACAGTATTTCAAACAAACCGATTTTACTTAAAAGGATGGGGAAATTACACCCCAACTGGTATCAGAGTTTTTAAATGGGCTTAATTGCCATAAGTTTGGGGCTGAGCTACATTTTTATGAAGACAATTATTATGGATAGGTCCACAAAAATATTAAGTTTTAAAAAGCTCTTTGTCCTTGCCGGACATGTTTCGTTTGGCATTAGGCACCATCCTTTGGGGAAGGAATAAAGGAGAAAGTAGATAGCCGGTAACAAACCCTCCTTTCCTCACATTTTCAGAAAACAGAGAGAGACGATAGGAGATGAACATCTTATCGTAAAGATGATCTTTGAAAATACACACTATTTTAAATGACCATCTGGACAGCTACGGCTCCGTGCCTGTGGCTCACATCTAGAGGCAAGGTTCTGCGCTCCGGCCCTCTAGGATAACAAGTCGGCTTTTAAGGAAACGCCGTGGAAAAACTGTGTGCTGGTCACTGTCACGACCACTGGAGGAGCACCTGCGGGTGAACCGAGGCTGGTCCACCCGAGACTCCACCACTCTCACCAAGGCACGCACACACGTCCGTGCACCAGGGCGCAGCTGGCCAGCCCTCCTGGCCGAGCTGGAGGCAGCCGTCGCAACTGCCGCGAGCAAGCGAAAACCCAGAGCCTGCCTCGCCCGGCGGCCCGACCCACCCCGCGGTTCCCGCCCAGCGCACGGCTCGCGCGCAAACCCGGGATGCGACCTCGAGCTGCGACCTCGCGCGGCTGCGCCCGATCTCACCTAACACGGCGCAAGGGGAAGAGCGGCCCGAGGATCCTCCCTGCTCTGTCCCGGGCGCCCACGGTCCCAAACCACCTCCGCACACTGCGTGGCCGCAGCAAGTCTCGAGACGCCCCGGGAGCGCCAAGGACCACGCGCGAGGAGGCGCCGTACCAAGTGGGCACGCCACCAGACACCACCCGGCTGGAGAACCCAGTGCACGCAGCCTCCCACAAGGCGGAGGCGCCAGTCCACCACAGGAATCCTGCCCTTTTTCTAGAAAAGCCCCCTCCCCCACTTTCCCTCCAATACACTCACCTGCGTCTCGGCGCAGTTCTTCTCGCGCCACCCGCGGCCGTACCCCGGCACGTCCACGCCTGTGCACGCTGCCTGGCGCAACTGGCCCCGCTCGGCTCCCGCCGCCCCCAACCAGCTTGTGCCCACAAGAGGGGCGGTGCCACCTCCCGAGGCGCCCAATTCCCTCGACTCCCACCGCCAGGGGTCGAGCTCTAGGAACTTCCCGTGCACAACCTCCGCCGCCCCCACCAACGTTCCCGCCCTGAGCCCGGACGAGGGCTCCCGCCGAGCCGAGGCCGGACACCGCAACACAGCGCCGCGGCGGCGCGCACCGCCCTCAGCCTCGGCGTCCGAAACAGACTCGCGGCCCGGCAAGGCGTGCCCGCCCCCGCCCCACCCCACCCCCCGCACTTGCCTGCTGCGACTCAGAGCTGCAGCTACTACGGCTCGCGCTGCCGACCGTCACACAGCCGCGGAGGATTCGCTCCGGGCGGGCTCCGCGGAGAGGCGGTAGTAGCGGCAGCGGTGGCGTCCCCAGGTCTGACGGTGGCGGGAAGGCGGCCTGGAACCCGGCGGAACCCCCGCCCCACCCGCGCCGCGCCGGCGACCGGCCTCCTCACCCGGCCCGCAGCTGCCTCAGTGACGCCCGGGCGCCGCGGTCCCGCCGTTTGTAGCGGGGCGGGGAGGAGGGGCTTGCTTGGAAGAGCGCCAGGAGGCGGGGCCGGCGGCGAGTTCGCGGCGCCGCGGCTACTGCCGCCGGCGCGTGCCCTGCCCGGCAGCCCCGAGGGTCGGTACCCGGGAGCAGACGCCCGACTGCGGACGCTCGGCTCCTTCCCTCCCAGCTTCCGATTCCAGGCAGGCTCCTGGACCAGGTTCCCCTGGCAGCGCGGAGCGTCGCGCGCCCAGAGGCGTCAGATACCAGGTGCAAGTTTGCAAACCCCGAGGCTCCGGACGCTAACGGGCAGCCAGAGCGATTCGCGCGGGGGTACTTTGACATATGTGTATCAAATATATATACATACATATATTAACATATTGCAAGCAAAGCTCAAGGGCTTTTTCCCTACTTCACAGCTGAAGGGTCCGGTCCCTCCGCGAAAAACTAAAGGTTTGCCCCCGCTGCCCTTCTCTGCCTGTCTAAATGGAATCTGATGTTCAAATAAGCCCCGAGTACCTGTGTGGGGTGCTATACTCTGCTTCAAACACAAAGTAGGAAATCCTGCACTCGACTATATAAGCGCCTGTCGCTCGCCGCATCCTTCCAACGCCCCCCACCGAAGCCCCGAAACGGCCAACTCTTCACCGAGGGGGCGTCCCATCGCTGCCTTTCCTTGGCCCGCCCCCACGCCCAGTTCAATCGCTTTCCCCAGGAAAAACCTGTGCCAGTTCTCAGACCCAAACCCAAGACTGGGAGTCAAAACCGACCCCAAACCACGCGGCGGGAGCACGTTTTTACACCTGCTCATCCGCTTAATTACGAGAGCACCTGTCATGTTGGGGGTTTTTTTGTGTGTTTGTTTTCTTTCAATGCAAAGGCTTCCGTTTTAACCCTTCCCCCTAAAAAACTACATTTAAAAATATCACCTGTCAAACCTACCTGTAATCGCACGAGGTAAGAGAAAGAACTGAGCAGTGGGCGGCTGAGTCGCCGCAAGAACGTGACCGAGGTTACAGCTTCAAGGGCATGATGCGGGTTTGATGCAGCAAGGTCCGCTAAGGGCGGCCAGCGCTCCCCGCCCCCCACGCGACGGGCGGGGCTGGGGGAGAAGCGGGGAAGGACTCCTCTAACCCAGGGCGGGGGATAGAGGAGACAAAATTGCCCTCTTGGGCGAAGTCAAATCAGACAGTAAAGTAGGGGGCTCAGCCATGATCGAAATGGAGACAGTCCATCCCTCAATTTGGGGGACCCGGAGCGGGGACGCCAGAAATAGCTAATTGATTCTATATCAGCATTTCTATTGTCACCCCAATTACGATTTGCAATTAAATGACCTTAATTGACTTTGTACGGGTTCCTGGGAAAACGGCTCAAAGCGCCTGCGCCTCTTTGACCTCCCTCTAAACAGTTAATTATAATATTCCCATCCCAGGCAGGGGGCATTGCTAAGAATGCCTGTTTCCAAACGTTAGGCAAAAATGGGCCTACCAAATTTGCCAATCCAAGCCTAAAACTCTTAGAATGCCCTATGATGCCCTACTTCCTGAAACTGACTTCTTGAAGTTATGGGAGACCTCTCTCTCAACAGAGTTCCCCAAGTCTTCCAAACCACTTCTAGTTGGCAAACACTGCGTTTTCGTGGAGAACTCCAGAACAGGTTAAGCTTTATAAAGTGGGGTTGTCAAGCACTTGGTTAAAAGAGGGAAGGGGAACCCAGGAGTACCTGGTGTAAGACAGACTCAGCAATAACTAAGAGAAATAGTTATTTTCTTAATCCCCCAAAAGGTGATTTTTAAACACTCAACATTTTCTCTTCCTCTTTTTTTTTTTTGACTTTAGATTCTAACAAATCTTTCAGATGTCCCATTTAAGAAGCCATTTTACCAAGGAAATCTTATGGGCCCTAAACAGATTTTATACCCTTCCATCCCCCAAACACTCACACCTTTTCCCCTGACTTTTAGGAACTGATTTCCAATTAGGAAAATAATTTCTTAGGTTACTATTGTCTGCTCTGTACCCCGCCCCGCCCCCCCATGTTAAGCCTACATTTTATAGGTTGCACTGTAGGCCTAAGAAATAAATCACCTCCATTTCCCTTCCACTCTCAACATCCAGAGGATGGGTATAATAAATAGGGTGTAGGGAAGGGCTGAAGGTTTAGAATCTTAACCAACAGGAATGTTTGTACATGAGCGGGGGAGGGGAAAGAACCTGTTCATTTCGGGGAGAAAGTACAGAGACATCAATCCTGGCCCAGCGGTGTTAAGAGTAAATTCTAAATGGTTGACAATTTCTCTCACTCTGGCCACAGTAAAGCCAGATCTGCAGCTGGTAATTACGAGAGAAAAGACCCAGTCTCGACATCAGTTTCGCTAACCCGTACTTCCAAATGGAAAACGGAGAATGTATCCAACCTCCAATTTCCCACAGTTATACAGCTCTCATATTAATTCTTTACAGACGTGAAATAGGTGGGTACGTGGCAACGTGCTGGGCATAAATTAAGCAACAATGGCCACGCGAAGTCCTGTTCGCCGCTGAGATCCCGGGGTGGGCACTCCCACCTTGCTATCCCCAGCCCCCAGGACCCCGGAGATGGCAAAGTCGAGTCCGGAGGAGACCGGCCGCGCGTTGGCTTTTCGAACTGGGAGGGTGGGTGGGATGGAGAGCAGAGAGAAATTAACCCCAGCCGGCTTTGTACCTTTTCCCAATCCTCTCCTTCTCAAGCACCACACGAGCGCTCTCATGCACACACTCGCCCACACCCCCTCGTGCCAATAATTTAAACTTCTCTTAGGCAAGGGCACTGCCACCACCATTTCCTCCACCCTCCCCGCCCCGCGAACATCCTACCCCCTTCCCACCTCTACCCTGTGTTCTCTTTTTCGCAGTAGAAAGCCAGCTGGTTTCTCCTAAACCCTGAGAAATCACAGAAGTTAAAATGAAACAAGTATCTGCCCAGCATCTCATCCCCAACCATCTTTCTCCAGGCGTCAGTTTAACAATAGCTATTCGAGAAAAGGGGTGGGGGGGGGAGGGCCGCAAGGAAGGGGGTGAGGGATGTGTAGCCGAGTTGGCTACTGAGGTGGCTGCGAAGCCTTGTCGGCTGCGAAAGGGTTCCCCCCTCGCCCAGAAGGCGAAGTCAGCCGCGTAGGACCAAGGACAGGGCTTGGAATCCACTTCCCAGCGCGCAGCACAGCGAGGCTCCCAGGCAGCCGCCCCTCCACAGACACAGCTCCAAGGATCTTATTTACGCTTTTCTGAACAAAGGGAATCTCATATCCGGTACAGGCTTAAGAATTCGGCCCTAAATTGGCTATCTTCTTTTGAAACACAACCATGATAATTGGCGGCCGTGAATTAGAGCCCGCACACCTCGCAACGATGAGTTTTGACAGCTTCTACCCACCCCAGCCCCAGCCCAGCCCCAGCCCTCAGGCGGCATGTACTTTTTTCAGTCAACTACAACTAGCTGCCTGGTGCAGCATCTAAATTCCATCTGGCAATCCCATCTCCCCAGCACATGTTATCTGGTTAATGCAATTAAGTCTGGGGTTTTCGCTGGTCTAATCTCCAAGTCCAGGCTTCTGATTCCCCTTAATGGTCCTAAAGCCTCTCCGGTCCTTCGGTTGCTTCGCGAAAGTAGAGGCATGCATCCCCCCGCCCCCCACCCCAAACCCAAGTTATCCCTCTCTTCCCACGAAATGAACTTCCAACCTCAATCCCGAAGCTCACTCAATATCTAGACTCCCATTGTACCCCTGTTCTTCCCTGGCCACATTTACCACTTAAGTTTCTGCCATTGACATTTGTGAATATTCAGTACGTCAAGCATGCGTCCACGGTCTTTTAGTCTAGCTCTCTAGAATTAAAAAGCAGAGCAGTATCTTTGAAATAATACAAACATGTGCAATTAACTTCGTATTCTGTATTCCGCTCACTTACAGGTTTTCTGGGTTTGCCAGCGCATCGCTGCAACTAATGATTAAAGAAACCAAACCGAAACTTACCTTTCTCCCTTAAGGTTTTTGTGTATATGTGTTTTTAAAGTAACGGTGCAGTTCTCCCAATAAGGATGAGCAAGAAGCTGCTGGATAGTTCTCTTAAGACAGCACGAAACCTAAAACTGTGCTCGGCTTAAAAGAAGCAAATAAAAAGAAATGCTTTCGACCCCAAAGTCCAACGCTAAGAGAAATGGCGAAAAAAAATATATGAAAGGGGAGGGGAAACTTAAAAAAGATAGTTTAAAAAGACAGAGACTACCCTCCTATTGCCGTTCAACTAAACAAAAAGGGGCAAGAAAAACAAACGAAGGAACAAAGAAAAAGACGAAAGAACGTTTTTTCAAAAAGACGATGTCTTTCTCCTTGTTGCTTTTTAGTAGGTCGCTACAGGAGTAAGCTGCTGCATCTCTAACTGAGAACAGAAATAAAGGGGGAGGACGTCTTAAAAGGGAGGTGGACTGGACCACAGATTTATAGCACCGTATCACCAACCCCTTCTCTGCCTCCGCACTGCCGTGTGTGCAGCTGCTCTGCCAGGCTCCTATCCCGGGCAGCACGCGCGGAAGTATACGCTGAGTCGCGCCACAACGCAACTTGCTCATCTCCCCAGGATCCTGATTGGTCCAGACGCTTCTATTGAGGCCGCCCAGGAGAGGCCGCGCGATATGATTGGTTAGGTGCTTGTGTCACTCTCGAGAGCTCAATGGAGTCCCGTTTCAAGGTAAGTTGTGCGGGGAGGTACACGCTTAACACTGGTGGCGAAGGGAAATGCAAGAAGCAAAAAGAGATGGGGAGAGAGCAACGTGGGAGGGTTGGAACTGTACTATCAGAGTTTGCGATATGGCACGATCTCCTTTCCTCTTAAATCTTTCTGCTTCGGAAAGACTCATTTCCTTTGCCATCACTGCCGCATCTATGGCACTTTTCTTTATAACATTAAACTCTGTCCCCTATGTATGAGTCACTGAGAGCTCCCTCTCTTTGAACTGAGTGAAAGAGATGAATGTACATCCATTACTTGCACGCATGCCTTTTTCGATTTGTGTTCCAGTATTCTATATTAGATATTAGGTAATTTAATGTCTTTCTCTGTTTTAATATATGCATATTGCTGCTCTCTTGTTTGTTTGGGTTTTTTAAAGCGTCTTTTAGGATAAGAATGAAGTCAGAAATGCTTTCAAATAAAGCTGCACGGTTTGAATTACCTTTCACTTCATGTCAGAGTAGAAAAGTGCAGGATTAACATCCTGTCCAGGGAAAGAGGTACTGAGTTGAGCTAAGGTCCTTCACTTTGGGGTGTATGATGACACTCAAAAAGAGCAGCTGTATATAAAATTAGAACAAGCCACTCCTCTGCATTTGGTGGCAGTACAGTTCTTGGACCACACATGTATTGCTGACAGTAAAGATAGTCAAGCCTTTATCTGGGCTCTTACTCTGAGGATTTAGAAAGTTTAATCAGAAGACCAAGTGCTGTCAACCCTTCTGTTTTATAGATGAAGACTACTTTATTAAACCCCATATTTTAATAACATTCAGGAGGCTGAAATATAGCTTTATTCATGGTATTTATTTCTTCCTCCAAGTGAAACTGTAGTCCTCAGGATCGACTTGATGTATAAGTAGAGACAATATTCACTTGACCTAGGTTCTTTTCCAGCTTGGATTTCTTCTTTTAATCTTGAAAGGTAACACCAGCTTCCTACACAGTACTTACAATTCTTACACAGTGTAACATCTTTCTGGAAGCTCATTCCTTTCCAAAAGAAATTCCTTTACTTGTTTATTTATTACTAGCCTCTATCTTTGAGAATGCCGGAAAGAGGAGGCACAGGTAAGAGTTAGAGATTGCAGGGGGTTGGAATGAGAATGGAGGGAAAATGGACAGATAGTCACAAAGCAAAATGACTAGAAAGTCAGGGTTGAAGTAAATCATAGTTCCTTGAAAGTGTCCCTGAGTGTTGATAAATGCTTAATGGCAAAGAACAGAAGACCTGTTTATCTCCCATATAGCCCGTACAATATGTCCAAGTTCTATACTTTGGATAACAATAACTGGGACTTGGGAAAGGAGGCCTGAATCTATATAATTGCCATTTATAATTATCATGCCTTAATCCCCACCCCTACGTTTTATATAACAACAGGCCTGGGTTGCTAATTTCAACATAAAACTATTCTCTAGAACTGGGTGGAACTCAGGGGCAGAAGAAAGAAAAGCTGTTTGAAGAAAGGGAGTCAAGGGGCTGAGGGAACAACAAATAAAGGGAAAAAACAGAAAACCTCCACCTCATCTACAATAAAGTAATCACTGTATGAATAAACAGTTGGAAGATTGGGTTCGCTGTCATTCTCCTTCAACCCCTCCCTTCACCCCTAGATCAGTCCAAAGAGTAAGGTAATAAATACAGTTTGGGTAAAAGTGTAACATTGTTTAGTCAGAATTACCAATAAAGTGAATTGTCTTTTATCCTTGTTAATATGACTTTAATATTGAATTAGTTGCATTTGTTCATGTAATATTCTCAGCAATTTGAAGAAAATCTTTACCATTAACTTACAATTACATAAGTTTCATCTAATTATGTGGAAACTAATACTTTGTTTTATTTTTTGATGTTTGTATCCACAAGAAAGATTTTGTGGATTACAGTAGTATATTTTTGCAAGGATTGGGGGAGGGTGGGTATGGAAAGCTGGGTGTGGTGTGGAGTGATGAAAATCCAGCATGTGTGTTATGTAGTTAAAGAAATTACCTGAAAAATAGCAAACTTGTCCATTCAAATGCAAAATGCTAATTCTATGGCTTCAGTATGTATGCTTTTTTCAGTTTTTTCAGAGGAGCAAATATTTTTCAGAATGTTTTCATTTTCAACAAGTTGTTTTTTCTATGTAGATAAAGTGGAGTTAAATTATTTAAGAAATTGAAAATATCTTAAAATACTAGTTTACTTCCTCAATCAAACAGATGTTTTTAAATTTAAAAACTTTTAAATGGATAAATACAGTATAAGTAACATGTACTTTTCCAACTTTTAAAAATAAAAACTGAATACAATCACTTTAACACAAATGATACCTGGATATATATTTCACTTTGAAATTCATGCTGTTACAGCCTGAAATATTAACATACTCTATCTTGCAATTAATAAAGACTATGTGTAAACATCAGACTCCACATTAAGCAATTGTAATCAATCCCTCTTTGTTCATAGCTAGGTAAAGAATTATCCACAGCATCTGATCTTGCATTAGAAAAACATTTGAATTATGATTGTCTTGTTAGCTCTGATATATCTTCAAAGTACTTGATATTAAACCACTACAGAGAAGGGAGAGATATAGGGAGTCACTGAGAGCTTGGAGAAAAAGTTTGACGTGGAGAAAGCTGCAAAAAGAATAGTTCTCAAAGCAGAAAAAGTAATGAATTCAATTGATTATTTTACTAAAATATCTTTATAAAGGAACAGTCATTCATAGGAATACTCGTAAGCTATTGCGGGCAATGTCTTTTATGATAAATAACCCCCCTACACTAGTTCTGGGGAGGAAGAGAGGATACTTTGAGGGTTTTATGTATGATAAAGGTGGCTGTAAAGTACAATTGTAACTTTTTTAAAGTAAAGAAAGCAGTTAAGCTATTTAAATGAGTTTACAATGTTTGGCTTAGGATGATAGTTCCAAACATTATACCCTCTCAGAGGTATAAAAATATTATTCTGTGTTAATTTGTTGGGCTGTTTGGGATGATGGAGGGGGGTGTCTGTAGTTCATAATGTTAGAAGTGTGACAGTTTACTGCCTGAGTGAGAAATAGAGGTATTATATAGCTTGATGATTACTATTTTATTTGTTCTTCTTAAAGAAGTACGTCAACTTTACTTCCACAGTTTAGGAAACAGAAAAAAAAAAAAAAATGTCGAGAACATTGATACCAACGTGAGTTTAGAACATGCAACCGGGCTAAAGAATGAGGCAGGAGTTAGCACCATGGACAGAGACAAGCCGAGCCTGAATAAAGGTTTGCAAAGCTTGAGGGAGTTTTCTGCCCCTCCCAGTGAGACACAGAAACTACAGTTCTTGGGAACATTTCATTTCTACAGACTATAGGGCTGTCCTACTCCATAGAAACACGTTTATTTTGAATTAGGCTGGCTTTTGCTAGGACTCGGCCATAGTGACAAACCGCCAGGAAGGTTAGCGCCCCGAACTCGCTGCGCACCCTCCACTGTCCTCCTCTTTCCAGACACTTCTTCCCCTAGTGAGCCTGTCAGTCATCAAAGAGGTCATACAAAATAAATGCAAATCCAGGTAGTCATCGGAAAGTCGGCTAAACCTACTCCAGATTTTTTAATCCTCGAAATTCCCAGAGGGAATCGCAACAAAAACGCCTACACGCTCAACCCTCTCTCCCCTCCCCCCGTTCTTCCCCCGGCTCCCTCCACCTCCTGGCAAAGGGGCAAAGCCTTTTATCCGAAGGTGAGTGACCTCCGAGACTATTTCGCAAAGAACCCTTTATATTGCAAACACTTTCCATTAGGAACAGTGCCAGAGACGGCAGTGAGCAGGGTCACAAACATCCTTTACTTTCTCTTTACATCATGTCTTTAAACTCCTGTTCAAGGGAAAAGGCTGTAAAAGGAGCAGACTCAGCGAGAATTTACCCTAAATTCCGAGGTTACTGTTTACACTTAAAGACACGTGAATTGTATAGGTTTTTTTAAAAATTAAACGTAATGTAGTGTCGCGGTAAATTAAGACCAGCCTATATTGTTCTTCCCCCCCGCCCCCTACCACGACCGCCTTCCCCCCCCCCCCCACTCAGCAAAATGTGTATGATGTGCATTCTCCTTTAGATGATTTGCCTGCGGATATTCAGACTGAAATCTGTTGCACGTGCCCCAGAGTGTCTCGGAAAATTTATTTGCAGCTTCGGATCAACGATCATTTATGTAAACGCTCCTGCAAATGCCCTCAGCTTTCTTCCCCTCCTCTCTTTTACTCAGGACCAACTTTTAGCAAGGTAAACTCAACGTCTTTCCTGAGCGTGCAAAGGGTGATCTAGGCGACGAGGGAGGGTGAGGTAAGAAAAACTTGGAGGTGAGACAGGGCAAGTCGGAGCTTTGTGTCCGTTTCTTCCAGGGATGCTAACAGCCTTCTCTAAGCTTCCTCCTGGAGCCGATACATCTCATGCAAAATTAATACAAGTAATTAAAAATAGCAGATTCCAAAGTTAAAGGAAACCATCTGTCTCAGCTGGTGGCAATCAGTCTTTTCGCCTGCCCCTTTACCGGGACCTGGGAAGAAACGGTTTTTCTGCTTCCGATGCTCGGAGGCTCTTCCTTATATTGAAAATTTATGTTTCCACTTGTGTGCGATGCACATCTAATTTGAAATAATAAAGCCGGGCTGAGCAACCAGTCAATCAGAGCTATCAACTGCGCTCGGCACGCAGCCCTGCCCCCAGCTTCCTCGGATCTCTAACCCTCTTTCCCTCCTCCCCCCTATCTCGCTCTCCTTGCTCTCCCCCTCCTATTTCCTCTCTGCTCTCTCACACACTCACACTTTTCCCCCACGTGTGTTCAGATCAAACCCTTGCCCCATAGAGCAAGTGACCGTACCAGGGCCCGGGGACAAAGGCAGAGTTTGTAACAGAAGAAGACTGAGGCCCGGGGAGACAGCGGCTAGAGAAACAGCTGTCTTATCAGCCCGCTGCAGAGATGGAGATGGCTCGAGAGGTCCTCAACAGATAATCACTTGAATACGTTTGCAATGCGCCAAACTTCACGCTTGATAAGGCCAACCCAATGTAGAGAGCAGCCCGGATCCTGCTCCATTCTGTTTTATCTGGGCTGTAAATTAAGAAATTGAAATTCAGGTGGCAGAGGCAGCAGTCGGCTGACAGACCGCTAAAGTAAACTGTCATTAAAATGCTTTCGGCAGGCAAAGAGGGGGCGCCTGGAATGGGATATAGTTTTAATGGGGGGAGGGGAGCGGTGAGAGAAAAAGTCCACCGGTTTTAAAAATTATTTGGGGAGAAGAAGCTGTGAGGAAAAGTTGCAAAGGGCCACAGCGTCTTGGTCATGATTCCTAGTCATAACTACGATGTAGAAACAATTTGAAAAGAATAAAGTTGTGTGAAGTTTGGTGTAATAGAGATTAAGGGACAGTTTAAACCAATCTGATGAAAAATAGAATTGTGTCTGTATCAGAGCATAGGGCAGAGGAAGCTCTCTGACTACAGTATTACAAACAGATTCCAAATGGGCTCTAAAGTTTTCCTTTTGTTGTAAGAAAAGTAGATCAATCAGATGCAGAGGAGTTACCATAAACTGAGGTAAACCTGACCTTTTTGGTGAAGTGATGGGGCCACAGGAGAGATTCCAGGATGGTTTTTAGAATAGCCAAAGAAGTTGTCAATCACAGAAACGAATTTGCTTTAGCTACTTACAAGAATAAGAGTTATATTTCATCCCCTCTGCCTCTACCCAGATAATTACTATGGGGTATTTCAGGAAACTCAAGAAATTCCACATGTGTATTTTGACATCACTTGATTCTTTCAGCACACTTTATATCTACACTCTTCTGTCTGCTTTTATGGATATGGGGCATGAAGTTCTATGCATTATTTGAATAAATGTTTCACAAAAAGTTTAAGATGTAAAATGACCAGAATATAGCCAGTGACCTTGTTGTCTTGATTCACTGATGACTCTGCACTGTATCTTGTTCTCTATGTGGTTGAATAGATTGTAAATTCACTGGTGTGCATTTATGAGAGTGTATAAGTATGAGAGGATGCAGTGCATTTTCCAGGCAGCATTTATATTTTAAGTTTTAGCAACATTTCTAAAAGGGTACCTTCAGCTGATAACACATGGTTAACACAGTTTTAGAAAATCGATCAGTTTTTACTTTGTTTAACCCCAAAATTTTGATCAATGTCAGAGTGCATTTAACTGGCAATATAAAGGTTGCTTAAATCACAGTGGGGTGAGGAAGAATTAAAAATAAATTTGTTGGGAAAAAATGATGAGAAAAAATTTAAGATGCTAGTGTACGTTTCAATAGTTATTAAACTATTTAGATACATTAAAAAACAATTCTTTTAAACTTTGAAACTGACATTTGATTACTCATAGGGAAGTAATCAAATAAATATGTCATGGAATCTCAAACATGTTTCTGTTGAACATTTTTTGCAAAAATCCTTCATGCCTTGTAACACTGAGAGGTATTAAAAATACTCAAGCACACAAATGAATGAGTGCTGTATGGGTTCTTCAATGAGAGAGAAATCCAAGTTTATGTTAGGTAGCTTTTCCCCTCCATAACACCATTTTCCATAATGTTATTGTATTGGTTTAAATAATGGCTGCTATATAGGCATTTTAAGAACTATTCTTTTAATGAATCCCAACCTTTTAGGCAATGTTATATTATCTTCTGATAATGAGACATTTTTCTGCTTGTTACAAAGCACAGTATTGTTGAGTATTTACTCAAACAAATTTGAATTGCCAACTTTAATGTCTCAAGCTATGGTTTTTATTTTTACTTTTCTTAAGTAAATTGAAAATATGCATACAAGGGACTGCTTAACCTATTCTTTGTCATTACAAGTAGGACTTTTTAAAGATGAGAATTTGCATAAGGCTTAAAAGATTTATTCTAAGTTTGAAATGTGAGAAAAAGATATTTTACAAATATAAATCATTATAACACTTCAAAATTAAAAGATAATTTTAAAAAGAAAAAATTTCATTATTGAACAGAAAAATGTTTTAGCATGAAATTATTACAAAAACCACTCCTGTCTAATTTTTGTCACAAATAAATGATACAATTTCTAAAGGCATAGCAATTCATTATGAAAGATGAAAAATAATTTAAAATTTTTAAGTGCAGAATTTATTTTCAAGTGATTCCCCATTATTAATTCTTCTCTGTGGGAAATGGGATCATAGATTTTTAAGGTAAACAGTCTCTCTATGATGTATAAAGGCAAAATACTGGATGCTTTGGAAATACTTAAAAGTTATAAATGTTTTTATTTTAAACTGATTATGATTTTATTACCAAAAAAAAAAAAAAACCAATCAGATGACTAATTGTGTCTTTCCAGATATAACATTTATCTTCAGGTGAGAGTCAAATGAGTAATACATAATCATTTCCTATTTCTAACTATTTATTCCTGATCTTTGACAAAAGACCCATATCAGTTTGATTCAATAATCTTTTGAGTGCCTATATTTATACAATATCTCTTTATAAGTTTTTTAATAGTATGGTTTGTCCAAAAATTAATCCTTTTAATGGAAATTGATATGTTGCTTTATTAGGAACTACAATTTTGAAAATTTTAAGAGCTTGGGTTTTCACTTCAGCACATCTGGATTTGAACCTGACTCCACTTACTGTGGGGTCCTGGACAAGTTATTTTATCTTCTAAGCCTTGATCTCCTGATCTACAAAATGGTGATAATAATGCTTAATTTAGGATCCCTGTGCGGTTAAACGAAGTCATGAGTGTAAAATACTCAAACTTCCTGGCATAGAGGAAGTAGTCAATGAACGGTAACTAGGATTATGGAACAAAATGGTGACTTAGCACATTTATTTGATGAAGCCAGAATTAGAATTCCTTTGTTTATATAAAATGTCTCTTAAACATTTTCATTTGCTCTCATTAATTTCCTAACTGATATATCTTATGATAAATATCTTCTCACATTTCTAATTGTAACCAAGTTTAAAAGGCCCCAAAAGGCATAAAATCTGTCTGCCCTGTTATGTAGCTTCAAGATATTTCCCAATACAATTTCATGATTCACCCATAAAAAGTTGTGGGTCTTCAAAAAGGAACTTAGTCTGAGATCCTATTTGATTGATATAATAATAAAAACACCTTAGATTTTTATAGTACCTTTTATCGCAAAAAGCTCAATGCACTTTTCCATATTTATCATTGTAACTCAGGAGGTAAGGAAAGACATAAATTATTTCTCATTTTCAGGAGCATAGCAGAGGCATTGGGAATTTAGGTAACAGTTCTAAGATTAATAGGAATACAGAATAGGTTTCCTGAATGTCAGTCTTTCTGCAATGTTACTCTCTTTGGCATTAATTACAACCATTGTTCCTTTATTTAGGCTCACAATGTTAGTGTTTGGCATTAAGTATAGGTTATAATTCAGTTAATTACTCACTGAAATCAAGTTGAGTCAAATATATACTATCACAGTCTAATCAAATTAAAATATTTTGATTTTATGCCGAGAAACTTTTATTATTCAAATATATATATATACTATATATGCGTACATTATCCATTCTTATTTACCATTCTATGTCAACTCTATGGCAAGATTTTTAAAGTTACTAGTCATTTATGGCCTTGAAAGAAATCAGTTTCAATCTCCTCATCACTCGCCTCTCCCCAGGCTCATTCCCTCTCTCCACATATATTTTTATAGGCTATTATATTTATTCCATTTACATAGGCTAACAGTAATTTCTGCTCTAGTTTTCTATTTCTTAGGTTTCTGTGCTTGAAAAACCTAACAAAATAAATATCCAAAGGAACATAGAGGTAGACTGTGTAAAGGGCACAAGAGACTATGCTTTTTATAATAGTTTGTTCTGAGTGAAACAAAATGGAAACATCATGTCCACTTGACATTGTAAAACAAAGAATGTCAGAAGAATAGTAAAGCTTGTGTATGGTTTATAGTTTTTCAGTTCCTTCCTGGGCTTACTTTGCCATGGATTGGTATAGATTCAGCTACAGATGTGGACTTTCAGTGAATAAGTAGAACAGAAGGAAACAAAACTTTGCAGCCTGATAAAAGAATAAACTTTAAATATTTGGATGTCTAAGTTCATAGGTTACAATGGAAAAACAAACTTACTGTTCTTTAAACTTCAGTAGGCATCTATCTATAGCCTAAATATATCCTATAATTTGATAGGACTGACCCACTCAAAGTCAAGCCCAATCATGTGAATGCCAGACTTTTATGAGGAAGTGTAATTAGCACCAGGAAGAAACAGAAGCATACACACAGAAGAGCCAGAGCTACTGTTTATTGCCATTTCGCACCAACCCCTTTTAACCCTTCATGTTGACGTGACTAAATGGAAAATCTATTTCTCTGATTGAGCATATGTATATGCATTTTAAGGCTGAGAATACTGTTGTAATAGAAATATGTTTGGTGTCTTTGGTCACTGTCATTTCAGTATAAGAAATTAGAGAATACGTTGTTTGAAATGTCAGTTTTTGTAAACATGAGTTGGAAGATGTAACATAAATGAATAGTGTTACAGACTGCTTAAGCTGTCTGAGTAACAAATAAACGTTTCCTTGAATTATTTTGACATAATTTACTGTGAAATTTCTTTTTTTCTCTTGCTGATATTTCTAGATTTCTTGTGCAGACAATAAAGAGAAGAGTCTTTCTTTTATGTCAGGGCTCATTTTTTAGCTCATAGAGCACTGTTTTGTAGAATACTAACATTTCCTAGATGTAAAATGAATACTGAAATAGAGGCGTGTCTCCATATTAGTCATATCAAAAGGATACACGAAAATGTGACCCTCTTTACAAGGTTTTTCACACTGATAATAATGAAAATGTTTTGATGGCCAAAATATTTACAGCAGGTATTAGGACAGTGATAGGGTTCTGAACAAATAATACTTTTGAGCCAAAATGCCCAAGAAAGCTATGAGGGAAAGAAACCAGGAACCAGAGCCTATCATGCTGCACCCTGCTTAGCTGTGGATGCCACTAAAACACCTTTGTGCCTAAGAGAGATCTGTATAAACAATGCTAAGAGAGGATGCATCACGCTAAGATTCCTAGGCTTGAAGAGAGGAGACTTGAGTCCTAGTATTATTTCTCCCACTAACTAGCTGATTCCCTTCAGCAAGTGCCTCTGACTAAACCTCATGATTCCCAGGAGAAGACTGGATTAATAATAATAATGGGTAACAAGCACTGAGTATATAATATGTGCTGGGCAGCATTCTAATGCTTTATGTGCATTAAATCATTTAATCCTCACAATAATCCTATCATTTTAAAGATGAGGAAACTGAGGAAGTTAAGTAATTTGCCCAAGATCACACAACCAGAAGTTGACAGAGCTGGGATTTGACCTTAAGTATCCATTTTTATGGCCCAAGTCCTAAACCACTATTTATTAGATGACCTGTAAGGTACTTTCCAGATGTAAAATTCAGTAATTCCAAAAAAATATAGCAGAAATTAATACTTGCAAGAGAACAAAAATGTCAGGAAAATAGATATTACAGTTAACATAAACAAACAAAACTCTACTTTTTATAACGAAAATAATTATACTATCTTGCCATGCTACCTATTGCTGACAAATGAAAAAGAGATAAAGTGATAATTGGATGATTTGCTCCTTTAAAATGGTTCAGGTCAAATACAATAAAATTTTGAGAAATATTACATAAGATGTCCTAACCACCAGCAATTTCAGGGGGTTTGAAGAAATTTTAATTATTTAGCTTTTTTAGGGAATTGTCGAAAGTATTAAACATCATATAAAGGATGGGACACTAGAACATTAAACAGTGCCTATTTTGAAGTAATAAGAGTTGGACTTTCAGTTTTTTCTTAACATTTTCTGTATTATTGAATTTGTAAAAATTCTGAGCATGCATTCTTTTTTACAAATCAGAATTAGTGTTTTGAGGAGGAAAAAATCTTTACAGCTCCAGAGCTCAAGCTTCGGCCTTGTAGCCAACAGGTGGGAGCAGGACGTAGATACTGAGTGGTGAGGACCAGTGACCTCTTAAAAGACAATTTAGATTTAGAGAAGCACAGATTAACAGCCCTGGAGCTTTATAGTTTAAACAAAATAATATTCATTTATAAAGACAAATCTTGAGATTTAATACATATGAAAAATAAATATAATAGAGGAAAATGAAAAAAATCTCAGAAATTGCTCTACCAGTTTCTTAGAATAATACAGTATCAGATGTAACTATCTTGTCCCATTAGAATTGCCTAATGTATATATATTTTTTAATAAATTTATTTATTTAATTTATTTATTTTTGGCTGCGTTGGGTCTTCGTTGCTGCGCACGGCATTTCTCTAGTTGTGGCGAGCGAGGGCTACTCTTTGTTGTGGTGCGTGGGCCTCTCATTGCGGTGGCTTCTCTGTTGTGGAGCACGGGCTCTAGGCACGTGGGCTCAGTAGTTGTGGTACACAGGCTCAGTAGTTGTGGCGCACGGGCTCTAGAGCACAGGCTCAGTAGTTGTGGAGCAAGGGCCCAGTTCCGCAGCATGTGGGATCTTCCTGGACCAGGGCTCGAACCCGTGTCCCCTGCATTGGCAGGCAGATTCTTAACCACTGCGCCACGAGGGAAGTCCTGAATTGCCTAATATTAATTACACACAGGAACAACAATTATTTCCTTCACTCACTGCCTATCTATATTATGACCAAGGGATGTTCTTCTTTTCATTTAATTAATCATTTCTTTTTCCCTACTCTACCCTTTCTTGCAATTGCTGGAGATTCTCATAAAATGAACTTTAATTCCCAACTAGCAAAGCCCCTATATCTCTATGGCAAATAAATAATGAAAACCATAATACAGTAAAGAATTATGATGAGACTGAGCAAAAACTGGCTTCCTGACAGGTACCATTTAGTGAATTGCTATTTCAATGCCCTAAACAGTCACCTGAGTTAATTCAATTTTCATATTGTTTAATTTTTGTCTTTAAAATCACTCTTCACTGTCTCAACTCTATAGGATGGTACAGTCCAAACATCCTCATTTATTTAATTTTGCCATTTAAAAATATTCTAATATTATGACCAAGAATCTAACAAGAGCTAAATGCAGGTATTATTTATTTTTAAAGGAATGCTATGAATAAACTTGTATTGACAGAAGTGAAAAAGAAGCTACTAAGAAACAATATCAAAATAAGAGAATTTTATTTTTTAACATGATGTGTTTTAATGTGACCCTGTTACTATCTTTTAAGCTTTATAAAATGTAAATGTATATTAACTTTTATATATGAATTGTGGCCATTTTGGAAAAAAGTTATTCGTTATAAACAGAGGACATAAAATGCCGCTGCTCTCACTCATGGACTCATTTGACTCGGTGCAGTCTTGAATAATTTTAAACCAAACATGACTGCGGCAATCAATTTTCGTCCAATTTATTGGGCATGAGTTAAAGCCAATTAAAAAACCATTTTTGGTGCAATTCAAGGGGAAAAATGTATAAACCCATGAAAAACAGATTTCAGTCCTAGACATGAGTCATCACTATTCTAAATAATGGCGTAAGCCCCAAATCAGAAAGAACATGTCCTAAAATTGCATATTCCACACTGGAAACTGCATTTCTCAGCAATGATTTTATACAATTTAAATTTTTTTAATAAGAAACCGACCTGGAAGGAAAATCATGTTCTTCTAACATTGTCTCATTTCTGAATATTTTTTAGCCACAAAATTAAAAGGTAGTTTACAGCAGCTCCTGAGTTTATGAATTAAGAACTAAGGTAGAAAGCCATCTGTGACCTTTATACAAAGAAAGCAAAACATTTTACCTATAATTTTAAAGTATCTTTTACCTATTAGACCATGTCTCCTTTCACATGAATATAGTGGCTCTCTTTTAAGGCCATAAAATGAAACAACCCCTGTGCGCTCCGGATAATCTTAGGGTAATCAAAGCAGCAAAATGGAAGCTTCTAGGTTGGAAATTACAGCTATAAAATGCAGCCATACACTTTCAATCTGTATATTAAAAAGGCCTTTTCAGGGTTATAGCTGTTCAAAGTATTCAAGCAGACCTGGATTCTGGTTCTGCCTCTCCCCTGTCCTTGGTATATGACTCTAGGCATGTTGCCTGATCTCTCCAAGCCTCAGCTTTCTCATTGGTAAAATGAGTATAAAAATAATAGCTACCTTTTAGGGATGTTGTGAGCATTAAGTGAAAAAATATTTGTCAAGTGTTTAGGAGAGTGCTTGGCACAGAGTGGATCTTCCGTGAATGACAGAACTGGTGAGATGAGATGAAAGCCCAGTGGTTCTCACACATAGCTGTGCATCTATACCTCAGCCCACCTGTGGAGGCTTTCTTTGAAAGTACAGATACCTGGGCTCGATCCCAGGAATAATTCTACTCAGTAATTCCGAGGTAAGGTCTAAGCATACGTGTTTATAAAAACCTCTATGGATGATTCTGAGGAGCCACTGATTTAAAGCAAAAACCGATACAGATTTTTCAGTTGCTCAGTTAATATGGAGTTAAAGTAAACTCTGGCTTGAACTATTTTGGTTTGGCTTTCTCCACTGGGCAGATGAACTGGAGTAATTGCCAAATATGTATTCTGGATAATGCTGAAAGAGATTTACCTGGGAGACTCTTTAAATATTTTATTTACATTCAGATGTCTGTGAGGTCACAGAGTAAGCATGATTTTCCAAAAGTTCCTGTTATTATAATAAAGGAATAGACACGTGAGATAACCCTGGGAGATTACAGTCATTCCACTGGCATGGATATATTTCAGTGTTTACTACATCTCGTAGCTTTTGCTTCTGTTTAATAACATAGGCAGATAAGCCAATACTACCAAATCAAATTTTTTCAGCGTTATATTTTCCTGTTGAGTTCATTTCTAACTGTCCTATTTCGAGATAAGTAAGCAGTTTCCTCTCCTCGGTGATAGAGATCAGGAGTGCCACACAGTTAAGAAAAGCAGCTACCAGAAAAAGATGTATTTTGGCCTGACATGACCACCCCATGAGTTATTCATCATGATTGTTTAACAAAAATGAGGGCATTTTACCTGGGAGCAACCTTTAAATATTAACTGAAACCTGGACTCTCCTTAATATCTTCCCATTAGTGGAGATTAGTTTATTAGATTAACAATAATCTGTCTGTCACCTTGGAAGGGAAAGAGAGACTGTCCTAGTAGACCTTGGGTTTTACCAATGTCTGTAAAGGGGGCAGCACGAGCCTAGGGGCATAAGGGATAGCAGGTCCTAGAGGTATCAAGAGAAGGTGATGGGGAGGTGAGATAACCCATTATTCACCATTTTGTCACCATTTTTGCCTAGGGTAGCTCTAGGTGCAGCTGGTATGGTCTCAGACTTAAGGCCTTCCTTGAAGGTAGGCAACCAGAGTTATTTATACCCCGGCACAGCTCTGTGCAGGAATCCAAGAATATTCCAATACTGCCATACCACCAAACAGAATTTTGAATTTAGAGAGTCTTTAGAGAGCGGGCCACTGATATACTCTCTCCTTGGATCTAAACATGCAAATTCACATAAGATCTAGTTGGGAAAATATTATCTGGGAACATTCACCTCCCACCCCACCTCAGGGTTCAGAAATGACTCAGAATAGTCTAGATATAATTCAACATCATGTATTGCCAAGCTCTTGGTAGATCAAATCTTAATGTTGATTAAGATGTTGATCAAGAAGTTGGTTTACACAAATTCTAGTTTTAAAACTATTTGTAAATCTCTACGTTTCTATACGTAAAATGAAATTATAGTATTTGCTTTTCTTACTTTATGAGGTTATTGTGAAGCCAAAATAAGATGACATATATGAAAACTGGAGAAAACGTTTATTGTTATGGCATAAGAATGGAGAGGAAAAGAATTATTTTTTAATGTACACAACTTACTAGCAAATTATCCAAAGCCTTTCAGGAACATATTTCCTTTTTCTTAAGTAAACTTTCTTTTTTTTTTTTTCCTTTTTCAATATGATTCCCCAAAAGTTTCAAAATCAAGTTGTAAGATAATAACCCTATGTTAAAACTTCAAAAATTGAAATTGCCTCAAACTTGCTGAACTGGGACTTCCCTGGTGGCGCAGTGGTTAAGAATCCGCCTGCCAATGCAGGGGACACGGGTTCACTGCCTGGTCCGGGAAGATCCCACACGCCGCGGAGCAACTAAGCCCGTGCGCCACAACTACTGAGCCTGTGTGCCACAACTACTGAAGCCCGCGCACCTAGAGCCCGTGCTCCGCAACAAGAGAAGCCACCGCAATGAGAAGCCTGCACACCACAATGAAGAGTAGCCCCTACTCGCCGCAACTAGAGAAAGCCGGCGTGCAGCAACAAAGACCCAATGCAGCCAAAAATAAATAACTTTATAAAAAACCAAAACAAAACAAAAACTTGCTGAACTATCTTGGAACATGAAAATCTGTAGAAAAAGTGAAACTTTCCTTTTTTTTTTTTTTTTTTGGTTTATGAATGTAATGTTTTATCTAAGTCTAGCCTTAGACAATTGGTTTCTAAAACGTGGCTCTCTGAAATTTTAGAGGAGAGAGCCCTTTCAGAATTTTTCATTTAACCGGCAGAGAATTGCTTTCTCACAGCTGGAAGCTTGAACAGCTGTTGACTCTGGCACTTTTCTATTCCTCTGGGTGAGAGTTCATGGACCCTCACTGTGCCATTAGGAGGACAGCAGCGATGTATGTGGTCAGAAATATTTTCCAATGCAACCCATTTCCAAGGCTACCCCTCCACCCTCTCCCTAGGACTGGGGCACAGGTAACTCAGAGCCCTTGTGTCACCTGTGGGAAATATTCTCTCAGTTGAGGAAAACCAACCTCCATAAAAATCTTCTTTCCGACCCATGGTTAGATCACAAGGCTCATGTGACCATAAAGATTCCATGAAGGACTTTTGATGTCAGTCAGTCTCAGGATTGAGCATCCTTTTAGACTTTATAAATATCCACTCCCCCTTTTTTTTTTTACATTTTATAGGAAATTTCCCTTTCATTTAGCGTGCATTTCTGAGTGTTTCTTAACGGATACTAAATAACTAACTCCATTTTGAACTTACAGAAAGAAGAACAAGCAAAAAGACTATTTCAGAATAGCTGCCACTGCAGTACTATTTACTGTATCCACTAGAGGACACCTCTCAGAATGGCTTAAAATATCTCCCCTCTCATTCCCTGTGGCCTCTGGCATTTGATGCTCAACTAACTCTTGAGCTGGGCCACTGGCTACATATCGCTGTTAGAATGAAAACATTCCCCCTGCTTTAACACCTCCTGCTAGTTCAATAAAGCGATGTTTAAATAACTGAACTGGCTTCAATGAACTGTACTTGCCATTTTTTCCTGCTTCTTAGCTAGATAAAATGGAGATAATTGTGAAGTGGATGAGCAGGTTTAATGAAAGCCAGTTTCTTTTGGTATACTCCTGAAGCAGCAATCATCATCTGTTTGGCTTTTGAAGAGCAACAATTATAATCACTTAAACCCCCAAGGGGAACAAAAATAGAATTTACATTAGCATATAAAATATACAGCTGGATTGGGCAAGCCTATAAAATTCTGGGAAAATCATTCTAATCTGAATGCTATTCAAACTCACAAGTAAAATGAGTTCAAGAGTATTTTACATGCTTCCTTCCTATAAAATAATACATATAACAATGTTGAGAGGATTTTCCTAAAAATGAACACAAGGAAATGAAAAATTGTTGCCAGGAGAGAATCCCAGCAGGAATGGGCTAAACTGTATTGTCAAGATATCAGAGAGCAAAATGCAAAACGATATTCACAGGAAGGACTAATCACTCTCAAGAGAAGATTTTTCATGCACTTGGGAGTTTAAAAAAGGAAATAGGGTGGCTTTAGTCTGATTAATGATGAAACGTACTCATAAATAAGGAAAATTTGAGATTAATAGTACTTTCCTCCTCCACTGTAAATGTGAAAGCAATACAAAGGAAAGTGAAATCGCTTAAGTTGATACCCTATTGTTATGAAGCAGAACTCTTTTTCCTATTTTAAAACATTTTCATATCATTTCCTCTCAAATAACCTCTTTCTTACACCTCCCTTTCTAATTCTAGCCCAGATCACAGGCAATCTCCCTCACCATTTATGTTATTTAATTACTTTTGCTTTTGTGTGCCTTTCACGGTTTACAAGATACTTTTTTTTTTTTTGGTAGAGCACAGAAGAATAAAAATGGAGCCTTTGCTTTATCCATTATGCTACTAGCAACAAAACACTAACATAATCAATATATTAAAGGCTTTCCCGGCTGTGCACATTTGTCAAAGGCAGTGTGTCTAAGAAATTACACTAATGAATCTTGAAAAATTCAGCATCCTACACAGACAACTTGTTCTCCCTCATAATAAGTACATATCAAAATGTAAAGACTAGGAAAATGAATACTTTCATCTTTCTTTATATTATTTGAAGTTCCACTATTACACTTTTCTTTTTAATGGAAAAACAAGTCAGTACGCAAAACTTCACCTCCACTGGGAAGCACTTTCTGAATACCCACACAAAAGCCAACTGCAGGCATACTGGTGATGGCTTCTTCTATCTTTCTAAAAGCACTTTGTACACACCTCTGATAGCAATTATGTCACTGCATTATAACCATTTGTTGACATGCCCGTCTCCTATACAGACTGCATTGCTTGACAGCAAAGCCATCTTTTTCAGCAGGGTATTCCTGGGCTCTAGCACTGTACCTTAAACCTAATAAGCATGCAATAATGTTTGTTGAGTGAAGTTTATCATTTTTGTATTCCAAGACACATCAAAATGTTACGGTGATTGATAAGGCTCAACCATATATTAAATACCATCTCTGCCATAACATCAAATTTAATGGTGATATATTAAGCACTGAGAAATTAGAAATTCCAAAGTCTAGATTTCCGTAGCAATCTTTATTCTCCTTATCTTTAACAAAGGATAAGGGTAATTTTTTAGATTTTATTAAATATTTATAATGTATCCAACGGTTATTTTTACTGGAAACACTAAAAAAACTGAATTCTTATTTCTGAATGATAATGACGACCTCAGGTTTCACTAGCTTTATATGTCTTTCTTTCTTTCTTTTTTTTTTTTTTAAGTTAGAACCATTAATACTGCTTTCTCAGCCTTTGTCAATGTCTGTCAGGTTTGGTGGTACATAGCTAGTAGTATTCTGCCCTTTCCTATAAACTTTTCATGCTCTGAGATGTTTTGAAAGTCCATAACATGTAACTTTACACTGAACACAAATGTAAAGATTTCATGTTTGAAAGAATTTCAAGGAATAATTGAAATGCATAGCATGAAGGATTCCAGGACGTATGCAGGAACTATCTTAAGGTCCTTTCATTCTTTTCCTAATTTAAACATACTCCACATTTTCCTCCTAATTTTTCAAGTGAAATTATTATTTTGTATGAGGTTATGGGACAGCGATGGGTGGTGAAGTACAAGAAGAGACTCCACAGACCTATCCTAAAATACTCTTACATTTTTAGTTAATAATGAATGTTAATATTATCATTAGGTAAAATTCAGTTTTGTGGCATTATCCCACAAATTGAAACTGAAAAACTGCTTTAATAAATTTTTTTGCTTCATACTAATATAACTATAACTTTTTGTACATTTATTATTCATATATACAGACTTGTGTACTTTGATGAATTTGAAGGGAAAGAAAATTGTACATACAACTCTATGATTTTAGTACATAATAATGTAATGTAAATTTCCAAATCAAGGATAAAATAGAAGATTATACAAATATTTTATTAACTATGATAAAAACCCAGCCTGAATTTTAATTAAAATGAGAAAATAACTAGAATTAGGTTGGGGAGGTAAAAGTTCAAGTTATGGTCTCCAAGGTCAAAGTGAAGTAGAATTCAGTTATATGTGACTGACTGCTAGACTATTTGGGAGTTTGAAACGTTTAAGCCTCACAATTCAGCCCTTTATAACATGGTTCTTAAAAGTCCAAAATTATCAGACTCTTAAAAAAGCTATTGGAATTCTCATAGTAATAGGGTTTAAACATGAGAGAGCTGGACAATTTCACTTTTTAAAAATCAAGCTTACAAAATGGATAAATCAGTTTTTAAAAAGTCCTTCACTTATCAGGAGCATTAATACAAATGCCTTTTTAAATATGTGTGTTCTCTGCATTTAAAAAAAGTAACTCAATTTTTTAAAAAAAAGGTCCACACAAAACAACTCAGGAGCCCATCTACTGCAAAAAATGCAGATAGAGTGCTTTCATTTCCTCTCAGGTGAAAGTAAAAAATTGAACAGTTTTCTGTTGAATGTACATGATGTCCTTAAATATTTTTTAATTTAATATTTATGTCCCAATCTCTTAGGTTCAAACATTTTATAAATAAAAAAGAGCAAAATTAGAGCTTTTTAAAGGGAAAGGTTTTTTCCCCAGTATTTCACAGTCTATCATCTTTCATATTTAAAAAGGAATCATAAAATGAGGCCCCATATTTTCTATATCACTTTCTATCTTTAAGTCTCTTTAGTTCACTAAATGAAGGTAGTTTTAAAAATGCCGGCCCCTACTCACTGAATAATTAGTGTAAAACTTAACTGATTAAACTCTAACTTAGAAAATAAATATATGGCAAAAAAAATTATGAAATGATTTACTACCTATAAAAGCATACAACATTTCATTGCTCTAGCAAATGTTATTGTAACTGAATTTTTAAAGTCTTTAAAATGAAAAATTAAATCTGAATTTAAGTTGGTAAAATGAAAAAAAAATCACTCTGCTTATTTGATTTATGTCCCTTATATTTAAGGAAAACTGGGTTTTCAGTTAGGCTTTCCTTTTATTAAGTTGTTGGTACATATCTGTGTATGTTGTGTATGTTTCAAATATATTGGTACATATTTGAAAATACTTTTGTTATTAAATTGATTTAATCTTCCTCTCGTTTTGTTTATTTTTGGGGTGGGACAGAGGAGGCAATAAATCCTCCATTAGTGCCCCCCAAAAGAAACAACCAGCCAAACCAGCATAATGTATCCAAGCCCAATTTGGGGATATAATTAGGAATGTTTCAGTAGGATTTTTTTTTCTTCAAAATGTTTTATTGAGGAAAGTGCCCAGATTAACAGGTAATCATTCCTATGTTTGGAATTTGGGGAGATTATATGGGTTTTTTGTGGAAGGTCTCTTTAAATTGAGTAAATTAGCTCATATTTTCTACTATTTGATTCTCATTTTGCTTGATTTTAGACCCAAGTTTAGAGTCAGATAGATTCAAATCCTCACTTTATGGTTTATGAGCTGTCTGATTTAAACTACTCAGTTTCTAGGCATACTAAAACCTACCACCTAGAGAATTCTGAAGATTAACTGAGATAATATATGTAAAGCACTTACATATATGATTGGATCATGGTAGAGAAACAACAATGTTAATTATTAAAGTTAACTTCTTAGCTGTTTTACATTGTATATTTGATATAAGATACACATTAAAGTTTAATACTAATTAGACATAATAAATGAAAGTTATTTTTGAATTTTTAAAATCATAGTATCACTTCAGCTGTTTCTTTTTTACTTTTTTTGCTTGCAGGCACATTTTATGTCCAAGAATGGTATAAGAGGCAAAACCTACAATGTAACATTAGATGACCCTGGCTACCCTCCCCCTGCCCCCATATCTCACCCATTTTTTTCTCCTTTATGGGAAACAATGAATATTTCTATGAGGGTATAGAAATACTGCTTAGTTGAAAACACTTAGAATTTTGTTCTTATGAACATTATAAGCTTTCTGTTATTTGTAAAATTTATTCTAATGGACAGAGGTTTAGGGAAAATATCAAAACATGGCCACTGTATTTCCAATGTGCCACTAACATATAATTAGAACACTGAAGAAAGAAATGATTATAGTATCATATTCTGATATAAAGAAATTTCCATATTGAGAATATTTAGCAAACCTACAATTGCCACAGAATTAGGGTATTAGTAAGTGAAAGTGCCAGGAAAATACAGCTCTAGTCTAGGTACTTATATAGGAAACTAAACAGATGCACTAACATTAATTATCATTTAGAAGACAACTCTCAATTATCCAACTTATTTTAAATAATAATTGTTATGATTATCTTCAAGTGAAATAGTATTTTTAATGTGCAAATGAAAAACTACAGTAAAGTTGAGGGTTTGTTTGAGATTATGAGTATGATAAAAATAAATCTGATTAAAGATGTTTTTCTCAACTCAGGTATCAAAGCAATCTAATTTTACATATGTACAGGCCATACATTTAAATTAAATAGGTATGAGAGTTGAGTAGTATGGTCCAAAATAAATTATATAGTTAAAAACATTGTTAGTTGACTATCTGTACTCTAAGAATATCAGTACATAAGAAAAACAAACTTCCTAATTTCAATGGGATTTAAATATATATCCTAAAAATATATAAAATAATATATTCTAATCTAAACTCTTTTGAGAGCCAAAACTTTACTGAATTGATTCTTCCTGTACCAACAGATTCGTAGTTTAGTTAGTCATTTGGTGTTTAAGCTCTCAAACTGAAAACTGTTTTAAGGATGGTGATTGCAAATAGTGATGATTTTGAAAGCTAACTATAAGGTGACACTTTCCTGTGATAGTTACTGGTAAATTACAGTAGCTTCATGTAGAATAGACAAAAAATAAGTCAGTTGTTAAAATAAGTTATTAAAGTATATGCCCAATAAAATACATTAATCTTTATTGCAATATAATCAGTTTAAAAGTTACTATCTGTGTTTCTTATGATCAGAAGATATTTATAACTTAAAAAATCTTTATTTCAGAATAGATCTTGAGAAATGTAAGCACATACAATTATACATCTACACACATATAAAATTAAGAATGGTTTCAACAAAACATGAGAACAATTCCTTTCAAGGGGGCATTTTTGCTTCCATTCCATCCTTCAAATGAGAAAACTTAGATGGCCTTGCCTCATCAGAGAATGTGCAGGTCCATTCCAATATAGGGCATCCCAGTCATCTCCATGGCAACAGCCCTTGACAAGTCAAAAGGCAACTACATTCACAAACAGAAAAAGTTAAGACTACTGAGAGCTGGCCAAACAATTTGGAATTTTCCAGAGGAAAGGTTGAGCCTTTTACCAAACTTGAAATTATTAAAATTTACCACAAATATTAAGTTGGATAGTTATTCTCAGAAAGTGAATGAGACGAAGGGGCAAAACTCAGAAATCCTTCCCTGGAATATACCTCCCATTTAAAACAAATAAAAGGGATTAGGAGAGGAGACTGAGGAAGGAACCGTATATGAACCTGTTCATTTTAGTTTAAAAAGAGGATGGGGTGGGGAGGAGAGCAGGGAGAAGTGGTGAAGGAGGGTAGCAAGCAATCCCTTTCTCCAGCCTCAAACCTTTTAAGATCACAACTTTCCAAATGCATTATGTGATCATCATTTTAGCGTTTAAAATTTGTCTAAGAATGATGCCTTCTAAGGTTGCTACCTGAGGAAGTGCAAGGAAGAAAGGGGGAGGTCTAACGGTGCAGGTGAGGGCACAGAGATAGTTGTAGTAACTTAGCGTGACCCCATTGTTCCTTTCCTCCTTAGGATTTCGGTCAGGAATGACCCGGCTACTGTGCTGAGTTCAGGAAGTCAGAACTGCAGACTCTTTTGAAACCAGACAATAACCTAGTTCCCTTCTCCTCCATCCTCTGCACCTCGACCCTGCTGACTGCCAACTCTCACCCACTTGAAATACATCAATCCCATTGCCTTCACAAGAGTATCAAACAGATAAACACGGAACACGTCTACTGCCCATAGTAAAGAGAAAAAATTAAAACTACTATTTTCTGTTTCACCACCCCCTGCTCCCAGCTCCCAGTACCCAGCCCTTTGTGTGTGATGAGTCCCCTTCAAACCACCCACAGACCGAGCACCCGAGAAGAAATGGTAATTTTTTGTTTAAAAGTTCACTTACCACGGCAACCTCATATTGCTTTGTCATGCTTTTTGCACTTAATTTTTCAAAACTGCTTGTGCAGGGCGCAGAACTGGGAAGGCAGGACTAAAGTATCTCTAGTAATCACAACAAAAAGGAGAGAACATTCACCAATCAGAATTACATTAAAATGCACAACCCCCAGAGCTAGACGCACGGTTCAGACCACACCGGGGAGAGGAGGGGATGGGGGCGGAAAAAGCCAAGCTAACGAGACAAAAGGTAAAGGGGAGAGTTGAGTGGTTGGAAGGGAAATCGATCCAAGCCGCCCTTAGACTGAGGAAGGGCTTAAAACCAGCACGACTATCACCCCCTCCCCCGCCCCCAGCACCCCCGCGATCAACCGAGCGACTGCACTTGCCTCCAGCCAGCTCAACCTTAGGAGAGGAATGCCCCATCTAAGTTCGCTAGCCCTGCCACAGTCTTCCACTGCCTGCTGGGTTCGTTCAGGAAAACACTTCCAGAGGCATCCATCCACTTGAGGTCTGGGCTTGGCTGCTGCTGCGGGGCTGCTGCGAGCAGCTGCTAGGATCGTTGCCGTCTTGTTCTTGCCTCATTCGCGCTGCACAATAGCCCCGGCTGGGTGCACCTCATTAAGCCAGCCCGAGAGCCCCAGAGCAGGGCAGGCAGTGTGACAGCGCTGCCCCTTTGTAATGACCGTGTGATGGATGCAACCGAAGGGTGGGGTCTGGGTGGGTCAAAACTGTTAATGACAGTATGTATCATTCTGTCTGTCCTCCAGGAGAGGGAAGCCCCCTGCCTCCCCCTAGGTCGGACAGTCTCTCTCTCTCTCACACACACACACACACACACACACACTTCCCTCTTTCCCCACCTCCCTATGGGGTTTTCTGCTGTTAGCGTTCAAAAAAGTATGAAAACCATGGTGTCATTTTCATCTGAACAGATATGGATAGCAAATTTATCCTTAAGGAAAGAGAAGATCCTAAAATCGAAAAGTACAGGCGGAAGGGGGAGTGGGGAGAAGAGCGGGGTGGGGCGGGGTCGGGGGCAGGTGTCCGGGACCTTCACTGGCCGATAGTTTACAGCTGTCAGCCAACTCGCGCCAGCACCTTCGCGCCAGCACCTCCGCGCGGCTCCGAGAGGCACGGGACGGGCTTCCCCGCGCACCGCGTTCTTCCCAGAACCAACCTGGGGGCCGGGCTCAGGGGGAGGAGAGGGGATAAAACCCACCCGAGAGGACCCCGCCCGGGAGCAGATTGCAGGAGGCGTCCCGGCACCCGGACCGCGTGCGGCCGGTGGGGGAGGAAGCCTGCACCCCGACGCAAAGCCAGACCGGCCGGGCAGGGGCTGCCGGGGTGCTGGAGTGAGTGCCGGGTCCCAGACGGGCGGGGCGGGCCAGGGGTTCAGTCCCCGGCCGTTGGGTACCGCTCGGCCCGACGCCCCGTCCAGCTCGCTAGTTCTGCGCGGCTCCCTGGTCCGGCAACGCCGGCGCCGCAGGTGCGCCACTAAGTCTCGGCTTGCGGGACCCGACCCCGCCTCTTCCTCTCCCGTCCTGACAGCCTTGCCACCCCTCCCAGTCTCACTCCTTTCTCCGTCTCGCCCCTGCAGCCCCCAAAAGGCAGAAAGCACGTGAAAACGCCTCTCCTTTCTCCCCCTTTGTGGAGAGTCTTGAATCGTTGCTTCGCTGCCGCCCTATTGCCCCGTTGAAAACATCCGCGGATACTTTTTTCCCAGTCACAGGCACTGATTTTTCAAGTATAGGAAAGCCTTACAGTCTATTTCTCTACGTGGACAAATAGACTGTTATTTTACACTCAGCTTTCCATTTCCAACTTACTGTGATGCTATCCACTCGATGTGTCTACAAAGCACCTGTTCCGAACATCCTGAGCGATTTCTCCAGAACCGCGTGGATGATACTTATTTATTTTTATTAGAGTTTATGGCTCCACTTCTCTGACACTGTAATCGACTTATGTATTTTCTTCACTGATGCCTTATAGCAGTTAAGACAAAGCAAGAAGCAGAGAGAGAGAACAGGACCTTTATGTCTAATGAAGCATCTCTCCCTTTTTATGTCTGCTATTTATTTATTTATCGCTTAAAATTTGTGTATATAGGTTGTGCAGGCTGTTCTAGGCCGTGGGAGAGCACTGAAGACGATTTTTATGCCACTCTTCAAAGAGCTTCTGATCCATAGGGAAAGCAAAAGAACCGGCAGCTTTTAATTGCTTCTGATAAGAAACCACTTTTAATGACAGGAAGGAGAGATCTTATCAGAGACTTTCAACATAGGAGAAAAAAGGGTGTGGTGTTGACTTTATGTGGTTCCTTCAGTTCTTATAAACCTTCAAGGGCACAAAAACCTTCCTCCTTTATAACCAATTACTTTTTACAACTCTTTACAATTCTATGATTTGAAGGTAGTACCAGACTTATGTTCACTTATTTCTTATAATAAAATAAAGGGGGGAGGTTGGGAGAAGACCAGTTGGAATTAGTGAGAATCTAAATTAACTGACTAATTAATTTATTGACTAACAGTAACACCCAGTTAAAACATGCTTAGAACTCCTTAAAGATAGACTTTAATGAGTAAGAATAAGAATTATATATTCTTAACAAAATAATTGTTTCCATGTAAACAGCTCTTTTAAGAACATAGAAAACATTTTTAAAAGACATTTCCTCTTACATTGTTTTACTAATAGTTTGCATAATGTACAAGTGTTAGTTCATAAAGACAGTTTTGAGTGGAGACAGAGCTTGAATGGCTTTTGTAGTATATTATTAATTATAAGTGTAATAATAAAGAATAAAAGTTTATGTTTTTCTTAAAACTAACCATTTCTTCAAGACCTAGATGGGCAAGACACTAAGGAATTTTAGCATATTCTCCTGGTTGAAGGCAACCAGGACATTTTTAAAAGAATAGCTCATTAGGTGGCTGGGTAAATTCCCCCCACACTCTCATGAGCTTTTCAACAGTTCTGAAGACATTCTGGAAAAGAGTACTTTACTAAGTTCACTTTTCTCTGATCTCCCTGTCTGCTCCTCCAAACTAGAACAACTTTTAGGAGAGGAAAAATGGAAGGAATGAGAATGCTAACTAATGGAATAAAGGTGTTTTCCTTGACACTCTAAACAGACTAAAGAAATGAAGAATAAATTTGGAAATTGGGTCTTTTAACAAATGAAAATTTTAAGATGTGATAAAAATAGCTCCAGTAAATGTATGCATTAAATGTATTAACGTTGCAAAACATAAGACTGCACCTGGGAGAAGTTAACAGAGTTGGAGATTATTAAGATGTATCAACTCACTCAGCATTAATGAGAACTTGAGCCTAGTGTGGAAAACAGTTGTACTAAATTGGCAAGAACCATATACCTAAATGTAAATTGAAATTTTTCTAGGAGAGAAGGATATATCAAGCCCAAAGAAAAACTGTAGATATGTTAAAACAAAACAAACAAAAAAAGCTACCATTCTGCAAAAGTGTTTATCCTACCAAAATTTTCTAGTCCGTTCCATAATAACCTACATGATAGCATTAGTACACTCTGAAAAGAGGATGTTTAATACCCGAAGAAGATAATATGTTTTATTTTCTATTTTTATTAAATCTATTTTATTATGATTAGGGGCCTAATTTATTTTCCCTGTTGTACGTGGCAGGGAAAAATAGAGGACAAAATAGTTTCTTTGCCATACATCAAGAACTAGTTAATAATCAATAAAAGCAAAACAAGTCTAGAAAATATATAGGCTAGGTATTACATAAGTAATTTACCATCTGTAAATCTCCCACCAGTGGGTAAATATTGAGAGTCATGCTAAGGCTTCAGTGACTGATGGAATACAGTGGTTAATCCCAAGTGACCTTGACTCTCCCCTTTTTGGGAACTTCTCAATGAGTTTTGTTACAAGTAAGGACAAGGTGATTGTGTAAGGCTCCAGTAAGGAATCTAAAGATTCTCCTGAATGCTGCCTTTTTAAGAGCAAGTTCAATACTCAGTCTGTGGGAAAGCATTATTTTCATGCTGTTATGATTTCTTTAACCATGTTAGGTAGCAGGGTTTCTGGAGTCATATAGAAATTGGTTCCAATTCTTGTAAACTGGATGACTTGGACAATTCTCTTAACCACTCTAGACTACACTTCTCTTTTTAGTAAAAGTAGAAGATCAAGGATAAACTACTGTTGTGATGATTTAACGATACAGAGGGTGAAAACACACTGCCTAGTAAAGTGTAAGCACTATTGAGACAAACATTGTACTTGGGCTCACTCAACACAAATTCTCAACCTCCTTCCTCCTTGTCTTAAACTAATTTAGAGACTAGAAAGTTGAATATTTGATTTTCCAATTTTCCTTGCAGCTAGTCATGGCTGTTTGACACATTTCTGGAAAATTAAATGTTAATACATATTTGCTGAGGGGTCTTCTGGAAAAATTTGCTTTTTTGATGAAAGAAGAATAGACACAGCTACCACCACGTTTTCCCCCCTTTGCCCTACCCCCTTCTTCCTACTTGGATATTGTGTGATGGGGAGGTGGAGCAACCATCTGCATTTATGAAGCAATAAATCAAAGGGCAATCCTTGAAAGATGATGGAGAAGAAAGATGGGAAGAACCTAGATTCCTGATGGCATATTTGAGCTGCTCAATTAGTCATGGACTGCCTAACTTTGGACTTTTTGTTTTATATGAAAAAACAAACTGTTCTTTATTTAATCTGTATTTAGCTGAATACTCTGTAACTTGAAGCTTTCCTAACTGACATATCTGCTACTGTTGTTGTGGTTTCCTGCCTGTAAATAAAATCTGCTTAATTATTCAAATGACTCTGGATATCAACCATTTTGAAGAATTCCAGGTAAAGTCTTCTCGGAGACTTCACACATAACCAGGTCACTAGTACTGGTGGGATAATCTGCTCGCTCACATTATAGAGCCAGGAGTAGGTTTTTAAGGACGATTTATTTGAGGAAATCCTGCAATTGACAATTCATTTTGAGGAAATCCCATAATTGTCCTATAATAGATTGAACTTAAAGTTTATTTAATCCAAATATCTTTCCCCCTTCCTTTCATAATAAAATATCTCTTTGCTTTTGTTTTCAAACAAACATATAGGTATAGTCACCTTGGAATGTATTCATATTACAATATTCAGAATACTCATGTTGGAAGACTATAAACACCTACTTAATTGATGACTCCAGTTTACTGTCATAGCCAAAACAATTTTAAATGCCCCTTTTTAGGAATTATGTTCAGAATCTGAATCACAATTTTGGGGAATGCCAGCAATATCAACGAATATGTACTCTGAAGACTGAATTCGATTTTGGAGAATATCCAAAAAGTTGTTCAGAGTCAAATCTAGTAAATTAAGTAAGCAATCACAAACTGGATAATACACATTTTTGTTATTGTTAAAAACAAACAATTAGGTATGTACACAAAATAATCAAATTTAAAATGTGTTGCAGCAATGATGGCATGGTTTAAATAAACATATGTCTTCCCAAGGTGACGGTTTTGGAGGTCCACACACTTGGTCACACGTGTTAGCTAAACTCATCAGTTTCATAGCTATGCTCAGTTGCAATTTCTTTGAATAAACCAGGTGTTTCCTTTTCATCTTTCCCCTTCCATTCTGTCATAAATTTCTTATTCTGAAACAGGTTCAGTGTTCATTTGATTCAAAGTTCATATAGTTCATTTTTGTACTATAATTTTACTATAGTTCTTTTTAAAAAAGTACAAATAGCAAGACAAAATAATATCACCAGTAAGATTTTGAATAAAACAGAATTTCATTTTAGCTCCAACCTTACTACTCACTAGCTGTGTAATTTGAGTGATTATTTAATCATTTAAGCCTATTTTTTATCTGTAAAATGAAGATAAAAATAGTACCTATCTTAGAGAGTTGTTATGAATATTAAATAATATATATGGGCTTTGTGTGTAATGATTGGGATATAGTGGGTGATCAGTAAGCATCACTTAGGATAATACCATGCCAGGCAAATAGTGAAGTCTTTGGAATACTTAAAAGGTAAATAATATTAGGCCATTTATAGGAGTTGCTACCAAGAACTGCATGAAATTCTACAATTCTAATTTTCAACAGTTTTGAAGGCATTCTGAAAAACATACATTTTACTAAGTTCACTTTTCCCTGATCTCCCTTTCAGGTCCTCCAACCTAGAACCACATCTATTAGGAAAGAAAAAATGGAAGGAATGGGTATGCTAACTAATGGAATAAAGCTGTTTTCTTTGGCACTTTGAAAAAAAGACTAAAGAAATGCACAATAAATTTATTATGAGTTACTTATGAGTTAATCATGGATAGTTAACATGGACTAATCTGGATATTTTATTATTTTGTTTGATGCAGTCCTGGTTTCAGTGTACAAATCTAGATAAAACACTTAACCTACCTAAGTCTCATTTCTTCAGTGTAGTGTAACTAATGTCTGTCTTCCCAGGGAAATGTTCTCAAAAAATAGGTAAGAATCCAGTAATTACTTCTTTACCCCTTGTAAGTATAGAAAACTGGATGCATTTGCTAAGCACCAGGAAGTCACAATTAACTTGGAGTTTACAAAAGATCTCCAGAAGCATTTCATTACTTGGAGACCTAAGATAAAAAGACCTATTAGATAAGAAAGTGAAATATGAATATGCTTTTGAGTTATTCGATTGTTTGCTTCTAGTTAATTTTAACAAAATATAAAATAAAATTTTCTCATTTGACTCAACAAGACCTTCCCCTCACTGACCTAATTATAGTTGTATGGAGGAGGATAGAACGTAGAAAGGTAGAGAGAGACAAGGGGAGAGATGAAAGAAAATCTTTCAATAGTTTTTGATTGACTAGAGTTTATTATGTTTTTAGGGTACCATCTCCAAAAGGAAATTAAATTTTTCAGAAAAAAGGGAAAATCAAAATCCTCTAAAAATTACTTAGATTTTAGATTTTTCTTATTTTACTAGAAGAGAAATATATCATGAATAATATATGTTATGCTATGCAGGAAATAGTTTATTCAGAAATAAAATTACATGTATGTTAAATTAAAATTTTTTTTTGATAGAAAGGACTCAACTGCAGACCAATGGCTCTCAAATTATCTGCAGACATCATCATCATCATCATCATCTGAAAAACTGTTAGAAATGCAAAATTATTGGGCCTCATCCCAGACTTACTGAATCAGAAACCGAAGTAGACCTAGTTAGTAATCTAAGTTTTAAGAAGCCTTCCAGGAGATCCTGATGCATATGAAAATTTGAGAACCACTGCTGCAGGCTTGAGCAAAGGAATATATTCTTTATAATGTGACTTTGCAGTTTCTCCCATAAAGAGAAGTCATCTCTATCAACACCCTTGGAATCTGGGCTAGTTTTGTGAAGTGCTTTGACCAACAGAATGTGGCAGTACTGACAGTGTACCAGTTGTGTACCCTGGCCTCAAGAATTCTTTCATTTTTCCTCTCCTCTGTTACCCTGGCACTGCCATGTGTACAATCCCAGAATAGCCTATTCAAATATGAAAGCACATGGAGGAGAGCCCAGGTATCCCAGCTGAGGGCATCGGGACCAGGCTATAGCAAGTCAACTCCCAGACACATGAGAGAACCCAGCCAAAATCAGGAGAGCTGCCTACAGAACCCACAGCCGATGCATGAGTAAGGCCAGCCAAGAGTGAAACTGCCCAGCTGACCCAGAGACCCATGAACAATAATAAGTGCTTACTGCTTTAAGACACTGAGTTTTGGGGTGGTTCATTATGCAGCAGTATGTTAATTGATACACCCTACCCAAAGTGTAGAATACATTCTATTCCAGTCCCTCTTTAAGAAGCTTCACATTGATAACACTTTAATAAGGTTAAGATATCACATTATTTGTGAGGTGTTAACACTTGCTTTATAAAGATCATTTTAAGAATTACCAAGCAAGTTATACACACCATTGCTAATTCTTACAGCAACCCTGCAAAGAAGTGGATATTACTATTAATAATATTCCATTTTACAGGTGAGAGTAATATAGGTTGAATAATTTACTCAGTGTCACACAGTAAGTGGTGGAGTTGATATTGGAGCCCATGTCTTTTAATCACCTGTATTTCCCACTCTGCTACAGTGTAGGAACCGGAAGGACTATAAATACCTCCCAGCCCAAGTCTCTTATTTTGCAGATAAAGAAACCAATGAAGTGCAATAACTTGGCTAAAGTGATTCACAACATAAAGTTTTCAATCTTTAGAGTGCCGAATACTCACCTGTGATTGCAAAATTGAACACTGAGCAACGAGTCGTTTCAACGTGGGCCTCTAGAGAAAGCTTCATTTTTAAGTGAGCATAATAGGTGATTCTGCTGCAGGTGGGCTAGGAATTATCCGAGAAAGGCTGGGTCAAATTAATCCTGGAGCCAGGACTCAAGTGAGGTCAACTTTAAACTACACCAGTGATTTTCAAAAGATAGGGACGATTCCCTCTGGTGGTGTAGTGTGGGCAGAAGGCAGTTTGTAATAGAATCACCCTAAGGGGACTTTTCAGACCACCTGACAAACCCTCTCCCCACTCTCCCCAAATGAGAACCTTTGCTACAGTACACTACTGTCATTGCTGGATTTATGTTATCATCTCCAGCCCCCAGGTGTGTAGGGGTTAACAACGACAAAGGTTGAGAAGTGCTACTGCACTGTGTTGTGTTGCCTCAATTATTTTATCTGGCTAAATGTACTCACACAGTAAAATCTAATGAATAAAAGCTTCAGTGAGAATAGGACTCAGAAGTATTATGATTTGAACACAGTAAGTATAAAATGACGAGCTTGGGTCCTGCTCATACAGCTTTAAACCGTTACCTGATGGTAGCCTGTAACTCCAACGCCACATTTAGATAACACCTGTCTCAGGGCAGGGTAATATAAGGATCCCTATGTTTGAAGTTTTTAGCGTAGTATTGATTCAGTCTGTAGGTTTTTCTACTTTGACCATAATTTTCTCCTGCTTTGTTCTCCGTTTTCTTTGCTAATGGTTATTATTAAATCCTTATATCGTGCAATTAACTGACTGGTATGCCCATGCACAGATCTTGTCACCTGTCCTAGTGCTCAATACCTGCCTTTCGACTTCCCCGATATTAAACAAACACCTACCTGCCTAGGTATCTAATCATTTTTTGCTACAGGATTTACTTCCCAACTGTCCTTGTGTCCTGTCTGCTCTGCTTCCTCATCCCCCTTACATTTTCCCCAAGAAGACAAAAGATGGAGATCTTTCCTTGGAATGCCTATCTTTTGAATAATGAATCTCTTGCCTTGTTTCTATGTTCAGACACCCAGTCTTTTTGTGCACTGCAGTCTCTCTCATTGCAGCTGTTTCACCCACCACCCAGGTCTTAGAAATGAATGGTAGGGAGAGGAAAGTGAAACATGAGTTACTTGCCTGGTCCTGGAAAGGCAGTGTAGTATAGGTATATAGCAGAGTGCCCTTTTTGTTTTTTAAATTCTATGGTTTATGAGGCAAAGTTACCCAACAGGAGCAGTAAGATGCCGACAGGGAGCAAGTTGCTCTAGACAGCTACTTTATGTTTTGCCTAAGGATCCATGGAAATTCTGCCCTGTATCCATGGAAATTCAGAAGCATGGTCCAGGGAGAAAGTTTGTGCTATGTCTTCACCTTTTATTTACTGAATTAGTTGTCTATTGTTGCTGCAACAAATTACCACAAGCACTGGCTTAAAACAACACAATAGAACAACACAAAACTTTGTAGGTCAAAAGCCCAGGTCTTATCGGGAAGTTGTTAGGAGGGCTGCATTCCTTCTGGAGGCTCTGGGGAAGAATCTGTTTCATTGTACTTGTCTAGCTTCTTGAGGCTGCCTACATTCCTTGGCTGCTGGCCCCTTGCCGTCTTCAAAGCCAGTGATGGTGGTGGAGTCTTTCTCACGTTGTATCCCTCTGGTACTGACTCTCCTGTTTCTCTCTTTCAATTATAAGGACTGTTATGATTACATTGGGCCCACCTGGATAATCCGCATACTCTCCCCATCTCAGGGTCATCTGATTAACAACTTAATTCCATTTGCAACCTTAATTCCCCTTTGCCATACATTTACAAATTTTGGGGGTTAGGACATAGACATCTTAGGGGAGGGCCATTATTCTGCCTATCACATCTGTGTAGTGAAGAAACAAATTTCTCATGGTAAACAAGTATCTGTAACGATATCTATTCACTGGGATTTACAAAGACAATATACAAGTAAAACTGTCACAGGCTCTTTGACTTTAGGGAATTCATGTAGTGCACTGAAAATTCTAAGGAGATTGAGAAGGAAATTGTTATGCAGTTAGTAGCCTATAGGAATGTATGTTTTTAAAAGCCTGTGTTGTTCTAGAGTTCATGTTCTGTGAGTATTGTTTTTAACCTGAAAGCATCACACCTATGTATATGAGGAGAACATCTGTAAAAACGAGCTTCCCCCAAAGAAATGGGGACCAATTCAAATGGGTGCAGGAATAACGAGAAGCAACAGAAGATAGCTTTGTAAAAGTAGAAGCAGTTTTTTTGAATTCTTATTATAATGTAATAATTCCACTCTCAAACTTCATCATTTTCTGTGGCTCCAACCCTGGATCCCATCTATGCTGTTGATTTAGAAGCCAAGTCAGTAATTTAAGTGTTAGGACTTATTCTGCATGCTAAAGTCTGTTTACAGAATCAAAAGGATTTTCAAATGGAAGCGCTTATCTGGAATTTGGAGATGAGATCTATCCAAGTGCACAGAAAATCTTAAGTCTGAGAAATAATTAAATTACAACATTGTTTCTATTGAGCTCAACATCAGTTTATTAAAAAAAATTAAATGTCTCCCCGTTTTTATCTTTCCTGTTCATTTTTAAAAGAAGAATTACTTTATTGATTTTGTAAATGTAACACTTGCTTATTTTAATGAGTTCAAGTCATGCAGAAAAGTAAAAAGAGCTTTTTAAAAAAATCACCCTAAATCCCTTTTTACCATTATTAGCACACAATGCTTGCTATTTTTATAAATAAGTAATGAATTAGAAAGAAGCCAAGTGAAGCTGAAATGAATTGGAATGGATTGCTAAACTTCAAATAAATGTTGTATCCGGTACAGAGTATATTATCTCTTAAGAGATCCCTCTAAAGTTAAGAAGAGATAACTGAAAACATTAAAATGTTGAAATCATAGCTTTAAAACCTACACATTTCAGTTGTAGATGGCATCCATTGTTTCCCTGCTCTGAAAGATGAAGACATTAGCTTCTCTCTTTGCCCCTCTTCCCACCTCTCAATCTTTGTATTTATATTATTATTTATATATTGACAAGGTTTTTACATTTACATTCTGTTCTATAATTAGATATATTTTAAGTTGATTCAATGTTCACCCAAGACTTTTCATGTGTTTCCTCTTTATTTTTCCATCATCTCTTAAGTAGTTGGATTTCATTAGCAAGTAGTGTGTGTTCCTCTGTTTTTTGGTTTATGTTTTGTGTTGGTTTTAGTGAAGAAGTGTGCATGGGTGTTGTATTCTGCAGACTTCTTTCATGTTTGAAAACATCTACCTGTTCTACATATTGCTGTTGTATACCTTGTATACATGTATACTTCGTGTATTTTGGATGTTTATATTACTGTTATATTTCTTTACTCCAAAATTTCTTTTTTTTTTTTAAATAAATTTATTTATTTATTTTTGGCTGCATTGGTTCCTTGCTCGTTGCGGTGCATGGGCCTCTCATTGCAGTGGCCTCCCTTGTTGCGGAGCACGGGCTGTAGGCACGTGGGTTTCAGCAGCTGTGGCATGAGGGGCTCAGCAGCCGCGGCTTATGGGCTCTACAGCCCAGGCTCAGTAGTTGTGGTGCACAGGCGGCATGTGGGATCTTCCCTGACCAGGGCTCAAACCCATGTCCCCTGCATTGGCAGGTGGATTCTTAACCACTGCGCCACCAGGGAAGTCCCCAAAATTTCTTAGATATTTTCCAATGGCTTCTGTTACTGAATGTTACTGTGGAATAACATGAGACTAGCATGGATATTTCCCTTTGTTGGAGATTTGCTCTGCTTTTTTGGGTGCCTGAAGAATTCTTTATCCTTGAGGACTGGTAATTTAACCATGGATTTATCTCAGAGTTGAGTTTTCCTAATCAAAACATATGCTTCTTTTCAATCTACAGATTAAAGTTTTTTTTTAATTAATTTATTTATTTTTGGGTGTGTTGGGTCTTCGTTTCTGTGCGAGGGCTTTCTCTAGTTGCGGCAAGCGGGGGGCCACTCTTCATCGCGGTGCGCGGGCCTCTCACTGTCGTGGCCTCTCTTGTTGCGGAGCACAGGCTCCAGACGCGCAGGCTCAGTAGTTGTGGCTCACGGGCTTAGTTGCTCCGCGGCATGTGGGATCTTCCCAGACCAGGGCTTGAACCTGTGTCCCCTGCATTGGCAGGCAGATTCTCAACCACTGCGCCACCAGGGAAGCCCCAGATTAAACTTTTGCTACAATTCAAAGAAAGTTTCTTCTTAATTTTTAACAAAATTACATCTTTGTGGGTACATTGCTGTGCTCCTCTGAGTTTTCTACCTAAGAGACACTGCTCTGTTGCATGGAATTTTTCACTCCTCCATGTCTATTACCTTCTTTCCAATTCCTTAATTTCTTTATTTTTCATTTGCATTTCTATGATTATCTCAGGTCTTTCTTGCTTTTAATATTTATTATTAGTTCTTTAATAATATTGTTTCAGTTCTCTACTTCCTTAGGTTTGCAATCCCTCTTTTCTTCATTCTGCTGTTTTATAATTCATTTTTGAATTTGTGTTTTTGTTTTTCTTAAATTATTCTAAATGGCAAAGCTGTTGCAGAGAACTTAATTCATTTTCTTGCATTATGTTTTTTCTAGGCTTGGTTCAATGTCAGTCTTTAATATACTTTTCCTGCCTTCCTAATGTGTTTGTATTATTGCCTGCTATTTATTTTCATTGTGCATGTGCATGGGGATCTGTCCAGACCTGCATTTGTTTTCCTGTAATTAAAGGAATGCTTTGACAACTTGCCGCCTTAACTAAGACCAGCTTGCTTTCTCCTCTTATAAATAGTTGATGGCTAGGGATTTAGTGTTCTAGATTTTTTTTTTTTTTCCTAGACCAAGAAGGCAAAGTGAGGAAGAAGGAGAACTCAAGATTATGTGAACATCTGGGTTCTGCTATCACTTCACACATTTTATTAAAGGTCTTCTACCAGGGTTCATTGCTCCTGCTTGGGCAGTGGTGGTGTATTTCACTCTTATTGGGGAATTTACTTGCAGTTAGGGTGGTCTCTTAATTCTGAGTGTAGACCTCACCTCTTTCAAAGAGAGAGCCCACGTCATTCACTTTCTTTGTATTATCTCCTTTTCCTTAGCAATCATTTCCACTACTCTCCAGTCAGGATAAAGAAAAGAGAAAGTTGCCCACTTCTGATGGTACTTTTCCTATTGAATGAGATCCATTAGCCTGTATTCTGGCCTTTCTTAACTCTCTTTGTGCCAAAGGTGATAGAGATACTTCTCTGATGGGTAATGATGCTTCTGACTTGGTAGATAAATATGATTATTTCTGGGTTTTAGTTGGTGGCTCATTTTGCTCCTACTCTAAGCTATGTCATCAAATTAACTTCTTTCAGCTATAAATGTAATATTTATGTCTCCTGTCTGCCTACACCTTGTGTTATTTTTCATTTTCCCCCCTCAGAAAACAGGTAGGCTGGAAAGACCCCCTCAGAGACCTCAACAGTATAGTTCAGGTGGGGATAGGGCAGATTGGAGGTTGATGTTGAGAGATACATCATGCTGTCTTCCAAAATCCTCTACTTATTTTGTTGGCTATCTTTTTTAAAAAATGCCCTTAGGCTATGCCCCTTTTCTTGTATATATGACATTTTTGGTCTGGTCTTTACTATTTTTTGTAGTCAGTTCTGTAATTTAATTTCATTTGACTATCCTTACATGTGAGTCTGAAATCATTTTTTTTTCTTTTTAATTAACCTTAATTTTTTAAATAGGCAACACACAGTACAAAATGCAAAATACACAAATGTGTATATAGTGAGAAGTAAGTATTCTACCTACTCTTGTCTTCCATCTATATGGATGCTTTCCCTAGAGGCAATTACAGTTACCAATTCTAGTGTAAATCTCCAGAAATGAATGATTTCTGTGTATACAGAATACATATATATCTGTGTGTATATATATATATATATATATATATACGTATGCATAAATATTATTTTTAGTTTTTTAAATGAAAACAATAGCATACAGCATGTACAATTTTATACTTTTTAAAAACTTATTATATCTTGAAGGTAGTTCCATATACAAACATATACAACTGCTGCATTCTTTTTTCTTTTTTTTTTTTTTGGTGAATGATTTATTTAAAATACAAAAGAATTTATGGAATGTACAGCTTGGTTTTATTTATTTATTTATTTATTTATTTAACATCTTTATTGGAGTATAATTGCTTTACCATGGTGTGTTAGTTTCTGCTTTATAACAAAGTGAATCAGCTATACATATACATATATCCCCATATCCCCTCCCTTTTGACGTATTCTTTTTAATTGTGCACAATGTTTTATTTTATATCAATGCATAATTATGTCACTCAGACTCACAAGATATAATTAATGGGCATAATCTTCCCCTGCCCCTAAGGTGGAAGCTTGGGCAGATCCCCATGACTTTTTTGCTCCCTTTTAGGAAATTATATAGTCCTATACCCACTTTGTCACAGAGACTGAATTCAGAAATCAGAATTCAGAAATTCAGAGGTAATCGATTAGAAATTGATTTAACACACCAAGCTTAAGGGAAACAGGGTTGTTTTGATGTGAAACTCTTCTTCCTTATGGAGCCCCTTCAACCCCCTTCCCCTAACCACTTGAAATTTGCTAGTTTCTGAGCCCTCCAGGGAAAGGCAAGACATTTGGACTGATCCCTTTCAAGCTGCATTTCCTCATGCCCTCTAGACCAGACATATTTTTAAAGTGGACTTTCTAGTGGGTTTTTCAGAGGTTCCCTGCAGGGTCCCACCAAACATGACCCTCTTGACATGGGCCATGTACCTTTTCTTTCATCAGGCCCCTTCCTATCCTGCCTCAACTTACCTTTCCCTGGCAGGCAGTTCACCCTACATAGTTATTCAATGATGGGTCCCCTCACCCTCTGCCAGTTTCTAGATGCCCTCTTAGGCCAAACTAAAAATGGCCCCAGTGTGGTTCTTTATTTAATGTCCATAGCTGGTCCATAGAGAATCATATCTTTTCCCCTGACAGTTTTGGGACTGTTGTCTACTCTTAACACAGCAGAACTCTCTTGGCTTTATCATCAAGTGGCTGGTTAGCCCCCTTTTTATACCCTCTGAACTTCTCAGCTCCCATGGGGTCCTCTACAGGGAACACATCTCAAGCTCTCCCACCAGCCTCAATGAAAGCTCCTTTCTAGTACTTTGCTGAACTACAATGGTGTCTGAGGCAAAAGGAAGATGTGTACCCCTATAATAGTTAACTAAATGTCCTCCTATGTTTTGAACCAAGTGAAAGAAAGTTAAAAGCTTCCCCTTGTGACCATATATAAAGCCTCACTTTTGTCCATTGTGTTTGCACACTTTTGCCAACCCACATAAACATGCCCAGAGGGAAGAACACAATGGTTGTGCTGGCCTGGAATGAGGGCTGTTTAGAAATGACTCTTCCCTTGCACAACAATGCAAGATCCTAAAACAAACAAACAGCTTATCTTTATTTAAAAGTTTGATTTTTTTGTTTGTTTTTTTAGATGCCACCAGAATATGTAGTTTTCAGTCCATTTTTTATTTTATTTTATTTTATTTTTTGGCTGCGCCGCACAGCTTGCAGGTTCTTAGTTTCCTGACCAACCAGGGATCGAACCTGTGCCCTCGTCAGAGAAAGCACGGAGTCTTAAACACTGGACTGCCAGGGAATTCCCAGAAATTTTGTTCAATGTGGATTGGTTTTGCATTAATTTTGATTTTAAAAAAATCTTGCATTAACTATTATTTATCTTGGTTACTGTGTTTTTGGCATCCTCTTAAATTTTTAAAATAATAGCTTTATTGAGATATAATTCACATCATAGAATTTATGTATTTAAAGTGTACAACTGAATGGATTTTAGTATATTCTCAGAGTTTTTAACCATCACAATTTTAGAACACTTTAATCACCCCCCAAAAAACACATTAGCAGTCACTCCCACTTTCTCCACAGCCCTAGGCAACCACTGTCTCTATTGATATACCCAAGAGAAATGAAAACATATGTCCACACAAAAATGTTCATTGCAGCATTATTCATAATAGCCAAAAGATAGCTCCCTTAAGTTTTGCATTTGGCCCTGCTCCTTCCTTGAGCTGAAAGAGGGAAAATCCCTCATTCTTTCCCCTTCATATCAGTGCAAAACTTCTCTCCAAAAAAATCTCTTCACAAAATCCTCTCTTTCCATACTCTGAGTTTTTTTTTTAAGTACAGTTGATTTGCAATATTGTGTTAGTTTCAGGTGTACAGGACAGTGATTCATTTTTTGCCAGATTATATTCCATTATAGGTTATTACAAGATATTGGGTATAATTCCTTGTGCTATGCAGTAAATCCTTGTACTTATCTGTTTTACGTACAGTAATTTTTATCTGTTAATCCCTTACTCCTAACTTGTTCCTCCCCAATTCCTCTCCCCTTTGGTAACCATAAGTTTGTTTTCTAGATCTGTAAGTCTGTTTCTATTTTGTATATAGGTTCATTTATATTATTTTTTTGGTTCCACGTATAAGTGATATCATATAGTATTTATCTTTCTCTGATTTATTTCACTAAGCAATTATTCTCTAGGTTCATCCACATTGCTGCAAAAGGCATTCTTTCATTATTTTTTATGGCTGAGTAATAGTCCATTATATATATATACATATATATATGTATATATACACACATATGTATATATCACATCTTCTTAAGCCAGTCATCTTTTGATGGGCCCTTTGGTTGCTTCCACATCTTGGCTATTGTAAATAGTGCTGCTATGAACACTGGGGTGCATGTATCTTTTCAAATAAGGGTTTTCATTTTTTCTAGACATATACCCAAGAGTGGAATTGCTGGGTCATATGGTAGTCCTATTTTTAGTTTTCTAAGGAATCTCCGTACTGTTTTCCATAGTGGCTGCACCAATTTATATTCCCACCAACAGTGTAGGAGGGTTCCCTTTTCTCCACATCCTCTGCAGCATTCATTATTGGTAGACTTTTTTTTTTCATATTGGCATTTTTTTCTCATTTATTCCATTAATTTTTTAAAAATAATGACTGTTATTATTGAGTAAATCAAACGGCTAATCTTGAGAAACGCTTGGTAAATTTTTTTAAATGGGTCAAAAATCCCTTTTGGTAGGCATTTTGATGATAGCCATTCTGACAGGTATAAGGTGATACCTCATCATGGTTTCGATTTGCATTCCACTAATAATTAGTGCTGTTGGACATCTTTTCATGTACCAGTTAGCCATCTGTATTTCTTTGGAAAAATGTCTATTCAGGTCTTCTGCCCAATTTTTGATTGTGTTGTTTGTTTTTTTGACATTGAGTTGTACGAGCTGTTTGTATGTCTTGGATATCAACCTCTTATCAGTTGCATCATTTGCAAATATTTTCTTCCATTCTGTATGTCATCTTTTTGTTTTATTGATGGTTTCCTTTCCTGTGCAAAAGCTTATAAGTTTGATTAGGCTCCATTTGCTTAATTTTGCTTTTATTTCTTTTGCCTTGGGAGACTGGTCTAAGAAAGTATTGCTACAACTTATGTCAAAGAGTGTTCTGCCTATGTTCTCTTCTAGGAGTTTTATGGTGTCATGTCTTATATTTAGGTCTTTAAACCATTTTTTGAGTTTATTTTTGTATATGGTATGAGGGAATATTCTAATTTTATTGTTTTACATGTAGCCGTCCAGCTTTCCCAGCACCACTTGTTAAAGAGGCTATCTTTCCTCCATTGTATATTCTTGCCTCATTTGTTGTAGATTAATTGATCATAGTGTGGGTTTAATTCTGGGCTCTCTAAGTTATTTTTATACCTTGATCTGGCTGAGGCATCCACCAGTCTTGAAATTGGCTCTGAGTAGGTAGTGAAGAAGTAGTATGGTTAGGTCTTTGAGAAATATACTCTAGAAATCAGCTGGCTTGGTTCACATCTTGGTCTTGCCAGTTACAAGTGAAATTACTTAAATTCCCTGAACTTCAATTTCCTCATCTGTAAAATTGAGATACTAGCATTATGTTCCTCATGAAGTTCCTGTAAGGTTTAAAAGCATTAACTCATATAAAGTGCTTGTTAGTAATGCCAGTTTAAATGTTAGTGGTTATTTTTAATTTTTTTATTGTGGTAAAAAACACATAAAATTTAGCATCTCAACCATTTTCAAGTGTACAGTTCAGTGGTGTTTATTTACATTGTTATGAAACAGATCTCCAGAACTTGTTCATCCTGCAGGACTGAAAGTCTATACCTACTAAACAACAACTCCCCTTTGCTTCCTGTCTGTATTCCCTGGTAACTACCATTCTACTTTCTATATATATCAATTTGACAACTTTAGATACCTCGTATATCATATAAGTGAAATCATACAGAATTCATCATTTTTGGACTTATTTCACATAGCATAATATCCTCAGGGTTCATCTCTGTGGTAGTATGTGAAAGAAATTCCTTCCTTTTTAAGGATGCATAGTATTCCATTGTATAGAATGGAATGGGTTCCATTTGGGTTGCTTCTATTACTTGGCTGTTGTGAATAGTGCTGCTATGAGCACAGGTGTGCAAATATCTCTTCAATACCCTGCTTTCAATTCTTTTGACTATATACCCAGAAGTGGGATTGCTGAGTCATATAGTAGTTCTATTTTTACTTTTTGAGGAACTCCCATGTTGTTTTCCATAGTGGTTGCAATCATTTTACAATCCTACCAACAGGGTACAAGGGTTCCAACTTCTCCAAATCCCCCCCAATATTTGTTATTTTCTGTTTTTCCTAATGGGTGTGAGGTGATATCTCATTGTGGTTTTGATTTGCATTTCTCTGATGATTATTACGCTGAGCATCTTTTCATACGGTTGTTGGCAATCTATAGATCATCTTTGGAGAAATGTCCATTCAAGTCCTTTGCCCATTAAAAAAAAAAAAATTATTTATTTATTTGGCTGCGCCGGCTTTTATTTGTGGCATGCGGGATCTAGTTTTCCCACCAGGGATTGAACCTGGGCCCCCTGCATTGGGAGCGCAGAGTCTTACCCACTGGACCACGAGGGAAGTCCCCTTTGCCCATTTTTTAATTGCGTTATTTGATTTTTTGTTGTTGAGTTTTAGGAGTTCTTCATATATTCTGAATATTAACACCTTTTCCAATATATAGTTTGCAGATATTTTCTACCATTTCTGTAAGGTGCCTTTTCACCATGTTGACTGTGTTCGCTGATGAACAAAAATTTTTAGGTTTGATGAAGTCATTGTTTTTTAATGTGTTTTGTAAATTCAACATGTAACAACTTGTTTTTTGAACTTTGTATATACCTTGGTGGAAACTTCAGTTTTAACATCCTGTAATATTTATCTGGTTTGTTCCTTATTGATGGACATTTAAGTTTTTTCCAATATTTCACTATTACCAACAATTCTGTACTTCTTTTTACATGTGTCATTTTTCATCTATGCAAGCACATCTGTAGAAAAAATGCCTAGAAGTGGAATTGCTAAGTAAAATGATTTATACTTTAAAAATTTTGATAACGTGTATCAATTTACACCCCAACCAGCATTTTATGAAAGTACCTATTTTCTGACACACAGGACAATACAATACAGTGTGTACTCAACTTTCCTGATTTGTCATTCTGATAAATTTTTAAAATTATATCTTATTATTTTAATTTGCATTTCTTTTACTATAAGGGAAAGTAAAATAATTTCATAAGGACTATTTGTTTTTCTATTCTGTGAAGTTATCCATGGGCAAATATTTATTTGTTTGCTTATTTATTGGTTTTCCCCTAATACTGTAAGCTTTATGAAGGCAAGATATTTAGCTGCTCTGGACAAAGATTTGTCCCAGCTGCCTAGAATAGTGCCGAGCACCAATTGACTCTGAATAAATGTTTGTTGAATGAATGAATTAGTGTTCAACAATAATGATGGTAAAGAATGTATTTTACTTGTCCCTGATTTAATGAGAATGTTTTTATTGTTTCCCCATTAAGTCCAATGCTGTGTAGTTGGCATTTAAAATTTACTTAAAACCTGTTTTGTTTAATTCAATGAAAGGATTTTTAAAAATTGACATTTAAAAACTTTGTTAGCTTACTCATTTAATTATTTTTTAATTAAAAAATTTGTTTTCTCGGCAGTTATGCCCATGCAGATGAAATAGTATTAGTATTTGAGCCTTAATAATTGTACGACTGAAGTTGAGCGTTTAGCTTTGCATCCTGTCATCATCTCATTGCTTTTTTTCCCTCAATACCTCTTTGTATAGCTCTACTTTGAATTTAACACCTACACAGAGAAGTGCACAAAACGCAAATGTATAGCTCAGTGACTTAACACAAAGTGAAACCCATAAAAGCACTTTCCAGGTCAAAAATAGAACAGCACCAAAGCATCAGAAGTGTCGATTGTGTCCCTTCCCAGTCACTATTGCCTCTGCCTACTATCCTGACTTCTAACATTATCATTTAGTTGTATTTGCTTTATATATATATATATATATATATACATTTTAAAATTATTAGCATGAACTTTACCATTTACCATTTATTTTTATATTGTGCAAAGCCATTTTTTTAAAAGACTTTTTTTCTTTCTTTTTTTTTTTTTTAAATTTTATTTATTTATTTATGGCTGTGTTGGGTCTTCGTTTCTGTGCGAGGGCTTTCTCTAGTTGTGGCAAGCGGGGGCCACTCTTCATCGTGGTGCGCGGGCCTCCCACTATCGTGGCCTCTCTTGTTGTGGAACACAGGCTCCAGATGCGCAGGCTCAGTAATTGTGGCTCACGGGCCTAGCTGTTCTACGGCATGTGGGATCTTCCCAGACCAGGGCTCGAACCCGTGTCCCCTGCATTAGCAGGCAGATTCTCAACCACTGCGCCACGAGGGAAACCCTGCTTTATATTTTATACAAATGAAATCATACAATATGTATTCTTTTGTTCAATATTATAAAATCCATCCATGTTGTTACTTATAGATGTAGTTCGTCCATTTTTATTGTCGTATTATGGTATTTCACTCTGGGATTATACTACTTCCAGAGTTCCCAATCCCCTCTCCCTGCCCCCAAAACAGGGATAATTGTAATGTTCCATTTGCTCCTTTTCCCCTTCCCCAGAGAGAGTTTTCTGGCTCCTTTTCTATTGCTAAACATGATAATTTCCTCTTTACTTTTATTCTTGACTTTTCAAGGCCTCTGTTTTTCCTTAGCCTTTCTGTTCTTAATCACCCTATCCTTGTTCCATTCTTTTTTTCTTTTCTTCATGAACCCGCTTTCTCCTCCACCATCTAATGCAAAATATTATGACGGAAAACAAAACACAGCATTCATGAGTTAAAGAACTATACAAATGAACTGTGAATTTTTATTTTTTAATTTGTTGAAAATACATTGATCACAGAAATATAAATTTAGAATGGTGTTTCTTTTTCTACGACTTTAAGAAATATGGGTTAGCTATTTTTAGCTTAATTCTTTCAAGTTTGAAGTGTGTCCATCAAAATATTTAATAAAAATGATTTTTGACGATGTAGGAGAATTGAAGCAATATAGAAAACAAATGTATCTTATTTATATAAATATAATTAGATGCTTAAAGATATGATTCACAAAAAGTGAACTATTCCTTTAGGGGGATGTCTTACATTATCTTTTTGCTGAAACTTAAACTGAAAATAAATAATTCAAAATACTTGTGTTACCATTTGGCAGTAGTCTAACTTACACACTGACGGACTGACTGACTGGAATTTAAAGGGAGAAAATAATTCCTTTTGATAAATCATTAGTAATGGAATTGTTTACGTTAGGTATCATAAAGTAATAATTCACCTCATAAATAAAATGGACTGTGGAGAGTACTTTAATGAATATTGACTTACACGACTTTTTTTTAAAGCTATCTTTATTTATTTATTTTCGGCTGTGCTGGGTCTTCATTGTGGTGCACAGGCTTCTCTAGTTGCGGCACGCGGGCTGTACAGCTCGTGGGCTCAGTAGTTGCAGTATGTTGGCTTAGTTGCAGTATGTGGGATCTTAGTTCCCCAACCAGGGGTAGAACCTGGGCCGCCTGCATTGGGAGCGTGGAGTCTTAACCACTGCACCACCAGGGAAGTCCAAGAGACTTTTTCTAAGTGTAGTGAATGTTATATCAATATGATTCCCAACAAATGTTTAGAATAATTGATGAGTAACAAATATAATTATATATATTATAATTATATAAAATATATAAATACTTATGATATTGTATAATTACACAAATACATTTATATATTATAAAAACATTATTATACAGTAACATTAATTAAAATTAATCCTATTGATATATTAATAAATTAATATATAATTACTATAGTTAAAATAGTTAATACTTAATAATGAAAACATTCGTGGGGATATCTTAACAAACAGATCCTTCATTTGATTTCATTACTTTATGAACATAATGTCAATTGAAAGAGGTAATCTTTTTTATTTGAGATATATGATAAGGGACAGTGATTCAAAATGCCTTTGCTTATATACTTTTGGTTCATGTTCTCAGATTGGACCCTTCCTGTTTTATAGAAAATAGATTTCTTTTTTAACTCTGATTTTCCTTATTTTATCACTGTAAAGACTGAACCTTATTTCAGGAGACCTTGCCCCAAGTTCTGATTTTTCAATGCACTACCTGTGTGATCCTGATCAAGCAGTGACTTCTCCAAGGGCCAGTCATATAGTGATAATTCCCACCTCTTTTAATATTTATTTAAAAATAATTATAATATTTATCATGAAAGGTTTTCCTAGAAACTCACTAAATATAAGAATTTTTATTATCAATAATGATATTTCAATAGTTACAAGTTCTAAAATCAAATGATTGGCATAAACACATTAAAAACTAATCTTTCTGCTTTTGTTTTGAATCTTTTTTTCTTTGACTTTTGGTCACTCAAAACAACAAAAGCAACAAAAAGAACAATGATGACAGCTAGGCCTCTTGGCCCAGTCACCCAAGTTGTGAATATAAACGAAAAGTTCTTGAAGGAAATTAAATGTGCTACTCCAGTGAACATATGAATAAGGAAGCAAAACAGTCTTATTACTGATATAGAAAAAGGTCTGGATAGAAGATCAAACCAGCCACAACATTCTGGATAGAAGATCAAACCAGCCACAACATTCCCTTATGCCAAAGCCTAATCCAGAGCAAGGCCCTAACTCTCTTCAGTTCTCTGAAGGCTGAGAGAGGTGAGGAAGCTGCAGAACAAAAGTCTGAAATGAGCATATGTTGATTGATGAGGTTTAAGGAAAGAAGCCATCTCCATAACATAAAAGTTCAAGGTGAAGCAGGAAGTGCTGATGTAGAAGCTACAATACATTATCCAGATGATCTGGCTAAGATAATTACCAATGGAGGCTACACTATACAATAGATTTTCAATGTAGGCAGAAGAGCCTTCTATTGGAAGAAGATGCCATCTAGGACTTACATAGCTAGAGAGGAAAAGTCAACGCCTAGGTTCAAAGCTTCAAAGGACAAGCTGACTCTCTTGTTAGGGGCTAATGCAGCTGGTGACTTTAAATTGAAGCCAGTGCACATTTACCATTCTGAAAATCCTAGGGCCTTTAAGAATTATGCTAAATCTACTCTGCCTGTGCTCTACAAATGGAACAACAAAGCCTGGTTGACAGCACATCTTGTTACAACATGGTTTACTTAATATTTTCAGCCCACTGTTGAGATCTAATGCTCGGGAAAAAAGACTCCTTTCAAAATATTACTGCTCATTGACAATGCACCTGGTCACCCAAGAGCTCTGATAGAGACGTACAAAAAGATTAATGCTGTTTTTATGCCTGCTAACAACGCATCCATTCTGTAGCCCATGAAATAAGGAGTAATTCAGACTTTCAAGTCATTATTTCAGAAATACACTTCATAAGGCTATAGCTGCCATAGATAGTGATTCCTCTGATGGATCTGGGCAAAGTCAACTGAAAACCTTCTGCAAATGATTCACCATTCCAGATACCATTAAGAACATTAATGATTCATGAGAAGAGGTCAAAATAACAACATTAACAGGAGTTTGGAAGAAGTTGATTCTAAACTTCATAGATGACTTTGAAGGGTTTGAGACTTCAGGTGGAGGAAATAACTGCAGATGTGGTGAAAATAGCAAGAGAACTTGAATTAGAAGTGAAGTCTGAAGATGTGACTGATTTCCTGCAATCTCCTGATAAAAATTTGAAACTAGGAGGAGTTGCTTCTTACGGATGAGCAAAGAAAGTGGTTTCTTGAGATGGAATCTACCCCTGGTGAAGACACTGTGGAGACTGTTGAAATGACAATAAAGGATATAGAATATTACATAAAATTAGTTGATAAAGCAACAGCAGGATTTGAGAGAATTGACTCCAATTTTAAAAGAAATTCTATTGTGGGTAAAATGCTATCAAATTGCATTGCACGCTACAGAAAAATTGTTTGTGAAAGGAAAAGTCAATTGGTGTAGCAAATTTCACTGTTGTCTTATGTTAAGAAATGGCCACGGCCACCCAGCCTTCAGCCACCACCACCTGATCAGTCAGCAGCCATCAACATCGAGGCAAGACCCTCCACCACCAAAAAGATTGGGACTTGCTGAAAGGCTCCGATGATGGTTAGTATTTTTCCAGCAATAAAGTATTTTTTAATTAAGGTATGCACATTATCTCTTTAGACGTACTGCTATAGCACACATAATAGACTACAGTATAGTGCAAACATAACTTTCATGCACTGGGATACCAAAAAAATCATGTGACTTGCTTTATTTTGATATTTGCTTTGTTGTAGTGGTCTGGGACCAAACCTGCAATATATACAAGATACGCCTGTATCAAGCCCACTTACAAATTAAAAGTTCTAGAAATCCATGATTCTAAAAGATAGGAAACTGGTTAGAGGTCCGTGGATGGCAATTATGAATTAGATCGAGTTCAAAGGGGGAGAAGTTTTTATTTTTCTACTTGCATGGCTACAACAATGGTTTCAAACACATGATGATAATAATAATGCTTTGCCATAAGATGAAAGTTTGATTCTACTTTCCATTCTCTGTTACCAACAGTAATTCAGTTACAATTTTACTTCAAGCTTATCTTCTATTAGAAGCTTTGTCTTTGGTATGCTTGCAGTCTAATATACCCTATGTAAGTCATTCAAACTGGTGAGTATCTCATTTGGCAAGAAGAATGAAGTTGTTTTTTTTCATAAACAGCAGTTTTGAAAACTGGGTACAGAGAACAAACTGTTCACTTAGCTTTGCAGTTACTTTGTTCTATTTCTCTGTGTTATGCTCTAATTTTATTACCACAAACAAATGAAAGGCGTAGGGATAGGAAGTAGGGTACAGGCCATATCCTGAATTGGCTTTCAATTGTGACTTGTTCTGATTCCATTTGTACATTCAAAAATGGCTCTTCTGAAATTAAATTCACTTGGCATATCTAGGCTATCATTTCCTTTTGTTTTATAGAGCTTATCTTCCTTCAGCAGGATGATAAGATTCGGGTCTAGCTGGTCATTCTATCATTTTGGTGGGTGAAGCTTGTCCTCGCTGAGACTGTATTATGTTTAGGAATTCACTTTCTCTTTTAGTCATGGGATGAATGTCATTATTAACTTCAGTTTTTCCTCAAGTGTCATTTTTGTGTGAACTGCATCAGCATCACCTGAGATGACTGTTAAAATACAGATTCCAGCACACATTTACAGAATAAAAACGCAGGGATTAACAAATTTCCCAGGTGATTCCCATTTAACCTAACATTTAGAACCATGATCCTCTAAGTTATTCCGTACTGCCTCCCATTTCACTAGCTTCTCAAAGAAAGGTCCAGCTCAAAGAACCAGCACCAGTCTGGTTCCCTCCTCTCAGTCCTGAGTCTTTCTTGACTGAGGCAAATCCCCCGTGTTGCTCCACATTTTTTTCCCCTAGTAGCTAGATGTAGAATCTAATGTCTCCGAAGAATACTGAGACGGTTAATTTTATATCAACTTGGCTAAGCTACAGGGCCCAGTTGTTTGGTTAAACAACAGCCAGCTGTTGCTGTGAAGATATTCTGTAGCTGTAATTAACATCTACAATCAGCTGACTTTAAGTTAAGGAGATTGCCCTAGATAACGTGAATCAGTTGCTTTAAGAGCAAAAACTAATGTTTCCCTGGACGAAGGTATTTGGTTTGAAGACTGTGATGTAGAAATTCTGCCTGAGTTTCCAGCCTGCTGATCTGCCTTACAGATTTCAAAATTCAGACTTGCCAGCTCCCCCAATTGCATAAGGCAATTCCATATATATATACACATGTATATGTGTGTCTATCTATCTCTCTATATAATATCCCTATCTGTATAAGGATAATGTAAGATCTATAAATAACATCTCTATCTATCAAAGTCAACTATCTATCTATATCTATCTATCTATCATCTGTGTATCTATATCTATCTAATCTCCTATTAGTTCTGATTCTTTGAAGAACCCTGACAGGTACAAAAACCTCCAGATGCCCACATAACCCTCATGTTCAGGGGCTAATGTTCTTAGGAACTCCTTTGTAACTTCCCCTACTCTGTGTTTGTCCAGTCAATAAAGCTAACTTCTGCCTTAGATCTTATATTACCGGTTTCCTCCCCTCAGCTGAACTTATACTGAACAATAAATTCCTGCATTTCTACCATCTAGCTCACTAATGCCTAATTATTGTTTGATTCCTATATTTCCTGACTCTGATCTCCAATTAATGGACGGAGAATACTAAAGCTATATATGTAGGATACAACATTGTTTACATGGCTTTACTTCTGCAACCAGGACAGTTTCCCCAGGACCTAACTCAGTTTAGGATACAATTTCATTTCAGATCCTCTCTGCTCCCAGTCCTTTCCCCATCCTTCCCTCTTGTCTTCTATTCCCCAAGGAGATCATCATGCTTTGAGTCTAAGTATTGTTTTGTCAATATAAATATCCTTAGTGTGATCAAATAATAATTTTTGTTGTTTGTTTCATGCCAGATTTTCATCTCAAGCTTTAAAAATATAAGTTTAATGAGATGAGAAAATATTTTATCATCCTAGCAATTGGCCTCAGAATTCCTCTCTTGGTGAGAAGGGTTTCGGGTAAAAAGCTCATGTGGAATAAATTGTATTTTGTTGCAAGTTGTGGCAGTTGCCAAGTTCACATACTATAGTTGGAGGCAGCATAGTCTAGTGGTTCAAAGGATAGGCTCTAGAATCAAACTGCATTTGTTCAAATTCCCTCTCTACTACTAATTAGCTGTGTAAACTTGGAAAAACTACTAGGCCTTTTGGTTTCCTCATCTGTAAAAAGGATAACAATATTAATAGTTACTTCCTAGGGGCTTCCCTGGTGGCGCAGTGGTTGAGAATCTGCCTGCCAATGCAGGGGACACGGGTTCGAGCCCTGGTCTGGGAGGATCCCACATGCTGCGGAGCAACTAGGCCTGTGAGCCACAACTACTGAGCCTGCGCGTCTGGAGCCTGTGCTCCGCAACAAGAGAGGCCGTGATAGTGAGAGGCCTGCGCACCGCGATGAAGAGTGGCCCCCGCTTGCCGCAACTATAGAAAGCCCTCGCACAGAAACGAAGACCCAACACAACCAAAAAATAAATAAATAAACAAATCCTTTAAAAAAAAAAAAAGGAATATCAGTATCAACATAAAATAGTTCTATAAAAAAAAAAATAGTTACTTCCTAGGATTGTTGTGAAGAATAAGTGTGGTAATACGTATAAAACACTTAGCACAGAGTTACAGAAAGATAGAGAAGATGAAAAGGCAGAGGGCTATGTACCAGATGAAGGAACAAGAAAAAACCCCAGAAAAACAACTAAATGAAGTGGAGATAGGCAACCTTCCAGAAAAAGAATTCAGAATAATGATAGTGAAGATGATCCAGGACCTCGGAATAAGAATGGAGGCAAAGATTGAGAAGATGCAAGAAATGATTAACAAAGACCTAGAAGAATTAAAGAACAAACAAACAGAGATGACCAATACAATAACTGAAATGAAAACTACACTAGAAGGAATCAATAGCAGAATAACTGAGGCAGAAGAACGGATAAGTGACCTGGAAGACAGAATGGTGGAATTCACTGCTGCGGAACAGACTAAAGAAAAAAGAATGAAAAGAAATGAAGACAGCCTAAGAGACCTCTGGGACAACATTAAACGCAAAAACATTCGCATTATAGGGGTCCCAGAAGGAGAAGAGAGAGAGAAAGGACCAGAGAAAATATTTGAAGAGATTATAGTCGAAAACTTCCCTAACATGGGAAAGGAAATAGCCACCCAAGTCCAGGAAGCGCAGAGAGTCCCATACAGAATAAACCCAAGGAGAAACACGCCGAGACACATAGTAATCAAAATGGCAAAAATTAAAGACAAAGAAAAATTATTGAAAGCAGCAAGGGAAAAACGACAAATAACATACAAAGGAACTCCCATAAGGTTAACAGCTGATTTCTCAGCAGAAACTCTGCAAACCAGAAGGGAGTGGCATGATATACTTAAAGTGATGAAAGGGAAGAACCTACAACCAAGATTACTCTACCCGGCAAGGATCTCATTTAGATTTGATGGAGAAATCAAAAGCTTTACAGACAAGCAAAAGCTAAGAGAATTCAGCACCACCAAACCAGCTCTACAACAAATGCTAAAGGAACTTCTCTAAGTGGGAAACACAAGAGAAGAAAAGGACCTACAAAAACAAACCCATAACAATTAAGAAAATGGTCATAGGAACATACATATCGATAATTACCTTAAACGTGAATGGATTAAATGCCCCAACCAAAAGACATAGACTGGCTGAATGGATACAAAAACAAGACCCATATATATGCTGTCTACAAGAGACCCACTTTAGACCTAGGGACACATACAGACTGAAAGTGAGGGGATGGAAAAAGATATTCCATGCAAATGGAAATCAAAAGAAAGCTGGAGTAGCTATACTCATATCAGATAAAAGAGACTTTAAAATAAAGAATGTTACAAGAGACAAGGAAGGACACTACATAATGATCCAGGGATCAATCCAAGAAGAAGATATAACAATTATAAATATATATGCACCCAACATAGGAGCACCTCAATACATAAGGCAACTGCTAACAGCTATAAAAGAGGAAATCGACAGTAACACAATAATAGTGGGGGACTTTAACACCTCACTTACACCAATGGACAGATCATCCAAAATGAAAATAAATAAAGAAACAGAAGCTTTAAATGACACAATAGACCAGATAGATTTAATTGATATATATAGGACATTCCATCCAAAAACAGCAGATTACACTTTCTTCTCAAGTGCGCACGGAACATTCTCCAGGATAGATCACATCTTGGGTCACAAATCAAGCCTCAGTAAATTTAAGAAAATTGAAATCATATCAAGCATCTTTTCTGACCACAATGCTATGAGATTAGAAATGAATTACAGGGAAAAAAACGTAAAAAAGACAAACACATGGAGGCTAAACAATACGTTACTAAATAACCAAGAGATCACTGAAGAAATCAAAGAGGAAATTAAAAAATACCTAGAGACAAATGACAATGAAAACACGACGACCCAAAACCTATGGGATGCAGCAAAAGCAGTTCTAAGAGGGAAGTTTATAGCTATACAAGCCTACCTAAAGAAACAAGAAAAATCTCAAGTAAACAATCTAACCTTACACCTAAAGAAACTAGAGAAAGAAGAACAAACAAAACCCAAAGTTAGCAGAAGGAAAGAAATCATAAAGATCAGAGCAGAAATAAATGAAATAGAAACAAAGAAAACAATAGCAAAGATCAATAAAACTAAAAGTTGGTTCTTTGAGAAGATAAACAAAATTGATAAGCCATTAGCCAGACTCATCAAGAAAAAGAGGGAGAGGACTCAAATCAATAAAATCAGAAATGAAAAAGGAGAAGTTACAACAGACACCACAGAAATACAAAGCATCCTAAGAGACTACTACAAGCAACTTTATGCCAATAAAATGGACAACCTGGAAGAAATGGACAAATTCTTAGAAAGGTATAACCTTCCAAGACTGAACCAGGAAGAAACAGAAAATATGAACAGACCAATCACAAGTAATGAAATTGAAACTGTGATTAAAAATCTTCCAACAAACAAAAGTCCAGGACCAGATGGCTTCACAGGTGAATTCTATCAAACATTTAGAGAAGAGCTAACAACCATCCTTCTCAAACTCTTCCAAAAAATTGCAGAGGAAGGAACACTCCTAAACTCATTCTATGAGGCCACCATCACCCTGATACCAAAACCAGACAAAGATACTACAAAAAAAGAAAATTACAGACCAATATCACTGATGAATATAGATGCAAAAATCCTCAACAAAATACTAGCAAACAGAATCCAACAACACATTAAAAGAATCATACACCACGATCAAGTGGGATTTATCCCAGGGATGCAAGGATTCTTCAATATACGCAAATCAATCAATGTGATACACCATATTAACAAATTGAAGAATAAAAACCATATGATCCTCTCAATAGATGCAGAAAAAGCTTTTGACAAAATTCAACACCCATTTCTGATAAAAACTCTCCAGAAAGTGGGCATAGAGGGAACCTACCTCAACATAATAAAGGCCATATATGACAAACCCACAGCAAACATCATTCTCAATGGTGAAAAACTGAAAGCATTTCCTCTAAGATCAGGAACGAGACAAGGATGTCCACTCTCACCACTATTATTCAACATAGTTCTGGAAGTCCTAGCCACGGCAATCAGAGAAGAAAAAGAAATAAAAGGAATACAAATTGGAAAAGAAGAAGTAAAACTGTCACTGTTTGCGGATGACATGATACTATACATAGAGAATCCTAAAACTGCCACCAGAAAACTGCTAGAGCTAATTAATGAATATGGTAAAGTTGCAGGATACAAAATTAATGCACAGAAATCTCTTGCATTCCTATACACTAATGATGAAAAATCTGAAAGAGAAATTATGGAAACACTCCCATTTACCATTGCAACAAAAAGAATAAAATACCTAGGAATAAACCTACCTAGGGAGACGAAAGACCTGTATGCAGAAAACTATAAGACACTGATGAAAGAAATTAAAGATGATACCAACAGATGGAGAGATATACCATGTTCTTGGATTGGAAGAATCAACATTGTGAAAATGAGTATACTACCCAAAGCAATCTACAGATTCAATGCAATCCCTATCAAATTACCAATGGCATTTTTTACGGAGCTAGAACAAATCATCTTAAAATTTGTATGGAGACACAAAAGACCCCGAATAGCCAAAGCAGTCTTGAGGCAAAAAAATGGAGCTGGAGGAATCAGACTCCCTGACTTCAGACTATACTACAAAGCTATAGTAATCAAGACAATATGGTACTGGCACAAAAACAGAAACATAGATCAATGGAACAAGATAGAAAGCCCAGAGATTAACCCACGCACCTATGGTCAACTAATCTATGACAAAGGAGACAAAGATATACAATGGAGAAAAGACAGTCTCTTCAATAAGTGGTGCTGGGAAAACTGGACAGCTACATGTAAAAGAATGAAATTAGAATACTCCCTAACACCATACACAAAAATAAACTCAAAATGGATTAGAGACCTAAATATAAGACTGGACACTATAAAACTCTTAGAGGAAAACATAGGAAGAACACTCTTTGACATAAATCACAGCAAGATCTTTTTTGATCCACCTCCTAGAGTAATGGAAACAAAAACAAAAATAAACAAGTGGGACCTAATGAAACTTCAAAGCTTTTGCACAGCAAAGGAAACCATAAACAAGACGAAAAGACAACCCTCAGAATGGGAGAAAATATTTGCAAATGAATCAACGGACAAAGGATTAATCTCCAAAATATATAAACAGCTCATTCAGCTCAATATTAAAGAAACAAACACCCCAATCCAAAAATGGGCAGAAGACCTAAATAGACATTTCTCCAAAGAAGACATACAGACGGCCACGAAGCACATGAAAAGTTGCTCAACATCACTAATTATTAGAGAAATGCAAATCAAAACTACAATGAGGTATCACCTCACTCCTGTTAGAATGGGCATCATCAGAAAATCTACAAACAACAAATGCTGGAGAGGGTGTGGAGAAAAGGGAAACCTCTTGCACTGTTGGTGGGAATGTAAATTGATACAGCCACTATGGAGAACAATATGGAGGTTCCTTAAAAAACTAAAAATAGAATTACCATATGACCCAGCAATCCCACTACTGGGCATATACCCAGAGAAAACCGTAATTCAAAAAGACACATGCACCCGAATGTTCATTGCGGCACTATTTACAATAGCCAGGTCATGGAAGCAACCTAAATGCCCATCAACAGACGAATGGATAAAGAAGTTGTGGTACATATATACAATGGAATATTACTCAGCCATAAAAAGGAACGAAATTGAGTCATTTGTTGAGATGTGGATGGATCTAGAGACTGTCATACAGAGTGAAATGATGGATCTAAAGCACAGAGTAGTTAAGTAACTTGCCCAAGACAACACAGCTAGGGAGAATGGAACTGAGTGTGGCCTCTGACTGATAACAAGCAAGAAATTGAGGCCCTCATGCAACTGCTCAGAAAGAATTAAATGCTGCCAACAACCACGTGAGTTTGAAAGTGGATCCTTCCTCAGTCAAGCCTCAGATGAGACCACAGCCCCAGCTGACACCTTGACTGAAGTTTTGGGAGACCCTGAAGCAGAGGACCAAATGATGTTCATCACGGGGTTGTGTGTATTTTTTTTTAATGCAAACAACAAACCTACCCAACAGTTGAGGACTTGGTTAAATAATGGCCTACCCATAAGACAGAATACTAAGTAGCCATTAAAAATTGTTTTAGGAAGATGATTAATAATGAAAAAATGTTCTAAATAATTGCCAAGTTACAAGTAAAAGTAGAATACAACAGTAAAAAAAAAAACAAAACAACACTTAGCACAGTGTTCGAAATATATGAAATATTCAATAAATGTTAACTATTATTTTCATCATCAGAAGAGGGAAAGTTCCTCTGCATGAAGAATTGAGAAAGAGAAAGAGAGAAGAGGGCAGGAGTTGCAGGAAGCTGGGGGAAAACCTGGGACTATATTGCAATAGTAGGATGGCAAAAGGGTATTTAAAGGTAGTTCAGACTTAATATTCCATGGGAAATTGTTTGAATTGCTGAGATATAAGCCTGTTTCTCTTCCTCCCCTCCCAAGTCAGTAATTAACCATTAAACTCATGAATACTTCATGCCATTAGTGTGTGTGTGTACACTGGAGTGAGGGTTAAGTTTCATTCCAGGTTCAGGCTCTGCATCATAGAGATAGTACACATGGCAGCAAGAACCAAGGTGGCTAAAGAAGCTCTGAGAACATAAGCCCTTCAGTGATTTGTTGTAATTTTGGGTAGAGTTTTGTATTTTGTAAATCAGATCAGCCAAGTTTGCTCAGGTCACAAACATGGGGATCCCCCAGCTGATATCTGGGTAATTTTTTTTTTAATATTGTGAAAAATGGAACATGCTCACTGGAGTGCTCCACATTGCTTATTCTTTGAAGTGTGTCATAAATAAACAAAGACTAATACTGTAACAATACTTACTACTACAATGGTCACTAAGAAGTAATTTCAATCTTTACCTGCATCTATAGAAGAAAAAAGGGGATCAAATTTATATTACCAAACTATACTCTCTAAAATACACCTTACTCATCTTGTAAAGATTTCTCTGAAGGATCATACTTAGGAACCTCCCAAAACTCTCCCAGATACCCATGTCTTCTAATCTCCCTGTCCCCTCTCTCCTCTTCTTTGTTATGTAAATAGATGTGAACTTTGTGGCTAAGGATTCCCTCCTTCTTCCCTCTCTCACTCTCTCATTCTTATACTTTGCATCACAAAAGAACAGGTCCAGCAAAGAAGGAGTTCTAAGCAGGAAGGGAAGGAATCTAAATGGGCAATGACAAAATTATCTTCAGTAGCTATAAGGAGAAAGAGAAGAAAACAGAACACACATTAAAAACCTTTTTTCCTTTCCTTGTTACAATTGTCCCTTGGTATCTATGGGGATTGGTTCCAGGACCACCCCATCCGCCCCAGGATAACAAAATCTGAGGATGCTCAAGTCCCTTATATAAAGTGAAGTATTTGCATGTAACCTATGCACATCCTCCCATATACTTTAAATCATCTCTAGATTACTTATAATACCTAATATAATGTAAATGCTATGTAAATAGCTGTAAATACAATGTAAATTCTATGCAAATAGTTGATGGCATGCAGCAAATTTCAAGTTTTGCTTTTTTGGAACTTTCTGAATTTTTTTTCCCGAATATTTTCCACTTGCATTTGGCTGAACCTGAGTTTGTGGAACTTGAAGATGTGGAAGGCTGACTGTATATCCAGAAAATCTAAAGGAAAAAGACTGCCTATAATCCAATCATCTATGTCCCTTAAATTTACTGAGAGGAACTGATCATCATACATTAACACATGTTAATATTTAATTAGTTTTTAATGTAAGTAATGTATTTTTTCTTCCAGTTTCAATGAGATATAATTGACATACAGCACTGTATAAGTTTAAGGTGTACAGCATAATGATTTGACTCATATACATCATGAAGTGATTATCACAGTAAGTTTAATGCACATCCATTCTCATGTAGATACAAAATTAAAGAAATAGAAAAAAATTAACATACAGCAGTGTTAATTATATTTATCACGTTGTATATCCTTATATATCCTTAGAATTATCTTATAACTGGGAGTGTGTACATTTTGAATGCCTTCCTCCAATTCTCTCTTCCCCTACCGCCTCCGCTGCCTCTGGTAACCACAAATCTGATCTTTTTCTATGAGTTTGTTTTTGAATTATAATTGACCTACAACACTATGTTAGTTCTTGTTACATGACATAGTGATCTGATATTTCTATACATTTCCAAATGATCACCACAATAAGTCTAGTTACAATCTGTCACCTACTAAGATATCACATAGTTATTGACTATATTCCCCACACTATACATTTCATACTTGTGACTCATTTATTTTGTAACTGAAGTTTGTACCTCTTAATCTTCCTCAGAAATGTGAGTTAATATTGAATGTATATGCTATATTTTACATATTTACATAATGAAAAACTAGAATCATTGACATGCTGAGAAGGACAGCACAGGAGAAGGCAATTACAGGCTGAGCTCTCTGATAAATATATCATACATGAGATTATGATAGCCTCATAAAATGATTTAGGGATTATAACCTCTATTCCTAATCTTTGGAAAACTTGAATATGACTAGAATGGTTTATTCCTTGAATGTTTGGAAATCTTCATTAGTGATATCATTTGGGCCTGGAGTGTTCCATGTGGCAAGATTTTTGATTTGGATTCAATTTCTTCAATAGAATAGGACTACTCAGATAATTTTATTTCTGCATGAATTAGTTTTATAACTTATACTTTCTAGAAAGTCTTCATTTTCATCTAAATTTTCAAATGTTTTAGCATGAAATTGTTCACTGTTTTAGGCACTAAGTTTTGGGGTACTTTGTTTCATACTACTGGATAACAAAACAACAAAAGACATTTTGCCTTATGTGTTGTAATTCTGCTTTCACTTTTATTCTGCATGCTCTCTAATATGTGCTACGCCTATGGGAGAAATATTATGAACTGTCCAAGATCTTTAGTGGGATTCTGGTTTTAAGGGAAAAAGTGAAATGTATCGACTTGCATGGTAAAATAATTAGGAAGTATAAATTAATCAGTCAAGGAGGAACTATATTGATAAATATAATTGCCCTAAATAAAATCATAGAGGTAGAAAACAAATATGATGTGTTTATGTGGTAATACATCAGTTTTCTGTAACAGCAAAGTTTTAAAATTAAATTCTAGGAGATAAAATTAAAAATCTAGGTAAGGGCCATACTTTTTTTTTTTAAATTTTATATATTTATTTATTTATTTTTGGCTGTGTTGGGTCTTAGTTGCTGCGCGCGGGCTTTCTCTAGTTGCAGCGAGTGGGGGCTACTCTTCGTTGTGGTGTGCGGGCTTCTCATTGCAGTGGCTTCTCTTGTTGTGGAGCACGGGCTCTAGGCGCGTGGGCTTCAGTAGTTGCGGCACGCGGGCTCAGTAGTTGTGGCTCACGGGCTCTAGAGCACAGGTTCAGTAGTTGTGGCACACGAGCTTAGTTGCTCTGCGGCATGTGGGATCTTCCCGGACCAGTGATCGAACCCATGTCCCCTGCACTGGCAGATGGATTCTCAACCACTGCGCCACCGGGGAAGCCTAAGGGCCATACTTTTAATGTGATATTTTAAAAGTGTGTTACAAAGAACACTAGGTTATGGAATATGAAAGTGTTAAAAGAAAATAAAAGAGAGTTCCATAATGAGATATGTCTGGAAAAAAACACTAAAATGTTAGTTAATAAATATTTATTAAATCAATGAAACACTGAATATTAAAGTTTAATAGTTTTATTTACTTAAGGACTTAGAATATCCTTCAATATACTTATGCAATTGTAAATGTCTGACAGGCATAGTGGATGAAAGACCAGGCAGGGTTGTTTGACCACATAACCACCTCCTCTTGATTGTTTTAAGGAACTACTTGAGTTCTAGAGAATATACTTTGTGAAATGCTGCTTTAAATCTGTTAGATTCTCATGTAGACTAAAAAACCATTAAATTCTGGTTCCAGTAGTAGCCAAGGATCTTGTATTGGAATAACCACAATGTATGTGACAATTGTAAACCGAGGATTAAGTTTAAAAAAAAAGAAAAAAAAAAGGAAGGCATGGAATTTAACCAAAAGCAGGAAAAAATACTAAAAGTGACTTGATCCTTGAAAGAAGACTGCACTGAGTAACACCCACATTTATTATAGACTTTTCCCTGAGGACCTTTCCTAGTCCTAGCAATGCAGGACAGCTTAAGTAAAGAAACACAGAATTATTGGCTTGTGGTATAAAGTATGGCATTTAGGGCCCTCAGAGTAGCTTAAAATTGAAGGGGTAAATCACATAAAAGAGGGCTCCACAGTGTGGGGAGTGCCTCAATCTGTAAAATCTTTGGCTAACCCCTGAACTGGGCATGCGTGAGGAAGACTCTCAGGAGTCTAGAAGATATCAAGTTGGAAAGCTAAGGGGAGACAGTTTAGAGTTTGAGTACTACCAAGTCAACTTTTCTGCTAGAACAAAATCTCAAAACTCTTCAAAGGAAGATAACAAGATTCAGTCTCTACAGTGTGTCAGCCGCAATGTCCAATACATAATGCATTTCTTTTCTAGTCATGCAAAAAAACAGGAGAATGTGACCTATAGTTCAGAAAAAAAAAAAAAGCTGAAAATAGAAACCAATCCTGAGATAGCACAAATACTTTAAAGTCTAATCTGTTGATTAGATATTACTGTGTCAATGTTAATTTACTGATATTGATAATTGTACTGTGCTCATGTAAAATAAGTATTTAGAGGTAAAGAAGTGTCATTTATGCAACTTACTGTTATACATTTTGGAAGAAAATAATATCTATATTTACAGAGAGAGAGAAGGAGAAAAAGAAAAAGGTAAAGCAAATGTAATAAAATGCTAACATTTAGGGAATCTGGTAAAGGATATTGGAGAATTCTTTGTATTACTTTTCTGTCTTTTCTGGTACTCTTAAATTATGTCAATAAGTTCACTCTTCAAAATAAAAAAGTTGATGTGGTATTAGAGACAGATATAGCTAAGAACATGATTGAAGTAGATGATTGTACACCAAGGAAAAAAAATAGAGATTATTAAATATTAGTGAGGGTGCCACGAAAGGGCCAATCTTATACACTGCTTGTGGGAGTAGAAGTTGAATAACCCTCTGCAAAATATTTGGCGATGTATATTAAAAGCCTTTGACAATGAACATCCATTTTATTCAGTAATTCTCTTCTGGAATTTTCCTCTAAGGAAATAAGAAAAAATATGGAAACAGCTTTATGTACAAAATATGCCAAATCCAGCATTATCTTTAAAGCTAAAAATAATGTAAGGAAACTAAGTATCTTTTAATAATTAGATGGTTATGTATATTATGGTAGAGCCTTATGGTTGGGTATTATATAATAATAAATATAATGTGAAGATGGTAGCTAACATGTGCTGACATGCAGTTACTGTGTATCATGAGCTATACTAAGTCCTTTCCACGCCTTACTTCATGTAATTGTCATAACATCCTTTAAATTGACATTCATGCATAGTTTATATTAATATAAGAAACATTTTATGATGTGAAATGTTAAATTCAGGATTCACAGTTTTACACATTGTAATTGGAACCAACTTTAAAAGAATCTATGGAATAAAGACCAGAAGGAAGATTACCAAAAGGGTAATAAGGACTGTCGCTAGATGTTGGGATAGCGGGTGTATGTTTTTCCTTTTATTTTTCTCTACTTTACAAAATTTAGGTAATAGTTATATGTTAATTTTATAATAAAATATGGTAAAATTTAAAACAAAAAGTTATAGTAAAAATTATTTTACGGGAACTCCATACATAGCTATCATTTAAAAACCATAAAGTTGAAAATATTATTGAAAGTATCAGCAGGTTAATTAAGAAATGTGTACATGGTGTTTTTTTGTTTTTTTTAAAAAGATCTTTCCTGGAGAATAATTGCTTCACAATACTGTGTTAGTTTCTGTTGTACAACAAAGTGAATCAGCCACATGCATACATACATCCCCATATCCCCTCCCTCTTGAGCCTCCCTCCGAACTTCCCTATCCCACCCCTCTAGGTGGTCACCAAGCACCAAGCTGACCTCCCTGTGCTATGTGGCTGCTTCCCACTAGCTATCTGTTTTACATTTGGTAGTGTATATATGTTGATGCTACTCTCACTTCGCCCCAGCTTCACCCTCCCACTCCCGCATCCTCAAGTCCATTCTCTATGTCTTTATTCCTGCCCTGCCACTAGGTTCATCAGTACCTTTTTTTTTATTCCATATATATGCGTTATACAGTATTTGTTTTTCTCTTTCTGACTTACTTCACTCTGTATGACAGACTCTAGGTCCATCCACCTCACTACAAATAACTCAATTTTGTTTCTTTTTATGGCTGAGTAATATTCCATTGTATATATGTGTCACATCTTCTTTATCCATTCATCTGTTGATGGACACTTAGGTTGCTTCCATGCCCTGGCTATTGTAAATAGTGCTGTAATGAACATTGTGGTACACGTCTCTTTTTGAATTATGGTTTTCTCAGGGTATATGCCCAGCAGTGGGATTGCTGGGTCATACGGTAGTTCTATTTTTAGTTTTTTAAGGAACCTCCGTACTGTTCTCCATAGTGGTTGTATCAATTTACATTCCCACCAGCAGTGCAGGAGGGTTCCCTTTTCACCACATCCTTTCCAGCACTTATTGTTTCTAGATTTTTTGATAATGGCCATTCTGACCAGTGTGAGGTGATACCTCATTGTAGTTTTGATTTGCATTTCTCTAATAATTAGTGATGTTGAGCATCTTTTCATGTGCCTCATGGCCATCTGTATGTCTTCTTTGCTGAAATGTCTATTTAGGTCTTCTGCCCATTTTTTAATTGGATTTTTTTTTTTTTTGGTATTGAGCTCCATGAGCTGTTTGTATACTTTGCAGATTAACCCTTTGTCTGATGTTTCATTTGCAAACATTTTCTCCCATTCCGAGAGTTGTCTTTTCATCTTGTTTATGGTTTCCTTTGCTGTGCAAAAGCTTTTAAGGTTAATTAGGTCCCATTTGTTTATTTTTATTTTTATTTTCATTTCTCTAGGAGGTGGGTCAAAAAAGATCTTGCTGTGGTTTATGCCAAAGAGTGTTTTTCCTATGTTTTCCTCTAAGAGTTTTATGGTGTCTGGTCTTACATTTAGATCTTTAATCTATTTGAAGTTTATTTTTGTGTATGGTGTTAGGTATTGTTCTAATTTCATTCTTTTACACATAGCTGTCCAGTTTTCCCAGCACCACTTATTAAACAGGCTGTCTTTTCTCCATTGTATGTTCTTTCCTCTTTTGTTGTAAATTAGGTGACCATATGTGCGTAGTTCTACCTCTGGGCTTTCTATCCTGTACCATTGATCTGTATTTCTGTTTTTGTGCCAGTACCATACTGTCTTGATTACTGTAGCTTTGTAGTATAGTTTGAAGTCAGGGAGCCTGATTCCTCCAGCTCCATTATTCTTTCTTAACATTGCTTTGGCTATTAGGGGTCTTTTGTGTTTCCATACGAATTGTAAAATTTTTTGTTCTAATTCTGTGAAGAATGCCATTGGTAGTTTGATAAGGATTGCATTGAATCTGTAGATTGCTTTGGGTAGTATAGTCATTTTCACAATATTGATTCTTCCGATCCAAGAACGTGGTATATTTCTCCATCTGTTTATGTCATCTTTGATTTCTTTCATCAGTGTTTTATAGTTTTCTGAGTAAAAGTCTTTCACCTCCTTAGGTAGGTTTATTCCTAGGTATTTTATTCTTTTTGTTGGGATGGTAAATGGGATTGTTTCCTTAATTTCTCTTTCTGATTTTTTGTTGTTACTGTATAGGAATGCAAGAGATTTCTGTGCATTAATTTTGTATCCTGCAACCTTACCAAATTCATTGATTAGTTCTAGTAGTTTTCTGGTGGCATCTTTAGGATTTTCTATGTATAGTATCATGTCATCTGCAAACAGTGACAGTTTTACTTTTTCTTTTCCGATTTGTATTCCTTTTATTTCTTTTTCTTCTCTGATTGCTGTGGCTAGGATTTCCAAACTATGTTGAGTAAGAGTGGTGAGAGTAGACATCCTTGTCTTGTTCCCGATCTTAGTGGAAATGCTTTCAGTTTTTCACCATTGAGTATGATGTTTGCTGTGGGTTTGTCATATATGGCCTTTATTATGTTAAAGTAGGTTCCCTCTCTGCCCATTTTCTGGAGAGTTTTTATCAAAAATGGGTGTTGAATTTTGTTCAAAGCATTTTCTGCATCTATTGAGATGATCATATGGTTTTTCTTCCTTACTCTTTTAATATGGTGTATCACATTGATTGATTTTCATATATTGAAGAATCCTTGCACCCCTGGGATAAATCCCACTTGATCATGGTGTATGATCCCTTTAATATGTTGTTGGATTCTGTTTGCTTGTATTTTGTTCAGGATTTTTGCATCTATGTTCATCAGTGATATTGGTCTATAATTTTCTTTTTTTGTGGTATCTTTTTCTGGTTTTGGTATCAGGGTGATGGTGGCTTCGTAGAATGAATTCGGGAGTGTTCCTTCCTCTGCAATTGTTTGGAAGAGTTTGAGAAGGATTGGTGTTCGCTCTTCTCTAAATGTTTGATAGAATTCACCTGTGAAGCCATCTGGTCCTGGACTTTTGTTTGTTGGAAGATTTTTAATTACAATTTCAATTTCATTACTTGTGATAGGTCCATTTATATTTTCTAATTCTCCCTGGTTCAGTCTTGGAAAATTGTACCTTTTGAAGAATTTGTCCATTTCTTGGTGATTTTCCATTTTATTGGCATATAGTTGTTTGTAGTAGTCTCTTATAATCCTTTTTATTTCTGCAGTGTCACTGTGATTTCTCCTTTTTCATTTCTAATTTTATTGATTTGCGTCTTCTCCCCTTTTCTCTTGGTGAGTCTGGCTAAGGGTTTATCAATTTTGTTTATCTTCTCAAAGAACCAGCTTTTAGTTTTATTGATCTTCGCTATTGTTTTCTTCATTTCTATTTCATTTATTTCTGCTCTGATCTTTATGACTTCTTTCCTTCTACTGACTTTGGGTTTTCTTTGTTCTTCTTTCTCTTGTTGCTTTAGGTGTCCAGTTAGATTGTTTATTTGAGAGTTTTCTTGTTTCTTGAAGTGAGATTGAATTGCTATAAACGTCCCTATTAGAACTGCTTGTGCTGCCTCCCATAGGTTTTGGGTCATCATGTTTTCATTGTCATGTTTCTATGTATTTTTTAATTTCTTCTTTGATTTCTTCAGTGATCTCTTGGTTATTAGTAGTGCACTGTTTAGCCGCCATGTATTTGTGTTTTTTTCAGTTTTTTTCCTGTAATTGATTTCCGATCTCATAGCGTTGTGGCCAGAAAAGATGCTTAATACGATTTCAATTTTCTTAAATTTTCTGAGGCTTGATTTGTGACCCAAGATGTGATCTATCCTGGAGAATGTTCCATGTGCACTTGAGAAGAAAGTGTATTCTGCCACTTTTGGGTAGAATGTTCTATAAATATCAATTAAATCTATCTGGTCTGTTGTGTCATTTAAAGCTTGTGTTTCCTTATTTATTTTCAGTTTGGATGATTTGTCCACTGGTGTAAGTGGGATGTTATAGTCCCCTACTATTATTGTGTTACTGTCGATTTCCCCTTTCATGGTTGTTAGCATCTGCCTTATGTATTGAGGTGCTCCTATGTTGGGTGCATAAACATTTATGATTGTTATATCTTCTTCTTGGATTGATCCCTTGATCCTTATGTAGTGTCCTTCCTTATCTCTTGTAACAGTCTTTATTTTTTAAAAATTTTATTTCTTTCTTTATTTGTTTACTTATTTATGGCTGTGTTGGGTCTTCGTTTCTGTGCGAGGGCTTTCTCTAGTTGCGGCAAGTGGGGGCCACTCTTCATCGCGGTGCGCGGGCCTCTCTCTATCGCGGCCTCTCTTGTTGCGGAGCACAGGCTCCAGACGCACGGGCTCAGCAATTGTGGCTCATGGGCCTTGTCGCTCCGTGGCATGTGTGATCTTCCCAGAACAGAGCTCGAACCCATGTCCCCTGCATTGGCAGGCAGATTCTCAACCACTGTGCCACCAGGGAAGCCCAACAGTCTTTATTTTAAAGTCTATTTTATCTTATACGAGTACTGCTACTCCAGCTTTCTTCTGATTTCCATTTGCATGGAATATCTTTTTCCATCTCTTCACTTTCAGTCTGTATGTGTCCCTAGGTCTGAAGTGGGTCTCTTGTAGACAGCATATATATGGGTCTTATTTTGTATCCATTCACCCAGTCTGTGTCTTTTGGTTAGGGCATTTAATCCATATACATTCAAGGTTATTATATATATGTATGTTCCTATTACCATTTTCTTAATTGTTTTGGGATTGTTTCTGTGGGTCTTTTTCTTCTCTTGTGTTTCCCACCTAGAAAAGTTCCTTTAGCATTTGTTGGAGAGCTGGATTGGTGATGCTGAATTCTCTTAGCTTTTGCTTGTCTGAAAAGCTTTTGATTTCTCTGTCAGATCTGAATGCGATCCTTGCTGAGTAGAGTAATCTTGGTTGTAGATTTTTCTCTTTCATCACTTTAAGTATATCCTGCCACTCCCTTCTGGCCTGCAGAGTTTCTGCTGAAAAATCAGCTGATAACCTTATGGGGATTCCTTTGTATGTTATTTAATTTGTTTTTACCTTGTTGCTTTTAATATTTTTTCTTTGAATTTAATTTTTGTTAGTTTGATTAATATGTGTCTTGGTGTGTTTCTCCTAGGGTTTAACCTGTAATGGGACTCTCTGTGCTTCCTGGACTTGGGTGACTATTTCCTTTCCCATGTTATGGAAGTTTTTCACTATAATCTCTTCAAATATTTTCTCAGACCCTTTCTTTTTCTCTTCATCTTCTGGGACCCCTATAATTCGAATGTTGGTGCATTTAGTGTTGTCCCAGAGGTCTCTAAGATTTTCTTCAATTGTTTTCATTCTTTTTTCTTTATTCTGCTCCTTGGCAGTTATTTCTACCATTTTTTCTTGCAGTTCACTTATTCGTTCTTCTGCCTCAGTTATTCTGTTATTGATTCCTTCTAGTGTATTTTTCATTTCAGTTATTGTGTTGTTTATCTCTGTTTGTTCTTTAGTTCTTCTAGATCTTTGTTAAATATTTCTTGTATTTTCTCAATCTGTGCCTCCATTCTATTTCCAAGATTCTGGATCATCTTTACTATCATTACTTTGAATTCTCTTTCAGGTAGATTGCCTATTTCCTCTTCATTTTTTTGGTCTTGTAGGATTTTACCTTGCTCCTTCATCTGTGACATATTTTTTTGCTTTCTCACTTTTTTTTTTTTTTTTGATGAGTGGGATTTTGTTTCTGTCTTACTGGTTGTTTGGCCTGAGGCTTCCAACACTGAAGCTTGTAGGCTGTTGGGTAGAGCTGGGTCTATGGTGCCGAGATGAGGACCTCCAGGAGACCTCACTTTGACGAATATTCCCTGGTGTCTGAGGTTCTCTGTCAGTCCAGTGGTTCAGATTTGGACCTCCCACCACAGGTTCTTTGGCCTGACCACTGACTCGTGACCCAAGATCTGCAAGCTGTGCAGCGCGGCCAAGAAAAAAAAAAAAAAGGAGAATAACAAAGTAGAAACTAAAATTAGCCTAGGAAACTAACAGATATGTTAGAAAGAATATAACAATAAAAATATAGATGAAACAACAACCGGAAGGTAAAACAGAACCACAGTTGTAAAAAAGGGGGAGAAAAAAAAAAAAGTGGAAAAGGCCTTGGCTATAGAGGGTGGGGCCTAAACAGGGGCGGGGTTTAGGCGGTTCCCAGGGCCTATGCTTAGGACCCACAGGGCTGGAAAAGGCCCTGGGAGGTGTGGGGGGTGGAGCTTAGGCTCAACGGAATAGAAGGGGGGCCCAGGCATGCCTCCCGTGTCTAGTTTCAGAGGGCAGGGGATCTCACCTTGGAGCCCAACAGGCCTACCAGGCATGAGTGGGTGGGGCCAACACCCTCTGTTCCTCTCCTTGTCCTCCGGTCCTGGAGGGCCCCTCCCCCCTGCCTCTCCTGTTTTCCACCTGGCCTCCCTCCTATGCCCCCAGGACCAACATGGCCCCGAGGGGGCCTCTGAGGGCATAGGACCTGGCCAAATAGCTGGGCAGACTTCCCAGTTGGGCAGGGGAAATGCTGGGCATGCTCTCCCCTGATCTGAGCCTGTGAAGATCCCTCCAGCTGTGGGAACCCCTCCCCCCTCTCAGCCACCTCTCAGGGGTGCTGGTTCTGTCCAGCCTCTACTTCTCCTCCCCCCTCAGTCCCCTCACATCCTTCCAGTTCATTTGAGGGTTCCTCCCATCTCCTTGGGCATCATGGTCCCCCACCAATATCCTGCAGGCGCCCTAGTTGTGGGGAGACTCGAACTCCGCTTCTTCCCACACTGCCATCTTGACTCCACCCCCACATGTTGTTTATATTTAACCCAAATTGATCTCTTAAGACAAGAATTACTAGCTATTTTTATGACACCTTCCAACTTACATTATAAGATCTGTCAGAGAATATTTAATGCCTATGGTAAACTTAAAGTTAAATAGTCGATTTTCTCTGATTGTATCTGCATTTTATTGTAGCCAATATAAACATATAATTCAAAAGACTTGCTTCTGATAAAACAGAAGCAAAGGAAATATGAATTATGGTATAGTATAAATGTAGCATAAAAATTATATTCCAGGAATTTCAAAGAAGGATACACTATTTTTTGGATTTCTAAGTTAGTAATTTGCATTTTAAAGAAATACTAATAAAAGATATACATTTGGTATGAATACTTTAAATATAATACATGAGATGGGAACTGGAGTTTTTCAGTGAGATACCTATAGTCATATTGGCTGTGACAATAATGAAAATGTTCAGTAGAATATCTTCCAATTTAAAATCAAAACTTAGGGCTTTCCTGGTGGTGCAGTGGTTAAGAATCCACCTGCCAATGCAGGGGACACAGGTTCAAGCCCTGGTCCGGGAAGAGCCCACATGCCAAGCAGCAACTAAGCCCGTGTGCCACAACTACTGAGCCTGTGCTCTACAGCCCACACGCCACAACTACTGAAGTACCTAGAACCCGTGCTCTGCAACAAGAGAAGCCACTGCAGTGAGAAGCCCATACATCGTAACGAAGAGTAGCTCACGCTTGCTGCAGCTAGAGAAAGCCTGCGCGCAACAACTAAGACCCAACGCAGCCAAAAATAAATAAATAAAATAAATAAATGTGTAAAAAAAGAAAATAACGTTTAAAAAAAATAAAATCAAGACAGAGCATTATTATATCATATCACAGAGATGAAAATATTGTTTCCTAAAAACATTTACAATAAAATTATACCCATAAATATAATACATTTTCCAATTCTTTGTGGCCGAGAATCATGGCTAGATTCAGAAAATGATTTCTAAAATAATCTAAATGTTGTATAGAGATATTAGGCATTTTATATCTTCTGCACAACTTATACAAATATTTAGACTAACTTTTATTATGAAAGGTAAAATTAAACATAAAAGTTGGACAAAATACATAATCAACTGCTGCCAATAAATGGAAAACTTATAATTAATATTCATGAGATTGTACTTGATGAGTTTTAATGATTTAATTTTTAAATCATCCATATCTGCTTCAAGTAATTGTCTTCAAATAAAGCTTTAATATAACTGATCTTGCTTGTAAGGAGCCTATGAGACTTAAGGAAAATTCCTGTCTGGTGCGAAACAAATGAGTATTCAATATTTCAAAGATAAAGTAATTTGTTTCAGAAATGGGAGGGAGAAAATCTCTACTGAAGGTGTAGAAGTCTATATATAAGGAGATAAACTCAGAAGAGAATGGATGCTGGCATAATTTGAAGAGATTTATTTATCAGTATTTGTCTTATAAAATATTTAAAACGTTATAAATTTATGACAATATTCACATCACCTTCAATTTAGTTTTTTGATTTTGCTCTATACTTAGATTTTAGTAAAAAAAATGTTTTTTCCCTTGAAGATGTTAGAACGCAAGCTTACATACCATCTCTAAAAACAGGCCGTCAAGGATTTCACATTTAAGAGAAAAAAAAGTGATATTTTCCTATGTTTAGTGTATGACTAACATTTTTTAAAACAAGGAGCAAAACATTCACTGTGTTTTCCTCTTCCTAACAACACAGAACTTCAAGTTCATGTGGGAAATCGAAGCATATTATAACAGAAAAGAGATCTTAAAACTATCCATTCCAATATCTTCATTTTACAGATGAAAAATTGAGATCCTAAAAGATTAAAACTTTTCAGTTTATTCCCCTTTGACTACAAAAGGATGTCTCCAGGAGCAGTCAAGCCTTCATCATCTGAGATATGTTAATAACATCATATATATTCCCCACTACCTCTGTCCTAAGAGAAAAGAGTGTGAGTGTATCCCACCCTGGAAAAGGGGAGATTAGGGGTGATGGAAATAGTACACGTACTTCCTAGTATTCACAAGACACTTCTGTTTATGCTTGTTGTCTTGGTACAATTATTAATAGCTCCCTCTTTTACACTCAGAATTGTCCATCTAAGTTTGGGTACCCGAGGATATTGAGTGTTTAATTTGGTTAAACCATGCTGATGGGATAAGGTGGAGTGGATATTCCTTTTTGCTTACATTTTCCCAGCTAATCCAAGAGATTTTTGGAGAGAAAATGAACGAATGGCTTTGCCAGAATTGCATAAAGTTAGAGCCCTTACATTTTATCACATTAATTTTGCTTCAATTGGACAATTGTGTACTACGTGCTTGACAGACTTGGGTTAATCTTACTATAAGATAGCATTTACCTCATTCTTACTCAAGGACACTAACAGTTAGACATTCACTTGTGAGACTATTAATATATTATAGTCATCTTCTTCTGTCTTCCAATTTCCCGTCTAGTGAGGATTTGAGGAAAAAGGAAGTGAAAAAAATGAAGTGATGGCCTTCTATTAGGAAGCAATAATTATGTTTAAATTGTTACTATTTAAAATGAAGGCACAGATATATTGGCACATGCAAATTATGTGCAAATATATTTGGTCTTATTTCATACAACTATAATATGAATACAAATGTTCTTTTAAGGACAGTTATGTAGTCCTAACTTCCATAACAGCTAACCAAAATCTGAATTTGTAAGGAGAAGCTTATTATTATAAACAAGCTTCCATTGTTGGAATTTTGTTAATACTTTCACTGAATAAATACCATTTTATGTAGTTGGTATGTCAAATTTTTATGTTTTGAACATGAGCTCATATGTAATTTTCAGTGTTAAGTTGATGTTTCCAGGTGATCATCATGATGAGTCATAGTTTGAGTAGACTTAACTTTATACTTTCATTTCAGCAAACAAGCAGTTATAAATTCACAATTATGTGACTAGATTGCCCCCATGCTATTGAAGTGCAAAGGGAACACTGAAGAAAAACTTTGTCTAATTTATACATGTCATGGTTTTATATATATCTAATATATACCAAAACCCACCAAGGCTGGATGCATAACAAATAATTCTTCTGTCTTACACAGTGCTAAAATACACATGAATCCTCACCCCCTTTCCTACTTCAATCCACTCTTATTGAAGGGGTTGTGTTAAATGCCTACTGTTTCGTAAACGAGACAGCTGTATTATAGAAAATTGAAATGGCTTGTTGTTCATTTCTCTATTACGAATAAAGACTTGAGGCCACAACTGAAGTGAATTAATGCTGTTATTTCTGTGGAGCATGTATTATGTCTTATTATACCTGAGTGAAGGGAGTGAGGGGAGAGGGAAGCAATGCCTTTCATAATATCATAAAAGTAAAATATTACAATATATAAAAAAGGAATAGACTGAAGGGCAAAAAAAAAAAAAAAGTAGAAGAAGAAGATTCATTCACTTACACTATTTACTAAAGCTGACAATTTGTAATGGGCATTGGTATCAGTATGTGCAATTACTTCTTTACTTCCACTGAACAGTGAAACTGTTCTCCCCCTAGGAAGGCTTAGAGCAAGGTGTTTCGGGGTAGGGGGTAGGGAAAAAGACAAAAGAGCTTATCCTGAATCTATTAGCTATAATGAACAGGTATGAAGAATCAGACACTGCTACATAACATAAATTACAATCTAAATGAGATACTCGTATTTACATAAGCAGTTCCTCAGGCGCTCTAAGCTAAGTTCATGGGAAGAAAGTCTTCCAAAAGCCATTCATACCACCAGGGATAATTGCAGGACTAGAAGCATCCATGCCATTGTTGGGGAACCATGGAATGGGGTTTTAATTTTCAGTTTGACTTACAGGCTGTTGCCATATCATAGAGACTATAGTTGCAGTTTTACAGCATGGTTTTTCTTAGCTTATTTTAGAATCACAGAAAGAGTAAGCTTGCAAATCTTTTAATAAGGCAATTACATTCAGACAAAGATTAGATCTCAGTGGCACAATAGATTTTTGCTATATTATTCAGTATCTTTTTGATATTCCACTGTCACTAGACAAAGCTGTGAATAGTAATGTGACAAGTCTATTCAGAAGACAACAATGAGGGTTTCCTTAATTGTGTTCTCTTGTATGCCACACAAACCCTCACTTAATTTCTTTTCCTGTTTTGAAAAAGCAGAAAGAAAATATCATTTAGAGTCACAAAAAACACTGTTGAATCTATCTTTGAAATCGACATTTTGTGTTTGTAAAATGAAAATGTTGAGATAGTCAATCATTTAATTTTTTATTTGATAAAAATATCTTCTGATTCAAAATGTCAGTCTTAATATAGGAATGAATTACTTGGCGTGAAAAAGAACAAAAATCCATAAGAATCTAAAGAATTGCTTAAAATATGCACTTTTGGTGATGGGATATGGATTTGGAATATCCACATGTGGGTTCCTAGTGGTTGCTAATGGAAAGAAACTTAAGGGAAATATTTGTTTTATGTATTTTCTTCAAGGCTTAACCTTCTCCCCACAACTTAAAATCCTTTGAAAAAATTACAATGGAAACATAAGATATATGGTCATTTTTGGAAAATCCAACTTCACATTAATAGCTCATTTAGGAGAAGAAAATCCTGTTCATATGATCTATGATTTTGTTAATTTTATAAATTAATATTCATAAGTTAATTTTTAAAAGTTGAGCATAATGGCACATCTTCATGTCCTGGATTGAGATTGTGTACCCAAAACTTCATTGAATTTATATAACATTGTTTGGAACTAATGAGTGTATAGGAGGAATTATCCTCAAAGTTTAACTCAAGCAGGACAAATGGAGACCGTGATCTAGTGGAGAAAGTGATGGGTTCTAATTTGAATTCTACAAGTAATGTTTTTACATCTTGGTTTCACTTAATCTTTTTGTATCTGTTTCCTCAGGAGTAAAACAGAGGAAATGCCTGATGTGGGGATAGAATGGAAAATGGACGAGAAAAATTCTGTAAATGTAAAAGCACTACAGAAAAGCTACATAATATTAAGAAAGATATAGAAGATCCAAGAAGTTTCCATAATCATAAATTTAAGAGTTTTACATACTGAATCATGGAAAGAAGTAAGAATGTGGTTAAGACTGTATACCACTGGTTACCTTCAAAGAGGTTTCCAGGTAGAAATCAACAAATAACTCTTGCACATCTTAAAAAACAATTGATAAATGGTATGATGAAATAGAACCTTATTAATTTACCAAAATATTCTGAGCAACATTTACCATCTTTATATACGTAAAAAAACCAATTGAAAATAAAACCAATATTATTATTGGAAGTGACTGATAGAGCTATAGCTTTCTGCTTACTGAAAAGCACTGTGAGGCATTCTGGTGTTTTTGCATAAAAATTAAAGAGAATACTTAGAGCAAATGTAATAAATAAGAAATGAATAAACTTTTCCTAGTTAATCATGATGGTTTCATGAGCACTAGTTGTAACCATTAGACAAAGTGGGAGCTATTATACTTTGATATTGCTACAGAAATCTTTACTTCTATGCCCTTACTAACAGCTTATCATTGAAATGGACTTGGCCAATAGAAGTCAGACCATAATACTCTATTTGTATCTGATGCCTCCAAGAATTATAAAGAAGATAATGACAATACTTCATGATTGTTAATATATGAGCAAATTAATATTCATAATCCTGACACAAAGTCCAAAAAGTTATTGTTGGACTCTTTCTAAGTCACTTTTCTCGGGCAGTAATGCAATTCAATTAATCAAAGTCAGTCCCTCACGAGACATAAGTTTATCTTGTTGGTGTCCATAACCCAGATTTGTCATGGACATTAAAATCCCACACAAGATGATTGATATTTACTGTAGAAAGTCTTAAATGTAATTTTTCAGCATTATATTCTACCTCTACAGATTCTAATGAATGAATAAATTATTTATTGACTTTGGCTCAAATGGCAAGGCTATGTGACCCAGGGAATAACCAAATGTTGGCAGAACAAAAGTGAAAAATCAATAGCAATTGATTATTTAAACTCAGAATCTCAGGGTACTCAGGCAGGATTTATTCTAAGCCAAGCCCCAGTAGGAGCACTCTTTGAATCTATCTGATTTGTAAACTGTCTCCAATACTTCATCCCACCCAGTTAACCTGCAATCAGAATTGCTATTTTATATGAAGGCATCTGATTTGTTGATGAATCTTACATAGTTCTTCTGATTTGTTTATTTTTGTTCATGTGTATATTAGTGTCCAGCTATATCACACTATTTTTGTCATTTTGAATTCTGAACCACCTGTTCAGATATTTCTCCTTTATGTTATTTTATTTCAGGAACTGCTAGAAAGCCTTCAGGACTCCAGTACTCCTGTGGTGTTGTCAAATTGAATGGTAGGGGAGAGGAGTTACCTATCTGATCTCAGCCAAACCAGGCTGGGACATCATTCAATTGAAAGCCAAGAGGGACTCAATTGGAAAGTACCACACCATGCTTTTTAAATATTGCACCTGCCTCCTGGGGGTCATGCTAAAGTGGCAGCACTTTCAGAAAGAGAAAAACTGGCAGATGTTGGAGGTGATTAAAGGGATGATTAAAAACGGGCACACTCTCTCCATGAAAGTGTGCCTGTGTTTATTCTACTGCATTTAGAACTTGGCAGGTCTTGGAGATCTGGCTAGATTGTGAAAACTCTGGCAGGACCACTGTTACTTAGAGAGTTTCTTTTCCCAAGATATTGGGATCAAATGCTAGGCTATTCAATTTGCCAATGAAATACATAATATTATAAATTTAATTTTGTATGAACTGAGCAGAATACACTGAAATTATTTTCACAGAATGGTTGGTGACTATCACAAACACTAATTCTTAAAAATAGAGATGTTGAGGTCTGTGATACAATTAAGCAATGTGTTTATGAATATTTGGGTTTCTCAGGGACATTTAATTCTGTGAATAAAACAATTTGAAATTGAAAGTGTCCAAATAAAATATCTGGGATCCTTGTAATCATGATCACACCATTTTTCTAGAGAAATCTGCCATTAATATTATATTGAGTCACTTTTTTGACTATAACAACAAAAGCCATCATTTTTATCTCTATATTTAATACAGCCATTATAGAACTTTTCAACCCATTTATCCATAAGACATTCTGTTAAGGCAAGTGGTAACCAAGCTGTGTGTTCCTTCCAAGAATATCTTAAAGGAAATCGCTTTCAACAGTTTACAAGACTGATTCATCAATAATAGTAGGAGGTTTTCAATTATTGTGAGTATAAGGATACTTAAAGTGTTATCAAACTCTTTATGTGAACTTGTGAATTGCTAATAAGTAAATTAGGAGCTGATTATTCACTTTACAAATAGCTCACTGAAGCAAGAACAATATATATTTCTGCCATATGGGTAATATTATTATATTATAATAAAGATGATATTATTATAGAGTGGGAAGGGATCTTAGAATTCAAACTTCCTCCCGAATTTTGAGTCCTTTATGGAACATCCTTGATGAATGGTCAGTTAATTTCTTTGCAGTCACATTTTCTGTCATCTCCAACTATGAAACCCATTGACTTCTCTTTGTTGCCTATACATTCCTATGCCTCTGACCATGCTGTTTCTCCTGTCTGGACTTCTTTCCTCCCCTATGACTTCCAAAATATTATTTGCCTGGCAATTTGAAATGTTACGTTCTTTGTGAAGGACCTTCCCAATTCTGCCAAAACAAGTAAAAACATCTTTTGCTCTCTACTGTTACTATGGTTGGCATTTATCACATGGTGTTGTACTGATATTATCACACACACACACACTAACACACACACAATTTGTTACTCTCACTGTACAATTCTTGTGGCCAGAAGCAGTAAAATTCATCTCTATATGTTTAGAACCTAGCATACAGTATCCTCCCAATAAATGTTTTCTGAATGAATATATGGACAAATGGATTTAATTGGATCAGAAAACGCAGCTGTAAAGTTACACAAGAGTTGAAAATTAAAAATCTGAGCTCATAAGACAAAAAATAAGTACTGACACAGTTGAGCTATTGCTGAAACAACTAGAATTCTCTAATTTTTGTTAATTTATTTTTTAAAGAGTGATATTGATCAGTGGTAGCCCCAATTCACTGAATGAGGTCAACCTAGAGACAAATATAATGAAGGGAGAGTTTTCACTTTGCCTAGGAAGCATCAAAAAGGACAGGAAGCAAATGTTTATCTGCCCGTGTCCTGCAGCATGCTATTGAAATTCATGTCGTTTTTCATGTTTCAGCCTATCAGCAAATGATAAAATGTTTAAAATAACAAAACTTAAATTTGGGCAAGCATCCATTGTTTGCCATTATTGTTCCATCTTGATAATAGGCACGAGACTTTGATAAAGTTAATAAATTATTATTCTCCCCAGTAAAACTGTAAGTGGGACTAAGATGAATATATCTGCTAAATTTCTTTCATTGTGAAGCTACTGGGATCTGTTTATTTTGTAGCTGTCATTTTAAAACAAACCTAAGTATGACTTGGGATGATGTACATATTCAGGGAGTGAATATTAAAAAATAAAAATGATTAATCTGAGCTATATTTACACCTCTGTTGCTCTTTATATCCATGATTGGAGGGGTTTTCCTTAGAGTTATTACAGCCATTATAGCTTTACATGCATTTTTAACTTTGAGCATTAGGTTTTTAAGTAATGTTCTAACTTGGTTAATACTTTCACAGGATGCAGCCTCTCAATGTTTCAAAATACGGCATTACCCATTCAAAATTTTCAAACAGGGTAGTGATAAATCTGCTGCTATTTATTTTCTCTTTTAGACAGCATCAGTTTACACATCAAGTTCTGTTCTCAGGTATCTAAGTATACATTATACTTAGATAATAATAAATAAATTCTTCCGGATACATTAGAAAGAAATGATTATGTAATGAATCTCTGGGTTATGATTGAAAGGGGAAAGTATCAATAACTAAGAGAAAGCATCTTTAGAATTTTTAAAGAAAGCTTTATCTTAAAAAATGTGAATGAGACTGTCTTCATCATTAAAATGTAAATTTTCAAAAATATTTATGGATATAATAATTCAATGTTGCAATTTTGAATTCCAAGAAATGAAAGAGTAACTAACAAAATAATGAAAGCAAATTTCAATAAAATGTAAATCAACAAATAGGAAGTCATAGGAGATAGGTAAAAAGAGTTTCAGGGAACATCTAGAAAATTACACACATACACAAATATATGAAGTTGAGTAGGAGACATTGGAGGTGTAGTGCTAACTGAATAAAAATTTAAAAACCCTGAAAAACTGGACATATCTAAGAATTATACCAAAGTAGCATGACTTGATGGGTTTAGGATCAGAAAGTTAAAACAAGAATGTAGCTGCAACTAGTAACAGACAAGATGTCAAGGTATGAGGTAATTAACCTCCAGAGATATCTTCCAACCCAACCAATAGTTTTCATTTAATACTACAAAATTTCTTGTTTATTTACTGAATGTCTATGTAACAGTAGTCCCCCATTATCATCGGGGGTTACATTCCAAGACCCCCAGTGGATGTCTAAAGCTGTGGACAGTACCAAACCATGTACATACTTTGTTTTCTCCTATACGTACGTACCTATGATAAAGTTTAACATATAAACTAAGCACAGTAAGAGATTAACAACAATAACTAATAAAGAAATAGAACAATTTTAACAATATACTGTAATAAAAGTTATGTGAATGTGGTCTCTCTCTCTCAAAATATCTTATGGTACAAATTTAATGCCTTTTCCATTTATCATGCACTGTGGCACCTTTTGCAGTTTGAGGTGTGACAGCAAAACTATCATGAATTTCTTTTTCCTCCTTCACAATTCATGGATAGATGATCTGTTCTTACCATAGATGTTAGCAACCTCAGCATACAATTTTTTTCTTTCCTTATTAAGTGGAGAACTTTTACCTTTTCACTTAAAGGAAGTACTTTAAGGCTTCTCTTTGGCATATCTGAATTGTCAGCAACACTACTCTTGCACTTTGGGACAATTGTTAAGTCAAATAAGGGTTACCTGAATACAAACACTGATACCACAACAGTTGATCTGATAATGAGGAGAGCTCGAAGTGATTTGCTGGACAAAGGGATGATTCACATCCTGGGTGGAACGGAGCAGGATGGTGTGATATTTTACCATGCTACTCAGAATGGCACAAAATTTAAAGCTTATGAATTGTTTATTTCTGGCATTTTCCACTTAATATTTTTGGACCATGGTGTACTGCAGGTAACTGAAACTGTGGAAAGCGAAACAGCAAATGAGGGGGGACAATTGTATTATGAATTCATCTGACACAGTTCCCTGAAACTCATCTGACACAGTTCCCTGAAACAAACTTTTCAAAGTAAAGTCAACAAATTTCTCCTTAAAACTAAAATAGACTGTAGAGGAGTCCTTTTTTGGAAGCAGGAGAGTTCTAGTACTTATAATGCTTATTTTCATAGCTACTTTAGTGCTGTGTCTACTCTCCTCTTTTAAAGGAATGTGTGCAGTGAGAAAGATTTTCCACTAGAGTTTTTGCTACAATGAAAAAAATTATAACAAAGTTATGCCTTACATGTCTATATTCATCAATCCAATAATTATTTATTAAGAATCTATTTCTGTCAGGCACTCTTCCAGGCATTGGGGATATAGCAGGGGCTTAAACAGTCACTTTTCTCTTATTGCTTCTAATGATGTTCTTGTGTGGGAAGACAGACAATAAATAATCAGATAAAGGTACAATGTATTAGAGTGTGAAAAGTGCTTTGAAGAAAAAGCATCATAATATAGGGGGTGCTAGCTTAAATAGGATGGTCAGGAAAAAGCTCTTTGATGTGGTAAAATTTAAGCAAAGACCTACAAGACATGAAGGAGCAAACCATCTGGCTATGTTGGGGAAAGAGGAGAGATATAACCTTTCAATTTATAAAATGCATTACAAAGTGGATTATTTTATTTGAGTTTCACAACAACCATAGAAAGATAAATATATATTACTATCATTCTTAATACTGTGGAAACTAAAGCTGAGAAAGGCCAAGTGAGTTGAAGTTACCTGCTCGGAAAACGGCAGGAAAGGTTTTACACTGAGTCCAAGTCAAATGTTGTTAGTTCAGTAACAAATGTTATTGCCACTTATTAGGCAAGCGACCTTGCAAAAGTTACTTATCTCTCAGACCCAGTTACCTAATTATTAAAATGGTATGAGTTCTGACATCATAGAGTTGTGAGAACTATAAAATAATTTGTATTAAGTCATTACACGATGTTTACTATATGCACATAACAATCCTTGACTCTAGATCAGGGGTCAGCAAACTATGGCCCTTGGACCCAACCCTATCTGTTGTCTACTTTTGTAAGGCATGTGAGTTAAGAATGGTTTTCATGCTTTAAGTGGTTGAAAAACCAAAAGAATATTATATGAAATTCAAATTTTATTGCTCATATATAAAGTTTTATTAGAACACAGCCACTTGCATTTATATTTTGTCTATGGCTGTTTCATCCTGCAACAGCAGAGTTGAGGAGCTATAACAGAGACCATAGGGCCGCAAAGCTGAAAATTTACAATCTGGCCTTTCACAGAAAAATTTTTCTGACCCCTGCTCTGAATATAAGTGCTCTGCTTTGTGGCCCAAGCTACATTTCACTTCTTTGATTCTGAGAGTAACTACCTATCACACCTGATTGTTAGGCCTATAGACTAGGAGTGATTCCAGAGTCTTCCTTTTTCCTAACCCTCCTACTTCCAATATATTAACAAGTCTTGACAGGTCCACGGCCAGATAATGTCATGAATCCAGTCATTTCCCTCTTCAACTACTACCACTAGAGAGACAATATAAAACCAGCCAATGGCTAGATCAAATAATAGAATTTTGACCCATAATCTGAAGCAACCTGCCCAAGAAACTAACCCCTTATCTACAATAAACAGCCCTGTAAGCCAGCCTGCTGCAAGTCAGACTTGGAGGAAGTCAGAATTCTATCTCTAGAAACAATCCAAGAAAATAAAAAATTACTTCTGTGACAATCAGCCCCAAAGGGCTGGGACTTTATTAACAACTGAGACCTTCCCTAATTTTTCTTCCTGCTTTCCATTTAAGACTAACCAGAGAAAGTCAAATATGCACCAATCACACAGGATAACCTGCTTCTCATTAACCCACCTACAGCTTCCCCAGGCCAACAGACTCCAGTCAGGGCATTCCCGAAGGCTTCCCTTTTTCCTGATACAAAGCTTTTCCCATTCCTCTGCCTGCCTTTGAGTCTGCCACAATGAAGGTGATGGTGGCAAGCTCCCTTGCTATGGCAAGCTCTGAATAAATAGCCTTTGCTTTTCTCAGTTGGTTATTTTCATTTATTTCCACAGTTCGTAGAGCAACCTCTATCAACTCTTTCCTCCACAATATAGAAGTCACTAAATGGCGCTTTTCTGCCCTTGGTCCTTCGGATTTTCTTCTTGCCAGCAGTGAAGTGGTCCTTATACTTTGCATCCAGCAGCGAAGTGGTCCTTTTGGAATGTTAAATCTGATTATATCAAGCCTGAATTCAAAACCCTGCCATTGTACTTATAATAAAAACCAAATACGTACCTACACCTAAATGCCCTATAGGGTGTGTTTCCTGTCTACTTTAAAAAATTTTATCTCTTTGACTATCAACACCTTATTCACTTTGTTTTAGTTATACTGTCTTAGTTTTGTTCCTTTAACCCAACCAGCTCTGTTGTGCCTTAGGTCCTTTGCATTTTTCTCCTAGAAGTCCTTGCATTTTGAACTCTGCAGGAGACCTTCTCATACCACCCAACCTAAAGTAGTTCCTCCTGTCCCAATCCCAACCCTTAAGCTTTCTATTGTTTTGTTTTTTTCTCAAAGCACTCATCAGCATCTGAGAGAATCTTGTTTATTTTCCACCTACTTATCAGTTTCTTTCCCACGTGACTACTCTATTAAAGTAGAAACTCCATTTGATATCTTGTCAGTTATAGTTGCAGCATAAAGATGATACTTTTTTCCTCTATCTACATCTCTTTGATCTTATCTCTCAATTTCTAATGTTCTCTAAGTAGGGAAGAGTAGGTGTTGATAGGCTCTGCTCAAAATCCCAGCAACGTGTGTAGATTTTTTTTCATCGTTGATGGGACTATACTCTATATTTTATTTGACCTTCTTTCTCTCTTCATCTTACCCTGTTTGTATGTATTGGCTCCCTTACTTTTTAATAACTCAAATATATATGATTTAATTATTACTAGTGGGATGAATATATTTAATATTTTATTACAAACAATAAATATTTTGTTCTTTTGTTCATTTGTACTAGAATTTTTGTAGGCTAGTATTAAATGTGAATGTTGTCTCAAAGAGTATGCCTATTTTAAATTTGATACATACTGCTGAATTGCTTTCTAAAATTTCTATAAATTTGTATACCTCTTAATAACTCATGTTTTACAATATCTTAACAACATTGTATATTGCCAAATTTTTCATTTGGATCAATCTGATATGTAAGACATAATATTATATTACCAGTTTCAATTTTTTCATTCAATATATGAGACTGAACATATTTACTTATATGTGTTGGTCATTTGTATTGCTTTTTCTGTAAATTTCTAGTTCATATCATTGCTCTTTAAAAACAAAATTGAATTGTCTTTCTCTTATTGATTTTTATGCACTCTTTAAAAAATTCTGATGTTATTAATTTTTCTCCTATATATGTTGTAAATATTTTTCATTGTCACTTATCTTTTCTTTGCTTCTGGTACTTTGTAGCTAAACCTATCAATTTTTTCTTAGACTTTGTGACTTGTCAATATAGAACTTCTTCAAAAATTATAAAAATATTTCCCTAGAGTTTCTTCCAGTAGTTTTATAGATTTTAATGTTCAGATCATTCATCCATCTATAACTTTATTTAACTGTAAGTGATCTAAATCAAAATTTCCCTTAGTAGATAGCTGTCTCAACATTATTTACTGAGATGTCAATTTTCTACCATTGATTTGAAATGTTAATTTTATCTAATACTAAATATCCATATATCTGTATGGTTATTTCTTGATTTTTATTCTTCGTCTTTGAAGCAAAACTGAAGGATAGGGTACATACAAAAAGTACACAGATTGTAAATAAAAAGCTTGATGACTTTTACAAAGCAGACATATCACATAACCATCAGTTAGGTTAAGAAATAAAATGATCACTATTTCAGAAACCTCTCTTTTCTAGGTAGTCAATCATATCTCCAAGTATTGACAACCCTATCTTTTAAAAATATTATCTTTCTTTTGCTGCTACTGGATTAGGAAGGTGTCCAGAAATGTGAAAAGCAAGGACCTCCTTGTCTTATTCCTGCTTTCAATAGGGAATGCCTTTGATCTTTATTAAATATGAAGCTTGCTTCAGGTTCTTGATAGATTCTCCCAAATAAAATGACAGAATTTTTTTTTTTCTATTCAGGTTTATGAAGATTTGAAAAGTCCTGCATTGTAATTGAATTTTTGTGAGGCAACAAGCAGAATTGTGCAAAGGAGACCTTGTTGTTCAGGTGGGCTTGCTTGGACATCAGGCTAGCTGGGACAAGAATGCCTCCCCTACTTCAGGAGGAGAGAACTCAGCTTTCATCCCTTCACCACTGTCCCTTTGCAAGAAGGACTGCAGCATTCTACTGCCCCAAGGTCTCCAGTAAGACAGATGGCTGACCTTCCCAGGTAATCCCTATTAACTGCTTTCACCTCAGATCCAGAGAGCCTGATGCTAAGCAGCCTGTGTGTTCTCCCTACCCCAAACCTTGACTTTCATGCTTGAATTATAAGTAAGAAAGATGAGGATATGGAGGTGGGCGCAGGGGTGGGGGTTAAGGTGCTTGCACTGGAATAGCCTACATATACTCTGGACTAGCTGTGCCCTGGGGTGGATGGCCTCCCTGTGACATGTTGGAAGGATTATGCCATCTCTCCCTTTGTTAACTACTGGCGTACCTGTTTCCCCTTTCCTCCCAAATGTGTATTCCTTAGCCTATACGGAGTGACATTGTGGAATTCATCCTGAACGTTGTGGGTATAGATGATGCTTCAGATTGCATCCACCAGCTGGGGAAATTACATAAAATGTTTTATTACTTCAAGACAGTCATATTTTTTAAGCCAATCTGTTATTGATTTGAATTACATGAATAGACATTTTAATGAAGTACTTTTCTTTTTTGTAATAAACCCTAACATGATACAATCCTGGGCCTGATTGCCAATATTTATTTATCATTATTAAAATCTCTATTCACGAGTAAGAGGAATCTATTCTAGTCTATTTAAATAGAAATCTATTGTTTCTTTGTAAACAATAATTTTGATACAATGTTTGATAGCTTTTCATCTTTATTCCTATTCTCTGAATAAGTTTAAATAACGTAGGAGTTATCTGTTCTTTCTAAATTTGGGAGAACAGACCAATAAAACGGGACCTTGTGCATTTTGGGGGAAGGGTAGATATTGACTATACTGTCAGAACATTTTTTTCAGTATTGTTTAATTTGGGTTTCCTATCTCTTTTTAAACTCAAATTTTGTAGCTTAAGCCTTTCTGGGAAACTTTCTATAATTGTCCGTTCATCTAACTCCCCCCACCCCAAACCTTGTGGAATCAATCTCTATGTTATTGCCTTTAAAATATATCTCACAATGTTCCTTTTCTTGTTCCTAATTTTATTTATTGATACCTTTTTTCTAAAAAGGATTTTCTAAAATTTTTGTTTCTGAAGAACTAGTTTTAAAATTATTTCTGCTTTTTCCTATTTTTAACTCATTAATTTTTCTATTATCTTCATAAATACCAACTGTTTATTGTAAGTTGGTTTTGTTAACTATAATTTGACTTCTTGTATTAAATGCTTAGTTCATTTATTTTCAATTATTTCTTGTCAGCTAATACATGCAGTTAAGGCTATGATTTTTTTGCTGTGTTTCTTTGCTCATCACATAAATTTTGTCAGTAATTTAATAATCTCTAATATCATTTTCAATTTCTCTTTAATGTAAGTAATTTAGGAGACTATTTTTAAATTCCAAAGAGACAGATTTTATTTTAGCTGTTTTTCATTACATGTACTGAACAATTTTTTTGGGGGGGCCACGCTATGCGGCCTGTAGGATCTTAGTTCCCCTGACTAGGGATCAAACCCATGCCCCCTGCAATGGAAGCATGGAGTCTTAACCACTGGACCACCAGGGAAGTCTGGAACAATTTGTCTTTTGATGCATATTTCTACTTTGTTCCCACGTCAGTACATTCAGAAACTTCTGCCTCATTCTCCTAAAAGTTGCATTGCATTAAGTTTTATGGATGTATCATAATTTATTTAATCATTACCATATGAGTGGAAATTTAGATTCTTTAGAAGTTTTGCTCTTGCAAAGAGTGCTACAAAAACATCCAGTATCTCTGTGCATATGTCCCAGTATTTCTTTGGGAGAACATCCTAGGATTGGACTCACAAGCCAAAACTTACATTTTAAATTAGATCCGTATCATTCAATTGGGCTTTAAAAGGTTTTATATATTTATATATATATATATATATATATATATATAAAATTATATACATAATATATATACACACACTAGTGTATATATATTATTATATATATAATATACACACACACACACACACACACACAAATACTGTTTTCCTTCATCCTCACCATCATTAGATGTTGTCAGTCTTTTTGTGTGTGTGTTCCAATCTGACTGTGGTAGGCAGAATAATGGCCCCCAAAGATGCCCACATCCTAGTTTTCAGAATTTGACAAACTGTACTTTGCAAACATGATTGAAGTTATGAGCTTGAGATGGGGGAGATTATCCTCATTTTCCTGTCCAGGTGAGTCCCAATATAATTGCCCAAGCTTTTAGGTCACTTATCCATTCTTCTGCCTCAGTTATTCTGCTATTGTTTCCTTCTAGTATATTTTTCATTTCAGTTATTGTATTGTTCATCTCTGTTTGCTTGTTCTTTAATTCTTCTAGCTCTTTGTTAAACATTTCTTGCATCTCCTCAATCTTTGCCTCCATGCTTTTTCCGAGGTCCTGGATCATCTTCACTATCATTATTCTGAATTCTTTTTCTGGAAGGTTGCCTATCTCCACTTCATTTAGTTGTTTTTCTGGGGTTTTATCTTGTTCCTTCATCTGGTACATAGGCCTCTGCCTTTTCATCTTGTCTATCTTTCTGTGAATGTGCTTTTTGTTCCACAGGCTGCAGGATTGTAGTTCTTCTTGCTTCTGCTGTCTGCCCGTCGGTCTGCCCAAGCTTTTAAAGTGGAAGGAGGCAGGAGAGAGGGTCAGAGAAATGCAGTATGAGGACTTGACCAACAGTTACTGATTTAAAAGATGGAAGTAGGTAACCATGAGCCAGGAAATATGGTAGCTTCTAGAAGCTGGGAACTGCCCTCAGTTTATAGCCATCAAGAAAACCAGGACGTCAGTCTGATAACCACAAGGAACCAAATTCTGCAAACACCCTGAATAAAGAGAAAACATGCTTCCCTAGAGCCTCCAGAAAGGAAGGCAGCCTGCCATCACCTGGATTTTAGCCAGCTGAGATCTGTGTTAGACTTCTGACCTATAGAATTGTAAGATAATAAATTTGTGTTGTTTTAAGTTACTAAATTTTGATAATTTGTTACAGCAGAAATAGAAAACGAATACACTGATGCTTGAATTTTCCTTCCCTGATAAGTAGTGAGATAGAGCATTTTGCTTTTAGTTTATAGTTTGTTTTTTTTTTTGAATTGTGGTCTAAGTTCTTATTTTTAAATTTTGTTGATATTTCCTTTGAGGCCTACTGTGACTGTGTGGGTTCTGTCTCCTGACTTAAGCCCAACTGGCACTCTAGTATATGTAAATATTTCATTTCTATTTGAAAATAATGCGAATTCACTACTGGGTTCAAAATTCTATATTGCTGTGTGGATCTATTAAATTGAACTTAAACAGTTATTCAAATCCTATATCTTTAATTTTTTTTTCTGTGCTATTTGCTTTCCATTCATTCAGCTTTATCTATGCTTATTGTTTTTCTCTTTTCATTACTTTTTTCAGAGTTTGTTATAGTTCTTTTTTCTTATTTCACTTTTTCTCTAGGGGCTTGAAGTTGTATTTCTATTTCTATTCTTTTAATCTTAATCCCTGATATTGTCACTATGTACATTTAAGCAAAAATCTAATGTTCATATATTAACACCCTTCCTGTACATTTAAAGTACACTTGAATTCCTGAATAACACTCTAGAAAATTCAGAACTGTGTCTTTAACCTTCAAAATTAGACATTATTATTATTATTTAATACAGACAATTTTAGTTAGATTTATCTACATGTTAATCAGTTTCTTTTTCTTTGTCTTTTGTGTACTGCAGATGCATTACACCTTTCAAGGTGTGAATTTCTTCTTATCCTATTTGGAATACATTGTGTTTGTCTTTGTGGATTCATATCTCTCATCAGTTCTAGAAAACTCTGTCATTGTCTCTTCAATAGTGTCTGTCCTCTACTTTCTTCATTCTCTCCTGGGAATTTGATTTGATGCATGTTGGACCTTCTTGTTTTATCCCCTAGGTCTCTTGATTTCTCATTCATGTTTTCTATTCTCTTTATTTTCTATGTTGTCATTAATTATGTTCATTAGTGTCTAAAATGCTGCTTTAATATATATATATATTTCAACAATTTTATTTTATGTTTCCAAAATTTTATTTGCTTATTTAAAAAAATCTGCTGGTCACTCTAGATAGTCTCTTGTTGCTTGCTCAGTTTGGTAGTTCCATTAAAAAAAATTTCTTCAACTATCTTATACAAGTTCTTTTACATTGTATATCTGATATTTTTATACCTAAAGTTCTTGGGTTTTCAAACTTGTGTTTATTACTGATGCTGAGATTCATTCATAGAAACTTATTTCCTTCAGTGTTTACATTTTCTTGACTGTAGGCTCATCTAGGTTTGATCTGAATTTATGGAAATCTTAAGGACTAAATTGATGATGTTTTCCCCCTAGGATATATTTACTAATGTTTCTTCTGGAGACTAGAGGATACTAGTGACTTTAAACCAAGAATGTGGTCACCTTGGTTCACCTGGGAACCAAGGCCTGGTGCAGTCCTGATACATCATTTATCCTTTAGGCACCCCTACCTTTCACATTTTCCTAGAACTTACTGCTTCTCTTTCAGTTATAGCTTTATTTTTCTTTTCCTCTTGGAGTTTTCCTTAATTTCCTGAAAGATTAATAATACAGTAAAAAGTTTTACCCTGGATCTAAATGTTTTGTAGTGGTAGGTCCTTCAAATATCTATTGCCCCATATTCCCTGAAACAGAAACTACTTTCTCCTATTTCTAATAGCTTTTGATTTTCATATTTTAAATATGTGTAATTAAGTACATTAATATTCATTACTGCTGTAACATCTTACTGTATTGTGTCTTTTTTTTTTTTAAGGAATTCCTTTATTTTTATTATTTATTTATTTATTTATTTATTTAGCTGTGTTGGGTCTTTGTTTCTGTGCAAGGGCTTTCTCTAGTTACGGCAAGTGGGGGCCACTCTTCATCGCGGTGCGCTGGCCTTTCACTGTCACGGCCTCTCTTGTTGCGGAGCACAGGCTCCAGATGCGCAGGCTCAGTAGTTGTGGCTCACGGGACCAGTTGCTCCGCGGCATATGGGATCTTCCCAGACCAGGGCTCAAACCCGCGTCCCCTGCATTGGCAGGCAGACTCTCAACCACTGCGCCACCAGGGAAGCCCCGTATTGTGTCTTTTAACTGTATAAAATATCATTTTTTGTCATGTCATATTTAATGATTTTTTTCCCTTCAGTGCTATTTTTCCAATATTTATGTTATCACTTTTGCTTTCTTTTTGTTAGCATTTCCTTATCATTAGTTTCTCATTCATTAAAATTTTTTCATTTTTAAAAGTTTTTAAACATTTATTGAGAACTCCATCATATATACTAGACAGACTATGTAATATACTTGTGCAGTTTCATTATGTATGGTTTCATTTCTCATTTTCAGCTTTTTAGGGGCCTATCAATCTAAAGATCTGAACTTTCAGTTAAGGGAAGTAAGTAATTTAATTATTTTCTCCTTCTAGTCTCTTTTTCCTATTCAGTTCATACTTCTAATAGATTCTGGAATTTCTGGATTTAGCTTACATTTTAAAAATCATTATTTCTTATGATTTATTTTTCCATTTGCCTTGCATTATGGGATAATCCCATATTTGAATCTCTCAGTTTAATAACTAATTTTCACCTAAATCTATTCTGTTATTCAGCCATTTTATTTAATTTTAATTTTAGCAAATATGTTTTGAAAGATTCAATTATTCTCTTTTATTGTAGCTTATCATTTATTTTCTTTTACTTTTTAAGTACAGAGGCAATATTCTCAAAACTGAGAATTATTTTAAAAATTTAAAAATTTCTACTTTTTTCTGTGTTAGTTCTGACCCCTGGTGATTAGTTCTGTATCTGAGTTCTATTCCTCTCTTATTTTTCTTTCTTTTACATTGTTTGTCCATTTTAATTATTGGTAATTTTTGATTGCCCATTTGTATTTATAGATTAGGGCCTACAATAATCTTATTAGTAGCTATCCTGATAGTCTCTGACTGAGGGTCTCTAGTCTAAGAACAGTGATTGCAGGTTTCTATTAGAGCTTTTATGGTTTTGTGAAGTAGGAATCGAGTCTGATGACTGGGTGGCATTTTTGTTAGATGGATTTTTCTTTTTATGAGGAGACTCTTTGTCCCTTGTGACGGCTGTAAGTTACCTGGGCCAATGTCTCATTTCACTTGTGTTAGGACTCATTCTGTTTTCTCCCTGGAGTAGAATTAAGTAATGAATGAATCAGCTTCCTTTCTAAGGCCCACTTTTTCTCCCTGCACTCACTGTTTATGATCAGGAAGTTGTTTTGTGTTTCTAAGGAAAAACTCACTATTGTGGTGGGGTACTCTCTTTTGTGATTTTTGCCTCCTCCTGAGGTTTTTGGTTTCTTAGCTCTACTAGGTTTTCTCCAATATTCATACACACACTACACACACACACACACACACACACACACACACACACACTCACTCTCTTTCTCTCTCTCTCTCTCAACCTCTGGCCCAAATGCTGTACATGGGAGGGATCTCCCTAAGCCAGAACTGGGGAGTGAACTGCACATGATCCGGTCACAAATCTATAGCCTTCCAGGACCCTGAAGGACCCTGGGCAGCCACCCAGGCTTCTAGTATGGAACCCTGGGACCCCAATCTGACGTCTACCAAGGTCTAAGGCCGCAGCAACTTGAATGTGCCATTTTATTCTGAAATTAGAAAATTAGGTGGTAGGCAGGCAGAGGACCTGAACAGCAGCCCACCTGATAATACCCAATGCTGTCAGCTTGTGCCATATCTTTCCCCTCTTCTGGCAGACCTGGGTACGGTGCCTTCCAAAGACCACTTGCCTCTACATCCATGCAAACCACAGACGGTGTCACCCTCACCTGCCTAGCGCCTCCAATAGTTGAAAGCGGAGCACCCAAGCTCTGTTACTGCCTGAACACATGCAGACCTGGGGCCTATATGGGATTGGTCATACTCTCGCCACCCTCACACCCTAGAGAAAGGCTCGTTACATCTACAGCCTACAGGGTGTCTACATTTCACTGACACACACCAACCTTCCAAAACAACAGCCTGATGCCCTGAACTACGGCAGAGGAAAGTCTCACTACTAGACCTGGGCGGCTATACCATTGAATGAAATGGCCTTTTCAGCACAAGTTGAGCCCAAGGGAATAAACGGCCTTTACTCCCTGAACCCAAGGTGTATATACTAAGGAGTACACAGCCTACGGTCCTAAGCACCTTGGGCTTATCTGGACACTGCTTTGGACAAAGAGCAGGATGCTCAAATTAGCGCACTTCACGCTGTAGGCGGAATAAAAAAAGAATAAAAGGGTGTGAGGGTGGGGAAAGTATCCCGTATGGGCCCCAGGTCTGCACACACACTCACTCTCTCACACAAAAATACAAAAAAGTCCCAGATACTCACGAATATCCTCAGGGCTAGTTGTTTCTCCTGGCAGCTGCGAAGCGTCTAAAATTCATCACAGCAGACTGTCCATCTCTGTCTGTCCTAGAGCACTTGCCTTGAAGAGCTGCCTCAGGGCACTGCTCTCTCTTTGCGACACAGCCCATCTAACAGCACCCGGTGATGCGGGAGCTGGCTCCTTTGCCCAAGTCCCCTCTGTCGGGAAATAATCTCTTGCTTGAATCCCATGCAGGATGCTGGAGGGACGAGAGATGAGGCCAGTGCTGGGACCAAAGCCAAGTACGAGTGGGTGGAGTGTGCAGTTTCCCAGGAAGGCAAACATGGCACAGTCGGAGCCTGCGGGGTGAGGTACGTGACTTCGGGTGTGGGTGGGGCAGTAAGTGAGGGGCCTAACAGAGGGGCAGGTTGGCCTGGGAGGCGCTGAGCGTCAGGTACGGCTCAGAGAATGGCAGAACCAAGCCCCGCCTTGCCGTGGCCGCCTCCACGCTTCTGAGAGGAAACCCGATCTCGCGAGATCTCGGGAGATGTACGGCGGCCCGTCAGGGGAGCCCTGCGGTGAGAGACGCCTGGGTGCCCCACGGCCGACGGTTCTTCCCTTCAGACTGGTCCTTTAGGCGTTTGGCTTACACCACCTGTCATGCAATCCCTAATGTTGTGGGGGCTCCTCAGCCCCCTCTAGTCAGAGTCACAGAGCAGTGGCGCCTCACCCTGGAAGTCCGAACAGGTAGGGGAAAGGTGCTCTGGCCAAATGCGTGCCTGGGAGTGAACTGCACGTGGGTGGGCCCCCAAACTATAGCCTTCCAAGAGTCTGAAGTGGCGGGGTGCGGGAGGGACGACAGCTTCTGGCTCGGAACCCTGGGGCCCCAAATTGTCCTCTGCCAGGGTCTAAGGCCACAGCAACATGAATGCATTTCTTTTAAAAATAACAGATTTTTTTGGAGATATGATTCACATAGCATACAATTCACCCATTTAAGCTGTACAATTCAGTAGTTTTTCGTATACTCAGAAGTTGTGCAACCATCATCACTATTTAATCCCGGAAGAGTTTTCACATTTTATTACTACAAAAAAAAAAAAAAAAAAATCTCATGTATTGGCAGTCTCTTTCCATTCGTCCCTCCCCTCAGCCTCTGGCAACAACTCATTTACTTTCTGCCTTGATGGATTCTTCTGTTTTGGAAATTTAATAGAGAAGGAATCATACAATATGTCGTATTTTATGTTTGGCTTCTTATGTTCAGGATAAGGTGCTCAAGGTTCATTCACGTTGTACCATATGTCAGTAGTTCATTCCTTTTTATGGCTGAGTAATATTCTGTTATGTGGATATACTGCATTAGTTTATCCATTCAGCAGTTGATAGACATTTGGACTATTTTAACCTTTTGACTGTTATGAATACTGCTGCTATAAATATTCATATACAGGTTTTTGTGTGGACATATGTTTTCAGTTCTCTTGGGAATATACCTAGGAGAGGAATTGTTGGTTCATATGGCAACTCTGTATTTAATTTTTGAGGAACTGCCAAACTGTTTTACAAAGTGGCTACACCATTTTGCATTCGCACTAGGTATCTATAGGCTTCCAGTTTCTCCATAAACTTGCCAACACTTGTTATTGTACATCTTTTTTGATTATAGCCATCCTAGTGGGCATGAAGCAGTACCTCACTGTGTTTTTAATTTGTGTTTATCTGATAACTAATTTTATTAAGTATTTTTTCATGTGCCTGTTGGCCATTTATATGTCTTTGAAGAAATGTCTATTTAGAATCTTGCCCATTTTTAAATTGGGAATTTATATTTTTGTTATTGACTTGTAAGTGTTCTTTTATGTATTCTAGATACAAATCTCTTGTTATATATATGATTTGCAAATATATTTTTCTGTTCTGTGGGTTGTCTTTTCATTTTCTTGAGGTGTTCTTTTGAGCATAAACATTTTTAATATTCATGACCTCTACTTATCTATCTATATTTTTTGGTTGCTTCTGCCTTTCATATCTTATCTAAGAAACCGTTGCCTGATCCAATGTCACAAAGATTTTCTCCTATGTTTTCTTCTAAGAGTTTTATAATTTTGGTTCTTAAATTTCGGTTTATAATATATATTGGGTTAATTTTTGTATATGGTGTGAGGTAGAGGCATTTTTCTAATAATTTTCTTTGATTCTTTGGATATGTTTTTTTTTTTTTTTTTAAAAGGGTGAATTTTATGGTACGTGAATTATTTCTTTTTTTTTTTTTTTTAAATTTATTTATTTATTTATGGCTGTGTTGGGTCTTCGTTTCTGCGCGAGGGCTTTCTCCAGTTGCGGCAAGTGGGGGCCACTCTTCATCGCGGTGCACGGGCCTCTCACCGTCGCGGCCTCTCCCGTTGCGGAGCACAGGCTCCAGACGCGCAGGCTCAGCAGTTGTGACTCACGGGCCCAGCCGCTCCGCGGCACGTGGGATCCTCCCGGACCGGGGCACGGACCCGTGTCCCCTGCACTGGCAGGCGGACTCCCAACCACTGCGCCACCAGGGAAGCCCTGGATATGGTTTTTAACAATTCTTTTAATGTAGTTATATTAGCTGATTTGAAGTCTGTGTTTAGTAAGTCCATAATCTATGTTTCCCAGGAACTGTTTTTATGGATTGCTTTTTTCCCCCTGTGTATTGGCCATAGTTGCCTGGTTCTTTGAGAGTCTTATACTTTTTGTTGAAAAGTGGACACTTTAAATAATACAGTGTGATAATTTTGGATATTAGATTCCCACCACCTTCAGGGTTTGTTGTTGTTGCTATTTGTTGACATTTGCTTGTTTGTGACTTTCCTGGAATAATTATATAAAATCTGTGTTCTTTGTTGTGTCTGACTACTGATGTCTCCACTTGGTTAGCCTAGTGGTCAGCTCATGATTGGACAGAGATTTCCTTAAATGCTTTGTATGGATAAATCTCCGAATCTTTGCTGAGGGGCTGTATGTGCGTGTTGGGGCGTGTCTTGAGTGCTTTAATGGGCAGTTTATAACTTTGCCTTAGCTTTAACTTTCTGCTTGTGCAGAGCCTCATGGTCAGTCAGAGGTGAGAGATTAGTATGTTCTTAGGCCTTCCTGGGCATGCACACAACCCTCAATGTGATGTGGCCTTCTAGATTCCAGTAACATGTCAGAGCTTTTCAAAGCCCCCTATGGATACTTCATTACCCAGTTTTTCCTTTTAAGTTTTTTTGGTTGTCCTCGTGTTAGTCCTAACTGAAATACCACTTCAGGCAGCTGCTGCATTAAACAATCACCACATTAATTGACATTAAACATTGTTTATTGTTTTTGACAAATGACAAAGGTCAACTTTCATAGGGTGCCCTCTGCATCAGGTCAAATAAAGACATACCTTGAGAATGGTGCTTTTTAGGGAGCTATTATGTCAAATAGTGCTATTCTGGGGGCTTAGGGCTTTTGGGGGGGGAGTTCCAAACCCATTCTGCCCTCTCCAGGCTCAAGGGTTTCACAGCTACCATTGCTGTGAAGCTGTTGGTTTTCAAGGCTATTGCAAGGTTGGGAAGAGGATTAGGGCAGGTTAAAATGCTACTAAATTGGCTTTTCTTATCTATTTTCATCTGTTTTTCTTGAATAAACACTTAATGGATTGTTGCACATCTTTAGTTAATTTCACAGTTCTGGAAGAGTTGATTTTGATGATTTTTGCCAGTGTTCTTTCTCACTGCTTTTATAAAGAAGCAGATTTTCAGAGGTCCTAAATAATTGCCATTTTGGAAATGCTCTGATGTACTGAATGTTGATCTATTTTCTAATTTGGTGGTTTTGTTACACGAAGACAAGAGTAATACAGAGATTGCCGTAAATAAACGTAAGAGATAACAATATACCTAGCTCTCATAACCTTTTTTTTTTTTTTTTTTTTTTTTTATGCAGTAATTACAAAGAAAGATTAAAGCCTCTCCCATCTCAAATAAAAATAACTGTTATAATTACACACATAATATAGTACCTTATAGAGTGATTCCAATAAATATCACAGGAAATAGAGGGCATTTTCAATTGGAGAGACAAATACTTTCACAGTGTTTGACACAGGAAACCCTGTTCACATAACGATCTGCATAAGGTCATGCTTTTAGTAACAGTCCACCTAGAACTGTGCCAAAACAATTCTTTCAGAATGTGAAGTACCGGGCAAACCACTCCTGGCTCTGGGGATCTGGAGAAGCCACCGGGGAAGCTTCACTCTGAGGAGGACTCAAAAATGTCTTGGGCTCTTTGGGTGGCACTGGCTGTGGAAGTGGTTTGCTGCTGTTGAACTCAGTCTCGTTCATAACCTTTTTTTATCATTGCTGTAATCTTGTGGAATCTATCATTAGTACAAAGATGTTATGGTTTATTTGCCTGTTTCTGTCCTAAGGAGTTTTCTACCTTAAGAAGCACTTGATGTAATTGACAACCTAGGATCATGGCTATGAGCACAAGCTTTGTCTTCTGAAAAACATAGGTTTAATCTTAGTTTTCTGATAAGTGTATGACTTTAGACATATTGTTAATGTCTCTTTCAATCTTCTTACTTATAAAATAGAAACCATAATATATACCTCATAGGTTTATGTTGAAAATTGAATGACACAATGTATGTAAAGCTCTTTCTTCAATAAATGGTACCTATTATTATTTAAAACTGAAGCTGGTGGTTTAGATTTAATTTCAGTTGAGGAAATTAGCAGGTGGGATGGTTTATTCATTGATAGAAGTTTAACATCCTCCCACCTCTTTCATTTGGTTACTTTGAAATTTTCCGTACTAATTTTTCTGCTGTGATTTTTTTGGGTCTCATTTATATATTTTAGTTCCAAAGCACAAGAGTGTCCTTCCTCTGATAGTGTCCCCATCAATTGCACTTATCTGCTTCCACCCGAGGGCCAGGAAACCCGCCAGAGGTTACTTTTTATCCAGACTGAGCAGTAGGTTTAACAGTAGTAGGCTTAACACTTCATGTAACATAATAATTTTTGGTATATAACTGGCTGATAAACACAGATATTTCACAGAATGTTATCTGTCTTATTAGTTAAGCATATATAACCAGTCCTAGATAGTAATAGCATCCAAATGTCAAAATATTACTTGGCTTTTGTATTTCCCAGTATCAGATTATGTCATTACCTAGTAGTACTAAATTTATCCAATAGACAAAATGAAAAGATACCACTTGTATAATTTTCAGTAGCACTTACACAAATAACGAATAACAAAAAATTAAATTCAGTAGTAGTCACGCACAAATAACAACAAAAATTTAAGTTAAGTAAATGTATATGTAAACATTTATTTAAATAGTTTTCTCAATAAATAGAATAAAAGACATTTCACATGATCTTTCTTTACAGTTTTTTAAATTAATTAATTAATTTTTATTTTTGGCTGCGTTGGGTCTGCGTTGCTGCCCACGGGCTTTCTCTAGTTGTGGCGAGCGGGGGCTACTCTTCGTTGTGGTGCACGGGCTTCTCATTGCAGGGGCTTCTCTTGTTGTGGAGCACGGGCTCTGGGCGCACGGGCTTCAGTAGTTGTGGCTCGCAGGCTCTAGACGCAGTCTCAGTAGTTGTGGCGCATGGGCTTAGTTGCTCTGAGGCATGTGGGATCTTCTGGGACCAAGGCTCGAACCTGTGTCCCCTGCATTGTCAGGCGGATTCTTAACCACTGCGCCACCAGGGAAGCCCCACATGATCTTGCTTTTGAGACTCAGAATAAATAATTGTCCAAGTATTTTGTTAAGGTATATTTGAGTATGTGAGTACTTGATGAGCCAATATTTATGATAAAATTATAATTTTTGTTACGAGTCCTTAACTTTGAGTTGCCGCGTACAAAGTTTATTAGAAGTAGAATATGTAGAAAATATCAGTTGCTTTAGAAAGTGTGTGAATTTTGTCAGTGCAACTGTGTTTGTCCTTCTGAAGGATCAAGGCATCTCTGTAGTCTAGTCCTGCGCCTCTTGTTGGGTTTTGGTGATGACCATCTGTGCTATTCATATGCGTGACTTGTTCACCCAGTCCATTGACCATTTTCAGAGATTATCAGATGTTCTTTCTTTACTCCCCACCTCCATTCAGTTAGAGGTTAAAGGAAACAATTTATTTCTAGCGTATTTTATAGATGATTTGAAGAGTTTTGTGAAGTCCAAAATGTTACTTTTTTTTTCAAGGCTGAAAAAAGTTAGAGAGTGAACCCAGAGTATGCGTAGAAAAAAAGGTAATTGTAATATAGTACTGAACGCAAACATTATAGGTAAGAGTATTCCCATAGTCATCTACATCATTTGTCTGTCCCTTTTTTACAGGTAAAATGGATCTAGAATTAGTTGACAAGTGGAATCTATAATGCATTCTTTAGGATCCAAAGAGATTTCTGCCCCCAAGTAAAAACTGGAGGAAGCTTACTATTAATGGAGATGATCCAGATGTAGTGATGAGAAGTTCTTCACACGTTACTTAAAATTTACCCTGGTCCTGACGAACAGTCATTACTATTTTTGGTTTTTTTTCTTTTCAGGTGAGGAAATTTTTGCTTAGAAAGGTTAAATATTTTGCCATAGGTCTTACCACTAATAAAGATAGAGCCAAAATACCAACTTACATCTACCAAATATCTAATTCATGCCATTTTCAATATTCTTTCCTGAGAGTAATATAAATGCTTAGATTAAGGAGGTAAATTAAACATTTTTATGAAATGAAAAATGTTAAAGAGAACATTTATGGAACTTTTTTTTAATGTAACTTTTAAGATAGCAATAGGTGATTCAAGAATGGCAGCAGCAATATCTTTCCCAGCTGTTGATAGGTAAGGAAATAAAAATCAAGCAATGCTGCTTCCCCTCATTCTTCTTTTTCTGACACCCCACCCTCTTTTAAGAATTTAATTTTTAGTCATAAAACAACACAAAAAATCCTAAATATATGTCCTATTTCTTCCATGTGGAATGGCCATGTTTCCAAACATAAAGAGCCTGTTGAACATCTGACTTAATAAGAGTTATTAATTTTTTTTGTGGGACACTGATAATTCTTGTTATTTTATATTTTATTTCCTCTGTACACTTAGAGTTGTACTTGGAGTAACTATTCAGTGATTAGGGCACATTTATCATCTTATGTTTAATAATTTCTGTGACCCATCCAAATCCACTCTTCACTCTTCTCTCTCGTTATGTGTCCTGGGAGGCTGACATTTATGGAGTGTATCTATGTGATTTTCTACTCTCATCCCTCCTGTTGGGTTTTCCCAGTGGTAGTCCCCATCAGCAGATTGGAGAATGAAAGGAAAATAAGATTGAAGTATTTTTTCTTCCTGATTCCGTAAGGTTGCTTGAATCTACCTACAAAAGACCACTGCTCCAGTAGCTATAGTTACTCTATTCAGGTTCCAGCAACTTCTTCCTCTCCATTTTTTTCAGACCTAGGAGTAATAACAATTGTGGCTTGCTGGTTTCCTTTATGCTTGTCTACAGTTTCGTGAATAATCCCTTATTATTCCCTTTGAGTGTGAAATCTGCTTCCTCCTGGGAGCCCGAGTGACACACAGCTAAATACTGAGCCATATACTAGCCTCTGTAGTCAAGACAGAACAGAGGGTGATTCTTAACTTAGGGGAGAGATACTACTAATAAGCAAAAAACAGGCACCAGAAGATATGCAATGAAATAAACAAGTACAAATTAATGTAACCAAGTGCTTCAAAAGGAGTGTGGACATGGAAAACAGGGACCGGAGTTAGTAAGGTTTATTGAATCTTTAAAAGTGTAAGTTTGGTAGAGTACTGCTAAATATTTTAAAAAATTGCCCTCAGTATAAATTCTAAGAATTTTTGTTTTCAAGGTATACACATGATCTGATGGAATGACAGATTTGGATCATCTTTGATATAAACACACAGTGATTGATTTCAGAATATGATAAATGAGAGCTATTCTCCCTAAGACATTTAATGGTATAGTGCTCATAGAATTTGCCATTTGGATGCCTTTATAGAATTTGACTTTCAAGTGGTACAGTCCTTTGGAAGTTGACCACTGCGTGATATAGTCTTAGTAGAAATTGACCTTTGAATGGTGCAGTTCTTAGGGAATTTGATCTTGAGTAGTACAGTCCTATCTAATTTGACCTGTAAAGTCATTGGATGAGTATTCAAAAAGATATGTACTACAATATTGAGCAAAGCCATACCCACATCTGATAAAGGACTTGATGTTTATAAAGAACTTTTATAGTAATAAGAAGACAAACAATCCAATTTTAAAAATGGACAAAAGTTTTCAATAGACATTTGACCGAATAGGCACATGGAAAGATGCTCAACATCATTAGTTAGTAGGGAAATGCAAGTTACATTGAGATGCCACTATAGACTCATTATAGTGACTAAAAAGATTGTCAGTAACAGGTGATGATGGGGTTGTGGTACAACTGGAAATCTCATACGTTGCTGTTGGGAATACAAAATGATACAGCCACGTTGGAAAATAGCTTTGGCAGTTTTTTATAAAGATAAACACACATCATATGATTTAGCAATTTCACTTCTAGGTATTTAACCAAAAGAAATATAAGCAGGTCCACACAAAGGCCCACCTGTAGTCAAATGTTCATAGAAGCTTTATTCATAATAACTAAAAGCTGAAAACAAGCCTAATGTCCATCAAATGCTGACTGGTTAAATAAATTGTGTTATATTCATACAATGGAATGCTATTTAGCAATAATAAGGAATGAACTACAAATACATGAGACAACATGGATGAATCCCAAAAGCATTCTGCTAAGTGAATGAAGTCAGAAACAAAAGACTGAATACTGTAGGATTCTATTTATATTACATTCTAGAAAAGGCAAAACTATTGGGATAGAAAACAAAATCAGTGGTTGCCTGAGGATGGGGGTTAGGGGTGTGATTGACCCCAAAGTGGAATAAAGGAACTTTATGGAAATGTTCTGATTCTTGATTGTGGTGGTGTTTACCTGACTGTGTACATTTGTCAAAACTCATCAAACTACATTTGAAAGAGTGAGTTTTATTGTATATAATTGTATTTCAATAAAGCTGACTTTAAGAAGAAGGAAAGGGACTTCCCTGGTGGCGCAGTGGTTAAGAATCCACCTGCCAATGCCGGGGACACGGGTTTGAGCCCTGGTCCCGGAAGATCCTGCATGCTGTGGAACAACTAAGCCCGTGCACCACAACTACTGAGCCCGCGTGCCACAACTATTGAAGCCTGTGCCCCTAGAGCCCGTGCTGCACAACAAGAGAAGCCACTGCAATGAGAAGCCCGCACACCTGCAATGAAGAGTAGCCTCCGCTCGCTGCAACTAGAGAAAGCCCACGCGCAGCAACGAAAGACCCAATGCAGCCAAAAATAAATAAATAAAATAAATAAAGAAAAAAAAGAAGGGAAAACAGAATTCAGCAAAATCTACTTCTTCACAATAGATGGATATTCAGTTACTCTCTGAAGTAGTTGATAGCATATTTTGATGTTAGGTATATTTCAGTGTAATTCACCTTCTTTGGAATTTCCAGCTCTAAAGGATATAAGATTATTTACACTTCTGAATAACATGTTATTGGAAAAGTAGAGTAAGCTAATATAATTTATTTCTTTTGAAAAAAATCTTACTTATTTGCTCTTGTGCAACAGAAATACTTGTGCATATTATGAATGATGGATAAGGATGAAGTAGCTGAGAAATTCTAAGAGAGGAGGAAAGACTAGAGTCAAGGGTCCTTGAAAATGATAATTTCCAATTAAGGAAAATAAGCAATTCAAAGAGCTACCTCCAACAAAAATCGGTTTTGCATAAATCTAAGCCAATCAGACTGACAGTTCTTTTTGGAGTTACCTTCTGGAAGTAACTCCAAAAGGAACTCCTTAGTTATATCTCAGTAAAACCGGGAATAAAGAGAAAGCTATTGAAATCATACACATTAATGTCCATTTGTTTTTATATTATACTCACTTCAACAAATAGAAAAACAAGATTTTATAAAATAAGTTCTGTAGATTTCTCAGCATTTGACTAGTTTCCAAAGCTTAAGCTGAATTTTAGATTTTCCTGTTGGCAATCTCTATACAAAAAGATGGTGTGGTGGTGCTTTTATTTTTTATTCTTATGTTGTTTTCTCAGATGCCCCCAGTGCTTTCTAAAGCAACAACAAACATGTTTTTATATTTCTGTATTGTTGGGAGAATTACAAATATATATTTTGCTGCAATCATGCCCTCACTTAAACCAGTTCAAAGTGTATCTTACAGTCTATGATAGTTATAAGCAGTCCTGAGAAGGGCTTGCAACTATTATCTACTGAGTCTAGTTCTGTACTTAGACCAAACATCTCTGTAAAAAGTAATTTGTCCAGCTTTTGTTTTGGTGATTTCCACCAAACCAGAAACAGCTATTAATCAGTCAGTTTTTTTTTTTCTACGTTATCTGGCACTATCAATTAAATTACATAAAGAAAAACTGAATTTCATATCTCTGAGAAGTGGGTGTATTAAATGCTATAAACTTTTTGGATGATTCGTTTAAATTAAAATGATTGAAAGTCTGTTGACAGAATCCAAAAGGAACTTGGCAGTGAGTTCATAGCATAGACATATATTTTATCTTCTATCAAAGAGTTTTTAATTTAACGGGGAAAGTAAGACATATTAAATATAACGTAAGGCAGAAAATAAATTCAGTGAAAGAGTCATATATAAATTTCTTATTCAGATCAGAAAGAAGCATAACTTATCAGGGTCAAAGGTCATGGAAGGCTTTCTAGAAGGGGTGGCATTTGGACTGTGCCTAGTAGATGATAATGGCAGGACAGGGAAAGGCATCCAAGTTAGGGGAAATAGACTGGCCGAAGACATAGATAGGAACATTTTGGATGTGTATGGAGAACTGGGAGTGGTACAGTTTGGCTTAAAGCAGAGTAATAAAATGGGGAAACAAAATGGGACAGGATGTCTTGAGATCCTGGATGCATAACAGGTTAAGGAATTTGGATTTTATTCCATAGACATTTGAGAAATCAGTTGGCCCTAATGCAGCCATTGGAGAATTCAGTGTTCTACAGAGAATTCCAGTTGTCTTGTGAGAGATGTTAAGAAGTCATTTAGCAGAATTTTTTTTTTCTGTTTTTTTACTTTCTCTTCCCTCTGATATGCTGTTTAAAGTGTCAAAAAGTAAACTTTCCAAGACTTCCAAGTTACATCTGATGGCAACTCAAATCAAATCAACAGTTATTTACTGAACTTCTATTATATGCAAGTCACTTTATGCCAGTTGTGAGGCACTGCTTCTCAGACTTTCCTACCCCAAATCCTAAATGCAGAGTGTAAAACCTCTTACCCTCAGGGTTCTAGCCAAAACAAGCCACCAGCACATTAAGTGTTTTTTTTTTTTAATTGTGATTTTTGCGTTGGAATTTAAACAATGTAAACACATTTTAAGATTCTTTTTAGTATTAAAGGTAATGAATGCTTAACTGGTCCCCCAAAAAGTCTGAGTAAAATTGACAAGAAAGTTGAACAATATTCATGCCATGGCTGTGTGTACCTACTCTAGACTACCTGTCTTTTCTGGGTTCATGTTACCCATTTTGGGGCATCTCAGATAAGAAATGTCTGTTCCTTTAAGAACTTTGCAAATATATCAAGGAGATGAAAAAAAAAAGGATTTTGAAGAAAGCAATATTATTTTATGCTTTAAATCCAATGTGGTTGTTTAACTCTTATTAAAATTTCAGTTCAGCCATTGAAGATACATCATTAGGCAGTGATTCAGTAAAAACTAGCCAGATAGAAAATAAACACATAGGAGTCTAGAAGAGAGAAAGAAAATATGAGTTTAGGTGATCTAGCAGAGCTAATGTAGCATTATACTTTCCATTTTAAAAGAAAATTGATTTTATTAATGTTCTTGAAAAAATATCTTGAAAAGTAAAATATTATCTTAAAAGGGTTTAAATTTGTCATTAGATTAAAAAATATGTTAATCAGATTAGTGATAAAAATTTTAGAATTTAGTTTGTAAATACAAACATAAAAGCATTTTTGCTGCATTTTTTTCCTAATGGATCTTTGATTTTTACCCTTCCTATCATCCATTTCTTCCTTTACACTTTCTTAAAATTCATGTAGTATTCTTTTTAATGTCTATGACAAATGGAACTTGTACCTGACTTTTATTTTAGTTAAGACAATTTACTCCACTGATTCCCAAACTTATATTAAAGAGATAAACCTTTTTCTGTCAGTCAGTATAAATTATGATATAAATCTCAGAATCTATATATATCTCCCAGAATATTCCAAATATTTCAGAAGGGTACGCAATAAAATATTAACAGTTGTTATCTTTGTGTATATGTATCTTTATAAATATTTATGTATTATATATGTATAAAAATATATATGTCTTATGTATGTATCTGTATGTCTTTTCTGATATTTTTTTCAATGAGCAAAATAATTTTAATAGTAGAAAAGATAAAGGTACTTAAAATAGTCCTTAAAATAATATTCTGCTAGACTTTGATATTAACATGTTTACTTATAGGAATTTTGATTTTGTTTACTCTTGTCTTTGAAGTGGTGATTCTAGGTTGAACCTCTTTTTCTTGTATTTCCTGCTTTTGACTCCCTTCTCACATGTGAAGATATACATTGTTTGGTAGTTTAGGTTATGGGGGGTTAGAACTATCAAAAGTGATAGTAAAACCAATAGAGCTCTGTTCGAAAGGGGTTTCATGTTAGTGCCTTCCCTTAGTTTTGTTCATATTTGCAGGAGTGTGGTTGCTCCAGGACACATATATGGGGAAATGCAAGCTGTAATGCTAGGGCTAATGTATGCTACCACATTAGGGCTAATGTATGCTATCAGTGGAGAGAGTTCTGGTGTTCATGGCAAGTTTCTTTTTCCAAACACTTGAACCCTTGCTTTCTGTCCATTCATATGAGTTGATAGTCTAGTTTAGGTAACCTAACACTTACAAATCTGTTTTATTTCTCTGAATGTTTTCTTCCTCTTTCTTCTCCTATCTTTTAAGACTCAATCCTGTGCCTCTGGAATCCTAATATAATTCCTTCTGTACTTTGTTAATTTACATTTTCTTTTGCTGTGATGTATCCACTTGAATGTCATGCTGGATGGAGGAAGAGCAATCAAAAGCAATCATAAAATTATATGTCTTCCATCCTTTCCAGAAGGCAAGGGATTCTGGAATTCTCGTAGAGGATCAATGTTGATTTTTTGGCATTTTCATCACCCAGGAATGTATAGTCTACCTTGATTGCCTGTGAGTTACAAAAATAAAATCGATTTCTTTCTGTTATTTCCTACATATAAAATTTTATTGAATATGCTCTCTCCAATTATCAATCTCTCTACTCTCAACCCAACTCAGTTAAAATAATATAAAGTTTCACACCCTATCTACCTCTCAATATCAACCTGGAGGTAAAATAAAATAGAGAAATCACAATGTAGTGAGAAGAGTATAGTGTTAGAATCAGACACATCTGGGTTTGAGTTCCCTATCTGCTTTTTCACTGTGTGACTACAGTCAAATCGTATGACCTGTCTATATCAGCTACAATTAGGATTGATATACTATTGTAGAGTAGCTGATATATGGTAGCAGTTACTGAAATTTATGGATGTGAAAGTATTTTGAAATTTACAAAGTGCTTTATAAATGAAGAATTAGGGTTTTCCTTTTTCTGAAAAATTTTCATGTTAATCCTCCTCGGATGCATATGGCTTTCATAATGCCCTAACTTCACCTAGATCCATAATGCTCTTTCCCTTTATTTTGGGACTGTAGTTACTGGTTTCCACTCTTCCTGTCTCTCTATATCTGCTCAGGTGGAACTTCTTGTCTGAATGACTGACTGAACATTTAGTATATGCTTTCAAGCACTGATGTATATATTTTAAGTTTATATGGCGTCTCCCCAAACAGCTCTTAGCACAGTGCTTTGCCTGTCATGCCTTCCTCCTTAGTAGATGTGACCTGGGGATTTAATGGAAAGTACGTGGCATATAGGCTTTTGGCTCACATACACTGGCTTTTGGTGAAGGGAATCTGGAATGAGCTTTAGAGTTAGGTCTGGTTTGAGTTCTGGCTCTGTCCCTGACCATCTCTAGGTATTTGCTTAATATCTCAAATTTGTTTTTGTTTTTGTTTTTTTTTAACTTTAGAGGACCCAAATCAGACTATGGTTGGGAGAATTGTTGAAGATTTGCCTTGGGACAGAACCTTTTTTTTTAAGATATGTTAATTTGGATTGCTCTCTCTAGCCTCCTACCCAGATGAGAAGTTCTTTCTTTTTATATTATATTTTAATTATCTTCCATGGTATCACAACCCTTGTCACTTGCCTCATTTTTTTCTACCCACTCAAATGTCAGAGGCTCATATAATTTAAAAATAGAGACGTTTCTGCTATTTATTTTTGTGCTTGGGTGTTTTGGGGCAAGTGGGTGGGAATACTGACTCCTAAATTGTCACATTCCAAAGGAAATCTTAGTAAATGTATAAAAATTATAAAATAAAACAAATGCTTTAATCTGCCTATAGTAGCCACTATTGTTTGCCTACCCTTCCTTTCATCTCACCTTTCCTTTCTGATAGGAATACCCCCAAATTTTCATGTAGCTGCCCTTCTACTATGTTGTCTAAGTGCTTCAGAGAAAGGTGACCACACCCTGACTCCAAGGAGTAAGACCTGGTTGGTCTAAGGCTCGTCAATCTTACCTTTTTTTCACAGTTATGGTTCAGGAATATGGGCCTAAGCCAGGTGGCCTAAGTCAGTGTCTTACTCAGGAAGGCCCATGGAACCCAGTTTGAGTCAATGAAATGCAAGAAGACAAGGTTGTTTGGGGCTTCGAGGAACGAAGCTTTCTGACCCGGAAGAGATCAGACGAGATCTTCTCTCTTCCTTTGGATTTCAGGATGTGTGGATGTGAAACTGGGAATTGTCACAGCCACTTTTCTGGCATGAAGGAAGATATGCTGAACGTGAAACCAATGCAGAGAAAAGACGAGTGAAGGGGATCCCAAAGAAATAGAACTTAAATACTAGATCAAGCATTTCCTGAGGACCAGCCTACCTCTTGACTTGCACTTATGAGAGTCCAAACCTTATTGTTTAAGTTGATCTGAGCAAGGTTTTATGTTATGTTAAAGATGTGAAAGCATCCTTAAGTGATATACCATTTTAAAATTAATGTTTTCCCTAGGGATGAAAATGTGATCTAGGCCAGTACCATCCAATAGAACTTTGTGTGATGATGGAAATGTTCTGTATAAGTGCTGCCCAATAAGGTAGCCACTATCCATATGTGGCTATTGAGCAATTGAAATGTGGCTAGTACAACTCAGGAACTGAATTTTAAACTTTATTTAGTTTTAATTAATTTGAATTTAAATAGCCTCATGTGGCTAGTGGCTACCATATAAGGTAGCACAGATCTAGACCAGTTAACCTTCAGATGGTTCAGAACAGTCTTCAACATCCCTCTGAAGCTTCTGTCTCCAAGTGATCACTAATAACTTTTGAATTCTATTTAGAATTTAGCATATAATTCTAAAACAAAACAGAGCTCATATTTGATTAAACTAAAATGTGTGTGTGTGTCTATGTGTGTATTAAATGTTTTTTATTTGCTCAGATTTGTATTTCACATAATGGGTGCTGTAAGAAGAATAAGCATGTGCCTATTCATAGCCAAATAGCTTAAGACAAACATAACCTTGAACGCATAAAAACAACCTTGAACAATACAGAACAATGTGTGATTATGTATCTATATCTTTAAATTGCTAAAAGACTTGGAAGGAGAAAGATTGGGAAGGCTTCTTTGCCGAACTCTAACCAGTATGGCTTCCTAAAGAGGGTAATAGTGACACGTGTAGTGACAGCTTTCTACTAAGGGAACACTATTTATTGCAAGGCATTTATCATCTTTTTGACTCACTCATCTATAGGCCTCAAGTAATATTATTAAAATTTTACTGCCTTCATCCAGGAGAGAAACAGATTAACAGATAAATGCCTTTTCTGAATTAAATATCTTTGTTGTACAAGTACTAAGTACAGCTTTTGATGAAGAGTCTTATGCATTTTGATTTACTCTGTTCTGGATGGCTCTCTTTTCCCTCTTTCTCCTCTTTTTCTCTCCTAGGTGTACTTTCTATAGACATATGTGCAAAGCATTGTGTCTTTTTCCATTAAAAAAATTTCCTAACTTGGATATGGTAGTCATAGCATGGAGGGAACACATTCTTGGTTGAATTTTTCATTCTTTAGGTCTCTGCCAATTACTGTCAAAAGCAGTGGTGACTTTTTGTAAGGTGGATGCTTGTTCATTAGAAAGTGGCCTGAAACAATGAATTCCCTTCACATAAACCATTGAACTATCATGAGATGGTAATGACTTTCTGTCACTCCCAACCTAGGTCTAATCCAAACTTCTGACCCAGAGGTGTAAAGACTTTGTAGCTCATTAGTGATTCCCCTGGAGCCATCAAGTGCCAAGTCTCTAGTCACATGGAGCCTGAAGTGAAGTATTGTGCACCTTTTAGCATTAGTTGTATTTTAATGGCAAACATGATAGGATTTACTAAGCTAAAATACTTAAAATGTAAAAAATTAAACATTCTCAATATTTTCCATATGAGACTAAGGTGATCATGTTAATACGTTTCAAAATACTTTATCGTAATTGCATTATGTTACTGAAACTATTTCATGGAATCCCAGTGAGGATAATAGTCCGATTCAGTTGGGCAGAAGTGGATTTTTTCATTTATTCTAGTATATAAAATGTCATTTCATAAGCTGGGAACTAGATTGAGGGGAAAGGGATGGTTCTTAATGCTGGATCAAAGATAGTTTTTATTATGTGATCAGGACAACTGAGTTTTCTTTACTGTTTCCTGAATTCCTTAAAAAAATCATATTTTGAATTTAAATGAGAAATGAAGAACAGACTTTTAAACCCAGTTTTCCTGTTACTAAATTAGCAAAAGTTGGTGGTCTAGGAATGCTCTTTGAGCTAAGAAGCCTGATCAGGTTTTTTCAGGCCACTGTAAACTTTGGATTTCAGGTTATGATGTAATGTCATAATCTGAAAATAATTAATGAAAATAATTAGTTTTATTTTTATTTCTCTTAATGTTTAAGCTTGAAACAAAACTATATAAAACAATAGGTAGTTTATCCAGACTGACTATAATATCATTTTCATTTCTGGGGTCTATCAAACCAAAGCATTGTCAATTTCATGCTTCCAAATATATCCATTATTTATGGATATAAATAATGGATATATATATGGTCCTATATTTATATAGGACCATTATTTATGGTCCTATATACTTCTGAAATATATATTTCTTTGTGAAACAATTTGCTTTAATTTAAGAGAAGGCAGACCAATTGAACTCTTAACTAAATACAACGATACATTTAACCCAAACAATGTATGATATGTATAACTGAAGCATTAATCATCTTTTATGAAGTTAAGGATCTATTAGTGATTCTATTATAATACCCCATTTTAAGTTTTTATTTTTTGAAAATATTTCATCAGAAAAATAAGCTTGATGGCAAAATGTGATTGAATATGAATAATTTTTATCTTCTTAGTTTATTTTTACTTGAAAATTAGTTACTTTAGGCTCTAATGATTCACGTTTACAGTTATTCAATTTTAATTGAATCAAATGACAGAAAGAATATGCTCAAACAACTTAATATTTTTTAAATTTATGTTTAATAGTCAAGAAATAGCTCATGTTGACATTGCAATTCTTGCTGCAATTTAAAATTCCTATTAACTTCTGAAGACAAATCTTTTCGAAAGTGGCAGACGTATTAACAATGATCTTCAGTTTATCACATCTCCATCATAGCTTTGTAAGTTGATATTCTCTTTGTTAAACTGACCAAAGTCAATATGTATTCCATTTATAGCTGGATGAACCTGACAGTTTGTATCTTCTCTCTGAAGGTTGTCTGCCTTGTTGAGTAGCCTGTACAGACAAGCTGCCAGATCTTCATTAATACCTGGGTTCCTTTTTTATTGTTAAGAGAAAGTGGTGTTTGTCTGGTAGATCATCAAAAGAGCTGTGTACTTTTATGTCTAGGGTAATTTTTTTATTTTGAGTTATATTTCTTTTTCTCTAAAATTCTAAAAATTTAGCCAGTAGCCAAATATTTTTAATTTGTAGTTTGTTGTACCATTTCTTGCTTAGTCTTAATCCCTGAAACAGTGCACTGTACTTATTTTACACATTTAATTTCAAAAGCATTTTTAGATATGTTTATCCTTATGATAATACTTGAAGTTAAATTAAAAAGATGATATTTTTATCATCATTTAACCAATAAAACATTTGAAATGCTGTACTAAGAAATTAATGATTTGCTGTTAATTAATCCAATCCTCCTTCTAAGTCTTTTAGCACTTACAGATGTGTAGATATACAATCCTATATTGTTCTGTATTGTTCAGGGTTGTATTTGCATGTGTTTGTCTTAAGCTGTTTGGTAAGGAATAGGCACACGCTTATTCTTCTTATAGCCCCCATTATGTGAAATACAAATCTGAGCAAATAGAAAACTTTCAACACCCCCTCACCATGCATACACCCATACACCACTGACATTTTAGAATGGTTAGATCTGAACTTTGGCTTTTTGAAAGAATTATTTAATACAATTCAAAATGGAATTCAGAATAGTTATTTTGGCCATTTGGAGACAGAAGCTTTAGAGGGATGTTGCAAAGTGGTCTCAACCATCTGAAGGCTGATTGATCCAAATCTGTGCTATCTCATATGGTAGCCACTAGCCACATGAGGCTCTTTAAATTCAAATTAATTAAAACTAATTAAAGTTAAAAATTCAGTTCCTGAGTTGCACTAGCCATATTTCAATTGTTTAATAGCCTCATGTGGATGGTGGCTACCTGTCATTATTGGGCAGCACTCATACAGACAGAACATTTCCATTATCGTGCAAAGTTCTATTGGACAGGACTGGTTTAGACCACATTTTAATCTCTAAGTTTAATATTTTTATATTAAAATATAGTATTATTTTTCTATAATAATAAAAAATCAAAAGAAATAATTGGGAAATAGTAGTGAACCCTAAGGAAAAAAAAATCAAAGGTATTAAAGTTTTGATTGATAGCTGTTTTTTTTCTTTGCAAAGAAGATGATAATAACTTGGTGTTGTTTCTTATACCTTGAATTCTAGTTTATAGGAAGAGGCATAAATATCAGTTATGGGGTTCTGGGCTCCCTCAGCCTTTTTTTTTTTTTTTTTATAATTAACAACTGTGTGAGCCTGCACAAGCAGAAAGCCCATAACCCTATTTAGAAGACGAGGATATACAAATATTTCTCTAATATCCCAGAGAAGAAATCCACTAGCATATCAGAATATTATAACAGAAAGAGGATACTTGTACCTGTTATCAGTTTGAAATATTGTCCTCTACATTGTTTAATTAATGATGACCTAGCTAAAGAAAAAGTTTAGGGATTTTGGTAGATGGGAAAATGGTCACTATATATGCTGCAACTGTTGACAGGTTTAATTTCATTTTGAGCCACTATCACAGGGAATATGTGGATACTATTTTAGTAATCTGCTGTTTTCTCAGCTTATTCATAACAGTCAAAGGAAAGATGGTATCATCTATGCTTATAGTGAAAATCTTCGGAAGGCAGAAAGCAAGTTTCTTATTAAATTTTTGTCCAGGAGTTCATCTGTCAGGTCTAGAAATGACTAGTTATTGTTACCATATACCCAAGAACATCTATGACTGATATGGAAAAATAAAACATTTTGAAAGAATTCAACAAACAATGAGTCCATGTTGTTTTTGCCTGTCAAGTTTATAATTAAACAAAGTTCCTTGTTTTACTTCCTGGATAATTCTTCCAATGCAAGTCAGATCTGTTTAAACTAGAATGCTTGGAGCGAAGGGTGGTGTTAGGGGAGCAGGTAAGATTTTACAAAATGGTTAAAGGATGCCATTGCTATGATATTAACAACCATATTTATAGCAGTATGAAGAATGGAATTGTTCAATATATTGGTCAAAGATGAATTAGTAAAATTTCCCATTCTGACGTGCAGTTAGATTGCTGAAGTATACTGGGTATTAGAAATTTTTATAGAGTGGATCCTGCAAAGTCTTAACAAGTTAGCCTAATGATGACTTTAAAAAATGATTAGGACTGTAGCAGTTTGGGTGTCCTGTTTTAACCTCACTATCATTATTCTAGATTGTTCATAAACACTTTTTACTTCTACATTCTCCTAGAGAATTCTGTCCTATGTTACCCATCTCACAAGGAGAAAACACAAGAATTTATTTACAATAAATACAAATTTGCCTGAAAAATATAGTTTTCCCATTAAAAAATAAACCTAAGTGAGTAAGAGAAACAATATGTTATTTCCCTTGTTCTAGGTGCCTGATACTTAGGATACCGACCATGTCAGAGAATGAGTATTTTCTATGAATAAAGGATATTGATGTTCCAAACTATCTTGGAAATGCGATCCCTTTATCCTAAGTGCCAACGCAAAATTTCAACCTTCCCGTGGGTGAGGACACATGAATAAAGAATAAGAAGGACCCTAGAGGGAAACCTTGGAGAATCCAAGGAGAATGGAGAATGGATCAAAAGAGCAGAAGTAGGTGATGTGGCTTTTTTCCCCTTTCTTAAGGCTCTCTCTTTTGCAAATAAGTATCTTCTTGCCTCAGCTTTATTTTTCAAATTATAATCGAGATTGAAACAGGTCAGATGATGAGACTTATTTGTTTCCTTTCTGAGCTAAGGCAAATGGATCTAATTTCTTTCTGAGACCAGGCAGGTGGGCATAATAGACAGTGTGGGAGTGGGTGAAGAGGAGGAATGGTGATGGAGGGGAGACATCAGTTGTAATTTGTCTTGACTTTGTAAGACTTCTCCTTTTTTCATGACATGCTGTCTGCAAATGGAGAGACACCCTGTTAAGTAATTGCTCAGGTTATTAGAGTGCTGTGCTTAAAAAGGACTCCTAAGCTGCGTTAGCTTGGGTTGACATCACCAGTGCTCATCTTCAAGAGGTCAGTCCAAGAACCAATCTGTTTAACATCTTCATCAATGACCAAGATAATGGAAGAGAAATAGCAGGCCCGTTAATTAACTTTAGGAGAAACATTAGACTGCAAGGGGTGGCTTGCACGTTGTAGGGCAGGGTATGAATTTTAAATGACCTTTGCTGTGATAAAGCACTTGTCCTTTGCATTCAAAATCTCAAAGGCTATTTGTGTTTTGAACATCCCTGCAGGCATGTCTAAGAAAACGAAGTGAGCTCTTGCTACTATGAATTTGTGTATTCTCTTTGCTAGATCACAGCGGATCAGGCCTGGAACAGTTTTGTTTTAAATAGAATCATCCATTTCTTATAGGTGCGTCTCCACATGTTTTTCTTCTTTCCCTGTGTGTGGCTTTTTTCCTGGAGTTACTAAGCAGTGCTGCATTGGTGTAAGGGAGGGCCAGCTACATAATTTGCGAGGCCCGCTGCAAAAAGAAAATGTGGAACCCCTTATTCATAAAGAAGGAAAAAAAAATGTAGTTAAAGGTACTAAGATGTGAAGCTTTTTCCATTCTTCCATGGTCTCTCTCTGGACTTGTATGGTGTTTTTATTTGCTATTTAATGTCATTTTAAGAAAAAAAGAAAATTTAAATTATTAGCATAAATTTTATTGTTCACCTTTATATTGTGTAATGTCAGTTTTAAATGCAGTTTGAGAACATTTAACTTGTATGTGGAATCACCAAAACTATGCAAGTTATATTTTCTAGCTCATACATGCATATGTATTTCTTTCTTACCAGAAGGGTGGAAACTCTGCACAAAACTAACTCAGCTAGGGCTTCCCTGGTGGCGCAGTGGTTAAGAGTCTGCCTGCCAATGCAGGCGACACGGGTTCGAGCCCTGGCCCGGGAAGATCCCACATGCCGTGGAGCAACTAAGCCCATGCGCCACAACTACGGAGCCCACGAGCCACAGCTACTGAGCTCACGAGCCACAACTACTGAGCCCACGTGCCACAACTACTGAAGCCCGCACGCCTAGAGCCCGTGCTCTGCAACAAGAGAAGTCATGACAATGAGAAGTCCTTGCACTGCAACGCAGAGTAGCCCCCGCTCGCCACAACTAGAGAAAGCCTGCGCACAGCAATGAAGCCCCAACACAGCCAAAAATAAAAACAAATAAATAAATTTATAAAAAAAAAAAAACAAAAATAAAAAACAAAACTAACTCAGCTATTTTTAGTTCACTTCTGGATATGCACACATTCTACTAATATTCCCAGTCTTTGGCTTATTGATGAGTAAGAAAGGACTGAAAGGAAAAAAGTTATGGGTTGCCCTATCTTTCCCTTTCCTTCTATGTCATCATTTTTGGTATAAGAGATTGGCTAATACAGGAATTAACACAGGTAAGAAAGGATAAATAGGGTTCCTTGGTCATTTGTGTTTTTTAGAACACTGTTACCTTCTCTCCGTGTTTGAATCAAGTTCTGATTTGAGTAGAAAGTTTGGCTTCTCAAGGCTTTCAGTGCCTCTGCTTACTCAGTCATAGATGTAATACTCTTACTTAGTACTCACTTTGAATCTTGATGAACTGTCATGCATTCTGGATCCACTAGTTTACTGTGTTCATGGGACATCTGAACTTCATATGTGAAGGGGTGGTAAGGAATGCAGACACCATATGACACCTGTCTCCTCTGTTGAGGTACATGCTTGATTGTCCCATTGGACTTCACTTACAATATACAAGTTTAAAGATAAAATTATTACAGATTTTAAGATGATAACAGAAGAGCATTAAACCAAGCTCAGGGACCAATGCTACTGCACAGGCTACACACCCATGAAGCTGGGCCTGATGTAGGGTCTTCATATACTTTCTCTGCCTGCTATACTCATATTCCTGGTCCCCTTGCTCTGACCTTGCCACGACAGATAGTTGATCACATCTTCCTACAAAATTCTGGGTTCGTTTTACCTCTGTAAGCCAAGAAGCAAGAACTTCCTTGACTATGCTGGGAGAGAAATTGCCATAATAAAGGACTACTTCTAAAACTCCAGTATTTAAATATGCAGCTATGTCAGGTTTAGGCATAAAATAAATGCTGAATTACATAATTTTTTTTCCCCTTAAGTTATAGGATATCCTCTATATGCTTTTCGGGTTCTTGCATCTTGCATGAAATATTTTCAGTTTTTGTCTAATTTGGGGCCTGAGGGGTTACCAGGGTTTATTATCCTGTTTTTAATTGTTTGTACCTCAGATTCTGGAGATGGCATTCAGGCCCTGCTTCTCTACCCTTATCTCTCTGGCTTTGACTTCAGAGAAAAATGACAAGGGTTCTCTAACCTGTGAATTCATTGTGACCTTGGGCAAATTTTAAAATCTGTCTGTCTTAGTTTATTTCATTTGTTAAAAGGGGATAATGCCTATCTTAATTTAAGGATTTAGTGAAATTATAAAAGTGCCTAACAGCAGTCCTATCACATGTGCTCTACTAAATCTTTTCTGATAGTAAGTTAATGTAGGAAATAAATCCCTATTTGCACCACAGTTGGCACTCAATCTCTATGTGAGTTTAAAAAGTTTAATTATCCCATAACCACTTACTCAATCTTATTTCCTTAACTTATTGTTCTTACTCATCCTAAAGATTGGATGTGCTAGCACACCTTAGGTGTGCTAGTGGATTTTATATGGAAAGGTAGGTACTTGCCTGCTTGCTTCACAGTAAAATGCTAATATAAAAAATAGCTTTATTCTTATCTGCCATCAATTATTTTTGCATCAGGTGTGCAAGTTAAAATTTCACAAATCAGGCAGAAAAATATGATCCATGTGGTTTTACCCTTACACTACTTCTTAGCTCAGTGGTCTTTTTTTTTAAAGATTTATTTATTATTTATTTATTTAATTTATTTTTGGCTGTGTCGGGTCTTAGTTGAGGCATGTGGGATCTTTTGTTGCGGCGTGCGGGCTCTTTGTGGCGTGCAGGCTTCTCTCTAGTTGTGGCGCGTCGGCTCCAGGGTGCGTGGGCTCTGTAGTTGTGGCGCTTGGGTTTCAGAGCGCGTGGGCTCTGTAGTTTGCAGCATGTGGGCTCTAGATGAGGCACGCAAGCTCAGTAGTTGTGGCGTGCGGGTTGCCCTGTGGCATGTGGGATCTTAGTTCCCTGACCAGGGATCGAACCTGAGTCTCCCACATTGTAAGGTGGATTCTTTACCACTGGACCACCAGGGAAGTCCCAGCCCAGTGTTTTTTATTATAAAGTTTATGTTTATTAGCGAAAATGTAAAATACTAACAAAAGAAAATGAAGAAAGAATTGTGTACATTGAAGATACTCAATGTAAATAGTTTGTCTTTTCTTCTTTTGGTCTTAATGTACAACTGTAAAAACACTGTTGGGATAGTACTGTATATAAAATTTTATATCCTGTTTTTTTAGATAACATTATATTGTAAACTATTTTTTATGTTACAGTCTGCATGAACATTTTCATGACTGCAGAATATACTACAACACGGATTTATTTAATGAATCCTCTGTTTTCTGATACAATTTCATTCATCGTAAATACTGTGTTGAACATCTTTTAACATAAAACTTTTTCCATTTTCAAAGCTATGCCTTTAGGATGGAGTCCCAGAAGAACATTACTGGGTTAAAACATGTTACACGTTTTCAGTCTCTTGATACTTGTTGACAAATTACTTTCCAGAGGAGTTATACCAATTTTTTACTCTTATCAGGGATTTATCACAGTGCCAGCCTCTGTTTTTGTAATAATCTTTGCTATTTTGATAAATGAAAAGTAATGGCACTTTGCTCAATATAGACTATTTTTATTAGTGATGATGGATATATAATTTGTATATAAATATATAATATAGATACTATATATTAGAGTTAGAAAACAAACATATCTGTATATAGCTGTATCTATATGTTTGTTTTCTAATTCTGATTCTTCCGTCATGAAATACAGTATCTCCTTCAGGTCATTTGGTAAACCACACATTCTTAATAGTCTTGATCTCCTGGCAGGAGGATGGGAGAAGAAAACACTGAAAAATTTCTGCGGAGCTTCTTTTATTTTTGATGTTTCCATTTTTTTAACTCCCCCCCCTCCCACCCCGCCTTCATAAAACTGTCAGGAAAAAAACCCTGATTTCCTGTCATAGTGGTATGAGCAGGATTGGCTTATCCCTGCCCCTATCCTTTGCTTCTTCCCCCTCATAAAACCTTTATGTGTCCTCCCTTCCTTACTCTCCCTGTGGTCCCCAGAGAGTTGTTTTCTGCATTTAACCGTTGGCAATGTGGTTTTACATTTCTCTAGCAGTTTGATTTTGAAGCCCTTCCCAGGTTTTTGAGCGGTTTTTTCCCCTTAATTTATTATATTTTTTAAAGGTTTAGGCTGTTTTGCTGTATTAAGAAATGCTGGGGAGAAAAATGTTAGAGAAACATTGTATTAGGATGCCAAAATCTCTTTCTCTCCCTTAAGCTAAAACACATACAGTTTTACCCTGAGGAGCCAATTCTTTAGAAAACCAAGCCAACAGAGAATGAAATGAAAGGCAGCCTACATTAAATTTCATTTAAGCCTATTGTTTAATTTTTGTTCTTTTGATGCAGGATAATGTTTCTGTGTGTTTGGTCACTCCTTTGTATTTCATCCTATCTTTGGGCCTTCTGGAAATTTCTGTTCTGGAGTCTTCTTAAATCAGCCAGTTTTCACTTCTTCGGAGGGTTGATAGGTCAAGTGGGATATTTTTTAGCAGGTGTGTTGGCTTAGTTTTTTCCATTAAACCTTATTTGGCTTTCTCCTTTTTGACTTTAATAATATGATGTCTTACTTCTGTTGATCAATTTAAAATATTTTGATTATTCATTTGTGCTTCAGTTGTTTTCCCATATTTTCATAGTATTTTGTTTATTTATTTATTTTGGGTACAGCCCTGGAACAGACACAGGGCTTTCCCATGAAAGTGTGATGACTGCATGCTCTAAGCTGTGTTATGGACCTCTGAAGATCAGGAGTGGTTCCATATTGGGAGCCATGTGGCTAAGCAGGATATAATTGCCTCATTTTTGACCCAGCCGTCGAAGATGCTGTGCTTTGCTGGAGGGAAGTGTTCACAGAGACTGCCTGTGTTTTGTTTTGTTTTGTTTTGTTTTTTTTTTTTGAGGATTAACAGAAGACCTGAATTTTTAGGGTTTTCCATATGGTTGCTTTCCCAGTTGCACTAACATTGACTTGAAAAAAAAAACACCTCTTCACTTTAGGGAAAAGAAAGTCCCGAGTCACTTAGTATTCCTTACACTCTGGAAGTCTGACTATAAAGGCTTACACTTCCTGCTGCGATTGTGTCCTCATTGAAAAAAATGAAGCAGCAACATGAATTTAGTTCTCTTTATCTGCACAGTGATTCTAAGTTCCAGTTTCTGCAGTCTTCCCTCTTTTACTATTTAATACACTTAATCATTTCTCTGCCTGGCATTCCCCTATAGGAGAGATTGAATTTAACAAATGTACACTAAGAATGATAGCTGACACTAATTCTATGAGCAGAAGGTTAAATCCAATCATGATTCCTGAGGTAATGGAGATGGGTAAGGTATGCAGATCTCAGAAGAGTCAGAGATTAAATGAAACTACACAGTCCCTTTGCCTATGTAGCCACTAGGAAACTATAATAGCATTTTAAGGTAGCGTGATACCACAGCTTAAAGATTTATTTTTTTTTTTAAATGAACAAAGCATCACAGTCAAGCTGATGCAATAATTTTGCCTTCCCTCGAGGTGTTAGGCTCAAGTGAAGAAAGATGTTAGCTAAATACAATCTGGAATGAATACATTAATTTGCAGTCCCTTTCCCCCATCGTGCATAAAGTCTTGAACGATTTTAACTCAGATGGATTTTAGTCCATGATAAAAACTGGAAAGACTGTCTGCAAAGCTTTTAAAAATATAAATAAGTCACATTAGGGATATAGGGGTGGGAAGGGGAGGGAGAGATTTGCAAAGACTTAAAAAAATAACTGCTTGATTTAATGTCGGTGGATGAAAGCTGTGGACCAGCATTTCTCGTGAGACTCCATGGAGGAGTGTCGCTGGTGGCAGCTAATGGAGAACTGACGGAAAACTTGCAGCTGGGATGCTTGCTGGATCCTCCTCTAACAGCCCTTCTCAGTGGGATGGCAGGATTAGGGTTGAGGCTGAGAAGATAATGGAATCTGCATGCCTGGTCTGATTGCTTCTCTGATCTGATCACCAGTATCAGGGTGACAGCTGCTATTCCAGTCTTCTGAGCAGCAAGTGGCAGAGCAGAATGTCAGTTGCATGTATCTCTTTAGCAGTCATATATTGACAATTAAGGAGGAAGTGATTCACATTTGTATTACCCTTACTAAAGAGTATATGAAATATTTAGTCAAAGACTTGGAGGATTTAGAGATCCCAGCGTGAATTCTTGCATGACCGAGCAGGGTTCTTCTTTTAAAATATACACACTATCAGTGAATAATCATCATTTTTGAGTTGGTGTGTCTGTAAAGATATTGAACATTACATATGCAATTCACATACATATACCTCAGAGGAAGACTGTCAAGTTTTAGGAATGCTGTAGTAGTACATGATATTGAAATTGGGCTACATTTGTTAAAATTCAAATTGAAAGTGATAGAAGAGAAAAGCAAGAGATTACGTTTTTGTTTTGAAGGATTAAAGCTTTCTAAATTAGTGAGTTGGAACAAAGTATTATGTCATTAATAAAATGCATAAATATATTAATTTTCATAGAAAGGAAACTGGTTAGATAAACCTGCTAATATGTATCCCAAGCATTTAAAATGTGCATATCCTTTGATGTGATATTTTCATATCAAGGATCAGGTGATATTCACATGCTTGTTTTACTTAAATAATATATCTTCTTTGCTGTTTGGTTTTTCAATTAAAAGTTACTTCCTTTTGTCCTCTATTCAAATGATGTAATGTTTGACAAATATAAAAAAATTATTTGTATTTGTATTACAGATATGTAAGTAATGAAGCATAATAATAACTGAGCCTAGTAAATACACCATTCAATTAGGACCTCGGCCATTGCTTATATGATTATGTTTCTTTCCCACCTTGTCTCATTTTCGCCTTTCAGTAGATACCCAGTAGTCTGAATTTTATGATTTTCTTTCCTAAAATGGTTTTTATCACATAAGTGTATATTCTTTTTATTTTGATTTTCAAAACTGAGGTAAAATTTACATACAGTAAATTACACCCATTGTGGTGTACAATTCTGTGGGTTTTGACAAACACGTACACTACTACAGTCAAGATGTAGAGCAGTTCTATCACCTCTCAAAATCCTCCCATGCCCCTTTGTAGTCAGTTCCTCACCTTTCCTCAGCCCTTGGCAATCACTGAGCTATTTTTTGTCTCAAGAGCTTCACCTTTTCCAGAGTGTCATGTAAGCAGAATCATATGTCGTGTGGTCTTTTAAGTCTGTCTTCTTTCACTCTGCATAATACATTTGAGGCTCATCCATGTTTTTGTATGTATCAGAAGTTAATTTCTTTTTATGACTGAGTAGTATTCTATTATAGGGATATATTTACTATAGTTTATTGATTCACCAGATGAAAAATATTTTGAGTTTCCAGTTTTTGGCAATTACAAATGTATCAGCTGTAAACATTTGTATACACGTTTTTGTGTGAACATAAATTTTGATTTCACCTGAGTAAATACCTAGAAGTGAGATTTCTGGGTCGTATGGCAAGTGTATGTTTAACTTTATAAGAAACTTTACAAGATATAACAAGTATTTCCAAAGAGGCTTTATCATTTTGCATTTTCACAAGCAATTTATCAAAGTTTCAGGATGCTCTGCATCCTCCTCAGCATTTAATATTATTAGTTGTCTTATTTTTTATTTCAAATTTAGTCATTCTTTTGTTGTGGTATCTCATTGTGTTTTAATTCACACTTCCTGAATGACTGATGATGTGAGCATCTTTCATGTGCTTATTTGCTATCTATGTATCTTCTTTGGTGAAGTGTCCAAGTTTTTTGCCCATTTAAAAAATGGGTTGCTCATTTTCTCACTGAGATTTGAGAATTTTTATGCACAGGCACAAGTCATTTAACAAATATGTGATTTGCAAATATTTTCTTTCAGTCTGTGACTTACTTTTTTCGTTCTTTTAATAGTCTTTCGAAGAGCAGAAGTTCTTAATTTTGTTAATGCCCAATTTATCAATTTCTTCTTTTATGTGTCATGCTTTTGGTGTTGTATCTAAGAAAGTTTTGTAACCCAAAGTTACAAAGATTTTCTTCCCTACATTTTCTTCTAGGAGTTTTATTGTTGTAGATTTTATTTTAAATCAGTGATCCATTTTCAATTAATTTTAGTATATTGTGATTCATATTTTTTTGTATTTGGATAGCTAACTGTTTCAACATCATTTGTTGAAAAGACTGTCCTTTCTCTCTTTTTTTTTAATAAATCTTTATTGGAGTATAATTGCTTCCCAATACTGTGTTTGATTCTGAATCAGCCATATGCATACATATATCCCCATATGCCCTCCCTCTTGAGCCTCCCTCCCACCCTCCCTTTCCTACCCCTCTAGGTCGTCTCAAAGCATCGAGCTGATCTCCCTGTGCTATGTCGCTGCTTCCCACTACTAACTGTTTTACATTTGGTAGTGTATATATGTCGATGCTATACTCACTTCACCCCAGCTTCCTCCTCCCCCACCGAGAGTCCACTCTCTATACTTACATCTTTATTACTGCCCTGCCACTAGGTTCATCAGTACCATTTTTTTTCTTTTTAGATTCCATATATATGTGTTAGCATACGGTATTTGTTTTTTTCTTTCTGACTTATTTCACCCTGTATGACAGACTCTAGGTCCATCCACCTCACTACAAATAACTCAGTTTCGTTTCTTTTTATGGCTGAGTAATATTCCATTGTATATGTGTGCCACTTCTTTTTTTTTTTAAAGCATCTTTATTGGAGTATAATTGCTTTACAGTGTTGTGTTAGTTTCTGCTGTATAACAAAGTGAATCAGCTATATGCATACTTATATCCCCATATCCCCTCCCTCTTGCGTCTTCCTCCTACCCTCCTTATCCCACCCCTCTAGGTGGTCGCAAAGCACACAGCTGACCTCCCTGTACCATGTGGCTGCTTCCCACTAGCTATCTATTTTACATGTGGTAGTGTATATATGTCAGTGTTACTCTCTGACTTCGTCCCAGCTTACCCGTCCCCCTCCCCGTGTCCTCAAGTCCATTCTCTACATCTGCGCCTTTATTCCTGTCCTGCCCCTAGGTTCTTCAGAACCTTTTTTTTTTTTAGATTCCATATATATGTGTTAGCATACAGTATTTGTTTTTCTCTTTCTGACTTACTTCACTCTGTATGACACAGACTCTATGTCCATCCACCTCACAACAAATAACTCAATTTTGTTTCTTTTTATGGCAGAGTAATATTCCATTGTATTTATGTGTCACATCTTCTTTATCCATTCATCTGTTGATGGACACTTAGGTTGCTTCCATGTCCTAGCTATTGTAAATAGTGCTGCAATGAACACTGTGGTACATGTCTCTCTCTCTCTTTTTTTTAATAAGTTTATTTATTTTTATTTATTTATTATTTTTGGTTGTGCTGGTTCTTCGTTGCTGCATGCGGGCTTTCTCTAGTTGTGGCGAGTAGGGGCTACTTTTCCTTGCAGTGCACGGGCTTCTCTTTGCAGTGGCTACTCTTGTTCTGGAGCACAGGCTCTAGAGCGCATGGGCTTCAGCACATGCAGCATGTGGGCTCAGTAGTTGTGGCTCGCGGGCTTAGTTGCTCCACAGCATGTGGGATCTTCCCAGACCAGGGCTCGAACCCGTGTCCCCTGCATTGGCAGGCGGATTCTTTTTGAATTGTAGTTTTCTCAGGGTATATGCCCAGCAGTGGGATTGCTGGGTCATATGGTAGTTCTCTTTTTAGTTTTTTAAGGAACCTCCATACTGTTCTCCATAGTGGTTGTATCAATTTACATTTCCACCAACAGTGCAGGAGGGTTCCCTTTTCACCACACCCTTTCCAGCATTTATTGTTTCTAGATTTTTTTGGTAATGGCCATTCTGACTGGTGTGAGGTGATACCTCATTGTAGTTTTGATTTGCATTTCTCTAATAATTAGTGATGTTGAGCATCTTTCATGTGCCTCTTAGCCATCTGTATGTCTTCTTTGGTGAAATGTCTATTTAGGTCTTCTGCCCATTTTTTAATCGGATTGTTTGTTTCTTTGATATTGAGCTCCATGAGCTGTTTATATATTTTGGAGATTAATCCTTTGTCCATTGTTTCATTTGCAAATATTTTCTCCCATTCTGAGGATTGTCTTTTCGTCTTGTCTATGGTTTCCTTTGCTATGCAAAAGCTTTTAAGTTTAATTAGGTCCCATTTGTTTATTTTTGTTTTTATTTTCATTACTCTAGGGGGTGGGTCAGAAAAGATCTTGCTGTGGTTTATGTCAAAGAGTGTTTTTCCTATGTATTCCTCTAAGAGTTTTATAGTGTTTGGTCTTACATTCAGGTCTTTAATCCATTTTGAGTTTATTTTTGTGTATGGTGTTAGGGAGTGTTCTAATTTCATTCTTTTACATGTAGCTGTCCAGTTTTCCCAGCACCACTTATTGAAGAGGCTGTCTTTTCTCCATTGTATGTTCTTGCCTCCTTTGTCATAAATTAGGTGGCCATATATGCGTGGGTTTATCTCTAGGCTTTCTATCCTATACCATTGATCTATATTTCTGTGTTTGTGCCAGTACCATACTGTCTTGATTACTGTAGCTTTGTAGTATAGTTTGAAGTCAGGGAGCCTGATTCCTCCAGCTCCATTTTTCTTTCTCAAGATTGCTTTGGCTATTTGGGGTCTTTCGTGTTTCCATACAAATTGTAAAATTTTTTGTTCTAATGCTGTGAAGAATGCCATTGGTAGTTTGAAAGGGATTGCATTGACTCTGTAGATTGCTTTGGGTAGTATAGTCATTTTCACAATATTGATTCTTCCAATCCAAGAACATGGTATATTTCTCCATCTGTTTATGTCATCTTTGATTTCTTTCATCAGCGTTTTAGTTTTCTGAGTACAAGTCTTTCACCTCATTAAGTAGGTTTATTCCTAGGTATTTATTCTTTTTGTTGTGATGGTAAATGGGATTGTTTCCTTAATTTCTCTTTCTGATTTTTCAATGTTAGTGTATAGGAATGCAGGAGATTTCTGTGCATTAATTTTGTATCCTGCAACCTTACCAAATTCATTGATTAGTTGTAGTAGTTTTCTGGTGACATCTTCAAGATTTTCTATGTATAGTATCATGTCATCTGCAAACAGTGACGGTTTTACTTCCTTCCCAATTTGTATTCCTTTTATTTCTTTTTCTTCTCTGATTGCAGTGGCTAGGATTTCTAAAATTATGTTGAGTAAGAGTGGTGAGAGTGGACATCCTTGTCTTGTTCCTGATCTTAGTGGAAATACCTTCAGTTTTTCACCATTGAGCATGATGTTTGCTGTGGGTTTGTCATATATGGCCTTTATTATGTTGAGGTAGGGTCCCTCTATGCCCATTTTCTGGAGAGTTTTTATCATAAATGGGTGTTGAATTTTGTCCAAAGCATTTTCTACATCTGTTGAGATGATCATATGGTTTTTATTCCTTACTTTTTTATTATGGTGTATCACATTGATTGATTTTCATATATTGAAGAATCCTTGCACCCCTGGGATAAATCCCACTTGATCATGGTGTATGATCCCTTTAATATGTTGTTAGATTCTGTTTGCTAGTATTTTGTTCAGGAGTTTTGCATCTATGTTCATCAGTGGTATTGGTCTATAATTTTCTTTTGTATGTGGTATCTTTTTCTAGTTTTGGTATCAGGGTGATGGTGGCTGTGTAGAATGAGTTCGGGAGTGTTCCTCTCTCTGCAATTTTTTGGAAGAGTGTGAGAAGGTTGGGTGTTAGCTCTTCTCTAAATGTTTGGTAGAATTCGCCTGTAAAGCCATTGGGTCCTGGACTTTTGTTTGTTGGAAGATTTTTAATTACAGTTTCAATTTCATTACTTGTGATAGGTTTGTTTATATTTTCTAATTCTTCCTGGCTCAGTCTTGGAAAACAGTACGTTTCCAAGAATTTGTCCATTTCTTGGTGATTTTCCATTTTATTGGCATATAGTTGTTTGTAGTAGTCTCTTATAATCCTTTGTATTTCTGCGGTGTCAGTTGTGATTTCTCCTTTTTCATTTCTAATTTTATTGATTTGCGTCTTCTCCCCTTTTCTCCTGGTGAGTCTGGCTAAGGGTTTATCAATTTTGTTTATCTTCTCAAAGAACCAGCTTTTAGTTTTATTGATCTTCGCTATTGTTTTCTTCATTTCTATTTCTTTTATTTCTGCTCTGATCTTTATGACTTCTTTCCTTCTACTGACTTTGGGTTTTCTTTGATCTTTCTCTAGTTTCTTTAGGTGAAGTGTTAGATTGTTTATTTGAGATACTCTTGTTTTTTGAGGTGAGATTGAATTGCTATAAACGTCCCTCTTAGAACTACTTTTGCTGTGTCCCATAGGTTTTCGGTCATCATGTTTTGTTCTCAACTGTTTCTATGTATTTTTTTATTTCTTTTTGATTTCTTCAGTGATCTCTTGGTTATTTAGTAGCGCACTGTTTAGCCTCCATGTATTTGTGTTTTTCTTCAGTTTTTTTCCTGTAATTGATTTCCAATCTCATAGCGTTGTGGTCAGAAAAGATGCTTGATGTGATTTCAATTTTCTTAAATTTTCTGAGGCTTGATTTGTGACCCAAGATGGGATCTATCCTGGAGAATGTTCCGTGTGCACTTGAGAAGAAAGTGTATTCTGCCACTTTCAGGTAGAATGTTCTATAAATATCAATTAAATCTATCTGGTCTATTGTGTCATTTAAAGCTGTGTTTTCTTATTTATTTTCTGTTTGGATGATCTGTCCATTGGTGTAAGTTGGGTGTTAAAGTCCCATACTATTATTGTGTTACTGTCGATTTCCCCTTTCATGGTTGTTAGCATTTGCCTTATGTATTGAGGTGCTCCTATTTTGGGTGCATAAACATTTATAATTGTTATATCTTCTTGGACTGATCCCTTGATCATTATGTAGTGTCTTATCTTATCTCTCGTAACAGTCTTTATTTATTTATTTATTTTTAAAAATTTATTTATTTATTTTTGGTGCTGTTGGGTCTTCGTTGCTGTGCGCGGGCTTTCTCTAGTTGCATTGAACGGGGGCTACTCTTTGTTGCGGTGCGCTGGCTTCTCATTGCAGTGGCTTCTCTTGTGGAGCACAGGCTCTAGGCGTGCGGGCTTCAGTAGTTGTGGCACGTGGGCTCAGTAGTTGTGGCTTGCAGGCTCTAGAGCGCAGGCTCAGTAGTTGTGGCACACGGGCTTAGTTGCTCCGCGGCATGTTGGATCTTCCCAGACCAGGGCTGGAACTCGTGTCCCCTGCATTGGCAGGCGGATTCTCAACCACTGCGCCACCAGGGAAATCCAACAGTCTTTATTTTAAAATCTATTTTATCTGATACGAGTATTACTACTCCAGCTTTCTTTTGATTTCCATTTACATGGAATATCTTTTTCCATCCCTTCACTTTCAGTCTGTATGTGTCCCTAGGTCTGAAGTGGGTCTCTTGTAGACAGCATGTATATGGGTCTTGTTTTTGTAACCATTCAGCCAGAGTCTGTCTTTTGGTTGGGACATTTAATCCATTTACATTCAAGGTTATTATCGATATGTATGTTCCTATTACCATTTTCTTAATTGTTTTGGGATTGTTTCTGTGGGTCTTTTTCTTCTCTTTTGTTTCCCGCTTAGAGAAGTTTCTTTAGCATTTGTTGTAAAGCTGGTTTGGTGATGCTGAATTCTCTTAGCTTTTACTTGTCTGAAAAGCTTTTGATTTCTCTGTCAAATCTGAATGAGATCCTTGCTGAGTAGAGTAATCTTGGTTGTAGATGTTTCTCTTTCATCTCTTTAAGTATATCCTGCCACTCTCTTCTGGCCTGCAGAGTTTCTGCTGAAAAATCAGCTGATATGATAACCTTATGGGGATTCCTTTGTATGTTATTTTTTTGTTTTTCCCTTGCTGCTTTTAGTATTTTTTCTTTGAATTTAGTTTTTATTAGTTTGATTAATGTGTGTCTTGGTGTGTTTCTCCTAGGGTTTAAGCTGCATGGGACTCTCTGTGCTTCCTGGACTTGGGTGACTATTACCTTTCCCATGTTAGGGAAGTTTTTCACTATAATCTCTTCAAATATTTTCTCAGACCCTTTCTTTTTCACTTCATCTTCTGGAACCCCTATAATTCGAATGTTAGTGCATTTAGTGTTGTCCCAGAGGTCTCTGAGATTTTCTTCAATTGTTTTCATTCTTTTTTCTTTATTCTGCTCCTTGGCAGTTATTTCTACCATTTTTTCTTGCAGTTCACTTATTCGTTCTTCTGCCTCAGTTATTCTGTTATTGATTCCTTCTAGTGTATTTTTCATTTCAGTTATTGTGTTGTTCATCTCTGTTTGTTCTTTAGTTCTTCTAGATCTTTGTTAAATATTTCTTGTATTTTCTCAATCTGCGCCTCCATTCTATTTCCAGGATTTTGGATCATCTTTACTATCATTACTCTGAATTCTTTTTCAGGTAGATTGTCTATTTCCTTTTCATTTATTTGGTCTTGTAGGATTTTACCTTGCTCCTTCACCTGTGACATAGTTTTTTGCCGTCTCATTTTTTTTTTTTTGATGAGTGGGATTGTTTTCCTGTACTACTGGTTGTTTGGCCTGAGACTTCCAACACTGAAGCTTGTAGGCTGTTGGGTAGGGCTGGGTCTTGGTGTTGAGATGAGGACCTCTGGTAGACCTCACTCCGATGAATATTCCCTGGGGTCTGTGGTTCTCTGTTAGTCCAGTGGTTCATACTTGGAACTCCCACCACAGGAGCTTCGGCCCAACCCCCGGTTCGTGAACCAAGATCCCGCAAGCCGCCTAGAGCGGCAAAAAAAAAAAAAGAGGGAACAATAACAAAGTAAAAAACAAAATTAGAGTAGGAAACGAATCAATATGTTAGAAAGTATATAAAAATAAAAGTATAGGTGAAATAACAACCGGAAGGTAAAACAGAACCACAGTAGTAAAAAAGGGGAGGAGGAAAAAAAAAAATGGTGGAAAAGGCTTTGGCTCTGGAAGGCGGGGCCTAAGCAGGGGCAGGGTTTGTGCGAGAGGCAGGGCCTATGCTTAGGACCCACAGGGCTGGAAAAGGCCCTGGGGGGTGTGGGGTTGGTGCTTAGGCTCAGTGGAACAGAAGGAGCCCAGGTGTGTCTCCCACTTCTGGTCTTAGAGGGCAGAGGACCCCACCTGGGAATGCGGCACGTTTCCTGGGCTCAAGTGGGCAGGGCCAACGCCCTCCGCTCCTTTTCCTCTGGTGTTGGAGGGCCCCTCCCGCCTGATTCTCTTTTTCTCTGCTGGTCTCCCTCCTACGCCCCCAGGACCAATGTGGCCCAGAGGGGGCCTCTGAGGGTGTAAGACCCGGCCCAAGAGCCGGGCAGACTTCCCTGGCTGATTGGTCAGGGGATACGCTGGGCCTTTTCCCCCCTGAGCTGAGCTCCTGAGAGTCCCTCCAGGCATGAAAACCCCTGCCCCCTCTTAGCCACCTCTCAGGGGTGTCGGTCCTGTCTGGCCTCTGCTTCTCATCCCCCCTCAGTCCGTCCTCCTATGTCCTACCAGTTTGATTGGGGGTTCCTCCCGTCTCCTTGGGTGTCAAGGTCCCCCACCAGCGTCCTGCAGGTGCCCTAGTTGTGGGGAGATGCGAACTCCATGTCTTCCAACACCGCCATCTTCTAGATACTTTCTGTCCATTCTCAATTGAATTACCTTTGCATCTTTGTTGAAAATCAAGTGAATACATATGTGTGATCTACTTCTGGAGTCTCTATTTTTGATAAAAAATGATTTATGTGTCCATTCTTTGACCAATATGATATTGTCTTGATGGTGTATCTTTAAAGTAAGTCTTGAAATCAGGCAATGTGAATTTGAGTGGTTAATTAAAAAAAATTATCTTTGCTGTTTATTTCTTTTTTTTCCATATAAAATTTAGAATCAGCTTGTCTGTTTCTATAAAAAACTTGTTGGGATTTTTGATTGAAATTAAACTGAATCTAGAACAGTATGAGGAGAAGTGACACCTTAACCATATTGAGTCCTCCAGTCCATTAAAAATGACTTATTTCTTCATTTATTGACATATTTTTGATTTCTTTCATCAGTGTTATGTAGTTTTCAGCATATAGATCTTGCACATATTTTGCTAGATTTTTGGTGCTATTATAAATGGTACTTTTGAGTTTCCAATTGTTCATTGCTGGTGTATAGAAATGCTGTTGATTTTTGTATACAGACTTTGTATCTGAAACCTTGATTAAGTCACTTAATAGTTTTAGTAGGTTTTTAAAAATAGATTTTTGGGTTAAAAAAAATGTACACAATCTTGTTTCCCATGAGTAGAAACACTGTCTCTATTGTGTTGTCTTGGATGTCTTGTATGATGATGAATAGGAAAGCAGAGGTCCTTGTCTTATTCTGATCTTAGGGAGAAAGCACTCAGTTTTTCATTAATAAATATGATGTTAGCTACAGATTTTTTGTAGATGCCCTTCTATTCCTAGTTTGCTTAAAGTTTTTTAAAATTATGAATCAATGTTGAATTTTCCCAAATTTTCTGCATCTACTGAGATGTTGATGGGTTTTTATTCTTTATTCCATTGATATGGTGCATACATTGATTGCTTTTCAAATGTTGAAGTCCAGCATTTTTTGAATACCCACTTGGTCCTGATACATTATTATTATTATTATTATTATTATTTTTTTACACATTTTTTGATTTAATTTGCTGGTATTTTGTTGCAGATATTTTGTCTGTGTATTCATGAATATTGGCCTGCAGTCCGCCGTCCACCCCCATGCCCATGTTGTCTTTCTCTGGTTTATTAGAGTATTTTTGGCCTCAAAAAATGAGTTGGGAACTGTTCCTTGTTCTTTTCTATTCTAGAAGAGATTGTGTCAAATTTGTATTATTTCTTTCTGAAATGTTTGAGAGAATTTGCCCATGTAACCCTCTGGGTCTGGAGTGTTCTTTGTTGGAAAGTTTTAAACTAAGAATATACTTCATTTAACAGATATAGGATTATTCATGTGATCTGTTATTTGAATGAGTTTTCATAGTTTGTGTCTCTAAATATCTGTTGTATCTGTAGTGATGTCTCCTCTTTAGAATTCTTAATATTTGTAGGTCCTGTATTCTCTCTTACTGTGTTGGTCAATTTGGCTGAAAGATTACATTGTTTTTCAAAGAAACAACTATGGTTTCATTGATTTTTCTCTTTATTTTATTTTATGTTCTTTGTTTAATTGATTTCTATTTTTATCTTTATTACCATAGTCCTTCTGCATACCCAGAGTATACCATATATACTTTGGGTATAATTTGACCTTCTTTTTCTGGTTTCTTAAGGTGTATTCTTAGATCATTTAATTGAAAGATTTCTTCTTTTCTAATATAAGAATTTTAATGCTGTAAATATTGCTTAAGTGTTGCTTTAGCTGAATCTCACAAATTTTGACAGGGCATTTTTCATTTTCATTAAAATTAAACATATTTTCTAATTTCCTTTTGTGACTTCTTATTTTACTTTTAAGTTATTTAGAAGTGTATTGTTTGTTAGTTAAATAGCTTTGAATTTTCCAGATATGTTTCTATCATTGATTTCTGGTTTAATTCCATTATAGCTAGAGAATATATTTTGTGTGATTTCAATTGCTTTGAATTTGTTAATATTTTGTTTTGTGATCTGAATACAGTCTATCTTAGGGTATGTTCCTTATGCACTTGAAAAGAACTTATAGTCTGTCATTGTTGGGTGGAGTGTTTTATAAATGTCAGGTTAAGTTGATTGATTGTATTGCTAATGTCTTCTGTATTCCTTCTGAGTATCTGTTCCCTTGTTTTATTGATTACTGAGAATAGAGTACTAAAGTCTCCAATGATAATTGGGTTTGTTTATTTGTCCCTTCAATTCTGTAAGTTTTTGATTTGTATATTTTATGCTCTGTTATTAAATGCATACACATTTAGGATTAAGTTTTCCTAGTGAATTTTGTTCTTGTTTATTCTGATAATATTTGTTTTTCTGAAGTCTATTATTTCTCCTATTTATATAGCCACTACAGCTTTCATCTGTTAGAGTTTGCATGGTGTATATACTCCCATCCTTTTATTTTTAACTTACCCATTTATTTATGTTTAATGAGAGTTTCTTACAGACAATACAGTTGGGTGTTGATTTTTAAATTAATCTAACAATGCTAGTATTTAAGTTGGTATATATTTTGGCATTCTATGTAACAATTGGTATTTTAGATTCATCTGCTGTCTTGTTAATTTTTATTGTTCCATCTGTTTCTGATTCTTCTGCTTTCTTTTGTATTGAGTATTTATTTGTATGATGATTCCATTTTATCTACACAATTGGCTTATTATTTTTTACCTCTTAATTTTTTTTTGCATAGTTGTTCTTGGGTTTACATTTTTAATCAATCATATTCTGTGTTCATATAATATTGCACTGCTTATATGTAGTGTAAGAATCCTATAATGTTGTACTTCCAATTCTTCCCTCCCATCCCTTGGGATGTGGTTATAATTTTAATTTCACATATGCTATAATAACACAAACAGTAAGTTGCTACTATTTTTTGCTTTGACAATCCACTATTTTTTTAACATCTTTATTGGAGTATAATTGCTTTACAGTGTTGTGTTAGTTTCTGCTGTATAACAAAGTGAATCAGCTATATGCATATGTATATCCCCATAACCCCTCCCTCTTGCGTCTCCCTCCCACCCTCCTTAATCCACCCATCTAGGTGGACACAAAACACTGAGCTGATCTCCCTGTGCCATGCAGCTGCTTCTCACTAGCTATCTGTTTTACATTTGGTAGTGTATATATGTCAATGCTACTCTCTTACTTCATTGCATCTTACCCTTCCCCTTCCCCGTGTCCTCAAGTCCATTCTCTACGTCTGTGTCTTTATTCCTGTCCTGCCCCTAGGTTCATCAGAACCATTTTTTTTAGATTCCATATATATGTGTTAGCATACGGTATTTGTTTTTCACTTTCTGACTTCACTCTGTATGACACAGACTCTAGGTCCATCCACCTCATTACAAATAACTCAATTTAATTTCTTTTTATGGCTGAGTAATATTCCATTGTATATATGTGCCACATATTCTTTATCCATTCATCTGTTGATGGACACTTAGGTTGCTTCCATGTCCTGGCTATTGTAAATAGTGCTGCAGTGAACTTTGTGGTACGTGTATCTTTTTGAATTATGGTTTTCTCAGGGTATATGCCCAGTAGTGGGATTGCTGGGTTATATGGTAGTTCTATTTTTAGTTTTTTAAGGAACCTCCATACTGTTCTGCATAGTGGCTGTATCAATTTACATTCCCACCAACAGTACAAGAGGATTACTATTTTTTAGATCAATTAAAAATTATGTTTACATTCATTAATGTTATTTCCATAACTATTCTTTTATTTGTGTAGCTCCAATTTCGGTTTGGTGTTATATTCCTTCTAACTAGGGAACTTCTTTTAACATTTCTTGTAGTGCAGGTGTGCTGACAATAAATTCTCTCAGCTTTTGGGTATCTAAAAAGTCTATATTTTTGCCTTTATTTTTGAAAGATCTTTCATTAGGTATAGATTTCTGAGTTTACATTTTTTTTTTCCTTCAGTAATTGTCTGCTGTCTTGCATAATTTCTGACAAGAGTCTGCTGTAGTATAGTGTGTAACTTGTATTTTTCCTGTTTCCTTCAAAATTTTCTCTTTATTTTGGTTTTTAAGCTTAAATCTAATATGATATGGGTGTGATTTTATTTAGTATTTATTCACCTTGGCATTCTCTTGGACCTGAGGCTTACCATCTTTCATTAATTGTAGAATTTTCTTGGTCATTATCTCTTCAGTTCTTTCTTCTGCCCATTTTTTTTCTCATTTTTCCTTCTTGTATTACAATTAAACATATGTTAGACCATTTTTTTTTTCCCACAGTTCTTGAGTGATATTTTTTTCCCCCCAACCACTCTTCTTTCTTTTCTTTTCTTTTTTAATTTGATTCAGCTTGGGTAATTTCTGTTGACTTTAATTCAATTTCATCAATTCATTCCTCAGCTTGTTCAAATCTATGAGCTTTTCAACAAAACAACAAAAATATTGTTCATCTCTGCTACCATCTTTTTCATTTATATCTTTTCAATTTGATTTTTTTCTTAATGTTTTCATCTCTGTTCTGAATTTCTCCATCTGTTCATGCAAGTTGTCCACTTTTTCCACAGGACCTTTAAAATATTCATCATAGTTATATCATATTCCTTGTCTGATAGTTCCAACATCTGTCATATCTGAATCTGGTGCTGTTAAATGCTTCTACTCTTGACATTGTATTTCCTTTTTTTCCTCCTTCTTTGTGTGTTTTGTAATTTTGGTTGAAAACTGGACATACTGTTTTGGATACTAGACTGAGGTTAATAGTATTAACGTTAGTAAACGCCTCTTCTTTTTGCTAGACCTTGAGTCAGCCTATTCAGGAATTGAGCTAGGTTTGTGTTTTCTTTTGGCTATAATTTCCCTACTGCTCCAAAGTTTTCAAATTCTTCTAAGAATTCTTTGTGCTTAGGGTGGGGATTGAGTTGATGGAGAGTTTTTCTCAATGTACTTGTTCCACACTCAACTTTTGACATTCTCTGTCAAAATTGTACCTCAGAAAGGCTGTCTTTCTGTGCTCTTGCCTCTCCTCCAGCAATAGACTACTGTTGTTTTTCATTTGGTTCTTGCTTTCCTGGTTTTGTGTGTGAGGGGGAAGGAAAGGGGATGGAATGCTTTCTCAGGTTCTGGGTGTGTGTTGTGTTCCTAGGTCTTGATTGTGGAGCGTTCCCATCGTTCCTAGGAGAGTAAGTGTCTTACTTTCCTAGGGCTGCTGTAACAAATTTCCACAATCTGGATGGCTTAAAACAATAGAAATTTATTCTCTAACAGTTTTGCAGGCTAGAAATTGGTAATCAAGGTGTTGGCAGGTTTGGTTCCTTTTGGAGACTCAGTTTCATGTCTCTCGTCTGGCTTCTGGTGATAGCCAGAAATTGTTGGCCTTCTTTAGCTTGTAAATGAATCAGTTCAATCTCTGCATCCTTCTTCATGTGACATAGTCCTCTTTGTGTTTCTGTCTTCACATAGTTTTCTTACAAGGACACTGGGGATTGGATTTAGTACCTAGCCTAATCCAATATGACCTTATCTTAAGTTGATTACATTTGCTAAGACCTTATTTCCAAATAAGGTCACATTCACAGGTACTAGGAATTAGGACCTCAGCATATCTTTTTGAGGGGGGGACATGTTAGTTTGCTAGGGCTGCCATAACAAAATACTACAGATGGGTGGCTTAAACAACAGAAATTTTCTCACAGTTCTGGAGGCTGGAAGTCCAAGGTCAAGACGTTGGCAGGATTGATTTCTTCTGAGGCCTCTCTTCTTGGCTTGCAGGTGGCTCCCCTCTGGCTGCCCCTTCACATGGTTGTCCCTGTGTGTACACACATCCCTGGTGTCTTTCTGTATGTCCTAATCTCTTCCTACAAGGACACCAGTCAGATTGGATTAGGGCCCATCCTAACAGCCTTATTTTAACTTAATCACCTCTTTATAGGCCCTATCTCTAAATAAAGTCACATTCTGAGGTGCTGGGATTAGGGCTTCAGTATTTCAATTTGGGGAAGACAAAATTCAGCCTACAAGGGACACAATTTAACCCCAAATTAATTGGGTGTGGTGGGACCTAGGATGTTTTTCTACCCTTCACCCAATTTTAGAGGAACAGGAGATGAGTAAAACTTTTATAAAAAAATGTTCTACTCTCTTCTTATTCAAATCTGCCCTATTTATAATACATTTTAAAAAATTGTACACTTGTGATCTTTGTTTGTGATGTCATATTGGATTGCTTTTAATTTGTGGAAGATTTAAAGTTTGAATTTATAAGTGCTATGCTTCATAAATTGTTTGCATTTCTTTCTTTCAGAAGCCAAGAGCTACTACTAACCTGGTTTTACTTTACCCCCTTCCAGGATCTCGAGCTTAATCTAACAGTCTCTGGTTCATACCTATGACTTTCAGGTTAAGGCATTTGTCTCTTAATTGTGGTATTAATGTATGCTTGCCTTTTGTGTGTGTTTACCATTCACTAATCTGTTTTCAGCTCATAGGATTTTTTTCTTCCCCTTGGAGATTTCTTACTTCTTGGGAGTCTATCAATATAATATGTTTTATGCAGCATCTAGTTGTTTGGTAACAGTGGGACCTTTCAGACTATTTAGCCCATCAAATCTCAAAGAGCACAAGTCTTCAATAATATATTTTGTAATCTTTTCAAATCCACTTGCAAAGATATACCTCCATCTTTCTAATGTTTGCATAATATTAGATTTTAAAGATGTAACATATTGTAAATTCATACCCCTGCTTAGAGGCATAAAGACTATTCCCAGTTTTTAGCTATTTCACAAGTTATGCAGTGAGCATCATTGTGCTTAAATGTCTATAAACTTGTATCAGTATATGCTTGTAGGATACATTTATAAAAGTGGAATCGCTGGGAGAAAGGCATTTTGAAAGTTTTCTGCAAATATTTTCTGACAAATTTAAATGTTATTAGAAAATGTAAAGATTGTTTCTAGACTTTTGTAGTTTACTGATATTTATTTAAAGTTATATTATTTCTTTTTTAAAAAATTAATTAATTTATTTATTTTTGGCTGTGTTGGGTCTTCGTTGCTGCACATGGGCTTTCTCTGGTTGCGATGAGCGGGGGCTACTCTTCATTGCAGTGCGTGGGCTTCTCATTGCGGTGGCTTCTTTTGTTGCGGAGCACAGGTTCTAGGCACACGGGCTTCAGTAGTTGCAGCACGTGGGCTCAGTAGTTGTGGCTCATGGGCTGTAGAGTGCAGGCTCAGTAGTTGTGGCACACGGGCTTAGTTGTTCTGTGGCATGTGGGATCTTCCCGGACCAGGGCTCGAACCCGTGTCCCCTGCATTGGGAGGCAGAGTCTTAACCACTGCGCCACCAGGGAAGTCCAAAAGTTATATTATTTCTTTTTTTTTTTTATTTATTTATTTATTTATTTATTTTTTTATTTTTTTATTCACACACACACACACTGTATTTTATTTTTACAAGACATAAATAGACTGACACCAAGCATTGTACATGGATGACCACAACAAAAGCAACAATGGTTGCAATTACCAAACATGAAACACACTCATACTATGTCATAATATTGACATTCAGTCCAGTAATCCTCCACTGTAACAGCTCCTTTACTTTGCAGTGAAAATTGATTTGTATATTCTTTGCCTGAGTCCTTGTGGGATTTTTTTTTTTTTTTTTAAATTCAGACAGAAAGTCACAAAAATTATACTCATCCTCATCAGTTCACTCAGTCCCATGTAATTAATTTTTTTTTTCATCTTGATCTTTTGTTAGCACTTTTATGAGTTCATCAGTTTTTCATTAGAGTTCTGAAAATGCTTATTCATTCAGTTCAGCAGTACAGTCAGTTACCAGAAACCTGTACTTGTCAGAGTCTTTTCCATGAATTTCTTGAAGATGAAACCCTTTTATAGGAACATATTTGCAAAATCATCAGAGTACACCCAGAACTGTCTGTAAATGACAAAAGACTTAAAAATGACCACGGTTAAAGATTTGATGAAAGTTCATAATAATGCAGTTGACAAGAAAATTAGTTATTTCTGAGATATACATTTTAAAGTAATAACTAGGATTATTACTTATAACATTATACCAGAACATATAAGATTTTTAGAAATTTCATGTAATGTCTGAAACATTTATATTAACATATTTCCATACATATTTCCATACAAATACAAATATAAGATTTTTAGAAATTTCATGTAATGTCTGAAACATTTATATTAACATATTTCCATACATATTTCCATACAAATACAAATATAAGATTTTTAGAAATTTCATGTAATGTCTGAAACATTTATATTAACATATTTCCATACAAATAACCCAATGAAAGTTTAGTATTAGTTGTTTTGTTTGTTTTTTTATACTGCAGGTTCTTATTAGGCATCAGTTTTATACACATCAGTGTATACATGTCAATCCCAATTGCCCAATTCAGCACACCACCATCCCCACCTCACCGCAGTTTTCCCCCCTTGGTGTCCATATGACCATTCTCTACATTTGTGTCTCAACTTCTGCCCTGCAAACTGGCTCATCTGTACCATTTTTCTAGGTTCCGCATACATGCATTAATATACGATATTTGTTTTTCTCTTTCTGACTTACTTCACTCTGTATGACAGTCTCTAGATCCATCCATGTCTCAACAAATGACTCAATTTCGTTCCTTTTTATGGCTGAGTAATATTCCATTGTATATATGTACCACATCTTCTTTATCCATTCGTCTGTTGATGGGCATTTAGGTTGCTTCCATGACCTGGCTATTGTAAATAGTGCTGCAATGAACATTCGGGTGCATGTGTCTTTTTGAATTACGGTTTTCTCTGGGTATATGCCCAGTAGTGGGATTGCTGGGTCATATGGTAATTCTATTTTTAGTTTGTTAAGGAACCTCCATATTGTTCTCCATAGTGGCTGTATCAATTTACATTCCCACCAACAGTGCAAGAGGGTTCCCTTTTCTCCACACCCTCTCCAGCATTTGTTGTTTGTAGATTTTCTGATGATGCCCATTCTAACTGGTGTGAGGTGATACCTCATTGTAGTTTTGATTTGCATTTCTCTAATAATTAGTGATGTTGAGCATCTTTTCATGTGCTTCGTGGCCGTCTGTATGTCTTCTTTGGAGAAATGTCTATTTAGGTCTTCTGCCCATTTTTGGATTGGGGTGTTTGTTTCTTTGATATTGAGCTGAATGAGCTGTTTATATATTTTGGAGATTAATCCTTTGTCCGTTGATTCATTTGCAAATATTTTCTCCCATTCTGAGGGTTGTCTTTTCGTCTTGTTTATGGTTTCCTTTGCTGTGCAAAAGCTTTGAAGTTTCATTAGGTCCCATTTGTTTATTTTTGTTTTTATTTCCATTACTCTAGGAGGTGGATCAAAAAAGATCTTGCTGTGATTTATGTCAAAGAGTGTTCTTCCTATGTTTTCCTCTAAGAGTTTTATAGTGTCCAGTCTTATATTTAGGTCTCTAATCCATTTTGAGTTTATTTTTGTGTATGGTGTTAGGGAGTATTCTAATTTCATTCTTTTACATGTAGCTGTCCAGTTTTCCCAGCACCACTTATTGAAGAGACTGTCTTTTCTCCATTGTATATCTTTGCCTCCTTTGTCATAGATTAGTTGACCATAGGTGCGTGGGTTAATCTCTGGGCTTTCTATCTTGTTCCATTGATCTATGTTTCTGTTTTTGTGCCAGTACCATACTGTCTTGATTACTGTAGCTTTGTAGTATAGTCTGAAGTCAGGGAGTCTGATTCCTCCAGCTCCATTTTTTTCCCTCAAGACTGCTTTGGCTATTCGGGGTCTTTTGTGTCTCCATACATATTTTAAGATGATTTGTTCTAGCTCCGTAAAAAATGCCATTGGTAATTTGATAGGGATTGCATTGAATCTGTAGATTGCTTTGGGTAGTATACTCATTTTCACAATGTTGATTCTTCCAATCCAAGAACATGGTATATCTCTCCATCTGTTGGTATCATCTTTAATTTCTTTCATCAGTGTCTTATAGTTTTCTGCATACAGGTCTTTCGTCTCCCTAGGTAGGTTTATTCCTAGGTATTTTATTCTTTTTGTTGCAATGGTAAATGGGAGTGTTTCCATAATTTCTCTTTCAGATTTTTCATCATTAGTGTATAGGAATGCAAGAGATTTCTGTGCATTAATTTTGTATCCTGCAACTTTACCATATTCATTAATCAGCTCTAGCAGTTTTCTGGTGGCAGTTTTAGGATTCTCTATGTATAGTATCATGTCATCCGCAAACAGTGACAGTTTTACTTCTTCTTTTCCAATTTGTATTCCTTTTATTTCTTTTTCTTCTCTGATTGCCGTGGCTAGGACTTCCAGAACTATGTTGAATAATAGTGGTGAGAGTGGACATCCTTGTCTCGTTCCTGATCTTGGAGGAAATGCTTTCAGTTTTTCACCATTGAGAATGATGTTTGCTGTGGGTTTGTCATATATGGCCTTTATTATGTTGAGGTAGGTTCCCTCTATGCCCACTTTCTGGAGAGTTTTTATCAGAAATGGGTGTTGAATTTTGTCAAAAGCTTTTTCTGCATCTATTGAGATGATCATATGGTTTTTATTCTTCAATTTGTTAATATGGTGTATCACATTGATTGATTTGCGTATATTGAAGAATCCTTGCATCCCTGGGATAAATCCCACTTGATCGTGGTGTATGATCCTTTTAATGTGTTGCTGGATTCTGTTTGCTAGTATTTTGTTGAGGATTTTTGCATCTATATTCATCAGTGATATTGGTCTGTAATTTTCTTTTTTTGTAGTGTCTTTGTCTGGTTTTGGTATCAGGGTGATGGTGGCCTCATAGAATGAGTTTGGGAGTGTTCCTTCCTCTGCAATTTTTTGGAAGAGTTTGAGAAGGATGGGTGTTAGCTCTTCTCTAAATGTTTGATAGAATTCACCTGTGAAGCCATCTGGTCCTGGACTTTTGTTTGTTGGAAGATTTTTAATCACAGTTTCAATTTCATTACTTGTGATTGGTCTGTTCATATTTTCTGTTTCTTCCTGATTCAGTCTGGGAAGGTTATACCTTTCTAAGAATTTGTCCATTTCTTCCAGGTTGTCCATTTTATTGGCATAAAGTTGCTTGTAGTAGTCTCTTAGGATGCTTTGTATTTCTGCGGTGTCTGTTGTAACTTCTCCTTTTTCATTTCTGATTTTATTGATTTGAGTCCTCTCCCTCTTTTTCTTGATGAGTCTGGCTAATGGCTTATCAATTTTGTTTATCTTCTCAAAGAACCAACTTTTAGTTTTATTGATCTTTGCTATTGTTTTCTTTGTTTCTATTTCATTTATTTCTGCTCTGATCTTTATGATTTCTTTCCTTCTGCTAACTTTGGGTTTTGTTTGTTCTTCTTTCTCTAGTTTCTTTAGGTGTAAGGTTAGATTGTTTACTTGAGATTTTTCTTGTTTCTTTAGGTAGGCTTGTATAGCTATAAACTTCCCTCTTAGAACCGCTTTTGCTGCATCCCATAGGTTTTGGGTCGTCGTGTTTTCATTGTCATTTGTCTCTAGGTATTTTTTGATTTCCTCTTTGATTTCTTCAGTGATCTCTTGGTTATTTAGTAACGTATTGTTTAGCCTCCATGTGTTTGTCCTTTTTACGTTTTTTTCCCTGTAATTCATTTCTAATCTCATAGCGTTGTGGTCAGAAAAGATGCTTGATATGATTTCAATTTTCTTAAATTTACTGAGGCTTGATTTGTGACCCAAGATGTGATCTATCCTGGAGAATGTTCCGTGTGCACTTGAGAAGAACGTGTAATCTGCTGTTTTTGGATGGAATGTCCTATATATATCAATTAAATCTATCTGGTCTATTGTGTCATTTAAAGCTTCTGTTTCCTTATTTATTTTCATTTTGGATGATCTGTCCATTGGTGTAAGTGAGGTGTTAAAGTCCCCCACTATTATTGTGTTACTGTCGATTTCCTCTTTTATAGCTGTTAGCAGTTGCCTTATGTATTGAGGTGCTCCTATGTTGGGTGCATATATATTTATAATTGTTATATCTTCTTCTTGGATTGATCCCTGGATCATTATGTAGTGTCCTTCCTTGTCTCTTGTAACATTCTTTATTTTAAAGTCTATTTTATCTGATATGAGTATAGCTACTCCAGCTTTCTTTTGATTTCCATTTGCATGGAATATCTTTTTCCATCCCCTCACTTTCAGTCTGTATGTGTCCCTAGGTCTAAAGTGGGTCTCTTGTAGACAGCATATATATGGGTCTTGTTTTTGTATCCATTCAGCCAGTCTATGTCTTTTGGTTGGGGCATTTAATCCATTCACGTTTAAGGTAATTATCGATATGTATGTTCCTATGACCATTTTCTTAATTGTTTTGGGTTTGTTTTTGTAGGTCCTTTTCTTCTCTTGTGTTTCCCACTTAGAGAAGTTCCTTTAGCATTTGTTGTAGAGCTGGTTTGGTGGTGCTGAATTCTCTTAGCTTTTGCTTGTCTGCAAAGCTTTTGATTTCTCCATCAAATCTAAATGAGATCCTTGCCGGGTAGAGTAATCTTGGTTGTAGGTTCTTCCCTTTCATCACTTTAAGTATATCATGCCACTCCCTTCTGGCTTGCAGAGTTTCTGCTGAGAAATCAGCTGTTAACCTTATGGGAGTTCCCTTGTATGTTATTTGTCGTTTTTCCCTTGCTGCTTTCAATAATTTTTCTTTGTCTTTAATTTTTGCCACTTTGATTACTATGTGTCTCGGCGTGTTTCTCCTTGGGTTTATTCTGTATGGGACTCTCTGCGCTTCCTGGACTTGGGTGGCTATTTCCTTTCCCATGTTAGGGAAGTTTTCGACTATAATCTCTTCAAATATTTTCTCTGGTCCTTTCTCTCTCTCTTCTCCTTCTGGGACCCCTATAATGCGAATGTTGTTGCGTTTAATGTTGTCCCAGAGGTCTCTTAGGTTGTCTTCATTTCTTTTCATTCTTTTTTCTTTAGTCTGTTCTGCAGCAGTGAATTCCACCATTCTGTCTTCCAGGTCACTTATCCGTTCTTCTGCCTCAGTTATTCTGCTATTGATTCCTTCTAGTGTAGTTTTCATTTCAGTTATTGTATTGGTGATCTCTGTTTGTTTGTTCTTTAATTCTTCTAGGTCTTTGTTAATCATTTCTTGCATCTTCTCAATCTTTGCCTCCATTCTTATTCCGAGGTCCTGGATCATCTTCACTATCATTATTCTGAATTCTTTTTCTGGAAGGTTGCCTATCTCCACTTCATTTAGTTGTTTTTCTGGGGTTTTTTCTTGTTCCTTCATCTGGTACATAGCCCTCTGCCTTTTCATCTTCTCTATCTTTCTGTAACTGTGGTTTTTGGTCCACAGGCTGCAGGATCGTAGTTTTTCTTGCTTCTGTTGTCTGCCCTCTGGTGGTTGAGGCTATCTAAGAGGCTTGATGGGAGGCTCTGGTGGTGGGTAGAGCTGACTGTTGCTGTGGCGGTCAGAGCTCAGTAAAACTTTAATCCACTTGACTGTTGATGGGTGGGGCTGGGTTCCCTCCCTGTTGGTTGTTTTGCCTGAGGCAACCCAACACTGGAGCCTACCGGTGCTCTTTGGTGGGGTTAATGGCAGACTCTGGGAGGGCTCACGCCAAGGAGAACTTCCCAGAACCTCTGCTGCCAGTGTCCTTATCCCCACGGTGAAACAGAGCCACTACTCGCCTCTGCAGGAGACCCCCCAACACCAGCAGGTAGGTCTGGTTCAGTCTCCCCCAGGGTCACTGCTCCTTCCCCTGGGTCCCGATGCACACATTACTTTGTGTGTGCCCTCCAAGAGTGGCGTCTCTGTTTCCCCCAGTCCTGTCAAAGTCCTGCAATCACTTCCCACCAGGCTTCAAAGTCTGATTCTCTAGGAATTCCTCCTCCCGTTGCCGGACCCCCAGGTTGGGAAGCCTGACGTGGGGCTCAGAACCTTCACTCCAGTGGGTGGAATTCTGTGGTATAAGTGTTTGCCAGTCTGTGAGTCACCCACCCAGCAGTTATGGGATTTGATTTTACTCTGATTGCGCCCCTCCTACCGTCTCACTGTGGCTTCTCCTCTGTCCTTGGACGTGGGGTATCCTCCTTGGTGAAGTCCAGGGTCTTCCTGTCAATGATTGTCCAGCAGCCAGTGGTGATTCTGGTGCTCTCGCAAGAGGGAGTGAGAGCACGTCCTTCTACTCCGCCATCTTGGTTAATCTATATTATTTCTTATATGGTCAATATTTCCCCTTCAATGACAGTAAAATCTTGTCTATATGGAACATTTTGTAAAAAGGCAAGCTGTGCAGAAGGAGTATAGTAACTGGGTCGTAGTCTTGGCTCTGCTATGAATTTGCTTTGATTTTGGATAAGTTAGTTGACTTTCTGAGTTTCTTGTATCTTTATACATAAACTGAAGACTGTTGAACTAGAGCAGGGGTTATTAAATTTTATTTCAAAAATGAGAAGATGACCCTGCTGGGTGGTGCTTTGGAATCCCTGCCCATACTTCAGGGAAGAAAGCTGAGCATTTATCTTTTTTTATATGAGAAGTACTAGAAAAGCTTTCATTTGGGGGAAAAAAATAAACGTTTGGCAATTAAAACTAGTTTAAAATCCCTTTGCCTTGGTGGATCATCTAAAGTCACTTCTAGTTCCAAAATTTTGTGACATGATTCTGTGCATCCTTCGGAATTGCTCGATTTTCCAGTATTTGAATTACAGTTATGGCTCCTGTTTTTTTCTCTCCATTTAATGCAAAAATAAATGCAGTTATTGGGACAAAAAAATAACATAAATGAGCTATTTCTTCCTCTAATCTCTTCTCTCAGCTTTATTTCTCTTTTGAATTGAGAATGTTTCCGTCTCAACTACATTTTTTTCAAAGTTAAATTTAATACCTTAATTTAATATCCTTCACACTTAGACTGAATTTAAATATGTAACACCCTTCCTTATATCTTGTCTTTTTAAATTTTCTTTGGAGTACATCCATAGCCCATATATTGGTCACTTTCTAATAGAATGCTTCTGTCCTCATCCATTTCCAAGTCCCAGCATATTGTCCTATAGTTAGTATTGAATACTGTAGTCACATTTCTTTTGTCTGAACACTACTTCCACCATAAGATTCTTTTACATTTCTGTGGGAAACTCTAATTACCTTAGATACAATAACAAAACTCTTGGTTTAAATCTCTTAATCAGGCTTTCTTAAAATAGCCACTGAGGCAAACTGACTCACTCTCCCATGTGCCTGATTATCATCCATCCTCAGAATTTTTGAAATTCACTCGTTTTACATCTATGTTAAGAACTTCTGTACCTCTGCAAGTTCCACTTTTCCCACTGCTAAAATGGGACTTTCTCTAAGAAGTTTTCTCCTACCAACTAGGGAGGAAATGTTCTCCTTTCTCTCATTGCAGGCAAAGTACTTGTACTTTTTCTATAATGAGAAAACAGTGCAACTTTTTTGAAGTAGTCTCCAGTAAGGCTGAATTTGTAATAATTTTACCTGCACTGAGCTGAAGTTTGAATATGCTATATCTAAAAAGAAATTTACCAGGGAAATAAGCGTAATTAAGATTGTAGGATACACACATATGCAGATACACACACGTGTGTGCAAACACACAGACACACACACACACCAAATTTTGCAAAGTCTTTAAGTTTGAAAATTCTTATTTCTACCTTAGATGAGAATCTGCTTAAAATAAAAGAATATTTCAGCATGTTTCCTGTAATTTAAAGTTATCTCCCCTTGATCTGAATAGTGCTATGTTATATGAGCTTATTTACTAGTGAGAAATTTAGGTAACTTACAATAGTGGATGCTGTGGTGCACTTCCCAGATCCCCCTTTAGCGCCAGGACACTCATTCCCAAGCTGTTAGAAATGTTGGTGACTGAAAAGTCTCAGCTGAGTCCCTCTCTGAGAATTGCCTTCAACTAAAGAGTGTCATCTTTACCACAATCACATCCCATCTCTGTAAGCAGCCTGCACCCAGTACCTACTCCAGTGGAAGTATAAAAACTTGGTCCTCTTGCCTTAATTTGGAATAACTCTGATAGGCCATTCCAGCTCCAGAGCTCACCATAGAATTCTGTAAGGCCGGTATTTGGTGAATGAATAAATAATTAAATATATGAAAAGAAGAAAGGAAAGAGTCCCAGTTGAGTCTTACTAGGGAGTAAGTTCCACACTTGTTCTTGGAAATGAAGCAGTGACTAGAGTGGTAAATAAATTTAGGGCTATAAGGAATCACATGAGGTATGAAACTAGGGCTTCTTCAATATCTTCCCTCTAACTTGCCTTAAGGGCTTAGAATTCCCCTTTTAGAGATTTATTCATAATGGGAATGTGGCTGAAGTGGGACTGCCTAGTTTATCTTGCCTGCTTCTGGATAAAAGAACCATGCAAGGTAAAACAAACAGCAACAACAACATGGCAAGTCAAGGAGAATGCCTCACAAAAAAAGATGTCGTGCTATACTGGTGTAATATTTTACCAGACTTACATTATTCTGTTAACTACTGATTTTCTGTGCTTTATAAAAAGATCTCTATCGATTTATTAAAGCCTTTTGGGGTTATTAGGAATCTTCTGCCTTGAAAAGATTAAAACAGAGACCTTCCAAATCAGTGTGCAAGAACAACCTCCTGCCACCTACAGAAAATCTTGCTGTCAAGGTCAGAAATGACAGACCTGTAATATTTATGCCAAAGATAGCATTTCTTGGGCCCCAAATGATGTATCTGGAGACCCTATATTTACTGACTTTGTTCTTATCGCTAAAGTATCTTTTATTACAAATAAAGTTCACTTTAGTTCCCCTTTGGATAGAGAAAAACCATTTAAGAAAGTTCTGCACTATCCCTTTTCCTACAGTTATTTCAGTACCAGGGTTTGGAAATTCATTTCTCTGTAAGTTCAGGAGGAATTTATCAAGAGCCTTTCTATGTTTTTTCTGACCAGCATATAAAGCATCACAGGTATTCGACTGCTTCTGATGTAGTCATCTTGGGCCTCTGAATCCCAGCTGGCATTTTAGTGGATGAGGTAGAGGCAGTTTTGATTTAGGTCACAAAGCTTCAAACGACATGCACTGTAAAGGGAGTAACATGTCCTGTAATTTGCTTTTATCAACTAAATGCTGTTTCCCCCTAAGTGTGGTATCTTTTTGATGTGTATTGAAATGAATGTCGTAGACTCTTAAGGGAGACTTCTGGTTTGCTTTTGGCCTTTGACAACCTTTTCTCATTGAAATAGGGACTAGGAGACTGGCTAAAAGCTTTTCCCTAACAGAATCCTCTTGGAAGTAGAGAATAGGGAGGGATGCCCTGAGGAACCTGAGTATTCATGGTGGACAGAAAGGAGACCAGACACCTGAGTAGGTGGGGCCTTGGTTAGTGGAATATACTGTTTGATAGGAATCCCTTAACAGTTCTTAGGATTTCATTATATCTTTCTCTGGTGAGTTATTTCTGACAGTAGAGGCTGTGTTCTTGGAATATATTCTCTTTGTTGATTGAAAAGCTTTATATTTTTTGCCACCTTAGAGTCAAAATAATTTTGGATAAAAAAACATTCTTTTTGAACTTAATGACATATAGCAGGTCATTTTTAAACCAAGAAATGCTGACTGAATTTGGACTTAAATTTTTTTTTCCCTTGGAAGATGCTGTAGAGATAAAAAGAAAACAAAAGAATGAATGTTTGTTGTTTGGCTTCTGTTCATAGACACAAGCTTTTGGAGTATGATTTTTTGCTTTATATGTATATAAATATATGTGTGTAAAGAAATGAATCCAGCTATTCCTTGTGATATTCAGCTTGTGATAGAAACCCTTTTCTTTACTTAAAAAGCCAAAATCATTTCTCATGGAAATTTTGTTATTAATTTGTGTTGAGGAATAACTCTCTTTAAAAAAGTGGAGAGAGTCAAAAGAGATTAATTTGACATTTTAGAATGGTGAGATCTTGATTTAACTGTGGATGAGGACTTTGGTTACTGAGGGACATCATTTTCTCTTTTAATTAATTCCTTTTCCTGACATTTCTCCCATCATGAGGCAAATTTGTTTGTGGCGCTTAACCTTTAAGTATTATATCAGTTTTCACTGGAGTCATGCAGTGACCAAGAGTAAGTAAATGTAAGACAAGAAGAATTTTTTTTAAAAAAGGCAAAAACTCTTCAAACTAAGTTTGCAGTCAGGAAATTTTCTTCTCTGCGTATACTCAGAACTTCATGACCTCAGGTAGTTCTTTATCTTTGCCTTCTTGGTTCCTATCCCCAAACTTCAGAGCCCAGGGACCTTGTGTTCTGCAAGTGGCTTTTCAGATTTACTCTCTCCTCCTTACCCATCAAATGCATATATGTATAGATATTTAACTCATTCTGTTCCCTCTGCTGTTCCTTTCTTAGAGCCACTTATCAAATTCTACTTATTCTTTTTTTTTTTTTTTTTTTTTTTTTTAGAAATTTCATGTAATGTCTGAAACATTTATATTAACATATTTCCATACAAATAACCCAATGAAAGTTTAGTATTAGTTGTTTTGTTTGTTTTTTTATACTGCAGGTTCTTATTAGGCATCAGTTTTATACACATCAGTGTATACATGTCAATCCCAATTGCCCAATTCAGCACACCACCATCCCCACCTCACCGCAGTTTTCCCCCCTTGGTGTCCATATGACCATTCTCTACATTTGTGTCTCAACTTCTGCCCTGCAAACTGGCTCATCTGTACCATTTTTCTAGGTTCCGCATACATGCATTAATATACGATATTTGTTTTTCTCTTTCTGACTTACTTCACTCTGTATGACAGTCTCTAGATCCATCCATGTCTCAACAAATGACTCAATTTCGTTCCTTTTTATGGCTGAGTAATATTCCATTGTATATATGTACCACATCTTCTTTATCCATTCGTCTGTTGATGGGCATTTAGGTTGCTTCCATGACCTGGCTATTGTAAATAGTGCTGCAATGAACATTCGGGTGCATGTGTCTTTTTGAATTACGGTTTTCTCTGGGTATATGCCCAGTAGTGGGATTGCTGGGTCATATGGTAATTCTATTTTTAGTTTGTTAAGGAACCTCCATATTGTTCTCCATAGTGGCTGTATCAATTTACATTCCCACCAACAGTGCAAGAGGGTTCCCTTTTCTCCACACCCTCTCCAGCATTTGTTGTTTGTAGATTTTCTGATGATGCCCATTCTAACAGGAGTGAGGTGATACCTCATTGTAGTTTTGATTTGCATTTCTCTAATAATTAGTGATGTTGAGCATCTTTTCATGTGCTTCGTGGCCATCTGTATGTCTTCTTTGGAGAAATGTCTATTTAGGTCTTCTGCCCATTTTTGGATTGGGGTGTTTGTTTCTTTGATATTGAGCTGAATGAGCTGTTTATATATTTTGGAGATTAATCCTTTGTCCGTTGATTCATTTGCAAATATTTTCTCCCATTCTGAGGGTTGTCTTTTCGTCTTGTTTATGGTTTCCTTTGCTGTGCAAAAGCTTTGAAGTTTCATTAGGTCCCATTTGTTTATTTTTGTTTTTATTTCCATTACTCTAGGAGGTGGATCAAAAAAGATCTTGCTGTGATTTATGTCAAAGAGTGTTCTTCCTATGTTTTCCTCTAAGAGTTTTATAGTGTCCAGTCTTATATTTAGGTCTCTAATCCATTTTGAGTTTATTTTTGTGTATGGTGTTAGGGAGTATTCTAATTTCATTCTTTTACATGTAGCTGTCCAGTTTTCCCAGCACCACTTATTGAAGAGACTGTCTTTTCTCCATTGTATATCTTTGCCTCCTTTGTCATAGATTAGTTGACCATAGGTGCGTGGGTTAATCTCTGGGCTTTCTATCTTGTTCCATTGATCTATGTTTCTGTTTTTGTGCCAGTACCATACTGTCTTGATTACTGTAGCTTTGTAGTATAGTCTGAAGTCAGGGAGTCTGATTCCTCCAGCTCCATTTTTTTCCCTCAAGACTGCTTTGGCTATTCGGGGTCTTTTGTGTCTCCATACAAATTTTAAGATGATTTGTTCTAGCTCCGTAAAAAATGCCATTGGTAATTTGATAGGGATTGCATTGAATCTGTAGATTGCTTTGGGTAGTATACTCATTTTCACAATGTTGATTCTTCCAATCCAAGAACATGGTATATCTCTCCATCTGTTGGTATCATCTTTAATTTCTTTCATCAGTGTCTTATAGTTTTCTGCATACAGGTCTTTCGTCTCCCTAGGTAGGTTTATTCCAAGGTATTTTATTCTTTTTGTTGCAATGGTAAATGGGAGTGTTTCCATAATTTCTCTTTCAGATTTTTCATCATTAGTGTATAGAAATGCAAGAGATTTCTGTGCATTAATTTTGTATCCTGCAACTTTACCGTATTCATTAATTAGCTCTAGCAGTTTTCTGGTGGCAGTTTTAGGATTCTCTATGTATAGTATCATGTCATCCGCAAACAGTGACAGTTTTACTTCTTCTTTTCCAATTTGTATTCCTTTTATTTCTTTTTCTTCTCTGATTGCCGTGGCTAGGACTTCCAGAACTATGTTGAATAATAGTGGTGAGAGTGGACATCCTTGTCTCGTTCCTGATCTTAGAGGAAATGCTTTCAGTTTTTCACCATTGAGAATGATGTTTGCTGTGGGTTTGTCATATATGGCCTTTATTATGTTGAGGTAGGTTCCCTCTATGCCCACTTTCTGGAGAGTTTTTATCAGAAATGGGTGTTGAATTTTGTCAAAAGCTTTTTCTGCATCTATTGAGATGATCATATGGTTTTTATTCTTCAATTTGTTAATATGGTGTATCACATTGATTGATTTGCGTATATTGAAGAATCCTTGCATCCCTGGGATAAATCCCACTTGATCGTGGTGTATGATCCTTTTAATGTGTTGCTGGATTCTGTTTGCTAGTATTTTGTTGAGGATTTTTGCATCTATATTCATCAGTGATATTGGTCTGTAATTTTCTTTTTTTGTAGTGTCTTTGTCTGGTTTTGGTATCAGGGTGATGGTGGCCTCATAGAATGAGTTTGGGAGTGTTCCTTCCTCTGCAATTTTTTGGAAGAGTTTGAGAAGGATGGGTGTTAGCTCTTCTCTAAATGTTTGATAGAATTCACCTGTGAAGCCATCTGGTCCTGGACTTTTGTTTGTTGGAAGATTTTTAATCACAGTTTCAATTTCATTACTTGTGATTGGTCTGTTCATATTTTCTGTTTCTTCCTGATTCAGTCTGGGAAGGTTATACCTTTCTAAGAATTTGTCCATTTCTTCCAGGTTGTCCATTTTATTGGCATAAAGTTGCTTGTAGTAGTCTCTTAGGATGCTTTGTATTTCTGCGGTGTCTGTTGTAACTTCTCCTTTTTCATTTCTGATTTTATTGATTTGAGTCCTCTCCCTCTTTTTCTTGATGAGTCTGGCTAATGGCTTATCAATTTTGTTTATCTTCTCAAAGAACCAACTTTTAGTTTTATTGATCTTTGCTATTGTTTTCTTTGTTTCTATTTCATTTATTTCTGCTCTGATCTTTATGATTTCTTTCCTTCTGCTAACTTTGGGTTTTGTTTGTTCTTCTTTCTCTAGTTTCTTTAGGTGTAAGGTTAGATTGTTTACTTGAGATTTTTCTTGTTTCTTTAGGTAGGCTTGTATAGCTATAAACTTCCCTCTTAGAACCGCTTTTGCTGCATCCCATAGGTTTTGGGCCGTCGTGTTTTCATTGTCATTTGTCTCTAGGTATTTTTTGATTTCCTCTTTGATTTCTTCAGTGATCTCTTGGTTATTTAGTAACGTATTGTTTAGCCTCCATGTGTTTGTCCTTTTAACGTTTTTTTCCCTGTAATTCATTTCTAATCTCATAGCGTTGTGGTCAGAAAAGATGCTTGATATGATTTCAATTTTCTTAAATTTACTGAGGCTTGATTTGTGACCCAAGATGTGATCTATCCTGGAGAATGTTCCATGCGCACTTGAGAAGAACGTGTAATCTGCTGTTTTTGGATGGAATGTCCTATATATATCAATTAAATCTATCTGGTCTATTGTGTCATTTAAAGCTTCTGTTTCCTTATTTATTTTCATTTTGGATGATCTGTCCATTGGTGTAAGTGAGGTGTTAAAGTCCCCCACTATTATTGTGTTACTGTCGATTTCCTCTTTTATAGCTGTTAGCAGTTGCCTTATGTATTGAGGTGCTCCTATGTTGGGTGCATATATATTTATAATTGTTATATCTTCTTCTTGGATTGATCCCTGGATCATTATGTAGTGTCCTTCCTTGTCTCTTGTAACATTCTTTATTTTAAAGTCTATTTTATCTGATATGAGTATAGCTACTCCAGCTTTCTTTTGATTTCCATTTGCATGGAATATCTTTTTCCATCCCCTCACTTTCAGTCTGTATGTGTCCCTAGGTCTAAAGTGGGTCTCTTGTAGACAGCATATATATGGGTCTTGTTTTTGTATCCATTCAGCCAGTCTATGTCTTTTGGTTGGGGCATTTAATCCATTCACGTTTAAGGTAATTATCGATATGTATGTTCCTATGACCATTTTCTTAATTGTTTTGGGTTTGTTTTTGTAGGTCCTTTTCTTCTCTTGTGTTTCCCACTTAGAGAAGTTCCTTTAGCATTTGTTGTAGAGCTGGTTTGGTGGTGCTGAATTCTCTTAGCTTTTGCTTGTCTGCAAAGCTTTTGATTTCTCCATCAAATCTAAATGAGATCCTTGCCGGGTAGAGTAATCTTGGTTGTAGGTTCTTCCCTTTCATCACTTTAAGTATATCATGCCACTCCCTTCTGGCTTGCAGAGTTTCTGCTGAGAAATCAGCTGTTAACCTTATGGGAGTTCCCTTGTATGTTATTTGTCGTTTTTCCCTTGCTGCTTTCAATAATTTTTCTTTGTCTTTAATTTTTGCCACTTTGATTACTATGTGTCTCGGCGTGTTTCTCCTTGGGTTTATTCTGTATGGGACTCTCTGCGCTTCCTGGACTTGGGTGGCTATTTCCTTTCCCATGTTAGGGAAGTTTTCGACTATAATCTCTTCAAATATTTTCTCTGGTCCTTTCTCTCTCTCTTCTCCTTCTGGGACCCCTATAATGCGAATGTTGTTGCGTTTAATGTTGTCCCAGAGGTCTCTTAGGCTGCCTTCATTTCTTTTCATTCTTTTTTCTTTAGTCTGTTCTGCAGCAGTGAATTCCACCATTCTGTCTTCCAGGTCACTTATCCGTTCTTCTGCCTCAGTTATTCTGCTATTGATTCCTTCTAGTGTAGTTTTCATTTCAGTTATTGTATTGGTGATCTCTGTTTGTTTGTTCTTTAATTCTTCTAGGTCTTTGTTAATCATTTCTTGCATCTTCTCAATCTTTGCCTCCATTCTTATTCCGAGGTCCTGGATCATCTTCACTATCATTATTCTGAATTCTTTTTCTGGAAGGTTGCCTATCTCCACTTCATTTAGTTGTTTTTCTGGGGTTTTTTCTTGTTCCTTCATCTGGTACATAGCCCTCTGCCTTTTCATCTTCTCTATCTTTCTGTAACTGTGGTTTTTGGTCCACAGGCTGCAGGATCGTAGTTTTTCTTGCTTCTGTTGTCTGCCCTCTGGTGGTTGAGGCTGTCTAAGAGGCTTGATGGGAGGCTCTGGTGGTGGGTAGAGCTGACTGTTGCTGTGGCGGTCAGAGCTCAGTAAAACCTTAATCCACTTGACTGTTGATGGGTGGGGCTGGTTTCCCTCCCTGTTGCTGTGGCGGTCAGAGCTCAGTAAAACCTTAATCCACTTGACTGTTGATGGGTGGGGCTGGGTTCCCTCCCTGTTGGTTGTTTTGCCTGAGGCAACCCAACACTGGAGCCTACCGGTGCTCTTTGGTGGGGTTAATGGCAGACTCTGGGAGGGCTCACGCCAAGGAGAACTTCCCAGAACCTCTGCTGCCAGTGTCCTTATCCCCACGGTGAAACAGAGCCACTACTCGCCTCTGCAGGAGACCCCCCAACACCAGCAGGTAGGTCTGGTTCAGTCTCCCCCAGGGTCACTGCTCCTTCCCCTGGGTCCCGATGCACACATTACTTTGTGTGTGCCCTCCAAGAGTGGGGTCTCTGTTTCCCCCAGTCCTGTCAAAGTCCTGCAATCAATTCCCACTAGGCTTCAAAGTCTGATTCTCTAGGAATTCCTCCTCCCGTTGCCGGACCCCCAGGTTGGGAAGCCTGACGTGGGGCTCAGAACCTTCACTCCAGTGGGTGGAATTCTGTGGTATAAGTGTTCGCCAGTCTGTGAGTCACCCACCCAGCAGTTATGGGATTTGATTTTACTCTGATAGCGCCCCTCCTACCGTCTCACTGTGGCTTCTCCTCTGTCCTTGGACGTGGGGTATCCTCCTTGGTGAAGTCCAGGGTCTTCCTGTCAATGATTGTCCAGCAGCCAGTGGTGATTCTGGTGCTCTCGCAAGAGGGAGTGAGAGCACGTCCTTCTACTCCGCCATCTTGGTTAATCCCCCCTCTACTTATTCTTTAAGTTCACTTTTATTCTCCAAATCCCTATTTTCTCTTTATTACCTTCCTTCTCTCAATTTGAAATTATGGATTCCTTCTTTTTTCTCATACATTTAGTACACATCTGTGTTATGATATTTACTCCGTTGTATTACCATTTGTAATTTGTCTGTTTTTATTCTTCCTTTCCTTGAGGGCAGCAGATTTTATTGACATTTCAGCACTGTGGAGGAAGGAGTTCTAGCATCTGACTTGAGATCCATTTACTCCCTTTACTGGGGGTAAGGGTAGGGTAAGAGATGCCCCCATGGGAAAGAAAAGAAGGAAGTTGTCCTGGTCTAATCTCCTTGTTAACTTGACCTCCAGGTAAATAGGGTAATGATATTTGCTGGAAGGAAGAGACATTATCTGCAGATTGCTCATGGTAGGATGTTTCTGGCCAAAAATTATCTATAATAAATAGAACCCAGGAAATATGAGGCTTGACTCCCTGGAGAATGTCACATGAGCTATACAATAATTGAGGGCGGGGGTCGATGATGAACTTTTTCTTAAAGGGTCAGGTAGTAAATATTTTCGGCATATGGGTCACATGGTCTATGTTACACCTTCTCAATTCTGCTTTGTAATGGGAAAGCAGCGGTAGACAATATGTAACAGTTAGGCATGGCAGTGTTCCTGTGAAACTTTATTTTTGAAAACAGGCGGTTGTGTCTGAAGAAAATGAAAACACTAACTCAAAAGGATATCTGCACCCTCCCCGCAATGTTCACTGCAGCATTATTTATAATAGCCAAAGCATGGAAGAATGGATAAAGAAAATATGGTATACACACACACACACACACACACACACACACACACACACACACAGTGGAATGTTATTTAGCTATACAAAGAAGGAAGTCTTGCCATTTGTGACAACATGGATGGACCTTGAGGGCATTATGCTAAGTGAAATAAATTAGAGAACGACAAATAAAGTATGATCTCATATGTGGAATCTAAAAACAATAAAAACAAACCCCCTGAATTCATAGATACAGAGAACAGATTGGTGGTTGCCAGAGGCAGGGGGAAGGGTGTTTGAGAAATGGGTGAAGGGGGTCAAAAGGTACAAACTTTCAGTTACAAAATAAATAAGTCCTGGGGATGTAATGTACAGCGTGGTGACTATAGTTAATAATACTGAAAATTGCTAAGAGAGTAGACCTTGAAAGTTCTCATCACAAGAAAGAAATTTTTTTAACTGCGTGTGGTGATGGATGTTAACTTAGACTTATTGTGCTGATCGTTTTGCAGTATATACATGTATCAAGTCATTCTGTTGTACATCTGAAACTGATATGTGTCAATTATATCTCACTAAAAAACAAAACAAACAAAACAAAACGGATGATTGGCTTATGGGCTGTAGTTTGCCATCCTCTGATCTAGGGTCTAAAACAGATAATTTGGAACTTAAATGCTCTCTGCTGTGTGGGGTAAACCTGCAAGCCTTACTTAGAGAACTCAACCATTGTTTCTGAACAAAGGCCCAAATCCAAGGAGGGAGGAAGGGCCTGAGGAACCATCCTTGAAATCCCAGACCTCCCTCTGCTGTGTCTCATCTTGATTGCCTGTATCCTTGAAGTCTTTAGTAAAGTTTGATTCCAAGTGAGGTTTCTGATTTGTGTGGGCCTGATTTGACAATCCAGTCCTGGATGTTAGCTCAGGCACCATGGTGCCTAATAGGACACATTAGCACAAATATATGAACAATGAATTTTTGTTGAAAAGAATTGCTCTGGACCACTCACCTAAGTCTCCCATAGGGGAGTCTCCTATCCCTCCACTCTGACTTCACTTAGTGTGATAATCTCTAGGTCCATCCATGTTGCTGCAAATGACATTATTTCATTTCTTTTTATGACTGAGTAGTATTCCATTGTATATATGTACCACATCTTTATCCATTTATCTGTTGATGGACATTTAGGTTGTTTCCATGTCCTGACTATTGTGAATAATGCTGCTGTGAACATAGGGGTACATGTATCTTTTTCAATTATAGTTTTGTCCAGATATATGCCCAGGAGTGGGATTGCTGGATCATATGGCAACTCTATTTTTAGTTTTTTGATGAACCTCCATGCTGTTTTCCATAGTGGTTGAACCAATTTACATTCCCACCAACAGTGTAGAGGAATCCCTTTTCTCCACACCCTCTCCAGCATTGTTATTTGGAGACTTTTTAATGATGGCCTCACTGGTTTGAGGTGGTATCTCATTGTAGTTTTGATTTGCATCACTCTTAATTAGTGATGTTGAGCATCTTTTCATTTGCCTGTTGGCCATCTGTATGACACACTTACTATATATTTGTTGAAGAAACATCCAAATAAACCAAAGTTGTGTTATTGACTGTGGTTTTTCTAAATAGGCTTCTCTGTCTGTAATACTGGAGTATGGGATTAGTGTCCTAGTTTGGTTTGGAGAGTCCTAGTCAGGCATTTCAGTTGAGCAGATAAGTTGATAGATCCTTCCACCTTCTCTATTTCTTTTTTTTTTTTTTTTTTTTAAATTTATTTATTATTTATTTATTTATGTTGTCTGTGTTGGTCTTTGTTTCTGTGCGAGGGCTTTCTCTAGTTGCGGCAAGTGGGGGCCACTCTTCATCGCAGTGCGCGGGCCTCTCATTATCACGGCCTCTCTTGTTGCGGAGCACAGGCTCCAGATGCGCAGGCTCAGCAATTGTGGCTCACGGGCCCAGTTGCTCTGTGGTATGTGGGATCTTCCCAGACCAGGGCTCGAACCCGTGTCCCCTGCATTGGCAGGCAGATTCTCAACCACTGCGCCACCAGGGAAGCCCCTCTATTTCTTATATGCTTCCAAACTAACTCAAGATATGCAAAGAAAGCAGAAGAAACTCCTAAAATTATGGCCTTGCCTTCTGACATGCTCCTCTCTTAGCTTGGGTGAAGGACAGAGTTAGGCAGAGTTGGCACTAAATCTTGTTATGTCACTAACTAGCTGTGTTACTCTGACCAAAATACATAACTTCTCTGAAAGTGGAAACTTCTCTATGAAAATGGGAAGTACACCTTTATCATGTAATATAAAGAGGAAGCTCATTTACAGGTTGGATGATTATTCTTGTTCTCTGTTGGCCTTTAGCCAGAAGTTATATGCACATGCACATATGTCATTCAGAATTACAATCAAACGTTAAGAAACCTCCCCTACAGATGTTCCTAAAAGAAAAGGGCAGATTTTCTCTTTCTAGGGTGGTTTAGGAGCAATTCTAGTTGAAGGCAGAAGAGTGAACTGGAACAATCTCTTATTATCCTGTATAGTCCTATTAACCTGTTATTTCATTTGCTTCCCTTTGCCACAAATAGTAACTCCCTCAACATGTTGACTTTAAGGGGAAAAGCCCATCACGCTGGTACCAAATGCAAGTTAAGTGCTGATTGAGTTCTGAATGTATGTATGGCTTGACAAAAATTATTTATTCAGTCAGGGAAGAAACTAATTCACACAGCAGTGCCCTAATTGGCATCAGAGAGGCATTTCCTAATGCCCTTAGGAAAAGCAGGAAGTCGATTAAATAGAAAAAATGCACATGGAAATAGGAGTACAAAGTGTGCATAGAAGAATAAAAATGCAGTTGTTAAATAATCGCCCTCATGATATTTTTAGAGAAGTTACCTTTGATTTAATGCAGGAGAGAGCACCTGGGAAAATTTCAAATTGGAGTCCCTCCCACTCCTCCCCTGCTTATACTAAGAATCCATGGCCCAGAATTCAAATACGAAATCTAAGAGAGGCAGGTAAAAAGAACAGTGGAAAACAGATGGCAGCAGTTACAACTAGCAAATTCCCAGTTGGTGGCTCTCACATTTAGAAGCGGGCATCTGTTCTTCTTCCCCACTGCAAAGTGGTTTTAACTCAGAGGTGTTAAAAATATCTAAGTTGCTGTTTTATTCATTTCTGCTATTTACTGACTTTAATGACTTACAGTATATCCAATGAAAAGTACAATGTTTACCCAAGTGGCAAGAGACTCAAAACAGAAATATGGGATGCTGTTAAAAAATCTTGTGGTCTACCAAACGGTATGTATGGTTTTATAGGTGTACCTTGCTTTGTGAAGTATGTGGGTGCCTTCACCTTTGTTTGTGCAAATTAAAATATGCTTTAAAATACGCCTGGAGCACTTGATATTCAAAGACTCCTGAGTGAGTCACAACCTCTCAGGGCCTCAGTTTCCTTCTCCACAAAAAGGGAAGAATAATGCCTACACTGTTATAGTGTTGTGCAGGTCTGTTGTGAACATTAGAGATAGTGTCAGTAAACTGCGTTCAAAGACTCTTAAATCTTGTAGATGCTTAATAAATGATAATACACTTTTTTATTTATGAAAATTCCCATTTTGAGATATATATCCATTCATAAAAAAATTGAAAATGTCAGGAGTGCCTATATTTATTAGTAAGAAAACCTCAAAAATGAGAGAAAAGAGGTATTCTTTATAATTATGAATAAAATATCAAATAACCTCTCATTTTTATGTTATTGTAAAGATGACTTTCCCATAACTATTTATAATAGTTCCAGGAAGAGAGTCCTATTGAATTGAATATCATTAACGTAGTGCCTGACATTGAGTAGATGATCAGTAGATATTTATTGACCACTGGCTAACTCATATTTCATGTTCTTTCCTTTCTTTGCTTTAAAAGTAATATTTATTCATCATAGAAAATTTGGAAACATAAAAGCATGAAGAAGAAATAAAAAATTAGCTTACACTTTCAAAACCCTTAGTCATAATTTTTAAAACTGTGTGTCTTATATCACAACATTGAGAAAGCACTGGTAATAAGATTATTTTTATTTTTTCTCTGCTCATAAAACTTATATTGAATAATGAATCTACGTACGAAGAGTGGGTTTGTAATCCCAGATTCTAATCTCACAAACACTGAATATTCTTCAGTAAGGCAGTATTAATATTAATAATCACTAACATGTATTGAGCTATTGTTACATACCAGGTAATATATATGTGTCTCCATTTAAACCTCAAAACAACCCTATATATGTGGCACTGTTATTTATAAATGAGGAAATCAAAGCATTCAATATTAAGGAATAGGCCCAAGAGCTCACGGTTGAGTGGTAGAGTTAGGATTAAGTTAAAAATTAGGGGATCTGGGCTTCCCTAGTGATGCAGTGGTTAAGAATCTGCCTGCCAATGCAGGGGACACGGGTTCGAGCCCTGGCCAGGGAGGATCCCACATGCCGCGGAGCAGCTAAGCTCGTGCTCCACAACTGCTGAGCCTGAGCTCTAGAGCCCGCGAGCCGCAACTACTGAGCCCACGTGCCACAGCTACTGAAGCCTGCACGCCTAGAGCCTGTGCTCCGCAACAGGAGAGGCCACAACAATGAGAAGCCCACGCACTGCAACGAGGAGTGGCCCCCACTCGCCACAACTGGAGAAAGCCCGCGCACAGCAGCAAAGACCCAACACAGCCAAAAATAAATAAGTAAATAAATTTATTAAAAAAAAAAATTAGGGGATCTGATTCTATAAGGTGCACTGAGCTATTCTGCGTCCTTTTTTTTTCTCTAGCAACTGAATATCTTTTTAACATCATTATTATTTTTTAAATTGAAGTATAGTTGATTTTCAATGTTATATTAGTTTCAGGTTTACAGTGTAGTGATTCATTATCTTTAAAGATTATATTGCATTTAAAATTATTATAAAATATTGGTTATGTTCCCTGTGCTGTACATTATATTTTTGTTGCTTATTTATTTTATATCTAGTAGCTTTTATTCTGCGTCTCTTTAATGTAGTGACAGGAGCCCAGATTTTGGAATCAGATATGTTGGGGGGGTTACACTTATTCCCCGTGGCTTGTGTGTCCTTTCACGTGGAGAGACTCTTACTTTTTTTTTTTTTTGGCTGTGCCACACGGCATGTGGGATCTTAGTTCCCTGACCAGGGATTGAACCCACGCCTCCTGCATTGGAAGCATGGAGTCTTAACCACGGACTGCCAGGGAGGTCCCGAGAGACTCTTCTGATCACTTTCTGTCCCTTCATTCTCTTCTCATGTTAAAGAGATTGACAACTTGTTTGTAAGGAGGTTTGAGCTGGTCATCATTGCCTTAACCCTTTCTTCTAGTCTCTTTATTTGGGATCTACCTATGTGGAAAGAACATGCTTTTTCAGCTGTTCCTTGGCAGTGCATGTTCTGTCTTTGTGGGTACAACCAATAGTTTTTTATGGGCAGGGGAGAGGTAAATTCAATTCAGGGATGCTTAAAGTCGGCCTGTTTCTTTGTATTTGAGTTACGTTCTTCTGTTTAGCTCTTTGTCAGGAATCCATCTTTCTGACTCGAATGTGTTATCTCTCAGTTTGTTACACACTTCGGCATAGAAGGAAGTATTATTTATTGACCGTCCATAACTCTTAGAAGATAGACTCAGATACTTTTCTAATCTTCAGTGTCTTTGTTTGTGTGAAACCATAGGCAAGATACTTAACCACTCCATGCCTCCGAGTCTTCAGTTATACACAGGACATAATTTTTCCTTCCTCATGGTTTTTTTTTTTTTCCTAGGCTCAGATGAGTTAATATGTATAAAATCACTGAGAACATTTTTTTTGGAAAAGAAAAGAGGAAAAATCAAGATGCAGGAGTTTGGTTTTAGTTCAGTGGGCTAAGGTTAGAAGGGAGAGGTGACTTTGGGTACATAGTGTGCTTGTCATTCCCATCACCCCCTGACCCAGCCCGCACGGACCCAGACCTGAGCATAACTTGTGTTACTTCATCTCATCCTCACAAAACACTGTAATATAGGCATGATTTTCACCATTTTATGGTGTGGGCACTGAGGCTTAGAGAGGTTAAACAAGCTGTGCAGGGTCACACAGCTGGCAAGAAGAAAGACTGGTGTTCCATACCAAGTCTAAAGTCCATGTTCCTTCCAGGACACAGCTCTGATGATTGTAGCAGGACCTGAGGTGGTGAGCATAGAATCGGATACTCAGGTCTCCTGTGAGTGTGGGCCACTATGAAGGAGATCACTAAATGATAGCAGGAGGATGACTTGACAAGTGGTAGGAGCCCTTACACAGGTTGCAGGAGTAAAGGTTTACAAGTTGACATGAGGATGCTATGGGTTTTTACAGAAAAATGATTTTTATCCATCTATCACTTTCCCCTGTTTAAAGTTCAGATTTTAAAATACTGGTTTCTTAATATAGAATCATATAGCTTGTGCTCATGTTCTCACCCTTCAGAATTCTACTACAGTGTTTTATTTTTCCACTGCAAATCCTACTTCGTCCAACTAGAGGTCATCTCTTCCTGTACCACATCAACTTTCTCAGTCCCTGTTAATCCCCTCTATGCCTGTCTTCTTTCATTCTCAACCTTGAAAGCAATGTGGTTACTGCCCAAGGAAGAGTAATATGTAGAAAGGATTACACTTGGCTTAGGGGAAATTTTGGTAATGCATTTGCTCTGAGAGCCACAGAGAGGCTGCATAAAAGGTAAGGGATTTGAGGGGGAAAAAAAAAAAAACAACAAACCTGTTCAATTAGGGAATTAGACCAAAAGACATTTTATAGAACAAAGTGTATTGTGCTTATGGACATCTTTCTTAAGGAAAAGACCATTTTCTCAAGGGACAAACTTGACTTTAGTCATCATTTGAAACAGGTATAGGTTATTTTATAAAGCTAATAGGAAATGAAAGCAACATTTGTTGAGTACACTGTGCTAGGTGTTTTGACCCACATTATCTCAGTTCATCTTCATGATTATTCTGAAAGGTGGAAATTATTATCTTTGCCTTTACAAAAATGAAACTGGGGCTCAAAGTGATTGAATATTTTGCCCGGGGTCACCCCTTTAGTAAGTGCAGGCACTCATACTCATGTCCTAGTCTGTCTGTTTTCAAAGCCCCTGCTCATTTCACTCTTTCTTGCATAAACTATTTATTAAATATGAGTGAGGGAGACTTCACTAGAGGGCTTTTTCTTCAAAGCAAGTCTAGGAATCCCTTCTCTGCTTGTAAGTGGACACATTAGTATGATCTCCATGTCCACCTATAAATTTTCTATAGTGTGATCAATTCTGAAACTGGCAAGGACAAACTTGGGCAAATAGCTGCCCTTTACAGAAAGTCTGGAATTGGAAAGAGAATGGCTATGGTGTGTGCCATGAATTTTTCAAGAGAAATGTTGCAGGGGATGGAAGTCTTGATAGATAAGAATTTTTTTTGAAAAGCTCCATATGAGAAAATCTTCCACAAGGGACAGCCCTTTTACCAAGTTTGCAAAGACTGAAAATGCAGAGTTTCTAGGATCAAAGTGTATTTGCAACGTGAAGAACTATCCCCAGACAATCAGACTGGAAGAGGGAGGTTTCCTTTAATCTTTTTTCCTTTGTTTTATTATTATTATTTTTTTCTGAGGGGAAAATTCCTTTTTCATTTTCTTTTGCTAACTCTTCCCTTTAATCATTTTTATCTCGTGACTCTTAGCAATTTCCCCCTTTACATTAAGCATGAATATAAAGGCAAACCTTTTTTGAGTTTCTATGTCAGGGCATTGTTCTTCTCCTGAACTGTTCATAGGTAAGCAACAGAAAGTTGAACTGAGAATAGCACCAAGACTTGAACAGAATCAGGAGTGTCCCTTCTCCTCTTTTCTCTCTATGCATTCTAGAGTCATGGAGAAAAATGTGTCTTGTGGCAACAGGAAAGCAATTTGAATTAATCAAAGATCATTTATAATCTTTATGAACTAGAGAGAAGAAATAGACTTTTGAAAGATCTTCAGAGTCCAGGGAAGTTATATAAAGGGAGCCAGAGGTAGTTATTAATGAAACTTAAGGTTTTTAGTAAGGGGCTTCTGTGCTAAAGATTTTACAAGCTTCATTGATGTGTCCTAATTTTTAGGAAAAGTGCCAAAATAAGGCAGTGGGATTATTGCACAGAGCTCTTTGTCTTGGAGTCTAAAGTGGGTGTACACAATTGATGTCAATGTTCACTTCTGAATTGTACTTTTCAAAACTTCAGTTTATCAAAAATAAAATCATCATTATTATCTCATTATAACATGGGCCCTGGATATGAAAAAATTGATTACCTGATCTTTAATCTCTTCCTCTATTCTGTCTATCTCTAGTTTTGTTGCTTGGGGATTATTGGACTATCAACACTCTTCCTGAATAATCAATCTGGTTAATTTAGCCTATAAACCACTTTCCCCCTTGTGTCTGGTATAACATATTGTTTAGTAATGTGCCCAGTAAAGCATAAAAAGTAACTCCCAGAAATGGAAAAGGAAGCAGCACTCAGATTTTGAACTTAAGCATCTTGCATTTTACGTGTCTTCTGGGCTATGTGCTAACTGACTATTTATTTTGTTTTGAGCCATATGACTAACCTTACCTCATTCTGCCCAGCAGCTGAACAAAATGCACAGTGCTATATTCTGAGGAGCCTACTCATTCTTTATTGCTTTCATGACAAAACTGTCCCTCCACATGTCTGCTCTGCCCTCTGACCCAAGGCGTTTGCTTCAAGTAAACATGCCAGATGGTGGAGAAAAGTGATGGGTCAAAGAACAACCCTCGAGGGTCAGGAGTCGCCAAATCCTTCTTCAGAAAGCAAACTTAAAAGCAACAATTTCACCAAACGCTGGGGAGTGCTTTCACAGTGGAAACATAGGTGGGGAGGGTAGACCTTAGTTACATATTTTACTTTCAGTGCCTAATGGTTTTAGGAATAGTGTCTATTTGGCTAATTTGAATGTAAGCAATTTGTGAGAAATAATAAGACAAGCTACACAGATGGATCAATCTTATACTTAGCAGAGAACTGCAACGTGAATGGTTTATATGGGATGAGCATTCCCAGCTCTGGCCAGAGAATTAGTGACAGTTTAGATTCCTTTTCTGTTTTAGGGGTTATTGTTGAAAGTTGAGGCCAAGAAGATGCCATTGTCTAAATACACTCGACCCCTAAAAAGGCTCTGTTAACCCCACAGGAAGCATTCAGACGAGACACTCCTTTTCCTTTCTTTGTTTAGTGTGGTGTTGTGTGAGTGCAGGTGGATGAGCATTTGTGGTGTTACTGTAAATACCTTAAGCGCAAGGGATGTAGAGAGTTTTTTATATTGCTGTTTTCAAAAGTAGTTTAACAAAATGTTTATTAGCCATTTTATAGGACTGTGTATTTTAGAAAGAACAGAGTAGTAGTTTCTCTTTGCAAATAAGCTGGCAATAGACAGGCACTATTAGCTCTGTTGCAAATAATGATGATAGTATAATGTACCAGTGAAATGTATTAGATTTACACATAGAATCCTAAAATATTTTTTTGATAATTTAAAGCAAACTCATTTTTTTTCTATTAAGGGTATTGAGATACATTCATGGCCTTAAAATTCTTTCTGGGCTAGGTATTGTCATGTATGGCTTTCAGGATGAAGTGTGTCTTTCAATTGCTAAGACAGTGACTTTTTTCTTTGTGGTAAAATGAATTCTCTAGTTAGCTTACAGTATAAAATAGTCTTTAATTGGTATTCCAAACGTAGAGGTTATTTCTAAGGCTAAATTTGTGTCCTTAATAAGTTACCAAGCTTCTATGATATATCATCCATGAAAATAATGATAATAATAGTTACTCTTCAACTATTATCAAATTAACATTTATTAATATTAATTTAATATTAATAACCACCAGTTATTGAGTGGCTACTATGGGCTAGAAACTTGATGAGGTACTTTAAGTCCATGCCTAATTTAATTTTCCCAATTCTAGCAAAAGCAACAGCAACTAATATTTATTTAGTGTTTACAAATTACCAGTTGCTGAGTTTATTGCTTGGTGTATGTTTTCTTATTAAATCCTCAGAGCAACTCTAGAGTGTTGGCACAATTCTTTTTTTCATTTTGTAAGTGAGAAAACTGAAGTTTAGAGAGATTAAATAACTTGCAAGGTCATACACCTGGTAAATGGAAGACATAGACTGGAACCCAGGGTGCTCTGACTCCAAGGCACAAGTTCTAAATAACTTTTCCAGGTATTATTATTATCCCTACTATATTAGTAAGAATGCTGAAATTCAGAGATATTGCATCTGACCAAAGATACACTGCTATCAGGAGGCAGAGGGGATAAGCAAACTCAGGGTTTTCTGACCCTTAAGACAACACTAGATATGGTTGAAACTCTCTCAATAGATCTACCTTCAAACACCCTAGCAAAGTAACTGATGTTCTTCATCACTTCTGTAAAACGTACAGACTGGTACTCACTTCATCTTCAGTACTCATGATTAACGGGCTACTTTCTAGTATGCTTGCACATTTCTGCTCCCAGTTGTTTAATAGTGTGTTTACAGTTGCATGGTTTCCAAACCTGTTAATGCCAATTGACCATGTTATGTAGTTATATAGTTATTTTAATGACTATATAAACCAGTGAAATATGAATGTAGAAATAGAATTATTATTTCCATGAAAACCAAATTGGATGGAAAGACTTAATAAAGGCAAGCTGAAAAAAATTTTTACCTAAATTAGGTGTGAGTGATGCCATTGTAAAGAATTTCCAGTATAATAAAACACCAAAAAATTCTTCACTAACAGTTGCTTTGCAATTGTGCTTAAATTTTCAATTCACTTTAAAGAAATTCCAAGCTCTCAAAGAAAAGACCTTGGTTCTAAATCAAAAGATTGGCCAATGAGTGGATATTTATACATGTCAGATTAAAATAAAAAAGTATGTGCTCATCATTTTATGATTACATAATGATGCCCAATAGGAGCATTTCTTCTCTATTATTGTCCTATTTACAGCTGAGAAAACTTGAGGTGCAGGCTCAGTAACCTAGATCCTATAATCTAGTACAATGGCAGAGCTAAGACAAAGTTGCAAAGCTAGATGTAGGATACAGCTCTGTGGTTCTCCAGGGCCTATCCTTTGTCCTTTACTGCCTTGCCAAGGATGATAAATTTGAGGGTTAGGAATCGTATGCCAGGAAACTCTATGGAAAGTTATTGGACTGAGGCCAACCTTGAAAGGTCCCCCACTATATTCCCTGCCCTCAGAAAGATCTTCCCTTTTCTCAGATAGATGTTAACCTATTTGATTTTCAAAAACTCCAGGGAAAGATATTTCATCATATCGCATAATGATTAGCATTGTTATCAGAATTTTATTTTCCTTAGAGACTCTACCAATATACACTATTTCTAAGATGTAGAGCTTTTAAGCAGTAGGAAAGAACAGAAATGACTTATAATGACATGACAATATTGTTGAAGATGTAAGTCCCAGAACTTCTCTACTTTATGCTGTCTTCCCCAACTACTTACTTGACACTTTCTGAATTATTCATAAGTGAAAAAAAGACATTGTGTTTTAGACTTGGTTATTAAAATCATTTGAAAAATAATTCATTTAACTAGTTTCTATTTGTTGAGTTAATAGGAATACCAGCTTTCCTGGAGGATTTCCTGGAGAGTGATCTATGGTCATATTGTCTGGAGAATTGAGGCAGGGTTATGATGAACAGGGGAGTAATTGCTGTATATACTCCCTTGCCTCAGGATTTGCCAGTGTAATGGTCAGGTTCCTTGTGTTAGTTACTATGGCTGCATAAAAAATCACCTCACAACTTAGTGGCTTAGAATAGTAATACTTATTTACTATTCCTTATGGTTTCTGTGGGTCAAGGTTTCTGTGGCTTACCTGGGAGGTTCTGGCTCAGGGATTTTCATGAGGCTGTAGTCAGATGTTGGTTGGGGCTACAGGCCTTTGAGGGATTGACTGAGGCTGGAGGATCCACTTACAAGGTGGCTCCCTCACATGACTGGCCATTTGGTGCTGGTTGTGGGTTGGAAGCCTCAGTTCCTCTCTACATGGGCCTTTCTATGAGACTGCTTGAGTATCCTCATGGCATTGTGGCTGACTTCTGTCAGAGTGAGTGATCCAAGAAATCGAAAGACAGAAGCTGTGATACCTTGGCCTGGCCTCAGAAGTTACACCCTGTCATTTCTACCGTATTCTGTTGGGGTCACATAGGGTCATAAGGGGCAAGGATCATAAGGGGCTATTTTACAGGCTGGTTACCACATCCTCCTGCTTTATCCTCCTGGAATCATGGCAGTGATCAAAATCCACCATTGCTGTAATAATGGCTGTTTCTCTTCTCTTTCAGAATGTAAGTTCCCTTGCTGCCTATGTCCTGTCATTTATTTTCTCTTTCTTTAGTGCATAGCTTTTAAGAAGCCATTTCTTTTTGACCCCTGTCTATCGGTTCAACCTGGGTCTGAATTTGGTGGCTCTATTAATTGTTACTGCAGAACAAACCACCCCAAATCCTAGTGGTTTAAAACAACAACCATGGGCTTCCCTGGTGGCGCAGTGGTTGAGAATCTGCCTGCCAATGCAGGGGACGTGGGTTCGAGCCCTGGTCTGGGAAGATCCCACGTGCCGCGGAGCAACTAGGCCGGTGAGCCACAACTACTGAGCCTATGCATCTGGAACCTGTGCTCCGCAACAAGAGAGGCCGTGACAGTGAGAGGCCTGCGCACCGCGATGAAGAGTGGCCCCCACTTGCCGCGACTAGAGAAAGCCCTCGCACAGAAACAAAGACCCAACACAGCCAAAAATAAATAAATTAATTAATAAAAACAAAAAACAAAAAAAACCCAACAACAACCATTTGTTATAATCATGTAGATCAGTAGTTTGGGCTGGGCTAAATTGGGTAGTACTGTTTCTGGTTGTTGTTTTTTTTTGTCTTGCCTGGGGTCACTCATGCAACCCAAGTCATCTGTCAGCTCAAATGGGGCTGAATGGTCTAAGGACCTTACTCACATGTCTGGTGTTTGGCAGGTTGTCAAATCTTTGATTCTTCTCTATGTGGCCTCTCCAGTAGACTAGCTTGGGCTCATTCACAGAGAGGTTTCAGAGTTGAAACCACAGCTAGGAGAGGGTGTAAGCACTTTCAGTTCTCTGCTTGTGGTATTATGTTTGCATATATTCCCGGGGGCTAAAGGAAGTCACATGGGTAAATCCAGATTCAAGTGATTGAGGAATTGATGTCACTTCCTGATGGGAGGATTGGCAAAGTCACATTATAAACGGGAGTGATGCAGGATGGGAAGAGTTATTATGATCATCTGTGTGGTCTGCCAACATAGCTTTCCTTTGTCCTTTGGGATAGCCTTTCCTTATCTGTATCACCCTGTAAACTATAAGCTCCCTGAGGCAGGGACCTTGGCTGGCTTATATTTTTCTGTATCCTCAGCACCTTTCCCATCATTACATAATTATTCATTGAACTGAACTGAATGTAAAAACACTTTCAGGGAAAAGAGATCGTGGAAAGGGCAAGTGGAGAATGAAATTGAAAGACTCATGCTCTGTTGACAATTTTGACTAGATTAGTTATTTAAACAACTGCTCAATCCAGGCAAACAAAACCATTTGATTTTTAAAAGCTAGGTTATTAATCGTTTGTCTGAGCCGACTAACCGTTTGGTCAAAAAGGTGGGACAAATTTTGGGTGTGTAGGCAAAAGTATAGTGTGCCAGTCAATGTCTGTTTGACAATACTTTCTTATTGCTGGTTCACATTAGACAACTTTTCAAAGATTACTGTTGATATGTTCCAAAAGTATATTGAGTGGTTAAAAACTTCATTTTACCAGTGAATTAGTTATTAAAATAGCAAGTATTAACTTAGATTAATGAGAAAAATAAAAGCATATTGATGTGTATATATTATAGCTTATTAAGTAGATAAACTTTCATAGTATGAGGTCCATGGAAGGAAAAAGTAGAAGGAGTCTTACAGTGTAAGTTGAAAGATTGAGGGCTGAGTTAAGTGCCTTAAAATATGGGGTAGCCAATATAGTTATAAAGAGTAGGTCTCATGAAAATGATGACAGTTATGATAGGAATGGATATATTACTTACCTATTGCTGTGTAAAAAAATTATCCCAAAATGTAGTGACTTGAAACAACAATAATTATTTTCTCTCATGAGTCAGGAATTTAGATAGGGCATAATGGGACGGCTTATCTCTGCTCTGAAATGTCTGGAGCCTCAGCTGGAAGAATTGGGAGTAGAGGCTGCAGTAATTTGAAGGCTTATTCACTCACACGGTTGATGCCAGGGGCTCTAGCTGGGATTGTTGGTCAGAATACCCATACAGGAGGCTGGATCTTTCCTCACAAAATGGTTGTTGGATTCCAAGGATACAGACGAAAGAAGAGATAGAGATAGAGGTAGAGTCAGAGAAGAGAGAGAGGGGGGAGAGAGAGAGAGAGAGAGAAAGAGAAAGCAAGCTATATTGCTGTTTATGGCCTAGCTTTGGAAGTCATGCATTATCACTTCTGCCTCTATTCGTGCTGGCATTCACAAAATGCAGCCCAGTGTGTTGGGGTGGGGAAATAGGATCTGTCTCTTCAAGGGGAGTGAAAAAGTGCTTGAAATAGGATCCGTCTCTTCAAGGGGAGTGAAAAAGTGCTTGAAGCACGCGTGGAACCAGAAATATTGCTGTGGTCAATTTTGGAAAGTGTAATCTGCCACCATGGTGCAGAAGTAGTCATGATCACATTGTATTTTAGACTTGCTAGATTTTAAAAATATATACTAATATGGAATTTTTTTTGACTTGTGGCCTGAATAATGAATATGATTAATAGTGTTGAACAGAACCCAGAATGTTGATTCTAGGGGAACTCATTAATTAGAATATTTTTCAAAGAATTCAGAAAACCTGAGCAATAATTTTTTTGTCATATTGGTGGTACGTTTTTATTGCAAGTGACAAAACTGAACTCAAATTGGATTCATTAAAAGAAGGGAATTTATTAACTTATGCAACTGAAAAATTTGGGGGGGATAATGCTGACTGTAAGTACAATTGGATAAAGGCCTCAAATGGTGCTGCTGGGAATCAGTGTCTCTCCATCTTTCAGGTTCGTTTTTCAATTTTTATTTCTCAGGCAGGCTTTCCTCAAGTCTTGGAAAAAGAAGTCAGCAGTAATTCTAGGCTTATATACGTTCAGCGTAGCAACTCCTTTTGAAATAGACTGTCTCTTTCGCAGTAGTCTCAGCCATAGTTCAGAGTACTGAGACCCATTGGGGTGCACTCTGAAAAAAAGACTATGAATCACCTCTTGGTGGTTATGGTTCACATTAGCAAAGCATGAATCATGTACACATCCATAAAGCTAGAGGTTGTGGTTGGCCGCATCCAAATCTCATGAACTGAGAGCCATAGACCACCTTGAAGTGGCGTTTAACAGGAATAGTAGAAATACAGTACTGCTACAGACACTGTGTGCCTGTGGAGAGAACATTTTCCAGCAATGACAGAGGGGATGACTTTGGAGGTCATCAAGAAAAGAATGAAATACCCAAGGATCAATGCTGTAAGGAGGAAATCAAGAGCTGGAGCCTGTTGATTGAGTTAATGAGTTATATACCAATTTGACTTCATTCTTATGTATTTATTTGATACAGAGTTATTGAACATCTAATATGTTACAGGAATGGAATTTTATATATTTGGCTAGTAGTGCAGCTTGAGTCTAAGTAAGAATTAGACTTGCCTGGGTAGGCCTGGCAGATATGTGGGGTGAGTCTGGTAGAAAACTATTGTGTGAAGACCTCAGAGCCTTTAGAAAAGTTTCATGCTGAGAGGAGGTAAGTTTGAAGGAAAGTGAAAGCCTTTGCAATTGGAGGAGAGAGGCAAGTGTAGCATAGTGCCTCCCATTCAGATTAGTTCCCTAAGCCCACCCCCACCTGGAGTTGTATATGAACCCCAAAGAAAGCAGTGGGATTGGAGGTCAATATTGAAGTTGCTGTAAGACAAGTAGCACTGCATTGCAGCCTCCTCCAGCAAAGAGAAACCCAAGGGAAAGAGCAACGTTCTCCCACTTTGCAGCCGAATAACTGAGTAGCTTTCATATCTTGAGTATTGCAGTATCTCAGATATGGCAGGAAATAATTTCCTAACAATAATTCCAGCAGGCATAAGTTCAGACTGGTGGGAGCATATTTATTTATGAGCTTGTGTTTGATATTCTCTGGGTACCTCCAAGAATACCTGGGAATACTTTTTAGAGCAGGAAAGTGAAGGTCAGAATCATACAAATATGAGTTCTTGCAGCTAAGGGGGCATTTGCATTACACATAGTTTGGCGTAATCAAATACTAGGAGCACATAGTAGTAGTAAGCCATAAATAGTAGTAAGAAGTAGTAGTAAATCGATGGTTTTCAGTACTGTTGGGATATACTATTTGTTCTTCTTCAGTAAAAGGGGCTGTGGAGTAGACCAGAATAAAGAGTGCATTTTAAAAAGTCTGAATTTTAGACTGATGTATGAAAACCTTTAGTAACATCCAGGGGCACGTTGGAATAAGCCACCATCGTTTCTCAAATATACTGATTACATAAGCTGCAATTTAAAAGATGACCATAATTGTCTAATGGATCTTCTGGGATGTTATGTCAGAGATGTTTGACCTTGTCTAAGATCCTACACAGAAGATGGTCAAATACACTTCTCTTTAAATTGCCCTATTCTCAGATACGTTAAGGAAACTAAGGGAGCTTAATTAGCCCTGTGCTAGGCCAGAAGAGAGAAAGAATAACATGACATGGGATTATGGAATAGTGGGCTCTAATAAAAGTATGTTTAAGTGTAACACAGGGGAAAAAAAGAAAACAAGCTCACAGACGAAGACATTTGAATTTGGCTTTGAAAGATGAGTTGAAATTCACTGGATAGCAGGGATGATGGGAAGAGACCACTGAAGGTAGAGGAAGCAGTAATGTACACACATGAAATAACACCCTGTTTGGGAAGAGTGAGTAGTTTTGGGTCTGGAGCACAAAGTACTGGAGGTAGACAGAGATCAGTGGGCAGAGAATCTTTCATACTGTGCTTATGAGTTTAGACTTTATCATGTGAGACATTAGGATCCCTGAAAAGACTTAAAAAAGTGGCATAATTTTATCTTTGTCTCAGAAAGATTACTTTGGCATCATTTTGGAGGACTGGAGATGGTCAAGATGAGGGAGAAGAAACTAATTAAGTTCATAAGCCAGACTAGAAATGTCTGCTACCCCATTGCAAATTGTCTTGGTAGGTGGTGTCTGAATGTTTTACCAAGTATCAGTCTTTTCTCTTTGGGGTTTGCTCTGGGCCTACTTCAAATTTCATGAAGATAATGAATATGAAAAGGAATTAATAATCTACTGTATTTTAATATAGAATGACTTTAATTTGAGTATGCAGAGAAGATACAGAATAATTGCCTGTCTGATTAACTGTTTTAAAATAAATTTATTTATTTATTTATTTTTGGCTGCGTTGGGTCTTCATTGCTGCCCGCAGGCATTCTTTAGTTGCGGCTAGTGGGGCTTACTCTTTGTTGCGGTGTGCGGGCTTCTCAGTGCGGTGGCTTCTCTTGCTGCGGAGCATGGGCTCTAGGCACGCGGGCTTCAGTAGTTGTCGCACGTGGGCTCAGTAGTAGTGGCTTGCAGGCTCTAGAGTGCAGGCTCAGTAGTTGTGGTGCATGGGCTTAGTTGCTCCGCGGCATGTGGGACCTTCCCAGACCAGGGCTCAAACTCGTGTGCCCTGCATTGGCAGGCGGATTCTTAACCACTGTGCCACTAGGGCAGCCCCTGATTAACTTTTGAAAAGGTTGAATAAAAGGGTTCCGATAGGCTGCCTTTGACAGAATTTATGTAAATGTCAAGGTTCTTTTTTATTTTTTAATTTTTAAATTTTATTTAATTTATTTTTTTATACAGCAGGTTCTTATTAATTATCTATTGTATACATATTAGTGTATATATGTCAATCCCAATCTCCCAATTCATCCTACCACCACCCCCCTCCTCCGCTTTTCCCCCTTGGTGTCCATACGTTTGTTCTCTACATCTGTGTCTCTATTTCTGCCCTGCAAACCGGTTCATCTGTACCATTTTTCTAGGTTCCACATATGTGCGTTAATATATGATATTTGTTTTTCTCTTTCTGACTTACTTCACTCTGTATTACAGTCTCTAGATCCATCCACGTCTCTACAAATGACCCAATTTCGTTCCTTTTTATGGCTGAGCAATGTTCCATTGTATATATGTACCACATCTTCTTTATCCATTCGTCTGTCGATGGGCATTTAGGTTGCTTCCATGAACTGGCTATTGTAAATAGTGCTGCAATGAACATTGGGGTGCATGTGTCTTTTTGAATTATGGTTTTGTTTGGGTATATGCCCAGGAGCGGGATTGCTGGGTCATATGGTAATTCTATTTTTAGGTTTTTAAGGACCCTCCATACTGTTCTCCATAGTGTTTGTGTCAATTTACATTCCCATCAACAGTGCAAGAGGGTTCCCTTTTCTCCACACCCTCTGCAGCATTTGTTGTTTGTAGATTTCTGATGATGCCCATTCTAACTGTGTGAGTTGATACCTCATTGTAGTTTTTATTTGCATTTCTCTAATAATTAGTGATGTTGAGCAGCTTTTCATGTGCTTCTTGGCCATCTGTATGTCTTCTTTGGAGAAATGTCTATTTAGGTCTTCTGCCCATTTTTGGATTGGGTTGTTTGTTTCTTTAATATTGAGCCGCATGAGCTGTTTATATATTTTGGAGATTAATCCTTTGTCCGTTGATACGTTTGCAAATATTTCCTCCCATTCTGAGGGTTGTCTTTTCATCTTGTTTGTAGTTTCTTTTGTTTTGCAAAAGCTTTTAAGTTTCATTAGGTCCCATTTGTTTATTTTGTTTTTATTTCCATTATTCTAGGAGGTGGATCAAAAAAGATCTTGCTGTGATTTATGTCAAAGAGTGTTCTTCCTATGTTTTCTTCTAAGAGTTTTATAGTGTCCGGTCTTACATTTAGGTCTCGAATCCATTTTGAGTTTATTTTTGTGTATGGTGTTAGGGAGTGTTCTAATTTCATTCTTTTACATGTAGCTGTCCAGTTTTCCCAGCACCACTTATTGAAGAGACTGTCTTTTCTCCATTGTATATCCTTGCCTCCTTTGTCATAGATTAGTTGACCATAGGTGCGTGGGTTTATCTCTGGGCTTTCTATCCTGTTCCGTTGATCTATATTTCTGTTTTTGTGCCAGTACCATATTGTCTTGATTACTGTAGCTTTGTAGTATAGTCTGAAGTCAGGGAGTCTGATTCCTCCAGGTCTGTTTTTTTTACCTCAAGACTGCTTTGGCTATTCGGGGTCTTTTGTGTCTCCATAAAAATTTTAAGATTTTTTGTTCTAGTTCTGTAAAAAATGCCATTGGTAATTTGATAGGGATTGCATTGACTCTGTAGATTGCTTTGGGTAGCATAGTCATTTTCACAATATTGATTCTTCCAATCCAAGAACATGGTATATCTCTCCATCTGCTTGTGTCATCTTTGATTTCTTTCATCAGTGTCTTATAGTTTTCTGAGTACAGGTCTTTCACCTCCTTAGGTAGGTTTATTCCTAGGTATTTTATTCTTTTTGTTGCAATGGTGAATGGGATTGTTTCCTTAATTTCTCTTTCTGATCTTTCGTTGTTAGTGTATAGGAATGCAGGAGATTTCTGTGCATTAATTTTGTATCCTGCAACTTTGCCAAATTCATTGAGTAGCTCTAGTAGTTTTCTGGTGGCATCTTTAGGATTCTCTATGTATAGTATCATGTCATCTGCAAACAGTGACAGTTTTACTTCTTCCTTTCCAATTTGTATTCCTTTTATTTCTTTTTCTTCTTTGATTGCCATGGCTAGGACTTCCAAAACTATGTTGAATAATAGTTGCGAGAGTGAACATCCTTGTCTTGTTCCTGATCTTAGAGGAGATGCTTTCAGTTTTTCAGCATTGAGAATGATGTTTGCTGTGGGTTTGTCATATATGGCCTTTATTGTGTTGAGGTAAGTTCCCTGTATGCCCACTCTCTGGAGAGTTTTTATCATAAATGGGTGTTGAATTTTGTCAAAAGCTTTTTCTGCATCTATTGAGATGACCATATGGTTTTTATTCTTCAATTTGTTAATATGGTGTATCACATTGATTGATTTGCGTATTTTGAAGAATCCTTGCATCCCTGGGATAAATCCTACTTGATCGTGGTGTATGATCCTTTTAATGTGTTGTTGGATTCTGTTTGCTAGTATTTTGTTGAGGAATTTTGCATCTATATTCATCAGTGGTATTGGTCTGTAATTTTCTTTTTTTGTAGTATCTTTGTCTGGTTTTGGTATCAGGGTGATGGTGGCCTCATAGAATGAGTTTGGGAGTGTTCCTTCCTCTGCAATTTTTTGGAAGAGTTTGAGAAGGATGGGTGTCAGCTCTTCTCTAAATGTTTGATAGAATTCACCCGTGAAGCCATCTGGTCCTGGACTTTTGTTTGTTGGAAGATTTTTAATCACAGTTTCAATTTCATTACTTGTGATTGGTCTGTTCATATTTTCTATTTCTTCCTGGTTCAGTCTTAGAAGGTTATACCTTTCTAAGAATTTGTCCATTTCTTCCAGGTTGTCCAATTTATTGGCATAGAGTTGCTTGTAGTAGTCTCTTAAGATGCTTTGTATTTCTGCTGTGTCTGTTGTAACTTCTCCTTTTTCACTTCTAATTTTATTGATTGAGTCCTCTCCCTCTTTTTCTTGATGAGTCTGGCTAATGGTTTATCAATTTTGTTTATCTTCTCAAAGAACAAGCCTTTAGTTTTATTGATCTTTGCTATTGTTTTCTTTGTTTCTATTTCATTTATTTCTGCTCTGATCTTTATGATTCCTTTCCTTCTGCTAACTTTGGGTTTTGTTTGTTCTTCTTTCTCTAGTTCCTTTAAGTGTAAGGTTAGATTGTTTATTTGAGATTTTTCTTGTTTCTTGATGTAGGCTTGTATAGCTATAAACTTCCCCCTTAGAACTGCTTTTGCTTCATCCCATAGGTTTTGGATCGTCATGTTTTCATTGTAATTTGTCTCTAGGTATTTTTTGATTTCCTCTTTGATCAGTGATCTCTTGGTTATTTAGTAACTTATTGTTTAGCCTCCATGTGTTTGTGTTTTTTACGTTTTTTCCCCTGTAATTGATTTCTAATCTCATAGCATTGTGGTCGGAAAAGATGCTTGGTATGTTTTCAGTTTTCTTAAATTTACCAAGACTTGATTTGTGACCCAAGATGTGATCTATCCTGGAGAATGTTCCATGTGCACTTGGGAAGAAAGTGTAATCTGCTGTTCTTGGATGGAATGTCCTATAAATATCAATTAAATCTATCTGGTCTATTGTGTCATTTAAAGCTTGTGTTTCCTTACTAATTTTCTGTCTGGATGATCTGTCCACTGGAGTATGTGAGGTGTTAGTGTCCCCCACTATTATTGTGTTACTGTCGATTTCCTGTTTTATAGCTGTTAGCAGTTGCCTTATGTATTGAGGTGCTCCTATGTTGGGTGCATATATATTTATAATTCTTATATCTTCTTCTTGGATTGATCCCTTGATCATTATGTAGTGTCTTTCCTTGTCTCTTGTAACATTCTTTAGTTTAAAATCTATTTTTTTCTGATATGAATATTGCTACTCCAGCTTTCTTTTGATTTCCATTTGCATGGAATATCTGTTCCCATCCCTTCACTTTCAGTCTGTATGTGTCCCTAGGTCTGAAGTGGGTCTCTTGTAGACAGCATATATATGGGTCTTGTTTTCTTATCCATTCAGCGAGCCTGTGTCTTTTGGTTGGAGCATTTAATCCATTCACGTTTAAGGTAATTATCGATATGTATGTTCCTATTACCATTTTCTTAATTGTTATGGGTTTGTTTTTGTAGGTCCTTTTCTTCTCTTGTGTTTCCCACTTAGAGAAGTTCCTTTAGCATTAATTGTAGAGCTGGTTTGGTGGGCTGAATTCTCTTAGCTTTTGCTTGTCTGTAAAGCTTTTGATTTCTCCATCGAATCTGAATGAGATCCTTGCTGGGTAGAGTAATCTTGGTTGTAGGTTCTTCCCTTTCATCACTTTAAGTATATCATGCCTCTCCCTTCTGGCTTGTAGAGTTTCTGCTGAGAAATCAGCTGTTAACCTTATGGGAGTTCCCTTGTATGTTATTTGTCGATTTTCCCTTGCTGCTTTAAATAATTTTTCTTTGTCTTTAATTTTTGCCAATTTGATTACTATGTGTCTCGGCATGTTTCTTCTTGGGTTTATCCTGTATGGGACTCACTGCACTTCCTGGAGTTGGGTGGCTATTTCCTTTCCCACGTTAGGGAAGTTTTGACTATAATCTCTTCAAATATTTTCTCTGGTCCTTTCTCTCTCTCGTCTCCTTCTGGGACCCCTATAATGCAAATGTTGTTGCATTTAATGTTGTCCCAGAGATCTCTTAGGCTGTCTTCATTTCTTTTCATTCTTTTTTCTTTATTCTGTTCCGCAGCAGTGAATTCGACCATTCTGTCTTCCAGGTCATTTATCCGTTCTTCTGCCTCAGTTATCCTGCTATTGATTCCTTCTAGTGTAGTTTTTACTTCAGTTACCGTGTTGTTCATCTCTGTTTGTTCTTTAATTCTTCTAGGTCTTTGTTAAACATTCCTTGCATCTTCTCAATCTTTGCCTCCATTCTTTTTCTGAGGTCCTGGATCATCTTCACTATCATTATTCTGAATTCTTTTTCTGGAAGGTTGCCTATCTCCACTTCATTTAGTTGTTTTTCTGGGGTTTTATCTTGTTCTTTCATCTGGTCCATAGCCCTATGCCTTTTCATCTTGTCTATCTTTCTGTGAATGTGGTTTTTGTTCCACAGGCTGCAGGATTGTAGTTCTTCTTGCTTCTGCTAATGTCAAGGTTCTTAAGGTTTTTGTTATATAATTAGGGCTAAATTTTTAATGTCACAATATGATTAAAAATGTAAACATTCACTCAACAGATTTTGGAATATGTGCCATATTATATGGGAAAGCCTGTGTCCCTGTAGCACTTCTATGCCTGGATCATTAAATTTCCCAACTGAAAGCTTAGTCTAGCTTCAGGTTTTAGAGGTAATCCTGTTTCTCTTCTGGAAAAATGAAGAAGCTTCAGACAGATAGCTTGGGAGGACCTATATTAAGGTCTTTGGATAGATCTTACTCTGATCTGATTTCCTTCATTTATTAATTAGAATCCCAAGACTAAGCCCTACCATGTATCCCAGTTTCAGTAACGTGTTTTAATCCCTGTCCTTTGCTTTACCCCCTGCTTTGATAATTCATTTAGTATTCCTGTTTCTTGAGATTATGACTCTGACCTTATGGCTACCTAGAACTCAAGTCCTCTGTCTGGCCACGCTATCTGCTATGGGGCCTCTTGGACAATCCACCTATCTCTGTAACAGCTGCCTTCAGGTGTGACCATTTTCTGTACTCTGCTTTACTCCCATTTCATACAGATAGCTGGACCTTATGCCTGGTTCTCAGCCTCTTTTGACTTGTTCTGTCCATTTGCAGACTATTTTCTGGTTCCAAAAATAAACAGACAACAATATTTTCTGTGTACTCTAGGATAGTGGTTTTCAAACAGTTTCCCTCAGAATCTGTGGGAGATGTTTTAAGAACTCCATGTTTAAATTTGATACAATTTTATTTTAAAATGTTTGATTATTAAATAAGCCCACCCCAAGTGTTAGCCCTATGGTTCCTCAAAATTAAGTTGAAAACTATGGATATAGCAAAATTTTTAATTGGCTATTTAGGTTAGAAATGAGGCCCTCATTCTTAAGATATTTAGTTAGTACTGAAGCTTTTTCACCCATCTTACATCGATTAAAGTGCTTTACAAATTACAGGAAAGGGTGTCTATCATTCTGGTTATTTGGCTTTGTAATACCAAAAGGTATTTGTAACACGAGAGTGAAGAGTGGTTAACTTATCTCTGCCACTAGTTAGCCAAGTTTTCTTGGTCAAGTCTCCGAACGTCTCCAAGCCTTGGTTTCCTCTGGCAATACCTTAGGAGGTAGAGCAAGGACCAGAAGATATTGATATCCTAGTAAATACTTATTATCTCATTTCACAGTAGGGTTGATACTACATTATGATGTGTAACACATGTAGAGATTCTGATGATTATTATTATTAGAATAAAGATGGTGGAGTCAAATTGTCCTTGTTGGTATTAGTTTTCAATAACAAACTAAATAAACAAATGAAGCCTAAACTATTGAGTCCATCATGGAAAAAGAACATCATAAAATGATTGGTCAAAAATAGTGTACAGCCCTGTCCTAGGAATTCTACAGGACTCTTGATTGCATGTGATGAAAAACAAAAACAAAAAATACCTAAATTTGCTTTAGGGGAAAAAAGTCGATGGCAGACAAAAGGAAAAGTCAAAGTATGCATCTATGGCTCTCTGGCATGGCTAGATGCAGGGGTCAAATTATGCTTCTGTACTCTCTTTCTCTCTTCCAGTCCCTCTCTGGACCATCTCTTTCCATTTTTTGCTTTGCTTTTCTCTCTGGTAGCTTCATTCCTAGCCAGGTTTTCTTCCTATGATGACATGTGGTAGGTTCAGTGTAATGTCTTATCTGTTTAGCAATTCCTGCAAAAGTCCCAGATGTCATCCTCGTTCCTTATTGCTATGGATACATGGGCCTAGGTTACATTTCCATTTCGCAGAACTACTTGTTAGGTCTGCCCCAACTAAATCTCAAAGGCTGAGGATAGGGTAAGGGCTGACTTATAGAAAGGAGGAGATAACTTCTTTCACCAGAAATTGGAGTGTTGCGAAGATGTCGTTACTGTCATTTCTAAGTGCATGATCTTGAATTTTCTGAACCTTAGATTCATCACCCCTTATCGATAGAAATAGTTACTCCAGAGGTTTAGGTTGAAAATTAAATGACTTAAAGTATTAACAAGCTTACCAGAGTAGCTGGCTTTAGGTACCCTTAGTACATCTAATTCTTTCCCTATTTTCAGTAGCATGGAAATAAGATTTGTGAGGAAGCCAAGTGTAAAATAGGAGTCACTCTGAAATTTCTACCACAATTTCACTTTCCTTTTGATCTCATACATTTAGAAATGGAAATCATGAACATCTGTGTAATATTTTCTATAGGTCTGTACTACTTTAGGCAGCAAGCAGACATGTCCTGTGCCCAAGAGGGTAATTTCAGGTCTTATGTTCTTTTAGGGCCTTGTGACACTCAGGTAGCTCCAGTTACCTATCCAGTGGAAGCTTTCAGAGGCTAACTGCCCATGTCAAAAACGTCATCAGAGGCAGAAATGCCTGAAAAGCTCAGCATCTGTCACCTCCTAGGGAATATTAGCCACCCTGGGCATAGGAGTGGAGAACTGTGGGACTGTCAATCAATGTGATGACCGGTAATTTGCTACTCTCATGTTTTGTCCTGTTAATGTGAGGACAAAAACTGTGGTAATATGGACACAACCTGAGGAACATGCAGCAATTTGAATGTGTTGTTTGTTGGAATAAAGCTGTGGTTTTGTAGCTTTAGAAGTGGTAAAAGTAATTAGTTTTAACTCATCTTGACTATCAAAGAGATGCATGGGAGGGAGGTTGTGGGGTATCCTTTTAGTTCCCGATTGATTTTTGCTGTAGGTTGTTTTTGTAATTTTTCTAATAACAAACACCATGTGACAAAAGCCTTCCTTCTAGCATGTTTTGTGATCTTCAGCCTCTTGGTCCTGACATAATCCATTAGTGGGTGCATTACAAGCCTGGTTAAAAACACAGAGCTGGTCAAGTCCCATTACAGTGAAAACCTTTGTTTAACAAAATGGTTCCCAAGTCTCCTTCTGTGGCATAATTAATTCAGGTAGCATAGAATAAAACATTTTGATATCACAGAGTATTTGGAGATTCTCTTCAAATTCCTCTTAAGGAATTGTGAAATCATTCATTGCTTATTCAACAATTTAAAAATATCTACTGTGTCAATTGCTTGGCATTGAGCCTTTTAGTAGTGGACGAAACAAAATCTATTCTCTCAGAGACATCACATTCTAGTGGATGGCAAAGATAATTGTATTAGTTTGCTAGGGCTCTCATAACAAAATACCACAGACTGGAGGCTTAAACAATGGAAATTTATTTTCTCACAGTTCTGGAGGCTTGAAATCCAAGATCAAGCTGTCAGCAAGTTTGGTTTCTCCTGAAGACCCTCTCCTTGACTTGCAGGTGGCCACCCTCTTGCTGTGTCCTCACATGATGTTTTCTCTGTGTGTGCATGCCCCTGGTGTCTCTGTGTCTAAAGTTCCTCCTCTTATAAGGACATTAGTCAGATATGATTAGGGCCCACCCCAATGGCCTCCTTTTAACTCAATTACCTCTTTAAAGTTCGTATTTCCCAATACAGTCACATTCTGAGGTACTGGGGGTTAAGGCTTCAACATATAGTTGGTTTTTTTTTTTAATTAATTAATTTATTTTTGGCTGTGTTGGGTCTTCGTTTCTGTGCGAGGGCTTTCTCTAGTTGTGGCAAGCGGGGCCATTCTTCATCGCGGTGCGCGGGCCTCTCACTATCGCGGCCTCTCTTGTTGCGGAGCACAGGCTCCAGATGCGCAGGCTCAGTAGTTGTGGCTCACGGGCCTAGTTGCTCCGCAGCATGTGGGATCCTCCCAGACCAGGGCTTGAACCCGTGTCCCCTGCACCAGCAGGCAGACTCTCAACCACTGCGCCACCAGGGAAGCCCCAACATATAGTTTTGTGGGGACACAATTTAGCCCAGAACAACAATGAAAATTAAACGAATGACTGTGTACTTAAGATGATATTGCAATGCTATAAATGAAAGTTAAGCAGGGTAAATAATGGGATGAGAAAGGGGGGGCATTGTAAACACGAATGGATGGTCAGAGAAGTTCTCTCTGTGGAAATAGCATTTGAACAGAGAAATGAAGAGAAGGAGTGACACCCAGGAATATTTGAGGGAGAAGTCTTTTAGGCAGAGGAGATGGTGCTTCATGTAGTAGGAAAAGTGCCAAGAGGCGATGTGGCTGGAATGGAAAATGCGAAGGGCCCAGATGAGATCAGAGGTAACTGGGGCCTGTCATGGAAGGTCCCAGAGACCTACTCAGAAGGGGTGGCCATCTGCTGGCAACAATACATTACTAAACCCACAATCAAGACTCAGTGTGATCTCTGCTAGTTGGTTTGTACTGCATGCTGTGGACAGCCCTGGCTACATAATTTGTGGGGCCCAGTGCAAAGTGAAAATGTGGGGCACCTTGTTCAGATGTCAAGATGGTAACAACAGGGTATTAAACCAAGGGCAGGGCCCTTCTAGTTGCAGAACCTTGAACAACTGTACAGGCCACATGCCCTGGCTGTGGAAATACATGAGAGAAGTAGCTGACTCAACACATTTTTTTTCAAAAGTAAAACGCTCAGTTGGATGTTGTGTAGTCTTATGGAAAGTGTGTTCCTGGAGTTTAGATTTGAAGTCCCTAGTAAAGTCCTGGATTCTTTGTTTTCTGTTAGCCCCGGTTCTCCAGAGAAACAGAACCAGGAGGAGAATATATATATTAGGAATTGGCTCATGCAATTATAGAGACTGAGAAGCCCCACAATCTGCCATCTGCAAACTGGAGACCAGGAAGGCCCATGCTGTAATTTCTTCAAGTCGGAAGGCCTGAGAACCAGCGGAGCTGATGGTGTAAATCCCAGTCCGAGGGCAAAGGAAGGTGAGATGAGATGTCCCAGTTCAAACACTGAGGCAGAAAAAATAAAGGGGTGAATTTCTCCTTCCTCTGCCTTTTGTTCTGTCCTTGTCCTCATTAGATTGGATGATTCTCACCACATTGGGTTTACAGTCTGCATTACTGATCCACCCATTCAAATGATAATCTCATCTGGAAATACCATCACAGACAGGCCCAGAAATAATGTTTAATCTGGGTACCCTGTGGTCACTCAAATTAACACATGAAATTAACCATCACAACCAGTGATACCTTGGGCAAATTATGTAACCCAATTAGTCTCAGATTTCTCACCTGTAAAAGAAGTATTATAGACCCTGTCTTATAAGGTTTGGTTTTGGTCCAATTTAGCCAAATAATGGTGACAGTGTTTGGTAAACTATAGGATTCCATAAAAAGATTATGATTTAGTAATATATTTAAATTGCTTCTCCTTTATGTTCTGTTTTGACATCTCCTCCTTCCTGTAATTCCTGAACAAGGAAAGCATTTTGTGAACTAATGGTGATAATTTACACTGGAAATAAATATTATTCACCTCTTTTTTATGCAGGAAATCAGTCTTATTATGCAATAACGTTTTATTATGGGCAAAAAGCCCAGGCATCAGGCTGAATGTTATGCTTTGTCCCATGACATAACTGAGACTATATATCAATGGTCTTTATTCCTCTGCAGCAATTATTTGGTAAAATGAACAAATTCTAAGTGAGCCTGTTGTTCTGGCCTCTTCTCTCCTGCTTCAGTTTTTCTCCTCTAGACAGTCATTTTTCTGCCTCTCTTGTCCAGTTCTCTCCCCACAGAGCAGCTGTATTTGTATGTCTCATCCTGAAAGGGCAGGCAACTGGCTGCCCTCAAGGCCACTCTGTGGCCTGGCTGGTGGGGAGCCATGAAGAGCCATCTGCTTGCCTCTGCTGCAGAAATTGAGTGTCACCTTTGTAGTAGTCTTGTTTACAGAACGATAATAGAGTTATTCTTAACTAAGTGTATTGTTTGCCAAAGAAAGGGGCATAGTTTCAAACAGTAAATAAGGAGGAAGTGTAACCAATGCTGGTAAGATTACACACTTTGCTGCATGTTTTAGTTTTTCTCTAATCAAGTAAGAGACGACAGTAGGCACATGGGAAACATACCTCTGATTGAATACAACTTCAAACAATGTGACCCTCTACATGCAGAAATAAATGACAAGAATGCCTCACTTGTTGGAAGGGCAATTTGAAAAAAAAATTGTTTATTTTTACAGGTTGTATGAATTGTTTTAAGGTCAGAATCTCTCTTCGTAGCATCACCTCAAGACTGTCTATTGTTCCTAAGGCTACAATTGTAGTGTGGGGTAATGAAAGAACACGAGTTTAGCACCAGAGGGGCTATGTTCAGATCCCCTCACTCCTTTACTTACTGGATGAATTATATGGTTTAGTCAAAAACTTCAGATTGTTTCCTCATTTATAAAGAGGGCATCAAAATATTGTTGGAAAATTTGGGAGTAACCTAATGATCTTCATAGGAGATACTTGAATATAGTAGGTGATCAGTAATCTAGGTATTACAGTTAGACAGTGTTAAGATGATTGTTTTTCATTATTCTTACCTGTACATGAATACAAGAAACTCATCCCAAGAAATACAGACATCTAATTAACCAGACAGTTTTGATGGTGGTTGAAAACTTGAATCAACTTAGATATTACATTAATATAATTCAATACACATTTATTAAGTGCTAATTATGGAAAAGTCACTAGCTCAGAGATAGAGGTCCAAAGACAAACCCTGAATTCAAAGTTGGTAGAATGGTCAAGACATGTAACTTCTAATTCCTTTTCAATTGGGCAATACCCCATTTCTCTATAAATTTTTTGTTGTTGTTATGATTTTCTTTTTGGATGCTAGGTCTCTCTAGTTGAGCACTTATTTTTAAAAATATATCACATATTCTTACCTAAATTTGAGATATCTCTTTCTTGGTGCTTTATACTATTTCTAAATGAAAGCACAAGAGTGTTGAACCTCGTCTGGTGCTATATGAAAAGAAGACTCACAGCAGGTGTGAGTAAAAATGAGGAAAAGGCAGGAGATCAGCCAAGATGGTGGAGTAGAAAGACCTTGAGCTCACCTCATCTCACAATCACACCACAATCACAACTAGCTGCAGGACAACCATTGATGGAAAAGACTGGAACCTACCAGAAAAGATCTTCTGCAACTAAAGACATAAAAAAGGAACCACAGTGAGATGGGTAGGAGGGGCGGACTCACAATATAATCAAGTACCATACCCCCGGGTGTGCAACTCACAAACTGGAGAATAATTACATTGCAGAAGTTCTCCCACAGGAGTGACAGTTCTGAGCACCCCGTTGGGCTCCACAACTTAGGGGTCCTGCACTGGGAAGATGAGCCCCCAGAGCATTTGGCCTTGAAGGCCAGAGGGGCTTAATTTCAGGAGACCCACAGGACTGGGGGAAACAGAGACATCACTCTTAAAGGACGCACACCAAATTCATGTGCACCGGGACACAGGGTGAAAGAGTAATTTGATAGGAGTCTGGGCCAGACCTGCCTGCTAGTCTTAGAGAGTCTCCCAGAGAAGCGGGGCTGGGGGGTGGCTGTGGCTCACTCTGGGGACATGGAGACTGGTAGCAGTCATATTTGGGAACATTGTACAGCATGAACACGCCTGCTGGTGGCTGCCATCTTGGGACCCTCCTTCTACTCATTAGTGCCAACACCTGGCCCTACGCAACCGCCCGTAGGCATCAATGCTGGGAAGCCTCAAGCCAAACAGCTAACTGGGTGGGGACACAGCCCCAGCCATCAGCAGACAGGCTGCCTAAAGGCTTCCTGAGCCCACAGCCGCCTCTAGACACACCCCTAGACATGGAGCTGCCCACCAGAGGACCAAGACCCAGCTCCATCCACCAGTGGGCAGGCACCAGCCCCGCCCTCCAGGAAGCTTGCACTAGCCTCTAGGCCAGTCTCACCTCCCAGGGGGCAGACACCAGACTCAAGAGAACCATGATCCCGCAGCCTGCATACCCAGCCCACCCACAGCAGGACAGACCCTACCCTGGTACCAGCAGGGCCCTGGCCCTGTCCACTGGCAGGCTGACACAAGCTTCGGGACACCCCAGAGCCCGTACCCAACTGTGTCAGGAGCCAATCCCCCATCCCCCACCACCCAACAATCTGAAATGAGCTCTGAGATCCCTGGGCCCTGCAGCCAGACTCCAGGAACTGCCTCTGCCTGCCAGTAGTCTGGCATCAACCCCAGGACCTGGCTTCACCCATCAGTGGGCGGGCAACAGCCCTGGAATCTTCAGAACCCTGACTCCGCCCACCAGTGAGCCAGCACTACCCTGGGGACACCTAGGGTTCTGCAGCCAGCTGCCTCATTTCCAGGCCCCACTAAAGAGCAGCCAACAGAATCTGCACAAATTAGGGCCTGGCAACCAACTGGGCTAGGGGCCAACCAAGCCTACCAGACCACTCACATAGCCCACCACATCAGAAGGACCCATGAAACCCTCTTAGGGAGAATCCCTAGAGCATATAGCTTGGGTGATGAGAGGGGAATGCATGCTGGAATGCATAGGATGTCTTCTACAGAAGGCCACTTCTCCAAGGTCAAGAAATGTAACTAACCTACCACACACATGAAAATACAAATAGCAACTTAGACAAAATGAGGTGACAGAGGAACATGTTCTAAACAAAGGAACAAGATAAAACCCCAGAAGAAGAACTAAGTGAAGTGGACATAGGCAACCTACCCAAGGAAGAGTTCAGAGTAATGAATGTAAAGATGATCAAAGAACTTGGGAGAAGAGTGCACGAACAAAGCGAGAAGTTGGAAATTTTTAACAGTTAAAAAGAGTTAGAAAATATAAAGAACAACCAAACAGATGAAGAATACAATAACTGAAATGAAAAGTACACTAGAAGGATTCAGTGGTAGACTAAATGATATAGAGGAGTGGATCAGCAAGCTGGAAGACAGAGTAATGGAAATCATTGCTGCTGAACAGAAAAAGAATGAAAAGAAATGAGAACAGTTTAAGAAACCTCTGGGACAATACCAAGCACATTAATATTTGTATTATAGGGGTCCCAGAAGGAGAAGAGTGAGAGAAAGGGCCTGAGAAAATGTTTGAAGATGTAATAGCTGAAAACTTCCCTAACCTGGGAAAGGAAACAGTCACCCAAGTCCAGGAAGTGGAGGGAATCCCATACAGGGTTAACCCAAGGAGGAACACGCCAAGACACATAGTAATTAAAATGACAAAAATTAAAGAAAAAGAATATCAAAGCAGTAAGGGAAAAGCAACAAATAACATACAAGAGAGCTCACATAAGGCTATCAGCTGATTTTTCAGCAGAAACTGCAGGCCAGAAGGGAGTGGCATGATATATTAAAAGTGATAAAAGAGAAAAACCTACAACCAAGAATACTCTACCTAACAAGGCTCTCATTCAGATTTGATGGAGAAATCAAAAGCTTTACAGACAAACAAAAGCTAAAGGAGTTCAGCACCATGAAACCAGCTTTATAACAAATGTTAAAGGAACTTCTCTAGGTGAAAAAGAAAAGGCCACAACTAGAAACGAGAAAATTACAAAATGAAAAAGCTCACTGGTAAAGGCAAACATACAGTAAAGGTAGGAAATCATCCACACATAAAGCTAGTAGGGAGGTTAAAAGGCAAAAGTAGTAAAATCATCTGTGTCCACAATAAGCAGTTAAAGGATACGCAAAACAATTAGATGTAAAATATAATATCAGAAACAGTAATCATGAGGGGAGGAGAGTACAAATGCAGGGTTTTAAAAAATGCATTTGAAATTAAGAGATCAGCAACTAAAAATAATCACGTATATATAGACTGCTATACAAAAGCCTCGTGGTAACTGCAAACCAAAAATCTATAATAAAATGAGGAAAAGACATAGAGATGAGACTTTAACATGTGAAGATATGAGGAGGGAGTAAAAGAAGCAGTTTGGTAAAGATAAAATGGTGCAAAAACTGGAAAAATGTAGAAGAGGAAATGGAAACAGAAAGGAATTTAAGTAAGGAGAAACACAAGAGGAAAAGGGAATTTATGTCTGAATATGTGGTCACATCCTAAGACCTTTTGTCTTCTGGCTTGAAAGGGGTTTTTCTTTCTTGGAAAGACATTTATAATTGGTGACATTTGTCTCTACATTTTATAGAACATTTGAGAATCCTGGTCACTGATTTATACATTTATAGAATCAAACGGAAGTTTCACACAATTCTTACTACTTTTATACACCTATTGCATGTTCTCAATTGAATGTAACATCAGCAGTAGATGCCACTGACTGAACACTGCCATTCACGGACTAGTTTATTCTTCCGTGGGAGCAGGATTAAAATTTTCATTTCTTTAAATGAGAACACCAGGGATCACTGCCACAACAGTCAACAGATTGTGAGATTGTTCTTTTGATAAAATAGTTTCTAGTTCTCTCTAGAAACAGTGGGCTGTCATTCTTGCTACTTCAAGTGCTTAGTAATATCTGAATAATAAACACAGCAGTAGTACCGGAGACAATTTTTCTCAGCATAGAAGTTTGCTCCATGTCTCACCTCAATTCCTAAGGTGATACTTGAAGGTTTCTACTTTGAGGCATACATTCCACCATGCAGTGCAACATGTAGTAGTTTTGACCACAGTAGAGTTGCACTTTGGATGTAGTTTCTTCCTCTTCTTTAATTTTCTAAAGAACAAGATATTAGAACATTTTCTGGGAAGTATTCAAGGGAATTATCTTTCTGTCATTGGGTGGCGCTTATGTTTTTATAAGCATACTATGGCTCTAGAGAGAAATCTGTAGTGAGTCAAAGAGAGGGGCTTCTCTTGGCATGAGTTTATCAATAACATGACTGCAAAATAAGTTTCCTTTCAGAGTTTTGAAATGACAGCAACATCCCATTTTTCACGAATATATCTGACTGGTTAAAAACAAAATTAAAAAATGATTTTCATGTGCCTTCAAGATATTTTTGTAGAAATCATTTTTTGCTTTCATTTATTACTAAAAAAGTTAGAACACCAATAATTTTGATCTTCCATCATTATTTATGACTATTTTCCTCTGAAAAATTCACATGATAAAGAGAAAATTTCCCTTTCTTTCCCCCAGAATATCTATTTTTCTTGATATTAATCTGACTATAAACAGAGCTCTGAAACTTACTAAATCTTATTTCTCAGCACCAGAGACTCAACAAAGAAAATAGATCCTCAAATCAAGTTTTGCTTTGCGGTACTAGGAGGAATATTAAAGTCAATCTTCAAGTCTCTAATAGTTCTTCCAAATGTCCTAAATAATCATTTGATACTTGTTTGTTCATCAGAATTGAAAAAAAAAATGATAGGGAAAAAAACTCTTAAGCCAACAGGAAGCTTTTAGAAGTGAGCTACCATTGTAGCATTGTTACCAATTTGAGTCATTGTAGTAGTGATAATTGAAGCTGTTCATAATCAGAGAGAGGCATTTAAGGCCAAAATTAGTAAAAAGTATTTTGTTAGGGCTGTTAGTCAAGGCTTTTCACCTGGACAATGTCTATTGTATAAAATATATTATTAAAAATTGGTTTCTCATCCTTGGTAGAATATTTTTAAAAGATCTGTTGCCATATATATTATTAAAGCAATTGGCTCCTAAGAATAGCTTTTGTTCTACTCAGTCTTTTCTTGAGTATTAATATCCTGATTAAACCCCAAATCTCCATGAATGATTCCCATGAATAACGACATCCCTGGTCTCTTTAAAATGAGGATTCTAAAGCAATTCTCCAAATTTAAAGACCTCTCCAGATTCAAACTCTGAATGGATTGTGCAGCAGAGGTTAAAACTTGAACTCCTTGACCTCCAGTCTTTCCCTTGTCTGTTCTCCGTTGTTGTATCCCACCCCTAATTCCCCCCAGAACTTAGAGAAGCTCGGGGAAATGGTATGAGCTAAAGGAACATGTGCAAGTATCTCATATGGAGTCCATAGAATGGACCCACAGATCAGTGGACACTTTCCATTTAAAATCTGTTTAGCTCCAAAAAGGAAAAGCCTAAGCTGCGAGGGGAAAGAGCATCTCATGTGAAACTCATTTGTTTGGATTTGCTGAGCCTGTTCCTTCATTTGTCCAGGTGCAGTCATTTACTTCTCACAGGCTGTTCTGCTATGGAGTTGTTTCAGCCTTCATAGAAATGCTAAGGCTTCTGGCTGGGGCAGACGATTGCCTTGCTAGAAGATCTCTTTACTGGTAGCAGCCTGTGGCTACCACAGTGATTAAAAAAAAAAAAATCTTGCCATCCTTATCCTTTGATTTTGGAATACTGCTCTGGGTACTCGATCCCCAGGTACTTCTCTCCTTGCCTGGGTGCGTGCTTCTTTATTATTATTGCTTATCTGTTTCAGTCCATAACCTTACCTTAAACTCTGAGGCAGATGTGTCCTGATTTCTGGTGTGGATATTTCATACTTTGTTTTTCTCCCTGTGTATAATTTATCTAGCTCCTGAGTAGTACCTGGATTCTACCTTAACTAATAATTTCCAGGAATTATTCCACTCTGGAATCTGTCCCAAGCTCTAGCCTTCACTGTAGGTTACCTGTTCTTTGTTTCTTATCTTGTCTCTCAGATCTACTTGCCTCCCACAGTTTCAGAACAAATATTTACCAAAACCTATGGAAAGGGCTTCTGGATTCCATAACAACACTGCTTCCCTCCTTATCGAGAAGCCCTGAATAAATATTTCTTTACCTTGTAGTTGGTCTAAGTCTGACTGTCAGTACAATGATATTTATAATTAAAAAACAGGAGTACAGAAGGGTAAACATTTGGGTTTGATGCCAGAGTCTTCTATTCTCTCTCAGCTGATTAATACAATTTTGGTTTAGATGTGGTGGGTGTGAATTGCTCTGAATCTGAAGAAAAGTTTATAAATCTCTGAAAAAAATTGTTTTGTAATTGTGTATAGTAGTAATATTGCTGTGTGAAAACAGGTGCCAACCAAAAAGCCTAGCTTTGAAGGAAAGCTTCATAGTTGAGTTATGAGACAGCTGGAGAGCAGCAAAATAGATATGGATCCATAAGCCCTGCAGGAAAAACAACTTTAATCAGGGCCTGACACGTTGGGTGATTGTAATGAAGTCCCTTGGTATGTGTAAGCCCTGGATCAAATGGGACCAATTGACTATTGACAGGCGTTACATTAGTGCAAAACTGGATGAAAAACTGGCTATTGCCCTGCACAGACTCCAATAATGAGAAATGAGTTTCTTGTGAAAGAAAGGGACTTGGTTTGTTTTCAGAAAACATATGTGCACTGGCCCAGGTGATACCTCTCTGGTGGACTGAAATTCCTCAAGGCGCGGCCTTTAGATACTGCAGTGGCATTTAGTTCTGTCTTTCCAAGCCTCTCCCTGTGACAGCCCTCTTTGACTCCTTAAATTGATTCCATGGTTCTGAATACCAGTAGCTAATGCTGGCAGCCTGACCCGGGAGTAGGGAACATCATCCCGTCTTGAGAGCCCCTCAAATGGATTTTACAAGGGAATGGTGCATACTATGCTGCTAGGTGCAGTGAAGCATGTTTCTAGCACTTTTCACAGATCATAAATTAATTTGAAATGAACCTCTCTCCTCCCACAAAATATAATACCAGAGAAGAACTGTCATCATGTTTTTTCTGAAGCATAGCGCTTGAGGGGGGAAAAGTCATTTTCTCCTGCATTTGTTGACGGGACACATGACAGGTACCAAATGCTAGGCTGGCCACAAATGCGTGGCATGTGTGTCCAATTCAAAATAATTTGTAGTTTGAGGTAGATTCTCCACACCTTCAGCTCTGAACCTGAAACAGTGGAAAGAGCTGTGCATATTCCCATCCAAAGGTGGGTATTACGCAAAATCACAACCAATGTCTCAGGAACCCTAAATGTCCTGCTGTTTCTGTATTGCAAATATAAGTGATTATCCTTGATAGTTATTCTGGAAAAGGTAAGAAGGAACAAGTAGGACATGCAGCCTATTTTACTATTATGTGTGGGCATTTGGTAAACAATAAAATAATGCAATATCCTTTTTAGTAATACTGCAAGGTGGAAAGCATGAAACTAATTTTTTAGAACTTAATATTCAGAGTGCTTTGTTAACTTGTGTGGAACACCTGCTCTCTTACACACAAAAAATTTACTAAATTGATTATATTAAAATTGGTTCATCTCATTAGTTTAGTTTTCTTATTTTCCTTTGCCTTAGTATATAGCAGGGACCAAAGAAAGCCATATTTGATTAATTGTACTATGATTGAAAGTGATCGTAGGTCAAAGAGAGTAAGAAAACATTGAAGTTAAAAAGAAGGGAGAAAGAAAAGCAGAAAGGAGAAGATGTTCTGTTAGTAGTGAGTATCCAGAAAACTCAATATAAACTGTCTTGTCACTGGCCTTTTTTCCTGCCTAGATCCTCTCCTGATTTCCAGAACTATACATCTAACTATCCAAAGACTACTGTTCTCCTATGTTTCATGGGTACCTCAATTCAATGTCCAAACTGAACTGCTCGTTTTTCCTCCAAATATGTTCCTCCTTCCATGGTCCCTGTTTAGGGACCATCATTCTACCAAAGATAGAGACTCAGGAGTCATCTGAGATTATTTTGTCCATTTTCATTCTCAATAGCTATAAATGGCTTGTCCAGTCTTAGCTCCCAAATTCCCTACCTTTTTATAGCCAAATCTACTGCTTTAGCAGTTCTTGCTTGGATTACTAGTTGCATGGGCTCCATGGCTTTACCCTCCATCGCACTTAAATTTATTAGCCTTCAGCCCGTGGCCATAGCTTTTTAAATGCAAATATGATTACATCACTTCCTTGATTAAAATTCTTTGACAGTCCTTATTGCCCACAGGATAAATTTAGCACCCCAAATTCTTCATGATCTAGCTGTGCTTGCTTCTCCAATCCTACTTCCTGCCACTATACTCTGAGGCCCTTTTACTAGATGAAGAGCAGTTTTCCGTAAGTATAATGCTGTTTCATACTCCCATGTCATTGCATGTGCTGTTTTCATTGCTAGGAACACCTTTTTACCTTTGGAACCCAGTTTGGAATCTGGGAAGCCCTCCATGACTTCTTAGTTTGAATTATTTTCTTTCTCTAGCCCTCCTAGTGTCATGTGCATAATCCTAATATTGTATCCATTATGTTAGTTTAACTGCTGGTTTCTCTGTCTCCCTTATTTATTCTGAGCTCTTTAGGGTCAGGAACACTGCTTTATATATTTTTGTACACCCAGTGCAGTACAGTCCGTGGTATATGATGAATGCTCAATGTATATGTGTTGACTCAACATATGGATGCAACGATAAAAAGCAGAACTTGGCAGGATGGTGGATGAGGAGGTACCACTTTGGAGAGACGATCTCTATTGTTTTGGGGGATTTGGCAATATGTAGACATAGTAGCTGAAAGAGGATTTGATCTTAATTCAGATTTGATTTGGACTTTTGGGCATATTGATCCTAAGAAAGCCAACAGCAATTTATAATTGGAGACTATTATAACGGTGTCGAAGTAGTAACACTCATATGAAAAACTGAAGAAAGACAAATTCTTCTCTCTCTTTCTCTCTTTCTACCTTCCTCCCTTTCTAGCTTCTTCCAAAAGAGATGTAAAATAAATATATTAGAATATATACTTTTATTTTTAAGGTGGCTATCTTAATATATATGTATATACATGTATAGATACATAATTTAAAAAACTTTTAAATACAGTGTAATCCTTTTTGCTGAATAGTTCTGTGTTGATGTGGGTAATGATCAGAAAAAGGGAGTTTGGGGCAGGGGAGGGAGAAGGGAAGTCAAGTAATGGTAAAACCACAATATATATTTTGAGAGCTGGCCTTGGAGGAGAGGAAAAAGCAGAAACAGAGCACATGGCACTTCAGAACTTCATTCCTCTGCCTGTCAATGGAGGGGGCGGTGGATGCAAGAGTTAAAGGTGTCAGGGCTGAGTGGTGCACTCGGTTCCCACAGGCTCAGTGTGGAGATACCATGGACAGAGCTAAGGCAGCATTCCTCTGGATTAGAGAGGATACTAAGAAACTACCCTGGGTACAGTGGGAACATCTTTTTTTGATCATACCGAACTAATTATGAATGTGAGAATTAACAAAAGCTTTTTTTCTAGTTCAGTTATCCTCTGCTCTTACTCTGGAGCTTTAGCAGTGGTGAGAATTGGCAGTCAACATGTTAGATATCCATTCTATTCTGAGCCCAACCTCCTGGGCTCTCTCTTAAATTGGAGAGAATGCATTTAGGGAAGAAAATGTAGCCAATGACTTCTGCAATGGGGAGTTCATAAGAAGCTGGCTAATACTGCTGGGAATTTGTAGGCATATATGGACTAAGTAAAGTGATGAGTAGGTTATTCCTTGTGGGGTACTTCTCACTTTGGTGTGTAAACATAAGTTGTTATATTGATTGTTTTCACAATGTGACAAAAAAGCATTGCATGTGCTCCAAGAAGGAAAAATAACTAGTTCCTGTATTCTAAGCACTAGTCCAGACACTTTAATTTACTTCTCCTAACCACAGTCTGTTACGGGTTTATCATCCTAATTTGACCATAGAAGAAGCTGGGCTTCCCAGCTAGTAAGTGGCAGAGCTGAGTTCAACCCTGGGTCTGGCTGACTCAGATCCCGTTCACATTCTTTTCTCCCCACTGCCTTCCTTGCCATCACATCTTGGCTGGCAGCAGGAGAGTCAAACCTGACAGGAACCACGAAAAGCTTGGAGTTCTCAGCCTCCTAGGCAAGCAGCAGTGCCATAGAGGTAAGTCACTGTGAGCTCTGTCATTTATTTCTGTCTACTTTAAGTCTCTTATCTGTAGGGCAAAAAGCATTTACAAAGCTTTCAGAAAAATGCTTTGTGATTACCAGCACTAGGCGAGCAATGGCTTGCCTGTTTTCCACAGATAGCTGCAAAATATGTCTTTTAGGGAGAATTATCTGCTTTCTTCCACTTAGATTCATATATAAACACACTGACGAAAAAAATGATTTGGAAATCCCATAGTCCTAGGTATGAACAGATACTTTCTATTCCAGGTTGCATTGAATCAGATGGAAAAAAATAAAACCTTGAAAAACAAAAAGGTAAAGTAACTATTCAGTTGTAAATAGACAAACAAGAATTGTTACCTCTTGGTAACAAATTCCTGTTCTATGGTAATTCCTGTTAAATCTAGAAATTCCAAGATGTAATTCTACTGGTATGAAATATCAGGTGTTCCCTACCAAAGTGCCAGATTTTTTTTGAGGGGGAGTTTGAGAAAATAATTAGGAAAGGGCTATTAGTTCTTTCTCACTTAAAGCATACCCAGCCCTCTGGGTAGGGTCTACTTTGATGATATTTTTGTCTTTGAAGAAAGAAAGAGGATGTTAGAATTGTCATCCCCATTGGCCTGGTAGGAGCTTAATCTTCATTGTCCTTTGTACTTTCTCCATGTAGACTTCAGCTATGGGAATAATTCTTAACAAATTGCACAGCTGACCTTTGTAAGCAGGCCCCTTCCGCATGATTAGAAGATTTAGAATTGCATGAGATTGTGACAATTCATGAAGCCCTGTACACCTTAGACCCCTTGCTCTAACATATCTTGTTGAAAGCACAGACCCAAAGATCCTTGCTGATCCCCAGGTGGACCTTTGGAGCCTTCAGGCCTGGAGCCCAGGTCTTGCCGCAGCTGCTATGCTTATTCTCCTCCTGCTCAAGACAGGGAATTCCCGATGGAGGAAATTCTGAGTGCTCGATAAAGAGCCAGTTTTTGTATAGTCTCACTGAAAAGAATGAACATAACCTTTAAAGGCTTGAGAATGTGTTATTCTGAGTCTTTTTTTTTTTTTTTAATATTCAAAGCCTACTGATTCTATTTGAGATGTCTCTTCCTCGCAAGGTACACCATCCTGGCTGGAAAGGGCTTTAATAAGCCAGACATGGTAGGGTGATTGCTTTGCTCCACTTTGCTTTGCTGTTAAAACATTAAGTGTAATCTGATGTGTCAATAGAGCCACCTCAGGTACTCAGAATCATTTTAATTCCTCTTACCGTCAAAACATAGTGTCAATACTGACATGAATTGGCATTAAAAATATTTGCGAAATCACCTGGAGAACAGCACTTTTTACTGATAGGAGGTCTCTTTAAAAGCAGTCTCTGTCAAAGATTCAATTTGAACTCTTTCTTGGCTTTGAATTTTACAGAGCAGCTTTTTTTTTTTTTTTTTTTTTTCAACCTGACCTGCTTTGCATCATTCAAACCTATCAGTGGAAGAAAGAAGGTTTTCCTTTTTATCTGACCCTATGGGAGATGTTGTACATTCCCAGTGTGTGCTCTGTAATGGATGTGCAAGATGACACACAAGTGGATGACATCACTCATTGTGGGTGATTAACTACTTCCCTGGGACTCACGAAATGCACTCAAAAGACAATGGGAAGGAGGAGTGATGATTAGAACTTTCTTATATACCTCACCTGGGTGCATGTTTTTACCACTCTAGATAGATTTTAATTTTGGGGAAATATGAATGTACAAAATGGAAGAATATTAATATAAAAACCTTAGATTTGTTTTGGAGAAATATATAAACTTATAAATATACATATATTTGTAACATATTTCATGTGCTTTATAATTTATAACATGGGATATATAATATATAAATGTATGTATGTGTAACATATAAAACATATGCAATATGTAAGTATATTCACTTTATATCATATATATAGTGTTCTAGATCCCCAAGCAAATAAAAAAACCAGGAAAGAAATACTTTGTTTTTTTTATAAGTGCCATATTCTTTGCTAAGTGGCAAATATAGATTACCTATGTGATTTTTATAAGTATATTGTAATAGTTGGAGAGTTGAAGTGATCCTCAAGCATTATTTACCCAGTAATTCATTTGTTAACACGTATTGACATTTGGCAAACACACAGGTTGTTTATTTTCTTGCTTTGCAAAGTCTTTGGGGGATAAATGACCTGTTGAACTGAAAAGTGAACATCCTTGAATTTCAACCTTTGAAAGCAATAGAATCTATTGACAGGAATGACTAGATTTTCTTTGTTGTTTGAAATCTAAAAGCTGGTCATTCCTTTTCTATTTTCCTAATGTTAGCAGGGGTGTGTATGTGTGTGTGTGTGTGCGCACGTGTGTGTGTGTGTGTGTGTGTGTGTGCTGGCAGCAGATCACTCAGTTGACCTTTTTCATAATCAACTACAATAAGTGAGGTGTGCATGTATGTGTGTGTGCTTGCACTTCTGGTGTGATGGACGGTTTGCTTAAATATATGGGAAAAGTTAATCCCTCTGCCCCTGACCTTTGGCACAGGAACCTTGTGCTTCCAGTAGAAAGTGTAGTAAATGCCAAGTCCTTGGGGCAGAGGAAGTTTGCATTAATGTTTTCTGCACTGGAGCCTGAGCCATAGATTTTCTGTCAGGCATCCTTTCCACTGCTGATATGTAATAAGTTGAGCTGTATACAGAATATAGTGCCTGATGCCATCTGTTTTGACACCCCAAATATTTTAACCCCAGCCAGTGTATTAAAGGAGAAAGCCTCCCACTCTCTATCATGCATGTAATTACCATGTAGTATGGGAGGTAGAAAAAGTCATGCAGTTTAATATGATTGTCAAAGGGTCAGTTGTCATGTTAATTATCAAGGTCTGAGTGATTATAATATGACACGAAGAGGGAGGAGGCTGTGTATAGTACATACTAACCTTGTAAATACAGTTAACTCTTGATCTTCTTGGAAATCTAGGGCTGTGATACTAGCACAACGCAGGCATACGACTCTGCATATGCCAGTCTCTCTGTCTGAAATGTTTGGGGAATACAGGTTGCAAACTGAGTGAAGCAGCTTTGGAGGAAAGACCCCGCTTTAGGAGTTTAAAAAGTTGTCCAGTGCGGCAACTGGATTTAGCAGTTTAGAAGTAATCCTTGACGCCTCTGTCTCCACATTGCTTCCTCCAAAGAGACGTAAGTCCCGTTGATTCTAACACTTAAATATCATCCAAATCTATCCCTTCGTCTCTATTTGCATTTTCATTGTCTGTCTTAGGTTCCCCTCATTTCTTGCCTAGATTATTTGCCAGATTACTAGAAGCTGCACAGCTTCCAGTTTTAGGTTCTCTAATCCATTCTTCAGTGTGATTTTTTAAAAAAATGCAAATCTACCAAGTCCCTCTGAACTGAGTGTTATTCTCAGATACCCCATGCTCCCCTGTGCCCCTTCTGTCATTCTATGTATTGCTCTCTCTACATTTCCTACGTTTGTGCCTGTAAGTCATTCTTTAAACCCCAGGATACATATCACCTCCTCACTGTAAGCCTTTATTGGTCTGATTTAAGAGCCTTCTTTGGGCTCCCTTGGTGTCATGTGCTTGTTTTGGTTATGGTTCTTTTCCTGATTTATTAGAGTTGTCTTTTGAGAGTTGTCTTTACAGCTCCTGCCTTCTAGAGCATAAGGACTTGAGGGCAGGGACCATGATATTTTGTTTTGTATCCCAGAGCCTGGCATAGAGTAAGTGCTAAATGAGAGTTTCTTCAATAAGATAATAAAAGGACATGACTTTTAGATAATAGAATAATATATGACAAGTAATAGTCCTGGAAGATGGTCAGTAAAAGAGAGTGTTTATGTAGGAGGTGGTTGGTGACACACATTTGTTCTAACAGATCTCCCTGAGCCTCTCTCACTGCTCACCTATACCAGTCTTGGCATGATCACTCTCAAATGACTAGGAATAAATAGTCTAAATCCTTGCACGCCACCTCTTGATTTAATTATAATCTTTGGTGTTGGGAAAGGGAGGCTCTTCTTCCTTCCTCCTCTGGTTTCTTATGCTTCCCCTTGGAGCAAGGAAGAGTTGCTGATTGATGAGTTTGGGAGTGGAAGTAAGCATGCACAGTTCATCTCCTTGCCCTCCTTTTTCTTCTGGAGCATAGCTATACCAGGGGCATGCATTCTATTTTGCTACTCTTTGTCCTAAAGCCTGTGGTGGTCTGATGCTGCCTATGACTGGATGGGCAAAAGTGTCTAAATCTGATGTCCAATGATAGGAATCCCAATTTGTTAAATATGTAAACCACATTCTTCAATAATAGATTTATCAATATAAAAGATATGTTGCTATCCCAACTGTCAAACTCTTCTGTTCTATTTTGTATTTGTTTCACATCTCAAGTGGAGGACTTATTTATTTATTTATTTATTGGCTGAGTTGGGTCTTCGTTGCTGCGTGTGGGCTTTCTCTTGTTGCGGAGCTCGGGCTCTAGGCACACGGGCTTCAATACTTGTGGCTCGCGGGCTCTAGAGCGCAGGCTCAGTGGTTGTGGTGCACGGGCTTATTTGTTCCGCGGCATGTGGGATCTTCCCGGACCAGGGCTTGAACCCTTGTTCCCTGCACTGGCAGGTGGATTCTTAACCACTGTGCCACCAGGGAAGCCCTGGAGGACTGTTTTTATTGGGTAAGCTCATAGATGAACACATAGAATTTGAGAGCTAGAAAGAATCTTAGCTCTACTCTAAATATATATTAAACTTTGAGAAGTTCACTTCTGCTTACTAAGGAACAGTGATTCACTTAAAGTTATGTAGAGTCAGCCATCATTGTAAAAATTAATTAGACTCATTTCTGAACAATTATCATTTTGGGATGTGAGCCGTGGTAGGATTTAAGAGCAAGACTGAAACAAGGAAGCCACAACCAGGTAAGCAGAAAGGTTAGTACTAGCCATGAGTGGTTGAATGCAGAAGTAAAGAGTGAGGATGTCTATGTGTGTGGGGAGGGTAAGGTGAGAACAAACATGGAGATAAAGTAGGTTGTGGAGGTCAATAATCCAACAAAGAAAACTTAGCAGTTCAGAAATCCAGGGGAGGATCTTGGACAAAAGGCTGTACCAGTATCAAGAAGCATAGAACTTTAGGATTGGAAGATACCATATGTCATTGAGTCTATCCACACATTCATTATTTAAATCATGCCCCCAATATTATCACTCTACAATGTCAGTTCCACGTAGTATCTGTCTATTTCCAGAGACAAAACTCTCACTATGTATTAACTTATTGCATCTTCACTATGTCCATTCTGTTTTGGATATCTATAACTGTTCTGCTTTGAGTGAAATCTATTTCTCTTAATTAATCTCTTACTGTGATAGCTTATGAACTTTGTTATAACTAAGGTAGGGGATTTTATTGTTGAAAGGGACATGGAATAATCTTTTCTTCTGCCATAGTTCCTAGAAGGAGAAATACTCTCCTAAATATAGATAGCATGGTTTTATTGTCCCATAGTAGGGGTGGCCTTAAAAGGGAATAGGTTCTGGTATCTGCCTCTTGATGGAACAATATGGCTCCATATTTACTGGGTTAAGATCATTGTCTTTGGCAGACATTCACCAGTTTGCTTGGTCAATATCGATGAACAAGTTAAGTCCTTCAGTCACCTGGGGGTCACTTTTGCAGTTGACTTATCCTGGCAGGTGCCATGGTGTGTATTTTGTTTAGAGCCAGCTGTTCTGTTGGAGCATAATGGAGCCATTCCTGCCACAGTAGGTGACTGATAATACATATGAGAAAGTATTTCAGACCAAAATAAAAATGTCCATCTATCTCATGGTCTTGGTGGATACTCCTGAGACTGTATCAAGCACTTTTTAAACGCTTGGCTCGAACTGCCCAAAGCTGAGAAAAATTCTTGCAAAAACATTTAACAGATATGCTCTTTCTATCTGCTATGATGGAAAACTGGAATGGCCTTTCATTCCAGAGGGAATAATTGGTTAAATGACTCAATATTTTTAAAAGGAAGGATAGTAGCCATACTATCTTCTTATTTTAAAAGAAATGTAAATTTTGTTCATCTCACCCGATCTCTTTAAATGTGTCTGCCTTACTTACTCAAACAAATGGTGGTGGCATGCAAAATGGCAGCCATGTTTTAGGTTCTACAGCTTTGATGTTCATCTCTGCTATCTCCTTGTCATAATTTACGACAGATTTCTTCTTCTTGCTCTCATCCTTTCTGTATTACTGATCCATTCTGGGGCTGTGTTGGGCCTCATTCTTCTGTCCCGTTTTGGACAAGTTTTTGCTTTAGTTCTCTGACTGCAGGATCATTCTGGTATTTGGCCTCTGGTTCTCTGGATTAGAATCACCACTTACAAGGCACATGTCCACTTACTGCCCTTGCCAGAGAGAAGAATTTGACAGATATGACCTGACTCTATCACAGAATGCCAACAGTCCTGGCTTGGGAATTCTTCCTTTCTTACCAAATGCATTCTTGAAAGGACTGATATATAGGGATGTTGTATAAGGATTATACTATTATGTACTTCTATTATTTATTATACTACTATATATGTATTACTTTCATTTCCCTTAGATTATATTAAACCATTAGGTGTCTATACACTTGGATTAGTTATCTTAGCCTCTTACAAAGGCACCTTGAAGGAGTTATGCTTTGAGGTTATGCCCTCAGCTGTGACTGAGGCCCGCTATAAGAAACAGCTTATTTTGGACTTGTTTTGAAAAACATTGAAGAACTTGTCCATTACATCACTTATTATCTCATGTATAAAGCTTCAGAAATACATGTCTTTTAGAATTTAACAGAGGAAAATGTCATCTCTTTCCATGAATGTTTTCTCCTTTCTATAATGAGAAATTCATATTTCCAATAACATAACTCAATATATTCTCATTTATTTGCCCTGGATGCCAGGAAGCTCAGGGCAAAATGTAATGGTTAAACATAGCATTTAATACTTTAGTTAGTACAAATACATTTTTCCTTTATCTGAGTTTTCTATTTGTATCTTATTAAGTTGTTTTGTGTATATATGTGTGTTTGTATGCCAATAATCTCAAATCTATTTTTGAAAGAGTCAATATTATATAGACTTATAATATCGTCCCTGAACAACTGTCTTTCTTACTTGGGTAAGCTGTGGTAAAGTCTTTAGGGACCTACTTTTGGAATTTCTACAGCATCCTTAAGGGATTCCGTGTATCAGCCCTATTCTGAATCCTTGGATACTTACAAAAACACATGGCATGCCACTAGATGCTATAAGTCACGTCTAAACTAAACCAAACCCAAACCAGCCACCTTCCTCAGTTGTCTTTCCATATTGTTGAGGAAGTATCTTCTGTAAAGAGTGGGACTTTAAGGACAAATAATAAGTTTACAGAGACTGTCAGAAGCTAGCAAAGGTACACATTGGACACCCAGAGAAGGTCTGGATTCCACTTCATCTGGGATCCAAAATATGGATAGATCTGAATACATGATGTGGAGATTTGAGGGCAATGGTGTGCTGATAAACTAGCTACCCCTCCCTCTTCTGCCAAGTTATGATTTGTAGTGTTTTCCGATTTCCATGGTATAAATACTTCTTCCAACGTGGCCAATTTCAAGCTATTTATGATTTAACAACTGGCTTGAAAAAAATTCCTAAATATTTAAAAATTGGCTGTGTTGAGCCCGTTTGAGCTAGATCTTGCATACCACTGGAAAAAGGCTTTACCACATGTGATATTATGAGCAAAGGCTCAGATTTGTGAGGTCCCAGTAAGGGACAGAAAACAGTCCCAACTGGCTGCATCAGGAGGTTCATGTCGGGAGATGATGATGACAAGAGTCAAGAGATAAATTGAGGCAGAGTTTGGAGAGTATTCAGTTGGACATACTGTACCAACTGTGGGGAGCTCTTGAGTTTTTTGAAATCGATAAGTGACAGGATAAAATTAATATTTCAGGAGGGTTGACCTGTTATTAGTTATATGTTGGGTAGCTTTAGGGGAGTAGACGGGAGCAGAGAAGGTAGTAATGACCTTTTTGAAAAGCTGTAGGTGTGAAGTGATAAAGAACTAGATTTAGAGGAGAAACAGCTAGTGTGAGAAGGAAAGGATGGTGGAAGGCAGGACAGTGGAGGCAGTGAGGACAGTGCATCTCTGTTCCACATAGAATCCGCTGGGTTAGTTTGAAACCTTGTACTGCAGCCAACTCAGGGTTCATTTAGTCATTTGTTTGGGGATTGATATTAGCTGTTACTGAAACCTTCACTAGGGTTGTGGTGAGAACACTTGTGCATCATCTTTCCATGTGGTTGCTTGGCTTCATTACAGCGTAATGGCTGGGTTCCAAAAGCAAGCATCCCAAGAAATGGCCAGGTAAAAACCACATTGTTTTCTATCACCAACCCTTAAAAGTCGTGTGATGTTCCTTTTGCTACATTCTATTTGTTCAGTCAGTCACAAAAGCACATCCAGTTTCAATAGGAAGGGAAATAAGAGTCCATCTCTTGATGGGGAAATAGCAAATTTCTGAAAGACCATATGAGAGTGGAACATAAGGGATCCCAAGAGGTGATTGCTATTATTCTTATTAAATGGGTTTAAATGTCTCCAAGCAAACTAGTTCCCTTCAAAACCTGATGAATATTTTCAGTAAATGCCTGGTGTGGGTTAAGTAACAACCAGGAAATAGTAGCTATATAGCTCTTGTCAAGCGAGTGGTATGATTAATGTGTAGTACTATTGCATGAGACGGAAGATAATAGCATTCTCTGAGAAGGGAGAACAAGGTCTTACTTGTATGATGAGCTTGTTTTTGGATTAATTAACTGGGGAAAAGTAACATAATAAATTGCAAACTCTTATTGAAAGCTTATCATGCAATAGATTCAGTAAATCATCTTTATCCATTATCTCATTTAATCCTCACAAATAAATCTAAGAGGTAAGTATTATTAGCCCCATTCACAAAGGATAAAACTGAGGTTCAGAGAAGTGAGATAATTTGCCTGGGGTCACACTGTTAAATAATGAAAGCTGGATTCAGTCCCAGGCCTGTATTCTTAACTGTTACATTCTACTTCCTCTCTGTGAAGTTGGGAGAAAACTGGAATAGAAATAGAGTCTTCATTTTGACTGCAAAGAAATATGTCTAGGGGTGGGATTAATGCTGTACATGAAATGATACTTTAAATGTGGAGGTGGAGGGATTCAGAAAGTGATGGAGTGATGCATGTGCCCTGGAAACTTTGCAGTCCCTTGAATTAAAATGCAGGTCTCAAGTTACAATAGGAGTGCGGTAAGGCCAGAGAACCTTGACGCGTGCTTGCACAGGAGTATAACCATTTTCACACATGTTTAGCACAAACAATATTAGATGTCAAATGTATGTTTATATATCTGCTTCACCCACTAGGCTCTGAGCTCTTGGCAACATACATATAACACTTAGTAGGTAGTCAATATATGTCTGTAAAATTAAATAGAAAGGAATTGCACTTTATTCATCTTTTGCTCTATAATTTATTTACATTTTGTTTTCTCTAATTTTTGTTTGTAAAGTTTCTTCAAAGTTTTAGTGTGTTTTAGTGATTCTAAGTGAACCCAAAGTATGAGATCTCTCTGTTTTATCACTCTTAGTCCAGTGCATAAAAGAAAGAAAACCATGCCTTATCATTCTTAGTCCAGTGCGTAAAAGAAAGAAAAGCACGTCCTTGAATGCCCCTTTCCTGGTTGCAATAATCCTGGTGGAGAACGCTAAGAGGAAGGGGAATCACAGGAGAATGGAGGCAATAGTCTCTTACGGTCCCTAGAGAGAGTCATAATCCTTGTCCACAATCCTATATAGATATCCCTCTGCAATAAGAATTTGGAAAGAAGTGTTCAGTCATTCATCTGGACAGTTAGAAAACTGTTAAAAACTTTATGACTTTATGTTCTTTAAAGTAACCAATCTATCATCTGGTTGTGAAATTTTATTTGTTCTGACATTTTGATATTTATGTGATTAACACCTCTGGTAATGGTTGAAATTAAACATAGACTAAAAGGACTCAGGCCGAACAAGGATGGGTGTCCTCTAATTTTCCTGGAGATTAATCTCTTCCTCTCTAATATATAAAAGTAAACTTTTTCTTGGTTTGATTTTGCCTCCCAAGGTCTTTTCTAAGTTATAATTAGAGATGAAAATTAAGATATCAATGAAAAAATACACTCCGATTTATCACTTCCGACAGAGGAGGTCTTTTCCCCAGGCTGCCTCCCAGTTCCTTATTTTAAAGGAATCAGCAGGTGAGGGTGACTATTTCTCAACTAGTGGCAGCTTGTGAGAGAAGAATTATATTCAGGAAAATATGTGAGATTAAAGCACATCAGAAAAGAGGCATCATATCAAATCAAGATATTACTCAAATCAGCTCACTACCCAGTTTCAGGGTTGGAGTTTTAACACCTTATGCTTCTTATAGACAGATGACATAAACCTCCTAACAAGATTTCACTTAAAGATGGCATCTTCCTTTGAGAAAACACAGTGACTAGCATTTAATAAGCATTTACAAGCCAAGTGCCTGATAGACTATGTATTTATACAACTTTTAATCCTCACAAGTCTCCTGTGTAGGTATTATTATATCTATTTTGTAGAGGAGGAAATTGAGGCTGAGAGAGGTTCAGTGCCTTGCCCAGAGACATGTAAAACATAAATAGAAGAACCATAAATGTAATGTGGGTGTCCTGAACTAATGCTTCTGAAACTTTTTCTTTCTTTCGTCCCAAAAGATTCTAATGCCCCCATGCCCACATCTCTTTCTCTGCTTAGTTATGAAATACTCCTCTTTATTTCTATCATCCTAGAGGATTGTTTCTGGCCAGCTTTCTTCCTCCCTCCCAACCTTCCTTCCTTCTTTCCTCCCTTCCTCCCTTCCTTCCTTCCTTCCTCCCTTCCTCCCTTCCTTCCATCCTCCCTCCCTCCCTCCCTGTCCCTCCCTCCCTCCCTTCCTTCCATCCTTCCTTCCTTCCTTCCTTCCTTCCGTCTCTCCCTCCCTCCCTTCCCTCCTCCCTCGGTCCCTCCTCATTTTCTTTCTTATCAGGAAACCAATAATTTTTCTTTCAATTTTCAATATTGAAAAATTATTTTACCCATATTTTATTAAATCTATGATGGCATTGATTGAAAGACACAAGATTGGACTATGTTCTACTAAGGAAAAAAAAATGCTATCGACTAAATTATGACATAATGCCTTAAAGATGGTCCTGCATGGCGCATGATTCATTTACATCAGCCACTCATTGTCTTTCATCAGTGTCAAGGGATTTAGCAGTTTATTTTGTTTTCAGTTCCTCTGCTTGGCAAGGGATAGCTAATCCCTTTTGTATGTATCTTAATAACAAAACCCAATACAACCTCATCTACTTCTGGGTATTTTCTTTTCTTAGGTCTATAAACGCATGGTTATTGTTTGTAAGAAAATATGGGGCTCAAGTCATTCCTGATATGTTGAATATTTGCTTCACTAAATCAAATTTATTCCCCACTGCTCTATTTCTGTATATTTCTGTGTATGTAATAACTTCTGCTTCAGTGCTGAATCATAGTGTAATCCTATAGGAGACATTTTAAATGGCAGTTAAACTGAACACTTGTAGCACCAAAAATACTCAAAACTCAATGGAAACGATGACAATGTGAATAAATTTAATCAAGGCAGTGACAACCACATCAAAACTGTCATCTGGCCAGCAGTGGCTACAACATGCCACTGAGACTCAATTTCAGAGATATTAAAAGGTGAAAAACTGTACTTAGAATCAGTGAAATAAAGAAATATTGAATATGCTTTTTGTTAGCCTCTGTTTTCTGCTTCTCAGATCCTGATCAGGTCCCAGCTCTTTTATTCTTGAGGCATCGCTTCTCCCATACTTCTCATCCTGCAGAAAAATATTGTGCACTGTGCCTCTCTCCACTATGATGGATTCCTTCCTCTACTCTAGGCAGTATTTTATCATTTACCCCAAGGCCTGTTATAAATGTTCAGAAAATTAAATTTTTCTTTTTCCTCTTAGGGAGGAAAAAAAAACCCAACTACATTTCCAACTTGGGGCAGTGTATATTCCCCATTTCCATTGTACTGTGGTGATATGTAACTCTTTGCTGATAGACGTGGTGAGCATAAAGGAATTTAATTCACATTTAACTCTACACTAAACTTTTAAAAGAACTGTATAATTTATATGTAAGAATTATTTTCCATTGTTAAATATTTTGGAAACATTTTGTATGTAACTAATGAACACTTCCTTTGTGCTATGAGAAAAGTACCGATATAGTAGTTGATTTTTGATTTTTATTACACATTCATTTTTTCTTTTTTCCTGTATTCTTCATAATTTTTTCAGTTTCTTGAAATGTAATTTGTATAATACCTGCTTACTGTACTAATCCAAACAATATATAGTCAGAAGTGAAATTGATAGTTTCTTACTTTCTCTTTCTAATCCCATTCTCTAATGTAACCACTGTAATCTATTTCCTTTATTAATAGAAACAAATATATATCTGTGTGTGTATATATATACATATATATATATATTTATATATATATATATGTATATGTATATATATATGAAACATGAGTCCCTAACATGGAGCTGCTATTCTTGCGTAATAGAATATTGTGGGGCTATTTCTAAGTTAATGCATAATGATCTACATTTTTCTTTTAATATCTGCTTAGTGTTTCGTAGTATTAATATATCATGATTTAGGCAAACATTTCCCTGCATATGGGCATTCTAGTTGCTTACAGAGATTGTTATAAACCTTTTAGAGTTATTTTTGGGTAAGGATTTGAAGATATTAGACATTGCTGATTTTTTCTTTTTCTTTTTTTTCCCCCATCAGCTAGAATCCCAGAAATGAAAATACTCAGGGTATATACATATTAAAAATTTAATATCACTATTTAAATTTGTCACAGTATAAAAATATACACTTTAACCAGTAATCAATGAGTGTGCAAGTTCTAGGTTTTCATTGGCATGGAATGTTATAGGATTTTTACATTGTCATCCAACAGGCAAAATTTGGTATCTTGTTTTAATTTGCATATTTCACCACTATTGAGGTGGTATATTTTCATTGTTTATTGATCATTTGAATTTCCTCTTTTGTGGTTTGCCTACTCCTATATTTGATCCATTTCATTTATTTATTTATTTAATAAGCAGCTCTTTATTGAAGACATGACCAAAATATCACCAGCATTTAGAGTAGGTGGAAACTTGTTACGTTTCTGCTTTGGGACAAGGGATGAATTAACAACTGTCCAACACTAATTTCCTTCCTAAGAGTTTCTAATTAGATAATGCCATATCATTAACTGATGGTAAGGAATTGGTATTTTGACCCGTTTTAGATTGTCTTTTTCTTAATGATTTGAAAGAACTCTTTACATTCTTAATAACAACAAACGTGGAATGCTTACTATTTCAATTGACTTTGACTCTGAGTCCTTTATAAGTGTTAACACAATTTGCACGACAACCTTATGAAGTAGGCACAATTTATAGGTAAGAAAAGTAGGGCAGAGAAAGGTTAAATATGTGTTCTAGGTCACATAGCTAGTGAGTAGCAGAGCTGGTATTCAAATGAGGGCCAGTGCTATATGAAGTCATGTTCCAACTCCTGAACTATGGGCTGCTCAGCCAGAAGGGTAGGTCACTGTGTGCTGAGCACAGAGATATGCTATTGCCGGGTTCATAGGAGTTGGTGGCATGCATTTTTCAGAGCATTTTGGAAAACAAATATTTTTGTCTAAAGTCGATAAGAATTATACTTCTCATGAAGAAAAAATAAAAACGATACCATTTCAAAGTAGAATCTTAATGGTATATATTGTTATTGAAAGTGAACAGTGGGAGATACTGAGAAAGCTGATAAGGCAGAAACTGAACAATGAAAGCAAAGGAGCAGAGGGGAAATTTTCTTAGCCACACCAGGCATTAAATGTCATAAATTCTTTAATGAAGTGGGATTAAAAAATAATATAAGGACTACTTTGTAATTTGTTTAAGTAAATTGTTTGTATGTAGTTTTCATTACATTAGCCACTCTTAATTAATCCCTTTGTGGTCTTTATAAAGTTCTTGGTTTAAGAAGACTAACATATCTCCCCCACCAAGGATTGTTACAATGGATAGATTTATGACTGTTATGACTTTTTTTTAACAAATTTAATTGTGCCAGAATTTTAACACATTTTTTTTCAATACCTCCATTTAGCTTCATTTTTGGAGCCCTCATATTGCCTGATTGCAACAATAAAAAATAATCTTAATTCAAGATAAACCCAGGCATCTTAGTGTTAAACTCATTTAATTAAGGATTTTCCCCTCTAACTTCTTTCCTTTTTCCAAGAATTGGTCTAAGTTTTAGGGGCTTTGGATCATGGTATTTGGGAAAGATATTTGGTTCAGGGCCATTTTTCTTTTAAGTGGGTATACACAAGATACTGCAATCCTCTTTGGTCCTTGGTCATGGCCAGACTTCCTAACTGGAATCTTCCAGGGCATCTCATATAGGTTAAATTGTGTCTTCCAAAAAGATATGTTGAAGTCCTAACCCCCAGTACCTCAGTATGTGACCTTATTTGGAAATAGGGTCATTGTAGGTGTAATTAGTTAAGATGAAGTCATCCTGGAATAGGGCAAACCCCTAATCCAATATGACTAGTGAGTGTCTTTTTTTTTTTTTTCTTTTATAAATTTATTTATTTATTTTTGGCTGTGTTGGGTCTTCGTTTCTGTGCGAGGGCTTTCTCTAGTTGCGGCGAGCGGGGGCCTCTCTTCATCGCGGTGCGTGGGCCTTTCATTGTCGCGGCCTCTCTTGTTGTGGAGCAAGGGCTCCAGACACGCAGGCTCAGTAGTTGTGGCTCACGGGCCTAGTTGCTCCGTGGCATGTGGGATCTTCCCAGACCAGGGCTCGAACCCGTGTCCCCTGCACTGGCAGGCAGATTCTCAACCACTGCGCCACCAGGGAAGCCCCAGCGAGTGTCTTCTTATACGTGAAGACAGGAGAGGAGAAGGCCTCGTGCCAATGGAGGCAAGAGATTGGAGTTATGCAGCTATAAGCCAAGGAATGCTAAGGATTGCTGATGACACCAGAAGCTAAGAGAAAGCCATGGAACAGATTCTCCCATAGAGCCTTTGAGAAAAGATAGCTCTGAGACGTCTTGATTTTGGACTTCTAGCTTCCAGAACTTGGAAGAAATAAATTTCTGTTGTTTTAAGCCATTAGGGCTATGGAACTTTGTTGTGGTAGCCTTAGGAAACGAATACAGCATCCAAACTCACGCCACTTCTGTGTTGTTTTCTTAGCCTACTGGTCCACTTGCATTCAGAGCTGTATCCACTCTACTCATTTGGGAAAATGTTTGGCTGTTTCCCATGCCCTGTCAAACTGCTCATCTGCCAGAGAACTTCATGTAGCTTCTCTATACTATTACAGGGACAGGTTGTCATGAATACTCTGTAGTGCTTGACAGCTTCCAGGACAACCACATAGGAAACCCCCTTGGGGTTTTGGGATTCAGAAACAGAGAGTATGTAAGCTATAATTCTCCTGTGCCTTGGAGCTCACCTAGGAGTGAGGACATGAGGCAGGATCTCATGCACGATTCCTACCCCAGTATGCCCTTGTATTGCTCTTCTTTCTAAGCCTTCCCTATCCCTACTTACAATTTCTACCCAACTCTTAATTTTTCTACAGTCTCAAATTCCTGGGATTTCTACCTAGTCTGGGTAAACAGATAATAATTGCCACTACAACTTGGGTCTATCATTATCCATCCTTGAATTTTCTGTCTGATATCTAGTAGGAGTAAAAATCCAGAATTTGCCATCTTTGTTCTCTGGGTCTTTTATGACATGCTTTCTTTAGACAATGGGGAACTCTAGTCTTGTGGGTTTTATTTATTTTTGGCTGCATTGGGTCTTCTTTGCTGTGCGGAGGCTTTCTCTAGTTACGGCGAGCGGGGGTTACTCTTCATTGCGGTGCGTGGGCTTCTCATTGCAGTGGCTTCTCTTGTTGAGGAGCACAAGCTCTAGGCACGTGGGCTCAGTAGTTGTGGCTCGTGGGCTCTAGAGTGCAGGCTCAGTAGTTGCGGCGCACGAGCTTAGTTGCTCTGAGGCATAAGGAATCTTCCTGGACCAGGGCCCAAACCCATGTCCCCTGCATTGGCAGGCAGATTCTTCACCACTGCACCACCAGGGAAGCCCTAGTCTTGTGGTTTGAATGGAAGTGAGTCACCATTAAAGGAAAAATACAGATGCATAAGACCTGAAACTATAAAACTCCTTGAAGAAAACGTACGGGTAAAGCTTCTTGACAATGATTTTATAGAAATGACGCCAAAAGCACAGGCAACAAAAACAAAACTAACCAAGTGGGACTACATCAAAGTAAAAATCTTCTGCACAGCAAAGGAAATGATTAGCAGAATGAAAGGGCAACCCATGGGATGGGAGAAAATATTGTCAAACCATATATCTGATAAAGGTTAATATCCAAAATATATAAGGAATTCCTACAACTCAATAACAAAAAAACACACAAAGTTGAAAACCAAAACTGATATCTCGGTTAGAAAATGGGCTAAGGATTGAACAGATATTTCTCCAAAGTAGTTAAGCGAATGGTCAACAGGTATATGAAAAAAGTCTCAATGTTACTAATCATCAGGGAAATACAAATCAAAACCACAGTGACGTTATCACTTCACACCTGTCAGGATGGTTATTATAGATATATAAAAAACCCAAAAGATAACAAATGTTGGCTAGGATGTGCACTGTTGGTGGGAATGTAAGTTGATGCAGCCATTATGGAAAACTGTATGAAGTTCCCTCAAAAAATTAAAAATAGAACTACCATATGTTCTATCAATCCCACTTCCGGGTATTTATGCAAAATAAATGAAATCAGAATTTTGAAGAGATATTAGCACTTTCATTTTCATTGCAGCATTATTCACAATAGCCAAGATGTGGAAACAACCTAAGTGTTCACCAATGGATAAATGAATAAAGAAAATGTGATATACAATGGAATATTAACCAGCCATGAAAAGAAGGAAATTCTGTCATTTGGGACAACATGTATGGACCTTGAGGGCAGAAGCACCGGCTGCTAGTGGTGATGGGAGCTGGGGAGAAGGGTAGAGAGAGAGACATGTGTCATATAGTGAAGGTACTTTTAGCTCTGTTAAGAAATTTTAACTTCATTCCATGGGTGAGAGGAAGATGTTGCAGCGTTTTAAGTAGGCAAATGATTGATTAGATTGTTAATTAGATTGATTAGATTTTAAAACATTGGGTCTGGTTTTACTGAGAGATTGCATTGAAATGATAACAGAAGACTCTGAGAGAAGTTAGAATCATGCAATTGAGAGATGATAGTATTCTGAAGTCATGCAGATGATGAAGTTAACATCTCTAAGAGAGATAGAGAGTAGTGAATGTCTAGTGTTAGAAATGATTACATTTAATAATTAATTAGAGGAGGAAAAAGACAAAAAAAGAGTGGATAATCTTAGGTCTCTTGCTTGGGCCACACTATAAACAGAAATGCCATTCGATGAGAAATACAATGCAAGAGGATAAACAGGTGTTTTGGGGGGTAAGATAAACTAGTTTTTAGAAATGTGGGGTTTGAGAGTTCTACAGACATTCAAGCATGAAAATTTAGTAGGCAGTTTTATACTTGGATTTGGAACCCCAAGAGAGGCCAAACCAGAGGTCTGGATTTGGAGGCCTTCAGGCAGTGACAGAAATCGAAGCCACTGTGATGAAGGGATTGTGATTGCCTATGGATGGTGTATCAGTTAACTGTTGCAGCATAACAAGCCACCTCAAAACTTAGTGGTTTTAAACAAGCATTCATAGTTCTGCTCATATTTCTATAATCTGGATTGGGCTCGGTTGGGCAGCTTGTCTCTGTTTCATATGGTGTTGGCTAGGCTTATTTATGCATTTGCAGTCAGCTAATGGTGCAACTGGAACCAAGGATCCGATATAGACTTACTCACATGTCTGATACCTGGGTTAGGATGATTGGAATGGATGTGAACTGGCTAGACCTTTCTCTTGTCTCATGGTCTTTCATCTTCCAGAGCCTTTCTCTTTACATGACCTTTCATCTTCAAGGAGGATAGCCCCAAATTCCTTACATGGCATCTCAGGGCTACAAAAAAGGGAAAGCGGAAGCTATAAGATCTCCAGCACAGCCCTAGAATTTGCAGTGTCATTTCCACTTAATTCTATTGGTCCAAGCAAATCACAAGCCTATTCCATTGTGGGAGGGCCCTGGGATGTGAATTCAGCAATTCACTGGGGCGATTTTCCAATAATCAATCACAAAAGGTATGAGAGTGAGAAGAGTCTAGAGCTCTGAAAGGCACAACATTTAAGAGATGGACATAGACAGAGAAGCCCATGTATGTGACTGAAGAGTGAAAAGGGAGAAGAATAGCATTGTAACAATTAGAAGATTCCACTTCCAGAAGGAGGGAGTGGTCAGTTACTGTTGAAAATAATAGTAACTATTAGTTACTATTTTCTTACTATTAGTAAGAAAATAATAGTGAAACAACTTCAGATTTAGTAATGAGCAGGTTGTTGGCACCTTTGACAGGAAGAAATTCAGTGGAACAGAAGGAGCTAAAGCCAGATTGCAGAGAGTTGAGGGAAGGAAAAAGAGGGATCAAGAAGGCCGTCTGTAAAAGGGCAGAGAGAACTAGAGAAATAGCCAGGATATGACATGTTTCTGTGTTAGTCTGTTTGTTTTCAAATAAGGGAGGAATTTGTGCCAGTCTGAATGCTGACATCAAGGTGGCAATCAAAAGGAAAAGACTGAAGATATTTAAGAGACTAATATTAGGGAACTGAGTTCTGTTTTCTTGGTTACTGCTACAAATTTGAAGTCATTTTAGCTGCACAGAACAAAACGTGGTTACCTCAAGCTATTACTTTTGAGTTCTTTTTAGTTTTTTAAAAGACAGTTTACATTGAGTCAAAAGAAGTCAAATGCATTAAAATGCATAAATATGTAATTCCTCCTTGCTTTTTGAAGTGTCCAGTTAAAAATAATTTAATCTAAAATGGATCCAAATTAGAAGTAAAAATGTTTAAATTAAAAGGAAATATTTTGAAAGTATATTGTCTTACGAAGGTAAACACTACATTTAAAGTATGCATTCTTGTGCTTGATACATTTATTCATTTTCTTCAAAATGTAAATGCTTTAACAAATGTTGCAAATGTAGAAAAATAAATTAACTTTACATCAGAGAGCAAACATCTTACAAATGGCAACAAGAGACCAGTTGTATTTAAGATGTCTGATATTGCTTTATGTCTGTATTAATAATAAAATATTTTTATGCACTATTTCTCCTCATGGAAAACCCTGCTGTCCTTATTCATATACAGATAAAGCTGAAGTGGGATCTGGATGCCTGTGTACCTCCCACAGGCTTTTTCTGGAACTAATTTGATGAGAAGAAAATTTACACTTTCTAACCACCCTTTTATACAGATATGCTCCTCACTATTTTACCCCTAGAGCCCCGGGTATTTCTATGATTTTGATAGAGTAGATCAGACACACATGTTTGCTCCAGAGCATTTAAACATACATTATTGATTCTATTGTTTGAAGGTAAAAATGCTCTTAGAAGAAACTTGGAAAAGAAGTCTAAATGAATTGAATTTAAAGACCAATAGAAGTCCCTAGGTATGGTTTCCACAGCAGTAATTTGAAAGTTGAATGTTTCTTTGCGGGCAACAGGTAATTAATGCCTTCAACAAAAAATTTGGAACCTACTATGTGCTAGGTAGCTGAAAAGAAAAGAATTAGGCCAGACTGTGTCCTGTTCCCAGACCCTCCTCTCCTACCGATCAGATAGGTCACAGTCTATTCAGGGTGCCAGGCAAGTAAAGAATTTTAAGAATAATGTGACATGTACCATGATAAATGTGGAAAAAATGTACTTTGAGAGCACAGAAAGAAGAAACTAAATTTGTATTTTGGAATTGGACGCAGACAAGAGGAATTTTATCACCTGCTAAAGCAACAGAGAAAAGGCATTTGATTTTTATCTTAGAGAGGGAGTACGGTTTGTAGGATGGATTGAGGGCTTGGCAGGAAGAATTACATCCTGTTCAGAGGAAATAACGTGTAAAGGCAAGGAATTGTGTTAGCACTTGGTGGTTTGGAGTGCTCCTTGTGGTTTTCTGGGTAGTATGGCAGAAGCACAGGATGTGTTGAGGGAGTGGCAACTTACGCTGAAAGAGTAGGTTTAGATACAAAAAACATTTTTATGACATCATAAGGTGTTTGAACTTTACAGTGTAGTTTGTGGGGAAGGTTGAATGACCAGTGATTTATATCGGACATAAACATTAACATCAGGAAAATTGCAGCAAGGAATCATACGACTTGTGTGACTTAAGGTGATCGTTGTTTCTCCCTCTCTACCTTCAAGAAAAGCAATAATTAAATAAGGCGTTGCAGGTGACTGTTTCTTTGAAGTAGAAGTGTCTGGGAGATGCCTCCTTGTAACTTGTTATGGCATTTCATAGCATTTTTTAATTTATGTGGCATTTATTTACCACCATGACATAATTCCACATGCTAACTCTCACAGTTTGTAATTAAAGCTCATCCCTTTTGTTTTATCCTCTGGTGATGAAGACCTCTATTCAGCAGCTTTTGATTCACTTGAAGGCAATCTTAAAGTTATCTCTTGGACTTTCCACATTAGACTACATAATTCTATCTCATTTACTTTCTTTCTTGTGACTTCTATGCGACAACCCTTTAAGCCATTTTAATTGCTATTTTCTGGATCTTTTCCAGTTTCTTGACATCTTCCTTATATGCGGTAAAACAGAAAAGCAACATAGTAATTTTTAAAGACTCTAAGTGCAGCCGCATAGCACAGGGAGATCAGCTTGTGCTTTGTGTCCACCTAGAGGGGTGGGATAGGGAGGGTGGGAGGGAGATGCAAGAGGGAGGAGATATGGGGATATATGTATATGTATAGCTGATTCACTTTGTTACACAGCAAAAACTAACACACCATTGTAAAGCAATTATACTCCAATAAAGATGTTAAAAAAAAAGTCTAAGTGATGTTAAAACTGGTATAAAGGATTATTTTCAGCCATTTTACATTATACTGCTATTAGGATATGCCTAGTTTCATGTTAGGATTTTTTAAAGGCAGCTCTTCATTGGTGGAAGATACAATTTTATTTGATCTTCTGATCATCCTTTCTCCTTTTCTATTTATGCAGGTAAAAATATTTTTAAAGCAGTCTTGTTATATTCTTTTTTGTTCTTACATGAAATGACTTATCTAACAGTTTTTAAACTATTCTTTTTTTCAAGCTTTATTGAGGTATAATTGACATACAAAATTGTGAGGTATTTGGAGTATACAACCCAATGATTTGATATATGTATACATTATGAAAGAATTCCCCCCATTGTTTAAACTCTATTCTTATCTCAAGCAACAAGATGTAATGGAAAGAAGATAGTTTAGGGAGATCTGGGTTCAAACCATGTCTCTGTACCATGTGTTGGCAGAGAGCAAGTTAGGCTAAAAACGTTATCCCAGAAAAATGTTGTCCAATTTTCAAAAGTGTCCTAATTTAGATGGAAACCTGAATGGTCACCTTGGGCTCCATCAGTTACCAGTGTGTGCCTCTCTGACTCAGCTTCCTCATTGGTAAAAGGGGAAAACAATATCTAGCCAATAAAATTGTTCAGAAATTTAAATATTAAAAAATAAGTTTCTACCATGAAACCTGATACACAGTAAATACTTTAGTTAAACAGGTCCTTTCCTTTTTCTTCTCCCCTTTTTATAAGGATTCTGTATACTTAAATTATCTAAATATCTGAGATAAAAACAAATTCCTCTAAATAGCGTGCTTGTGAAGGTCATCCTTATAGATGATAGTAGGTAATTTAATGAGCATCCTTGCTTATATCTACAATCCAAGTCATTACTAATGACATTACATAGTACAGACTTGTGTGTACAATGGCTTGAGTTGTCCTTTAGCTTGATATACAACCCATAAGAATTACCCCATATTTAGTCGAGCCTCCAGTTTTCAGGTTGAATCCCATTAAAATAGGATTTCACCACATGCCTTCTGAGGAACACTATTCCCTGTGGGTAATCGATGGATATTATGGATAGGGGAGAAGTGTTTTGGTCACATAATTTAGGGAAACGGGAAATGCTGGAATAAACAGAGGTTTCTGCTTTGCAGAATTTCCCAGAGCCTTTCGCATACTCATCTATGCTGTGATTCTGAAAGAGTGTACTATAGTATGCAGCATTTACAAAATAACTAATTGAACTTGAATCTTTTTTTATAAAGCTCCTCAAGAACTAATGCTCAATGGAAGTTATTTTGGAAAATACCACGTTACTGACAGCTCAGTTTATCACAGTGTTTTCCAGTCTTGGCAGAATGTTCATTCGTTCATTCATCATTTATTCATTCAACAAACATGTATTTGGCCCACATTATTGATTGAGTGCTTTGTGTCTAAGTAGCATTTCAAACCAGATTATATGTCACACAATTATAGTTTAGTATTTAGAAAGCAATTAAAGTAGTAATTATAAAATCCAAGTATATTATAAAAAATGCATATTAAGTTCTGTAAATATTTCTTTCATTCTCATTTGGCTGTAAGAATTCAGGGTTCTGTGGTCTTCAGACTTTTTTTATTGTGCCTTCAGTTCTTCACAGGTCACATATGCTTAATTATTTATAAATTATATGCATGGATTAATGGGTTAATACATTGTGTATTATAAATCATGCACAGAATTAAAATGTTTTAAAACGATGAGATGAAAAATAACAGAAATAGATATTCTAATATTTTCTTCCTAGATTTCAATGACTGACCTTGCTAACCTGTGGACTGTGTCCCCCCCCTGCTCCTTTTTTGTGCCCCTCTCTTTGGAGAACACTGTCCAAGTGATAAAGGAGCAAAGAAGGAAGCAAATTTAATCATACTACAGACTTGGAGGAACTTTTCTTTTTCATCCATTATATTTGTCCTCATTAAGAGTAAATTTAGGTTTTACACTATTGTGAGCAGTTCACGAAAAAAGGATAAACAAACAAATATATATATATTTCTTTGATCTTCATAAGCTTACTCTGATTGAAGGGAATGCCCATTAACAGAGCATTATCAGTTTAGAAGGTGGAATTCTTTTTTTTTTTTAATTTAATTTAATTTATTTTTTTATACAGCAGGTTCTTATTAGTTATCTATTTTATACATATTAGTGTGTATATGTCAATCCCAATCTCCCAATTCATCCCACCACCACCACCACCCCGCTTCCCCAGAAGGTGGAATTCTTAGATCAGTTCTATTAAGATTATCAAATATTTGTGGAACATCTCTCATATGCTAAGTGCTAAGCATCAGGAATACAGAAGTAATTCATCGGCCTATCTTTGAGGAGTTTGTATCAGCAAAGGAGTGATGCCTAGTTTAACAGTATTTTCAGGACAGAAGGGAAGGTTACCCTGGAAAACCACTTCTTAGTATTATGAACATTATATTTTGAGTAGGAGCTCTTTCTATCAAAGGTTTGGGGGACAGTGTCCTAATATCAAAGGATCGTGGGGTTGCCTTGCTAGGAGGGACCCCAGAACTCTCTTGTTGCTTATGGCTCTCACTTGATGCTTGTTCTTATGAATTCTAGTTGTTTCTGGGTACTCCTTTCTACTTGACACCCATTTTAGTATGTAAGACCTCTGCTATCCTGTGAGATGCTGTTGCCTGTGATTGCTATGCTGTTTCTCCTCATCACCTGCTCTTTGGTCTTTGTGGATTCACCATTCAAACCTGTTTCTTTGTCAACTGCTACCACATTGTTCACTCACCAGTAGCCTCCCATTTCATCCTTTGTGACGATTACCCCAGTATATTATTACTTTAGACTCATTTTATTTCACCATGATTCTTAGTTCTAGCAGATATCCACTTACATTTCAATCACATATAGTCTTCATTAGAATTATTTAAGTGCATGTGACTTTAGAATGTTTCAAAATGTATTTTATATCTTTGTTTTTTCTTGCACTCACATTTGTACACATATATAAAAGCTTAGCTATTTTCGAAGGATAGATGTAACTCGGAGAAGGGTTTCTCAGGTTTCTAGTTTTATTTTTCTGAAACATTTCACTTCAAATAGAGTTTTAATTGTATTGGCTCTAAGTGAATGTAAACCAAGTTAGTATTGAACCAGCAGATGGAAAAATCCTTATCATTGAGCAATGAAACAACTTGAATTCTTTTTTTCCCCTTTTGCCATCTGGTATCTGTGCTCATATTTGAAACATTAACCATTCAGGAAAGACTTATTTTCTGTATCCAATAGTCAGAAGCTTTCTCTGAAGACTGGTGCTTATCTTTTCAGAAAAAAAAAGATAAAATGCTACAAATACAAATGGAGCCCTGTACTAATATTTGACAGTCACATAAAAGCTTAAGAAAATGCAGAGTACAAAGTGAGTTTAAGGAGATGCCATTTTCAATTTATTTTCATAATCTAATTCTGCATTGCTTGTAAAGGTTAATCTAAATCCAGCAGAACAAAGCCTGTCCACTGTTTACTTGTTATAGGCACTCCTACATTATTCTAAACCCAGCAAAATGAACATAGCTCTTGTTCACAACCTATTGCTATTTTTTTCCGAATTGCAGCAGATATGATTTTTTCACGCGACCCTCAAATTATCAGTAGCCAAATGGTGTCTGTAATAGTAAAATGCTTCTAAGAAAACATCTAGAAGAGAATTTATAATACTCACCTTGAAAGTAATAACACAATACGTTTAACCTCCAGTTATTCAAATAACCTTGCAGATCAACTTGTTCTGGATGTCCAGCCATATTTCCATTACCTACTTGGAGGGGGATGAAAGCCAAAGGAACTTACATAGTTTAAGTATTATTTGAAATATTAGCCTAAGGAAATATCTATATAACATTAAAAACTTCAGCCCCTGAGATTCAAGCATCACAATATCTGGTAGCAATGGCTTTTAGATTTTCTGGTGTTTTCATTGTATATGAATCTGTTTATCTCTATTTTTTCCATGAGTTTTCCTAGTATAAACAAAACATGAATAATTAATGTGGTAATTCTATTGTACTTGAAATCAAAGCCTTAGTCTAAGTCTAGATCTTTTAGCATGTGAGGTATTTACTGTTACTTTTCATATTGGTTTACCTTTGATAGATTTTGAAGACTATTTATTTCCTCCTGTGGTTGTGTTTTCCACTTGGGGACCTACTGGCAATGCCTCAGTTTGTGGTTGGGTGATCCAATTCCAGAAATTTGCTCTGTATGGACAGCTAAGATGCTCCTATATATTATTCTTTAGTTTTAGAAATAATTTTTCACTGACGAATCAGTCCCTGATTGACAAGTTTAAGAAGATTACAAATAACATTCACTAGGTTAAAGTTAAGTGTTTTCTTGTATGAACTTGGACCTTTATCCTTCTGCTTAATCCAACTCTGGCTTACTTGGATTTAAGACAGACGCTTTAACTTTCTCTCCTAATTGGTCTTTCAGGTGTTGAAGGGCTTTTGGGTGCAGAGATGTGCTCAGCCTAATCGTGTAATGGGCAGTGGACTGAGATTGCTCTCAGTAGCTACAGAGGAGGCCTCACAGGGAACCTGAGCTTCATTCCCTGCCCCTTGGAAGGCTGCACTCTCCCCACAGAAGCTCTGGTTATTGTGAGTCTGAGGACTTTTGCCTCAGAAACGGTGTCTGGTGCTCACTGCTTTTATGCCCTGCCATGCCTGTTATCTAAATCATCTCTCAGTTTCTCTGATTGGTGCTGTAACGAAGTTTTCTCTGCTCACTTCTCTCCTTCATGGCCTCTGCCTATTTAGCTCCTGTCACTTTATGGATTTTTCTTTCTTTCTTTTTTTTTTTTTTAATTTTATTTATTTATTTATTTATGGCTGTGTTGGGTCTTCGTTTCTGTGCGAGGGCTTTCTCCAGTTGTGGCAAGTGGGGGCCACTCTTCATCACGGTGCGCGGGCCTCTCACTATTGCGGCCTCTCTTGTTGCGGAGCACAGGCTCCAGACGCGCAGGCTCAGTAATTGTGGCTCACGGGCCCAGTCGCTCCGCGGCACGTGGGATCTTCCCAGACCAGGGCTCGAACCCGTGTCCCCTGCCTTGGCAGGCAGACCCTCAACCACTGTGCCACCAGGGAAGCCCCGGGTTTTTCTTTCTTAATGTGGATTTTCAACTTCTATTCTCTGCTATTCACTCTTCAGCTCAGTATCGCTCTCAGTACCTGGACTTAATCAGCAATGACATCTCTTGCATTTGAAGGAATATGGAAGAAAGAAGGAGGCTTCCCATATTTTATAGTAGAACTTTTGGCATTGTGAAAACATAACGATGCTTCTCAACTCTGTAGAAGAACATGGTCACTTCGGTGCTGGATGGAATCTTTTGTTTTGTGAAGAGCTTTTCCATGGCTAGCTAAAACATAATTACAACAAAGGTCATATTGGCAGCAGATACTCCACGTGGAATAGGCATCTTTTAGATTTTTTTTTGTTTTTGGTGTTGCTACTTTACCCTCCAAATTAAACGCTGTTAGGAACTCAGACCTTTGGTTCAGCGATGAAAATGTGTAGAGAATGCACAAATGGTGGCTTGCCCAGAGGCCTTACACCCATTTCTCCTAGGCCGTATTGTCATTTCTGCCATCTTCTGTGCACGTGCTGTGGTGATACGGTGACTTCAATGCTATCATTTTTGTGTTTCTATGAACATGGCATTTTATTGTTTTTTAAAAACTGTAGGTCAAAATTACAAATATCTTTTTTTTTTTTAACTTTGCTTTCTAGAGTTGACGATAAAGGAAGAGCCCTGCAAAGAGCAAGGTGTGAGTGAATCTGCCAGAGGCTAGAGCCATCCATGATTTACATCCCTTTCTAACTCTTTGGGAGAGCACAGTTTTCTTGTCTTTGTGTAGTTTGCAGTTTTTGAAGGGCACGTTAATAAAGGTGCACTCTAAGGAAGATAGGGAAAGGTCAACTAGTGCTTCTTAACTAGTTTTAGAAAACTTCTGATGTCTACAGTTGTGTGGGTATGTGCACAGACATAATTGTTAAGGGCTCATCCTACAACTCAGTCAAAAATAATGTGCTTTTTCTCTAGCACTGGCCTTTTTAAATGTCAGTAACTTTGTTAATTCCAAACCAATTATTTTCACACTTTTCAAAGCATAAATTCACACTGGTCATATGTATCTCTATATTGGGATACAATAAAAAACATATATGTATATACAGACACATATACACATGCACACATTTACTCATTACCTTCATTTCTAGGGATGATGCCGTTGTTCTCATTACTTTAATGTGTGCAAGATTGGTCAGTGTTAAATGCTGGTGGTGAAAAGATAAGTGAGACAGGGATCTTGACCTTAAAGAGATTCTTATCTGGTAGAGTAAGTATGCCGATCGAAAGGTAAGCTGTGGCCTACAGTATTTTCACTTTGAATGTTTAGAAAATACTATTTAGGATCTAAAAACTACCACCAGCCTGTTCAGAAAAATTTCCCAGTTCTGACTCTATGTGGGCACGTTCTGGATATAAGTTTGTGGTAGAATTAAAGAGAATATCTCTGTTCTCAAAGCACTCACAAGCCAATATGCCACACTTTCTCACTTTGCATAGATTCAAAATCATGAGGCTACAAAAACAGAGGAGGTAATTTTAGTTTTTATCTGCCTCTGCTTATTCTCACTGGTTTAATTTATTCTTTTCCTTCATACCCTCTCAGAGTTAAAACACCCTTGTATCCAGGATTTGAATTATTTTCTATTCTGGTATTAAGGAACTAGACCACCTTTACTGGGATTGGGAGTAAAGTGCTCATAAACAATCACTCTTTCATGAAAAGAATGCCAGGTAAAAAGTTCCTGCTTCCATTGAGTTCTGTATAAGTACGGCTTCCTCCAGCCAGTCAATTGTATTAATTATTTGATACCTTTGCATACCTGATAGGGCTTTTCATGTAGGGATTTCAAATTAACTTGTCCGTTATTTTGACATGGTATAATTTTTTCCCTTTTCTTTGTTTTTTGGCTAATCAACAATCAAATGGATAGAATGTTCATGTTAATATTTTGTAGAATATGGAAATTTCAATACACTAATAAAAAGCATGGACAATGGTGGGACATCCTTGATCATTTTTATTAAGTCTCATGGGTTATTATGTAAGGTAAAAGATGCCAGTTATTCACAAATTAATTTATGGATTTGATGTAATTATCCCAAAATCTTGATACCATTATCTGGAACTTGATGAAATCATATTAAAATTCACCTAGAAGAGGGAAAAAGCAAGAAGAGCTAAGAAAATATTGATCAAAAAAGTAATGGTTAGAAGCCTTGACCCATGAGCTATTAAAAACTACATTAATTCAATGGTTAAAAACTGTGTTGTAAGTCAATCTAATTTACGTATAAGTATGTGAGATATTAATAAGCATATATATGGATATAATATTCAGATATCTATCTATCTACCTACCTAGCTATATTCTACCTAAATCCTAATTCTAACATTCAAATCTATCTATCTCTATCTATCTATCTATCTATCTGTCTATCTATCTATCTATCGGTCTATCATCTATACTCAATGTACATTTGGAACATTTACCAAGAAGATATGCAGGAACCATATAAAAGGATCTAAGAATTTTATTGAATGGTATAAAACATGATGATATTATGTCCCTACATGGGAAAAGCCTTGAAGGACAATATAAATTTCTTTTATGTAACTTGTTGTACATTGCCTAGCACATAAAGTGAGTATCCAGTGAATGTTTCTTAAAGGAATGAATATTAAAAAGTTTGTGGTATTTTGTAGTCAGTTATTGGAATTTTTATATCAGCATGAGATGTAATCTAAATAAGTATTAATATATAGAAAGTAATTGTCAAGATAATTGGGGAAAAATTTCATCTTAGTTACCTGGTAAGAATGTATTTGGAGGAAGTAGGGAAATATGGATAAGAAAAAACTTTAAGTTAGCCACATTACGTGTTGTTGAATGGTAGGAAAAAAATCTGTAAGCAAATAGTAGCTTGGATCATCTATGTTCAGGCCCTGGATTAGATATTTTTTGTATATTCTCAGTGTTTGGTAGGTAGGGCAATATCAGCTAGGAAAAATCTGGTATATCAGGCATTACATTCAAAGCAATAGGAATTTGGGAAGAAATGCAGATTTCTAAAGGAGAGAGAAACTTAGAGTGAGATTTAATGACTGTTCCCCTGATATATGATTCATCAAAAATTCTTTCCAGTATAATTACTCATGAATATGAGAAGTCAACTGCAATTTATTCCCGGGAATCAATCAGTGCTTTTCTTGCTAGATCAATCCCTCATGGGTTTCTGATCCCTATGCCTGGATTAGGACCAGTGATGTGGAGTTCATTCATTACTCATTCATGTATTCCATCAATAAATATTTATGAAATGCCTACTAAGTGACATGATAGTGCTAGGTGCTGCTGGTTTAACAGGAAGCAAGACCTGGTTTCTGCTCTCAAGAAGAGAGAATGGGAAATTGTTAGGGGACACATTCTGGTATGTCTAGAGAACATGATATAAGGGCTGTATAGTAGCTGGAGAAGTTGTATGTATATCATAAGATGTATGTAGACTACATAAAATTTAAGTTTAAGGAGTTGAGACAAAATCCTAAGAGAAACATGCCACCACTGGAGGCTTTTAAGCAATGGAAGTACATGATCATATTTGTGTTTTAGAAAGACCACTTCATCTACAGTGCTAAGGAGATTGGAAGCTTTTGCAGTAATTCTGATAGCAGAGGATATAGGTTTTGTAGGGTCCACAGGTTATATATTTTAGGATTCTCTTTAAGAAAAAGAATACAAAATTTTGAATATAAAATTAGATACAAGGCTCTAGAAGGGGCTTTGAGACTCATGAGTCTTCCTCTAGATTCATCTCTAGATCCAGAGAAGTGATTTTGGTGGTCCAAACTATGATGGTGATAGTGGGGATGAAGAGAAATGAATGAATGAGGAAATTTGAAAGACTTGTGATTAGATGTGCAACATGTGAAGAGGGAGCTATCCAAGATGATGCTTAATTTTCTGGCGTGAGCAATCGTGTAAATAAAGGGTCTGTTCGTTGAGACAGGAAACACAGGAGGAGGAGTGGGTTTTGGTGGCAACATAAATTAAGTTTTGTACCTATGTCAGGTTGAAGTGACTGAAACATTTGGGTGTGAATCTCCAAGACAGTTGAAATTATCCTGCTCTGATGTGGCTCAGTCAATTTTGGCAACTTGTGTGTTCAGCATCCTGAGGATGAACATAATGCCCCGTCAAATGTGGTTCCTAAAGTAGCCGTAGATGTAAACCTGCATAACAAATAGTTAAATGATCATTGCCTTGCAGCACTATTGGTTAGGTCTGAAAGCTAATGCTGGGTTATGTAGGACTCCTACTGTTTTTCTCACCTTTAATGTGGTGCCTTTCAAGATGAGTTTTTTCCTGGTTCCTAGCACTATAATATTGGGGCATGTGCTGCTTAGCTAGCAGGTTACCCAAAAGGCTTTCAGTTCTCTGGGGATGATGAATTCTTGGTTGTGTGTGTAGGGTTTCTCTAATGTAGGTCAGTGTCTAGGCTCCCTTTGATTGTTAATCCATAGTCTTGAACTGATTATGCAACCCACCCAGGACCGGCTAAATATAATGTTTTAAAGTTTAACGGCAAATTTCCCTCCCCATTGTCCTTTAATTTGAAAATGGCTGAACAAATTTTTCTTACACTTTTCAGGAAAATGAAGAAAAATATGACTTTAAAAGAAAATAAAAATCACCCTACTAGGGAAGTTTTAGACAGTTATCAAATGACTTAATACAGGAGATAATAATAGAGACTGCTTTGCAACCTAAAATACAGCGGTTTCTACTCTGAACACTGTAATTACTATTTACAGCTAGATTATAGGGAAATCTGTGGGTGTCATGGAATTCAGTTTCAGAATTATGGAAACTCTGTTTGCATAATTAAAGGGCTAGTTAGTAAATTCCCTCCTATTTTCTAACCTATTTAAGTAGATCATATATGTGCCAATATTTCTTTGCTAACTATGGTGAAGGAGACAACCAACTTTAAATCTTCTATTGCTGAATAATACCCATAATAACTATGTAATGTATGGTTCATAATTAGTGAATATGCCGAGGTTTTTCCAGAAGTGCATTAGATATGGCATAGATACAAATTTCTGCTTCATTAAATGACTTTATAGACTGTATTTTGCTGCTTTTGCATATGTGATTTTTTTCCCCCCTGTTTGATAGCAGGATTACTTTACAGCTTCTTAATGAGAATACCTTTTGTCCTGGAACCTTTTCTGAAGTTTTACTGAAGCTTTCGGTGACCTATTTCTAATGATTTTAGAGCTCTAAAATTTTCTCTCCCTTATTTAAGTAGCTTTAACTTATGTTTGATTAGTGGCTTTGGAAGTAGATTCACAGTCTAATTTTAGGAAGGAAATCTTTTCTTACAGGAGAAACAAATTCAGAAATAAGCTTTCACATCACAGGATGCCTATGAAATATGGAAATGGCTCATATTCCCACACCACTTATTAGGTGAAGAGAGGGTGAAAGTTGGAGATGACTTCTCTTAGTTACATTTTGTTCTCAGTTGCATTTGTGCAGGCAAATTTCTCTTTAATATCCTCTTTAATAAACACTGAGGACTCAGATGAATAAGTTTACTGGTTGGTCTGAGAAGTGACTGTGATACAGTGTAAAGCGCTCTAATTTCATAGTCCTGTAGAAGCACAGATGAGATGCTGGTATTGGGTGTTTGTAGAATGGGTGGGAAGTTTGCAAGCATCCAAGTGCCACATACCCAAGATAGTTTAGAATTATTATTTGAAAGTTAGAGTAGCTATGACTTAAATATCAAGGAATATACTGATGACTGAGTTGGGCCCTGAAAAGTGAATAGGATTTCACTTACCACAGAGGATGGGACAAGGCTGTTCAACCAGAGCAAAGAGTCAGGAGCATTAATCCATATTATCATTTTTTTTTTCCAGTTAGAGTAAATTTTTATTTTAGCTTCAAAGAAACACATATACTTTACAAAACTGAAACAGTTCAAAAATATGTAAAGTAAAAAGCGAATATCCACTCCATGTTCTTTGCTTTTCTTCCTATCCCCAGCATCTTTCCCTACCTCCCTCTGCATGTTTGATGTCAATTTTCTGAAAGCTTTTCCTGTGCATTTACCATTTAAATATCTGTGTGTGTATGTGATTAGCTTCATTGTCATGTAATTACATCACTTAATATGCCTTATAGACCCTTTCATGTTACTGCACTTCAGTCTACCCTATTTATTTTAAGAGCTACCTATCAGTCTAGTATGAATTAACCATAATTTATTTAACCATTACCATATATAGGCTATTTATAATTTTTCTACATTTCAAAAAATGCTGCAATGAATATCTATATCCATAGTCTCCTTATTTATTCCCCTAACATCCTGTTCTCTCTCTCCCTCCTCCCTCCCTTCTTCCCTTCTATCTATCTAAACTATATCTTTGTACTCATGTGTATTTCTGTAGGATAGATCCTAGAAATGGAATTGTTACGTCAAGCTGTATGGGGGAAAATAACATGTTTCTCCGATTATATGTAGCACCTTTTAGAAATACGTGGAACACAGTATCTAGTATGTTCTAGGCATACATAAAGAACAAGGGATGGCAGAATAAATTAATATAGGTTCATTTAACAATATACTGAAGTACCTATGTTCTGAAAAAGTAAAGAATAAAGCAATATGTACTACAGGTAAGACTTGAATGATATTTACTTTAAATAGGAAAAGACAGCTTTATATTTTTAAATACCAGGACAAATAGATTTCATGTGAATAGGAAAGACCAAACAAAGCATAATATTGGTCAATTTGACATTATTAAATTGATCATGCAAGAGGTTCTCACCAGAATGAAGAGGACGAAAATCTAAAGACACACGTAAATTGGATACTGTGTCCAGGTACATGGGTCTCTCAAGGTGTCTGGGGATTTCCCTGAACATCACATCTGAGAGGATTCAGATGCTAGATGTCTGGTTCAGGGCTGCTCCAAGACTCAGAAGGGATCCTAAACTGCTCAGGGTAGGGGGTAAAAGCATTGATGCTTCTATCTTATCTGTCTAGGACATTTCTGTCTCTTCCCTAACTCTTTGTTATTGGCTTATATTTATTATCCATCTTTAAAAATTTAGCTCAGATTTATACCTCTAACAGGAAAGCTTTTCTTTTAAAAATCCTTTCCTAATCTCCATTCTGTGTCCTCAATGTTCCCATATATTCTTGGGATGGTGGCATCACCATATCATTATCATCATCATCATCACCATAGTTTACATCATCATCTGATGCTAATATTTATTTAAATTACTATGTGCCAGAAGTTTTGCTAAATAATTTATATGGATTATCTCATGTAATTCTTATGATGAAATAGGTGATACAGTTATAAGTATTACAAATTTAGAGAGGCACATAGTATATTATTTATAATCTTTTTGACTTGTCTTCCTCTCTAAACTGTACGTTTACTGAGAGCTTAGACAATCTCTTTTATCTTAAATCTCTGCATCCCTGGCAGTAAGAATAGTGACCAGTAAAGATGGCCGTGCGCTAAATATTTGAATGAATCTTGGTTGAGTCTAGGTTGATCTAATTTCTAGATGTGGCTCTGATATGATCATTTTTGAATAAAATGATACTTTGATTCTTATCATGCAACCAGTACATTTCTGGAACAATAAGTTATTTTATTAAATTCAAAAAAAAATTTGTCAAATTAAAATAAAATCCCCCTTAGGTTTTATTTCTCTGTTCTATATGTGTGCCCAATTCATATTGGATGAAAGACTGGTAATCACAGATTTCTGCTATTGGAGAAAATGGGATAAAAGGCTTCTTGGCAAAATAGTCACAGTTTTTCAGCTTGCAAATTAAATTATGGTGTAGATTTGCTATCTTGCCCCCATTAACTTCTTGCCCTCTTTGGCTTTCTGAGCTCTCTGGGGATCAGATTTCCTGTGGCCCTGTATAACAGGCTATTGATCACACTTTCTGCCTTGCCACCCTTACCTCTCAGTACAAATTGGCCTGTGTCAATTGGAGGAGGAAGATAATTAATTTATACTCACATTGAAATTAGATGCATTCTAAAAGGAGACAGTCACCTGGGCTTTACCAATTTGGGGATGTGACTTCCTGAGCTAACATTCTAAAGTAGTAGAAGCGTAGGTAAATATATTCTTTGTACATCTGTGTGTACTGGGGTGGGAAAGATTGGAAGATACCCTAAAATAAATTCTAGTGGCGACAAAGTATTAATCACACTCTGTGTCAAAGTTGAAATTATTCACTCTTAAAATACTGGAAACTTTTTGAAAACTATGAAAACAATGTGTAAGATGACTAGACAGCAGAATGTCTTTCCTGTTACAACTATATGTCGTTTCTCTTTCAGTATCTAAAATCATATGTTAATAAGTCACTTTCTTCTAGTTGTAGCCTTGAGAACATCACTACTTTAGAATTAAAGATTTTATTATGAAATAAAGTGCAGATCATGGAACTACCTATAATATGCTTATAAACAAGTGTTTTTCTCTACTACTTATAGCTCTAGTTTTATGCTAAATAATATATTTGAAGCACTGAATTAGTAATTTTTCCAAGCAGAGTGATAGGAGCCTCCAAGAGATAGGCCAGGCCATTCTACTTTTCTGCTGGCCTTTCAGAATGCTTGTCACTTAATGCAGCACAGGTAAATTAACATGCAGTAAAATTTACAGGAAAAGTGAGATTCATTCCCAACACTGGTACAGAAGAAGTGAATAATTGTAATTCTTCCAGTGGGTTTACTTCTTAATTCATTCTGATCATAGCAGTGAAAACATTTTTAGAGGATAATGAATGTACCATTCTCTAGAACCTGGTGGCAATCCCCTAAACATTATGCTTGTGATGAATCCCTAATGTTTATAGTACTCCCTGAGAGTGATGTGGGGGAGGATTTGGGCTTATTATTGAAAAGCAATAACTTGCACATCAGGGGTCTGCTATTGTTTTGACCTTGTACCTAAGTTATGTTTAATCTCAGCAAATTTTTGGCTAAATGACCTTTTGTTCCTCAACTAACATGAATAGTAAGGATTATAGCACTGGTCAACTCTTTCAGAAGGGAGATAAATGAAATGGATAGATGCATTGTCTTAGATAGGTGGTTTATTAATTTAGAGTAAAAGATATGTCACAAACAATTCTAGAACTTTTTCATTGCTGAGACTCATAGATTACTTAAAAGGAGCTCAAAAAATATATCTTAAACATGAAACAACTTGTATTAAGATGTGAATCAGTTCAGGTGACCTTCAGGAATCAATTACTTTAGGTCAGGTATCTCCCTAGATGTGATAAAAATCTGCATATAACAGGCAAATTCAATCACCAATACAGATATTTTTAAGCTATATAAATCAATTCAACAGTCATTGAGCACTTGCTGTGCGCCAGGCACATTGAGGGTAATTGAAATAAAGAAAACTTGGTGCTTGACCTTAGGCATTTATTAAAGTACACAAGCTGGATAAATCTTACTTGAAGGAGAAAATTCTAGGTAAGCCTTTTGGGTTTTTAAAATAGGAGATTCAGAGACAAAATAAAGTTTATAAAGAGACTATTATTGGCTTTTATGGCTGTCAGAAAGGAGAAAAATAAGTGGAGATTTTGCCCTGTTTTCCTGTGATAGATGAGTTGGGTTTGAATAAGTTAGGCTGCCTGAGAAATACTGGGTGGTACATTCTGATCAACTTAATAAGCAGTAGTGTTATAAAGCGGTCCTTTGGCTTGATGTGATGGTTTCATCTTCTCTGAACCACTGACATCTTTTCCTTTGGGCCAACATAGCCTGGCAGTGACAGGGTACAGCATACTAAATCCTGTCTAGGATTTGTGCCTAAATGTGGGGGTAAAGAAATGCTTTTTTTCAAAATACAGATGGAAAGGTGTTTGCTTTTGTAATTTCTGGAGGAAGAAGTCAACTGATAATTTGAAGCTACCTAATCTGTTTAGCTATTCTTTTGATTTTGGGTTTTCTTAATGCTTTAGATAACCCCATTAAACAATACAAAACATATTTAATCATCTGGATACTAAAATGAGAAAGGTCAGTATGTTGGTCTTACCTTTCAGGGTCAACTATTATAGGTTGATAACAAGTGTGTCTCAAAGCTGCCTTCAGGCAGTTTATTCATACTGATCAATTTTTTGGCTAACAATGTATTCAAATGACAATCTTAGAAGGCTGGATCCCAAGGGAAAAAAATGTTAATCCAACAATTTTATGTAGACGTTTAAACTATAAAAGAACTATTAATTTTTTGGATAAAAAGGAGAGAAATTTTAAAGTGTCACAGTCTGTAGAAATTTGTGAGTTTATGAGGCCACTATGAAACATATCAACTGAATATTTATTTATACATTTACACAAATAATATATGTATCTCTAGATGGTGAAGAAAGGAACTTTGTCATTTCTCTCTTGGTCTCCGGCACTTGGCAGAGTGCCTGGCCCATGAGGGTACTGAGTAAATGTTGAATGATTAGATGAACGAATGAATGAAGTCTGGTTTGATTTAAGCCCCTCTAAATTCCATATATAAATAAGATTTTTTTTTGAATTTTATTTTATTTATTTTTTTATACAGCAGGTTCTTATTAGTCATCAGTTTTATACACATCAGTGTATACATGTCAATTCCAATTGCCTAATTCGGCACACCACCATCCCCACCCCCCGCGGCTTTCCCCACTTGGTGTCCATACGTTTGTTCTCTACATCTGTGTCTCAACTTCTGCCCTGCAAACCGGTTCATCTGTACCATTTTTCTAGGTTCCACATACATGCGTTAATATACGATATTTGTTTTTCTCTTTCTGACTTACTTCACTCTGTATGACAGACTCTAGGTCCATCCACATCTCAACAAATGACTCAATTTCGTTCCTTTTTATGGCTGAGCAATGTTCCATTGTATATATGTACCACAACTTCTTTATCCATTCGTCTGTCGATGGGCATTTAGGTTGCTTCCATGAACTGGCTATTGTAAATAGTGCTTCAATGAACATTGGGGTGCATGTGTCTTTTTGAATTATGGTTTTCTCTGGGTATATGCCCAGTAGTGGGATTGCTGGGTCATATGGTAATTCTATTTTTAGTTTTTTAAGGACCCTCCATACTGTTCTCCATAGTGGCTGTATCAATTTACATTCCCACCAACAGTACAAGAGGGTTCCCTTTTCTCCACACCCTCTGCAGCATTTGTTGTTTGTAGATTTTCTGATGATGCCCATTCTAACTGGTGTGAGGTGATACCTCATTGTAGTTTTGATTTGCATTTCTCTAATAATTAGTGATGTTGAGCAGCTTTTCATGTGCTTCTTGGCCATCTGTATGTCTTCTTTGGAGAAATGTCTATTTAGGTCTTCTGCCCATTTTTGGATTGGGTTGTTTGTTTCTTTAACATTGAGCTGCATGAGCTGTTTATATATTTTGGACATTAATCCTTTGTCCATTGATTCGTTTGCAAATATTTTCTCCCATTCTGAGGGTTGTCTTTTAGTCTTGTTTATGGTTTCCTTTGCTTTGCAAAAGCTTTGAAGTTTCATTAGGTCCCATTTGTTTATTTTTGTTTTTATTTCCATTACTCTAGGAGGTGGATCAAAAAAGATCTTGCTGTGATTTATGTCAAAGAGTGTTCTTCCTATGTTTTCTTCTAAGAGTTTTATAGTGTCCAGTCTTACATTTAGGTCTCGAATCCATTTTGAGTTTATTTTTGTATATGGTGTTAGGGAGTGCTCTAATTTCATTCTTTTACATGTAGCTCTCCAGTTTTCTCAGCACCACTTATTGAAGAGGCTGTCTCTTCTCCATTGTATATCCTTGCCTCCTTTGTCATAGATTAGTTGACCATAGGTGCGAGGGTTTATCTCTGGGCTTTCTATCTTGTTGCATTGATCTATGTTTCTGTTTTTGTGCCAGTACCATATTGTCTTGATTACTGTAGCTTTGTAGTATAGTCTGAAGTCAGGGAGTCTGATTCCTCCTGCTCCGTTTTTTCCCCTCAAGACTGCTTTGGCTATTCGGGGTCTTTTGTGTCTCCATACAAATTTTAATATTTTTTTCTTCTAGTTCTGTAAAAAATGCCATTGGTAATTTGATAGGGATTGCATTGAATCTGTAGATTGCTTTGGGTAGCATAGTCATTTTCACAATATTGATTCTTCCAATCCAAGAACATGTTATATCTCTCCACCTGTTGGTATCATCTTTAATTTCTTTCATCAGTGTCTTATAGTTTTCTGCATACAGGTCTTTGGTCTCCCTAGGTAGGTTTATTCCTAGGTATTTTATTCTTTTTGTTGCAATGGTAAATGGGAGTGTTTCCTTAATTTCTCTTTCGGATTTTTCATCATTAGTGTATAAGAATGCAAGAGATTTCTGTGCATTAATTTTGTATCCTGCAACTTTACCAAATTCATTGATTAGCTCTAGTAGTTTTCTGCTGGCATCTTTAGGATTCTCTATGTATCATATCATGTCATCTACAAACAGTGACAGTTTTACTTCTTCTTTTCCAATTTGTATTCCTTTTATTTCTTTTTCTTCTCTGATTGCCATGGCTAGGACTTCCAAAACTATGTTGAATAATAGTGGTGAGAGTGGACATCCTTGTCTTGTTCCTGATCTTAGAGGAAATGCTTTCAGTTTTTCAGCATTGAGAATGATGTTTGCTCTGGGTTTGTCATATATGGCCTTTATTATATTGAGGTAGGTTCCCTCTATGCCCACTTTCTGGAGAGTTTTTATCATAAATGGGTGTTGAATTTTGTCAAAAGATTTTTCTGCGGCTATTGAGATGATCATATGGTTTTTATTCTTCAGTTTGTTAATATGGTGTATCACATTGATTGATTTGCATATATTGACTAATCCTTGCATCCCTGGGATAAATCCCACTTGATCGTGGTGTATGATCCTTTTAATGTGTTGATGGATTCTGTTTGCTAGTATTTTGTTGAGGATTTTTGCATCTATATTCATCAGTGATATCGGTCTGTAATTTTCTTTATTTGTAGTATCTTTGTCTGGTTTTGGTATCAGGGTGATGGTGGCCTCATAGAATGAGTTTGGGAGTGTTCCTTCCTCTGCAATGTTTTGGAAGAGTTTGAGAAGGATGGGTGTTAGCTCTTCTCTAAATGTTTGATAGAATTCACCTGTGAAGCCATCTGGTCCTGGACTTTTGTTTGTTGGAAGATTTTTAATCACAGTTTCAATTTCATTACTTGTGATTGGTCTGTTCATATTTTCTATTTCTTCCTGGCTCAGTCTTGGAAGGTTATGCCTTTCTAAGAATTTGTCCATTTCTTCCAGGTTGTCCATTTTATTGGCATAGAGTTGCTTGTAGTAGTCTCTTAGGATGCTTTGTATTTCTGCTGTGTCTGTTGTAACATCTCCTTTTTCATATCTAATTTTATTGATTTGAGTCCTCTCCCTCTTTTTCTTGATGAGTCCGGCTAATGGTTTATCAGTTTTGCTTATCTTCTCAAAGAACCAGCTTTTAGTTTTATTGATCTTTGCTATTGTTTTCTTTGTTTCTATTTCATTTAATTCTGCTCTGATCTTTATGATTTCTTTCCTTCTGCTAACTTTGGGTTTTGTTTGTTCTTCTTTCTCTAGTTCCTTTAGGTGTAAGGTTAGATTGTTTATTTGAGATTTTTCTTGTTTCTTTAGGTAGGCTTGTATAGCTATAAACTTCCCTCTTAGGACTGCTTTTGCTACATCCCATAGGTTTTGGATTGTCGTGTTTTCATTGTCATTTGTCTCTAGGTATTTTTTGATTTCCTCTTTGATTTCTTCAGTGATCTCTTGGTTATTTAGTAACGTATTGTTTAACCTGCATGTGTTTGTGTTTTTTACGTTTTTTTCCCTGTAATTCATTTCTAATCTCATAGCGTTGTGGTCAGAAAAGATGCTTGATATAATTTCAATTTTCTTAAATTTACTGAGGCTTGATTTGTTACCCAAGATGTGATCTATCCTGAAGAATGTTCCGTGTGCACTAGAGAAGAAAGTGTAATCTGCTGTTTATGGATGGAATGTCCTATAAATATCAATTAAATCTATCTGGTCTATTGTGTCATTTAAAGCTTCTGTTTCCTTATTTATTTTCATTTTGGATGATCTGTCCATTGGTGTAAATGAGGTGTTAAAGTCCCCCACTATTACTGTGTTACTGTTGATTTCCTCTTTTATAGCTGTTAGCAGTTGCCTTATGTATTGAGGTGCTCCTGTGTTGGGTGCATATATATTTATAATTGTTATATCTTCTTCTTGGATTGATCCCTTGATCATTATGTAGTGTCCTTCCTTGTCTCTTGTAACATTCTTTATTTTAAAGTCTCTTTTATCTGATATGAGTATTGCTACTCCAGCTTTCTTTTGATTTCCATTTGCATGAAATATCTTTTTCCATCCCTTCACTTTCAGTCTGTATGTGTCCCTAGGTCTGAAATGGGTCTCTTGTAGACAGCATATATATGGGTCTTGTTTTCTTATACATTCAGCGAGCCTGTGTCTTTTGGTTGGAGCATTTAATCCATTCACGTTTAAGGTGATTATTGATATGTATGTTCCTATGACCATTTTCTTAATTGTTTTGGGTTTGTTTTTGTAGGTCCTTTTCTTCTCTTTTGTTTGCCACTTGGAGAAAGTTCCTTTAGCATTTGTTGTAGAGCTGGTTTGGTGGTGCTGAATTCTCTTAGCTTTTGCTTGTCTGTAAAGCTTTTGATTTCTCCATCGAATCTGAATGAGATCCTTGCTGGGTAGAGTAATCTTGGTTGTAGGTTCTTCCCTTTCATCACTTTAAGTATATCATGCCACTGCCTTCTGGCTTGTAGAGTTTCTGCTGAGAAATCAGCTGTTAACCTTATGGGAGTTCCCTTGTATGTTGTCATTTTTCCCTTGCTGCTTTCAGTAATTTTTCTTTGTGTTTAATTTTTGCCAATTTGATTACTGTGTGTCTCAGTGTGTTTCTCCTTGGGTTTATCCTGTATGGGACTCTCTGTGCTTCCTGGACTTGGGTGGCTATTTCCTTTCCCATGTTAGGGAAGTTTTCGACTATAATCTGTTCAAATATTTTCTCTGGTCCTCTCTCTCTCTCTTCTCCTTCTGGGACTCCTATCATATGATTGTTGTTGCGTTTAATGTTGTCCCAGTGGTCTCTTAGGCTGTCTTCATTTCTTTTCATTCTTTTTTCTTTATTCTGTTCCACAGCAGTGAATTCCACCATTCTGTCTTGCAGGTCACTTATCCGGTTTTCTGCCTCAGTTATTCTGCTATTGATTCCTTCTAGTGTAGTTTTCATTTTAGTTACTGTATTGTTCATCTCTGTTTGTTCTTTAATTCTTCTAGGTCTTTGTTAAACATTTCTTGCATCTTCTCGATCTTTGCCTCCATTCTTTTTCTGAGGCCCTGGATCATCTTCACTCTTATTATTCTGAATTCTTTTTCTGGAAGGTTGCCTATCTACACTTCATTTAGTTGTTTTTCTGGAGTTTTATCTTGTTCCTTCATCTGGTACATAGCCCTCTGCCTTTTCATCTTGTCTATCTTTCTGTGAATGTGGTTTTTGTTCCACAGGCTGCAGGATTGTAGTTCTTCTTGCTTCTCTAAATAAGATTTTATATATATAAAATATATATGTATATATATTTTCCTGCAAGAGGAAAGACCAATGAACACACTAATTGAAGTTCTCTTTGTTTGCCAACTTTTTATTTAATTGAAATCAGCATGATTCCTTGTCCCCCCAGTACCTCAAACAATTGCTGGCATGTAATTAGTGCTAATTACTTGTATGAATGAATGAATGTTCTAGTGAGATGTGACATTTTCACCATTTCCATTCACTGTACTCTAAATCTTCCATTATTATCTATATTCAAGTTTCCCATTTTCTATGAAGGCATGTTTCTTCTTATTCTTTAACTCAGTGGTTCTCTTTCTTTGAACCTTGGCATGTACCATCTTTACAACTTATTTGGCTTTACATTTTTTTATACACCTAGAAATTACAGTAATTTAGTTTTATAAGCTTCTGGGAATTTATCATGAAGGCAAATTAAAAAACATTAGGCAGACTCTTTTGGGAGATGCTCGTTGCATTGCCATTTTTAAGAGTGAAGCTGCTGCGTCCTGCTTTACCAGTTTAAGAGTACAAAATAAGGTCAAATTTCCTGTAAACATTCACATCCAACGAACCTGAGCTGCTGTGCTGCTTCCTCTTCCCAGACCTCCTCTCTCAAGTTAAGTTCAAGGTCTCCAGGAATATTTATTTAGTCCAAAGTATTTGTTATTATAACTTCACTGAAAAAGACCTGTAAAAAATCTATTTACCTCATCAAAGGACCTGTTCTGTGTGGCTGATACTGCTGTCACTGTGATATGGAGTTACTTCTGAAAATACGGAGTCCAAAATCACGACCTTGAACACTGCTGGAATCATCATGACAAACAGGGAACCCAACTGTTGCCAATTTGGCAATTGTTTCTTCGTGTGCAGGGAGAGAAGACACTTCTTCCTATAATGTGTTTGCTTCACATCAAAGTAGGTATTGGTTCCCAGACGTTACAATTCTTAGTGACCGGCTCATTCAGCGCATATACCCAGCTGTTATTCTCAAGGCACATTATAGTGGCTGTGCCAGTATCAGCCAAACACTGCAGAACCAGCCCTTCCCTACAACATTCTAGAGCCTGAGGTTGGCCTCGTTCGCTAGTACAGAGTATCACATTTTTTTTCTAGGAGATTTTCTCTTGGTACACCTATACTTTCCCATGAAGGCAGATTCCATTAACATTAAACTTCCTAGGGAAAGATTCTTCTTTTTTTTTTTTTAACATCTGTATTGGAGTGTAATTGCTTTACAATGGTGTGTTAGTTTCTGCTGTATAACAAGGTGAGTCAGCTATACATATACATATATCCCCATATCTCCTCCCTCTTGCATCTCCCTCCCACCCTCCCTATCCCACCGCTCTAGGTGGTCGCAAAGCACTGAGCTGACCTCCCTGTGCTATGCAGCTGCTTCCCACTAGCTACTGGTTTTATATTTGGTAGTGTATATATGTATATGCCACTCTCTCACTTTGCCATAAAAAGAAATGAAATTGAGTTATTTGTAGTGAGGTGGATGGACCTAGAGTCTGTCATACAGAGTGAAGCAAGTCAGAAAGAGAAAAACAAATACCGTATGCTAACACATATATATAGAATCTAAAAAAAACAAGAAAAATGGTCATGAAGAACCTAGGGGCAGGACAGGAATAAAGACGCAGACCTACTAGAGAATGGACTTGAGGACACTGGGAGGGGGAAGGGTAAGCTGGGACACAGTGAGAGTCTTCTTTTAAAAGACTTGTTGTTCCTACATAAAGTTTTAGAGCACCTGGCTTTGTGGGAGAGAAGTGCTGCCTAATTCCAGCAATTACTTGTACTTTAAATCCTAGAAACTCATACATTTAAAAAAATCTGCAATATTCTTGGGTGGGTTGCTTGCTGCTTTATGTTGTAAACTGAAGTGTCACTCATTTTACCCTCCCCAAACCGAGGTTCTCTCTAAGATAACTGATATGTTCACCAAGGAACTCCTAACAACTTTTATAGGATATTTTTCTCTCTTAAAAATTATAGACTGCCTCACTGAGCACACAGCTACAAGGTGGAAATATTCAAAGGTCTAAAAATAGAATAATGACTAAGAAAAATGGTTGGTATACTTATTCAATTGGACATTATGCAGGCATTAAAATCAAGGTTATAAAGACTATATAATTATATTAAATATGCCTATGAGTTGCTAAATGACAAAAGCAGAGGCAAGTCAAAAACTTGTATATATACTTGTATGTTTGCTATATATGTATATATCTATTCCTAGTCTCCAAGATATATAACCACTCTGTCATGCCCTTAATTTTTGGAAGGGTATACAGTCCATTGCTGGAAAGTCTTAAATGATCAAATACACACACATTGGCCAGAGAATGGTGCAATACAGTTCTTTGCTTTTTGTCTCAAGTCATTTTTAGGTTCATTATGAGTTCATTTGGATGGAGATCAAGGAGTCTATTGTGTCCCGGCTGCTCTCTTCTCCCCCTCACTTAATGTCCCTTTGTCTTTACCCTTTGGCTATTCCCTCATGGTTAGGCTCTTTCCTCTTGGCCCTTAGAATCCATTCAGTTTGTTTTTTCATAAAGCTGGTGTGTGTGTGTGTGTGTGTGTGTGTGTGTTTGTGTGTAAGTGACACAGGTCAGTCCTGCCTCATGGATAGGCATCCACAGACAAAGAAACCTTCTAAATAACTAAGAGGAAGGGGCTCGTAGAATGTCATTGTTCTCTTTGTCTCTCTTCTTCTTCTATTTTGCTAATATGATCTGAGTCTCATAATGAGATGACCACTTGCTTTTCTTTAAAAATGAAGTGATGCAAGAAGGAAACTCTACCTACCTATGTTTAGGAGGATGGGACCAGAAGGGAATCTTACCAAAAGATTTATGGTGCTTTTATTAGAGTTGCGTATTGCATTTAGTTTTTTCCATTTTTTCCCTAATTTCCAAAGTGCATATAATGGGTTATAATACTTTACAATATAATAAGGAATTATGAAAACAGTGGATGAAGACACTTCTTAGTTTATTGATTAGGAAGTTGAATTCCAGTTCAGGTAAGTGAGGTGTCCAAGAAAAACTAGTGAGTAGCAGAACCAGGACTAACACCAGGGAGGAGCTATATTCTTGTGGAAGGCAGATAAGCATTGATGACACATCTAAATTCTTAAAATGGGTCCACCATCTTCCAGCTGCATTACCTAGGGAAGTCTTTTGCTCTCTTGGAGCCTCAGTTTCCTCATTTATAAAGTGGGGATAACTGGTTGGATTGTGATTTCCACAGGTTTTACACATGATAGGACATGTTAAGTACATAGCACAGCAAAACGGAGGAGGCCTGAAGCCGCGCCAGCTTTCCTCTCCCGGTTGCCAGCTGCCCGTATGAGGCCTGAGCTCCGGCCAGTTGCCCGCCTCTTTGCGTCACTAGCGCCATGGCTCTCAGCAATGCCGATGTGCAGAAGCAGGTTAAGCACACAATGGCTTTTATTGAACAAGAAGCCAATGAGGAAGCAGAAGAAATAGACGTGAAGGCAGAGGAAGAGTTCAACATTGAGAAAGGTTGTCTTGTGCAAACCCAAAGACTGAAGACTGTGGAATACTATGAGAAGAAAGAAAAGCAGATTGAGCAACAAGAAAATTCTGGTGTCCAGTGTGATAAATCAAGTGAGGCTCGAAGTCCTCAGACCAAGAGATGGATGATCTTATCACAGACCTACTAAATGAAGCAAAACATAGACTCAGCAAAAGGGTAAAAGATGCAACCAGGTACCAAGTACTGTTGGATGGAATGGTCCTCCAGGGTTTGTACCAGTTGTTGGAGCCCGGAATGATTGTTCGTTGCAGGAAATAAGATTTCCCTCTGGTGAAGCCTGCAGTGCAAATCCGTATGTACAAAATCGCCACGGAAAGAGATGTTGATGTCCAGATTGATCAGGAGGCCTACCTGCCTGAGGAAATAGCTGGCGAGGTTGAGATCTATAATGGGGATCTCAAAATCAAGGTTTCCAATACTCTCAAAAGCTGGCTGGACCTCATAGCCCAGTAGATGATGCCAGAAGCGCGGGGAGCCTTGTTTGGTGCAAACGTCAACAGGAAGTTTTTGGACTATGCCTGCGGGAGGTGGTGTCCATCCACTGCTGTGACGTGGACACTTCTGACATTTGAAGAAACAAGATGACCTGTATAGCTTCCTCCTTGCTGTTCTCATATTCTGTATTTATCAGTGGATACCCTTTATTAGCTAACGCCCCTGGCTGATTGGTAGCAATGGGAGAGCGTCACTTAATATGATCAGGAAACCTTCCTCTAGCTTATCTGACGGTAACACAACTTCCCGCTGGTTCTGCAGCACGAAGGTGAGGGGTCAAATGGTGGGTGCATGAATGTCCCCGAGTCTCCTGCTCTCCTCTGGTCCAGCGTCCAGCCTGCAGAGGGGCGGTGTGTGGTGGGCTCTAGGGTCAGGTCACCACTCTTTGGATTTCAAGTGCACGTGGGGCCACATTCCTTCCAGCAGTAGCAGCTTCGCTGTTAGCTGTTTGGGCCTAGAAGTGTTTGTCTGTAATATGATTTAAGATCTAAGCCATGAATATGCTCTATTTATTAAAACGAAATGCATACGTGGAAAAAAAAGTATGTAACACAGATACTGTCACATAATGGGTAATCAGTAAATGTTATTTCCCTTCCTTGCCAGTTGCTCTGTTACCTGGTGCAGAGCCTTACCAGTGTACCAGCCAGCATCTTCTCTTGAGTTACTGTAGTATATTATGTTTTATTACACTTGTATACAATGCCATGTGTTGTTCACATGTTGAAGTCCTAACTGCTAGTATCTCAGAACATGACTGTATTTGGAGACAGGGCCTTTGAAGAGGAAGTTAAGTTAAAATGGGTGGGCCTTAATCCAGTCTGACTGGTGTCTCTGTAAGACAGGGACATTTGGATACATGGAGAGACACCAAGGATGCATGTGCACAGAAGAAAGACACTGTAAGGAAACAGTGAGATGGTGGCCACCTGCAAGCCAAGGAGAGAGGCCTCAAGAAAAACCCCAACCTGATGACCCCTTGATCTTGGACTTCCAGCCTCCAGAACTGTGAGAAAATAAATTTCTATTGTTTAAGCCATGCAATTTGTGATATCTTGTTATGGCAGCCCTAGCAGAGTAATACACCTTCTATCTTTACATAGAAGCTAAGCTGCTTGAGGGAAAACTGCATTGCACTCATTTGTAATCAGAGCAGATAATCAACAATTTCTTGATGAATACTATGATTTTTATTAAGGATAGATTTTTATTAAGGGTATGATTTTTATTTGTTTTATATGTCTTTGATGTCTCCCATGGAGGCCCAGATATTGAGGTTACTGACAACTATAACGTGATGATGAGGATTATATATGATTTTTTTTTTTCTCTTGCAAATAGCGACGAGAATTGTCCCTTTTATGAAGTCATAGGAGTAAATGCAATTAAAGATGAAAAGATTATTCCTGGTTGCCTGTCTAGACATAGGAAGAGAGAATTAAATCTTCAAATGTAATTTCTGAAATGAGGATTAATGACCAGTAGTACATGATTCCCTCATATGCTCATGACCTCATGTTGTTTGAGACTAAATGTGAGGGCTTCTCACTACCTTTGTATTAATGAATATGACTGAGTTATTGTAAATATACTTAGGATATAACATTAACTTGTCTGTGTTGGAAGTTTGCCTTGTATTTTGCAGAGGATCAAAAGACAGGTAATCATAAAAGAGAAAGTCGAAGGGTTTTTTACTGAGTTTTAAAAATTACATTTGATTCTCATTTTCTGGGTATGGAAAATATGGGAGAAAATGAATTATCTTAATTACTTTATGGAAGGGACATCAAGAGATGAAAAAATTTTGCAGGGTTTCCAATGTTTGCTAAGTCTGAGAGCTCAAAGGAGAACTTAGTGATAAATGAGAAATCCTCTGACCAGTAAGATAGCAAGTTTATTACTGGGAAAAATGCAGAAAATAGTTTTTAAGGAAGTGGAGGGGCTTACTTGTTTTTGAGCCAACGTGGCCTTTGTTCCCTTAGCACATACATGTATACACACATGCATACACAGAAGGAATAGTTTTCTAATGTCTTGTCATTATCATAATCTACTGAATAATCTTTGGATGTTAATTAAAACCTCTGGCCCTCATTCACACATCTACAGATAAAAGGCATTAGAATACATAATCTAGAAAAACTCTAACATACGTTTCAATTCTAGCATTCTATGACTCTTCTGTATCTGGAAGTATGGGAAAAAAGGGAGGGGATGAAAGTGATGTCACTGAAGGAGGCTACTGTTTATACTGGTTCTGCTAGTCTCCTAAAGACAGTCTCTGCCACAGGTCATTGACTGGCTTTTGAGGTCAAACACCAAGCCTTATGCTTCAAGATGACAAGGTGCTATTCACTGCTGAATGTCCAGAACTAGAAGAATACCTGCAACATAGAAGACAGTCAAAATACTTGTTGGTAGAAGGATTAATGTTTCCCGTGCCATTCTGAATCTGTGTGATCTATTATAGGGTTAACCTGCCCATATTTTTCAGGGTCATGTTGACATATGTCTACTCAATTATTAGACATATGATTAGAGGACTAGAGAATTAGAGAAACATAATCACATGTCACTGCTAAACTAAACAAAATGATCTGAAACAGCAGCAAAATTTTAAAGAATGTTTTATTGTTTTCTTCTCACATAGAAAACCAATAAACTTTGTTTTATCCTTCTTTTCCATCCCTTCCTTTTTTGTTTTTTGTTCTTATTTATTTTTTATCATAATATACTGTTATTAGGAGCAAGATGTATTTTCTGAATATAAACTCCAGAATGAGTTTACATGAGGGCAGGGGCACTGTCTGCCTTTTTTTCATGGACCTAGCAATGCAGACTCGCAACAGTATTTATTTATTTATATTTTATTATTTTTTTAGGACGGGGCTGCAGAAAGCTCCCTGGGGCGGCTCCACTACCTGTGAGCGCGGAGCTCACGGTGGGCTGTGAGCCGAGAGTGTGAGGTGCGGGGAGGGCACTGAGGTGGGGGCTGGGGTCATGGTCAGGATGGAAGCTGTGGGTCAGAGAGACGTGGCTAAGCAGTGTCCCTTTGAAGGCCTGAATGAAGCTGCAGGGAGGAGTCCTGTCCTGGAGTGGCATCTCTCCTGGCCTCTACCACCTCCTGGCTCTGTGATCTTGAGCAAGTTTCATGGCCTCAGTTCCTTCACCTTGGCCTCAGCTGGGGATCTTTAAAAATGCTGATGCCTGGGCCCCACCCAGAGGGTCTAATGTAACTGCCCTGGGATGTGCGTGGGCATTGAGAACCCTGAAAGGTCCTCAGAGGGTGCTTCTGTGCAGCCAGGGCTGGGCACAAAAGTATTTGTTAAATGAATGAATGAATGCTGAAATTTATAACCATAGTAAGTGGTTATAAAAGTCATGATATTTAGCTCAGTATTCATTAGTAGTGGGGAAAGGTAGCCTGTCAAGAAGGGAGGGAGGCATGCATGTATGTATACATATATGTATGTATTTATATTTATAAAACATCAAGAGAAATACACTGATACTTCTGTTCTGACAAAACAAAAGCTCTGTATGTCAGATGATTTTCTTGGTCAAGTTCAAGGGAAGATTCTTATGAGTGAGAAAAGACAAAATTAAAAATGTTGAAACTTCTAGCCATTCTTTTGAAAAGGCTTGTTGATTTAAAAAGAGAATATTCTAAATATTAGCCATATGGCAAGAAAGAATTAAAGACAACAAAATTGTCTTGGAGTATGGTTTGCCTCAGACACTAGTCTTCTAGCAGGTAGCTTGGCATTGTCCTTCTCTCCTAGTTCATTATCGCCACATTTCTCTGGATGTCTGAGTTTGGTGCACACTTCCTGTGACTTAGGAGCCTGATGTCGCTGAAAAGCCATGTAAGAACAATCATCAGAATGGGAATCAGCCCAGCATTCTGACTCAGTAGGAATAAAGAGGAAATCAGCTGCCTAATGAAGCTCCTTCTCTGCCCCATGCCCTTGTGAAAAATAGCAGTTACAGTATTTCATTATGAATCTGTGTGCTTCGCTTCTCACCCTTCCTTGGTCTGAGAATCAAAGGCCATTTCTGTCATATCTCACCCTTGGAGTTCTCATCGTCACTCATGCCTTCAACTATCACCTCTATGCAGATATCTCCCTAAATCTGTATTGCAAGTCCCATCTCCCTCAGCCCTTGCTACAATCCTGCCTCCCCATGAAGCAAGTTTTATTTCTTAATTTTGCCTATTTTGACCTTATAGTTGCATGTTTTAAGAGAGTCAGAATCACAAACAATATTTTATTCTGCTTTTTCCTCAAAAATCAAATCCTTAAACCTTATGGACTGGACTTTTATATTTTACCTCTTAACAGATACACTGCAGGGACTGAGACCCTTTTAGGAGTAGGGAATGTCAGAGCCATTTGCTGGCTTCCTTTTTTATTTTCTGAATAAAAGCACTGAGTAAGTGTGACGTGTATATCACTTTAATGTTGAGACTGCAGAGTAAAATTTAAGAGATTTATTCTCTCCTCGAATTTGACTCTGAAAATAACTTGCACTAACATCAGGAACTTTGCATCCTCATCTTTGTAATTGCCTGGTTCCCCCAGTCAAATTTAAGACATAGAAGTGATTGCAATAGAAAAAAAATATTTAAAGAATGCAAAAGAGTAGCTCTGTATTAATACATTTAAAGTTTATATTCAAAGAGCATGTTCTTGATTAAGTATGTCCAGGCACTATTTATATATCTCAGAAAATCTTAAAAATTTATATATGTCTCTGAAATTCTTAAGTTTTATAAACTACAACTTAGTCATTCTAGTCTTATATCAGCACTTACTGAGATATCTCCATGACTTACCCAAATCCCAGATTTGAAATAAAATTTCATCTATCCATCTATGATATATAAATTTAAAATGATGCATGATCCATGGTGCTGGAACTTTACTCCTGCAGGGAGTATCTTTTTCCTGAACAGGACTTTCTCATTTACAGGGTGCTTATCTCCACCACGCCTATTTTTTTTTTTTTAAAGGAATTCCTTTATTTTTTTTATTATTATTTATTTATTTATTTTATTATTTTTAGCTGTGTTGGGTCTTCGTTTCTGTGCAAGGGCATTCTCTAGTTGCGGCAAGCGGGGGCCACTCTTCATCGCGGTGCGCGGGCCTCTCACTATCGCGGCCTCTCTTGTTGAGGAGCACTGGCTCCAGACGCGCAGGCTCAGTAGTTGTGGCTCACGGGCCCAGTTGCTCCGCGGCATGTGGGATCTTCCCATACCAGAGCTCGTACCCGCGTCCCCTGCATTGGCAGGCAGACTCAACCACTGCGCCACCAGGGAAGCCCTCCACCACGCCTATTAATCCTCCATTAGCCTCATAGTAATACTGACAAGGAAGGGCCATGAATTTGTCTTTCTAGCCTTAAATATTCTGGAAGTGCATTTCCTCTCCTATAGCCATATAAAGGAGATCATCTCCATCACCATCTCTGTACCATAAGCATTCAGATTCTGGATTTGCCTTTGTCTAATTGCATGGTTCCTTTCTACTTCACTATGGTTGATCACATATTCTATTTCTTTATACAGTATGTCACTCTGGCATCTCTCCATGAGGTATTTGCATTGCATCTGTGTAGAATGAGTACCTCTTGCCATGTAGTTTGACCCTTATAACCACCAGAAACTTATAAAACTTGCCTATGGTTTAGCTTACAGACTTTACCCATCAAATATATATTTTTAAAGTATTATATTTTGTAACAAAAATCATTAAAATGTATTAAAATTGATTTTAGAATAGTTTCATGAAGATGTTTGACAAGAGTGTTTGGCAGTCTATCCAGTGAGAGACCAAAGTGAAGACTTCCTCTACATTGCTTTCTTTGGAACCTTAGATTTTCTCTCTTGTGCTATATTTAGATGTGTGGCATGTTAAATTTTCTGCTTCCGTGCCTCACTGTGCTTCTGGTGCTTATTGTAATCCAGCTAGTGTGTCAGGCCAAAGTGTAAAGAAAACTTTAAGTTCTTACCTGAGTAAGCCAACTTACAGCAGCATGAAGACCTCCTGTGCTGGGTCCCGCTCATCCTTCTTTTCACTCATACATTTCTGACATTGCAAACAGAAGTCAACAAATTTTTTTCTCAATAAAGTAGTTCTAAAAACTTAAAGTGTTCTGCTAATTCAGCAAGAGTTGAGATGGTAGTGACATAACCAGATTAATCAGATGGTAACAACTGACAGTTAACTTTAAATATATTCAGTACAGTTCCATTCAAGGCAGGCCAATTCTGTTCAACTCATTTCAAACACACCTACTGAACACCTATATAGCCAAATACTGTATTAGGTTCTGAGTACACAGGGATAAATAAAATACACTCACTGTGTACATTCTAACAATGAGAGTAAGCATACAAACAAAATAAATTGCAATGTTGTTCAGTAAGTAGAATAATGAAATTATACACACAATGCTGAAGTAACCAGAGTATGACATAATTAATTTTGAGGTCAGGGGAGCTATGGTGAAGTGATTCTCTACAGTACTTCCTGGAAGGAGTGATACACAAACAGGATTTTGAAAGATGCCCAAGATGTCAGGGTGGGGTCAAGTTTAGACAGAGGGAAGACCACTGGGTACCCTAGTCTAATCCCTATGACCTTGGATAAGCTCTTATGCATACAATAATGATCTTGCCTGTTTTCACACAAACACTTTTTCACTTTAGCTATTTTTTAAAAGATGAATATTTTCCTACAATTATATTAAAAACAAATTCATAAACCAAAAGACAGATGGCTTTGACTTGGGATGCTGTACTGTAATATGAACAGTATCCTCTGGATTTGTGAAATGTGGTGAGCCTGGTTTTAACCATCATTTAAGAAGACAGCAAGGAAATCAGTGGGAAATAGTAAAAATACAAAATGAGTATGAATCAAGAGGTTAATTTCCCATTCTGGCACCAAGAAGCTTTTGATTTTGGTTATATTATGCATCCTCTGAGGGTTTAAAATTTCTCATGTGTAAACTGGGGGGGTTGTTATCTAGGAAATCTCTGTGGTCTCCTCTACCTTTTAAAGCATTCTCTGATTCTACATGATGGTCAGGACAGTGAAAATAACCCAAGGGATGCAGAAGGAGTGGAGGAGTGAGCACAGCCTTTGCAGCCAGCAAATCTCAGATTGAACCCTGGCTGAACTTCATCAGGTTGAGGGATCTAGGGAGCATGGTCATCACTTCATTAGTAATTATCATTTGCAGAACACCTGTTTTATAACACTGTGAAGATTAATACAATAACATGACCAGCATACCTGCAGAGTTCCTGGCGCATACTGGTACTTAAATGTTAATTTCTATTTCCATCTTCTTTTGTTCTGATTAGTAGAAGCAAGTCAATCTCTTCTATAGGGAGCCTCAAATATTCAGGTGTTAAAGACCAATTATTCTCAGACTCATATACTGTCTTGTCCATACTATGGCCAAGACATGGTAGGGTCAAGTGAAGCAGAGAAATGTATTAAGGCATCACATAGCCAGGATATTTGATACTTGATAACAGTGTTTTTTAAAAAGAGAAAGTCCTTTAACAAACTCATGCCCTAGTGACCTCGCTGCTTTTCTATCTCTCATGACCTTTCGGTTGTGCCTGATTATTAACACTGATACCATGCAACCTGACTAGTCAGCACATTTGCTGATAAAGGAGCATGTCTTACATAATAATTCGCTTGCATTTCACTTCACAGCCAAGATTTATTAACCAGGGTTTTGTTGGTAGGAGTCTTCATATGAAAACTTGGATGCTTTTATAAGGACATACTGTACTACATTTGCAGAAAGAAAGTTTCATAAATAATATTATAAGAGGCAGTATAGGTCAGTTGGCTCCAAAATAAGCTGAACGCAGAGTCTCTAAGATCTAAGGTGGATGTTACTCCACCTCTTTTCTTCCTGGGGACGTTCTGTTTTTGTTTCATTCTCTTTGTCCATCAGTACAGAAGCTTAAATCCTCTGTTTTTTGGTAGACGATTTGTGGAAGGGCACCTCTGGCTGGAATGGGAAAGATCCTTCCATTTCTTGTCAAATACTATGATAACATGTGATAACATGTTTCTAACAACCCCTTAGTAAATGTTGCTTTACTAAGGGGTTGTTAGAAACAATGACATAGCTGTCTGCTTGGTATCCTGGGAAGATCAGGGTCTTTCAGATCAGACAGATACAGGTTCAAAGATCAGCCCATCACTTAATAACTGGGACTTTCAGTGATAAGCTTATTTTCTCTGAGACTCAGTTTCCCCAGATGAGGCTAATAATAACTTCCACATGGGATGTTGTGAGGATAAATTGAGACAGTAAATGTAAAGTTCTAAGCAATATCTCTTGCATAAAGATATAGTGCTCATTAAATGGAGGCATCATAAAAATAAAAATTGAGTGCAAAGTGACAAATAAAAAGTGTTGGTCACTTCAGTGATGGTTCCAGTTCCCAAGCAAATGACTATCACATGCATCCTATAAGAATAAAGTCTTTTTTCCAAACAGGTGGTATTTCAACTCTCACTCTCTTGTTTGTTAAATAAACAACAGCAAATAAGTAACCCCCAACTAGACTTTTTAAAAAAGAGAATCTATGAGAGAATTTTTTTTTTCAGTAGAACAGAATTTGGTAAAAGTTTTCTGGTCGCTATGTGAAAAGTAACTACTGTGAGAAGGCAGGCAGATTTTTGGACATAAGTAACAATCTTTCAGCACAGTAATAGTATGTTGCAAGCAAACATAAGAGAAGCCATTATAAAAATTGAAAAGGATGTTACTTTTCACATCTAGGGTGTGTTTTCAGGGGAACATGTTGGTATGTGTGGCCAGCATGAATATCTGTGATTATATGAATATGCTGTGATTACCTGACTGATAGTGAGCTTGCTAATGTGACTGACTGGGGTGGGGAGTGCTGGTTTGGAAAGGCAGGGATACATTGCCTTCACTGAGACAATAGGTTTTTGACCTGCTGTACATTTCCCACAAAGTCAAATAACTGGTGATGTTGGTCTTTGGAAAAACAGCCAGTGACTTTCTATGCTAATAATCTCAATCCCAAACCTACAAAATGCTTATACACACTTCTTAGAATAGTAGTCAAAAGCATTCCATGAAAAAATAAGAAAGGGCTTCCATCGTCAAATAAATTTGGAAATGCTGAGTATTACGTCCCCATCGTGGATCAACACAGTATAATATAATAGCATATGAAAAACTCTGAGAAGTCCTACAGTGAAAAAAGCTAATTAATTAGGGAATGGTCCAATCATTACCTCATTTTAAACTGATGTCCTTTATCAAGAAAATTTTATAAACGTCCTCTTGAGTAAGTGATCTGGAAAACATGTTTTGGGAAATCCTGTCATTGGTGCTCAGGGAAAAAAATTATATATGTGGTAATATGAAGGAGTGAGTTGCTTCAGGGAGATGGACATTTATAATTGTGCATCTTCTGAAACGTACTCCTTGTGCTTTCTCCGTAAAGATATTTTAGAGTCATCTGTGAAGAATCTATTGTAATCTTTTTGTTCTGGCTATGACTAATTTTCTTGTACAGGGATACCTTGAAGATATTGTGGATTGAGTTCCAGACTGCCACAATAAAGCAAATATCACCATAAAGCGAGTCACATGAATCTTGTGGTTTCCCAGTACACATATAAGTTACGTTTACACTATGCTGTAGTCTGTTCAAAGTGTGAAATAGCTTTTGTCTAAAAAAACAATGTACATACTTTCATTAAGAAATACTTTACTGCTAAACAATGTTAACTGTCATCTGAGGCTTCAGCGAGTCATATGCTTTTTGCTGGTGGAGGGTCTTTTCTCAGTGTTGATGGCTGTTGCTGACTGATCAGGGTGGTGGTAGCTGAAGGCTGGGTGGCGTGGCAACTTCTTAACATAAGACGACAATGAAGTTTGCCACATCGACTGACTCTTCCTTTCACAAAATGATTTCTCTGTAGCGTGCAATTAATTAATAGCATATTAATTAATAGCATTTGATAGGATTTTACCCACAGTAGAACTTCTTTTAAAATAGAAGCCATACAGAGTGAAGTAATTCAGAAAGAGAAAAACTAATATCGTATATTAACGCATATATGTGGAATCTAGAAAAATGGTACAGATGAACCGGTTTGTAAGGCAGAAATAGAGACACAGATGTAGAGAACAAATGTATGGACACCAAGGGGGGACAGGGGGTGGGTGGGATGAATTGGGAGATTGGGATTGACATATATACACTAATATGTATAAAATAGATTAACTAATGAGAACCTGCTGTATAGCACAGGGAACTCCACTTTGCTGTACAGTAGAAACTAACACAACATCGTAAAACAACTATAACGCCCCTCCCAAAAAAAAGAAGCCAGTCCTCTCAAACCCTGCTGCTGCTTTATCAACAAAGTTTATGTAATATTAGAAATCTTCCGTTGTTATTTCAACCATCTATATAGCACCTTCGCCATGAATAAATTCTATCTCAAGAAACCACTTTCTTTGTTCATCCATAAGAAGCAACTCTTATGAGATTGCAACAATTCAGTCACATCTTCAGGCTCCACTTCTAATTCTAGTTCTCTTGCTATTTCCACCACATCTGCCTTTGTCAGTGAGCAGTAATATTTTGAAAGGAATCTTTTTTTTCTGAGCGATAGTTCTCAACAGTGGGTTGAAAATATTCAGCAAATCATGCTGTAAACAGGTGTGCAGTCACCAGGCTTTGTTGTTCCATTGAGGGAGCACAGGCAGAGTAGACTTAGTAGATTAATTCTTAAGCGCCCTAGGATTTTCAGAATGGTAAGTGAGCATTGGCTTCAACTTAAAGTTGCCAGCTACATTAGCCCCTAACAAGAAAGTTGGGCTGTCTTTTGAAGGCTTGAAGCCAGACATTGACTTCTCCTCTTCAGGTATGAGAGTCTTAGAAGGCATCTTCTTTCAATAAAAGACTGTTTTGTCTACATTGAAAATCTGTTGTTTAGTGGAGCCACCCTCATTAATGATCTTAGTTAGATCTTCTGGATAACTTGCTGCAGCTTCTACATCAACACTTGCTGCTTCACCTTGCACTGTCATGTTCTGGAAATGGCTTCTTTCCTTAAACCTCATGACCCAACATCTGCTCATTTCAGACTTTTATTCTGCAGCTTCCTCACCTCTCTCAGCCTTCAGAGAATTGAAATGAGTTAGGGCCTTGCTCTGGATTAGGCTTTGGCTTAAGGGAATGTTGTGGCTGGTTTGACCTTCTAGCTAGACCACTAAAACTATCTCCCTATCAGCAGTAATATTGTTTCACTTTCATATCATTTATGTGTTTACTGGAGTAGCACTTTTCATTTCTTTAAAGAACTTCTCCTTTGCATTCATAACTTGGCTAGCTCTTTGGGGCAAGAGGCCTAGCTTTTGGCCTATGTCAGCTTTTGACATGCCTTCCTCACTAATCTTAATCATTTCTAGCTTTTGATTTAAAATGAGAGGCGTGTGACTCTTCCTTTCACTTGAACACTGAGAGGTCATTGTATGCTTATTAATTGCCTTAATTTCAACATTGCTGTGTCTCAGGGAATAGAAAGGCCCAAGGAGAGGAAGAGAGACAGGGGACAGCCAGTCAGCGGAGCAGTCAGAACACACAGCATTTTTTGATTAAGTTTTCTGTCTCACATGGGTACGGTTCGTGGTGCCTCAAAATAAGTACAATAGTAACATCAAAGATCACTGATCACAGATCACCATAACATATACAATAATAATGAAAAAGTTTGAAATATTATGAGAATTACCAAAATGTGACACAGAGACATGAAGTGAGCAAATGCTGTTGGGAAAATAGCACCGATAGACTTGCTGGACACAGGGTTGCCACAAACATTCAATCTGTAAAAAAATGCAGTATCTGTGAAGCTCAGTAAAGGAAAAGCACAATAAAACAAGGCCTGTGTGTACTATTGTGTTAAACAGGAATCAGTTATTTCATAATTTTATTTTGCAGATTAAGGCACCAGAGCTAGATCTCATTGTCTGATGAAATCATTTTCAGGTTTTATTCTATAGCTTTCAAGTTCTGCTGCAGCTTTCTTTTTAACTAAAAGTATTTTCTTAATTTAAGCAATTCTCCAGGATGAAGAAAACTTGTAAGCACTGTTAGTGCTTATCAGGAGTAAATGGGACTCTGGAGAGTTCTTTGAAATAGGAAACATTTGAACAGAATATCATCTTTCTTTCAGCTGTTTGTATAGATGCAATTTCTGCAATTCTATACCTCACAGCTCTAATTCCTCTTCATCTGTGTCTCAGACTTCCATCAATAATCCTTCTGCTGAAACACATTTGACAAGAGAGGTAGAGTAGACACCCTTGCAATATCTTCTGAATGTCACTGAACAGTGATTTGTAATCGGGTTCATAAATTTTAGGAAGAAAAACGTAAAGCTAGGTAGGGGATTCGATCCATAAGAATCCAGATTGGACCAGGGTGTGGTTAGTAGCATTTTATAAAAATCATCTTTTGAATGGACAGTGGAGATTTTGGAAAACATTTTAAAAGTCTGTGATTATGTCTTTCTATTGTGGGTATGTATCTACAAAATAAAACTCTCTTGCAGTGTACCTTAATGTATGAATGAATTGGCTGTTTTCTGGACCCAATTATATTCACCTTACACACTGTGATTTCTAATACATCTTCCCATCCTGGAAACTCTACAATACAGTTGTTATCCCATCTCATAACATTTGTATTGAAACAAGGACCTAATCTGTACGTGTTAAGAAACTGAATTCCTGCTGCCTTTCTGAAATTCAGAAGAAATATGCTATTGCTTACAATTGTATTTATATCATTAAAAAACAGAGTAAGAAAAAACAATGAAAGATATTCTTTTTGGACAGTGAAAAATGTTAAATTAATTTTATTGATTTGGACCTTTCTGTGTATTTGGTGAAAGCTATTAAAAATTGTTCTAATTTTTTTGAACAAAATTTAAAAAATTAAATATGAAAGTCATGTAGGATATTTTTCTCTTAATTTGTACAAGAGCCCTATACTCATATTAACTTTTCATTATTTGTTTATATAGTAGCATTAGAACTTTAGGGGAAATATACTATATTTAGTATATATTTATACTATATTTATCCTGGACTTTTCCCCTCAACTCTAGTATACTTATGTGTCCTGTGTACGTTTAGTTACAAAATAAAAGAATATTGTGTATTAAGCATTATTTGGAAAAGGGAATGATGAATTTATAATAACCTTTGTCTAAATATAAGGATTAGAGACATTGAAGCATATGACCATAGGCTATCACTTTACTTTCTCTAGAGCAAATTGCACTGTTTGAAGAATTCCTTTAAGCTCACAATTATAGCAGATAAGCATTATACAACTTCACAAGAATATTTACATTGACTAATGGAAAGAGGTTACTTTAAAAGTGGTGAAAGTGATGAGGCCTAAGTGCCCACTTAACATGAATTCTACATTTCCCTCTGTTGAATTTGTAGTAGTTCTTTTTCTTTCATTCAGCTCTTCAGAGATTAGAGAACTTCAGCCTGTTCTGGAAGAAGTCACTGTCGCAGTGCAAAAGGCTACTCTGCTCTCTGTGTCCATTCAGCTTTCAGCTGCCCTGAGAGCATGCCAAGTGTCAATCAGGGCTGATTGGACCCCTGTATCCAGGGAACAGGACAGAGCAACTCACCTCACCCAGGTCATCAGACCATCTCCAGATGGCAAAGAACTTCTGAAGTTAAGAACCAACTTGTTTGTGATGCAAATTAGTGACTTGAGGCTAGATGCTTCATTAATGCTCTCTCTCCCCTGAGCCACCAAGGTGTCAGAAGTTGGACTGCTTACTCTCACATTTTCTCTCTCTGTAATAGATGTTAATGACCATTTATTCTCATAGAAATGGTCCGATTAAGCGCTTATGGCTAGTTAATAAACTATCAAAGCTGAGATGAAAATTACGTTTCTTCGAGAAGAAAAAAAAAACAATATTTACCTTTTCCTGTGGAAATATGTGAAAAAGCTTTGGAAATTCTGTTATCATATGAGCTCTCTGAAGAGACTGTGATTAAAAATAATGAAAAAGGAGACATATGAGTTTCTATCCAGATCACTATTTTATTTTTTTTATCCAACAAGTGATGAGAAAAATTATGCGAACCCATGCATTTGCCCTGAGTTATGATTGTATTATATTAACCTCAGCTGACAATATTCTATACTGACTTTGGCTTACTTAAAATTCTGCCTCTTGGGTATAAACACACATCTAAAATTGACTCAACTCATTTCTTTCTTGCTGAGGTCACTTTATCAGTTACTCTCAACTACTGAACTTATTTTATGTGTTCTCTTTTTTCCAATATTACATTCTCAAATTTTTGGCACCTGGGAATTTCTCTCTGTGATGTTTTTATTACTGAATTCAAGATCTGTAGTTATTATTAGGTTTTATGGCTAATAAGATGCTAAGATGAGTTAATAGGGTTTTGCTTCTTCTTTTGCTTAATATTAATGGAATGGTACTGACTACAGTGGACATTGCCCAGGCATTTGCCAGTAAAGTGGGCCCATGAAGAATGAGTTGCCTTTTTCCATAAATTATCTCAGCAGAGGAAAAATGCTTGACAGTTCCCTGTGGCTGAGATCTTTGGATTCGGGTAGCTCCTATAGTAGAATTATCTTAGCAATATCTGAGAAAGATAGTTCCAAACTTTCACTACTAAAAAGAACAGGCACTAATAATAAATATATGGAAACAGTAAATATTTGAGTATCTATTTTATGTCCATGTGGATCATTTGTTCAGTTGTTTTGCTTTTCAGTAGAATACATTAGGTCATTTAGTGCCAAAGTGTGAAACCATGGAGTGTATTTTCTATAGGAAATGGGAAGGCTCGCTTTCTGCTCAAATTGACTGAATAAGCTACTTCCAGCAGATAATCAAGTCCTGTGGAATTATCCTTTATTGTGTATCAGGTGGACAAAAAAGAAAGGATTCAGAGAGAAGAGACGTGAGTCATTATGTGAGTTTTTGGGAAGTGTGAATACTGGCTTATTCTTTATCCTAGTATGAGCAGTACTTTGAAAGATTAATTTAAGACTAATCCTCTTCAAAAGTTCATGATAGCAGAGGCTTGGGGTGAATTCTATACATGAAAAATCATATTTGTGTAGTTATAAAAAGTACCAATTTACAACCTGAAAATTATGAAAATAACAGTTTAAGTAGGATCCATGGATGAATTTAATATGTTATTAGATACATGTTTCTAGTTATTTTCTTGACTTACTAATCATAAGAAGGATTCTCTCTAATTGTTAGAGATGAACTACTAAAATATGATATGGATGCAATTTCTACAATTAATTTGATAAAATGGATATACCAAGTTAAGTACAACTTCAGGTATATGGAAATATTTATTTTGTTGACAGACATTTGAAAATTAAACCATTTCCTAAATGTGACTTGAATATTTAGCTTTATAAAGTTCCTATTTAGCATGGAGGGGTATGAGGGTCAGATTCTTTTGATCCCTATACAGATCGGTGAAAATTAGATATAATTCTGTATTAATTCAGTTGAAGAAAAGCTTTTACTGGGAGCATAGAAGTAATTTGTTTTTAAATTTTGAAGTAAATATGTAGTTCTTCTTAATCTTAACTCAATTTAAATATACACCCTGAGGAATTTCCACAAGTATAAATTTAAGTAAGGAAAAATTTAGCTTCACTTAAGTCAGAAAAAGTGGCGTTTTAAGAATAAAAATCGATGACATGGAAAATAACTATTACTTCAGCTGATGATGTACATTTCACAGCAAACGCTTTGTTGTAATCTTGATGCTACTGTATCAGTGTTAAAGATTCTAGCTGCTACCAATAAGAGGAGAAAAGGGTGAGGCAATTTAATACAACAGTGTGTCTGCACAGGATGTCCTCTAAGGTAGCTCATATTTTTGAAGGATGTGATGAAAGGCAGGACAAATAACTGAGAATAAACTTGGAAGAACAGTGCCATGGCCAAGTGGTAATTAACCATGGATGAAGATTTTAAAAAAGAACACGAAAATGATTTCTAGTTGGTTGACTAAGAAAAATTACTTTCTAGGGAAAGTAAACATGGTTAGGGAGAGAGGAGTTGGACTCTTATTTACAGAGTCTCTATTATGTTTAAGGGCTTTAGTCTGTTCTTTCATTTAATCCTCAGAGCAATACACAAAAGGTGAGTATTTAATAGATAGAAGACAGAGGCTCAGAAAGATCAATAATTTGCCTCAGTTAATATAGTGAGGATGAAGTATCCAGCCAGGTTTGTTTGGCTCCAAGCTCATGTTCTTATTCATGGTGCGTAAGAGAGGTACATGATTGAAAAACTATTGTTCCTAAACTCTTAAAAGTTTTATTTTGCTTGAATTATTTTTGCATTATTTATCTTCTCATTTAAGAATTATTTCTGAATTTTCTCTTGAGTTTACTATAATTTTAGTAGCTTTTTAAAAAATAAATAAATTTATTTATTTATTTATTTTTAGCTGTGTTGGATCTTCGTTGCTGTGCGCAGGTTTTCTCCAGTTGTGGCAAGCGGGGGCTACTCTTTGTTGCTGTGTGCGGGCTTCTCATTGCGGTGGCTTCTCTTGTTGCAGAGCACCGGCTCTAGGCATGCGGGCTTCAGTAGTTGTGGCTCATGGGCTCAGTAGTTGTGGCTCGCGGGCTGTAGAGCGCAGGCTCAGGAGTTGTGGCGCACGGACTTAGTTGCTCCACGGCATGTGGGATCTTCCCGGACCAGGGCTCAAACCTGTGTGCCGTACATTGGCAGGCGGATTCTTAACCACTGTGCCAGCAGGGAAGTCCTTAGTAGCTTTTTTGACCACACCATTTATTTAAGTAGTAGCATTGCTCACTGTAGGGTCTTTTATCCACAGATTTTTCATGATTGAATGTTCTTACTAATCTTCCTTGATATTTACAGAAGTTTTTCCCCCTGTGTCCTTTAAATTAGAAAATGTCAGTATATGTTTGAATTTTTGTCACAATTCCGCGCCCCTCCCCGCACCCCCCCTCCTGGAATATGGTGACCTAGCAGGGATCAAACTGTAGATCCTGATTTTTATTTATTTTTTTTATCTATTAAGTTTTCTCCAATTATATTTTTAATTATCGCTTTTACCTCATTTTAGTTTTCACTCCTGTATTTTTAAAAAATCTCTATATTGGATTTGTTCTTTGAATTGCCACTAATTCTTTGAATTGCTGAAGCAAAAATACTGAAAGAGGCATCAGAAAAACTGCAAATAATTTTCAAAAAGACAAGAAAAGTTGACTAGAAATTATTAATTGATAAATTTAACATTGATAACTTTTTGCCAATCTGATGGAGGGTGTGAAGAAACTGATTATTAAGGGAGAAACTGATTATTGCCAAAGAAACTGATTATTAAACAGATATACATTTAAGAAAGAATAGGCTGATGACTTCTGTCTACCAGCATGAGCCCACATGAACATGTCATGCCCAAATTACCTCATTGAAAAGGTCAGTTTACTAGAAAAGTTTAGTAGATTTTAAAATAGGGATTTTCATATACATTTTTAAGGAAGAATAACATACCTGTAGAAAAGTGTAAAAATTATAAATCTTTTAATTGTCATGAGTAAACACATTCATATCTAGAAACAGAAGGTTGGTGGTGACCCCTCTTTGTCACTATCTTCATCTTCCACCCCAAAATTAACGGTTCTTCTGACTTATATAGATTAATATTGCTTGCTTTTGAGTTTCTAAAAGAAAAGTCTGCATTCCTTTGTACCCAGTTTCCTTCATTCGACATTGTGTTTGTGAGATTCTTCTATGTTCTCATGTATAACAGAAGTTAATGAACTTTTGTTGCTGGACACAATATTCTATTGTATGACTCTATGACTGTTTATTTATCTGTTGATAACTATTGGGTTTCTTCCAGTTTGGGGTTATTATGAATAATGTTGGCATGAACGTTGTTATACACATCTCTCGGTGCATATATTTATGTATATACCTTCTGTTAATATGCACCTGAGTTACATACATTCAACTTTAGTATATAATGCCAAACAGTCTTCCAAAGTGGTTTACCCATTTACATATCCTCTGGCAGTGTATGAGAGTTCCAGTTGCTCCACATCTGCTATGGTGTGAATGTTTGTGTCCCCCCCCCCCCACCAAATTCATATACTGAAATTCTAATGCCGAATGTGATGGTATTAGGTGGTAGGCTTTTGAGAGATCATGAGGGTGGAGCCCTCAAGAATGGGACCAATACTGTTATAAAAGAGACTCTTTTCATTCTTTCATCATTTGAGGATGCAGCTAGAAGGCACTGGATATGAACCAGGAGGGCCCTCATCCAAAGGTGACCATTCTGGCTCCTTGATCTTGGAATGCCCAGCCTCCAGAACTGTGAGAAATAAATGTTTGTAGTTAGTCTAGTCTGTGGTATTTTATTATGGCAGCTTATGAGGACTAAGACAACCTCCTTGCAAACACTTGATATTGTCAATCTTTTTAATATTAATAAATCTGGTGGGTCTGTAGTACTATCTCTTGGTTTTAGTTTGCAGTGCCTTAACAACTAATGAAGTTTGCAACTTTTTATATGATTTTTAGCCACTTGAATATCTTCTAAGTACTGCTGAAATATTTTGATTATTTTAAAAATTGGATTGTCTCATATTTTCTTATATTTAAGAGTTCTATTTGACAACTGTATAATTTTCCAAATGTTTCCTCCCACTCTGTGGCTTGTATTTTCACTCATAATGGTGTTTTTCTTCAGCAGAAGTAGCTAATTTAATGTAGTTCAATATATTCATCTTTTCCTTTATAGTTTGACCTTTTCTCCCATTTAAAAAAACTTTTTGTATTCCAATGTCATAAAAATATTATTCTGTTTTATATTACCTCCTAGAACACACTTAGATAAATGATCTACTTAGAAGTGATTTCTATGTTTAGTGTGAGGAGGGTGTCACATTTCTTTCTTCTTCCTTCCTTCCTCCCTTCCTCCCTCCCTCCCTCCCTCCCTTCCTTCCTTCCTTCCTTTCTCTCCCTCCCTCCCTTTCTCTCTCCCTTTCTTTCTTTCTTTCTCTTTCTTTCTTTCCCTTTCTTCCATCCTTCCATCCTTCCTTCCTCCCTTCCTTCCTTCCTTCCTTCCTTCCTTCCTTCCTTCCTTCCTTCCTTCCTTCCTTCCTTCCTTCCTCCCTCCCTCCCTTCCTTCCTTCCTTCCTTCCCCTAGTAAACTGAACTAGTACCATTTATTTAAACATCTTTTCTTCCCCCCACTACTCTGTAGTGCCACCTTTTCACAAATCAAGTGTCTGTATATGCCTTTATCTGGACTCTCTCTCCTGCTCTATTTTTCTAATTGTATGTCTTTTCACCTATACCAAATTTTCTTAACACTATAGCTTTATACTAACTCTTGATATACTGTGGTGTAAGTTGTCTCATGCTTTTCTTCTTCAAGATCCCTGGCTATTTTGGGTCTTTCTGTTTACGTAGATTTTAGAATTAGCTAGTGAATTTCCATAAAACATCTGCCTGGGGGGCTTCCCTGGTGGCAGAGTGGTTGGGAGTCTGCCTGCCAATGCAGGGGACACGGGTTCGAGCCCTGGTCTGGGAAGATCCCACATGCCGCGGAGCAACTAAGCCCGTGAGCCACAACTACTGAGCCTGCGCATCTGGAGCCTGTGCTCCGCAACGGGAGAGGCCGCGACAGTGAGAGGCCCGCGCACCGCGATGAAGAGTGGCCCCCGCTCTCCGCAACTGGAGAAAGCCCTTGCACAGCAACGAAGACCCAATACAGCCAAAAATAAATAAATAAATTAATTAATTAATTTAAAAAAACAAAACAAAACAAAACATCTGCCTGGGACATTGACTGGGATTGCACTGAGTGTGTAAAGCAGTTTGGGAAAATTGATATTTTTAAAACATTACACTTTCTAATTCATGTTCCTGATATATGCCTCCATTCATTTAGATCTTCTTCAATTTATTTATTCATTTTTATTTTTAAATTAATAAACTTTATTTTTTAGTGCAGTCTTTGGTTCACAGCAAAATTGAGTGGAAATACAGAGAGTTTTCATATATTCCCTGTCCTCCCACATACGCAATCTCTCCCACTATCAGCATCTTGGACCACAGTGGTACATTTGTTACAATGCATGAACCTACACAGACACATAGAACCTAAAATCCGTAGGTTACATTAGGGTTCTCTCTTGGTGTTGTACGTTCTATGAATTTTAACAAATATATAATGACACGTATTCACCACTGTAGTATCATACAGAATAGTTTCTTTCACTACCTTAAAATCCTCTGTGCTCCACCTATTCATCTCTCTCTTTCCCTAGCTCTTGGCAACCACTGATCTTTTTCCATCTCCATAATTTTGCCTTTTCTGGAATGTCATATTGTTGAAATCATACAGTATGTGGCCTTTTCAGATTGGCTTCTTTCAGTTAGTAATATGCATTTAAGTTTCCATCATGTCTTTTCATGGCTTGATAGCTCATTTCTTTCTCTTTTTTTATTGAGGTATACTTGATGTAAAATATTGTATGTTTCAGGTGTACAACATAGTGATTCACAATTTTTAAAGAGTATATTCCATTTATAGTTATTATAAAATATCGGCTATATTCCCTGTGTTGTACTATATATCCTTGTAGCTTATTTATTTTATACATAGTAGTTTGGACCTTTTAATCCCCTACTCCTATCTTGCCTCTCCCCCTTTCCTGCTCCCCACTGATAACTACTATATACCTGTTTTCTATATCTGTGAGTCTGTTTCTTTTTTGTTGTATTCACTAGTTTGTTTTCCTTTTTTAGATTCTACATATAAGTGATATCATACAGTATTTGTCTTTCTCTGTCTGACTTACTTCACTTAGCATCGTCTCCTCCACGTCCATCCATGTTGTTGCAAATGGCAAAATTTCATTCTTTTTTATGGTTGAGTAATATATTGTGTGTGTTTGTGTGTATCACATCTTCTTTATCTATTCATCTGTTGATGGATACTAAGGTTGCTTCCATATCTTGGCTATTGTAAGTAACAGTGCTATGAACATCGGGGTGTACGTATCTTTTTGAATTAGTGGGTTTTTTTTTTGCAGTTAAATGCCCAGGAGTAGAATTGCTGAGTCGTATGGTAGTTCTTTTTTCAGTTTTATGAGAAATCTCTGTACTGTTTTCCATAGAGGCTGCACCAGTTTACATTGCCACCAGAATGTATGAGGGTTCCCTCTTCTCCATATCCTTGCCAACATTTGTTATTTGTGGTCTTTTTGATATTAGCTGTTCTGACAGATTTGAGGAGATATCTCATTATGGTTTTAGTTTGCATTTCTCCGACGATAAGTGATATAAAGCATGTTTTTATGTGCCTATTGGCCATCTGTATGTCTTCTTCGGAAAAATGCCTATTCAGGTAGTTTGCCCATTTTTTATTTGGGGTTTTTTTTTGTTTTTTTTTAAAATTCACTTTCTTGTTTATTTATTGATTTATTGATTGATTGATTGCTGTGTTGGGTCTTCGTTTCTGTGCGAGGGCTTTCTCTAGTTGTGGCAAGCGGGGACCACTCTTCATCGTGTTGCGCGGGCCTCTCACTATCGCGGCCTCTCTTGTTGCGGAGCACAGGCTCCAGACGCACAGGCTCAGTAACTGTGGCTCACGGGCCCAGCTGCTCAGTGTCATGTGGGATCTTCCCAGACCAGGGCTCGAACCCGTGTCCCCTGCATTGGCAGGCAGATTCTCAACCACTGCGCCACCAGGGAAGCCCCTGGGGTTTGTTTTTTTGATGTTGAGTTGAATGAGCTATTTATATATTTTGGATATTAACCCCTTATTGGTCATATTATTTGCAAATATTTTCTCCTATTCAGTAGCTTGTCTTTTTATTTTGTCAGTGGATTCCTTTGTTGTGCAAAAGCTTTTAAGTTTAATTAGGGCCCATTTGTTTATTTATTTATTCATTTTTTGTTTCCTTTGCCCTAGGAGAGAGACCCTCAAAAAATATTGCTACAATTTATGTCAAAGAGTGTTTTGCCTATGTTCTTTTCTAGTTTTATGGTTACAGGTCTTACATTTAGGTCTTTAATCCATTTTGAGTTTATTTTTGTATATGGTGTGAGAAAATGTTCTAAGTTTATTCTTTTACATGTAGCTCTCCCAGCACTAGTTGTTGAAGAGACTGTCTTTCCTCCATTGTATAATTCTTGCCTCTTTTGTCATAGATTAATTGACCAGAAGTGCATGGGTCTATTTCTGGGTTCTCTATTCTGTTCTATTGATGTATGTGTCTGTTTTTTGTGCCAATACCATGCTGTTATGATTACTGTAGCTTTGTAGTATAGTCTGAAGTCAGGGAGCTTTGTTCTTTCTTCTCAAGATGGCTTTGGCTATTCTTACTCTTTTGATAAATTTTAGGATTATTTGTTCAAGTTCTATGAAAAATGTCATGGTTATTTTGATAGGGATTGTATTAAATCTGTAGATTGCTTTGGGTAGTATGGACATTTTAACAATATTATTTCTTTAAATTCATGAATATGAGATATCTTTCCATTTCTTTTTTTTTTCTTTTTTTGTTATTATTATTCTTTTTTTTTTTTACATAGATCTTTACTGGAGTAAATTGCTTCACAATACTGTGTTAGCTTCTGTTGTACAACAAAGTGAATCAGCCATATGCATACATATATCCCCATATCTCCTCCCTCTTTCCTTCATCAGTGTTTTATAGTTTTCAGCGTATAGATCTTTCACCTCCTTGGTTAAGTTTATTCCTATGTGTTTTATTCTTTTTGATGTGATTTTTAAATGGGATTGTTTTCTTGTTTTCTTTTTCTGATAGTTTGTTATTAGTGTCTAAAAAAGCAAGATATGTGTATATTATTCTTGTATCCTGCAACTTTACTGAATTAATTTATTAGTTCTAATAGTTTTTTGGTAGAGACTTTAGGGTCTTCTATATATAGTATCATGTCATCTGCAAATAGTGATAGTTTGATTCTTCTTTTCCAATTAATCATGAATTTTCAACCTTTTATCTTTTCCTGTTTTTAATAAATTTATTTACTTTATTTATTTATTTTTGGCTGTGTTGGGTCTTCGTTGCTGTGCATGGACTTTTTCTAGTTGCAGTGAGTGGGGCTACTCTTCATTGCAGTGCACAGGCTTCTCATTGTGGTGGCTTTTCTTGTTGCAGAGCACAGGATCTAGGCGCGTGGCCTTCAGTAGTTGTGGCACGCGGGCTCAGAAGCTGTGGCTTATGGGCTCTAGCAGGCAGGCTCAGTAGTTGTGGAGCACAGGCTTAGTTGCTTTGTGGCACGTGGGATCTTCCCGGACCAGGGATTGAAGCCATGTCCCCTGCATTGGCAGGCAGATTCTTAACCACTGTGCCACCAGGGAAGCCCCAACCTTTTATCTTTTCTAATTTATGGATTTAAAGCTATACTTTTCACTGTAATCATGGCCTTAACTGCTTATCTTATAATTTAAATCATCATATTTTAATTCTGATTAAGTTAAAATATTCTAATTTCTATTGTGATTTCTTAGTTGACCTGTGGGCTCTCTAGAAGTGTAGTTGCTTTATTTCCAACATTTGGGAGACTTTTGAGTTTTCTGTTATTATTTTTTAGATTTATTTTCACTGCGTTTCGAGAATGTGCTCTGTAATTTCAAAGCCTTGAAATTTATTGATACTTACTTTATCATAATTTTCCTAAATGTTCATAAGCACTTAAAAAGAATGTCTGTTTTGCTGTTGCTGAATTCAGTGTTGTTTATATGTCTATCAGGTCATGATTGAAAATGATGTTGTTTAAATTGTTCATATCCCTACTATTTTTAAATTTTTTTGTTTGCCTATTCTATCAGTTACTGAGTGAGGTGTGTTAAATCCAGCAGTGACTGTGGATTTGTCTAATTCTCCTTTTAGTTCTTCTGTATATTTTTAAACTATGTGATTAAGTGCATGTAAATTTAAATGCGTTTTATTTTCCTGGTGAATTACATTTTAGTCATTATAAAATGTCCTGGTTTATCTTCAGTAACACTTAAAAATTTTTTTTTCCATCTCTAGGAACTTATTTTCTCCTTACGATTTGAAGTTCACTTTACTATCTACTTGCTTCCATTGTTTCTATTGAGAAATTAGTTATCAAACTTACTGCTTAGCCTGTGAAAGTAATATGTCTCTTTTTCTCCAGTTGCCTTTAAGATGCTTGTTTGTTTGTTTTCAGTAAGATTATTCTAATGTACCTAGGTGTGATTTTCTCATATTTATTCTGCTTGCACAACTTGAGATTCTGACTTCATGTGTTTTTTTAGTTTTAGAAAGTTGTGGTTTATTTTACTTATAGGTAAGTTAGATATTTTCACCACATTCTCACTATTTCCCATTTGTCTCTTAACAGTGTTTTTAATATTTCATCTTTGTTCCCTTTCTGGCTTTAGCTTGTGTATTTTCTTTTGACTTATTTTTCTATACACTAACATTCTCTTCAGTTATGTCTAATCTACTGTTATCCACATCTATTGAAATTTTAATTTCAGTTGTTGTATTTTTAATTTATAGCTTTTCTTTTTATTGGTATTTTGTAATTTCAAGTAATCTTTTTTTCCTTTTTAATGACTTTTATTGTTTTCTTTCTGATTTTACAAGCAATTCGTGTTCATTGCAGACAACTGGAAATACATAACAACATAAAGTAAAAATTAACAAGTTACCTTTGTTTTAATTCTCTGTTTATTCACATCAGGAACGTGATTTGAAATAGTCTAGTCCTCCATTTTTGGAAAGAAAATGCGCCAAATAGGGATTTTTATATAGCTAGCTAATCTTAATTTAGGCAAGTAATTTAACATTGAATCTAATAATAGGCTTTTGCAAATTATATAAAAATGTGGTCTTAATACATAGTTAGATTTTTAAAAAGTTACTGAAAGAGGGCCTGTTAATAAGTCACTTTCATTCAGGTGTGAGATTTCCACTGTTGTTCCTCCCTCTTTTATTTAACACTTTATTGATCATTTATTACCAGACATATATGCCTCAAAATGAGAAGAGCTAATTAATGCATTGTCTTACAGAATCATTATAAAGAAATAAAACAATGGTTTGTGATGATTGGATAAAAGTAGCAGCCTAAAATTTAACGGCAATAAACATAAAATCCTGATTTTTAGCAGTAGCCAGCGTTAGCGACATTTTATATGAAAAATTATGGAAATTTTATTAGCGTACGTAATTATTATTTAATGACAAGGGCCAATGTTGTGAACCTGTTCCTATATCTACCTAATAAAACCTTACTTTATAGTATAGTGATTAGATCAATATATTATTAATTCAGTTATATTATCGAAGAGTTGAATTTCATTCGTCTCTTTATTCAGTTTTCTAAAAATATTAATTAAGCATGTACTAGGGACATGGCAGAGTTTTTAACTCATTGGGTGCTATAAATATATGACAAATAGCCTATCTGAAACAAAATTATATTCCAGCAGGGGATACTGTCATTTACCCAAAATAACTAAAATAATAGGCTAATAAATATGTCTATTGAAAGAGATGGAGACATAGCTAAATTGCTGTTGTGTTTTATGTGAGAGAGAGAGTACTCCCAGTCATGTGAGTCAGAGAAGAGTTCATCAGGGACACAAAATTGTACCTGGTGATAAAAAATTAAAAAAATTGGACATGAAGGGATGGGAGGCAAGACGTTCTAGGCAGCATGGTGGAATGGGTAAAGGATATGTTTTAGTATCAGAAAGATCCCCATATTCAGTTCTTGGTTTCACTAACTAGTTGTGAGTCATTATTTGACTCAGATTTTAAGAGCATGTTTTACATCCCCGTTTTCTAATTCTTTTACATCTCATCATTTTTTTTCACATTCAAAATCAATGAGAATCTTTAAAGGAAAGATGCATAAACTGTGAGTATAATATAGCATTTTAAGAAACCGTGAAAAACCCTTCATGTCTAAGTTTGATCCTGTGATCATTTTGTTTTCCATTTAGAAAAGCTAGAGACATAACTATCTTCTTTCTATGTTGCAATAATATATCTTCTCTGGTTAAAAAATTGCCAAGTAGTTGCCTTATTCTTGGAAAGGAATCAAGGTAATTAAAAAATTCATAAAGCTATCAATTCTTTTAGTGAGAACTTCTATATTTTCTTTATGTTTCTTGTGTTAATAAAAATGAGTATATATTTTAGTAGAAATCAAAGAAATAATTATTTTCTGCCCTATTAATTCTGCATAGTTATGTTATAGTGACATAATAAATATGTTAAAGGAGGGTCTCCCAGCTTCTTTTTTATAAAGTTAGATTTTAATTCCAAACACTTTTTGACATTTGCATTCCCATATCATCTTTTTTCTAAACTAAGATTTTTGGGAAGAATGTTTAATTTCCTTTATGAAATCTCTCTGCCTTTAATGTTAGATTTCTACAATAAACAACTATCCCTTATATCCAGGTTGGCCTGGTGAAACATGAGTTACATTGATGGCAAAACATTCTAAAATATGGATCCTAGTATTTGTGCTCATTTATAAATTTGAATTTGGAATAGCTTTGGAATATATTTTCTTTGACTTAATCAGGGAGGAGGAAGAAGAGAGAGGGTAAAACTCAGTGCTGTCGATGCATGAAATTGGCTTTGGTAATTGGCTTTGGCAGTACTAAGGTACTAAACTACATAGCTTCACAAAATGCGAGTCTGGGAAGAGAAGGATATGTAGTAATTAGTCAGTCACTTTGACTTTCTACTTGGCTTAGCATGTTACTATTTCCCTCATTCTGTGACCCAAATCAATGACCTTTAAACTGGAATATATTTCACTGTGCCTCCTTATAACCCCTCCCTCCTGTTTCCATCTCTTTTGCTCCAAAAGGAAGTGATTCAAAGTATGGAAGATACCTACTCATCCATGGAAGAGGAGCTATTTTTAACTCCACTGAAACATCGAGAAGTAGTCATCATGACAAAAAATGTGCCTCATTTAACTTAAGAAGTACAAACTGGGCCATTTATGATCAAGGTGAGAAGTATAACTTCATTTCTTATAAGTTTTGTTAGATATAATTTATTCTTAAACCAATTTTCTTTGAGATAATTAAACAAATCAAAAGAAAAATAAGAACTTTGAGGAGAAAAGATAAAAAGATTCTTCCAATTTAAATGATCTTTTTCTCTCATTTTGCCATTAGGCATGTAAGATTGGAACAGGTCAATTTTTAAAAACCAGTCACTACATGTGAGGTTAAATTTGTCATTTAAAAACCACTTCTATAGGATATATCACCTGTAATACACTATTGTTCCACCCCCCTCCAATGGTTTAATACTAGACTTACAAAATCAGAATCTTTGAAAATTAGGGCCCTGAATCTCACATTTTTAACATGATCCCCAGGTTATTAAAAAAACTCAGAATTTTGAAAACCACAGATTTAAATGGATTATTCTTTCTTAAGGAAAAAATTCCTATTGGCATTATTCCACACAGAATAATGAGATCTTTTTATGCCTTCAGCCAAAGGATGTAGCCATGAGCAGCCTCAATGTTATCTTGGCGAACAGGGACAGTATTTTTAAGGAAAGCAGTTGCGAAAGTTTGTTTGCTAAGTACTCGAACATGAAACTAAGATGCCTACTACTTCTATTCAAGGCAACTTCCTGTAGAGTGTAGAATAATACTGTATAGAGGAAAATATACTGTAAGAGGAAAAGAAGAGACCTCTTTTCCTCTTCCTTCTTCCTACACTCTCTTTTTCTCCTTCCCTGTCTTTCTTCTCTCCTTCTTTCCTTGCTTTCCCTTTTAATTTTCTCTTTCTCATCTCATTCTGATCATTTCCCTTTCACAAATGTCTTTTCTTTATTTAGTCTCTTTATATGTCTTTTTCTTTCTTCTACCTCCCTGCCCCCCATTCTCTTGCTGTCTTATTTCCCTACCCAAGTGCTTTTCCTCAGAACTCTCATACTGTCTATTTCTAAGATATTTCTACAGGAACAACACTAGTTCAGGCCCCAAATACCACAAAGGTACAGTAAAAGTGGTTTATATCTTCCTTGATAATGCAAATCAGATATAATACAATTGTTGATTGGCTACCATCTTTCACTTAGTCCCACCCCCCCCATCTTTTATCAAAGAGAGTAAAGTTCTTATCTTCTGGGGGTGGGGGAGAAGTGTTTGTAGGACGAGTGGGAAAGCTGCAGGCAATCCATCTAAGGTAGTGGGAGAGCAGAGGGTGAGTCCCCCCCTCCTCAGCGTTCTTTAGGCTGATCTGCCTGGTGGAGCTAACAAAAGGACAACAACTAACTGGGAGATTTCTGGAATAATTGTCCCTGTCCTAGAACACCTAGCCAGTTTCCAGGACCCAGAATTAACCTTAATACTATTAAAGCGAGAGGAACAGTTACCAGCAAGGGGTAAGTGGTGCCAAATGGCAGTTAGACCCGAGCAAATTTGTAAAGGGCAGCCAGATCCTGGAACTCTGAACTTTACTTAATTTAAAATTTTGGATCCCATGTGTACCCTCATGGCAGAATTTTACTGTATGTTTTTATATTGTCCTCCTTGCTTGCATAATGGTTGGTGACTGAATTAACTTTAGTATTGTTTGGTCATGTTTTTTTTTTCTTTTCTATGGCTGTTTCTCCCCCTGTTCTATCTAAGAAATCTTTGCCTTTTCCCAGGTTTTGACAATATACTGATGTTTTTCCTTTAGACTCTCTATAGTTTTATCCTTTACATTTAGGTCTTTGATTTCTCTTGAATTAATGAGGTAGAGGTCACTGTTCATTTTTTTTAATTAATTAATTTATTTTTGGCTACGTTGGGTCTTCATTGCTGCGTGCAGGCTTTCTCTAGTTGCAGCCAACGGGGGCTGCTCTTCGTTGCGGTGCACGGGCTTCTCGTTGCGGTGGCTTCTCTTGTTGCAGAGCACCGGCTCTAGGCACGCGGGCTTCAGTAGTTGTGGCTCGCGGGCTCTAGAGCTCAGGCTCAGTAGTTGTGGTGCACGGGCTTCGTTGCTCCACGGCATGTGGGATCTTCCTGGACCAGGGCTCGAACCCGTGTCCCCTACATCGGCAGGCGGATTCTTAACCACTGCGCCACCAGGGAAGCCCTGTCATGTTCTGTCTTTGCTTATAATCGTATGTAGGCTCCTGTAGTTTTTTAAACTTTGATCTGGAGGGTCTCCAAGTATTCTCACTTTTCCCTGTAATCTTTTCTTAATCCAACTATCCTCCCTACCCAGTTAAAACCCATAATAACCACTATTTTTGTATGAAGGGTTTTAGAACTTCCTATACTTATCCAACTTATATTTTTGAGTTAACACACACATATTTTCATCTTATCCTTTTGTTTGTTTAATCATCTAAACTTATTCTACTTTTATAGCTTTTTGTCATATTTATGAAAGTTACATCTTCTTACATACTGCCCAAAGGATTACCTAAAGTTTCCAATAATAAATAAATCAGTAATATGAATATGCCCTTCCTCTGAGACTCTTGGGTGATATTTCCCTTTTCTAGTTGTGCAATATTAAAATTTTTTTCTTTTTAATTTTCTACTGTTTATTCATCTTTGCGTGAAGAGAAAACCTATTCCAATCCACTGTTTGCTGACAAAATGGGTATGGGATTTGCCTGTTGCTCTTGTAGCTCTACTTGGCTGCTGGAGAAATTACTTTCTCAGACCATCAGGGCCTGAGCTGATGTGATGGCTTCTATGCCAGTATTTAGCAGATTTTTATTTAGCGCATGTTCTACCTTAACTAGAATGCAAGATACAACCTCCTTGGCCCTGTTTTAATTTTTAACTTTTAAACAAAATTATTAAAAATTATTAATGTTTTAATTTTTATATTTATTTTTATTCAGGTATCAAACATATGTAGTAAAGTCTCAGTTTTTAAGTGTACAGCTCATTGACTTTTTATATGTGTGCACAACAATGTAACTATCTCCCACATTGAGGTATAGAACTTTTAGAGCACCATATAAAGTTTCCTTGGGCATTTTCCTAATCAATAATATCCCCACTCCTTTGCAGAGATAACCACTATTTTGACATCTTTCACCATCAATAAATTTTTCACCAAGAATAAATTCTTGAACTTCTTAGGATCATGCTTTATGACCTCTTTTCTATCTGGCTTTTTGCATATGGTGGTTTTTCTTGTGCATGTGTGTGTGTGTGTGTGTGTGTGTGTGTGTGTGTATGTGTGTGTGTAGTATCTCATGTCACAGTTTTTTTTTTAATCAACGTATAACTTACAATGTTGTTTTAGTTTCAAGTGTACAGCAAAATGATTCAGTTATATATATATATATGTGTGTGTATATATATATATACGTAGTATATATACTATTTTATATGTAGTACTGTGTATCTCAAACTCAAACTCAAATCTTAAACTGCTAATTTATCTCTGCTACCCTGGCCCCCACTATCCCCTTTGGTAACCATAAATTTGTTTTCTATGTCTGTGGATCTATTTCTGTTTGGTAAATAAGTTCATTTGTATCAATTTTTTAGATTCCATATATAAGTGATATCATATGATATTTATCTTTCTCTGTCTGACTTACTTCCCTTAATATGATAATCTCTAGGTCCACCCATGTTGCTGCAAATGACATTATTTCATTCTTTTTTATGGCTGAGTAATATTCTGTTGTGCGTGTGTATATATATATATATATATATATATATATATATATATATATATATATATATATATGTACTGCATCATTTGTTGATGGACATTTAGGTTGCTTCCATGTCCTGGCTATTGTAAATAGTGCTGCAATGAACATTGGGGTGCATGTATCTTTTTTCTCTGGGTATATGCCCAGTGGTGGGATTGCTAGGTCATATGGTAATTCTACTTTTAGATTTTTAAGGAACCTCCATACTGTTCTCCATAGTGGCTGTACCAGTTTACATTTCCAGCAACATTGATGGAGGGTTCCTTTTTCTTCACACCTTCTCCAGCACTTATTGTTTGTAGACATTTTGATGATGGCCATTCTGAATGGTGTGAGATGACACCTCATTGTAGTTTTGATTTGCATTTCTCTAATAATTAACGATGTTGAGAATATTTTTATGTGCCTATTAGCCCTCTGTATGTCTTTGGAGAAATGTCAGTTAGCTCTTCTGCTCATTTTTTGATCAGGTTGTTTGTTTTTTTCATATTAAGCTGTATGAGCTGTTTGTATATTTTGGAAATTAAACCCTTGTTGGTAGCATCATTTGCAAATATTTTCTCCCATTCTCAGGGTTGTCTTTTTGTCTTGTTTATGTTTTCCTTTGCTGTGCAAAAGCTTTTAAGTTTAATTAGGTCACATTTGTTTATTTTTGTTTTTATTTCCATTACTCTAGGAGGCGGATCCAAAAAATATACCTGCAATTTGTGTCAAAGAGTGTTCTATGTTTTCCTCTAGGAGTTTTATAGTATCTGGCCTTACATTTAGGTCTTTAATCCATTTTGAGTTTACTTTTGTATATGGTGTTAGAGAATGTTCTAATTTCATTCTTTTACATGTAGTTGTCCAGTTTTCCCAGCACCAATTATTGAAGAGGCTGTCTTTTCTCCATTGTATATTCTTGCCTCCTTTGTCGTAGATTAGTTGACCATAAGTGCATGGGTATGTTTCTGGGCTTTCTATCCTGTTCCATTGATATATATGTCTGTTTTTGTGCCAGTACCATACGTTTTGATTATTGTATCAGTAATGTCACAGTTTATGCATTCATTTTACAGCTGATAGTTATTTTGGTTGTTTCTAGCATTTGGTTATAATAAATAAAAGAATTGTAACATTCTCGAGCATGTCTTTTGGTGTACAAATACATTCATTTTTCTTGGATACCTAGGAGTGGAATTGTGGGTCATAAGATTGCCAGTGCAAAGTTTTCCAAAGTAGTTTTACCAATTTACACTCCAGTGAGCAACATATGAGAATTTCAGTTGCTCCATGTCTTTTTTAACACTTGGTATGATAAATCATTTGGAATTTTAGCCATTGTGGTTTATGTGTAAAAGTATTTCACTGTTGTCTTAATTTCAATTTCTTTGATGACCAATTGTGTACCTTTCCATATATGTACATAGCCATTTGATCTCTTTTCTTGTGGATACCTCTTTAAGAATTGTGCCCATTAAAAAAAAATTGGGGTGTCTGTGTCTTTCTTAATGATTCTTAGGAGTTCTTTATGTTTTCTGGATGTGAGCCCTTTTATCAATTATATTTTCCCCCCCTCTCTGTCTTGCATGTTCTCCTTTTTAATTATGCTTTTGGATGGCCAGAATATCTTAATTTTAATGAAATTCAGTTTCTCAACCTTTTTTTAAAATGGTTAATGCTTTCTGTGTTCTTTTAAGAAAGTTTTGCCTAATTCAAGGCCATGATGATGTTTTCCTATTTTTCACTGGAATATTTATTGTTTAACATTTAGGTCTGTGATCCATATCAAATTAATTTGTGTATGGCATGAAAAAGCCATGGTTGATACTTTCACATTTAGATATCCAGTTGCTCTAATACCATTTATTTGAAAGACCATCCTTCCTATATTAGAAGGTACAGGTACCTTTAAAGTAAATCAGTTGATCATTTATGTGTGAATCTGTTCCTGGATTCTATCTAGTCTATTCCATTGGTGTATTTGCATATATATCCTTTTGCCAATACCACATTATCTTAATTTCAGTTGCTTCCTACAAGACTTCCTATAAGTCTTAAAGTCTGGCAGCTTAATATCTCAGATTCTGTCTTGGCTATTTTAGGTCCTTTTAATTTTCATACAAATTTTCGAAATCAACTTGCCGTTTCTCTCTCACACAATAAACGTGTTGGTATTTTGATTAGGATTGCATTGACACTGTAGATCAATTTGAAGAGAATTAACATTTTAACAACATTTAGCCTTTTAATCCATGAATACTGCATATTTCTATATTTATTTAAGGCTTTAAAAATTCCTCTCAATATGATTTATTGTTTTGCCTTGTATAGATTTTATTAGATTTATTCCTATATAGTTGATGTATTTGATACTATGTAAATGGTGTTCTTTTAAAAATTACATTTTCCAATTGTTTCTTGAAAATGTGTAAAAAACATTTTTGTAAATTGAATTCATAAACTATTTATTCACTATGTCTAATTATTAATTTATTTACGAATCCTAATAGTTTGTAGATTCTTTTAGATTTCTGCGTACACAATCATGTCTATGAATAGTGACAATATGATTTCTTCCTTTTCAATTTTAAAACCTTGTTTTCATTTTTCTTGCATTACTAAAAGCATAATGTTGAATAGAAGTGGTGATACGGATATCCTTATGAGGTTTCTTAACTAAAGAGAAAAGTGTTCAATATTTTACCATTAAGTAGAATGCTAACTGTAGGACTTTTGTAGCTAACTTTTATCAGATGTAGATAGCTCTCTTTTATTACTAGTATGCTAAGAGGCTTTATCATGAACAAGTTTTAGATTTTATCAAATAATTTTTATGTATATATTGAGATAATCATTTTTTTATTCTGTTAAAATGGTGGATTGCATGGATAGATTTTCACATGTTCATCCAACATCGCACTCCTTCTTGGTAATGATATATTTATATATTGCTGAATTCAGCTTACAAATATCTTGTTTAGGGTTTTTGCATTTATTTTTATAAGACATACTGGCTTGCAATTTTCCTTTTATGTAATGTCCTTGCTAGTTTTGGTATCAGGGATATATTGATATCAGGGACAATGGGAAGTATTTTCTCATTTTGTATTCTTTGAAAGAGTTTGCATGAAATTTATATTATATTTTTTTCTTAAATATCTGGTGGAATTCACTACTGAAGCCATCTGGGCCTGGAGTATTCTTTGTGGGAATTTTTTTAAAGCATCATTGATTATAATTGACATGCAATAAACTACAGAAATTGTAAAACAATTTGACATTTTAACATATGTACACCCTAGTGAAACCATCACCACAATGTAAATAATGAACATAACTATCACCTACGAAAGTTTCTTGTAACCTTTTGAAATTCCTCCCTCCTGACTCTCCACTTCCCTGGTCCCAGACAAATTAATATGCTTTCTGAAACTGTAAGTATATTAGCTTAGATTTTCTAGAATTTTATATATAAAATTCTAGAAAATATATGTACTGAATTATATATTGGATTATGAATTTATGTATTGGATTATGAATCCAATAAATGGATTCATATAATATATACTCTTTTTTTGCCTGGCTTCTTTCATTCAACATAATCATTTAGATATTTACTCATGTTGTAGTGTGTAACAGTGGTTTGTTCTTCTTTTATTGCTGAGTAGTATTCCATTGTATAGATACACCACATTTATCCATTTTCTGCTTGTTGGATTGTTTCCTCCAACACAGTTTGTTATCCATTTACCTCTTGTTGGGTTGCCTTCAGCTTTTGCTTATTCCAAAAAACTTGTCATGAACTTTTATGTGAAAGTCTTTGTATGGTCATTGGCTTTCATTTTTCTTGGGTAGATACCAAGGAATGGAATGACAAGACCAAATGATAGTTGAATATATAAGGTTTTAGAAAGTGCTAAGCTCTTTCCACAGGTGTTGTGTCAGTTTTATTGCTACCAGCAGTGTATGAAAGTTCCAGTTCCTCCACGTCCTCATCAACACTTGGTACCATCAGTCTTTTTAATTTTAGCCTTTTTAATAGGTGTGTAGTAGTATTTATTCTGATTTTAAATAGTATTTTCCTAATGTCTAACAATGTTAAGCATCTTGCCATATGTTCATTTACCATCTGTATATCTTCTTTAAAAAATTATATGTATGTTAGGGTGCTTGAAGTTATAATGGAGCTCTCTGATGCTTTGTTTATTTAAAAAATTCTCTTCTTTCTGTGTTACGTTTTGGGTATTTTATGTTGTTATTCCTTTAAATCTGCCAGTAATTACACCTACTGAATCTTTTTAATCTTTCAAATGGTAGTTTTCATCTCTAGAAATGAAATTTGGTTCTTTTTTTATGTCTTTTGTATTTCCACTTAGCTCTTTGAACATGTGGAATACAGTTATTACTCTTTTAATGTTGTCTGTTAATCCTAGTATCTGTGGAGTTCTGGTTTGGTTTCAGTTGATTGTTTTTTGTTTCAATGGATTGTTTTACTCATGGGTCATATTATCGAACTTCTTTGTATAACTGATAAGCTTTGGATGTTTGTGAACTTTACCTTTTCATTTCTTGATATTTTTCTTCTTATAAATATTCTTGGCTTTTTGTCTGAGATGCAATTAAATTACTTGGAAACAGTTTGATCCTTTCAGGTGTTGCTTTTAAGACTTACTAGGTGGGACTGGAGCCATGCTCAATCTAGGGTTAAATTTTCCGCACTACTGAGATAAATTTGTTGGGGGGAAGAGGCGCTATTCCTGGACCTGTGTAGGCATCAGACATTATTATCTCTAATGCTTTCAGCTTTCTTTCCTTGGCCTCAGGTAGTTTCCTCACAATGCTTGTGCTGATCAGACTCAGCTGAATACTTGAAGGGGACTCTACAGTCCTCTGAAATGATTTCCTTTTATTTCTCCCTTCTCTCTGGTACTCTTTCCAGCAAAGTCTTGCTCCTGGTGTCTCTGGACTTTCAGCACTGTCTCTTTAACTCAGGGACCCCACTGGGCTCTGTCCCGGCATCCCCTTGGTGTGTCCGTGCCTAGAAACTCTTTAAAGGCAGTAAACTGGGGTAATAATAGAGCGCATCCTATTTCTTTTGTATTCCCCAGTAATCACTGTCCTTCAGCCTGATGTTAAGTTCTTGAAAACTGTTGTTTCATATATTTTGTTATTTTATTGGTTGATTAAAATATAAGTAGTAATGGTTGTCTGTAGGAAAGGTTTTAATTACAAATTAAATTTCTTTAATTGATAAATGACTACTATTCAGATGATTTTCTTATTTCAGCTTTGCTATTTTATGGTTTTCAGGGAGTTTTTCCATTTCATCTAAATTTCAAATTTATTGGCATAAAATTGCTTATTGTATACTGCTCCCCATTTTTTATTATGTTAATAATTTTTAGTAATGATGCTTTTGTATCCTTATTTTGATAATATGAGATCTCTTTCTCTCTCTCTTCCTGAGCCAGTCCTAGTAAGGGTTTATTAATCACAGTATTTTGAAGTCCTTCTTTATATTCCCCATATGTGGATAATCTGTAGATCTACTTCTGGTTTTTTTTTTTTTCCCCTCTTGATTATTGGTTACGTTTATGTACCTTTTCATAAGACTTTTAGGGAATTCTGTGTGCCTTTAAAAACCTCTTGATGTAGTCTCCCAGCTTCCCATTCTGCTTTAAGGCTCAGCAAGTGTTCATGGGAAAATTGAGCTTTAAGTTTTGTGCTTCACCAGTTTCTAATCTGCCATGCCAACTCCATAGGGTGGCCAAAAGCTCTGCTGTTGAGTTCTACTTGGGAAAAGGTTCATCTTCAGCCATGGTCAGAATCAGGAAGTGCACTCAGGGAAGAAAATGGTCAGAAATGTTTCCTCACATAGTGTATTTGTTTCCAGGTGGCTTAAACAGTACAAATTTATTTTCTCATGGCTCTGGAAGCTAGGGCCCACCCTAATGACCTCATCTTAACTTGATTACATCTGCGAAGTCCTTATTTCCAAATAAGGTCACATTTATAGGTACTGGTGGTTATTAGGACTTCAACATATATTTTTGAGGGACAAAATTTAACCCATAACACCTAGGAAGGACCTTTCTTCCCCTAGAATTTTAATTCATCTAGTCTTCTTTGCTTTCAAAGTTCTCCAGTATGCCTATGAAAAAATTGTTCCTGTTTATCCATTTTTTTTTCTCCTTATTGCCAGCTACAGCGTACTATATCCACTCAGAAGCAAAGTCCATTGATACTTAAAAATCCAGTTTCATAGCCTTTGTATTTAGTGTAAATTTATTCCAGATTTTGACAATAGTTTGATTCTTAGTTTAATTTTCAGTCTTGTGAATTTTTATATTTGTCTGTGGAACTTGTGGTAGAGATTCAGGAAGGGACAGTTGGCTAATTTATAGTAGCTGGTATTAGAGTATTCTTTACATTTCAGATACTCTATTAAACACTTAAAATTCATTATACCATTTAATTTGCACAACAAACTTATGAAAGAGTTACATTTATCACAGGCATGTTTATAATGATACTTACAGGTTATATTGAAACATTCACTTGGTAGTCGGTATATGAAGATACCAAGCCTTGTTTTTCCCATGTGATAAAATTAAAAATGCTACATAGGAATATTAGAGCTTTGTTTATAAGTACAATGCTTATCTTATTGTGTTAGCTGTTTAGGTTTCTATTTCCTGCTAGAGTAAGGCTGTTTTTGGACAGAGACCAAATCTTACCCATTTTTATATTACCAATATCTAGCACCACGTATTAGCTTTTGTGCTTATTGGATAGATATAAAGATAGGAAATAGTATATATTATATAATTTTTAAATTATACCAATAGTGTATTTGTTTGACAATATAAATGACTTTTACTAAGGTAAAAGAATTGTGTGTGCAGATGGAAAATATTGAACACACTTGCCATCATCCCCATTATTGTGTCTATGGCAGACATCGCTGATCAGTTAAGGAACTCCTTCCCTCTAAACTTGGATATAGCCAACAATCATCTCTTTAACCATGCAGTTCATGCAGCCACTACCAAATTTGTGAGTTAATCTATTCATAGAGCTTTACTTACCACTTCTGGTTATAGTAGTAAGCACACTGGACCAGGTGTTTGGAAACATAGGACAAAGCCTGGCTTTGAAGCAGCTTAGGTACATGACTTTGAGCTTATAATATAAATTTTTGTCTTTCATTGCTTTATTTGAAAAATGAGAATAATAGTAGCTATGTGATTTAGAGGACCAAGAAAGAACAGAAGGGCACGCTGGATACTGAAGAGAGCTTAGGAGTAAGGGATTTTGGTCACAGTCTTGGATCAGGCTCTTATAAATTAGATAAACTTGGACAAGCAGGAACACCCCATGGCAACATCTGCATATATTTTGTTTTCCTCCCTTTCCGCAGGCAGCATAGTGCCTACTTCGAAAGTACACAAAAGGTATTTACTGACTTAAATGGCATGTCAAATAAGGGTATTTTAGAAAATTATACCTGATATCCCTTTTGTTCATGTATTCTATAATTCTTGGTAATGGACGTATAAGTGCTTTGAAGGTTAAAGGGTATATTTGTAAGGGACTATTTTTAAATTCTGGCTACATTATTACTAGGAAGCTGCTAAAGGAGAAGGAAGAGACTTTTATTGATATTAATGCTAGATAACTGGTGTCAGGGTTAAATTTTTCAATAGGGAGGCAAAATCTAGAGTAAGGACTACAAAATTCTGCTGGGCTAAATAATAATCATTTATGTATCAATATTACAGAGACTACCGCCACGTAATTAAAAAAATACTTCCTTAATAATTCTAAGATATATATAGCACCTTTATCTGACAGTAATTCATTGCACCTTCCCCCATCCCCTTTTCCTTTTGAAAATTAGTAAGACAATACTTGGTTCTTGTCTAGCAAGAAACACGCCTTTGTTGCTTCTTTGTAGGAATGATTTGGCTAGAATTGGTATCCAATAGGCAATTAATTGTATGCTTCTGGATGCAGGCAATGATGATCTTAATGCGTTTTGTGTTTTTTTTTCCTAGAACATTATGGTTTAAACTTGTAAATAGATTAAATTAATTTTCAGGCTCGTTTATTTTCCCAAAAGTTAGACCACTGAATAGAATATTTTTTGACATGTACATTCTGCTGTCTCTTTGAATCTTACACCTGCATCTAAAAATATCAGATAGCATAATAATGACACTGGCAAACTTGAGCAATTTTTAAACCTTTTCTTCTGCTAATGGAGGATGTTACCTGCTTTCTCTTTGACTGTGAAAGACTCAGGTCAGCAAAGATATAGCAGGATGCATATCACTGCAGATTTCCTTCATTGTCATCTGTTGCTGGGGGCATTGTCAGATGTGAAAAAGAAAAGGACTGCTTCTTTTAATTTCCTTTTTCCGTCTTTTAAAATAAGATATCTGTGTGGTGTATGTTCATGGCAAAATATCATTTATGGTGTGTGTGTGCGTGTTTAAGAGGCACAAAGGAGGGAGAAGCCTGGATAGGAGGTAGATCTAACTCTTTTCCTTTCCTTAGGCAAAACCATTTTCCTATTTGGCCTTAGTTCTGCTCAGTATTAAAGGCAAGTTCTAAATCATGACTTTTGGAACAATACATTTTCCAACAGAATTTGTGATCTAACTTCCTGTTTAGAATGTTGTGATGTTATGGACTAACGTCTCTGTCTTTCTGTCCTCAGGAATTTCTGGGCTTGTAGACTTGTGGACATGTGAGAATTATGTTATATTCAAAACTATAGGTGCCTTTATACATGTGTTAAATTACAATTTCTCTATATAAATATACAATAAATACACAGTATTTGTTGTTTAGAAAGAAGCAGCATTTGTTCTTTTTAAGGATGAGCTTTGGGCATCACATATTGGTAGACTGTCAGGGTTAAAACAACTTCCAAGATAATTTGTTTAACACTTCTATTTTTCAGTTAAGAGAATTGTGGATGAGAGCAAGCAAATGACTGTGTCAAAGATCTCACTGCTTTAGCAGTGACAAGGCCCCTGAGACATACTAGATCTCGAATTTCATAGTCCGTTCTGTTTTCTGCTATATCACATACAATCACATAAACGTCTCAAAAAACAAGCCTTAGTTCCCCCCATCCCCTCCCCTTCCAACTCCTATGGAAATAGGATTGTAGCTTGAAGCTTCCCTGAGTTTGGTAGTTTAAAATGTCTCTCTTCTCCCTCCATGATGCAGTGGAAAGAGCATTTATTTATAGTCATTTATTGAACCATATTGATTGAATGCCTTCTCTGTGCAAGTATGAGACCAGGACCTGGAAATATAGAAGTGAATGAGGGACATAATCCTGGTGTTTACAGTCTGTCTGAACTTGTAGTCTGAACCAGTTATCTATCTGAAGGCAAATCATTTCACCTCTACGAAACTCCATTTTCTGATCTTTAAAATAAGGGCAAATTCTAGTTTTGAAAGTTGTGAAGATTCATTAAAATTTTAAAAAAGTAAATCTTATGGCCCTTTTCTGACAAACAGTAGGCATGCACTCAACAAATGTTAATGTCTTCTTTCCTACATCTAAGAGTTGCTGTTTGTTTTACTGTTTGTTACAGTGTTTTGCTGGAAATATCTGAAGAACCTAGGGGCAGGACAGGAATAAAGACGTAGAGGTAGAGAATGGACTTGAGGACACGGGGAGGGAGAAGTGTAAGCTGGGATGAAGTGAGAGAGTGGCATGGACATATACACACTACCAAATGTAAAATAGATAGCTAGTGGGAAGCAGCCACATAGCACAGGGAGGTCAGCTTGGTGCTATGTGACCACCTAGAGGGGTGGGATAGGGAGGGTGGGAAGGAGTTGCAAGAAGGAGGAGATATGGGGGTATATGTATGTATAGCTGATTCACTTTGTTATAAAGCAGAAACTAACACACCATTGTAAAGCAATTATACTCCAATAAAGATATTAAAAAAAAATTAGGTCCAATTTATCCATCTTTTCTACTTTCTCTGTTTTGTCATACTTAGAAAAGTTTCCAAACCTGGGTTATGAAAGTTTTTTCCCATATTTTCTTCAGAACTGGTTTCATTTTTCATTTAAGTATTAATATTTTGAAATGTTTACTGGAATAAGATATGGGGTATGGATGCAATTATTTTTTTCCCAAATAGCTATTCAGCTTTACAACATCATTTATGGAATAATGTCATTGCCTCATCTTTATCTTATACTAAATTTTTGCATGCATGTATATTTATTTCTTGACTTCTACTTGTTTTCAAGTTTCTATTTTTTTTCAAGAGAGTGCCATGGTTTAAAAATAATGTCGCTGTAGTATATATTTTAAAATATGGCTAGTTAAATCTCATCTGTTTGTGCCCAGAATATTGCCTAAAAGTGAACTCACGAGTTGGTGTTTTGCTGGAAATATCACACGTAGATCTCTCATCCTTTATTCTAACGACTTCAGCAGTTTCTTTGTTTTGGTTTATAATATAGATTTTGCCATCTTGTAATGTGCCATTTGAAATGATACTTAGTCAAGCCTATGATGCAACTGTTCTTTCACTTATTAGCAAACTGGAATGCAACTGGATTTCAAGTAGAAGGAAAAGTCAGGGATCGGCGACTTCCTTATGTAAAACTAGTTATAAACGTAAGGATGCAGGTTCAGAACAAGGAATTTAGGAAAAATATGCATTTTTGTTCTTTATCTTTTGCTAAGATAACTTTTCAGTGTCTCTTTGGATTGAGAAATATTGCCTTTTTCTCAATAAGGAAAGCCTAGTGGTTGTGCCATCTTAGACATTTGAAATAAGATGCATGTAGGGGTGTGTCATGCCACGTACTTAAAATCAATCATTCCAAATAATACAGTAGCTCAAAAATCTATTCCACTGGATAAAGAACCAACCTTTATGACTCTTCCCTTCAGATTTAAGAAATAACTCCAATCTACTTGAATATAATATTAATTTACAATATGTCAATACCTTCAGCCCATTGCTAATTTTAACAGTACTTATGTATCTTCTTTGAGAATGTTGTAATTACAGCTAGAAGAAGATATCTCCAAAAAGTAACTATAGTTCTCTAATTCAGCGTATGTTTTCAGCCTTCATTTTATATGATTCACCATGACTTAAGAATTCATCTTTTAGAAATTTATCTTAAGGCAATGCAAACCATAGGAAACATGTATACACATAATATTTATTATTGCCATACTACTTAACCAAGTTAGAACAACTGAAATGTTCCCATTTAGGGGGGAATGATTATGTAACTTATGGTATTTACAGGTATGGCGTATTTATCTTAAAATAACATTTACAAAGAGGTTTTCAGGACATAGGATAAGGTCAAGGATTAAAGGTTAAGTGGTAAAAAATAGGGCTATAGAAGGTAGTATCAGTTATTAACATTATAATTGTTAAAATGATACTAGTGATACTCTGAGTGTTGGGATTATGGGCTGTCAGTATTTTTAGCTCTCTAATTTTTGTGTTTTTTTCTAAATTTTTTTTACAATGAATATAAGATGCAATACCTTTTACCCCTCCTTTTTCTGTTGAGAACACTAATGTTCTACTCTCTTAGCAAATTTCAGTGATACAATAGTGTTATCATCTGTGATTACGATGTCATACATTAGATCCTCAGACCTTATTCATCTTATAACTGAAAGTTGGTAATCTTTTACCAACCTCTCCCTATTTTCCCCAAACCCAGTTCTTAGCAACCGCATTTCTATTCTCTGTTTCTATGAGTACACTTTTTTTTTTTTTTTTTTTTTAAGATTCCACGTATAAGTGATACCATGCAGTATTTGTCTTTCTTTGCTTGCCTGGCTTATTTCACTTAGCATAATGCTTTCCAGGTTCATCCATGTTGTCACAGATGATAGAATTTTCTTCTTTTTCAAAGCTGAATGATATTCTATTTTGTATGTATACCACATTTTCTTGATCCATTCATCCATTGACAAACACTTAGGTTGTTTCCATACCTTGACTATTGTGAATAATGCTGCATTGAATATGGGAGTACATATATCTCTTCAAGATAACAGTTTGTTTCCCTTAAATGTATACCCAGAAGTGGAATTGTTGGATCATATGGCAGTTCTAGTTTTAATTTTTTGAGGAACCGCCATACTGTTTTCCATAGTGGCTGTACCAGTTACATTCCCAACAACAAGGCACTAGGGTTCCCTTTTTCCACATTCCCACCAGCATTTATCCCTTGTCTTTTTGATGATTGCCGTTCTAACAGGCATAAGGTGATACCTCAAGGTTGTTTTGATTTGTATTTTCCTGATGATTAGTGATGTTGTGCATCCTTTTATGTCCTGTTGACCATTTGTATGTCTTCTTTGGAAAAATGTCTATTCAGGTCCTCTGTCCATTTTCTAATTGTATTATTATTATTGTTATTTTTTGCTATTAATTTGTATGAGTTGCTTATATATTTTAGTTACTAACCTCTTACTAGATATATTGTTTGGAAATATTTTCTCCCATTCTATAGGTTTCCTTTTGATTTTGTTGTTGGTTTCCTTTGCTGAGCAAAAGCTTTTTAGTTTGATGTATTCCCACGTGTTTATTTTTGCTTTTGTTGCCTTTGCTTTTGGTGTCGTGTCCAAAAAATTGTTGCCCAGGCCAGTGTCAAGGAGCATTTCCTCTATTTTCTTCTAGGAGTTTTGTGGTTTTAGGTCTTACATTTAATTCTCTAATCCATTTCCAGTTAATTTTTTGTGAGTGATGTAAGAGAGAGGTCGAATTTCATTCTTTTGCATGTGAATATCCAGTTTTCCCAATACTGTTATCTGAGATAAATCGTATTTTTTCATGCTGTATAATTCTTTTATACCTTGTTGGATTTGATTTTCTAATGTTTTGTTGATTTCTGTATCTGTGTTCATGAGAGTTATTGATCTGTAGGTTTTTTTTTTGTTCTTTCTGGTAATGTCTTTACATGGTTTTGGTTTTAGGGTGATGCTGTCCTCACAGAATGGGTAAAGAAGCTGCTGTTACTAAATTCTTAATCTTCACTCTTTGTTTCACCTCCTGTGTACAGTGCTGTGACACCACCCTGATACAGTTCTTTCACTATCAAGATAACATTTTTTAAGGCTTTGCATTTAGCAAATTTTACTGAAGACTTGGCATCCAAAAAGAGGATTAATTTGCAATGCAGCACAGCACAGCATATAATTCGAGTTTATTTTAGACATCCTTTCTCTTTAATACCCCTTTGCCACTTCAAATAATGTGAACTCACTAATTGTTCCACTTCATCTATCCCTATACTTTAGCTGTACTTCAGGACTCTACCTTCTTGTCTCTCCTTAACTCTCTTTTTAAAACATCATCTGGTTTTATAATGTAAACAATTCAATTTTCTTCAGTAAGTTCTAGACCTATGTTTGTGTATGAACCAGGGTAGGTTAATATCAGCTGTTTAATAAAATAAACATTTAATATTTATGTCAGAGTTAGCTGTGGGTCCACAGGGAGGCTCTTCTCCATGCAGTCACTCAGGGCACCAGGCTCCTTTTATGTGGTGACTCTACCATTTCCTTGGACAGAGGAGAGAAAGAACTAGAAGGGTAGCCCAAGAGATTTTAGGGCCAGGCATGGGAGTATTATTTATCACTTCCTCCCACATTCTATTGTTCAGAACTCATTTACATGTTCCCACCTAATTGCAAAATGCTGTCTGGCTATGTGCTCCAGAGAAAATAAAATGTTCTTTGATGAACATATAGAATTCTTTTTGTCACACTTAAAAAAAAAGATTAGGTTGATATGTAAGTAGAAGTCTAATCTGGGTCTCCATTCCTTTAACAGCATTTTAATGAGAATTTCTTTGTTTTACATGAGCTCACTGTCCTAAGGAGGACTTCTTGTCTGATACAATAATCCCAAATCCCTTAGAAAGAAGAGGCTCCCATCAGTATTGTTTATTTGTTTCATTGTCTGTTTTTTTAAGTGTCTTTTTTTTTTTAAATAAATTTATTATTTATTTATTTTTGGCTGAGTTGGGTCTTTGTTGCTGCATGAGTGCTTTCTCTAGTTGTGGTGAGTAGGGCCTACTCTTTGCTGCGGTGTGTGGGCTTCTTATTGAGGTGGTTCTCTTGCTGCGGAGCACAGGCTCTAGGCGTGCAGGCTTCAGTAGTTGTGGCGCATGGGCTTAGTTGCTCCACAGCATGTGGGATCTTCCCGGACCAGGGCTCGAACCCATGTCCCTTGCATTGGCAGGCGTATTCTTAACCATTGCACCACCAGGGAAGCCCTATTTAAGTGTCTTAAACTCCCCTTTTTATTGCTCTATACTTAGCCTAGTTCATGCAGTATGCATATACAATTTGGTACCTTTACATTCTTCACTAATAATACCTGATGGATTTTTTTCTTACGGATTGATGCTATCTACTGGACTCTGAAATGATACCAGCTGCATTTAGTTCTGTTTTTAACTAATGGACTTATTGTTAACATCTCATGAGCTTTTTGATCGTAGCTGAAAGTCTGTCCCTACATTTTGTTAAAGCCCACTTTCCTTCATTGTGCCTAAGGATTCCCCAGTCACCTTTTTCAGTTTGTCAGCTGCTTTCTTTATTTTTATTTCTCATCTGTTTCCAAGTTATTCCCTTTAGCTACGTTGATTTCTTGCTCCTTTGTTTTTTTCAAAACTCTGATTGCTCCCCGTGTTCCCATAATCAACTAGGTGGTTTTTCACTGCTTATATATTCAGTCTGCCAAAGTGAAAGGAATTAAGGAGTATTTCAGTTACTTCTATTTGCTTTCCATTCCCTGACCTTCCCATTAATTTCAGTCTACCACTGTGTTTTATACATTATAGCTGTATTTGGTGCAATTCTGTTTTTCAGAATTTCAATATGTAAATCAGTTTGACTTTGAGTTCACTTTTTATGTACCAATTTGTGATACTAGTTATCAAGCATTTTTGGGATCAACGGATGATATGCTAATAATGATTGTTTAAACTGAGCTCAGGAAAGGTTTTCTGTGGACATGGTATGGGTTGAAGAGATTATAATTCCAATTATCTAAAAGAAACAATTAGACATTTTGTTAATATTTGGATTTTTAAAATAAAAATAGCTCTTAATTGTAGCCATTTTAATGCATACATCAGTTTAGAATCTGGGTAATAGCCTGCTGCTTTTGTGGTGAGATTGTCCCTTTTTTTAAACTAATGGGTTGAATATAATGGGTGTGTTTAGTAGAGTTACCAATACAACAAAATGATTCAAGCTAAGGTCTTAAAAAGATCTTTTTTGGTGGTGGTGATCATTTTATGAGGGGTAATTTCTTTTAATGATAGGATAAAGAACTGTTTCTTGCCCAGTGAGTTTATGGAGGAGCTAACACTTTTGTTTCCTTAATAGTGGTAGGTATGTGGTCTATTGGCACTCTTCCCTTTCCCCAGTTTTCTAGGCTCCACTCCCCTACCACAGGGATGAGCTATGAGCACATCAGGCAAGGCCAATGAATATGACCATTTTGATTGGTTTAGAGATGGACGTGTGACCCAAGCAGGGCCAATGAGAGCTCCACCAAAAGTGTTTGCCGGAACTTTAAGGAAAAAGTACTTTCCTGCCCCTTAGTCGCTAGGATGTAAGTTGGAGTCCCTGGGAGCTCTTGCTGCCATCACATGGAGAGAGCTCTGCCTAAGGATAAAACAGAATGAGGAAAGCAGAACTTAGGGAGAGAGAGAGAGAGAGAGGGAGAGAGAGAGAGAAAGGGGGGGGGGGGGAGAGAGAATACTTCTTGATGGCATTTTTGACACCCTAGATCTAATTGTGTCTGAAGTCAGTCACCTCTTAGATTTCTCAGGAATGTAAGTCATTAGGTTACCTTTTAACTTAAGCTAGTTTTGGTTGTGTTTCTTTCACTGACAACTAAAAGTATAACAACAAAATCACTGACCACCTAGAATTAGTTTTTAAATATAATGTCACCAAATTAGAATATTCATTTTAGGAGGGTAAGGAAGACCCTTATCTACATTGTTGACCATTCTATCTCTATCATATATTATATCACAGTAACTGGCACAGAGACATGCTTAATAGATATTTATGGAATGAATAAATGATTCATCTAATTAATTTAATAATTTAGTTCAAGTTGTTGAACTATTTTGTCTGGGTCTTATCTTAGGAAATAGTAAGATGATAAAAGGAATAAAAGAGACAGAGACTCTGTTCTTTATTTTCTGAGTTTGTGCAGGCAGTGAGGTATTACAATAACTTAAGGCAGACTAAGAGAAGGGGCCGAAGGGAGTGAAAGTTGTATGTTAAAGAGTAGCTAAGTCATCAAAAGGCTCTCGAGTTAGACTACTTGGATTTGAATCCATGCTCTATACTTGTTAACTGAATAAATTTGGGTATATTACTTAAACTCAGTTTTCTTATCTGTAAAATGGGGGTAATATTTGTATATCCTTTATAGATCTGTCATGAGGATAAATCAAGATGTTCTATTTAAAATGTAAGGCTGGATACTATAAAACTCTTATAGGAAAACATAGGCAGAACACTCTTTGACATAAATCACAGCAAGCTCTTTTTTGATCTACCTCCTAGAGTAATGAAAATAAAACCTAAAATAAACAAATGGGATCTAATTAAACTTGCAAAGCTTTTGCATAGCGAAGGAAACCATAAACAAAACAAAAAGACAACCCTCAGAATGGGAGAAAATATTTGCAAACTAAGCAACCAACAAGGGATTAGTCTCCAAAATATACAAACAGCTCATGCAGCTCAAAATCAACAAAACAAATAACCCAATCGAAAAATGGGTGGAAGATCTAAATAGACATTTCTCCAGAGAAGACATACAGATGACAAAAAAGCACATGAAAAGTTGCTCAACATCACTAATTATTAGAGAAATGCAAAACAAAACTACAGTGAGGTATCACCTCACACTGGTCAGAATGGCCATCATCAAAAATCTACAAACAGTAAATGCTGGAGAGGGGGTGGGGAAAAGGAAACCCTCCTATGCTGTTGATGGGAATGTAAATTGGTACAACCACTATGGAGAACACTATGGCAGTTCCTTAAAAAACTAAAAATAGAACTACCATGTGACCCAGCAATCCCACTACTGGACATATACCCTGAGGAAACCATAATTCAAAAAGATATATGCACCTCAATGTTCATTGCAGCACTATTTACAATAGCCAGGACATGGAAGCAACCTAAATGTCCATCAACAGAGGAATGGATAAAGAAGATGTGGTATATATAATGGAATATTGCGCAGCCATAAAAAAGAAAAAATAATGCCATTTGCAGCAACATGGATGGACCTAGAGATTGTCATACTGGGTGACGTAAGTCAGACACATAAAGACAAATATCATATGATATCGCTTATATGTGGAATCTAAAAAAAAGAATACAAATGAACTTATTTACAAAACAGAAGCAGAGTCACGGATACAGAAAACAAACTTATGGTTTACCCGGGGATAAGCAGGGGAGTGGGTAGATAAATTGGGAGATTGGGATTGACATATACATGCTACTATTGAATATATATCAAATAGATAACTACTAAGAACCTGCTGTATCGCACAGGGAACTCTACTCAATACTTTGTAATGACCTATATGGGAAAAGAATCTAAAAAAAAAAGAGTGGATATATGTATATGTGTAACTGATTCACTTTGCTGTACACCTGAAAGTAACACAACATTGTAAATCAACTATACTCCAATAAAAATTTAAAAAAAGAAAAAGCAAATTGAAAAAATAAAATGATTAAAATACCTAGGATATATTAAGTAGTAATTTTTAGCTCTTTTTGTTTCAGTAAGCAGAGATGGCTGGTACAGGATTTAAATATGGAAGAAGATAAAACTGGAACTGAAGTCACCCTTGGGAAGCTGAATATTTATTATACTGCAAATAAGTATCAGCCATTAACAAAACCCTGCATACAGGGTTTGTAATACAAAATGATCCAGCAAAATCTTACTTTAGTGTTATGTTAGATTTGTGATCTTCTAATCTTACTTTAATGTTAGGTTAGATTTATACAGTGGTAGATTTATTTTAGAGAAGATGAGTTAAGATATGCATCCTTGGTAAATGGGAGAAAAAAGGGACCTCTATATTATATTTTTAAGAATTTTAATAGGAAACCATTTAGCATTTTAAACTCAGTGATAACAATGTCAAATTTTTACTAGATATTCTGCAAGAGGAAAGAAAAAAAGATTTTCAAAAATAAGTGTGTTTGTCTGCTATAAGGTAGATAAGCAGAAGATTAAGTATTATATGTTAGATAACCTTCCAGGTTCATTAACATATGATGCTTAAAGCTCATAAAATTTGATGAAATTTTGTAAAGTCTCATTCAGAAATAAACGTCCTCCTATGTCATGAAATGCTTTTTATAATTACATTTTTATTTTACTTTAATCTACAACTCATGGTAAAGTAGTAGTTTCCCAAGGGTGTCTGGGTACAAAGGAAAATGGAGTCACATTAATGGAAAAACGTAGCTTCAAATATGCTTAATATTGCTGGCCTACATATTTCAGAAACATGGGGGCATTTCCACTTGATTCAGGGGTCTTTGGAGAGAATGAAATAGCATAGTGTAGTAGAGGAAAGAACACAGGCTTTGGAAATCTTGACAAAAATAGATTAAAATTGTGTAACCTTGGACAAAATAACCTTATTGAGCCCAAGCTTCCCCATGAGAAGAAAGAAGATAGCAACATTAGCTTCATAGTGTTTTTGTGGTGATTAAGGATAATATTTATAGGGTGACACTCATTTTTTGGCACGTAGAAGGTGATCAATGTATGATAACAATTCTTATTATAAATTATCATTTCCAGTTATTAATAACAAAATTATCGATGAGATTCTATTTCAGATTTTATGTAGTAGTGGGAAATATAAATCTATCAAAATAAAAATAAAAGAGTGGATATTTGCTGGAAATCCTAAGGCAGAAATAATGAATAAATAAAACTATAGAGACAAATGTTAAGTAGCAGCTTCCAAGATTTTGGTAGATGCTGATTGAGTCTTAGCTGGTATCATAGCTGATGAATAGCCAAGTTCAGCACTGTAGTTTAACTTCATTGCTCCAGCCTACTCCAAAGATAAAATGGATGGAGGTGTTCTAGACAGAGATTATGATGATGAAACAGCTGTTCTCCACTTTCTCTTCTTCTCGGGTTGTATGCCTTTATCATTTAGCCTATAAAATAAATGTAAGTCTAGTTTTTGTCAGTAACCAGAGTTCCTGTCTTAGCATTTTCTATCCAACTTTCCTGTCCTTGTCCTTACAGTTTTTTCTGGGCTCCTCTCCTGACCTTCCACTCTGTCCAACTTCCCTTTCTTGTTTGCTTAATGAAAAGTCCACTTATCTTCTCAAAATTAGGTTCCTCAGGGCATTCTCAATCTACTTCACACTGTGGAAGGACACAGTCCTCCTTAAGAGTTATAAAATACACACTGGGATGTTAAAAGCAGTCACTTTCTGGCCCTAAGGACTCTTCATTGTGTTAGATTTAAACTGATCAAATCCCCAGATTTACATTTTAATATATATAGCTTTATCCACTGGCCTGGGGTTATCTTTGAAAAGTCATAATTTCTTCTTCTTCTTTTGTTTTTAATGGAACACTTTATGAATTTATATGTCATCCTTGTGTAAGGACCATGCTAATCTTCTCTGTATCATTCCAATTTTAGCATGTGTGTTGCTGAAGCAAGCACTCTTTCCTCCCTCCTTCCTTCCCTCCCTCCCTCCCTTCTTTCCTTCCTTCCTCCCTCCCTCCCTTATTTCCTTCCTTCCTTCCTCCCTTCTTTCCTTCCTTCCTTCCTCCCTCCCTCCCTCCCTCCCTCCCTTCCTTCCTTCCTTCCTTCCTTCCTTCCTTCCTTCCTTCCTTCCTTCCTTCCCTCCCTTCTTCCCTCTCGCTCTCTCTCTCTTTCTGAGAAGGTGATCTCTTGTTTTATATATACATATACATGGTCTATTTGAAACAGTTTAAAACTTATTTTTACTTTTGGCAAGTAGACATTTTTTTCCTCTGTTTTTTTCTTTTTTCCCTAGAAAAAATCTTGCAATGCAGTCCAACATTTAAAAAAGAGAAATTGAAGCTTTTCTTGTTAGGGGGTAATTGGGATCAGACCTCTGCTCTTTCAACTCTGTTGTTTCCATGGCCCCTGAAGTATCTCCGAGGAACCCTAGGCCCAGAGAAACACAAATGAAAACCCTTGAGTTAGTGACAAGAGTTATTAACTGGAATTCTGAAGACTTGAGTTTTAGCTTTAGTTCTAACATCAAATTTATATGTGTCACTGATAGGGTTAATTGTTTCATCTGTAAAACAGGGGTTTAGAACAGTGGTTCTCAATTTTGGCTGTGTATTAGAATCACCTGGGGAGCTTTTAAAAATACTGATGCTTAGGCCTCAGCTATACCAATTAAATTACAATCTCTAGGGCATGACCCAGGCAACAGCATTTTTTAGAGCTCCCCAGGTGATTCCAATGTGCAACCAAGTTTCAAAACTGCCAAAGAATTTTTGAGCAATTATGTTCCACAAATCCATGGTTCTGTGCAGCTTGTTTTGGCAGACATAGTTAAAATGTGCAGAGTATATTCATTTATAGACAGTATTCAGTGAGGAGCAGGGATGAAGGTAGTTATAAAGATTATAATGTAGGAAAAAAAGTTTTTTGATTATCTTAATAGCTCAGTGTGCTGGGCAAAACATTTAACTTTGTTATATCCCTGATGGGAGTGATTTTAACTTCCTGCAGAATGAGGCTCTCAACAGAGAAATCATATTTAAATGCAGTGTTATTATTTTTATACCAATAATGACACCATTTGTTAATATGACAGCCAAGAATTACACCTAGCTATTTCATTCACAAAATAAATAGAATAGGCAGATTGACTACTGAAATGTAAAATATGGTTAATATTCCTCAGTTGGTGGTATAGATTGAAGACAGATTGAATCAACATGTTAACAGTGGCAATCTCTGCTACTGAGATGCTGCATTAAAAGTGCCTCCATCAAAAATGCAAAGAGAGGAAAAAACCCAGGATTACTGCTATGTGCTTCTTGTCAATTATGAAAAACTATTGTTTCAGCTGAGTTTTCAAAGTAGGAAAAAAATTCATAGTATTGGTGAGCAGTTGACCCTGAAAAATATACAAATTGTATGACAATTTTCAGTCTACAATCTCCAAATGTCAAATGAATTTATTATGATTGGATAAATTACAATGAATACCAAATAGTTTAAAAATGATAGCAGAATTAGAGCAAAAATGATTGATATTAGGTATGTTAGTTGTATCACTAAACAGAAATGCCTTTTCATTTTCTTATTACCAAGGCCATTTACACATGTTCTCTCATATTTGGGCAACTAATAGGTATTCAAGATTCATGTGCTTTAATCTCCCCTTTTAGCAAAGTAGTTCTTTTCTGGAAGTTGGTAACCATTAAATAAAAGAAAAAGTGCAGTTATCACTTGTGGCAGGACAATGTACTGATAATTTTATTACCTTGTTCTTAGGCTTTTTGCTGGAATAGGTTTACCAACAACAGAATAAAAAAAAAATTATACACTTTCTGGACAGAAAGGTCAGCTTTGTGTTTTCACATGTTCTAGTCCTCCTTACCCCAGAGGAAAGTTTATACTAGCTTTCTTTGTGAAAAGTGCCCAGGAAGTTGGGCAGTAAGCCCAACATTGACTTGACAGACTAGTAGAAAGTCCATAGAGACAGTTTTGCCAACACGGAATTGAGCCCATAGCAGCATTGTCTACCTCTGAATCAACTACGTTAACAAGGACAGTGAGTGCTTTAAAATGGCCAAGAGTAACCACTGGTTAAGAACCTCCTCTATTTTTCTTGGCCTTTGTAAGATCTTTGTAAGATCTTGGTACAATAAATGAGTGAGAAGAATGGAGGGTGGGGGGCGGGGGAGAGAGAGAGAGGTGTGCAGGGGAATGAAATATAGTAGTAAAACACAAAAAATTATTGATGTTGTTCTTTTCACCAAACTTGGCCAAGGGAGACTGGGAGCTAAATATAGTTTGGCTTGGATAAACTTAAAGGCATAGAACATTTCCTATACTTTATTTGTTATGTGGAAATTCTTAATTTTTACATACCTCTGAAAATATATAATTGGTACAAATAAATCTCAATATCTGGTCATTAGTTATCTCTTTTTAGAGGACAAATCTCTAGAACACCTCCATGAAGTCTTCTTAGTTTGCCTAGTTCCACAGTGATCCTTTGTAGTCTGAAATTAAATTATTTACTATGCATACCATTTATTTCATGACTCATTTATACACTGCTTAGTGACTTTTAGTTCTTTGGATGTCTCTTATTTCACTCACATTTTATTAACACATGTAGATTTTAAGCTTCTACTGTGACAGGATTGCTTAAAAAACGAAGCTGAACAAGTATGAAAATTGCTCTAGACTGAGTTGTCTAAGAGTAGGAACTAATAATATCATCTATCAATGTGTTCTCAGCAAACAGGACAGTACAAGAACATAGGAAGTACTCATTACTTGTTTGTTGAAGGACTGTATAAGTAGATGGATAGACTAACGCTGAATGAGGGCACAAATGCATATATCCACTTGAGGAGTGGATTCATTGGTATCTTATGAAGGATTAGTCTGTTACCCCCAGATATGAATTTCTAATTCAGGGCAATGTGTGCTCTTTACTAATACATTGTGGTAACCATTCTGATTAATGCCAGTAATAGAGGGAACTTCGATTGGATCTTACATATTATAAGGTCTCTTCTTCGCTTTTCAGCCAAGCCTCATAGTTTGTATTTGTTTATTTTTCTCTTTTCTGCAAAAATGAAGATAGCAACCCCCTCACTAATACTCACTCAATTTTCTCTCATGCTTCAACTCTCAAGCTCTGTCGTTTTTCTCTGAGAGTTTATATTCCAAGTTGCCCCAAATCATCCTATCATGCCACTTCACTTTATCTCAGGTGGTTCTGAGAGAGGAAATCTAGAAGTTCTTTTGCTGGAGAAAATGTTAGAAGCTTTTTGTAAAGTATTTCTGTGGCAGCTTAAATTAATTCTTTAACAGTTATTTCATTGAGATACGGGGTCTATGTCCGCTCCCCTTGTATCTGGGTGAGATCGTGACTGCTGAAACCAAGAATATATGGCTGAAGTGACACTTTGAGACTTCTGAGACCAGATCATAAAAGGCTTTGTGTGTTCTGACTTGTTTGTTGATACAATGGGCTGCAATGTGAGAAGTCTGACTATGCTGTGGCCCCCAGGCTGGAAAGCCCATGTGTAGATGTGCTCAGCTAATCATCTCACCTGACCATCTTTCCAGCCATCCTTTCCAAGGTGGCACACATGTGTGTAAAGAAGCCATCTTGGAAGTGGGTCCCCAGCCTTAGCTGTCCTAGTTCCAGTTATTTGAGTCTCCCCCAGCTGAGGCCCAAAATATCAAAGAGCAGTAACAAACTGTACTCAACGTGAATTCATGACCCACAGTTTCTGTGGTCATTCTAAAAATGCTCGTTTTACGCTACTAAGTTTTGCAGTGATTTTAATGCAATAATAGTGACTGGAACAATTTCACGATCAGGTTTTGTATACTTAAGGATATATTTTATTTCAAAAATTATAATCAAATGATTTTTGTAAATAATGTAGGTCTGTTATTATTAACTGGCATCCCGTTCCCCAGCTCCATTCCTCCTACTTTGTTCCAGGGTTTTTTCCAGAATGTCCAGCAGAAGCACAAAAAATGTTGTTTGAAATAGGCGTGTTTAACATTATGATTATTTAAAGTTGCTTTTAATTGTATCATTTAACTCTCTTGATATTTCAAATAATAATAGAGGAGGTTGTAAGCATGGGGGGGCTGCAGGTCTGGGTAGAGCAGTAAAGTGACAACTTTGGACACTGAAGTAATATCTTGGTATCTCAGGCTAGATGGAGAATGGTATATTCTGGTCAACCAAGTCTCCAGTTGACGGAGAAACTTCATTTTGACAGAGAAACTGATATTAGAGAATAGGTGAGAGGGTTGAAATGTAGAACTCTCTGGACTGATTTTTCAAGTCGTGTATACATTTTTAGAAAAGAAGCACTTTAACAACTACAGATCTTTAATAGAGTTGCTAGACCATCAACTGACATGTCAACACACCTTGAAAGAGTCTTCATAAAATGCAAAGGTACATTCTGTCAGACGTGGTTAGAAAAGCAAAATAAATGTATAGGAAGAAGGAAATATTTCTTCTCAATACCCTAGTATTATAAAATATAATTCTTCAAAAGTCCTTGAGAGGGTGTTTCAAATATGAAGTCTGGATGAAATGTAAGACATTGAAAAAGCAATTCAGTAAATGAAAGGACTTCTCTCAGGATTTAAATAGGAAGTGACAAAAATGTCAAAGTGAAGCTTCATTTGATAATGGGGAAAAAACTCTCAAAAACTCTAGAGTTACTTTAAGCTGAATCAACTGTGGATTCTATAGGGCGAAAGCGAAAAGAAAGAAAATACTTCACAGGCTTGGGGAAATAAAAGATACATTGTTAATACTAACTTAAATTAGCCCAGAACTGCTTTATTTAGATCATTTCTGACACAAAGGGTTCTATGGAAGTTTAGGAAAGTTGTGTCAAAAAAAGTTAGAGATCTTTTTACTTCAGGATTTCTGGGGCTTTAATATACTAATGTGTATTGTGAATCATTCTGATGTGCATCGGTTATACACTTGACTATAGAATTTTTTTTGAGATAACCTCTTTGGGGACTTGGGTTCCAAGGGAGCGAACTTTGGGAAACAGTGATTTAGTCCTTCTGTTCGACAAAGATCTTATTAACCTTATTATAAAAATAGAAGACGTGGTCTGTAGGTTTCTCATGGTTCCCACTCTCTGTACTTATAGCTCTAATTATCACATGTAGTTTAGGTAGAGTTTGTACCTTTCCCTGGCTTCCTTTGTTCTTCTCTTCCTTCCTTCTTCCATGAAGAAGCAATTCTCTACCTGTTGGAGTTCTGGCAATGCCCTATTCTTGACCTGTGTGATGAATACATGAGTTTTTAATTATACTAGCAATTATAAACTGTAATAACTATGTGTTCTATGTATTGTTCTGCATATATATTTCATTAAAAGTAAAAAATTAAAAACAAAGTCATATATTTTATATGCTTTTAGTCGACAGTGGCTTTCAATTTGTTATTGGGAACATTTGTATACATTTTTTATTTCCAGTTCTTAGAAATCTATGAAAGTTTCAGGATGTGGAATTTTCTATTTCTGTTCCTCTTTATTTATGAATGGGCCTCTAATAGACAGTGCTCGTAAGTGATTTATTCTACTTAAAAATATATTGTGATTAGACATGTATTGAATTATAAAAAGAACATAAAGAGTAAGACTTGCTTTTTTATTTTATTTTTTATTTTTCTGGCATAAATAACCAAGTAAGTTTTTGTAAAATTTCTGAAGTGCAAGGCAACTTAAATGTTTTCAAGTGCTTTGCTTCCAATGTCTGTAGTTTATACGTAGAGACATACAATTAAGAACTTCATATAGCCTTTGATGGATGAAACACATCTTTGATAAACTCTTGTTCCTTTACTCCTTTGAACAAATATATTTATTACATATTTATCAACAGACTGTAATTTTGTTTAGGTCCTTTTGTCAACAGAAGAGAAAAAGCATGGGTTTTTTTGTCCACAAATTTAATTGTAGAATTATTGCTTTCTAGGTATTCATGGGTTCCAAATCCAAACATGAAGAGTTTATCTTCTGCAGAAAAAACTAATAGTTTAAATGAAGAAATTAAAAAAAAAACCTACTATGATATTATTATATCATATATCATTTGTAATATCCAATGCTAAGACGATATGCCATATTCACTTATATAATTTTATTTCCTATATGAGAGGATATTTTGCACAAATATAACCCTACAGACAAATAAAATATTGAGTTCTGATCATTGTAACTTGAGATTATAGAAAGATTTCCCCGAGATTTTTTTTTTTTTAATAAATTTATTTATTTTATTTATTTATTTTTGGCTGTGTTGGGTCTTCGTTGCTGTGTGCGGGCTTTCTCTAGTTGTGGTGAGCGGGGGCTACTCTTCGTTGTGGTGGCGGGCTTCTCATTGCGGTGGCTTCTGTTGTTGTGCAGCACGGGCTCTAGGCGCGTGGGCTTCAGTAGTTGTTGCACGTGGGCTCAGTAGTTGTGGCTCACAGGCTCTAGAGCGCAGGCTCAGTAGTTGTGGCGCATGGGCTTAGGTGCTCCGCGGCATGTGGGATCTTCCTGGACCAGGGCTCGAACCCGTGTCCCCTGCATTGGCAGGCAGATTCTTAACCACTGCGCCACCAGGGAAACCCTTCCCCAAGATTTTTAAAAAATAATTTTCCTTGGGAAAAAGAAAGTGAATATTATGAAAAAGTTAAAAAAATATTTAGTGCAGAATATAATCTTTTGATCATATATACAACAGTAGACGTTGCTTCTTTGTTGGGAAATAATTAAACTTTGGCTTGAAACAAACAAACAAAACAAACAAACAAACCCAAATGGCAGGATACAGCGTCTGATGAGATAATCCTGGGAGTAAGTCAGCCATTTGGGAACAAACTCCCACTTTTGAAAATGCAAACTGGAGGAACATATACTCATTCTGTTTCTTGATGACAGAAGCAAGAGGATAAAACTTACGTAAAGAATGAAGTCTGATTGTATTGTTGGAACTGCATTTGTGCATGTTGCTTTGACACTCACGGCAACTCTTTGTCTTTCTCTTTTATAAGTAAGTATTGAAATCGGAGCTGCTAACAGTGCTCCAAGTGTTCCTTCCACTCCACCAAATTTTCTTTCATTGTTCTATTACTTGGGCTCTGCATATGGATTGGCACAGATGTTTAACCTTAGAAAAAAGACAAGGAGGGCATTTTAATTAACAACTGCTGATAAATTTATTCTTTAAATTGCCTGATATTTAATTGGCTTCCTAAAATCTGCAAAGCTACCTACCAGGAGGTTAGAGATATAAACAAATGTAAAGATCACATGTCCTGAGGATAGTACGTAGTACATTCTTAATTGTTGACGGCATAAATGTTGAGTAAAAAGAAAGGAAAGAAGGAAGGACAAAGAATTTTTAAAAATCTGGAAACAACGATTACAAACTGAAGTTAAGTGAGTGCTATGAGGGTAAGCCGAACCTACTTTTGTGGAAGGTTAAGAAGAGAGAGTGTTAACGTACAGTTGGGAGTTACCCAGGAGGATTTATGGAGTAGTAGATCAAATGCATGGCGAATTTTGAAGGATTACACTCAGGACATATTTCTTGGAGGAGTTGGCAGTTGAGGTAAGTGAAATAAAAGTTTAAAATAATATTGGATTTATTTTTTATTTTTTTAATTTCTTTTTCCAATTTGAATGAGAACAGTGAATCTTCCTTAATTTGGATACCCTTTATTTGGAAACTGGGGTATTTTAACTAAAATCACCCTTCCTTAGCAAGGGTCGGATTTGCTTGTCAATCCTATCTTCGTTATTAATCCAATTTAGTATTATAAGACTTTGACACTTTACATGAAATAGTGCCTGGCATTTAGTAGGTACTCAGTGTTCATTACTCAACTGATTCTGTATCAAATTGTAGTCACAGACGCTATGAACCAAGAGATCCCCCTTTTCTGGTTCCTGTCTTCACCGCCTTTACTGATTTATCCTAAGACTCAATTCTTGGACTTCTTCCATTCTGTGCCTGAACTGACTGTTCTGGTCGTTCAGTCTCATGACTTTAAACGCCATCTGTATCCTGATTTACCAAAGGTACAGCTCTAGCCCAGAATTCTCCCGTGAACTCTGACCTCTTATATGTAATACTTATATAGCTTCTGTTGGATATATAATAGTCATTTCAAACATAACATGTCCAAAACTGAATTCCTCAGTCTACTCCTACCAAAGGTTCCCCATCTCATCTGAGGCCACCTGAATCCCTCCAGTTGCTCAACTTAAAGACCTTGGAGTCATCATTGATTCTTTTCTTTCTTTTATGCCCCACACCCGGTTCATTGGCAAATCTGGTGCCTTTATATTCAAAACACATTCAGAATCTGACCATTTCTCTTGAATTCCATTGCTATCACTCTGGCTCAGTCTACTACCATCTCTCACCTGGGTTGTGGTAATATCTTCCCACACAGCCTCCCTGTTTACATACTTCATTCAGTTTGCATGGGAACAATCCATTCTCTACACATGAGCCAGAGTGATCCTATTAAAATTATATCAAGTCATGTCACTCCTTTGCTTAAAACACCCCATTGGCTCCCATCTCACTGTAAAAAGATTCAACGCCCTACATGATCTGCTCTCGGCATTCTCTCATGTCATCTCCTTGCTGTGCCTTGAGAACTTTAAGTACCTTCCTGCCTCAGGACCTTTGTACTTGTGTTGCCTCTCCATGAAAAATTCTTTCCTCAGTTCCTTCAGGTCTGTGCTCAGATGTCTGCTTCTCAGTGAGACTCTCTCTGACCATACTATTTAAAATTGAGAACCTACATATTCATCTCCTTTAATTTTTCTCCATAGCACCTATCACCATCTAACATACATATTTTACTGATCTATTATGCCTATGGTCTGCCCTTTATAGTGGAAGCACCATGAGGATGTGAGTTTTTGTTTATTTGGCTCACTGTTCTATCATAGTGCCTATAAGTACCTGATAGCTAGTAGATACCCAATACATTTTTGTTGAAAAATGAATGGTATACATTAACTATGTTAACTTCTCAAATTTGCTATAGTTTCATATTTTTATTTTAATAGTTCTACCTTTAAAAATCGGGTGGATTGGGGCATAGGGATTATTTGGACTACATGAGCTTCTGGCAGTGGTGTGCTGTGGCTGGCTTACACAGGTTCTCCAGAGCTGATTATACACATCTCTTCACAACTCTGTGTTTGGTGACATCATATTGGTAGCCAGAGTGGGAATACTTACATCTCAGAAATTGGCAAACACTATAGATCAGGACTTCTTTTCCTCAGAGTCAGGGATGGTATACTATCTGTAGCATAGTGTCTTGGGAAGACTAATAATTTAACACCCATTATTTTTGTTCATTACCCTTCAATTTTTATTCAACCCTTAGAGCAATGTCTCTGAAGTTGGAGAATGTATCTGCATCACCTGGAAGACTTGTTAAAACATAGATTTCTGGGTTCCACCCTAGAGGTTTTGATTTAGTAGGTCTGGGGAAAGGCCTGACAATATGCATGTCTAACAAGATTTTAGGAGCCACTGATACTGTAGCTCTGGAAATCTCACCTTGAGAACAACTGATTGAAAGGAAAAGCCAGGGGCAGGCAGGGAATATAGAGCCTAAGAAATAATGGTGGCAGTGCCCAGTCATCCTAATGTGTTTCTGAGCAAGACAACCATAGTTCCAAACTTATTCACCTCAAAAGTCTTGCAGCTGGGGGGGAAGGGTGGGGGAGGGATAGATTGGGCGTTTGGGATTGACATGTACACACTGTTATATATATATTTTTAAACATCTTTATTGGAGTATAATTACTTTACCATGGTGTGTTAATTTCTGCTTTATAACAAAGTGAATCAGCACACTGTTATATTTAAAATAGATAACCAACAAGGACCTACTGTATAGCACAGGGAACTCTGCTCAATATCCTGTAATAACCTAAATGGAAAAATAATTTGGAAAAGAATAAATACATGTATATGTATAACTGAATCACTTCGCTGTACACCCAAAAGTAACACAACATTGTTAATCAACTATACTCCAAAATAAAATAAAATAACATAAAAAAGTCCAGCAGTTAGCAAGACCTTACTCTTTGGGAGGCAGTTTAGCTTCCTTGATAGTCTTATTTCTTCTTCCTTCTAAGGTGGCTCATTCCTACCAATGGAATATAGTATTCTTCTTGAGAAGAGTTCTGATTATCCATTTTCTCATTATATTTCCAGTAATAATAACGATTCTTATAATATTTTATTGTCCCTGGCTGGCAAATCTCTCAGTCTAGCTCTGAGTTTAGTCACATGATAATGAGACAGTATAGTGTCAGCCATGATTAAGATGCTCGTTCTCATCCCCAGCCTAGTGGTTATCAGGTATATGGGAAACAAGACTAATTCTAGGCTCAGCTAGTTAGGGAGTAGAGCTGATGATATGTCTACCTTTTCAAAGATTGTGTGATTGTGTGTGTGTGTGTGTGTGTGTGTTAGAACGACAGTGAGAGAGAGAGAGAGAGAGAGAGAGGAAGTTGGAATGAGAAATGAGACATGGGGTTAATGTGACCAAGCCTACAGGTAGAAGGAAGTATCAGAAACTGTAGTTTGGAAGAATTAGGAAAAGTAGGGGCTACTGCAAATGTTATGTTTGTCCCTTATTGCAAGGTCACATTATCTAATCATTAATGAAAATGTATTAACATCTTCTAAGCATATGATATACTGATATAACCTACTTTATAATTATATATATTAAAAATATTCATTGAAAGATGTATCTTAAGGACTTCTACAAGTCTTACTTAATGAATGAAAGGTTGGTTGAACTGGTAAGCCTTTGTTTGGATAAAGATGGTATTTTGAGGCAGAAAATTACATTTCTTTCAAAAGTATTCTAATGTGTTGGATTTCCATTAATTTAGATAGAATTTTCCAATTAGTCCAAATTGTGGAAGTTTTTCTCTCTTCACTAATCCTTTGGTCTTCCAAGCTCTATTAGGTGAGATAATAATTAGAAGTTTAGTGGAAAACTAAACTTGCACATAGGAAGAAGTGTAAAGGCTAGGAAGATGTTTGCATCACAGCCTGGAGCATGCCTAGCTTTCATTTTTTAACTCTTGGCTTTCCAGTTTATTATTATGTAAGCAGATTGGCACTCCATTAGTGGTTCTCTACTCTAACCACACATTAGAATCACCCTTTGAGAATAGTGATTTCTCAGTTCCTTCTTAGGTCTTCTAGTTTAATTGGGCTAGGATGGGACTGGGAATTCGAAATTTTTAAAAAGCTCCCTAGATGATTTTAATGTGTAGCCAGGTTGAGGACCACTGCATTTGAGAACAGCAAAAATCATGATAGCTTAGAGTAACTGAACAAATACCTTTTGACAAGTTTTCAAGACCAGTGGCCAAATCTGATGATTCTATATTGATTTACGATTCACTTCAGCTCTTTAACATAAATAGTGTGTTTCAGCCCATCATGATCTTGTGACATGAGTAAGGGAGATGATGCTATACTCATTTTACAGTAGAAAACGCTGAGACTTTATACTAATTTTGTAAATGTCATTAGGTACTTAAGTCAGTAATTTTAAGAAGATTTGTATTGGGTTTTATGTTGCCAAACACTGAAATGGAAATTTTCAGTTTCATAGCGTGAAGATGCTACATTTGATTTCATAGTATGAGGATGGTACATCTGCATTTTTAAAAAATGCTTTCCTTTTCATACACAAATCTGACCCTTGGTAAATACAACCTTAGCTTATATTTTCCCCTTTTTTGTAGCCAGTATTAGCTGTAAAGAATTTCAGGCACAGTTTGTTTTTTATCATTCTTGTTTATTTTGACTTATTCATCACATTCAGGATGTTTACAGTACATTCCTAACTTTGGGGCCATTATTAAGCTTAGAAGTGACATTAACCTTCCCACAGAGAATAGTCGACACCGGAAGGCTGACAGCCTGATCCTCTAATATGAAATCACAGGTTTGAAAGGTGAGGAAATTGACCTTGAAATCTTCCTTTTGCCACCTGCCGGACTCTGAGCAGTCAAAGTCATTCTGACTGAAGGGCAAGCTGGGCCACTTGCTCTTTGCCTTTCACTATGCTTTTTGTGGCAGACCAAACCTCCATTAGAAGACTACTGAAAAATGCCATAAGCACAGCTGCAGGAAAGATTTCTTTGTGTTAGCACATAGGCACAGTAGTTTCCAGGCTTGTTTGAATGCCATGGTGAGTGTGCTCATAGGACAGCTCACATCTTCAGAACAAACGTGTGCAGAGTCGGGATTTGAACTCAAAGTTACTGACTCCCAGACTTGTGCTCAGACCAGCAGGTCCTGCTGCTACTTAGATGTTTGCTATTGTAGCAAAGAAAAAGAGAGCATAGCCTATCAATGACACGGTTGGTTTACCAGGTGCAAATATGTGGATCAGGAGCTTGATGCTTCTGGTAATGATAAATGAATGTTAAATGATAAATGAATTAAAGGAGAATCATCTGTGGCCATTGTAATAAGTTCATTGATGAAAGAATGGAAGTGTGGAAAGGATGCAGTAGAATATTTACTGAAGCAGATTTTCTCCAGACTGTCAAATGACACGACAAGAAATATTTTTCAGAAGCCACAGTTGGGAACTTTAGATCCTGGAGTGGGAACACTACATGGAGAGAAACTAAAACTATTTCTCAAGGGAGAACTCTTGTGGGCTCTTCTGTGGAAATACCTGTGTTCCGTTCATTGCCACCAGCACGAATGGATACTTGGCAGAAAGGGAAGAGGCTTTCATTTTATCTGGGTCTGATTAATGTCTATATCCACTGCAAGTATAACCAGGGGTATCTTTAGTTAAAAATGAGTCCCAGTTCAACCAATTCAAGTATAATGTGGGCTCCACCTTTCAATGCATAATCCTCTCCCCTTATATCAGGGTTGAAAACCATTTAGGCAATTGTTGCTAACCCTACTCTCATAAAAGCATGAAGTTAATAATCAAGAAACTTTATGAGGGCATTTGAAAAAACAACTGTGTATATGTGTTAAAGTTTTCTGTAATTAACCCTACAAATTCAACGGATCCAGGCCTCTACCAGGCCTTTTTAAAGAAGATATAGTTTTGTGCAGGATCCCTTTCCCAGGTGGAGGATGCCTATACAGTATACAAATTTGTTCTTGGGTTAAAGCTTCACTCCACGTGTGAACCAAGTCTCTTCCTTTCCCAATTTCTAGATGAGGGATTTCCCTCAGGCTAATATGTTTTCCACATGTAGGGACATAGATACTTTCTATTAATTTTTTTCACTTACAGATGCAACTAGGTTAAATTTAAACAAAAAGTTAATGAAATATTAGGGGAAACAATAAAATTATTATTTACAGCTTACATATAATATGTACTTGCATGTGTGTGAATATCTGTTGTTAGTTGATGTATATACGTACATACTTAATATCTCCTCCATGACTTTAATTCTAGCTCCTTTATGACATTTATTCACCCAGGGACTGACTCTGAGGGAATTTCTCTTGGTAATGAGGGTAACAGTTTGAAGGGGAGAAGAGGGAGGAGCAGATGATTACAGAATCAGAGTGCTGCACTATTTAAGAGCAGCCCTGCCACAAAACCAGCATTTACTTAAAGTACATAGGCACTTTACTGTTTGAAAGAGAGCAGTTTCCTCCGTGGCAGATGAATATACTGTTTGGATAGAGGTGTGTGATTGTAACATGATTTGGCATATGTTGGTAAGATGCCACTTAGAATCATGGAATACTATTGCTGGAAACCACAGAGAGCTTATAGTGCAAACCTCCTCCATATACGTGAGAGGACAGAGGCCCAGAGCTAATTGCCTTCTCCTGGAGCAGTGAGCTAATGAGTAGCCCAGAGAGGACTAGAGACCAGAGAACCCCTAAGCCAGGGCTGTTTATGCCTTGCTTACCTTCTCTAAATGTGTAGGCAAATTAAGGAATTGTTGATGTATTGTAAAATGGCACCCCAAAGTAAATCTGTTGGTAAATTGCATACAAAATCCAGGGACATCCATAAAAGAAATAATAAAGTAATATTCTTCCACTTTCCTTTCATTTCTCCTCCTTCCCTCCTTTCCTAGTTCATCCCAATCCCCAGATGAGGAGCTCATGCTTGCTTTTAGACCCTGCTACTATAGATTGTCTTAGACTCAGGCTTAATTACCATTTTGGCTGTGTCCCAAGTTTCATAACTTTTCTGTTACTCTTGATTCACAAATACTGAATTTGTTTTTTGTAAGTTATTCTGGAACTCTCTCCTCCTCTCAGGATAGTGTGGAAATGTTCTAAGTATTAATGACAAAGAACCCTTTGTGAATCCCAGGGGAATATATGTATAATATATAATACATCTATATACAAACATATTTAAATATCTCAAAATTTAACATGCATGTAGGTCACCCAAAGACCTTATTTTTTTTTTTTTAATTTTTATTTATTTATTTATTTATTTATTTATTTATGGCTGTGTTGGGTCTTCGTTTCTGTGCGAGGGCTTTCTCTAGTTGCGGTGAGTGGGGGCCACTCTTCATCGCGGTGCGCGGGCCTCTCACTATCACGGCCTCTCTTGCTGCGGAGCACAGGCTCCAGATGCGCAGGCTCAGTAATTATAGCGTAGCTCACGGGCCCAGTTGCTCCGCGGCATGTGGGATCCTCCCAGACCAGGGCTCGAACCTGTGTCCCCTGCATTGGCAGGCAGACTCTCAACCACTGCGCCACCAGGGAAGCCCCCAAAGACCTTATTAAGATGCAGATCTCAGGGTGAGGCCTGAGCTTCTATACTTTCTAAATTTTCCCTCAGGTGGTGCTGATGCTGCTACTCCATTGGCCACACTCTGAGCAACAAGGCAATTGCTATAATAGTTAAAATATTTGCATTTTAACAAAAACATCAATGTTTTAACCTAAAAAGTGACTCAACATGGGAATTTCAAGCAGGTATGTTTTTGACAATCCTTATATTATAACATATAGTCAGGTGGTGTTTGCCTCTGTCTATATCAGGTCTATGCTGGTAAGCCTCTTTGAGCTCGTTATATAAAAGAGTCCAGAAGATCAAACAAATTATTCTTGACTGGTCACAGATTTCAACCATGAGCAGATGACTTCCTCTTCCTCTTGGATTCCTTCCCTCTCTTCCTCCCTCCCTCCCTCAGAAATACATGTTAAGAACTTCTCCTGTACAAGGTGCTGGTTTTGTTGGATCTGCCTTTGAAATAAAACAACAACAACGGGTACACTTATTGAAGTTCTTTATTTCTTAGTTGATAGGAGCAGTGGGAGGAGGTTCATTTTCTTTATCTTCTTCTCTCTAGTCCCCATTGCAATCTATTTCTCTAGCACATATCTTTTACTCTGTTTTTTTTTCCCCCCTCTGTAATTGTCTTTGCAAAACCAGAGTTTGAATTTTTCTTCCTCCCTCAATATTATGGAGTGTGCCTAGCAGTATGATGTAATTTTGCCTCAGCCTCTATTATGGTGCTTTGTATATTAATATGAGCAATAAAGTCTCCATGAATAAATACACACTTAATAAGTGTTCATGGTATTTAATTGTCCTGGTTCTTTGAGGTAACTCTTCTCCATGCTGGTTTACAGTGACATAAGGACAGTATTTGTGGATTTTTGTTTTTCTCCTTGACTCTGGTGATGCAGTTATTCTCTGTTCTTTATGTATTTATATACTTTTCAATTAGAACAGCAACACTATTTTTTCAAATAATATTTCTAATGCTACCACTTCTACCTGTGAAGTTGCAAATATGCCCTCTTTGGCATGCCTGATGTAGAATAATCTTATATACATGCTCCCATGTATCGCTGTGTTGTGATGCAACTGGGAAAGGAAAGTAGGTGTTTCTGATGGATCATTCTTTCTAAATTTGAGGCTCTCTTGTTTGAATGACCTCGTGGAGAGAATGTAGATAATAAAATTACCAGGCCAGAATGAAGGTCTTTTGTGTGCTTGTAATCCAAGTGACAGTACTCATTCTTTGGGAATCATTCATTTGCTTACTCAATCCTCATTGAGCACTACTATGTACTGGGCATAATTAGCAATAAATTCCCTGCCTTCTTAGTGTCAAATTCTGTTTGTGTGTGTATGCATGTGTATGTTTTATAAAGTTAAAAAGTAAACAAATTTAGAACGTAATTTCTATTAGTGATAAGACTAGTAAAAGTATATAAAGCAGGCTAAGAGGATAAAGAAGAGGGGGAATAACATAGTCCTTAATTTGGGTTTTTACGAAAGGTTTGTATGAGAAGATATTTGAGCAGAGACCTGAGGTGAAGTGCAGAGTGAGACATGTGGGTGTTGGGGAAAAGGGTTTCAGGTTGGGTGAACAGCAGGTGCAAAGGCCCTGAGTTGAGGACAGTCTGGCATGCTGGATGAAGAGTAAGGCTTCCGTGGCTGATGGAGTGAGTGAGGTGAGTGGGGAGATGAGCGTGGACAGATAGGTTGGCCCATTATGGTGGGTGTCGTAGCTGCTCAGTAAATGGAGACTGTGCTGCTCTTATGCTTGAAACTTTCAGTGGCTTTTATTGCTGTTAGGAAGAAGATGCAAAAGCTTGAATGAAAGCTTAATCCTCTGGTCTCATCAGACATGCCATACTCTCCTAAATTCCCTCTGCTCCAGGACCCTCCCCCTACCTCCATACCGTGCCTTCTTTTGGTCTTTCTCTCTCACTGTTCTTCTCACCACAGGGCCTTTGTATGTGCCAGTCCCACTGCCTAGACGACTCTCCACCTACACCCACAAGCTTTTGCCCCTTCGCATCTCAGCTTCGTTATCAGTTCTTTAGAGAAGATTTCCCTGGCCCTCTGATAATCGCTGTTATTGTGCACTCAGAGTATCATGTACCCGTTTTCATGACACTTATCAGCATTTCAACGTTACATTTGGGTGGTTCTTTGTCATTTTATGCTACCAAATTATAAGCTCCATGAGGCCGGGAACTGGGCTGTTTTTTTCCACCACTTTGCCTCTGACACCTCGTGCAGTATCTGTCACAGAGTAGTGTCTTAGTAAGTACTTGAATAGTTGATTTAAACAAAAAAAATTCTCCCATCTTTTTTTTTTTCTTTCACCTTTTATTTCTCTTCTTTTTAAAACTCCTATTCCTCCTTTCCCCCTTTGTTCTCCTTCTTTATCTCTCATTTCTTCTCTCATCTTGCCTGGTGAAGACTTTCACTGCTGAGTTCAAGATTCTGTACGTACGTGAACATTTTCTAAAGACTAAAGAACAATGGTAGAAAAGAATTGGTGGCATTTAATAGCATGCTGCCATTTATGTGAAATCAGAGATGCCCCTTCATAAGAGAACATGGCTATTATATCTTCCTTAAAACGAAGACCTACATCAAACACTGCAGCAAGGGTGTTTTTCCATTTCATTTCTTTTGTTCTGCTTGTGGCTTTGTTGAATCCATCTATCATTAACATTTATAATTTAGCACTGTCTTCTGGCACAGTGTGATGCTATCTGTATTGCTGACAGATTTGTCTCAGTCTTGGTCTTAGGTCTTTCAGCTGTCTAGTTTCCCGAATTTTGCTTATCCAAGCATTTCATTTGTCACACTACCTGCCATTGTCACCACGTTTGTCTTTATCCTCAGTCATTAGTTTCCTATGCTCTGTCTTAATCCCATTACAGGGCTTGTTCTTGCTATTTTTATTTGTCACAGTATCTATTTTAGTAACAGATGTAGTTGTCAGAACATCTCCTTACTCTCAATACTGGTGTCACTTGTGCATTTGGTGTCAAGAGTTTGTCTTGTGTGCTATTCTGGGTCTTTGTATGTACACGTGTTAGTCCACTTCATTGTTTTAATTGTACCAGATCTTTTCTTCTCCCAGTGATACAAAACTGTGGTTCATTTATTTTTTCTTGCCATTCTGAATATTGTTGAGTTGCTTTGTCTCTAAGGAAGGCATTTTTGGAAGACCAGATCAGTGGCGCAACAAATGAGAATGCAAATTTATAAGTGTTTGCTCTGAATATATGTGCATTCAATCAGAGAGCTGAGCTACAGTGTGTGCTTTTGATCATGTTAGGATAGCGTGTTCATTGATTGAATTTGATTTTCACTATATGGTCTTCACATCCGGTTTGATATCATATTCTACAAGATGTGCTTTTTTTTTTAAAGTTTGAAGTTACTGTATTTCTATGGTAAACAAAATTTTGAAGGCAAATACACTTTATCTCTCCTACTCTTGGGTGATGAGTTAACCAAGCAAAGCAAAACAGATTTATTCTAAAGTGAATTGATTACTTGAAGAAAAGCTTACTAAGCAATGTTTAGCCAAAAAAACATGAGAGGAGGAGAAACATCAGAAGTGCAGATAATAAAAATAAATAGAATTTGTCTTGAGGATGGGTACAAATAGTATTAGCTTCTCTGAAGTAGCCATCTAACATTTACAATTGATTCTCAAATAATTTAAAATAACTAAGGGTATGTGGGGGAAGTTCAGCTTACTAAAAGATAGAAGAAAAACACATTGCTCAAGGTTGTGGGTATTCTCTCAGTGAAATTAGCTACAGCTTCTCTAAGGTTTAGGTCTAATCCATAATTTGTGAAAGAAAGAATGTATAAACAGTTCTAACCCTAGAGATCCTGCAAGTGTATAAAATATTTTATGCCCAGTCAACTGACTTGGAACCAAACCATGCTGAAATTCACATTCTTCCTCTGCCCCATGATTTTATGATTGCTTTTTGGTTGGTATTTGAACAGTGTTATTAGCTTGATTCCTCTAAACTGAGAAAATTAGAATATCAGTCACTTGTAAGAAAAATTCAGTTTCATTGTGGAGTCTCTGGAATCAAGGAATTCAAGAGACAGTGGATACTTGAAGGTTATGAAACACAACAGTGTAGTCCCCACTTGTCAGTATCTGCCTCCGATTTCTAATTTTTACAAGATTTAAACTAGCAGGGAAGCTCTCTCACCATTAAATGTAGGAAAATGGGTTTTTTTGTAGGGGAGAGGGAGATGTTCATGGGAGTCTGGGTTTTCTATGACTAAAAGATACTTAGCATTTATGAATTTGATAGGCCTATATAATGCTCTTCAAGTGAAGAGAACAGCCTCCATATTTTTCCTGTGAAGGAATAAAACACCTAATATCAGTTTAGTACAGGAGAATGTTTCATGTATACATTTAAATATCCTTACAAAAATCTGCTTGCCTCTATTTTATGGCCTTTTCTCCACTTTGTACCTCTGTGGTATTCGGTGTTCAGCTCTCTCATAAGAATTTTCATTGCATCCTGATTGCATATCTTCTACCACCCTGGTTATGAGCTCGTTGTGTGTGAAGCTTACTTATCCACTATTTATTATTAATAAGTCAATGCTTTGCGAATAATTGCTTTTCAATATATGATTGGTAATGAAGGGTTATTATTTTATAAGTTATGCCAGGTAATTAAGTGTTATGGATACATGCTGTAAATCATTTGCCTGATTGAAGATTTTATAATCTTAGAATAGGACAGTGAAAAAAAAAATCTACGTTGAAATATTTGAGGGCAGGCTTCTAATCTTTGTTTTTGTGTGTAAAATAATTGAAAAGGTAACCTAAAACAAAAGAAGGCCTTTGAAGTGTCAAATATATAGTCCAGACTGGGCAGAACACCGTGCTGTAAGTATGACTTCTTATTTACTCCTTGTAACAATCCAGTGAGGTAGGGATTTGTAGTAGATACTTCTTAGTGAGCTGCTGACTCGAACTAATCCTTTTTCTAGGAAAATTATATGAACTCTCAGTGATCACATTTCTACCCTTAACCCAAAACTGTAGTTTGTTGATCCAGGATTTGTATATAATCCAGCAGGGATAGTCAGATTTTATCTTCCAGGAACTAGAAATGTAAGACAGAGAGAGACTGGGAATTGTTGGAGCTCAGTCATATGACTGGCAATCAACAGAGAAGTTTCCTTCATTTATTCATTCAACAGATATATATTGAATGCTTTAAGTATTCCAGACACCAAGCAGAGGTTGGGGATTAAATGACAGCAAAATCAGACACAATCTCTGCTCTTAAAGATTTATGGATTACTGAGACAAAGACTGTAATCCAATACTCATAAAATTAATTAAAACTATAAACTGATGTAAATGAAGAAATAGAATGTATTTCTCCGATCGCAAGTAACAGTGGAACCTGAAGTGGACAAAGACTGAGAAGGCTTTTACAAAGAAGTAAAAGCCATTTAATCTACAAAGAATGTTAAACAGGTGAAAATGGTGGATGTGGTTGAGAATGAGACATTTCAGGGAGAGGCAGCAGCATGTTAGAGGCTCTAGGATACAAGAAGGGAGCATGGTAGAGTTATGCCAGTGTGCCTGGACACAGAGCTGAGAAAGAGTGGAAGGTAAGCATGGAGGGCCTTTCCTGCCTTGTTAAAGATTTTTGTCATCATTATAAGGACAATGGCATTCAATTGAAGGTTTTTCATCAGGCATCTAACATGATCATATTTATGATCAGATTTACTCCAGGGAAGAGTTGAAGTTAGTTTGCTATGGTAAGAGCAATAGAGTGGGAAGAGAAATGGATGGGTTTGAGAAATATTTAGGAAATAAAGTCAAAAGAATTTGGTGATAGAATTTATGTAGTAGGTAGGAGAGAGGTGTCAAATATGATTTCTAGATATTTAGCATGGAGAATTAGAGATAGAAAAATTCATTGAGTTAGAGGGTTTTAATGATATTTAAAATATTGAACGGTATTTCAGTATTGAACAATGTAGGATTTTTGTGTGCCCATTTGAGATGGTTATGATGGTCTTGGATTCCTATTTCTAGTACATATAAAGGATTAGTTATGTCAATTTCGATGTTCAGTGTTTGATACTAAAGAGCTTGACTAGCAAAAGATGGTTGAGATTTCTTAATTTTTTAGATATTTTCCAGAAGAAATTCATGAATAGTGTTCACTCGGAGTGAACCAGAATGCCATCTGGTGACTGTTTATATAAATAACAGGCACATGTTCCCTGAGGACAAACTTATAATAGCTAACATTTCCTGAGAAATTATGATGTGCCTGGAATCTGTGCTAAGCAATTACATATGGCATCACATTTATTAACACTCTAAAGCATACTGGAATTTAAATGACAATATAAGATAATAACATTAGATATAAAGAAATTATATAGTTGAATGGCACATGAATAATTTAAATTAAAAAGTGTTAAGATTGTAATAGGTTGATGAACTGCACCCTTCCTTTCCCCAAAAGATACATGCACACTTATATCACCTATTCATCCAGGAGAAAATTTGGAATCAATTCTGTTGTAGGATTTGTTGTCTTCCCTCCTAAAGAAAAAATGAGTTATTTGTAGCCCTATAGTTACTCCTTTCAATGTAAACCAGGCTTTGAAAAAAGTCAAATGTTGTTTTGCACAACTCATCCGTTCATTTATTTACTCAACAGTTATGGTAATATATTCAGCACCTATTATGGTGGGGTACTATTCTACTGAAGATGCAACAGTGGAAAAAATATGCAAGAACTCCTATCCTTATGGCGTTTTCCATGAAGGGAGACAGAAAATGACTACTAGAATATATAATATGCCAGATAGGGTTAAGTGCTGAGGCAAAAAAAAATAAACAGAGTAAGTAGTGATGGCGGAGGTGCAAGTGTGTTGCTGTTTTAAATAGATGACAGACCTCATGGAACAAAAACTTCAAAGGGGGTAAAGAAATAGACCATATGGACATTTTGAGGTAGAAAGTGCAAATTCCCAGAGGTAGAAACATGCCTCATTTATCTAATAAAGCCAAGGAGGCCACTGTGGCTGGAGTAAGATAACTCAGAGAATGAGTTAGGAAGCGTTCCTTCTGCTTCTTTTTTCTGGAAGAGATTGTGGAAAATTGGCATTGTTTCTTTCTTAAATGTTTGGTAGAATTCACAAGGAAAACCATCTGGGCTTGTTCCTTTCTTTATGGCACACTGCTAATTACTGGTTCAAATTTTAAAACTGATATGGGCTCATTCAGGTTATCTATTTCTCTTTATGTAAGTTTTGGTAGATTGTGTCTCTCAAGGAATTGGTTCATTTTATCTGTGTTATCAAAGTTTTGGGCTATAATGTTGTTTATAGTGCTTTTTTATTATACTTTCAGTGTCCTTGTGATTAGTAATGATGACCCCTCTTTCATTTCTTATATTGATCATTTGTGTCTTCTTTCTTTTTTTTCTTGGCTAGCCTGGCTAGAGGTTTAGCAATTTTATTGGCATTTTCAAATAATAACCTTTTGGTTTTGTTGATTTTCTCCACTGTTTTCCTGTTTTTAATTTCATTGATTTATGCTCTAATTTTTATTATTTCTTTTCTTCTGCTAGCTTTAGGCTTAAATTACTTTTTCTCCTTTAGTTTTCCAGGATGAAAATGCAGATTACTGATTTTAGATCATGATTTTTTCCTAATATATGCATTTAATGCTATAAATTTCCCTCTAAGCAGTACTTTCACTGTATTCCACAAATTTTCATAGATTATATTTTTACTTTCATTTAGTTCAATAAAAATAAAAATTTCTCTGGAGACTTCTTTGACCATATGTTTTTAGAACTATGCTATTTAATCCCCAAATATTTTGGATTTTTCACCTGTCTTTCCTAATTCTAGTTAAATTCCATGATGGTCCGTGAACATACTTTGTATGATTTCTATTCTTTTAAATTTGTTAAGGTGTTTTATGGCCCAGAATGTGGTCAATATTGGTGAATGTTCAACGTGAGAAGAATGTGTATTCTTCTTGTTGGATGGACTATTTTATAAATGTAAATTAGATCAAATTGATTGATAGTGCTATTCAGGTCAGCTATGTCCTTACTGGTTTTCTGCCTGCTTGATCTACCAATTATTTGAAAGAGAGGTGTTGAGTTACAGCAGTAATAGTGCATTTCTCATTGTAGTTCTGTCAGATTTTGACTCACATATTTTGCTGTTGTACTGTTAGGTGCACATACATTATTGAGGACTGTTATGTTTTCTTAGATAAATGGCCCCTTTATCTTATATAATGCCACTCTTTATCCCTGATAATTTTTCTTGTTTTGAAATATGCTTTATTTAGTTAATCCAGCTTTCTTTTGTTTCACGTTAGCATGCTACAACTTTCTCTATCCCAACACTTTTAACCTCTCTGAGTCTTTAATTTAAAGTAGGCTTCTTGTACACAACAAATAGTTGGGTCTTGCCTTTTATTTCTAAGCGTTCTGAGAATTTCTGTCTTTTAATTAGTATATTTAGACCTTTCACATTTAAAATGATTATTGATACAGTTAGATAATATATCTTATATTTGAAACTGTTTTCTATTAATGGCATTTGTTTTTTTTTTTCTTTTATTTTTCCTCTTTTTATGCCTTCTCTCATTTTAATTGGGTATTCTACATTATTCCATTTTGTCTGCTCTCTTTACATATCAATTAAGCTTTTTAAAAAAAGATTTTTAGTGCTTGCCCTAGAATTTGCAATATACATTTTTATCTAATCTAAGTTCATACTCAAATAATATTAAATTGCTTCATGTAGTGCCAGTAACTTATAAGAGAGTATTTCTGATTCCTTCCTCCCATCCCTCATGATATCACTGTCATTCATTTATTTTTAGTTGTTCAGCTTTACTTATTACATAGATAAAAGTCATGCCTTCCAAGCTCTTCACATGTTGAAGCTGAAAACTGGAAGTGGATCATCTCTTTTTTAAAAAATTAGCTGCTGAAATAGCTGTCCATGATTTTTTTGAGCTATGGGTCAGAACTATTTCCTTTTGCTTTCAATGCCCTTTTACTAGGGCAAGTAGCATAGTGGAGAAGATGTGTCCTGGAAATACAAAACGGAAAATAGCAAGCTTTTAAATCTATCTATCTATCTATCTATCTATCTATTACCTACCTATCCATCTCATTTTAAGCAGGACTTGTGGACCACTGTAAATGAAAAAGTTGGGCCGTGAACAAAACAATACAGTTCAAAAGACATAATAATAAGATTTGTATATTTATTAAATATGATTAATTGTTCTACTTTTCCAGTAATTTTAGCTTCAGTTATATTGTTCTATTTCTAAGCACTGTAAGTATAGTAAAAACCAATAATTAAAAACCCTAGTAAATATAAGTAATTTAAAAGTTATAGGTAAAAATAACCAAAATAGAGTTGCACTTAGAACTGGTGATCAACCATTTAATATGGGTAAATATTCACATTTCATGTTTTAAAAAATGTATGGCAGTTCTCACATATATATGGAATCTAAGGAAAAAAAAAAAAAGGTCATGAAGAACCTAGTGGTAAGATGGGAATAAAGACACAGACCTACTAGAGAATGGACTTGAGGATATGAGGAGGGGGAAGGGTAAGCTGTGACAAAGTGAGAAAGTGACATGGACATATATACACTACCAAACGTAAAATAGATAGCTAGAGGGAAGCAACCGCATAGCACAGGGAGATCAGCTCGGTGCTTTGTGACCACCTAGAGGGGTGGGATAGGGAGGGTGGGAGGGAGGCAGATGAAAGAGGGAAGAGATATGGGGACATATGTATGTGTAACTGATTCACTTTGTTATAAAGCAGAAACTAACACACCATTGTAAAGCAATTATACTCCAATAAAGATGTTAAAAAAAATATATGACAGTTCTCTATTTACAATATTCTAGAAATTTCAGTGTTTTTCTTTTCTTCATTGCATTTGTATTTTACTTTTCCTATTGCTCAAAAATAGAGGTATTTACACAACTATTGATATAAAAGTTTTCTTTGCTACCTGCACAGTGTGCATGAATAGTGGATAAATCTTTGAATGAAGCTTGACTGTTGTCCTACAGAAACACACACATGGAATAGGGCACATTGGCTGAGATTGGGGTCTATGATTTTTGAAATCTTAAGAAGTTAGGGCTGGAATGTCCTATAAATATCAATTAAGTCCATCTTGTTTAGTGTATCATTTAAAGCTTGTGTTTCCTTATTTATTTTCATTTTGGATGATCTGTCCATTGGTGAAAGTGGGGTGTTAAAGTCCCCTGCTATGATTCTGTTACTGTTGATTTCCCCTTTTATGGCTGTTAGTATTTGCCTTATGTATTGAGGTGCTCCTATGTTGGGTGCATAAATATTTACAATTGTTATATCTTCTGCTTGGATTGATTCCTTGATCATTATGTAGTGTCCTTCTTTGTCACTTGTAATAGTCTTTGTTTTAAAGTCTATTTTGTCTGATAAGAGAATTGCTACTCCAGCTTTCTCTTGATTTCCATTTGCATGGAATATCTTTTTCCATCCCCTCACTTTCAGTCTGTATGTGTCCCTAGATCTGAAGTGGGTCTCTTGTAGACAGCATATATACGGGTCTTGTTTTTGTATCCATTCAGCCAGTCTGTGTCTTTTGGTTGGAGCATTTAATCCATTTACATTTAAGGTAATTATCGATATGTATGTTCCTATTACCATTTTCTTAATTGTTTTGGGTTTGTTATTGTAGGTCTTTTCCTTCTCTTGTGTTTCCTGCCTAGAGAAGTTCCTTTAGCATTTGTTGTAAAGCTGGTTTGGTGATGCTGAATTCTCTTAGCTTTTGCTTGTCTGAAAGGTTTTAATTTCTCCATCAAATGTAGGACATTCCATCCAAAAACAACAATACACATTCTTCTCAAGTGCTCATGGAAGATTCTCCAGGATAGATCATATCTTGGGTCACAAATCAAGCCTTCGTAAATTTAAGAAAATTGAAATCGTATCAAGTATCTTTTCCAACCACAATGCTATGAGACTAGATATCAATTACAGGAAAAGATCTGTAAAAAACACAAACACATGGAGGCTACACAATACACTACTTAATAACGAAGTGATCACTGAAGAAATCAAAGGGGAAATCAAAAAATACCTAGAAACAAATGACAATGGAGACACGACGACCCAAAACCTATGGGATGCAGCAAAAGCAGTTCTAAGAGGGAAGTTTATAGCAATACAAGCCTACATCAAGAAACAAGGAAAATCCCAAATAAACAACCTAACCTTGCACCTAAAGCAATTAGAGAAAGAAGAGCAAAAAAACCCCAAAGCTAGCAGAAGGAAAGAAATCATAAAGATCAGATCAGAAATAAATGAAAAAGAAATGAAGGAAACAATAGCAAAAATCAATGAAACTAAAAGCTGGTTCTTTGAGAAGATAAACAAAATTGATAAACCATTAGCCAGACTCATCAAGAGAAAAAGGGAGAAGACTCAAATCAATAGAATTAGAAATGAAAAAGGAGAAGTAACCACTGACACTGCAGAAATACAAACGATCATGAGAGATTACTACAAGCAACTCTATGCCAATAAAATGGACAACCTGGAAGAAATGGACAGAGTCTTAGAAATGCACAACTTGCCGAGACTGAACCAGGAAGAAATAGAAAATATGAACAGACCAATCACAAGCACTGAAATTGAAACTGTGATTAAAAACCTTCCAATAAACAAAAGCCCAGGACCAGATGGCTTCACAGGCAAATTCTATCAAACATTTAGAGAAGAGCTAACACCTATCCTTCTCAAACTCTTCCAAAATATTGCAGAGGGAGGAACACTCCCAAACTCATTCTACGAGGCCACCATCACCCTGATACCAAAACCAGACAAAGATGTCACAAAGAAAGAAAACTACAGGCCAATATCACTGATGAACATAGATGCAAAAATCCTCAACAAAATACTAGCAAACAGAATCCAACAGCACATTAAAAGGACCATACACCATGATCAAGTGGGGTTTATCCCAGGAATGCAAGGATTCTTCAATATACGCAAATCAATCAATGTGATACACCATATTAACAAACTGAAGGAGAAAAACCATATGATCATCTCAACAGATGCAGAGAAAGCTTTTGACAAAATTCAACACCCATTTATGAAAAAAAACCCTGTAGAAAGTAGGCATAGAGGGAACTTACCTCAACCTAATAAAGGCCATATATGACAAACCCACAGCCAACATCGTCCTCAATGGTGAAAAACTGAAACCATTTCCACTAAGATCAGGAACAAGACAAGGTTGCCGACTCTCACCACTGTTATTCAACATAGTTTTGGAAGTTTTAGCCACAGCAATCTGAGAAGAAAAAGAAATACAAATCAGAAAAGAAGAAGTAAAACTGTCACTGTTTGCAGATGACATGATACTATACATAGAGAATCCTAAAGATGCTACCAGAAAACTCCTAGAGCTAATCAATGAATTTGGTAAAGTAGCAGGATACAAAATTAATGCACAGAAATCTCTTGCATTCCTATACACTAGTGATGAAAACTCTGAAAGAGAAATTAAGGAAACACTCCCAGTAGCAGACTGCACAAAAAGAATAAAATAGACTAGGAATAAACCTACCTAAGGAGACAAAAGACCTGTCTGCAGAAACTATAGACACTGATGAAAGAAATTAAAGATGAATACCAACAGATGGAGAGATATACCATGTTCTTGGATTGGAAGAATCAGACATTGTGAAAATGACTATACTACCCAAGCAATCTACAGATTCAATGCAATCCCTATCAAACTACCACTGGCATTTTTCACAGAACTAGAACAAAAAATTTCACAATTTGTATGGAAACGCAGAAGACCTCAAATAGCCAAAGCAATCCTGAGAAAGAAAAACGGATCTGGAGGAATCAGGCTCCCAGATTTCAGACTATACTACAAAGCTACAGTAATCCAAACCGTATGGCACTGGCACAAAAACAGAAATATAGATCAATGGAACAGGATAGAAGTCCCAGAGATAAACCCACACACATATGGTCACCTTATCTTTGATAAAGGAAGCAAGAATATACAGTGGAGAAAAGAGAGCCTCTTCAATAAGTGGTGCTGGGAAAACTGGACAGCTTCATGTAAAAGAATGAAATCAGAACACTCCCTAACACCATACACAAAAATAAACTCAAAATGGATTAAAGACCTAAATGTAAGGCCAGACACTATCAAACTCTTAGAGGAAAACATAGGAAGAACACTCTATGACATAAATCACAGCAAGATCCTTTTTGACTCACCTCCTAGAGCAATGGAAATAAAAAAATAAATAAACAAATGGGACCTAATGAAACTTCAAAGCTCTTGCACAGCAAAGGAAATCATAAAGAAGACAAAAAGACAACCCTCAGAATGGGAGTAAATATTTACAAATGAAGCAACTGACAAAGGATTAATCTCCAAAATTTACAAGCAGCTCGTGCAGCTTAATATCCAAAAAACAAACAACCCAATCCAAAAATGGGCAGAAGACCTAAATAGACATTTTTCCAAAGAAGATATACAGATTGCCAACAAACACATGAAAGGATGCTCAAAATCACTAATCATTAGAGAAATGCAAATCAAAACTACAATGAGATATCACCTCACACTGGTCAGAATGGCCATCATCAAAAAATCTACAAAGAATAAATGCTGGAGAGGGTGTGGAGCAAAGGGAACACTCTTGCACTGTTGGTAGGAATGTGAATTGATACAGCCACTATGGAGAACAGTATTGGGGGGGGGGGGTGTCCTTAAAAAACTAAAAATAGAACTACCATACGACCCAGCAATCCCACTACTGGGCAGATACCCTGAGAAAACCATAATTCAAAAAGAGTCATGTACCAAAATGTTCATTGCAGTTCTATTTACAATAGCCAGGACATGGAAGCAACCTAAGTGTCCATCAACAGATGAATGTATAAAGAAGATGTGGCAGATATATACAGTGGAATATTACTCGACCATAAAAAGAAACGAAATTGAGGTATTTGTAGTGAGGTGGATGGACCTAGAGTCTGTCATACAGAGTGATGTAAGTCAGAAAGAGAAAAACAAATACCGTATGCTAACACATATATATGGAATCTAAAAAAAAAAAAAAGAAAGAAATGGTTCTGAAGAACCTAGTGGCAGGACAGGAATAAAGATGCAGGTGTAGAGACAGGAGAGAACAGACCAAAGTTACGGGCCTGCTGAGTCCTCGGGTCTATCCATAATACACTTCATACTGCCCTGGGTCCAGGGATGTGTTCTAACACCCTCTCATCGAAAGACAAAGGAGAAGCCACAATGAGACGGTAGGAGGGGCGCAATCAGAGAAAAATCAAATCTCATAACTGGTGGGTGGGTGACTCACAGACTGACGAACACTTATACCACAGAAGTCCACCCACTGGAGTGAAGGTTCGGAGCCCCACGTCAGGCTTCCCAACCTGGGGGTCTGGCAACGGGAGGAGGAATTCATAGAGAATCAGACTTTGAAGCCTAGTGGGAATTGATTGCAGGACTTCGACAGGACTGGGGGAAACAGAGACCCCACTCTTGGAGGGTGCACACAAAATTGTGTGCGCATCGGGACCCAGGGGAAGGAGCAGGTGACCTCGGGGAGACTGAACCAGACCTACCTGCTAGTGTTGGAAGGTCTCCGGCAGAGGCGGGGTTGGCTCTCTTTCACCCTGGGGACAAGGACATTGGCAGCAAAAGTTCTGGGAAGTACTCTTTGGCATGAGCCCTCCCAGAGTCTGTCATTAGCCCCACCAAAGAGCCCAGGTAGGCTCCAGTGTTGGGTTGCCTCAGGCAAAACAACCAACAGGGAGGGAACCCAGCCCTACCCATCAACAGTCAAGTGGATTAAAATTTTACTGAGCTCTGACCACCACAGCAACAGTCAGCTCTACCCACCACCAGAGCCTCCCATCAAGCCTCTTAGATATCCTCAACCACCAGAGAGCAGACAGCAGAAGCAAGAAAAACTATAATCCTGCAGCCTGTGGAACAAAAACCACATTCACAGAAAGATAGACAAGATGGAAAGGCAGAGGGCTATGTACCAGATGAAGGAACAAGATAAAACCCCAGAAAAACAACTAAATGAAGTGGATATAGGCAACCTTCCAGAAAAACAATTCAGAATAATGATAGTGAAGATGATCCAGGACCTAAGAATAAGAATGGGGGCAAAGATCGAGAAGATGCAAGAAATGTTTAACAAAGACCTAAAAGAATTAAAGAGCAAACAAACAGAGATGAACAATACAATAACTGAAATGAAAACAACACTAGAAGGAATCAACAGCAGAATAACTGAGGCAGAAGAACGGATAAGTGACCTGGAAGACAGAATGGTGGAATTCACTGCTGCGGAACAGACTAAAGAAAAAAGAATGAAAAGAAATGAAGACAGCCTAAGAGACATCAGGAACAACATTAAATGCAACAACATTCGCATTATAAGGGTCCCAGAAGGAGAAAAGAGAGAGAAAGGACCAGAGAAAATATTTGAAGAGATTATAATCGAAAATTTCCCTAACATGGGAAAGGAAATAGCCACCCAAGTCCAGGAAGCGCAGAGAGTCCCATACAGGATAAACCCAAGGAGAAACACGCCGAGACACATAGTAATCAAATTGCCAAAAATTAAAGACAAAGAAAAATTATTGAAAGCAGCAAGGGAAAAACGACAAATAACATACAAGGGAACTCCCATAAAGTTAACAGCTGATTTCTCAGCAGAAACTCTACAAGCCAGAAGGGAGTGGCATGATATACTTAAAGTGATGAAAGAGGAAGAACCTACAACCAAGATTACTCTACCAGCAAGGATCTCATTCAGATTCGATGGAGAAATCAAAAGCTTTACAGACAAGCAAAAGCTAAGAGAATTCAGCACCACCAAACCAGCTCTACAACAAATATAAAGGAACTTCTCTAAGTGGGAAACACAAGAGAAGAAAAGGACCTACAAAAACAAACCCAAAACAATTAAGAAAATGGTCATAGGAACATACATATCGATAATTACCTTAAACGTGAATGGATTAAATGCTCCAACCAAAAGACACAGGCTTGCTGAATGGATACAAAGACAAGACCCATATATATGCTGTCTACAAGAGACCCACTTCAGACCTAGGGACACATACAGACTGAAAGTGAGGGGATGGAAAAAGATATTCCATGCAAATGGAAATCAAAAGAAAGCTGGAGTAGCTATACTCATATCAGATAAAAGAGACTTTAAAATAAAAGAATGTTACAAGAGACAAGGAAGGACACTACATAATGATCCAGGGATCATCCAAGAAGAAGATATAAGAATTATAAATATATATGCACCAACATAGGAGCACCTCAATACATAAGGCAACTGCTAACAGCTATAAAAGAGGAAATTGACAGTAACACAATAATAGTGGGGGACTTTAACACCTCACTTACACCAATGGACAGATCATCAAAAATGAAAATTAATAAGGAAACAGAAGCTTTAAATGACACAATAGACCAGATAGATTTAATTGATATTTATAGGACATTCCATCCAAAAACAGCAGATTACACTTTCTTCTCAAGTGCACACGGAACATTCTCCAGGATAGATCACATCTTGGGTCACAAATCAAGCCTCAGTAAATTTAAGAAAATCGAAATCATATCAAGCATCTTTTCTGACCACAACGCTATGAGATTAGAAATGAATTACAGGGAAAAAAGCGTAAAAAACACAAACACATGGAGGCTAAACAATGCGTTACTAAATAACCAAGAGATCCCTGAAGAAATCAAAGAGGAAATCAAAAAATACCTAGAGACAAATGACAATGAACAGACGACGACCCAAAACCTATGGGATGCAGCAAAAGCAGTTCTAAGAGGGAAGTTTATAGCTATACTAGCCTACCTAAAGAAACAAAAAAAATCTCAAGTAAACCATCTAACCTTACACCTTAAGGAACTAGAGAAAGAAGAACAAACAAAACCCAAAGTTAGCAGAAGGAAAGAAATCATAAAGATCAGAGCAGAATTAAATGAAATAGAAACAAAGAAAACAATAGCAAAGATCAATAAAACTAAAAGCTGGTTCTTTGAGAAGATAAATAAAATTGATAGGCCATTAGCCAGACTCATCAAGAAAAAGAGGGAGAGGACTCAACTCAATAAAATCAGAAATGAAAAAGGAGAAGTTACAACAGACACCGCAGAAATACAAAACATCCTAAGAGACTACTACAAGCAACTCTATGCCAATAAAATGGACAACCTGGAAGAAATGGACAAATTCTTAGAAAGGTATAACCTTCCAAGACTGAACCAGGAAGAAACAGAAAATATGAACAGACCAATCACAAGTAATGAAATTGAAACTGTGATTAAAAATCTTCCAACAAACAAAAGTCCAGGACCAGATGGCTTCACAGGTGAATTCTATCAAACATTTAGAGAAGAGCTAACACCCATCCTTCTCAAACTCTTCCAAAAAATTGCAGAGGGGGGTGGCGCAGTGGTTGAGAATTTGCCTGCCAATGCAGGGGACACGGGTTCGAGCCCTGGTCTGGGAAGATCCCACATGCCACGGAGCAACTGGGCCCATGAGCCACAACTACTGAGCCTGAGCGTCTGGAGCCTGTGCTCCGCAACAAGAGAGGCCGCGATAGTGAGAGGCCCGCGCACCGCGATGAAGAGTGGCCCCCACTCGCCGCAACTGGAGAAAGCCCTCACAACAGAAACGAAAGACCCACCAACAGCCAAAAATAAAAAAAATAAATAAATAATAAATAAAAAATTAAAAAAATAAAAAATTGCAGAGGAAGGAACACTCCCAAACTCGTTCTATTAGGCCACCTTCACCCTGATACCAAAACCAGACAAAGATACTACAAAAAAGAAAATTACAGACCAATATCACTGATGAATATAGAGTGCAAAAATCCTCAACAAATATGGGCAAAGAGAATCCAACAATGCATTAAAGGATCATATATCACGATCAAGTGGATTTATCACAGGGGTGCAATGATTCTTCAGTATATGCAAATCAATCAATGTGATACACCATATTAACAAATTGAAGAATAAAAACTGTATGATCATGTCAATAGATGCAGAGAAAAGCTTTTTGACAAAATTCAAACACCCATTTATGATAAAAACTCTCCAGAGAGTGGGCATAGAGGGAACTTTCCTCAACATAATAAAGTCATATACGACAAACCCACAGCAAACATCATTCTCAATGGTGAAAACTGGAAGCATTTCCTCTAAGATCAGGAACGAGACAAGGATGTCCACTCCTCACCACTATTATTCAACATAGTTTTGGAAGTCCTAGCCACGGCAATCAGAGAAGAAAAAGAAATAAACGAAATACAAATTGGAAAAGAAGAAATATAAACTGTCACTGTTGCAGATGGACATGATACTCTACATAAGAGAATCCTAAAAATGCCACCAGAAAACTACTAGAGCTAATCAATGAATTTGGTAAAGTTGCAGGGATACAAAAGTGCACAGAAATCTCTTGCATTCCTATACACCAATGATGAAAAATCTGAAAGAGAAATTATGGAAACACTCCCATTTACCATTGCAACAAAAAGAATAAAATATCTAGGAATAAACCTACCTAGGTAGACAAAAGACCTGTATGCAGAAAACTATAAGACACTGATGAAAGAAATTAAAGCTGATACCAACAGGTGGAGAGATATACCATGTTCTTGGATTGGAAGAATCAATATTGTGAAAATGACTATACTACCCAAAGCAATCTACAGATTCAGTGCAATCCCTATCAAATTACCAATGGCATTTTTTACGGAACTAGAACAAATCATCTTAAAATTTGTATGGCGACACAAAAGACCCCGAATAGCCAAAGCAGTCTTGAGGGAAGAAAACGGAGCTGGAGGAATCAGACTCCCTGACTTCAGACTATACTACAAAGCTACAGTAATCAAGACAATATGGTACTGGCACAAAAACAGAAACATAGATCAGTGGAACAGGATAGAAAGCCCAGAGATAAACCCATGCACCTATGGTCAACTAATCTATGACAAAGGAGGCAAAGATATACAATGGAGAAAAGACAGTCTCTTCAATAAGTGGTGCTGGGAAAACTGGACAGCTACATGTAAAAGAATGAAATTAGAGCACTCCCTAACACCATACACAAAAATAAACTCAAAATGGATTCGAGACCTAAATGTAAGACCGGACACTATAAAACTCTTAGAAGAAAACATAGGAAGAACACTCTTTGACATAAATCACAGCAAGATCTTTTTTGATCCACCTCCTAGAGTAATGGAAATAAAAACAAAAATAAACAAATGGGACCTAATGAAACTTCAAAGCTTTTGCACAGCAAAGGAAACCATAAACAAGATGAAAAGACAACCCTCAGAATGGGAGAAATATTTGCAAATGAATCAATGGACAAAAGATTGATCTCCAAATATATAAACAGCTCATTCAGCTCAATATTAAAGAAACAAACACCCAATCCAAATATGGGCAGAAGACCTAAATAGACATTTCTCCAAAGAAGACATACAGATGGCCAAGAAGCACATGAAAACTGCTCAACATCACTAATTATTAGAGAAATGCAAATCAAAACTACAATGAGGTATCACCTCACACCAGTTAGAATGGGCATCATCAGCAAATCTACAAACAACAAATGCTGGAGAGGGTGTGGAGAAAAGGGAACCCTCTTGTACTGTTGGTGGGAATGTAAATTGATACAGCCACTATGGAGAACAGTATGGAGGTTCCTTAAAAAACTAATAATAGATTTACCATATGATCCAGTAATCCCACTACTGGGTGTATACCCAGAGAAAACCATAATTCAAAAAGACACATGCACCCCAATGTTCATTGCAGCACTATTTACGATAGCCAGGTCATGGAAGCAACCTAAATGTCCATCGACAGACGAATGGTTAAAGAAGTTGTGGTACATATATACAATGGAATATTACTCAGCCATAAAAAGGAACGAAATTGAGTCATTTTCTGAGACATGGATAGATCTAGAGACTGTCATACAGAGTGAAGTAAGTCAGAAAGAGAAAAACAAATATCATATATTAACGCATGTATGTGGAACCTAGAAAAATGGTACAGAGGAGCCGGTTTGCAGGGCAGAAGTTGAGACACAGATGTAGAGAATAGACATATGGACACCAAGGGGGGAAAACTGCGGTGGGGTGGGGATGGTGGTGTGCTGAATTGGGCGATTGGGATTGACATGTATACACTGATGTGTATAAAATTGATGACTAACAAGAACCTGCAGTATAAAACAAACAAACAAACAAAACAACTAATACTAAACTTTCATTGGGTTATTTGTATGGAAATACGTTAATATAAATGTTTTAGACATTACATGAAATTTCTAAGAATCTTATATGTTCTGGTATAATGTTATAAGTCATAATTCTAGTTATTACTTTAAAATGTATATCAGAAATAAAAAAAAAATGATGCAGGTGTAGAGAATGGACTTGAGGATATGTGGAGGGGGAAGGGTAAGCTGGGACAAAGTGAGAGAGTGGAATGGACATATATACACTACCAAACGTAAAATAGATAGCTAGTGGGAAGCAGCTGCACAGCACAGGGAGATCAGCTCGGTGCTTTGTGACTACCTAGAGGGGTGGGATAGGGAGGATGGGAGGGAGGGAGACGCAAGAGGGAAGAGATATGGGACATATGTATATGTATAATTGATTCACTTTGTTATAAAGCAGAAACTAACCCACCACTGCAAAGCAATTTTACTCCAATAAAGATGTTAAGAAAAAAAAAAGAAAAAAGAAAAAGAAGTTAGGGCTCTAAAAGCCACCTTTTCAAAGCTGCAAGCAGTTTTGATCTTTCAGAATGGAACCCTTCAGTTCATCCTGAGTGGAAAGTACCACTACGAATACCTACGTGTCAGACTAAGAGGTTAAGTGTACTGGTGTGCTATTCGTGAGTCTGCTCCCTCAGGATTCCTATTTTTTTTTTTTTTTTTTGGGTGGAGAGAAGAGTTTGTTGGCTTTCTATGTATTTAGAATGCACCGTGCTATATGCAAACTATGACTTGTCCAAGCAGAGTTTTGGATGTTTTTCATTTGTCCCAATTTAGTGAAAGATGGTGAGTGCAGATGGAGAGAATTGTAAGCTCCACTCACTCATGCTGGATTAAAAACTAAGAAAGGAACTGGGGTGTTAATATCCTACACACTGTGTTAGTAAAGAATGGGTAATCCAGAACAGTGTGATGATGGACTATTGGTTTGGATATTATTATCCACAGACCTAAGCCACAACTAAGTGGGTAGGTAGAAGGTGATAGGTAGCTTATAATACCTTTATCTTTAATTGTATACTTCGGAGAAGTCAGAGAACTCATGTCCTAGTCTCTAAACTTGGGACTCAATTCACAACTCATGAAAGGGTTTAGAGATTGCCAGCTGGGGTCTCTGTCTTCAGCAGCCTTCTTGGTGCTCATTGATGGCAGTTAGCTGCCCTGAAGAGAAAGGGCAGTTCTGAATGGTGTGGTGGTTGAGGGGTGGATAAGAAAGTCTTCCTCTCTTTGAGCTTTGGAGCATTTGAGGGTAAATGTGTTCAGAAACACGCTTAGTGGTGGGAGATTTGATGGTTCCTTTGTGAGAAACACACAGGAGCTTGGCAGGATGACTCCCAGGAAGAGAAGCAGAGGACTGTGTAATGCTACATATATTGTCCTAAATTATTCTTGAGCTGCTTTTATTTTAAACTTACAAACTTTCAATGATGTTTCGTTAAAATTATGTCTTAGTTTCAGTTGTTCGGTGGGGAATTAAGGACAAGGATTGTCCTACACCTGGTAGAAGAATAGAAGAACTAATTTAACAGTTTAGAGTAGTGATTCTCAGCTGGGAGTAATTTTGCCCTCCATGGGATGTTTGCAATGAAAAAGACATTTTTGGTTGTCACAGCTTGGGTGGGGGAATAGGGCTACTGGTATCTATGGTAGTGGCTAGGGGTGTTTGCTCAACCTCTTACAATACACTGGACAGCCTTTCACAACAAAGGATTATCTGTTCTAAAATGTCAGTAGTGCTGAGACTGAGAAACACTAAATTTTAGATATTTTGAGGGGATATCTGTGTGGGCATGGGAAAGCTTGAAGTCATATGTGATTTGTATGTTTTTTTGTTTTTTTGTTTTCAAATCACATATATTTTAAATTTATTTATTTATTTATTTATGGCTGTGTTGGGCCTTCGTTTCTGTGCGAGGGCTTTCTCCAGTTGCGGAGAGCGGGGGCCACTCTTCATCGCGATGCGCGGGCCTCTCACTATCGCGGCCTCTCTTGTTGCGGAGCACAGGCTCCAGACGCGCAGGCTCAGTAATTGTGGCTCACGGGCCTAGTCGCTCCGCGGCATGTAGGATCTTCCCAGACCAGGGCTCGAACCCGTGTCCCCTGCATTGGCAGGCAGATTCTCAACCACTGTGCCACCAGGGAAGCCCTGTGATTTGTATGTTTAAAGGAGTATATTTAACATTTAGTCTGCATGTTGCAGTTACACAACAGAGCCTCTGAACATGCATACTTGTGTGTGCACACACACACATACCAGAAAAAAACTCTCCTGTAATTATCTTCTCTATCATAGACATGGCAAAGACCTTTGTAAATTATGTCATATCTAATAGTCCATCATCACTACATGAAGAGAAATGAGCAGAGCTCGTTTGTGGTCACAAAGAAAAGGACTGTTTATTCTTAGGATCTTGTCTGATGTTAATGCTTTGCTTTGAAGCTTTCTTTTTAAAAATTATTGATCAAGTTTTGGCTTTATATTTGCATTGTAGCTGGATACTTTGTGTTATTATTATACATACTGATTTTTAGTGATTGACTGCAGAATACAATGAAGCCATCTCTGGACCTTCTATAAATTGGTGATAGATATTCCTGGAACAGTTCCAGAATTCAAGATAACACATTCCTTAGAATAGGACCTTCTAATGAAACCCATCCCATTCTTTCGCTGATTGGCAGCACAAGTAAAGTTTTACTTGCCGTAGGTGGTGACTGGAATAGTAGATGTCAGTCTGGTGCTAATAGTCCTTTGATCAATTTGACCTATCAGTAAATCAGTTCACTTTATAGTCTAATGTTAAGAATATTAGAATAGGGGCTTCCCTGGTGGCGCAGTGGTTGAGAATCTGCCTGCCAATGCAGGGGACACGGGTTCGAGCCCTGGTCTGGGAAGATCCCACGTGCCGCGGAGCAACTAGGCCCGTGAGCCACAATTACTGAGCCTGCGCGTCTGGAGCCTGTGCTCCGCAACAAGAGAGGCCGCGATAGTGAGAGGCCCGCGCACCGCGATGAAGAGTGACCCCCGCTTCCCGCAACTAGAGAAAGCCCTCGCATAGAAACGAAGACCCAACACAGCCAAAAATAAATAAACTAAAAAACAAAAAAAAAAGAATATTAGAATAGAAATGCAACCTTATGTTCTGCCTTAATTTCTGTGGTTATAGTAATGTTAATATTAGAGAAGGCATTTTATAATTATTTCAAAATCAAAAAGAAATACAAGAAATTCTAGAACTAATACAGTCTTTTTTTTTAGCCTCTCTGGACTGAGATAGCCTTTTCAGAAAGAGTAGCCCCAAATGCTATGACTGTTAAGGTAGTTTGGGAGGCCATACTGTGACTCTCCTGGTGGTAAAGAAGCTGTTGTCATGTGACAGGTCTCCCATGGATAACCATTACCTCCTGTCAGTGAGAAATGTGAAGATTAAAAACAGTGTCGCCAAACACCGACACCATCCTGTATTTTTTATTTAAGAGTTGCTGAAAGATTTCCCGCTGGCTGATCAAATATGTGAACAGCTGGCTCCTGACCATAATCTGTCACTTGCAGCACATTTCAGACTGCCCATTTAAGAGCCACATAACATCCCTGGGATCTTCAAGCTAGTCAAAGGGGCAAGAGAACTTATAAGGAGGCACAAAGCTAGCCAAAGCCATGGGTTGCCCAAAGACCATTAAATGGTTTGTTAGTATCAAGTGTGACAAGTGAAGGCAGAGGCTACCAGCATGGATTCTAGCATGGATTATAAATCCTGGGATTGGGATTGAGTCTTTGGGAATTTAAATTCTTTTGGAGGATTAAAAGAGCATTAAATGATAGCTTGTTATCACCTGAATAGCACAAACAGTGATCTGGAATTTTAAAAAAGAATATCCTAGATATGCTTGCTTATTTAACTGTCTAAGGACCTATCATCTCTTTAAGAGGTTTATAAATAAAAAAGGGAATGGTTGTTTCATTCTTTTCTTATGACCCCAAATTAATCCTATTCTCATCTATCAATCAGAGATTGGAGTGCCAGTTTGGCTGATATCCTGGTAATAGAAAGTCTCATTTGAATTGATTGATCAGCTGGATAACTTAGATAAAATGCAGTCTGCTTTAGTCATCTTTCTGTTTAGTAATGAGCTGTCTGGAATTTCTACTCCTTTGATACATGTTGTATTCTAATAAAAAACAATCGGCTACAGAATTTGCTCAGTTCTGTGCTCTTGATTCCTTGATAACACCTAAGCTTTCTTGCTTATTATTGTGATGTTAAAATGCTCTCTTTTGAATCAAGTATAGATATAAGCCATTTTTAAATAAATTTCCAAAATGTTGGGAGTCCATTCTCATCCAAAATAGGAGTGACCCTCTTTGGCTGCTTTCTCAAAGACAACCTGGAAAACTGCCATCTTCCTCCGCCCAAAATGAGACTGGAAAGGTAGATAAAAGCTCATTTGTGAAAGGCCTTATTTTGCCAAGATAGAATGCTTGGATCCTGTCCTATGTGAAAGTGAGCCAGGTGAAGTTTTTAACAAGGGACTGATACGATGCACTTCTGGTGGAGTAAAAAATTATAACGGTAAAACCAGCTGTTTGAAGTAGCCAGCTAAGGCTTCCTCAGTGATTGAAAATACACTGTATCTGAATTCCCATCCTCAAATTTGTCAGTAAAATATATTAGCACTTTAAACATACGATACCCTTTCTTCCATCAATAAAAGAAATTTGAATATAGAGCAAGAAAAGTACTTGGGAACACAAATTTTATTGAAGACCTATATTAATTAGGTAGGTCTTCTAATATTAAATAGTACCTTTTCTATCTTCCACTTTATTCCATACCCATTTAAGTCAATCTCACTGAAGGGAAAAACCATCTGCTTTTCAGAAGGACATGAAGGGGTACAGAAAGGATGAATGAGAAATAAAAGTGTGATATGATAAACTCAAAGGAAGAAGTGAAGACCCTTAAAGACCCATATTACATATATGGTTATGTTTAGGATTAAAACTTATCTTACATTTAAAACACCTGAACATTTGAAATATTAATATTGTTGTCTTTCCAACAAGGTTATATGATTTTTAAGGCAAGGTTCTTATCATGTATATTTTTATTCTTCATAGAGCAAAAGCATCATGCATGATGCACAGATGATTTTCAGTAATTACTTGGTGATTGACAAATTCTTTATTTGCAAAATTTTCTGAGCACTAACTCTGAACTAGGTACTATGGGAGATAAGGTAGAGTAACTGTTTCATATGTGTTACGCTGAACTCAAACCAAATAGAACTGAGAGACACATATGCACTTTAAGGTCATGTAGCATAATAGTAACATCTGTCTCTCTTTTTCTGTTCCTCTAAAGAAAATACGAGGGATATTCACAACAGCACAAATTTTTAGGAGAGATTGTTGTGAATCTAGTGAAATTGTATTTGTGTCTTATGCAGTGCATTCAAAATTTCATTAAAAAAATACGTCAGTGTGCCCAGTTAATATCTGAGGAAAACATTTGCAACAACATATGTGCAAAATTTGAATTAGTATAAGAACCGGAATCCCTTAAAAATAAACAGAACTTATTTTCATGTTGGTAGGTCATCATTACACCTTCCTCCTGTATCAAGTCAACACAAGACACTGAAATATACCCAAAGAACAGTCAAGAAGAAGCTTCTAGGGGATTGGATGTAGTTTTCCTATAGCAGAAGTTTCCCCATTTACCATCCATCAAGGAAAAGCAAGAATTCTTTGGGCAGTTGTTCTCTGTTGTTGACGCAGAGCTAGGATGCACTTTGTTAAGTAAATCTTGGGAGAATTTCAGATCCTTTTTCAAACCATGCTGGAATTTTTGCTCCGTTTTCTGACCATATTGGGTTGTGTAATGATAACTTTTACACGAATCGTTATAATACAGAGACATGTCCTACAAATTTAATAATGGCCACCATGAACAGCAGTATGCAATAAGGTTTCCTCAGCAGGGACATATTCTTTCTGGAAGGGAAATTTAATTATCTAGCTTGACTACTGTGTAATTCAAACGCTAGCTATTGCGGCTCTTTTATACCACACAATGGTGTTAGTGGCAGACCGAAGACTGATGGTTACCTCCCCATAGGCAAACTCAGAGAACCAAACTGCCCAGTGCTTTGCTTTTACTCAATTTTTGAATTAATATCCAGCTCTTTAGGCATTCCTCCCTCATGAACCATGTATAATAGAAGAAAACGGTGGGGATTTTAATTATATGATGATCGTATGCCACCTTCTTTTTTCTTGCATTTCATCTTCTACCTTTTGGTAGAGGCACGTGGTCAGAAAGGGAAATTACCGTGGAGTCAAACAACTTAGCATAGAGGGAAAGACGGGCTCACCACAAAACCTCCCTACCCCTTAAGCAATTTAAAAAGTACTGAAGGTTTCTGAAAACAGAATGAGACAAAACACAACTATATAAATCCAAGGTTGTTGCTATTACTGTGCTGGAACTCTGAAGGGTATAATTAGCCTGTTGAAGGAATGGTATTGGTGGGGGAGGGGGAGGCGCTGACCGACCTCGGTTCAGGTTCCCTGTCCGCCTCCTGCTGAGAACCTGCCTTCGCTTCCTGCCCTCAGGTGTGTGAGAGGAGCATGTTTCTTTCCAATAAATACCAATACATCAAAAAAAAGAAAAAAAAGTTATTCCGTGGGAGATGACGGGGCGGAAAGGGGAAGGTTGGGGAAAAAAGTGCTACTGAGATCATAGGGAGTGCCCCTTGGATTTGTCTTTGTCATGTCCTACTTTACCTGACTTTCCTCAATTGCTGAGTGCAAGAACGGATGGAGAATTTAGGATGAGCTTGCCCAAGACATTAGAAATTAGTTAGCTTCGCTTTCTGGGATCCTTAGTTATTATAGCAAAAAAATGTGCGCAAATCTATTATTTTCTACATATGTAGTATTGAATGTAGTAGAAAAAGTAATAAATCCAGTGCTGTAGGATTTGGATTCTGGAAGTACTACTTGGCTTCTGCTCTTTCCGAGCAGCATGACATTAGTTTTGATACATATAAAAGGGGGAGAGAAAAGGGTAGGTCCTGCTTAGCTCTCTAGCCCCTTAAAGTGATGTTGTGTTGATTATATGAAATATTAAATTTGAAAATAATTTATAATTTATAAAGATCTAAGAAACATGTGATATTATTGTTATTAATTAAGGAGAGAATGGTGCCTAGTGTAAAATTAGTCTCTTGACTTTATCTTATCTTTAAATTAGTCTCTATCCCTTTAGAGTGAATATATATTCTGTGATTTCCTGCTGAGAGGAGGAGATAGTGCTAATTTATTTACCCTGGCATTTCCTTGTGCACAAATGTCACCCCTCTCCATCCAAAAAAATATGCTTGCTGGCATTTCTTGTAAATTGCTTCTTTCTCTAGCTGCTGAAGTGAGGAGACCAAAGGACGTGTGTAAGTTAAGTCTAGACTGTTTTTGATATTATAAGTCATTATAATACATACAGTCATTGCACTTTTCTGTGTAAAGTAGATGGCAAGGCAAAGAGTTGTTTAACGCAGTTGGCCCTAAGTTCTGAGAAGCTGTTCCCTGAGCCTGATGATTGAGACAATCTTCACGGTCAGTCTACAAACCTAATCAGATCATGCCCTTCCCTGCCTAGAACTTTTCATTGAAAGTCATCACCTTTAGAGAATAAAATCCAGTACTATTTGCATTGCACACAGCTCACAATTGGAGTCCTTACCTACTAAACTCATCATCTGCTTCTTATACCTTAGGCTTCATTAATTTTTTAATGAAATATCACAATTTCATTTATGAAATGAAATATCACAATTTCATTTATGCCTTTGCATATGCTATTTCCTTTGCCAAATGTACTCTTGCTGCTTTGCCCTCACGGAGAACACCTACTTACTCTTCAAGAGCAAGTTGAGTCACCTATTCCATGAAGCGTTCCCTGCTTCTCCCGTGCAGAGACGTTCCCTGCTTCTCCCGTGCAGAGACGTTCCCTGCCTCCTCTCTGCCATGATGTACTTTGTGCGTGCTTCTGTTATGGCACTACCATTTTGATCTGGTTGAAGAAGAATTTCCTAAGTCTGAAGATGAAACTTCAGGTCTTTTCCTCCAACTGAGGAGACAAAGAACAGGTCTTTTCCTCCAACTGAGGAGACAAAGAACAGAGACTCACACTGTAAGAGCTAAACAGAGAGCAAGCAACTCCCACCTCTCATCTCAGAAGGTAGGAGGGCTCAGCTTGCCACCGTTCCAGGCAGGTACATGTTGATATTAGACAGAATGTTGTCCAGGCAAGGTGGGGACAGCCCTTCTGTTAGCACATTCCTGCAGATTCAACAGCAATAGCAAGGACAGAAACGTGTCATGCTGTGTTCAGTTGCTCCAGGGAGAGGGCCAGGGGCTTTTTCCATTCTGAAGCTGAGTATAATTGTTGCTCGTATAGAGAGCAGAGAGGGATTTCAGAGATGGACTACAGATGCATGTAGGTAAGTCAGGGGTCCTCTTAACATTATATCCATCAAAAACATCATTCTCTTTTGAATCAGACATAGCATTTGGGCCTAAATTCAAATTATTTCATTCTAATTAAGTAATATTTATTTTAGTAATGTAGAACCTCAAATAGACTTCAATTATTGTGGATTAGGAGACCATCTCGTAACTAAAGGAAAAAGTCACTTGAAGTAGCATTTTCTAGGAGGTCCTGGACTTTGCAGGGGAAGTTTGCCCCTTGCAGAAGAATTGTAGATATCTTTAACTCCAGTTGGACTGTGTGTATCTTTTAGTTCCTGAACTGCATTCTTACAATGCTACCCCTGATGATAGTGCTAATTTTCTGGAAAAGGATGTTTCATTTCACTCAAGAGTTGGGTTTCTTTCATATCCCAGAGGACTATGGAATACTTTTGGGAAATCACTTCAATACATCTAAAGCCTCACACTGCACTGTTGTGAAGGGCAGGTGTGATCAGGGTTAAGTATTTCGCAGTTCAGTGAAGTCACCTCAAAACCGAAACACTCTGAGAGAACGCACAGTCTTTTTCTGACCTCTCTGCTTTATACTTAATCTTGGCAACAAAGAGTTTTACTGAGAATGAATATATAGTTTCACACCTCCTGAGTTTCTATGGTAAAAGTGAAGAACTAAGTGTATCCAATTGTTTAAACTAATGATGGGTTTCTACATTAAGCAATGACAAGCCCCAAATGGTTTTATTTTCATGTGAATTATTCAGGTTAAATCTCCCAATCTCACCTTCCCAAGGAGATACAATGGAGAAAGCCCTACCATCATTTAACCTCGAGAGCTGAGAGCAACTTGAGACGTCTCCCTTCTACAACTGGTTAACTCTCTGGTTGCAAGCACTATAGCTATTTGCCACTGCTTCTCAAGCTGTCTACGGATGTGCACAAAGGATTTCTCTAAGTCACATAAAACCCTGGTTAAATGACCCTTACCTCAGTAGTACACACTTAAGGCCACACATGGTGGCAAGACAATGAGATCATTTCTATAATTCTATTTTTGGAAAGTCAGAAAAATGATTCTTCTATCCCCAAGCAGAAATTAAGTTGGTTCAATTCTGCTTTGTGGATTCTCTTATTTTTGTGTTTTCATTGGTGTTTCTCATGACTATCTTGGGCTCTTTTCTATCTGCAAGCATACTTTTGGAGTAAGTTCATCCATTCTCATGATTTTAACCACCACACAAACGAATATGACCCCCAAGTAATGTCGGCAGCCCAGAGAGCTCATTAGGGTCAGACTCAACATCTATTTTCTTGACATCTCCATTTGGATATCTCACAGGAACCCAAATCTCAGTGTGTCCAATAATGGACTTTCCATCTTTCCCTGATCCTCTTGCAGTGAGCTCTTTCTGCTGGGTTTTCTCTGTCAGTGAATGGGGGCAGCAGCCAGCTATTGGCCTAACAAGTGGTGAAGGAGAGTCATCTTTCTTCCACATGCTCTACATCATTATCAACTCTTGTCCAGCCTACCTCTTACTTCTCTTAACCAGTCATTATTTTTTTCATCCATTTGCCTGACTTTGTTCAGGTCACTACTGTACAGAAGGTGCTCAGTGAATAAATGAATCCAAACATATTTCCATTGGTAGAGGCTTCAAGCTAATTGGTGATTTGTAGGTACTGGGTTTTCTTTTTTTGTTTTTTCCTCAAGCCCTGATATTGTTTCCAGGACCTAATTTATGTGCCTTTCTATTTTGGTATTTCTCAGTACATGATTGGGGGGTTTCTTAGGAAAAGTAAACTGCCCTTCTAATTGAATTCTACGGTTTTCTGCAGGGCCTTTAAGAAAGTCATGAGATTGATGCCATGACCTCTAAATCTGGATTATTATTATTATTATTGTTATTATTATTTTTAACATCTTTATTGGAGTATAATTGCTTTACAATAGTGTGTTAGTTTCTGCTTTATAACAAAGTTAGTCAGCTATACATATATATACAGCCCCATATCTCTTCCCTCTTGCATCTCCCTCCCACCCTCCCTATCCCACCCCTCTAGGTGGTCACAAAGCACCGAGCTGATCTCCCTGTGCTATGTGGCTGCTTCCCACTAGCTAGCTATTTTACATTTGGTAGTGTATATATGTCCATGCCACTCTCTCACTTCATCCCAGCTTACCCTTCTCCCTCCCCGTGTCCTCAAGTCCATTCTCTATGCCAGCGTCTTTATTCCTGTCCTGCCCCTAGGTTTTTCAGAACCATTTTTTTCTTTTTAGATTTATGATTTATGATTTTTTTTTAGATTTGTGATTTACGTCGTAGAGTGTTCTGCCTATGTTTTCCTCTAAGAGTTTTATAGTGTCTGGTCTTACATTTAGGTCTTTAATCCATTTTGAGTTTATTTTTGTGTATTTTTGTGTTAGGGAGTGTTCTAATTTCATTCTTTTACATGTAGCTGTCCAGTTTTCCCAGCACCTCTTATTGAAGAGGCTGTCTTTTCTCCATTGTATATTCTTGCCTCCTTTATCAAAAATAAGGTGACAATATGTGCGTGGGTTTATCTCTGGGCTTTCTGTCCTGTTCCATTGATCTATATTTCTGTTTTTGTGCCAGTACCATCCTGTCTTGATTACTGTAGCTTTGTAGTATAGTCTGAAATCTGGGAGCCTGATTCCTCCAGCTCCGTTTTCCTTTCTCAAGATTGCTTTGGCTATTTGGGGTCTTTTGCGTTTCCATACAAATTGTGAAATTTTTGTTCTAGTTCTGTGAAAAATGCCAGTGGTAGTTTGATAGGGATTGCATTGAATCTGTAGATTGCTTTGGGTAGTAGGTCATTTTCACAATGTTGATTCTTCCAATCCAAGAACATGGTATATCTCTCCATCTACTTGTATCATCTTTAATTTCTTTCATCAGTGTCTTATAGTTTTCTGCAGACAGGTCTTTTGTCTCCTTAGGTAGGTTTATTCCTAGATATTTTATTCTTTTTGTTGCAGTGCTAAATGGGAGTGTTTCCTTAATTTCTCTTTCAGAGTTTTCATCACTAGTGTATAGGAATGCAAGAGATTTCTGTGCATTAATTTTGTATCCTGCTAATTTACCAGATTCATTGATTAGCTCTAGTAGTTTTCTGGTGGCATCTTTAGGATTCTCTATGTATAGTATCATGTCATCTGCAAACAGTGACAGCTTTACTTCTTCTTTTCTGATTTGTATTCCTTTTATTTCTTTTTCTTCTCTGATTGCTGTGGCTAAAACTTCCAAAACTATGTTGAATAATAGTGGTGAGAGTGGGCAACCTTGTTTCGTCCTGATCTTAGTGGAAATGGTTTCAGTTTTTCACCATTGAGGATGATGCTGGCTGTGGGTTTGTCATATATGGCCTTTATTATGTTGAGGAAAGTTCCCTCTATGCCTACTTTTGGCAGGGTTTTTATCATAAATGGGTGCTGAATTTTGTCGAAAGCTTTCTCTGCATCTGTTGAGATGATCATATGGTTTTTCTCCTTCAATTTGTTAATATGGTATATCACATTGATTGATTTGCGTATATTGAAGAATCCTTGCATTCCTGGGATAAACCGCACTTGATCATGGTGTATGATCCTTTTAATGTGCTGTTGGATTCTGTTTGCTACTATTTTGTTGAGGATTTTTGCATCTATGTTCATCAGTGATATTGGCCTGTAGTTTTCTTTCTTTGTGACATCTTTGTCTGGTTTTGGTATCAGGGTGATGGTGGCCTCGTAGAATGAGTTTGGGAGTATTCCTCCCTCTGCTATATTTTGGAAGAGTTGAGAAGGAGAGGTGTTAGCTCTTCTCTAAATGTTTGATAGAATTCGCCTGTGAAGCCATCTGGTCCTGGGCTTTTGTTTGTTGGAAGAGTTTTAGTCACAATCTCAATTTCAGTGCTTGTGATTGATCTGTTTATGTTTTCTATTTCTTCCTGGTTCAGTCTCAGAAGGTTGTGCTTTTCTAAGAATTTCTCATGATCCTTTGTATTTCTGCAGTGTCCGTTGTTACTTCTCCATTTTTGTTTCTGATTCTATTGATTTGAGTCTTCTCCCTTTTTTTCTTGATGAGTCTGGCTAATGGTTTATCAATTTTGTTTATCTTCTCAAAGAACCAGCTTTTAGTTTTATTGATCTTGGCTCTTGTTTCCTTCATTTCTTTTTCATTTATTTCTGATCTGATCTTTATGATTTCTTTCCTTCTGCTAGCTTTGGGGTTTTTTTGCTCTTCTTTCTCTAATTGCTTTAGGTGCAAGGTTAGGTTGTTTATTCAAGATGTTTCCTGTTTCTTGATGTAGGCTTGTATTGCTATAAACTTCCCTCTTAGGACTGCTTTTGCTGCATCCCATAGGTTTTGGGTCATCGTGTCTCCATTGTCATTTGTTTCTAGGTATTTTTTGATTTCCCCTTTGATTTCTTCAGTGATCACTTCGTTATGAAGTAGTGTATTGTGTAGCCTCCATGTGTTTGTATTTTTTACAGATCTTTTCCTGTAATTGATATCTAGTCTCATAGCGTTGTGGTCAGAAAAGATACTTGATACGATTTCAATTTTCTTAAATTTACCAAGGCTTGATTTGTGACCCAAGATGTGATCTATCCTGGAGAATGTTCCATGAGCACTTGAGAAGAAAGTGTTTTCTGTTGTGTTTGGATGGAATGTCCTATAAATATCAATTAAGTCCATCTTGTTTAATGTATCATTTAAAGCTTGTGTTTCCTTATTTATTTTCATTTTGGATGATCTGTCCGTTGGTGAAAGTGGGGTATTAAAGTCCCCTACTATGATTGTGTTACTGTCAATTTCCCCTTTTATGGCTGTTAGAATTTGCCTTATGTATTGAGGTGCTCCTATGTTGGGTGCATAAATATTTACAATTGTTATATCTTCTTCTTGGATTGATTCCCTGATCATCATGTAGTGTCCTTCTTTGTCTCCTGTAATAGTCTTTATTTTAAAGTCTCTTTTGTCTGATATGAGAATTGCTACTCCAGCTTTCTTTTGATTTCCATTTGCATGGAATATCTTTTTCCATCCCCTCACTTTCAGTCTGTATGTGTCTCTAGGTCTGAAGTGGGTCTCTTGTAGACAGCATATATATGGGTCTTGTTTTTATATCCATTCAGCCCATCTATGTCTTTTGGTTGGAGCATTTAATCCATTTACATTTAAGGTAGTTATCGATATGTATGTTCCTATTCCCATTTTCTTAATTGTTTTGTGTTTGTTATTGTAGGTCTTTTCCTTCTCTTTTGTTTCCTGCCTAGAGAAGTTCCTTTAGGATTTGTTGTAGAGCTGGTTTGGTTGTGCTGAATTCTCTTAGATTTTGTTTGTCTGTAAAGGTTTTAATTTCTCTGTCGAATCTGAATGAGATCCTTGCTGGGTAGAGTAATCTTGGTTGCAGGTTTTTCCCTTTCATCACTTTAAATATGTCCTCCACTCCCTTCTGGCTTACAGAGTCTCTGCTGAAAGATCAGCTGTTAACCTTGTGGGGATTCCCTTGTATGTTATTTGTTGTGTTTCCCTTGCTGCTTTTAATATTTTCTCTTTGTATTTAATTTTTGATAATTTGATTAATATGTGTCGTATCGTGTTTCTCTGTGGATTTATCCTGTATGGGGCTCTCTGCACTTCCTGAACTTGATTGACTATTTCCTTTCCCACATTAGGGAAGTTTTCAATATAATCTCTTTAAATATTTTCTCAGTCCCTTTCTTTTTCTCTTCTTCTTCTGGAACCCCTGTAATTCGAATGTTATAGGTGTGTTTAATGTTGTCCCAGACGTCTCTGAGACTGTCCTCAATTCTTTTCATTCTTTTTTCTTTATTCTGCTCTGTGGTAGTTATTTCCACTATTTTATCTTCCAGGTCACTTATCCATTCTTCTGCCTCAGTTATTCTGCTATTGATTTCTTCTAGAGAATTTTTAATTTCATTTATTGTGTTGTTCATCATTGTTTTTTGCTCTTTATTTCTATTAGGTCCTTTTTAAACGTTTCTTGTATTTTCTCCATTCTATTTCCAAGATTTTGGATCATCTTTACTGTTATTACTCTGAATTCTTTTTCAGGTAGACTGCCTATTTCCTCTTCATTTGTTTGGTCTGGTGGGTTTTTACCTTGCTCCTTCATCTGCTGTGTGTTTCTCTGTCTTCTCATTTTGCTTAACTTACTGTGTTTGGGGTCTCCTTTTCACAGGCTGCAGGTTCGTAGTTCCCATTGTTTTTGGTGTCTGCCCCCAGTGGCTAAGGTTGGTTCGGTAGGTTGTGTAAGCTTCCTAGTGGAGGGGACTGGTGCCTGTGTTCTGATGGATGAGGCTGGATCTTGTCTTTTTGGTGGGCAGGACCGCATCCATTTGTGTGTTTTGGGGTGTCTGTGACCTTATTATGATTTTAGGCAGCCTCTCTGCTAATGGGTGGGGTTGTGTTCCTGTCTTGCTAGTTGTTTGGCCTAGGGTGTCCAGCACTGTAGCTTGCTGGTCATTGAGTGGAGCTGGGTCTTAGTATTGAGATGGAGATCTCTGGGAGAACTTTCACCGTTTGATATTACGTGGAGCTGGGAGGTCTATGGTGGACCAATGTCCTGAACTCAGCTCTCCCTCTTCAGAGGCACAGGCCTGACACGTGGCTGGAGCACCAAGACCCTGTCAGCCACACGGCTCAGAAGAAAAGGGAGAATAAAAGAAAGAAATAAAGAAAAAAATAAAATAAAATAAAGTTATTAAAATAAAAAAAAATTAAAAAAGATTAAACATAATAAATGTAATAAAAAAAGAATGAAAGAAGAGAGCAACCAAACCAAAAACCAAATCCACCAATGACAGCAAGTGCTAAAAACTATACCAAAAAAACCACAAAAATCGGACAGACAGAACCCTAGGACAAATGGTAAAAGCAAAGCTATACAGAGAAAATCACACAAAGAAGCATACACATACACACTCACAAAAAAAGAAAGAGGAAAAAAATATATATATATAAAAAAAAAGGAAGAGAGCAACCAAGTCAATAAACAAATCTACCAATTTTAATAAACTCTAAATACTAAACTAAGATAAACATAAAACCAGAAACAAATTAGATGCAGAAAGCAACCCCCAAGTCTACAGTTGCTCCCCAAATCCACCACCTCAATTTTGGGATGATTCGTTGTCTATTCAGGTGTTTCAGAAATGCAGGGTACATCAAGTTGATTGTGGAGATTTAATCCACTGCTCCTGAGGCTTCTGGGAGAAATTTCCCTTTCTCTTCTTTGTTCGCACAGCTCCTGGGGTTCAGCTTTGGATTTGGCCCTGCCTCTGGGTGTAGGTCGCCTGAGGGCATCTGTTCTTCTCTCAGACAGGACGGGGTTAAAGTAGCATCTGATTAGGGGGCTCTGGCTCACTCAGGCCGGGTGGAGGAAGAGGTACGGAATGTGGGGCGACCCCGTGGTGGCAGAGGTCGGCATGACATTGCAACAGCCTGAGGTGCGCCGTGTGTTCTGCCGGGGAAGTTGTCCGTGGATCACGGGACCCTGGCAGTGGCAGGCTGCACAGGCTCCCTGGAGGGGAGGTGTGGATAGTGACCTGTGCTTGCACACAGGCTTCTTGGTGGCTGCAGCAGCAGCCTTAGCATTTCATGCCCATCTCTGGGGTCCGCGTTGATACCTGTGGCTCGCGCCCGTCTCTGGAGCTCGTTTAGGCGGTGCTCTGAATCCTCTCTCCTTACGCACCAGGAAACAATGGTCTCTTGCCTTTTCGGCAGCTCCAGACTTTTTCTGGGACTCCCTCCCGGCTAGCTGTGGCGCACTAGGCCCCCTTCAGGCTGTGTTCACGCAGCCAACCCCAGTCCTCTCCCTGGGATCCGACCGAAGCCCGAGCCTCAGCTTCCAGCCCCTGCCCGCCCCGGCGGGTGAGCAGACAAGCCTCTCGGGCTGGTGAGTGCTGGTTGGCACTAATCCTCTATGCGGGAATCTCTCTGCTTTGCCCTCCACACCCCTGTGGCTGCGCTCTCCTCCGTGGCTCCAAAGCTTCCCCCCTCCGCCACCCGCAGTCTCCGCCCGTGAAGGGCCTTCCTAGTGTGTGGAAACCTTTCCTCCTTCACAGCTGCCTCCCACTGGCGCAGGTCCTGTCCCTATTCTTTTGTCTCTGTTTTTTCTATTTTCTTTTGCCCTACCCAGGTACATGGGGAGTTTCTTGCCTTTTGGGAAGTCTGAGGTCTTCTGCCAGCGTTCAGTATGTGTTATGTAGGAGTTGTTCCACATGTAGGTTTGTTTCTGATTTATTTGTGGGGAGGAAAGTGATCTCCGTGTCTTACTCCTCTGCCGTCTTGAAGCACACAAAGTTACTTTTGTTTGTTTTTCTGGATTATTTTTTAACATAGTTCTGTTTTCATTTTTGGCAAATGCGGACACTTAGGTTCATCTTTTCTTTTTTAAAATTAATACTCTTAATTTTGTAACAAGAGTGTGGCAAATAGTAGTTGCTTTTTTTTAGAGTAGTAATGTAGTAGTTTAATATAATAGTAAACCTTGCCCTATATAGTTTAATACGCTATATAGTAAACCATATAGTAGTAAATCATACCCTATCCTAAGATTTTAGCTTAAGTCAAGGTCTTTTCTATTATTAAGTACTAGCTAGGCTTTAAATGGAACGTTTTTCTAAAGCAACTGTCAACCCCCCTGGTGGCAGAAAGAGTTCATTTTCTAGCCTAATTATACACCTACTACCTATGTAGGTATAGAATAGAATGATTGCATACTGTGTTTATGTTTAGCATCAGGTCAAGATTTCTGTCAAGAGCAAGAAAACTTTCCTGTCTTCCATTAAACGAAATGGAGACTGGAGAGTGAAAAGTCTCTTGTCTTTTGTTTTCCAATCAACAAACAAGACCTTTTCATTCAAGGCAAATGAAAATTATCAGTGTTAATGGAAACATATCCAGGACAGGTTAAGCTCAAGATAAGCGCTGAAGCAAGACCTTTATCACCCCACATGTCTAGTATCTTAAACTGATGACATCATTTGGAAAGAACATAAAGTCCTAAGTTGTCCTTGATAATGTACTAATCTACCTGCAAATTCTATACCTATGTATGTCTAATTTTGAAAATAGCAGATTTTCATGAACTGACAAGTATACAAACCTATTTTCTCTAATTTTACTTTCTAAATAGCAAATTTATTAAAATGTGTCACTAAATATTTGTCACTAAATAACTTTAATGAAAAGTAAAGAAAAATTTAGAGTACTTCCTAGAAATTTGTCATTCTAGGTGTCTGTTATCTGTATTTTCCCCCTACATTTCTTCTTGTGTTTTTTTTTTTTTTTGTATAATTTCAAACTTTTTTGGGATATATTCATCACGTTTTTTGATTACCCAATTTTGTTAAATACTCCCTTTTCCATCTCTAATGTCTTTAGTAATTCTGCACTCTTTCTCTCCTCTTCAATTAGTTGAGTACTTTATTTGCAATCTGTCAGCACATTCACAATTTGTAATTTCCTTTTCTACTTTCCATAATTAATTTCAGTATTTCTGTAGGCACATATCTGTCTTTTCAACCATTAACACAGTTGTAGCACTTACATAAAAAATATATATATATATATATTTAAATATACATGATATATTTATGTCTATATACATTATTTTCGTTTATATTGTTATAGAATAATGTACTATTAATATGTTTGTTATATGTATATTTATTTATATTTTTAGAGGGAGCAGACATGTAAAAGGGGAATATAGTGTGCAGTATTTTACAAATTTATTTCATCACAAGCCTGTCCTACCCTGTTTTTTATCAGAGCGTCTCACAGGGATAGTGTTCCATGGAATATGTTTTAGAAAATGTCATTTATTTATCCATTCTATCAACAAATATTTATGTGCCAGTTACTAGGAATACAACAGAAGTTAAAACAGTAGAAAAAAAATCCCTACCCTCATGGAAATTACATTTTGGTGGATTCAGTCAATAAACACAGTAACCAAGAAAATTATAAAGCATATTAGAAGGTGATAGGAGCTGTGGTGTGAAATAAACCAGGGAGGAGACATGGAGCACCAGGAACACGGCTAGAGTTTAAAATAGGTGGTCTTGGAAGGATTTGTGGAAAGAGTGATGTTTGAACGGAGATTTAAAGAAGGTGATGGAGAAAACCACGCAGATACTTGGGTGCTGGGAGGTGCTTCCAGCAGAAGAAAGAGCAAGTACAAGTGTCTTAAGGTTGGAGAGTTTTTAAGACTGGCAAAGAGGCCAGGATGGCTAGAGCGTATTAAGGGAAGGGTAGATTGCAGAGTGGAAGTTGAAGGGATAATTGAGTCAAATTATGTAGATGATTGTAAGCTCTGGGTTTTTTTTTTCTGTACCATTCGTGGTTTTGGGACATGGGAGTAGTACGTTATCTGACATATTTAAGATGGATAACTCTGGCTACTGTGTAGAGAATAGATAGTAGGGGGCGTGGATAAAAGCAAGGAGACTTCTTAAAAGTCTTTCAAAGTAATTCAGGCAAGAGTGGGTGGTGACTGGGACCAGAGGAGTAACTAGTGATGAGCTAGTGAGAAAAGGTTAGATTCTGTGTATATTTTGACTATAGAGAAAACAGCATTTGCTAATGGATTGGATATAGGACAGGGAGAGGAGAGGAGAGAAAAGAAAAGGAAAGGGGAGAAAGGGAGATGAAAAGAGAGAGCAGCTATGCCTGAGCCACTGGAAGAATGGAGCTGCCCTTAATGGACATGAGGAGGGCTATGAGTGGAATAGGTTCAGGTGGGCATGGGCGGAGAAGATGAGTTTTGGAAATGTTGTGTCTGAGATGTGTATTTCACGTCCATGTTGAGATGTTGATGAGGTAGTTGGATGAGCCAATCTTGATTTGAGGGGTGAGGTTTAGGCTAGAGATAAAATTTCTGCATTCAAAATTATATTGTTCAACTTTGGGTCATTTTATTCGCTGGTAGTGCAGAATAAATCCTACTCTGGTGAGATACCTTCATCAACTTTACTCACTTATCTGCTGCCTTCCACACCATACCAGAGAACTGAGGGTTGCATGACACTGAACAATTGGTGGGCTGATATAGATACTTACAATAGAAATCATGGAACAAAATCACATGAATATATTCTAAATGGAATGTGCATGGCAGAGGTAATAAAGTTTAAGGGACAGAGGGAACTTGATTCAAATCCCAGATCCTCACCTACTTGCATTATCAACTTCAATTTCCTCATCCAAAATCATAGGTCGTATTACCTTCCTTATAGGATTATTGTGAGTATTAAATTTTACACGTGCATCTAAGCATACTGTTCAGCACAAAGTAGGCCCTCCATAAATATAAACAATTACAGAAATTTTGACCTGTTTCAGAATAATAAAAAAGTAGTAATAGTAATGCTGTTAACATTACTTAATAGCACATGTTGGCAATAGCGACAAGTAATGGTGTAAAAATATATCCAGATGCTTCCTTTTGGTGACTGGTTACAGGTGAGAATGTGTTTAAGGAGATGGAATTCTGGTTGATAGCAAACTTCTAAATTTTTGTCAGTATAGTAATCTTTTATTTCTTTATTTATAGATTTACTTATTTAAACTAATTTATTTTAAATAAATAATCCACGCACATGAAATAAATAAATGTATAGAAAAATGTAGTGAAAATTAATTCAGTCACAATCACCTAACTCTCCTACTACCCAGTTATCTTTCCTTAAAGCAGCCATTATTGCCAGTACAATCTGTAATCATTTATCATTGCACATGTTTGTGAGTATATCTGATAAATTCCTGGAAATGTAATTATAACTAAGAGTATATGTGTATTAAAAATTATTGATAAATATTGACAAATTACTCTCCCTTGATGTTGCACCAATTCACAATTCCACTAACGGTATCTGAAACTGCCTCTTTCTCTATAACCTCATCAACAAGAATACAGTTTTTAACCTGATCTTTCTGTACTAATTGTCAGATCAGCTAATATTTAACTTATTTTTATTACTATTTTTACAGCAGAACAACTTTAAGGACTATTTCAAATAAATGACAACATATCAGGGAAATTTGAAGTATCAAAACTGTTTCTCTTGAAATGAAGGCTGATTATTTGCAGTTATAGAAAGGTCAGTGCAACAGTTGCTGGTAATCAACAAAGAAATAAATTTATATAGTTGTCGCTCTCAGATATACATTTTTTCTCTTATTGTTTGCTGGGCATATTTGCCAATGCCAAATTATGCTTAGTTTTTATCGTATCACTAAGAACATTTTAAGATGTCTTATTTCCCATATATATGTGTGGAGAGAGGAAAGGTACATTTCTGGATAAACAGTAATGATGAACATAAGCTGATGATTCATGTTGGTTTAAATAAGTATTTGGTAGATTTAGATGTGACAGATGTTTTTCCCTCTAAATCAAGTATATAAAAACATTTTGAACTTTAAAAAAAAATTGAAGATCATATGAAAGGAGATAGGGGTCAGATATAAGAAATGACATTCAGCGTAAATGTTGCACAAAAGTTATTTCATTGCTTTGTGGCATTTATGGCTTCTCAATGTCAGGTCAGAAGGATTTATTTCTGTTAGGTTGAGGTTCCCACGATCCCTCAAAATTTACTTCTCTGATATGGTTAGCAGTTTGATTTGGGAGCAAAATTTCAGAGAGAATGTCATTTATTTGAAAATTTAAAAATATCCCTATGCTTCAGTTACTTATGAGAGCGGGGGCAGGTGGTCTGCAGAGGAACAGATTATCTAGTTTAGGCAGATACTTCCTTAAAAACTGTTAAAAATATCCACAGCACCGTAAGGCCTGATATTTACTAGGTGGTCAATAAATATTTGTTGAATAAATGAAATAATTATATAAAGGAAAAAATAAAGACATATGGAATGCTTTGGGCAAGCTACTTAACTGCTCTGGTCTTCAGTTTCCTCATGTATAAAATGGAGACAATATTAGTACTTAGCTTATAAGAATTGCTGTGAGGATTACATTGTAAAATGCAGGCAAGGTATGGTATACCTTGCCAAGCACATAGTAAAAGCTCTATAAATATTAACTGTTACGATGATGGTTTTCTTTATAGTGAAGGAGAGAATTTCATTACTTTCATTCATAGCATAAAGGGGAAATAACATTTTATTGAATAAGTCAGGGCTTTGTAACAAAGATTTTCTTCAAAGAGGACCAGAAAATTTTCATTTGCTTTGCCAGATTTCTTCAGTATCTTAGTTAATATTGGTTGCCCAAAATGGCACCTTGAGTATTAAGTCATTTAGTCACCAGCTACCACTTTATCTAGACCCATATCATTAGTGTTGGAAGAAGCTGCATTGTTGGGTGGATTTCACTCAAAACTGACTTGAAGGTTATACATATCTTACCCATGTCAGTGCACTCTTAGATTTCCTCAATACTTTTTTCATGGACTTTGACCATTTTAACCTAGCTCACCCTTCTGGAAAACTGGGCATATATAAAATAAAATTTGAGCATACTAAGCCAGATAACTATCTGATTAGAAACTTACTAATAATTAAAAAAGGCATATGACAAACATAAAATAGGTCTTTTCATAAGGAAGTCTAAATTCTATATGCCTCCAAAATTCTAATCTGTTGAAACCCAGCAATGTATTTCAACAAGCAGGACTATTTCACTGGTCAGTTCTTGAATCTCAGCTAGCATGATTATCTCTTATATTCAAGGCCTTACATCTCATATAGTCAATGATGGTTGTTCCAAAACCAAAATGATAGCCCAAAGATGAGAGTCTGACAAGCTTTTCTGGCAGCCAAGAAATTAGAAAAATAAAAGCAATGTGGTGTGTTCTCCATAAAGTTAAACTTAGTTAGTTTTTATAAAAAATTTGAGATATCTTTTCTCATTTTTGATGTTTAAACATCCATTAGAAAAGGAAATAGTGGTGATAGTGGATAACAGTAACCATTGTGTATCAGCCAAAAAAAGTTGATTACTCCATGTGTGTCCCCTAGCATTTTTTTCTTAGCTGGGTATAGGGTAAGTTCTATCTCTCTTAGGGTTACACTTCCCATTCAGCTAATGACCATCCCTGTCTATGGTATGATATTCTATTAGAACCGTGCTACATTTATATTCCTATATTATTATTTGAATTCCATTAAATCCACTACTCCTTCAATGAATATGTACTGAGCTCTCTCTTTCTCCCTCTGTCTCTCTTTCTCTATATGTGTGTGTATATATATATATATATAAATATGTACACACATATGTACTCACACAAATACAATGTATATAGATAGCATATCACTAGTGTGATGTATAATCACTGGGTATTTGATTACTACTGCCTAGCACTACATCTAATTTGACATGTTTTCTTAATTTAAACTCTTTCAACTATCACCTTTTTACTTCTTTTCTATTTCCTGCTACCCTGTTCAAATAAAACAAAGAAATTTTTCTAAAAATATAAAGTTGAAGGGTACTTAGAAAGCTAAGAAAAAAATGTCACCATCAGAATTTCAACAGTATGTTTCATATTCACCTAGAAATAAAACAAAACAGAAGAATAAAAAGTACCCAGATTAGAAATATATCTTAACTGAACCCTGCAAAAGTACTATAGAGTTTGAATTATTTTTCTTAAGAAGAATGAGGCCTACACATCATTGAGCTCCAGATTTGGGGGAAAGGTTCTAGCCCACTGCTTTTCGGCACTTGAATCGGCTTAAAGGGAATTGTCTGCCATGCTTGATGATTTGGCAGATTCCGGAAACTGCTGGATGTTCTGGGCTCAGTGGAATAGAACACCAGAGGCTGAAACTGATTCATGATCCACTTAGTGGAGAAGGAAAATGTTTTTACCTGGGGGAGTTATCTTTTCCTCTAACATTTTGTCCTGGGTTGTGGTTTGGAATAATTTCACAACATTCCCAAGTAGAAATATTTTTTCAGTGCTTTCAGTATAGTGATTGATGCCTTTGGGTGAAAAGCTAGTGCTGTACATAAACTGTTAATTTTTGGCTTGCCTTCACAACTTATTTTGTTGTTGTTGTTGTTTAGTATTCTTATTTAAAATATTCTGAAATAAGACTTACAACTCTAGAAAAATCCTTTTTTCCAAGTTATAAACGAAAAGTGAATTCAAGAAATCTATAAAAATGCCACTGGCTTTTGTAGAATAGAAGAGTTGGAAAATGCTTTCATGTACACAATCTTATTTGATGGACGGTGGTCCCATGAAAGAGGCCTAAGAGGTAACTTGTCTACACTGGCTCAACTCCTAAGTGTCCCAAGATGTTCTCTCTGATTCCAAGTTTTGGATCTTTCTATGAGAACTCACTGCCTCTAATATTCTGTATTATTTCTGTCATCTAAAATATTTTTCTGCCTGTATGTATTTTACCTACCCATTCTAACTTGATGATCCAGTTGAAAAAATTATAAGGAAGTCAAATCTCTTTAATTATTTGCTGTTTGTGTTGAAGCTATTGCATATATTCATTTCCTTAGATATTCATTATCTTTCACCATTTTAATTCCTTTTCTGTGTTTAGAGAAAAATCATGGTTTATGAAAGTCACTGAGAGATAATTATCTGCCTGTAATTGATGGTAACTGCTTGGAATTTTCCAGGGACTATGTGGATTATGGCTGGTCATCACATTAGAATCTGTCTCATGGGGTTCCATCGTGCTGTTTGAAAAACTATGAGGAATAGTAGGAAACTACTAAGAATTTCAACCTAAAGTGACCCAAGTGGCTTACTCTGGATCCTGTGTGATATTTTTCATTTTTAATATGAAGACTGGGATTTGTGATTTAAATTTTATTTGGTGAAAATCTTCCCGCTGTAAACTTGAGCTTTATTTTGTCTATTCTTTATTTCCATGGTTTCTCCCATTTTATTATTAGAGAATTAGAATAATTAGAATGCAAAGCACCACCTCCCCCAGAAAACCTTTTTGATAAGTGCCAGAAATTTCATTTTTCTTTCCTTGTTCACTAGTTTGCATGATCATGAATTATCTTTTGTTTTCTAGTTAACGTATTTATACTTGGTTCATCTTCTCCCCTTCTCCACCCCAAGTCCAGTTCTCCATCTAGGTTCTTAGGGACGTGACCTCTACTTTGTTTCCCTAATAGTTATTGTGACAAAATTTTCTGAATTCTTGGTCTGGAAAAATTCAGAATATATAAAATGGGAATAGTAAAATTTAAAAATCTATCAGATGTGCCACAGGACCATGCATTATAAGAAAACAGAATATCAGAGAGGTATATGAAATTCTCAGATATCCCCCAAATTTCCTTAGCTTAGGGATTCCATTTTTGCCCAGGCAGAATTTTTAAAATTCTATTTTATTGTGAATATAATGGACATATGTAAAACTGCATAAAGTAAATAATACTGATGCAAAAATTATATCCACGTCGCTGCCACCTAGGTTAAGAAACAACATTGCCAGAATCCCAGAAAAACTCTGCATTGTCCATCCCAACTCTGCTGATTTTCATGCTATCCACCTCCTAACTTTCCTTTCAATTTTATATCAATCATGCAGTCTGTATGGATGCTGTTAGTTCTCCACCCTACCTCTCACATCTCCTTTAGCAGATACTGTGAGCTTTGCATGGCAAAAATTCACAGCTGCCCAGTTATCTGGAGAACCGCCCTTGGCCAAATGGGAATTGCTACCTGGGAAGCTGTGTCTCCTCTCTCTGTAGCCCCAGTACTGACTGGCAGTGTGGCCCAAAAGGCCAGTCCTGGAACTCAAAGTTGAACTATGTGATGCTCTGGGGTTTCACCTTGGGATCAGACTGAGCTACTCTCTAGCTGAGACCTCATTTTTGCAGGCTTTATCCTGCTTCCTTTACTCCCCTTCTCCTGACAGCTGTCTTCCCATAAATGAATCCCTTGAACAAGAATCTCTGTCTCAGGCTCTGATCCTAGGGAGCTAGAGCTAAGACACCTCCAGTATTAGTTTCCTATTGTCTTATAACATACTACAACAGCCTTCGTGTCTTAAAACAACATTCATTTTTGATCTCACAGTTTCTGTGGGTTAAGAACTTCCAGGTATGGCTTAACTAGGTCCTCTGCAAGGCTGCAATCAAAATTTTGACTGAGTTGGGGGTCTCATCTGAAGGTTTGACTCCAGAAGGATCTGCTTCCAAGCTCACTCAGGTTGTGAGCAGAATTCATTTCCTTCCAGTAGGAATGAGGGCTTCATCTTATTGCTGGCTGTCAGTCAGCTAGAAACACTTGCAGGAATTCAACAGTAAATCCTTGCCATGTGGGTCCCCCAGCATGGTCACCTGCTTCATCAAAACCCAAAAGGAAAAGAAAGAGAGACTCCAGCAGGACAGATGTTAGAGTCTTATGTAATGTAATCACATATACATAATTGTGTACATCCCATCACTTTTTGCTGTATCCTTTTGGTTAGAAAGAGAGTCACAAGTTCCTCCCACATTCCAGAGGAGGGGATCACACAAGAGTGTGAACCTCAGGAGCTGGGAATTATGAGGGCTACATTAGGAATCTGCCTGCCACACATCCATAGCCTATTTAGACTATTTTTGTCTGTTTTTGAATTTATGTATTTGGGATCATGCACCATGTATGTGTTGTGTCTATTTTATTATTTCCCCTCTTTTTTTTTATATGCATACCCACTCTTCTCAAATCATTTACTGTATTTTTAAGATTTATCTGTGTTTTGCATGTGGTTATAGTCTACTCATTTTTATTTCTGTGTAATATTCTATTTAATGAAAACCAGTAAATTATTTTTTCATTCTGCTATTGTTAGACATATTGTTGAATTGAATTGTTTCCATTTTGTTTTTGCTATAGCAAAATATGCAATTATGAAGATAATTGTGCATGTTTTCTGATGCATATAGTCTCACTTCTCTGTGAAACTGTGCTTCTTAAATTTTAACACACTTAAGAATTATCTGATGGACTTGTTAAAACCCAGATTCTGGGACCCAACCACAGAGTTTCTGTTTCAGAGGGCCTTGATGGGGATTCGAATCCTAACATCTTCCCAGGTGACGCTGATGCTGGCGATCTGGGGGTCCACACTTGATGAAGCACTGCTATAGAATGCATTCTTAGGTGTGGAATTGCAAGGTCAAGAGTATTAGTATTTGTTAATACATATATCTGGTGAATTTAATATTCTTTACTCATGCAGACCATTTCTCTAATAATTCTCCTTGCCTTAAAATTTGTTTTCTTTAATATTACTATAGTTACATTAGATTTTTGAGAGGAATTTGTTTGATTGATTTTTTAAAAAATCATTTTACATTCAAGATTTTTGTAAACACTAACTTCAAATGTGTATATTATAAAGGGCTTATACCTAGTTATTATTTTTAAAAACCAGTACAATCGTTGCTTTTTAACTTAAGTGTGTGGTTAATTTATATTTAATGCAATTACCAAAATATTTGGTTTTAAATTGATTATATTCTTATGTGATTAGTAACTGTTTTGCCTGTTCTATATTCCCTTTTTTTCTTTGTTGCTACACACACACACACACACACAAACATAAATATTTAAGAGTTTGGAAGTTATAAATTTTTTAACTTCCAAATTTTTAAACAGATCTATTCGTGGGTATAGCCTAGAGATAATAATATGCACCAATAATTTATCAAAGATTAGTAATTATCTTTACCTGAACTGTTCTTTCAGAAAATGTGAGGATCTTAGCATATTTTATATTCAATTACTTCCTCCCAATTTATATGCTATTATTTTATGTTTTAATTCTATTTCTATATATTAAACCCCACAAGATGCCTTTAATTTTATTTTCTATAATCAGTGTTTATTTAAATTTACCACATATGTACCATTTTCCTTGCTCATCATACTTTCCAGCATTTCTGAGGTTATCTCCATGAATGTAGTAATAATGGTTGTTTTACTGTCTATACCTGCTAATTCCAGCATCTGGATTCCCAATGTATCTCTTTCCATCTTCTGTTGTTCCTCCTGATTTGGCTCTTCTTATGTGTCTCATTATCTTTCTTTTTGGACATTGTATTCAAAAATCACTGTTGAAATAATTTGAGGCCGAAAATGGCATTTGTTTGTTTTCCAGAGAAGATAGAATAGTCAGGGCCATGGCAAAAACAGAATTCACTTGAAAGGATTAAGGGACCATTTACAGAGTTTTGTGGGCTAGAAAACTGACAAAGGATGTTGAGTTGCCTAGTCTGAGTTTGCAGGGACACAGGGCAGTAGCAGTGAAAGGCCACCTGAGGGCCTTTACTTGTAGATGGATGCAGCCAGTGCCAGAAATGCAGCACCAAAGCAGGAATGGGAGTGGGAAAGGCAATGTCCTGATTTCTCTGTCCTCCCACCATCTGATCTCCTGCCCCTGCTTTCCTTTGTCTAAAACCAAACAGAAGCCAGGGGACAAGGGAGCCTGGGTAATGCAGTCAATGATGGGTAGTGACACTGCAGCAAAGAGCAGGAAAGAGAAGGGCAGAAAGTAGATTTGGAGAGCAAATGTGGAATAACAAGTATAGTGGATGTAGTTTTTTCTTCTCTTAGGCTCCTTGCTGGGGCCAAGGCTTGAGTCTTTCTGGGACACCAGAAATATAGTCCAGTCACTCACTGTCAGGACAGAGAGCCTCCAGACCTGAACCCAGAGGAGGGGTGACTCACCCAAGTCTCCTGTCGTGGTGGGTACTGAATGCCACCCTCTGCTCAGTGAGTCAACTCACAGCGAAATTCTACCTTTCAGCTTTTGTCAATCAATCTGTAAAATCTCCAGGGCAGAATCAAGGCTCAGCTCTAATGTTCTTTGACTTCCACCTGGCAGTTCCCCACTCCCTTTAATGTTTTTACTAGAAATTTTGAAGGGAGATAGGGACGACCTAACTATTTGGTTTGTCTCCAGTAGGAGAGTTGGACAGGGGTTGACGAACTATGGCATATGGGACAAATCCCACCCAATGCTTGTTTTTTGTAAGTTAAGTTTTATTGGAAAAAACCCACACTTATTATTAACATATTGTTGATGGCTGTATTCATGCTGCAGTGGCAGAGTTGAGTAATTGTGATAGAGACAGTAGGACCCACAAAACCTTAACACTTATATTTAGCCCTTTGCAGGAAAACTTGGTTGAATTCTGCTATACATGCCCACCATTTTCAGAAACCAACCATCCTTCCCACAAGAATATTTAAAACATATATAATTCATAGTGTGAAGCATCTTCATGTATACCATCTAATTAAATTTTAGTGGCAAACTCGAGTTGAGCTTCTTTTCCTTATTATTACAGATCTATCTAATGATGGTGATATTAATGAGATGTTCAGTCCTCAAATTGAAGTTAATTGGAAGGAAAATAAGTGGAAAGAAGTGGTCTAGATTATTGGAAAAAGCTAATCAAACTGCCACTGATAGAGATAAATAGAAAACTATAACTTTAACATGATTAAAATCTGATTAAGAGATTTAATTAAATGTGCACACATAAATATAGGCATATAATCATATAAATCACATTTTGATAATTGCTAGCACCTACTATGTGGCTGTATTGTGCTAGAATTTTTATGTGCAGTATCCCAATCAAGTTCCAATCTCTGAGTCTCTGTTGAGTTAAATTATAATTCTTCTCATTTTACAGATGAGTAGACTGAGTTCCAGAAAGTTTAAGCAAGGTTGATCGTGATCTCAAGCTTGCAGGTAACAGTCATGGGATTTGGATCCACTGTAGAGTAAAAGCATCAGAAGGACCAGCCAGGGCCATTTCATGTACCCCCTTTAGACAACAGTTCAGCCCCAGTAGGTTTTGTTTATGTTAAACACAATAACAGTCCCATCTCTGACTTTTTTTTTAATACAATGCTTTCAGCTGTATACTGGAAAAAAGTCAAATGGCCCAGGCAGAAATATTTCCTTCTAAGAAACAGTAGGACAAATCTGATTGATTTGGGCTGAGAGGTACTGATAATTCACAATAGCCAGCTGAAATTGCCTTTCCAACTGAAGTGGTTAAACCTGGGCTAGAGCACTGCAGTCAGCTTGCACCTGCTGCCCGAAACCTTTGCAGCTCTTCAGAGGCACCGCGGGTCTTTGAGGTATCTTATGGCTCTGTTCTGTATTTATTATGTTCGTGAATATCAAAGAAGTGGAGGGCAAGTTTGGAAGCTTTAAATAAACTACAGATATGCTCTGGGAACGTCTAATTGCATTTTAAGTTGTATTTTATGTGTACTCTTTAGAAAACATTTTTTTCCCCCTGTAAATTCCTAAGAGACTATTCCTTAGCCTGAACTGAACAACTGGAAAGTTTTTGTCTCTTAAATCCAATTGATTTTTAGGTTTCTGTAACTTCCTAATGTCCTCGATTGCTTTACCAAGCAAGATATTTGTACTTAGAGGACTTTATTTTGCTTTAACTTTGCCAAAGATTTGCCCCGAGTCTGAGGCCAACATGGAACTAATTGAGCCCCTAGAAGGACAACTTTATCTTGACTGATAAGTAATAGAAAATGGGGTTATTGTTGCAGAAGACTTATAGGCTTAACTTTAGCAGCTGTGAATATTGCAATAGATTTAGAATGTTTTTGTTTTTAAGATAATTAAGTAAAAAATACACAGTTAAATTCTAAATAATGTTATACCAGTAGGCGTGTTTACATATTGTAATTAGTCTGAGGTGAAAAATGAGCTAAGTAGGTGACTGAACCACTAGAATATTTCCAGTGTTAGAGTGTTTCATCGCTTCCTTCCCTATTTTCTGCTCCAACATCCCTATTTTTTTTTTAGATTTTATTCCAACCACTTTAATAATAACATTAATTAAAAACAATCTATACAAGCCAGTTACAACACAGCTATCAGGTTACTTGAAAAAGCAAAATTCAACTACATGCTGTCTACAAAAATGCACACTAAATATAAAGACATAGGTTCAGTAAGTCAGAAAGAGAAAAACAAATACCGTATGCTAACACATATATATGGAATCTAAAAAAAAAAAAAAAGGTCATGAAGAACCTAGGGGTAAGACGGGAATAAAGACGCAGACCTACTAGAGAATGGACTTGAGGACACAGGGAGGGGGAAGGGTAAGCTAGGACAAAGTGAGAGGGTGGCATGGACATATATACACTATCAAATGTAAAATAGATAGCTAGTGGGAAGCAGCCGCGTAGCACAGGGAGATCAGCTCGGTGCTTTGTGACCACCTAGAGGGGTGGAATAAGGAGGGTGGGAGGGAGGGAGATGCAAGAGGGAGGAGATATGGGGATATATGTATATTTATAGCTGATTCACTTTGTTATAAAGCAGAAACTAACACAGCATTGTAAAGCAACTATACTCCAATAAAGATGTTAAAAAAAAAAAAGACAGGTTCAAAGCAAAAGGATGAAAAAATTCACACTGTGAAAACACTAATCAAAATAAAGTTGTAAAAGAAGTATTAATAAATTTTTTATAGAAAGGGGGAAAGCTATACAAAAGATTAACCATTTTTACAATAGTAGTATCTTATAGTTTGGTCGATTACATATGTAGGTAATTTATTAATTACATCCCTATTTTTAAATTTGCAATATATTAGTCATGAAGAGAGAGAACTGTAGGGGAGGATAGTATAGAAAGGCAGAAAGGTTAGCACTTAAAATTTTTTTGTTTTATTGAACTATAGATGATTTACAAAATTGCATTAGTTTCAGGTATACAGCAAAGTGATTCAGTTACACATATTTTTTTTCAGATTCTTTTCCATTATAGGTTATTACAAGATACTGAATATAGTTCCCTGTGCTATACAGTAAATCCTTGTTGTTTATCTCTTTTATATATAGTGGTATGTATCTGTTAATCCCCAAATTCTAATTTATCCCTCCCCCCACCCCTTTCCCCTTTGGTAACCTTAAGATTTTTTTTCTATGTCTCTGAGTCTGTTTCTGTTTTGTAAATAAGTTCATTTGTATTATTTTTTTTAGATTCCACATATAAGTGATATCATATAATGTTTGTCTTTGTCTGACTTACTTCACTTAGTATGATAATCTCTAGGTCCATCCATGTTGCTGCAAATGGCATTATTTCATTCTTTTTAATGGTTGAGTAATATTCCATTGTGTATATATACCACATCTTCTTTATCCATTCATCTGTTGATGGACACTTAGGTTGCTGCCGTGTCTTGGCTGTTATAAGTAGTGCTTCTGTGAACACTGGTGTGCATGTATCTACTCAAATTAGTGTTTTTGTCTTTTCTGGATATGTGCCCAGGAGTGGGGTTGCTGGATCATATGGTAACTCAATTTTTCATTTGTTAAGGAAACTCCATACCGTTTTCCATGGTGGCTGCACCAATATACATTTCCATCAACATTCTAGGAGGGTTCGGAAAGGTTAGTACTTTATCACAAGGCAAACTGTCAAATCATAGACCATCACTGGAGAATCAATTCACTTGTAGATTCAAATATGTGATCTCAACATAATGTAGCATGAGCGATTGCAGAAGGTTCATCTCTGTGTTTCTCATAATGTATCTTTTAACAAACATACAGTGCATAAAGTCTTGTCTCACACAACTTGAAAACATTCAAAACTATTTTTGTGAGTTACCTTTATATGTCTTCTGTAGGACAAAAATAAAATAAGGAGATGGCCTAGAATATTTTTTATGAGACAATGAAATGGCCTCATAAGGGTTGAGAAAAGAATATCAGTCCATTCAACTTTGCTTGCAATAATTTTTCAGTTTTAAACCCTTTTCTAGTTAATAACTACTCTGCCACACACACACACACACACACACACACACACACACACACACATCCATACCCAAGGGTTAATACTATCCTAACAGTTCCACCGTCATAGATTAGTTTTGCATACTTTGGAAACTTATACATGTGGAATCATACAGTATATATTCTTTTATGTCTTTTTTCATCCATGAGATTCACCCATGTCATTGAATTTAGTTTTAGTACATTCATTCTCACTGATAATAGTCTTAGTACTATTCATTGTGTGACTGTACTAAACATTATTTATTAATTTTACTTTCAAAGATATTTGGTTTCTGGGGCCACCCTTAAGGGATGAAGAATCCTGGACAAATGTTTGTTTTTTTGTAAGGTCTTGCCTATATAAGTGATATGATTAAAAATTAATTACAAATTTATGGGCCCATATGAATATAGTGACTTACCAATAAACATTTAGAATCATAAGTAGAGAAGAGGTACCTACATACTTGTTTATTGGTCATCCAGTAGACAAAAAGATTCCTCATAATGTTCAGGTATCTTTTCATTCAGGTCCAGGAACTGTGTCTTCATGTTCTTTATTATCAAATGTCCTATTCCTGGCTAACTTCCTTGTTCATGCCACAAGGAAAAAAGATAGCAACACTTACTATCCATAATGTCATGGCTCTTCACAACCTGTTAGTATTGAAACAATATAGGTCTTTTTGCCCTTGAATTTCCCTAATAGCTTTTATTAAATGCTGGTTACCTCATTACCCGTGATATTGCATCATCCACTGTGCCACCTGTGAATACTGGCTTCCAATGACTCTCTCAAAAATGTTACTTCACTTCATTGATTATGACCACAAATGTAAGTCTTATCCATAATATGTAGGAAAGAATCAACAATAATTCATTTTTTAGTCATGTTAAATTTACCATTCATAATTTTATAGTATAAACATAAAACAACACATAACTGTGTCCTATCTTGAACTCTTTTGACCATGATCGCTACAATTCTAGAATGTGATATCTTTCAATGCCTTCTACATCCTCTTACCATTGGGGATGACAGGCTAGGAGTCTGTCAGCAGAGCAAACAGTGTGGGCTTGCTTACATAAGGAATGTCCCTGCCTTGTGCAGTGCATCCATCTTAAGACCAATGGAGGGAAGCATTATGTTGTCCCACTTGTTGGAAGCAAGAAAAGACACAGATCAAGAGGACCCATGGGCATTACAGAGCATCAGTCTGGTAGCCTGTGGAAGAGGTAGGCATGACCAACCCTGGAGGACTGGCTGATATGTGATACGCATGCTGTGGAGAGGATAGGGGATTGTACTATGTGCCTGGGGTGGGATGTGTGCTGCAAGCCCCACCATTGCCAAGTGCAATAGCCTAGAGGTGACAATTAGGTAAGAGTTGATGCATGGGCATACACAGATGGCTCATGTTCAAGGGTTGGCAGTGGACTGTTGGTAGCCCAGAGCTTGTATCTATCACATGTCACCCAAAATCAGTATATTAGCACCATTCTGATGACTCAATCTCATATGATACAATAAAGCTACAACAACAAACCAAACATTTTCCAGCCAAGGAGTCCTGGATCTCCTTGGAGCAACTGGTCAATCCCATGAGTGGCATTGAGAGTTGGAAAGTACCCAGAGGAATGAAATAGGGACCAGGACCCATATGAGACCTAGTCTGGGCTCAGACACACCACATGGATGGCATTGCTAACTCCAGCTGATCCTACCCACTAGAAAGAGACTGCAAATTTCAAGGATGACACTCCAATGCATGGGACTCCTTGAGGCATTGCTAGGTAGGGCACTACTTGTTTAGGGACAATATGTTGGGTTGTTTCTAGTTTCAACCATTGCAAATAAAGCTACTATGAACATTCTCAGTGCACATATGAACTGATTTCTGCTAGCCTTATACCTAGGGTGGAATTACTTGATTATAATGAATTATAATCGAACATAACATGCATGTTAACTTTAGTAGATCCTGACAGTTTTCTAGAGCATTTATATCAAGTCACACTCCCAGTAGCATGATAATACCAGAACTTCACATTCCTCTCAATATTTCGTGAGGTCATTATCATTACTTAAAAAAAAAAAAAGTAGCTCTTCTAGTGGATTCAGTGGTACTTCATAGTGGTTTTCATTCAGATATTCCTGATGAATAATGATGTAGAGAACCTTTTCATATGCTTATTGGCCATGTTGATATCCTTGTTGAATTACCTGTTCATCGTTTTTTCTTATTGCTTTGTAGAAGTCTTTTTGTTATTAATTTATTGGAGTTCTCAATGTACATCTTTAATACTAGTCTTTTATTGGCATCTGTATTGCACATATCTTTATCCTATGTAAGGTTTGCATTTTCATTCTCTTAATGGTGTCTTTGAGTGACAGAACATTTTAATTTTAATGCAATTTAATTTATCAACATTTCTTTTATTGTTAGAGTACTTCTTCCTCCTTGAGAAATCTTTGTTTAAACCAAGGGTATGATATACTCTCTTTCGTTTTCTTCTAGGTACTTTATTATTTTATTTTTCTCATTATTCCAGTTGTTCTAGCATCAGTTATTGAAATGCACATTATTTCCCCCACAGCACTGCACTAGCATATTTATGGAAAAGCAAGTGATGTATAAGTGTGAGCAGGATTCTGGGATCTCTTTTCTGTAACAATGGATCTTTTTCTTTTAACCTTGTACCAATACCACAATGTTTTAATTACTATAGCTACACAAGAAATCTTAATATCTTGGAGTGTATTCCCTTTAAATTTACCCTTTTTCTTAAAAATTTCTTCACTACTCTTGGTCTTTCTGACTTCATTCATACCTTTGTGCATTATCAGAATTCCATCTAGGATAATTTTTCTTGTACGTGAAAAACTTCCTTTAGTTTTTAATTTCAGTGTATGTACCCTGTACATAAATAATCTCAGATTTATTTGTCTAAAATATCTTTATTTTGCCTTCATTTGTGAAGCATATGTTTGCTATGTATTGAATTCTAGATTGGCAGGTTTCTTTTTTTTTAAGGTTTCAAATTGTTTCAAGAAGTGTTTTTGTTTTGTTGTTGTTTGCTCTCATTGTTTCTGATGAAAAGTTAGCTGTAGTTAGGCCTTATTATTGGTCCTTTGAAGAGAATTTTATTTTTTGTTCCATTTTATTTCCCCTTCTGGCTGCCATTTTCTTTAAAAAATTATTTTAGAACAGGTTTAGATTAACAGAGAAATTAGAAAATTAATTCTGAGTTTCCATATTCCCTGTACCCAGTTTTCCGTATTATTAACATCTTACATTAGTGTAGTACATTGGTTACAATTCCTGAACCAATATTGATACATTAACTAAAGTCCATACTTCACTTAGATTTCCTTATTAAATCCATCTATTAAATTTTTAATCTCAGTTGTTATTGTCGTTGTTGTTTCAGTTCTAGACCTTCTATATGATTCCTTTTACTGAGTCTCATTCTCTGGTGAAATTTTTCATTTTTACCTTAATTTTCTTGACATTTTAATCATATTTATTTTAAAGTCTCTGTCTAACATCTCCAGTATCTGTTTTACCAATGGCTCTGTTTCTGTTTTATGTTTTTCTTTTGGTTTTTGATCATGTGGTCTTCAATCCTTGCACGCCTTTTGATTGTGTGCTGGACATTGTGTATGAGCATTTAGGTGGTGTTATCTTTCTTCAGAAAGGGTTCAGTTTTCTTCTCACAGACAAATAAGGGAAGGACCAGTCATTGTACTATAGTCAAGTCTTGGTTTCAGCCATTCTTAGGGCAGTTTTTCCTTTTTTGCTATGGGGTAGCCCTTTAGAGTCTCATGTGAAATTTTGGGTTTTTACCAGGAACCTTTATATGTATGTATATATTAAAAAATTTTTTTTAATAAATAAATATAAAATATGTATTTAAAAAATTTTCAAGTTGACTTCTAAATGAAGCATTGATACTATGAATATTGCCCTTTTAAGCCTAAGATCCCCTTCCATTTTATTTCTTAGGCTAATGCTCTGGATTCACATAGATAACATCATTTAAGCAGATTCTCAATGTATATATGCTGTTCATTCATTCAACAAATATCTATTGAATGCTAACTCAGTGCCAGATTCTGTGCTAAGTGCTAGTCATACAGTGGTGAGGAAAACACATGGTCTCTGTCCCCATGGAGCCTACAGTTCGGTGGGGAGGAACAGAGATTCATAAAATGACATAAAAATACAAACTACAAACTATGGAAATTGTTGAAAAGTAAATGTGCAGCCTCTGTGAGAGCATAGAGGGATCAGATACCGTCTGGGAGTTGCCAAACAAAGCCTCGTTATGTTGAAATTTTACCTAAGGTAACATATAATTTCTGTCATTACCCTGAATAATCAGCAAGGAATGATTTTCAGTTACAACTGGAGTTACAGCTTTTTTTCTGAATGTAGCACAAAGTTTCTAATCATCACAAGGTCATCACATTAATAAAATTCCAGTGTGTAGGAGGTATCCCACAAGCCTATATAACGTGTGGATAGGATGTCCTTTATTTTAAGAATTACTCTATTTAATGGCATAGGTGGGTGGCGTAGGGATAGAGAAAAAGAGAGTTCTCTGTTATATACTACTAAGTAAAATTAGATATTCAGTGTATTATTTTAAAATTTCGTTTATGCTCCAAGTTGGTGCTGATAGATGGAAAGAAGGATGTACTAATATTTTTTTCAGGGCAAATCACATTTACTTCTGGTCCTTGAGCATAAACTTCCACACATATGCAAAAATGATGCAAGTTGACTACCTCGGAAGAGAATACCTGCCGAACGCTATTGTCACTTAAAATGCTACTGATTTTGTTCTTGCAGCTTTGGCAAGGGAACGCTATGAGCAAAGGAATGGAGGCATGAATGTGTGTAGTGTTCTCAGGGAATGGCAAGCACAACCAGGGAGTGCAAGAGAAGGGCAGAATGGAGTGGAAAAAATAGATTGTACCAGATTATGGGTTGAGGGGTATCTTGCTAAGAATTGGTAGGTAGCGGGGGAGCCACTGAAATGGTTTTGTGTGTGTGTGTCAGGGAAAATATCTGTTATTTGGTAAAATTGCTCTGAGAAACCTGAGATAGTAGATTGAAAGAGGAAAGCTCTGGACTGTGAGAGTGGTTGAAGCGATCATAAGTCTGATAAGGGGTGATGCTCAAGTGTTTCAGAAATATAACCTATGATTAAAAATAATCTCTTTGTTTTTTGTTTTTGTTTTTGTTATTTTTTTGCTTTTGGAGGAAGTCCAACAACAGGGGAATTTTAATGAATCTGATAGGATTGAGAGAAACTGATTTTTAAAAAACCCTCACTTTTTGGAGAATTGATCTGTATTGAATAATTTGGGGTTCTTTAGGTGATTTTCACATTACTTAAAGCATTCTATGTTCTGACCTTTTGCTTTTTGACTCCCTCAAACCATGCTGCCCCCAAATTTAAGAATACGTTAATGTAAATATATAAGGAAATCCTCATCTTTATCATTTGCTACTGAGCCCTAGACAGTTCTGATGTAAATCATTTTAGAAGCTTCCCTAATTAAAATGGAAACCCATTGTGTCAGTTTGTCTGACAGTACAGCACATTTGAATGTTTGTTTGAATATAGCTTTTAGGCTATTGACAGAAATTTGAGACTGAGGCCAAGCTTAGCAGCATGGGCCCAGAGAAAGACCAAAGCCAGGCATGAATATTTACTGACAGGCGGTTAAGCAAAACAGCCACTCTGCTGTTTGTCTTTTCACTGTCCTGGATATTTGCTTCTTATTAATCTTTTAGATGTATGCTTCTTTTGCTGAATCCATTATTAAACAGAGAACAGACTGTGTTCGCATTGTTTGTTCTTGCTCAGGTTGATGGAGAAAAAATGTGTTAGATATAGTTAGAAGAAGTTGTATTACTTTTCTAATTACGTGCATTTACAAATAGAACAAGGTTTCTGTAAGACACTCTGTATTTTTTGTTGTTTTTAGGTGAGAAAAATGTATATCTTAACACTAGATTATGAAGAATGATCTCACAAATTCTCTAAAATCTTTTCCCTGTTCCCTGCGAATTTTAATAGACTTATAAAAGCAATTATGCTGATAGGTTTTTGTGATGTACAAAATACACTGGATTTTGTGTTTCACAGGCCGACTAAGGATTGTTATTTAGGATGATTTTGCCATATTTATCTGCAGTTTTAATTATTGCCTTATAATAATGAAAAGTAACATTATATTGTTTTATTAATATTATGGATCTATGTATCTACAATTCTCTTTCTTTTAACAACCTTGCAATTTAGAGATTAAAGTGACTGAGGCCCAGAGAGTTTAAGTAACTTGCCTGATATCAACTAACTATAAAGACATTGATATTCAAATTTAAATCTGTCTCCAAAGAGCCTGTTTTTCTCTAATACACCCTGCTGCTTTTTTATAGAGATGAATGTCACACCAAATTATTTTTCTTCTACTCAGGGGGGTAGGATGAGGCATGGAGGAGTTGTGCCTTGACAACATGAAGCAGTAAGACCTCATTGTAATAAAAAATGGCAGCCAGTCTTCTGGTGGCCTGCTTATTAGTGTCTCAAAATAAAGAATTCAGTTCTGGTGATGGCAAATTCTTGGCAACTAACAGAAAGAAGCAAAATACAAACACTTTGAACTAGGCTTCTAGAACTGTTACTTCTATGTGAGGGAATTATACTTTTGTCTTTATATTTTTCCGAAGTATTAGTTTCAGGAAAACCGAATCTCCACTTCAGTTTGACCTGAATGGGATGTGTGAAGCCTTATAACTTACTGCCTGATGGATGGTGTCACGGTGAGTGGCATGTACAAGGAGGGAGTCAGTGATCCCAAACTTTCCAAAGCTTGATTTGTATTTTAAGAATGTGTATGTCTAGCCGAAAGGAAAGATAACGTTCAGTGGTGAGGAAGCAGATTTTGGTATTTTAAAAGTCCATATTGTTAAACTGTGCAATTGGAATTATATCAGGGATTAACAAACCACAGCCCTTAGGACCAAATCTCCATCATCTGAGATCTGTTTTTGTATGGTTCCCCCAAATTAAGAATGGTTTTTATATTTTTAAAGGGTTGTAAACAAAACAAACAAACAAAAAACCCCAAAAGCAAAGAAGAATATGTGAGAGACCTTACGTGGCCCTCAAAGCCCCCAAATGGTTGCTATCTGCCTGTTTACAGAAAGTTTGTCTATTCCTGAACTAAGCAATGGAAGTTAAGATATCTAAACATATACCAATTCTATTCCATGCAGCTTGCCTTAGAGAAACAATAGATTTGGGCTTGAATCCTATTTACTGCTTGTGTGAACTTGGGCAGAGTACACAATGTTCTTGAGGAACCCTTACTCATCCTTGAAATAGGTATAATATTACCTATGGCATAGTATAGTCAGGAGGATTCTATATGTAAAGAGAGTTTTAAGTGCCAAAAGCAGATTGCAAAGTAGAAAGTAGAGTATAATCTCATCATTGTAAAAATATGTTTGTTTTTATGATTGTAATCACATGAAAAATGCCTGGGAACATAGCCACTGAATTGTTAACAGTGGCAAATCCTGGAGAATGAGAATAAAATAAAAGACGTTTACTCTTTATTTTATATAGTTCTGTACGAAAACTTTTATAAGGCACTGCTTTGTTAATTGTCAACTAAAAGTAATTTAAAAGTTTTTGGTGTACAATAGGGATAGGCTAAGTGTTGATCCCTCCTTGCTCCTTAAAGAAGGGAGAAAGATCCTCCCGATAGCTGATTCTAATTTGTGGATTGGAACAGCGTTGTGGAAAGGCTTAAGTTTAAACCTGGGAGAGCAGAGCTCAGATTTTTTAGGAGAATAAACATGCCGTCTTTTAAAATGTATTTTATAGTTAACAATTTTTAACATCTTGACTTCTAAAAGGGAGAGCAGATTCACTACTTCATTTCAGGTTTAGCTTCTAACTATGTGGCAGGATGGGGTGTCCTCACAATAGGATGCCATTTTCTCCATGTCTCACATGGGGAAGATTCCACCACTTGTATGTCCTTCTGGACTCTCTTTTGTCCCTGAAGTCAAATTCATGGATAGCTCAGCCTAACCTCAGTGGACCCAACACTTCTGTTATTACAGGCAGTTACTGCAATTATTTCTGTAATTAATAAGAAATTACAGAAATAATTAGTCACCTGCTCCTTACATTATAGATCAACTGGGGCTCCACGGGTCTGTAAAAATTTAGGATTCCCTTAGATCAGTAGGCAGGGTTGTCATGGTTTGGCTGTGGATAAGCTTCATCCAGATATATAATGTAACTTGAAAGAGCCCAGTTTCACTTGAAGTTGAGGAAACAGGTCCATTAGTATTATTCCTAAATTTCATGACTTCTTACTCATGCTGCTGTAACTGCTGGAGTCCCAAGACTTTCAAAATCCCCTCATTAAATATCTCAAAATAACCCAGACTTCCTCTAGGCCCCGCAAGCCGTAGGATCCTCAGTAAGGTCACTTGAGCAGCTTCTCACCAGGACTGATGGCTACTCTCGTCCTCTGTCATTGCAATGCTCTTTTGTTCTTTGCACAGACTCTGTATATTGTTTCCCATAACTCCCACTCTCTGGGACCAGATTGCCTGCCTCAGATTCCTTTCACACCTGAGATTCTGACTTGCCCTCTAACTCTGTCTTCCTGAGGTGTGTGTCATCCATTTTCACCATCACTTTTGCCTGGCACTCTCTCCACTGTCCCTAGAATCACCATTATTCATCTATCCTTTTGACCTTTATGGAAAAGCCTTTCTCTTCCTGGAAATATTTCTTTAATGGGATGTAAGACAGTTGATTTAATTTTATTATTCAGCTCTCTTGAATAGGATTATATCAATGGAGTGACTCTCTCCTGTCAAAGGTACATAAGCAGTGTGGAGATGGGGAGGGGAGATAGGTTGGTGTAAGTTCAAGTTCAATTTTACTTTGCTTCCATCTAAAACCCCCGTAAGGCCTGGTGAATCTCATTTCTCACCTCTCAATGATTATCCCTTAGAGTGCTGTCTTGTCTCCCTGAATCTGACTGAGCACCATTGCTGTCCTTTCTCAGCCAGGCCTTCAACCATGTCTCCATTTGGTCTGCAATTGTGAACAGGGCTTGGGTCTTTCCTGTAGCAACTGTTTCTCAGGAAAACATTGGGAGATATCTAGTATCTCCCTGTATTCTGTGATTCCTTTTTTAAATTTTAGAGTAGTTTGAAATTTATTGAAAGTTGCAAAAGATGGTACAGAGTTCTCATATACACCTCACCCAGTTTTTTCTATTGTTAACATCTTACATCACTATAGTACATTTGTCACAGCTAAGGAACCAGTGTGGGTATGTTACTATTAACAAAATTCAATACTTAGATTTCAATAGTTCTCTGACTCTTAAAGAGATATTTTTGTCAAGAGCACAATGGATATATGGGAGAGTGTTGTCTATTATATTTTGTACTCTCTACTTCTTTGCAGACAACTTGTGACAATTAGTTACTTGGTTGACAATTAATTACACTATTTTCTAGGTGTGTCCTGATCAAATGATTTGAAAGGGTGCCATTAGGGACAAACATTGTTTTTTCATATATCAGCTCTTTGCATTTTTGAAACTCCATAGTAAGAGGACAAATTAGGGTAGACAAAACTAAAAAACTGAGCAGTAGAGGTTTAGGTGAGTCTTTCAAATAGGAAAGAAATAAAAATCATTTTGAAAAAGGCAGAATGAAATAAAACAACAAAGATCAACTTAAAAACATGCAAAACCATTAATGTGCCCAAAGAAATTTGGGTTGGTGGTCATAAAGTCTTATATATATACTGTACCTTCTTTAAATATAAAATTCATCTTTATAAATGTTTTGATGGTGCCATGTATGTGTGTGTGTGTGTGTGTGTGTGTGTGTGTGTGTGTGTTTGAGCTGACAGGATGACATTCATTAAGCAAATAAATAGTGAGCAACTACCTAGGGACCAGACACTGTGTTAATTACTGGGGATACTGAATAAAGACCATGTTCTTGCCTCCAAGAAGCTTATGGCCTGGGTGGTGATGATCTTACATATGTGTAATCCAACCAGTTTTTCTTAACTATTTCTCTTCCTCCAATTTATACAGTATTTTATCTGGCATGGCAGGAGATGTCCAGCTATGGGCAATATGACCATCATCATAAATTTGTCATTATCTGCTAAGAAAGAGACACAAACACAAAGTAAGTATCACCTTCATTAACAAATATTTGTTAAGTTCTTGCCCTCTGTAGCACATTTGCCAGCCATTAGGCAAAGAAAAACAATATAAGACAACACTACCCCTTTGAAAGCTTGTTATTCAGGGTATTTTCCTGAAAAGAAAAGCAATGATACAAGGTAGTCTCAGTTAGTTCTGAAGAATATTGCAGATCTAAATTCTCTAGGAGATTAGAAACAGAGGCAATCACTGCTAGCTGGGACTGGCAGGTGAGGAGGCTTCATGGAGGAAAGCTTCTGGTTATGCCCAGAAATGAAACCCTACATGTGCACAGTATTTTCAAGGGTTGAACTAGGCCAGACAAGTTTATTAAATTGCCTTCCCCTCCTTTTTTTGGTGTTGGTCTTTTTCTCTTACTTCTTGCCTTCTGTGTGTCAAGGTGACTGCATTGTGGTGACCCCATTGTTCATTTCTTGTTAGCTGAATTAGGAGAAATGGTTAAGATGGATTAAAATGGGCAGCAGCAGCAATCATGCCACCCTGAGAATAATTGAATGTAACAGAGCAAGTATGGTAATTATCCTGGTTGCTTCACTTCTCTGAGTTCCAATTCAGGCCTTGAAATCCCCCTATGCCAGTGATTAACTAACTGGTTATTTGGATGTTGTGCCACAATGTAGACTTTTGGCCTGGAGTCCTAGTTCATGGTAGAAATGAACGCTCATTCTGTACTTTGCCTTGATGTCTTCAAATGGTGTTTTACCCATAGGATATAATTGGAGAATTTCTGTCATACTTCTGTCATAATATTCCAAGTTCAGTTTTCAGTTTTCTAATAGTCTTTGTCACATGCATTTTTATTTTAAAAATATAAATGGCACATGGTAAAATAGATAGCTAGTGGGAAGCAGCCTCATAGCACAGGGAGATCAGCTCGGTGCTTTGTGACCACCTAGAGGGGTGGGATAGGGAGGGTGGGAGGGAGACGCAAGAGGGAGGAGATATGGGGACATATGTATATGTATAATTGATTCACTTTGTTATAAAGCAGAAGCTAACACACCATTGTAAAGCAATTATACTCCAATAAAGATGTTTAAGAAAAAAAACAGCTCTAAAAAGCTATTAAAAAAAAATGGCACATGGTTTTTTGTGCTACAGTCATGTGTATGTGTGGGTATATGTATATATATATATACTTTTCCTCCCCCTAAAGAGGTGAATTCTTTAAAGGAAATGAAAATAAAAATTTCATAGGGTGTAGGGCAGAGCAAACGCTCATCACAGACTTATCTGACAAGTCTCTTTAAAGAACCTGTCCACAGATTGAAGATTCACTCTTTGCTCAATTTGCATCCTTGGCCCAATAAATGTTTTATGACCTCCCTGTATGAGCACTCACAGCCAGAAGGAGGTAATGCAAAATTGATCTGTATATTAAAACTGCTGAGCCAAGCGGGCTTGCTCCTGGAATTACACTGATTATGTCTATGTGTGATCAACAGGCCCTACTGAAACACCATAGTATTTGAAAAGACACCCATCAGCTGCATTTTTTATACATACAGTTTCCTCTTTCCCTCCTCCTCTTAACCCTATGGTCCAACTCCTCTTTGGGCTCATGAATAGCAATAAATGTTTTCAGAAAAGAAGATGCTTCACCATTATGCCCCACAGTCTATTATTTCTAGAATACAAAGAAAGACATGGACCTTGGAATCAAACACACAGGGGTTGGAATCCCAGCTTCACCATTTATTTGCTATGTGGATTTGGGCCAATTGTTATATCGTTCTGGACCTCATATTGCTGTTTTAAAGTGGAGGTAATAGCATCCACCTGCTCAAATTATTGCAAATATAACCAGTATAGTTAGGCTTTCACTGTCCGTGAATATAAAATTAGGTCCATTTCCTTTACTATCCTTGTTACAATGGTGTGAGCTAATACTAGCCTGATGGATCTCCTTAAAACATGCCCTAATTATTTCTGGTTCTCTCTTATGTGGGCTAAGAACAGGTTCATTCAGTTTCTTCATTCTGGTGGCTTTTTTTTTTTTTTTTTGATGCACTGCCAAGATATTCATTTATATAACAGTTTTTTATTGAGTACCTATTTTGTGCCAGGAACTTCTCTAGCCCATGGGTTATGTCATGAACAGGACAGACAAGATCCCTGATTTCATGAAACTTATGATGGCAGGTAGGGGGTGAGGAAATCAGACAAGATAGATAAATAGTTATAGATAAAGACAAATACTCTGAAGTAAATAAAGCAGCTACTCTGTAGAGATTGAGTGGAAATGTGGGATAAGGGAGCAACATTAGAGATGGTGGTCAGGAAAGTTCTTCTCTGATGAGCTGACATTTGACTTAAAACCTTGATGGTGAGATGGATCTCACTACGTGAAGATCAGAGGTGAATGAAGAACATTCCAGACTGAAGGAGCAAAGAGAAAGAACCACCAAAATAGAGCAACTGAGGGAAGGGGGCTAAGATTCTGGCCACCCATTCCAACGTGTGTTTTTTTCCCACGCCATCAAACAATTCTCCAACTCTAGCTGGGTGTCCTACAATTCAACTCAGTTCGGACACTATCTACCCAGAGAAAACATCAGATTCCACAGGTTAAGGGCTTAGTCCCACAAGACTGTTCCCCACTTCAGATGCCAATAGATTGTTACCTGTGCTTCTGACCCACTGGCTATAAATCAGAGGTTCCTATTACCCTGTCTTTGCATTTGATTAATTTGCTAGAGGGTCTCACAGAACTCAGGAAACTAGTTTATTCGCTAGATTGCCAGTTTATTACAAAGAATATCGAAGGATACATAGGGCAAGTTATGGGGAAAGGATGCAGAGCTTCTATATCTTCTCTGAGCATGTCACTTTCCACAAATCTCCAAGTGTTCACCAACCCAGAAGCTCTCCAAATCCTGTCCTTTTGGGTTTTTATGGAGACTTCATTACATAAGCAAAATTAATTAAATCATCAGCCATTGGCAACTGATTCAACCTCCAGCCCCTCTTCCCTCCCAGGAGGTCAGGGGAGTGGGACTGAAAGTTACAACCCTCTAATCCTCTGGTTCCTCTGGTGACCAGCCCTTATCCTTAGGTGACCTAGGGACTTTCCAAAAGTCACCTCATTAACATAACAAAAGACAGGTTTTATTGCTCTTATTAATTAGGAAATTCCAAGGTTTTTAAGAGCTCTGTGCCAGAAAAAAGAGAGGAAGACCAAATATATGTGTTTTATATTATAAATTACAATATCACAGGGAGAAAAAGTGAGAAAGAGATCTGGTGGTACACGATGAGCCTTGAGAGTTGTGCAGGGACCTGATCATGTATGACAACAGGAGATTAGAAAGACTGGAAGATATTGACATGTTTTAAGCAGATAAGCCACATGATCTGATTTACTTTTTAAAAAGATAATTCTGGTTCCTGGGTGAGTGAGAATATGGGTACAGTAGTGGAAATAAGGAAAATATTTGGCTATCGTTGTAGTGCAGGTAAGACAAGATGGTAGCTGGGTTTTTTTAAGGAGGTAGAAGTGGGGAAAGAGAGAGGCAGAGAAGTGAAGGATTTCATATTGTCAGGCAGGAAGAAATTTCCCTCTACTCTTCTAGGTTCTTCTAGCTGGTTTAAGGATTAAATTGACATGAGGCAGATTAACAGGAGAAAATCAAGCAGAAGTTTAATGACATGTGTTCATGGAGAGACCTAGGATAACTGAGTAGCCCACTAAAATGGCTGAAACCTTCACCTTAAATACTGTCTTCAGCTAAAGACAAAAGGGATGTTGGGTGTGGTAGTTTGGGACTTCACAGGAGGAGGAAGGCAATTCACATGGAGATTAAAAAGCAAATGTTTGGAAAAAAAAATGTTTTCTGGGCCATGCAGAGGCAGTGGGACATAGAGTGGACGCTGATGCCGCACCGCACCTAGCCCATATTCTTTGCAGGTATCTCTATCTGGGGAACAGGCCCTTCCTCTAAATTTTTTTAGGCAGTTAGCGGAAAGGTCTAAGTTTCTTTCCAAGTCTTGTGGGCCTTGATTATTTTTAGCTCAAAATAATCCACATACCAGAGCCATTTTGGGGTGTCAAATTTTGTGCCCCTCCAATACCTACTTCGATATAGAGCCCATGAGACTCGTGGGCTGATTGGATAGAGGATTCAGACGTGATGCCTAGGTTTAGTTATTTAGCAATATTTACTGATGTGGGGTAAGGATAAAATTTCTTTTTTTTCTGGTGGTGGTTAGGTGGTACAGTACAGAGCATGAGTTCTGTTTTTTTATATGCTGTGCTTACACTTACTATTGAAGATGACAATGAAACATTGTCACTCACCATCTGCCTCTACAAGGACTAGGTCACTAGCCACTGCAGTTGCTGTCCTCCAACACACCCTGAAAGTAGTTCAGGGCTGAGATCAGGAATGAGGCACTCTGTGCTCTGGGAAAAACTGGCAGAACAGGCCTTTAAATAGTTAGATATTTTCAGGAGAAGATTTTATAAAACCACTTTCTTGAATCTTCTCATAACTAGAAAAGCACTAACATGATAAATGGAGACATCTACTCCTCGTGGCTAGCAGCAACCTTCTGCCAAAATGTGTGCTTGATCGCATGTTTCGCCCTTCACCAAAATCACGTATATACATACTGACCTCCCCTCCTTACCTCTTCAGAGTAGTTCCTCAGAGCTATCTGAGAAACTGTCTCCTGGGCTACAGTCCTCATTTTGCCCCAAATAAAACTTACCTCACCGCTCTCATGTTATGCTTTTTTTTCTTTCTTCCAGTCAACAGAGATGTCAAGAGGTTAGATATACATTCTGAAATTCAGAGTCAAACGGGGGGTGGGAGATTTAAATTTGAGAGTTATGAATATATATGGCATTTAAAATAATGTTTTTGGGTGAATCATTGGGGAATATGAATGGGAAATAAAAGAAGAGTTTATAGAATCAATCTTTAGGATAAATCTGATATTTAGAAGTTGTCTAAAGAGGAGGAGAAAGTAAACATTGAGAGAGAGAGAGGGAATCAATGAAGTTGGGAAAAAAGTGAGATAGTGCTTGATGTTCTGGAATTTAAGGAAAAAACCTGTTTCAGAAAGTCAAGAGTGTTTGACTATATAACACACTGCTGAGAAGTGAGCAGGAAGAGACAGAAAAGGGATTATAAAATTTGGCACATGGAGGTCATTGACAGGATATTGACAAATGCTGTTTCATTGGAGTATAGAGAATGAAAACCCAATTGAAGTGATTTGAAGATAGGATAGGAGTTACAGAAATGAATTTTGAGAGCTATTTTGAGACATTTGACTGTTGAGGAAAGTAAAGATAAGAGACACTCTTTGGAAGGGCATGACAGGTCCAGGAGGTTGTTTATTTATTTTCCAAATGGCAGATATAGAGCCTGTGTATTTGCCAATGTTGATAACATTGGAGAAGAATAAATTCATGGCTCTGGAGAGAGAGGGAATCATTGCCAGAGTGAAAAATTTTGAGAGGGCAAGAGATGATGTCTATAAAACACAAGTGCTTTGCATGGCATTTGATAGATAGGGACTTGTCTTCCACTGTAGAAGAAGAGAAAGCAGTGGGTGTAGGTTTGTTTTGGGGGGAAACTGGGGACAATTCTGTCTGATTACTTCCATTATCTCAGTGGAGTACAAGGTAAGGTTATTTAAGAGTGAGCAGGGAGGAAGAGGGGTTTTGGAGGGTTTGTGAAATATTGACTGAGGGGAGAGGGAATGTCACCTTATAAGGAAATGTACGAGTCTTGCCAGACAGGCTTGAGTACCCTCTAAGCAGGAAATGAATTTAAAGTGAGACCTGTTAGTAAGGAGGGGTGCCTCTGCCTCTGTGTCTTGCTCAGTGGCTTGAATGAAGTAATAATATCAGTGCCTTTGGATTATTCTCTCTAAATGACATCATGTGTAGATGATGTGGTCTGTTTCAGTCACATACTTTTTAAGTCAACTTAACAGTACTTGAGAGGAAAACCATATCTGTATGTCCTTTCTATTGTTCTCTCCATCTCAGCTCCTCTCATCCTATTTCAGTTGCTCAAGAACACACACAATTCCAATGAATGGTAGTATTTTCTTTATCTACACACTGTCCAGGAATACACTTTGCAGAAACACAATTTATATTGCCAAATAGATCATGGCAGTGAATGTTTTACATGTTTCCCTAAAGAAAATATGTGTCCTGGTTTTACACTTGCAGAATTATAGCTCATTCAAGAGGTTGTCCCCCACCCCCCAAACAAATGGTTTCCATCCCTTTCCACAAAGGAGAACTGAGATCTCTTTCTACAATGATGGATAACCATTGTGACTTTTAAATAGCAGTTTTCATAGGTATCAAAAAAAGTTTAGGGTTGGGTTGCAGTCTAAGGACCTTGCTAAATGAATTTTAAAGATTGCGTATTTAATGTGCCTGGAACATACCTGCAAAATAATAGAGGCCCAAACTTGTTGATTTTAAATTTTATCCCAAGTAGATCTAGGCTTTTTTTAATAAGCTAATCATATAGTGATATGATATCTAGATCATAACTAGGAACATGTAGATTCTTCTACCTGTGATAATCATTCTTATTTTCAAAATACAAAATAAATTGCATAATGTATATTACTATTAGTACAAGTGCCTAAATTTGCATTAAATACTGCATTTCTGCTACTCTATTGGCTACTCTTCAGAAGCTTATTACCCCAATTTATTAAAAATTGGCATTTGGTATAAGATGGACTCATCTTGAAACTTCCCCAATGGATTTATTTATCAAGTTGGCTTGATTTGGCTTCTAGCACGTGTTCAAAATAATTGTAACAGTACATTTTTAATATGCCTCTTTATTAAAAATATATTGTTTGCCACAATGAGAATCTAATTTAATTAAATATTTACAATGTGGGGTGATTACAGTAGAGCCAGGGAAAGAGAGAGTGAGAAAAAAAGAGAAGGAAAGAGATTTACAATTAATGGCAGAAAATAAAATACTAGAGTATGGTCATTTGGGTTAGTGACTATAATCATAGAAATAAAAAAAAGAAGATGTTTTAATGATTGGAAACAAGAAGTACTTGTAAATAATGCACTAAAACGCAAGGCTACAGTGTAAAGAATGTTGACCATGAAACAGAAAATGTTGAGCTGTTGTAAGAACCATCAGTCTTTTTGATATTCATTTATTCTTCCTTTATTCATTCGTTTAATCATTTATCCATCAGTCTTTTCATCATACTTGAATAGTAATTACAACTAATTCTACCACCTTAAAAAAGATAAGGCTTGTAAAACTATAAAACTTCAAGAAGATAACAGAAGAAAATCTAGATCCCTTTTTAGATACAACACCAAAGACCTAATCCATGAAAGAAATATTCAATAAGTTGTATTTCATTAAAATTAAAAACTTCTCCTCTGCAAAAGACAATACCAAGATATTTAGAAAACAAGCCACAGATTGGGAGAAAATATTTGGAAAAAGTATCTGATAAAGGACTGTTATCCAAAATACACAAAGAACTTTTAGAATTCAACAATAAGAAACAAACAACACAAATAAAAACGAGCCAAAGACCTTAACAGACACCTCACCAAAGAAGATACACAGATGGCAAATAAGCATATGAAAAGATGCTCAATATCATCTGTCATCAGGGAAATGCAAATTAAAACAACAACGAGATACCACACCTGTTGGAGTGGCCATAATCCAGAACACTGGCAATATCAAATGCTGTTGAGGGTGTGGAGCAACAGGAACTCTCGTTCATTGTTGGTGGTAATCTGAAATATGCAGACACTTTAGAAGACAGTTTGGTGGTTTCTTACAAAAGTAAACATACTCTTAACATAGGGTACAGCAATCACATTCCTTGGTATTTACCCAAAGGAGTTGAGAACTTATGTTTACATATAAACCTGCACACAGGTGTTTATGGCAGTTTTATTTGTAATTGCAAGTCTCAGGAGCAACCACAATGTCCCTCAGTAAGTCAATGAATGAACTGTGGTACATCCAAACAATGGAATATTATTTTAGTGCTAAAAAGAAATGAGCTATCAAGCTATGAAAAGACACAGAGGAAACTTATATACGTATTATTAAGTGAAAGAAGCCAATCTGAAAAGGCTACACACTGTATGATTCCAACTCTATGACATGTTGGAAAAGGTAAAACTAAGAAGACAAAAGATCATTGGTTGCCAGGGGTTTGGGGTGGGGGTGGGGGGAAGGGATGAATAGGCAGAGCACAGAGGATTTTCAGGGCAGGGAAAATACTCTATATGATAGTATAGGGATGGATACATCGTTATATTTTGTCCAAACTCACAGAATATACAAAGAGAGTGAACCCTAAGGTAAATGGAATTTGGGTGAGTATGATGTGTCAGTGGTTCATCCTTGTTAAAAAATGTTCTGATGAGTGATATTGATAATGGGGGAGGCTATGCATGTTTGGGGGCGGGGTTAATGAGCAGTCTCTATACCTTCCTTTCAATTTTGTTGTAGACCTAAAACTGCTCTAAAAAACAAAGTTAAAAAAAATCGAGCCCTTGACACTTTGTTCTACTTGATATGTTGTTGATAGGCTACTGTGAAATTGAGATGTGCTGACTCTAAGTGAAAAACACATACTGGATTTGAAGTCAATAATAAAATAAAAATATTAAACATCTCATTAACAATTTTTTGCTGATTATATGTTGAAATGGTATTATTTTAGTTATTTGGGGTTAAATAAAATACATTATTAAGTACAATTTCACTGGTTTCTTTTGCTTTCTTTTGATGTAGCTACTAGAAATTTAAAATTACAAATGCAACTTAAATTATATCTCTATTGGACAGTACTGCTCTAGGCCATTCTGCCCCCAAATAAGGATAATTGTTTGAAATAATATAGGAAATATTGATATTAGTAATATAGAAAAAAAACATACATAGCTATTTAAGAGAGATTATATGACTTAAAGGGCAATCCATACTTCTTAGATTAGGTGAATTTATAGATTTATTCTGATTCTGACTTAGAATCTTGTTTCTTACAAATGTTTTCATACTGTTTGTGTTGACTTTTTCTTCTCTTTCCTAGTAAACGATTGGGTTTATAGAATTTTTCTTTGATTTTCAGTACATTTCTTCTTCCTTTCATTTTATTATCTACCTCTCTGAGCAGTTTCAAGGCTTTGAGAATGACCCATCTATGACACTTCACATGGTAAATTCTGAGGATCCATTGAGAAGCTATCATTCTAGAGTTGGATCTCTATTTCTCCCTGCTGACTTATTTATAGCTTTCCATTCATAGCCATCCCCTGGGCATTGCAATTCTGTCTCTCTCACCACCCACCTCCTCTCCCTCCCTCAATTCACCCTCTGTGTTGTGTGTGCATGTGTACTTTGGATTTTGAGAATGTATGCTGTTTAAGAATGTATGCTGTTTAAGCTTATAATATAAAAACTTTAATAAGGAAGAAATTATCAGACCAATACTAGAAGATTTTGTTGAATATCAGTCAGGAACCCTGTTATATTTGAAGTGAAGTAGCATCTAGCACTATTGACATGAATGAAGCTGACACTCAGATACAGAAAATTCATTGAATATAAATTTAAATATTAAAGAATAATGAGGTTATATGTGTCTGAAAAATTGCTTTTGCCCATGCCCAGTAGAAATTTGCATAAGCTTGGAATTACACAGCTGTTTCTATGTCTCTGAAACCATTACAAAAGTTTAATTAAAAGTTGTATAATTGAGTGGACATTTTTTGATGGTTTATATACTTTTTCTGTAGCTTGCAGTCTTATTACAAAATATTTTTATATATTTATACAAAAAAATACAAAATGAAAATAACCCAATAATTGTAAGATATTAGTTAATGTATGAATGTGGAAGGGTCTTTTAAATGTCCCGGAATGATAAGGTTCTTACTTTCTACTTATGTTCTTTAGACAAAAATATAGTCACAATTTATAATCACTTATATTTAGATGTCTTATCTATGTATTATATTTGCTTCTATATGTATATAACAGTCCATAAAATAAATGGCAACATGTTATGTCATTACTGTCAGATCTTTACTTCTACATCTTTTTATTATGAAAATAGAAGTTAATTTTGAGGTTTAATGGATGAAATATTTACCTGCAGGTTTACCACATAGGCTTCCCATTTATTAATGTTCCTGTTTAAGTGAACAACTCTTTGTGAGGTATTCCTTTACAGTTGTTCTTAGTATAATTACTCATTATACCTAAGCTTGGGGATGGATATATTTACATTTTACCTATTTTTGTTCAGATGAAATTTGGAAATATGAACTGAATGTCTACTGTGTGCAGGTGCTTCTTTCCATTTGCCTAATGTAGCCACTGGTTTTGATGGTTGTATCGTGGTTATGTATAAAAACATTCCTGTTTTAAAGTATTTGGGTGTGGTGGGACATCAGGCCAACAACTCTCAAATCGTTCAGGAAGGAAACAGTTCTTTGTACTATATGTATAATTTTTCTGTAAATTTGAAATTTTTTTTTAATAGAAGAAAAGACTGTCACTTTTAGCTGTTTGAGCTTGGGAAAGTCACTTCAACATTCTGAGTTCAGTTTCCCTTTGTGTAAAATGGAGATACTAATACCTTAAAAAGTTGCTTTAAGGATTAAGATTGCAAGCCACATATAGACTTGTGGTTTCCTTTTTTATTCAGTGGTCTATAATTTGTTTCTCTCATTATTTACTTAGATGTTCAAATTGTCCCATATTTGCTAGTGGGAGAATGAAAGACCCTTCTAAATGAAAGCCTGTTTTCTTCACATCCTTGTAATAATACAATACCATTTTATGATTTAAAAACCTTTAGGTTGTATCAGTATATCACATCAAAGAAAAGTATACATTAGGTAAGGGCATTTTCAGACACCTCAGAATAGAGATCCAGACTGTGGCTTGCAATAACACAAAACTATTATAAAATCCCTGAAGAACCACCTCATTACGGAGGATGCAACAGCTGTAGGAGGTGTCTGTGATAGCAGGCACTGGAGCAATAACCTAAAGTGTTGTTTGCTCTATTCATAGGTGGTAGGCAGGGGTAACCCTCTGATGTTTTTTTTAAATGAAGTTTTCTTACTTGTTTCAAAAAAATATTAACCCCATAATGAAGGAAGAGCATGGTTAAGAAAATAGAACTCTAATATTTTTAAAAATTGAAGTATAGTTGATTTACAATGTTGTGTTAGTTTCTGGTGTACAGCAAAGTGATTCAGCTTTGTATGTGTGTGTATATATATATATATATATATATTTTTTTTTTTTTTTTTCATATTCTTTCCCATTATGATTTTATTACAGGATATTGAATATAGTTCCTTGCACTATGCAGTAGGACCTTGTTGTTTATCTATTTTATATATAGTAGTTTGTATGTGCTAATCCCAAACTCCTAATTTATCCCTCCCCCACTCCCTTTCTCCTTTGGTAACCATAAGTTTGTTTTCTATGTCTGTGAGTCTGTTTCTGTTTCATAAATAAGTTCATTTGCATCATATTTTAGATTCCACAAATAAATGATATCATATGATATTTGTCCTTCTTTTTCTGACTTAGTTCACTTAGTATGATAATCTCTAGGTCCATTCATGTTTCTGCAAATGGCATTGTTTCATTCTTTTTGATGACTGAGTAGTATTCCATTGTATATTTATATACCACATCTTCTTTATCCATTTATCTGTCAATGGACATTTAGGTTCCTTCCATGTCTTGGCATAGTGTTGCTGTGAACATTGGAGTACATGTATTTATTCTAATTAGAGTTTACTCTGGGTATATGCCCAGGAGAGGGATTGCTGGGTCATACGGCAACTCTATTTTAGTTTTTTGAGGAACCTCCATACTGTTTTCCATACTGGCTGCACCAATTTACATTCCCATCAACAGTGTAGGAGGGTTTCCTTTTCTCCACACTCCCTCCAGCATTTGTAATTTGTAGACTTTAATGATGGCTGTTCTGACCGGTGTGAGGTGGTACCTCACTGTAGTTTTGATTTGCATTTCTCTAATAATTAGCAATGTTGAGCATCTTTTCATGTGCCTATTGGTCATCTGTATGTTTTCTTTGGAAAAATGTCTATTTAGGTATTATGCCCATTTTTTGATTGGGTTTTTTGTTTTTGTGTTATTGAGTTGTATGAGTTGTTTGTATATTTTGGAAGTTAAGACCCTTGTGGGTCGCCTCATTTGCAAATATTCTCTCCCATTCCATAGGTTGTCTTTTCGTTTTGTTTATGGTTTCCTTTGCTGTGCAAAAGCTTATAAGTTTGATTAGGTCCCATTTGTTTATTTTTCCTTTTATTTCTACTGCCTTGGGGGACTGACTTAAGAAAGCATTGATACTATTTATGTCAGAGAATGTTTTGCCTTTGTTCTCTTCTAGGAGTTTTATGGTGTCATGTCTTATATTTAAGTCTTTAAGGCATTTTTGAGTTCATTTTTGTGTATGGTGTGAGGGTGTGTTCTAACTTCATTGATTTACATGTGGCTCTCCAGCTTTCCCAACACCACTTCCTGAAGAGACTGTCTTTTCTCCATTCTATAGAATTCTAATATTTTTGCTCAGATTCTCTGGAAGCTGAAGCAATGAAATTATCAGAAGGAAATATGGAGGTGGGTGGGTTGTAATTTACTTCTTTTTCCTACCTTTAGGCAAAATTAGATTCAAGCTATTCCAGACACATGATATTATTTCTTAGTTTAAAGACCTCCTGAAATAGGAGATTCCATAACCTTCTCAGTAATCCATTTCAATATCTCCTGATACTTACAACCTGAAATTCTGTGTCTCCAAACTAAGTACTATGTGCTACTTTAAGATTAAACCCTCTATTCTTGTTCTGTACTCAAAGAAAATAAAAACTCTGGTCATCATTCTCTTCAAAGTGTCTGTAAGAGAGTAGTTTTCACACTTATGGTCACCATGTTTATTCTCCACTTCCAAGGGGAAGGGACCTAACATTTCCTGAATTTCTACTCTCTGCTGGAGAGGCAATTTCACTAACATTTATTGAGTACTTACTACATGGAAAGGACTGTTATAGGTACTTGATATGTTTGAACTTATTCAGTTTCCAGAACTACCCTCTGTCTTTAGTCTCCTAATAAACATCACAGAGGCTGAATTATTTCTCTAAGTTTGCACAATTAGCGTGACAGTTAATTTTATGTGTCAACTTGATGGTCATGGGCCAGATATTTGGTTAAATATTATTTCTAGGTGTATCTGTGAGGGTGTTGCTAGATGAGATTAACATTTGAATCAGTAGACTGAATGCCATAAACTGAATGTTTTTGTCTCCCCCCAAATTCATATGTTAAATCCTAATGCCCAATGTGACGGTATTTAGAGATGGGGCTTTTGGGAAGTGATTAGGTCATGAGTGTGGAGCCCTCATGAATGGGATTATTACCCTTATAAAAGACATCCCAGAGAGCTCCCTTGCCCCTTCCACCATGTGAGGGTACAGCAAAAAGATGGCCATCTGTTAACTAAGAGTTGGGCTTTCACCAGACACCAGAATCTTCTAATACCTTGATCTTGGTCTCCCCAGCCTCCAGAAATAAACTTCTGTGGCTTATAAGCTACCCAGTCCATAGTATTTTTGTTAAAGCAGCCTGAATGGACTAATACACTGAGTAAAGCAGATTGCCCTCTCCATTGTGGATGGGCCTTATCCAATCTGGCCTGAATAGAATAAAGAGCTAAAAAAGAAAGAATTCTCTCTCTGCCTGCCTGTCTTTGAGCTGGGACATCAGTTCTCTTCTGCTTTCAGACTTGGGCTCTGACTGGAAGTTCCACCACCTGCTCTCCTGGGTCTGGACTTCTCAGCCTCCATAATTGTGTGAGCCAATTCTTTATAACAAATCTCTAGCTGTCTCTCATCTATCTATCTATCTATCTATCTATCTATCTATCTATCTATCTATCTATCTATCTATCTATCATCTATCTTATCTATCGATCATCTACCTTATCTATCTAGCTGTCCTCTGTCTATCTCCAGGTGATTTTGTTTCTCTGGAGAACCCTGACTAACACAAGAGGCAGAGCTTGGAGTCCAGGCATTCTTACTTCAGCATCCTTTCTCTTAACTGTTACACTAAGCTGTCTCTAATTCAATAAACATTGTATAATCTTCACAATTCAGCAAAGTCGATGGGATTTTTTTTTCTCCATTTTACAGATGAGGAACCCAAGACTTAGAGAGGTTAAGCAATTTACCTGTTGATCAAATAGCTAAGCTAGTAAATGGCGCCTATACATTCAAAATTCAGACAAACGTGTCTCCAAAGCCAGTGGTATTTTATTTTCTAGATTTGCTTCACTCCTTCCCTGTAGTTTATGGAGGGGAGAATGTTACCTACAACAAGGGACTGCTCAGAAATGACCAGAACTATTAGTTTTTTTGGAGGATAATTGCATTTTTAGGTATAAACGATCATAAGGGCCCCAAATTAGATCTATAAAAGGCTGCAAAGGTGAGAAGATTTTCAGCTCCCTTCCTAAAGTAATGATAGTAGTAATAGTAGTAATTTAGGGAGGACTTGTTATATGCTCAGCACCATTCCTAGGTACAATAATATTTCATTTAATCTTCAACACAAACCTTTGGGGTAGTTTCTTTTCTTAGGATGGGTTTCTCAGAATCAGAGATGTAAAAATCTGTAATGTAAGAATTCAAATGCAAATGATTTATTAAGGTAATACTCCCAGGAGAAACAATACGGGTGTGGGGAAAGCAAGACCAGGCAGGGGAAGAAGTAAAGCAAGGCTGCAAATTTGGGCAAGAACTCACAGAAAGCGACTTCAGCTTGATCCCACAGGGGACCTCTGGGGTATAAGGCATGCCTCAGGGTTTATCTGAGTCTGAGGCATGGAAGCTGCACTTTCCTCCACCACCCATTCTCCACCCTTGGTAAGGGCTGCCCCGGGGTTTGGAGATGGGGGAATATAAACTTCCAGGCATTTTCTGAAGCCCTGTGCTTGGGGCCCTCCAGTAACCTGAGGGCAGCCTGAGGAAGAAAAGTCAATGTGTGGGCAGGTTGGAGACAAAACCAGCGTCACAGCTGAAGAGGAGTGCAGAGGAACAGTAGAGGGGATCTGGGGGAATTTGGGTGAAGCCATGATGTTTTGAAGGGCAGCTTTTGGAGAGAGACCCCTCTGATGCCAACACCTGGGGACTTTGTCCACCATCCCATTAGGCCTCTCTTTGTCCCCTTACATTAGTCCTTCCTCTGCTGAATACTGGCTCCGTTAGCAGCACCAGACCTCGGGGCTGAGGTGCCCTGCAGTTTGGGAGCCAATCACATCTAAGGCACTGAGAGAACTGATAGACTCAATTCCATTTCCTGGAAGGTTTAGTAGATTAGAACCTCAGCACCAGGAGTTTAGGAAAGTGATTTCATATGTTATAAATTGATGAAACTTTTCAACATTGTTGTAACTTTATTGAAAAAAACATTTAAAATAAACATTTAGAAATAAAAGGGAGCCTCTTAGAAGCAGGCCAGATGTCTATCCTTCAGAGCCTTGATGCTTTCTGTGTGCACTTTGGGCGCCCTCCTTTTTCTGGATTTCATGGCACTGAACTTCCTACCTAGGTTACTTGTACTCCCTGGTGGGAGCAGGTTCTGGGCAAAGATAAGTCACCTACTGCCATATGAACCAGATACCATGTGGATTTCTGACATATGAATGCACAGAAAACAATAGATGGGATCTCTGAACTTGGGTTTTTTTTTCTGAAGTCTCCTTTATTTTTCTCTGACAAATCAGATTTATGTTTCTCTAAGCTTGAATTATGTAAAGCTTTGTGGTCTTGTGCAGGCTGTGACTTGACAAACAGAGACAATAGCACTAAGTAAAGGTGTGAAGAACAATTTTACATTTTGTAGCATTTTTCACAACCATTGTATCCTGAGGCACTTAGCAGGAAGTAGCAACAACAACTTCTCCTATAGATCCTATTGGGGTGTGAATTCTGAAACCCAATTCTGACCTTCTATCCTTCATTTGATGGTGTGGAAGACCTAAAAATGGCACTCTCTGGCTTTTTTTTTTTCTTTCCTTTATTTTTTTATATTCCTTTGAATTTTTTTCTTTGATATTTTTATACATCTCTCCTTTAAACAAATATTTATTCAATATCCAGCAATATACTAAGCAATGGGGATAAAACGGCAAACAAGAGATAATTTTGAATTCCACTTTTGCTACTTATTAACTTTGTGTCTAGGTTTCGTTATCTGTAAAATGGAAATTATCTATCTCCTGTGGGGCATGAAATGAAATGCCGCATATAAAGGCTTTAGAACAATATGTAGCAGTTAGTCAATAATTAGACATTGGGAACTGATTGTGTGGGTGTCAGGCACTGCTCTAGGGAGTTTGAAACTAATACAATGTTACTGTCCTCACAGAGCTTACTTCTGGTAGTAGCATATAGACAATGCAGAAACATACAAAAATCTTAAATACTGATAAGTGCAATGAAGAAAATACAGTAAAATGATAATCAATTGGAAGTGCGGCAGTTTTAATTAAGGTGGTCAAGAAGGGCCTCTCTGATGAGGTGACCTTTTGAGTTGGGATCTGAATGATGAAGAGGCAGCCATTCCAAGATCTGGGATTAAGTCCTTCCAAGCCAACAGTGCAAATGCTCTGAGGTAAGAATGACATTACCCATTTAAGACCCAAAGAAGGCATGTGACTGAAGGAGAATAGTGACTGAGAGTGAGTTCAGGAAGAGAAGTAAGCAGGAGCCAGATCATCTATGGCCCCTGTACTCCATGGGAAGGAGTTTGAATTTTATTGTGTTTTCTGTGAAGACAGAATAATTTTAAGCAAGCTGGGGCTGGGGAGTGGGTATTGATTGGATTTATAATGGATTGCACTGACTTGTTCTCACTTCTGAATGGAGGGAAGACCATAACAGGGTCAAGAATGGAGTAAGGGAGAACAGCTGAGCATCTGTGATGGTGGTCCAGGTGAGAGAAGATGTTGCTTACAGAGTGGAATTAGGGAGTATTGGTCAAATCTGGGATACCTTTTTGAAGCAGAACTTACCGAGCTGGTTGTGGGAGGAAAGAAACAAATAAATCAAGGGTGATGGGTTTTGGCTTGAGCATTGGATGTGGGGTAGTGTCATTTTCTCTGAGGAGGAAGACTAAGCTTGAGCTGATAGTTATGCTTAGGTCACGTGAAGTTTAAGATACCTGTCACACATCTAAAAATAAAGCAGCCAAATGAACAGTTGGTTATGTAAGTCTTGAGTTTAGGGAAAGTTCCGGGTTGAATACAGACATTTTGAGATCATCAACAGTTAGGTGACTTTTAAAATCATAAGATTAATTTTAATTCTCTAGAAAATAATGACTACTATTTATTCAATACCTACCAAATACCAAGTATTGTTCTAAGTGATGTACATGCATTTATTCATTTATTTAATACTCATAACAACTCTAAGATAAGAAACATTACTATATTAATTTTACTGATGGGGAGCAGAGGCACAGAGAAGTTAAATAACATGCTCAGTTATATACCTAGTCAATATTGGAATTTGAGCCTAGGTAATGTGGTCGCAGTTTCCAGACACTAGAGTATAGAGAAAACAGAGGGAATAGGACTCAGTTCTAATGCAGTGTAACATTTTGAGGTCAAATGGGAGAGCTGGAGTCTGCAAGAGAACTGAGATGCGGTCACTGAGGAGGGAGGGGGTCTGAGGGCGGGTTGTGGAGCCCTAGATAAGTAAGTGAATAAATAAGCAAGAGGTTAATGCGTCAAATGTTGCAAGAGCACCCACCTTGACACTATATATGTTAAAATTGGAACAATGCAAAGATGATGAGCCCTATGCCTGAGGAAAGATGATATATAGGTTTGTGAAGTGCTCCATGTATTTTTGTGGGCCCATATCTCATACTCTACGGAACTATAAAATTTTTGTGTGTTAAAGATTTAAATCTGAAATTCAAACTTTAAATCATCTGGAAGAAAACCTAAGAGAATATATTATGATCTGGGAGTAGGAAAGAATTTCTTGAATAAAAAAAGCCAATACTTAAGTGCTTAAAATGCTAAGTGCGGTTACAATAAGTTATATAATATATATATATAATATATAATAAATATAATAAATAAATAAATAAATAAATATATATAATATATTAACACATTTAATCCTCACAGCAATCCTGTAAGATTATGCCTCCTTTACAGGTGAGGCAACTGAAGCATATAAGGCAAAAGTACCCAAGGTTGTACAGCAGGTAAGACGTGGATCCAGGACCCAACCCCAGTGGCCCAGCTCTATAAACCATGCTCTTAACCAGCATCCCTTCCTTAGTCTAAGCTATAACACAAATACACATTCCACAAAGCAAAATATTAATTGACTTGAGTACATTTAATTAAAAAATTTCATCAAAAGTTATCTAGATAAAAGAAACGGACAAACCACATACTAGGAGTAGCTATATATAAAACACATGAAGCCAATCAAGTGATTAGTATCCAGAATATATAGACAGCTCTTAAAAAGATCAATAAGAAAAACACAAAGAATTGCACAGAAAAAAAAGGGCCACGGACCTAAACAGCCATATATCACAGAGAGAAAAACACAAGTCATCTATAAACTTACCAAAAGTTACTCAATCTCTTTAATCATTATGGAAATGCCGATTACAATCATAATAAGCAACCATTTGATACTCAGTAAATTGGCAAACATTTAAAAATCTGACAACAGTAAGCTTTGGGGAGAATGTGGAGCGATTTATACTATTCATAGGATGCGAACTGGTACAATTGCTTAGCAAAATATTTTGGTGTTACCTAGTAAAATTAAAGATGTGTACAGTCTAGGCTTCAGTAATATCACTACAAAGTATATGATCTAGGAAAACTCTGATGCATGTTTACCAGAAGACATATCTGAAATGTTTATAGCTGGTTAAAAAATGAAAAAAAAAAAAAAACCAATCAAAACCAAAAAAACCAAAATCTGGAAATAGCCCAGATATTCATTGATATGGGAAAGGTGAAATGAATTCTAATATATTTATACAGTAGAAAGCTTCTCATTGTCACTGCTGTTGTTGCTATTGTTGCACTGTTATTGTTTGGTTTTGCCTTGTTTTTTAAGATAAGAGGGTATAAGAAAATGCTAGTATGCCGGCATAAATACTTGAAAAGAAAGTGCTGAATTGATACAGAGTAGAGAGAAAATAAGAGTAGAAATAAAGCAAGAGGAAATGAGATCAAAAGCTCATGTGCTCAAGTTGGTCTTAGGAGCAGACAGATGGGATACAGGTGGTTGTGTACCTCTGCAAGTTGTGCATGAGGTGGTGGGAGGGTGAAGTAGTTCCTTGTTTGCTTTTACTTTTTTCTATGTTGTTTGAAGTCATTGGCTGGGGACAGAGTGGGGAGACAGATTGCTGGAAAATTGAGGAAGGAGGGAAAAGCATTTAAAAAATTCCCAGAGTATGGGAGATTGGGTAAAACAATTGTCAAGATAGTGACACCCCCATATTGAAAAGAAATACAATGCTCAAAAAGATTAAATAAATTTGATACAGTTCCATAGCTAGGCAGTGACAAAGCTAGGCTTCCCACACAGGACTTCCATTCATCTCAGCTCTAGTAGTTTTTTCCTGTGTCTCAGTTTCTGAGAGGCAAAAATTTGCTTCTCTCTATGGATCTTACTGATGTCTGGAAATTCTGGGTGAATTGGAATTGTTTCAAAGGTCTGCTTGCTCCTCTCAGGCACTATCAAGGTGGTCTGATACCTGTAGCAGCACTGTATTCTTATTTGGCTTATTTTAGGAGTGAAAACACAGGTAACGAATGAGTGCTTGTTACCAAGTCCAAGCTTGTACCACGTGCTCGCATGAGTTAAGAGACAAGGTGTTGGGACAAGGAAAAGTGACTTTATACGGAAGACCAGCAAACTGAGAAGATGGCAGATTAATGTCCTAAAGAACCATCTTAATTCAAGGTAGAATTCAAGCTGCTTTTATGCCAGGGAAGGGGGAAGCAGGAGGGGGTTAGGAAGTGACGGACGAGCACAGGCATCTGGGTGCCAGCAAGGTCCCAAGGTGGGTTGTGAAAACTCTTTGTTCTCGGTCAGTTGACCTTGGTTGAGGTGAGTCTGGTCACGATATTCCTGCAGAACTCAATAAGACAAATGTTAATTTTTCTTGTTCACATTTCCTTATCGCTGCAGGGGAGGTAGAGTTTCTTTGAAGGAGGGCTGTCACGTACACCCCAAGCTGGGGGCAAAATTCCTATAGTGGCTAACATGTCTTTGTGCAGGGCTAAGCAGAGGCTTATGACCCAGAGGTTAAAGCAGCAGAAAAGATAGATACAATATGGAGTCAGAGATGCCAAGCTTCTTCTACAAACAAGAGGCCGGTGGGGCGGGGGACATGGTGGTGGTGATGGGGTCTTAGTTCATGAAGAACAACTCAAAGATATCCAACAGGTTGTTACGTATATTCCTTGAGGAGGAACTGGAGCTGTTTTATTGCGGAACTATTGTCATTACTTTTCTTGTTTAACTGTTTTTCCTTTGTTTCTGCATTCCTTCACTTACTTTCCTCATTAGTAATTGCCTGTGCCTGCTCTTTGGAACCCAGGGAAGGCCTAGGAGACAAAAGCCTTTCCAACAAACAAGAAATGGGGGACAGGGAGGGGCTTTTGTACCCCAAAGGGCCCTGCAGGATCCTGCTCAGATTCATGTTTGTTTAAGGATTTTAATTTTTATTCACTTACTCATTTGAACCATTGGGCACCTAGCATGTGCTCTAAAGTAACTATGTGCTCTAATATATTCATGAGCACCTCCATGTACTTTCTATATTTATTCATTTATTCATTGAACACACTGAGCATCAACCACATGTACTAAATTCTAGAGGGGTGGCAAAAAAAAAAAGGTAAATATGTCAGATGGTGATAATTTATATGGAGATAAATTAAGCACAGTAAGGGGATTGAGGGAGAGTTTGGCATTTTATTGGTCTGCTGAATGGACAGGCTTCAGAGGAGAAAAACATGGTGGATATGCATAGATCTTCTGAGAAATTTTGCTATAAAAGAGAGTAAGATGGAAAAGTAGTTGGAGAGGATGTGGAAATCAAGGGAGAGTTGTTGTGTGTTTTGTTTGTTTGTTTAATTTCATGTGGGAGATCATGATGGTTAATTTTATGTGTCAACTTGACTGTGCCATGGGTTCCAGACACTTGATTAAATATTATTCTGGGTGTGTCTGTGAAGGTGTTTCTGGATGAGGTTAACTTTTGAATCTGTAGCCTGAGTAAAGCAGACTGCCCTCCCAATTTGGATGGGCCTCAGCCAATCCACTGAAGGCCTGGGTAGAACAAAAAGGCTGAGTAAGGGAGAACCGTTCTCTTTGTGCCTGACTGTCTTTGAGCCAGGACATCAGTCTGCTTTTGCCCTCAGACTTGGACTCGGACTGGAACTTACACCACTGGGTCTCCTGGGTCTCATGTTTTTCAGTGCAGGTCTTTTGGACTTCTCAGCCTCCATAATCATGTGAACCAATTCCCTATAATGAATCTCTTTATATGTATTATATATATATATATATATATATATATATATATATATATATATATATAAATTGGAATGCTCTAGTAGGAAGGAAAATTGATGGTTCTGGAAAGGTGCCATATTCTTAACAGAGAGGGAGTGGTAACTAATGCACAAATGGAGAGGCTATATATAGTTTATATAAAAAAAGCAAGTAAGGAAGAACAGGTGCAGGTACAAGTATGTATATATTTGTGGATGTGAGCACTTGTGGAAGTTCTTTTTTGATTGCCTCCATCCTCTCAGTGAAATAGAAGGGAAGTTCTACAGGTGAGAGAGAGTGAGAAGGGGATATAGGTGTTAAAAGTTTGATAACAGATATTTAGTTGAAAAGTAAACAATTTTAAAGGAAAAATATACTAGTAAATAATGCCATGGATGAAATGAATTCCTGTACAACTCTAAAGTCTAATTTTTGTTTCTTAGTTCCAACATCCTCAAACAATGTAATATCCTATCAAAATCTTATAGTAATTGAGAAAATTGTACTTCACCCTCTGTGTAGAGTGGATAATAAGCAATAAGTATTGAAAAGGTTAGTGGAGACAGTGAAAAAAAAATCAAGGACCTTGAGTTATCCACAAAGAGATCCCTCTCTCCTGAATACTTTCCTTTCCAATAGAGACTGATTTTGTACTCTGAAATTGGACTATGGGACTTGATATATGTTCAACTTTTTTTTAAAAGAAGCTCAAACATTTTGCCTTGTGCTTTCCATTTTTCTCTAAAGTAGGAGAACGGTTTAACGTTTATCTATGTGCAAACATTACTCTTGTAATCCTAGAGTGTTATGGAGACCTTGGCTTATCCATCCCATCACTTTTATTTGCCCATGGGTGGCTTCACCTTGTGTATACTCAAAACTCCTAAGTAGCCCTGCTACTTCTAGACAGATAATAACCCATTTTTATTGATCTCTAATCTTGACCCATGTATCTGTCTCCCTGACAAAAGGCTGTGCCCAGTGTACAATAAAGTATTCATGTTGAAGCACATAATTCTGAATTTTGACATTTTAAAACACTAAAACTTTAACTTCTGTGGTGCTAAGGTATGGGGAGAGTAGGGCGTGGAGTCATAACTAGGTAGAAACAAGTAGGAGTGGGTAAATCTAGGTGGAGAAATCAAACCACCCACGGGAATTGCCAGAAATAGATTGAGGAGTTTTTTTCCCTTCCACTTCTGCTTTTCTTTCAGCTTTGTCTGTAAGATTAAGATTTGAATTTTTTTTTTTTTCTCAAAACCCCACTTTTGTTTATTTATTTATTTTTGGCTGTGTTGGGTCTTCGTTTCTGTGCAAAGGCTTTCTCTAGTTGCGGCAAGCGGGGGCCACTCTTCATCGCGGTGCGCGGGCCTCTCACTATCGCGGCCTCTTGTTGCGGAGCACAGGCTCCAGACGCGCAGGCTCAGTAGTTGTGGCTCACGGGCCCAGTTGCTCTGCGGCATGTGGGATCCTCCTGGACCAGGGCTCGAACCCGTGCCCCCTGCATTGGCAGGCAGATTCTCAACCACTGCGCCACCAGGGAAGCCCCTAAGATTTGAAACTTGAGCGTGAAGAGCTGTTACAGTCTTATTGTGAGTTTTGCTCATTCAGGTCAATCTTCTAATCCAAAATAAACTTTCTGGCTTTTATTAATTTCTAGCAGCATCATTCTGAAAGCCAAGCATGCTGTCTTACTGTTGAAAAACATTAGCTTAATTTGAAAAGTGCTTTGCCATAAGTAGAGTTTGTTCCAATGATGTATTCATTGATTTTTTTTTAACTTGTTTCTTTTTCAAGTGTGTGTGTGTGTATGTGTATGTGTGTGTGTGTGTGTGCGCATGATTAGCAACTGTAATGTTATTTTTGGTTTAGTGGAGGCTTCTCTTTGGGTTATGAACTGTTTTGTTTTTTGGTACGTCACTGTGCATGTTTTTGTGGTGCATTTATATAAAAAAGGAGACATATAAGTACCACCCAGGAAATCAGTAGCATAGCACCTCAGAATTATTTGTTGTTATTGTTGATGGTGTTTAATTTTATTTTGCATATATATTATTTATGAAAACTTTATGAATCCTGCCAAAACACATTTCAGCAGAATTGGAAATGGTATCACAAGAAAAATTGCCTGGTGTGGATCAACAGGGTTTGTGGCCCGTTTTATAAATGTGCCTTTTTGTTGTTTAATTGATAAATTATGTATGTAGAAAGAAGCAAAAGAATGATTGATTAAATGTTTATGAGAAACTCTAGTACGCCCTAGTACTAGAAACTCTAGTACGTTTTTAAAGTGCAAGGAACAGACAATTAGCTAAGGGATTTGTCATTGAGGTTATTGATCACAATAGGAGTCTAAATGAAGGGAAAATGTGAATTCCTCTTCAAGTCACCAACAGGTTATTATGAAATAACCCTAATTTTGGATTCCCTTTCCTTCTCAAAAGTTTGTTATCACTCAACTTACAGCTCTGAGACCTTTAGCCTTTGACCGAAAGAGATAAGAATCACTGAAGAGGACTATATTTATCCTCTTTTATCAGTTTCTATGAGGAAGGAAGACGTGTTTTTGTCTCTTTTCTTGCTTATGAAAAGGCGGGCATAGTGTTATAGATCTTGTTTGCTGTGAAAGAAGAATAACTATATCAATTTGATTGAAGGTGTCAGAAATGTTTTGGGAAACAGCAGAAACGGAGCTCTGAGGTGGGAAAGGTTTGACATGTAGCAACGGCAGAGCCTGGTTTGTTTGTGTTTTGATTTAATACACCCACTGTGTGTTTAAGCATATTATGCCATAAAAGCCAACTGCTGTTTGCAAAGCTGGCTGGAGTGTATTTTGTGGACATTTGTCCTTGTTTTACCTGTGCGTTTAAATAAATAAATAAACGTAAGTTTTTGATTTCTATGAGGGTTCCGGTAGACTTTTTCCCCTCGATTGAAAGTCTTAGGCATTTTATAGGCTTCTCAGTTGGATGGAAAGGAGGGGAAGGGGTGTCCTAGGTAACAGATTGTTTTAATAAAAGGTGTCCCTTACCCACAGAGATTCTCTGTTGCACTCATGGCTGCCGCTGGAAGTATTTACGTTTTAATGGAAATAAATAGCTAAAACTAAGGACTGACACTAAAGAAAGTGAATCACACCCATAATTATCCTTATATTCTTAATCTTTTTTCATTTGTTTACTTTTGTGCATTTTGATGAAGCACTTCACTTCCTAGTGCCTTAGTTTTCATATTCACATAGTGGGGTCCATAATGCGGTTTTATAACCCTGCTGAGAGGATCAATGAGGTCCGTGTACATGAAGGGACTTAATAAATAGTATGTGATTTGAGCTTTCTGGATGAAAGGTGCTACGTGAGTACAAAGTAGAGCAGCCTCCCACAGGTAATGCCTTTGCCTGGATAACTCTGATTATAGGCTTTCTTTATCTCTTCAAAGCAGAGATTTTTCTCCTTGATTCCTTCCTGTATCTTCATTGCAGAAGCTAAAATGCCAATTTACTCAGTACCATTTCCTTTTGAGCATCCATACACCAATCAAGGAACATACTTGCAAAAAGATTTGTTAGTGCACACATGGTCAATCTCATAAATGCAAATAGGAAAAAGGAACAGTATGAAAGAAGCGTTCACATCACATCAAACCCCCAGATGGCTCTCAGAACCTCTGCCATCTCAGGTGGAACTGAATTTTAGAATATGTATTTTCAAGTGAAGAGACTGTATCCCAGGAACATTGAATAGTGTTTGTTAGAGTTATTTAAATTTGACTTCATTATGTTCCCATTTCCTGTGCAGCTCCAGATAAAAGTGATAACAAGAAATAATTTTTTTTAATAGATCTTTATTGGAGTGTAACTGCTTAACAATACTGTGTTAGTTTCTGTTATATAGCAAAGTGAGTCAGACATATGCATACATATATCCCCATATCCCCTCCCTCTTGAGCCTCCCTCCCCCACCCCTCTATGTCGTCGCAAAGCACCAAGCTGATCTCCCTGTGCTATGCTGTTGCTTCCCACTAGCTATCTATTTTACATTTGGTCGTGTATATATGTCCAGGCCACTCTCTCACTTCGTCCCAGCTTCCCCCTCCCCACCCCTGTGTCCTCAAGTCCTCAAGTCCATTCTCTATGTCTGTGTCTTTATTTCAGCCCTGCCACTAGGTTCATCAGTACCATTTCCTTTTTTTTTTTTTTTTTTGATTCCATATGTATGCGTTAGCATACGGTATTTGTTTTTCTCTTTCTGACTTACTTCACTCTGTATGACAGACTCTAGGTCCATCCACCTCACTACAAATAACTCAGTTTCGTTTCTTTTTATGGTTGAGTAATATTCCATTGTATATATGTGCCACATCTTCTTTATCCATTCATCTGTCAATGGACATTTAGGTTGCTTCCATGTCCTGGCTATTGTAAATAGTGCTGCAATGAACATTGTGGTACATGTCTCTTTTAGAATTATGGTTTTCTCAGGGTATATGCCCAGTAGCGGGATTGCTGGGTCATATGGTAGTTCTATTTTTAGTTTAAGGAACCTCCATACTCTTCTCTATAGTGGTTGTATCAATTTACATTCCCACCAACAGTGCAGGAGGGTTCCCTTTTCACCACACCCTTTCCAGCATTTATTGTTTCTAGATTTTTTGATGATGGCCATTCGGACTGGTGTGAGGTGATACCTCATTGTAGTTTTGATTTGCATTTCTCTAATAATTAGTGATGTTGAGCATCTTTTCATGTGCCTCTTGGCCATGTGTATGTCTTCTTTGGTGAATTAATCTCCAAAATATACAAACATCTCATGGAGCTCAATATCAGAAAAACAAACAATCCAATTAAAAAATGGGTGGAAGACCTAAATAGACATTTCACCAAAAAAATAATTCTATACAACACTTTAAAGTGTTTACAAAACATTTTTACAAACATTATTTCATTTGTTCCTCACAACAACCCTGTGAGATAGGAAGGACCTATGTGCTCAGAAAAGTTATGCAACTTGTCAAAAAATACCCCTCTGTTTAGTGGTAATATGTAATTTAGAATAAACATCTTCAGTACTTTTCCACATTTCCAAGGATGGCAAGTGAGTTTTATCACACATTCCATAATCTGATTAATAAGTAGTGGCTGTCTATAGTGCTGTGCTCAGGATTTTTAGGCTATATCCAGTGTCTGAGGGAAAGAGTGCAGTAATTGAATAGCGATGTCTGATCTTTATGTGGGCAGAGCCCTGGGTTACGAGTAATGCATATCTGCCAACCCAGAAATGCACCATAACGTGGGTGTTATGGACTAAAAGTTTATGTGTGCTCTCTCTCCCCCAACCAAATTTATATGTTAAAATCTAGTCCTTAATGTAATGGTATTTAGAGGTGAGGCATTTGGGAGGCAATTCGATCATGAGGGTAGAGCCCTCATAAATGTGACTAGTGCCCTTAGAAGAAGAGACCAGAGAGCTAGCTGCTCTTTGCACCATATGAGGACAGAGCAAGAAGATGACCCTCTGTAGAAGGGAAGAGATCACTCACTAGAACCCAAACATACTGATAACTTGATCTTGGACTTCCAGCCTGCAGAACTGTGAGAAATAAATTTCTGTTGATTATAAGCGACGAAGTCGATGATGCTTTGTTATAGCAGCCTGAACTGACTAAGACAGTGGGTTTTTAAAAGAGTGTTTTTTGAATAATAAATTTGTCTCTGTAGTACTCAAGTAAAATAGGTATCTCTGAACAGTTTGTAGCAGGGGTGTGGACTGAGCCTGTTAGTTAGCCATGGTATGCAAACACAGCTTTTTGATCTGGAAGAATTTAATTGAACTACTGTTTAATCTAGATTTATGATTTTGAAATGTGGCAGATGATTATGACATAGGTGTATATTTTCTTGATCTTTCAGTCTTATTTTTTGTTTGTTTGTTTGTTTACTTATGGTCACAAAGGCTCCTACTCATCCTTTAGAAACTCATGCAGTGCTTGGATTAGGTGAAATCCATTTAGAAAAGCTGATGCATGAGAATGTAAGGACAGTGATGAACAAACGTCTTTCTAAATATTTGTTGGTAAAATGAAGGAGAAAGTGGGGGAGATCTTTTGAAATAGAAGTAATGTAGGAGAGCATCTTAGTTCCCTGGTATTATACCAGGTAGATGACAGTCTATTCTTGGTATTGGTAAAGTTAGCATTGATTGCTGGAGTAAGTTATTTTGGGATGGCATTAATATTACGGTAAATAATTTAGTCCTATCAACCACAGGAAATATCCTATCTTAAAGGACACATCAGAAGACATGTCTTTTGGCTTTTAAGAAAATGATATAAGGCTCATATAGTTAAGATTATTTTTGAAGCTGACTATCCTTGGGAGCATAACTGTACTGATATTCTCCTTTCAGTTTGCAGACAATTGGCCCACTTTGGTGATGAGTCATTCAGTTCCACTTTCAATTTTGGCATTGAAAAATACATAGATAACTCTAGTGTGAAAAAAGGTATTTCCATATTCTTGCCTTAAAATTAGATTTAGAAGTATATGACCTGTTATTTTGTTTCTTTCACCAGAAGGTTTTAGCCATGAAATTTTTATAAAAATAGCTCTAATACACTTTTTTTATTATAGATTTCGTAGTTTATTTTTTTAATTTTTATTTTTTTTAAACATCTTTATTGAAGTATAATTGCTTCATAATGGTGTGTTAGTTTCTGCTGTATAACAAAATGAATCAGCTATACGTATACATATATCCCCATATCCCCTCCCTCTTGCATCTCCCTCCCTCCCACCCTCCCTATCCCACCCCTCTAGGTGGTCACAAAGCACCAAGCTGATCTCCCTATGCTATGTGGCTGCTTCCCACTAGCTATCTATTTTACATTTGGTAGTGTATATATGTCCATACCACTCTCTCACCCTGTAACATCTCAACTCTCTAATACACTTTTATAGTTGGGAAGGACCATTTTAAAATATGAATTGGAATTCATCATTGTATGATCAGCTTTGAAATTTGTATCTTCTGCCAGACACGTCCTTTGAATTCCAGAGCATACAATACTAATACAAAAGGAGATCTGAAGCGGAGTAAGCAAGAAAGGTAGACATCATCTCTGATACTTGCTTATCCCTGGCCCTCCTATAACAACCCATCACCATGTTCCATGATTTTACTTCCTAACTGTTGCTAAAATCTGACCATATCACCCTGGTTTTACTATTAGCAACTTTAGGCTTAAGCTTAGGCCAAGCTACCAATCTCTCCCTAGACTTTTAATGGAGTCATAACTGTTTTTCCTTCACTTAATCTTTCCTCTCTCCTGTTCATGCTTCAGAATGAGCTTTTTCAATGAAGCTGGTATAGATTCTTCTCCCCAACACTAGAGTATGAGGAATTTTATTTCTATAAACAAATTGAATCTGCTTCAGGACCCAGCTCCCTTGGGCCTTGGGACATTCAGCCTCAGACAGTACAGTGGATTTAGATCAGGGAGGCCAGAGTCAGACTATCTGAGCTCAAATACTGAATTTATAAGACATGTGATGTTGCCCAAATTACTTATTCCTTAGAGTCTCATGCTCTTTCCTCATGTGTAAAATAGGGATAACAATAGTCTTTAACTTGCAGGTAGTTATAATGAGGTAATCCCAATAAAGCTGTTAACACAGTGCTGGCCATGAGGTAAGTGAGGATGTCAAGGCTGCCATGGGCAGCCCTCGTTGCCTGCCCCCAACCTCCGTACCCTCAGTGTTTGGCCACACCCACAGGAGCTCTCACTGTGGTTCTCCTGGTCCTGGTTCATATTGTCTACCTCCTGTAGACAAAGACAGCCTACAGTGAAAAATCGAGACCTGGGACTCTGCTATCATCCAAGGCCCTCACCCTCCACCCCTAACTTCATCCATTCTCTAGTCTAACACCACATAATGGACCTGATGGTGGCGTGGAGAAGTAGGGAAAGGGCAAGGAGGTGGAGATAAAATGACTACCTAGCCCTTTGGATAAATAATTCTGGCCCCTCTTTCCTTATGTCAGGATGGGAAAGGAGAAGCTGTTTTATTTTTTTCCTTAATAACCTCTCTTGTTATCCCAAACTCAGTTCTCACTATGTCACTTACCTTGATGGAGCATCCGTTAAGGATGCGTTCCATCCAGGCACAAAGCCTGTGCCTGTACTGTTCCCATGCTTTTCCTCTCTTTCTTTGCCTGGTGAATTTCTATTGGTCTTTTATGTCTCAGATCAAAGTTACTCAGAGAAGCCTTTTCTGAGGTACCAGGTGAGGACAATCCACCTGTAACATATTTTATATTTCTGTGTGTTGCTCCACCCAGTACCCATCACAGTTTGTAATGATTTTTAATGTATATATCGTACCTGTCTCCCATCAGGCTGAAAGCTCTAGGTGGGTAGGGATCACATCTGTAAAGACAGAAGTTTGTGGAATTAACAGAGTGCTTGGCAGGAACTCTGTTAAATATTTGTTAGCTGATGGAATAGGTAATTTTTCATAAGCACTGAGAATTCATATTGTCTGTGGTACCTCATGCCTTTTAACATTTGATTTTACTTTTAAGGTTTTTAAATCTGCAAAGAACAGCAAATATGAAGTAATCTATTCTTTTTTTTTTTTTTAATTAATAGCTACTTTATTTATGTATTTATTTTTGGCTGTGTTGGGTCTTCGTTTCTGTGCGAAGGCTTTCTCTAGTTGTGGCAAGCGGAGGCCACTCTTCATCGCGGTGCGCGGGCCTTTCACTATCGCGGCCCCTCCCGTTGCGGGGCACAGGTTCCAGACGCGCAGGCTCAGCAGCTGTGGCTCACGGGCCCAGTTGCTCCGCGGCATGTGGGATCTTCCCAGACCAGGGCTCGAACCTGTGTCCCCTGCATTAGCAGGCAGACTCTCAACCACTGCGCCACCAGGGAAGCCCCTGAAGTAATCTATTCTTAATTATGTTATAGCTGAAGAACAATTTTCATGTTTGGATTTCCTGTTGCCTTCATTGACCAAGCATAGGAATTAGTCATTATTGCTTTCTGTTTCTGCATTGTTTATTGCAAACTACTGGTACTTAGAATTAATCTTTTGATAAAACATTATAAGGTTACATATTTATTTACAACTGTGCACGCATGTGCGCGCACACACACACGCACACACACATAGGTAAGAAATTCCTTTATTTCTTTAGGAGGATATTAACTATGGATGCTACAAATCTTCCTTCTCCTCTTTCCTTCTTTCTCTATCCTTCCTCTTTCCCTCCTCTCTTTCCCCTTCTCCCCTCTCCATCTCTCTCTCTCTGTCTCTTGTCTCTGTCTCTGTCTGCCTCTCTCTCTCTCTCTCTCTCACACACACACACACACACACACACACACACACACACACACACATACTTCCTGGTCTGAACTTATAACTGTAAGAAGTCATGGAAACATTCATCCATAGATGACCTGGTTAGCTTCAAGATACACATAATATTGAAACATTCTCTTCAAACTTATAGCTCTCCATTGTGATTTAAAAATTTGCATTATCATTTTAAAGGATTAATTTTACTTGGCAGTCCTTCCAGGATTCTGCTCTTAAAATCACTTTGGGAATTAACAAATGCATTTGGTTTCCAAATCTGCTCAGCTCTGCACCTTCAGCTCCAAAGTGCTCTGAGCTCAATTCCCCCACTCTCTTCTTGCCGCCCCAGTTAACTCAGAGGAAGACTACGTCTCAATAGACTGTAAAAAAGGCTGTTCAGAGATCTCTCCTTTTCTCTTTTGGGGGGAGAATTTCATTTGACAAATTTGGCATGCATGTCATCGGTCAATTAATAGTTAATAGAATGTGGACCAGAATAAAATTAATCTTCAGAATACTGGCAGATCAGTTGCACTTCTGCTAATAAGGATTCAGTGTGCATGAGAATCTTATTGGAGACTGAACACATCTGTTCGTTGTGTAGTTAACCTGATTGTTTCCAGCCTACCCTGCTCACTGGCATCAGTTTAACCTACAGAGCCAAGTCTGGGTAATGGGTTGGTCTTATCTTCCATAGATGCTAAGAAGAAGATCACAATAACTATAGATGAGGTGATGTTGGAGATAAATTCCATCCTCCTCAGCCTCTCAAATGTCCAGAAGAGTCCTCAGCCCTCTTAGAGGTTGCCAAATTTTAATGTTAGGACAATAATGTGCAGGTGCTACTTTTTAAATATCAATTTTATTGTCTTAAGTGTAGAAGTACCTGAGAGACATTATGGAATGGCAAAAAAAAAGAGGAAAAATGAAATTACTGTTACAGTGCTGTTCTAGCACATCTGGTATTTTGATGTGAACTCTTCTAAATTATTTTTTACATGTATTTTTAATTAGTTGCATTCATAATTTCATGTACTGATTTTTCCTTGATACTATTTCATAAATACTTCTGCAATTTAGAGTTTTCAAAGTATCAATATTATATTATCTAGCTAATAGATATGGAATAATTTGCCTAAACATGTCCTATTGTTGGACATTTGGGCTGCTTGCAACTCCTCGACATTTTAAATAACATTGTAATGAATAGTTTTGTGCACAGATGTTTTGATTTATTTTTCTTAAAAGAGATCCACAAAGTGGTATCATCACTGCTTGACTTTTGGAAAGTTGACCTTAATAACATTATTATTCTTCTTGAATTGCCATAGAGTCTCAATAGGAGAGAACTGTGCGTTTACATAATAATTCTATAAGAGCTTTATTCAGTTGGATAGTTTCAAATGCCCTTTCAGTGATCTTTTTTAGTTTCCCTTTCTTGGAATAAGGTGAATCAACTTCATTTGTAGAAATACCAACAACAGCAGCAACTCCATACTGAGTACATATGCCAAGGTGCCAAGCCATTCATTTACATTATGCTAATTGATAATCACAACAATCCCAGGAAGTAGATATTATTATTGCACCAACTTTTTAGGTGAAGAAAGGAAGGTTCAAGATTGTTAAGTACCTTGCCTAAGGTCACACAAGGTAAATGGTAGAACTGGGATTTGAGCCCTACTCTGGTGATGTACCTCATGGCTTCATTATATGGATGCATCAAACCATGGACAGAGTTTTTCAGACTGTCCCAAAGAAGAAGTAAAGCTTCATGCTGTGCACATTTTAATGCCACTCCCACTGTTTGTTCAAGTTAATAAATACTGTTTTATCAGGTGAATAAGAACTCTGCGGAAATGGTAGTCACTTAAGGAGAAACATTGGATGCAATTAAGCAATAAGTCATATAGTTCTGGGTATCTGAATGGATAGATTGAAAACTTCATAACCAAAAATCCATGTCTCAGTGTTCACTGCTACATTTCTAATCTTAAGCACAGTATTCAGAGTGCACACTCACTGTATGTTGAATGATAAATACTAAACTCCAAATGCTAACCAATTCTTTCAAAGCCATTTACTACCCACTGCATCTGAGCCGGTCACTGGGCCTTGACCAAGTGTATCTGTAAGTTGCTCAGAGTCCTTTTTTATGCATTAAATCCCTCTCCTCATATAGAACTAAAATATATCTTTGGGGATTGCAAAAGTCTGCCACTTAGGAAAGCAAAACAAAGCAAAAAAACCACAAAAAACAGCGTCACCAGGCCTAGGGCGTACACTGGTACTTGCAATGAGGGGAAAAATACACAGCTGAAAATAATTGTAAACCTACAGAATCATAATTAATGAATATTTAAATAGATATATAAAATGTAACAGTGCTATGTAGTCAAATGCAGTTCCACTCATTTCTTAAAGTGTTATAAATTTTATTTTTGGTGATATATGGGGGTGTTTTATCATGTTTAAAATGATGTGGGGTAGAGCCTCCAATATTAAGAGTTCCCAGAGCTGCTAAAGTTACAACACTGTATACCACGGCTACTTGGTTTGAATAAAAGACAGCTCATTAGTCCCATACTCATTCTGCAGGCTGGCCATTTTCCAGAAGAGCAGGTGTAAGTCTTTCTTGCTGCTAGTGGTTGGGGGTCAGGAGTTGGTGAGCCTCATGGAATAACAGACCTTCCCTCTTCGGTCAAAACCTAATATAGCCTAGTATACTCTTTTCCTTTTTTATTTTATTTGGTCAAATATGTGCATGCATTTATATTTCATGAAGTTGTTTTCTGCTTAGGGATTATCTTTTAGATACTATATCAGATACTTCATGAACTTCATGGAGACTATCCTATTGCATTTTGATCCTTACCCTTACCTTTGGGGAAAATTTACCCTAGTGTGGAAACTGTTAGACTTTCTGGATCCAGAAGCCATAGATTCAGCCTTGAGTCAATTGTGCTTCAGTGTTTGGTCCCGGCTCTCTTAGCTGGGCTTTGCTACTCATCTTTGGTTGCTGTGGTTGGGCTTCCACCATGAGTGGCTAGATCCCCAGATGCTGTCTGTCTGATTGATTGAATCTCTGCTTATCACCGGCCATCAGAGTCCACTAATGATAAACTCTGTTCACCTGCGGCTGTTGTTTACTTCTCAACCTCTTTAATGCTTAACAGCTGCCTGCTTGAACTTCCTTCCCTGTCCCGGCAGTCTTCCTTTTAGTTTGCTTCTAGGCTTTTCCCAACAACCTTTCCATTTGTCCGGTTTGGCCCTGGTGGGACAGCCTAAAGTCTTTGTGCAGCCTCCTCCAGATTGGCCATTTGTGCCGCTGACAAAGTCCCTGGTCCTGAAGCAAGAAAGAATGATATACAGTTGAAATACATAAGAAGCAGAAAACAGTGAGTAATAATATTTAAGTAAAAGCAAATGCCTTTTTCTATTTTATGTTATTTAAAGCTATCTGAAACAGAGAGTTTTTTTTCAAGACAATCCTCACCTCAACTTTTTCATTTATGTTCTATGTAGAAATTTTTGGTTTTAGGCAAATGGAGTCATAATGAAAGTGGATTCTTTTTCCTTTTTTGGAGTGTGGGTGAGAGTGTACTGCCTTATTACCAAAATATATAACTTATGATTGGAAGAGAATCATACAGATTTCAACATGGGAAATTTTTTTTCAAAAATATTTTCTGTCTTAGCTTGAACGTTAAGAAAGTTCCTTCAGTGCCTTTTTTCCCTCTGTATTGCTACTCTTGACCACAGAGCCTGTCTTGGTTTCTCTCTCTTGTAAGAGAATTTGCTTCCTCCTTTGCTCAATATCTGGTTAGCCAGTTACTAACGTTGGTTATGGCAGTTTGCTTTCTTTTCTGGAATTGAGGACTTCTGTCTTGACCCTGGCCAGTCATCCTATAAATATGTGTAGTGTATTTCAGTGGGAACAGGCTAGAGAGTAGGGCTGGATTTGAATGAAATACACACGTGAATAGTGCTTCTGATGGAAGGTCAGTAGTATCACCTTGGTATCAAGGAAAGCTTTATTAATGAATGAAACCACTTTCTTGGCTTTTTTTCCTCCTTTATTTATTTTTTGTTATCCACTCATGGTAGATTTATCAGTTGGTTGATACGTTTGTGGGAGTGGAATTTTCTTTGCTCCTATTCTTATTTGGTTGTTTGGCTTCATCTGAAAAGAGATAATGATTTTTCTCTTGGATTCATATGTGCATCTTCCTCATTTCCAGTGCTCATATGAAGGAAGAAAGCACAACCACGGTACTGTACAATATATGGTGAGCTACTTAGCTACTTGTGGAGCCTTTTCTGCTATCTAATAACCTTCAGTATACTGTTGAGAATAGAGCCGACGTTGTGGGTCCAACTAGCTACCTTTTTAAAAAAAAATATTGGGAATGGAATGAGGCCAAGTAAGCTGAAGCAGAAAAGTTATGCCTTTTAATCATAATTGCCTAAAACTATGGTTGCCCTCACCTTCTGGTGTCTAAGTGGTTACCTGGCGTTCTGTTATCCAAACGTCAATTACTCAGCCCGAAGTGATTTAGATTTAAAGCAGAAGTCGTACCCTTCTGTAATTATGGCTGTTTGATCAATGATCTTGACATTTTTACATTTTCAGTATTGTGAGGGAGAAAATCCAGTTTTAAGATTTCCCTTTAAGAAATTAGAAAATTAAAAATTAATCAGATTGAATGTTGCATGTCTGCAAAAAAGAAAATTCCAGATGTCATTCCAGCCATTAAAGGACAGGTGTTTCCTTTTTAAGACCTGACATATGCAATGAGTACCAGCTTTAATATTTTGATAACACCTTGGATTGAAAAGTTAAAATTTTTGTCTAATATTTCCAAATAATCTCACATAGCTAATGGGGTTGAAAAACAAAACAACTTTTGATGAATGGGTATTGCCAATTAAAAAGCTTTCCCCAAAGTGCTCTATGCTTCATGAAACTTTCATTGGCAAGTTATATATTAGACAGTGAATCCTAATTTTCGAATACTGTATTTGAATTATAATTTTTACATATGGAATGGTATGTAATTTATAGTCTATTTTATAAATGGCATTCAAGCTCAGATTTAGAACAAAACAATCTTCTAATTAAATGGTAATTTGGGACTCATTTGTGGACTCCTGTGATCTCATTTTCCTATTCATTATTTTGGTTCCCATCCCCCCCTCCAAAGACATTACAGTCATTCCTCTACATTGAGAGGTGAAACATAGAATGTTAGAAAATGGACAGACTTTGGAATTATAAAGATATGAGATTGAATTTTATCTTTGATTCTTACTAGGAATGTGATTGTGGGCAATTTAACAACTCTTTCAGAATAAAATTTTTCTCACAATAGTACTCTAATTTAATAGCAATAGATAATATTGCAATTAGCAGTAGCTAGATAATATATGCTAGTTCCTTTAAGGCAAGTTATAAACATTATCTAGTTTAATTTTCACAATACCACCACAGGATAGCTATTATTATCTACATATTACATATGAGAAAATCAAGTCTTAGAGACGCTAAGTAAATTCTTCTAATTTCATACAGTAAGTGCCAAAGTCAATATTCAAACTCAGACCTCTATTTCCCTTTGTGAGAAATGGTATTATATTCTCTTGCAAGGTTGTTGTGAGAATTTAATGAGATAATGTAGTATATTTCCAGGCACTATGCAAATGCTCTGTAAATTTTGGAATCATATTCGGCCTTCTTCTTTATTTTCTGCTTCTAGTCATTTTCTAATTCTTGCTTTTTATATCTCTTTTAGCTTTCTTTTCCTCTTCTTTTTCTCAGTGTTACTGTCCTAATTTATGATATGATTTTTTCTTTGCATTGTTTTCCCTGGCCCTGCTTTTTAGCATTTCATCTCCTTTCCCGTAACAACATATCCTAAGAAATATCCTAAGATAGAGTTTTAGTCATATGACAACCTCTATACCCTTCTCCTTGTAAACCTTTTCAGAAACCTAGATTAACTCCTCATGACTTACAAAGCAGGTTTAATTTCTTGGCGTGACTTTTAGGGCCCTCCCCAAAGTGGGCATGTGCTACTTCTCCAAGCTTTCTTACACTTCACGGTTGCAAACTCAACTAGTCTCACTTTCCCCGAGTAGGGCGTGTGTGTGTAGGTCTACTTTTTTGCCTCTCTAGTATTGCACATAGTATGATTTCCATCTGATAGGTCTCCCCTTCCTTCCCCTCCCTGCTCCCACTGCTGCCTGCCATTTCTACCCACAAGTCTTACACAGCCAGCTGAAAAACCACCTCTTGCATGATGCCTTTCCTGCCCTTAACCAGAATCTTTCTTCTGTCTTTCATTCCTAGAACCTCAAAATTCTACTGTATTACTTATAATATTTTCCTTTTACTAAAATTGTATCCACATCTTCCTCCAGTGTTAACTATCATCTTTGAAAAGAGACCCCATGCCTAGTTCGTCTTTTTATGTTCTAAGTAGCACCACATACAATACCTTAGATCCAGTAGAACTTGGATAAATTGCATTGAATTAAACAGAAGCTCAAAAGGGAGACCCTATGGAGTAGGGCAAAGAGCAAAAAGCTTTGGAAACAGGCAGAACCAATTTAAATAATACATCTGCCAATTGAGAGCTTAATTAGGCCTCAGCTTTCATATCTGTAAAGTGGGCTAATAGTGTCTATCTCAGATGATTGTTGGAAAGATTGAAGTAGCATGTACCAATAACTAACACTTCAGCATGTGCTATGTGTCAGGCCTTGTTCTTAGCAGTTTACGTATATTGATTCATTTAATCCTTATAATTCATTTAATCCATATAATCCTTATAATTCATTTAATCCTTTAATCCTATGAAGTGAGTGCTATTATGATCTTGTTTTTAGAATGAGCAAACTGAGACACAGAGGTATTAAGTATCTTGCCCACGGTTCCCCAGCTAGTAAGTGGAGGAGGTGGGATTTGAATCCAGGCAGTCAGGCTATAGAAAGCACGTGTTGCACTCTACCTTAGTTTATTTTCCTTCTCTATGAGTTGAAAGAGGGATTATTATATTCAGTGATCCAGCAAGTGCTTGTACTAGATGTCAGTGTTCCAGGCAGGATGTGGTCTCTGCTCCTAAGGCACTCCCAGTGTCACAGGGGAGGTGGACAGCAGGTAAACAGTTTGACAAGTCCTGTGGTAGCAGTATTCACAGCATGCTGTGGGAGAACAAACACATTCCTTATTCGCTCAGGCTTTTCTTTTAGAAGAGTGTTTTTACTTTTCAAGGGAAATTTCTCTTTTCTATTTATGATGCCATAATAATTAAGTGGCTTAGAGAAATCCTAATATGAGGTTTAGAGTTCTAGGCCCCAAATAGCCTATGATTCCCAAAGCCTCATATTTATACCCTTTTCTCTGTTACTTAGCTCTTTGACTTTTGAAAATCAGATGGGCTGCTTCATGGGCTGTGGTCTGTAAATCAAACGAAACCTTAGGAAAGATGGTTTTGATACTCTCCCATTCAGACCCTAGTAAAGAAGTTTATGCTTGAAGCAAAATGTGGGTGAGCAAAACTTACTCTTTGTTCTTGTGCTCTAAGTTGAATATTCTCAAACAAGGTAAGAGAAATAGCTATATAGCTATGAGACTCTGTGCCACAGAAAATTTAATGTCTTCAATGGTTCATATTAAGATTTTTTCACCACTCTATCCCCAATACCTATCCCCAAAGTAACACACAAAAAGAAATATATTCTGATAGCACTTATCCAGTCTAATTTAAAGTAAAATCTTCCATACACACACACACACACACACACACACACACACACACACGCACGCACAATAGTTCCTGGCAACTAGCCAGCTACCAAGTACCTGTTTGGCAGGATAGCTCATTTCCTTTCAGAATGTGATACGTACAGAAATAGACTTTGAAGGAGGAGGTGAGAGATGGGAAAAAGACTACAGAAAACAGGTCTCATTTAGTATAGCTACATCCCTCAATGCTTGTCATATGTGCTTTTCCTTTTTATACCATTAGTTTGCATATTTATCATGGCTATAGGTATATTGATTTACAATTTTCACACTCGGTCTTTTACTTTTTTTCTGTCCATAGATGTTCTTGTCAGAGAGAGGGGAATTCTACTTGTTGTTTAATAGGTTTCTGAGAAATGGCAACAGACTGAGCACTTGGTGATATCCTAGGAGTAGAATTTAGACTACCCAGAATTACTGAGAAGTCAGAATTACTCCAAAAGCTACCCCAGGAAGGATGGAAATCCTTCCCAAGCAAGTAGGACCTATGTTTAAAAATGTGGTCATCATATCTAATACATAAAAAGAATATCAAGTAACAAAAAGGAAAAGAAAAATACATCTTTTTTTCCCTCTTAGTCTGATGGCTTTTGCTCCTCATTTCCCTAACTCCAAGTTCAAGTGTTCGGTATGATTAGATGAGGTGAGATGAAGGGCAGCATCATGTGTCTCAGTAGAATAGTGGTATCTAAACTAAGATGAATATTAGAATTATTTTAGGTGCTTCTGAAAAAAAATTTCCAGGGGCCCACCCCAAATACACTGATTTTGTTGGTCAGTGTGGAATATGTAGTTTTGAAGAACTTACCTGTTGACTTTAATGATCAGCCATTTTTTAAAACGATTATAATCATGAATTTGGTATTTTTGAAGTTTCACATGATTCTACTGTGCAGTCAGGAAGGAGAACTACTGTTACATCAATTGGGAAGTTAGATATAGGGGTAAAGTTTAGATGAGTATAGAGTATTGAAATAAACTAGAGATACTTAAAGACAGTAGAAAGAAGGTAATATATTTGGAATCAGTGATCTCTAAAGCCCTTTCCGTCTTTAAAATTATAAGGCACTAAGCACTGAGATCAGTAACCCTACAATACTTTATCACCTGTCTCCAGTCTATGATGTACATTTGCATTCTGGTATAACTATACTAGTGTGGTTATCAGAGATGAGAAATGTGCCAGGCACTGTGCAGGTGGAAGAGAAGGCCAAGGGGTGACCATATTTGTCTAAAAATGAGGGAGAGTGGTGATGAGAAAGAAGGATGGAACTCCCTTTTACTGAGTAACTACTATGTGACAAATATTTTGCTGCCTTATATAGCGCTACTATTAGTAAAAATCATAGTAGTAGCTAACACTTTTATGGTCTTTTTTATGTGCCAGGCACTGTTCTTAAGTATTTTATATGTATTAACCCTTTGAGTCCTTAAAAAAAATTTAAAAGTTGAGACTATTATGTTCCCCATTTACAGATGAGGCAACTGAGGCCCAGATAGGCTGTGCAACTTGCTCCACCGTCACAGAATTAGATAGTGGCCAAGTTTAGATTCAGCCTAGAAATGTACTTTTCCTGAGTCTCTGCTTTCAGCAGCTTTCCCTCATAACTGGACTGAAGTAAAGGCTCTAGAATTTTTGTATAGATGGATGAAAGAAAGATTGAACTGGTTTCTGAGGAAAACATGGAGTTCTGGACATTGATGATCACATGACTCCTTAGTGTGCCTCTCAACTAAGTATTTTAAAGCAAGGGCGTGGGCAAAGACAATATTTGTAGTGGGTAGAATTGCAAGAATCTTATTTAATTGTGATGTCAGTGCTTTAAATTTATTAGTTGCTGAATTTATTTTCCTGTAGCCTTCATTCTTAGTCTATATACAAATCTCCTGTTAGACATTTGACTTTCTTGTTGAACTTCCTCCTTCCATGTGCTATTTTTCTACCTATCACCTCCGGCAAAAAATACAAAAAGGTCAAACAAACAAAAAATAAACAAGCACTCTGTGACATCCAGTCAGAAAAATGTAACAGATGAGATCCATCTTTATTTATTCTTTTGTGGCACATAATATATTCACTTTTAGTACCTCTAATTTGCTTATCAGTCTTATGTCATTGTGAGCTTGCTGTGATCATCAGAGTAAGGAATAAACCTGTTTTATGTGCATTACCCAAGTATCTGCTGGCTAGATATCCTATGCCTTTTAATATTATAAACAAGCAAGCAAACCAAACCAACAAACAGAAATCCTGCCACCACCATCACACACTGACTGACATGCCATTTTTGGTGGAAATCCCATCCTTCACTCCACCCCTGAGAATTCCTGGATAGGTTAAGTTTTTCCTAGTCACCTTTGCCTTGATTTCTTATTTTCCTCTGAATTTTAAAATCTTTCCTGTGTATCTCATTTCCTGCAACTTTTCTTTTTATCTGGATCAAGCCTATCTTTGCACTTTTTGCCAAAATCACATTAGCAAAGGCATTTCTGTACTTGAAGATTCTATTGAGGGTTTGGGGGCATCAGAAGTTTGCTGTGTTGCTCCCAGCACTGCCAACAAACTACATTTGCATTTTAGATGTCCCTGTTTTTAAAATCCCCAGGCATTACGACCACAGGTATTTCTCAACGATTAACTTTATCTCAGGGTCTTCAACCTTCTGCCTGACGGACAGGCAATGTCCATTCTTAGATTATGCCACAGCTACCTAAATTCTCAGTTTCTCCTCCAATTTTTTCCATGTCCTATTTGTGGATTTTGAAAAACAGACTGTGAGTTTACAATATGGCAACACTTCTTTCATTTACAAACAGACAGACTTGATCTACTATCATTAATGCTCCTAGAACTAGGATGGTTCCATTTCCAAAAGATAAGCTTGAATAAGTTCCAACTGAGGAGAGAGTGAAAGCACGAAGTGTCCTGGAAAATGTTTACATCTTCCTCTAGGTTATGAGAAATTATGTAGGCTTGCTGGTTTGAATTATTTTTTTAGGAAATAGAGGAAGCAAGTCTCCAAGTGGCCCACATGAGAAATGAAAAGCTATAATTGAAAGATACTCCAAATAGTTACCCTGGTTATAAAACAAAGTATTGAATCACCTCACCACCAGGGAAGGTTATGTTCATGGACCTTGACTGTGGAGGACCTCTGTTTGCCCATCTTAATTCAGAAGGCAAGGCTTGTCTCTATTCAGACTTTTGTAAACAAAAGGAAGAAATATTCCTAGTGTATTACTGGGACAGCTGTATAGGTAATACATGATTATTCCTTAATATTCCTCTGAGTAGGAGATTAAAAATATTTTAATGAAAAATGTTTTTGACTGGTATCTGTGTCTTAGAATTCTAAATGTCTTACTCAATGCCTTATGAGAGGAACCAACTAATTATATAGGGTATTGGCAAGGAGAAGTCTCTGATATTTGGCTAAGAATCCCTGAAACTTCCCCCTAAGCCTCAAACTCCAAGTCCAGCTTATTTTTATCTGCAAAGTAATTCAGATCTCCCTCACTTCTTCTTTACGTCCCAGTCCTTTCCCTGGGCTAATTTTTCCACGTCAAAACCACCCATCAAGATGTTTTGTGAAACTAAAATAAATTCTCACCATTTGATTCATTATGTGGCTTTCTGTAAATAACAGTTTTACCCCTCAATGCTACAAGATCATGCTACACTGCAATGCATGCTTACATTGGAAATGGCAGTCTGCTGTGGCCCACTTTTTGTTCCATTGGTTGTAAACCTCCTCTTCCTTCTCCTCCTCATTCTCCTTTTGATTATTCACTTTTTAGCACTTTCCTACCCTGTTTAAGTATTCTCATCTGTAAGGTCTGAAGTCCTCATTAAAAAACATTTGCTGAACCACCCTCCCTCCCCCCAAAATGCAAACATAGGAAATGTAGCTTCAATACTTGGGCTTCCAAAATGGAGTTGAGGAGAATAGCAAAGCTGCCTATTCAGTGTTTCTTGGCCAACATAGTTCATTTTGTGAAATGCATTAAGTGACTTGATCTCATAACGTTGTTGGGACAGCATGAACGATGAGGAATCTTAAGTAATGAAACATTCGCATTATAAATTTTGTTGAGGTGCATGAGGCTTATGATTTTGAAAAGCACTTTATTTTAATCATAGTAGGTGAAAAGCATACTCTTGATATAACCATTGTGTGAACATTTCTCTTAGAATTTGGTTAATAGGAAGTATTCCTTCAAATGAAAGGAGAAGTTTTATTATTTTATTTCTTTCTTTTACCATAAAAAAGGCAAACAGAATGCTCTGAAACCTCTGTTATCCTCCTGGCTCTCTGTGATAAAAAGTATTAAACTTGTTTATATTTATCAGAATCATAACTGCAATACATTTTTCTCCACACTGCCTTGTTGATTACACACATACATACCCAAAACCCATACTCAAAGCCATCCAACTTGTTGCTGGACTGCTGGCATTGGTCTGGTTAAACAAAAATTTTTTTTTTTCCATTTAGGGGTTAATATCTTTTTTTTTTTTTTTCCACCAGCCGGTTCTAAGTGGGAAAAAAATATAAAGAAGTGTGTAAGTAGAAAATAGTGGGGGAAGATTCCTTAAGGCCAATACACCAATCTTAATCCTAAATCTGTCCTAAAGAAATGCTAAAGATTTTACTGAATCTCCAAAATAAAGTGACAGTAGAGGAAAAGAGAGGTTTAAAATAACAGAAGAATTTGTGAAAGACACGGGAAACCTGGAGAAAGGAAAATAAATTGTGGTTAGTGAGAAGAAATAATAGCTCTATTAAGTAGGGAAAAATAACTTTAGCAATTACTCATTACACATATAGGATATATATATATACACATACATATACATATACATATGTGTATATATACACTGACACACATACATAAAATCAGTGCATTCCATTTGCCACTTCTCTAAAGTACTCTGGAAAATAGCTTTCCAAGGTATCACTCAATGAATTATAGTTTCCATCCTTTGAATATTTGCTTAATAGTATAAAAAAAGTAATGATCATAATGGTGGTTTTAATGATGAGAATTACTACTGGAACTCATTTAATAAATCTTTTCTCCAAATTGATGCCAGTTAAAGGTCCAGATTAAAAAAAAAATTTAAGGGTTAACAAAAATCTCTTCAAAGGAATCTCTTGTCTTGTTGCAAATAAAAGCAGTTTAAAATTCTCTGTGTTCAAAAGTCAGTTATTGACAATTCCATGGGCTCCTCAAACATGGGATTTTCATTTAGCAGATCCAACTTTACCTGCCAAAAGCCCATAAAATGGCCCCTTTCCATCTGGTAAATATTCCACAGTGAAATTAGAACTGTTGGAAAATAATGGAAATCTATGGACACAGGTACACTGTGACTGAAATGTGAAAATTTGTCAGTAATATCTGGTGTAAATTACTTAGTTAAGGACCAATGTTAACTCTTGTAGACCAGGAAAGCTTGAGTTTCTGTGTTACAGCTGATGTAATTTCCTACCTCCAGGCAGAGGTAATTCAAACCCTTCTAGAGAAATAACAGCCCCCAAGCTGCCAAACAGTGGTTCTTAAATATTTTTTGTGAGTGTCATGACCCTTTGGAAGATCCAATGAAAACTAGACACTCAACCCAGAAAAAAGATGCTATGCAAAAATTTGGAAGTAATTTGAGCAGTTAAAAACAAACAAACCCTATTCCAAATAGTTTTTGAAAGAGGAGTTCTTCAGTCCCTTAATGCATTTAGCATTTCTCAGAAGGAAGCTTTCTTAAGTCCAATGTATAAATTTAAATAATTTCCCATAGGTTTATTTACCCAGCTCTGTTTATATTACTGACTTTTCCCCTTTTGAAGATTTAAATGAATTTCTCATATAATTTTCTTTTACTCTGTGAATGGGCCACAGAGGAGATAGCTCAACTAGTGGAAAACAGTTTGCCTTGTCCAATGTACCAAGAAAAGAATATATGTAACTAAATGTTTGTATGTGCCCATGTGCACACCTAGGTGTAATTCAGAGAAGGTGACCTGGCATATGCATAAGTATGTAGATAAGACCCCAAAAAGACTGTATGAATTGTTCATTTATGTGATGTAATATGTATGGGTATGCCAGCTCCCTGCCTCCTACCTCCTTCTGAAAACAATAACAACAAAGCTCTTAACCTCTGACTCATGACAACTTTTATTATTTTATCAAACGTTCTTAACAGAAGTAAAATGATCTCCAAGGGCAGAAAGAACTTTCTGAGGCTCACAGAGGAGGAAAAAATTCTGATAGGGAAGAAAGGGGCCAACAGGATGATCCTTGGCAAAATTAAGTTGTACTATTGTAAAACGATTAGTAACTCTTCCTAGAACAGGAAATAGGCTTTTCCAGAAGATGCTTCCGGAGATTTCAATTTAGTTTACGTTTAGTTTCTCAATTCATTCCTAAGATCAGTGAATCATTTCTTAAATGACTCTGTAGTATGTTATTTTCTAACCATATGGAGGGCATTGTCAACCAAGTGGTTTCTTTTCCTCTTCGAGGCACTGTTTTTACATGGTGACAGCAGAAGCCCTTTCAGACTCAGGGAAACCACAGGATTATCTGCACTGGCAGTTGCTCAAGAGATCGTGCTTAGCAGTAGACGGCCAACATCATTTCTCTTGATTCACAGCATAGGGAATTCCAGCTCACTTTGAAGCCTGTTCAAAATATTCTTGTCCATCTATTCTACCCCCAAGCCAACTCATTTTTTAGACCTGCCCTTGGTTAGCTTTGATTGACAGAAAGGCTTTGGAAGCCATTGACATCTTATTTTAGAAAGGATTGAAATCTTACCTCTCTGAGGTCTTCAATCTCTGTTTGGAGACCAAAGGCACTATGTCAAAAGACTTGTAGAAACCTGTACTTGGAACTGGGGCTTCTGTGGCAGATTTACGACCCTTGGATTATTTGAGGTTTCCAAGTTAAGACCTGATGGAGCGAGGGATGTGGAGAGGCAGCTATAATATGGACAATGCACCGATAAATTTTTCCTAGAAATAAGAATAGCCTCTTGATCTGTCATAGTTAATACAAAAATAGAGTAATACAAATGAAGACTTAAATTGATGAGGCACATGTGTAAATTGATAAAGGAAGTTTGATGCATCATAACATTGAAATTTATCTAAATTCAATATTGTTAAACATTCTTAAAGATCAGATGAATTATACATGAAGTATATGGATTATTTGTCCCTGGCAAACAATGGTGACATTTCTGTCTGTCACTTAGTATGACAAGGTTAGCATGTTTTATTCAAAACTTTTAAACAGTAAAATGATTTGTATGCATTACTCTTTCTTTGGACTGTCAGGGAAAGCAGAAAGCAACACAGTTATTCTATGACATTGAGTCAGCATGTGCATAAAAAAACGACAGAACAGAATTGCCTCTGACATCTATAAAGCTCCTACTTTTGCCTTCTAATCATTTGGTAGAAGAACAATAAAACCATAAAGACAGAAGTATTTCCCTTTCACCTCCAAAAGAAACAAGCCATTCCATATTGAAATATAAATATAATATTTGTGATATAATAAATATAGAATATTCATGAGTGGGAATAGATTCCTGGAAATAGGATGATTTGGGTTTTAAGGAAATTTAATGACAGAATATTTATTTTCTTCAATAAAGAAGAGTCAGGCTATGTTGTTCCTTTCAACGTTAAAATGCTCTGCAGTGATGGGATGGGACAGTAATTTATATGAGATGTTTGGATTTGTGCTCTCTGTGTATGTAGGATGGGCATATAGAAAGAAATGAATAGCAGAATAGAAGGTGTTATTCGACACCTGGGTAGAGACAGAGGACTTCAGTGACTTGTCTGTGGTTTCTGTCACAGCAGTCTGACACTGGAGGGTATGGAAGTTAAGTCCTGATAGAGTAGGTCATAGAGGAGAGGCAACTCCCGAGGCAGCTCTAAGATTGCCCCCCACCCCAGTGCCCCCAATCCAGGACACTAGAGGAACATGCACTTCACTGTTGCTGTGCTCTTCTTCCTCTTGCCTCTCATGAGGTTCTAAAGCAGAAATGAGTTTTCGGGAGATTATGCTAGGTTGGAATAAGGTAGGACCTAGGGATCAGGTGCAGTATAAAAACGCAGGGACAGAGAATACTTGAGGCTTTGAATTCAGCCCTTTCCATTCACAGGTGGCTTAGGGACCTCGATGGTGCTGCAGCCATTCCACAAAGAACATTCCACTGACACCTCCTGGGAAGATACTATGAACCAGTGACTCTCTTGGGAATAAAATGATGACTGAGATAAGCTCTTGTCTTTCAAGTGTTTACAATAAAGGAAGAAAGACACATTAGCAAAAAAGCACAATGGTGATACAGGTGCTGTTGCAGCTAATTGCGCAGGGTGAGGGGCTAGGGAAGAAGATGGGTGCAAACAGGGGAAGGGATCAGCACACCATACAAGTTTCCTGTTCCTCCACTCCATACCCTGATACTTTTTTTCATTGCATTCGGCAGTATGTTCACTACATCTTCAAAACCACTAAATTCCCTGCATCATGCATGCATTTTATGTTTCCTCCATACCTGCCCAGGGCCTGGAGAAAACTTGGCTCTTTAGAGTATTTATTAAGCTTTTTTGATTATTGTAACAGCTGCTAATGGCTATAATTGATTATAACCTGTCTAAGGCAAAAGATTGAAGTATGCATTTTGGTGGGGGTGATTCTTTCATGGAGACTGTTGAATGAAAGAAAAAAGAAATTTTACTGTATACTCCATTTTTCTGGATATAACACTTAACTCACGTTGACCCTGAAACTCATCAGTGTTAATACATACCACATCAGCTACAAGGTAGATACTCGTTGCAAAGGTAATTATCACTACTTCACTTTAGTTAATGCACAAAAATTATACCCAACCTTTTTTAATCCTTTACCTCAATCCACCTGCCCCCTGCCAACCTCCAGGACATTTAGCATCAATCTAAATTGTTAGAATAAAAGAACTGTATTGTTTTCAGAAAGGTTTATCCTGACTTAGTAAGCAATTTATAGAGATAGTTCACAAGCAAATTATGATAACCTATTGCCGAAAAGAGACTTCCAGATGCCACCAAACTTTTGGGATGCTATGCAGCCTTGCTGGTCTGTCATTTTTAAGAAATGTTGTCTCCGTAGACGAAAATGTTTTCAGAAATACTCTGACCTTTCCATTTTTTAGCATGAAAGTGAGGTGATCTAAGAGGAGCCACCTTCCAAGTAAACGTGGTGAGCTGTTAGTTTGAAATATTCATTGTGTTTCTGTTGTGAATAGCCAAGGCAGTGCTAAAATTCAGTTTGCTGGTCTATTCAGCTTATTCATTTCATGCAAATCCCAATGTGCATGAAATGAACAAAGGAGATCCTTTCTCTTCATAATGCATTGTTAGTTTTCTATTCCATTTTTATTCCCAAACTTGTTTTTCTCTCTTTCAGTGTTAGTACTTTATTCATTCTTTCAACAAATATTTGTAGCATCCTTAGGCATGATGAGACCCCAAAGTGAATGGTACTGTCCCAGCATGGTAGTCAGCATGACCCACAGGTTTCATTTTTTATGCCTTTTTAGTTACACCATTAGAGGATGCTTGGAGGTTTTCTTAAGACCACATCTGTGATGAAGGGAAAGAATGGGATGCTCAATTATGTGTGTCTACTCTGAGCATGGTTTGGGGGCTCATTGCCTTAGTGACTCAGGGATTTGGAAGAGTATGTACTTGGGAGTCTGACTGATAGGGATTCCCTTTGTTGCTCTGCTCCTTGTAAGCTCTAACCTGGGATGTTAGCTCTCACTCTGAGGGAGTTTCCTTATCTGTAAAAGGAGAATACCTGCCTTATACTGTTGTTAAATGAGTTACCAGAGTGTCTGCACCTAATAGGACTCCCTCAATAAGTGATCATCCTCAGTGCCTTCCCTAGAATCTATAATCTAGTGCATATGTAACTGAGTAAAAACTTTAATAATAATGTAAGAGAGGCTCAAATAAGTCCTATTAACGCAGATACAGCAAAGTGTTCTGGTATTTCTTGGAGGATTTGGTAAATTGTAGACTGTCTGATTCCTCTTCTCTTTCCAGTTTTTATCTTGGATGTAATGGGTTCCTATCATGGGAATTTTTAACTTAAATAAATTCAACTATAAATACACAATAGGGAGTGAGAGAGAAAGGGAATGAATATGAGTTTCAAAAGTTTACATTGCATAGCTGATTACACATGCCTTTCCATTCCGGGAATACTTCTCTCTGACTCATCTTGGGCGCATCTCCCCACACTGAGTTTGCTCCTAGTGTTTTGAAGACATATGTTTTTTATATTATATGATCCCAAATTCAAGCTCACTCAAATAAATATTGATTGGTTCCAATGCTGGAGGAAAAAAAACTGATTTTGTAAGACTTCTTGAGAGATGGCTTGTTTCTCTCTGATATGGTACCTTTCTAAGGCATTAGCCAGGGCATTTTCAATTATTCATGATTATTAACTTATTGGCAGCATAACTTTTAACCGCATTGTACTTCTTGGCTTTTATTCTTTGTAATTCCTTTCATCTTTTACTTGCATGTCTAGATTTTCTTTCTCTTTTTTTCCCACATAATCTCTGTCGGAATATTGACCTGTTTCTTGCCTGGGTTACTTACTGGCTATTTTATTATTTAATTTTTCAAAAAACGTTGTAGGGCTGTGTCTAGTACTCAAATCCCTGTGTGTAATGTCTTCAGTGGGTCATGGAGCTTAAGGCATTGTTTCCTTAGGAACACCTGATAAACTTTTTATGTTCGTAGAGTGGTAGGTGACGGTTTTGCAGGTTAGAGTGAGCTCAGCAGTGTTTTTATCATAATATTATCATAATGTACTCTTTGCTGCCTGATGCTTGTCTGATTTTATTCTGCTGACACAAAGGATCTTGAGACTGTTAGCACAGGGATCCAAAGCTCTGATCCACAGTAAAATGCAAAGACCACAGAGCAGGTAGATCCTTTATCAATTATTTACATCTCTGTGTGAATCCAGTGTGATAAGGGATAGAAGAAAAGGCCTAAGGGCTCTAAGCAGGTTAGGAAGAAACAGGTCTATCTAAAAAGGCCTGGGATGGGCTATAAGGCCAGCTTTCCTACATTACACCTTTGCTACGTGCTGCTATTAACACTGTCAGACATTCTTCCTCCACCTCTGCCCCCATTTTTATGTCTGCCCTTCTCCTTTCTTTTATTCTGTCATACATGATTTTAGTTTTTAGTTACCTTTCTTTCAGGGGAGTTGTTTTAGGCTCTTCATGCAAGTAAACATTAATACTGAATATTCTTTATTAAGAATAATAACACCAATGTTTAAGTACATAAGATTCATTAAGTATGAGGATAGAAACTTTATAAACGTTTCTAATTTTCACAATAATTCTGTAAGGAAAGTACTTTCATGGTAAAATTAGGGGAAAAAAAAAAAAAAACAACCCTGAAAGACAGGGAGAAAGTAACTTACCATGTGGTTTAAATGATAGAGGCGGATGAGACCCCATAAGTCTTTATTGCCTGTGCCCTCTCCACTATCAAGTTCTGAGTAAGAGAGAGAAGGAGAGACAGACAGAGGGTGGGCTTATCATCTTTCTATGTATACATGCATTTTTTAAAACCATGGCTGCCTTCCAGAGACTTTTGCAGTGGAAAACCAGTGTTGCCCGGACTTTGAATCCAAATATGCCTCCCCACCCCTACCAAAGTGAGCTGAAATTTTACAAGTTGCAATTTATGCAATTGATGTATTGTTTACTCTGATATAGTTTCTGCAAATGAAACAGAACTTTATACAATTTTATTTTTCAAATAAAGCATTTCCAGGGCTGGCAATTGCTTTACTTCTCACCGGCTGGTCTTTGAAGGCATAACACTATTTTCTTTAACATTATTTACTCCTTCCTATAAGGAGCAACACCCCTTTCATATTGTGTCCAGTGAAGCAGTTTCTCATTTCTGAAATTTTAATGCCTATAAGATGGAGAAAAAAAAGAGGGAAGGAAAGACCCTGGGGTGATTTAAGATGATGATTCTGGATTGAAGCATCTTGCTACTTAGAGGAACACCATATTTCATAGTGTATTTGCAGAAATGCTTCATGGCACAAACTCCTATTTCATGTCCTTGAAGGCCAATGGAGTAACAGAGTTTCTGTTTCAGTGCCTATCTGATCAATAATCCTGTGACTTTTTGGAATTGCCATCTGTCTTGTGATACATTTTTACTGTGTTGATGTGCAGTGACTAACACCTACATGCATATATTTTTGTCTCTTGCAGCTGTAAATTATTTTGAAAATATTTCTACAAGTTCTTAAATTTATTTTTATAGAACATCTTTTCCTTGATTTCATTGGAGACATACATAAATCAATTTTATTTGAAAATATATTTGGAATTTAGTATAACTTCCCTTGGGCTTGGCCTTTAATTCAACATACAGTAATAGGGCATTAACTATGTGGCAGGAAATACGCTAGGCCTTGATTAGTAGGACATGGACCCTGCCTTTCCAGAGTTCACAGGCTTTAGGCTTGAAATGGTAGTTAAGAGCATGGATTTTATCACCACTCTGCCTTAGTTTGAGTTTTTTCCTTACAACTTGTTAGATGTTAGACAAATTATTTCACTTTCTATGTCTTAATGATCTCATCTGTAAAGTGGTAGTGATAAATGTTACCTTAAGACTTATGTGAGTATTAAATGAGCTAATACCTGTAAGGTGCTTAGAGTGGTGCCAGGCACATACATCTCAAAAAGTTATGGGTATTTTTGTCAATCATTATTGACATTACTGCTATTATTACATGAGTTACAAACAGTTAAATATTATCCTACTCTACAATAAGTGTAAAATAGAAATACGTTTAAGAGGAGGGAATACAGAACTCTGTCATGAGCTGCCAAGAAGTTTTCATGGGAGAAATGAGACTTACATGTATATATTTTTTGTATCTTGCAACTTGAGACTTGAACAAGGTCTTGAGGAAGATGTAGTATTTCACTAGACATATAAGGAAAGTCGTAACATCTCAGGCAGCAGAAATAGCATTTGAAAAGGTAGGAAGGCTTGAGAAAGTATGCCCCACTAAGCAAACTATTGGTTGGGCCATGTATGTAATTAGGAGTGGAGTGTAAGGTAAAGGGTAAGGTCACAAAGAGCCCTGGGTGATACACTTAGTATTTAGACTTAATCATGGTGGTATTGGAAACCATGAAAGGATTTTTAAAAAGAAAACTAATGTGATTAGATTTATATTTTAGAAATATTATCCTACTCAATGTAGAGGATAGATTAGAATGTTAGCTAGAGGAAGGTAAGATGCGAGGCTAGGTTTTTGTAATTGGTAATATGAGAACTTGATCAGATCCTTAAGACTGTGGCTATGGAAATGGAAAAGAAGGAACACATTTGAGATACATTTAAGAGAGTGACTTGATGGTGCTGTAGGATCATTTGTCTGGAAAGGAGAACTAGAGGGGTCCAGGGTGATGCTCAAGTTGAAGTTTTGGACATTTGGGTGGATGACAGTGCTATCAGTAGAGATAAGGAGCAGATTTGAAGGGCAGAACAGAGGTAGTCTGGTAGATGGGGATGAAATCTGGGGCAATCATCACCTTCTCATGGGCTGGCGTAGAAAGAAAAACTGGAAAAGAAGATATAAGAAATATACAAGAAGTAGGAGAGGAACCAGATATTACAGAATCTAGGGAAGAAATAAATGTCAAGAAAGAGGTTTGTTAACACAATTAGTAATTTATTTATGATCTTAATGAATATATTCCAAAGTTATGAAGAATGAAATGAAGGGAAGGAAGTGACGACAAGTAAAGATTATTGTTAAGTAGCTCAGCTAAGAAGAGACATAGTAAATGAAGATGATTTTTCCCCCCTTAGGCAATTAGACTTGAGAATTTTTGTATACAATGGGGGAAAAGTCACCAGAAGGAGAAGACAGAGATAAAATAAATAGGGAAATAATTAAAGAGTTCCTTTGAGTTGAAAATTATTTGGAACCAGAACATAAAAGGATATAATTTTCAACAAGAGGAAGAAGTCCGATTCATATGTATGGGAGGCAAGAATGGAGTGCATGAGGGTAGGTTGTTTGTGTCTGTAATAGGAATTTGAGGTGATTCATTTCTATTTGTAAAATAGAAGGTGAGGTCATCTTCATGGGTAGTCAAAGTTTGCTCTCTTCTTTCCCTCATGATTATTTTCTTTTGTCTAACTCCTTCCAGAAACCAAGTAGTAAAATAAATAACATGTATTTTAAGGAATCTCTAGGTTCTGTGGGTTTCTTGGTATTTCCCAGACTTAATGTGTGTGGCTCTTTTCTAATGAAGCTTTATCAAATGAAATGTTAACAGTAAGACAGTTTTCACTGTTTTGACCCTATGCCTCTTTGATCACTTTTTTTAATTGAGGGGGCTTTATAGATCTCTGTAAGGGCTAACCATCATGTCATTGTTTTGGTTAAGGTCACCTGTGTGCTCTCTGAGCATATTAGCAGCAGAAAAAAAATGACCTTTGATATTTGGGATTAGCAGGATCTCCAATCTAGATTCTTTATTTAGAGTCCTGGGAGGGCAAGTCTGGTGCCCATCACTAAGCACTCTTCATACCTACTGGATGTTTGCTAAAGGACCACCCAAGGAACATCTCTACTTATTTAAAATTCATGTAGAAGAATTATATTATATCAGACAAATCCACTGAGGATTAAAGATATTATGTACGTTTCTCAGCGTTATGTGGGGCTGTATTTCAAACTGGATTTTTCTTACTCTAAAGTTCAAGTTTTAAACCCTGTGGTATTAACCTAACTCCCCTGACCAGTCCCAAGCTTTATGCTATTTGACTCTACTTCTGTCTTTGGCAATAAAACAAAAATAATTCTACTTTTTCTTCCACAGAACATCACTACAAATCACTTAATATTACTGTAATTGTCTTTCTACCATCTTTAACTCATTTAATTTTTCCTCACAGGTAATGTTTTGAAAACCCTTCCAATATCCAAGTAGTCTCTGTAAATAAGCTTTAGTTCCCACTTTATGAGGGAACTGCTCATATAGTGGAAGTAGCATTAGACTTGAACACAGAGGTTGAGTTCTGTTTTAGCAAATTCTAGAATTTGAAATTTGGACAATTATCTTGTCTCCATTTTATTAATTTGTAAATGAGAATGGCACCTTAGTTAGCAACAAGGTTTCTTCTTTTTAAACAGTTTTACCCATGTATATTTTACATACATACCCCAAAGTTCACCCATTTAAAGTACACAAGTGAATGGTTTTTAGTATATCTATAGTACTGGGCAAGGATGACTCTAATCTAATTTTAGGACATTTTCATTACCCCAAAGAAACACCGTAGCTATTAGCAGTCACTACTCACCACCCCCATCTTTTCTGTCCTCACCCCCAACCCTAGGTAAACACTAATCTGCTGTCTTTCAACACAGATTTGCCTATTATGTAAATTTCATATAAATGGAATCATAGAACTTGTGGTCTTTTGTGACTGGTTTCTTTTACTTAGCCTAATGTTTTAAAGGCTCATCTTTGTTGTAACATCACCAATACTTCATTCTTTTTTATAGCCAAACAATATTCCACTGTACAGATAAACTACGTTTTGTTTATACATTCATCAGTTGATGGACATTTGGATTGTTTCCACTTTTTAACTATTATGAATAATTCTGTGAACATTTGTGTACAAGTTTTTATGTGGACATATGTTTTCATTTCTCTTGAGTAGACTCTTAGGAGTGGAATTGCTTCATATGGAAATTTTGCCCTCATATGGTAACTCCATTTAACATTTTGAGAAAGTGCCAAACTGTTTTCCAAAGTGGCTGTACTATTTTAAATTCCCACTTCATTTTGATGATGACTAAAAGATTAAGTTAATAGGGGAAAAAGTAAATGTTAAAGTACTACCCATGACTACTTTTATTATTCTGTCTTGTCTAACTCCTCCCCAAAACCAAGCAGTAAAGAAGTATTTAGCACGCATTTAAAAAATTCCCTGGTCATCTGCGGGTTTCTTTAGGTATTTCCTACGCTTAAGGTTCGTGACTTATGAGCTCACATTTTGCTAGTAAGGCCCTAGTGAGGCCAAGAACAGATGTGAGTCTGGCATATTCAAGTTAACTCTGTAGTTAGCTATTTGTCCCTTTTTTTTTTTTTTTAACCACAGTTATTACTTACATTTTATTTAAAGGTTTTAGAGGATGGGCTCACAAGAGTTACCTGAATCATTAAAAACCACAAAGTGGGAGAATTTAAAAAAATAAGGGTAGATACCAAAATAGCTTTTAGGAAGATGACACCTTATTAATTTCTAAAATTGCTGAAGAGAGCAAAAGAAAGCTTAAAATCTTAAAGATAAGAGATAGATTTATAATCATGCTAAAGAATACATTAAAGCAAACAAGAATGAGGAAGAATACATTGTGTCCAATAGGTTATATCCTGTTATAAATGAACATCATTTCTATGGTACTCTTTTTTTTTAAACCTTGTAATGTGGTTATTCTAAAATTTGAGGGGACATTTGCGTTTCCCTCTGAAGATATGGAAAAAAAGTGTTGGGTGTCTCATCCCCACTTCCTCTTCCCCCCAGGCCAAATAAGTGTGTGCTGCAAGTGCACTTCTGTTGTATCTGTAGTTTTGAAATATCAAAAGAAACGGCATCAAGTGTTCACGCTGAACGATGGCACAGAGTGGGCCGGAGAAACCTGTCAGGCGGAGCATCACAGCGTCTGCACAGTCACACGAGGTGTCGTGAGGGGAACGCGGGGGCTCGGGGCTGTGGTCAGTCACCGGCTGCACGCCGGTGCTGCGGAAGGCCGCCTGCCTTCTGTCCTGGAAGTTGTCCCGGGCTGGGAGGCCGGCCTTCAGACCTTTGCGCTTGCGCACTGCCGCCAAGACGCGGCTGCGGCTGCAGAAGGGGTCTGCAGGCAGGGTCCGCCAGCGGTCCGACACGCACCGGGCGGGGGAAGGCCTAGCTCCCCGCGTGGCTCTCGGGTTGGCGGTGAAGCCAAAGACTCGTTGATGGGTCTTCATGACGAACATAAGGCCACTTGGGAGTCCTCTAAGACGTGGCCCGCTTCCTGTTCAGGGCTCTGTAGCTGCCGCCAGCCTCTTGTTGCGGGCCCTGGATCTAGAAGCCGGGCTCTGGGAGCCGGGCGGGCGGTCAGCCGCGGCGTGGAGGCAGTGCCAGGAGTGGGGACGCGCTGCATGGTGTCCGCGCGCAGCGTCACATCTGAACGTCGAAGAGAACGCCGCCCGCAGTCTCCTCGCGCGGTGCCCCCTCTTTGGTGGCCCACTGGAAGCCAGCCACCTCGCTGTCCTTGATCTCGTTAAGGTACTGCACGCCCTTGGTGACTTGGGATGATGGGGTCGGTGCTGGCGGGCCCAAAGCACCACATCTTGCGGGCCTCGGCCGTGTCCCCCTCGTACTTCTCTTGGCTAGGGAGCAGGCCTGCTGCTCGAGCTCCTGGTGGGCAGACACCTCACCCTTGCCGGTGTCCACCCGTCCATCCGGGAAGGGCTGCGCCCTCAGGTACAGCCGACTGTGCTTGTTAGGGAACTTGGACAGGTAGAGCATGTTCGCCTCCTCCCTGATGGTCTCACCTTGCGAGACCACTGTTGGATTTCTTGATGGAATGTGGGCATGGTCCCCACTCCTCGAGGATGCAGGGTGCTGTGGGATGTGGTTTGGCCGGTGCTTCAGCCCCAGCTCCACCAGCTTGGTTGGGCAGGTAGGCCAGGTTGTTGGCCTCTACGACAATCCTGACAGCCCGACCCAGCTCATGCGGAATTTCATCACCTTCATGTTGTGGACGTGCTCCAAGGTGGTGATCGTTCCCGTCTTCGTGAGAAAGCAGTGAATGCCCACCAGGCCCACGATGATGTTTCTGTGAGTCACATCCTCCTTGGGCTTCACATAACAACCCATTAAACGGGTTGTTTTCTGAATTGGCTTCAGGTACCCTGTCTCCTTCCTGGGCGTGTGGTTGGGGGTGTGTATTGTGGTGATTATTTTGCAATCTTGGACAGACATCTCCGAGGGTCACACCAATGATTTCATAGGTGTGTGTATCAGACAGCAGTTGTGGTCAGTCTCACCCCTAAAATGACTGGGAAAGTAAATTGTTATGGTTGTTCCAGTGATGGAGGGAGATTAGTGCTGTTTTACAGGTAGTATTAATTAAAATGTCAAAATTGAGGACTTCTGAGGAGTTTGTGAGAACATGACTCAGAGAAGGGGACAGTCTTAATATAGTATTTCATTTTACATGAGACTTCATTCTTTGGGGACAAGAGTCACATCATAGCCATTTTTGTTTCTACAACGGCTATTACTTAATATATGGTCATAGTATTAAGTAACCAAAACAGGAAATTCTATATCTGTTAGAAACTTATATTTCTACCATATTTCTATAACTAAATTGTGAGAAGTGTTTTTTGTTTTTTTTTTACAGATTAATAAACTGAGACTCAAATCACTTGTCTAGTACAGATAGGCACTCAATTTTTGAACAGTTAAAACCAAAGAACCAATCAAGAGTACATAGTCACTTCAATAACAAAAATAGTTCCACTTTAATACTTTATCTAGTAGGAAATTATTCTCAGCGACAAATTTTGTTAATTATCCAAGATGGAAGTGTTACTTAGAATCATTTGACTGGATAGAATTTGAGTTTTTCTTAGGTTATTAGGGTAAAGAGTTTTTGAGATTAGATATGGAAAAGTGGTTTTCTGTAAAGGGTGACTTGAGATGCTGCTCTAAATTAAGCTGGGGGAGCAGTAAGTATTTTGGATGATAGAGATGAAAAAAAAGGGAAAAAAAAAGACCTCAGTAAAATGATCAAGGCTAAGCATGAACATTTTTGCGGATAAACTGTAATCTAGCACCTGAGTTTAAAGAGTCAACTATCTAAGCAATGTTGGATAAAACCTAGTCAGTAGGAATTCATATGAAAAAATCAGATCCTATTGTTCACTGAACAGGAATTTACAGTGTGGCATGTTTGTCACCGTGTCGGTGATAGGAGTATAGTGGCCTGAACAAATGAAGTAATAGTTCTATTGAGATTTACTTATCACTGTTTGTTTTAGTTCTGTTGCTGCACTAGTTTAGCAATACTCAGAGCACCTCCTTGTCAGAGGTGTGTGTCCTAGTCTCAAAAGTTCTCTGTTTCAAGCTCCTGAGGCATCAGTACCAGCAAAGACCGTAGTGTTCCCTTTCGCCTTTTCAGTTTTCTAATGCCTGGGTAACCATTCTTTTAATTAAATTCTATTAAAATAACTTGTGTAGTTTTTATCTTCTGACTGGACCCTGATGATTACAACCAGAGATGAGTAGATGATGGAGTATGGGTGATTAATAGAACTTTTCAAATATGAAAAACTTGTATGTGAAAAGAAAGTATATTAGCTGTACTTCACAATGCTGGTTTCTTTATATTTCCTTCTCAGAGATTGTCTGACCCTATACTCTACCACCATAAATAGTCATGTTCTGGAGCACATGACCTAATTCCATGGCCACAGCTGATTGGACCAGGGTGGGCCCTTAGGGGCAACAGATTCTAGGCTGATCAGTTGGCTATGACAAGGTTTGGCCTAAAGTGTTCTGCCCAAAGGTAGATGAACTGAGCCAAATGGATTCTTTCTTTTATGATTTTTAATCAAAAGTCTCAGTTCAAAGCTGCACCAAAAGAAGCATGTGACGCAGTTGAATTGATTAATAGAAAAGCCTAAGTGGCTCATGAATTCCTGCCATGGAGTTTTCCAGAGACGTTTGACGTATGAATCACTTTCTTCTGCCCTCAGCAAAAACACTTCCATAATTAGGAGTGGGTTTACTTTGTGAGGTAGCTATATCCCTATCAAGTGAATGTTCAAGCAGAGAATAGATAACTGTCACATTTGTTTTAGAGGGGATTTCTTCAAGGAAAGCTTTTCATGTTAGACTGTAAGATGTGCTTGTATTTCTAGACTCTGTTCTAGACCCATTGAATAAGAATATCTGAAGAATGGAGACAAATCATACACATTAAAAATAGCAGCAGTAACAATGGGAACAACTCCCTCTGCCATGTTATGCTGCAGTAGCTGTAGTTCAGTCAGATATGGGAAGAAAAGGCTATATGGTTGTTCTGGCTGTCTATTGCTGAATGACAAACTATCCCAATGGTTACTGGCTGACCATTTTTTTTATCTCTCATGACTTTGTGGGTCAAGAATTCAAGCAGTCTCTGCTGGGCATTCTTTTGCACCATCTAGATTGATGAGAGCTACCTGGTGATACTTAACTGGAGACTAGTTTCATCTGTAGTATACAAGATGGCTTCATTCATGCCTGGCATCTTGGTGGGGACAACTAAACCCCTCTGTTTCTTCATACAGTTTCAGGACTTTTCCCTGTAGTCTTTCCAGTAAGGCAGTTGAACATCTCACGTGGTGGCTCATTGACATGTGGAGGCTCAGGGCTCTCACACTGAAGGCAGAAACTGACAGTCCTTTTAAATGGTAGGCCTGGATCTGGCATATGCTACTTCCACTGTTCTCTATTGGTTAAAGTAGACACAAGCCAGCACAAATTCCAGGGGAGGGAAAATAAACCTTCTCTGTACGTGAGAGAAGAGTTAAAGGATTTGTGGCCATATTTTTGGATTGGAAATACGTAATATTTGCTGAATTCTCATGAGAAGTATGCCAGTAAATGCTATCAATCACCAGTAATAATGATAGTAACTATTATTTTACTGAATTCAATTTGCTTTTCAAGTTAATATGAATATATGCATTCTTTCCATTGAAACAATCTTTGTCCTTTTACTGAGAGGGAGAGGGAGAGAATTGTTTAGTTAGAATTCCTTTAGATTTTTAGAAGATATCATGAAACATAATAAATAGGATCACTATTTTTCTTGGAGAGCTGAACTGATTTCATATGCTGTTGGTGTTATTTACACTTGAGAGCAGATTAACATGTTTTTTTTATATTAATTATGAAACAGGAATTTAGGATTACTATTTGGTTTTGTTTTTCTTTCTTTTTATTTATTTAACTTTTCCTCTTGGTAGGGGTTGGTAATTACTTTGCTCAAGCTGCTGGGTGACTCAGAAATGAAATTGACATAGACTATTCAATATCAAGTATGTTGATTTAAATTAAGAGCACAGAAGAGAGTTTCAATGAAAATGCAATGTCATTTAATAAATTAACATGTGGGACCAACTCAGGCTGAAGGTTGGTTTAATAAAGTTGCTTAAAGTTTTCTTTTGTTGAGTTAAAGACTAGGGAACTAAATCCATTTTAATGATGTTCTCCCAAAACGGTAATGCTAAAATTCCAAGAGCTAAGGGTTATGTCTTAACATGCACCCCCAACCCCCAGACAACCTCCTGAGTTACAGAACTCTCCAAACATAACACTGTTTCTGACTTGACAGATTGAAAAAGTAATTCTCTTATGGGAAAGTCATGTATTTCCTCTATGGAAGATGATTAATATGGATGCCTTTCATGCATCATTTTAAATCCTCTGGCCATACTTTCTATTCCAACCACTGCTGCAGCAATCAGTTTGTAAGCTTTCAGCGTCTTCATGCAGGTGAACCTAATAGCACCTTGCCAGGATATCTCAGAGCCTCTGACCTGAACTGAGTGTCTCTAACTTCCTGGTGCAGATCTTCTCTGATACCACATCATTGGAGACCTATGGGAACTCCTTTGTACTCATGCGTGCACAACCTAGAAGTAGGAGGGGTAGAAGCAGATAGATAAATGCATCCTTTCCCCCACCCCCCAACTGGACGGGTGGCTCCTAGGCACACTTCTTAATCTTCTCAGATGACCACTGAGGGGTGGAGTTGTTTTCCATAGTAGTGAACAACTATATACTTGTATTGTCTCTCTTTCTTTTCTTCCCTGTTTCATTCCCCCTCTCCCTCACTCTTGTTACTTGTGATCACATTCCCAAATAAATTGCTCACACATAAACCTTTGTGGTAGATCTGCTTTTTTGGGGGAAACCAGAGCTAAGACAGGCCCTATAAAATGTGTTTCTTCCACTTAAATGATCGGTAATGTGTTGGGATTTAATTAGGGTACGTTTCCTCAAAATTGAAAGCAAGACTATCCCAGTATATGAGACTCTGTGTTCAGCACACTGTACTATCCATCTTTATCTTGTTTCAGTATTCTCTCTGCTGTTACATCTATGACCTTTGTTCTCTTGGCACACAGACAAGAACTTTTGGACAAGCACTGTCTGCTTATGAAGTTAAATGTTGGAAAAGGGTATTTTGAATTTCAGAGGTCTGGAAGTTTTCATGAATATTTTAATTAATTTTAATTTCCTCTCCCAAACAGTATAATGGCATCAAGTCTGGTAAAGATCATACCATGATTTCTCCTCTGTTTAATCCTAAATATTGTATAGAGGGGAAATAAACTTTAATTGAGCCACAGTTTAAGTTGGAGATTGCCCAGTTCCCAACTTTGTAAATCACCACAAATTCCTTCTCAGACCCAGTCTTTGATTTGTTGAGATTAGATCTATGTTTTATAATTTCATTTTTTTCTCAAGTGTTATATAGAAGGTATCATTCTAAGATTAAAAATAGTTCTGGGTGTATAAACTGGAAGACATACATGCATTTCACTGAAATAAAGCTTTTTAGCCTCCTAAACTATACTATTTAAAAACTATATAGTCTTTTGAAAATATATAGTGGTCACTCTAATGAAATCTGGGTAGTATAACATTTTATTTTACTTATTCATTTTTGCAATATCATATTCATGTTGGATATATTTCAGAAGACTTGAAAGATAGTTTAAGGTAATTATACATTTTCTAATTAAAAGATATAAAGGATTTCAAAGTTTAGGGCTAAAAACCAACATTTCATTTACCTAGAACATCTCAGTTTATTGGTTGGAAGTTTTGTGGCTGTTTTAGAAACTTAAAGCGTTATAGAATCCTGAAAAAAATAGCATAGTTGGTAGTTTATGTTTGAAGTTAAGTATTAAAATTATTGGGAATATTAGATATTTTGTGAACTAGGCACTGAGATAACTGTCTTACATGTATTTGACTCAGTCTTAAAAATAGCTTTCTGGGATATGTGTTATTATTAATCCCTTTTTTAAACAAGAAGAAAAATGAAACTTTAAAGAAGTTAATCAATTTGATTAATTTTATCCAGCTGTTAAGTTACAGAACTGAAATGACCATATCTTTTCTAATTCCAATTCTGGTGCTCTGAATGGTTGCTTCCCTAGGGAAGACTGAAACCTGATAACCACTCCCAGAAAAACCTGATTGGTTTCCTGACCAAATTGACTATTGGTGGCTGTGAAATCAGACTCACTTGAAACAAAAGTATGGGACTATAAGAGAAAATTTAGAGAATGAAAAGGTGTCATAGGATCTAGGGTTCAAAAGGGGAAGAAATTTAGAAGAAAAGTAGAAAGAAAATGGAAGAAAGAATAGTAGAAAGAAGATAAGTGTCTGGCTAATAGTATAAATGGTAGCAGAGTGACCACGGCATTGGTGATTGAAAAATGATCATCACATCTGTGGGACGGAGGAAGAGTTGTACTGAGCAGTGGTAAATGGACCTATTATTATCTTACTGACTAATAGAGGGCAAATTAGTAATGGGTTCTAAATTCCATACATTGCCCTCTATTAAGAAAGCAGAGAGTAATATAGTATGTATTAGTCGTATTCCAATGCCTGTTATCATTAAAACAGAAAATTTTGTTATGTGGAGAGTTATCTTTCAGGTATCTGGAAATTTGTATCACAAGGAAAAGCACTTCAGTGATTCTGATCTTTGAGTGTCATGATTATTTATAGTTCTTGGCATAGAAAAGATCAGGAAAAGTTTGATTCGTGTCATACTTCAAGACATCATATATTTCCTGTTTATTATCATTTAGTTCTTAAATGACTGTGACTCCTAGATGTAATTTGACTTTCCATTAAAGTTTCTTTTTTAAATAGGAAACGTTATATTTCAGACACCGTAAATGTTGCCTGAATACTGAAATTTTATTTATTTTTCTATTCAGTGAATTGATCAAGAGATTTCAGATGATTATTTCAAGGCACAGAATCATAATTGGTCTAGGCAAGAATACTCTATACAGTTTTACCATTATTTCCTTTCATATTTTGTCACCACACCTATTCCTCTTGTCTTTCTTCTGTATATCTTATCCCTCATTTATTTAATGTATGCTCTTTTAGTTTTCTATTCCATATGTGTATATATGTCTATCTGTGAAATATGGATAAAACTGTTCCTTGTATATGTTTAATCTTCATAATGATTAAACTTCATTCTCTCAAAAAGATATTCCTAAAATATTAGTTACTATATGTAGATCTAGTTCATTCCCTTTGATTATTTCATTGCCTTCTATTTTATGTATATAGCACATATTATTTTTTAATACCTTCACATTATTTCCTTCCTCCTTGGGCATCTGTGTGTTTCTGTGGTACATAACCCAAAGACCAGATTGCTGTGTAATAGGTCATATGCATGCTCTGTTTTACTAAGTACTAATAGATTATGTGTACTGCAGCATGTCTGCACACATGTGTACTCCCATTGACAAGGTTTCATAAATACTCACAAAATTAAGATGCTATTTTATGTGCTATTTCTACCTATTTAGGGATGTAAAATTATACCACAATGTTATCTTTTTTTTAATAAATTTATTTATTTATTTATTTATTTTTGGTTGTGTTGGGTCTTCGTTTCTGTGCTAGGGCTTTCTCTAGTTGCGGCGAGCGGGGGCCACTCTTCATCGCGGTGCGCGGGCCTCTCACTATCGCGGCCTCTCCTGTTGCGGAGCACAGGCTCCAGACGCGCAGGCTCAGTAGTTGTGGCTCACGGGCCCAGTTGCTCCGTGGCATGTGGGATCTTTCCAGACCAGGGCTCGAACCCGTGTCCCCTGCATTGGCAGGCGGATTCTCAACCACTGCACCACCAGGGAAGCCCCACAATGTTATCTTTAATTTACATTTCTTTTAATAGTGAGATGGAATATTGCTTTATGTAATTATTATTGGCCACTAGCCTGTACTTCTGTTTCCTTGAATGCCTCCTTAGCACCTCCCTCAATTGTAAATATTGGTGTGTCAGAAGGCTGAGTTTGAACATCTTCTCTTCTCACTCTTTGGTTTTTAAAAACCATCAGTCTGGATGAGATCACCGTCCATGTTTTGATGACTTCCAAATTTAAATCTTCATACAGGACTTCTTTATATCTAACTGCCTCCTTAATGTGTCCTCTTGGATATTCAGTAAGTATCTTAAAATTTACATATCCAAAAGTGCACTTTTGATCGCTACCCTTTCTCTCCAAAAACGCCCTACTCCTGACTAGTCTTCCCTCATTTCACTAAATGCACTAAAAAAATCTTGGAGTTTTCCTTGAATTGTAGCATTCTCTCACATCTTATCACCTACCCATCAGTCAGTCTTCTTGGCTTTATTGTCATGTATATCCAGAATCTGGATGCCTCCTTTATACTTCAACCATTATCCCTCTGGTCCAAGCCACCATCATCTCTAGCTTGGATTACTGCAGTAGCCTCTTAACACACCCGTCTGCTTTGACACTGTTTTTTCATCTGGCTTAAAAGATTCATGTCTTTTCATCTCATTCACAGTTAAAACCCCAATTCTTGCAATGACAAAAAAAAGTCCTATATGATTGTTCTAATCTCACTTACCATCTGTACTTGCCAGTTGCATTCCAGCCACACTGACCTATTTGATGTTGCTGAATATGTGTCACTCTTCCATCCCAGGGTCTTTGTAATTACCATCTCTTCTCTGGAATCCTACTCCCTTGGATAGCTTCGTGTTTGTTTACCTCTCTTCCTCTGGGTCCTCCTCAAATGCCACCTTGCTTAAGAATTCCTAGTATCTCAATTTACTTTTCTTACGATATCATGTGGTAATGAGTATTTTATCTGTTTTCTTTTATAGTGTGTGATTTTCCTTAATATGTATCCTTTTAGAATGTAAACTGCATGAGGGCAAGAAAAATTTTGATTTGTCCCTTGCTCTAGCCCCACTGTTTAGAATAGTGCTTGACATTGAATAAATATTAGTAGAATGAATAAATGATTTTGCTTTTATCTAAAATTATATTTTGGCTTATATTAAAATTAATTTCTAGTTTTCTTTTTGTTCATATTCTTTTGGTTCAAAAGGTATATGTATATTCTTTTAAACCTTGCATTTCCCCCAGTAATTCTATGCCCTTGCCCTTTTAAAAAATGTGTGACTTCTGGAGAACATTGTGTGTGTGTGTGTTTGTGTGTGTGTTAAGGGCAGTTTTAGGTTCACAGCAAAGTTGAGAGGAAGGTATAGAGATTTCCTACCCCTACACATGTGTAGCCTACCCCAAAATCAACATCACTCAACAGAAGGGTACTGTTTTTTACCAAGGATGAATCTACGTTGACACATCATAATCAACCAAAGTCCTTAATTTACCTTAGAGTTCACTTTTGGTGTTGTACAGTCTGTGGGTTTGGACAAATGTGTAGTGACACGTATCCACCATTATAGTATCATCCAGAGTATTTTCACTACCCTAAAAATCCTGTGTTCTGCCTATTCATCCCTCTCCCCAGTCTAACCCCTGAAAATACAACTGATCTTTTTTACCCTCTATAGTGTAGTTTTGCCTTTTCCAGAATGTCATATATTTGTCATAATTATGCAGTACGTAGCCTTTTCAGATTGACTTCTTTCACTTAGGAATGCTCATTTAAGTTTCCTCCGTGTCTTTCCAGAGTTGATTTGTTTGTTTTTTAAAAACTCAAACTGAGAATCTTCATCTTCTATTAAGTTTGTTTAGCTTATTTACTGTAATTTCAGTTTTGTGATGACTTGTTTCTGTAATTTTTGATGACTTTTATTTACCATGCTTCTGGTTTTTAAATTTTTCTACCATTAACTATAACAAATATTTATCCCAGTCAGAAAGTTACCTGTTATTTTTGAGACCCGTAATTATATGTTTTCCTCTACCAATAGCTGTTATTTCACCCAAAGGAATTCCTTTGCCCATGTTGATATTGTAAGGAGTTTTAGGATTGTACTGTCATCCCTTTTTTAGTTACAATGTAAATTCTTTATTTTTATTTGCAATATAACTTTTTTTTCTATTTGTTTTTATTCTTGTGGGATTATATCTTTTTAAAAAAATCTTTCAAAGAGGATACATGTATGATAAAAATTTCTGAGAATTTTTTATGTTGAAACCTTGTTTTACCAATATATGTATTTATTAACTCAGATAAATATTAAAATAATGGTTCAGTTTTATTTTCCTTCAATATTTGCATGTTATGGTGCTATTGAAGAGATATGTTACTATGACTTTTTCAAAATTCCTTTGTTCATGATCTGATTTTGGCATTTTCTTTGTAGATAAGTGTCTAGGTGTGATTTTTGATTCTGTGTCCCAGTACACTATGACTCTGAGTCAGACTAGGCTAACAGCTATAAAAAACAACTCCAAAATCTAGGCATTTAAAAATCAGTAAAGGTATGTTTTTCACTCTCACCACAGTCCAGCTAACTGTTTGGCAGGTAGTTGTTCAACATGGTCGTTTGTACCCTGGCTCCTTTGATCTGGAATTAGTCATTTAGCTCCACCTAGATACAAGGGGACAGAAGGAAAATGTATTCTTCTTGTGTGCCCAGGAGGTCAGTGAAGCAATTTGGTACAAACAGAGATTTGTCTCTGCTATAGAATGCTATCAAACTGAAGCTTAATATAAAGCCTTTTTTAGTTTTGGAAAGATTCTTGGTTATAATTTTTTATCACTATTTTATCCCCTGCCTGCAGTCTTTATTTTCTCTTTTGATTTTCCAACCCAGTGGACTTTGACACCTCTATTTCTGTTCTCCAACATTCTTGTCTTTTTTTCTCATTTTTTCCCTCTCCTATTTCTCTGTCTTTTTCTCATGCCTTTTGGGAGAGTTCCGTGACCCAGTCTTCCAGTTAAGTAATACAATTTTGAATGTATTCATTCTGCTACTTCACAGGATTATTTATTTCACAAATCGTATCTTTCATGTCCAATATTTCTATTTTAGTAATATCTGATTGTCTTGCCACCTGTTGCAAATATGTTCCTTTTTCTGTTTGAGTATATTCTATCTTTTTAAACTTGTTTTCAGTCTCTGTCTGTCCCTTCCCTTTAGTTCATTTTCCTCCACTAAGTTTTTCTCTTTGTTGTCTTCTAAGATAGTTCTCCTGTTCCTTAAATGTCTCTTAATTTTTCTCTGTATGGCAATCTTTATTTCCTGAAAAGAAAGGAAACAACAGGTGGCTGGCCTGCTATCTGTTGGGTGGGTTAAATTGACAATACTAGTGAGTTTCGGGCTTATGCCCACCACTCCCTTTTTTCCTCTGTCATAGAGTGCTTTCTAATCTCTGTACTCAGGCTTAGTTCATGTCCTCAGATAGCAACCTTCTTTTCTAATTCACCAGTCCGAGGAAACGTGAGGAGGACTCTAAGGGGGCATCGGCTGCTCCAATCCTTGTTCTGGCTCTCTGTACCAGCAAGACATTGTTGATATCCTTGATGTTATCCTACAGCCTCTAGCCGGAGATCTAGCCTTCCTGCCCTGTGTTATTACAGGGTGGACAATGAGTAGGGAATAAGGATTTCAAGGTGATAGGTAGAGTGAGATTGCCGTTTTTGTTTTTTAGTTTTGATTTTTTTTGCCTTTTAAAAAAATTAATTTTTATTGGAGTATAGTTGATCTACAATGTTGTGTTAGTTTCAGGTGTACAGTAAAGTGAAGCAGTTATACATACATACATACATATATATATATCCACTCTTTTTTAGATTCTTTTCTCATATAGGTCATTACAGAGTATTGAGTAGAGTTCCCTGTGCTATACAATAGGTCCTTATTTTATATATAGTAGTGTATTTGAAATTATGAAGCAGTATGAAATAGTAAAAACCCCTGGGATTGAAGGAAAGAGGAATCTGTGTCGGTTTGCCCATTTTTTTCATTCATCAAACATTCTTCATGCACCTATTTTTTATTTAATGAATATTATCAGGGACCTATGATGGGCCAAAAACTGTTAAATGAACTATAAATTCAGTAGTAAACAAAATAGAAAAAAATATTGCTCTAACAGTCTGGGAATGGAGGAGACAAACGTATGTTTGATTTGTTAGGAGAAGATAAATGCTGTAAATGAAAACAACACTGTTCCTGGTTAGAGAATGTCAGAGGCTAGGAAGGCAAGATTTGAGCAGAGACCTGAATGAAGGGAGAATGCGCGTGGAGTGCGTTCACTTAGTCTCTACCACTTATAAGCCATGTGATTGTGGGCAGGGTTTGTTGTAGAGGTTGAGTGGGGCAGTGACCCATTACATGTCATTGAGTAGGGACTCAAGAATGGCAACTCCTACTACTAATAATGCACATTATTAATAAACCTCAATTAATAATTAAAATTCTGCTTTAATGTATCTGACCTTACTGTTACTAAAATTGCCTTTAATTTGTTGAAAATTCCTGTGGGATTGGCAGCAAACTCATATAGCAAATTTTAATCACTTTGTTTTTACATCTGAGAGTCATTAGTCATGGTCTTGACCACAATACAGTGAAGTTAAAAGATTCCATTGGCAGGAAGCAGTGGATTTTAAGGACCATTCAAGGAAGAGTATGAATTAGTGAGGGGATAGCTAGCAAACATTTGCTAAATTCTTTTTGGTTCTTTAGAAGGAAGTAGGAACATCCTTCCCTCTTCATCTCTCTCTCTCTCTCTCTTTCATACACACAGGCACACACACGTTAAGCCAGCAGAAGATTTAGAATAATTTGCTCATGTAAACATTATAACTAAACTCTCCCATCCAGGATTTTCATCTGCATAACTATATGAGCAATGCTGAATGACACCCTTTCCATCTTCCAGCACCTCTCTGGCCCTCATCCACATGGGAACTGAACATCTCATTGCTTTATAGTCACATTTGATCAAACATGATATTAATTATCCAGCTTCAACTCTTACCTTGAGCATCAGAACTGGTCTGAATAAATTGCCTGCTTTGTAAGACTGTCAGCATTTAAGAGTTGAATATTTTCCATCAAAGAAGAAGCTAAAAAGGTTTGGACCATCTTGTCTAAAGGCACTTTCCAGAGAAGTGTCCAAAATGTTTTGAATGGCTGTAACACTGCAGTAAATGTATAATTGTTCAATTTCACTACCTTAAAGGAAACAGAACTCATTTAGATAAGTGATCTCCAATTTTTAGTACCCCATTTTTTGTTCTAAAGATCATTTTATTTAGATTATTATATATAAAATATGAAAACCACATTTTTTTTCTTGTTGAAATTTGATGGAGGGGATGGTAATGGTGAGAAGCCCAGATGCCGTTTAACCTGACAGTCCCCCAAGGGTCCATGGAACACTGGAAACTGCTGATTTAGAAGTCTCAGTTGTCCAACTCTTATTTGCAGGTAAATAAGAAAAGATGGATGTGTACTGCCCTGACTCTTTCTCCATAACATGGACTTAAAACTTGCTATTTCCTATTATGTATTTTGATTTGGGGAGAAAAAAGACAATATTACTCACCCATTATAATGAAATATTCCACTAACACGTCCAGGTTCCTTAGCCATTCAGAAATCTCTTACCGAGGAGTGGGTGGGAATTAAGAAACAATCATCCCATCTCTGCACTAGGTGCTGACCCAAGCATAACAGTTTTGCAATGTTTAAGTATTTTAACTTTGCATAATCAGTTTGTCTATCTATTGTGTTATTTCTACCTTTATTCATTTATTCAACAAATAATTTTTAAAACCTATTTATACTCAAGGACTAGAGTGAGGGCTTGAAGACAATAAAAAGAAAAAAGAAAAGACAGGGTCTAGGTTTTTGGCACTCACAGGAACTGTACAACTTATTTTACACTGAAATATTTACAGTTATATAAAGGACAAGTACCTTTTGGCAGCGAACATCATTCTCATTTTCAAGTTTGCTAGAATTATCAGAAAAAAATGCTATGTTACAATATGATTGATTTTAATAATCCTCATTGCTTTAATGATGTATATTTTTAAACATGTGGTAGTTCCTACTTAGAGATTTTCAGGGACTGATTGTTGGTAAGAAAATAACTTGTTCCCCCCAAAACAAATATTCTATATTATTTATTGGTGTCCTTCATCTGACTCACTTAATACTGGCTAGTGGTCTTAAACACAAAAAGAAAATTAGGTTAAATTCAGAGAAGCCTATGTGAGAGATGTTTTATGGGTACTTCTCAAGGAAATGCTGGAGATTTTATTCACTAGTCATCCTAAGTGAAAAGCAGCCTACCCAGTTACATACTGGAAAACTTCTGATGAGTAGGATGAGCTTTTTGTGGAAAGTAATCATGTCCTTTACTTTGCCAGTGACACCAGTACCATGGTAAATAATTGGTATTCAGTGCTTTATTCACTGGCTAATGTGTTGACACCTGAAACTATCGGCCATGAAGATCCTACTAAGAGGATATTATTCTAAGAAGCGTAGCCTGAGGGTCATTAAGTTGTACAACTTTCTCTGTTACTTCAAAAACCAGATATTATGCAACTACATTTTGTACAATTTTATTTCCTGAACTTTTGCCAAAGAAAATCTGATTTTTAAAAAAATCAAACACTATCAGTTCCAGTAAGTGACAGTTCACTGCTACTTTTTCAGCCCCACTTGCACCCAGGTTTTCAGGAGGGCACACAATTACCCTTAGACTTGCTTCTAAATTTTGTTAAGGATGTTGTGATTTGTTAGCTACGATGACTCAGATGAAACCCCCTTTTAAAGAGATGACTCAGTGGTATTTAAATAAATTCTGTTACTTAAACTGGAAAAAAAACTTTCTAGGCAATAATATCCTTTCTTTGAACTGTTTTATGACATCAGTTGACAGTATTGCTATCTGTGACCCATTCTTATATCTGTTCTGGTGCTGTTGGTGCTTTAAGTGATGGTTGCAAATGCAGTAATGTTTCATTAGCTCAGACTTGCTGATTCGTGATTTGGGATAATTTCCAAAGGGAAATTGGCTGAAGTTTAGTTACTCTTGTCACCCAAGAAATAGCTTACTAAGAAAAGTAAGTCTTAATAAGATTTCTGGAGTGATTTTGATTGAGAAAGAAAATATGTTATACAGGCTGTTTAAACATTTGTTAGACTGAACATCATTATTATCATATCATATCTGTATCTTTTCAGTCATTGGCTGTGTGATCTTAATTTCCTTGTCTGTAAAACAGTGAGGATAATAGTATCTACTTTGTGGTGTTCCAACTCCTTCATCCTTTAAGTGGTGGTACTGATGGGGCCTACATCATGGACTTGTGAACGATAATGGGTTAATTACACAAAGTGATTAAGCAGTACCTGGCATATGCAGTTCTTCCAATGTTTTAGCTGTTTTTGAAAATTATTATTGGCAGGGTGCTCACAACTGTTTGTTAGTAATACTGCATTAAACATTATTTCTGGGCCTCGTTTAGCCACCAGATGAGAAATTTAGTCTAAATCTCTATTAATTATGATTATTTGGATCAATTTTATACATTTAACAGTAACATAAATATACTAAAATAGACATTTCATTAAGGTAGACTTACCTGGAATAATGAAGCTTCTCACTGTTGTTCTAGTTCTTTTTTTTTTTTTTTTAACATCTTTATTGGAGTATAATTGCTTTACAGTGGTGTGTTAGTTTCTGCTTTATAACAAAGTGAATCAGCTATACATATATCCCCACATCTCCTCCCTCTTGCGTCTCCCTCCCTCCCTCCCTATCCCACCCCTCTAGGTGGTCACAAAGCACTGAGCTGATCCCCCTGTGCTATGCAGCTGCTTCCCACTGGCTATCTATTTTACATTTGGTAGTGTATATATGTCCATGCCACTCTCTCACTTCGTCCCAGCTTCCCCTTCCCCCTCCCCGTGTCCTCAAGTCCATTCTTTACATCTGCATCTTTATTCCTGTCCTGCCCCTAGGTTCTTCAGACCATTTCTTTCTTTCTTTTTTTTTTTTTAGATTCCATATATATGTGTTAGCATATGGTATTCGTTTTTCTCTTTCTGACTTACTTCACTCTGTATGACAGACTCTAGGTCCATCCACCTCACTACAAATGACTCAATTTTGTTTATTTTTATGGCTGAGCAATATCCCATTGTATATATGTGCAACATCTTCTTTATCCATTCATCTGTCGATGGACAGTTAGGTTGCTTCCTTGTCCTGGCTATTGAAAATAGGGGTGCAGTGAACATTGTGGTACATGACTCTTTTTGAATTATGTTTTTTTCAGGGTATATGGTCAGTAGTGGGATTGCTGGGTCGTATGGTAGTTCCATTTGTTGTTCTAGTTCTTATGCTAAGAATCTGAATTGCACTCACAATGTGTACAAAGCATTATTATAATATACGGAAGCACCAGTGTTTGCTGAGAATCACATCAAAGTGAAAATTGCCATAACTCTGTTTTATTCCTGATTATTTTTCTATTTCTTAACTCCTTTCCCCTCAGTGTCCTTACCCTTAACTTTAGTAATAACTATCTTGAATACTTTATGGAGGTAGTGTGAGATGAATTGTTATGCTTGATTTGGACAAATGTTCTTTTAACTGAAGCAGCATACATTCCTCCTCCTTCTGGTATGAGCACCTGTTTTCTTCATTTGGTCCTAACATCTTTATTGTGAGATACAGTTGTGATGCCAATTGTAAAAAGATGTGCCCCACACATTTTTAAAAGTAAATTTTGAGAAATGGATCCCTGGAATTATAAACTTGAATGCAAGCACAAAGACTAAATCTGATGGGGATCTTTCATCACCAGGCAAGCATCTGAAGAGATACTGTTATTAGGTTCCATTACCCAGTCACTGGCACTACTTTCGTTTCTTCCCTTTATTTACCTAGTCATTTGGCTCTTCCTTTGTTGCTTTGTTTCTGCCAGCTATGCCATATTCTTCCAATAAACTCATTTGTTTATTTAAGTTAGCCAGGGCTGGGTTTTGTTTCTTGCAGTTAAAAATCCCTAAATGGTGTAGTGTCCCAAAATAAACTGTGAGTTGGTGAGAAAGGTGTGGTTCCAGGAATTTGTTGAATTAGCCTTGTAAAAGTCACTGAGCTGGTCATAGCTGAGTTTCTTCTGAAAATGGAAATGTTTGGCCTTCTTGATTTTGGAATTTAATTTTACCTCTAATACCACAAAAACATTTCTGGGATAAAATAGAATATTAAAGATGGAAACCCTCTGAGCAAGCTACAGGTATTTACATATAGGGGACACCCTACCAGGTCCATGTCAATGATTAAAATACTCTCCTGCGCTGTCTTGTTAGATCAAGACAACACAGAGGAAATATGTTTGAGGAAATGGCTTGAAACAAATGAAAGCATGGCTAAATTAGATTGAATGGAGAAGATGGATAACTTTTCCCTCTTGAGGGGGACAGTGCATCAGGAAATATTATTGGCAGAACAAATAAGACTTCATTGCTTCTGAGATTTTCTTCTCTTTCTCTAGCCTCCAACTTAAGCAGTAAAAGAGTAGTGAGGACAACTACTCATGAGCTGTCAATTCAGAGCAAGTACAAAGATGGGAAACCACCCCTGAGCTGCACGTAATATTGGCCCCCAAATCTTATCATTCCATCAAATTGTTTTTTGATTTCATATTTTTTTAAAGTGCTAACCTGTTTTATTTCATTTTTATTTTTAAACCATTTTTGAGGTATGATTAACAGATAAAAAGCCTTACATATTTAACGTATAAACGATGAGTTTGGGGATAAGTGTAAACCTGGGACACTATCATCATCAAGCCAAAGTTTCCTCCTGCCTCTTTTATTACTCTGTGTGTGTGTATGTGTGTGTGTGTGAGAGAATAATATAAGGTCGCTTAATATAAGATCTACACTCTTAGCAAATTTTAAGTGTATGATACAGTATTGTTAGCTCTAGAGATGACTCTGTATTGTAGAACTTCCAGAAAGTCTCTGTTTTACGTAACTGAAACTTTGTATCCTTTAAGAATCACCTCTTCATTTTCCTCTCCCCCCAACCCCTAGCAACTACCATTCTAATTTCTACTTCTGTGAGTGACTGCTTAGAGTCCGCATATAAGTGAAACCATGCGTATTTGTCTTTCTGTGTATGGCTTATTTCAGTTAGCATAATGACCATACCTGTTGCCACAAATGGCAAGATTTTCTTCTTTTTAAAGGTTGACTAATATTCCATTGTAGGTGTATACCACATTTTCTTTATCTACTCATCCAATGATGGACATTTAGGTTGTTGCCGTATCTTGGCTATGGATAATGCTGAATACTGTAAATAATAGTTCAGTGAACATGGGAATGCAGATATCCCTTTGAGGTACTGATTTCAATTCCTTTGGATAAGTATCCAGAAGTGGGATTGCTAGTTAATAATGTAGTTTTATTTTTAATTTTTTTGGGAACCTCCGTACAATTTTCTGTAATGGCTATACCAATTTATATTCCTACCAACATGTATCGGTATACCAGGGTTCTCTTTTCTCCTCCTCCTCACCAAGATTTGTTCTTTTTTTTCTTTTTAAATGATAGACATCCTCATGTTAGTGAGAGAAGATATCTCATTGTGGTTTTGATTTGCATTTCTCTGATGGTTAGTGATGTTGAGTACTTTTTCATGGCACTTGTTGGAAAAATGTCTGTTCAAGTCCCTTTGCCCATTTTTTAATCAGGTTATTTTTTATTTTAATTTTATTTTCACTATTGAGTTGTATGAGTTCCTTATGTATTTTGGATATTAACCTCTTATCAGCTATATGGTTTGCCATATGCATGTATCAATTGGTGTATAAATATATTTTCTACCATTGTGTAGCTTGCCTTTCCATTTTGTTCATGAATTTCTTTGCTACATAAAAGATACTTAGTTTGATGTAATCCCACTTGTTTGTTTTTCCTTTTGTTACCTAGGCTTTTGGTGTCATATCTAAAAAATTGTTGCCCAGATCAATGTCAAGGAATTTTCCCGTATCTTTTCTTCTAGGAGCTTTACAGTTTCAGGTCCAAAATTTAAGCCTTTATTTTGAGTTGATTCTGTGTGTGGTGTAAGATAAGGGTCCAGTTTTATTCTTTCACTTGTGGATATCCTGTTTTCCCAACACCATTTATTTAAGAAGATATGCTTGTCTGAAGGAGGTTGCCAAAATCAGTGTTGCTGCATGGTGGTAAGGGCTGGAACCTCTTATTCCAACATCTTGCTGATGTCACTCCTCAAGTTGTTGATAAAAACCTATTATCAGTCTTGGATTTGATAGTTATTGATATCTATTATGAGAGAAGAAATTGTTCCTTTTTAGGGACTGATTTATTAAAGTTTTTAAATGAGACTCATTTATAGATTACTACTCTCTTCCACCATTGTTTCAGAAATAAATTGTTCCAAGCATGGAGGTAGGGTGGGAAGGCATAAACATGTACCATATGTCCTTTTCCTAAGATTCCTTAAAAAGGTATTTTTAAAGGATGTTAAAAGGAAAGTTTTAAAAGGATCTTAAGATTGGAGATAGTGTGTGTGTGTGTGTGTATATATATATATATATATATATATACACACACACACACATATATATATATTATTATTATTTTTTTACCATGGCTGTTATTGATGTACATCTAAAAATCAATCATGTCTTAGGAAATGTCCAGCAAATATGGGACAGAAATATATACATATAAAGGTATAGCTATAAAATATATATAAATATATGTACCAGTATGCACAGAGCAAACTACTGAGTTAACACATGCTTTTAGAAATGGGAAATTAGAGCTTTTATGAAGTAGAACAAAACTTCCAAAAATATTCAGAGCTAATGGAAGTTCTACATCAATGAATCCTATTGAGTTCATTTGAGGCAGTATCTTAAAAGTGAAGTCATAGTTTGTGGAACTCATGATATCTTGAATGATATCATGGGCTCAGTAGGTGTTTAGTCATCTAAGTTGATGATGATTCAGCCACATTGGTACTTAGCCACATTACCTATAGTTTGGAAATGAGATACCATTATCTTTCATTTTCATTTTGCTGAGATACGCTAAATTGTTTCTAAAACAGTATTCATCTTATACTGTAATTAATCTGAAACAGATGCATCTTATACCTTATTTATGTTTTGTAACTAAAATAAGAAGAGGACTTAATTTTAAGTCTGTCTTTTCTATAGGTAATTCCCATAGTGAAAGCATGGAGGGCAAAATTTTAATAAGGAATCAATATTTAAAATAAGTATTCATGCTTATTTTAAATACTATTTATTGACTAAATTATATATTTTGAGAAGAATTTAAAAAAAAATTTTTCCATGGTTCTAATATCGTCCAGTTTGAAGAAGTGGCAGATAAGTGATGAATGATTTGAGGATATGAAAGATTTAGTCGGTGTTCTAATTCTCTGACCTGATGATCCAAGATCAGCATCAATAAAGGGCATCAGGAAGCCTCCCAAGGGTTTATTGAGGGGAGGAAAAGAGCTTTCCTCTTCTTGTGCACAGAAAAGTTTGCACAGTTTTTGGAGAGCATAGTTTTGGTATTCTTCACAGTTTATCAAGTCTTATTATATTCTGCCCTGCTCTATACTATTTTATCCTGTCCTACCCAACCTGACTCTCCTTAACTATGAGTGGAGTTAGGGAAGAGAAGTTATTTCTGAATCTGCATCCCTTGAAGCTACCAGCCTAGGTATTTCCACAACTGGTTCACTAAGAAGCACAGGAAATGATGGGCATGTGTGCAAGAATAATTGTTCCACTTCTAGAAGAATGCTCAAATGTTCCCACAACTGGCTTCGTTTTAAGGGAGGCAGAGCAGAAGGGCTATGTGCTTTTCTGTGCACAAGAAGAGGAAAGCTCTTTTCCTCCCCTCAATAAACCCTTGGGAGGCTTCCTGATGCCCTTTATTGATGCTGGTCTTGGATCATCAGGTCAGAGAATTAGAACAGTGACTAAATCTTTCATATCCTGAAGTCATTCATCATTGATCTGTCACTTCCTCAAACTGGACGATATTAGAACCATGGAAAAATCAAAATAAAAATACATAAAAAATCCCAATCAGAATTATTTTCTGTGCTTGACATCTTATTTAACACAAAGATGGACATCTAAAGAAAAGAGCTCATATCTTTCTTTTAGAAGCAAAATAACTACATGAACATAAAACTGATCAACTTAGCATTGTCCGAGAAATGGTCTAGGGCCAATAATAAAAAATCCAGCTTAACTTTATAAACTCAAAATCTAGTCACAGAACCATTTTATGAAGGTATCAAGATCTTCCAGATCAAAAATAATCCAGAATTCATTAAGTAGTATTCAGTCTAATCTTTTCAGTAAGGCAAGGAAGGGAACAAATATATTTTAGGAAGATTTGGTAGTTAAAAATTGAAACAGAAAGGATATTCTGATTAACTTTCAGTTAACCAAATTGCCTTAATCCATCTGCATTTAGTTTTTAGATTGAAATTTGAGAATTTACTTAAGTGTTAGTGTAAAGGGCAATTCTGAAGTAGGAAAAAAGTAGAAATTTCAGTTAGACAACTTAAAATCTCAGCTCTCTTTCCTAGTTATTGAGTGATCCTGGGTTTCATATCTCAGAGTTTCCATTTTCTTATCTGTGAAACAAGGGGTTTAGACTAGTAGTCACTTCCAAGTTTAAAAATTATATGATTTTAGAGTACCTCTGACATCCTTTTGCTTTTGCTGTTACAATACCTCTCTGCTTTATAGACTGGATCCTTTTTTTTTTTTTTTTTTTTTTTTAAACATCTTTATTGAAGTATAATTGCCTTACAGTGGTGTGTTAGCTTCTGCTTTATAACAAAGTTAATCAGTTATACATATACAATATGTTCCCATATCTCTTCCCTCTTGCATCTCCCTCCCTCCCACCCTCCCCATCCCACCCCTCTAGGTGGTCACAAAGCACTGAGCTAATCTCCCTGTGCTATGCGGCTGCTTCCCACTAGCTATCTATTTTACATTTGGTAGTGTATATATGTCCATGACACTCTCTCACCCTGTCACATCTCACCCCACCCCCTCCCCATATCCTCAAGTCCATTCTCTAGTAGGTCTGTGTCTTTATTCCCGTCTTGCCACTAGGTTCTTCATGGCTTTTTTTTTTCCTTAGATTCCGTATATATGTGTTAGCATACTGTATTTGTTTTTCTCTTTCTGACTTACTTCACTCTGTATGACAGACTCTAACTCCATCCACCTCATTACAAATACCTCCATTTCATTTCTTTTTATGGCTGAGTAATATTCCATTGTATATATGTGCCACATCTTCTTTATCCATTCATCTGTCGATGGACATTTAGGTTGCTTCCATGTCCTGGCTATTGTAAATAGAGCTGCAATGAACATTTTGGTACATGACTCTTTTTGAACTATGGTTTTCTCAGGGTATATGCCCAGTAGTGGGATTGCTGGATCGTATGGTAGTTCTATTTGTAGTTTTTTAAGGAACCTCCATACTGTTCTCCATAGTGGCTGTATCAATCTACATTCCCACCAACAGTGCAAGAGAGTTCCCTTTCTTCCACACCCTCTCCAGCATTTATTGTTTCTAGATTTTTTGATGATGGCCATTCTGACTGGTGTGAGATGATATCTCATTGTAGTTTTGATTTGCATTTCTCTAATGATTAATGATGTTGATGGCAATCTGTATATTTTCTTTGGAGAAATGTCTATTTAGGTCTTCTGCCCATTTTTGGATTGGGTTGTTTGTTTTTTTGTTATAGAGCTGCATGAGCTGCTTGTAAATCTTGGAGATTAATCCTTTGTCAGTTGCTTCATTTGCAAATATTTTCTCCCATTCTGAGGGTTGTCTTTTGGTCTTGTTTATGGTTTCCTTTGCTGTGCAAAAGCTTTTAAGTTTCATTAGGTCCCATTTGTTTATTTTTGTTTTTATTTCCATTTCACTAGGAGCTGGGTCAAAAAGAATCTTGCTGTGATTTATGTCATAGAGTGTTCTGCCTATGTTTTCCTCTAAGAGTTTGATAGTGTCTGGCCTTACACTTAGGTCTTTAATCCATTTTGAGTTTATTTTTGTGTATGGTGTCAGGGAGTGTTCTAATTTCATACTTTTACATGTACCTGTCCAGTTTCCCAGCACCACTTATTGAAGAGGCTGTCTTTTCTCCACTGTATATGCTTGCCTCCTTTATCAAAGATAAGGTGACCATATGTGCGTGGGTTTATCTCTGGGCTTTCTATCCTGTTCCATTGATCAATATTTCTGTTTTTGTGCCAGTACCAAACTGTCTTGATTACTGTAGCTTTGTAATATAGTCTGAAGTCAGGGAGCCTGATTCCCCCAGCTCCATTTTTCGTTCTCAAGATTGCTTTGGCTATTCGGGGTCTTTTGTGTTTCCATACAAATTGTGAAATTTTTTGTTCTAGTTCTGTGAAAAATGCCAGTGGTAGTTTGATAGGGATTGCATTGAATCTGTAGATTGCTTTGGGTAGTAGAGTCATTTTCACAATGTTGATTCTTCCAATCCAGGAACATGGTATATCTTTCCATCTATTTGTATCATCTTTAATTTCTTTCATCAGTGTCTTATAATTTTCTGCATACAGGTCTTTTGTCTCCTTAGGTAGGTTTATTCCTAGATATTTTATTCTTTTTGTTGCAATGGTAAACGGGAGTGTTTTCTTAATTTCACTTTCAGATTTTTCGTCATTAGTGTATAGAAATGCAAGAGATTTCTGTGCATTAATTTTGTATCCTGCTACTTTACCAAATTCATTGATTAGCTCTAGGAGTTTTCTGGTAGCATCTTTAGGATTCTCTATGTATAGTATCATGTCATCTGCAAACAGTGACAGCTTTACTTCTTCTTTTCCGATTTGGATTCCTTTTATTTCTTTGTCTTCTCTGATTGCTGTGGCTAACACTTCCAAAACTATGTTGAATAATAGTGGTGAGAGTGGGCAACCTTGTCTTGTTCCTGATCTTAGTGGAAATGGTTTCAGTTTTTCACCATTGAGGACAATGTTGGCTGTGGGTTTGTCATATATGGCCTTTATTATGTTGAGGAAAGTTCCCTCTATGCCTACGTTCTGCAGGGCTTTTATCATAAATGGGTGTTGAATTTTGTCGAAAGCTTTCTCTGCATCTATTGAGATGATCATATGGTTTTTCTCCTTCAATTTGTTAATATGGTGTATCACATTGATTGATTTGCGTATATTGAAGAATCCTTGCATTCCTGGGATAAACCCCACTTGATCATGGTGTATGATCCTTTTAATGTGCTGTTGGATTCTGTTTGCGAGTATTTTGTTGAGGATTTTTGCATCTATGTTCATCAGTGATATTGGCCTGTAGTTTTCTTTCTTTGTGACATCTTTGTCTGGTTTTGGTATCAGGGTGATGGTGGCCTCGTAGAATGTGTTTGGGAGTGTTCCTCCCTCTGCAATATTTTGGAAGAGTTTGAGAAGGATAGGTGTTAGCTCTTCTCTAAATGTTTGATAGAATTCACCTGTGAAGCCATCTGGTCCTGGGCTTTTGTTTGTTGGAAGGTTTTTAATCACAGTTTCAATTTCAGTGCTTGTGATTGGTCTGTTCATATTTTCTATTTCTTCCTGGTTCAGTCTCGGCAGTTTGTGCATTTCTAAGAATCTGTCCATTTCTTCCAGGTTGTCCATTTTATTGGCGTAGAGTTGCTTGTAGTAATCTCTCATGATCGTTTGTATTTCTGCAGTGTCAGTGGTTACTTCTCCTCTTTCATTTCTAATTCTATTGATTTGAGTCTTCTCCCTTTTTCTCTTGATGAGTCTGGCTAATGGTTTATCAATTTTGTTTATCTTCTCAAAGAACCAGCTTTTAGTTTTATTGATTTTTGCTATTGTTTCCTTCATTTCTTTTTCATTTATTTCTGACCTGATCTTTATGATTTCTTTCCTTCTGCTAGCTTTGGGGTTTTTTTTGTTCTTCTTTCTCTAATTGCTTTAGGTGCAAGGTTAGGTTGTTTATTCGAGATGTTTCCTGTTTCTTGAGGTAGGCTTGTATTGCTATAAACTTCCCTCTTAGCACTGCTTTTGCTGCGTCCCATAGGTTTTGGGTCGTCGTATCTCCATTGTCATTTGTTTCTAGGTATTTTTTGATTTCCCCTTTGATTTCTTCAGTGATCACTTCGTTATTAAGTAGTGTATTGTGTAGCCTCCATGTGTTTGTATTTTTTACACATCTTTTCCTGTAATTGATATCTAGTCTCATAGCGTTGTGGTCGGAAAAGATACTTGATACGATTTCAATTTTCTTAAATTTACCAAGGCTTGATTTGTGACCCAAGATATGATCTATCCTGGAGAATGTTCCATGCGCACTTGAGAAAAATGTGTATTCTGTTGTTTTGGGGTGGAATGTCCTATAAATATCAATTAAGTCCATCTTGTTTAATGTATCATTTAAAGCTTGGGAATAGGAACATACATATCGATAATTACCTTGAATGTAAATGGATTAAATGCTCCCACCAAAAGACACAGACTGGCTGAATGGATACAAAAAGAAGACCCATATATATGCTGTCTACAAGAGACCCACTTCAGACCTAGAGACACATACAGACTGAAAGTGAGGGGATGCAAAAAGATATTCCATGCAAATGGAAATCAAAAGAAAGCTGGAGTAGCAATTCTCATATCAGACAAAATAGACTTTAAAATAAAGAATATTATAAGAGACAAAGAAGGACACTATATAATGATCAAGGGATCGATCCAAGAGGAAGGTATAACAATTGTAAATATTTATGCACCCAACATAGGAGCACCTCAATACATAAGGCAAATACTAACAGCCATAAAAGGGGAAATTGACAGCAACACAATCATAGTAGGGGACTTTAACACCCCACTTTCACCAATGGACAGATCATCCAAAATGAAAATAAATAAGGAAACACAAGCTTTAAATGGATCCTTTTTAAGAACAGACATGAGGGAGTCTTCAGTATTTAGTGTAGAGAGCAATGCTAACATACCAAAAATGTAGAGTAGTTCTTTTTGTCATTAATTTAAAGTAGCAAGACTATAGATAAGATTTTTGATTTTATACACTCTGGACACATTAAGCTTTTACTTTCTTTTACCCAAAATTCAGAACTTTGTAAATAAAATATTATTAAAACCACTGAAAATATTCATGATCCATTTAGCCAACAAAAGAAATCAGTTTTGTATGTACAAGAATAGCTTTTCTCTTGCTTGTGTAATTAAGCCTTCTTACTTTCGTATGTTATTTGTAAATGTAATCAATCACAATCAATCTAAATATCCAAAAGACAAAATATTTTACACAGGGAAATTGCAATACTATTAATATAGAAACTCAACATGAGACAAAATACTACCTTTAGTCAGGTTTGTGTAAAAGGCAGTGAAGTCAGCTTAGAAAAGTCAAGTGGGAGAAATGAGACTGAGAGGAGAAAATGCCAAGTGTGAGCAATCTATCCAAAAGAAGAGACTGACATTGTTGGTTACCACTTATCTCCCTCTGTCCTTGTTGGCAGAGCTTGAGTTTAGAATGCACTTATAGTATGGACATGTGACCTACCCTTGAATAATGAAACTTGAGGAAAAGTCTTTTGGAGGGCTTCTGGGAAATGTTTATCTCCCAAAAAGGGAGAAGTAGAAGAGAGAAATTTCCCTTAAGCTGTATTTTATCTACATGAGATCTCTGAAATTGTGGTAACTGTCTTTCAACATAAGTAGGGAAGTCAAAGGATGAAAGCAGTAGTCCAGTGGGATGGCAGAGTAGGAAAATAAAAGTCCTGGGTGCCTTTGGATTTGTGTTGAGGGAGATAATTTTACTTATTGTTTAAAGTATTCTGGTTGACTCCTTTGGTGCTTGTGGCAGAAAGTGTATCTCTTCCATCCCTAGCTACCCTCTCACCTTTGGCATTGTTTTATTTTTGTCCTAGAGACCCCTCCAACATGCTTGCAATTGCTTATGTAAGGTTGTTTTGGGTTGAGGGACATGAGTGGTGGGTATGGGGGGGGTAACTTTTAGTTCCAAGTTTTATTTTCTGTTATAGATTGGAGCAGTAGTTCTGTCTGCTCAGAATATGCATTAACTCAGATCACTTAATTGAATATGCTGTAAAAGAAACAGGAAACTGAAGAAGTACAATGGTTGCAATCATAGCACTAGAGTTATTATCTCTAATGTTTTGTAGAGGAGAAAAGGAGAGAGAGTGGGATGACGCTCACTGGTGGTTAGTAACCAGTGCTTTAAAGAAAGTGACTAAAAATGATTTACTGAGGACTTACCATTAATTCATAACATATTATCATGAATGAGTAATTTATATTGTTGCTTTCACATGGCACTGTTTTGCCCTCGTCGGTGCTGATTTTGTTTGTTGTCACGTTAGTCACTTGTTCAGTTATTTTTGGCTCTCTTGTATTTTCTAATAATCCTTAATAGAGTTTAGTGAGCTAAATACTTTTGTTGGATAATATATGCATGAATGCATCTAAGGGTTGGACAGAGGATTTTTATTTCTGCTAATTAGTGTGAAACTATACTTCAGTTTTTCCCAGATCAGTTAATATTTATTTTTGCATTTCAGTTGATTCTTTCCCCAGAATCCATCATCTCCATTTTGCAGACTGTATAATGGAAATATCAGATAATTCTAGCTTTTGCCTCAGGTACTCTATTCATTAATCTATCTATTCATTCACTCAAAAATGTATTTTGAGTGTCTGATTTGTGCCAGTCATAATGTTTATTACAATGATGGAGAAGCTAAATTCATTTCATGCCCTCATAGAGCTTATATTTATAAAGTCACATCAGGATTTCAGCACGGCTTGGCATGTCTAACTGATGACAAATGCACGTTTTTGGAGAAATAATTACTTAGTGCCTAAGCCCATGATCACTCCTTTTAAGTTGGTTGTAGAGTAGGCATTACTAAAACCCCAATTTTAATTGGTAGAAAGTAAGACCTCTACTATGGAAGAGGAAGCATGCAAATAATCCACTTGAAGTTAAAAACAACAACAACAACAAATTTTTCTGACTAGAAGGGGCATAGGTATACATTTCAAGGAATGAGAAGAGAGAGAGTGTTATGTGTTAGGCTAAGCAAACAGAGACTCCTCAGTGTCTTTTCATTTGACCTTCCAGCAGTACATGGCACAACTGAACACTCTGTCCTTGATAAACTTTCCTTGGCTTCCTCTCTACCACATTCTTGAATTTTCTTCCCTCTCTGGCTACTCCTTCTTAATTATTTTGAGGGTCCTCTTCCTTGGTTTGTTTTGTTTCTATCATACATCATTTACAAACTACAACTGGGCAATATTTTTAACTTCCATGACTTCCATTACTATCTATAGGTTAATGTTTCCCAAACCTATATCTGCAGCTTGTTCTCCCTCCTGAACTTCAGTCTAGATCCACACATTCCACTACTGATTTGATACCTGATTTGGATGTCTGCCTGGTCACTGAAAAGTCAAAATATCCAAAATATTTTCTCTAACCTCTTCTTCCTCTTAAGTTTTTATCTAAAACCATCACCTTGCCCTGTTTTTACACTCAAATCCAAAACATCACCAAGTCCTTTCTGTGCTACCTCTTTAAACTCTTGCTCAGTTTCAACCACTTTATTATATTTTCCTATTCATTATCCAAGCCATACCCTTCATCATGTCACCTGAATTATTTGAGTGGCTTCCTAACTGATCGGATTCCCTAGTGCTAGTCTTGATTCTCTCTAAACTTGATTCTTTCTCAACTGGAAGGCTGAGTGAACTTACTGAAAGACAAACCTGATTTAGAGTCTTCATGGTTAAAATCTTCTTGGTGCTTCTTATTAAGATATAATCCACATTCTTAACATGACTGCACAATTTAAAATCTGGCCCTTCTTGTTTGCACATCTCTCCATCTTCCACAATGTACTTTGCTATGAACTATTTGGCAGTTGCCTGATGTATTATATTATCTTACCTTCAAAACTGTGCATGCACTTTTCTGAGAGAATTTGTTGTTTATTTTCCAACTGGATAGCTCCTATATGTACTTCAAGCCTTACTTTGGATGCTAAATTCCAGAAATTCTCTGCTGACTGCCACCCTCATGAAGTTGGCTTTGTGTGTCCTTGTAATGATCCTATTTTCTGCTTCTATCACGTTATGATGTAATTTCCATGGTGGTCTTTATCCGTTACTGGAAAGTATTATCCAAGAGAGCAAGGACTTGGCCTGCACTATTTTATCCCCAGCACAATATCTGGCACATGGTTAATACTTATTCATTATTTGTTTAATGAAGGAATGAAAATGAAATCAAATATTAAATACAGAGTGATTAATGTAATCATGCTAGCATTGAGATATCTCTCTTCCTATTTTTGTAAAGCTCAATAATATTTAATTCAGTATAGAGAGATGCTCAAAAATATTTGTTGAATTATTGAATTTTTTAAAAATCTAGAACTCATGGATGATGTTGCTGATTTTTTCCCCTTAATCAGTTAACCAGTCCCTCTGTCTCCCTCCACCTGCCTCACTTGTTTAATGCTTAATAAGTCCATGTTTTTCCAAGTGAAGTTAGTGGAAAGTATAGAATAATCTCTCTCTCTATTTTTTCCCAATGAATTTCTATAGTCAGTGTTTCCACCTGAGGGAGATTTCTTAGTGTATCGGAAATAATGTTAACCTGTATGGCCATTCTGTTCCTTTAATTCTAGATGAAGTATGGCTCTCAGATCTCCCACAGGAGAAGAGAAGACAAACAGAAGATGCACAGAAGATGTACTAGAAGCAGTAGGGAGAGAGTTGAGTGAGAGAATTTAGATGATGATGTGCAGAGATATCCTTGCTTTCCCTGTGACTCCTGAGCCTCTCTAACCCATAAACCAGTCCCTCTTCTAGTAGTGACTCTTGGCTCTTGCCAAAATTTAGATGTTCCCTATGGCCTAGGCCAGTGGTTTGCAAAGTGGTTCACAGAGTGACTGTAACAAGAGCCAGGTATCTGTAATTTTTTAAAGTTTCCTAAACAGCTCTGATTTGCAGCCACATTTGGGAACCATTGACTGTACAGTCTTCCCTGCATACTGCAGACTGAGTTCTTAGGCAGTGACAGAGATACTCCGGAGATTTTTGCACTCAGATCATTTAGCCTACACAATTTATGAATTATTATAAGTTTATGCCTCTATAAATTTATGGAGGAGAGAATTATATCTTTATCAATCCATATAGAAAATTCAATTAAATAAAACAAACATTATGTGGGAAGTCCTTTAGATTTGTAGTCTTTCTATTTGTATAGTAGTGTGTATATCTTCTACCTGTCTCCATTTTCTGTTACACAATAAGTGGATTGATATTAGGGGTAATATCTTGTTCCTTTTTATCCTCATATCTAGCAGAATGCATGGCACATAGTAGGTTTCCAACTAAAATTATTTTTAAATGAATGGATTGATAATTTTTCTCCTTATGAACTTTTTCTGCTTTTATACAAGGACTTTAACATGTGTTAGGCTATTTGGACCTTCAAGCAATCGGCAGGTATATAGGAAGGGTTTTTCTGAATTAATTGTTCACTCTTCTGAACTTCCACAATGTTCCCTTAACTGAAGTTATTTAAGAATATGGTCCTATCCTCCACTCTGTTTTAAATTTTCAAGGGCAGAAATACATCTTTGTACCCCCCAAAGCACAATGCCTCCTTAATAGGAGAGACTCTATTGAATTGATGCATAATTATTAAGAAATAAGGCAAAAGTGTTTTTGGTGTCAGTCCATACAATATAATTGTAATCGTTGGTCTCCTGTAGACCTGCCATTAGAACAGTTCTTTGTACTCATTATATGCCCTTCCCTCATATTCATGATTATAATACAGCATTAGTCCTTGGATGGATCACTGAATGCTATAATCATAAATTGGCAATGCATTTTGCACTCAGTTCTTCATTATGCTTTGATATTGGAAAGAGAGTTTCTTTTAAGTCTGAATGAATTATAGCTGGTGGCTCTCTCCAGGTCCCACCAACACTCAATTACCCAGGAACTGATTCTATAGTTTTCAGGTTATACAGGCCATTACCTCTTCCCTTCTTACTTCTTGATGTCTGCGTTTGCACCATTTCACTGCTCATTAGAGTGTCTGGAAGAAAAAAAAAGTACCTTGAGAAGGCAACGAAGGTGAAACTCAGGTTGGTCATTTTGTACTTGTTAGTAGTTCTGATAGAAAGTTTCATGGGAAATGTGATAAGTGAAAACTAGTGGGGTACAGTCTGGGCTATGCTCTCTATATGTGGGTTTTACTACTTGTTTCTTCTATCATTTATCTTGCAACATTTAGAGTTTTCTCAGAGAGAAAGTTGTTCAAGGAAACAAAATCTGTCTCCTCTTTTTCTCTCATAAAAATAATTTTAAAACATATAGATGTGCTTTCTTTAGTATCAGGCACAGCTGAGTTCGTGCTCTTTGCTAAGTTACAAAATACTGAATTTGTGGTAGGAACTACCTGGTTGGTGAGGAGGGGAAGGGCATGGTGAGGTAAATAGAGCTGCCATTCTTGAAATTTATATCCAAATATCTGTCTTTTGCTTCAATAAATTTTATTCCATCTTTGGCCATCCCTATTGTAACTTAGTCTTTATGTCCTGTTGCAATTACTGTACATAAAATATGTTCTGAAATTTGATTTTGTATACACATAAACAGTATGCTTAAATAGTATTTAAAAAAATCTATGTACCTTTGTTTTTGTGTTCTGACTGGGGGGAAGGACTTCCTGTATCTCTTTCGCATATTCTGATGTAAATGATCGGCGAGGTGGTGAATTTCTACATGTAGTGAAAATGGGAATTGAACACTGATGGAAGGTGTAATTTATGATTCATGGGATGATTTAAGAAAAAATAGTGTGGAAAGTAGTACCTACATTTTTTGTACATAAGACGTGGGAAACAAAAACATGGGGCAAATATTTTTCTTGGTGTTTAGATGCTGAATCACAAAATTGGCTGCTATGCTGTGAAGAAGATTTTTTTTGAATTGTCTTTGCTGTTTAAGTTCATTTTTTCATAATTATACATTATGGTATAAAATTCTTATCGAAAAAGGGAAGTGATCAGAGAATGTCCTAGAAGGCCATCCAACTCATTACTCTAGAAGGGCCAGTGGAATTTTACAAGGCCCATACTTCTTGTTAAAAATCTATGTATATTTTTGTTGTCTCAGATATACAGGATTGAAAACACAAAATTCTCAAATTATTTTTCAACAATATTTTGGTAATGTACTGCTTGCTTAAGTAAAAAGTGGTTTTGCTCTTCTTATCTTTTCCTTTCAAATATTTCAAAACAAGGTCCTCCCAAGACCAAGTTTCTTTTTTATTTTCCTGTTTTTAATTCTGTATTATAATTTGCTATTTGCAATGCTTGTCCTCTTTAAAGATGTGTATTGCATTGCTATTCCTGTTTAAAAAAAAATGTATGCATGTGTTCCAGTTAGTCTGGGATAATCTGGGTGTGGTCAAACTAGTTATAAGGTAATGAACATGAGGGCTAGAAATTATACAGATGGGTAAGTCATAAAACCAAGTGTCAAACTCTTTAAGCCAGGAAGCAAAACTCTTGACTTTCTTTTCCTAAGTACCAGGTACTTGGTACTTGGAGATGTCTTTTAACTCTTTTCCCCTTCCATTACTGGGTCAATGATTTTGCTCATCTTAAGCTCCTCCATATCATCCAGTTCTACTCCCATTTGCCTTACCTTGTTTCTGTCCAGCAAAATTTCCTTCACTACATAATTCACATGAGATTCCCCCACTTAATATCCACAGAGCAATTCAAGCTCTGTTTGATATATTCTCTTGACTACTTCAACCCCAGCTTCTTCAGACCTCCATTTTCTCCTTAAATGATCAGGGCAGTATTCCCAAAACTGTCCTATAGAGCAGTTGTTCTATGATGCACTCTGATAACGAAAAGGTTCAGGGCTCAATAAGTTTGTACATTGCTACATACTTTGTATGTCTGACATTTATAACAAATATTAGCATGTTATAAGTTCTGAGATACCCCACAACAAACCCATTAAATTTGTAAACCTTTGTATAATGTTTTTTGAACATTTTCTCTCTTTTTTCAAAGCATCTGATGATGTCTTTTGTAGACTTTGGAATCTACTAGTTTTGACTTCTGTGAAGAAATTTTGTCAATCATCAAATTGAAGACTTCACATATATATTTTCAAATATAATGTTTTCCCCTTCTATTAACATAAAAAACTATATCCTTACTATGTAGTTAAAAACAGAGCAGCTTCAGTTTTCTCACACTGTTCCTGTTTGGAGAGATAGAAGAACTAGAGCACACATAGGTTGGTACTTCTTGTTAAAGAGTGTGGTAATTATTTTGAGAGGAATAAAAAAACCATCAAAGAATGTCATTTATCAGCAAGGGCATGATTCAATCATTTAAACAAAATGCCAAACAAATTTATTAGATGGAGTGAGGAGAATGGACTAGGGTGCAAGTGAAGGAATATGATGGTGATTAACAACAAGGCTATTTTAAGAATCCAGGAGAAATGTTTAGGTAGCATGGACTAGGTGATAATTTGATGTAAATTGAGATAAGTGGACATTTACTAGAGATAAAAGGAACAGGGCAAGGCAGTTAAAGGGGTGATTGAGTAAGAGTAAGAGAGATAAAGGTAGGAGAGCTACTATATTTCTGGTTTGAAAACTTAGTTATTATAATTAGAGAAGGACCAGAATTGGAGGAGGTAAGGGATGCAGAAAACCATGGATTAAGTTTTGTCCAGGTTGAATCAGAATTACCTTGGAGAATTTAGGGGTGGAGTTGTCAAACAGGCAATCGAGTATACTGACCAGAAGAGTGATCTTTGGTAGAGAAAACAGTGAAAACAAATTGAATTCATGAGACTATAGATTGGCAAATGAAATCAGGGCCAAGTGTGAGGTTATTTAATATTTAGAAGTAAACAAATCTGTTATTTTTTTCATTTTGTATCTTCATTTTCATTTCAACAACATAAAATTATTGAGCTACACTAACAAACACATTTCTCGCTATTAGTGAATAACCTGTGAAGATTTGTATTCAGCTAAGTAGTAATTATCTCCTAAAATATACCAAAATTTTTCTAACTTGGTGATTTTAATGTTTGATTTTAATATTTGTTATCAGTACACTCAGCAGAGATGATTGTCATTTCCTGGAAATAAGTTTTCATAAACCCAAACACCTTTGCTCTGTTCTAAATGTATAATGCCCTCTAGCCTACTCAAGGACATAGCTACAGATCTACTCCTCTCGGTTGCCTACATCATCAATTTTTTCCCTCTCTACTGGATCAGCATATGTGTAGTTTTGCCCTGGGTCAATTTGGCTAAGCTGTAACTAAGTTTCCCAGAAACCTCTTCTTGTATAGCTCCGGGTTAGAGTTGGCTAAAAGAGAAATTTGCGGGGGATTTGGAAGGTTCCCCAAACCTTTTTTCTCTGAAGCAGACATTTTTCTCTGAAGGTCATTGGGAACAGATGTGGTGTACGACAGTTGCATAGGTACCAATAGGTTCTAGATTTTCTTTGATCTCCCTTGTGGTGCGAAACAGATGAAGAGGTTCTGGCAGATTCCAGCTTTCTTCTGTCTCTTCTTGGCATGTCTTTCTGGCTGTCATCCCTACCGACCAACAGTAACTTCAGGCCCAAAATTAGATGCATAAGCTGCAAATTTCATGGTGTCCTCCATTAGCTTTATAATGGTCCCACTCTGACACCTGATCATGCTTGGTTTTCCAGACGTCCTCTCAAGCTTCAAATATCTAACCACCTCAGTGTTTCAGGACGTCTGGTTAGTAATTTAATTTCTTTTATCTGACCTTCCAACCCTGCCTTTTGGTTTTTGTAGTTACTTCCTGAGCTCCTTCCACAAATGTGTAAAGTTGTATCAGGTTTCTCCAGAGAAACAGAACCAATATAATAGGATATATATTATACATATATAATATATATATAATGTTGTATATTAAAATATTATCTATCCTATTAGTTATATTATATGTAAATATGATATTTATATATAATATATAATATGTACATGCGAGTATAATTATACATAGATAAATACGTATCCTATTAGTTCTGTTTCTCTGACACACATACACGTATATATACACACACACATATTATATATATAAATTGTTGGAATTGGCTCCCATGATGATGGAGGCTGAGAAGTCCCATGATCTGCCTTCTGCAAGCTGGAGAACCAGGAAAGTCAGTGGTGTAGTTCAGCCTGAGTTCCAAGGCCTGACAGCCAGGAGCACTGATGTCTGAGAGCAGGAGAATATGGATGTTCCAGCTGAAGCAAAGAGAGCAAATTCATTCTTCCTCCACCTTTTTGTTCTACTCAGGCGTTCAGCAGATTGGATGATGCCCACCTGCATTGGTGAGGGCAATCTTCTTTACTTAGTCTATCAATCCAGATGCCAATCTCTTGTGGAGGTACTCTCATAGACACACCCAGAAATGTTTTCTCAGCTATCTAGGTATCCCTTAGCCCAGTCAAGTTGACACATAAATGGTTGGTGGTCTTATTCTTAAAATCACTTATTCTATAATACTCTTAATGGTTTTGCTTCCCTGTTTGAATCTTGACCGATACAACATATGATTATTTTGCTCTAATATTAAGATGGAAAAAACCTCATTCTATCAGTTACCACCACATATCAGTGCTTTTCTTTGGATCACAATTCCTTGAAAGACTTGTCTTTCATTGCTTTCTCCAAAATCTTGTTTCTTAACCCACTCCAAACTTTCATCTGTATCGCCACAGAATAACTGAGTAAAAGTACAAAATGGTATCCACATTTATATATCAAATGGTCAATTTGCAGCCCTAGTATTGCTTGAACTATCAGCAGCATTTGGTTAAGTTGATCACTCCCTCCTCCTTGGGACCCTTTCTTCACTTATTTGCTAGGATATCACACTTTTTTTTTTTTTTTCTCTTACCTTTCTGGTTGCTACCCTCTGTCTCCTTTGCTGGGTTCTTCTCTTCTCTATACCCTCTTAATATTTGGTATCTTAAGGCTCAATCTTTGGTCCTCTTCTCTGTGGACAGTCATTCCTTTAGTGATCTAATCTTGTCTCATTACTATCTACTTATTGATATGCCCAAATTTTTATATCCAACCGAGAATATCTCAAAATCCAGACTATTATATCTAAGTGCATATTTAACATATTCACTGGGATATTTAATAATATTTTCAAAATCAACTTATCCTAAGCTCCTGTTTGTAACTTATTTGTAACCCTTCCCCAAATTCAGCTTTATCTACAGCCTTCCCCATTTCATGTGATAGCAGCACCATCCTTCCTGTCATTCTGTCCAAAAACTTGTAGTCCTCCTCATTAATCTCTTTCTCTTACATTCCAAATTACCAGCAAATTGTGTTGACTAAACCGTCAAAATATGTGTGGAATCTGAACACAAACTACATAGCTACTGTCTCTCTGAACCATTATCCATTCACACAAGATCACCAGTACTCCTTCACCTTCTTCAAATATTTACTCAAGTCCAATTTTTCTCAATAAAACATACTCTGACAAACCTATCTAATATTGTAACCTACCCCTGCCTCCACCCTGACACTCTAAACCTCCCCCGACAACTACTCTACTTTTTCTTTTTATGTAGCATTTATCACTGCTAATACAAAATATAATTTACCTAGTTATTACACTTAGGTTCCATTTAAGTAAACTTCATCTGTTTTGGTCATTGGTGTATGATGCCAAGTGCTTAGGATGGTGCCTGGCTTCTGGTAGGCATTCAGCAAAAGTGTGCCATGAGATTTTGTTAAAGCCGTTCTCAATTACAGCAGCCTATGGATACTAGCCCAAATATTATTTTCCTGGTATGTAAGAGATAGAATACAATCTTTTTTCTAGGATCTTTTGCTTTATGAGTCATCAAGTTGTCTTCTGTGTAATTTAGGAATGCTTTGATACTGCTTGTTTGCCACTATTATTTATCTTCACCCCAGAAAAATATAGGAGAGTTGAAAATCCCCTTTGAATATGAGACAGAGCAATTTAGAATGTACAAAGTGTTGAGTTAGTTTTTCAACGTCACTCATCTTTCATGCTAATGTCTGTTGCAGGTAACCATCATAATTTTTTCTTTAGTTTTTATTCTTGCATTTTTAAGCTAAAGTACTTTACCATTCCACTCTTCATTGTCAAATTGTATCTCTCTGGCGTTGTAAATACTTTTGATATATAATACACTTTCTTGCCGTTCTCTTGCTTGACATTCCAGTAATGGAATGAACCCTCTAGGTTCTGGTTAGTCCACTAGGTTATGACCTCCTCTCAGTGTAAGCACTTTTAATTTTCTTAACTGTATGCCATATACCACATATTTGTGCTTTGCCACTTCAGTCAGTGCATAACATGTCTCCCAATGTAGAGAAAATTGTGATCTGTGCTATATTAGATCTAGAAAATATATAGCTGTATATTTGAGTTAAATATCTGTGACCTATTATACCTAAAGCAAAACTAGCTAGGCCATTTTAATATTTCTAGATTTTTGTATGGTAAGAGAAGGGCAATGTAAAAGAGGGAATTATAGTCATTCAAACTGAAATGACAAACTGGGAATATTTAGAATGTTTCATAAACATGATTTACATGGCAAGTACTTCCTAAATGATAATTATAAAAATGGGGGGGTAGAAACTATTACAACAGACCAATCTTGGAGGGTAAGTGTGAAAAAATAAAACTCTAATTGTACTAGACACATGCCATAATAATTATATATTGGGCTTTTCTTATAGTTTCACGTTTTTAACGGACCACTTTTTTTTCTTTTTTGTCTTAACAATGGCTGGGTTTTTCTCACATTGTATAATTCAGCCATGCCAAATTACTCTTGGTTCATCCAGTATACCAGGCAGTTTCATGCCAGACATTGTTCTTACTCCCTGAAATATCCTCTGACTCTGACCACAGTTGCCCCCACTGTGATATTTTTAAGCACTTATTACTCTTTTTAAACTTAGCTCAAGTGTTGCCTCTCTTTCCTAAATCTTACCTGGATAAACTGACCGCTTTGTCTTTTGAAAATCCAGCGTAATGAATTATACCATAACACCACACAAGAGCATGAAACTTATTTATATACACGTTCTTTCCTCCTACTAGACTAAGTCTTTTAAAGAAAATGATACTTTCTTAGCCATCCTAATATGTCTAGAACATCACATACTGAGGATATGTGGTAGTTATGTAATTAATTTTTCAGGTGACTGTAATAATGGCTAAATGGGGAAACTGTGAAATAATAAGATAAGGAATTAGTTGAACAATTCTGGGTGGCATAGAGCAGACTAGATGTGATCAATATAATTATCTCTGACTTTCATTAAATTATATAAATAAGCAAAAAACGGTAGCAGCAAATTAAACTAAATCCAATGATCTATTTAAAAAGAAGATAGGGGAACCATGTTGTTTCATCACTATGTTCTGAGGTCTGGAAAAACCCAAGCTGCAGAGAAACTATAGCTGATAAACTAGGCAAACTTTTAAGTCAATGGAAACTAACTTTGGTTAGAACCAAAATTTCTAGTCCATTATCATTATCATCGGCAGCTCATCTCTTTCTGTATCCATTCAGAGACTAACTTTCCAGAACAAAAACTATAGAAAAGGGCATAGGTGAAAGCTTGTTGGACATTTGGATGCTTAATCACATGTGGAAAAGCTTCAGAAACAGAGATGGGACAGAAAAGGCCTGGGATTACGTGTGCCACGAAAGGTCTTCGTGCTTTCTTCTGCTGAGAAATGAAGCAACTGCATCTTACTCTTTAACTTAGAGAAACTGCCATTTTGAGCAAGAAAAGATCTTATTTTAGTCCTGTGGACCCAGAGTTGATGAATGTTTGTTAGGTTTCACAAACTGCAATAAATTCAGTGTAGAACACCCTGATGTCCCGATGCGAAATGAGATGGGGAAGCTGTTGGAATGTCTCCCACATAGAGAGTAAAGTGGACAAATGACACTTCACACACACTGTTGCCGTCAGACCTTAGACTGATACAGATTTTGCCCATTCAGAAGGGTGGGGTCAGAGCCCAGGAAAGGAAGAGGAAAAAAAAATACAGTAACAAGGGAAAGAGAACATTTCCCTGAAGACATAGAGAAAAAAAAGCAAATATCTGAAAATGACTTTTTATGAGAAGCAGATGGAGACTTTAGGAGACATCTGCCTGGTGACATCTAAAATATGGAGTAGACAGGAATCATGGACGAGAAGTGACTTGAGCATCAGTATATAAATCTTCACTCTCTTTTCCAGATCACCATCAAATGAACAGAAGAATATAAAAACAGAAGGAAAATTTAGCATTTTTGATGGAAAATATGGGAGGATGCCATCCATATGCCAGAAAAATCAAGGATGGAACATTAAATGAAGGCAGTGGGGAATTCCTTACAAACGTCTTCCAGAGAAAGTAGTATGGGTTTATAAGAACTAAACAAAGATGATCAAATACTTCCTTAGTTTGTTATATCAAGGCTATAATTGAAGACATATTTGGAGAGAAACATGTTAGAAATTATTTACTAATATAGATCAATTGAATTCAGAATCAGGTTGCTTAGGAAAATCAAGAGTAGCCATGCCTGTTTTAAACAGAATGATTGCAGGGTATTTTCATATTTGGAAAGAGTAGTAGTGGGAGACAGCAGTCCCAGAAAGATGGATGGTAACACCATGTGGAATATGGAAAATAGACCCCAGAAAAATAATTTTAAAAGTTAGCTCCTCTCACTGGAGATTCACTAGTGAAAATATGACTATTACGGCTCTAAATTAGACAGGCAGTTAGATTGCAAAAGAGATAATATAAACTTTCATGAAACCAGTTTCCAGCCTGAGATCTAAAAGAGTTTTAAATAGTTTCCAAGAAAACTCTAAGATGATAAAAGTAAAATTAGTTTGTAACTACTGGTCTAGAATGTGCCTTCTTTTCAATTATGTGTAAAAGTAAAACAAACCCTAGAAAGAATCTTCCACATAAAAGAAGATAAGTGTAACACCTAAGGTAGGGAAAGACAGTAATTTTAAAAAAAGAAATACTGGAGTGAAATATTTTAAAAAATTCATGTAAAGCCCTTATAAAAGTCAAAGGAATATGGACTCTGAAGAACTCAGACCCAGTAGTTCATTCTGCTACTGTGGGAAAAACACAGTAGCAGAATGAACTACTGAAATAGAAACAATAAAGAACAGAAATTCTGATGAGTTTCATGTGGAAAAGCTTAAGAAGCTTTGATAAGATGCTTATGGAAAGGAAGAATGGAATGAAATAAACAGAGGAGAGATTGGAAAAGGACAGTCAATAAAGACCCAAAATATGAATTATTATTTTGAAGAGCAGGCCAAAACAAAATTAACAGAAATAATGTAGAAAGATGTACTAAAAGAAAACTTTTCAGAGATGAGAACAAACAAAGCATAAAACCCCTGGCCCTGAATTTGAAAGCAGTCATTGTATGGCAAGCAGTATTAATTTTTAAAAAGATACTTAAACCTTGACCTATTTTGCTGAAAAGTGTAGATTTCTGGATGTAAAAAAATCATATTCATCCAGGCAAGAAAAAAAAAAAAAATCAACCAAGGGAGGAAAATCAGAGCTGCAGATTTGGTCTAATAACAATTTTGAGCTGTGAGCGGTAACAATAATATGTAAATAACTAAAGGAATAGGACTATCAACAGCAACAAAAATATATAATTAAATTGTTATTTACATGTTGAAACATAAGGACATTTATAAACCATATAAGCCACTTTCTTTAAATGTTTATAGGTACATCATTACCTACTGAAAAACTAAATGAAGGTAAAGAATTAGGTTGAATTTAGGTTTATCTAACCTGTTGCCCATATTACAAATAATTATAATGGAAGAGGAAGATATTATAAAAATAAAATAATACTAATAGTAAATGGTTTAAAAATTCAGGTTATATTCTCTTTCTTCCAAAAAAGGAAGGCATAGCAGTAGAGAGTAGGGTGGGCAGAATTTAAATATGTGCCCTTCATGTTTTGGTTATATTCTGGTAAATCCGAAGTGGGTGCTTTACTGTTGATGGTGACAGTTGGAAATGTACACAGTCAAGTATTTTAAAATATTGTTGGTAGATATTTTTAGAATTAAGGATAAGATGTATACATTTTATATTAGTAGAGTGAAATGTGGGGCACCCTCCATAATCCTGTGTAGCAGATACTGTATGCCCTGTGTTCCCCTGCCCAACTGCTGGGTTCACCATGTCTGCAGTGGGTAGTCCCCACACATGCTGACAGCTTTCCACCACAATAACCCCTGTGGTGTCTCTTCAGTGGAACAATCCTGAGGTCCTTCTGTATGTTCCTCAGAGGATTTTCAGTGGCATTGAACCTCATTTGCTCACACAGGTACTGCTTGAATTCATGTGACTCTTATTGCCTTAAAAAAAATTGTTCCAGTCTCACTTTCTCACTTATACTTCCTTTGATCACCTCTCAAATAAACTCGACTCAGGGATATGTAGGAGGAATCTAAACTAAAACACAGGAAATAAAGATATAAATCAAGAATGCACTAAAAAAAAAAGAAAATAAAATATGATGAAAGAAAAATACATGTACTTACCTTGACAAAGAATATGAATATGTTAAATTCTCCAACTGAAAATAAGACTTTCAGATTAGATCGAATTGTATACTGTCTGCGAGATACAGAACTAAAACCAATTGACCAAGTTAGCTTAAAGATAAAAGAATGGGAAAATTATTGGTCAAATACAAGGCAAAATAAAAAATATGATAATATCAACAATAGGGTGTTCAGGTAAAACATAAAATGGATCATCTTATATAAAGGTTATCTTTTAAATGTAAAAGTTTTATATCAAACACTAATTCATCACTTTTAACAGTTTACTACTATCATGAGAAAAACAACTATTAATTATACAATATTAATCAACACAGTGAAGGAGAGAATAATTAGTATAAGAGCAGGACAAAAAAATTAAAAAGGAAAACAATAGAAATTTAACCTAAGGGTGAGTTCTTGGGAAAAAAAGAAACTCTCCCTAATCATTTCAAGAATATAGGTAAAACACATATATGTAATATTAGGGAAGAGGAAAAGAAAAGGAATTTTACTACAGATACAGGGGTGATTTAAAAAAATATATAAAGTCATTAGCACACAATTCGAAAATCTTGCTATAATAGGTTATAATTTTATAGGAAATACAAATAACCAGACTTCTCTCAAAAAGAAGGTGTGAAGCCTTAGCAGAATCATAAGGTAAATAAAAAATTAAGAAATTATCAGGAAAATATCTCCAAACAAGTTCTGGGTCAACATCTTTCTTTTGCTAATATTTTTTATTTAACTGCCTGGATGAGTACCATATTCTTTTAAATCTAGATATTTTAAAAACATGAAGTTCTTTCAAATTTAACAGTAACTGGCAACGCCTCAATCTGAACTGTTTGACAGGAAAGTAAAAAAACATGTAAAGTTTTAAAGTTAATTGAAAGAAACTACCATGATCATAATCCCAAAATTTGACAAGAGAAATTAAAAGTAAAAATTACCGACTCATTTGACACATTTTGAAACATGTTGGTCAACAGCATTTTGACCTTTGAATGTTTTAAGCATATAATAATAGTCTTATATCCATCAATCTGTTAAGCTTTAATAACATTAAAAGGTAAAAGGAGAAATATTTATCATTACTTAAGAGTCCAAAAGACATTTAGTAAAATTCAATATTTATCTCACTAAAAATAAAATCTCTTAAGAAACTAGGGATACAAGGATATTTTCTCAGTATGACACATCATCTCTTTGTCAAACCTTTAGCCAAGAGATATTTAATAATGAAACACTAAGAAAAGCCCACTAAATCAAGTTTATGACAAAGATTCCTGCTATTACAATTATTGTATAATATTGTTTAACTTAATAAAACAGGAAAAGCATGAGTAAATATTGGGAAAATGAAGGTAAGATTACCATTATTAGAAGATAATTTGATTATTACCTGGAAACTGAAAAAAATTGAACAGTTAGTACAAAAAAGGTTTTTAGAGTTTCCTGAGAATAAAATGAATGTATAAGAATTCATAACTTTTCCATATAGCATACTGGGATCCGACCAATAAGAATTTGAACTTCAGTTCTGGGATAATTTGTGAACAGTAACTTCATTCTTTAAACTTGTATTTTTTCCCTGCTAAAAATTATAGCAACGATGCTTAGCAAGGATTGTGAGGTGAATAAATTAGTGTCTGTTATGCACATAGCAAAATGTAAATGCTCAATTAATAGTAGCTATATTTTATTTTAGATTGAGTAATATAATTTTAGGTATATATCTGATAAAAGATACTTGGGAGTAGGACAAAAGCATGATTTATCTCATCTAAATCACTGTAGATCACTAAAACAAAAAAGTACAGAATTTAATCATAGCAGAAAAAAGCAGATAGACTAAAAATCAACAATAAAAATACAACCAAGATATTGACAAATATGTATAATTGTCCCAAGATAAGTCTCTGTACTTATGGCACTTGCCTTCTAGTCCCCCTTCAAAAGACAGTATTACCTGAATTGTGAAACATTACAGTATTTGCCATTAACGTCAGAAACAACTTAAACATTCTTACCCATATACCCTTTGTTAAACATTATTCTGGAAGTTCTAGCAATCCATATGGAAATATGACATAAACTTAGGATGGTACCACATGTTGCTTAATGTGTATGGTATAATTGCTTACTATAAAATAAAAGAAAATAAAAGGAGGAACTATTAGAACAAAAGTAACTAGAAGGAATAAATTTATAAACACCCTAAAAATACAATAATAATAAACTCCTATTCATAATAACATAAATTTATTTGTTACTTATGTGAGGAAAATTACAAACTAAAATCATTAATGAGGGACTGCAAACAAGACTTGAGTACATAGAAAAAACGTCATCTTTTGAATAGAAAGACTGAATTTTGAACAATGTGAGTATTTCCTAAATTAATTAAGAGGTTAACATATTCAAATAAAAATCCAAATGTAATTTATTTTGGAACCTGATAAAGGTTCCTATTGTTTATTTAGAAGTACAGAAAGTTGAAAACAGCTAAAAAGTTTGGGGAGAAGTAGCACAATAGATAAATTTTGCTAATAATTTAAAGCATAATAATTAAAGACAGGATAGTACAATTCCAAGAAAAAACTCAGACTGTTTAATATATGAATATAAATGTCATCAAAGTAATGAGAATATGTGAAAATATGTAGTTAGGTCATCACCTTAGAATATAAACAGGAGTATATTTCAGATAAAGAGAGAAAAACATGAAAAAAGAATACAAGGACGCCAGATGGTAGTACCCTTTGGTACCAGGAAGGGTGGTACTATGAACCAGTGGTATGTGGTTGCCTGCAAACTTGTCTCCACCTTCCCAGAGCTCTTGGTAGCCAGTGGGGCCAAGGCCCAGAAGACCTTGAAGGGAGGCCATTAGGAAGGATTCACAGCCTTGGGTTTCACGTGCATTTGCTGTCCATCAGCGCAAAGTCAGGCGTGTTGTATTGATAGTACCAAGTGGTGGACATCTCAGTCTTTTAGGCAGGGGGGAAATGTGGAGTTCTTGTGTGTTGGAGCTTATTGTTTCTTCTCAACAGGGTGAGCCATGGACAGAGTGGGAATTCATTTTCCAGCATTGTGTACATAAAGATTTGGCTTAGAATAAAATGCAGTCAAACTAATGATAAAGATTGCATTAAATCCCAAATAAAAACATAAGCTAAAACAAAAATAGAAAACATTTCCCAGAACTGAAGGGCATCCATGCATTTCTAGGACTTTAAGGGCCAGCCAAATGCCTAGCACAGTGAAGATCCAAACAAGTTTCATCATTGTGAACTCTTAGAAAACCAGAAATAAAGAGAAGGTCCTAAAAGCTTCTAGAGAAAAGTCTATCTAGCAGTCAGACAAACAAAATAGAGTTTCATATAAAGGGTTAAAGTCACGGTGGCATTGGGCTTCTCAGTGGTAAATTTGGAAACTGGAAGACGATGAACCAATGTCTTTAAAAACTGAAAATTTTAATGTGAATTCCCTGGAACTGGCCCAAGAAATAGGGGTCTAACAAAGGAGAAGAGAAGGGAATTTGTAATATCCTGAGGGTGACTCCCAGGATAATGGCTATGTGGAATGTCTGGAAAGAAAGCAATTCTGACTGGATGTGGGAAGACTCCAGGGTGGATGCTTCAAGAAGGGAAAAATATTCTCAAGGTATGTGACTAAATGTAAATAAGTCTCAGTGTTCTGTTTGAGAGTTTGAGGATAAATTGGAGACAAGTACGTAGAAAACTAAGGAAACAGAAAACAAAACAGGTATTTCCAAGAGAAACAGGAACTTTATAAGAAGATGAATATACACCTAGTGTACCTTGTAGCTCACCAATAAATTTTATTCACGTAGTTACATTAGTGTGGATACCAAATCCTGATTTTTAAAAAAAAAAAACATATGAAAAAGCCATATAACTCTACTGGGAAGGTGGGGATGGGAAGTGTGTATGTTAGGGGAGGTATAAGAGAGTTGGGAATATCTTTTTCAATCCATCTCCCAGAGTAATGGAAAGAAAAACAGAAATTAAAAAATGGGAGCTAATTAAACTCAAAAGCTTTTGCACAGCAAAGGAAACCATAAACAAAATGAAAAGACAACCCACAGATTGGGAGAAAATATTTGCAAATGATGTGTCCAACAAGGGATTAGTCTCCAAAATTTCCAAACAGCTCATGCGGCTTAATATCATCAAAACAAACAACCCAATCAAGAAATGGGCAGGAGACCTGACTAGACATTTCTCCAAAGAAGACATACAGATGGCCAAGAGGCACATGAGAAGATGCTCAACATCACTAATTATTAGAGAAATGCAAATCAAAACTACAATGAGGTATCATCTCACACCAGTCAAAATGGCTATCATCAAAAAATCCACAAACAATAAATGCTGGAGAGGGTGTGGAGAAAAGGGAGCCCTACTACACTCTTGGTGGGAATGTAAATTGGTACAGCCACTATGGAGAACAGTATGGAGGTTCCTTAAAAAAATAAAAATAGAGCTACCATATGACCCTGCAATCCCACTCCTGGGATTTATCTGGAGAAAATCATGGTCTGAAAGGTTACATGCACCCCAATGTTCATTGCAGCACTGTTTACAATAGGCAAGACATGGAAGCAGCCTAAATGTCCATCGACAGAGGAATGGATAAAGAAGATGTGGTACAGATATATACAATGGAATATTACTCAGCCATTAAAAAGAATGAAATAATGCCATTTGCAGCCACGTGGATGGACCTAGAGATTGTCATACTGAGTGAAGTAAGTCAGAGAAAGACAAATATTGTATGATATCACTTATATGCAGAATCTAAAAAGGATTGATACAAATGAACTTATTTACAAAATAGAAACGGACTCACAGACTTAGAGAACGAACTTATGGTTACCAGGCGAGAAGGGTGGGGGGAAGGGATAGTTAGGGAGTTTGGGATTGACATGTACACACTGCTATATTTAAAGTGGATAACCAACAGGGACCTACTGTATAGCACAGGGAACTCTGCTCGATGTCATGTGGCAGCCTGGATGGGAGCGGGAGTTTGGGGGAGAATGGATACATGCATATGTATGGCTTAGTTGCTTTGCTGTGCTCCTGAAACTATTACAACTTTGTTAATTGGCTATACTCCAATGTAAAATAAAAAGTTAAAAAATAAAACAGCAAAAGCAAAAAAAAATCCTAATGTGTGAGTTAGTACATAATATTTAAAAAATATTCTCAAAAAGGGAATGGCTCCTTCTTTCTTCTCTTCTTTTTTCCCTTCTTTTATCACTCTCTCCTCTCTGCCTCTGTTTTTCTTACTCTCTCCCTAGGAAGCAACAGATGAAAGACCTCATCCTTTGAGATTGGGTGATACAGAGATAGGGTATAAAATTCAAAGCAGTAGTGATGGATACAGGGTAATTTATGGAATGCAGTCTGTTGGAGAATAGTAGTGATAATCTTATTTATTCAGGGAGAAGCAACAGCAACTCAGAAATGTCTGAGGCAAGAATAAGTTTTTCCAAATTTGAGGAACAACCGGAAGGCTAGAGGTATGCTAAGGACCCCATTGCTGTAGGAGAATTAGGTGGGAGAGGTAGAATCAGACTTGATCACATAGGGCTTTATAGAACATAGTAATGTTTGGCTCCTGTATGTGTGGAGAAAAGACTGTGGGAGACAAAACAGAATCTGGAAAGCACACTGGCCCAAGAAGGAGATCCTGAAGCCTTAGGCAGGGCTGGCAACTATGGAGGTGGTCAAAATGTAGCTCTATTGGCATGACATTAACATTTTCTCAGCCAGCTGAGAGGAATCCCGTGTTCTTAGCTCTTTGTGGGTATCCTAAGAATGGTTCTTTATCTGGAAATGCCATCCGCTACGTGCCTGAAGCTTCTGGAAGAATGATCCTGGAGCTCTGAGGTTGGAGAGAAGATTAGAGAAGGAACCCTGGGGAGGCTGTGTCAGAGAATACAGTCTGAGCATCCTTGCACTCAGCCCCTTCCAAAGAAAAGCGTATTGGACTAAGGGATAACATCATCAACAACAAATTAGTATATTAGAATTACCTGAAACAGCTTCTCAACATTTCAGTACATGGGTCAATATCGTGGATAATCACCAATTAGGAACACTGCTTCTAGAATGCCAATTCCTTCAAGGAATGTCTCCCATTCGTGCTATGCATTATGATGGGATGTTTTGCAGAAGTGCTATGTAAACAACTTGTACCACTACTGAACAGGGAACTTCTTAACAAACATGTACTGCTTTAAGTGCATGCTAATGCCACTTTTCTTTTTCATTTTGCCAATGCAATATTTAATGCACCAGTATAGGCTGTTGAAACTGAAACAGTTTTCCTGTAGTGTCCCAGAAGTCTAATTACAAGCCAGCTAATTCTGTTTATCTGTGTTCTGTTAGCTTCTTTATTAGAATAAAGAAGCTCTGTAATAGAGTGACTTTTGACTGTATGTATCAGTGTTAATAAGATGTGGTTTAACTGCTTCTACAAGCTTGTCTCCTTTCTAACACTCTAGTTGAAAGACAGGACAAATCAGTTTTGCTAAATATCATATAACTTTTCAGTACTACCTGCCACCCAAGGGTAACGAGCAATTATTATTGTTTTCCCTTTTTTTCTTTTTTTTAACAACAAATATTTGGTGAGCACCTACCATGTTCTAAGCAGTAAACAAAGTAGAACAAATTCCCTTCTCCTATGCTATGCTCTTATTCAAATGGAGAAATAGAGACTACAAAAAGCATTAAATAAGATATATAGTACATCAAATAGTGATAAGTATTGGAGGAAAATAAAACAGGAAGAATAATTAGCTGGCTTGTAATTCAATGGAATATATGACAGGGAGGTGAAGTATGTTTAGAAGACTTGCTGACTACTTGATGATGTCTAAGTTCCCATCATTAATGATTTAATACTTATATGGTCTTTACTTGAGTCTTGAAATAAGTTTCCCTTCCAAGAACTTAGTGGAAAGCACACTGAGAAGTCTAGACTTTAGTTTTTCTTTTGTTGCTCTTCACTTTTATGCTTTTCCCTCTCTCTGGACCAGGTTATTCACTACCCTGGCTTTTAATCATATCTGAGAGGTAATGACTCCCAGTGTACTTCTCCAGACCTGATTTGTATTCTAGCCTCCAGAGTATGTTGGATTTTCCCCCCTGAATGTCCCACAGGCATCTCAAAATCAGCATATCATAATATGAACTCACTACCCTACCATTTACTTCTCCACACACATGATCATTTTCCTGAACTCCCAATCTTATTTAAGGGCATCATAATTAAACTTACTTACATAATCCCAAAGTGCGATCATCCTTTGTACAACTTTCCCTTATCTTTCACATCCACATATTGTTCCCAAGAGTAACTCAACGTATTGCTTCATTTTGCTTTCAAAGCACTTGTTTTAAATCAGCCCAGCTAACACACACACACACACACACACACACACACACACACATATCAGACACCATGTTAGGTTTTGGGAACATGAGTGGAATGAAGGTAATTCTTGCTGAGCCTAAAACATAACCAGACTTCTTTGGCTGGACCAGAAAGGGACTAACTGTGCTAATTTGTATGGTGGCTTCTGTTACAGGGGCCTCAGGGAGATAATCTAAAAAGGGTGAGGACCTAAGGGCAATGGAAAAGATATGATGAAGGTTGGTCTCAGTACTCGTGAGGCAGTTTTGTAGTTTTTAATCCAGTATGGAAAGAATGGTTAGAAGGGATAGGTTTTCATGGAGAGCTCCGTAAGACATCAGGCTATGGAATAAGAGTAGAGTGATAGCATTGATTAAAGCCTCTGGTAATAAACTGTGACGCAGGTGGAGGAATGGGATTCCCTGCTTCATGGCTGTGCACAGTACTGCTCTGGCATCCCAAGGTTGGTAACCTTCTCTACAGAGTGTAAGTAAGAAGAAAGAGGATTGATTGCACTAGGGGCGCTTTGAGCACAGAACAGTGACAAATAGAGCAGAAGAGATAGAACAGGAATCTATTTCTTACCATACTGATCAAAATTTGGAGTCCTGTATTCTAATGCAAACTTTAGTTTTAAAGAATTTAGGATTGTCAGTGGGAAAAGCAAACATTCTGTTTGAAATCAGGCAGTTCTAGGTCCATATCCCATATCTTCTAGTTACTGCTGTGCAATTTGAGGAAGCCGCACGTCTTTTCAGAGTATTAGTTACTTGAAATGTTTAATGGCCATAAGTTATTAAGGTTATTGTGAAGATACATTAGACAAGTGTATAAAGTAGACCTGCAACAGTTTCCAGATTACTGTATATTCCCATCATATGGCCTTAACAATAATCACAACAGCAAAAAACAGTGAGGTGCTTCTTTGATACCCAGTCCTGTAGGGGGAGTGAGGGATACCATTTTTGACATCATTCATGGAAACTATTTGAAAAAGATATTTAAAAGAAAATATATTTATTTGCCTGTTATCCTTTTCAGAGAAATTAAGATAACAAGAAGGGAAAAAGGGAGCAAGAGAAAAATATTAACCATCCATAACACTGCCATTGCTCTTTGGTAGCTAGTGCACACATATCAAGTCCAGTGGGCTCTTGAGCCTGCAAGGTAAATTCCAGAGTTACTAACAGTCCTGTTTGTATTCTCCGTGAAGCTGGCAGACAATTCCAGAGTACATCATTTATAGCTAGTAAGAGTGAATCCACAGTGTCACCTACTTTTAATCCCAAGAAACAGTAGCATGTGTTTGTGTTTATTTTTCAGTGAAGTAAAAGTTAATGTGAAGAAGAGTCAGAATATCATGTTTACACATAAATTTACATGTTGAATTATTTTTCAGCAGAAGGTGGAATGTGTGACAAGAAATAGTTCTTGGGCTTTAATTTCTGCTGAAATTGAAAAGTAATCCAAAGGACAAAAGTCAAGTAAAAAAGGGTGAATTCTGGAAGAAGTTTCCTAAGATTTTCCATTTTGTTTGTTAACACATAGTCACGATGATAGTGTGGAGTTTTCATGGTTGGAGGACTTGGATGCACAGAACTAAAGGCTCCATAGTTCTCTTGGCAGACGATGATCTGGCAGTGAGTGAACTTGAAAATGACAAGTACAGCCATAGTGTTTATGATATTTAATACCTGAGGAAATTTTGCTGGGGCTCCACACTCAGATTTCTTTATAGCTGCCTCCTTTGTAAATAATGCAGAGGTTTTAGTCCCCAGGAACAATAATACCATAAGTGAGAATAATGGAGTAATGATGGTTCATATTTATTAAAGTTCCTAATATGTGCCAGGTCTTTACATGCATTATCTCATGTAATCTTTAAGCTGATACTGTTATTTAGGTACTGTTATTATCCACACTATAAGGAATCTGAGGCTTATGTATGTTTACAAATGTTGACCAGGATGGAATACAGATTTGCAGCAATGAGAGTGGAGAATTGAGCACATTTTCTGCACTTTTACAGATATTTAACCCTTGCCTTGAGATCGATTTAACATAATGGTTAAGAATATAGATGCTGGCATTTTCCATTTTGTTTGTTATCATATAGTCACAATGATGCTTTGGAGTTCTCATGGTTGCAGGACTTGGGTGCACAGAACTAAAGGCTCCATAGTGCATGGCAAACAAGATTTAAAAAATCACACCTCTCTTCTATCACTTTTATTCACAATTAGGCCCATGAATTCATGCTGGAACCTACCTACCTGGCATTAAGTCTTACATCTTCCATGTCATTTGGCCAAGCTCTTTACCTATCTGTGCTTCATTTTCTTTCTTTTAAATGAGGATGATTTTAATAGTTCCTATTGCATAAATTAGTTGCAATGATTAGATGAATTAATTACATATAAAAGATTTAGGACTGTGCTTGGCACATAGTAAATTCTCAAAAAATGTTTGCTTTTATATCTAGGCATTTATCACGAAATTTAAAAAAATTATAGGAGAAAAATTTAAGGTGCTAATGAGTGGGAAAATCAGATTAGGCTTTGAAAATGGAACCCTCTTCACAAATTAAATCCATAGACAAAGTTTAGAATGAGCTTGGTCTTACGGGAACTTGCCTCAACCATCTGGTTAAAAACTCAAAGTCCATTGCTTCCAGAAAGATACATGCTGGCCCATCTGAATTGACATCTGTGTGCACACTGAAGCCCCGGAGGGTAATTAACAGAGAAAACTCCAGCAGCAATACTGACATAAGCCTGGGGAACTAAGCCATAAAATTCTCTATATAAACAAGTGGCCTATATAACCACAGAGCTATACATTTTGGTCTTGCCCCAGGGGCACCTGAGATAGCCAGATGCTCAAATAAAAATAAGCTTATTTCTGAAGTACATGGCAAATACGATTTTAAAAATTACACTTCTCTTCTATCATTAGGCCCATGAGTTCATGCTACATTGTTTCATGACAGCTTTGCATAACATCTCATGACCGAAGCATGAAATGTACTTCTCTGGTTTACCACAGAGTTTTAAAAAAGTAAACTTTTATAAATTTATTTATTTTGTTTATTTTATTTTTGGCTGCATTGGGTCTCTGTTGCTGCGCGTGGCCTTTTCTCTAGTTGTGGTGCGCGGGCTTCTCACTGCGGTGGCCTCTCTTGTTGCGGAGCACCGTCTCCAGGTGCGTGGGCTCAGTAGTTGTGGCTCACGGGCTTGTTGCTCCACGGCATGTGGGATCTGGGCCCCTGGGCCAGGGCTCGAACCTGTGTCCCCTGCATTGGCAGGTGGGTTCTTAACCACTGCGCCACCAGGGAAGCCCTAAAAAAGTAAACATTTAAAATTGAAGTATAGCATACATAAAAAGCTTGAAGCATCAGTGTATAGCTCAAAGAATTTTTACAAGTAAATATATGTATGTAACCAAAACCCAGATGAAGAAGTAGAATATTGCTAGCTTCAGGAGGCACCCTTTTGGCCTTCCTAGTCACTAATCTCCAAACATAACCACCTTTGAGTCCTAACACTAGGCATTAATTTTGTCAATTTTTGAAATGGAATCATAAAACTTTTACTCTTTTTAGTCTTCTTTCACTCAACATTGTGAGATCCATCCACAACACAGGCATACCTCGTTTTATTGTGCTTTGCTTTTAATGCATTTTTTACAAATTGAAGGTTTGGGACAACCCTGTGTAGAACAAGTCTATTGGTTCCATTTTTCCAACAGCATTTTGTGTCTCTGCGTCATATTTTGGTGATTCTCACTATATTTCAAACTTTTTCATTATTATATTTCTAATGGAGATCTATGATCAGTGATCTTTGATGTTATTGCTGTGATTTGCTGAAGGCTTGGATAATGATTAGCATTCTTGGCAACAAAGTATTTTTAAATTAAGGTATCTACATTGTTTTTTAGACATAATGCTATTACACATTTAATGTATTACAGTGTAGTGTAAACATAACTTATATGCACCGGGAAAAAAATTTGTGTGACTCACTTTTTATGATATTTGCTTATTGTGGTGGTCTGGAACCAAACCTGCAGTGTCTCTGAGGTATGCCTGTAGTTTATTTACTCTCATTGATGCTTCAATTAGTGTTATATGAATAAACCACACTTTATTTATCCATTCTATTGTTGACGGACATACAGATTGTTTTTAGTTTGGGATATTGTGAATAATGTTCTGAAAATTTCATACATGTATTTGGTGAACATCTTGAGTCAATTCTGTGGGCAGTATACCTGGGAGTAGAATTGTCAGATCTACGTATACGAGGACATTCAGCTTCAATACAGAATACCAAATGATTTTTCAGAGCCCTTATAGCAATTCTCAGTTCATTGAGTAGTGTGTCAGAATCAGGTTAATATTCTTCTCATTAAATTAAAAAAAATTATTGTGAGGAAATGTGTACAGTTCAGAGTGTGGTAAATATATATGTTTGTATTACCGCTGTTCCAGTCAAGATGTAACACTTTTCTATCACCTTAGAGAGTTTTCGTGTGCCCCCTCTGGGTATACTCCACCACAGACAACCATTGTTCTGATTCCTGTCACCATAGGTTAGTTTTGACTCTTCTTGAATCTTCATATAAATGGAATGCTACTCTTGTGTCTGCCTTCTTTTGTTGAATATAATGTTTTTGACATTCATCTGTGTTGTTGCTTTTATCAGTGTAGCATTCTTCTTTTTTTTCATCGTAATATTGCAATTTCCTTTCCCATTCCACTATTGATAGATTTTTGTGTTGTTTCAAGTTTGGGACTACTATGAATCAAGTTGCTATGAAAATTCTTATACAAGTCTTTTTGAGGACATATCTTTTGGTTTCTCTTGGGTGAATATTTGGGGAAGAAATTTCTTGGTCATAAGGTAGGTATATGTTTAACCTTATAAGAAAGTTCCAAACAGTTCTCCAAAGTAGTTGAACCATTTTCAAACCTCATTAGCAATATCAAAAAGTTCCAGTTGCTACATGTCTTTGCCAATATTTGGTTATAATCAAAAAGGCAAGCAAGACTATTCTCATGGGTATAAAATACTATCATATTGAAGTTTTAATTGGGTTTTCCTCTGGTGTAAATGACACTGAACGCCTTTTAATGAGTTTATTACCCAGTCATTTGGTAACATGTCTGTTCAAGCCTTAGTCAAGGTTTTTTTTTTGTTTTTTGTTTTAATTGGATTGTGCATTTTGATTTGTATGAATTTATATATCTTGGATTCAAATCTTTTGTCAGATATATTTGTTACAGATATTTTCATCCAATCTATGGCTTACCTTTACATTTTATTAATGGTATCTTTTGATTACCAGAAATTTTTAGTTTTAAGAGGTTCCAATTTGACAGTTTTATTTTTTATGCTTGTTGATGTTTTTTTTGGATATCTGAAGAAATCCCTGCCTATCACAAAGTTGCAATAATAATCTTCTGTGTTTTCTTTTAGAAAATTTATAGTTTTATCTTTTGTGTTTAGATCCATCTTGAGTTAATATTTATATATGATCTGAGGTAGGAGTCAAGGTTCATTTTTCTTCTATGTATTTATCATGTTATTCTAGTACCATTAAAAAAGACTCTTTCCCCCCCCCCCTTTCGATAGCCTGAGAGCATTCGTTGAAAATTAGTTTAATATTTTTGCCAGTTTTTTCCATGAACTCTCTATTTCATTAATCTATTTTTATGTCAATAACACATTATCTTGATTACTGTAACTTTATAGAAAACTTTTACAGTTGGTTTTTGTGTATTGACCTTGTATCCTGTGACAGTGCATAAACTGACATGATCAGTTTATGCACTGACATGATCCTAAGGTTTTTGTACTTTATTCTGTTGCTGTGGTGAATTATTCTGAGTTTTTTGAATGTTAAACCAACCTTGCATTCTTGGGTAAATGCCACTTGGTGAAGTTGTGTTATACTTTGCTCAATTCAGTTTAATGTTTACTAAGTATCATTGGGTCTATGTGCATGATGGGTATCGGTCTGTAGTTTTCTTTTCCTGTAATATATTTGTCAGGTTTTTGTGTCAGGTTTTCTCTGGTTTTATAAAATTATTTTGGCAATATTTTCTTCTTTTTAATTTCTGGATTTGTATAGAGTTTGTATTATTTCTTTTTTAAGTGTTTGACTTCCATTAGTGAAACAATGTGTGTCTGGTGTTTTGGGTTCTTTTTTGTAAAAGATTTTCAATGATGAATCTAATTCTTTAATGATCTATGTTTTTGAGTTATTGCATAAATTTATTGATAACATTGCCTTATTATCCTTTTAAATATCTGTAGGTTTTGTAATGTTATCTCCTCTAACATTCCTGATGTGGTCATTTGTGTTTCTTCTTTTCTTACCTGCTTTCCTATGAGTTATTTGGTCTTGCTAATCTTTGCAAAGAACCAATGTGTGGCTTTCTTAATTTTCTGTCATTTTTTTGTCTGTTTTATGGTCTTTCCACTTACTTTGGATTAATTGTTTTATTTTTTGTGATTTCCATTTGCACATTGGATTTTACTTCTCCAATATAAGGCATGCAAAGAGGACACAGTAGAGAAAGAGAGAGGATTCTTTGCCTATGTTATGAGTCTAATGGGATTTTTTTTGAAAAGGCCATACTGGTATATGTGCAAACTCAGTCATCCACTCTATACAATGTCTGATGTAAAGCCACTAATCATCAACACAGTAGTATCCCTACTTGTAGGGGAGTGTAGTGAAGTGTCCCAAGAGGACAATCTTATGCTGCTTCTAAGTAAAGGAAGGGTTTGTCTATGAGTGCTGAAGGAATGAATAAAAATAATAGCAATACTACTAAAAATACTACTCAAAAACCTTTTATCAGGTATTATGTCTGGCTTGTTTCTCTAAATATTTGTGAGATTCATCCATGTTTTTATAGTCATTTTCATTACTGGGTTATATCTCACTGTATGTATATATCAGGATTTATTTATTCAACTGTTGATAGCCATTTGGTTAGTTTATAACTTGGGCTTATTGCAAATACTGTTGTAGTGAATATATTCATATGTTTATATTTTGGTGCATATGTATATATGTTTCTGTTGGGTGTATACTTAGGAATAGAATCGCTAGGTCATAATATGTTTGTACTTATGTTCAGGTTTAGTAAATAACATATTCCAGAATTATTAATCAAGGAGAAATTTCTTTTAAAAGGAAACTTAAATACTTTTATTAAAGGAAAACTAATATCACTGACCATAATTAGAAAATTAGCCATAAGATTAAAACATAAATAAAAACTTTGTTTACGTTCATGCCACTAGCATGAGCTTTACTGCCACGACATGTGTGGGTACTACACTTTGGGTAACGCAGGTCTATGACACATTAATAATTTTATGCTGTCTAGTCTTGTTATATTGCATTGGGAGCTATTTACATTTTTGAAATAGGATGTAATTTTTAATCTGTCTTATATATTTTCTTGAAAATGGCAGGAACATTATACTATAGTTTTGCATATCATTTGTGCCATTAAAAATGCCGTTTAGTAAAAAGTCAAGCAATTTATAAGCTGGCTGTTTGCCACAAATTGTTTTAACCTTTAAGCCAGTGATGGTGTTATATAGTAAGCACATGTATGCTTGTGAATTTTTGTGTATTTGGTGCTTATTGATTATTAAGAATTTATATGTTGGAGTATACCTGAAACTTATATGTAATGTTTTATTTACCTCAATAAAAAAAAGTTCGTATGTTAGAGTGAAGAAAGCTTTGGCATTGGAGTCAACAGACTGGATTTGAATACTTTTATTTCCCCTTACTGTGTTAACTTTAATCAATTAATTTAATCATCCTGAGTCTTAGTTTTCTTTTTTGTTAAATAAGGATTTTAATACATTATAGCATAAAGCCACACAAGGATTAAATAAGATAATGACTGTTAAGATCCTGGTACATAATAGGTCTTCAATAACTGATAATTTTCATCTGTAGACTTTTTCTCCTTGACCTTGATTGAGAATTAAGTGAATTAATAGATCTGTTTTTCAAAAAGTAAATTTGTTTCTATAAATTATTTGCTTAAGCATATATTGCTATATATTTCAATATGCATAATTCTGTATTTAAAAATATGTTTTAATTCTCAAAGTTTATACCACTTCTAAGAGTGTCTTTCTCACTCCTCCTTTGGAGTAATTTAAACAGAGAGAGAATCTGACTTAATGAGCCATGCGACAGCTTGATAATGCCCAACCTTGTATAATGGTCAGTATAAAATGGGCTTTGAAATCAAAGTATGTGGAGTTAAATCTTGGTTCCACCACTTACTTGCTATTATGACAGGTATGTAACCTACTTGAATTCCAATTTCCAAGTCTACAAAATAGAGATTATAATATTTATACCTACCTCAGTGTCTAAACACAACACAGTCACACATTAAATAATGAGTTTTTATTGAAACTATCTTTCTGCTTTTTTAGAGGATTGGGAATTAAGTCTGTTCTTTACCTTCTGTTTTACTAGCAAATTCATGTCTATGTTTCATGTATTTGTGTGTAAATGAAACAAACAAAAAAAGACACTGCTCATATACCTGATTACATGGTCTTTGTAGGCTGTCACACCTAGGATGTGATGAGTCCTCTGCTCAGTGAACTTGCCCTTGATCTAAAGATTTTGTTTCAGAAATAGATAGCACATTGATCTAATGTTTCTGATTGCTTGGAACAGCACAAGGTGACTATCTGATCTTTCTTTGATCTTTTAAAACATCAATTTGATCTTGCACATTTAATAAATGCAAAAAAATAAAAAATAAATGAATGTAATCATTTTGAATGCAATCTAAGAAACTTGCTTATATCATTTGTTTCAGAGATCTATGATTCTGAGAAAATTAGGGACACTGGTTTTAGTTAGCTCACTAGTAAGTTCAAGTTAAGTAAGCATTCTAGATGCACAAATCTGGAATAAAATTGTAATAGATAGAAGTTACTTAGGAAGTCTGATTGAGTTGATAACATAGCATTGAGCATAGGACTGCAGAAGCAGTGGGAAAGGGTATATATAAGGGAAGGAAAACAGATAGTGCAAGTATATTTGGATCTGGAAGCCATTTGGTTGCTGACTGACACCTCCATTGCCCTTCTCTGGTGGCTCAATGAACATTAGTTGCAGTAGTGTTTTAAGTCAGGGACTGTCAAATTCCAGCTTCACTCTTGAAAGCTGTTATCTGATTTAATTGGAGTGGCAAGCACCCAAGCTGACTTCTTCATGTGCAAAGAGCAACAGATTATCCAGGTTACTTGTGAACTGTGCGTAACCCTTGGTAACCACCGCTTGAATATCTGCCAGCATGTAATGCTTTTCTCTGTGGAGGACAGGAGGGAATTCCTGATTGTGGAAGCAATGGATAAAACAGTAGTTGTATATGCTCCTAGCAGAAATAATCACTCTTGAGTGAACTGGTCAGGAACAAGCCTTACTATTTTCTGTAGTGCCTATATCATTTAATAAATGAATAATTCCAAATATAGATGTCCCCGAAGTGTCCAGTAAGACAAGCATGTCAGTTTGGTTTCGGTGTTTGGGAGAACCCCATTCTATGTGAGAACTTCCAGTATTAGAAGAGGTAGTTTTGGTTTTTCTTTCTACTCTTATTCAGAGAACATTGCTTTATCTGATTGGCGAAGTGAGGGTCTAACAACGGTTGTTCAAGTTTTGCATTTGTGCATGAGGCAACTAGCTGGGTGAGTGTGCTGCAGACCAGATGTTATTGGAGGGTAGAGTCCAAGGGACTGGAGAAGGGACAGGGAGCCCACAGGTTTAGGTTACCAGCAGTAAAGCTGCTACTTTGATTGCCATTATCCCAATTCCTCTGTCTTTTCCTGAATTGGGTCTGAACTTAGAGGGAGAGAATTGAATGATTTATTGGTTCCCTTATCTCTCAACCTGAATGTTATAAAGATATTATTCCAGTGGACATATTGAGAGATTATCAGAGAACTCTGCTGGCTGAGAAAGCTGAGCTGCTCCTAGGAATGGCACCAGTCCTTTGCACACTGCAGGAATTGGGGGTGCAGTGATCAACACTGCTGACTTTACTTGATTCAGAATCAGTGGGGAGAGCTCAGTAAATCTCTCCTGCTCACAGGAGAGTGCGAGCTACTGATCGCCAGTGGCTCCATTAGCTCTGTATGACTTCACTGAAATTAAAATCTGTAGGGCTTGAACCTCCCCTCAGATAGCTGTGTGTACACAAGGCCTAATCTAACCTTGTACAAAGTGGTCGGATTTTTTTTTCTTCTTTCCCCTCACTCACCCCCCACCTAAGTGTTTGGGATGAGGTGGCTCCATCCTTCAGAATTTCAATAGGCCCCTGTTCAAAGCAGTGTCTTTGATCTTTGTGAAATTAAGGAGTAGGGAAAGCATTGCCAGTAAGACTTAACAGATCATTTCTGTCTGCTGGCCAGTATCCATTTGTGTATGTCTGCTCTTTTCCTAAGGAAAAAGAGCCTTTCACAAAACCACCTAAATATGCAGTTGAAATGTTGAAATCAGGTACATCAGCTGTTACTAATTTGATAGACTGAGGCAGAAAGATACTGGACTACTTTCATGTTAGAGGTTTTATCACCCTTGGAGTATACATTGTGGGCTTGTTATATTAATGGCCAGTCCTAAAATGTTTGTTTTGCTCTTCTCTCCATTCTTGAATTCATCAATAGATACAAACTAAAATTGTTTCCTTGATATTATCAGAGGAATAGTACTGTGCATTTGCTATTGAAAATTCAAAAGCCTCTCACTCAACCAACCAAAAAAAAAAAAAAAAAAGCAATGCCTGTTTTTCTAATGTAGCATTATGTTCCTGTTACTTGAAACCCAGAGGTAGACAGATATTGAAACAGCCATTTCTCATGGGAAATAATACTTACCCATCTAATGGGACCACTTAAAAGCATGTATATGGTGTCTGAGATTTGGAATAAGGCTTTCTGCCAAAAGAACAACAGCATTGCTGGGGTTGTTTGATGGAAGATCACAAAGCCATGTATTTGTGGAAACCGTTTAGTAAGATAATGTAATATATCACAACAACTGTTGGTTGAATTTTAAAAATATAAACCACAAATGCATGTTGTGAAATATATTGACCTATATACTGTCTAGACATATTAAAGAACTATTTCCTTTTACAGAGGTTATTAAGGTGATTATAGGATATCTGTTGTGAGATTAAAATTTATACTAGGCCAGCGATAAGCTAAAGGTAATAAAATTCCTCTGTATACTGCCTTAATCAAGTCAGATAGGCTAGATGACCTCTGAATTTCCTTTAATCTCAAAATTCCAAAGAATTTTTTTTTTTCAAACAAAGTAAACAGCTAGAAATTTGTATTTGCCAAAATGTATCAGGTCAGATAAAAATCACCATGTATGGTGACCTTAATTCTGAGTTTGAACCTATCTGTTAGGCAATGACATTATTTAAGGACTATTGAAAGGGAAGCACTAAACTAAGTCCTCAGAGTAACTTGAAATTGGAAATTTTTATTTATTTACATATTCATAGTATGCCTTCTAAAAAAGGATTTAATGTGAATTAGAAGTATAATTCCTGCCTTTTCTACTTGTATAATCTTATGGGAGAGTTAAGAGCAAAAGGACTCCTCTCCTTACCCCCTCCCTGCAAGGAATAGATAACATGTGCACACACACACGTGCAAGTATATTCATGGTAATTCTCAAACATGAGGGTGTTTGGGTTCTGAAGCAATTTGGTATAATTGGTATTATTCAGTTACAACTTAGTGAAGTAAGGGCTGAAAGGAGAATACTGTGCCTTGCAGAGAAGGCATGAGTGATAGGTTTTGCAGGGACTGGGACAAACTTTGCTTTTAGAAACAGGTCTGATCTAAACCTGCAGGTGACTCTTTGTGGCAGATTTGAAAGCATTCCTGCTCTACTCAGGCTGAGATAAAAGGAGATATCTTGAAAAGGTGGAAAGGATAAGCTAAGATTTAATGATTTAATTCTCCCTTTGAGACAAGGCATTGAAAAAGTGAACTTGAGTCCCTCCTCATATGTTCAAGGAGTGAGTCTTCTGTTTACAGTTTAATAGATGGAGTGCCTGTTGTTTTACAGTCCAGTCCTCAGCTCTGTTTCTTGCCCAGCACTGAATGGTTGTTTCATGATGGGTAAGTCACTTAACCTTTGTATGTTGTATTCTTTTCATCTGCAAATAGAGATGATAACACTCACTGGGGATGTGTTGCTAAGATTAGGCAATATATGATTGTGAAGAGCAATATATATGCTAAATAACAATGATAATGCTGTCTATCAGAGCGAATATTTGGATAAGAGAGCCTAGGCAGTTTTGCGAATAGCATCTCCTGCAGAGAGAGGCTTTAGCAAATGATTACCTGGTCTGTGGGGCTCATGTTTTGTAATAGAGTAAGATTATCCCTCCCAACCCTCCCCCCTCATACGCCTCTTAAATTTTTGGAAATTAAATACCAAGTCATTTTATCCAAGAGGAGGAAATGAATGTCCTGTGAAGGTCCTTTCTGCAAGGTCCTCTGATTGTGTAAGTTAGAATTTTCTTTCAGGAATTCTACATTTAGACATAGGGCCTATTGCAAATGTTCAGTGGGGAGGCCCAAGCCTATACAGCCAGCCCATATCTGAAGGTTATCAATTTATTGAACCTATAATCTCAAGATCTCTTTTCTCTTTCCAGAGAATGTACTTCCTTTGCAACCTTTTTTTTCTATCTCCGTTTCTGTCACCTAAACCCACCTCACTTGCTCAGATCTTTAACAGGGTTAAAAATGGTACAGCCAGAAGGAAGAACCTCTAATCACCACCTCTGTGACGGAGACAAGAATTTTGTTAAGGGCCAAGAGACTGCTACCACCTCTTACTTTCTTGAGATGTTCCAAATGGCATGTTGCTATGTTCTGAAGTGAGTATAATGGCATAAGGTCACAGCAAGAAAAATGCACCTTCCCCCCCAAAGCGTAGATCTCACTAGAAAATAAAAAAAAGAAAGGTCTTCAGTTGGGTTTTTAGAAAACCACACTTTACAGAAAGGTGAGGGTGAGAGCCAGAGGCATGACCGTTTAATTTCAAACTTGAATTTTCACTTCTTCCTTAAACGAGGCACTATGGTAATTGCATTTCATATGTACTTAGTGTTTAATCTATTTCAGTATCTACTCCCATGAATTCTCTCTGTTTGAGCATTACCACACAACCTTATAAAGTAATTAGGATGGGTATTTTTCTTCCCATTTTATAAGTGAGTAAACTGGCACCCCAGAAAGAGACAACTGCATATTCAAACCCTTCCAGTTCTTTTGCAGCCCCCCAAACAATTTTTTCATTATGTAATATAACTGTTTCAAGAAATTTGTGAATCTTATCCTAGAGAAAAATGGAGTCTCTGAGAGCCTTTTTAACTTCAATCTTAAAAGGAATAAATTCTAGAATAAAATTTAGAACTTATTCTGACCAGTTTAGACAGAATAATATTTCAGGAGTATCAGAACAATTCCTTCTATTACTCATTAAATAATCCTACCATATGTTCTTGGAGGAATTTTCCCTTATTTCGTTTCATGTTAGAGAAAGGACTTAAAAACAGTGACTTCTGATAGAGATGACACAACAGCTGAGGTTTCTGCTAAGGCCTGATTTCAGATCTTTTTCTGTAAGCATGTTAATGGAAGAGGGAAACAGGTTGTGCTGGCAGAGGTTTTACCCTTGAAAGGAAGGCTAAGAGTGAAGAATAGTGACTCGGGTGATACGGAAAATGTACTTCACTTAGTTTGAAGTTTAGCTCAGGGGTATCCTATGGACACGTTGTCTGTACGGATTGGAGCCCATGCTGTGTCAATGGAATGCCTTTCCTTGGATATACCAATCGCTGCATATGCTGGAACATTTGGCAACCCTTGGGGGCCCCTACACTGTTACACAGTCAGTGACAGCACAGGCAGCACAGATGGGCAAAACTTGAAAGCAAAGAAAGCAAACAGTTCCCCCTTATCTGGAATCCTCATGCAAGGTTTTCAGGTGTCCACTGAAAATGGCTGACCTATTATTTCCCCAACTGGTCTTGTGTATTCCTTAAGGCAAGCTTAGGTGGCATTGGTATTCAGGAACTGTTTATACTGTATCAGGCTGCTTCCACTTGTATACTAATTCTTAATTGTGGTATGCAGTCTGTGACCGCCGTCTGCTTAAGCAGCCATGTTTCTCTCTCATTCAGACTTCGTGAAATTAAAATATTGATAAGACTAATATCACAAGGTGAGGAAGTTAACAGAGGAATTGGAATTGGTGTGCTTTCTGAAATTGAGTGTCCAGTTTTGTCCACAAGCATTTGCTGTATGCTATTGAGTATGGGTAATTTTTAAATAAATACTTCTGTCTCTCAGGAGGAAGAGCCTTTCATTATCCTGAGAGATGGTGCAGGATGTGGCTCTGAAGGTTTAGTGAAATTTTTACAGTTTCATATGAGTTTCTTAGGTTTTGGTGAGGGAGAACATATGTAAATTCAGAAGAGTTCTACTTATGAGAAGAATTCATTTGGTCAACAAATATTTATTGAGACCCCACCACGATTTCCTACTAAGGAACTCTTCAGAAAATTTAGTTATGAGTACATGTTACAATCACATCATTGCAGTCTTGCTGAAGGAATAAAGGCCTCTAGTGGGTCAGTTCAAAGATTCATCCTTAGTAGAAACATTTTCTAAGAAAACAGAGTGACTACATTAGTAACATTTAAGCTAAATACAAAAATAAGATTATGTTTGGTCAAAGATGATTAGAGTTTTGGCTGACCGTCAGCTGATAGTTAACTGGTCAGGTGAGATAATTCATCTCCTAGAACAAGTCTTTATAAGACTTGTTTAATGGAATTACATTCCATTAAAGTTCGTCATGAAATTGTTTCTGCCTTAAAAGAGGTTTGGGACAATTTTTCTTTTATATGTGTGACACATACCATGTATGTGCTAGGGCTACACATATGAGTGAATCAAGGTCTGAGTCCTTTGAAGAACTTAGAGTATGGTCTGAATTAACAGAAAAGCAGATATGTGAGAACAGTAAGGAACAACCCGTAATGGTTTCTAAAGTGATTCCAGAGGAGAGAGTGCGAAATTGTACAGAGTGGTCTGGGCAGTTGGTCAGCTACATGAAAGAACTCTTCTTGGAACTGAGTTTTGACAGGATTTTTGTAAGTTTTTTCAGGGGGATAGGAGGAAAATTGGGGGAATTGGAGGAAGTAGAGAGATGACCTTACCTTACAGAGGGGGTAGAGAGCAGAAAAGTAAGTTTTCTGCATTGCAGAACTTTGGGGACTCTGGGTTCTATAAGCATTTGCAGGACTTCCATGGCGGTCCAGTGGTTAAGACTTTGCCTTCCAATGCAGGGGGTGTGGGTTCGATCCCTTGTCGGGGAGCTAAGATCCCACATGCCTCGGGGGCCAAAAAATCAAAACATAAAGGCAGAAGCAATATTGTAACAGATTCAATGAAGACTTTAAAAATGGTCCACATTAAAAAAAAAACCCTTTATGAGCGTTTGCACCCTGAAGTAGAGTGTGGTGTTAAGGCTGGGAAATGAGAAGACTGTATTGTTGCAAGAGATGAGGCTAGAAGGATTGTCAGACTGGCCTTCTTTGCCACGCTAAGGAATTTTTTGTTGTTGTTATTGGTTAAAGACTTTATTTTTTAGAGCAGTTTTAGATTCACAGCAAAATTAAGAGGAAGGTACAGAGATTTCTCATATACCCTCTCCCCACACATGTATCCTCTCCCTCATTATCAACATCAGTCACCAGAATGGTGCATTTGTCACCACTGATGAACCTGCATTGCCACATAGCAATCACCCAAAGTCCTTAGTTTACGTTAGGGTTTCCTCTTAGTGTTGTACGTTCTATGGGTTTGGACAAATGATGTACTCATTATCGTGTCATACAGCCCTAAAATTTCACTGTCCTAAAATTGACTTCTTTCACTTAGTAATATGCATTTAGGGTTCCTCGGTGTCTTTTCATGGCTTGATAGATTTATGTTTTTGGCACTGAATAATATTTCATTGAATGCATATACCACAGTTTATGTATCCGTCCATCTACTGAAGGACATTCTTCTTTGTTTCCAAGTTTGACAATTAAAAATAAAGCTTCTATAAACATTCATATGCAGGTTTTTGTGGGGCATGCATTTTCAACTCCTTTGAGTAAATATCAAGGAGCACAATTGCAAGATTGTATGGTAAGAGTATGTTTAGGTTTATAAGAAACCAACAAACTGTCTTCCAAAGTGGCTATACCATTTTGAATTCCCACCAGCAATGAATAAGAGCTCTTGTTGCTCCACATCCTTGTCAGCACGTTGTATTGTCAATATTCTGGATTTTGGCCATTCTAATAGGTGTAGTGGTATTTCATTGTTGTTTCAATTCATGCTAAGGAACTTAAATACGTTATTGTGTAAGGAATTCAAGGTAGTGGGAGATTGTAAGTGGAAAACTGATGATATATATGATTTTAGAACAGATCATTCTGAAAGCAGTTTATTTTTCATTCCGTAAATATTTATTGTCTGTCTTCCTAAGCATTATACTAGGCACTGGACACACAGTGGTTAAGAAAATAAGTATGGCTCCTGCCATTATGGAGCTTAAAATCTAGTAGGGAAAAAGGTATTAGACAATAAGTTATTGATGTATACACACACAAAAATGGAATGAATGTTATGATGCCCTCTCTAACTAGGTAACATTCAAATCAAAACCTTAAGAACGGGTATTCAGGGTTAATTAGGTAAAAGGTTAGGGGAAGGATATTCCATTACAGAGAACAGTTAGTGTCTGTGAGTGACAGCCAGGATCAGGAAAGAAATAGCTATGTTTGAGAAATAAAAGAGGCCAGCATCTTTGTAGTAGAGTGAATGAGGGAGGGGCTCAACTAACCCAAGAAAGTTTAATTGAAATTATTTAGCAGCCAATCAGTGCATCATTCACATGTAACTTATTTATGTTTTCAGCAAGTTTAGGTAATTATCTAGATCAGGGTGGGCAAAATATGGCCTGCAGGTTAAATCTGGCCCATTGCCTGGTTTTGTAAATAACTTTTTATCAGAAGACAGTCATGCTCATTCATTTACTGTTTTCTATGCTTGATTTTGTGCTACAACATCAGAGTTAAGTCATGAAAGAGACTCCTTGGCCCCAGAGCCTGATATATTTACTGTCTGGCTTTTTACAGAAAAACTTGAGCTCTGATCTAGATCCTTGTAGTTTAATATAAAGTAAACTCGCACACACAGACACATGTACACGTGAATGTGCACACACACACAAACACAAAAATCTTGCTTCAGTAATGTCTATATATGAATATAGACATGAATGTCGAAATCCTGATTGGTGTGAGTGCATCCTCCATTATCACTGAATTTCTCTTTGTTGAAAGAGTGCTGTAGGCTATGTGAGCACCCAGTAAAGGAAAGCTGTGATTCTTCCAGGATTATGGTCAAGGAAAACGTTCTTCCCATAAGGGAAGAATTCAGGATTGCTAGTTAAATATGCCTTAGGATATGTGTGATTCTAAAATAATTTTTACAAAGAAATCCTCCTCATATTTAGCTTCAAAAACAAAAATATATTCTGCTTTTTTTAATTAGAAGAGTATATGGTGCATTACTATGTGCAATAAACAAAATTTTAGAATTGGAAATGTAAAATTACATGTATCAGGGCATACTTCATCATTAATAATGCAGTATCGCTCAAGGTGCAATAACATTTCAAGCAGTATGTATTTTAAATGCTTTATAAAATAGTGCTATAGAAATGCTAATTTTATATAGCTAAATGCTATACAAAATTTTATAAATTCCACTTGAATTTAAGTGGAAATGCATAATGACAATATATTTGAGAAGTAATATAAAATGTATCTGTTTTTAGATGCTGCATAATGATTTGCAGTCCCCAAATAGGAAGGAATAAAAGAGACATGGGCGACTCAAAACAAGTATTATGGTCTTTAAATATTATTTTAGAATAACATATGTGTATAAATTATATGTAATATATACAGTTTAATGTTTAATAATAAACATCTATATACCTCCTACCCAGCTTAAGATATAAAACAATATGAAAAAATTTGATATTCCTGTGAACTTCCTGATTATATTTTCCCTCTTCCCTAGTAGAAACAATAACTTCCTTTACTTTATAATAATGATTTAGTTATTTTTCTTTGTAAATTTACCATATATGCATGCATCCTTAAGCAATATATTGTTTAAGTTTTCTGTTTTTAAAATTTGACATAAATAATATCATAGTACTTGTATTCTCCTGTAATTTGCTTCTTTTATTCAACGTAATATGTTTGAGACTTATCCATATGGATTCCTGTTGCTGCAGCAATTCATTTTCACTGCCTCTATAGTATTCCTCTATAGTGTGTGTGTGTGTGTGTGTGTGTGTGTGTGTGTGTGTGTGTGCGTGTATATATATATATATATATATATATATATATATATATATATACACACACCAAGCTGTATATGGTAGAATATTTAGGTTGTTTCTAGATTTTCCTATTATGACCAATGCTGCTCTGAATGTTTTTGCACATATTTCTGAATGTACATGTATAAAAATTTCTCTAAGAATATATATAGGGGTAAAATTGCTGGGTCTGGCTTATTCCCAACATTACTAGATAATGCAAAACTATGATTGAACCAATTGGCACCTTCATCAACAACGTTGAGGATTCCTTTTACTCTACAATCTCTCCAAAAGAGTGTACAAATTTTTTTTTTTTTGGACTGCTAAAGTAAAATAGTGGTGAGTTACATTTTATTTCTTTTGGAATATCCTTGGTTCCTAAATGGGTTGAATATTTCTCCATATGCTTATAGGTCTTTTGTATTTTCTGTTCTGTGAAATACTTTTGTGCCCACTTTTCTATTGGACTGTCTGTGTCTTACTGAATTGAAGAAGTTCTTTACATAATGAGGATTATAGACCTATATTCATTATATAAATTGTAAATTTTTTTGCCTCTGTGGCTTGTCTTAAATGGAGTCTTTTGAAGAACAGAAGTTCTTAATTTAAATGTCTTTGAATATTTAAAATCTTTTCTTTTATGGTTAGTGATTTTTATATTTTCTTTAATGCATACATCTCTACCCTTTGGTAAATGATAGCCTCTTATATTGTGTTTTTAATATTTTAAAGTTTTGCCTATTACATTTAAGTCTTGTATTCATTTGAAATTGATTTTGTATATGGTGTGAGATAGGGATCAAATTTCACTTTTCCCCATATGAATTACAAATAACTCCAGCACAGTTGTTTGCATCCTCCATTCCATATATGGGTGGGTCTGTTTCTAAGGTGTCATTTCTGTCCCATTTGTCTAATTTTCTGAGGTGTCATTTCTGTCCCATTTGTCTAATTTTCTATCTCTGTGCTAGTACCACACTCTTTAATTATTGGGCTTACTTGTAAGTTTTGATATCTGGTAGAGCAAATTGTCCCACCTATTTCTGCTTTGGTAGAATCTTGAAATTGTTTAATTTTTGCTTATCTTTAGAAATTGTTAATTAGACCTTAGTATTGGAAAACAGTGTCACTGGATATAAAATTTTCTCCAGTATTTTGAAGATACTATTTCATTGTCATTCCATTTTTGCTGTTGAGAAGCCAGCATCAGTCAAACTGTCATTCCTTTGTAGTAGGCAGTCTTCTTTTTTTTCTCCTTCTGGCTACTTGATCTGTCTATCTATCTGTCTATCTATCTGTCAGATAGATAGACAGATAGATAGATAGATCTATCTATCTGTGTTTAACTGTGATATATACAGATTTTGCTTTTTCAATTGTGTCCTGATTGAAATTTGCTGGTCTTCCTGAACCAAAGGATTGGTTTCTTTCAGCAGTTTTGGAAACTTCTCATTCATATTACATATTTAAATATTCTTTTTCTTTTCAAACTCCAGTTAGATGTTATTGGACCTCGTCACTCTGTCTTTTGTATATTCTAACGTTTCAGATTTTCTATCTTTTTGCCCCTATGCCCTACATTCTCCCTTCTGAGTAACTTCCTCAGATCTAACTTTTAGGTTACTAATTCTCTTTTCAATTGTGTCTAATCTCCATTTTAACTCATAGATTAAGATTTTATTTTTAGTTACTACATTTTTCACTGCTATTTATTTATTTATTTTTCCCAATCTGCCTGGTCAATTTTTATAGCCATTTATTCCTCCATAATAACTTATTTTAATAAGTTTAACAATATTTAGTTTTATATCTGATATTTTCAGTATTTATTATCTTCATAGGTCTAATTTTGCAATTAGTTTCCATTAATTCTTGCTTATAGAGGAGTTGTTTAGTGATTTAAAAAACAAAAAGTGAAATTGCATTGTTTGGAAATAATCTGTGGGAGATTTTCAGGCCTCTATTTAAGAGTGTTTTCATTGTGCAAGGAAATGTGTTTACTTCTGATGGGTACCTGGGTGCATTATCAACCTAAGAGTAATTTAAACTAAAATCTCACCTTAGAGCTTTTTACTTAAAAAAGAAGTAGGATTTCTGATTCAAATACCATCTTTAGTATGCACCTCTGGTCAGGAATTCTCATGGAAGACTAGTTTAGTTTTTTGCCAAAGCCATGAGAGAAATTTTTCTCTCTACTTTACATGATTTATGTATGTGTGTTTCTCCTATTTTACACAGTACCAGTAAAGACTCATACTTTGTCTCTTAACCCTGTATGCCTGTGGCCAGTTAAAGTCAAGTTGTAGATCACAAGAAGTTTCTACATGCCCTTAGGGCAAATACTATCTCCAGTAATTGCTTATTCATATAAAGTCAAACTTTTTCATAATTTGGGGCCTTATGCTTTTCCTTTGTTTTTCCTTAGTGTATCCATACTTTAGAAAAATGGTTTCCATGTTTAACCAGAATTATTTGCTGTGTGCTGGGGGAGATGTTTTCTTTCCAAAACTGGTCTACCATGTTGCCAGAAACATTACTGGATTTTATTCTTCACCACACCCTGTAATTGTATTTATCTAAGGAAAAAGTTTATCTTCGACTATAGTTATATAGACATCGTTATGCACATATTTCTGAAATCCCTTTATCAGTTAGAAAGTAAATAGTTACTCGTTACCTGTCATATAAAAATGCTCTGAGGATTGACAGATTACCTCTGTCTTAATTTTTGTTTTTTTTGATAAAGTAAACTAATAAGGAGGTTTGATTGTAAGCTTGACTGAGAATTATTTGTAAGTCTTTTTGGATGAAATAAAATAGATATTCTGAACCTCTATACATACACAGTTTATCTTGGTAAGATGGATTAATATGCGTTAGAAGCAAGTATTATATTTACAAGCCATTTTCTTTCATATCCTAGATTATGTAATTAGAAATACTAGTAGACAAATTGAAGTTTTCCTAATCTTTATTAAAGACTGCCTTGCAGGAATATATTCATAAACAATTATAAGCCTTAATCAAATTTGTAGAGTGTTAAATAATTTAGATAATGGATTAAGTTAGAATTTTTAATAATTTAACATTGATTTAATTCATATCTTTCTTAGAGATGGCAATAGTTTTCTTTGTTTTGGGTGTGATAAAACTGTACTTTTAGTATGAAAAAATCAATTTCATTATATGTCTATTCTTTGTAAGGCTGATCATCTCACAGATAAAATGAAAGTTAGACTGCATGTAGACAGTAGATTTGAGTTTTTCACAGTTATGAGTAGATGCACATTAATTTTCTGAGCCTTGCCAAATGAGGTATGATTTCAATTTGTAATTTTGAAATATGGTAGGATAAATATTGAAATAAAATTGCTAGTAACTAAAGTTTTATGTCTTTTGTGTTTTTCATCTTACTCGAGATATATGGAAACTTTTTAAATTAGTTAAAACTGTCTGTTGTGATGGTGACTTATTTGAACTATCTTCTGGAGTTCTGTTTTGTTTAGGTATTATGAGGAAGAATCTGAGCAATAAACCAGATGCTTTCTATTTCATCTGTTCACATGTACCTAGATGGCAAGTCTTCTGGGTGATGTTGACAGCTAGGACGTAAGCTTGGAGGGAATTCCTTGATAATACTTTCAGGACCAAATGCTACTGAAAAGAAAAGAATGTTTTTGAAAACAGATGTTCTAGCTATATCAGGAAAGAAAAATAAGGCAAACATATTTTGAGCATGTCTGTGCCTGCATTTGTAACTGGAAGTCAATAGGCAATTTTTTTTGGAATTGGAAATGAGTCTTTCACCTCTCAGGGACCTGTGTTGCATGACACTAGATATTGCCTAACAGAGAATGTAACCACAGAGCCTCAGTAGGTACATTACCAAATTGGAACACACTGATGGCTTATGAAAAATTTCTACACCAGCTCTATTGTTGGAGTTGAATGGAAACCTGTTGTTTGCCAACTCTGGTTCCTATTACCATTAGTGGAGGGGAATTGGTCCAAATAAACTATGCCTTTGAGTGACCCTGCCAGGACCCACTTCTGTGACCATTGGATAGGACATGAGCAGCCCTTCATGTAGGGGACACACACACACACCTCTGAGTATCCTCTTTTTTTCTAACAGATCAAGAGGGTAAAAGAAAAAAACTATAGAAGAAAAAGCAAGGAGTACCAGCTATCACCCACAGTAAACATTACCCGTTCTAAAACTAAGTCTTCTAAATTGAATAGAACCTGACTAAATGATTTTGAATTTTTGGCATAGTTGCGGCATAGACTAGATGTGGCTTTTGCTCAGCTTTCTCACGGTGAAAAGCTTGGATGAAAACCTTGTGGGGAAGATTGAAATGGCCCATCCAATTCTGCAGCTGCTGGAGAATCAACACTTCTTGCCCCAGTGCCTCTATTATATCATTTGTTTCTGGATCTAAAAATTCAAATCTGTGATATTAAATGGACAGGCGGACTTTAAGCTGCAATATCACTGTATTATCTGGTTATTTTCCAGAGGCAGGTCATTCTTGCAGAGAGTTCTGAGTTCATAGCACAGGATAAATGATCTGTGCCAGATTTTTAGGCACAAAGAATAGTAAGGGCAGAGTTGGCATATACTCCTTGCTTTGGCTGCAATGTGGTTGGGTTCAAGATATTCCAGATAGCTTTAAATCTGAGTAAAATTTAAGGAACAATGTTGTGAAAATGAGCCTACTTCAGCCACACCCCTTAAAGGTTTTTACTCACCTAGTCAGCCAGGTCTAGGAACCAGAATCTTGACCACAAATACAATTTTGCATTTTATATACGTATAACCCCCCTCGTATGACTCTCACTGCTTTGGCATTTTGAACAGTATGTGCTTTACACATTTGTAAATCTACAAATCTGTAAATATCACTGTGGAATGTAACTCCTAAAACATTACTAAAATATAACTAAAAATATAACTAAAAGCTCTTGCATGAAAGACAGCAGTATGTTAGATTCATAATTGTGTCTAGAAGAAATGACACATTTCTAGGAACCTTGGACCTTTGCATCTACCTGTTAACACACAGTAATATGTAACTTAGTTTCAAAATAGTTTTAAATATTTCAACTTCAACCAAATGGGACTAAGAATTTGCAAAGGTATTTGCTTATATAAGAGGAAAACCCTTTCATCATCCTTATAGATTTCCTGCAAATAAATCAGAGACCCGTGAGTCACAGTTCTCCCCAACAGACTTGCAGTGACTTAGTGTTTGAAAATCTTGACAGTGGACCTGAGATATTTCTTTCTAAACTAGTCTCTTGGATGTATCTTTATATTTGCATATGTGCATACTAAATGGATTAAAATTCATATGTAAATATGTTAACAGTGTGATACGCATTATTTTAATGTCCTAGGAATTGGTAAAATTCTTAATCTAGAAGTAAGAGAAATGTGTCTGGCTAGAGTTAGTTCAGTAGTTTTATCATAATTCTCTGTTTTTAGCAGTCTAGTTTTGGGGTTTGCGTATTGATCCCCTTCTGTGTGTCAAACTTTTCCATGTTTTTTGGTAATCCATGTTGAAACAGTTTCTTGTATCAGAGCCAGGAGAACTTTCAAGTAATCTCCTTGTAGTATTTCAAATTTAAGAGATTTTTGTCTACTCTATTTTTAGAGCTTTAGTTATTTCTTTTCAGATTGCTTAGAGCCTAGATTTATGCAGTGCTGGAAGTTAAATAGATGATTCTAAAGAGGTGAATACTTCTTTGACATTCTTCTGTGGAATATTTGGCAAATATCTAGGGAAAGGACTCTTTCTGCCTGTACTGTTGGAATCAGTAAAGTTTTGTCAATAACTTGAAATTGGCAAGGATACTTCAACCTCAGCTTTTGACTTCAGCTTTGAATGTTCAAAGTTATTTTCCATTACCAAACATATCAAAACAAAAACATAAACATGGAAAGCCATGACTCACTTCTGAGAAGCATTCTGCAACATCTATTCCTGGCTGCTGTGGCCTGGAACTGGATTGTGTAATTTAACTATCTCATGACAACTTCTGGGAAGAATATCCTGTACTTAAAAAGAAAAAAAATTGTGTATTAGTTTTTAGATTAGATAATGGGAATGATTCTCTTAAAACCATTTTTATTTTTGAAATGTATGTAAGAGTTATTAGGAAGTTTGCAAAGCAAAGCAATGGTCTCAGTTCCATTATCTTAAACTTTTTTTTTTTTTAACCTGTCCTGTCAACATCTGTGGATATTTCTAAACTATGATTAAGAATATTGTTGCTATATACTATTTATTCTTCTTCACTGTATGTCATTACACATTTTGATTTATGTAGGAAAAACCTCTCCCTAAAAATTCTCCTATTTCTTCCCAGTCCATTCTTCATTATATCATCATATACAAGACTGTTCTTTTTTCAGGCATATCACATCACAGCTTCTGGGTTTTGAGTATTTGCTCAAATAGTTTTTTTTGGTAATAATTCCTCCTGAATTTTTTTTTAATGATGTCTTCATTCTATAAATATTGTCACCTCCACTGTATTCTAAAGTATAGACGAAGTGAGAGAGTGGCATAGACATATATACACTACCAAATGTAAAATAGATAGCTAGTGGGAAGCAGCTGCATCGCACAGGGAGATCAACTCAGTGCTTTGTGACCACCTAGACGGGTGGGATAGGGAGGGTGGGAGGGAGATGCAAGAGGGAGGGGATATATGTATACATATAGCTGATCCACTTTTTGATACAGCAGAAACTAACACACCATTGTAAAGCAATTATACTCCAATAAGATGTTAAAAATAAATAAATAAATAAATAAAAGTATATTGCGAATCTCATTGTAAAAGGTGGTAGATAACAAATACTATCCATGTGAACAATTTTGCATTTTCTAAATAAATTGCTTCAATTTATTTCCATCCTTTTTCCAAGTGCCTCAGGCATCAATGAAAATAGGCTCATTAATTGCTAAGTAAGTAATTTTTCCACAAGTATAGTCTTGTTCCAAACACTCATTTGTGCATTTACCATGCATGACCAAAGAGTCACCAAACGCAAACCTAGTTATTAAGTGAAATACACATTTCCTTGGAAAGTGGGCATCAGGGTCAAATTAAAATCCCACACAAACAATTGCATCACTTATGATCATTGCTTGAAAAGTAAAATGCCAACTTACTTACTTGGATGGTAAAGCTTAGAGTCATCCACATTGTTAGGGAAAGTGTGTAGTGTGGATATAAAAGCTTCTCTCTATTTCTTGACCCAGGTTGAATGTTTTCTGCCCCAAACAATCTTTCTTCATTTCCTCGGTTAAATATGATCTCTCTGATTTGTCATAACATCTTAACTGTGATTTTTCTCCATATTGTATTCCTTGTCTTAGATTTATTTAAACACATGCTTTATCTACCCATTAAAATGCAAGTTTTTTTGATTGCATGGAGTTCATTTGATCCATCCTTACAGTACTTTACTTCGCTTAGTACCTTGGACAGAGTAGATGCTTCACTAAGTGCTTGGTGAAAGCATGAATAATGTAATAATTATATAAAAGTATTTATTATAGAGAGATGGGTAGGAATAAAACTGAATTAAAAGATACTTTATGTTGGTTTATTTCTTCCCCATTCTGCTTTTATGCAAAGCACGAGTCTCTCCATTGGTTATTTGGATCTTCATTCATTGAACAGGAGTGATGCATCAGACACAGAAGGATGTGTTCTGCCAGTTTTGAGCTGCTTGTAATTCATGTGTGCAGAATTATGAAACAGACCCAAATATGTTGGCTTATCTTAGGCAAAACACAATTTCCAAGTTTTTAGGAAAATAAATTTGGAAAACTATGAGAGACTTGTAAAAGACTCGGCAGTCTAGTGGTTCCTGAGTGTTGTTACTTTGATTGGTATTGTTACCACCATACTTCTCGTCGGCATTTATAGAGAATTTTTGCCTTGTGTTTCAAAGTAAGATGTGTAGTATAGTGGGTGTATTTTGTGGTTGGGGCTTTGTGATATGAACAAATGAATGCAATTCAATGAACAATTGTTGATTGCTTCTTATATGAAAGATTCTTTAAAGTCTCTGTGTTGGATGGGGGAGAGAGATGAAAAAGAAAGAGTTAAGATCCAGTAGAGAAAAAGGGTATATTTATAGATAACATTGTGAGAGAAATCAAAAACTGTTTACCTTAGGTGATATAGATATTTGTCTACTCAAAAACAAGGAAATGGGCCTGGGAACTTGAGGTCTGTTTAGATTCTATATGGCTCTGATTTTATAAATCATGAGTAGAGGAAGACAAAAGGATTTTGAATTCCAATTTTTAAAAAAAAATGCAGAGCATAGGGTGACAAAAGGCAACATTATGGTAGCTTGTTGGTTTCAGCCAATGTCATAATGTTTTTAGGTAGCAATATCAGAATGCTTTTGGAATGATTTTTATGTTCCTGGTACTATACCAAGCTTGACTATTATAATTAATAATAACCCTTTTATGCTATATTAATATTATTCAGGTGAGAAAACTGAGGTTTAGAAAGGCAAAGAAATGTGTTGACCATCACAAAGATAGGAAGCAGCAGGGACTGGTCAAACAGCATTAGGCCCTCAAATGTGTACTTCTAAGCACTAGGATTTATTTCTTTATTATAGTGATTGCCTGTATAAATTAATACACTAAAATGCTAATTCTAAATTTATCTTTTTATTCATACTCATTAAAAATAGCATACGATTTAAACTCCACTAAAAAGACTAACAATGTGAAGTAAGAATGTAAAACAACTGAAACTTTCATGAACTTTTGTGGGAGTGTAAATTGGTACACCAATTTTGGAAGACTGGCATCATCTACCAAAGTTGGAAAAACAGTTATCCCATTGCCTAACAGTTTTGCTTACTTGTGTGTGTATATATATATATATATATATATATATATATATATACACACACACACCTTAAGTGAGTGTTTTTGTGTACCAAAGACATGTACAATAACATTTATATCAACATTTTTGATAATATCCCCAAACTTGGAACCACTCAAATTTTCAATCAGCATTAGAATGTGTAAGGAGATTTTGGTATATTCATGGAAGTGAAATAACATACGGCAATAAAAATGCAACACCACATTGTTATCCCACCATATTAAGCCAAAGGAGACAGACATAGCAAATAAATACGTATTATATGACCCCATTTGTATAAAATTTATATAAAATTTAAAAAATAAGCAAATAAATATGTGAGTTAGTAGCTTTGGAGGTGGCTTTGGAGTGTTAGTGGTGTACTATTTCTTGACTTCTTGTGGTAGTTATGTGGCCATATTCCTTTTGTGTTTATTCATTTAGCTGTGACCTATGAATTGTACACTTTTCTAGGTGTATTTTTACTTCATTAAAAAGTTAAACATAATAGCCATTATTTGTGGGAAAGGAGATGTTCTGGTTAAAGAGGAAGTTAACAATAACTGCCACAAGAAAAAACTGCATAGCTCTTGTAATTGGCTTGATAATCTTTTCCAAGAGAGGTTGTTTTACATTTAGGTACAAAATACACAAATAATATAGCATTACTTTGAATATTTGAAAGTTTTACTTGATAAGGATTATAAAAGTAGAAGATAAAGAAGGTATGGAGCATTGAGCCAAACATGTATCTCTAATATTCATTGGATTCCGTACCATTTTTTTCTTTTAGCATAGGAGGGATTATCAAATCACTCTGGTAATTTGGGTTTGATTTTTTTTTTTGAGATTTTACACAAGTGTCAAGTGAGAAATTAGAATATTGTTGAAGTTCCAAGTGCTTCATAATCTGTGCTAAGACCAGACATTTTGGGGACCACTCACCAAATCCCTGAATATAATCTCATCTTTGGCACTTGCTCTAGTTGCTGGAACAGTAAACATTCTAATTTTTTTTTGAAGTAGTTGGTCATTGAAAACAGATATATACCCTCACTGTAAATATTGTTGACCTCCTTTGGAGCAGAGGGTGCCCTCAGTGAACTTTGTCTGACTGACATGAAACTGGCTTTAGTCACTTTGGTGCTTGGGTCCAGTCAGCTCAAAGTGCAGTCTCTTCTCATGATACAGGTGAGTTTTTGTCTTGATAAGAGCAGAGAGAGGGTAATTTAAGAACACAGGCTCTAGAATCAAACAAATCTAGGTTCAAATCCCATCTTTACCTCTGTCTATATGCTGACCTTGGAAAATTAAACTTTCTAAGTGGGGTAATAATATACTATTGATGTGCAGATTTGTTGAGATAATGCATGTAAAATCCCTAGCACAGTATCTGCTGCAAAATAAGCTTTCAATGAACGTTAGCTGTCATTTGTTAATAGCTATTATTATTACTTTAATACATGATGCTTTCATGTGTAACAAAGTACCACATTAACTCAACTGACCCAAGCACACAAATGAAGGGAAATAAAGCAGGTCCAACAAATTGCTTTAAGTAATATATTACTAATTATTCATGTAAATAAAACCAATACACTTTTGTGTAATAGGAAACTTTATTCATCTAGAAAATATAATTTTTGTGAAAGCTACATACAATGAATATTTGCCTCAGCATATATTTCTAGATACTCAGATCTAATACAAGTAAAACCAGTTTGAAAATCGATGGCTTCTAGTTAGTTCTTTACGCCATAAATGCGTGTTTAGAGTGCTTTTAGTTGGAAAAAAAAAAAAAAGGTCACCTATGTACTTGAAAGGTTGAAACCAAAGACTGAAGGAGATATTTTACCGTTCTTCATTTTATGTTTAAGCTTTGCTGAGATCAATGAATTCCAAATCATTATGCATCAGTTAGTAGGTGCAGAGGAAATGCTTTAATGTCTGGAAGTTTCATCAACCTCATTCCTCTGGCAAAAAAGGAATTGCTTAGGTGAGTGTTCTCAAGACCAGCACCCTATACACATCAGACATCTAAATATTTGTAAACACTAAAAGGTTTGCATTTCCAGCGACACAGTCTGGTTTTCAGAGAATTAGTTTTGAACTGTAGCTGCTGGTTTCTCAAAATATATTTCACCATCATCAACCAGTGCATGACAGAGGAGGTACCACGGGATAACAAGGTGCTCTTGGTTATAGGATGGTAAACACAATACATGCTTCCTGCTGCCTTATCGTATAGGTACTTTCTTTCCCAAATAGTTTAGCAAACGTTTGCCTCCCATACCCAAACTGTAAGAATGCCAGCTCTCTCAGGAGACAACTGAAATCCACAGCTACACAATTTCCCTTTTTCTTAAGGGGAAAAGTTTAAAAATAACCAACTTTTCTCAGCCGTGTTAAGCGTATCTTTTCCCCGGGAATCACTTTTGTTTTTATATTTTCTGCCTCTCTGTTAAAATTGAAAACGTGAATGCTTCATTGCCTAAGAAACTGAGTACACTTGCTTTCTGAAATGTACCTTTTAATGTCTTTTATGATTTTGTTTTTCTTCCCTTATTTGCACTTTCAGCTGTGGATGAATTTCCATGCAATGCATCATTTCTTTAAGAGTTTACACACTAGAAGAAATCAAAATGGAAAATGGTATCTATTAAGCGAGAACAGCTTTCTCAAGTCCCCAGCAGATGCTGTTGGTGAGCAGCCCTCTGTTTGCTCAGCACAGCAGATCAATTTAACCCTCCGTAGGGCTGCCTGGAAGAAAGTGACATATTTCTGGTTGTTGAACAAATGAAGCCATTCTTTACTTGACTTTACCCTCTTGTTGTTTCAGAATACAGTGTACACCTGGGGGTTTGTAGATTTGAGGCACACATCCCTCCACCTTGTCTAAGATGATTTCTGTTATTATAACCCACTGACTTCCATATGGCTGGTTGCCTGTGATCAATTCTGTTTTTGTGCTTCCTCCCTCACCATTCCACACATCGTATCACCTAGCACCTGCACACGTACGTTCCTTTTGTTTTTGTTTTTTATAAATTTATTCTAGTTGACTGAAAGCTGTGGTTCTCCATCCCACATTTCTCTTCATAGCTTGGGACAGCATCGATGAATCTTTCTGTGTTGGAGGCAGCCAGTTGGTTTGTGCGGGAAGTCTTTGCCCTGCCTTCATTTGGGGAGCAGCATGATAGCTGAGCATCTCTTTGAGTAGACCTGTACTGTGAAGGATGAGTAGTGCTAAGTCTTGGACTAAACAGAGCATGACTCATATAAGCAGTATCAGAAGGGACAAAGCCTGAGGAGGGATAGTAGGACAGAATATCTGCTTTGCAATCCATATTCTTCACACTGGCAGGGGAGGTGTGTGATGACGTGGATATGTTGAGTGGCAGCATAATGCTCCATATTTCTGACAACTTGCCTGCTATTCATGGCTTGTCCCGTCCCTGTCAACTGTGTGTGTAACTAGAAGACTTGCATGCTTATGTGTAGGCTAAGTTCCCTACACTGGGTGCCTCTCAGTGCAGTAAACTCCTCTGTAAACCAAGAACCGGGGTCTCCCACTTCAAGTGGCTCTGGGGATGAAAGTTATATCGTACACAAGAGGAGTAAGGGGGTTTCAAAATCATCTGTTTGGACCTTGAAATAGAAATGTTTGTTCACAATTAAGAAATTGAAAAGGAGTAGCAGCAGAAGACATTCAAATCTTCCTTCCTAGTTATTTACTGTGAAATCGAACTCCATTCCTGGAGCAAAATTGATGGCATTTTAGGACTTCAGTGTTTTTCAGGTATCAGTAAATTTCTGCTAGTGTCTCTTAGCCTCTCTAATAGCCAGGAGGACCAGTAATAAAACATAACAAAAGGTTTTAGTAGAAGAAACTAATATTTCCCTGTATGATTTAGATACTTTTTAGGCATTCTTTTGACATTTGACTTGAATAACCCATATTTTTCTACAATTAATTTTTAGCCATTTTATTGTCAAATATAGCAAAATTAAACAGATGTTTAACTTGTTTGTCACAAAGTCATCTCCCTTTATACAAGCAATGTTAAGTAATTGAGCACTGCCAAGGTAGCAGAAGGCCCCCTCACAACTCTTCCCAATCATTAGCACGTCTCCTCCTAATATTAATCATTTCCTTACTTTTTATGATTTCATCATCTAGGTATGCATTGCTAAACACTAGAGTTTAGTTTTACCTATTTTTAAAACTTATTTAAATGGAATTATACAGTATGTATTCTTTTATGTCTGGCTTATTTTTCTATATGTTACCTTTGTGAGGTTGACCATGATGTCACATATGACTGTTTCTTTTCATTGATGTATGCTATTCCTTCGTGTGATTATACATATTTAAAAAATCGTTTATACTGTTGGTTAACGTTTGGCATGTTTCTTGTTTTAGACTCTTACAAACAGTGTGGCAATGAACATTCTTATTTGTGTCCTGTGGTATACAATTGCACAAATTTCTGTTGGGTATATAATCAGGTGTGTAATTGCTAGGTAATAGAGTCTGCATATCTTCAACTTTATTAGGTGAGACCAAACCATTTTCCAAAGTGGTTGTACCAATTTTCATTCTCATCAGCAATGGATAGCAGTATTTTCATGGATTTGTTTCTGGGCTCTCTACTCTGTTTTTCTATATCTCTTCCCAAATACCATACTTTTAAAATTACTGTAGCTTTAAAATAAGTTGCAACATTCGGTACAATATCAAATTTCTTAAAGATTGTATTGGTTGTTCTGGACATTGGTATTTCCAAATACATTATGGAATCTATATGTCAATATATAAATACCCACACACAACCTGTTGAGATTTTGATTGGTATAGAATCTATAAATTAGCCAGAGAATTTATATCTTTACAGTATTGAATCTTCTATCAATAAACATAGTTCATCATTCTGTTTATTAGATCTTATTTCTCAATGTTTCATAATTCTCTGTGTAGAGGTATCATATATCTTTTGATGGATTAATTCCTAGTTATTTGAATTTTTGTGACGTTATCAATGACATCTTTTTATGTTTTATTTCTTAATACTTGATGTTGCTACATAGAAATGCAATCAGTTTTTACATATTTGCATTATATCATGCAACTTTTGTAAACTCATTAATTTATGCTAATAATTTAGTTGTAGAATTTGCATGTTTTTCTCTAAACACAGTTAAGTCATATGAACGTTTTATTTTTCCTATTTCAACTCAAACAATAGGTTTGATTTGTTTTACTTTGTGAATCTTTCAACATTTCACTATTAAATATAATGTTTTTGTAGGTTTTTTTGTAAACCCTTTATCAATAAGGTGAATTCTTTCTGCTATCAGTTTGCTAAGCACTTTTTTCATTCATTTAAAAATTAAAAAAAAAATTGTGAAATACAACATAAAATTTACTGTCATAACTTTTTAAAGTATACAGTTAAGTACATTCACATTGTTGTAGAACTATCACCACTATCCGTCTCCAGAACTCTTTTCATTCTTTAAAACTAAAACTCTGTACCAGTTAAACAGTAACTCCCCATACTCTCATTCCCTCAAACCCGTGGCAGCCATTTTCTACTTTCTGTCTCTCTGAATTTGACTACTCTAGGCTCCTCATAGAAGTGGAATGACAGAAAACTTGTCCTTTTATGTCTGGTTCATCTCACTTAGCATAATGTCGTCAAGGTTCATCCATGTTGTAGCATGAGTCAGAATTTCCTTCCTTTTTAAGGCTGAATACTATTCCATCGTAGGTATGTACCACATTTTGTTTATCCATTCATATATGGACAGTTGGATTGCTTCCACCTTTTGGCTATTGTGAATAATGCTGCTATGAATGTGGATGTACAAATATCTGTGTTCCTGCTTTAAATTCTTTTGTGTATATATCCAGAGGTGGGGCTACTGAGAAGACCTTGTGTCTGTGCCATGGTGTAATTTGAAGACCCTAAAGCAGAGCACTCAGGCCAGCCAGGGACACTTAGAACAAGCATCAAAGTGGATTTAGGTACAAATTCTGATTTCCAAATTTGGTCAAAGGGTACAAACTTTCAGCTATAAGGTGAATAAGTTGTCAGGATCTAATGTACAACGTGGTGACTATAGTTAATAATACTGTACTGTATACTTGAAATTTGCTAGTAGAGTAGATCTTAAGTTCTTACCATACACATAAAAAGGTAATAATAACCAGGTGAGGTAATGGATGTATTAATTAGCTTGATTTTGGTAGTCGTTTCACACATACATAACTTAAATCATCACATTGTACACATTAAATATATACAATTTTATTTGTCAATTATACCTCAATAAATCTGAGGGAAGAAAAACCCAAAAGGTGTTTTGTTTTGTCACTTGACCTGGTAGATCCAGTTTTCTTCTGCGTTCACTCCAGGTCCTTTGTCTCCATCTCATGTCCAAATATCACTCATAGAAATGTCCATATTTTGAGGTTGGGGAAGGGGTTAGTTCTTCAGATAGACTGTGGGCTAGTGGTAGTGGGGAAAAGGAAGGTTGGATCAATTGCAGGTGAGTATCTTACTTGGCATTGGAAAATGATAAATATAAGCCAGATATAGCTCTGATAACGTCTGTGTTTCTTTTACTCAGTTGCCATGGTTGAATCTTATAAGGATATTCCCCTTCCCAGTGAAAAATTGTACTGCCTGGATGAAGGGAAGTAAGCAGTGCCTGGGCTAGGGAGGAGATGAGTGGCATTCTTGGATTGCATTTGGAGTCCACAGGTATTGCCAAGGGACAGTCAGACAGAGCTTATCAACTACATTTAAAAAAAATGAATCTAACCTTTCATTCATCAAACAGAACCCTATATAAATGTCACTGAGCATCAACATTCAATTAACATTGTGGTTTATTCATCAGTTAGGGATATATAGAGTAAGGACTCCTGTGGCTCCTGAAAAATCATTGTAAATACCTTCCTTCAGCTGTCTTTAGGTGAAGATGCCTCACCTGCTATATGTCAAGCACCTTTCATTCAGCCTTTACTTTAGACATTTATCATATAGTCCCTGGGTAACATGCTGGTAGGGTCTCACACTGGGTCATTGTGCATCAATATTCCCACAAAGAGTCAACCCCTGGGAACCTAGAACTGACCACCCATACCCTCACGCCCCTCAAAAAAAATCAAGGATAAATAGAGTTGTTCTGTGCTTCTTAGTGTGTATAGTATATTGTTTACAAGTAAACATTTGTTAGAGGGGAAAAAGTAGTTATACTTTTCTGATGTGTCTGCATTCAACCCTTCCTCAGGGTGTACTTTTAATTCTGCAGCCAGGGTATTAGCAATATTAAACTGAAAATGTCACAGAATGTCAAATCTGAAAATGTCACTGGGAAAGGGGAAAAAAAAGATGGTGACCCTGTACCATCCACAGATGAAATAAATATGCCTCCCTGGTATTGCACAGTGGTTTTTTTTAGTGGGTATAATTTTATACGTTTTGCATCCTATTAATTTTCATGGCATCAATGGAGAAATATTAGAACAGCGAGATTGCTGAAGACAAATTAACTCATCAATTACATGTATGGGACAGTGGAGACTGAGTTTATTTCACCATTTCGAATTGTAATAAAACTGTAATTACTAACTCGTGGAATCTTCATGGAAATCTGCATTCATTACCACTTAATTTGAAGTCAGTGACTGCTGTATACTTAACTTTCCTCTAATATCTACTACGAAGTAGAAATAGTAGAAAGCAGTTTAGAATTAAAGCAGCTGTCTTAGTCCCCACAGAAACATTTTTGTAATCATCTGAACTAAATTTTGCCCATGAAACCAGTGGGATTAGTTTGTATTTAAATAGTGCAGAAAATGGAAAATGAATATATTGTTTGTTAAAGGACACAGTTCTCCATTTCTAACTCTCTGCCACTCTTCCCTCTTCCATCTTTTCTGTACATACTCAAGTACGGCACGTAGAGAGTTGTTTCTTTCAGGAAGAATGACAAAGGGGAAAAATGAAGCCAGAAGATTTAGGTTCAAATTCTGTCCATGCCATTTTCTGGCTTTATGGTTTTGAGCAAGTTATTTTACTTCTTTGAAATTCACACTCTTCATTTGTAAAATGAGGATTATAATACCAGCCTTCTAAGGTTTATGTGAGCATTAAGTGAACTAATATATGCAAATACCCCTAGTGTAGCACCCAGCATTTTAATGTTGGTTTCTCTTCTTTTAAAGAAAACTAGAAATTATAGGCATTACATACTGTGTCATGATTTATGGAGCAAATTGAATTTCCTTGACGGTTTTGTATCTAGAAGGATCAAAACTGCATTTATTATGCATAGACCATTTATTTTTGTTTTTGTATGTTTAATATGGTTGAAAAGCGAAGTTCTATATAAAATGAAACTGATCTTTCAACCATATATTTTTTATTTGCCACTATGAATTAATTAAGTCTGAAAGCCATCATTTAAATGTTATTTTTATTTCTTCAGTCGGTAACTGACACCTGGGAAATGATAGATCACAGATGTAAGGGGTCATATAGGGGCCAAAATCACCTGCATTTTATTTTGGGATCAGTGATGTTCCTCAAAAGTCTGTTTCTGTCAACTACAGTTTTTGATGTATGTGCATAAAGAAGCAAAGGAAACAAGTGTCGGTGTTGTGGGCACTATCTGATTGAGGAACAGAGGATATAAAGCTTGCTCTCTGATCTTAGCGAAAAAAGGAACACAAAGACTTGGGATAGGGACTAGTTACAAACATAAAATGTAAGCAGAAAAAAATCTTTTAAACAATTTAAAAGTAGTGAGGGAGCTTAGTTGGTAGTTCTAAAATTCCAGCCACAAGCAGCATTAAGTATGTTTAATCTCAACTCTACCTGTCAGACTAACTTTACATTGTGCTGATTTCTGAAGCTATCAGTACTCAGTTAAACAGTTAAGTAAGCACAGGTAGGAATAAAATTAAATTCTGTGCATTTGCTACCATTCACTTGGCTGCTTCTGGGCATCTTTCCATAACCCTTAAAGGTGTAGATGTTGTCCCTGAATCATGTCAGACTGGGAAAATGAACTGATTACTTCTTAAGCTGATCTGGCCATTTACACATGTGCTCCATGGGCTTGAATTGATCAACGGATATGCAGCTCAACATTTGTGTTGCTGGCCAGAACCCATTGAGCAAAAGCCATGCCTCCGATGTCAGCTGCTTGGGCTGAATCTACTGACCAGTGCCAATATATGGCAATATAGCATGGAAAAGAAACATCAAAACATTTGGGGGACTTGATGATCTTTAAGACACCTTCCAGGTAATAATTGCTCTCTGCAAAACTGATAAGGTTTAAATGAGTTAATACATGTAGGGCTCTTCTAAGAGCTCCTGCCACATAATAAGCCCTTAATCAACATAAGCTATTCTTATTATTAGTCTTTTTACTGTTTGTATAGTAAAACTAGGATACAATTTCCAATTAGAGAGTGATGCTGTATCTGCATACAGAAAACAAAGGAAAGGTGAATGCAGCTGTTGATGATATCCAATTGAAAATCTCAAGTGAGAAAGCCCATGCTCTCACCTTACTTAGTATTGATTAGTCACACCTTACCTGTTGATATGTACAATCCATTATGATGCTAAGAAAAAAAGTGTTTAGTGAAAAAAATGGTTACATCATTTATAAATTGATATCAGTTAGCTCTCTTGATTAAAATACACATTTTCAATATAAACTCAAAATAGAAAATACAACAAAGATCATTTTTATTCTAATTCTTTTTAATTCCAAGAACCTGTTGCATATTGTAAACCTGTTGGTCCAAGATATTGGAACGAATTCATAGAAGTTTATTGAGCAATGTTTATAGTTTATACCTAAGCTGATCTAAGATGTTCTGTTCCTGCCATTGTCTGTCATACCATCTCTGGCCCTTGCTCAACTTTCCTTCTCTGAATATTCTGAATTGTATTGATAAGATTCAAGGAAAATAGGAGGATAGTTAATGGTAAGGGTTTGTTAAAAAAAAAAAAAAAAGTCAGTGCATTGTGAGCAAATGAAAGTGAATTTGATTTTTTCAGAAATGTAAAGCCATGCTGTCTGGCTCCTGCTTTGGTCAACCTTGGCGATAAGTGTTAGAATATTGACTGCTGTGGCAGTATGTAGGAAAACCTTGTTGACAGCACTTATTTTTCAGTGTTTTAAACGTAAATAAGAACCTTAGCATCTCAAATTATCTGCTATATTCATTTTCCCCTTTCTTTTTGAATTTACTCTGTTGGCTTGTGCATTCCTGGACTATTTCTACTTTCCTGCTTTCTCTGTCATCTCCTTCTAAATGCAGGCCTTTCCCAAGGTTCTTTCTTTAAGCTTCCTTTGCTTCCCCCTCCCAAACTCATAGATCTGGCTCAGTAGGTATTCTCTTTTTTACATGGATAATTTCCAGCTCACTTTGACATATGTCCCTTGACCTAGCATCAAACTGCCTCCAAGATATCTTTCCTTAGATAAAATATCAGCCAATTATACTCAACATGTAAAACATCAGTGTTTTTATCCAGTACCACCATTTTCTTTGGGTAATCCAGTCCTTGGCAATGGTACTCCTTTTCTTCCATGTGCTAAAAAAGAATGTTGACTCCCTGCATCCAGTAATTTTGACTTAACCCTACATCTGATCAGATTCTTTGACCTATGGGATTTCTCCTTTATTCTCACTTCTACGTTTTCACTACCATCACTCTAATTCAGGCCACAATACTTATAGCCAAAGTGGCTACAGTGACCTTCAAGCTGCACCCCATTTCTAGTTTCTGTCCATCTTAACTGCTGCGAAATTAGACTGAGACTTCGGTCACACTCCTTTAAAAGCTGCTTTCTATGGCTTCTTTAATAGATTACTCATATATTTTTTCATTTATGGCCCTTATTTTCCATCTATACCTACCATATGCTCTAAATCGGGGGTTGGCAAACTACCTAGGGCCAAATTTGTGTTGCCACCTGTTTCTGTTAATAAAGTTTTATTGGAACATAGCCAGTTCCACTCATTTACATATTGTATCTGTCTGCTTTCATGCTAAAATAGCAGAGTTGAGTAGTTGTGACAGAGACTGTGTGGTCCATGCAGCCACAGTTATTTACTTTCTGGCCTTCTACAGATAAAGCTTTCTGACCCCTTCTCTAGACCAGTGCTTTTGAAAGTTTAATAATTTAGTATGTCTTAGGTTAGGCCTATGATTCTGAATTTCTAACAAGCTCCCATGATGCACATGCTCTTGGACTACAGATCGTACTTTGAGAAGCAAAGCTCCAGAGCAAATTTACCTCATAAAATATTCACAGAGAGAAAGTATCTATGGTTTCATGACCAAATCAGATTGTAACTTCACCTCGGAGCTTCATGGTACATGTACATATTAATATACTAAGTTTAAGAATCTCTGACATAAAAACAAACAGAAAAATAAAGCAAAATGAAACAAAACACAAAACATGAACAGTTGGTCACCTTACGAGTTCTGTCCCTTCTAAAACTGGCAAAATCTGTCCTTCCTTTGGTTCATTTCTAATGTTCCCTCTTTAACAAGGGTAATAACAGTTCAACCTTCCTCATATTTTTAGGTAGTCTTCCTCTTTTACACTACAACTGGCCATATTAAATGGTCAATAAATTTATATATATTTAAAATTAAATTGAGTCTGTAAAAAATAGACTCAAAATAGATATGATACTGAATAGCTGGTAGTAAGGTATATGTACCCAAAAAGATTTTAAAGTAATTTACTTGAGGGAACAGTCTTAAGCATGACTTGATAGATTTAACTTAAAAATATTTTGTGTGTATTTCCGATGTTTCTCTGATATCATGCTTCTCTCTTGGTTGTTGTATTCTGAGTCTACCTGACAACTTCAAGATATTGTGAAGAGAGAGAGATTTGGAAACAGAGGTGATTTATTTTTAGGGTATGTATTTTATTATTTATTTATTTTATTATTAATTAGTTAAAACCATTATTTCTCACTTGAAGTCAGAGATCTGGCACCTCATAGTCTTCAAGTTACTCCACTACCCTCTGAGGCTGTGCTCCAGCTTTCCTGAACTAACTGCTTGCTCTTTCTCACTCCCAGGTCTCTGCACATGCTGCTCTCTCTGCCTGGAATACTCTTCTCTCTGCTTCAGTTGTCTTGTCTGCTTAACTCTTCAACCTTTTGCTTCCAGGCTAGGTGTTTTTACACAAGAAAAGCCTTTTCTGATCCTCATATCTGGGTTTAGAGCTCTGCCTCTGTGCATTCCAAACAGTCTGTGATCACCTATGTCATGGGTCCTGTCATATGGTATGGAGGATTCTTCACTGTGTCTCCATTTCCTTCACAAGACTAGAACTAAGCTAAGGACAACAGTTGTCTGGTTCACCATTGTATTTTAAGTGAAACACAGGTTTAACAAGCGTTTGTTAAACGGATTCTGATTGTTTGCATTTGAAGTGAGTGGGGCTGGGAGGCTGTATTCTTGCCAAGGTTTTCTTCTCTGGATTCAGGTATGTTGTAGAAACCTGAAGCCTGCTAATATTTTCCTGTGTCCTGTGCTAGAATATAGATTTGGGGATCCTTAATTTAACAGGTAAAGTTCTGAATTGGAAGTGATCTGTGAGGCATGTCTCTTAGGGCCTCTCGCTAGAATCTAGAGATCCAGAGAGGATGCTGTAATTTCCAGGGTCTTTGTGACTGTAGGAGAACATTGGAATTCATACTGTAGGCTGAATGGCCCTTGTTTTCTAGACTACTGTTCATCTGGGCATTTAAAAAAAAATGCAAGTAATGGTTATGAACCCACCTTTGGATAAGCACTTGAGGTCAGAGAGAGTGTCTGTAATGCAGAGAGAATAGTGGCAACCGAATATCTATAGTGGGCTTCAGTATTTTGATGTCTTTATCAATGGCATTCCATAATCATTTAAGGATGGTGCCGTGTAAAATGTATGTATCTCCATCTATTGACACTGTGTACAGTGGAAGCCTATAACCGTGCATCTGTATCTGCCACAGGTAGGCTGATATTTATATCCTATCAATTCCACCCATTTTTATTGGATTACTAATCACATTGCTAAATATTATTCTCATATATCTCCCACATTTGGATGGCTACTCTTATATGTATATTATGACTGAATATATAGGATGTTGCCTTTAGTAAAAAGCATTTACCCAATGTAACTAAACCACCGTACCCTTTTAGTGTGTTCTACTAATTCTATAGAAGAGACTAGGCACTCAGCCATTTTCCTTTTATTGCACAGATTTGGATCTCACATATCATTGTGGTGGATATAACCATTTGTCTTTGCAATAAATTCCCCACAAATATTTTATGGTCTGAATTCAATAGTGATAAGAGCTTTCAGTTTCTGAAGTCCTGCCCTGCTTTTTCTTAAACACAGTAATCAATAGGCCTTGTGTCCCTGAGTCATCTTTTTTCTTAATTTATAGAACTGCGTTGATAACTGTTGCCAAAGTCTTCTGTTAAGACCTGAATTCTGTGATAAATCCATTTGTACCAGTAATAGTCACATTCTTTGAGTGCCGTCTTTCTTTAGTCACTCTATGCTTGTATTGCCACTTACTCATACCATACCTTTCAAAAGCTGTTTGATCTAAAGTTTTTATTTATGTTTCTACTTGTCAAAATTTGCAATATTTTGATAATCATCTGTTTAATCACTTGCTAGGATTAGACTCCCATGAAGGTAGAGAGGCGTTTCTTCATTGTATTCCCAGTTAACAACAGGAAATTACAGGTACTCAGTGTTTCAGGGAAAAAAAAAAATCGGTGAGTGGATGAAGCCTGATTTAATGTTTGCAGGTATGAGGTGAGCAGTGAGGTAGCATTCTATGGGAGTGAGGTAGTTCAGGTTATTTTGATAAGCTGGTATATTTAAAAAAATTGGTCTGCTCTTGGTGGAATCTCAGAAGTGATACTTAAAGGACCCTTGACACTGTTTGGTTACTTCAGCATTGTCTGTATCTCTTATCAAGACAATGCTAAATCTTCATCCCCCAGTCCAGTCGTTTTTTCTGACTTTAATGTTAATTTTTCTCTTTAACATATTGATTTCAGAAAGTCCCTTTTCCTTCACATTCCATATCTGTTGCTTTTTTTTATAAAAGGAAGTTGATAGGTTGGCTTCATTTTTCTCTTTCTCACAAATTAATTGCCATATGATTTATATAAGATAAGAAACCTCATGACTACTACTAGTAGTACATAGGTGATGAATTATTTTTAGTTAAGCTGGTATTAGCACTCTGCTAAATATTTTACACACATACTCATTTAATTCACCCTATACCTAATTTACAGAGGAGAAAAATAAGGTTACATTGGTCAGAAGGGCAAAACTGGAACTCAAGTCCGCTGAAACAAAATGGTATCAAATACTATGCTCAAATGGATAAGAATGACGTCATGATGACATATGCAAGAACGATGCTAAAATAAATTCCGGTTGCATGGTTAAGATTGAATACTGCTCTGGTTCCACAACCAGGAATTTGATCCTATTGTCTACTATTTCCTTTATCTATCAATTGTACCTCCATGCTAGTAGAAACAAAACTTGGAACTAAATTCATTTTTAAAACCACTTTACTTGTATTTTGGCTGAGCCAGCATTTCTGTATCATAATTTGGGAGGAGTTTGTAAGTTTAGAAAAAGGGCCTCAGGTATAGATTGCCCCTGCTATAAGGCACTGTTCTTCAAAGTTATTCCCCATTCTTCCTTCCTTGTAAAGGGCAAATTCCTAGACCCCTTAACAGTCAAGCTGAATCAAAATTTCTAGTCCAGCTGTTCGTGACTGTCTGCAGGTCTACCATTTAGATGGCCCCTCTTAGCATTAACTGAAAGAATATTTTTAACTTGGGCATTTATAAAGATGACAAGAAAATTTATTAAAAAAAAAGGGGACTCAAACCATGGAACGAATAAATTACTTATATAGTTGGTTAAGCCTAAGTATGTGTGCAGCAACTGTAAATAATGTGGGTTTAATGTTATGGTAACAATTTAGAGAAAACTGGCTTTGGTAGTTCCTGTAATCTTTTATGTTTTTGGATTTGCATGATTCCTTGATGTGCTTCTTTATTTCACAGTGATCCACACAGATTTCTATTGCATTGGTATTTAATTCATTAATTCACCCAACAAATATTTGATCCAGGCATTCAGTGGGCTAGGTCATGGTCACTTTTTTGTATCAGAAATAAAGTACTAATTATACAGAGTCATCCTGTCTGTTTGCAGTTGTCAAATATTCCATTTTTGAAGCCCAGAACTTTTTGATCTGACATACACTGTTTCATCTCGAGTTTGTTTTTCTCTGGCTATTTCTCTACCAGTTTGCTATTGTATAAACCTGCGTCTGTGCAGGAGCTGCTAAATTCACGGCTCTTTTCAAATGCAGAAGTGCCTAGTATATGCATTTTGAAAATGTTTTCAAAGGATTCCTGCAAGATACCTCTTTAAAAGGTGTCTATACAGTTGTACTATAGGGAGTTTTATAGCAATACCTGATTTTTAGGTACAAGAAATGTTATATTCCAAGTTGTATGTTTTCTTGAAAATAACTTTTCATTTCATAGAATACGTTGCTCTTGTGTTTTTTTCCCCTACTATCAAAATTATGGTGAGTTCTTTTGAAACTTTTCTGTTAATGTTTTAATCCCTATGTGCCTAGCACATAGTAGGCACTCAGAAATATTAGTGTGATAGAGTGAATGAATTAGTAAATAAAACAATCCCAAATCTGTGACAGCAGCTATCTTTTATAAGAAAATTCTGCTTTTCCAAAGCTTTGTTGATTATTACCTATGTTCCCAGAGAAAGGGACTACATAAAATATTTTATGCTTCCATCTAGGGTTTTCAAAATTGAGCATGTTTTGTAATGCAAAATAAGGGAAAATACAGTGAAAATAAGCATGTGGAACTCTTCCAAATGCAGACCCTTGGAGTGTTGTTAAATCTCCTTCTCACTGGCTGTTTAGATTCTAGAATAAAAAAAAAATTCTTTGACTTTCTCTTGAAAATTGAATGGCCACCTCTGTAACCTTTGGTTTTTAACATAGTTAGAAATGGTTGTTCCTGATCTGTATTGATGCCTCCTTTAGTTTTGTTTGTTTTCATTTTCCAGAGTCCCAGTGTCCTGCCACAACTATTTCTGTATACCATCTCTGCTCCTGCCCTGTTCATTGCTATTATTTTCTTTAGTCAGATTGTACGTTTCCTGTGCTCTTGAATGTTCCTTTGTTCTTGAACCTGGGCTGCAGAGAACACTGTAAATGCTAATGCATTCAAAGTTGTCGTCTTGGCTTTCCTTGAATCTTTCCCCTTGCTTTCTCCCTGCTGGCACTGTCTCTGTGAGAGTAGCTTACATTCCTGGAGGTCAAAGTTCTTTGACTTTGGCTGCTCCTTTCTCAGAGGTAGGAAAACAGTGATCATTTCTATAGATTTTCCCTTTCTGTCCACAACTAAAATCACTACTCAAGCTTTCCCTACATACAAGGTTGTCTTACCTCTGAGATTTATATTTTGGCATCTGAAAGTCTGTAGACATTATCTTTCTTCATCATTTCACAGTTGAACAAACAGAGTTAAAGTCTGGTTAAATTTGGTGCATTGAAAGCATGCACTACCTTCTGAAACCCAACTAAGATAACAGAAAGGAATAAGAGGGGTGAAAATCTACAGGAGTGAAGACAACAGTCACTGATATATGACATCAACATTCAGGTGGAAAGCAGATGGATGAGAAATGAATGATTTGGCAGAGCAGACATGGAACCCTAGGTATCTATAGAGAAGGATACCAGAGAGGAGAAGGTCACTTTGTCCCCACTGGACCTTGGAAAGTCCCACAGATTCTAAGGGATTAGAGGCACCAGGTTCTGTGAAAGGTGAAATTTGGGGGAGACAAAATCAAGCACATTGTTTATTTTTGTAAAAGAAGCATTTGGAAACATCAGATGACCTCTCATTTCTAACAGTCAGGCAGGTACTTCTTTCCCAGCTGTGAAGAACCAATTATGTCTTATTTTCCAGAGAAACTGACTTGGAAGGGATTTTTGAATCAGGGATCCTAGGCAAAGTAGAGGTGGGATGAACTTCCTTCCTGAAAACAGGAGGCTTATCTGTATATCTAATGATGAGAATGTCCATCTCTTTCCTTGGAGACTCCTATAGTGGAAGCATTGTGATTGCCAGAATCAAACATTTGAGAATCTCTTTATAATAATTTGGCTTGAAACTCTACTAACTTATAGGGCAGCCCATGAATTCATGAGCCCAGCCCATACGCAGAGTTGTAGATTAGTTTTTAAATTTCTCACTCTATCGTGAACAGTTGAGGACCACTAGAAATTTGGGTAAAAATGTCAACATGAGAGAAAGAGACACAAACAAATAAAAATCAGTGAAAACAGAGTCCATGCAGAGAATGGAAGAATGCATCATAAAACTGTAATATTCTCAGTGAGATAAGAGAAAGTGGTGTAATCATCAAACAGAAACAGTATTATATAAATCAAAGAAACAATCAGGGAATGAGGAAGAGTTCTTTAAAATTAAAAATATAATAGTTAAAAAATGAAAGCATTAAAAGAAAACAATGATGTAATTTTGACAGTAGAAAACAAAAGAGATAAAGTTCAGTATTCAGTTAATAGGAGGTTCAGAAAAAAGAAAAAGGAGCAAGGAATCAGATGATGATAAATATCAAAGAAATAAGAGAGGACTTTTTTAGGAAGGGAAGGATATGAGTTCCTAGAATGAAAGGGCCCATGAAGCACTCAGCAAAGTGGTTGAGAAAACACTCCAAGGCAATATCACATGTCCAAATGTCAGAAATAAAGAGAAGGATCTAGATCTCTTAGAAAAATGGCTTGTGCGTGATGGCTCATAATTAGACTGTCATAGGACTTCTCAGTAGCAAGACTGGAAGCTGGAAGGTGATTCTTTAAAAATTTGGAATAAAGCATTTTGCATGCATAGTTCTGTATGCAGGCGAGCTTTCAATCCATCTGAGGATAGAAGAAAGACATTTCCAGACATACATGATTATCAAAATTTACTTTCCATGTATCTTTTATTAGAAAACTTCTGAAGATAAGATCTCCCACAGGTGGCGAGCGAGCAATAACAACAGATCAGATTGAGAAAAAAGGAATTTTTGATACATATATGAATGAGGAAATCCCAGGAAGAGAGGTATGCAGCTCACACAGAGAGGAATCAGTCCAGTATACCAGACAGAGTGTATTGGGAAGGAGAACTCCTGGGAAACAAAAGAATTGAGAGAATTTATGTTGGTGGAATATAGTATCGTGGAGAGCTTTTACAGTTCTGTTAAAGGGATTGGGAATGATTATTGATAGATACATGGAAAAATGAAGGACTTAAATAAACCAGTCATCTTTAATGTCACCCACTCTTGCTCTCTCCATTCATTCCTACAGTGAAAGTTGGTTTCAGCCTATATGACTCAGTTCAGTGTCCAGCAGGGGATCTTGATTCATGCATCTGGTTATAATCGCTTTCTTTCCTTCTGAAGACTTCGTCTCTGTTTGGTATTTAGCCCAGATTTTTACACCTACCAAATTGTTACAGTGTTTTTATTGCATAAAGCATTCATTCATTTTATTAAGTAGTCATTTGCTTAGACTATCACAAAGCAGTAGTGCTGTAACATGATTTCCTCTACCCCACATCCCTCACATTTGAAGGATACGTGCTTACTGAAAACAGGGACTTGGTCTTTTAGAGTATCTATGTTTAAAAATGCAGGATACCTCATGTTTAATAAATATTAGGTGCTTATAGTTCTGAGTTACTTGTCAGTTTTGCTAAAGCAAATTAATTAGTCAGCAAGACCCTGAGAATTCATCCTCTTACCTTCTGGCAGGATTGTACTTAGACATTCTAGACAAATTAAAATCTGCTTTTGCAAGAAAATTTATTCTTTCCTACCTGACCCATCCTAACACTTAACAATTCTCTACGTCTAAGAATTTCTTCTTTTATGTCTCAGTTAAATCCCTTAAATTGCTATTTAAGTCCTTTTTTTTTTGGTGCTTTGTTACACCAGCTGGGCAGTGGGCTTGGGCTCTCTCTCTCTCTGGTCTAGGTTGGTTCAAATTGAGGGTGAAAACAAACTTTTGTCTTAACATAGCATGGTATCTTGAAAACAAAGTAAGGGACTATAGTTTGAAAGCTAACTTCAGGTAACTTACAAATTTAGTCAGTTATTGTCTTCTGATGTGGAAATTCTGCAGCATAATGGCCCTTTGAATCTTGTAAACATGCAGAGAATTTGATTATTTACTGACCTTGAAAGTCTTACTAATTTAGCCTTCTACCTTTTGGAATAGACTGCTTTCCTAGAAATTTCTATTTTGGTTCATTGCCATGGCTGTGGGACTATATTATTAACCATCCAAACTATAAGTTTAATGCTACATGATTTTTTAAATAACTGCTGTTTACTGTTGATTTCTTTCCTATCTTATATAATGATAAACAATAACATATTTAGGGACCCTTATAAAATCTTATTTATTAGAAACAAATGGTTAGATCTTAAACCTAGGTTCTTGTAGAAAATATATCGTAAAATACTTCTCTTACACAAATATTAAATATTTCTGTGTAATACAAGAAATTTATGAAATGTAGATAATATATATTTACCCTTTATATTAAATAATAATACACTTTCGTTAATATGTTAGTATCCAGGCATATGTTCGCTGCTCCTAGGAGCTGATACTAGTAGGAGGCTGCTGAGAAGAAATCTTCCAAGAGAGATATATACGCCAAGTGTCTCATAGTCAAGCCAATGCATAAGATGTAAATATGCTGTGTGTTGTATTATTAATGTTGTCTGCTTTTCTGTAGACCATTTATGTGACTACCCTTAAAGTCCTTCACAGTGTGTGGGTGGTCAAAGAATTTCTGAGCTACTCCCTATTGCTTTCAGATTGTTGAGCCAATTTGGCTCTAGTTAATAACTCTATTAACTGGATAATGGTTCCTGTCCTTTTATCAGCTCAGTAACACTACATCCCCATTATAAACAACTGGTCAGTGACAGAAATCTCTTTATATAGTAATACACAAAATACTTTGTCTCTTAAGGGCAGTCTCACACCAACAGTAACCAGTACTGCATTTTTCACTGGGAAAAGCTGCCTCAGGCTCTGTGGGGCTGCAACTAGGTGGCATCTTCTAAATCTCTTCTCTGGAGCTGAGCGGATGGCAGCTTTCAGATTGGAAGCTTGATTCACTGCTGCATTTAGTGTGGTTAAAACAAATGATGAGCCTGGAGCTGGGTCTTATACAGCCCCACAGAACAGTTGGCAAAATGGAGAATGAAGCTAACCAGTTTATTTGTCTACACAACACCAAAGAAATGGCTTGATGAATTTTCGCCTACTAGACTGACTGATTTTTTTTTTTCCTCATCAAATGAGTTGAATTGACCAACTGTATTGGCGTCCTGTAGGCACAGTCTGAAAAGTCTCCTGCTCTAACAGGCTTCAAACTAGGGGGGGGGGGGGTCTGTAGTGACACAGCAGGTGCTGAGATCTAAGCCCTTAAATGCAATGTATACACAGAGCTCTGCAGACAGCCCCGTGGAGCTACCACCTAAGATGGTTTTTCATGTGTAAATGAGACGGTCTTTCATTTTTCAAGCTATTGCATTATATCCCCTTCTGTTGAAAGACAAACACAGGAAATCAACCAACACTGAGTTAATTACAGAAGGGTGGCCAGTCCCAGAGTCTGGGTTGCAGGCTTCAGTCATGGGGCTTAAACACACCAGTAGATTTTGCACTTTGGTACTCAGAGTTCAAGCCACATTGGGGATTCATGGCTTTCGTGAGATTGCTCCCTGGGAAATGAGTTCTGGGAGTATACTGATTTTGAATGAAATGCTTACCAGGATGGCGGTCGAGAAGGGAAAAAGTTTTAGGACAAAGAGTTATGAAGAGCTAAATGGCTGAATTACAAAGTGAGACATTACCTGGCAGGGTGATTTAGTAGAGACTACCCCCGCCCAAAAGTTGCTGCTAGAAAGCAAATTTGAAGTCTCCTAGGATTAATAGAAATAAATGTGGATAAAAAATATATTTGGTGACACCACGTGATTTTCTTAGTCATGGAATGAAAAACTTTATTTCAAATTACTGTAAAAGATGTTTAATTTTAAAAAGTTTTCAATATTTGTTTAGTTTTTGAAAGAGTCATAGTTTGAGGTTTTTACATATTTATGACTTCATATTTTATTTAATAATTTTGGTCCTATAAATATAATGGGACCTTAAAATATTTTAAAAACGAGTTTCTCATGCTACGTGCTTATGTATGTACTTCTGTTACATGTGCACAGACACACATATCTTTGTGTTTCATAGATGTAGGTATTTATGCACAAACATCATTTGTTTATGTACTGTTCTCTCTAAAACACTTAAATTTTATTTATAATGCCTTTAGTGATAACCAAGTAATGAATGCTAAAATTTCTCATGGTACGGAGTGTCCTCTCTGACAGACATTGAAACTTGAAGTTTTGATATTGCCGTCATCTCTGTTTTATTAGTGAGAAAGCTGATTCAGAGAGGTTAGGTAATTTTCCAAAGTTACAAAGCTTGTAAATGACAGAGCCAAGAATTTTAACCTAGGTCATAAGTCTTTGAATACTGCCATTCACCTCCTCTTGTGGAATATATATTTCAAGGTAAATGCTTGAAGTATATTTCAGTATGTTCTACAAAATGAACGTTTTATTTTAAGTTTAGCCTCAAAAGATTGATATTCGAAACACAATTTTAAGGCCACATTTTGGTTTCTTTGCTATTGTTAGTAACTAGTGGAGAATAGGATTTGGGTCTTTTCCATATAGCATCTCCATATGACATTGCTCTCCTGAGTGGCAGGTGGCATTTTTTGTTTGTTTCTTTAAAGAAAGGAACTGAGGTAAAATCTGCAGTGGAAATATTTAATATTTATAAAACCGAAGAGGACATCAAAGACAAGTCTGGGTCTTAGAGACTCCTTTGAAAAAGTCTATTATTAAGCTCCATGTAGCCTAACACTTAGGTGATTTGGAAATATATTGTGTATAAAAGTACTAACAGAGCTGTCCCAAATGCTCTAGAAGAAGTATCTTGGGAGAGGTCAGATGGGCTTAGATCCCACTGTTCTGTGTTTGTTGCAGTGAGGCTGTATTGTAACCATTGACTTTCTGAGCACAAAAGGGAAAAATGAAACGCTACCAGTCATGCCGTAGAGGACAACTTTGGCACGATCCTCTCAGCTCTTCAACGAGTATCTTCTGTTGGGTCTGCTCTGTTATTGACAGCCAGGGGATTGATGTGTGCGGGACAAGCTGTAATGCTAATGGTGCTGTATGTGTTAAGTCCTGCCGCAATGACAAAGGACAGATTCAAGTGATGAGTGTGAGACTTCTGTGAAAAGCAAGTTGGGATTGATTTTGCTAAAATTACTGTTCCTTTTGCCAATCCAGGGCCTTTCACAAGACAAATTGGCCATTTTTCCCCTGGATGTTTGTTGGGCAAGGAAAGATGCAGAAAAAAAGTAGGTGCTATTCTTGGTGGTGACTTACTACCAAAATTAATTTAGAAAAAGGCATTTTTCAAAATACAAAAAATACTGTAATAGTTGTCCTAGTTGTTGTCTCTGCATGATCTCATTTATTCAGGTAAAAAGAGAGATTTAATAAACTCTCCAGAAGTTTCTAAATATCTGGGTATTTCAGTTCTTATAAGAAAGCAAACAAGATGATTAGAGCTTTTCAATCTTTTCTTTGAAATTTTAAATTAATTCCATCTACAAGTGATTTGAGTGATAATACTGGTAGGGAGCCCTGCACCGTAGTTTAGCATTTTTGATTATTTAAAAACTTTTCCTAAGTGTTTTCATTACTTTTGGCTTTATTCTACCGTATACTAAAATGGTTCTTTGGCAGAACTAACAGCATAAGAATTGTTTCCTTATGGAGACAAAGATTGAAGTAATTTTCTCCTGCTTCCTGAAATTATTAATCTATGTTTATATGTCTATTGAATGCCTGCTCTGTACCAGGTATACTTCTAGGGGCTGGAAATGGGACAGGGAACAAAATAGATAAAGTCATGCTCTTATGAAGACTATCTTTTAGTGTGAGAAGGTAGAAAATAACCACAACCAAATTATTGCATAATATGTCTGGTAGTAATAAGTGCCATGAAGGAGACTATACAGCAGGGTAGTGGGAACAGGGTGTGGTGGAGGATGGGGCTGCTGTTTTTTACGTGGTGATGAGAACTCAGGTGGCATTAGGGGTAAAGGGCTTGAGGCTAAATGTTTACCATCTGCTTATGTGGAGGATTAGACCTTGAGGAATATGGAAATAGGTAACCTCTGTTCCTTTTTAAAGAATAGAATGACATTTCACAAAGTGACATGATGTGACCTCTTTCTCTCATCTATCCAATATGGGATGACTTTGAGGGATGGAGCCTCGAACATGGAATCCTGTCGCCGGTTCGTTGTCATATCGGACAAAGGAAGTATTTGGGAAGACTGAGCTTCAGAATAATTCACATGATTGAAGAAAGGCAGGAAGGATTTTGTTACCACCCCACTGAGCTCAGGAACAGTGTTGCCTTTGAGGTGCTTGAGAGGTTTTAATCTTTCCTCCTTTGCCCATTCCCCATGCTTTCTCCTCCCTTCTTCCCTAGGTGCATGCTGCCATCATTCTTTATAGAATTCAGTATGGCATGCCCTTCCTCAGAGAAGTCTCCCCTGACCAGTCCTGTCATTCCCTCATCACTCTCTGGCTTTGCCCACCTACTTTCTTCAAACTTGAGAGTGAGAGGGAAGGAAAAAGAAAATGATATCCTTTAGATGCAGGCATTTCAAGAAAGGCATTAAAAAATAAACTTCACACCACTGATACACCTTTAACATGCGGTCCCATTATTCCATTTTTAAATTATCGGCTTGCTGATCAAGATTATCAGAAAACTGCCAGCAGTCAGAGTTGGGCAGTTAATGCATACATTTATCACTGCATTTTTCGTATTGTTTACTCAGCCTGTAGAAAAAATAAATTATTACCTTTCATACATTTAAAATTCGATGACAACAATATCTAATGTTTATTGAGCACACACAGTTGCCAATCATTATGCTAAGAGGTTCACATGCATTACCTCATTTTACTCTAATGGAAATTCTATGAAGGAGATATTGTTATCATTCCTATTTTAGAGGTGAGAGAACTAAGGCTTGGAAATATTAATTGCCGAAAGTTACAGGTCTAGTAAGTGTCGGATCTGGAATGAAGACTGAGGCAGTCTAAATCCAAAGTCTACATATAGTCATAGCATTCAGATACTGTTTCCAGAAGATTAGGGAAGAGAAAATGCAATCCCAATTCCAAGGCCTATAGTTAACCACTGCTAGTTCCAGAGCTTACTGACTTTAAGTTTTAGAAAGCTTAAGTATCTTTTTACAAAGCATTTAAAAATGACATTAATGAAAAGCTTACTTGGTATTAAACCAGTATAATGTGGAACTTCCGAGTGTCCCTTCTATAGGCAACATTCAGAAGTAGATCAGTTGTGGAGCTCCTGCCATGAGTTTGAGGTTTGCCCAGAGAAAAGGGGCTGCAGTCAGGATTAAGACTTGATGAAATCTAGGAGCAAATGCATGTTTCTCTTGGAAATAGCATCCCAGAGATCAGCATTGTATAAAGTGCCGGAATTTGGTTTTTCTTTTTCAATTAGCAGCCAGACACAGAGAGCTGTGATTGAGCACAATTCTAGCCTCATTGCTCTTGCCTCAGCTCTCTCAGGCTCACCCGCAGTATCATGATTCATTGCTAGTTCAACATTCACTGAGGAGCTTCCACTTGTCAGGAATTGTTGTAGGTGGTAGGAAACCAATAGTGAACAAAGCAGGAAATCCATGCCTTCAGTAGAGCTCACATTTTAGTAGGAGTAGACAGATCATAACCTAAAAAATAAAATTGATAATTATATGGTTGAAAATATATCAGGAAGGGAAGAGAAGTGTAATTTTAGATAGGATGTCAAAGAGGGCCTCATTGAGAAGGTAACTTCTGATTAAAGATGATATTCCTGCTAGGAAGGACTATACCTGAGGAAATCGATAGAACAGAAGTTTCTCTCTCATTCTGACTCACAGTGTCTCACTCCCTCTGTCTTCTGATTGGCCCACCGACTATTTCAGCAAGGTCAGGCATGTCATGGCCTTGATTGTTTTGAATTCAGTGCCAAGTTGCGGAGTTACCGGACTAGTATTCGCTCCCTTTTTTTTTTTTTTTTTTCTTCAAGAGTTTTTGTCTCGTTTCCCTGCAATTAAAACATAGGATCATTTTCTTTATCCATGTATATAAGAAATACATAATCTCCTGCACAAATCATTACAAGTTTTGTGGGAATTTGTTCTTTGGTCAGGAATGTGCGAGAGCATGTTTCACCAGTTGCTTTTATTTGATGAGCAGGCAGGCATGGAGCCAGAGCCTTCAGAATAGTTCGGAATGTGGAGTCTATGGGCATGTGCTATAAGACATGTACCTGACATAAAACCCTCAATGTAGGTAATATTATTCTTATTTTACTAATGAAGTGATTGAGGCTGAGTTGACCAGCCTTCCTCCAAAAGCAGCATTCTGAAGGATTGTCTGATTTATTCAGTTTCAGACATCAAGCACCTAATTTTATTTTTCTGGGCTTTCATTTTGTGTGTGTGTGTCTGTGTATCTGTATGTCCATATGGCATAGTTACATCACAGGTGACACAGGGTTTTAGGGGCTACAATGATAGCGCCTTTCTTAATATACTACAGTATACCTCAACTTTTATTTTTAAAGTTCTCATAGAAATTCTTGAATTTTCTATTCAAATATTATCTTCTGGTATCGATGGAATGCTGAATAACTTATCACAGAAAATAACAAGCTTTATGCAACATAAAATAAAATTTTATTTCATGCTGTCTATTAATCTTTATTCTGTAGTAAATTTATTACATGTTCAAATGATCCTATTTTAAAATCTCATGTTTGCTAACTGAGGTCACCAGAAAGATAGACCATAATCATAATTGGACAGCTAATGAATGCACTTATCATTGCATCTTTCTCATCTCTGACTCAGGATTTACAAAATAATTATTGCTGTCCATACATTTAAAATATGTTAGTAAAAATCTAATAATTACTGGGCACAAGCTATGATAAAATTTTATGATAAGAGCTTTGAGTACATCACCTCACTTCATTCTCATGACATTCCAGTGAGGAAGATACTATTACTCTGCCTATTTAAAGATGATAAAAAACATGCCTTGATCAGGTAAGAAAACTTGCTTAAAGTTACGTACATGGGGGTGGGTTTAAGATTTAGGCAGGCTGACTCCAGGACTTACACTTAACTCTTGCACCATCTGTATACTTCCAGAGATTGTAGAAAAAACATGAAATTCAGAATTGTAAGTTCATCATTTTAGTGGCTGTGTGGTTTTATATTTTGTTAAAATATAAAAAATACTATGTTTGACTCATAACACAGGGATATTCTGTGGAGCAAATTGTACAATATATGTGAAAATGCTCTGAAAATTTTGATACTACCCAAATAAATATAACTTATTCTTTCCTTAAACACAATCTTTTAATTGCTAGTTGCTAATAAGGCGAAACTATGGAGACAGTACAAAGATCAGTGGTCATCAGAGGTTAGGGTCGGTGTGGGGCAGGAGATACATACGATAAATAGGCAAGTAGAGAGGATTTATAGGGCAGCAGAACTCCTTTTTATGATGCTATAAAGATAGATACCTGTCATCATACATTTGTCTAAACCTGTGGAATGTAGAACGCCAAGAGTGAACCCTAACGTACACTGTGGACTGTGGATAATGATGTCAAGGTAGGTTCATCAGTTGTTAACAAATGTACCACTCTGGTGGGGGGTGTTGATAATGGGGAGGTTGTGCCTGTGTTGGGGTAGGGGGCAGATGGGAAATCTCTGTACCTTCCACCCAGTTTGCTGTGTCCTAAGACTCTAAACTACAGTCTATTAAAACACAGTCTAACCAAACGTTTTGTTTTGACACGGTGTGATTTAATCTAAAACGTAAATGAAAAATTACTTAAAATTTCTTTAAAAAAATATATAGCTCCTAAAAACAGCATTGCAAATTTCACAGCTTTTATGCAAGGGAGATGTTTATGTTATAAATCCATTTAACAGAGAGGTATGTAAGGAGAACTAAGACATTTGGTCTTAAAAATAGTACACAATGGCATAGATACTTATCATTTGGGGCAAATTATTTTCTCTAATGGCTTATCTGTAGGAATATATCTATGGTAAAATATATGGCAAAGGGTTTTTGGTCAAAGTTTGGCAATACAGCAATGACAGACATACCTCTTTTCCGTATTTCAATGAAAATACCGATCAAACTATATTAGAAGGTAAAAATTCCAAATAGATTGCCCTGAAAACCAACAGAGTCAACTGAAAAGCTATTTGAATTTATGTAAATTTCCAGGAAAATAGCAAATTTAAAAATAAACACACAACATCAGTAATACATGTAATACATAAATCAGATAAAAATATCTTTAGAAAAATGTTATAATCAATTAGCAAAAAATATAAAAAAGCGGCTAGAAGTAAACTGAATAAGCCAGATCTATTACAAGATATGAATCTTGACTGTCTGGATCAATGGAGAGACAGACCAAGCGCCTGATTTAAAATATTATGAATATAATGATCATAAAGCAGTATGAGAAGACTTTAGTGAAAGCACGATAGTATTTTGATACCTTTTGGTGGGTCCCCACTCTTTTGTTTAAATATTTTATAAACAGCCTTATTGAGGTGTAAATTAACATATAGTAAGCTGAACACATTAAAAGTGTACACTTTTATGTTTCCCAGTATGTATACACAAATAAAACCATCGCTACAGTCAAGGTAATAAACACGTTCATCACACACAAAAGTTTCCCAGGCCTTTTTTTTTTTTTTTAACATCTTTATTGGAGTATAATTGCTTTACAGTGGTGTGTTAGTTTCTGCTTTATAACAAGGTGAATCAGCTATACATACATATATCCCCATATCTCCTCCCTCTTGCGTCTCCCTCCCACCCTCCCTATCCCACCCCTCTAGGTGGACACAAAGCACCGAGCTGATCTCCCTGTGCTATGTGGCTACTTCCCACTAGCTATCTATTTTACATTTGGTAGTGTATATATGTGCATGCCACTCTCTCACTTCATCCCAGCTTACCCTTCCCCCTGCCCGTGTCCTCAAGTCCATTCTCTACGTCTGCATCTTTATTCCTGTCCTGCCCCTAGGTTCTTTAGAACAATTTTTTTTTTTTTTTTTTTTTTAGATTCCATATATATTTGTTACCATACAGTATTTGTTTTTCTCTTTCTGACTTACTTCACTCTGTATGACAGACTCTAGGTCCATCCACCTCACTACAAATAACTCAATTTTGTCTCTCTTTATGGCTGAGTAATATTGAATTGGATATATGTGCCACATCTTCTTTATCCATTCATCTGTCGATGGACACTTAGGTTGCTTCCATGTCCTGGCTATTGTAAATGGGGCTGCAATGAACATTTTGGAACATGCCTCTTTTTGAATTATGGTTTTCACAGGGTATATGCCCAATAGTGGGATTGCTGGGTCATATGGTAGTTCTATTTTTAGATTTTTAAGGAACCTCCATACTGTTCTCCATAGTAGCTGTATCAATTTGCATTCCCACCAGCCCTGCAAGAGGGTTTCCTTTTTTCCACACCCTCTCCAGCATTATTGCTTGTAGATTTTTTTAATGATGGCCATTCTGATCAGTGTGAGGTGATACCTCATTGTCGGTTTGATTTGCATTTCTCTAATGATTAGTGATGTTGAGCATCCTTTCATGTGTTTGTTGGCAATCTGTATATATTCCTTGGAGAAATGTCTATTTAGGTCTTCTGCCCATTTTTTGATTGGGTTGTTTGTTTTTTTGATATTGAGCTGCGTGAGCTGCTTGTATATTTTGGAGATGAATCCTTTGTCAGTTGCTTCGTTTGCAAATATTTTCTCCCATTCTGAGGGTTGTCTTTTCATTTTGTTTATGGTTTCCTTTGCTGTGCAAAAGCTTTTAAGTTTCATTAGGTCCCATTTGTTTATTTTTGTTTTTATTTCCATTTCTCTAGGAGGTGGGTCAAAAAGGATCTTGCTGTGATGTATGTCATAGAGTGTTCTGCCTATGTTTTCCTCTAAGAGTTTGATAGTGTCCGGCCTTACATTTAGGTCTTTAATCCATTTTGAGTTTATTTTTGTGTATGGTGTTAGGGAGTGTTCTAATTTCATTCTTTTACATGTAGCTGTCCAGTTTTCCCAGCACCACTTATTGAAGAGGCTGTCTTTTCTCCACCTTATATTCTTGCCTCCTTTTTCAAAGATAAGGTGACCATATGTGCATGGGTTTATCTCTGGGCTTTCTATCCTGTTCCATTGATCTATATTTCTGTTTTTGTGCCAGTACCATACTGTCTTGATTACTGTAGCTTTGTAGTATAGTCTGAAGTCAGGCCCTCCAGCTCCATTTTTCTTTCTTAGGATTGCTTTGGCTATTCGGGGTCTTTTGTGTTTCCATACAAATTGTGAATTTTTTTGTTTTAGTTCTGTGAAAAATGCCATTGGTAGTTTGATAGGGATTGCATTGAATCTGTAGATTGCTTTGGGTCATTTTCACAATGTCGATTCTTCCAATCCAAGAGCATGGTATATATCTCTCCATCTGTTTGTATCATCATTAATTTCTTTCATCAGTGTCTTATAGTTTTCTGCATACAGGTCTTTTGTCTCCTTAAGTAAGTTTATTCCTAGGTATTTTATTCTTTTTGTTGCAATGGTAAATGGGAGTGTTTCCTTAATTTCTCTTTCAGAGTTTTCGTCATTAGTGTATAGGAATGCAAGAAATTTCTGTGCATCAATTTTATATCCTGCTAGTTTACCAAATTCATTGATTAGCTCTAGGAGTTTTCTGATAGTATCTTTGGGATTCTCTAGGTATAGTATCATGCCCTCTGCAGACAGTAACAGTTTTACTTCTTCTTTTCTGATTTGGATTCCTTTTATTTCTTTTTCTTCTCTGATCGCTGTGGCTAAAACTTCCAAAAGTATGTTGAATAATAGTGGTGAGAGTGGGCAGCCTTGTCTTGTTCCTGATCTTAGTGGAAATGGTTTCAGTTTTTCACCATTGAGAATGATGTTGGCTGTGGGTTTCTCATATATAGCCTTTATTATGTTGAGGTAAGTTCCCTCTGTGCCTACTTTCTGGAGGGTTTTTAGCATAAATGGGTGTTGAACTTTGTCAAAAGCTTTTTCTGCATCTATTGAGATGATCATATGGTATTTCTCCTTCAATTTGTTAATATGGTGTATCACATTGATTGATTTGCATATATTGAAGAATCCTTGCATTCCTGGGATAAACCCCACTTGATCATGGTGTATGATCCTTTTAATGTGCTCTTGGATTCTGTTTGCTAGTATTTTGTTCAGGATTTTTGCATCTGTGTTCATCAGTGATATCGGCCTGTAGTTTTCTTTCTTTGTGACATCTTTGTCTGGTTTTGGTATCAGGGTGATGGTGGCCTCGTAGAATGAGTTTGGGAGTGTTCCTGCCTCTGCTATATTTTGGAAGAATTTGAGAAGGATAGGTGTTAGCTCTTCTCTAAATATTTGATAGAATTTGCCTGTGAAGCCATCTGGTCCTGGGCTTTTGTATGTTGGAAGATTTTTAATCACAGTCTCAATTTCAGCGCTTGTGATTGTTCTGTTTATGTTTTCTATTTCTTCCTGGTTCAGTCTTGGGAGGTTGTGCTTCTCTAAGAATTTGTCCATTTCTTCCAGGTTGTCCATTTTATTGGCATATAGTTGCTTGTAGTAATCTCTCATGATTCTTTGTATTTCTGCATTGTCAGTTGTTACTTCTCCATTTTCATTTCTAATTCATTGATTTGAGTCTTCTCCCTTCTTTTCTTGATGAGTCTGGCTAGTGGTTTATCAATTTTGTTTATCTTCTCAAAGAACCAGGTTTTAGTTTTATTGATCTTAGCTATTGTTTCCTTCATTTCTTTTTCATTTATTTCTGATACCAGGACTTTTGTAATACTTGTCACCCTTCCTTCTCTGCCATTGCCCACTTCCCCAAGCATCAACTGATCTGTTTTCTGAATACTTTTCATTTTCTAGAATTTTATATAAATGCGATGATACGCTATGGACTCTTTTTTGAATATGTATTCTGTTGCTCATCATAATTATTTTAAGATTCATCTATGTTGTTGTTTGTATCAATAGTTCATTCTATTATTGCTGAGTAGTATCGCATTTTAGGAATATGCCACAATTTGTTCATCCAGTTACCTGTTAATGAACATCTGGATTGTTTCCAGTTCTTGGCTGTGATAAATAAAGCTACTGTAAACATTTGAAAATAAGTGAGCAGTTAAGAATTGTTGAGTAGGGTACACTTCTTCCTTGATGATAAATATTATTTTGATGGTGGTGATAGTAATAATGGCAACTACCACTAAGTAAGCACATGTTATGTATCAGATATTGTGTCATATTCTGTGTGTCAGATATGTTTTACATGTGTAACTGTAACAAGATAAGATTAAAGTTTCAGCTCAGGCACCAAAACAACAAAATTGTCAGGTCCTCTGGTAAGTGTGAGACCACTTTAGAGCAATCGTGAAATTAGATATACAAGGATTGTTTCCATGGCTCTGGGGTGAAGATTTCTTCCTATAGCAAAGGGTTGAGAGCACATCATCTCTGTACCTTGAAAGGTATAGAGCTTCAGCTGGACTTCTTAGAGGGCTTGATATTCATTCCGTGCAGTTGTAGGACCCTGGGTGATGGTGACTGACCACACCAGGGAGAGATAAAGCTGAATTTGGTTGAGCAAAGTGTGAAAGTAGGAGGCTGTTGTCAGAAAGTAGCCAAGCTTAGACTGAGTACAATAGAGAATGATGTCAGCTGAAGTTTAGTCTTGCCCAGGGGGCTGTCCTGGGAGGGTCAGAGTGCTCCAACAGCAAGTGTACGTTGTGGACAACCAGAGAACCAGGGCTGAGCGTGGAGGAGTGGCCAGAGAGAGGGAGCAGGAGACACTGAGGAGCCCCCTGAAGGCACGTATGTGCTCTGCCATCTGCCTGGCCCCGAGAACAAGCAAGAAAGGATTTTCCTGCCCTGACTTCCCTTGGCCAGCACTCTTTGACCTTAGTGAGCTTTAAAAAGCAGCAGTGGATTTGAGGAAGAGGTGGAAAGCAGAGCAGAGAAAAAGAGCAGGGGTCAGTCAACTATACCCTCACCCTGAAGGCAAGCAGGCTACCTACTATAGGCCTTAGCTCCAGAGAAAGAAAATAAATAAAAGATGATTAAAGTGTTGATAACTTGAATTGGACATATTTAATTACTGAAGCAAGACAAGGCTTTGTAAGTTAAAGTTTTTGTAGAATTATCTATTTTTAAGATGTATAGGGAGCTGCTTTCTCCACTGGATAGATTTTAACTGGACAGGGTGAGGCAAAAATAAAATACAAGTTACATGTGAATTATTAGCTTATATAATGCATGGCTTCTGAAATTATACTTGCTGAATATAAAAATCTTAAGCACAAATATTCATGTGAGAGGCAAGAAATTTAGCTATTAGGTGAGAAATTCAGAAGAAAAAAATTCTTGCCCCCCAAATTGCCATGAAACCAGTATTACAAACAGCTTAGTGCTGACCTGCCTTGGGAGATAAAAACTAGTTCATATCTCAAAGAGCAAGATTTTAGAAATCTCTTTGCAGATAAAAATTTAAGTTATGAATCCTTTGAGAATTGTTCATTTCATTTCTGAAAATGCCACTGTTCTAGTTTAAGTTCATATCAGTTAACTGCATGTCTTTCTCCAGAGCTTGCTGTTTGTTTTTAAGCAGGAGACATGAAAAATGAGGGTTCTGTATTGAGATGTAACTTGGTCACAGTAGAATGATCTCCATCTAGTTATATCACAGAGCTAGCAGAGCCGTAAGAAACTAGAGACAGAGCTTTGAAATGACAGTTGTAAGTATAATGAAATAGTCACTCTACCCAAAGCTTATGAGTAAAGACTTTTTTCCTGGCAGTTTTATCTTTTCTTTATATTAACCACCAGCCAAACACACACCCTACGTATGCGCCCACACCCATACCCACACTGTCTCTCTCTCTCTCACAATTCTGAGGCATATATATGATATATGTGTGTGGTACATTTAGCAGTTGGGGAGGATGTATCTTTAAATAGAAGTTAATCTTGGCCAGGTTTACCCTAAACTTTGTGGTAGGATTTTGTATTGTCTTTTCTGAAAATGAAAATGAAAGAGTAATTCTAGACATGCTAGAATTACTCTTTCATTTTCATTTTCATGAATGGCAATCCAAATCAAATTCCAGCAAATTGACTTATTTACATTTAAAATGTGTTCAGTATTTTTTTATCCTGTATGTATTCTGACTAAGAAAATCCCCAGCAAACATTTTCCACTCCAACTCCCAGTATCAGATGATCACAAAGCGAATTTTAAGAAATCTTCTGTATAAAGTAGTTATAATTATAATTATTTAGGAAAAAAATTGTGTGAGCATGCACTCATGTTTCCTAAGACACTTGGATAGGAAATACTTCAACATATTTATCTTGAATATTTTTCTGGAAAAAATCTTATATTGCCCCTGTTTCTAGTTTTAATTGATTTCTTTAAGTTTTTAATGAGTTTTCATTAATTTTAAAATAAAAGTAACTGTATGATTACTTTCAGGAAAAAATATTTTCAGGAAACATCACAACCAGTCAACATGTTTGCTTGTGATAACTACAACATTTAACTAGCCAAGAGCTAACAAATTTATGTTTTTAATCAGAGAAGTATTTGAAATTTGGGGAAAATAATTATAAGATAAATTGCATACTCCAAACTCATAATTTTCCAAATGGGTGAATTGAGGTCCAGAGCAGTAGAATAGTAGAGCCTACAATTCTTTTGTGTAAAGGTATTGGTCATTCCCCTAAACCAGGTTAATTATACTATTTATTGTTTTATTATTGAAGCACAGCTTTCAAATCAATATGGAAGAGCTTATATGGTAAATTTTGATAAGCATTTGTTCATATGCGTAATCCTTTGATATTCGTGATGTGCTATAGGGTGAGAGCACAATTCCAAAGTAGAGTTACTTATCTTTTAGCCGGAAACATTTTCTTAAATTTTCCCCATACTTCAGCACTTAGCACTATCTTGTGTAAAATTGATTCTCAATGTATATTTGAGTCAAATTAATTTGGACCTAGGAAATGTTTGTTATGAATGGTATGGGATGGACGTCAGTGTTGTGAGTGATACAGGTTGAAGACATGGGACCAAACTAAACCAAATTTTTTAATGCATGTGTTAGTTAATGACGAAATAGCTGACAGATGCAGTAACTTTTTTAACCCACTGATATGACTTAGCTTTAATGATTTAGGATTATATTAAATCAAGTCATTTGGAGTTTGTGGACCTAAGGTTATTTTTGTGTGGTGTTTACAGAGGATATGTACGCAAGGGAAATAGAAGGGCATGTGCACACACACATGCATATATAATAATACTTACATATTCAATAAGTATTATATACTTATAATATTTATATATACTTACTGAATACTTTCTGTGCATTATCTCATTTGAACCAAAAATAATGCTATGAGGTAGGGAATATTATCAACATGTTACCATTAAGGAAACTGAAGCTCAGTGAGATTAAACAACCTGCATGATTTCACACAATTAGTAAGATTCAGGATTTTAACTGATGTCTACTTATTTCCAAAGTTCTGTGCTCGTTTTCGTTGACTTTCTGCTTAAGAAATCAAGCAACTCAGAAGAATTCTAGCACATTTATAATCAACTGGCAAATGTCAACAGTTTCAAGATATATATGAGCTTAATTTATTTATTAGAAATCGTGATCAGTCTTAGTCCATGGTAGAATCTGAGCTTTAATCATTAAGAACCAGCTTGTCTGTACCTGGTTGTCAGGAAAAAGGTATCATAAAAGGGCAACCTGCTTGAAGGAATTATCGGAGTATGGTGGCGAATTTTGATAAGGGTTTTTACCTTTACTAATTGTAATATTTAAATCAGTAGCTCATGCCCTGTAGGTATGAAGCACACAAAATTACTGTAGTCTGAGTATTATTGTGGTGAGCAAATAGCAGACACATTTCCCTTGAGACAGAAGTTTTTCCTGTATACAAACAATATCCTCCTTTATTTGAATGAGAACAGACGGATGAAGCCTCAATATAAATACTTATTGCCCATGGTAATGGATGATTTTATGAGACATTCAAATTCGGCTTAAACAAGGGTATGAGTTAGTAGATCTGCTTAGCTTGATATTTTTATTCTGACAATAAGAATTTCTATAAGAAAGGGTGAAGCTGAAAGGGCAACTGAGACCCCTTTGAGTGAATTAGTATTCCTATTGAATTACCCATGTGGATAATATTCTTTACCTCTGATGTGACCCTTACAAATTTAATTAAGTATGATGGCTGGCCAGCATGTAGATTATTTCTGCTACAGACAAAACTTGAATGCTTTCTGGCTATGGACAAAATATTTATGGACGCTCCTGTTAATTTATGTCACCCAACTTTTCTAACTTTAGGTGCTGGAGTTGAGGAACAAATTATCTTTGTGGCCTTGCTGTTATGTGATTCATGTCTATTAGGGTTTAATCAGAAAGATGGAATAGTAATGTATGGTCAAGTTACTGGATATATTTTATAAAATTTCCTTTAAAAAATGTTTGATTTCAAACAAACTTGATATATAAAACTTAGATGGAAGTTTTATTTTTTAGTGGAATTTATTTCTCTCTCTGTGTGTGTATGTATGTGTACAAAATTAGGAATCATATTCCCTAAAGTAAACTTAAAAAAAAGAACCATATCCAATCCATTTAATGAGGTACATTTTTACTAAGACATCACACTTTAGTATTTTCTATTGAAAACCTAGCTCTAGTAAATAGTTGATTTTCTTTTCTGAGCAAATCCTATTCTTCTCAGCATCTTGATACATAATATTCCACATGTTACATTTAAGTGCATTTCATGATTTTGAGATATTACCTCTTTCTGAATCAAGCCTTCCTACTGTCACAGAAGACTCTAAATGGAGCTTTTATTCTAGGAGCATATTGAGAAGTAGAATGGTGGGGTAGAGGCTGCATGGTACAATGGGATTGGCATTTCAAAATTAAGCACATTGCTTTATGAAGTTACGGCTCTGGAGAAACCAGCCAAGGCTTCAGTGTCTCCATTCCCTCACCTGTGAATTGTGATTGACAACACCTTTGCGGTGATGACTGACAAGCAGTATATTTGGAGAAGCCTTGTAATCTTCAAATTTTACATCATTATTGTTGGAGCATTGACAAAGCCTACTAATTAATGGTAGGGTTAAAGAAAAGAGGAGTACTAGAAAAGAGTTCCTGTGCCACAGTAAAAATTACACTGGTTCACTGAAGAGCAAGACGCAGTGTGATAAGTGCCAAGGACTACAGGGCACTTAAAGTATCTGCTCTCTGCTCCGACTACTCTTTTTGTTTTTAATTTTAATTTTTATTTTTGGCCCCGCCATGTGGCATGCAGGATCTTAGTTCCCTAACCAGGGATCGAACCCATGCCCCTGCATTGGGAGCACGGAGTCTTAACCACTGGACCACTGGGAAGTCCCACTGCTCAGGCTATTCTGGTCTCATCTTTATACCTCACCCTGCTCTAGACCCACTGGCTGCCTTGCTGTCTCTAGAACACACCACTCATCCTTGGGATGACCTTCCAGATACCTACATGCCTCACTCTCTTACTTCCTTCAGATCTCTGCTCAAATAAGATTTCATCAAAGCGGCTTATTCCCAAGCTCCAACATAAAATGAACCATCATTGTCAACTCCATCAATTTTCATCCCTTTAGTCTGCTTTATTTTGCTTTACTATCACATGACATATTGATTGTTTATTTTCTTCTCATTGAAACACAAGCTCCTTGAGAGCTAGAATTTTGTCCATTTTATTTATTGCTATATCCCCAGAATCTATAAAATATGGATATAAATGAATGAATAAATTAGGCTAGGTGCAGAATGCCTGGGTTCCAGTCCTTACTCACTGTATTAACGTGGAAAATCTCTGTTATTTTTGCATTTCATTTTTCTCATTTGTAAGTAAGGGCTGATATCAATTTTATTTTTCACTCAAGCGTTGTGACGTTTAGTGGAAGAAACCTTACTTATGAAACGTACTATTGGGCATACATTACTACGAGTAATTTGCATAAGTTATCTAAACCCCATATCAACTTGATAGCTATTAATATTATTATTTTACAGATTAAGAAACCAAGGCTGAAAGAGTTTGTGACTTGTAGAATCCAATGCAATGAAAGTGTGTGAAATAGATGTTAAAGATATAAAAGGCTTTTTAATACAATATATTTATACTCATCAAACTAGCAAAGAAATGAATGAATAGATGAATAGCTATCTTTTTTTTTTTTTTTTTGGCCATGCTGCGCAGCTTGTGGGATGTTCCCTGACCAGGGATTGAACCCGGGCCACAGCAGGGAAAGCCTGGAATCCTAACCACTAGGCTACCAGGGAACTCCCATGAATACCTATTTTTAATGAAATCATCATATAGTTTTTTTGATGGAAATAATTTATGGTTGGGTTAGTTTCTCCCTTTTTATGTTTCTCCCTTTTTATGATAACTAAGCACAGACAAGGAATAAGTAAAACAAAAATGATTCATTTGGATATATTACCATTGGCACTTTCTGCTGAAAGGTTTATGGTTTCTACTTTTTATAGAGATCTGCTACAACTTGAGAGCAGTTATTCCCTAAACATTTCAGACCTTTTGTAATAGAAATTTTTTCAGACCCACTTAATAATTTTTTTCAGCAAAGGAGAAATTAGGACCAAATACCACTATTAATTTGATAGTGCTTTGAAATTAGTTTCCATTTCGTACACTACTGCATAACTAAAAAATTTTAGAATGTATATGTGTAGGACATATACTATATTCAGGGTGCAGACAAACTTTGATAAACATATTGATGTAAAGGCCTCTTGTAATAACTTAAAGGCCTTCTAATATCTATAGCACAAGGTTTGGCAAATGTTCAAGAAACTAGATGGAGAAAGCTTTTTTGGCCAATTCAGGTACATAAATAAGAGGTCTCAATCCTTTTACCCAAGAAGAGGTCACAGAAAGCTCTTTGGAAGAAAATTTTCAAGTGTAAAGTGGGAGAGAAAACACGAAAAAAGATTTCTCCATACAAAGCCATTTAAATAACAAGCTATCTGAACTAGTCTCTCCCAAAGGCTTATTGGGTAGAAAAGGGAAAATAGGAAAAGGAAAAAAGGAATTATTTATCATCCTAAGTGCTTTATACTTCACATCTCCTTATTAAAATTTGGAAGAAATAATCTTAACTGGGCTTAGAGCCATTTAGAAAAACTGAATAATTAATTCCTGATATTGTTTGCTTTTCTATACCAGGCCAAAATATTTTACTCTATTCACCTGCATGGCTTTAGGCCAAGTAAGCAATATGCTAAATGAAAAGTTTGTCATGTGGAAAGATCTTTAAAAATTAAGCAATTTTCTCATCTTAATAATTTTAAGAGACCCAGGGAAGATCTTGTTTTAGGTAGGTTGATAAAATTGAATTACCTTTTAGTTTTGATTCTCTACTCTTAAAATGTATGGAAAGGTTCATTAGAAATGCACATATGATTTCCATTGATTAAACTGAGAAAGGTATTCAGATGCTTTTTAGTTTCTGTTACTGGTCCTAGGTCTGTGGCCTTAGACATGCTGTTTCACATCCTCTGGGGGGCAGTTTAAATGAAACTGGCCAAGTGAAAATGACAAGAAGAAATGTTTCTTACTCTCCTCCAGAGTTAAAAAAAAAAAAAAAAGTGATGGAGACATGAGATGAATGAGGGAAATGAGTATCAAGCATCAGGCAAAGGATGGGTGCAAATACATTGTGTGATTTTTCTGATGGAACAGATCAGTCATAAAAGGAACTTTTGACATCAGTCTGTTGTTTTACTTAGTTATTCACTTGACAAGGACAGTGTGAAATAATATTTAATAAAGATGAAAAAATCCTATAGTTTGTGAAGTGAAAAGGAAAGTCGAGATTTGCCAAATTGTTTTGTATTTATTGAAATACTTGTTCTCATGTTTATTAGAAATATATAGCTACAGGTACTGAATGTTAATTTAATAAGCAGCATGAAGTATAGAATGAGGGCAAGGTAGGATAGGAGTGTGTGTGTGTGTGTGTGTGTGTGTGTGTGTAGGGGAAAGTGATTTAAACTGTAGTTGTAGAGGATAAAAAAGGGAACTATATCCAGGTACATATGCACCTGTTTTCTATACAATGATAATGTATCAAAAGCTTAAATAGATGAAAAATATATTCTGGAGAGAACATTTTAATGTAGACCCACCAGCTTCTTCTGATCTGTGGACTGATCAATGTTACAATTATGATTTGAAAGAAAAATATGCTTGGTCTGCAAGGATGCTTTAGAAAACAAAGCTAAAGAAAAATTAAAGGAAAGTTCAGATTTTTTCCTATCATACATTGCTTTTTGCATGAGCAGCAATATCCTAGCAGTTTTTATCTGAACCATTAGCCTGGCCCAGTAGGTGTCAGATTAGATATACATTACTCCATTATCTTGGTATACTACTCTGCATCAAAGGATCTATGGACTTGGAAACTGAAAGGGAAAGAGAATAAATAAAGGATATCTCTTTTCAGTTTTAGAGTAGCGCTTTTAACATTAAGAAAAATCAATAACTGGATTGACTGCATTCAGTAGGGAGCATTATTGTTTCCCATAATGTATCTAATGCATATCATTACCAGAGTAATCACATTATTATCTGCCTCTGTCTTGCTGCTTGCTTGGCTAGATATGAAGCCAGAGCTATTTGTAAAGTAAGGATTTTTTTCTCTTTTGCGAAATCGCTGCAAATTGTATTCTTCCCATTTTCTTTATTCGTTGTTTGAACTAGCCAGAACCTCTGAATTCAGACTAAGTGGCTTGGTTTGTTGTGGTGGTGGTTAATTTTTCCCCTTCAGGATTTCGTTTTGTTTCACCTTCAAATTGATCTCACTTTTAGGAAATGGGACAAATCATGTGTGGGTCATTGTATTCTCTGGCATGGAAGATGGGGTAGCATAAACTATTTGGGAGTGGGTTTTATGTTTCTGAGATATCTTTTTAAAGTCAGCAGTTGCAGAGTGATGCTGGAATGTGTTTCAAAGAGTGTTACATCCCAACACTCCAATGCAAGGGGCTCAGTCTAAAACAATGAAGTGCATCTAAAATCTAGAATAGTCCATTCCTTTTCTGTTTGTGATTATAAAGGGGGGGTAAAAGATGTGTCTGTTAACATTTAAAGGCACATTTAACTTAAACTTAAGTCTTTCACTCATGAGCTTCATGATATTTAACTAGCTGAACAGTGTGAGCCTTTCTTTGTCCTCACTTGTATAAGCAGAGTCATACTAAATTCCTTGGTACAGATTTTCAGTGGAGATTCAAGACAGTGCATGTAAGATAGCTAGCTAAGAACACTGCAGTGGTGCCCTTCCAAGTGACAGTATAATAAAAGAGGGTCAGTGGAGCAGAAAAACTGCCCAGAAGATAACTGAAATGAATACATGTGGAATCTGTTTCTCCCAAGAATTCTTTATACTTCAGTTCTGGAGTTGCTGATGATGTCTAATTAAAGGGACAAACAGTGGGAAAGAAAAATAAATAGAAGTTTTTAACATATGAAACTCTGAATGTACAGGAAACAATTAGAGCTTCTCAAGTGCTGAGCAGTGCAGTCAAACTAAGATCATTTTGCATTAGATAAGGAATAAGGGGGATGTGCAGCTGGACTAATTCATGGGCCTGGCTGAAAGGCTTCAGAGGATGAGAAGATGGCATTTTTGGTAAAATAATTGTTCTCAGGAACAATTTTTGCTTTTGCTTTTCCCGTGGACCTTTAATCCTCAATCTGTATGTCATTACTGAAAGGGAGATTTCAGAGTTTTCTAATCAGAAATAAAAATCGCACGTATTTTTCCTTTCTCTCTTCTTTTTTGTAGGCCTGTTCAATCAAGAGAGTGGGTAATAATTAATCTAAGAGCCCCATTTGACAGAAAATTTGAACTTTGGCAAGTAATCTACTTTATGCCCACTTGGAAATACTTACTTGGTTACAACCACTTGTCCATTCAGTTTGTGGAAGCAGATTAAGCCGCAAAGCTGCCAATATGTTTCCATATTCAACTCTTTGTCTACAGGATGGAAAGGAAATCAGAGTACTTGGGAATTAAAAACCTCTTTGATTCCAGACTTCAAGTGTATTGCTCAATTTGGAACTGGCAAGGGACACAGAGGGACAAAAAAGTGAATGTGGAAAATGGATGTTCTAATTTTCCTTCTAGTTCAGATGGAGGCATTTAAAAGAGTCCTGCTTCTAGATCTCTAGAATAGCCAGGGCAGTATGATGACCAGGCATTAGCGGGAAATGTAGGGAATGCTTCTGCTCTGACCCTTAAGTTTTTTTCTTTATTGAAGTAGGGTTGCTTTACAATGTTATATTAATTTCAGTTGTACAACATAGTGATTCAAAATTTTTATAGATTATACTCCATTTAAAGTTATTATGAAATATTGGCCATATTCCTTGTACTGTAAAATGTATCCTTGTAGCTTATTTATTTTATACATAGTAGTTTTTATCTTTTAATCCCCTACCCCTGTCTTCCCTCTACTACCCCTATCCTGCTTCTCCTCCCTTCCATTTCGCCACTGGTAACCACTAGTTTTTTCCCTATATCTGTGAGCCTGTTTCTGTTTTCTTATATTCACTCATTTGTTTTATATTTTAGATTTTACATATAGGTGATAACATACCATATTTGTCATTCTCTGACTTATTTAACTCAGCATAATACCCTCCAGGTCCATCTATGTTGTCACAAATGGCCAAATTTCACTCTATTTTATGGCTGAGTAATATTCCATTGTATGTGTATATATATCCCATATATATATACACACACCACTTCTTTATCCATTAGTCTGTTGATGGACACGTAGGTTGCTTCCATATTTTGTAAATAATGTTTATTTACATTGTAAATAATGCTGCTGTGAACATGGGGGTGCATGTATCTTTTCGAATTAGTGTTTTGATATTCTTTGGATATATACCCAGAAGTGGAATTACTGGATCATGTGGCATGTGGTAGTTCTATTTTTAGTTTTTGAGGAAACTCCATACTGTTTTCCATAGTGGCCTCACCAATTTACATTCCCACAGTCTACAAGGGTTCCCGTTTCTCCACAGCCTTGCCAATATTTATTATTTGTGATCTTTTCGTGATAGCCATTCTGACAGGTGTGAGGTGAAATCTCATTGTGGGTTTGATTTGCATTTCCCTCATGATTAGCAATGTTGAGCATCTTTTCATGTGCCTGTTGGCCATCTGCGTTTCTCTTTGGAAAAATATCTATTCAGGTCTTCTGCCCACTTTTTAATTGAGGTGTTTGTTTTTCAATGCTGAGTTGTATGAGATATTTATATATTTTGGATATTAACCTGTTGTTGGTCACATCATTTGCAAATATTTCTCCCATTCAGCAGGTTGTCTTTTCATTTTGTTGATGATTTTCTTTGCTGTGAAAAAGCTTTTAAGTTTAGTTAGGTTCCATTTGTTTATTTTTGCTTTTATTTCCTTTGCTTTAGGAGACAGATCCCAAAAAATGTTGCTACGATTTATGTCAAAGTGTGTTCTGCCTATGTTTTCCTCTAGGAGTTTTGTAGTATCTGGTCTTACATTTAGGTTCTTAATCCATTTAAAATTTATTTTTGTATATGGTGTGAGAAAGTGTTCTGATTTCATCCTTTTACACGTAGCTGTCCAGTTTTCCCAGCACCGCTTATTGAAGAGACTGTCTTTTCGCCATTGTATATTCTCGCCTCCTTTGTCATAGATTAATTGACCATAAGTGTGTGGGTTTATTTCTGAGCTCTCTTATCTGTTCCATTGATCTATGTGTCTGTTTTTGTGCCACTACTATACTGTTTTGATTACTGTAGCTTTGTAGTGTAGTCTTAGGTCAGGGAGCATGATTCTTTCAGCGCTGTTCTTCTTTCTCAAGATTGTTTTGGCTATTTGGGGTCTTTTGTGTTTCCATACAAATTTTAGAATTATTTGTTCTAGTTCTGTGAAAAATGCCATAGATATTGTATAGGGATTGCATTGAATCTGCAGATTGCTTTGGGTAATGTGGTCATTTTAACAGTGTTAATACTTTCAGTCCATGAACATGGTATATTTTTCCATCAGTTTGTGTCATCTTCAATACAGGGCTTTTTACCTCTTTAGTTAGATTCATTCCTAGGTATTTTATTCTTTTTGAAGCAATGGTAAATGGGATTGGTTCTAGTGTATAGAAATTCAACAGATTTCTGTATATTACTTTTGTGTCCTGAAAATTTACTAATTCGTTGATGAGCTCTAGTAGTTTTCTGGTGGCGTTTTGAGGATTTTCTGTGTATGAGCTGTTTATACATCATGTCATCAGCAAACAGTGCCAGTTTTACTTCTTTCTTTCCAATTTCAATTCTTTTGATTTCTTTTCCTTGTCTGATTGCTGTGGCTAGGACTTCCAATACTATGTAAAGTAGAAGTGGTGAGAGTGGGCATTCTTTTCTTGTTCCTGATCTTGGGGGAAATGCTTTCTCCATTGAGTATGATGTTAACTGTGGGTTTATCATACATGGCATTTATTATATTGAAGTAGGTTCCCTCTATACCCACTTTACTTAGAGTTTTTAATCATAAATGGATGTTGAATTTTGTCAAAAGCTTTTTCTGTATCTATTGAGATAACGTATGGTTTTTATTCTTTAATTTGTTAATGTGGTGTATCACATTGATTGATGTGCAGATATTGAACCATCCTTACATCCCTGGGATAAATTTCACTTGATCACGGTGTATGATCCTTCTAATGTATTGTTGAATTCTGTTTGCTAATAATTTGATGCTAATTTTTTATATCTTTAATCATTAGTGATATTGGCCTGTAATTTCTTGTTTTGTGATATCTTTATCTGGTTTTGGTGTTAGGGTGATGCTAGCCTTGTAGAATGAGTTCAGAAGGGTGCCTTCTGCTGCAACTTTTGTGAATAATTTGAAAAGAATAGATATTAATTCTTCTCTAAATGTTTGGTAGAATTCATCTGTGAAGCCATCTGGCTCTGGACTTTTGTTTGTTGGGAGTTTTTTTTTTAATTACTATTTCAAACTCATTACAGGTAATTAGTCTATTTATATTTTCTAGTTCTTCCTGGTTCAATCTTGGGAGATTGTCCATTTCTATGAATTTGTCCATTTTTTTTTTCAGGTTGTTCAGTTTGAGTACAAAGTTCATAGTAATCTCTTATGATCTTTTGTATTTCTGTGGTGTTGGTTGTTCCTTTTCCTTTTTCATTCCTGATTTTATTGATTTTGGCCCTCTCTCTTCTCTTTCTTTCTTAATGAGTCTGGCTAAAGGTTTATCAATTTTATTTACCTTTTCAAAGAACCAGATCTTAGTTTCTTTGATCTTTTCTGTTGTTTATTTTATTCTCTGTTTCATTCATTTCTTCTCTGATTTTTGTGATTTCATTCTTTTAACTAACTTTGGGTTTTGTTTGTTCTTTGTCTAGTTGCTTTAGGTGTAAAGTGAGTTTTTTTGTTGTTGTTGAGATTTTCTTGTTTCCTTAGGTAAGGTAAGCTTGAATCACTATAAACTTTTTTCTTAGAACTGATTTTGCTCCAATCCCATAGATTTTGGATAATTGTGTTTTCATTTTTAGTTGTCTCCATGTTTTTTTTGACTTCTTCTTTGATTTCTTCAGTGATCCATTGGTTATTTAGTGGCATATTGTTTAGCTTCCAAGTGTTTGTGTTTTTTATGCAGTTTTTTTCTTATAGTTGATTTCTAATCTCATAGTGTTGTGGTCAGAAAAGATGTTTGATATAATTTCAATTTTCGGGAGGGTGGGAGGGAGGGAGACGCAAGAGGGAAGAGATATGGGGATATATGTATATGTATAACTGATTCACTTTGTTATAAAGCAGAAACTAACACACCATTGTAAAGCAATTATACTCCAATAAAGATGTTAAAAAATAAAAAATAAAAATAATTTCAATTTTCTTAAATTTACTGAGACTTTTTTTGTGGCTAGCATGTGATCTATCCTGGATAATGTTGTGTGTGCAATTGAAAAAACTGTGTATTCTGCTGCTTTTTTCCTGTCTGGATAATCTGTCCATTGATATAAGTGGGGTATTAAAGTACCCTACTAGTATTGTGTTACTGTCAATTTCTCCCTTTATGTCTATTAATATTTGCTTTATGTGTTTAGGTGCTCCTATGTTGGGTGCACATGTACTTACAATTGTTATGTCTTCCTTTTGGATTGATCCCTTGATCACTATGTAATATCCTTTGTTTTAAAGTCTATTACATCCTTTGTTTTAAAGTCTGTTTTGTCTGATATAAGTATTGCTACCCCAGCTTTCTTTTCATCTCCATTTTCATGGAATACCTGTTTCCGTCCCCTCTCTTTCCTTCTGTGTGTGTCTTTAGATCTGAAGTGAGTCTCTTATAGGCAGTATGTAGATGGGTCATGTTTTTGTATCCATTCAGCTACTGTACTTCTTTTGATTGGAGCATTTAGTCCATTTACATTTAAGGTAATTATTGGTAAGTATGTAATTATTGTCATTTTGTTAATTGTCTTTGGCTTGTTTTTGTAGTTCTTTGTTTCTTTCTTTTCTTGTGATTTGATGACTATCTTTAGTGTTCTGTTTGTATTCCTTTCTCTTTTGTATGTGTGTATCTATTATAAATTTTTAGTTTGTGGTTGCTATGAGGTTTATATAGCAATCTCTCTCTCTGTCTCTCTGGATCTAGTATTGGCCTCTTCTTAGTGGGTAGGGCTATTTTCTGACACAGCGGGCTTTGGGTTCTGGGGTGTGCTAAAGCTGGTACTGGCCCACGGGTGAGTGGGATTGGATCCCAGTGTGGCTGAGGGGTCCAAGGGGTCTTGGATCTGATGTTGGCCTCTGGTAGTGGGAATAGATCCTGAGGTTGCTGGCTTTGAAGCCCAAGTTGTCCCAGAACTGGTGTCTGCCTGTTGGAGGGCAGAATTGGGGCCCAGGGGATCCCAGGTCTGGGCCTACCCACTGGTGGGCAGAGCCAGGTCCTGGGGTCTATGACTGCAGGGCCCAGGGTGCTCAGAGCTGGTGTCAGACTGCTCATGGGTAGGGCTGGATCCAGGGCATATTGGGGCTGGTGCCAGCCTGCTGGTGGGTGCGCTGTGTTCTATGACGGGTTGCGGGTCTACAGTGATCTTGGGGCTGGTGTCTACCTGTGATCAGTAGGGCCATGGCCTAAGGGGTCCTGGGGATGGTGCCTGCCCACTGGTGTGTGAAGTTAGTCCCAGAGCTGGGGCTGGCCCTCTGGTCAGTGGAGCCAGGTCCCAGAGTTGGTGTGTCTGCATGCTGGTGGGTGGGGCTGGAGTGCAGGGGGTCTTGGGGCTGGTGCCTGCTCACCAGTGGGCAGAGCTGAGTCCCAGAATCTCTGGCTGCAGGGCCGTGGGTGTCTCGGGGCGAGTGTGGTGTACTGGTATGTGGGGCCTGGTCCTGGGCCCTCTGGCGGACAGGGGTGTGTCCTGGGGTGGCTGTTGGCTCAGAGGGTCTTAAGGCAACCTGCCTGCTGGTGGGTGGGGCTTTGTCCCCACCTGACTAGTTGGTTGGCCTGAGGCATGCTGGTACTTGTGCCGACAAGCTGGTAGGTGGAGGTGGGTCCCAGTGGTGATGAACTAGATGGAGCAACTCCAAAATGGCTCTTGCCAGCAACAGTGTCCACGGTAGAAAAAGCTCCTCCAAATGGCTGCCATTAGTGTCTGTGTCCCAAGGGTGATCTCCTGTAGCTTCCTGCCTTTTCAGGAAGCTCTCAAAGATCAGCAAGTAGATCTGATCCAGGGCCTTTCAAATTACTGCTTCTGCCCTGGCTGCTGGAGCATGTGAGATTTTGTGTGTGCCCTGTAAGAGTGGAGTTTCTGTTTCCCACAGCCCTCTGGCTCTCTGGAAAGTAAGCCCCACTGGCCTTCAAAGCCAGATGTTCTGGGGGCCCTTCTTCCCAATGCAGGACGCCTGGGCTGGGGAGCCCGATGTGAAGCTTGGACCCATTGCTCCCTGGGGAGAACCTCAGTTGTAATTATCTTCCTGTTTGTGGGTCACCCACCTGGAGGTATGGGGTCTTGACTCTACCTTGACTCTGCCCCTCCTACCCATCTCGTTATTGTTCTTTCTTTATATCTTTAGTTGTAGAAGATCTTTTCTGCTAGTCTTCCAGTCTTTCTCATCAATAGTTGCTCTGTAAATAGCTGTAATTTTGGTGTGCCCATGGGAGGAGGTAAGCTCAGGGTCTTTCTACTCTGCCATCTTGGCTCAGTCTCCTTTCTTACCTTTTAATCTATGTTCTTAGGTAGTTTTGTAGTATGGGTATATTTATTTGTTTATATTATTATTACATAGTAAATATGTAAAAATATATTTAGTGTATACACACACACATATATATATAAACTAAAAATGCAACTGTAGAAAAAGGAGGCCATTCTGCAATTTCTCAAGGAAACAAGTTTGAGAAACATGTTAAAATGAAGGTATAGGAGAATTACTCTGTGTGTGTGTTTGTGTATTCTTACTTGCTTTTTTTTTTTAATTTGTTTGCTTCCCTCAGGAACATGTTTTAATAGATGTTGTAGCAGGTTGATAGTAAATGATCTTTCAACCCAGAACGAAAATGAAACAGGTACCTCTAATCAAATAAACTCTTAATAGCCTCTGGTCAGTGAGAAAATTCAATTATCTAGTTAAGTTTAAAAATCAATAGTGGCCACTCCAAATTTGACTATAGTTATAAACCAACAAACTTGAACACATTCTTAAGATCAGAAATTCTTTCAGTCTAACATAAATATGTCAGAATCTGGGGAAAAAAATGAATCAAAACCTCAAAGAGAATTAGGATGTTTTATGGTAGGTACATAAAGCTTACTCAGAAAATATAATGACAAAGTTACCAAATACCAGTAACAAAAGATTACAGCTATTCAGTAATTTGGATTCAATATTCTTATACTTATGAATGATATATTTGTTTTGTATTTACCTGTTGTATCCAATGCATGTCATTCAGTGGAATCATCCCCAGCATTAGCAACTCCATTGTTTAAAGGCCTTGCCATCTAAGATTCTCAGAGCCAGAGGCCTCAAGAGGCCGTGCTGTTGTTCAGTGGTTAAAAACTCCAATTTTGCCATCAGACACATGCATGTCCAAACTCTGACTCAGTACCCTTTTCTTTCAGAACCTCAGTTTTATTGTTTTTGCAATGGGGCTATTCATAGTGTATACTTCATATTAGTATTTAATTATCCTTTATGATAATTATCCTTATAGGATACTTAAAAGATTATAGGATAACTAAAACATTGCAGCTAATGTATGTAGTGCCAAAACAGAGCAACCGTTGAATATTCCTATTATAGTATAATATATAATAGCTAAATAATATAGCTACTATGACTCCATGTTTTGGTTTGGACTGCTTAAGTCATTTGTTAGACTAACACTGAGGTCATAGCTTTATAATGATTCATATATAAAGTCCACATATTTTTATGATGCATCTATAATATGTGAGTTACTCTGCTGGCTTTTAAAAAATAGGAAAATAAATATAATATCACTTTTCTTAAGTAGCTTATAGTCAAGCAGGGAATACAGTGGCTGCTCACAGGTAACTGTAAATTTGTGATGGGCAAAATTACGTAGGAAAACAATTCTCTGGTAGTAAGAAGAAAAGGGCGATACCTCTGACTTAGTGGGAAGTGATCAATAAACTATAGTTATTATATTTAAAATAGTTATTGCTAACTCTAAATACAAAGCACTCTTGCAGAGCCAAATAAATAGGTCTTTAAAAATATAGGGGTATCACAAAATGAATTATTAAATCTATTAGCAGCATTCACATGAAATTTTTGTTAAAAATAAATAGAAAGGAAAGTAGAAGAAAAACTATTATAAAAAGTTAAGACTGAATGACTATAATGTGCGTAAGGCAAGTAGACCTCATTGAGAAGAAATCTGTGGCTGATTAAAATATGAGCTATCCCATTAATCACACAATACATTAGATAATAAGTTTTGGTTGTTAACTTGATATGCACCATTGAACATGGAGAAAAATATCACATAGGCAGACAAGTGCACTAATGTATGACAATGTAATAGCTTGTGGATATTTCTTTTTGTAAATATGTCTACAGTTTTTCTAGTGTCTTACTGAACTGTGCTGTAAAATAAGGTTGTTCTTTAAGCCATAGAGATTAATGCTGCAGATTTTTCAACACTGGCAAAAAATTATGCATTTGAATAGAAGAAAGGGTGAGATAGAAATTAACATTTTTCATTCAGAATGTGTCATTCTAATATTTCATTCGATTTTGTAAGGGAGCTCTGAAGATGTTCGATTAAAAAAAAATGTTTTGAAAAAAGAAAAACCAGTGACATATTCTACTGACAGGTAATTATGTGAACTAATTTCAAGACCAGTTTAAACCATGATCAAGGTTATTTAGCTGTCTGTGCTGTAGGGATCTAGTGAGCCTACCCTGAAAATTTGCTAATAGCACAAATAGGAAAGAATAGAAAAAGTGCTACGTTCTATAGGCCAAGTAATAGTTTTTACAGAAAATCACGACAGATTTCTTTTATCTTTGCTTTAGTAATATGAAAATTTAACACTTAATTGACTGTTAAACATAATTTTGAATAGGTCTCTTGTTTCCATCTTGCTTGATAAAGTAACATATATTCAGCAACTTATACCAAAGTTTCACTGCGATTATTATATTTGCCTCTGCTGTTCAGTAATGTCAGCCACTAGCCACGTGTGGCTATTGAGTACTTGAAACGCGGCTAGTCTGAATTGATAGAGACTATAAGTATCAAATATACAGATTTCAATGCTTTAAGTAAAAAATAAAAGATGGTACAGTATCTCATTGGGATATTTAAGGTTTAATAAAAATGTATCAATTATACTTGTTTTTTACTCTTTTAATATGGAGGCAAGACAACTTAAAATTACATATGTGATTTGCATTTATGGATTGCATTGTATGTCTGTTGGTTAGTGCTGTTCTATGGGACCCATGAAGTAAACCACTGATAAAGGAAATAAAATTCTGAACAAAGAATCTTGACTTCTTCGGAACTGTATTAAAATGGCTCACATTCTGATCATAAAACTTGTTGTTTTAAGTTGTATGTAAATGATTGTATATAAACCATGTAATTCAAAATACATTATGCGTTAGAAAAAGGCACAAGAAAAATAGACTACAATTATATATGTGTGGAAAGATAACATTGCAAAATATAAAACACAAAATACCCATTTTATTACACATTTCTTATCTGGAGAGTAGATCCTGCCTGTGGACTCTGTAACCATACTCATATAGATATTGTAATTACAGAGGAAACTCTTCCCCTTGATAGTCTGAAAGTTTCTGGAAAATTCATTTTCTCAGTGAAGATTTTTAATTGGCATCAGTCCAAATCAATTATACAAGAATCTTTGCCCAAGCCCTTCTTTTCACCCCTGTAAAAACAAGACAAAACAAAACAGTCCTCCCTCTCCCACAAAAAGGTCATATAAACCATCTGCTTGATTTCTTTTTTTAAGGTATGTATTTGTCAACAACAGGATCAGTAAGAGGGGGAAAAAGCCCCAAATGCAGTTATAAGCAAGAGCAACATAACAGGTGACTCTGGGGATTTATTGCTTTGGGGTACTACAATAGTCTGCCTTTGAGTTGATAAGTTAATAAATCAATCTTTATTGCCTGAAAGAATTTATGTGTATTCCAAAGTAAGCCATTTATGTTTTCATTTGCATTTTCTAAGATTAGTCCTTCATTTATATTTTAAAAATACTGTGCCTCTTCCAGGAATTATCTCCAAGTAAATTCAGAATGCAGTACTTATTCCCCAAGGCAGGGAGCCATCATATACCAGGGATCACCATCAGATGGGGATATATTCCAAAGTGTTTTCTTCTGTATGTGTGTGTATGTTGGGGGTGCTTGTTACCTGAAAATGTCTGTGAAAGGTGTCTGTAGGGGCCACCATTGGGCTTTTGTGTGTGGGCCAGATCTGAGGTTTGATCCTTAAAGACCTGGAAAAAATATCCAACTTTTGAAAGTCTTAAGCAGAAACAGTTTGTGGATTCTAAACCTGTGCTCTCCAACATGGTTGCCACTTGCCACGTGCGGATTGTATCTAATGTGACTTGGAATATAACTAATGTGACTGAGAAACCGAACTTTTAATTTTATTTAACTTTACGGTAAATTTAAAAGCTGACATTAGATTGAGTGATTGGAAAACTTTTAAGCATGCTTGGAACAACTTTGGGTTTCCTTTTTCAGCTGTAAACTTTATGATATATAAATGCAAATCAGGTATTTCCAATTAAAAAATTTCAAATTGAGATGTGCTGAAGGTATAAAATACCAGCCAAGTTTTGAGGGCTTAGTTTCTAAATGAATAATTAAAATAGCTCAGTAATAATTTTATACAGGTTACACATTGAAGTGATATCAGTTTGGATATTTGGGTTGGAATGTATTATTAAAGTTAATTTCACCTGTTTTTAAACTTCTTCTTAATATGGCTACTAGGAAATTTAAAATTATGTATGTGCTTTGCATTATATTTCTATTAGACAGTGCTGTCTAAAACAAAGAGCAAAACACATGGAAATACACTTGAGATACTGAGATCATAAACGGGATAGGGCAACAAAAGTGAAAAACTAATGACAAGGTAGTAAGGGTCAGTGGCAAATAAAAGAGAAGCAGATCCTTAGCTGACCTTAGTGTTAGCAGATGAGTAGTGTGTAATGCCTGACCTGGCTCGTGGCTTAGAATTGAAAACATGACTCTTCAGATTTTTGTACCTTATAATCAATGATAAATAGGGTGTTTCTTTAATAATAATAATTATAATACCAGTTTTATTTTTAAAAAATGTCACTGCATTCCATCTCCTTTTAGTCTCCCTTATGGTACTGAGTACATTACATAGAGTCATTGAAAGGATTTTGCCACAATAAGCCTTTGAAACAAAATATACCAGAATTACAGGACAAGAAAAAAGAATGTTAAACCAAATTTCATTTCCAAGGGAAGAAATTTAAGGAAATAGTCACTCGGGCTACTTTGTTATGTAAAAATCTATCTCATAAACTAAATACTGGATTAAATTAATTCATTGGACAGTTTGGAACAAATTGTAATACACCATGTTTGCTTTGGAAGTCCTATTGCCCTCAAGTTTAAGTCAAGTAGCCCTTCTCCCTACATAAGTAAGATGCAAGGTCACTGTAGAATAATCAGAAACACCAACAAGCAAAAATGAGAAAATAATAATCACTGGTAACCTACACCACCCAGAGATAATGACTGTAAATTTCCCTTGCATTTTCTTTCAAGGAAATGCAGTTGGTTTTTATACAAGGTTCTGTATGTCTTAATAAGCATTGCATCACAAACTCTGTGTTTAATATTTTTCAACCTTTTCTTTGAACTCTCTTTGGACTGTTTTCATAGCCCAGACTGAGGTTATCAGTTATAGAAGCAGCAACTTAATAAATGATGTCTTGTTGGCTTGAAAGTATTATTCACATAGATTTCCAAAGTGCCAAAGATAAAACCAGGATGTGTTTTATTCACTAGAAAATCTTGTTGAACATTTTCTGACACTGTTAGTAAGATAAAGAGAATGTGGATGAAAGAGAAAACATGAATTCTGAACCTGAAGAGCCTGTGCTTATTAGTACTTTCAGCAGAAATTGTGAAGGGCCACCTCATCAGGCAGATTGATGAAGCCTTGTTAGGTAGGGGCTTGAGAGGAATGCCTCATAGAAAGCCCTGTAATGGTCCAGTGGATGCTTGACAAACATACATATCTGCCAGTGCTGCCCTTTAATTGGAAGGTGTTTGTATTTGTTTCCTATTTTAGAGGAAGATGTGCAAGCCCATGTAATATTACATGGCAGTTTTAGTAGTGCTAGATCTGGGAATGCAAACTGGAGAACCTGAAGTTAGGCAAGTTCTTTGAGATGAAGTGGAGTGCAAAGTGTCCTTCTTCCATTCCTCAGATATTTACTTCCATTCTCCAACTTTACTCTCACTCTGTCCTTTTACTTAGTCTTGCTATTCAGTCTATTTTTAGGTGAGTTGAAAAATAAAAACATGCATCTTGAAGTTAGGAAAATGCTCAGGGTAATGTTCCAGAACCTTCTGTGTTTATTAATATTAATACCATTAGGTACTTAAATACTGACATCTCTACTGCGCCTTACCCATCTCCCACCTTATCCCTGTTATCAGGGTGACTCAGGGGAATATGCGGGAGTTTCCTGATCTTTGAGATAATTTCTCAATTTAGATCAATGCCAAAAGTCATGAGAACTATTAGAAGGTTTGAGGTTTCTTCAGATCTGGTCCAATTGGCAGTAAGACAGTCTGGTGGGGCAAAGCCAACCCAGCTCCCCTGAGGTGTAAGTGGAGCTGCTGAGAACTTCCCATAGATGCCCTTGAGCTAGGTTTCACCCTAAGAACCTGTGCACTTGATTTGGGAACTTGGTACTTACTCTAACTCTGACCTACGCTGCATGGAATGTGTTAGCTCCAAACAATGTTAAGGTAGCCCTTATTCCATGGCAGTGTTGGCCATCCAGCTGCAAGGGATTTTAAAGATGAACTGAGGCTACGGTGGACAGTATGACAAAGTATATGTGGGAGTGTCAAGAATACCTAGGGTATACTTGATTCCAAACAACAGCGTTCATCAATGCTCTCATTTACATATTTAGATTTTCATTTAACTACTATTTATTTTTTAGTACCAGGTATTGCAATGATCTCTGTCGACAAACAGACATGATTTCTGACCTCTTGGAATCAGACATTAATTCATAGTTATATGAAATCCCTTGATTAAGTGACATTGAAGCTGGTGCAGTTTTGTGGTACCTTGCTAGATGCTGGGAATATGAAGATAAGCATAGCATAGTCCCTGCCCCTGAGGATTTCATGTCTAGGAAAGAGACATGCAAACCTATAATAACAGTCCTCTGTGAGAAGTGCTTTAGAGAAGCAAACGAATAGTAATGGATCCTGAAGGTTGTGGGTGATTAATGCTGTCTGACCATCTCAGGAAAGGCTTTATGAGATGACTTTAGATGTGGGTTTTGAAGGCTGAGGAAGGACTACCAGGCAATCAAGAAAACATAGCAAGTAATGGCTAGGAGGAAGAAAAGGCCAAGTATGTTTGGCAAACCCTAAGTAGAGAAGGAGGCCTAGGAAGGCATTTGGCCAAAGGTGAGATTACATAGTGTGGAATGGTAAAATTTAAGCAGTGTAAAATCTTGTATGGAAGAGTTTACACTTCACTTTTAGGAGTGGAGGCGTCATTGGAGTACTTTACTTAGGAGTTAGAAATCAATTTGTGTTTTTAGACTGATCATTCTGAGTGCAAAAGGAAGGATGGCTTTGGCTTCTGGAGAGGCCGGGCCCAGGGAAGCTGATTAGAAGGCCATTGCAATCAGCCCTGAGACGGGAGAGAAGGACTTCAACTGTGGCAGTAGCCATGGAGATTTAAGAGATATTTAGGAGTGAAAATCAATGCTAATTGAAGAGACTGGCTAGGATAGATGAAGGAGAGAGAGGATTCCAGAATACATTGAGACTTCTACCTTCTGGGTAATTTATGGTATCCACGGAGCCAGTGCTGGCTAGTGGGGTTTGAATCCTGGCTCCACCACTTACCAAGTAACCACTTGGAAGAAGTCACTTAATCTTGCCGAGCTTCATCTATACAAAAATGATTTAAAATAATTTTGTGGAATCTACGGGAAGATAATTATGAAAATGCTCAGTAAAGTGCCTTGTCTGTAATCTACATTCAACATATATTTTCTTCATGAGGACTGAAGGACACTCTGGGTAAGGATGAATTGTATAAAATCAGAAATGGTTCAAGATAATGAGTTCAGTTTTAGGCATGCTGAGTTTAAAATTGGTATTTTATGTCTAGATGGATATATCCGGTATGTATTCAGAAACAGAGGTGGAGGACTTGGGGTGTGCAAATAAAAGTCTAAGAATTTGGAGATACAATTACTAGGTGATAGTTAAAATCTCCTGAGTGGATGAGATTCCACCAGCTATGGAGTAGCTAGCAGAAAAAATTTGAAGTCAATTCTCTGGTGTTCAATTTCTAAGTAAGCAGGCAGAGGAGGAAGAGCCCCCCCAAAAGCAGCTAAAACATGGTGTAAAAATTTGAACAAAACCTTGAGAATAACAAAACCTGCCAAGTACAAGAGGGGTACTTTAAGAAGGAAACCATTAGCACTCTGATAAGTCTTAGAACTGACAAGTAACTTGAGGAATAAAGAGAACTCTTTGAATATAACAACTAAGAGATCAGTGACAACCTTAGAGGAATTTCCAATTGGTGGTGAGGAGCAGAATGCAGATTGTGGTGAAATGAGGGGAGAACAGGAATGAAGAAATAGTCATGAGATATAGAGTGTTTTTTTAAGAAGTTTGGCAGGGAGGTCTGGGGTGGTAGTTCGAAGTGGATAAAGGATGAAGAAAAGAGGCTTTAATTTATAGTGATGGACACTAAGAGTAAAGACCTAGTATTGAGGAAGAGAAAGGAGACAAATGATGGGAGATAAATAATGAAGGAATGTTCTAGAAGAGGCTGCAGGTCAGGAAGTATAAATCATAAAGCATTTGCCTCAGGTGGAAGAAGGTACAACCTCCGTTTGAGTCAGGATGTAAGGGAATGAAGTTAGAGAGACTATTAATAATTGGAAATTAAGAAGCTTCCAGTGTTAAACCAGCTGTTGTTTTATCCTGTTAGTTAGCTTTTATTTTTTATGTTCTAATAATTTATGTTTTGAGTACCTTAATTAGATTGACTAGCACCTTCTAAAGTTACCCTAGATAAAATAAATTATTAAATTTTCATTCAGTAAAAGCTAAGTGGAACCTCACCTCTGACCTCTTTTTCTTGAAGAAAAAAAAAAAAAACCTTAGAAAATACTGATTCTTAATAAAGTAACCCCAAGAATGATGGGAGGTCAGAAATTGCACCAACTATGCCAGGTTCACAGACTCAGAGAAATATGTTCCCCTAATGATTGATTTGTATATCCTAGGGAAATGCTAGAAATAAACTCATGCAGGGTTGACATCGGGACATTGGAATATATGTTAGTTCTTAAAATATACTTGTTCCAGTAATAAAATGATTTGTATTGTTTCACTAAGCTATAAATGAGGTTTGGGTTGAGGATTTGCTTGTTGGAAAGGTGTTTTTAACATATCTTTTTTTTTTTTTTTAATATTAACTGTTAGCTCAAGCTTAAATTAGGATTGTAAGCAATTAATTTTGTATTTGACATTTGAAAATATAAGTACCACATGACCTTTCCTAGTAGATGAACATAGAGTTTCATTAGGTAATCTTCATGTTATTGTACTGTAAACACATAGAAACACAAAACAACCAGCCCCTCCTCGTGTTGGTGATTCTGGAAATGATAACGATCAGACTCTGGGTTTATATTATAAAGCAGTTGCAGTAAATTGTGCAGATGGAAGGGTCACAACTTTGAAACACATAATTCAAAGCTGATGGGAATTCAGCCCAAAGGCAGCATCTCAAATAAAGGTTTTCCAAGGAGTAAGACTATACAAAACAGGTTGGATTTTTAGGTATCTTAATATTGTAAGTATCTTAATATTATAGATATCTTAATAACATAGAATACTGCTGGCTGCTCCTCTCAGCCCACTTAGAGTTATATTTTAATTTTACTATCATGTGGGGATCTTTAGTATCCTATCCTTGGTCTTCATCACTTCTTCTCTACCTTTTCACCTGGATGATCTTCTTAGTCATATTTTCAGGTTCACTAGTTATTCTGTTCAAGTGTTGTTTTGAAATATGTTTCATTAGCTTTGATCTTCTTGCTATATTCATGTATGTAAATTCAAACACTGAATGGATGTCTGTTTTTGACACCCAACAAAATTGATACTTAGTATTTTCAAAACTGAAATTGGGCTCTTTCCATCAAAACCACTTGTTCTCCTGTATTCCTTGCTTTAGTGAAGGAAACAAGCAAGCACCATGCGCTTAAGGTGGGAAGAAATCATAGTTTCACCATTCAGGTAAAAATCAAAGTCAGCATGTTGTGTCTCATTTCAGGTTTTTCCTTAAGCATGGCATTTGTTTTCAGTAGTGCTCATACCATTTTTAAATTTATTTAAAGAACATTGGCAACGTGGGTTATTTTTTCTTCCTATGTCGGTATTGGTAATTTGTACTTCTAATAAAAATATCCTTTCATCCAAGTTTTAAATGTTATAGTTGTTTAAAAGAGTCTCTTAAGATAAAAATAAATTCTATCTGTAGTTTTGATCCTTTTATTTCTACCTTTTAAATGTATCTTTAAAAATTTTTGTTCTCTGTGGATGAAGACTTGTATTAGCATCTGGTGTTATCTCTTTATTTTTTGCTTTACATTTCATTAAGATACAATCTAATTTTCCCTCTTTGTACATGTTTTGAGTTTACTTTGTTCTTTTCCTAGCTATTTAGAATGCCCTATTCAATATTATTATATTTTTTGATCTTTATGATATATGATGAATAGAAGGTTATAGTCTCAAATGCATATAATTAGCTACTCTTCACAACACTTGATAGGTAATGTTTTGTGATTGTTATTGTTATGTGTTCAACTTGACTGAGCTAAGGGAAGCCCAGAGAGCTGGCAAAATATTGTTCCTGGGTTTCCCTGTAAGGGTAATTTTGGAAGAGATTAACATTTGAATCAGTAGACTGAGTAAAAAATATCTGCCCTCACCAATGTGCGTGGGCATCATCCAATCCATTGAGGGCCCCGATAGAACAAAAAGGTGGAGGAAAAGCACATATTCTCTCCCTCTGTCTTTCTCCTTCTCTCTCTCTCTCTCTCTCTCTCTCTCTCTCTCTCTCTCTCTCATGGTCAACAGACTGTGACTCTAGGACTCATACCAGGTAGATCCCCCTGATTCTCAGGCCTTCAGACTCTTAAGTGAATTATATCACTGGCTTTCCTGGTTCTCCAACTTGCAGGCTGCATATGATGGCATATTTCAGTCTCCATAATAGTGTGAGCCAATTCCTGTAATAAATCTCCTCTTACATATCTATCTTATTAGTTCTGTTCCTCTGAAGAACCCAGACTAATACAGATTTTGGAGTTGAGAGTAGTTCTAGAGGAATATAGTTTTAAGGACGAGTTTTCAGAATTGGTTTTGGGCTTTTTGAATTGGCTCCCTAGTCCTATTACATTTAAAGTTGCTGATGACTTACTGCCAGTAGTAAAGAGAGCACTGACAGTCCTCAGCATGAACTGTTTATAGAGTTATATAAAACATCTCCATTGGATACTCCTAATCAGCGACTTATGAGAAGCAAGTTAGGTGATTCTATGTATGATACTTTCCAACATTTTTCAAAAACTAAGTAATGTGATGATGTTGATTGGTTGCTCCTCTTTTTCTGGACAAAATGCTAAAAGGATGAGCTCTGGGATTCAAATTCTCAGCTCAAACCCCACATATGTGACCTATGAGCTCCTAGGTGTGCTCTGAGGAAGAGCCTTATCTCCTATAGCTCCTATAGTTGAAATTGCTGAAAATAAAACACAGGACCTTATCCTGCTATTGGCTGAATTACAATTCAAGTAGAATCCCAGCCTTGTAAGGTGTCTATTGCTAAAGTGAGGGCATTGATTAGGGAAGAATAGGATCCTGTAAGTTGGGATGGGGTATGTGGGCAGACTCTGATGAAGCACATATAATAATTTTCACTTCAGATATTCCAGTTCTGAACATTATCTCTTACACATGGGAGAATCAATAAGTAGATATTTATTGCACAGGTGTTTATTGCAGCATTATTTATACTGACTAAAAAACCTAATGAAGAGAATACCCAAAATAGAGGAATGTTAGAATAATTATGGTACGATGCTATTGTGTGCAACCGCCGAAAAGAGTGACTAGATGTTGATACCAGTTGGCTTAATTTCCACAGAGTATTTAAGTGTGAAATCAACATGCATTAGTGTGCGTAATTTTTAATAGCAAAAAATTACATGTGTAAATGTATTTGTATGTATGTATGTGTATCTGTTTACTTATAATCATTTAGGTTTGGATAAAATAATGAAAGACATATCCTTGTCAACCTAGGTTTTCTAGAAGAGAGTGATGAGAATGAAATACAAGAGTAGTGGGGAGGGGACAATAAGCCAATATGACAAGAAATTTAAAAGGCTGCACTAAAGCAAACAAAGAGACACAAAAACGCACAAAATCTAGCAAGTATGTTATCGTATTTATATAATTATCTATAATGAAAAATAAGACAATATAAAAACAGTAATTTATAAAGACCATGAAAGAAGTTAGTATGTCTCAAGAATTTTTTGGTAAGGTGAGCCTTAAATCATTGGGAAATGATGGGTGCCAACAACACAATTATTATTATTATTTTTTTAATATTTTCTTTTTTTTTTTAAATTTAATTAATTAATTTATTTTATGGCTGTGTTGGGTCTTCGTTTCTGTGCGAGGGCTTTCTCTAGTTGCGGCGAGCGGGGGCCACTCTTCATCGCAGTGCACGGGCTTCTCACTATCGTGGCCTCTCCTGTTGCGGAGCACAGGCTCCAGACGTGCAGGCTCAGTAGTTGTGGCTCACGGGCCTAGTTGCTCCGCGGCATGTGGGATCTTCCCAGACCAGGGCTCGAACCCGTGTGTCCTGCATTGGCAGGCAGATTCTCAACCACTGCGCCACCAGGGAAGCCCAACACGATTATTATTATTTTTTTTTTTAATTTTTATGTATTATTTATTTATTATTTATTTTTGGCTGTGTTGGGTCTTCGTTTCTGTGCGAGGGCTTTCTCCAGTTGCGGCAAGCGGGGGCCACTCTTCATCGCGGTGCGCGGGCCTCTCACTATCGTGGCCTCTCTCGTTGCGGAGCACAGGCTCCAGACGCACAGGCTCAGTAGTTGTGGCTCACGGGCCCAGTTGCTCCGCGGCATGTGGGATCCTCCCAGACCAGGGCTCGAACCCATGTCTCCTGCATTGGCAGGCAGATTTTCAACCACTGCGCCACCAGGGAAGCCCCCAACACGATTATTTTTAACATGAAGTTCAAATTTAGCAACTGAGAGATATTAATGTTCAGGTCCTCCTCAAGTATATTCTGATTCATTCAATATTTCATTAATATAGCAGCAACAACAAACAAGTACTCAAAGATCTACAGTGGGTGAAAGATTAGCAAACACTTCTACCCACCACTGAAGCAGGACCTATTCTTCTACTGCTAAACTGTGGTGGTTTTCTTTTGAAATAAGCTTCCAGAATAAAAGGAAACAAAATAGAGTGGAAAGTTCATGTATTTTAGGGTTAGCCAGGCCTCAGTTTTATTCCAGGCTTTGCCACCACTGCCTGTAATCAAGTTGGTGTTGACAATAAACCCACACTTATTATCTTTCCATTAATCTATCTTTCATAACTGCATGTCTATAGCTGTGAGTTCCAATCAGATGGTGTGAGTAAGCACAGGTTAGCCACCAAGGGAGTTTATCATAGCCTAGATTAGATGCTGTGGGACCTCGAGTTAGATATTTTCCTGTTTCCTCATCCATAACACAGAGGTAAATAACAATATTGCTCAAAAGATTATTGCGAGAGTTCAATTAGATAGTAGATGTAAAGCACTAATTAGGGTAGTATACACATTGAAAAGTGTTCAATAAGAACAACTAGACTAAGACAGTAATATCTAATTCAGTCATAGACCATAGATTTAGGGACAAATGACTGGGACAAATCTCAACTCAGGACTAATATTTTGGACTTCGTGTGTGTGTGTGTGTATGTGTGTGTCATATCATGATGAAGATTAAATGTTATATATTGCCAAAGAATTTTCCACATTGAACCTAATAAATATGGAAACATAGATAAATATGGAAAGGTGGAAATAAAAGCAAACTTAGAAATTTAAAAGTTTTCCTGATTAAAGACATTAATGAGAGTTACCAACCATGCCTTCTTTTTTTAGGGTGATTACAAGGAACTTTATTTTTATTTATAATAAGTTGAACATTGATTTACATCATAGAAAGACAGGTTTAGGAAAAAGATAGTGTTCTGTTCTGCAAGTATAAATTTTCCATCTATTTCATCATTATCCTAAATGTAGTCTACACTATTAAGAAATTGATTCCACTTCTCTTATTTTGCCTTTTTTTTTTTAAACAGAAGAACCAAAACCATACTTTAAATTTTGTTGGTAATAGTTATACACATTAAGATGTGGAAATATTGTATTTAGTATACACTTCAAAATGTCATTTTATTGATAACTACTTCTGAAAAAATGTTTGATTTCTTAATAAGTTGACCAATCAATGGAATGATTTTAGAGTAAACTTCTTGAATAAAAATAAAACTAAAACTTTTTTCCAAATTGATAGGATGCTTAGCCTGATAGGACGAGAAATAAAGCTGAGTCTTTATTACGTTTTCTGTAGAATCTTAGACAACCATGCATTCTTTACTATCATGCAGCGTATCATCTTTTATGTGCATTGTAGCATACCAGCATTACTTTCTGTACAACTTCCAGTAAATCATTTGCTTCCATTGCCTCAGGTTATCAGAAAGGGTCTTTACTAGAGAAACTATAAGTTCACTTTTAGAATACTCTGACTTTATGACTGCAAAAGAGCTTAATTCCTGGTTTTCTACTCTGAGTCAACACGTAAGAGAATTGTGAAAGACCTTCTGGCTGTGTCTCTGTATTTATTTTCTGCCTCCAAAATCTTTCTCCTTCTCATCCATTATCCCCATTAATTCTTCAAGTTTCTTCTCCAAGTATTTCTTTAATGACCTTCGTATTGCCTTCATTTTCCTCCGATGAGAGATGCAAAAATGGAATCTAGAGTAGAGAAATAAGATAATCCCAACTTCAGTATTAGTAGCCCAACTCTTAAAAAAATTGTAACAATTGTTTTTTCTTCCTTTTTTGAATTCCTCTACAAAAGTTTTTTCTCATACTTCATTGTACCTCCTCCATTTCCTATGTTCCAACTTTTATCCCATCAGACTTTATCTGTCTCATTCCTGTTAGTATGAGATCCCAGATTTTGAAATGACTTCTTTCCCCTTATTTCCATTGGAAGGAAGGGGAAGATTGGGCAATCTCTTTACCAAAGAAATGCTTGACCCAGTGTTTGTTTGGAGGGAGGAAAACTCACAGTAACAAAGCACCTCCCAATATTACACCTTCTGCTAGTAATATCAGAAATAGTGCAATCTCTTGATTCTCAGCCTTCTTTGGATCATCTTCTGAAAGAAGAAAGGGCAAAAAATAAAGTGAATTTTGGAGAAGGAAATTAGTAACTTGAGAACTTTATCCATAAGAAGACTCTTTTTAACCTTAAAAATTGCCCTGTTCACCACTTACATCACTGTTCCCTGGTTATTCTGATCTGTATTAATTACTTAGACTCCTAAGCTCTACAAAACTTTTTCTCTTACTGCCCCTAGCCTAATTTCTCCACCTTTAGTACAGCTTTTTCACTTCTAAGCTCTTCAGTTATCCGGTGCCCGGTAATTCATACTGGTACAAATTTTGTCCAGCATCTTAGCTCTTGTTTGTGGCATTAGCATGACCTGCAGAGAAGGTGATCAACAAATATTTGTGAATTAAATCAATGAAGAACTCCTTGATCCCTGGCCTTTGAAAATGCCACACTGCAATCTTTGTTACCTGCACAATATTCTCCTTTGAAGCACCGAGTGGTGATGCGAAGACAGGTCCAACAATCCAGGATAGGACCTTCAGTCACGACTGATAGAGAGAAGAAAGATAGTTGGAAGGGGGCCACGGCATGGAGTTTCCTTAGCTCAGACACCAAGTATGGATTAGATCTCAGGCATTTCCATTGGTTACATTGCTGTGACTTTCTTCTTCCCCTAGCAATCAATTTTGTTGATGGGTCAAAACCCTAAATAATTTAAGTCAGATCTCTGGGAAGAAGTAGAAAAATGATGGCTCAGCTTATATTGGTGCTTTGGGTTATAAACTATACTATAGGCCTCTTAGCACCTCTAAAATCTCTGGGGTGTCTGAGATTTTATAAACTAGATTTTGTTGTCAGTGATCGTTGACATTCCCCCTTGTAGCCAATAGCTCTAGGAATTGCGTTCTCAATGTGACAAGTAGAAGAGATAGGGTCATATAGAACACAGGAGATGGGAAGATATGGCTGAAACCTCAAGGCATCACATATACTGTACTTACCACAATCTTCAGAACAAGCTAAAAGAGAATCAGAAAGACCTAATGAGCTTAGAATCAACTTAGTGTTTGCCATATGTATACCCAAGTCATCTTTATTTGGTTACCCATTAAGTTCCAGCCACCCCTCCACCCATTCTAAATTATTCTAATGTGAAATCACATTCCTCCTCTCACCCCTCATTTCCTAGTCCTTTCACATAATTTCAGTGTTGTTAGATAGACATCTTACATTACCAACTTCAGAGAAGTTCTTCAATAGTTCTTTCAGTTTGGATTCCAGGTTTTGGCGGACATCGAGAAGCTTGACTTGAAGGATAAGGACACCTAAAGAGGGGTGGAAGGGACATCAGAAAATAGGGGTGGCCTTTCCCTTCATAATTTAATCCTAATTGTTTTGCCTTGTTTTCCCCAGTGAATTTTTCTCATACTTGCTTGGGCAATACAATCTCTTAACACTGAAACAGTACCTCACCTTTCCATGTTTCATTGCTCAGTTTATAAAGTTCATTCTTCAGCCATGTTCTCAAATTGACAACCTTTTGAACAGCTAGAGAGGAGGGGTAAAGGAACATGTGGGAGAATAATTACATTTATGGAGGAAATTACGTGGGCCCAGGTGCTCTCTTCCCTACCTCCCTTCTCCCTTTAACCCCCAAAACTCTCAGGGACTCGAGCTTCCCTCACCCAACACCCGAAGCCTCTTGTCCCTGTGGGAGACCTTGAAGCTTAAACGGATCATCTCCTTAATCTGCCGTTCAAGCAGATGAGTTCGGCCAGGGACTTCTGAGGGTACCAGCTTTACCAGCAAGGACTTAATATCCTCGATGAATTTGGGGTCACATTCCAAACAGCCTTTGACCCCGTGGAAGGCTGCCAGGGACAGGGGCAGGAGCAGGAGCAGCCGCAGGTCTCCCATTTCCTTGCCCCGACCACCCTTGCCTCAAGACCAGGTTGCCCTGGCAACTAGTTCACCAAGTTCCCTTTCCTTCAAAACTCCAGGAATGAGAGCCTTGTCCTGGATAGTCTGACTCCACCTTCCCCTCTGTTTCCATCCCACTTCTAGGCAATCTCATTTCTCTAAGGATCTTCAGTTTTCTGACTTTTATCCTTCATTCCAGAGAGAGGGAACTGCCAGCTGGGGAGCAGATACCTGAGTTCTGAGTGTGGAACACACAGAGAGAAAGAGAAGTCTTGTGCTCACACAAGCAGAGTTCCGTGCACAGAGATATCTCAGAAAAAGTCTTCAACTCTTTGTCTTACTTGTGTTCTTAGTAAATTCCCACACTCCTGCTGAACATTGAAGTAGTACCTCAATAGCAGTGGATGTTGGACGAGATCTCTTAGGACTTTAGATTGCTTAACCCAAGCTCTGCTTTTATAGAAGAGGTAAGAAAAACTTGGAATATTGAGCTTCTTGGGGTCCCAGTCCCTGATGGTAGCAGTATTGTTGAAAATTAGCAATGGGTGTCTGTATATAATTGATATCATTGATAATAATGATTTTGATACAATTGATAATTTCTCAGAAATTTAGGCTACCTTTGTTTGTAGGAATATTTCTCCAGCTATGCTCTGTAACCTTTTTATATATCATTCTTCTTTTAGAGAATCTGGAGCCAGGAGACTAGAAACAACAGTTGAGGAATACATACTGATGAGTGAAACTCCAGTAATGTTCAGGGTCCTTTAACAGGCACCTCTTGAAAGTGCTGATGACACACTTTGTGTAACATATAAGAAAATAACTACAGTTATCATGGGCTGTGTTCTCAGGACACCTCCATGGAATGTGGATAAATAAACATGTTTTTCCTTCAGTTTAAGGCTCTTTGAATAAGAATTTTCTTTGTTATATGAAGAAATTAAGGCTGCTTTGCAGACTTTCCAGAGTACTAGTTACCTCTTCTATAATATATTGCATGTATGGCTGTGACCCCCTGGAAACTAGGAAACCCTGGGATCTTCAAATGTTGGCGGTAGATTTTAGACATAAGGTATGGAAGAGTCCTGGAGTAGAAGGTTGTGAGGGAAGTTAAAAGAACTACCACCAATTATATGCCTTCCATGTGCCTGATTTTGTCTTAAAAGCACTGTAGATGGAATGTCCCAAGTCCTCATGGATGGCACAGCAATACTTGGAGAGATTATTTCCATTTTATAGATAAGAAACTGAGGCTTAAAATAATTCAGTGGTTAGGGATCTGGATTCAAACTCATGTCTGTTTAACTCCAAACTCTATATACTTTATCTACTGCCTCTCAATATTTTCTGGGATAAAACAGAAAACAATCTCTTGGAATTTGATAAATTGGAAGATGGTGGGGGGGAGAGAGTATAATTCAAATCCTTTGATGTTCCAGAACTGGCACTTCTCCACTCTAATTTTATGTTCCCTTGGCTAGATGATCTCATCTTTAGATGACCCCCAAAGGATTTTCACAGGCTGAGGTCTGAAGGTATGTGTGGTAATGGTATTAAAGTAACTCTGGAAACCAAAGTTGGAGACTAAGAGGGTTAAGAAACTTGGCAGGCAGGTGGCCAAGTATGAGGAAAGAACTATTCTTCAAGAGAAAACACATGTTATAGATGAGATATTTTCCAGTTAACAATACGTGCCTTTTGGATTAGACAGCTTAAAGGGAGCACTTTATCATACTATGGAATAATTCTACCTCATTCCATGGCACATTTTCTTGACCTTCTAGTGACCCATCTACCATTTTTGTTCTTGCTTTACCCTCCCAGCTTAATTTGCAATCCAAGATTTTTAGGATGAGAGAAAAAATAATTTGACTTTTGTATAGTCTTGGGAAGACTGGAAATAACAAACCATTTCCTAAACAGACAGGTAGAGCTTGTAATTGAAAGGTGCATATAAAAGGGGAAACAGTGGAGGAACTATCATTTTTATGGAGTAAACAGTAGACAGAAAACAACAGTGTGTGCTAAGGTAAAGAAAGAGATACACACAGAGGTCTGGGGAAGACAGAACAGCACTAAGTCTGGAGGAATTTTTTATAGAGAGGCCGGGTCCAGGAGACTAGAAACAATTAATGAATATATGGTTATGAGTGAGACCCCGTAATGTTCAGGAACCTTTAGGGGAAGCATCCTGAAATTACTGATGATGGTGTATATAACATGTAAGACAATAACCACAGTTAACATGGGCTAGTTCTTTGGATTTCGTATATGAAAAGTATTTTAGCTTTGGAAAAGAAGAGCTGTCTGGAAATTGATTAATAATATAATGATCACATTACCTAATTAAAATAATAGTACTTGTGTCAGGGAGGCAAAAGGCTAACAGCCAAATCCTAGAATGATTATGCTAGTGTTTGGTTTGGATCGGCATCAAGGGGATATGATTTATGGTCAGTGTGAATCTGTAGAATAGCTACCTGAGCTCTGTATTTGCCTCAAGTAGTAAAAAAAGATACGTAACAGCACATGCTTTCGTAATATTGTACCAAATATATATTTGCTTGTTTGTTGTTCTTCCGGAGATAAGGTGTTCATGGGCAGCGTTGTGTATTTTTTATTTTTTATTTTTTTGTCGTACAGCACTATCAGTTAGAGAGTCCCTCTTTTAAGGGCTAGAACCAGATGTGTTGTAACACTTGGCCTTTGTTGCAAGTCATATAATGCACTGAGGTTTAAAATCTGAAGAACAAGTTTCATAAAGAGCAAGAAGCTTCTTACAGTAATTTCCCCACGTTCCATGGTGGATCCCAGATCCATATAAAAAATAAAAATAATGAATCTCTCTGTGCCTCAAGCTTCTTACGTCATCTTTCCTCCTGGGTTATCTGTCCCAGCTGAGCCCTGCTGCATGCTTTTCTTATCACGTCACTTGATTATCTACAAGTTTGTCAAATGATCCGGATATTTCTTACAGTCCGGTGATATTAACTTCTTTCCTGATTGTAAACTGAGACTAGGAAGCCATTATTTGATATTTGGCTATGTTATAAATTATCTTTCTAGGCAGTATTATAATCATAGGTTTAAATATGTAAATAATTACTATGTGCCAGATATTTCACATGTAAAATAATTTCAATATTTTCTGTATTCCTGTTCATTTACATTCCATTGTCGTTAAGCCAATCTCTCCATATTCTACTCATCCTTTAGGAAAAGTCGTAAGGTTTGAGCCTGGAAGACTTCGAAGAAATCTCTACCTGATAGGAAATCAAACTAAAAGAAAGTTGATCCCATCAGTAGGGATTGTGGGAAGAATGAGGGGGAGAGAAGTAAAGGAAGCAGAAGATGTGTGTCACAACCTCTTCTCTCTGGGCAGGTCCCAGGAGGGAAGATATATTAGGTTCAAGGAAATAATGAGGGGAGAGAAGCTTTTGCCTTGCATCCTTTAGCGGCTCTGAAAACTACACCATTACCCACACGCAGATAATAGTACCTAAGGAAAAGCCTGTAGGACTGGCTAACAGAAGACACTCCTGAGACAGTGCCGGTTCCCACATGGCATGGAAAAACGAATATGTTCCCGCTGCCTGCTAGGCAAGGATGTGCAGGTGAACTCAGGATCTGACTGGGGAACTTGCCAGTGTGTATCATTAAAGCTTTAGGTAAAGGGTCCTTTGTCTGAGATCTGGATAGCAAACCACCAGGCCAAGAAAGGAAAAGGAGTCTGCAGCAATCCCCAGGGCCTCGATGGGATCAAATTGTTAGGAAAGGCCACTAGACCCCAAGGAAAGAGAGAACAGATTCAAAGTGTTCCCCTTGCAGAGTTTCTCAGCAAACACTGCAAGAATAGTAAGAGGTAGGGTGGTACCAACTTTACCTTAAAGATACCAACACATTGTCAAAGAATGAAGCAGATATCCTCAAAGTTAAAAAAAAAAAAAATGCTGTCATGCCAGGGAACACACATCAGTGAAGAAATTCACTGCAGAGTTCACTGAGGAGGAAAACGCAGGGGTTTTAAATACTAGAAAGAGAGTTCATTTTAACATACTTGGTAAGATGGATTGAGTCCATAGTTAGTTAAAACAAGCTTGAATTTTCAGTGATTAGGAAGATACTTTAATTAGGCCCAAGAGAGGTCTAGCATCCCAGAGTTGCTCAGTGTTCATGGTTTGTTATCAGTTTCAGGAGGTTGAGCTAGCTAGGGTGGAAAATATAACAGTTTTATATCTCCTAGGTAGGTGCTGTTATAAGTGGAAAACTTTCCTCAACATGCTATGCACCCATGGGCCCCCTTCAACCGTGCGGCTGGTTCATGAATTAACATAGGACCCCCACCTCCCCATTCTTAGGTCCCGTTTTACATAGAAGCAGGGAAAGGGGGAAATATGAAAAAATGATTCCTCCAAAGGAAATTTAGTTACCTTAAGAAAATGTTCAAATTTTGGGGTGGGATCAAATTTATCATATTGTTCTAATATTTCTTTTTTTTCCCCTCCCCAGTGAGGTAAGAAGTAAGGTTTCCAGAGAAAGTTCAGACCAACTATAGACTATGAAGAGGCTATGTATCCTTTGTATATCGGAGAGTAGTGTAAATAAATGGGTGAGCTTGCAACATAAACACCACAGTATTTAGTACTCAACACAAGTGTGCATTACTCTTTCCTTTACATAAAATATAAGCCTGATGTTCAGAGATGCTAAGGGGAGTGTTGAAGGTCACACACCTAGTAAGGGAAAAATTGGGGGTTGTAACAAACATTTGTCTGCCTTCAAAGTCCATGTGTTTCCAAAATACCAAAATGTCCCTTGAACAGAGTTAATTCAAGGCAAAAATCATCACCGTCTCTAATTAGCAAGAAGAGAGACCCTCAGGAAATTATTTTTGTGAGAAAACAAAAATTATTATTTCTCATTTTAAACAATAAATGGAGTCTATAATTCCAACCATCTTTTAATATTTCTTCTCACATCCAATTCTTTTTCTTCCTTTTAAATTACTTGTATAGAGAATATGAAGAATATTTATGTTCAACTGTAGCTTGTCTGCTTGCCAATTGCAGTACTCAATTTTCTTTAATATTGTATATAAAAGGCATAGGTTTTAATCTAGTTTACCTTAAGTAAATACTAGGCAAATGTAGTACTACTCCTTTTCTCCCTTCAAATGAAATTAAAATACAATAATACAAACAGCTATAAGAACACAATATCCAATAACAAGAAGTAACATCGTTGAACGCATGATCTGTGTCAAATAGTGTATATTCTTTACACGCATGATTGTATAAAATCCTTATGCTAAGAGATTAGTACTATCAGCCCCACTTAGAGATGGGAGAACTGAGAGGGAGTAAAGTACTTTGCACCAGAGCACAGAGCTCTGAGATGGTATAGCTTGCATTCTTTTCTTTTATCTGTTTCACTTAAGTTTATTCACCTATTATTGCATGTGTGACAGTAAAGAACCACTTTTCCTTTCCACCAAAGAACAGTTACATAGAAAGCCATTTATACCTAAGGTCCTGATTCTATAGGCTAAGGATATACAGTAGTTCATATTCTTCTTGGTTCTGTTTCCAAACTATAGTCTGAAATTGTCCACTTCTTTCCTTCTCAGATTCCACCACCACAGTGCAAACCACTGTCGCCTCTTACCTGGAGAGTGTTACAATATCCTCTCCTAACTGGCCTCCCAGTCTCACTTCTTGCCCCACATGTCCATTCTTCCCACAGCAACCAGAGTGGGCTTATAAAGATGTAAATCAGGTCATTCCCATCTTCTGTTTCTGTAACTTTCTACTGCACTGAGAATAAACAAGCTGGCCTGAAAGGCCTTCTATGATATGATGTGGCACATGTCCAGATTACTGTGTCCATCTTGGGCCACTCTCCCTCACACCTCTTAGGCTGCAGACTGGCCTCCTCTCACGGCTGAGCACTCGCTATTCCATGAGCGTGGAGCTCTGTTATCTCACATCTCCATGGCTGGCTTCTGCTCATCCTTTAGACTCCAGCTAAGTGTCACCTCCTCAGAACGTCCTCTCTGACTACCCTTTCTACAAATAGCTCTGCCTTCCCTCATTCCAATTCTGCTGTTTTCTTTTTTGAAGTATAGTTGATGTACAATATTATATAAATTATAGGTCTGCAATATAGTGATTCATAATTTTGAAAGGTTATACTCCATTTATAGTTATTATAAAATATTGTCTATACACCCTGTGTTGTATATTATATCATTGTAGCTCATTTTATACAAAATAGTTTGTACCTCTTAATCCCCTACCCCTATATTGCCCCTCCCCCATTCCCTCTCCCCACTGGTAATGACCAGCTTATTCTCTATATCTATGAGTTTGCTTCTTTTTTGTGTTATTCATTAGTTTGTTGTGTCTTTTAGATTCCACGTGTAAGTGATATCATACAGTATTTGTCTTTGTCTAAATTATTTCACTTAGCATAACATCCTCGAAGTCCATGTTGTCACGAATGGCAAAATTTCATTTTTTATGGCTCAGTAGTATTCCATTGTATATATATGTACCACATCTTCTTTATCCATTCATCTGTTGATGGGCACTTAGGTTGCTTCCATATCTTGGCTGTTGTAAATAATGCTACTATGAACATTGGTGTGCGTGTATCTTTTCGAATTAGTGTTTTTGATTTTTTCAGATATATACCCAGGAGTAGAATTGCAGGGTCATATGGTAGTTCTATTTTTAGTTTTATTGAGAAACCTCCATACTGTTTTTCACAGTGGCTTCACCAATTTACATTCCCACCAACAGAGTACAAGGGTTCCCTTTCCTACACATCCTCTCCAATATTTGTTATTTGTGGTCTTTTTGATGATAGCCATTCTGACAGGTGTGAGGTGATATCTCATTGTGGTTTTGATTTTCATTTCCCTGATGATTAGCAGTGTTGAGCATCTTTTCATATGCCTGTTGGCCATCTGCATGTCCTCTTTAGGAAAATGTCCTTTCAGGTCTTCTGCCTATATTTCAATCAGGTTGTTTGTTTCTTTGATGTTGAGTTGTATGACCTGTTTATAAATATATTGGATATTAACCCATTATAGATCATATCACTTGCAAATATTTTCTCCCATTCAATAGGTTTTTTCATTTTGTCAATGGTTTCCATTGTTGTGCAAAAAGCTTTTAAGTTTAATTAGGTCCTATTTGTTTATTTTTGCTTTTATTTCCTTTGCTTGAGGAGACAGATACAAAAAAATATTGCTACGATTTATGTCAAAAAGTTCTGCCTATGTTTTCTTCTAGGAATTTTATGGTTTGTGGTCTTACATTTAGGTCTTTAATCCACTTTGAGTTTATTTTTGTGTATGGTGTGAGAAAATGTTCTAATTTTATTCTTTGACATGCAGCTGTCCAATTTTCTCAGTACCACTTATTGAAGGGACTATCTTTTCTCCATTGTATAGTCTTGCCTTGATTATTGTAGATTAATTGAAGATAAGTGTGTGCATTGTTCCATGTACACTTGAAAATATTGTGTATTCTGCGGCTTTCAGGCAGAATGCTCTCTATATATGAATTAAGTCCCTCTGGTCTAATGTGTCATTTAAGGCCACTGTTTCCATATTGATTTTCTGTCTGGATGATCTGTCCATTGATGTAAGTGGGGTGTTAAAGTCCCCCAGTATTATTGTGTTGCTGCCAATTTCTCCTTTTATGTCTGTCAATATTTACATTATATACAGTAAGTCCCCTACATATGAACCTTCAAGTTGTGAACTTTCAAAGATGTGAACGTGCGTTCCATCAACGTCAGGAGTAAGTGAAACTGCAGCTTGCCCTTCATCTCCTAGTGCTGAAGATCCTTCAGCTCTACCATCTCCCACCTCTCTCTCCTCCAGTCAGTAACCCTTCTTGCCTGTTCACTTGATGACAGCCCTCGTATGCCAGCTGTTTTGCTGTACTACTGTACTACTCTACTTTTCAAGGTACTGTACTGTAAGATTAAAAATTGTTTTCTTCTTGTGTGTGTGTTTTTTAATGTATTATTTGTGTGAAGAGTATTATAAACCTATTACAGTACAGTGCTATATAGCCAATTGTCTTAGTTGGGTACCTAGGCTAACTTTGTTGGACTTATGAACAAATTGGACTTATGAACACGCTCTTGGAATGGAACTCATTCGTATGTAGGGACTTACTGCATTTAGTTGCTCTTGTGTTGGGTGCATATATTTTAACAATTGTTATATCTTCTTCTTGGATTGATCCCTTGATCATTATGTATTGTCCTTCTTTGACTCTTTTAAGTCTTTATTTTAATATTTATTTTATTTGATGTAAGTATTGCTACTCCAACTTTCTTTTGACTTCCATTTGCATGGAATACGTTTTTCCATCCCCTCACTTTCAGTCTGTTTATGTCTTTAGATATGAAGTGAGTCTCTTGTAGGCAGTGTATATATGGGTCTTGTTCTTGTATCCATTTAGCCACTCTTTCCCCTCTCTTCTCTTGTTCTCTTCCCTTGTGATTTGATGACTATCCTTAGTGTTATGTTTTTCTTTTTTGTGAGTATATCTATTATAGATTTTGGTTTGTGGTTACCATGAGGTTTTTATATAGCAATCTCACTATATATGTGATTGTTTTAAGTTGCTGATCTCTTAATTTCAAATGCATTTTAAAAACCCTCCATTTGTACTATCCTCCTCTCATGATTGCTGTTTTTTCTATCATATTTTATGCCTAATTGTTTTGTGTATCCCTTAACTGCTTATTGTGGATATAGATGATTTTACTACTTTTATCTTTAAACTTTCTGTTAGTTTTGTGTGTAGATGATTTCCTACCTTAACTATATGTTTGCCTTTACCTATGAGCGTATTCATTTCATAATTTTCTTGTTTCTTGTTGTGACCTTTTCTTTTTCATCTCGAGAATTTCCTTTAACATTTGTTGTAAAGCTGGTTTGGTAGTGATGAACTGTTTTAGCTTTTGCTTTTCTGTAAAGCTTTTCATCTGTCTATCAGAATGAATGAGAACCTTGCTGAGTAGGGTATTCTTGGTTGTAGGTTTTTCCCTTTCATCATTTTAAATACATAGTGCCAGTCCCTTCTGGCCTGCAGGATTTCTGCTGAAAAATCAGCTGATAGCCTTATGGGAGTTCCCTTGTATTTGTTGCTTTACCATTGCTGCTTTGAATAGTTTATCTTTAATTTTCCATTTTAATTACAATGTGTCTTGGTGTGTTCCTCTTTGGGTTAGTCCTGTATGGGACTGTGTGCTTCCTGGACTTGGGGTGATTGTTTCGTCTCCCAGGCTAGGGATGTTTTTAGCTTTTATGTCTTCAAATATGTTCTCAGGCCCTTTCTCTCTCTCTCTTCGGGCTTCTGGGACCCCTATAAAGTGAGTATTAGTGTGCTTCATGTTGTCCCAGAGGTCTCTTAAACTGTCTTCATTTCTTTTCATTTTCTTTTTACTCTGTTCAGCTTAGTGATTTCCACTACTTTGCCTTTTACCTCATTTATCATTTGTCCGTATTATTTACCCTGCTCTTTATTCCTTATAGTGTATTTTTCCTTTCATTTAGTGTATTCTTCATCTCTGCTTGGTTGTTCTTTATATTTTCTGATTCTTTATTAAAAACTTTAACTTCTTGCTCTGTGCATATATTCTTCTCCCAAGTTCTTTGATTATCTTAACAATCATTACCCTGAACTTTTTCTCAGATAGATTGTCTATCTACACTTCACTTAGTTGTTCTTTGGAGTTTTATCTTGTTCCTTCATCTGGAACATGTTTCTCTGCTGCCTCATTTTGTCTAAGTTGTTTGTATTTTTCTGTATCTGGTAGGTTAGTTGCATTTCCCAACCTTGGAAAGATGGTTTTCTCTAGGAGTCATCCTATGCATCCCTGAAGTGGACTCCCCTCTGGCCACCAGAGCTATATGCTCTAGGGGTTCTACTAATAAGGGATGTATGGGTCCTTCCGTTGTAGCGAATTGGCTATGTGGACAGCCTGGTAGGCTTGATTGGCTCCTAGTCTGGTTGGTTGCCAGACCCTGCCACGTGTGAAGGCTGTTGGCTGCTGTTTGGTAGGGCCTGGTTATGAGGCAGCTGGAGCGGAACCGCATGGAGCCTTGGGGCTAGTGCTGGCTCACTGGTGGGCAGAGTCAGGGTCCAGAAGACTCTGGAGCTGTTGCCTACTCACTAGTGGATGAAGCCAGGTCTTGGGATTAATGCCAGACTACTGGCAGGCAGAGCTGGGTCCTGCAGTCTGGCTGCCAGGCCCAGGAATCCCAAAGCTGGTGTCAGATGATCGCTAGTGTGGAGGGGGCATTTCCTGATGCAGTTGGGTACAGGGTCCTGGGTGTCCCAAAGCTTGTGTTGGCCTGCTAGTTGGCCGTGCTTGGTCCCAGTTCATCCCAGGGCAGGGTCTGACCTGCTGTGGGCCGGCTGGTTCTGCAGGCTGGGGTATCTTAGTTTTTGTGGATCTGGTGTCTGCCCCCTGGTGGGTGAATCTGCTCCAGAGGCTAGAGGAGGCTTCCTGGAGGATAGGACCAGTGCCTGTCTGCTGGTGTGTGGAGCCAGGTCCTGTCCTGTGGTGAGCAGGACTGTGTCTAGAGGCATGTCTAGAGGTGGCTCTGGGCTCAGGAAGTTTTTAGGTGGCCTGTCTGGTGATGGTTGGGGCTGTGTCCCTGTCTAGGTAATTGCTTGGCCTGAGGCCTGCTGCCACTGGTTCCTACAGGCTGTTGGGTAGGGCCAGGTCTTGGTGCTAAAGAGCTAGAGGGAGAATTCCACAATGGCGCCTGCCTGCATCAGTGTCCATGCTGTAGAAGAATCTCCCATGAATGGCTGCCACCAGTGTCTATGTCTCCAGGATAAGCTATAGCTGCCCCCCACCTCTCTGGGAGACTCTCCAAGACCAGCAGGCAGGTCTGGACCAGGCTCCTATCAAATTACTGCTTTTGTCCTGGGTCCTGGAGGGTGTGAGAGACTTTGTGTGCTCCCTTTAAGAGTGAAGTCTTTATTTCCCCCAGTCCTTTGGAACTCCTAAAATAAACCCCCACTGGCCTTCGAAGCCAAGTGCTTTGGAGGCTTGTCTTCCCAGTGTAGGACCCCTGGGCTGGGGAATGGGACATGGGGCTCAGAACTCTCACTCCTGTGGGAGAACCTCTACAGTATAATTATTCTTTAGTTTGTGAGTCACCCATCCGGGAGTATGGGACTTGATTATATTGTGAGTCTGCCCCTCCTACCCATCTCGTGTGGTTCCTTCTTTATGTCTTTAGTTGTATAAGATCTTTTCTATTAGGTTTCAGACTTTTTCGTTGATGGTTGTTCTGAAAATAGTTGTGATTTTGGTGTGCTCATGAGAGGAGGTGAGCTCAGGGCATTTCTATTCTGCCTTCTTGACCCTGCCCCTAGAGCTTGCATTCTTAACCCCATTTGAATGATTCTCTATTTATATTCTTTTAGTCACTAAACTCTCTCTTACCCTTTATTAGCCAATTTTTTTTTTTTAAAGTCCCCTACTCCTGTGCGTAATGAATTATCGTATTTCTGAAAAACTGACTCTTAGTGGCTGAGGCATTGTGGCCTAACATATGGCATTGCACTTAGTTCTAATTCTGGTCCTTGTAGAAACAGATTTCTCTTCAAAGTATAGAGTCAAGGGGGAAACTCTTAGTTGAATTTGCCTATGTGGTTACTACCCTTTAACAATTAATCTTATTGTTGATGATTCCTTTGCATTAAACTCCCTTTCATTAATATAAAAATTACATTTGGACCTTTCTCTATTTGCAGAGTTTTATTTGTTATCTTGTCTTGAAATGATTGAGTTTCCTCTTAATTTTTTCTAATATGCTAAGTAAATATTTTCTGCTTAAATACACCCTCATTTCAGTACTACAGCTGTATTGGGTTATTGATCCATTAACCAGGAATTTAATAAATTCTGTTATATCTTGCAGGGTCTTCTGAAAAAGGGTCTGACAAAAATTTACTATATACCTATTTACTACTTAATGAGATAAGAGGAAGCTGAATGCGTCAACCCTGAGGCAGGAAGGTTTCAATTCAATGAAAGAAAGAAGCACTTGGTGAAAGCATTATTGACTTTAACTATTGGAATGAGCTACTAAAGAAGGTGTGGAATCTCCTTTCCTAGAGGAGATTAGTGGTCACCTCTGTCAGTGTTGGCACTCTTGCCTAGGGATTTGGGTTTAATTGAATGGGTTCCTCCTAGCTGACACAGCTGCTATCATATACAGAGAATGATAACTTGAAAAGTATATTTCATATTAATTTTTCCTTAAATTTAGTGCAAGTTTAACAGCAGATATGTGTTGAATTTCTTTTTCAAAGAATGGTAATTATGGTGTTATGTACAGTGAATGGGAAACAGTTTGTCAAGTTCCATATTCTGTAAATTATTATCATTTTTTGGCATAAATATATTCACCAAGAGGGAGTCTAGAAACCACCCCAAATTGGTTTTTTTTTAAATTAATTAATTAATTTTATTTTTGGCTGTGTTGGGTCTTCGTTTCTATGGGAGGGCTTTCTCTAGTTGTGGCAAGCGGGGGCCACTCTTCATCACGGTGCGCGGGCCTCTCACTATAGCGGCCTCTCTTGTTGCGGAGCACAGGCTCCAGACGCGCAGGCTCAGTAGTTGTGGCTCACGGGCCCAGTTGCTCCACGGCATGTGGGATCTTCCCAAACCAGGGCTCGAACCCGTGTCCCCTGCATTGGCAGGCAGATTCTCAACCACTGCGCCATCAGGGAAGCCCCCAAATTGGTTTTTAACTGGTAAGGGAAATAGTTTAGAGAAATATAAAATGTTTTTCAATTGCAGCTATTTGAGAATTTTACCATTTCATTTTCTTTCCCTGGTGCAGTAAGAGAAGACCTTGACAAAATGTGCACTGACCACTTTTCATTTATGCCAGGTTTAGCTCTATGTCTGAAGGGCATATGTGATAAATTGGTCATACATTATCTCATTTACAGTCTGCGTTTTATGAGCTCCTGTAAAAACAATTACCATATATACATTTTACAATAAATGGGCAAAGTGGCTGCAAACAATATGGAAAAGTCAATAATTAATTTCAGATTTCCAAATGTAGCAGAGACACTGGAGCTTTCTCTTCTTTTCAAAAGAGATGGTTTCTTTGTTAGGAATATGCAAGCATGTTAATTCATTACTCTGTGGTTTCTCTTTTTCCAGAGCTTGTCGAAGGCCTAATTTATGTGCAAGGCTGAAAGCTGTTTAAACGGATAATATGCCTCCTTCATGAGAAATACCACCGCTTTATGCTCCATTAAATGCAGACGTTGACTCTATAAGCTACATACCAATTATTTCTTTCCAGAAACAGCAGCATAGTTTTTTTTTCCACACAGGACAACAGATTATTGCAGGCTGCTATTAATCTCTACATAGTCCACAGAATACACAGGACACTAGGGAAAAAACAATTGAGTAGCTATTTTAACATTTGCAAAAGTACTATATGGAGAGAAAATAAAAAGAAGATGCTTCTCTGTTTGCTACCCATAAAATATTTCAATTCTCCTCAGAAAGATAAAAAAAAGCCCTTAAATTAATCAATAATGACCTGCTGATGTTGAAGCAGTGCCTATGGATGAGCACAGATGGATCTTTACCTGGCAGATCTTTATTTTCCCCAACATCATGTATGGCTGACCACTCTACAGTCCTGCTACATGCTCCATTAGTTGGGTGGTGCAGTTAGTGAAATGCCTATTAACATCCTTAAATGGGTTCTTTTATGATAACAGCATTGTTTGGTGTATGATAATGGGCCAATTTTCATAGTTAAAGCCAGAAAAATACACTAGTACCTCAGCAATAACCTGTCATAGGCTAGAATTTAATATAATGGCTGTGGGTCATTTTGGAGAGTATGAATCACTATAACTTACAGGACTGTTTACAAAACTAGTGACACTGATACTGGTCCATGTATCAAAGTTCAAGGAGTATTTTAATAGTGAAAAGCCAGTAACCAAGTTATTTGTGTAAAAATTTTAACTTTTCTCATTCATCTAGTCAAAAATATTTGGGTGCCTCCTGTTTACCTTTTATTCAACAAGTATTTATTGTACACTTATCAGTAGTATCAACAAAAATAAAGTGGAGACAGAAATGCCTCTGCCTTTACAGAGCTTGCATTCAAGTATAGTGCTGATATTTTAATCTAAATGGATTTTCTTTTTTGTGCTCTAGTGGCATATTTTTGGTTTCCTTCCTCCTTCCTTCCCTATCCCCTTCCCTTCCCCCTTCCCTCCTTCTCTCCCTCCCTTCCTTCCATCTATCTTCCCATCTATTTTTTTTTTTAAATTAGCGATCCCCTTGTTTCTGAATGGGGATTTCACTCTGCTGTGTCCAAATGGAGAAACATTTGGGCAGCATGGTTCACAGATCAGTGAGCCCCAGATTAGCTTAAGCTAATTAGTTTATTTCATTCCCCCAGAAATTTCATGGGTAAGTAAACCATTCAGAGTTCATGAGATACTGGCAAACTAGTGGAAGGCTTTGGGGAAGAGACATTTCCTACTTCTTCCTCAGGAACTACCAGAAGAAACTTTGTCCTCCAAGACTTAGTGATATAAAAATATGAACACTGAGCTGCAACTAACAGAGGTAATTTTGGAACTGGCCCTTAACTGCTTCATGAGAGCTGATTGTATAACCCATCCTGGATTCAGTAATATACATTGATAGCTTCAAATGGCCATGGCTGTGTTGGGAGTATTTACACCACAGAAATCACAGATACTACAAATGAAGGCTTTTTTTCTTTTCCTTTAACTTTTTCCTTTCTCCCTCCCCTCCCCTCCCCTCCCCTCCCCTCCCCTCCCCTCTCCTCTCTTCCCTCCCTCCCTTTCTTTTTCTCTCTTTTTTCTTTTTAGAGGTAGCTACAGAGAGTCCATAATGTGGAGACAAGGAGACAGCATGAGGCCAGTGGAGAGCTTGAGAAAAAATGGGTCTTGGTAATATAATTTGAACTATTAGAACAAGCTTTACTGGAAACCTGCCGTACTTTTGGAGTTTTTAGTCATGTAAGCATATAACATGCCCACAAAACAACAAAAGTTTCATGGTCAGTGTACATTATTTTTTGAAGGTAGAACATTCTAAATTAACATTATTCAAAGTGTGTTCTTAGATGCTAATTGAGATTCCATAAAAAATGGAATATGCATACTGGGACTCATCAGAGAGGGGTTGAAAAATTCGAATATGTAACTGCTTTTCAAGATACATCTAGTAAGCTCAGGAGATTGATAATTTGGAAGAGACAGTTTAATTGTTGAAGACTTGTTGCCTGCAGAGGTAAAGGTTAAGTAATTAAACAATATGTGTTATTGACCTAATAAGCACTGATTTCAATGATCAGATCTACTCCACTACAATTTGTAAATTATATTTGCTAGGTATTACTCCAGTAAAAATTTCAAAGCCACATCTGTAATTCTATACTAGGTACTATCCATCTAGGCAGTGAGTTGAAGAGCTGAGACTAAAGGAAAAGAAAAATCTAAAATAGCAGTGTGGTCAAATTAAAATTTCTGTTTTAATATGACCAGGAAGCAGTGGAGTCACTTGATTCTACTCAGGCTAAAATAAAATATTTAGAGAGTCTCAACAATCAACGAATAACTTCTATCACATTATTACTAATTGATTAAAAGTCAAAAGTAAAGAAACTATACCTAAAATATGATACAACAAATTATTAATAGGGAAACACTTTTACACTTTCTAAAGCTAATTTTTTATGATTTTTTGGTGAATTTATTGACAATATTAGCAGTGGAGTTAGATCTTAAGTATTTAATGAAGTCCTGATATGTGTGAGACACTTTCATTTTCATGACAACCTGATGGGCAAAAGTCTGATGTTCTCCATTTATTAAGTGAAGAAATTGAACCTCCAAAAGGAAAAATATCTTGTCAAAGCTTATGTGTCCTGTGAGGGCAAGAGTTTGGGTCTAATTCCAGTGCCCATACATAGCTGAATTAGATTACATTGACTAAATATCTTGATGCGTATTTAATCTTAGCCCAATCAAAAGGATAAATGGATGCAGGAGGGATGAAAATTAGAGGGGAAAGTGTTTTTAGTTTCGTTTAGATGATGGAAAATATGAAACAGAGGGCAAACCACTGAGATGGTTGAACTAATTCTCACACGTATCCGAGTTGAATTATAAAACAACATTTTATGACAATGCTTATAGGAATCTGGAAGTTTGTTCTTTAGTGTAGATTGGTACTTGGAAAATAAGGATAGGGTAGAGGAAAAGCTCAAACATGTGGTGATACTTACCTGACCTTTAATGTGTGGAATAAATAAGGAGTTTTTTGTTAGGATGAAATAATCAAGTACTTCAATGTCATAGTATCAAACAGATGACTCAGAGGAGTTTGGAAAACCAGAATTGTTTCACCAAAATAGCCTTTCAAGTACTATTATATGACCTTGGACAAGTCGTTTTATCCTTAGTGGCCTAAGGTTTTGCATCTGTGACATAAGAATAATAAAACATACCTCATAAGGTCATTGTGAGGATTAAATGGGATGATAATGAACTAAAAATAGTACCTGGTGCTTATTAAATGTAAATGATGATTTAGTGTTGTTGTTATTGTTATTACAAATAATACAAAGTGTTTTTCCTGGCTTCCTCATTTAGTAGCTGTAAGATCTTACACAAATAATTGGATCTCTCTCAGTCTTAGTTTTTTTCATTTGTACAAATTCTAATATACTATCATGTTGATCTTTCAGTGTTGTGTTTTGAGTATTAAACTGAACAATGCATATAAAAGCACTTCATAAGATATAAATTGGGGAGTGATGTCTTCATGATGCCCTCACTACAAAATCCTATGGATCTTCTAAGTCCACATCGTTGTGGCTTCTGTAGCATTTGGCAGAGAAGGATGCAACCTTTTACTTAAATAGCATAATTTACTTTTTTCTCAATTTTCTGCTCATCTCCTCCATTCCTGTCTGAACAGCTCTTTTCATTTTCCTCTGCAGAATGCAGTTTCGTTTTTGACCTCTGAATTGGGTGTTCCACAGGGTTCCCCTCAACCCCCTAATATTCTATACTTAATCTGTACTACTTCTATGACTTTTGACATCCCTATCTATACCCACATAGCTGCATCCTGAAATGAAATTTACCAAATGGGGATTGTCGAAGACTAAATTTTTAGTGATTTTCAAAATATATCGAATAAGCTTTATAAAGCTATATCCAACCCCATTATTGCATTAGATATTGATATAGAAGTAGCTAAGCTGTAGTATCAGACACCACTAAAATGGCATATTTATCGTAATTCATGGCTGTAGGCTTTTGGGAGAAGTAAGTAGCCTCAGAGGACAAACTAAACAAACCCAGCCTAATTCAGTTATGGCAGAGATCATTTTGGCATCTAATTTATAGCATCTTCCTCTTCCTCATCCACTTTCTTATTTATAAAATGTTTATTTAGCATTTATTGTGTGTAGAATACTGAGTTTTCTGAAGGGACAGAGAGATGGTCCTAGGGTGTGAGGAGGATTATTTTTAGTTTCAAGTTGTTGCATATTTTATGTCCTATTCTTACTCCTTGCACTAGCTTTAACTTTTGGGTTATCATAAATATGTGTTACACTGAGGAATAAGGATCCTTTTGTAAATATTCAGTCAGACAAATAATCTGCTTCTGATTTGAAATCAGTCTGAAAGAAGAAAAACATTAGCTCCAAGTGAAAATTAATATGCAAGTCTGAATTGAGAAAGTAATTTTCTTCTAATTTGGAGGATAACTCTTCTTAGGAGGATTGTTACTTACCATTTGGAAACTGCTGATTTTATGCAAGGTCATAATAAAAAAATACATCAAAGTCAAATTGGCATATGAGTAACTGACCTGTCTAGTATACTAGATACACATATTACTTTATATATGTAAAGCACGGAAACTAGTTTTCATATAGTTTCCTCATTTCAAGCTGCAAAACTCCTCAGACAGAAAGGACAGTAAAATTGCCTCACAGACGCCAACTGATTTATTTAAATTTTGAATTCCAAACGAGTGAGGATGTCCAGCATTGCTTGAGCAAATACAAAATATTATTCTCTCTTTTGGTGGGACTACTGTATATAAGATATTTGTAATTTGTGTTAGCAACTGTTAGTATATCAAAGAGAGATAAATATAAGATTATTTTAAAAAAGGAACCAGTGACCCAAAACTCTTTGGGAATTGTTGGCTAGAAAATAAAGGTTTGTTGTTGCAGGTGTAACTCAAAAATTATTAGTATGGGAAAAGCTGAAGGGTTGAGATAAAACCAAGGTCACAGCTAATCGTTAGTTGAGTCCGGATTACTAAATCTATGTATAATTTCTTGGTTTCTGGAAAATTCAGTTATAACATAAGGTCTTGTATCTCATTTAATCTTTACAATTCCATGAAGGAAGTATTTATAATTTCCATTTTTACAGAGAAAATATTAGGTTTATGAGTGTTAAGATGGTTTTTCATGGCTGTGTAGTTGGCCCATGGCAGAGACAAGATTCAAATCCAGATCTGTCTGATCCCTGGGCCCATTTTCTTTCCACTGTCCTATACTGTCATTATATTACCTCTCTTTGCAAGGTGAAGCAACATTATTATAATGTTCTATATAATGTGATGTGATTTAACACTGACCAGTGATTTTTCAAGTTAGAGAAATTAATTTTGTGCTAGTTCATTTAAAGTAAATCACTCTGTCTTCCCTATGGTCTAGGCCATGTGTCTGTGGGACAGATGGTATGATCTGAGGTAATGGAAGAATGATACTGACTGATTCATATAGGGATCATTAAGATGTAATGACCTAAAAGAGTCAGCCTATCCTTAGCATAGTTTATAAGCATGAAAAAAATATTTTGCATATTTATGTTTTTTTGTAAATATATTTATGGAAATATGTAATGATTTTAATATTTCTGATTAATTCAGTGCTGAAATATTGAGTACTAGGATCATTTTAAGGATAGGTTTTTATAAATAGAATGTTGTCATACTAAAAGTCTTTATAGCTTAAAAAGCATAACTTAATTTACCGTAGTTAATTTACTCACTGAACTAATATATTCCTTTACTCTTTGTAATATAGCAGGTATTAAGCTAGGTGCTGGGGATATATCAGTGAGTGAAATAGACAACGCCACCATCACAGTCTAATTATACAAGGAAATGAATGATTAAAACTGATGGAAAGGCCCAAAAGGACAAGACCCTTGTTTTAGGAGCACACAGGAACCTGGCTTATAATGGGTGCTAAAGGGATTTTGCTCGTGATAGAAATAAATTTGAGCTGAGGTTTGAAAGATGAATAAGAGTTTACTAAGGTAAACATTTTTTTTGAGGAAATGTTCCAGATGAAGAAGGAGTATGTGCAAAGGCCCTAAAACAAGAAGAATATAACTATTTCAAGGAACTGAAAAGAAGTTTGATTGAATCAAGGCAAAGAGTAATGTGATGAACTTTCAGAAAGATAAGGTCCAGACTTCACAAAGCCCTACAAGACAGGTTAAAGATTTTGGTTTTGGCCTCAGAATATGGAATATCCATTAAAATGGTTTAAGCAGCAGCTGATCTGATCTGTTTGAAAAGATCATTCAAACTGCCATTTAGGAAACCTTTAAGGGTGCCAGAGTGTATGGAGGGAAAGCAGTAAGCTACTGAACAATAGTCAAGGTGAAAGAAAATGTTAGATTGGACCAGGGGTGTGGAAGTGGAGGCCATGAAAGTGGATGCATGGATTTTGGATTTTGTAACTATTACATGGGCCTTGGTATTTTAAGTAGCAAAATTAGATTGTTTTTTTGTGTCTTGAGTGAGCAAATAAGATATGGAGTACACTAGAGATTTTTCCAAAGGAGCAAGGGAAAAACTGTCTCTATTGAACATAGTTGAGCTGCCAGTCAACTGAGGTGGAGGAAGAATGCAGTTGTTTCTCATTGTATTCTGTGATAGGTTACCAGTAGAGGACCATTTACAGAGATGTATAATAGTGAAAGAAGACCAGGTTTAGACAGGAAGATTTGGAAGCTGTATAGTATGGTGGTTAAGAAATTGATCTCTGTACCTGGGAGGCCTGGATTCAACTCTTAGGTCTGAGACTTGTTACCTGTATGTACTTGGGCAGTTTATTTATATTCTTTATGCCCCATTTTCCTCATTTATGAAATGAGGATTATGACGGTAATATTACCTAACTTACTGAGAGCATTATGTGGAACGGGGCAAGAGCTTAATAAGCTACTATTATTATTTTGACTCATTTTGGATGTGTTGAATTTTAGGTCCTTTTAAATATCTAGAGATGTTGAGCAAGCTTTTAGATATATACGTTTGGAGTTCAGAGGAAAGGTCTGGACTACAGGTAAATTTAGGAGTCAGTAGTGGTGATTGAAATCATGGGTGTGGATGAGATTGCTCTCTGAGAAAATATAGAGTGAAAACAGAAAAGGAAGTAAGACTTACCTTTGAGTAACACTGTCATTTAGTGGCTGGTTGGAAGATGGGCATTTTAAAGAGACAAAGGAAAATTATCCAGACAGGAAGAAAACCAAACAGTCTTGTATCCTGTAAATCAAGGGGGAAAAAAAGCATGTGAAAAATAAGGGGATAGTTATTATTGTCCAATGTAAGATTATATGAGACAGAAATTTAAAGGTGTTTGTTGATTTTAATTACATGCAGATAATCATGTAAGGTCAAGGATGATCTTAGCAAAGATTCTTTTTATGGAATTCAAGGGTCAGAAGCTAGAGTGTAGTGAATTGTAAAATAATTTGGAAGCAAATAAAAAAAGAGATAACTCTCTCAAAAGTTTGATTGAAAGGAGACGAGAGAAATAGAACTGTTATTTAGAGGTTTGTGGAAAGAAAAAAACCTAAGGATTTTTAAAGATAATGTGAAAAACCTCAAATCACTTCTACTAGGAAATGGGCTACTATTGTAATTCCAATTAAGAATTCACAATTACGAAAAAGTAAAGTCATTAGAGTGTCCATGTTGAAAAGACAGAACTCAAATATTGATCTTATATTATGAACTAGGGCAGCTGCTGTTCCCTTCAGATAACCTGCAGTGGGACCAGACACATCCATGTCTGTGATGTTTAAACATCCACCTAGGTCAAGATGCTGTTCACCAGAAATATATTATACTACCCTGATTGCCTACTCAGGAATATATGACTGATTCCTTGTTTTCTCCTTGGGTTCCTATTTTCTTCTACCAGTTTCTCTTTTAGTAGGTCCTGGTTTTGGAACCAGTCTTAACACTGACTCTGGCGTTTATCCTGGTAGCTCCTATCCTTTAGCTGATAATTTGTTCGTTTCATACCTTCACATTCCCTGACAGGCAGGCAGTCGATGGTCATATATTTATAGAGTGCCTACTGTGTTCCAGTCATTGCCCCTGCACTAGGATAAAGCAGAGATCAAAAAACATAATCCAAGCCCTCAAGAAGCTTATTTTCTAGAGAGAGAGAAAGGTAAATATATGCATACAAGTCGACGTGCATAAATGAGTGAAGTAACTTATCCGAGATCACACAGTAAGTGAAATTTTTGGACTCTCGTGTGTGATTCCACTTTGTTCTGCGTAGGAACTTTAGAAGAATTTCCCAACAATTTTTCAGCAGGAATTCTGCCTAAATTTTGTGAAATTCTAAGAATTACATAGAAAAATTATGTAGGAAATCATCCAATTTTTATATTTGAGTGATTCTTGTATAATTTTTGTGGTGTGATTGAAACATCTTGCATGATTGTTGGAAGATATTTATGGTTGCTTTGCATCACCTGCTGTATTTCTAGGGCTGTGTAACTCAGAGACCACCTAGGTAGTCTGACCTCCTACTAGTTCTGGATTAATTTGCTTTAAGATGGTCACAGAGGAATGGAAAATTCTGGAAGTTGCCCTTTTGCTAGATATTTTCCTGCTGCTACTCATTTCATGAGTCTGGGTAAACTCCTGTTTTAAGTCATGTAGTGGCTTGCAGCCAGTGTACGCTATTGTCCATTGCATCCCAGTAGGTCTGATAATGTTTTGTTTGTTTATTTAAAGTAATTTTACTGGGTCATCTTTTGTTATGTGTTACTATCACCATATTTTCTATTTTTTCTAAAAGTTATGTGGGAAATTTAAAAATCAAATTATTTTAAACTCTAACATAATCTAGAGAGAATTTAGGGGAAAAAACCTAGAATTAAAATTAGAAGTCATTGTTAAATGTTGCTAAATATGCACAGTACCATGGTCATTTATGTACAGAGTATCTCAAGTATATTGATTGAATATTTAGAATGCTTTGCTGTATCTTTTGGGTTTCATGTTTCTATTCTTTTTTTTTATTGTGGTATATAGTTGATTTACAATATTATATTAGTTTCAGGTATCAAATATAATGATTCAATATTTTTATATTTTCCATTTAAAGTTATTATAAAATATTGGCTATATTCCCTGTGCTGTACAATATATCCTTGTAGCTTATTTATTTTATACATAGTAGTTTGTACCTCTTAATCCCTTACCCTTGTCTTACTCTTCTCTTTTCCCTCTTCCCACGGGTAACCACTAGTTTGTTCTCTTTATCTGTGAATCTGTTTCTGTTTTGTTATATTCACTCTTTTATTTTTTAGATTTCACATAAAAGTGATACAATACAGCATTTGTTTTTTTGTCTGACTTGTATCACTGAGCATAATACCCTCTAGGTAAATCCACATTGTTGCAAAATGCAGGATTTCATTCTTTTTTGTTGTGGCTGAGTAATATTCATACACACACACACACACACACACACACACACACCACATCTTCTTGTCCATTCATCTGCTGATGGTCACTTAGGTTGCTTCCTTATCTTGGCCATTGTAAATAACGCTGCTGTGAACATTGGGGTGCATATATCTTTCTTGAATTCGTGTTTTTGTTTTCTTCAGAAATATACCCAGGAGTAGAATTGCTGGGTCACATGGTAGTTTGCTTTTTAGTTTTTTGAGGAACCTTCATAGTGTTTTCCATAGTGGATGCACCAGTTTACATTCCTACCAATGGTGTACAAGAGTTCCCTTTTCTCCACATTCTCACCAATATTTGTTATTTGTAGACTTTTTGTTGATAGCCATTTTGACAAGTTGTGAGGTGATATTTCATTGTGGTTTTGATTTGCATTTCCCTGGTGATTAGTGATGTTGAGCATCTTTTCATGTGCCTGTTGGCCATTTGTGTATTTTCTTTGGAAAAATGTCTATTTAGGTCTTGTGCCCATTTTTTAAATTGGGTTGTTTGCTTTTTTGATATTGATTTGTGTGAGCTGTTTATATATTTTTGGATATTAACACCTTAAAGTTGTATTATTTGCAAATATTTTCTCCCATTCAGTGGGTTGCCTTTTCATTTTGTCACTGGTTTTCCCTTGCTGTGCAAAAGCTTTTAAGTTTAATTAGGTCCCATTTGTTTATTTTTGCTTTTGTTTCCTTTGCCTTGGGAGACAGATCCCAAAAATATTGCTACAATTTATGTCAAAGAGTGTTCTGCCTGTGTTTTGTTCCAGGAGTTGTACAGTATCTGGTCTTACATTTAGGTCTTTAATCCATTTTGAGTTTATTTTTGTATATGGTATTAGAGAATGTTCTAATTTCATTTTCTTACATGTAGCTGTCCAGTTTTCCCAGCACAGTTTATTGAGGAGACTGTCTTCCCCATTGTATATTCTTGTCTCCTTTGTCATAGATTAATTGACCATAAGTGCAAGGGCTTATTTCTGGGCTCTCTATTCTGTTCCATTGAACTATGTGTCTGTTTTTGTGCCAGTATTATACTGTTTTGATGACTGTCATTTTGTAGTACAGTCTGAGGTCTGGGAGGTTTATACCTCCAGCTTTTTTCTTTGTTCTCAGGATTGCTTAGGCATTTTTTTTTTTTTTTTTTTTTGTGGTTCCATGTAAATTTTAGGATTATTTGTTCTAGTTCTGTGAAAAATGTTGTGGATATTTTGATAGGGATTGCATTAAATCTGTAGATCGCTTTGGGGAGTATGACCATTTTAACAATGTTGATTCTGCCAACCCATGAACATGGGATATCTTTCTATTTCTTTGTGTCATCTTCAGTTTCCTTCACCAGTGTTTCATAGTTTTCAGAATATAAGTCTTTCTTGGTTAAGTCTACTCCTAGGTGTGTTATTCTTTTTGATGCTATTTTAAACGGGATTGTTTTCTTGCTTTCTCTTTCTGATAGTTCATTTTTAGTGTGTAGAAAAGCAACAGATTTCTGTATATTAATCTTTTATCCTGCAACTTTACTAAATTCATTTTTTTTTAGTTCTAATAGCTGTTTGGTGGAGACTTTAGGGTTTTCCATATATAGTATGGTGCCATCTGTAAACAGTGACAACTTTTACTTTTTTTCTTCCAATTTGGATGCCTTTTATTTCTTTTTCTTGTCTGATTGCTGTGGCAAGAACTTCCACTACTATGTTAAATAAAGGTTGTGAGAGTGGACATCTTGTCTTGTTCCTGATTTTAGAGGAAAAGCTTTCAGCATTTCAGCATTGAGTATGACCTTAGCTGTGGGTTTGTCATACATGGTTTTTATTATGTTGAGATATGTAGACATGTTCCCTGTATATCAACTTTGATGAGAGTTTTTATCATGAATGGATGTAGAATGTTGTCAAATGCCTTTTCTCCATCTATTGAGTTGGTCATGTGATTTTTATCCTTTTGTTAATGTGGTGTATCACAGTGATCGATTTGTAGATGATGAATTATCCTTGCATCCCTGGAATAAATCCCACTTGGTCATATTGTATTATCCTTTTTATATATTGTTAAATTTGTTTTGCTAATATTTTGTTGAGGGTTTTTCTACCTATATTCATCAGAGATATTGGCCTGTAGGCTTTTTTTGTAATGTCCTTTTCTGGTTTTGGTATCAGGGTAAAATAGTGGCCTCATAGAATGATTTTGGTAGTGTACACTCCTCTTCAAGTTTTTGGAATAGTTTGAGAAAAATAGGTAATGGCTCTTTTTTATATGTTTGGTAGAATTCCCCTGTGCATCCATTTGCTCCTGGACTTATGTTTGCTGGGAGTTTGTTGATTACTGATTCAGTTTCACTACTAATGATCAGTCTGTTCAGATCGTCTATTTTTTCCTGATTCAATATTGGAAGATTATATGTTTCTAGGAATTTATCCATTTCTTCTCAGTTGTCCAATATTTTGTCATGTAACTGTTTGTAGTATTCTCTTATGATTTTCTTTTTTTGTATTTCTGTGATGTCAGTTGTAATTTCTCCACTTTCACTTCTTATTTTGTTTATTTGGGTCCTCTCTTTTTCTTAATAAGCCTGACTAAAGGCTTATCAACTTTGTTTATCTTTTCAAAAAAGTGGCAGGGGTGGTGGTGGTGGTGTGATGAATTGGGAGATTGGGATTGACATATATATACTAATATGTATAAAACGGATAACTAATAAGAACCTGCTGTATAAAAAAATAAATAAAATAAAATTCAAAAAAAAAGTCTAATATTCATGCAGCCTGGGAACATTTAATAATATTAAAAAATAGGAAACACTACATTTTAAAAATGTGGCCAACTTTTTTGAATCTTTTTTCTTTAACAAAAAATAGTACTAAAACAAATGAATTGTTTAAGGGAACCCTCCTTCTCTTTAAAAATCTCATTTTAAAATCCTTATATCCCTACAGTCCTGCTTATACATGAATTTTGTGTCTCTCTGTATTTGTATACTAACTGGAAAGAGGCATGAAAAGAATAAAGAGACTTAAGGAAAAAAAAAAAACAACCCACATCTTTGTTTTGCTAATCTTTTCTATTGTGTTTTTGGGCTCTATTTTATCATTTTCCTCTTTGATCTTTACTATTTCCTTTCTTTTGCTGACCTTAGGCTTTGTTTGTTCTTCTTTTTCTAATTCTTTTAGATGGTAGGTTAGGTTGTTTATTTGAATTTTTCTTGTTTCTTGAGGTAGGCCTGTACCACTATAAACTTCTGTCTTAGAACTGCTTTTGCTAAGTCCCATAGATTTTGGAAAGTTGTATTTTTATTTTCATTTGTATCAAAGTGTTTTCTGATTTCCTCTTTGATTTCTTCATTGTCCCTTTGGTTTTTTTAGTTGCAAGTCATTTGGTCTCCATGTGTTTGTGATTTTCCTGTTTTTCTTCCTGTTACTGATTTCTCATTTTATACTGTTTTGGTCAGAAAAAATTCTTGATATAATTTACGTTCTCTTAAATTTGTTCAGACTTGTTTTGTGGCCTAGCATGTTATGTATTTTGGAGAATGTTCCACGTGCACTTGGAAAGAATATGTATTCTCCTGTTTTTAGATGGACTGTCCTGTAGATAACTATTAAGTCCAGCTGGTCTCATGTATCATTTAAGGCCACTGTTGCTTTATTGATTTTCTGTCTGGATGATCTGTCCTTTGATGTAAGTGGGGTGTTAAAGACTGCTACTATTATTGTCATTTTCTCCCTTTATATTCATTAATATTTGCTTTATATATTTAGATGCTCCTATATTAGGTTCATATATGTTAACAAACGTTATATCCTCTTCTTGTATTGATCCCTTCATCATTATATAATGCCCTTCTTTGTCTTTTGTTATAGACTTTGTTTTAAGATCTACTTTGTCTGATATGAGTATCACTACCGCCATTTTCTCATCATTTACGTTTGTGTGAAATATATTTTCCCATTCTTTCCCTTTCAGTCTGTGTGAGTCTTTAAGTCTGAAGTGAGTCCCTTGTAGGCAGCATATAGATGGGTCTTCTTTTTTATCTAATCATCCACGCTGTGTCTTTTGTTTGGAGCATTTCTTCCATTGACATTTAAAGTGATTATTAATAGGTATGTAGTTATTGCCGTTTTGTTACTTGTTTTCTCATTGTTTTTGTATTTCTTCCCTGTTCTTTACTCTTTTAGTTTCTTCCCTGTGGTTTGATGATTTTATTTAGTGGTATACTTGTGTCTCTTTCTCTCCATTTCTTGTGTATCCATTGTAGATTTTTGATTTGTGGTTACCGTGCGCTTCATATATGTTGTCCTATATCTATATGTACTTGTTTTAAACTGATAGTCATTTAAGTTTGAACACATTCTAAAAGATCTACATTTTTCAATTCCTTTCTCCACATTTTTTTTTTTTGCTATCATATTTTACATCTTCATGTTTATCCCTTGTAGTTGTAGTTGATTTTACAACTTTTGCCTTTTAATCTTCATACCAGCTTATTTAAGTGGGTGATTCACAGACTTTACTATATATTTGCCTTTACTGCTGGGATTTTTTCTTTTTTGTAAATTCTTACTTGTAGCCTTTTCCACTTACAGAAGACTCTTTAACATTTCTTTTAGGGTTGGTAGTATTGATAAACTCTTACTTTTTGCTGGTCTGAGAAGTTCTTTATCTTTCCTCTACCTCTGAATAATATCCTTGCTGGGTAGAGGATTATAGGTCATAAGTTTTTTCCTTTCAGAACTTTAAATATATCATGTCATGCCCTTCTGCCCTGCAAAGTTTCTGCAGAAAAAATCAGCTGATATCATTATGGGGGTTCTTTGTATGTAACTTTTTTTTTCTCTTGCCTTTCTAATTCCTTCTTTATCTTAAAATTTTGCTGTTTTAATTATGATATGTCTTGGTATGGGTCTTTTTGGGTTCATCTTGTTTGGGCCTCTGATTCTTGTACCTGGATATCTGCTTTCTTCTTCAGGGTTGGTAATTTTTCAGCTATAATTTCATCAAATACATTTTTGACCCCTTTTTCTCTGTCTTCTCCTTCTGGGACCCCTATAATACAAATATTAGTATTATTAATGTTGTCTCAGTGCTCCATTAAAATGTTCTCATTAAAAGAAATTTTTTTTGCTTTTTTGATTGGATGATTTCCATTATCTGTCTTCCAGACCACTTATGAATTCTTCTGTATCACCTAATCTGGGGTTAATTCCTTCTAGTGTGTTTTTCATTTCAGTTATTGTGTTTTTCAGTTCTGATTGGTTCTTTTTTGGACTTTCTAGTTCCTTGTTAATATTCTCACTCTGTTCATCTATTCTTCTTCAAAGTTCAGTTAGCATTCTTATTACTAATACTTTGAACACTTTATCTAGTAAATTATTTGTCTCTGTTTCATCAGTTGCTTTTTCAGTTTACTTATTTTTTTGTCCTTTCATTTGAAACATATTGTTTTGTCTTCTCATTTCTGTCTCTATGAAATTAGGTGAAACCGTTACCTATCCCGGTGTTGAAGGGATATCCTCGTGTGGGAGTGTTCCTATGCCATCTGAGTGTGCTCAGTGTCTTTGGTGGTAGAGCTGGATTTGAAGTTATCAGGGATCATGTCTTCCCCCAGGATGTGCTGGCAGCTATCACCTTGGTAGGAGATGAGGCTGGAGATTGGGCTAAAGACAGAGCCAGGTGTGAGCCAGAGCTTGCCTATGCTGAGTGGTCATCACCATGCTATGATAATATATTTTTAGATCTTCAACAACCATTCCCTTAAACAGTTGTGAATGGAGCATAGCAAGGAATTAGGGATGAGGACTGTGTGAGACTAAGTCCAGTGTTTGGGCTGCTTGAGTGACAGCAAGGTAATACATAAGCTGTTGGGAATCCAAATATCAAAGACACAGTTAATTCATTCAAGTCGATTATAGTTTAGTGGAGAGGGACATAAAAAATAAACAGCAAATTATAATAAATAGTGATAAATAGGAATATAGCCTAGTAGTTAGTCTCAGCTCTGAAGTCCAGCATAACTGGATTGGGTGTCAAAATTCTATTACTATCGCTATCTAGCCTTGGGCAGTCATTTAACATCTTTGGGGATACAAATAGTAATTGAGACACAAAGATGACGCAGAGATTAGATAAAATGATTCAGTGAACTATTTATCACAGTGCCTGGCAAATGGTAGGTTAACCTGCATTATTGTTGATATTGGTGTTTATTATTATATAATAAAGGCTTCCACATGGTGATACTGGACAAGAGAAAGGACATTGGATGTGGAATGTCACAGAGGACTTTGTGAATAAGAAACACTGTCTGGGAGCCATGACCTGCATCTGGTAGAGGAAGAACCCGAGGCTCAGAGAGGTTGCTCTACTTTCCCAAGATCACATAGGTTCTCAGCTGTAGAGCTGGAAACTGAGCCCAGGTCTGCCCGGTGTCCAAGCTCTTTCCCTTGAACCACATCGGAGTGTCACCTCGTAAATCCTCCCACTGCTACAAGGTGGCTCTGCTTCCTTCCTTGAAGAAACTGGGCAAATTATGTAAGTTCTCTAGAGGTTGCCTAGTTTCTGTGTTTCATTAGATCCAAGATGCCCTTGATTTAAGAAAAAAAAAAAAAAGAAACACAGTCTGTATCTTGATGCTTGAAAGATGAATATGGATTAGGAAAGACAGAAAAAATAGGGGAGTGAAAGCCAAGGGTTAGTGCAATGGCTGGAAGTGCATAATGAACATTTGGTATGCTACAAGAAATTTCATGTATTTGGGGAAAAATATTAAAGTGTGGATGTGAGAGAGTCCAACCATGGAGGGATTGTGTGGTATTGGGGTACTGGGAAACCACCCAAGTTTCATCTTTTCATGGGTCTTGGCTATGAGTTATGCGATATTAGAATGTCCTTCCAATGAATTAATAAATGTTCTTAATTTCAGCAATCCAGTGATTGTGTTGCTTGTAGTAAAAATAAAAACAAACTATTTAGTTAAAAATCTGTCTTAAATCAGTTTGCTTACCTTTGTGCTACTGGAAAGAGTTGAGATTTAGCTCATATGTGAGTGCCACTTTTCTAATCCTCTTATTTTTAAGAAACTGGAGGTAAGAAATCTCTGTTTCTTAGAAATCGACAGCCATTTCCTTCTTTGTTGCTCTTATTTTTGAGAGGTTGGAGAGGTAAGCCAGAGAAATACCCAGTTCTTCCTGGATAGAAGCCCAGGCATCTTTGACTGTCTTTGCATTTTTTCATGCCTTTTAAATATGTAGGTGAGGGAGTCTGATATAACTCAAAGGTCAAGGGGAGTATAAAGCCATTATACCTAGAATTACAGAGGAGCTTTCCTTCTGGCTTGTTCTTTCTCTGCATCTAGTCTAGACAAAAATGCCTGCCTACCTGGCAGTAGTTTAGGTCAGCTAGGGTATATACTGGAGCAGTAATCCAAAGTCCAGCAAGGCATAACATGTTCTTTTGTTGTTTACTTGACTGTATGTTTATGCTTCTACAGTGGTAGCAGTAGGGGTAATTGCTTGTGGACCAAACTCTCTTCCAGGGCTTCTGGGTCTCTGCCATCTTCCTCTATAAAAATATATCAATGGACACCACCATTTTGACATGATCTCTGATGAACTACCTCAAACGCTTACTGGGAGGATTGAGCGAGCTGTCTTCTGTGAAATTTCCTAGTAAGTTGACTCACATATGGGTGGTAATGTCCATTCATTCTGACCTGTCCTACTGAGTGGGATAAAGGGAAAAGGATACATAGGATCTGACTTGCCTTTCTCATCACCATTGTAAATGTGGGGGGCTTGGAGGAATGAATCTTTAGATTTACTTTTTTCCCCCATCTCCATTGAGTTTATATGAAAAGCACAAACCCACCATTAAATAACAAAGTCTGCACATTGCCCAGGAAAGTTATGTTTTCAATATAAGATTATTTATTCATGATGAAAAAATTCCATTCTAAGTTCTTTCTTCTAATTTTTTCTTGAGGCAGTTTTTCTTCAGGGAGAAATTGATATCTTTACTGAAAACAAATTACAACAAAAGCATAGCTTGGGGTCAGTGAAGATAATCATTTTTGGGGTAGATTTCTTTTTATTGAGGGATTTTCTATGGAGGTGAATACATTGGAAGTGAGGAATAGGAAATACTGAACTTGTTCCACATTGTTTGGAAATTTGGGAACTTCACTTTTTCTCAGGTTTTGATTCTCTCTTTGTAAGGAAGTGAAGTTATCCTTGAAGTGAATGTTAACAATCTCACTTGAGGCTAATGAAAATGCTAGGCTACTGTAAAACAAGATCTTACCGCTTTGGACATAAGATCAAGTTGGCAGAATCAGTGATTCTGATGTGGTCTGTGTTCTCCAGAGTTCACTGAAAATGAGTAATTCTATGAGTCTCTGTGCTTGTTCCTGTTCTTTGTTGTTAAAAATTTCCTTCAATGAATCGCTTGATAGCTCTTTTCTCACATCAATGTATGCTCAGAATGTTTTCTATTTAATTGAATAAAATAATAAACTTAGGCTTGGGTGGATATGGGTCTCCCAAATCTCTCTTTAAGGATAAAAGGACAAATAAAATAAAAATGAACTAAAAAGTTGGCTTAGGGGGATTAGGAACCAAGATGGTGGAGTAGAAGGACATGCTCTCACTCCCTCTTTCGAGAACACCAGAATCACTACTAGCTGCTGGACAATCATTGACAGGAAGACACTGGAACTCACCGAAAAAGATACCCCACATCCAAAGACAAAGGAGAAGCCACAGTGAGACGGTAGGAGGGGCGCAATCATAGGAAAATCAAATCCCATAACTGCTGGGTGGGTGACTCACAGACTGGAGAGCACTTATACCACAGAAGTCCACCCACTGGAGTGAAGGTTCTGAGCCCCACATCAGGTTCCCAACCTGGGGGTCTGACAACGGGAGGAGGGATTCCTAGAGAATCAGACTTTGAAGACTAGTGGGATTTGACTGCAGGACTTCGACAGGACTGGGGGAAACAGACTCCACTCTTGGAGGGCACACACAAAGTAGTGTGTGCATTGGGACCCAGGGGAAGGAGCAGTGACTTCAGGGGAGACTGAACCAGACCTACCTGCTAGTGTTGGAGGGTCTCCTGCAGAGGCAGGGGGTGGCTGTGCCTCACTGTGAGGACAGGGACACTGGCAGCAGAAGTTCTGGGAAGTACTCCTTGGCATCAGCCCTCCCAGAGTCCGCCATTAGCCCCACCAAAGAGCCCAGGTAGGCTCCAGTGTTGGGTCGCCTCAGGCCAAACAACCAACTGGGAGGGAATCCAGCCCCACCCATCAGCAGTCAAGTGGATTAAAGTTTTACTGAGCTCTGCCCACCAGAGCAACAGTCAGCTCTACCCACCACCAGTCCGTCCCATCAGGAAACTTACACAAGCCTCTTAGACAGCCTCATCCACCAGAGGGCAGACAGCAGAAGCAAGAAGAACTACAATCCTGCAGCCTGTGGAACAAAAACCACATTCACAGAAAGATAGACAAGATGGAAAGGCAGAGGGCTATGTACCAGATGAAGGAACAATATAAAACCCCAGAAAACCAACTAAATGAAGTGGAGATAGGCAACCTTCCAGAAAAAGAGTTCAGAATAATGATAGTGAAGATGATCCAGGACCTCGGAAAAAGAATGGAGGCAAAGATGGAGAAGATGCAAGAACTGTTTAAAAAAGACCTAGAAGAATTAAAGAACAAACAAACAGAGATGAACAATACAATAACTGAAATTAAAACTACACTAGAAGGAATCGATAGCAAAATAACTGAGGCAGAAGAACGGATAAATGACCTGGAAGACAGAATGGTGGAATTCACTGCTGAAGAACAGAATAAAGAAAAAAGAATGAAAAGAAATGAAGACAGCCTAAGAGACCTCTGGGACAACATTAAATGCAACAACATTAAATGCAACAACATTCGCATTATAGGGGTCCCAGAAGGAGAAGAGAGAGAGAGAAAGGACCAGAGAAAATATTTGAAGAGATTATAGTCGAAAACTTCCCTAACATGGGAAAGGAAATAGCCACCCAAGTCCAGGAAGAGCAGAGAGTCCCATACAGGATAAACCCAAGGAGAAACACGCCGAGACACATAGTAATCAAAGTGGCAAAAATTAAATGCCAAATAACATACAAGGGAACTCCCATAAGGTTAACAGCTGATTTCTCAGCAGAAACTCTACAAGCCAGAAGGGAGTGGCATGATATACTTAAAGTGATGAAAGGGAAGAACGTACAACCAAGATTACTCTACCCAGCAAGGATCTCATTCAGATTTGATGGAGAAATCAAAAACTTTACAGAGAAGCAAAAGCTAAGAGAATTCAGCACCACCAACCAGCTCTACAATAAATGCTAAAGGAACTTCTCTAAATGGGAAACACAAGAGAAGAAGAGGACCTACAAAAACAAACCCGAAACATGTTTAGTTACCTTAAACGTGAATGGATTAAATGCTCCAACCAAAAGACACAGGCTTGCTGAATGGATACAAAAACAAGACACATCTATATGCTGTCTGCAAGAGACCCACTTCAGACCTAGGGACACATACAGACTGAAAGTGAGGGAATAGAAAAAGATATTCCATGCAAATAGAAATCACAAGAAAGCTGGAGTAGCAATACTCATATCAGATAAAATAGACTTTAAAGTAAAGAATGTTACAAGAGACAAGGAAGGACACTACATAATGATCAAGGGATCAATCCGAGAAGAAGATAAAACAATTATAAGTATATATGCACCCAACATAGGAGCACCTCAATACATAAGTCAACTGCTAACAGCTATAAAAGGAAATCAACAGTAACACAATAGTAGTGGGGGACTTTAACACCTCACTTACACCAATGGACAGATCATCCAACATGAAAATACATAAGGAAACAGAAGCTTTAAATGACACAATAGACCAGATAGATTTAATTGATATTTACAGGACATTCCATCCAAAAACAACAGATTACACTTTCTTCTCAAGTGCACATGAAACATTCTCTAGGGATAGATCACATCTTGGGTCACAAATCAAGCCACAGTAAATTTAAGAAAATTGAAGTCATATCAAGCATCTTTTCTGACCACAACGCTATGAGATTAGAAATGAATTACAGGGAAACAACCGTAAAAAACACAAACACATGGAGGCTAAACAATATGTTACTAAATAACCAAGAGATCACTGAAGAAATCAAAGAGGGAATCAAAAAATACCTAGAGACAAATGACAATGAAAACATGACGATCCAAAACCTATGGGATGCAGCAAAATCAGTTCTAAGAGGGAAGTTTATAGCTATACAAGCCTACCTCAAGAAACAAGAAAAATCTCAAGTAAACAATCTAACCTTACACCTAAAGGAACTAGAGAAAGAAGAACAAACAAAACCCAAAGTTAGTGGAAGGAAAGAAATCATAAAGATCAGAGCAGAAATAAATGAAATAGAGACAAAGAAAACAATAGCAAAGATCAATAAAACTAAAAACTGGTTCTTTGAGAAGATAAACAAAATTGATAAGCCATTAGCCAGACTCATCAAGAAAAAGAGGGAGAGGACTCAAATCAATAAAATTAGAAATGAAAAAGAAGTTACAACAGACACGGCAGAAATACAAAGCATCCTAAGAGACTACTACAAGCAACTCTATGCCAATAAATTGGACAACCTGGAAGAAATGGACAAATTCTTAGAAAGGTATAACCTTCCAAGACTGACCCGGGAAGAAACAGAAAATATGAACAGACCAATCACAAGTAATTAAATTGAAACTGTGATTAAAAATCTTCCAACAAACAAAAGTCCAGGACCAGACGGCTTCGCAGGTGAGTTCTATCAAACATTTAGAGAAGAGCTAACACCCATCCTTCTCAAACCCTTCCAAAAAATTGCAGAGGGAGGAACACTCCCAAACTCATTCTGTGAGGCCACCATCACCCTGATACCAAAACCAGACAAAGATACTACAAAAAAAGAAAATTACAGACCAATATCACTGATGAATATAGATGCAAAAATCCTCAACAAAATACTAGCAAACAGAATCCAACAACACAATAAAAGGATCATACACCATGATCAAGTGGGATTTATCCCAGGGATGCAAGGATTCTTCAATATACGCAAATCAATCAATGTGATACACCATATTAACAAACTGAAGAATAAAAACCATATGATCATCTCAATAGATGCAGAAAAAGCTTTTGACAAAATTCAACACCCATTTATGATAAAAACTCTCCAGAAAGTGGGCATAGAGAGAACCTACCTCAACATAATAAAGGCCATATATGACAAACCCACAGCAAACATCATTCTCAATGGTGAAAAACTGAAAGCATTTCCTCTAAGATCAGGAACAAGACAAGGATGTCCACTCTCACCACTATTATTCAACATAGTTTTGGAAGTTTTAGCCACAGCAATCAGAGAAGAAAAAGAAATAAAAAGAATTCAAATTGGAAAAGAAGAAGTAAAACTGTCACTGTTTGCAGATGACATGATACTATACATAGAGAATCCTAAAGATGCCACCAGAAAACTCCTAGAGCTAATCAGTGAATTTGGTAAAGTTGCAGGATACAAAATTAATGCACAGAAATCTCTTGCATTCCTATACACTAATGATGAAAAATCTGAAAGAGAAATTAAGGAAACACTCCCATTTACCATTGCAACAAAAAGAATAAAATACCTAGGAATAAACCTACCTAGGTAGACAAAAGACCTGTATGCAGAAAACTATAAGACACTGATGAAAGAAATTAAAGATGATACCAACAGATGGAGAGATATACCATGTTCTTGAATTGGAAGAATCAATATTGTGAAAATGACTATACTACCCAAAGCAATCTACAGATTCATTGCAATCCCTATCAAATTACCAATGGCATTTTTTACGGAACTAGAACAAAAAAATCTTAAAATTTGTATGGAGACACAAAAAAGCCCGAATAGCCAAAGCAGTCTTGAGGGAAAAAAACAGAGCTGGAGGAATCAGACTCCCTGACTTCAGACTGTACTACAAAGCTACAGTAATCAAGACAGTATGGTACTGGCACAAAAACAGAAACATAGATCAATGGAACAAGATAGAAAGCCCAGAGATAAACCCACGCACCTATGGTCAACTAATCTATGACAAAGGAGGCAAGGATATACAATGGAGAAAAGACAGTCTCTTCAATAAGTGGTGCTGGGAAAACTGGACAGCTATATGTAAAAGACTGAAATTAGAACACTCCCTAACACCATACACAAAAATAAACTCAAAATGGATTAGAGACCTAAATGTAAGACCGGACACTATAAAACTCTTAGAGGAAAACATAGGAAGGACACTCTTTGACGTAAATCACAGCAAGATCTTTTTTGATCCACCTCCTAGAGTAATGGAAATAAAAACAAAAATAAACAAATGGGACCTAATGAAACTTCAAAGCTTTTGCACAGCAAAGGAAATCATAAACAAGATGAAAAGACAACCCTCAGAATGGGAGAAAATATTTGCAAATGAATCAACGGACGAAGGATTAATCTCCAAAATATATAAACAGCTCATGCACCTCAATATTATAAAAAAAACAACCCAATCCAAAAATGGGCAGAAGACCTAAATAAACATTTCTCCAAAGAAGACATACAGATGGCCAAGAAGCACATGAAAAGCTGCTCAACATCACTAATTATTAGAGAAATGCAAATCAAAACTACAATGAGGTATCACCACACACCAGTTAGAATGGGCATCATCAGAAAATCTACAAACAACAAATGCTGCAGAGGGTGTGGAGAAAAGGGAACCCTCTTGCACTGTTGGTGGGAATGTAAATTGATACAGCCACTATGGAGAACAGTATGGAGGTTCTTAAAAAACTAAAAATAGAATTACCATATGACCCAGCAATCCCACTACTGTGCATATATGCAGAGAAAACCATAATTCATAAGGACACATGCACCCCAATGTTCATTGCAGCACTATTTACAATAGCCAGGTCATGGAAGCAACCTAAATGCCCATCGACAGACGAATGGATAAAGAAGATGTGGTACATATATACAATGGAATATTACTCAGCCATAAAAAGGAATGAAATTGGGTCATTTGTAGAGACGTGGATGGATCTAGAGACTGTCATACAGAGTGAAGTAAGCCAGAAAGAGAAAAATAAATATCGTATATTAACGCATATATGTGGAACCTAGAAAAATGGTACCGATGAACTGGTTTGCAGGGCAGAAATTGAGACACAGCTGTAGAGAACAAATGTATGGACACCACGGGGGGAAAGCGGTGGGGGATGGGGGTGGTGGTGTGCTGAATTGGGCGATTGGGATTGACATGTATACACTGATGTGTATAAAATTGATGACTAATAAGGACCTGCTGTATAAAAAAATAATTAAAATAAAATTAAAAAATTAAAAAAAAAAAGTTGGCTTAAAGCTTCTTTTAGACAATAGCTATCACCTATACTGAAGATTTATGTGTCCATCTTCTGTTAGACCTGAAAAGTCAAAGCCAGATTCAGCTGCATTCTGTACATCTGCACCAGGCTTATCCTGCCTACATCTCAAAGTCAGCAGGAAGAAATTTAGTCCCTTATCAATGACCAAACTTCTTCCTTCTGTAGTTACTGACCTGTTGGAGAATAGAACATTAACTCCATCTTCCATATAAGAAATCTGTTTTTTTCTTGTTTATTCATTTATTCTGCTAATACTTATTGTCTACCTACAGTGTATTAGATATGGCCTAGGTGCTGGCATTATTATAGTGAAAGGTTTGCCAGAGATTCTGCCTTAATTATAGTGGGGTGACAGCAATAAAATGAGCAAATACATGGTATTGTGTCAGGTAATGGTAGGTGCTATGAAGAAAATGACCAAATAAAATTAGCTCCTTTGGACATATAGTTAATGACATTTGATAACTTTATTCTGCCAACACTGTTTTATTCTTTTGAAATTCATCTTTTACTGGGTCTTCAGAGATATTTTTGTGAGTTTAGAAAGACAGCAGCTAGCCAAAGTCACTGAACTGGAATTCCCTGTTCATCCCCTTTCTGTCAGTGATGATGTGCTTCTTACAATTTTGTTGGATATCTTGTTCTGTCTCTTATCTTTGGTTTTCTTTGAGTACCTCCTTTATTTCTCTTCTCTCACTTGCTACAGATAGGATTTCTTTTGCTCAGTCCATATGATGGCTGGATACCAATAGTCTCAGACTTTTATTTGTTACAACATCAATCACTTTGAAAGGGAGGGATCTTGGCAGTGGTTTGTTGAGGAAAAAAAGCCTTTATTTGTGGAATTTCCTCGATTTGCATGTGTAAGTACTTCCACCATGTCTAATTTCAAGCTACCAAAATGGCATCACTGAACACGGAGGTGGAAAAGCGTCAGATCTTAAGTGTATATTTTTTAAGTGTACATGTCTACACAAATGTAGCTATACCTCATTCAAGATATAGAATATTTGCATTTCTTTAGAAAGTTCCTTTGTGTCCTTTTCTAGTCAGTACCTCACTCGCATGCCAAGGCATCCACTGGTCTGATTTGCATCACCATAGGTTAGTTTCACCTGTTACTGAACTTTATCTAAACACAAGCAGAGATTACAGGCTTTTTTGTTTCTAGTTTCTTTTGATGAACATAATGTTTTTGAAATTCATACTTATTGTTACATATTTCTGTAGTTCATTTCTTTGGTCCAAGTAGTATTTGTGTGGGTATATTACATGCTGAGTCTCCATTCTGTTGGTGGACATTTGGATTGTTTCTAGATTGTGGCAATTATGAATGAAGCTGGTATGAATATTTTTGGATATTTTTGTGGACATATGTTTTTTATTTCTCTTGGATAAATATCAGAAGAGTAAATTGCTGGGTCGTGGGTTAGGTGCATGACAACAGCTGTAAACTGTTGTCACAAATTTTTGTATAGTTTTGTATCTCATCCTGGGTATATGCCATTTTTTCCAGATCTTTAGCAACTCTGGTATTGGTATTGACAGTCTTTTGAATTTTAGCCTTTCTAGTGTGAAGTGGTATCTACTGTGGTTTTATTTTGCATTTCCCTAAAATTAATATTGCTGAATACCTCTTCTTGTATTTGTTGGCCTTTCATATATCTTCTTTTGTGAAGATATACAAATCATCTGTTTGCTTCTTCTGTTATTCATGTTTATCTGTTTTCTTATTGAGTTGTTTCTCTTTTTATTATTGAGTTGTAAGATTTTTTTATATACTCGAGATAAAACCCTTTGTCAGATGTGCACATCACATATATTTTCTCCGAGTCTGTATTCCACCTTCTCTATTTTCTAAATGCTCAATAGGTTTTTAATATTAATTAAAATCCAGTTAATCCTTTTCATATACTTTTTGTAACCCTTTTAAGAAATATTTGCCTACTTCATGGTCATCAAAATATTCTCGTTTTCTTCTAGAAACTCTAAATTTAGCTTTATGTTATTTTTCTGATCTCAAATTTTGGTGTTTGCTGTTTGCTGTTTGGTAGGGGTCAAAATACATTTCTCTCTGTTTATTCTGGTATTCTAGCATTATTTGTTTAAAAGACTTTCCTTTCTCTCATGACTTATCGTGAGAATGAGGAATATTGTTTGACCACATGTGTATGGGTGTATCTCTGGATTTTCTGTTATATTCCATTGATCTGTTTGTCTGTTTTGAAACCAGTACAATGCTTTTTTGGTAAATGTTGCTTTGCACTGAGTTTTGAAACATGATAATGTGACTTCTCCAACTTGTTCATTTTCATGTGTCTTGGCTCTCTTAGTTTCTTTGCATTTCCATATTGATTTGTCTATTTCTATAAAACATCTCTTGTAAGTTTAATTTGGAGTGCATTGAATCTTTAAGTGGATTTTGGGAGAATTGAAATTTTAATAATGTTGTCTTCTAATCAGTCAAAAGGCCATGTCTCTTCATTTATTTATTTAGTTTTGTAGTTTTTAGATAAAGGTCCTGTTAAGTTATCCCTAAACAGTTCAAGTTTTTTTTTAGATTAATATTGGAAATGACATTTAAAATTTTATTATCCAACTGCTTGCTGATAGTATGTTATAATATATTTTTAAAATGTCAACTTTATGTAGTGTACTCCTGCTAAATTTACTTGTTTTGATGTTTGTTTTGTAAATTCCTTAGGATGTTCTGTGTAGATAATCATGTTATCTGCTAATAGAGAGTATTTTAATTCTTTCATATTTGTTTGTCTTTTATTTGTTTATCTTACTTTATTTACCTGGTTAGGACTTCTGATTCAGTATTGATTGGAAGTGGCAAGAGCAGAAAATCTTGCCTTGTTCCAATCTTAGGGGGAAGCATTCAGATTCTCATCATTAAGTATAATGTTAGCTGTAGATACCTTTTTCAATGATCATGTGGGTTTTTTTTCTCTTTTATTCTATTAAAGTGGAGAAATAAATTGATTTTGAATGTTACTTCAAACTTACTTATATACTTGGGATAAACCTCATTTCATATGTTAATAGATCTCATTTATATATTACTGGATATGATTTCTTAATAATTTTATGATTTTTGTATCTGTTCAAGAGTGTGGTTAATCTGTAATTCCTTTTTCTGATATTTTATTTTTAGTTTTTGATATCAGAATTATGATTAGTTCATAAAAGCAGTTGAAGACTATACTCTGGCCTCTAATTTTTAATTGTTGGTAAAAATTACTATTTTTTAATTTTTTAAATTTTGAGAAGAACTCACTTGTGAAAATATTTAGGCTTAGGTTTTTCCTTATGGGGAAGATTTGATTAGAAATTAAATTTAAAAAATAGATATAGGTCATTAACGTTTTTCATTTCTTCTATGTCCGTTTTGGTTCTGTTTTTCAAAGAATTGTCCATTTCATCTAAATTTTCAAATTTATTGGTATAAAGTTGTTAATATTGTCTTATACTTTTAATGTCTTTAGGCTCTGTAGTAGTAATCTATGCTTCATTCCTCAGTTTGTAATATGTGTTTTCTTTTTGTTTTATTTGATCACTGTTATGGTTTATCTATTCAGCTAATCTTTTCAAATAAATGACCTCACTATTGTTGATTTATCTCTATGCTTTTTGTATTTTATTGATCACTGATCCATATTTTATTATTTCTTTCTTCTTCAGGTTTGATTTGCTTTCCTTTTTCAAGCATATCAATCTGGAAAATTAGATCATTCAAGTCTCTTTTTACTAACATAAAAATTTAAGTTATAATGCAATTTTCTCTAAGTCTTTTTTTAACTACCCCAGTTTGAAATATTTAAAATTGTGCTTTCTCTTTACCATATTGTATATTTAGAAATGTGTTGCTTAATTTCCAAATATTTGAGAATTTCCTTTATGTCTCTTTATTGTTTTATAATTACTTCCATGGGATTAGAGGTTCAGAGAACATAAATGTAAGAACTCAGTTCTTTTAAATTTATTTAGACTTGTTTATAGTCCAGGATATGGTCTGTCTTGATGAATGTTCATTGTGCGCTTGAAGCTAATATGTGTTTGGTAGTTATTGAGGGTGTTGTCCTATAAATGTCTGTTAGTTCAAATTAATTGACAGTATTGTTCAAATCTTCTACATCCTTTCCATCCTTTCTGCGCTTTTTTCTAGTTTTCCTATCAATTACTGAGAGAGAATTGCTAAAACCTCTTCTTATGATTAAAGATTTGTCTATTTCTCCATTTAATTCTGTCAGGTTTTGTTTCATTTATTTTGAAACCCTGTTTATGGTGCATTCACATTTATCATTGTCTTCCTGAATAATTGACCCTTTTAGCATTATGAAATTTCCTTCTCCATCTCTTGAAATGTCTACTTTGTCTGCTATTATTATAGTCTTTACAGATTTCTTATACTTCATGTCTGCATGGCATAAGTTTTCCATCCCTTTATATTCAAACTATCTGTGTCTTTATACTTAAAATAAATTTCTTGTAGTCAGCATAAAGCTAGCTATTGCTTTTTAGTCTAATCTTATAATCTAGCTTTTCATTGAGAATTTGGGCAATTTAAATGTATGATAATTATTACTATATTTGTGTTTATATCAGTCATCTGGCTATTGCTTTCTACTTGCTCTATTATATGTCTCTTCTTTTCTGCTCTCTTTCAGATTAATGGAATATTTTTCTTTTTTTAGTACTCCATTTTGATTATTCTGCTTTTTTTAAACTTATAACTCTGTGTGTGTGTGTGTGTGTGTGTGTGTGTGTGTGTGTGTGATGCCTCTTGGCATTATAATATGCAACCTTATCACATTCTACTTATAATTTGTATTGTGATACTTCTTGTAAAATTTAAGAACCTTACAACTGTTTAATTCCTTTAGCCACTTATCCTTTCTGTTATTGTTGTTATGTTATTACACATGTTATAAATTTCAAAATATGTGTTGATATTTTTGTTTTAATTAGGAGAATAAATGTCCCCTTATTTACAGTTAATTTTTCTCTGTAGGTTCACATTTTTATCTGGGTTTTATTTTATTTCAGCCCGAAGAACTAACTATTGTTGTTTTTACAGTGCGAACCCGCTGGCATTGACTGTCTCAACTCGCACTTAGTAATAAATATATAAGCATAAAATATATTAAAAGAACCAGTTGTATAGGTTTGTAGATAATGAGTTTTGTTTACGCCCTTGAACAGATTTACATTGTGTTCCAAATTTCTTTTCTATGGTTTCTTTTTATTGATTGCTTTCTTTCTTGACTTTGGGTTTCTTTTCTCTGCTTCTTCACATATGCAGTACTTATTATATAATGGCTGTTGCTAACGGATTGATGTAGGTAGTCTGAATTATGTCATCTTCCTTGAGAAGATATTGAATTTTGTTTTGAAAAGAAATTAACATCCTGTGAGGTTTTGTTTTTTTTTTCTTTTTTTTATCCTGGCAGGTTTGGTTTTACTCTGTATGAGAGTGAGTATATTTCACTTTTGTCTTTAGTACTGGTGCATCCCTTTCTCTAGGACGTGGTCCTTACTTCTAGGTTCTCACGTGCTGAGGTCTCAACTGAGTGCACAAGGTGCTCAAGGGATCAATTTACTTTTGCAAAGCCGGGATTTCAATGTGTGAGCACTGTGAGACTTCTGGAATCTTTTTTCAGTTTCCATCTCTGAAAGAGTGTTCCTTTATTAGTTTTTGTAGAGTTTTCACTTACACATTTGAGACCCAGACATTGGCAAATGACATGTCATTAACCCCAGAAGTTTTCCATGCTCCTCACCCCTGCCAACTTTCCCTTCTCTAATATTTGCCTCACAAATTCCAGCAGATTCAATAATTTTTTCCTTAGCTTAACAAGACTGAATTCTTCTTGGGCTCCACCTCCCTTCTGCGGAGGAGAAGGTACTCACAGTTAGAAAAGTTAGATAAATGTTTGTTTGTTTCTTTTCTGTCTCAAGCATCATCATTTTGTCCTGTTTGATGTACAGTGCCTGAAAAGAGTTGTCTCATATATTGTGTTCATTTTTACAGTTGGTAGGAGTACATATCCAATATAAATTATTTCATAGTAGCCAGAATTGGAACTCATTGTTTTCTTATAGATTCATCTTAACTTACCTTTGGCTTCATGCTTCTACTACAGACTTTAAGCAAATAGACATATATTCTTGCTCTTTAAAAAAATGTTTCCCACACATTTGGTGCTTAATATTAATAAATCACTATTGGTTGTTTATTAATAGTGATAAGTTGAAAATCTGAAATGAATATTTGAAAAGCCCAGCATATTAGGTAAAATCCAACCTACTTTCGTTGTTCTTTGTCCAAGAGACTCTCTCAGACCCCTGTGCTTTAGCACCTCAGTACAGAATTTTTCAACCATATTAAGAATCTTGGCTACTGTGAAACATTTCTTTGTTTTTCTCCTTTTGCCTTAGTACCTTGACAATTTCTAGCATTATATTTTCTTACTTAACTCTTCAGTCCACACATTCTGTCCTCAGGGAAGGAACAGCTATTCACTTGTTACACCAAAGAATTACTGCAGTGTATATGTTTTCAAGGTGAGTGGGTTTGAGTATGGATTGAGGAAGAGAAGAAAGATATTAACATGTGTCATTTGCATTTTAAAAAATGTAGTCCTATAACAATCTTCAGAGTCATATAGTATTGTCCCTCTTTTGCAAAGACAACCGTAATAAATAATTTTCCTGAGCTGTTAATATCTTCCTTCTCAGTTCCCTTAACTGGATTTATTAAACTTCATTTGAACCTTAGTAGTGTATTGTTAAAATTTTAATAGTACTAACAGCCTCACAAGGTATTTTAGAGCATTAAACGTTGTAATAGAAGCAAAGTTGCAGGCATTTATCGGATTTGTTTTTCCTCCAGGAAATTTTCTTGAGGACCCAGTTTATGAATGGTAGAAGTGGATTTGGGTCAGTACCTTATCAGTGCCTCTTACCTTATAGTCTGTACTCTTTTCAGAGAACCATGATATTTTTCCAAATGATTTTTAAGGGTAAGCATAGGATGAATTTTTTGACTATACATCTCTGAGTCATTCAAAATATTCTCTGGTAGTTATGCCTATTAAGTTATAGGTTTTTCAGTATCATTGGATGAAATCTCTACCACTTCCAAACATCATTATTAACAGATACTTTAAAGGCTCTATCAACTTTCTTACTGAGTCTAATGCCATTATAGAAAAAGAATCAGCTTTAAGTTTAGCAGACTCTGATTATTTTCCATCTTATATTCAGGGACATAATAAGAGGCAACCAGATTAAATGGAGGACTCATTATAGGGTCACCATCATCATATACATATCTCTTTGTGGAACCTATGACAACTGTTTGTGTTCACCACCTCTGACTTCTTTAAGAAACCTATGACAACTGTTTTTTGTATTCACCACCTCTGACTGCTATGATATTGTTACGGAGTAAAATAGCACTTACACTTTAAATAATGTCTAACTTTGCAACTGATTATTTTCCAGAACTTCACACCCTTTTTATTATTCTGATATTAGAGCCCTATTTGTTGAATAAATAAATGAATACATTTGTTATCTTCTCATTGCAAAAGTATGATCCATTCTAATTGTAGTGAGGCCATTTGTTTTATCACCTTTGAATTCAGACACATCTGAATTTTAAAACCTGGCTTTGCCAGTTTCCAAATTATATGAGCATAATTCCCAGAAATTATATGAAGTATATAAAGAAAAAAATTGCAACCAAATCTTAACATGAAATGATAGGTAATAGTATTTTGGTGTAAAAATTCACATTTTTATCCCCAAAGAGAATATAAATAAAATAAAAGAATCAGTTAACTATTACATTTAAAACATCGTGTTTAAGGAAGTGGTCTCATATATTTACAACGAAGATATTTTCGTGAAAGGTTAGAAAATTTCCACAGTTTTTCAACAGTGTTATTTTAGAAAATCAACAGACATGAAGAATATTTATAAAAGAGGGGGCAGCAAAATTAGAAATAAATTCAAAAGAACACTGTACTTGGGAATCTGGAAGCATGTATTCTATACCTGACTGTGCCATTAAATAGCTGTGTTCTTCATGAAAATGAGTTTATTTTCTGTAATCTCAAGTACTTGTGCTATGTAATATCCATATTCTGTTTAATTCTAAAAATTCCATTACTTAAAAACATATTCTTTAAGTATTGTTAGCTACTTTAGGATTGCACAACTAACCAAATGGACTTCTAGGTTATAATGAATTAAGTTTTCTCATTTAATGCTATTCCTTCTAAAATTAGCCCCTATCACTTTCTATCCAGTAACCCTTTCACCTGCGCCTGTACATCATTTCCTAAACCTCTAAAAGAAGGAGGCTCACGTGAAAATTCATCTTTTAGCCTACCAAACTATTCCTTAAATAGCATACATAGTTCTTGAGTTAAATTTCTTGGATATTTCTTTGTAAAACAGAGCCTAGAATTTAGCTCTTCATGATTTATCATAAGTCTAGGTCATTCCACTGCTAACTCTTACCTCTAAAGCATCAGTGCCTTTTGCTATTCACTTGTTGGGATTCATTTATCAAGAGGCAGAGATGTGAACATCTGCCCAGGTTCCAACTGAGCAAATCATTCCAAGTAACCTTTCTAACCCAAAGTTCAGTGGATGAGGCAGACCATGATTTATATTTGAGGGGTTTTGTTTTGTTTTTGCAACAAAAGCCATTCTCTTACTGTACTCTCAACAACTGCCTGTACTGCATTAATCAGACCTTAATTAACAAGGAAGAAAGGTGATAATTTACATTATTTCAAATTGACACAGTGTACTTTATTTAGCAAATGAGACCTGTCAGGCACTGCCAGTGACGCTTAGATTGAAGACAGAGTGTCGAAAATATGTCTTCCACCTGCCTGTGCCTTTGTAGGAGGGAGCTTTCAGTGTGTTTACACAGAGATCATTAGACATACCTCATGCTAAGCTTCCATGAATCTTTGAATAAGAAATGCTCAAAGGTCATCAGGTATGAAATATTTTATAATGACACATTGTCATAAGGCATGAGAAACTGTGATTTATCCTCCAAAGTAAACTCAAAGAGGATAAAGGAAAGAGAAACACACAAGCCTCCAAACCATTTCAGATCTATGAGGATGGAGGCTGGAGAAAGTTTATTTACCACATGTAATTGAGCAATTCAGAGTCAGGGTTGGAGGTCTGAAGTAAACAGATGAGCGCTCTAACTGGTCACCAGCTTTGGAGCAAAAACAGTAAGTTGCTATCAAATGTCAGGAAGGAAAGAGAATTGAGGAATCGTGAACACCAATCTGCTAATTCTATGAGATGAAATCAGAAAATTAGATGATTGATTTCCCCATTCTTGACTTTTATTGGGTTATATGGGTAAAGGTCGAATTAGAAATTTATGTTTAAGAAAGTTGAAGTAAGTGAGATTTATAGTTTAAAGTAGATCCGTGTTTTTCTCCTGCCCTCATAAGCTTATTTTCCTGGTTTTTTATATTACCATATGTTTCAACCTATAGTTTAAAGCAGGCAGTAAGGTAGTCCTGCAAGCGTCCCTTTTATGTGTTTGATGGGCCTGGATGAGCACCGCGCCCCGCCCTGAACATGCTGTGCTCACACAGGCATCCCCACCTTTGCTCATATAGTCTTCTCCGTTGAGATGACCACTGCTCTACCCCCTCCATATGGTAAACTTGTTGTCAGCTTTAAAGTGTGGCTCAAGTCTTACCTTCTCTCTGAAGCTTTTGTTCTTCCCAGTACTTCTCTGCCCCCAGAGCGCTTTAAGTCACACTTATCACATTGCCTAAATGCCTTCCTCTCTGCCTACATGTAAACTCTTACTCATCTTTATTTCTCCATTGCTTAGTGGAGTGTCTGGAACACGGAACATCTTACAGTAGATGCTAGTTAACTTAGGTTAAATTTTGAATAAACATTCATAGTTTTCTAGCTAATAAATGTTACTTTTTATGGTGGCATTTTTATATTTGCTCTTTGAACTGTGCTATTCAACTGATCCAGGGATATGTGTGTTACTATAGAGTGTACATTATGCCACTATATATAAAATTTATGTGATATATACTGTATATGTGCATGAATATGAAACATTAATTCATATAAATAGCATATTCAATTTTCAAAATTTCATCAATTATACAGTTTTTGAAATTTGTAGACTCTTTAATTCTCTTTTTATCAGTTTATGTTTTTATTAACATAAATCATTAGAGGAGCGTGGGCTTTTTAATCATTTAGATCATGATTTGAATGATAATTCTCCTCCCTACCATAATATATAAACTTAAGCATGTTACTTGATCCCTTTTGGTAAAGTTTCTAAAGTTTTATTTTTTTTTATCTAGAGATAAAAATGTTAATCATGGCTACCTCATTTTAGTATTTTAAAAGATGAAATAAATTAGATGTACAAAGTTCCCAGCAAATCTTAATTGTTTGATTAATGTTTACTGTCCTTTCACCACCCTTACGTTGATACTGTAGAAAGTACATAAACTTACAAGACAAGAGGCTGAAATTTTCATCAATTAATGACATTGAACAAGTCTCTTAACCACTGTAAAAGTCAGTTACCTCATTTAAAAATAGAATTTTGTTGAAATAGTAGCTGCCATTGTATGCAAAAGAGATAGGAGCTTTTGGAGGAGAGAGAAATCTCTTGTTTCATATATGCTGTTGTTAAGCTCTAAAGCCAAATGTAGATGGAAAAGAGATTATAAGGCATGATAGGATCTATGATGCCAAATCTACATAGTTTTACAACACAACACTGAATTAATAACATGGTTTGAGGTAGAAATGTTTCCTGTTACTCATGATCTGTACAATAGGAATATTGATTTTTATTGGCTCTGGTGTGCTAAGGAAAGTATATTACTTGTGGGTTAAAGTTGCAAATTCTGCTTTATAGGTGAGTTAATAGGAATTAGCATAATAGAATCCACTTTTCTTATGGATTTAATTATTGTGGATAACTTGTTCTATGGTTGTTCAGAGGCAGAGCTGGAACTAAAAGTAGGTTCTCGTCTGCTTCCATGGTTTTAACTTTTGCATCTAAGGTAATAATTTCCAGATCTAAGAATCCAGTTCCAAATTCTCTTTCAAATTTTAAATTATCTTTTCCAATTACTGGCTGACATAGTACAGAGACTCTTACAGTAGTATTGTAAACATAATATATTAAAAATATAGTTATTTTTAATAAATATTAAGATGTCAGTGCCCCACAGGCTTATTAGTTATTCACACTGATTTCCCATTCTCTTGGTCACAAAAATTCAATATTTGTTTAATTTCACTCCATCTGTTTCCAAAATCTATAGGGTCTCCTTCTGGAGTGTTAATTTTGGTCCTGTCTTTTATACTTACCACCTAAACCATTGTTGATGATGTTAAAATACAATTGCTGCCCTGATCCTTTTCTGAAACCATTTTTTGTACATACTTTATCCAAAAAATTACAGGCCATATTGTGGCTACTCAGTGCCTAGAGGATTAACTTTAATTTCCTCAGCCTGGTATATAAGACCCTTCAAAAATGGTTTAATTATTTCTGTTTCTGAAAATTCAGAAGATACCTCTCACAGAGGATAGCTGGAAAGTCTGGACACCACATAAAGTACAGATGTTTGAGGATATCACAGATCTATCCATGTATTGAAGAATTCGAGAGCTAAGATATGTGAGAAGACAGAAGTCTGGGGAGATGGGCCTGGAATCTGTCCTGGTAATGCATTCATATTTTGGCAAGAGGTCATGCTTTTTGAGAGTCTGAAAAGCACCTGTTTTTTCACTAGGCAATAGGAAACCGTGCACCTGCTCCTATCTTCCTGAGTTTTTTCCCCAGTAAACACTGTTTTAGGACTATTCTTTATATTGCCTAAAACACCAACATTGTTTAACTGATAGTGATAAGAATGATATACTTCAGGAATGGATTGGAAATCCATTTTATTTTATTTCATAGTTTTTTTTTTTTATTTCATAGTTTTTAATTGAAGTATAGTTGATTTATAATTTGTTAGTTTCAGGGGAACAGCAAAGTGATTCAGTATGAATACATATATATGTATGTATATGTATTCTTTTTCAGATTCTTTTCCATTGTAGGTTATTACAAGATACTGAATATAATTACCTGTGCTATACAGTAGGTCCTTGTTGTTTATCTATTTTATACATAGTAGGGTATATCTATTAATCCCAAACTCATAATTTATCCCTACCCATGCATCCCCCTTTGGTAACCATAAGTTTGTTTTCTATGTCTGTGAGTCTTTTTCTGTTTTGTAAATAAGTTAATTTGTATAATTTTTAAGATTCCAAATATAAGTGATATCATATAATATTTTTGAGAGGCTTCTGAGTATATAGGCACAAAGTTAGAATTTGGGGCCTGGGATAATACCCTTTTGCTTTGAGGTGGAATTCCAAAGAGATTCACCACAGAAGTAAATCTCGGTGATATAAAGCAAGCCCTCACAGAGTCTGAAGTCTAGCATTGAATGGTTTGAATGGTTTCTTTGCTTGAAATTATACGGAGGTGATCTCAGATTATTATTGTCCCCAAGAGCCTGGCAATTACAAATGCGAGTCCTCTCTGGAGGAAGATAACATCATCGTAGTCTTTATATTATTACAACAAGTAAGTTTTCAAACGTAATGTCTGAGATGCAACAAAAAAATTACAAGACAGATAGGTAGACAAAACAATCTGAAAGATAACAAGCAGTAGCAAAGAAGAAGGACCTGCAGGTATTGGATATATTTGACACAGACTATACTATACTCAAGATAAAAAAAATCAATAATAAACTTTTTGGCAAATAACTAAAAACTATTAAAAAGGACATGAAAATATGAAACAATGAAAAAGTGTAGTTAATAATATTTAGAAGTTGAATTTATCAACCAATAGACATAGCTGATATAAGAATAAATGAATTATTCAAAATGAAGTCAAAAGTTTAAAAAGATGAAAAATACAAAAATATGTATGACAAAAAGAATATAGTATAAAGTTCTCTTATCTATCTATCTTTCTGTCTGGATGTGTGTGTGTGTGTGTGTGTGTGTGTGTGTGTATGTGTAATTGGAGTCTCAATAGAAGAGGAGAAAAGGAAGGTGTCTAAACTTATATTTACGGAAATAATGCTTGGAAACTTTCTGATTCTCTTGAAACCGTTATATCTTATAAACCCAAAGCTTTATGGCCCATAGGTCAAATAATGAATCTCAATAGAAATTAGAAGGTATTTTTTACTAAAGGATGATAAAAATACTAGAAATCAAAACTTGCATAATGAAGGAAAAGTCATGCTTAGAGTGTCCTTTATAGACTTATATGTATATATTAAGGGGGAAAAAAAGGCTGAAAAATCTATAGCTGAGTATCTTAAAGAATTTAGAAAATGAATAGTAAACTACAGTATATCTAAAGAAGGTCAAATGGAGGACATAATAAAGGAAAGGGTAGAAATTAAAACAATGATATAATAAACAGTGGAGAGGATTAGCAAATTAGAGTATTTTAAAAAATAGAATTGGTAAACCCCTGGCAAGATAAATTAAGAAAAAGCAGAGATATATGCCCAGGAGTGGAACTGCTGGGTCATATCATAGTTCTATTTTTAGTTTTTTGAGGAACCTTCATACTGTTTTCCTCAGTCGCTGCACTGATTTACATTCCTACCAACGGTGTACGAGGATTCCCTTTTCTCCACATACCCAGCAACATTTGTTGTTTATGGTCTTTTTGATGATAGCTGTTCTGACAGGTGTGAGGTGTGGTGTCTCATTGTGGTTTGATTTGCATTTCCCTGATGGTTAGTGACGTTGACCTTCTTTTTATGTGCCTGTTGGCCATCTGCATGTCCTCTTTGGAAAAACGTCTATTCAGGTCTTCTGCCCATTTTTAAATCAGGTTGCTGTTTTTTGATGTTGAGTTGTATGAGCTGTTTATACATTTTGGATATTAACCCTTTATCAGTCATATCATTTGCAAGTATCTTCTCCCATTCAGTAAGTTTTGTTGATGGCTTCCTTTGCTGTGCAAAAGCTTTTAAGTTTAGTTAGGTCTCATTTGTTTATTTTTGCTTTTATTTTCTTTGCTTTAGGAGACAGATCCAAAAAAATACTGCTATGATTTATGTTAAAGAGTGTTCTGCATATGTTTTGCTCTAGGAGTTTTATGGTTTCCTGTCTTACATTTAGGTCTTTAATCCATTTTGAGTTTCTTTTTGTATATGGTGTTAGGGAATGTTCTAATTTCATTCTTTTACATGTAGCTGTCCAGTGTTCCCAGCACTACTTATACATGCACCCCAATGTTCATAGCAGCATTATTTACAGTTGCCAAGATATGGAAGCAACCTAAGTGTCCATCAACAGATGAATGGATAAAGAAGATATGGTGTAAATGTACACACACACACACACACACACACACACACACACACACACACACACACACACACACACACACACACACACACACACAATGGAATACTACTCAGCCATAAAGGAGAATGAAATTTTGTTGTTTGCAACAACATGGATGGACTTGGAGTGTATTATGCTAAGTGAAATAAGTCAGAGAAAGGCAAATATTATATGGTACTGTTTATATGTGGAATCTAAAAATACAACAAACTAGTATATATAACCAAAAAAGAAACAGACTCAAAGATACAGAGAACAAACTAGTGGTTACCAGTGGGGAGAGGGAAGGGGAAGGGGCAATATAGGAGTAGGGGATTAAGAGGTACAAACTATTACATATAAAATAATCTACAAGGATATATTGTACAGCAAAGGGAATATAGCCAATATTTTATAATAACTATAAATGGAATATAACCTTTAAAAATTGTGAACCATTATATTGTATACCTGTAACTTAAAAAATATTGTATATCAACTATACTTCAATTAAAAAAAATATGGACATAGTTAAATTAAAAAAAAAAGAAAACACAAATAGCCTAAATATAAAAAGGGAACATTACTACAGATCTGGAGACTCTAAAAAGGTAACAAGAGGATATTATGAACAACTTTATGAATATGTATTGGAAAATGTTGAGGAAATAAGCAAATTCTTAGTAAACTAAAACTGTTAAAACTAACATAGAAGTAGAAAATCTGAATAATTACTAATGAAATTGAGTATATGATTACCTTTCTTTATATACTTAAACACATATGTAAACCTTTCAGTCTCAAATTGGTGAGTTTTGCTAAAAACTGGAATATTTTCCAACTTGTTGCATGAAACCAGAATAAATTTGACAGTAAAATTTGGTAACATCTTAAGTACAGATCAATCACAAATCCTGAAACAAAAATTCTAAATGAGATTGGAATTCACCACATTAATAGAATAAATCAGAAAAATCACATGATCTACTCAGTAGACACAGGGAAAAAAAAACTTTCAATAGAATTTAAATTCATTCATTAAAATAAAACTACTAGTTAACTAAGAATAAAAGGAAATTTTCTTAATCTCATAAGCAGTATCTCCAAAGACCTCCAGCAGATAACAGGGTAAAGAAGAAATATTAGAAGCTTTTCTTTTTAGATCTGATCAAGTGTTTACTATTTTCCCTTCTAGTCAACATTATTTTGGGAGTCTCTACACTATATTAAGATGAGAAAAAGAAATAAAATGTAGATATTGAGAAGGAAACTATGAAATTATGATTATTTGCATTTAATATGATTGTGTACATAGAAAACCCCAGAGAATCTAAATATAAACAATTAGAATTAACAAATGAGTTTAGCCAGTGTATTTCCACATAACAACAATAAGAATTTGGAAAATGAAATAAAAGGTTATATTTTAACAACATGAATAATGCAAAATATATTGGAACATGTGTAAGACTTGTATATAGACAACTAAAAGCAGTGTTGAGAAAAAGTAAAAAAGGAGTAAACTAAAAAAATAGAGGAAAATCTAATTCATGGGTTGGAGGATTCAGTATTGAAAAAAATCTAAGTTATCACAGTCCAAATCCTAACTTCTTTTGTTGGGGTAGAGATTGATTATAAAATTTATGTAGAAATAAAAGGTCCCGAAATGACAAAGGCACTTGAAGAACAGATAGGAAGGACTTGCTCTGTCAGCTATCAAGATAGTGTTATTTCTGCTGCAGTAAGACTGATATTACAAGAATTGGAAAATAGATCAAAAGAAGTAAAAGACCAGAAAAAAAGCCATGTTTTTGTGGACATTTGGTTACAAAGTTGGCACTGCACAACAACAGGGAAACGTTGATCTTTTTTAATGAATTATGTTAGGATAATGGCATTTCTATATGAAAACAGGGAAATCTAATACCAAGCATAAGAATCCAGGTAGTTTTTAGATTTAAATTTTTTAGGAGATAATACATGATAATATGGGATAGGGATAATATGGGATATTCCTTGGGATATGGAAAGCCAGCACTCTGCACATGCAAGTCATTTACCTGCTATACTGAATTCTTCACTGGATTAACCTGTCTTGTCATGTCTTGGCCATAGCTTGTTGACGGGGCAAACTTATACAAAGAACACCTACCGGATAAGCCGCAGGCTGGCGAGGGGCTTTTAGGGACTGCTGGTAAATAGAAGAGAATGGTCAATTATATATTTTCTCTCTTTTTTGAAATAAGAGCATAAGAGTGTATCACTCAACAAGTGGTTTGCTCCTAATTATACTCCATTAATTAACTTCCAGAAAGAAAATTTAATCAGGTTCTATTTAAAAGTTGTTTTCCTGTTCATATTCCATATGTAGGTGCCTCAGAATTTCTACAGTGCAAATTGGCCTAATGTTTTAATTCCTTTGGTAAGATTTATATCCACAATTTTTAGTCTTTATCTTAATTACATTTGAATACCAAAATTTATATTTTTTCTCTAACTGTAGCAGAAGGGTTTACCTAATTTACACACGTATCTGATTATTAAAAAATATATGAAATTCAGATGGAGATTTTAGATTTTAATTGCTTTTGTGTTTCTTTAAAATATAAACATTATGAATGGAAAATAATAACATGGTCCAAATTTTCAAAGAACAAAATCATTAAAAATGAAACCTTTTGTCACTCATAATTGACTCATTCCCATTTCTGCCTCCATATTGAAATCTGCAATAAATTGTATTAATTCGGAATGTATCTTCTATTCAATAATCAACTTCAGGAAACTGAGTGTGATCTTTGCAATAGCCTACCAACTCCTCTCTCAACTGTATCACTTAGTTCTTAAGTTCCAAAAATTAAGGTGCCAAGTTATTATTCTCTTGTAAATGTACTCATTATCTATTATTTAGTAAACAAACATTTATTTACTATTCCAAAGTATTAGAATTTCAGTGAGATTTAAATATTCAATCTTAATTGATTCAAAAGTTTCTAGCCATTGCCCCCCACTCCTATCCACATCTGTTTCTTTATGCCAATTACAGGTAGATCTTATCACACTTTAATTCCTGTCCCTAAAGTTTCTAATTAGCAAAGTATTGCATGGTATTTGAATGTTGCTGATTAACATCTAAGAGAATATCCCCAATAACATTCCCACTGTGTATTAAATCAATCCAATTTTTGATAGATTAATTTTTTTTTCTTATTTAACTGAAACCAGCCATTTTTCCATGTTAATTTGGTCTCAGAGAGGACAACATAATTGTCATTCATCTCCCTTTAGAAGCTACTAATTTCTAAAGTGTTTCAAATCTGCTGAAAGCCAACTCAGTACTAGGAATTAAAACTGACAAACAGCTACATAACATTAAAGTTGCCGGGGAAGAGTTAGACCATTGAGCTATAAAATGAAATGTCTCTGTTTCCAAAATCAAAACCTCTCCCCTCCAAAATATTGTCCTTTCATTCCCATTGTGCCACAGTTATGGTGTAGAAAAGCAAGCTGATAGAACTTACTTTGTCTTGAACTTTTATACCCACAGAGCTTCAGTTTCCTCCTTGTCAAAAGTCATCAGCTTTGTAACATTTTCATCTTTCTCTGCTGTAGGATTATTAAATCAGTGGAAGTCTCAGGTGGTGATCACCTTAGCAGTCTCTGGAGGCCTATTTTCTACATGAAATAACTGAGGTTCATTTAGGGATTGCTTTGAGGTCACCTGTCTAGTTACTTCCAAAGCAGGAATAGTACAAAGGTTTATTCTTCTAGTTTGTGTGTGCTGTTTATAATCAATTCTGTGTTTCTCTTTATGTTTGGTTTTATTTGTTTGCTTTTCTCACACATACGTAGAGTGATTGCTTTTTTTGGTGATGTAGCAGACATCCTATGACTGCATTATCCATATCCGTTCTGCCACTACTTCTGCGGGGTGGACAGCCAAAAGAGTCAGGCTGCCCTTGGCTCCAGTTTAATGGACTAGAGATGAGCAGCTGACTCAATGAATCAATAATAATCTTTATCCTGTGAATTTGAAAATGTGAGATGGGGGCTTCTAAAACACCAATTCACCAGGCTCTCCTAGAGATCAATTAAAGCAGAAATATTGGGGTGAGGCCCATACTTTTTAACTCCTAAATTATTTCTAATGGTCAGAATAGAGAACCACTGATTCTGATCTTAGTTTTTTAATACTTATTTTCATAGGCTATCTAATTTCTGGGTGCATATATGTGAATTTGTGTATATATATTTGTATTATGTACATGTATATGTATGGTTATATTCATATGCATTATTCCAAAAACATAATCTTTGACCTTTATAATTCTGTCATATTTTTCACTAACCTGAGTATACAATTTTGATTTAGTGTTCATGTTCCTCCTGTCTTCAGTGATCATCTTTCTACCATATTACTCCATGTAGTATTTAGTTGCTGTCAACTAAATATTAATTACAAAAATATCAGTTTCTCCATTACATAAAATATGATTAAAACTTAAGATAAGGAATTAGCCCTTAAAATAATGCAAAAGTAATTTATCCTGTATAACACTTTTCTGATAAAAATATATCTATATAAAATGATAAATTCTATTTTGATTAATAGGTTAAATTGACCTTTTCTTTTAATTCATTTTTTTCTATATTACACTTATTAAAAATACTACAGAATTTAATTAATGTTTAACATGGAAAATTGTGTTTGGTAATTGGCTTAATTTTTTAAATAATTGGTTACATATTAAATCCTCATTTTCATAGAACACTGCTCATCACTAAGAAAAATAATTCTAGTCAATAAAATATTCATCACTTTGTTGGAGGTTTTCTTCCTAACTTAATAAGAAAAAAAGTTAATTTTTATTGAATTACTTCCAGTTAGGGATATCAACTTAAAAAAGGCAAATTTCTTACTATCTCTAGCTTACAGTTTATATGTATATATGTAGTTACCCAAGTATATATGTATGTATGTGTGTGTGTGTGTGTATGTGTACATATATAGTTACTCAAGTGTTGTGTTTACTTAAACAAATAGTCATCATCCATAAATTCTTGTTGGTTAATTGCTTACTAATTGCATTTACTAGCTCGAAGTAAAACACTGTTGTGCATTGTGTCTTTCATACTAAGGTATAGGTTGTAACCAAATCCTGTGGTGTTGAGGAATACATTCCTTGATGAGTCAAAATATTAGTTCAAACACCAATAATTCATATTTCATATAGGCATTTGTTTACTCACAACCTAGCTAAAAATCAATCTGAAATTTTGTATTTTTAGAGGAATATTCATCCAAAGGGGACAGTTTTCTACTTTTATAATTTACATATATACAAATGATGCAGTTTAGTCTGTTATAAAGTATTGTCAGTCTCATATCAGTTGACTTAAATAATGAACATATAATATTTTAAATATAAATTCAGGTTCTTCAATGACAAACTATACTTTTCCCAAGTTTGCATTTATTTGTGAGGCTTCTTATATTTTGATAAAAAACATTGGTTGCAAACCTATTACATCTTTTATAACATGGTTAAAATACTTTGAGAAATCTAGAAATAGCTCAAAAATAATTAACATATTCTATAAATAGTGAATATATTTGAAAATTTTGAAAATGTCTTCCTTTGGAATTTAGAAATAATTGTTAAGAAGTTGGCAGAGACTAAGTCTCACATAACCACATAGAAGTAACCAAAGATTGTATTCCACTGGCTTTTTTGATTCAAATAGAGTTCCTCAGGCATTTGTTAAGAATCATAAATAAATCTTACTTTATTCAACTCTTTTTAATCTTTATATGAAAAATAAGGAAAAAGAATAAATGGAAACATGTTTGAAAGCTTTTCTTGGGTTGTGAAATATAACACATTTATAGAAAAATGCTCCCCCTATAGTACAGTTTAATGAGTTGTCACTAAATGAACAGCCAGATAAACTCTAGGTCAGGAAATAACATCTTCAGAGTCTATAAGCCTCCATTGTGCCTCTTCTCATTTCTATCTGTTGCTGCCTTGAAGACACTCTCTATACTGACTTTTGTGCCAATAAGTTACTTGCTTTCCCTCAAAGTTTTACCACCAAAGTATATATCTATAAACACTGTATTTATTATGGTTTTGTCTAGTTTGAAGAATATATAAATGGAAACATAATGTATTTTCTTGGCCTGGTTTCTTTCACACAACAATATTTTTGATATTCCTATACGTTGTTTTAAGTTACTGCAATTCACTTTTATTATAATACTATTCCATTGTACGAGTATGCTATAATGTCTTTATTTTAATATCGATGGACATTAGGTTGTTTGTATTTTGGAACTATCACAAATAATGCTGCTAAGAACATTTTTATTATGTCTCTTGGTATACACATGCATATATTTTTCTCGGGTACTATATTTGGGGGAGTAGAATTGGTAGGTCAGAAAGTGTGTGTTTATCCAACTTAAGTAGTTTGATGCTAAACTATCTTTTTAAACCAAGTTAAGAAACCTGACTTTCAGAATGATTGTACTAATTCAAACATTCCATACTTTAGCTGAAACAAATAATACAAACTCCTCAGTTCCAAAGTTGTCCTGCCTAACATGACTAAGACACACACACATTCACTTCATTCCCAAAAGGAGGCATTTGAGAGTAACTCCCAGAAATTACTTCCAAATTTGATATCATAGGATGACTTTTCTCAGAGTCCATGATTTCCAAGAGATATGATTATTCCTCCAGTTCTTCCAAAATCTACTCCAGACAGAGGTCCCACCATCTCAAATGTAATATGCTGATTAGTTATAGTTATGCTATGTAGTTGTTAAATAATAGGAGGAAAAAAATAAATTCATCTTTTTGTTTTGCTTAGCATGTCCTGTAAAATTCTGTCTAGTCTTGTAAATTGGGCTCCTTGATTGTCACTTCATTGCCAGCCAATTGTGGCAGAGATTTGAACTATTTTCATCATCAAAGAATATGGTGCTACAGGAACTAAAGGAATATGTAGTCATTTCAATAAGAAGTATGTGGTCAAAGTAAAATAGGCAATTTGGGAGGTGTAGTAAGATAAGAATGAAAAGTGTCCATTTTATTTGGCAGGTTGAAGGATATTTTTGAATGTATGGCAAACAATTTTAAGAATGCAGGAAATAGAAGACAGATTGTAGTAGGGTGAGGAGTAGGGGGGTGCAGGGCTCAGTAAGGAAATGGAGATAGGATATCACTGCTTAGGGAGTTAACTTGGGCCTTTGTCGGCCCACTGACCTGTGTGGCTAGAAATGTCATTCAGAATACTATGTTCAAGGAATAAACTGGTGTGACAGCTCTGAATCGTTAAGACTGAAGTCAAGTGGGGCTGGTCATAGGCAGTGTTGAAAAGAGCAAGGCTGTTGAAGTTAGGGGATTGGCATCGTCCTTAAATAGAGACACAGCTTACTTTGATGCTTCTAAAGTTCTTTGCACTTGTGTTATAATCTTAAGTCTTCAATATTAAAAATAATTGGTTTGTCTAATTCTATCTAAATACTCAGTTAAAATCATTATCAAAATCTCTTAAATGTATCATAATTCAAAGTAGAATAGCTAGAATCTCTTGCCCCAGGAATGGACTTTTTAACTAAGGCACAGTTGTCTCATCACCCTTAGGGGAAGATATGAACTGGAGAGCACAGCTGGATATCCAGTAGACAGCTTTACCTAAACTGAGGTTTCTTGGGGTAAGAAAGCCAAAATGTCCCCTGATATCTTGAGCTTGATCTTCGTAGTGTAGTGAATGTGTTTCTGTGTAATGTTGTGAATTTCAAAGTCAGTAAATCAAGTATATGTCCGAAATTGCTTTCAAAAGTTTGAATGACTTACCCTCAGAGTTTTTAAACACTTCCTTTTCTCCTAACTCCTATTGTGGTCAGTTCAGTTTGACACTGGAAGCCAAATAAAGTGTGTAGTGTAGGATTGCCTGGATTCTTATGGACTTTTTCAACACTGTCTTTAGAATGGTTATTTTTTAAAAATTGGTTATCAATAAATTTGTGTTCATCAACCAATTTTCAATAAATTAGTTCCCCAGCCTTTTATTTAATAAAGTTTTAAACCTAAAGAAAAGTTGAGGAACTAATTTATAACTGCCTTTTTAAAAAAATCCAGAGTCCAGTCAAGGTTTACATATTGCTTCAGATTGTTTTGTCTCTTTAGTGTCTTTTAATCAAGAAGGTTCTTCTAGCCTCGTTGTTTATTTGTTTTTCATGATCTTTACTGTTTTGAGGAGTCTGGACTAGTTGACTTGTAAAATGTTCTGATTTTGCTTTTGTTTTTTTGTTTGGTTTTGTTTTGTAATTAGGTTTTTTTCCTCTATAAGAATGCTACATGAGTTCATACTGTATAGTTCTGGTTGCTTCTTAGCAGTAGGTAATGTTAGACTCTTAATATTGGGGATGATAAGTTAGGCTACTTGGTTGGGGCTGGTAACTGCAAAATCTCCTTGTTCATATCATTTTGAAAAATGTGAGTATTTTTTTCCAGCTCCCTGCCTCCTCCCATAATGGTTCATAAGATGGTTTTATATCTTTTGACAATCATATTTTAAAGCAGTTATTATACTAGTGGTTGCAATGTGATGATTTAAAAATTATTTCTTCTGCTTAATTATCTGGAAATCTCCAATATGCAAATATTTCCATTTTTTCTCTCTACTCTTTTTCCCCCCAAATTATTTATACAGGACATAGCTAGGGATTACCAGATTAAAAAAAAAATGCACTGAAGGCAAAAGATTTCTCTTGCACTTGTTTTTCTTTTCTGCATAATTTATCTTCACCAAGTTTTCTCATTATATCCCTACCAATCTTGACCCAGTGCCTTCATATCTTCTTTTATTCTTTCCTGAATATTACAGTGCTTAAAATTTACTGTTAGCTACTTTGGAACTTCGAACAGACTACTTGCTACCTTTGGATGTAGGTTTTTCACAAAATCATGATAATTACACATAGAGTTGTGAGAATTTCACAAAATAACATAGTTTCTTTCATTTAAAATAGTCTGGTATATTGTTGAATTTTAATAAATTGTCATTATTATCATCAGCAAATTGAAAACGCCGGGCAGGATTAGGCATCAGTTTCCTTCCTGCTTTACATTTTCTACTATACTTGTGTTTTAGGAATTTTTATGGTTATTTAGCCAATGTTACTTATTTATAAGTTAATTATATTTAAATATTACCCTCATTATTTAGCAAAGCATAAAATGGATAAACTAATGTTTCAAAACACATAATTATTGAATAGAAGAAAATGACCATGTAAAATAAACTCACATAAAAGTTGTACCTTTATGAGGCTTTTTGGACATTGTTTTTAATTGTTACTGTTGCCTCTACCTTACTTAGAATATTAACAATATGGTAGTTTAACTGGCAAACATGACCATTAATATCTGTAGTGGTTTAAAGGTGATAATCACACGTTTGGACCAGAGATGGACAGAGGTATCAGAACAATGGAGATAAAAATATGGATGCTATTATTCACACTGTTAAATCAGATTGCCCTATGTTCAAATGTACTCCCTTCTGCACCCCCACTGAGTGTGTACATTGGGATTATTTAGCTAAGAAAGAGTATAAGGCTTCCAAACATTAACCTGTTCAGACAGAAGCAGGATTTTAACTCATAGTTTTGAGCTTTAAGAGCATTGGCAGAAAAAGTAAACCATAGAACTGTCTCTAGGAAAGCAGGTCCTGGGGGCCTGAGGGGAGAGCAGGATCAGGATGAAAATGGAGACTGTCAAGCAGAGCAGCCCAAAGAGAATGAGTAAAGCCACATATGCCCTGTGCCTTTTATCTCTTCTCAGAGGAGCACATGGGAGAGAAACAATAGAAGAGGGATAAGTATGCCCAGGGAGGAGAAAGCTTGCAAACAGAGTTAAGAGAGTTAGGGTTATTGGTTCCAAGGCTATTGAAAAAAATCCAGGTAAGAATTGGTGGGTAGCTGCCGTGCAGTTAAGAAATGGTCAGATTTGGGATAGACTTTAAACTTTAAGTCATTAGGAATTGCTGATGGCTTGGGTACAGACTATGAGAGAGTCTGGGACAACTCTAAGGTTTTGGGCTCAACCCTCTCGGGAATTTTCTTCAGTCTCACAGTGTGCTGAACTTTGTTTTTTTGTGCAGATTAAAATGTAATTCAGTGGTTCTCATTATTTTAAATTAGTTTCTAATTTTGTCAAAGCCGTACAGGTACTTATTTTTTAAATTAAAATGATATTACATGAGTTTGTGTCAAAAAGGTCAGTCATCAGCATTTTGTCTTTTTATCCTCCAGAATTACTCCCCAGATGATATCACATTTCCAACTCTTTTTTTTTTCTTAGTTTTCTTTCTTTTTGTAGAGTTTAGTTACATATTTTTTAAATAATGGGATTATATTTCAGTTACTTTATTTACTAATTTTAGTAACTGTTGATTCCCTGTTACCATAGACGAAGATTTAGCTCTCAACCCACACTCACATCTCTGCTCTACCGTCTCTTGTCTTTTTGATCTAAATAACTCTAAATTTGTTAGTAGATAAACAGAATCTATTCTCATTGTGATAACTGTAAATACAGTTCACTTCCAAATGATATGGTGTTCTTTGAAGGCCTTTTCTCTCCCATTACCTCCCTTCATCCCTCACACACTGTAATTAATAATTGCTTCATTTACATTAGTTTTCTCTATATATAAATGAGTATTTTTCTCCAAATACATCAATCTCTCTGTCAGTCTACCAGATTTACTCTCCCTGGATATATTTTTGCCCAAGTGTTTCCAGTATATATTGGTTGGAGTCTAGGTAGGTCTGATGTAGAAATGTTATTCGTGCATCTCTCTCCTCTCTCGTATCTTGTATTCTCCCCTTTCTGAATCCTGCCTCTTCTTAATGTTTGCCAAAGCCATCTTCTAGCATGGTGTTTCTCAGTCTTTAGTGTGTCTCAGAATCACACAGGGGTGTTTTTAAAACACACATTGCTAGGTTACACCCCCAGCGTTTCTGATTCCTTATTTCTGGAGTAGGGAGAGTGAATTTGCTTTTTTAGCCAGTTTCCAGGTGATGCTTCTGATTCTGGAACTACCATTGAAAACCAGTATTCTAGAATAGAAAGAACAAATTTTTGAGAGCTTTCATATCTTCCTATTTCAGCTAGTAAGATAAGTGCACTATTGTCTACAGTGCTTCATACCTCCCTATACATGAGCCTTTTGTTGTGTAACTTTGCAGTCCCTGCCATTAGAAGCAGAGTTTATTTCTCTGTGTCACTAATGCAGGACTTGGTCATGTGCCTTGCTTTGGCCAATTGTGTTTTAGCAGATATGACTCAAGCAAAGGATTTAAACTTGCTTGTAGAGTGAACTTCTCTTGTGTTTCCTTGAGAAAAACATGCCTTGGTTGGCCTTATACTCTCAAATGTGAGAGACATGTGAGACAACCCCAGCTGAGCCTAGCTTAGAGAAACTTAACCCTAGACAATCTTCAGAAGCATGGGTGAAAAATAAATATTTGTTTCTGTAAGCCACTGAATTATGGCATAGCTTGTAATGGGGCATTATTGTGGAAATAGCTGAAAAATACAGAATGTTTGGGTTAAAAATTGTTTTTCCTAGAGTGTTCATTTGTTTGAGAGCATACATTTTTTCCCCCCTCTGTGGAACACTTCAGAAACTTCTCTAAACTCAAGGATTTGAAATTTCACAATGATGGACATTCTTAGGAATCTTTTCTCATTTATTGTGTTGAGTTCATGAGAGACCCTTTTGTTCTGGAGATATAAATTCTTTATTTCTAGGAATTTTCTTACATTATTATTTTTTGTCTTTTGTAATTACCCCTTTCTGTTTTGTTTATTTGCTCTTTTTAGAACTCCTGTCATTTAAATGTTATACTTTCTCGATTGATTCATCTTTTCTCTTTTTTTTTTTAACATCTTTATTGGAGTATAATTGCTTTACAATGGTGTGTTAGTTTCTGCTTTATAACAAAGTGAATCAGTTATACATATACATATGTTCCCATATCTCTTCCCTCTTGCATCTCCCTCCCTCCCACCCCTCTAGGTGGTCACAAAGCACCAGCTGATCTCCCTGTGCTATGCGGCTACTTCCCACTAGCTATCTGTTTTACATTTGGTAGTGTATATATGTCCATGCCACTCTCTCACTTTGTCCCAGCTTACCCTTCCCCCTCCCCATATGCTCAAGTCCATTCTCTAGTAGTAGGTCTGCGTCTTTATTCCCGTCTTGCCCCTAGGTTCTTCATGACCATTTTTTTTTTAGATTCCATATATATGGGTTAGCATATGGTATTTGTTTTTCTCTTTCTGACTTACTTCACTCGTATGACAGACTCTAGGTCCATCCATCTCACTACAAATAACTCAATTTCATTTCTTTTTATGGCTGAGTAATATTCAATTGGATATATGTGCCACATCTTTATCCATTCATCTGTTGATGGACACTTAGGTTGCTTCCACGTCCTGGCTATTGTAAATAGAGCTGCAATGAACATTTTGGTAAATGACTCTTTTTGAATTATGGTTTTCTCAGGGTATATGCCCAATAGTGGGATTGCTGGGTCATATGGTAGTTCTATTTTTAGTTTTTTAAGGAACCTCCATCCTGTTCTCCATAGTGGCTGTATCAATTTACATTCCCACCAACAGTGCAAGAGGGTTCCCTTTTCTCCACACCCTCTCCAGCATTTATTCTTTGTAGATTTTTTGATGATGGCAATTCTGACTGGTGTGAGATGATATCTCATTGTAGTTTTGATTTGCATTTCTCTAATGATTAATGATGTTGAGCATCCTTTCATGTGTTTGTTTATCTCTGGAACATTTTCTTGACTTTATCTTCTAAACATGCCACTAATATTTTAAAAATTGTCAGTTTTATCTTTAATTTTTCCAGTACTCCTTCTTATTTGAATGTTTCTTATAAATCAAGTCATGTTTTTATTTTATAGTTTCATTTTCATCTCTTCTTCTGAGGACAATGAGGATCTATCTGTGAATTTTTATTCTTTGTGTTATGGGTTTTTTATTCAGTTTGTTGTTTTGTTTATTTGGGGGTCTTTTCTTTCGTGTTGGGTATTTTACTGGTGGAAGCTTTGTTTGGATGAGATGGGTCTTTGTGATGGTGGAGCTTTTCGGTAGAATGGCAAAGTGTTGTGTCATCTTTTTTATTGAGGACCCTCAAATTCTGTGTAAGTCTGTTTTTATTTTTTGTTTCCCATGTGCCATTTAGTTTCGTGTCAATCTTTCAGTCCACTTTCTGGGTGTGTGTTGGTTAGATTGGTGAGATTGATCAGGTATTAGGGAGGGGGAATTATGCCTGGCTGCCAGGATTCTGGTAGGTTAGGGAAAGAGAAACTAGCATTCTGCAGTTCAAAATGTAGCTGTACAGTTTATCTCTGTTTTCAACCCTGCTCCTGAAATCTGTCCTTAACTGGGCCGATGACCACGAGTCCAGAGACCCCAGCTCACTTCCTCGAAGAGGAGAGGCAGGCCCTTGGATTCTCTTGTCCCATAGACATTTATATTATTATTTCTTTTACTTTTTAAAAGCCAGTTATCACTTCTCCTCTTGCTTTCTGCTGTCTAACAAATGGATATAGATTGTCTGCTGTTTTCTATTCTCTTATTTTCTGTCTTCAGGTTTATAATCATTTACCATCACTTTGGTGGAGCCTGGGACGAGCAATGAGATAAATTCATGTAGACGTTCAACAATGTTTTACTAAGTATAATTTGTTAACTCTGTTAAGTAGAGTGTAACATCCAGGAAAGGAGAATGTATGGCTGTCTTAATCACAGTTCCATACCCATGGTCTAGCACAGTGCCAGGCACATAATTAGTACTCATTAAATATGTGTTGACTAAATCTATGAATTCTTCAAAATGAAATACCCATGCAGTATTTAGATGTCTGTTTGAGTCCCTGTGTTTCTAGCCTAAAAGATAGAAAATGTAGAGGTATAGTGGGAAGCAGGCCAGGCTCTTCTGTTTATCTGGCAAAGTGGCACAGACAGATGGACAGTTGTTATTTAACAATTCAGTTCCATTAGCCTTACCCTGAGTCGACTTACCAGATTTGGCAAGCTGTTTACACTGAAGTCTTTCCAAGGAATACTTCCTTATCTACTTCTAGGGTATATAGATCACATTTCTGTGCCACTAGTTAAATATTTTTGAGTAATTATTTTTCTCTATCCTGGAGATATGGAAAGTCAAAAAAGTATTTTTATTTCTGTGACTCTTAAATGTGTTGTGGTGAATTAAGAAGTCACCCTCCATATACCCTGGTAGAAGATAGCCGTCTTTTATTTGAACAAATCTGCTATCAGGTAACTCTGTATACTTGCATTCTTGAAAAACACACAGATGATTGTGAAATACTTCATAAAGAATGCAGAAAGCAGAACAGGTCTGAATATTCCTTTTGTCTTTCTTGTGAGATTAGAATTTCTCAGCATCCTTAGTCTGGCACTTTTATGAGAACATTGGCATGATGAATGTGTGCTTCTCAGAAAAGTTAAGTTAGATTACTTTATTCTCTATTTTTAAAGAACTACTGAATCCTGATTTGATTTAGGTCTTTTGACTAATGTCCATATAACCCAGCATGACTTATAAAATCTGCCTTTATAGGTATGTGCTTATTAGTATACGTTCGATACGTCAAAACAGTTATAAGAGCAGGCAAATATTCTAAGTATTTCCCTCCAGGGAAGATTACCAGTTTGGGAGTAAAAGTAAATAAACATGTATAAATATTATACATGTTACAAATGAAAATACTTCAGAGTAGAAAATTTATTGGCATGTGTGTAATAAATTGGTACACTGTTACATAAACCTACGTTTTTTTATTGCCTGAAAAATCCCCAAAATTCCCTTTCTCTTACCATCTTTGTACTCCAATTTGAAATCGAATCCTTATAAAGGAAACAGAATAAAGCAGTGCCAAAGCCACAATGTGTCTATTTTACTTCTAAATATTCAACTTAGGTATGCAGATGTAGGTGACATACTCTATAGATAGCCCATTAGCTTTTGCTGTATTCTTGGGACCAAATTAGTATTGCTACCATCCTGTGACTATGACCATTCTTAATGACTCTTGCAATGCTTATGGATAAAACCAATTCTCAATTATCACTCTGGTAACTGAGGCTGCATTTTTAGCATAAGTGAAAACCATGGGAGGCCCAAAACTTCACTGTGGCAGAGAACCCCAAAGCCTCCTCACTCTGTCCTTTCTCTTATAACTTCACCTTCATTTTATTCCAAAACCTTGTTCTGATTTGAGCAGATTGCTCTGTGCCTGGAATAGATCCATGAATATATACTAATTTACCACGATCTTCCTTCCTTTTTTTTTTTTTTTTTTTTCATTCTGAGCTATCAGCCCCTTTCTTCCTTTTTGCTTCCCAGTATACAAGCTTTGTTCACACTCCTTCTACACCTGCTTTTTCTTATATTATTCCTAACAGAGACCCATTCAGAATGGTAGATATCAGGGATCCATTTGTGTTTAATTTGTACTCGGTATATAGACTAAGTCCTGTAAAGGCAGGATGTTTGTCCTAATAAATGGTGTATCTCCAGAGCCTAGCACAGTATATAGCACATAGTAGGCATTTGGTACATATTTGTCATGTGAATAAATGTAACTGTTTATGATTTAATTACATTTTGAACTTCCAAATAACAAGGGCTATTTCTGTAGTCCAGCCCCTAAGGGGTGTGTTTGAGAATTGCACCAGGAACTGACTCTTGGTGCGTCATGAGAGGAAATAATTTGCTATGATTGTTGTTGCCTTTAACAGCAATAACCACAAAAATGCTTGTTAATGCTTAATTGCCCATGGAGATATATGTGGTATTGTATGAAGAGATGAAAAAGCACAAAATTTAATGGGCTTGACAAACCCCTGTGTTGAAGACTCAGACATGCTAGACCAGACAAAAGGCAGAATTTCAGCCATTTTGATGAAAAAAATTAAGAAAAATAAAAATTTCCCTTTTTGTACCACAAAATGCTTTCACTTTTAAAAATATTTTACTTAAAAGTTGAGAACAATTTTTATGTAGTTGTCCAACTACTAACAAAAGGATAGAAAAACCCAGTACATACACAAATGGTTTAGCAAATTTTATGCCAATGAAAGTATTCTTGCTATAGTGCTATAATTTTTAGAAATCTCTATACATAAATAATAACCATTAGTAAATTAGTGATTAAAAGTCTCTTGATTATCAAAGATGATTAATAGTTTAAGAAAGTCTCTTCTTACTGATTGAGGGAAAGAAATGTTACACATGTCATTGCCATGTATTTGGGAAATTCAAGCCTTTAAACTCTAAGTGACAATAATTCCCTTAATAAAACAAGGAGAGACATCTGTGTTTTCTTTTTTAAAAGATTATTGTAGTTGACAATATGTGTGCTGACATCATCCTAATTATTTGAATTTGCTAATAATTGTCCTCCACAAAATAGTAGCACAAGTTCAGCCTTAAGATGCATATGTTTTGCTAATGTTAAGATTAGCTGATTAATATTGATGGCAGCTAAGGCCAGTGGCTAATGTCTGACATCTGTTTGGGAAATCAGTGTTCCAATTCAGGAAGCTGGCATTTCTGTCGGGGTTAGAATGAAGGGTTATTGTGTAAGGAATTATGATGAGGGTTTTGTGTATGGTTAAGGTTAGGAGTAGGGACATGATCTATTTCATTTCTGTTCATCTCAGTGTATTTCTGGTGTCAAGCTGCTTGCTCTATTCTGTGTTAACAGAAAGGTCTTCCCCTCTGTTCCCTCGTGGCACATTCACTGTGGCACATTATTTCACTTGCTCCTTCTATGTTAATGGACTGATGTATCTCTTTTTCTTTTCTTCTTTTTGTCCTTACCTTGTCCTTAAATGATCTTTTCATTTGGGACAGAGGCATTTCTTTTCGTTCCAGTTTTTTTTTTTTTTTTTTTTATTTAGTTTTGGGAGGAAAAGGTTAAAATATACAGATTTGTCCCAAAACTGTCTGGAATTTTTATGAATCAAACCTAAAAACAAAGCAAAACAAAATGTCATAAAGTTTTTGACATTGTTCTGACAGAGATTATTTATTTCTCTTTCTCTAGTGGACTTCAGTTGGCTTCAAGTTTTAACTAGTATGTAGAAGAAGTAAAAAGTAGAGTTTGCACACAGTTTATACAAAGGGAGGAATGAAAGCTTCGTAACCTACTTACTGTAACAAAAGGGGCAATAGTGAAGTAGCCACAAAGATTCAGAAAGCGGATCAACTGGAAAAGCAAAGGATACTGAGACCTTTCAGTGTGTTGAACAAAAGCACAATCAAAATCCCTTTTCTTTTTATTTCCACTTTGCTTCAACTGAAAAATCAAGTAGAAAGTCACCAAAATCTTGAAAATTCAGGAAAGTTTTCAAAAACATTTGAGGGTCTTACTGTATTATATACTTCGCTTACTTGATGTTTGTAATGAAGTCTCTGAAGCCATTCTGTCAATGCGATCATGACATTCCATGCAGTAAAGCAGGAAAATGGAACTTTAACACAGTCTTAGAAGATTGTTTTCAAAAACGATTTTTTTAACAATATGGTTTTGTGCTTTAAGATATTACTTAACACCAAAAAATATTTATTTACTGAACATCTCCTGTGGGGGAAAGCAAAACTAAATCAGAAGAAAATTGAAATTAGGTAATGAGCATTCCATATTAATTGTAGGCTGGGGCTAGGAGAACTGGTGTTTTCTATTATAATCTGTTCAGATCATTATGTATTAATTTTGACACAAGGATTTTTTTTTCATTTCAAAAAGATATCCCAGTTTGAGAACTTCTAGCTTGGGCAAGGTGCTACTTAAACTTTTCGTGCTTAAGAGTCCACATCTTTAATATTATGTTCAGTATTTTCGTTGGAAACATCTTTGCCATAGAAATTTTTGCCACAAACATTTTTACCACAGAACTAATCAATCTTAGGGCAATTTTGCTGTTAAAAAATAATGGAAAATGAAAGAGAGACATTAAAAAGACATAATGAAACATGGAAAATGAATAAAAACTATATTGTGAAGCACAAAATATTTGAATACATTGAAAATGTTACAGATTCATGGCAGTACTGTGCAAATAACTGATTTTATTGATCTTTTGTGGGTTGTACCTAAGTACTTGTCTTCTAGGTCTTTTGTTCATAACATCCTATAACTTTATATATTTTTTTTGCTTGTTGATTCATCTTCTTGTTCAGCATTGTACTTTTTCTATTTCACTAAAATTACTTCCTTCATTAAGAGAGGTATCAGTTTCCAAATATTAAGACGCATGTTTGTAACTGAGCTTTGTATTGTGTCGTGAAAGCCTCTACGTTGTTGTTTGTTTTTGCCATATTGTCACATGTCACATGTTCCAAAGTTCTGTGGGAAATGTGAGTTCAACTGTGTACCTTCAAGACCCTGGAGACCTCTTCCTCCTCCAGTGTAGTGTGTTTCAGAATGAGAAACTAACTCTTGGGGCAAATCATTGTCACCTGTCAGCTCAATAAAGCCATTGATACCATTGCTAACTGGAGGAAATGCTAACTCATTTCAACCGGTTGAAATCAAACTGTCAACCAGTTATTTTATCTTTCACAGCAAAATTGCCTTACACTCAATTAGTTATATGGCAAACATGTTTGTGGCAAAAACCCTGTGTCAAAGATGTCTACAGCAAAGATGCTTATGGCTAAAGTACCTAGAACCTTTTACAATGGGTATGGTAATAGGGATATTGTGATAATTAATGAAGTAATTCATGTAACACATTTAGACATACCTGATAGTAAGTGCACAAAAAATGTTGTTTAATATTAGTAGATTCATAATTTTTTCTAACATGACACCCACCTAGCATTGGGCCTTTTCTTAGAATATGCTCAATAAATTAACTAATGAATAAAGAAACGGTCCATAGCATTTTCATAAGAATAAGATTCAAGGAAATTATAGAAATTTAGAATTAGAAGTTAAATAGTGTACCTAATAAGGCAGTTCTTTAACTTGTACAGATGGATTAATATTCCTTTACTGCAAAATATTTCCCTTAAAATAAGAGGAAATGTGAATACATGTAACTTTTACTCCTTGGTACTAAGCTCTGAAGCTTCACAGAGTTGGTCTACACTTTCTGTCATACAGTAACACTAAACATTAGCTTTCAGGAATTATAAGAGTCTTACAAAGACTACTTTCTGGGTAAAACATTCATTTGTTCTCAGTTGACTTGATTTTCTCAAGAACTGATTATTCAGTCATTCTGATTTGTAAATGTATCCCTGTATATATTACGGGCAGAACAAAATAAAGATTCCAGAAAGATCTGACTTGTGCCTAGTAGGATTATTAATAACTGTTCTTACATTACTATCACCTCAGCTAACAAGGATTTATCACTTGTTACGTGCTAGGCACTGTAGTAAGGCTGTAGATGATTTACTTCTCCTTTTGTCCAGAACCCTCATAAGGCAGATTTCATTACCATTATTTGCTTAGAAACTGGGGTCCAGCCTGGTCATATCACCAGCCTAAGGACTTGCATATAGTCACCAAGACTGACAGATCTCAAACAGTGGTCTTCTCTGACAGGAAAAATTGAGCTTTCACCTCTCCACTTTGTTGCTCTATTTTCTGCCTTTTTCTGGACACCATGCTATAAACCTTTGTATTTTTGAAAGATATGGCTAAAACCTTAGGAATTTACCAACAGTTAAAAAAAAAACACCCTAAGAATTAGAATTTGGCTGGTTGATCAGGCTCCTGTACACAAAATAGGATTCCAATCCAGAGTGGGGGCTTTAAATATATTTCATTTAACTCTTAATTATAATGAAGGTGTTGTTATGGCCATTTACATTAATATATATCATGTACCTCTCTGGTCACACATGAATTGCTAATGCAAGGGTATTGAATTTGCGTTATGTCAAAGGTCTGCACCACCTTTGTGAGTATGTACTATTGAAGATTGCATTAGCATTTTTGGCATGGCATATTATTATCTCATATTAAGCTGTGCTGACTAAAACACATCTTTTTTTTTTTTTAAACACATCTTCAGATGAACTATTCAGTGGACATTCTAAGATCTGGTACCTCGGTGACTAAGAACCTAAATGCTGGGTTCTTAAGAGAACAACTTATCAGATCATTACTCTAATGAGAATATTCCCCCTAGGAAAGATTCATACTCAGTCCATACTAATTCAGTTCTGGGACCCTAAAGTTACTTGCTTGGCTCTGCTGTCAGTTAAAAGTAGCACCAAGCAACAGGATACAAACATGAAAGCAAAGAAAAGGAAAGGAAGGACTTTCAGTGGTTTGATATTTTCATTGATAGTTGCAGGGTTCATGCCAATAAAAATCACTATTTAGACAGCATTAATGTAGTTACTGACTCAAGCAGTTTGTTCATGCATGCAATATTTTATTTTGATATTCTTTTTTAAAAATAATGATAAGGGATGGATGTACTCTGAAAGAAAGACAACAATATAAAAAAAGATTGGGCATATGCAGTTCAATTAAATATATCTAAGGTACAGGTTAAGAGAATGGGAACTTTACATCTATCATATTCATTGGGAGATGGTTATTCTAGATCTTTGAATTAATTTAGTAATATAACCATAAAATCACATGCTTTAAATTAAAAAAATGAAATACATGATGGGAATTACAGCAGCAAATGGATATTTTTTAAACTGAAGGCAAAGTGAAGCATATCTCAAAGGAACCAACAAATGAGAGAAGATAATCAATATGCTCAGATAGAAAAGTATGCTTAGTGCACAAAAGTGAGCAGTTTCTGAGGATGCTGGTGTAAGAGACTTACCTCTTTCAATAAAATGAATCAATTGTAACCACATTTCAAAATAATCTTTTACTATTTGATTTTTTTGATACATGAAATTAATTTTACTACAGATTTTTCATATAACAATATGTTACAGGCATAGAGCACTTTCCTAATTTAGTATTTGAAACCTTGTGTAGAGAAAATATTTTCCCGTTTTTATATTCTTGAAGTAGCCATAACTTATGACACTCTTTTGAGGAAGGTTTTATTTTCCCTTGACAAGTTTTAGTAAATTGAATTCAGTTGAATTTGACACAACTAGATGCATAAGACGAGGTAGATAATTTAACTGTCAAGCAAACTGTAGGTAGGCTACATAACGCTTTGTTTTTTAAACCAGGAAAGTATCAGTTAAATAGCATTCATTCCTTTCAAAATACTTCCTTAGCTCAGGCCTTCAAAAGAATCTCAGTGCTGTTGTTAAAAATATTTTGAATTACTGGTCATAAAGGAGTTTTAAAACATTCCTGTGAAGTGCTTTAGAGCTTCACCCCGTAGCATCGGGAGTATTCATTCCTGTTCAAACAAGAGAACAGAATACAAGACTGGCCGCAGCAGTTGCCTGCTTCAGAGATTCAAGTCGAGTGGAAATCAGAGAAAAGAACAGGCAGCACAAATGGTTAAAAGTAAGTTAGTGTTTCTGAAATTAGTTGAAATTGTTTTAATAGATATTTGTATTTTAATAGCATCCTTTAATTCATACTTTGAAATGAAAATATGTGCCAAATTGAGAAAGCATTTGTGAATTTATAGGAATATTAATTTTCAGAACTGGATTCTTAAGACTGATATGAATTCACCCCAAATGCCAAAATCTAAAAATAACCTCCCAGTCAATTTTTATTATCTTTGTTTTCTGATTTATTAAAAAAGTCTATTTAAACATCTGAATCTTCACTAAGCCATATAGAGGATCGCTATAGTTCTAGGAGAATGTTCTAATTATTCATTTTCATTTATGTAGTATATTATGTTGCCTGAAAAGCTATCAGTGTAGCAGAATACAATGACAGAGAAACAGTCCCAGTAACTGAGAATGCTGTTGCATCAGGATCCATTATATAGTTTTCTTTCTTTTTCAACTCAGGGTGGGTAGATTTTAGAGATCTGACCTATCCTTTTTTCTTTGTTTAAGTATTTTTAAATTCTGGTCATTTGCAGTGAGAATTTGCAGGTGTTTCTCAGAGAACTTTGTCCCCTCTAGCTGGATGTGGAAAGGACAATGCAATTAATAACAGATGGCATGGGATGACCACGTCCTTGAGAGAACGCCTTATTGGCACCTCCTGCTAATTGTATCACATATAACACAACTAAAAGCATAATAAATCTGAACTGGGGGACATTTTATGCAAGAGCTCTTCTCCTTTTCCAGACGGTAAATTGCTCAGCTCTTGAAATATCTATAACCTTGTGACACCCAACTTGCATTAGCTTAATTGCCTTTTTTCCCCTCTCCCTCCCCCTTCTACCCTCCCTTCCTTTCTCTCTCTCCTTTCTCCCTCCCTCTCTCTCTCTCTCTCTCTCTCTCATTCTTTCATGTTGTTTTCCTTCTTGGGTGTAAAGGAACAGTTGTTTATCTCCCTAGTTTAGTGCTGTGTCTAAAACAGTTGTATTTCCTGGCTTGTGTAGAATTTGGTCAGAGTTTGATCTGCTGGTTTAATGGGAAGTTATTCTTTTAGAGGGCTTTAAAACACTTTGCTTAACATTAATGTTGGGAAAGAAAATGTGTGTCTAACTGCTGATGCAATTTAATAAACCTGCAGAAGAGAGTTTTAATTAAATGGAAAAATGCGTAAGCTTCAGATGGACACACACACACACACACACACGCACAGGGCTTTCTTCTTTTTTGCACAATGGCAACAACTCACAATATCCTGTAGCAGTAAAAAGAATTGAGTTTTCACTCACTTCGTAACTTGGTTTGGTGTTATTAACAATTTGTAAAGTAAAAGTTTTATAGTACGTGAGAATGTAACTTCCTAGCATTTTTTTCTTTCTCTAAGAAAATGCTTTAGGGAATAGCCTGAATTTCATATTCATTTCCTACACATTTATTTCCAGTTTTGTAGGTTTGCCTATAACCAAACAGAACAAACAACTAACCAACAAGCAATTTAAATTGTATTTGGAGAGGGTTAAAACAAATACATCAAAATCATGGAATATGTGTTGAAATTGTGTCTTGGCTGGCTAGCTGTGTGTATGTTGTGTGTCCTTTCCTTAGCTATATATAAATGTCTATTCCTCTGTAGTGATTTATCCTCACTGGTGAGAGAGTAACCTTAATATTTGTGTCAGTTGGGTAAACCAACCCTAAAATAATAAGACAAATAATAGCCCACACAAGAAATGATATAAAGTAAAGGGAAGCAACCCTTCTGAGACCTTTCTGCTATTAATACTATCCCTGGATCCGTTACTGAGTATTTACACTTTGAAGAGACAACTTTTAGGCCAGTTCTGGACCTGAGACACTCTTGGAATTCGATATAAAGGAGAATGGAAGATTCTCATGATTTTGACCATTCTCGTTTGGTCTCTGGCGAGATATAAAGCATTCTGATGTGTTATCTGGTCGGCACATAATCCCCAATAACATGCTAATAATCTCAGCATTATGCTGCTGAAGCTCCTGGTGATGTTGATGATAATGATGAGATGATGACGAAGATAATGAGGATGATGTTCAAGGCAAGTTGACATGTCATGGTCTGCACATAGCCAATGAATGACCTTGGGTAAGTCCCACTGCTTTTCTGAGCATCATGGTGTGTTCCCTTACAAAGTGAGAGGTCAGGACTAACATCAGTGATATTCGAACAGTGTTCCCTTGAAGACTAGGGGTTCTGCAGACCCCCTACTGTGGATGGGGGCAGGATGGAGGGAGGAGAATGTAGAACAGGTGACCACTGTTCTCAGAGCAATTTTGATATTGTTTTGGTATTTGTTTATGTTTCATGTAGGATTTCCTTTGAGCAGTTCTTTTGAATACGTGTCCACATGGTTAAAATTATTCAAAACATTTAGACTAAGTAATTGCTAAGGTTTCTTTCAGTGAGAAATCCATGATATATGTATTAGCATGCCTCTTATTTAATATGAACTAGTTTCGATGTTCTGAATATATGAAACATGGCATTTAGAAACAATCTGCTTTTTCTCCACTTGTTCTGCAGTTGATTTGAATAATAGACAGTATAGGAATAAGCATCAATAAATTCCTTTGCATTGAAGGGGTATGTGTGTGTGTGTGTGTGTGTGTGTGTCTGTGTGTCTGTGTGTGGGTGTAATGTTTAAAAGGTATGTCATTTTGTGCCTCTATATTTTGAAAAAGTAGAATCATTTATAAAGCAGGCAGAGTCTCTAAAGCTCATGTGAGTAATGGGTCTTATGTTTTTCTTTGATTTCATGTTTGCCATCTTCATCCCTGTAAATTTATAATTCACAATCTTCAGGTCAATGCAGATGGATAGTTGCTCAGTGGAAATGTGAAGATAGTTTTATCACACTTAGAAAAAAAGAATAAAATCATAGTGTTAATGATAGTGACATTTGGTCTTTGTCTCATCTGTGTCCCTGTTGATATCAGACATTCTCTAGAAGCAGATCCTTATTTCTGGTTCAGTAGTCAAATAAAAATGTTTCCTATATACAGTGGAAATAGAGGCTAATGTGATAGGAAGGCTACTCATTACCATATATCTCTGAACAATAATTCATCCCATTCCTGACTTTCTCACTTTTGCTGTGAGGACTAGAGCAATTATACAGTAAAAGCTTTTGAAAAATACAAAGTCTTGAATGAATACAGTAGCCTCCTTGTGAGTGGGAAATTGTCTTAGTTTTCTTTGTAGTCTGATCACTTAATATGTTTCATAACTCATAGTTAATGCCCAGTTAATCTTTGATGAATACATAAATAAATGAATTAATAGATAATAATATATATAATTCTGTATTTGGACTGATACATAAGATAAGGTGAATGCTGCATAGAGATGATATTCTATACCCTGAATTATTTATAACAAACATAATAAAAAACAATGAACAAATGTGCATATGCTGCTTACCTATATATTATTGCATGTGATTGCAACAACTAAAAAAAGGCTGTCTCTTAAAAAGGTGGCTGACTTTTTCCTGTATACAAATATCAATCAAATATTGTCATTTATTGGGGATAGGGAAGAGTCAAAGGAAAGAGCAGTCAGAAATCGAATGTTCCTTTCCTTAGTTACAATAACCTTTCTCCTCTGCAACTCATGACAGGTTTTGACACTCATTTTTGAACCTAAATTTATCTGTGGTCCACACACACCAGGTGATATCTCACTTACATTATTGTAAATTATTTACATCACAAATTCCGGGTCATGAAGCTGAGGTGATGGAATATTTTTACATAAAAATGTTGGGATTGTGTTTTATTTTAAGCCTCTTACACTGATCATTTTATTTGCAGTGTAAGTATGTCCTACATTAGCTTCTGGATTTGGGTATTAGTGCAGTAAATGGGATCGGTTAAATAGCTAGCACTGTATCCCTCCTGATTAATGTTATACCTCATATCTTTGGGTAATTGTTGATATATTCGGATATAATCAGGATGAAGTGTTACACTTTATATATGGCTTTGGAGAAGTCATTTAAAATTGTTTAGATCCTTGTGTGTGTGTTTGTTTTTTTTTTTTTCCAACATGACAGTGACAGTACCAGGTACTGACTTGTCATTTAGAGTTGGAGATCATCATAATGTTTGGTACTAGGGGATTGATAAGCATCAACTATTAAAAAGTAGGCAGTGGAAAAATACTGGCTTTGGAATCTATCTGACCTGGATTCAAGTGTTGGCTTTTCCAGTTGCCGTATGATATTGGAACACTGTCTCATACTCTAGATTGCTTAACTATAAAATAGCATAAAAACTTCACATCAAATTGCATAATGGATTAGAGATAATAAGAGCTATTATTACTTCCCTATCCTGTTTATTCAAGACACTGTCTCCTTTATTACTGTTAATATATTTCTTGTTGTTAATATAAGTGAAAATACTGGTTTAGGTAGTGGTTCTCAACCAGGGGGGGATTTTTTTTTTTCCTACACCATCCCCCCTTCAGAGACATTTGTCAGTATGTGGAGATGTTTTTGGTTGTGACAAGTTGGGTGAAGGTGCTATTGGAATTTACTATGTAGAGTCCAGAGATGCTGCTAATATCCTGCAATACACAGGACAGTCCCCCACAGCAAAGAAGTATTTGGCCCAAATTTTCAATAATGCTTAGGTTGAGAAACCCTGACTTAGATTATTATTTTCAAACAACTCTCTTGAAAAAATAAAAGTTGTCATTTAACTGCTTCATATTCCAAGAATTTAAGCTACAACGTATCTCTACCAAATGGCCTCGATAGCCTTTCCATTATATTTACCTTGGTCTTAGGCTAAAAGAAATGACCTCCACCCTTAATATAACATAGTAGAAATATCTCAAAATTTCCAGTTTTTAAGGCATATAGTGTCTGGATGATAATTGCCTCCTGATCAAATTGGCCAAGTAGTTAAGAATTGAAGCTCCTATTGACCTGAATTAGTTATTCTGTGGTCTGTGTGTCACACCACCTTTTGACTTAGCTATTTTCAGGAAATGAGAGGGATTATGGAGAATCAATGCTGCAGTGGATGACTAAAAGCATAATTACTTTAGCTTAGCACAACTTTCTTTGCTAGCATTAGTTTTGAGTTTATTTTATTTATTATATAATCTCATATATTTTAGTCATATCAATTCAATTTGGAGTGTAGTCAAGGGCATTATAAATGATTGATTTAGATTGGGACACAGATGAGACAAGGACCTGATGCCATCTTAATTGACATTAGGGCTTTTTTTTTTCTTTTAAGGCAGATAAAAACTGTCTTCATGTTGTCACTGAATATCCACATACTTCAGCAATGCCCCAAAGATTACAGACTTTAAATACAAGAGGACAGAGATAATAGGCATGAAAATCAAAGAAAAACAGATGATTCTGTGAAAATCATTCATTTATTTACCTTTATTCAAAATTCAACACTTCCCAAGATATTCATATATTATAGCAACGTGACTTTTTATCCTCATAAAGAAAAAAATAACAATTTGCATTTGAAATTTGTCTGCTGTGGGTGTGGGTGGGACATGTAGCAAATAAGGAGAGAGAAAGTCCTGTTTCCCTGCGAGCTTATGCTCTTTTATTCCCTTCATCCTTAAAATGGACCCAGACAGACATTTCTTGATTTGTGTGTTTTTTATTTTTTCCTAGGTAGGCATTAGTATACTTAGAAACAAAGAGTGGCACAAACTTCCTTCAACCAGCATCCTCCATCCCCCTGAACTCTCAGTGCCTTTACTGTGTACAATCTCCCTTCTCTCACAATCTCATTTCATTATCTTTTGGATCCTTGAATGCTGTGGGTGGAGTAGAAATAATAAGCCCCAACAAAAGACACAGTAGCTGCATCAAATGGGTAAACTCTGAAGGAGGCATGAGGGATAAGCAATGTTATATTGACAAGCTGCACTAGAGGGCAAGAGAGAGAAGAATTCTAGCTTCAGCTACAGTTCTATAGCAAATACAGAAGGTAAGCTTGTACAATCCATTCACCCTTGGGAGGTTCATAAATGAAATTTGTTTAAAAGTGTCTTTCACATATACAGCACTTACTTGGGAATAAAAATGACTCTGCAAAGTAGGTTAAAAAAATCTTTTCGTATCTATCCCAGAAGAGAATTTATTGGTTTGTATGAAGAAAGCTTTAATCACACACACATACACAAACACACGCACACACGCACACAGGAGCACACAAAGACACACAGACACACACAAACTGGAAAATTTAAAAAAAAAAATCCTCTTTTTTGGAACACATGCACAAGGAAAATATTATAAAGCTTTAATAAGGAAAGGAATCTTGCAAAAATCTATAAGCTAGAAAATTCCTTAACCTTCTTCTTTCTGCAATCTGTTAGTCAGTTGGGTGTCTCTCCCTTTTCCTGATGAGATTTTGGGTTGGGAAATCAATGTGGTGACTGTGTCTTTGAACAAAGTACTGTCATGTGCTGGTAACCATATCTTTTATTATAACAAATATGAATTCAATTGGATAGCAAGGAGACATGCCAGTGGAAATGGTAACAGTTGGTTATTTATCTGTCATCAATCCACTGAACCAGCAAGGAGGAGGAGGTGAACCATCACCTGCTAGATCCTTAATTCATCTACTTTTTTGAAACTGCATTTCTACCCCATGTGGCTAGAATCGACAGGAAAACCTCTTCCTTAAAATGGTATGAACTAAAAGCCAGTTTCTGCTCCTCTCTGTGTTTCTTTTTAACAAGGACTGTCTGTAAAGTAGTCTTGTTTTTGTGACGGGATTTGGGAACTGAGTTTTGAACAGGCTCTAATGGGTTACCTAAATTGAAACGCATTGTAAATTCTAAAATCCAGGCATATTGGAGACCCTGAATTGACTTGTAGATGCGAAACCTATTACAATTAAAAATGATTAATTTCAATATAAAATGTGTACAAATAAAGAATATTGAAATTTAGGAATTATTCCTTAGCAATATATATAATTACTATTCCTTAGGAATGCTCCAAAAGAAATAAACTTTTTTGGTAGCATGTAAAACCAGAAATAAATACAATAAGGGGGATTATTAAACATTTGGGAATTCTAGAATTTCCACTTCTGCAGTTGGAACTTTAGAGAAGACACATTAGCTTTCTAAAATATATTCTTAATGTATTGTTACATTTGTTTGTGGAGGAAAACTGATTTAGACAGCTATTTAATATTATTTTGATTTTCTAAGTGTTTTTTTCCTTCTGCTTGGTATATATGGGTAAACTATCATCACTTCTCTTGCATAAAATAGGAAAAAAATAGCAAAAAGAATTTGAGACTTCAAATTACAGTATTTGAACCAACTGGACATGAAAAGAAGAGTGAAGCGTATTGAACACTTTCCTAAACATTGCTAACCTAGGCCTGATGATTCTACAAAACAGAGCTGACTTCTTGAAATGTTGAATGAATAAAACTCCCCATAATAAGGGAGGGGATAGCAGTTGCCCAAGGAAGTGGAAAATCCAAGTTCTCTCTCTCTGTTTAAAAGGAGCCCCCTTTCTCTTCTGTAAATGTCACCCTGTAGTAATGAAAACTTGAGAAAATCCTGAGGGGGACCTAGTGCTTTTAGGAAATGATGCAAGCCCCACTGACTTACAAAGAAAATTAGTTTGTGGGTCTATGTACTGCTCCCTTTGGCAGCTGAACTCCCTCTGTTCTTCAGAAGCAGCAAGAGAAAGGCTGAGAACACACAGCTTCGTATGAGGGCCTTGGCAGAGGAAATGCAAAACGCTGGAATACCCAGCAGTTTTGTGCTTTCCTGAGAATGGGCTCAGCCAGTATGAGAAATGGCCCCCGATGCCTTTGAAGGCAGGGAGACAGATGATCAAACTCAATAAATATCAGGTAAAATTGCTTTGGAAAGTTGGTTGGAAATATTTAGTAGACTAGGTATTTTGTATTAAATTGGGCAACTTAGCACTTTAAAATATTGTCAGTGTTGAGTGCTTCCAAACAATCAAAACTTACACATACTGTTTTTTTTTTTTTACATAAATTTTCCTTCTCGTTGTTTCAAACCAAACTCTGTTAACTCTTGATTACCTATTTCAGTCAAATATTTTCCACCTGGCATTTGACAAAGATTAAAAACATAATTTTAAACACTTCTTAATAACAGAGAATAGGAAGTTTTCAGCTGAAAAAAACACAACTGTATGTCTTAAGAGAAGTAATCTTCAACTGATCAAGGCACTGACTTTTCCATAAAGAAATGTGGGAGTCATCTTCTTCTTCACCGGATGATGGGGTATTCAAATTTACTCCACTAACAGAAGATTTCTCCCAAATTCAAGTACCTAGAGCATGTAGGCACAGTTGAGTTTTCAGGAAGGAACCACTTCTGGTGTTTACAGTTCTTCAGATTTCTGAGATAAATGTTTGCCTATGTAAATTGGTTACCACCCATGCAATACAGATGCAACTTTCATACTAAAACACGTAGCATTTTTAAATGTTAAAAATTAAGGAATAAAGTTAAAAATTTTAAATTATTTATGTAAGGCAGCCACATTATTTACAATATTCAATAAACAAATATTAAAACAGAGTTAAGAGGTTGTTCCTTAACCTTGAAAGAGGAATACAGAAGAGGGAAAAGATGAAAGACACAAAAAAAAATTTCACAAACTATATATATTTACAACACGAAAAGACTTTGCAGCGCTGTTGATTTAGTAGGACCTCTGCCAGCTCTGCCTGTAGATGGCACTAACAGGTAACTGGTCTATTGGTCAGTAGGCTCACTAGGTACCCTCCTACTTTAATTCAATCTGTAAAGTGATATAGTGCGCCTCCCTCAGGCCTGAAGACAGAGTTAGATTCCACACACACAAGGAATATCAAACCGGGAGTCAGTCGTATTTCTGGCCAAAAAAGGTTAAGTACTGAACTTAACCAACTGGGTAAAAACAAATCTTTGTCAAGTCTGTCCGAGGGACAGAGGGTCAGATTCTTATTTTTGTATCTCCATGGCAGCAGTGTCTTGGATGTGGGATGCCTGCCGGAATAACAGAATTGAAATACTATAGTTCAAAACTAAGATTTTAAGTACTAAAATGGATTTGGGGAGTGTGTGAGGAATCAGTGAAGTATGAAGAGTATTATTTTCATGTTTTCCTTGAAATATTGAGAGGTATAGTTCATATATATATATTTTTTGTATAGTAACTAGGTGACTGTCTTCTGCCAAGCATCTACCGAGCTTTCTACATCACCTCATTTAATTCTCACATACACACAAAACATGAAGTTAATTGATCATCTACAGTTTATAACTGAGAAAGCTGAAGCTCAAAAGGCTGATGAATTTGGTTCAGCTCTCATAGCTAGTACATGGTACAGTCAGAAATTAGACCAGTTCTCTCTGGAGTTAAAAAATCATGTTCTTTCCACCAAACCAATATGAACTTCATTGTTTTATGTTTTTAAAGCCAACTGTTCTCTGTTGTTTTGCCCTTAATTATTTAATACGTTTGAATGTTTGGTTTTTCACTAATGTTAATCGGTTAAATATTAATTATGTGAAACTAGACTTTTTTTTACTTTGATCAGAAAAAACAACAACAGACTTTAGTCCAATTGACACTCTGATACTGTTGGTTTTAAGAATGAAGAAAAAAATTTTTTCTCCTTTATAAAATCAGACAAATACAGTGTTTCCTTTGTAATCAACATTATGGCATAAATGTCATACTTTCAAAGATAAGTTCTTTTTCTTCAAGTTTAGACTTGTAGAATTAATGTTATACTCAAGACACAAATACGATCGCTGTCCTATAAAGAGACTAATAATTAAAGAGTGTGTTGGTTATTAGTTTCATGAAAAAATTGAGAATGGCTTTAAAAAATGTCCAGCACTAAGCAAGAGACTAACTTGATTGTGAGTGGTGTGAAATTAAGAAAGGCTTATGAGATATGTGTGTTGTCTGATTGTCTTATTCTATGCCCTCTGCTCTTTAATTAAGCGGTCAGGTAGAAACATGAGAAGATTCAGAGAAGGAACATTTTGAGCCTCTGTTACGTGCCAGTGACTGTGCTGGGGTGTTTCTCATTCATTGCCTTGTTTAAGCTCAGGTAAAATTAGTATTACTTCTCCTTAGTACTAAGGAAAACTGAACTTAGAGGTCCACTGATTTGAGAAATGGCACAACAGGTATTTAAACCTACATCTCTGTGGCCATAGAGGCTTGGCATTTTCCCATTACTGCAGAGTCTTTGTGGAGTTGCTAATGGATCACAGACTTCATCGACTTTCCATTTTAGTGCTCACAAAATAGATGTTTCAATAACATGAGGGGGAAACTTAAGAAAAGCTGGGGAAATCTTTGTGATTTACATTTTAGACAGCCTCACTTAATACTTGAAATCAATTGCTAACATGCTATACATAGATCGCATACTTGTAAATTGAATTCAATTCTCTTTTTTACATTGACTGCCACTTTAGTATCAGTAGGGTGACATTTTTCATATTCATTTTTGTTGATCTTCAGTAGACAGTGGTTCTTAATCATTTAAGTTTTACATTTCCCATTTAGTTTTTCAAGTGAGATCTGTAAAAAAATATATTTTTTTTTCTTAAAAAATTTTTTTTCCTCATCTATTTCATTTATGCCCTCACCCTCCTCCCCTCTGACAACCACCTGCTTTTTCTCAGTATTTATGACTGTGTTTCTGTTTTATGTGTCTGGTTTATGTTTATGTGTTTTATATGTTTATATTTTTAAGTATACTTATATTTTAAGGGAATATTTCTATAAATTCTTTTTGGATACCAATATTCTTTATTTAAATCCTCCCCCCATGATTTAGGTGAGATTAAATTAAATTAATTTTTCCTTTTGCTTCTAAGGAAGGTAACTTTCTTAGAACTCTAGAAAGAGAAACCCTGTGCAAGCCTTATGAGGCTTACTCTCAGCCTAAGGATAGAAAAGCCAATTTAGGAATAACATGTTACGATGAAGAGATGAAGGCAAAAAATAAAAACTCCATGTCAGAGCCATCATGATATATAATTAGTATGGTCTAAGGCTATATTTTTCAAAAATTTCAGAAGTATGTTTCATTGAATATTAAGCTTGTGAATCTGCCATCCCCAAACTACACACACACACACACACACACACACACACACACACACACACACACAAGCTATAGGTCTCCCTGGTGGCACAGTCGTTAAGAATCTGCTTGCCAATGCAGGGGACATGGGTTCGAGCCCTGGTCAGGAAAGATCCCATGTGCCGCGGGGCAAGTAAGCACATGTGCCACAACTACTGAGCCTGCGCTCTAGAGCTCGCGAGCCACAACTACTGAAGCCCACGTGCCCTGGAGCTTGTGCGCCGCAACTACTGAGCCCGCGTGCCTAGAGCCCGTGTGCCTAGAGCCCGTGCTCCGCAACAAGAGAAGCCACCGCAATGAGAAGCCCGCGCACCGCAACAAAGAGTAGCCCCTGCTCGCCGCAGCTAGAGGAAGCCCATGTGCAGCAATGAAGACCCAACGCAGCCAAAAATAAATAAATAAAATAAAATAAAATAAAATAAAAATTACCTGAAAATTCACATCAGCCTGTTAAATGTCATGGCAAACCTAACAGTAGAGAAGCCCCTTTTTAAAATTTAAAAAAATATTAATGAAGTATAGTTAATTTACAATGTTGTGTTAGCTTCAAGTGTACAGCAAAGTGATTCAGTTATATATATTTCAGATTCTTTTACATTATAGATTATTACAAGATATTGAATATAGGTCCCTGTGCTATACAGTAGGTCCTTGTTGTTTACCTGTTTTTTATATAGTAGTGTGTATATGTTAATCCCAAACTCCTAATTGATCTCCCCTCCTCGTCCTCCCATCCCCTTTGGTAACCATAAGTTTCTTTTCTACGTCTGAGCCTATTTCTGTTTTTTAAATAAGTTCATTTGTATCATTATTTTTAGATTCCATATATTAGTGATATCATATGATATTTGTCTTTCTCTGACTTCATTTAGTATATAACCTCTGGGTCCATCCATGTTGCTGCAAATGGCATTATTTCCTTCTTTTTTTATGGCTGAGTAGCATTCCATTTTCTATATATACCACATCTTCTTTATCCATTCATCTGTCCATGGACATTTAGGTTGCTTCCATGTCTTGGCTATTGTAAATAGTGCTGCTATGAACATTGGGGTGTGTGTATCTTTTCAAATTAGAGTTTTCTCCAGATATATGCCCAGGAGTGGGATTGCAGGATCATATGGTAACTCTAGTTTTCTTGAGGAACCTCCATACTGTTTTCCATAGTGGCTGCACCAATTTACATTCCCACCAACAGTGTAGGAGGGTTCCTTTTTCTCCACACCCTCTCCACCGTTTTTTAATTGTAGACTTTTTAATGATGGCCATTCTAACTGGTGTGAGGTGATACTTCATTGTAGATTTGAATTGCATTTCTGTAATAATTAGCAATATTGAGCATCTTTTCATGTGCTTGTTGGCTATCTTTGTGTCTTCTTTGGAGAAATGTCTATTTAGGTCTTCTGCCCATTTTTTTATAGGATTGTTTGTTTTTTTGATATTAAGCTGTGTGAGCTATTTGTATATTTTGGAAAGGGTCTCTCTAAATTTATCTGGCCACAAAACTTGCCTTTCATGTGAGACCCATTAGTAACATCTAGAACTAGAACTCAAAATTCACATTGGGAAACACTATTCTAAGTATGTATTCAAAGCCACAATAGAGAGATATTTACTGTATCCAATTTGAAACGATGATTAGAAGAAAGATTAAATTAGAGGAACTTGAAATAATTTAGGTAAGAGATATTTAGGTACTGCTCTAAGGCCAAAGAATGGGATAGATTCTGCGTATATTAATAGATACCCGTGATAGGATATAGAAATGATATGATACAGTGACTATTAGATGAAGAGGAAAGAGTCACACATAGCAGATCTGACTAGAGTGATTGGTTAAACAGTGGTATTATTACTTGACAAAGAAAAGTCAGAAAGAGGAATTGTTAGGGTAAATGCAAGGAGTTAACTTTTGGACATTTGGCTGGAAATACTTGGAATTCATCCTGGTTGATTTTTCCATTGGAAGCTGGAAATAGGTTTGGAGCATACCAAAAAAAAAAAAGTCTCAGGAAAGATAAAGATGTTAGAGTCACCATGCTGTATGAAGCTTCTGGGAGATGGATGAGACTGTGAATGACTTCATCTTTAACTGGTAGGGATCCAATTACTTCATTAAATGCATTAAGTGAAGCAAGATGCTGAAAATGCAACTACATTTTGCCACCGTAAATCCTGTTTTTGAAAAATATAGGAGATATAAATGAATAAAAAATAAAATTACCTACATATTAAATATTTTAGATATTACATGTGGTAAGGGATACATGATGCTGAAACTGCAGTTGTCTCACAGAGAACCAGGCAAAATGTAAGAAATTTAAGAATGTTAGTGTCTGAAGATGTTTAAACTTCTCTGTGGGCTCATGCCAACAACTACTGCATTAAACTTATAAATAAATACATTAATCAAGATAAGAGGTGTTGAATAATGAGTCATCCAGAACTTAAATAATTCTGTGATCTATTTGAAGCAGACTGACATTATAGGAAATAGTAAATGTATTTCCTGTTAAGCATTGGCTTGGTTCATTTACAGTAATTCCCTGTTCCTGCTCAACTATTCACTAGTGTCTGAAACTTGTATATTTATATTCAATTCAATTATCAGTGATGCCCATGATAAATGGCATGATTGAGAAGAGTTTGGGTGCTTTCAGGTTAAGTGAACCTTGAGTTGCTATCACTTCCCGTTTCAAGAGGATAATAATAAGAGTAATGGCTATTGTATGCTAAGTGCTTACTTAGTGTTGTACTTTAGCAAGAGCTTTGCACATATTCTTCAAATCAACTTTGTAAGGTGAGTTTGATTATTGTCCTTTAAAAATCTAGAAACTGAAGCTCTAAGAGTTAATATTCAGTTACAAAATCAGTAAGAGGTAGAGCTCAATTTTGATTATTGGGTTGAATGATTCCACAATCTGTTTGCAGTCTTTCCATTGCCTGGTGCTTCCTATACATGGAAGGTTAAAAAAAAAGAAGGGGTGGGCGGGAAGCAAAATGATCCATTTCCACATCAGTTAATTCTCTCCCTTAGAGTGACATTTATTTGCAAACCTTCATACTGTATTTCCTTAATTTTTTAATAGCAATTAAGGGAAACTAATACACAGGAGCAATGTTTTCAGTTTTTGAGCTTTGCTTTGTTCTAGTAAAACCAGTCAAGCAATGGTGAGCAATGATTTTAAATATTGTGGAAAGTAAGGAATGAATTGATTAAAAAATATATACATGTGTAAGGAGTGCCAGATAATTGTCTCAATTTAGGAACTGATTTGATCTCTATAAAGAAACACTGGCATCGCCTTTTCCAGAAATATCCTATTAAAGCTTTTTTTTTTTTTAAAGAAGGAAAGTAGAGAATACATTTAATATTCCACAAAAACTGCTCTGCCTTGCCTTTTAGAAGTAGTCAGAGGAGGAAGATATCAGTCAGCAAACCATTTATTCAAAATCTATTAAACAAATTAACTCACCATTGATTAGTTTCTCAAAGAGCGTGGTGAGTTGGTGGACTAAACCGAGGATTCTGCATCAGAGAAATGCAGAACTCTTCTTTGCCCAAGAAAGTTCTTGATTCTAGTTTGTTTAATTTACTGTATTCAATGAAATTCATTATGTCTTCCATATCAGTTATGTATGGGATTAGATTTTTAAACTTTATATTTGAAATTATTGAATATTCTTTTAGAGCTCTGATATTAATAAAACTTTACCTCAGAATTTATCATTGTAAATATCTTACAGCCACTAACATTGATCTCTTTTTTTTCTTATACATGTTTAAAATGAATTCTCACAGATAAGTAAGGCATGTAGATTTGAAAACAAATTTAGCCAAAGGAAAGAAGAAATGTGGAAATATTTATATAGAATTGCCTTAACTGGTAACAACATGCATTAAAAAATGTGTTACATAAAAGCAACTTATCTCTAGGTGAAATATCTACAATCACGCTAAATGTTTTTTGATAAGTTTTGACATTTTAAAATGAAAGCTATTTTAACAAAACCACATTCAAGAAAAATACAAACATTTTAAACGCCACCTAATGTGGTAAATATATTTTCTGTTTCTCTTGCAGATAGGGATTTTGTCAAGTGACATTTTTGGTATATTATGAACAAATTAATACTGAGAATAATAATATGAATGAAATGTTTGCATGTTGGAAGTGGAGAAGAATGATGAAACAAATAACATGCAAATACATCCTTCGACAATATAAAACTGTCATCTATAATATATAATATTTTATCATATCAAATGTTTTTCCTTTCACTGTATTTGATCAAACCACAGAGATCACTACTTAAAATCTTTAAGGACAAATCTGAAATGCATGTATCTGTAGAGTGAATTGTTTTCAGGAATGTTCTACTGACCATGATTGCCTTTTAACTCAAAACTCATCTTAAAGGGAAATGATAACAAAGCCTAGCACTTTTATAATGCTTTTTGCCTCTAAATAACTCACCTGATTAATTCAAATTAATCTTTAAAACACCCTTATGAGGTGGCAAATTGGCTAGAACTGTTTCCCCATACTGATATAATTATAATCATATACATGTATATTGAAAGCACAGTTGTATCTTATTTCTTAAATTTGTTTCTAGCTACCAATAATGTAAATTGCATCACATTCATTTGGTGAAAAAATGATGTTGTAAAATGAGAACAGATTTGAAATCATATTTGTTGATACTTTAGGAGAAAATCAGACTTGGGCTTTCGTTTTCCCATTTGTGTATGGAAAATATATGAAACAGTAGAGTATGATGGGGAGCATCCTGGCCCAGGACCTGAGGGACCCTAGATTATAGCCTTAGTTTTTTCATTAACTACATGTCTGACCTTGAAACTTATTTTTCTCAGCTATAAGGTAGTGATAATGTTATGTGCCTGGCCTTTATCACAGGGGTGTTTGAGGGTTAAATGTGACAATATATGTGAAAATACTTTATTACTTTAAAGCATTTTTCAAATATCAATTAGATAACTTTATGAAATCAAAGATAACTAATATTATAAAAACATATTCCTACAACACAAATAGTTCAGTGGACTTGCTCTTTAATTAATTTATTTAACATTAAAAATGTATTTATTGAGTGTCTGTTACTACAGAGAGCACACATGGTTGACACATGATGAAGGACATGGAAAAAGGGGGCAGGGTACATATGGTGAATCTGCATAAGAAGTAGATATCAGTGATGAGCCCATTGGGCCTGGCGTATTCTACCATTAAATTTCTTAATTAGTACATTGACAGGAGGATGCCTGGGACTGGCAGCCCTTCTGAATGGATGATCTAATTTATGAACAGTGGAGAAATGTGTCTCATCTTCTTCCTCATGTTTAATTATAACATCTAAAATGTTATCAAAACCAAGCATCGTGCTGACTGTAGTCATGCAGTGACCTGTGTGATAATCACTTCAGGACCTCTGTCCTCTGGCCTGAGCCTCATACCTCTTCATCTGCAATGCACAATCTGAGAAACATTGCCTTGGTCAAAAACCTTTTGTACTTTTCAGAGTGGAACAACTCCCAGTTTAGGCACTGTCATCTTCATTTATCTTTCTTGGTTTCTCCTCCTAATTTGTAGATTGCTCCTTCTGAGCCTCCTTTGCCTGGTTGCTTCGTATCTCCCAGACCTCTAAAATTGGGCCTTTTCTCTTTTCTTTTTGCATCAACTACTTAGGTCATCTCATTCATTTTCATGGCTATAATGCCATCAACTCTCAAATAAAATTGTCAGTTTCATATCTCTTGCCTACGCTTGTCCCCTGACCTCTAGAATTGTATCTCCCGTACCTACTCATCATCTCAGCTTGCATGTGACTGTATGTATCTCAAACGTAAGAAGTCCAAACCACATTCCTGACTCTCTCCTGGCTTGGATCCATTCCATCGTCATCTTTTTAGTCTGTAAGTGGCAACTCCACTCTTCCAATTATTGAAACAATAGCCTTAGAGTCACCCTTGATTTCTTTCAGTCTCTTGTACTCCACCTATCCTATTGGCTGTACCTTCAAAATATATCCACATTTCAACTTCTTCTGATTACATCCACCAGACATCCTGGCTCAGGCTATTGTCTCATCCTGTCCCAATAGTTCCTAATTGTTCTCCTTGCTTCCACCCTTGCTACCCTATAGTGTCTTCATAATCTATCATTTTTAATATATCATTGAATTGTGGCTCTCAAACTTCACTATGAATCAGAATCACCTGAAAGTCTTGTTAAACTATAGATTTAGAGACTCCACTTTTAGAGCCTGTGATTCAGTAAGTGGAGCCACAGAATCTGTACTTCTAACAAGTTCCTGGGTGATGTGTCTGCGGATGGTTTGGGGACCATCCCTTGAGAGCCTGTGATGTAGATCTTTGCTATGCAAGGTATGGTCTACTTACCAGCAATATCAATATGACTGGGGAGCCTGTCAGAAATGCAGAAGTTCAGGCTCCACTCAGACCCACTGAATCAGAATCAGAATCCTCATATTAACATGATACCAGGGTGGTTCTTCTATATATGATAGTCATAGAAACACTGATGAAGAGTATTCTTTTTACATTTCAAGTCACATATTATTCCTTTACTAAAAATGGATTTCTATCTCAATATGGATAAAACCCTACATCCTAACAAGGTTTAGAAAATTCTGCAGCATCTGACCTCCTGTTAAACCCTCTGACTCTCTCTAGTGCTGCACATCTGCTGTGTCATTGTTCTCCTGCTGCATTGGTCTCCTTACTCCTCCTCGAACCCCAGCTATGCTCTGACTCAGGACCTTGCCACTTGCTTTTCTCCCAGCTTGGAATGCTCTTTCCTCAGTAACCATGTGGCTTATTCCCTCACTTCCTTTGGCACCCTGCTCAAATGCCTCCGTATCAGTGAAGACCCTTTCACCAAATATCTGATAACAGTCCCCCTCCGTAACCTAACACTCCATTTACTTCTTAACCTGCTTTAGTTTTCTACATAGCACTTATCAAGATCTGATGTACTATATATTTATCTATTTACCAGTTAATTTTATTTCTAGAGCATAAGTTCTTTTGCTATAGGTATTTTGACCCTTGATCATTTTTGTATGTCCAATGCGTATAACAGTGCTAGGCACATTTTAAAAGGTGTAAAATTTGTTGAATGACTAAATAAGTTTTCAAAATCTTTTCCCAGAGCTGAATTTTGAGAGGGAAAATATGAGGGCGTGCTAGTAGTACCAGGGTGCTGAGGAGAGAGGAAAAACAAGTAATAAAGTTTCGGTTTAAGATTTTACAAATAAGAAGAGGATGACTAGGAGAGAGACTTTTCCCCGTATTTTTTCTTAGGTTTCTATTAATGAGACGATTGATTTGTAATTTATGTATAGTTCTTAAATATAAGACGTATTTTCTCCAGTTTCATACTTCATTGTAGGATGATAGAACAAAATGATGGAAATTTACTAACATGTTCACTGTGTGCTTAAGTCAATTCACACCAGTGGGCCCAGCTGTGACTACTTTTGGCTAAAGAATTTTAAATTAATGGTGATAATGTACAGCAGTGTGTAATGTTGGGAGTAGGCCACCAGGGAGAAGATGCAGGGATAGGTGTTAGGGTTGTTTTTATTTAATGCCTTTGTTAATGATCTGGAAGGAAGAGTGAGAAGATCATTAATTAAATTCAGTGGTTTACTAAATTGGGAGGTGCCAGTGACACCAGGGAAGAGAAGAAAAAAAAATGCAGAAGGCCTTAGGGGAGTCAGACAGAATAGAGAGACATGAGTTGAGTTTCATCTGTAAGACAAGGAATTCAGATTTAAATAAGTGGGGTATATGTAAACGATTCTCTATGATGTGAATATTTCTTTGATGATGTTAGCATTGATAATGTTGTGGAAAATAATATCTTATGTCTGAATTCTGACTTCTTCATTGAGTGGCTCAACCACTGCCATGATGTGCAATAACCCATCACGGATATCCTATGTGTAGCAAAAGACAAAGCTTTTTCTTTTTTTTATTGGAGTAAAATTGCTTTACAATGTTATGTTAGTTTCTGCTGTACAGTGACGTGAATCAGCTCTATGTATACCTATATCCCCTCCCTCGTGGACCTCCCTCCCACCCCCACCCCCATCCCACCCATCTAGGTCATCACAGAGCACCGGGCTGTGCTCCCTGTGCTATACAGCAGGTTCCCACTAGCTATCTGTTTTACACATGGTAGTGTATTTATGTCAAACCTAATCTCCCAATTCATCCCACCCTCCCCTTCCCCCACTGTGTCTACTTGTCCGTTCTCTACGTCTGTGTCTCTATTCCTGCCCTACAAATAGGTTCATCTATACCATTTTTCTAGATTCCACATATATGCGTTAGCATACGGTATTTGTTTTTCTCTTTCTGGCTTGCTTCACTCTGTATGACAGACTCTAGGTCCATCCACATCTCTACAAATGACCCAGTTTTCGTTCCTGTCTATATCTAAACTGTGATTAGATTTTGTATTTAAATACGTGCAGGGATATTGGATAGGGGTGGCCCATATGAGGAAGCATACAGTGTTCTGGGAAAAAATTCTTCCTAAGGGAAGGGACTGAGGGCAGTTTAGACAGCGGGTAAGAATTGGAGGGAGATGTGATTTCTGAGCTCAGGTCTTCATTCAGATTGTATTTTGGCCCAGTCTCCATGTACTCATTTCTGAATACCAGAGAGAAATCACGTAAGGAGGCCAGTAAAGCTATTAGGTGTCGAACTGTAATTGGACATAAATGGTCGGAATTGCTAATTTCATTTATTTCAACTAAGGAACTGTTTGGTATAGAATCTTGAAGTCATAAGATACCAGCTATCCTGCTTTTTGGGGTGTGGGCACTTGTACTCACAAGAGACCCTGCTAGCTTCAGTTGCAGACTGGTGTTCCTGAACACTAGTTCAGGAACCGCTGGTGGGCAGTGGATGCAACACTTACTTCTGCTGAGTGCTAGCAGTGGAAGTGGAGCTTCTAGTAAAAGTTAGCAGCTGCAGAAAGAGAGAAGGAAAATGAATTTTAAGAAGTGGCCCTGGAAGACTAATCCATAGGTGAGACTTAAGGTTTCTCTAAATATTTGGGGGTTCCCACTTGGGGTCAGAAATACTATTTTGCAGTTCTTATTTTCATGTTTAGATTTTGCCTTAGACTGTTGTGACGCAGGGAATATAGTTATACCTGGTGCAGTAGGGACATAAGCAGGGTAAAATTAGGATCTGAAGGACTTGAGGAATTCTGTGTTTTGGTTCGAGACTGCAATTGCTCTTCTAATGGACTTATGGCAGCAGATTGTATTCTCAGACATTAAGAGCAGCCAGTTTGGAGAGTTCAGAATGAAGGTAGAACCATGGTGCCGTTGGTGTTGTTTACCATGGGTAAATGAGGGAACATTTAGGAAAACACATTGTTGGTGCTTCCTCAAACTAGAGTGCTCAGAAAACCAAGTATTCTCTCTCCGGAGAGCCAGTAAAACTTTCAGACTCTAGCATTCTGCAGGCTTAGGTAGAATAAAGCAAAAGAGAAATGTATGCATACTTGCACATTAGCCTTCCATTTAGAGTATCCTGTTTTGAACTGTTTTGATCTATGTGTGAAGGATGTTAGTCAACACACTAAATCACTCTGATTCTTAGCTGCCTTAGGTATAAAATGACAGAATTGTACCAGATGCTCTTGAATGCTTTTTTCCTAATGTACATTGTATTACACTACTATATTGATGCTTTTAGTGGAATATTAGGTATTGTTTACATATTTTACTTCAGCAGGGAGTGATTTTGTAACTGAAATAATAAAAACATCAGCAAATACAAATTAACAATAGCAATAAGTAGCTACCATTTAATGATAGTGTATGGTTATTGTGGACCAAACATTGTGCTAAGGGTTTTTCATGAATTATCTGATATAAATCTTAAATAAGGTTAAGAAGGTTCATTTAGTGCCCATAATAGAGCATACAATGACAGGGCCAGGAAGGCTAGAATTGGACACTTTTTAAGTTTTTATCATCACCACCACTACCATCGATTGCACCCAGTGGATTTTTCTGCTATAGAGAAATATTTTCCTACCTTTATTTTTCAATTGATAAAAGATGCAATGAGTAAAATGGAAATAAAGAAGACACATATAAGTACAGTACACAAATACAGTGTGATTTTTTTTTTTTTTTTAGCAGAAGCATAATTTGGGCAATAAGGTAGGTGGGCTTTCTCATGCAACCAAGAAAGTACCATCACCATAATTCCTTTTAGATACAACCAAAAAAGGAATAGCGTGTAGATGAGATTTATCAAGATCCCTATTGCCACTCTGTCTAGAAACATTTCTCAAAAGGCCAGTTCCCTTGCTATCTCCCTGGCTTTGCATCATGTTTAAATTTATTGATGAACCCCTAAGAGAAGCATGCTAGATTAAAGCATTTTTCCCAGTCTTCTAAAAAACCAAAACAGTATAGGGGCCACTGATTTTTATCCATGTGTCCTCTCTCTAGTATTTCAGAAACTTTATTCAAAGTAATTGGTAGTTCTAGGCTCCTTATTGTCACAGCTGCCAAGGTTCCCTAATCTGGAGTAGATAGTTAACCATCCTTAATAGATGATTTATAGCAGGGCAAAAAGAGCTCTTGGACACCTGCAGAGGGGCATAAATGTGCTGTATTGAGCAGCTGAGGACGTTTCTTGACAGATTTTGTTTTAGGTAAAAATGCAAGACATTTTCTTCTACAGATTTCTTAAAACATATATTGTAAGGGAAAGAAAATCCATATGGTATTGATTTATTTAAATGTTTTAAAAATTAGATATTGGAAAAGCCTCTTATATTTGTGTTTTTCTTAGAGAACAATTTATTTCACCAAGAATCAAGAGAAGGGGAAAAAAAAGGCCTGAAAATTCATGTTTAGTTCCAAATTTAAAGTCAGATTTGACATGGTTTTTAAAACATGACCAAACAAAAATAAGTCTTTGGTTTCAAAGAGTAAAGTAAGCTTTAGGGGGAGGCAGGCAAGCTGTTTCTCTGGAAGAGTCCTTATTCCCTTAGTCAAAACAGAACAGCAAACAAATAAATAGAACCCTCAAGTAGTAGCACCAAATGGTAGCTTGGTACAGAATTTATAGCTTTAGCAAACAGGACTGGGTACCAATTCATGGTTTCTTTTTCTTTTATGCTACAAAACAAAAGGACTCTGTTAAAAGAGTAATGAACTGTGTGGGCTGTAATTGCTGTTCTGTCGGTAACAGTTACTGGCTTACGGTGCTTCAGAGCGAGCTGGAAGTAGGCTGTACTGTGTAGTCTGCTAATCCATACTTGTTAGTAAACATATGGGAAAAGGAGAAATCACTGTCTTCAAGAGTTGTTTTTAAACAGCACCTTTATTGCGAATACATGGACTGAAAGTTTACCTAGTTTTACCCAGTTTTAAGTAATTTTTACAATGACAGAAATATACTTAAATTAAATCCCATGATGTGAGGTATAGGGTGATGTTATGAGGAATAATACAGGGGAACTTTTTCTTCTTCTTTTTTTCCTCCCTCCCTTCCTCCATCTCTTATGTATCTCTGTATACATCTACTTAGTTAGATATGTTTTTATTTATTTTTTATATTTATTTAGAGTTTGTTACATCCTAGTTAGATGTGGCCCTGAGAACACAGAAATGCTGATTTCTCTTCCTTGACCCTTTCCCTCAAAACTTCTTTCTACTCAAAACCTGATTGTTTTATTTCATGCTATACTATAAATACATATATATGTTTACAGATATAAAATTAGCTTGAACTAACATAGGTTAAAATATTTTACCTATGAATAGAATGACATCAATATAAGTCTGTTGGTAGACTAGCTATAAATTATTTTTAATTAATGGTACCCACATTTATTATATGTTAAAAATAATACAGATCTTTATTAATTACTTTGAATAATTTTCTATTTTTTCCAACTAATTGATTGAATAGAAATCTCCCTCTTTTTCATTTCCAGCATAAAATCTTTGAGAGTGGATCAGATGCCTATTATTAAAATACATACTCAAAGAGTCAAATACTGTGGAAAGAATATTAGGCATCTTTAGTATCTCAGCTAATAAATGTTTACTGATGAACAAGGCATAAAAAGAACACTCTTAGAAAGTATTTTATTTTTATAAATATTAATTTACATTCACTTCTTTTATATTTGTTTCTAAACATATGTATGTAGGTATCAACAGTAGAGTTAAGGCAAGGAGTGAAAGTAGGGATATAATTAACATTTACTGATGAACTATATGTGAAGGATGTCTGTGCTTTATATTCACTAATTTAATTTTCATGAAACATTAGGGATTAATATCCCCATGCTACATTTGAAGAAGACTTTTACAGATGAAGAACCTTACCCATTATTTAAAAAGGTTATTAAATTTTGAAAATGATCCTAGATCTATTTTGCTCCAAAAAGTCCTTTCTAATACTTTCTTAGCTAAAGAAGAAGAAAAAAAACAGGAAGCCAGAAAATAGTGGATTATGTGTACACACACGCACACACACACACACACACACACATATATACTTTCTTTCAATGAATAACCTATACTCTTCAGGAGAAAGTATTGATATAATATAATTGCCCCTATGTGTCTGAGGACATACCCAAGTAAAATCTAGAAAAATATATATATATATAACCTTATACAATGTGATCATCTTCTATCTGGTATCATGCCATGTATGTTCTTGAACAAATCCATCTATCAATTTCCTATTGAAATTTACTTATCTCTTAAAAAAATTCTTTAAGTGTTATAAAACTCTTATTTTCATATTCTAAATAACAAGCACATAAATTTTGTCTTTTAGTCTGGTGAACCCAAATATATTATGAAGAGCAAATATATGTATTCAAGTACATATACAGATATAATAAAGTGAATGAATATGTCATACAATTTTATTATTTGGCTTTAATTTTTATCTCCCCTGGAACAGGTTTTAGAAGAGAGTGGGTATGGGCAAAAAACCAAAAAATTAATAACAGTTTGTAAAGCAAGTACAAAAAAGTAGTTTTAACTCACAAAAGTTTCAAATTCAAATTTAGCTCCAAAATTAATCTGAGATTCCTAGGCTAAAATATCAGTTCATGGCTAATTTTTAAGTTTGGATTATTTTCTTATTATTGAGTTTTGAAAAGTCTTTAGATACTCTAGATATAAGCCTTTTATTCATTTCATCAGATATATGATTTATAAATATTTTCACTCTGTGTCTTTTTATTCTTTCAGTAATGTCCTTGGAAAAGCAGAAATTACTAAATTTTCTGAGGTTTGGTATATAATTTTTTAAGGGAGCATGGTTGAGGAGTCATGTTTAATAAATCTTTGACTAACTCAAGGTTACAAAGATTTTCTCCTATGTTTTCTTCTAGAATTTTTTAGAAATTTAGGATTCACATTTTGGACTGTGATCCACTTTGAGGTAGATTTTCTGTATTTTGTGAGTTATCTATCAAAGCAATTATTTTACAAGATAGATATCCAGTTGTTCCTGTGGCATTTGTTGGAGAAACATTTCAACCTTCGCACTTTACACTTTGGCAAAAAATCAATTGACCATTTGGATCTATTTCTAGACTCTTTTATGTTTCATTGATCTATTTGCCTGTCTTAATGCCAACCACATTATTTGAACTTCGTAACTTTAAAATAAACCTTGAAATCAGTCAGTTTATGTCTTCTGCCTTAGTTCTGTTTTCAAAGTTGTTTTGGCTGTTCTAGATCTTTTGCATTTCCATATAAATTTTATAATAAGCTCTCTAGTTTCTACAAAAAATCACTGGTGTTTGGTTGAGATTGTATTGAAGCTATAGATCAGTTTCGGGAGAATTGACATCTATATACTCTAAGTCTTCCAATCTATAAATGCATGATATTACTACATTTATTCAGCTCTTTTAAAAAAATTTTCTAAGCATTATTTTGTAATTTTCAGGTCTGGCAGATTTATTCCTAAATATTTTATATTTGTATACTATTGTAAATTATATTTTAAAAAATATTAGTTTTAATTTTCATTACTAGCAACAAATATAATTGACTTTGTAACTGATTAATTCTAGTGGCTTTTTTGTAGATTCCATTGAATTTTCTGTATAGACAGTTATGCTGTCTGTGAATAAAGACAGTTTTAATTCTTCCTTTACTATTTGAATGCTTTTTATTTCTTTTTCTTGCCTTATTGTACTGACTAGGATGTTCAGTATGCTGTTGAGGGAGGGGAGAGAGACATCCTTGTTTTTGTTCCTGATCTTAAAGGGAAAGGAATTCAATTTTCTCCATTAATTACAGTGTTAGGTGTGTATTTTCATAGTGTCCTTTCTTTTCTACTCATTTCCTGATTTTTTTCGTCAGTAATGGATGTTGGATAATGTCACATTTTTTTTCATTTATTGACACGATTATATGATTTTTCTTTTTTAGTTTGACATGATGAATTGCAACTTATGTATTGCTGGTTTCTGTTTGCTAAATTTTATTTAGAATATTTGCATCTTTGTTCATAGATATTGGTCAGTAATTTTCTTCACTGGTAATATCTTTGTTTGCTTTTGGTATCAGGGTAAGTTTTACCTCATAGAATGAGTTGGAAATTACTCCATTCTCTTCATTTTCCAGAAAGAGTTTGTATAGAATTGATGTTATTTTTTAAATGTTTGTTAAAATTTACTAGTGAAGCCACATAGACCTCAAATATTCTTTGTGAAATTTTTAAGTACAAAGTCAAAATTTTAAAATAGACTTGGGTTATTCAGTTAATCTATTTCTTCTTGAGTAAGCTTTGGTAATTTTAGTATTAAAATTTATTCGCTCATTTCATCTATGGTGTCAAAATTATTGGCATGAAGTTGTTTATAATATTCTCTTATTATCCTTTCAGTAACTATAGAATCTCCAATGGTATCACCTCTTTCATTATAGGTGTTTGTAATTTATGTCTTTTTAATTTTCTGATCATTCTAGCTAGAGGTTTTTGATTTTTGATATGCTCACACAACTGGCTTTTGATTTAATATCTTTTCTTTGTTATTTTTCTCTTATCTATTTTATTAGTTTTGCATTCTGATCTTTATCATTTCTTTCTTATGGTTACTTTGGATTTAATTTGCTATTCTTTTTATAGTTTTTCCACATCTTCATAAACACTCATTGTTATCAACTATTACCATTTGTTATCATCTTTTTGACTATAGCAACCCTAGCGGGTGTGAAGTGGTTGATACCTCATGTGGTTTTGTTTTACATTTCAGTTATGGCAAAAGATACACTTTTATAGGGGTCTAATTCCTTCTCAGAATATCTGCAATCAGTGTGTCTATAAGCATTCAAACCCTTCAAATGGTAATAAATACATTATTCTTTCCTAACTGCCTCTATTACTTCTAGGCATCCTAATAATAAAATTGCCATCAGTAATAGCCAGCAATTTTTAAGCACCTACTGGGGCCTAGGCTTTTTATATATCTTACTCAATTCTCACATAGTCCCATAGATGAAGGAAATTATGTTGTGAGCTTCATTCAATGCCATTTTTTTTCTGAATAATACTTGCCAATTGAAACACATGTCCTCTCCTGCTTAGAGATGAAATCTGTCCCACTCCCTACTTTCATAATGACTGTGCTAAGAATATTTGTTACATTTTAAAGTATTGTTAAAGGAAACAAAGGAGACTATGAGACATAGACCTATGTGGCTGGAAAGCTTAAAATACTTAATATATGAACCTTTATGAAAAAAGTTTGCTGACCTCTGACTCATAACCAGCTGGTTTTGACCTGGTTCAAAACCAGCTTCACCTATTCTGGAAGGTGGGTTTTACAACTGACAATAAAATTGTAGGCATATAAGGCCTCTGGTTTATCTGACCTAGTAAAAGAGAGCAGGGGAAACCACAGAAAACACACAAGCCTATGTTTTTTAAAAAGATAAATTGTGTTGGATATTTTGTGCTTAATATAAAACCTCTGACTTGATGTGGAAGATAGAAAGAAGGTTAGAATATGATTCCTTGAACATACATGAGGAAAGAGAAAACTAGCTATAGTTGTACAAGACCTAAGTAGAACGTGTACCATAGGAAGTATTCGGGGGGTTGGTGCATTCCTTTACTCCTCCATGGTGCCTAAGGAGGCTTCATTACTGTAGATTGGATGGCACTCACCCAGAAGGACAAAGGAGAGTCACTAGATTGTACATGATATAGGAAGACAGACTGGCCTAGGGTAAGAATTTATATTAGAAAACAAAATCACCAATCTGGGAGAATGGATTATTTGAGTAGAAAATAGGAGAGTTTGATAAACTGTACAAAGGTTAACACCCGCACCAACATTGCAGACCAGGTGCCAACTCTCAATATTGACAGAGTACTTTTACATATCAAGCTACTCAATTAGCTTTTGCTTGACTCATTTTGTGTGTCATCTATGCCACCCAAAGAACTGAGTTAATTATCATGGGGGTCTTGTTGTAACAGTAAACTTTCTCCTTTGTTGATCAGCTTTGGACAGTGCTTTGTATTCCCCACCTTACCTACCCTTCCTGTCTGTCTCTTCTACCCTTTATTAAAGAATCAAGTAATGGTTCTACTATCAAACCCTCAATGATAAATAAGCACATAGGCTTGTACACATGGTTATCTCTTTATTTTTCTCCCCTGTTATTCAGTGCCAATTTTTTTCTACAAAATGTTTGCCAATTGGAACTCACATCAAAAAATAAAAATTCTGAATTCTCTGAGCAACATTATTTACTTTTTATTGTAAAACAGTCATTTTAAATAACTTACACACGAAACTAAAATCACCACCCATCTTTAAAGAAGGTTTTAGTTTGTTGTAAATTTGTCTGGAGGCTTGACATTTTATCGTTAGTAACTAGAATTTTTTAATGTCTAAAAGAAATTAAATCAGTTTTTCCATCAGAATGAAATACCCCCAAATATAAACAGTTAAAAAATTCAGGCTATCTTTGATCAGGTTGAAATATGAGTGCTTGCTTAAGAATCACAATCGTCTGTATTGCCTGTCATTTATGACTATGCTAACACAATTACAATATTTTATATTTCAGAATGGCAATGTAACAGGTCCCAAAGGACACATGAAATCTTTTTATCCACCTCCTTTTGTGCACTGCTTGGTCATATCAGTTCCTTTCTAGAATATCCTCTAATTTAATTTTCCTTTGAATAATTGTTTACTAGATCAAATCTTTTTTTCCCCCTAGAAATCCTTTGACCTTTACAGAGGACTGGAATTATAAATGAACATTATGCTAATGGAAATGATAAGATTTGTTCTAAGACTTTAGAAGTTTGTTTGAAGATAGTAGTGTGTTAGTAAATATTCAAAAGTTCTTTTCTTACACAGAAATATTTTTAGCCAAATGAATAATGTTCTGTAAGCATTATTTGTAAGATTTTTTAAAAGTAAATTATTTTTGTAAACCCTCAATACAATTTCTTCTTTAATTTTTCTCCCTGGCTAGCAAATATATAACAACTTGTTTAATCTTTTTATTACCTTAGGCATTCACTATAATTCCTGGATTGAGATTTAGATAAAATAGTATATAGTGAATAGTCAAACTTCTGTTATTTTTTTAAGTGAGGACAAATTGTATCAGGTATGATGAATAATTGAATCAGGAATGTTGTCACAATCATGGTTTAAATCACCCATTTCATCTTTGCATATTAAAATTATAAATACCCTTTGGTCATGTTGAAAATATAATAATACTAAAAAAAATTATGTTTGGCTATCCCATGCTTTCTCCATTCTTTTATTCAAGGACTTTTATAATTTGTTGCTTCTTTACTTCTCCAGATTACCTTATATTTTTGCTTTATTTTATTTAAAATTTTTTTATTCCTTTATAAATCGTCTACATATCTTATCTGAAAATGCTTGCCATAATATACCACTTCCTAACTGATATTTATGAATTTATTTCTTTTATTAAAATGCCTTCCCAACTGTTCATTGATGAAAGTCTCATCATCTGCCTAAAGCTTATATTGTATGCCCTATGAAATCAACACAAATTTCCTGATGTATTTTTTTCCTAAACTATCCTGACACACATATTCTTAAAAAATCATTCATGCTTTTACTATTATACACACTCTCATTGTATTGTACTTGTCTTGAGGTTCCAACTAGATTAAGAGACTTCAAGGGCAAGAAAAAGGATTGTGTCTGTCTAAATCTCTATTACCTATCATAAAGTAGATGTGAATATATGTTCTACTGCATTTTTAAATCAATCATTACTTTTAGTTTTAATTAATGTTTGTGTCAAGATTAAACCGTAGGCAGCTGAACATAGGATAAAACTGAAAACATCCCAAGAGAGAAAAGAAAGTAAACTGGTAGAAACAATGTGGGCACTAAAGTAAGATAGGTGCCTCACTTCACCTCTGCTTTGATTAAAATGATGTTTGTGCTACCCCACGTCATACAAGCACAAATGTTGTCAATAGTATCTCTTTTTATCTAGAGTGTCTACCCTTGCCCAAGTCTTGCAGCCTGTTCTCAATAAAGTAGATGAGAGTGATCTTGTCTAAAAAAAGTCAGATCATTTCACACCTGTCTTAAAAATTTCCACTAGTTTCCCATTTTACTCAGAGTGAAAGCACAAGTCCTTAGTATGAGCTATGTATGAATCAGGATATTTTATAAACAGTGACAGACAACTGAAAATCTTAATGATTTAAACAACCACAGTTCATTTCTGCCTTCTTCTGTGTTTTCATTGCGGAGGCTGTGAGTTCTGCCCTTCATGGGCATCCAGAGACAAACACTGATGGAGCAGGCACCTCAAGTATGCTTACCACCATGCTGAGCCAATTATACGCTCTTGTCTACAAGAATCGCACCTCACATTTTGATCACAACTCTTTGTCCAGAACTCTTTTAGTGGTTGCACTGAAACATGGGGAGCAGGAAATGGAAGTCTACCTGAAAGACTACTGGAAGGGGGGCAAAATCACAATCCATAAGGCCCCATCCAGTCACCTCACTCCCATATCCACATTACCTCTCTGATCTTATCTTCTATTACTTTCCCCCTGCTTGATTTTAATTCTGCCACAGTAGCCTCCTTGCTGCTACCCGAACACCCCAGGTACGTTCTTACTCCAACCCCATCCTAAAATGCCTTTCCCCTAGCTCTCTCCATGGTTAGCTTCCTCACCACTTTCCTCGTCTTTACTCAGATGTAATTGTCTCAGTGAGAACTACCCCTGATATCCTATGTAACATGAATGCTCCCCCAACACTTGTTTTTTTTTCCTTGGTCCTTATCATTATATTACACAGTATGTTGTCAGTATCTCCCTGAAAACTAAATTTAATTAAAAATAGAGATTTTAGTTTATTTTTCTGTGTATCGGCATGCAGGACAGTGTCTAGCCATGGTAAGTGCTTAATAAGTATAAGTATTTGTAGCATAAATTTTAAGTAAAAATTTATGAAAAACCTCTTATCGCAATTATGAATATAATGACATTCAGAATTACAATTTATAATCATCTATTGATAGCTACTATGTAATATCTATTTTATGCAAACAGTTTATTAGGTATTTTCTGATGTATTAACCCATTTTGTTTTGTGAAAACCTTGGAAAGTAGATTCAGTCATCCTCTTTTTACAAATGGATGAATAAGCAAGAAGAATTAGTGTGCTGAAGACCTAAATAGACATTTTTCCAAAGAAGACATACAGATTGCCAACAAACACATGAAAAGATGCTAAACATCACTAATCATTAGAGAAATGCAAATCAGAACCACAATGAGGTATCACCTCACACTGGTCAGAATGGTCATCATCAAAAAATCTATAAACAATAAATGCTGGAGAGGGTGTGGAGAAAACTATGGAGAACAATATGGAGGTTACTTAAAAAACTAAAAACAGAACTACCATATGACCCAACAATCCCACTACTGGGCATATACCCTGAGAAAACCATAATTCAAAAAGGTACATGTACCACAATGTTCATTGGAGCACTATTTACACTAGCCAGGACATGGAAGCAACCTAAATGTCCATTGACAGATGAATGGATAAAGAAGATGTGGCACATATATACAATGGAATATTACTCAGCCATAAAAAGGAATGAAATTGAGTTATTTGTAGTGAGGTGGATGGACCTAGAGTCTGTCATACAGAGTGAAGTAAGTCAGAAAGAGAAAAACAAATATTGTATGCTAATGCACATATATGGAATCTAAAAGAACAGTACTGATGAACCTAGTGGCAGGACAGGAATAAAGACGCAGATGCAGAGAATGGACTGGAGGACACAGGGAGGGGGAAGGGTAAGCTGGGATGAAGTGAGAGAGTGGCATGGACACATATACACGACCAAATGTAAAATGGATGGCTAGTGGGAAGCAGCAGCATAGCACAGTGAGATCACCTTGATGCTTTGTGATGACCTAGAGGTGTGGGATAGGGAGGGTGGGAGGGAGGCTCAAGAGGGAGGGGATATGGAGATATATGTATACATATAGCTGATTCACTTTGTTGTACAGCAGAAACTAACACAACGTTGTAAAGCAATTATACTCCAATGAAGATATTAAAAGAAAAAAAGTGTGCTTATGGGTGCACAGGAATAGAAATTTGCTTTAAAATACCTAAAATTTTTGCTTGATGTTCATTTTAACTAAAGAATTCTCACCAAGTACCTATGATATAATTATAAGAAGGGCATGGTTTGTACTAGTGATAAAGTAGGGAAACTCGGTTAACATCAGTGATTTTCAAGTAATAAAAGTACTGCAAAGAAACTCACATTCACCTTGCAACATCTTTGCATAGGAGCAGTAGTCCTGAATCTTAACTGTACACTGAATCACGCAGGGACCTTTAAAACATGCTGATGGCGAGTTCCCATCCCCAGAAATTCTGATTCAAGCTCCCATAGGTGACTCTAATATGCAGCCAATGTTGAGAATCACTGAGTTAGAGGATTAACTTAATCACTGAGTTCTGGTGGTGGTGGTGAGGCAAGGATTTGTAAATAGTGTTTGTCAGAAATGAGGAGTGTTTACTGCTGGGTTCAGATTAGGTTAGATACAATCGCCCATTTGTTGCACTGACCAAAGAAGACAATGATGCTAGCAGTAACTTTATTAAAATATTGCACACACTTTCACACATACGTCTTTCTTATCAGTCTTCTTGGATGTTTATTTTCCTCCACATTTTCTGATTTTGGTAAAAATAAACTAAAAAAGTTGTTGGAGAACAGAGAAAAATTATGTCAACTGCTCTCCAATTTCCTTTTCGTGTTGTCAGATCATCATGGTTTGGCAGAGCCCAAAAGTTTCAAAAAGTCATTGTTTTGTCTGGGATTTTTCACACCTCTCTTCACATATGCAGTTTTGGTCCTGTATACTAAAAAAGTCTAATTATATTCTGGGGAAATGTTCTAAACATATTTTCGTTATTGAATTGATGGAATTCTGGGCATATAGGTACAGATGTTTTTCTCCTGGTGGCGTCTCCACAAAGTTGAGTTGCTTTAACTTTATTCAGACATTAAAATACTCATGATCCTGGTGGTGAAGAATGGCCCATTTTTTCAGTCCAGCTCATGAATTAATTTGATAGCTAGGCTTAGTAACCTGGAAGGTGTTGGCTTCTATTTCAGATAAATTATTGTGAGGAAAGAATACAAAAGATTTATTACAAGTCATATGAATGATACAGCACCTTTATGGCATGCAGCTTGTACAGTTAAAAAATAGCAGTTCTCTACCTCAGTTAATGCAATGTATATGCTGCTCAGTGTTTCTAAGGTGGCAAAATGCTTGCAGAACTGTCCCCAAAGAGATTTACTCTTAGGATTCAATTCTAGAATATATGAGGGGGGGGAGGGTAATTCTCATTTCCTATTATTTATGAACTGGCCTTGGCTTATCATTCAAGTTCTCAACTTTGCCTCAAACTCCTCACACGTTATGTCCCAAATGCACACCTCAAAACAGTATACATCACACACACCATGCTTTATCAAAACAAATCAGAACTTTTTTGAAGGGCTTGTTTTATTTGAACTCTATTATCTTTCTGGGATTACCATTTCTTTCTCCTAATGCTGTTTTAAAAACATGCAGCACAGCCTAATTTAACAGTCCCTACTATTTTGATTCCCATTGATCTGTTAATTTTGCTTTCTTTCTTTAGGCAGTGTAACTTCTTTTGAATCAAAGAGCTCTCTAAACCTTTTAAGAGATTGTACAAGAAGATAACTAGAATTCTCATTGTGTGTAGACAGAGGCCTTGTTTTCTGGTCCTGTAAATTTCTTCAATTACTTCTCATTAACACAGCAAAATGTGGATTTTAACATTCCACTGCAGCTCCTGTTATTTCTTTGTGGAAGGGCCTCATTAGATTTCTTGCTGTATTCTTTACTCTGTGCTCCAGCTTGGGCTTCACTAACGGGTCTCTTAAAAGATTGACACAGAACTCCCTGTGCATCTGTATGATTCTTCTTAGGCCCCTGAAAAAATGAGCATGACTAGTGAAGATTTATTAGAACTCCATATCTCCATTACGTACTCCAGTTATACATTAACATTTTCAAGACCCAGCATGGAAGAAGAGACAGACTTACGAAGCATCTCTCTAAGCTCTTTAGATTCTCTTACATCTAGATTTCTCCAGGTACCCTGAAAAATACTGGGTATGAAATTAGAAGACAGTTTAATTACTGACTCTATTACCCATATAAATGGAGAGTGTTGAGAAACTCTAAAGATCTTCAATTTTTAAAATTTCTACTCATCTTTCAAAGTGGTTTGAGTTAAATGTGTTCGTGTGAATGGTTGTTGAAAATCCAGAAGCACTATAAATTTGTGCTGTGCATTCTGCTTTTGCCCCTCCAGAGTCATAATCTGCTTTTCTCCACCCTGCTTTGTGCTTGAGGACCTGAGCCACATGCCCTGCTTCAACAACGCTCCGTCGCCCTGTGATTTCCAGCCGGTGGGAAGCACCAGTCAAAGGTAGGAGAGAGGGAGGATGGAGATGTCAGGGAGTTTTTACCCCTGGCTCCCTCTTTGCCAGTCTGCAGTTGGCCACTCACTCTGTTTTCTTCTCTTTCTCTACAAATATCTACAACTCCTTTGGATGTTCCTTTTCCTACAGACGTAGGTCCTAACGATTCCTGGTCTCTGCTCCTCCCTGGCCCCTTCAGGCCCAGGAGTGGCGGTGGCTTCCTGCTGCTGTTAGCCCTGACAAAGAGATCTGTTTTTTTCTCCCCAGATCTTCGTAAATAGTCCCTTTAGCACATCGTTTATTTTGAGTGTGTCATATTTCTTGCTGGAACCTTAACTTAGACAAATAATTGCATTTATTATGGCTAAATTATTGAGATACTCTATACCCCGATATAAATCCACATATAGAAATTTATATTTTCCTAAATTTTCTAAATAAATACATAGGCATGCATGCACACACTTTCCTAAGTCTATGGTTTTCCCCCTTTCCAGAGTGGATTTGAGAGCTAGATTAAATTTCAAGGCCATTTTATGAATTTCTACTCAATTTTCCTTAAAATTGTGATCTTATTTCTGTTAGTTTTGATTTTTAAATTTTAACTACTGTTAGATTTACTTCAGTCATCAAATTTATACATACTTGTGTCAACAGTATTTTTGATCTACGGTTTTAATAATTAGTATATATATATTATATCATTTCAAATATAAATCACTTGTTAACCTAAAACAATGAAACAACTAGTTATTTTACCAGTAAAACAGGTGTATTTGGGGGCAGTGAAGAATTGCAATTCAGGATGTGTGACTGTGGTGAATGACATGGAAGTATGGGTAAAGCAAGGGAGAGAAAACTCTTTTATAGAGGAGGATGGGAAATTGGGAGAGGCTGTTGTGAACAAAAGGCCCATTGGAGGAAACTGGGAGTTTGAAGTATAGAGGTTTTTCATTGGCTGAGTTATGATGGTCTTTCATTGACTGAGCTGTTGCTGAGCAAGGAGAAAATCTTTCTTTCTCATGATGGTGGTAGTAACATAGTGTCACTTCCTGCCAGAGATGCCAAGTCCATCTCTTCCTCTTTGGATCTATATTGACCTCAAGTGTTATGTGCGTGAGAGCTCCCCCTGCTGGCCTCCCGACTGTTTTAGTGAGGTTTTCCTTTATTAATTTTCACAAGCTAGAGCAGATATATTCATAATCCAAAAAGTTCCTCGCAGGAGAAACTTCATTGTTATGAAGAAATTCTTTCCCTACTACAGTGTGAGAAACTGTGGGGTATTTTAGCTTCTGGGTTATTCTACTTGAGAAAGTATTAGCTATGAAAGTTTGAGGACATGTGTCCTTGAGGTTATGTGCATTACACTGTCTAATGGGTGCACCATGCCCATATACAACTCAGCTCACCAGTTGCAAATCTACTTTTGTCAGTCAAGAAAGATCTTTGTGGACTTGCATTATTCAAATAACTTGCGTCTAATCATTTTCTAATAATGAGATCATTTGCACACATCTTTGTTGGTAGCCATCATTGAAACAATGATGTCACCCAGCTGAATACTGCTTCTCTTAAATCTCAGCCCGTGGTCATTCAGGCATAGTGCAAGTGGGAGTCACTGTTTTACAGAAATTTGTCCGAGCATCAGAGCTATCCTGAGTTCCATTAGTAAGTTAATTCTTCACTTCATCAATCTCACGTCTATCTCCTTAGCTCCATTCTGAGGTGGGATAAAGACTGACTTCTCCATTGCAGTTTTACATTGATCCAAAGTTGTCCTGTTGTTCATTGTTCTCCCCTTGGTAAACATTAAAAAACAGCAGTCACTTCAGTTATTCTTCTCCCTGGCCAGTCTTTGACTCAGCTACACTGGGAACATGGTAATAAGATATGTATGTCTATATCCCTCTCTGATATTTTCTCCCCATTTTATTTCATTGCAAATATTATCACAGTTGTCTATGTCTTTCTTATCCATAATGTTACATGTACTTATCTTGAGATGAAACCAGTCTTCTCTGAGAAGACTCTTTACTTTTAAACCTATCATCTCAGGTATTGTCAGATACTAAAGTGAAGGTTTGAATCTGTGATGATCTATTTCCCGCTCTTGGTGTGGGATATATTTTTATTAGGATGAACTGAATTAAATTGCTAACCTGGAAAATAAAGGGAGGCTGCTTATATGTCTAAGCTCTTGATAGATTTTAACTTTATGATATTTATAATTAGTGTCAGTAAAATCAGTGCTATTTGATGTTCATTGAATTTTCAACTAGGTATTATGCATTATTTTCTTTTTGGGCACGCACTCAGTATAAGCCTTTGTTGGCCTGATAGAATTGCATTCGGTGTGATATTTCGAAAAGTAGTCTAGCATAAGAAAGAACTCGCTCCTCCCAGAACCGTGTTTATGTATCAGTTCTAACACTTACTAGTTACATAGATTGGACAAGTGTTATTAACTTTAAATTTATATCTAAAAATGAGAGGCTAATAATACTTACCATATTGAGTTGTGAATAGTCAACAAATGTTGATTTAATTTTCCATCTTCTATTCTCCTGTTTCACTTTGCCTTATTTGTTACTCTTCTTTTTTCTTTTTAAGGAAATCTTATTGGCAGGGCATTATTTTATTTTATTTTATTTTATTTTTTTACTTTTGGCTGTGTTGGGTCTTCGTTGCTGCATGCGGGCTATCTCTAGTTGCGGTGAGCAGGGGCTACTCTTCGTTGCGGTGCGCGGGCTTCTCTCATTGCGGAGGCTTCTCTTGTTGCGGAGCATGGGCTCTAGGCGCACAGGCTTCAGTAGTTGCAGCACGCGGGCTCTGTAGTTGCAGTGCACAGGCTCCAGGGCACATGGGCTTCAGTGGTTGTGGCTCGCGAGCTCTAGAGCACAGGCTCAGTAGTTGTGGCTCACGGACTTAGTTGCTCCGTGGCATGTGGGATCTTCCTGGACTAGGGATCGAACCTGTGTTCCCTGCATTGGCAGGTGGATTCTTAACCACTGCGCCATTGGGGAAGTCCCTTATTTATTACTCTTGAAAGTTGGGAGAAGGTAGGTAAAAGGCAACTTTTTTCTTTCATATTTTTTTTTTAATTGTGGTAAAATACACATATAAAATTTACCATCTTAATCAATCTTAAGTGCACAGTTCAGTAGTGTTAAGTGATTCACACTGTTGTGCCACCAATGTCCAGAGCTCTTTTCGTCTTGCAAAACTGAAATTCTGTACTCATTAAACAGCACCCACTCCACCCTCTCCCTCCAGATTTCCTTTTATGGTGTTACTTTTAATGATCACAGCAAATTTAGTAAGAACTGAAGGTTTATTCCAAATTATTGTTTCATTAACATGATTTATAATCACATTGACTATACAATCTGCTTTTTCTGAACTTTTTTGTTTTTAAGAGGTTTTATTCTTTTAAGTACAGTTGATTCCTTAAGTGAATAATTTGATGATATTTACTATTATTCATTAAATATAGAGAAGCTAACAAATCAGAAAAGGAAATTATTTGTCCTACCAGTTTCCTCAACCTTTGGTTTTAGAAAATGGGGTGAATATGTCTGTAAGTTGTAGTCACTAAGTAGGATCAGTGGGTTAGGGTCTTCGCTTCCAGATAAGGTCATATTTGATAACTGGTGACTAGGGGAGCACTGGATCTTTCACTTTTTACCAGCCAGCTGTGTCCTGACTCTAGTCTTAGATAAAAGCAATTTTACTTACATTTTAAGCTATATAAAAGTAGTTTAATATTAATTTCTAAAGTTTTAAATGTATATCTAAGTTTATTTTCATATCTACTTAGAATTCCTAATTACTTTCTAGCTTTCAATATATATATGGGCTTTGGGCTGAGAAAATAAGTAGATAATTTGACTCAGGAGTGTGGAAACAATTATTCTTAAATATTATTTATGTGCATTTTTAAACTCCTCAGAAATATTTCTAGATTATTTCGATAGGAAAGAATATGCTTTGCTATTGAATAGTCTGTAATTTAGTTTTAAGTATTTTAAGCATGCTACTAAATGTAAAACACTTAAAACAGTGCTTGACACATAGAAAGTGGTCAAATTTTAGCCATTATTATTATTGCTGTTTTTATTATTATTGTTATTATTTGGGGAATTAAGCTGAATGGACAACAAATATATTAACCAAATTTATAGTATTGAGCTACTATAAATCTCAGAGGTACCCTTCACCCAGGGTACCTACTCTGTAAAATATTTGCCCCAACCCTATCTTACAGAGAGTAATTCTATGGATAATCTAGGTTCTTTAATTCTGTACATGCAAGGTACTTTCACATCTAAAACATTTTCTGTACCTAGTCCTGGATTTCTGGGACTTCTTTCAAAAAACAGCAACCAATCTGTAAGTTTTTCAGATTTGAAAGATCTTTTTTACTTTGTTATGCTTCCTAAAATAAATTATTATATATGCAGCTAAAAGAGTAAACCTCCACTTTGCTTTCTGGAGACTTATTGTCTATATTCATTACTCAAGTAGAAGTACTAGCTAATTTTTTTTTTTTTTTTTTTTTTTTTTTAGTAAAGAAAAGAGGAAATGTTGTGTTCCTTATTACTGTAAAAGTGCATTTGAGTGTAAGAGGAAAGATGCAGAGTATATTTTAAAATTCTCCTACTCTGTTTGGTTTGCTATATCATAGACTGGGTGTCTTAAACAACACACATTTATTTGTCAAAGTTTTCTTGGCTGGGAATTTCAAGATCAACACTCTGGCAGATCCAGTGTCTGCTGGGGTCACTCTTCCTGCTTTGCAGATGGCTTAAAAAAATTTAATGTAACAGGAAAGAAACTAAAATTTTAGGCGTTAATATTGGAGATTTATTCTTTTTATCTGATGGTATAAGTGCTTTTTAAAATTTTCTTTTAAAACAAGAACACCAAATACAGACCATACAGGAAACATTTGATAAGTTTGATTACCTTAAAATTAAGGATGTCTCTGCATACAGGAAAATCAGAAAGAAAGAATAAAAAAGTAAGTTAGAATCTAAAAAAAGTATAGCAACTTATAGTTTTAGTATCCAGAATATATGAAGGATTTGTTCAAAACTGTAAGCAAAAGGGAAACTTCATACCAAAATAGTGGCAAAAGTCGGGAGAGAGAATATAGATATTGTATAACCTTATGAGGAAGTGTCTAACCTTATTAATAATCAGGTAAATAGAAATAAAAACTGTATTGGAGAATACTTAATTGACAAAAATTAGAAGATAGAATGACACCAAGTTTGCCAAGGATGGAGAACGAAGGGAACTCTCATACAGTGCTAGGGCAGTGGGGTTCAAATGTGATAAAAATCTCTATTAAAAAACTTTTATTATGTCATGCATTTGAACATGTACATACTCTAGATCCCTGCATTAGAAGGCGTCCTTGTATGTAATAACAACATTGCAAACAACCCAATCACCTTTCAACAATCAGTTGAATAGATAAATTGTGGTATGTCATACAGTAGACTATATACAATAAACATAAGTAGATCTCAAAACCATAAAGTTGAATGAAAATAGCAGGTTATGTATATATGTATATGGTTTGATTTCATTGAATAATATGTTGGTTATGTGTGTATTTACAGCTGATAGAAAGAAAATCAGATACATGATTAAATCAGAAATGAGGAGAGTGGTTATTTTCTCTTGGTGGCATAAAGGAGAAACATTACCAGGAAGGGAAATCCAGACAGCTTCTAAGACACAAATAAAGTTCTTTTAAGTTGTTTGGTAGGTGGTATATACATGGTTTGTTTTTTTATTATTCCTTAAACTTCTCATGAACATTATTGTGTCTTTAATACTTTTGGAACATTTTATTTAAAGAGTATAAAAGAAAAACATAGAAAAGGTTTCAAAAATATATATGTGCCAATGAGCTTTATTGAACTAAAGAAATTAATTTTACATTGAGTTTCCAACATCTAACTAATACTCTTTTGGGGGGCAACTGTAATAAGATAGTTAGACGATTACATCTAGGCTTTCTCCCTCACCTTCCAATATCCTGCTCATCCTGATGGATTGCCTGCTGCACCTCCCTTCTTGTGGAAACTGGAATAATCAGTTAATCTCCTTTGAATAGCAGTTCATCATTTTCATTGATTTTCTTTCTGCGGATGAAATATTCTTTGATTTCTTATGTCACTTCACTTTTCTCTTCAAGCTATCCATTTCTTTTCAGGCCTTATAACCGCTGGGGGCTCACATTCTCCCTCTGCTTGTCTGACTGAGGGTAGATTTCCTTCTAAAACTGCTGAGGCTTTTTTTTTTTATCACCCCAACTATATGTGTGTATTCTACACTGTCAGTATCTGCCATAATCTGATGTAGTTGAAACTCCCTTTCTTTCTTGTTCCCATCTGTCATAGCAAGCAACATATACAGAGGATATATGCAATAAGCAATTTTCTTGCTGGACTGCTGTGGGCAGTGACTAGGACTTTTATAGCATGCACTTACGCTGTTAGTGCCAGGAAGATTTAGGAGAGCATTATTCTGAGAACACCAAGCCCTGTATTGCACTTCTATTTCTGAGGGAATAATTGGACAGTAACATGGAAATGTTACTGGTGAAAAGACTACCCTATTTCCCACCAACCAGTTTAAACAATGCTAATGATGCTTATAATTAGTACGTATGACAACTTTCCTGTGTGCCAGCTACTGTGCTGTGCTAATTATCTCAGTTTATCAATGTAGAAGCTTTTATCTGATAATGATCGACAAAAGTCCAAATTCAAGTTGAAGAAAAAAAAAAAGATTAAAGGGAGAAAAAAGATGAGAACAAGAGAAAGATTATGAAAAGAGAGAAATGTGCCCCTTTTGGTATTTATTGTGTTACCTGTGACTTATACAACTCAATTTGGAAATAAAATTAGGGATGAAGACAGTAGAAACAACATTTTAATTTGTTGTTCTCTCTAAGGATAATGCATTTATACATGCTTTGATTTTTTTCTTCTACTCCATCAAGGCTAGGAAATTATCTCACATAAAAAAATGTAGGGATAAACTTACAAATCGATCACTTAGATCAAGAGGTCTAGAACCAAATACTGACCCAAAATTTGTTATCATTTTTTTAAATAAAGTAACTTTATTCCTAATTTTCATTTAAAAAGTCAGGAAATGTATAAAATGTAAAGAAGAACACGTAAACCTGAAATCATACTATAAATGATATTATAATATGTATAAAATATAATTGTTTTCTGTGTTACATTTGGGTTCATAATATAGCCGAATGTGTATCGCCAGTTACTTAAGATATTTATGATATTTAAATTAACATTTAACATTTAAATACACATACATCATGTAACTGTGTAATTCTTGCTACATAATATAAACATATGGATATAACAAAACTTTAATCTTTTTCTATAGAATTCTAATCTATTGTTATTATGAACAATGCTGAGGTGAAAAATTGCATATATAATATCTGTACCCTTACTCATAATTTTCTGTACATATTCCTAAAAGAAGAATTACTAGGATCAATGTGTATATACTTGAAATGTATTTTTCTAAATGGCCCCCTAGAAATTTAGTATCAATTTAAACTCTTTGGCAGTTTCTGAATGGCTGTTTTCACATCCTTTACAATACTAACTCATATTAATCTTTTAACCTTGCTAGTCTGATAAATACAAACAATAGTGCTTTTGTATTTTAGTGAATTCATTCAAATAATATCCAAGTTTAACATCTGTCTTAAGTGGGGTTCTTTGGGAAACAGACTGAGATGTAGACTTGCACGTAGGAAGTTTATTGGGGAGTGCCTACAGAAGCAACTGTAAGACGGTGGGTAGATCTGGACAGAGGGAGTTGAATTTGAAGCAGTTGAAAGATGAGGTTATGAGATGATTCCCCAGGATTAGGAACTGGGATGGCCTTTCTGAGTTTTCTTGAATGAAAGTATGCACTCAGTCACTCCAAGCATCTATGTATTCCCTTTTTGCCATAAAATGTAACTTGTATATTTAACCAAGTAAATGGTCTTAGGTCCTTTGGGAAAGAAATGGGGGAGTCCCTATCATGTACATCTGCTGAGGTTTTGCAGGGTTGTTCCTTCTGTGGACTGTCTTCTTCAGTCAGTAGTTTCTAGCTTAGGTCTAGAAACTGGTCAAGGACTGTGTTTGTATTGGGATTGCTACCTTACTTTCTTGACTGTCCTTGATTTCTTTTGATTTTGTAGAATGAGCAGTACCCTGTTGGCTGTCCATCTCTCTTGCCCTTAAGGATACTGAGTTCTTTTAATTATTTCCATAGGTAGGTCAGGATCCCATGGATATCATTCAAAACTTGCTGCTCCTTTATAATATCTGAGCCCACCTTGTTCTAAGAGCTCAGCAACACTGCCTGACCTATATTTTCTGGATTCTACCATCCCCATCTGTCAGTGAGCCAAAATTTCTACATTCAAGTTTATTTTATTCATTTAGGAATTTTGCTCAACCAAGTCCTTTAACCTCTCTTAAATGACAGATTTCTACTCGGTAAAATACAAATAAAATGAATTGCTCTCTTCCAACCTCATACTCTTGTTTCCAGGGTAAAATGAAAAAATTAAAATGTGTGAATATATTTTATAAAACTGTAGTTCTAAATAAATGTAATGTAGTGTTTTTATTTTCTCATTACAAAATCATGCAACCTTTATGTCATAGTGGTAGTATCTCAAAATATCCTGTCTTAATATGTTGGAAAATCATTACATCTTCTACCATAACTGAATTTTTACAAGAGTTAACTGTTATAATCTTGCATCCATAAAAAACAAGATTTTCCTTTTAGCCACAGATAAAGAATATAATCCTAAAGACACTGTGGGTCAGGATACCTAACATGTGAGAAGGAATCAAGGAAAAAGATAGGACCCAAAATTTTGGATGGAAAAGACAGTTTGAAAGAGCATTTCTGGGACTTTAGGGATGGCTACTTTACTTACAGGACCATGTTGAGAGATGACCATACTCCATGTCTATGTCTAGGGTGGAGTGTACTTCCGTATTTTGTGACTCAGAGGTCTAATGGAAAAAGCACTCCTCTCTTCCTTTGCCACAACTATTGCAGACCTTCTCCTATAGAGTAGAACCTAATCTGGCAATTATGTTGCTGCTCTTGAACTTTTGATTATTTTTAATTGGTAGTTTAATTATCATAAGACCAGATGATTAATATTCCACATACCATAATATAAGAAGAGTTTTATTGAAGCAAAGTTAAATTTTCAAAAGCAACACCTTCAGTCTCATCATGATAAATCTTTAAAAAGGCAGAGAGCTTTATAATGAGAATACTTTTTTAGATTCCTGTTAATAATTTTCCTTTTCACAAAACAAGGTATTTCTGTTTTTATATTTTATATTATTAAATATTTCAAACTTTAAGCAAAATTTCAGAGAACTATATAATGGATATATAATATACAAATATATACACATATCACTGAGATTTAATAGATGTAAAATTTTTGCCACCCTTTCTGTAGTATTTTATTTGGGGTCTTGCTGTTATGTCTTTTTCTTTAATAAGTGTTATGTTAATTGATAATATGCAATTTATGTAGTTCAAAGTTTTAACACTTTCTAATAGAGGCTTGGCTTCTAACTATAGAGAATATTTTGACCATCTTAATTTATTGATATTTATGAATAAACCTTTATAGGAGGTTATAAACATTGTCTAGGAGGTATTTTCTTATGAGATCTGAAGCTTTTTTGATGTCCTCAAAGCTACAACTGTAGCTTGAATTGAGATTTCACTTCTCTGGAGTTAAAATTCGTATTATATTGTAGCCTTTTAAGAAATGAAATGTATATCTGGAAAGCTGACAACAAATCTTTGTCACAGTTTTTTGAAAATAAGTGGTTTATCCCATATTATGTTCTTGATCCAGACGTGCTAATGATTTATTTCAGAGTTATTGAGAATCTGGCAGGAGACATCAAAATAAATGAATGGAAAAGCTGTATTAACCAACCCATTAAGACAATTAAAATGAGAGCATATGGATGAATTTTTCTCTTTTCAGTTTGCATACATATCAACTTTAGAAAAACTATGGATAAAATTGAATATTAAATCTGGAGATGTGAACCATCTGGCAATTTGAAAATAACAGCATAAAATTTGGGGTCAAGCTATTGAAACTTGGAAACAAATGGAAATATGAATTTTTATTAAAATAATAATATGCAAGAAATTATGATTTCAGGAAGCAAAAAATGAAGAGCTATATTTTAATAATTAGAAGTTATCTGAGTTTCTTTAATGTGTTTACTGCATGGTCAGTCAAACCTGCCATACCTATTTAAATGTCTTTTAAGAATAACTATTTAAACATAAAATAACAGCAACATATTGTGGATTTATTATATGTACATGTTATGTAATGAATGACAATTAGAGCATAAAGGTTGGGGGAGGATCGAAGTATACTATTGTAAGTTCCATATACTATATGTGAAGTGGTATAATATTGCTTAAAGATAGTAATAAGTAAAAAATGTACCCCAACAACAACTAAAAACAAAACAAATAGAGCAAGCAGTAAAAAGCAAAGAGTTATAGCTAATTAGCTAACAAAGGTAATACGGTAGAATCATAAAAATAATCAGAAAGAAGACAGAGGGAAAGGGAACAAAAAGGGGACAAATATAAAACATGTAAGTAAGATAATAGAAATAAACCAAAATAGATCAATAGTCACACTAAATGTAAAAGCAAATTAAAGTGAAAGTCAGATTTTGTGAGAGTGGATAAAAAGTGAGACAACTATATGGTGCCTATAAGAAATACTCTTTAAATAAAGACTCAAATGGATTAAAAGTAAAGTGATGGAAAAGGATACACAAGACTAACAGCCATTTTTTGAAAAATGGAGCATGATACAAAGTACATTTTGAAACAAAGAATATTACCAAGGATAAAGAAGGTATTAAATAGTTATGACAAAGTTATTTCATCAGTTGGACATAATCATAAACATTTATGAACTAAATAACAGGGCTTCAAGTACATGAGTCAAAAACATAAAATTTCAAGGAGAAGTAGACAAATTCAGAATTTCAGTTGAAAATCTTAATGCTCTGTTCTCAGTATTTGAGAAAACAAATAGGAAGAAAATCAGTAATCATACAGAATATTTGAGGAACACTAGCAACTAACTTGACCTAATTTGACATCTATGGAACACTTCAGCCAAATACGACAGAATACACAGTCTTTTCAAGAGTACATGGAACATTTGCCAAGGCAGAATACATTCTGGGCTATAAAACAAGAATCACGGATTTCAAAAGGATTCAACTCATATGAAGTATGATCTTTGACCACAGTGGAATTAAAATAGAAGTCAGTAAGAGAAAGAACACAGGAAAATCTTCCAAATATTTGGGAACAGAATTCTAAATAATATTGTGGGTCAATGAAGGAAACACTAGGATGCCTTAGGTACTAGAAATAAAAAACAAATTTATTTAAGAACAACTGGGCACCTCCGTCACTGAGGATCCTGCACTTAGGATAATAAAACTCCACCCATAATCCTACATTTTCTACTATTGCAGGTAGCAGTATTCAGGTACCCATAGAAGGCTGCTCCACCTCATTTGTTCCATGACCTCAAAACAAAAGACAACTGAACTAGAATACCACGTTAGGTTTGTAGTTTGCTATAGTTTATGTTGGAGAAGAATACTTCAAAGTGCACCTTCCTTAAGACTGCATTATGAAGTATCATTTTCTGGTATTGCTGTGTGTACATTTTCCTGCTTTCTGTATTTCGATTCATGGTTCTGGAGCTACATATGAATTAACACAATATTTGCAGTAGTTTATCTTGAGGGCTAAAGAACATTTTGCAATATTAAAAAGTCCATATTATTAATTTGTATATTTTTAGGGATAGAGGTAATGTGTAAAGTATAATACTAATTCTTTACTTGCACAGAAAAAAGGACTCATGCAATTAATTATAGGATCTGAAGAAAGACTGAATAAATATAAAAAAATAACAATAAAATAAGGCAAGTAATAATGATAGAGGACTTTGGCATGACTTTCTTAAAGGAACAATATTGTCTGCTCAATATTTCACCAAACGTGTTTTTATATACATGGTATTAACAGCAAGGTGTTTCAAATTTAAAGATAAAGTAGACATCATTGAGTAATTTGACTTGTGAAGTAAATAGAAATAAGAAAATAATCACTATCAAAGGGGACAAATTCCAAATAAACATTAATTTGTTAGGTAATAAGGTGTGAAAAGAAATTATACATAAAATAAAAAGTAAGTAATTCTTGTTCAACTAGATTATATCAAAGATTCTTTTAACTATGGTGTGCTGGGGATAAAAATCATGTTGAAAAAAAATGTATTACCCTATACTTGAATAAACAGGAAACAAGGACATCAAAATTAACAAATATTTCATTGGTTTTGCACTTGTTTTTTAAAGTACAGGTTTAGACTAATGTGAACGGTGAAAATATTTTTCAGTTTTAAGCATTGATTTTAAACCATTATCAAGGACAAGTCTGTGAAAATGGAGGTAACAAGGCTGGTGAAGAAAAAATTGTATAAGACAGAATTTTGCCCAAAAGGTCATGAGTTTTATGTCTCATATGGAGCATTAATCGACTTTTTACTAAGAGACGTGATGGTTTCAATTATGGCTGTAGCAATTACATCCTTTGGACAAGTGAAAGATAATATTCAGTAATTCCTAGATCTTCCTGAAGATGAAATTTCTTGATGAAACTTATATCGAATTTGACCTTACAGCTACTCTTGGGTACTCTACAGGAATTCTAAATGAATACTGGCAAAGCAATTAGATTTATATTGGACTTTATGAAATAAAATAGAAGAATCGAGGAAAACAACAGCAAATTCTCAGAAAAAGAAGCAAATCATGTTCTTTGACAGAAAATCAAAATTCTTAAGTTGCACTATCCATACTTCTTTGGTATGAATTGTTACTTATAATTGATGCTGTTAGTAAAACCTTATAACAGTAAAAAATTGTTTTATTTTACTTTTTACAGGATTAAATGATTACACACATAAAAATTTTCAGATTTTGTTAAATCTAAACAAATTTTATATGAAATATAAAATGTGACATTTAATTTATATAAGAAAATCATAACAAGGAAACAAAACTGTATAATTAAGAAGGAGAACATTGAAGTAAAAATACTAAAATAATTCTATAATATAATTCTGTTTTTGTTCATTATAGATTGCAGATATAGTTTAAATTGAAAGGACTTTTTTTTTTTTTTTTAAACATCTTTATTGAAGTATAATTGCTTCACAATGGTGTGTTAGTTTCTGCTTTATAACAAAGTGAATCAGCTACACATATACACACGTTCCCATATCTCCTCCCTCCCGCATCTCCCTCCCTCCCACCCTCCCCATCCCACCCCCCCAGGCGGTCACAAAGCACCGAGCTGATCTCCCTGTGCTATGTGGCTGCTTCCCACTAGCTATCTATTTTACATTTGGTAGTGTATATATGTCCATGACACTCTTTCACCCTGTCACATCTCACCCCTCCCCCTCCCCATATCCTCAAGTCCATTCTTTAGTAGGTCTGTGTCTTTATTCCCATCTTGCCACTAGGTTCTTCATGACCTTTTTTTTTTTCCCTTGGATTCCATATATATGTGTTAGCATACTTATTTGTTTTTCTCTTTCTGACTTACTTCACTCTGTATGACAGACTCTAACTCCATCCACCTCATTACAAATACCTCCATTTCATTTCTTTTTATGGCTGAGTAATATTCCATTGTATATATGCGCCACATCTTCTTTATCCATTCATCTGATGATGGACACTTAGGTTGCTTCCATGTCCTGGCTATTGTAAATAGAGCTGCAATGAACATTTTGGTACATGACTCTTTTTGAATGATGGTTTTCTCAGGGTATATGCCCAGTAGTGGGATTGCTGGGTCGTATGGTAGTTCTATTTTTAGTTTTTTAAGGAACCTCCATACTGTTCTCCATAGTGGCTGTATAAATTTACATTCCCACCAACAGTGCAAGAGTGTTCCCTTTTCTCCACACCCTCTCCAGCATTTATTGTTTCTAGATTTTTTGATGATGGCCATTCTGACCGGTGTGAGCTGATACCTCATTGTAGTTTTGATTTGCATTTCTCTAATGATTAATGATGTTGAGCATTCTTTCATGTGTCTGTTGGCCATCCGTTTATCTTCTTTGGAGAAATGTCTATTTAGGTCTTCTGCCCATTTTTGGATTGGGTTGTTTGTTTTTTTGTTATTGAGCTGCATGAGCTGCTTGTAAATCTTGGAGATTAATCCTTTGTCAGTTGCTTCATTTGCAAATATTTTCTCCCATTCTGAGGGTTGTCTTTTGGTCTTGTTTATGGTTTCCTTTGCTGTGCAAAAGCTTTGAAGTTTCATTAGGTCCCATTTGTTTATTTGTGTTTTTATTTCCATTTCTCTAGGAGCTGGGTCACAAAGGATCTTGCTGTGATGTATGTCATAGAGTGTTCTGCCTATGTTTTCCTCTAAGAGTTTGATAGTGTCTGGCTTTACACTTAGGTCTTTAATCCATTTTGAGTTTATTTTTGTGTATGGTGTCAGGGAGTGTTCTAATTTCATACTTTTACATGTACCTGTCCAATTTTCCCAGCACCACTTATTGAAGAGGCTGTCTTTTCTCCACTGTATATGCTTGCCTCCTTTATCAAAGATAAGGTGACCATATGTGCGTGGGATTATCTCTGGGCTTTCTATCCTGTTCCATTGATCTATATTTCTGTTTTTGTGCCAGTACCAAACTGTCTTGATTACTGTAGCTTTGTAATATAGTCTGAAGTCAGGGAGCCTGATTCCTCCAGCTCCATTTTTCGTTCTCAAGATTGCTTTGGCTATTCGGGGTCTTTTGTGTCTCCATACAAATTGTGAAATTTTTTGTTCTAGTTCTGTGAAAAATGCCATTGGTAGTTTGATAGGGATTGCATTGAATCTGTAGATTGCTTTGGGTAGTAGAGTCATTGTCACAATGTTGATTCTTCCAATCAAAGAACATGGTATATCTCTCCATCTATTTGTATCATCTTTAATTTCTTTCATCAGTGTCCTATAATTTTCTGCATACAGGTCTTTTGTCTCCTTAGGTAGGTTTATTCCTAGATATTTTATTCTTTTTGTTGCAGTGGTAAATGGGAGTGTTTTCTTAATTTCACTTTCAGATTTTTCATCATTAGTATATAGGAATGCAAGAGATTTCTGTGCATTAATTTTGTATCCTGCTACTTTACCAAATTCATTGATTAGCTCTAGTAGTTTTCTGGTAGCAGTTTTAGGATTCTCTATGTATAGTATCATGTCATCTGCAAACAGTGACAGCTTTACTTCTTTTCCGATTTGGATTCCTTTTATTTCTTTTTCTTCTCTGATTGCTGTGGCTAACACTTCCAAAACTATGTTGAATAATAGTGGTGAGAGTGGGCAACCTTGTCTTGTTCCTGATCTTAGTGGAAATGGTTTCAGTTTTTCACCATTGAGGACAATGTTGGCTGTGGGTTTGTCATATATGGCCTTTATTATGTTGAGGTAAGTTCCCTCTATGCCTACTTTCTGCAGGGCTTTTATCATAAATGGGTGTTGAATTTTGTCGAAAGCTTTCTCTGCATCTATTGAGATGATCATATGGTTTTTCTCCTTCAATTTGTTAATATGATGTATCACGTTGATTGATTTGCGTATATTGAAGAATCCTTGCGTTCCTGGGATAAACCCCACTTGATCATGGTGTATGATCCTTTTAATGTGCTGTTGGATTCTGTTTGCGAGTATTTTGTTGAGGATTTTTGCATCTATGTTCATCAGTGATATTGGACTGTAGTTTTCTTTCTTTGTGACATCTTTGTCTGGTTTTGGTATCAGGGTGATGGTGGCCTCGTAAAATGAGTTGGGGAGTGTTCCTCCCTCTGCAATATTTTGGAAGAGTTTGAGAAGGATAGGTGTTAGCTCTTCTCTAAATGTTTGATAGAATTCGCCTGTGAAGCCATCTGGTCCTGGGCTTTTATTTGTTGGAAGATTTTTAATCACAGTTTCAATTTCAGTGCTTGTGATTGGTCTGTTCATATTTTCTATTTCTTCCTGATTCAGTCTCGGTACGTTGTGCATTTCTAAGAACCTGTCCATTTCTTCCAGGTTGTCCATTTTATTGGCATAGAGTTGCTTGTAGTAATCTCTCATGATCGTTTGTATTTCTGCAGTGTCAGTGGTTACTTCTCCTTTTTCATTTCTAATTCTATTGATTTGAGTCTTCTCCCTTTTTCTCTTGATGAGTCTGGCTAATGGTTTATCAATTTTGTTTATCTTCTCGAAGAACCAGCTTTTAGTTTCATTGATTTTTGCTATTGTTTCCTTCATTTCTTTTTCATTTATTTCTGATCTGATCTTTATGATTTCTTTCCTTCTGCTAGCTTTGGGGTTTTTTTGCTCTTCTTTCTCTAATTGCTTTAGGTGCAAGGTTAGGTTGTTTATTCGAGATGTTTCCTGTTTCTTGATGTAGGCTTGTATTGCTATAAACTTCCCTCTTAGCACTGCTTTTGCTGCATCCCATAGGTTTTGAGTCGTCGTGTCTCCATTGTCATTTGTTTCTAGGTATTTTTTGATTTCCCCTTTGATTTCTTCGGTGATCACTTCGTTATTAAGTAGTGTATTGTGTAGCCTCCATGTGTTTGTATTTTTTACAGATCTTTTCCTGTAATTCATATCTAGTCTCATAGCGTTGTGGTCAGAAAAGATACTTGATATGATTTCAATTTTCTTAAATTTACCAAGGCTTGATTTGTGACCCAAGATAGGATCTATCCTGGAGAATGTTCCATGAGCACTTGAGAAAAATGTGTATTCTGTTATTTTTGGATGGAATGTCCTATAAATATCAATTAAGTCCATCTTGTTTAATGTATCATTTAAAGCTTGTTTTTCTTTATTTATTTTCATTTTGGATGATCTGTCCATTGGTGAAAGTGGGGTGTTAAAGTCCCCTACTATGATTGTGTTACTGTCGATTTCCCCTTTTATGGCTGTTAGTATTTGCCTTATGTATTGAGGTGCTCCTATGTTGGGTGCATAAATATTTACAATTGTTATATCTTCCTCTTGGATTGATCCCTTGATCATTATATAGTGTCCTTCTTTGTCTCTTGTAATAGTCTTTATTTTAAAGTCTCTTTTGTCTGATATGAGAATTGCTACTCCAGCTTTCTTTTGATTTCCATTTGCATGGAATATCTTTTTCCATCCCCTCACTTTCAGTCTGTATGTGTCTCTAGGTCTGAAGTGGGTCTCTTGTAGACAGCATATATATATGGGTCTTGTTTTTGTATCCATTCAGCCAGTCTGTGTCTTTTGGTGGGAGCATTTAATCCATTTACATTTAAGGTAATTATCGATATGTATTTTCCTATTCCCATTTTCTTAAATATTTTGGGTTTGTTATTGTAGCTGTTTTCCTTCTCTTGTGTTTCTTGCCTAGAGAAGTTCCTTTAGCATTTGTTGTAAAGCTGGTTTGGTGGTGCTGAACTCTCTCAGCTCTTGCTTGTCTGTAAAGCTTTTAATTTCTCCATCAAATCTGAATGAGATCCTTGCTGGGTAGAGTAACCTTGGTTGTAGGTTTTTCTCCTTCATCACTTTAAATAAGTGCTGCCACTCCCTTCTGGCTTGCAGAGTTTCTGCTGAAAGATCAGCTCTTAACCTTATGGGGATTCCCTTGTGTGTTATTTGTTGTTATTCCCTTGCTGCTTTTAATATGTTTTCTTTATATTTAATTTTTGATAGTTTGATTAATATGTGTCTTGGCGTGTTTCTCCTTGGATTTATCCTGTATGGGACTCTCTGTGCTTCCAGGACTTGATTAACTATTTCCTTTCCCATATTAGGGAAGTTTTCAACTATAATCTCTTCAAATATTTTCTCAGACCCTTTCTTTTTCTCTTCTTCTTCTGGGACCCCTATAATTCGAATGTTGGTGCGTTTAATGTTGTCCCAGAGGTCTCTGAGACTGTCCTCAGTTCTTTTCATTCTTTTTCCTTTATTCTGTTCCGCAGCAATGAATTCCACCATTCTGTCTTCCAGGTCATTTATGCGTTCTTCTGCCTCAGTTATTCTGCTATTGATCCCGTCTAGAGTGTTTTTAATTTCATTTATTGTGTTTTTCATCATTGCTTGGTTCCTCTTTAGTTCTTCTACATCCTTGTTAAATGTTTCTTGCATTTTGTCTATTCTATTTCCAAGATTTTGGATCATCTTTACTATCATTATTCTGAATTCTTTTTCAGGTAGACTACCTATTTCTTCTTCATTTGTTAGGTCTGGTGTGTTTTGACCCTGCTCCTTCACCTGCTGTGTGGTTTTTTGTCTTCTCATTTTGCTTATCTTACTGTGTTTGGGGTCTCCTTTTCACAGGCTGCAGGTTCGTAGTTCCCGTTGTTTTTGGTATCTGTACCCAGTGGCTAAGGTTGGTTCAGTGGGTTGTGTAGGCTTCCTGGTGGAGGGGACTAGTGCCTGTGTTCTGGTGGATGAGGTTGGATCTTGTCTTTCTGGTGGGCACGTCCACGTCTGGTGGTGTGTTTTGGGGTGTCTGTGGCCTTATTATGTTTTTAGGCAGCCTCTCTGCTAATGGATGGGGCTGTGTTCCTGTCTTGCTAGTTGTTTGGCATAGGGTGTCCAGCTCTGTAGCTTGCTGGTCGTTGAGTGAAGCTGGGTCTTGATGTTGAGATGGAGATCTCTGAGAGATTTTTGCCGTTTGGTATTATGTGGAGCTGGGAGGTCTCTTGTGGACCAGTGTCCTAAAGTTGGCTCTCCCACCTCAGAGGCACAGCCCTGATGCCTGGCTGGAGCACCAAGAGCCTTTCATCCACACGGCTCAGAATAAAAGGGAGAAAAAAATAGAAAGAAAGAAAGAAAGGGGATAAAATAAAATAAAATAAAGCTATTATAATAAAAAATAAGAAAAAAATTTTTTCAGAATAAATGTATTCAGAAAAAAAATTTTTTTTAATTTTTAAAAATAGATTTATTAATTTTTTATAGTAAAAAATAAGAAAAAAAGTTAAGAAATAATTTGTTAAAAAAATTTTTAATTTTTTAAAATAAAAAATATGAAAAAACTTAGTAAAAAATTTTTTAATTTCTAAAAATAGAAAATAAGGAAAAAATTATTAAGAAAAAGCATTTATTAGGAAAAAAAAGTTTTTCAGTAAAAAAAAAAAAAAAAAAAAAAAAACACGGGCGGACCTAACCCTAGGACTAATGGTGAAAGCAAAGCTATACAGACAAAATCTCACCCAGAAGCATACACTTATACACTCACAAAAAAAGGAAAAGGGGAAAAATTAATATATCCTGCTCCCAAAGTCCACCTCTTGAATTTGCGATGATTCGTTGTCTATTCTGTTATTCAACAGATGCAGGCACATCAAGTTGTTTGTGGAGCTTTAATCCGCTGCTTCTGAGGCTGCTGGGAGAGATTTCCCTTTGTCTTCTTTGTTCATACAGCTCCCGGGGTTCAGCTTTGGATTTGGACCCGCCTTTGCATGTAGGTCGCCCTAGGGCATCTGTTCCCCCGCCCAGACAGACCGGGGCTAAAGGAGCAGCTGCCTCAGGGGCTCTGGCTCACTCAGACCGGGGGGGGGGGGGGGGGGGAGGGAGGGGTACAGAGGAGGCAGGGCGAGCCTGCGGCGGCAGAGGCTGGCGTGACCTTGCAGCAGCCTGAGGCGCGCAGTGCGTTGTCCCTGGATCACGGGACCCTGGCAGTGGCGAGCTGCTCAGGCTCCCGGGAGGGGCGGTGTGGAGAGTGACCTGTGCTCGCACACAGGCTTCTTGGTGGCGGCAGCAGCAGCCTTAGCGTCTCCTGCCCGTCTCTGGGGTCCGCGCTGATAACCGCGGCTCGCGCCCGTCTCTGGGGTCCGCGCTGTTAGCCGTGGCTCGCGCCCGCTTCTGGGGTCCGCGCTGATAGCCGTGGCTCGCGCCTGTCTCTGGAGTTCGTTTAGGCGGTACTCTGAATCCCCTCTCCTTGCGCGCCGCGAAACAAAGAGGCAAGAAATAGTCTCTTGCCTCTTCGGCAGCTGCAGACTTTTTCCCGGACTCCCGGCTAGCACCGATGCCCCAGCCTCAGCTCCCAGTCCCCGCCCGCCCCGGCGGGTGAGCAGACAAGCCTCTCGGGCTGGTGAGTGCTGCTCAGTGCCGAGCCTCTGTGCGGGAATCTCTCCATTTTTCCCTCTGCACCCCTGTTGCTGTGGGATCCGTGCTGATAGCCGCGGCTCGCGCCCGTCTCTGGAGTTCGTTTAGGCAGCGCTCTGAATCCCCTCTCCTTGCGCACCGCGAAACAGAGAGGCAAGAAAAAGTCTCTTGCCTCTTCGGCAGCTGCAGACTTTTTCCCGGACTCCCTCCTGGCTAGCACCGAATCCCGAGCCTCAGCTCCCAGCCCCCGCTCGCCCCGGAGGGTGAGCAGACAAGCCTCTCGGGCTGGTGAGTGCTGCTTGGCGCCGCTCCTCTGTGTGGGAATCTCTCCGCTTTGCCCTCCGCACCCCTGTGGCTGCGCTCTCCTCCGTGGCTCCAAAGCTTCCCCCCTCTGCCACCCGCAGTCTCTGCCCACGAAGGGGCTTCCTAGTGTGTGGAAACCTTTCCTCCTTCACAGCTCCCTCCCACTGGTGCAGGTCCCGTCCCTATTCTTTTGTCTCTGTTATTTCTTTTTTCTTTTGCCCTACCCAAGTACGTGGGGAATTTCTTGCCTTTTGGGAGGTCTGACGTCTTCTGCCAGCGTTCAGTGGGTGTTCTGTAGGAGCAGTTCCACGTGTAGATGTATTTCTACTGTATCTGTGGGAAGGAAGGTGATCTCCGCGTCTTACTCGTCCGCCATCTTGCCCCTCCTCCGAAAGGACTTTTTAAATTGAGCAATATACTGCTATTTTTTAGTTTTCTTTTTTAAAAATAAATTTATTTATTTATTTTTGGCTGTGTTGGGTTTCCGTTGCTGCACGCGGGCTTTCTTTAGTTGCGGCGAGTGGGGGCTACTCTTTGTTGTGGTGCGCAGGCTTCTCATTGCGGTGGCTTCTCTTGTGGCGGGGCACAGGCTCTAGGCGTGTGGGCTTCAGTAGTTGTGGCATGTGGGCTCAGTAGTTGTGGCACGTGGGCTCAGTAGTTGTGGTGCATGGGCTTAGTTGCTCCGCAGCATGTGGGACCTTCCCGGACCAGGGCTCGAACCCATGTCCCCTACATTGGCAGGCGGATTCTTAACCACCGAGCCACCAGGGAAGTCCCTAGTTTTCTTTATAATATTTCAGCATTGAAAAATGGGAGAGAAATTTAAAACTAAGAAATACTGTTTGCACATGGCAGAACTTTCTTCAAGGGTCAGTAAGCCATAATATAATTGATAGTGATTTTATACTGATAACATTAAAATATTTTATGGAAATGATAATTTATCATATGTGATTCTTCTATAATGCTTGAACATTATGTATAAAATTCTTGATTTATTCTGAAATTGCTTTATATCTTTTAATGTTTCAAGTTGCTTCTGACTCCACTGGGTAAATTTTCTTTAAACTGAAATTAAATAAGAAATAAATTAATACTGACAATTACTCATTTTATTTAATTAGGTAAAAATGTGTCAAATTATATGAAAAACCTGATTATAATATCAGTATTAGTCATTTTGCTAAAATGTAAGCATTTTTAAGTAGTACATGTGTGACTTTATTATATTTATATTTTATTGTATTATACAAACATCACAGGCCCATCAGCACGTCCCCCAGGGAAGCTTGATGGTAAGTTTATTCTTAGGAATTTAGCCCAGCTTCATCAAAAAAACAAAAAACAAAAAATCCATACATTTACCTGTACTTCTCAGTTTTCTTGTTATGAAGTTAACTTGTCAAAATAGGAGGAAAGCATAGTCAACTGTTTATTATCTTGATTTATATAGTTGAATATTCACATATAACATATATGAGCCTTCATTTATACTCTTGCCCTGGGTTCTGCAAATGATAGGAACCGGCTGCTCTAGTGATGCATGTTGGACTTGCTCCATGCAGGAGAAAACAGTAACACAAGAAACTCAGCCTCTGAGATTTGGAGGCTGATTTTACTGTCCATTCTTATTAGAACAGGGACCAATAGTTAGCTGTTCTTTATTTTAATTAATTTCATGAATATCTTTACAAGGTGAGCATGACTGTGCCTACCAGGCACATAATGTCTACCTTCAGCACTTCCTGGAAGGGACTGATTCAAATTTAGGATTTTGGGACACCTTTAAATTCCAACTAGTACTGGGTAGCAACTACCCCTGGTCTGCAGCCCACCTTGTTTTGTTTGTTTTTTTTTTTTTTTGCTATGCCCTGGTTCTCTCACACGTCTAGGGGCACCTTGGACACCACTGGGACCTAGGATTGCCCACACCAACTGTGCTGTTCTCTCTGGAGAGAAGGACCAAGAGATGGGCTCACTTAGCCCTTGGACAGGGTTTCTGTGCCATTTTTGCATGGAATGTGGGGTTCAGGAAACCCTCAGCTACAGCTGGAAGATGTGGGCTCCTAGTCAGTAAGTGCTATTTATCCCTCTTCCCATGGAGAGAAGGAAGTGCAGCTGGGGAGGTGAGGAAGATCAGAGTCAGTTCCTCTAAGCTGTAGGCTCAGGGTCAGGTCTCCCCTTGCCTGGATCCCAGGGTGGCTCCGGTGCCAGGCACTGTGTTGGAAAAGAGATGCAGAGCTAAAATACACATTTCCGGGTGTCAAGGGAACTGACATTTTAGTATGGTTACTATTTGGAATGTTCACATAATCCCTATGTAATCGTTTATGAACTAATAAATAACCATTAGAAATGAAATCATCAAAATGAAAACATTTTAGTAAAAACGATGGTCATTATATAAGTGCAAATAATTCCTTTTTTGCTGTTCTTAAGCAATTGATTTGTGTCATTAATTTTTATCTCTGAAATTATTCCCTGAATGAAAATTTCAGAAAAAATGTGCTTAAAAGGATACCAGGTATGGTATGCTTTAAGCTGCTTGACGGAACTTAGCGCGTAGAATTTCTTAGATCAAAGCAGATCTTAAATGAAGGTAGGTTTTGGAGTAGATAGAAGTTAGAAATTATCTATTCTTCCATTTAAAATATAAATTTAAGTGGAAAGAATCTGTTACCTGTAGAACGAAAGACCTCAGCATTTTCCAGATAAACCCTCTACACAAGGAACACTCTCCTTTTCTGCTTTGTTAGTTATCTCTTCTCCATTCTTTTATACTTATCTTTCTACCACCTTGCACTCATCTCAGTTTGTTTTTCCATATCCAGCTAATTACTTAGTTTCATAATTCTGCTTATTTACATTAATATGTTCCTTTAGAGTTGTACATTTGCTTGAATATACATTTACTCTTGTATTTAAGACTTTGAGATAACAAGTTTTAGGGAAGCCCAACTGAGATATACAGCCCACTCTGTGTGGTATTTGCATTTTATTTTAGGCATATCTATAATAATCCATTCAGAAAGTAGAATCTATTCTCCCACATGAGCAGAGAGTACTCAATTTTTAATCACTTCCTTAGGGTTTTGCTTTTTACTGTGATGCTTTCAAAGATTACAGTATAATTTAGGAATGAGAAAATATTAGTGTTTTCACCAGTAACTGTTAAACTATCATTACATTCCTTTGTCAATCTTCCATATTTTGATATCCATATTTAAACACAGGTAAGCTTCTAAAACTACATGAAAGGCAAGATATCGAAACATTGGTTTCCTCATTTCCATAATAAAGGGTAATGATAGTACTTACACTGCAGTTTTATGGTGAGGATTAAATGGAATTACAACTCTGGTCATGTAGTAGAGTTCCTGGCTCAGAGCAAATATTCAAAAGAATTCAATACATTTTAGTTATGATTATTAGACAGTGACTCTAAGCAGAGACAGTGATCTATATTGTCTGTTAGATTGACTATTTGGAGGTTGATCACCAATTAGTATGTCAGATCCGCTTCCAAATAAATAGGTCATTACAGCGAAGTATGCCACAAAAGCAGTTGGTTGAGACTGAAATTTAACAAATAGTACCATTGATAAATTGTTCAGTAATTGGCTCTTCTTATGAATCAAAAATAGACTCTAGCCATTTTATTTTAGTTAATTTAGTCCCTACTACCCATGTGCAAAGCAATTTTATAAAGTGAATAACATAGAAAAACAAAACATCTGACCTTAAAATATTACAACTCAAATATTGCTCATTGTTTACCAAATTTTTTGACTTACCATTTTAATACTTTTTAAAATTTTATACCAATCTTATTTTTACTTATTTTTCTGGTGGATGATTTTCTGTTTGTCTCATTTCTGAGCCAAATCTTTCAAGGCTGCATGTGTTTCAATCTTGGTTTCTATAAGGTCTTAATTATTTCTTGGGTAACATTTTATTATTTCACTTACACAAACATATTAGAATTTCAAAAAAATCTACTCATATGGTACGTATGGAAAGGTTTTATGGGGATCTTGGGATTTCATGAAAATTATTTTTTATTTATTTTGAAAATTAACAAATATACACAAAAGTAAAGGGAATAAAATAATCAACTTTATGTACCCAACACACAGCTATAACAATCAATTGCCATTTTGTTGTTTTTTTCAAGAAATACATTTTAAAAATTGTATATGTCATATAAATATAAATAAATATAAGTATGGCTCAGGAGAGATACTAAAAAAATTTCTCATTAATGTGTCATTCTCATTTCTGTTAAGAGTTCTGTAAAAATTAACTAGTGATGAACTGACCATTGAAGGAAAATAACACAAACTAATAATTGTCCTATGACCTTGTCCAGCTATGAATTATATAGTGATCTTAAACTGTTGAGCATGTGGTTTGTAGGAGTCTTGAGTTAGAGTCTAATTTTCAGCCCACTTCCTTCCTTGAGCTTGTAAAGAAAAAAAAAAAAAGTTTGTGTGCAATCAAATGAAAAGGAAAAATAAATTTCCCCATCTCTTTATTGAAGTTATACTTTTTTTCCCTTCTGAATATAAAGAGTCTTCAATGGGAAAAATACAATTTACTTCCACTAGATCATTAATGGTGTATACATACACCAATGGTGTATACATACACCAAAATAACATAGTTCTCACTCTCTTTCAACTTCCATATCTGATCAGATATCAAAAGAAGTATCTCTCAGATGTGGCTATTCATATCCATTCCAGTGTAGTCTTATAATCAATAGGTATGGGTCAACTTTGGCATAATTCTTCCTGGTGTCTTTCAATGGCTGTTTTGTTTCAGTTACTGGAATCAAACAGTTAATGTTCATGTATGTTAATCAACTTAGATAACTGGCTCTGACCCTTGCTAATTTTGGTCTGCCATAGCAGTAAACAACAGTACAATTTCCACAAGATACCATGTCTTTTCCCTTCTAGCATTTGCCAGGAACTAAAAGTTTTTAACTTGGGTCCACATAATCTCTGGGAGTAATCTTGCTGTCTAATGGTAACAGACAGATAAATTCATTCAATTTTCTAAAGAAAGGGGATTCATGTGAAAAGTCAGAGCAATTATCACCCCATAAACAACTTCAAGGTAAATGGAACTACAGAAAACTGGGGGAAGTGAAACGGCTTAAAAGCATATATATGTGAAGTTTTCCCCATAAGATTGGAAATAAGGCAAGAATATCCATTCTCACCACTCCTTTACTGGACGCTTTAGCCAGTGCAATGAGGGAAGAAAAATATATATATATTTTTGAAGGCATACATATTGCCTGTTCTCAGGTAACAAAATGTCTGCAGAAAATCCCAAGGAATCTAAAGGCAAAAACCCAAAACCCCCAAAACTCTAAGAACTAATAAAAATGAGTTTAGCAAAGTTATAGGATACAGGTCAGTATACAATCATATTTCTATAGTAGCAGTGAATAACTGAAAAATCAATTAAAAATACAATACCATTACAATAACACCAACAAAAAAGAAATACTTAAATATAAAATTAATGAAATTTCAGGAAATCATTGCTGAAAACTACAAAATGCTGATAAAAGATATAAAAGAAGACCTCAAGAAATGGGAAGACATATTTTCCCAGATTGGAAGACTCAACATAAAAAAGACATTAATTCTCCCCCGATTGATCTATAGATTTAGTGCAATATCAATAAAAAACCCAACAGGTGTTTTTCAGATGTAGACAAACTGATTCTGAAAAGTATATCGAAGGACAAAGGAATAAGTAAACCAATTTAAGAAAATAATAAAGTTGGGAGAATCACACTACTCAATTTTAAGAATTATCATAAAGTGGTAATAATTAAGAGTGTGGTTTTGATAAAAGAATAGACACATATCAGAACCAAATAGAGAGTCTAGACATACACTCTCACATATATGGCCATTTGATCTTTGACAAAGTTGCATAAGCAATCCAGTGGAAGAAGGAGAGATGGTGTTGAAACAATTGGTCATCCATATGTAAAATAAAAATGAAAGGAAAAAGAAAAAGAACCTGAACCTAAACATCTCACCTTATATATAAACTTACTCAAAATGGATTACAGATATAAACGTAAAACATAAATCTATAAAAGATTTAGAAGGAAATATAGGGGGAAATCTGGTATTTTGCAGAGCTTTTAGGCCTGACACCAAAAGCATAATCATAAAAGAAAAAATGATAATTATATATCATCAAAATTAAAAGCTTTTACTCTGTGAAAGACACTATTAAGAGAATGAAAAGACAAGCTACAGACTTGGAGGACATATTTACAGATCAAAAATTCAGCAAAGGACTAGAATTTCAGGATGTATAAACAACTCTCAAATCTGAACAATAAGAAAACACATAATTAAAAGTCTCCTAGACTTCAGACAATACTACAAAGCTATGGTAATTAAAACAGCATGGTATTGGCACAATCACAGACATATGGATCAATGGAACAGAATAGAGTACCCAGAAATAAACCCACACACCTATAGTCAGTCTTCGACAAAGGAGGCAAGCATAGACAGTGGAAAAAAGACAGTCTTTTCATCAAGTGGTGCTGGGAAAGCTAGACAGCCACATGTAAATCAATGAAGTTAGAACATTCCCTTACACCATACACAAAAATAAACCCGAAGTGGCTTAAAGACTTAAATATAAGACAGGCAACCATAAAACTCCTAGAGGAGAACATAGGCAAAACATCCTCTGACGTAAATAGTACCAGTGTTTTCTTAGTCTTCCAAGACAATAGAAATAAAAGCAAAAAATAAACAAATGGAACCTAATCAAGCTTATAAGCTTTTGCATAGTAAAGGAAACCATAAACAAAATGAAAAGACAACCTCTGGACTGGGAGAAGATATTTGCAAGCAATGCGACTGATAAGGGCTTGATTTCCAAAATATACAAACAGCTCATATAACTCAATAACAAAAAAACAAACCCAGTCAAAAAATGAGCAGAAGACCTCAATAGACATTTCTCCAAAGAAGACATACAGATGGCCAATTGGCACGTGAAAAGATGCTCAACATCGCTAATTATCAGAGAAATGCAAATCAAAACTATTCAATATAATAAGGTACCACCTCAAACCAGTCAGAATGGCCATCATTAAAAGGTCTACAAATAACTAATGCTGGAGAGGGTGTGGAGAAAAGGGAACCCTCCTACACTGTTGGTGTGAATATAAGTTGGTGCAGCCACTATGGAAAACAGTATGGAGGCTCCTTAATGAACTAAAAGTAGAGTTACTTTATGACCCAGCAATCCCACTTCTGGGCATATATCCAGAGAAAATTCTAATTTGAAAAGATACATGCACCCTAGTGTTCATAGCAGCACTATTTACAATAGCCAAGACATGGAAGAAACCTAAATGTCCGTCAACAGATGAATGGATAAAGAAGATGTGGTGTGTGTGTGTGTATATATATATATGTGTGTGTGTGTATATATATCTGTGTATACATGCACAATGGAATACTACTCAGCCATAAAAAAGAGTTAAATAGTGCCACTTATAGCAACATGGGTGGACCTGAAGATTATCATACCAAGTCAGACAGAGAGAGACAAATATCATATGATACCACTTATATGTGGAATCTAAAAGATGATAGAAATGAACTTATTTATGAAACAAAAAGAGACTCACAGACATAGAAAACAAACTTATGGTTACCAAAGGGGAAAGTGGCAGGGGGGGAGGGATAAATTAGGAGTTTGGGGTTAGCAGATATAAACAACTATATATAAAATAGATAACAACCAGGTCCTACTGTGTAGCACAGGGAACTATATTCAATATCTTGTAATAACTTATAATGGAAAAGAATATGAAAAAGTATATATATATATATATATATATATATATATATATATATATATATAACCGAATCACTTTGCTGTACACCAGAAACTAACGCAACATTGTAAATCAACTATACTTAGATAAAAAAATTTTTTAAATGAATAAAACTTAAATATATACTTTACAAAAGAGTATAAAAGGATGACAGATTCACACAAGAAAAAGTATAACATCATTAGCCATCAGAAAATGAAAATTAAAACCACAGTGAGATACTACTACACACCTTATAGAATGGATAAAATAAAAATAGTGACAATACTAAGGGTTGATTAGAGTATGGAGTAAATGTAACTCTTCGTGAGAAAGCAATATGCATCAGCTACACAGTAGTTTCTCACAAATACCAAATGATCCAATAATCCTACTCCTGTGTGTTTATCCAAGAGAAATGAAAACTGATCACACTAAAACTTACACGTGGATGTTGGTAGCAGAATTGGCCAATAGGAACTTACTTCACCTTCAACAGGTGAATGGGTAAACTGTGGTACATCCATACAGTAAAAAGGAGCAAACTATTGATAGACACATGACAATTTAGGTGGATCTCAATATCTTTCTCCAGAGTGATAAATGCCAATCTCAAAAGTTTATGGACTTCATGGTTCCATTCTAGAAAATACAAAATTATAGCCAGGGAGAACAGATGAGCAGTGCCGGGAGTAGAGACTGGGGGAGGATGCGAGCATAAAAGAATAGCAGGAGGAAGTTTATTTTGGGTGATTGAACACTTTTGGATCTTGACTTCACTGGTAGCACCATGAATATCTCCATGTATTAGAATTAATGTAACTGTACAACAAAAAGAAAGGAGTCAGTTTCATTGCATGATAATTTTAGAAAAATCACACAGACATGTACTCTGGCACACACACATAATTATTTTATGGTTTACCTAAGATTTAAAAAGATGTTGAATCCAAATAAAGGAGACATAATGATCCCTGTAAAGTTTGCTTTCAGTTATAACACAGGATTGTTAAGTTTTTAAAAAGAAGTTGTTATGGTACCACAGAATACCAAATAATTGATGGAAAAGAAAAAAAATTGCTCTAGAAATTCTCTCAGAACTCAAAAGAGATGATAAAGAGATGAGTGCAGTAAATAAAAAGATAAAAAGATGAAGATAACTGTATGTAAACTGACAACAGAGCAGATGGAGGTGAAATAATAAATGAAAAATAAACTACAATTTCCTAAACTGAGAAAGACTTGTCAGATCAAACTGACAATAAAAAAATGATGAAAAGAGATGCATATCTAAACTTATACCTGTGACACTTCTGAATTTCAAGAATAATGAACAAATCTTAACAGTTATTCAGTGTTAGAGGAGTGGGTCGCCAACCTATAAGAAAAAAATAAATCCATGCTATTATCATTTACTTGTGGTTTTATTATGTGGCAGTAAAATGTATCCCATTTTTTTGGTTGGTCCCAATGTCTAACTGTATTGTGTAGAAGCATAGCCCATCTTTTGTGTCCCTGTGATTTGTTCTGGAAGGAGGACCTAATCTAGCCCAAAGTCATTCAGAGAACAGTCACTAGGAGCAGTGATAGATTCAGGCACGTTAGAATACTCAAAACAATATGAACTTGGGACTTCTGCTTTGAATGTGCTGAGTGCTGTGATGATATGAACCTCAAAATTTCTACTGCCATCTTGCCATCGTGGAGTTAATCAGCTGAGGCTGAAGGAGACACAGATTAAACAAAGTCATGAAATGGATACTACTGACAATATTAAACACAGAATTAAAGCACCTCTGAAGCAAGGCTGCTCTTTGACTCTTTGGTTCCATAAGCAAATAAATTTCTTCTTGTATTTAAGACAGTCCAGGCAAAATTTCCTCTTATGTGGAATAAAATGCATCTTGAAGGATAAAACATTTTAATTTTCATATTTTATTTGTATTTTCTTTATTCCTTACAATTAAAAAGAATCAATAACAAAGTAATTTTTACATTTTTTCTTTAATCATTTTCAGTGCCCATGACTAGGATCATATTTGTTCACATAAACATGATTCTCTATACTGTAACTAAAATTCATATTATTTCTTTATCATCAGTATTAACATATCATAATCATTTCTACTTTTTTACTCTATGTAGCAAACATGCTCTAAACATTCATCAGACCATTTTTTATTCCTTTATGATATTTTGAAAATGAATTGAGGAACCTTTGCTGAGAATGTTTATGCAAATGTTGGTCTTACATATACATGGATTAAGTTTCCATATGATTTACTGACCATGTATGTATGTCATAAGAAAATGAACCACTAAATCTTTTGATATTCTTCCACCATACGGGAGGTCTAATGTGAATCCTTTAAAAGATTTATGTAATGTCTAAAAGTTTTCCTCATTTTAACTTTTTCCTTACTTTATGATCCCATAGATAAGAATCTATATGCATCTTATGAGAATGTGCAATAAACCATTCAGTAATTTAAAAATTATATATGAGAAGACAGTCTTGTATTACTTATAACCAAATAATTGCTTAAGATAAGTTCATTAATCTATTGCAAGTTAGATCACTATATTCATTAGTGAGCAGATTAAAAATATCAATACTTTTAAAACATCAGTAGTAACTTTAGTTATATGTGTGTTTACAATAAATTAGGAGTAATACAATACAGAACAGACAGAAAATAGAAAACAAATGTAAATTATTAGATTGAATATCTTTACTTACTAAAGCATTCTGATCAGTGGTATAATCACCAACAAGGAGTCACTGTTCAGAAAAGTATCAGGATGCTAAAATCAAGATGAGGGACTTAAGTGTCTAGATTAAACTACATGATCTGATTATCTTGATATGTCTGAGATTGAATTCATGTATATAAACTTCTCCCAGTAGCTAAGTTTTAACAAGCCATCTGGGTCTGTTACTCAGTATCGTAAAGTACATATCTACTTCAGTGTCTTCACTCAATAGACATGATCACTCAAAACTCAAATACCATGCAGTAAAAAAATAGTGGAGTCACCATAAATGAGTGATTGGTGTAATATTGCAAAAATCTTGATTGCTTGTAGGCAAATGATAAAATCATATATTCTAAAGTTAGAAAAAAATATTTTAGTGTATATTTGGTTTGGTTTGATCCAGATGCCTCTTTTGGTTAAATAAAGATTTTCTCTCTCATCTGTAAATAAGTTACAAAATGAAATTTTAGGGTAAAAAATTTCATACTTGTAAAAATGACTGGAAGTGACTTCATTAATCTATTAAAAAAAATTTTTTTTTAACATCTTTATTGGAGTATAATTGCTTTACAATGGTGTGTTAGTTTCTGCTTTATAACAAAGTGAAACAGTTATACATATACATATGTCCCCATATCTCTTCCCTCTTGCATCTCCCTCCCTCCCACCCTCTCTATCCCACCCCTCTAGGTGGTCACAAAGCACCGAGCTGATCTCCCTGTGCTATGCGGCTGCTTCCCACTAGCTATCTATTTTACATTTGGTAGTGTATATATGTCCATGCCACTCTCTCACTTTGTCCCAGCTTACCCTTCCCCCTCCCCGTATCCTCAGGTCCATTCTCTAGTAGGTCTGCGTCTTTATTCCCGTCTTGCCCTTAGGTTCTTCATGATCAATTTTTTTTTTTTTTTTTTTTTTTTTTTTAGATTCCATATATATGCGTTACCATACGGTATTTGTTTTTCTCTTTCTGACTTACTTCACTCTGTATGACAGACTCTAGGTCCATCCACCTCACTACAAATAACTCAATTTCGTTTCTTTCTATGGCTGAGTAATATTCCATTGTATATATGTGCCATATCTTCTTTATCCATTCATTTGTTGATGGACACTTAGGTTGCTTCCATGTCCTGGCTATTGTAAATAGTGCTCCAGTGAACATTTTGGTACATGATTCTTTTTGAATTATGGTTTTCTCAGGGTATATGCCCAGTAGTGGGATTGCTGGGTCTTATGGTAGTTCTATTTTTAGTTTTTTAAGGAACCTCCATACTGTTCTCCATAGTGGCTGTATCAATTTACATTCCCACCAACAATGCAAGAGGGTTCCCTTTTCTCCACACCCTCTCCAGCATTTATTGTTTGTAGATTTTTTGATCATGGCCATTCTGACCAGTGTGAGATGGTATCTCATTGTAGTTTTGATTTGCATTTCTCTAATGATTAATGATGTTGAGCATTCTTTCTTGTGTTTGTTGGCAATCTGTATATCTTCTTTGGAGAAATGTCTATTTAGGTCTTCTGCCCATTTTTGGATTGGGTTGTTTGTTTTCTTGATATTGAGCTGCATGAGCTGCTTGTAAATTTTGGAGATTAATCCTTTGTTAGTTGCTTCATTTGCAATTATTTTCTCCCATTCTGAGGGTTGTATTTTCATCTTGTTTATGGTTTCCTCTGCTGTGCAAAAGCTTTTAAGTTTCACTAGGTCCCATTTGTTTATTTTTGTTTTTATCTCCATTTCTCTAGGAGGTGTGTCTAAAAGGATCTTGCTGTGATTTATGTCGTAGAGTGTTCTGCCTATGTTTTCCTCTAAGAGTTTGATAGTGTCTGGCCTTACAATTCGGTCTTTAATCCATTTTGAGTTTATTTTTGTGTATGGTGTTAGGGAGTGTTCTAATTTCATTCTTTTACATATAGCTGTCCAGTTTTCCCAGCACCACTTATTGAAGAAGCTGTCTTTTCTCCACTGTATATTCTTGCCTCATTTACCAAAGTTAAGGTGACCATATGTGCATGGGTTTATCTCTGGGCTTTCTATCCTGTTCCATTGATCTATATTTCTGTTTTTGTGCCAGTACCATACTGTCTTGATTACTGTAGCTCTGTAGTATAGTCTGAAGTCAGGGAGCCTGATTCCTCCAGCTCCATTTTTCTTTCTCAAGATTGCTTTGGCTATTCGGGGTCTTTTGTGTTTCCATACAAATTGTGAAATTTTTTGTTCTAGTTCTGTGAAAAATGCCAGTGGAGGTTTCATAGGGATTGCAATGAATCTGTAGATTGCTTTGGGTAGTAGAGTCATTTTCACAATGTTGATTCTTCCAATCAAAGAACATGGTATATCTCTCCATCTATTTGTATCATCTTTAATTTCTTTCATCAGTGTCTTATACTTTTCTGCACACAGGTCTTTTGTCTCCTTAGGTAGGTTTATTCCTAGATATTTTATTCTTTTTGTTGCAATGGTAAACGGGAGTGTTTTCTTAATTTCACTTTCAGATTTTTCATCATTAGTGTATAGGAATGCAAGAGATTTCTGTGCATTAATTTTGTATCCTGCTACTTTACCAAAATCATTGATTAGCTCTAGTAGTTTTCTGGTAGTGTCTTTAGGATTCTCTATGTATAGTATCATGTCATCTGCAAACAGTGACAGCTTTACTTCTTCTTTTACGATTTGGATTCCTTTTATTTCTTTTTCTTCTCTGATTGCTGTGGCTAAAACTTCCCAAACTATGTTGAATAATAGTGGTGAGAGTGGGCAACCTTGTCTTGTTCCTGATCTTAGTGGAAATGGTTTCAGTTTTTCACCATTGAGGACAATGTTGGCTGTGGGTTTGTCATATATGGCCTTTATTATGTTGAGGAAAGTTCCCTCTATGCCTACTTTCTGGAGGGTTTTTATTATAAATGGGTGTTGAATTTTTTTGAAAGCTTTCTTTGCATCTATTGAGATGATCATATGGTTTTTCTCCTTCAATTTATTAATATGGTGTATCACATTGATTGATTTGCATATATTGAAGAATCCTTGCATTCCTGAGATAAACCCCACTTGATCATGGTGTATGATCCTTTTAATGTGCTGTTGGATTCTGTTTGCTAGTATTTTGTTGAGGATTTTTGCATCTATGTTCATCAGTGATATTGGCCTGTAGTTTTCTTTCTTTGTGATATCTTTGTCTGATTTTGGTATCAGGGTGATGGTGGCCTCATAGAATGAGTTTGGGAGTATTCCTCCCTCTGCTATATTTTGGAAGAGTTTGAGAAGGATAGGTGTTAGCTCTTCTCTAAATGTTTGATAGAATTTGCCTGTGAAGCCATCTGGTCCTGGGCATTTGTTTGTTGGAAGATTTTAAATCACAGTTTCAATTTCAGTGCTTGTGATTGGTCTGTTCATATTTTCTATTTCTTCCTGGTTCAGTCTCGGAAGGTTGTGCATGTCTAAGAATTTGTCCATTTCTTCCAGGTTGTCCATTTTATTGGCATATAGTTGCTTGTAGTAATCTCTCATGATCCTTTGTATTTCTGCAGTGTCAGTTGTTACTTCTCCTTTTTCAGTTTTAGTTCTATCGATTTGAGTCTTCTCCCTTTTTTTCTTGATGAGTCTGGCTAATGGTTTATCAATTTTGTTTATCTTCTCAAAGAATCAGCTTTTAGTTTTATTGATCTTTGCTGTCATTTCCTTCATTTATTTTCCATTTATTTCTGCTCTGATCTTTATGATTTCTTTCCTTCTTCTAACTTTGGGGTTTTTTTGTTCTACTTTCTCTAATTGCTTTAGATGTAAGGTTAGGTTGTTTATTTGAGATGTTTCTTGTTTCTTAAGGTAGGCTTGTATTGCTATAAACTTCCCTCTTAGCACTGCTTTTGCTGCATCCCATAGGTTTTGGGTCGTCATGTTTTCATTGTCATTTGCTTCTAGGTATTTTTTGATTTCCTCTTTGATTTCTTCAGTGATCTCTTGGTTATTAAGTAGTGTATTGTTTAGCCTCCATGTGTTTGTATTTTTTACAGATTTTTTCCTGTAATTCATATCTAGTCTCATAGTGTTGTGGTCGGAGAGGATACTTGATATGATTTAAATTTTCTTAAAATTCCCGAGGCTTGATTTGTGACCCAAGATACGATCTATCCTGGAGAATCTTCCATGAGCTCTTGAGAAGAATGTGGATTCTGTCGTTTTTGGATGGAATGTCCTATAAATATCAGTTAAGTCCATCTTGTTTAATGTATCATTTAAAGCTTGTGTTTCCTTATTTATTTTCATTTTGGATGATCTGTCCATTGGTGAACGTGGGGTGTCATATTCCCCTATTATGATTGTGTTACTGTCGATTTCCCCTTTTATGGCTGTTAGTATTTGCCTTATGTATTGAGGTGCTCCTATGTTGGGTGCATAAATACTTATAATTGTTATATCTTCTTCTTGGATTGATCCCTTGATCATTATGTAGTGTCCTTGTTTGTCTCTTGTAATAGTCTTTATTTTAAAGTCTATTTTGTCTGATAGGAGAATTGCTACTCCATCTTTCTTTTGATTTCCATTTTCATGGAATATCTTTTTCCATCCCCTCACTTTCAGTCTGTATGTGTCCCTAGGTCTGAAGTGGGTCTCTTGTAGACAGCATATATATGGGTCTTGTTTTTTTATCCATTCAGCCAGTCTATGTCTTTTGGTTGGAGCATTTAATCCATTTACATTTAAGGTAATTATCGATATGTATGTTCCTATTACCATTTTCTTAATCGTTTTTGGTTTGTTATTTTAGGTGTTTTCCTTCTCTTGTGTTTCCTGCCTAGAGAAGTTCCTTTAGCATTTGTTGTAAAGCTGGTTTGGTGATACTGAATTCTCTTAGCTTTTGCTTGTCTGTCAAGGTTTTAATTTCTCCATCAAATCTGAATGAGATCCTTGCTGGGTAGAGTAATCTTGGTTGTAGGTTTTTGTCCTTCATCATTTCATATATGTCCTGCCACTCCCTTCTGGCTTGCAGAGTTTCTGCTGAAAGATCAGCTCTTAACCTTATGGGGATTCCCTTGTATGTTATTTGTTGTTTTCCCTTGCTGCTTTTAATATTTTTTCTTCATATTTAATTTTTGATAGTCTGATTAATATGTGTCTTGGCGTGTTTCTCCTTGGATTTATCCTGTATGGGACTCTCTGTGCTTCCTGGACTTGATTAACTATTTCTTTTCCCATATTAAGGAAGTTTTCAACTATACTCTCTTCAAATATTTTCTCAGTCCCTTTCTTTTTCTCTTCTTCTTCTGGGACCCCTATAATTCGAATGTTGGTGCGTTTAATGTTGTCGCAGAGGTCTCTGAGACTGTCCTCAATTCTTTTCATTCTTTTTTTCTTTATTCTGCTCTTCAGCAGTTATTTTCACTATTTTATCTTCCAGATTCACTTATCCGTTCTTCTGCCTCAGTTATTCTGCTATTGACCCCTTCTAGAGAATTTTTAATTTCATTTATTGTGTTGTTCATCACTGTTTGCTCTTTAGTTCTTCTAGGTCCTTGTTAAATGTTTGTTGTATTTTCTCCATTCTGTTTCCAAGATTTTGGATCAACTTTACTATCATTATTCTGAATTCTTTTTCAGGTGGACTGCCTATTTCCTCTTCATTTCTTAGATCTGGTGGGGTTTTGCCTTGCTCCTTCATCTGCTGTGTGTTTCTCTGTCTTCTCATTTTGCTTAACTTAATGTGTTTGGGGTCCCCCTTTTGCAGGCCGCGGGTTCATAGTTCCTGTTGTTTTTGGTGTCTGCCCCCAGTGGCTAAGGTTGTTTCAGTGTGGTGTGTAGGCTTCCTGGTGGAGGGGACTACTGCCTGTGTTCTGGTGGATGAGGCTGCATTTTGTCTTTCTGGTGGGCAGGTCCACGTCTGGTGGTGTGTTTTGGGTTGTCTGTGGCCTTATTATGATTTTAGGCAGCCTCTCTGCTAATGGATGGGGTTGTGTTCCTGTCTTGCTAGTTGTTTGGCATAGGGTGTACTGCACTGTAGCTTGCTGGTCGTTGAGTGGAGCTGGGTCTTGGCATTGAGACGGAGATCTCTGGGAGATTTTCGCCATTTGCTATTATGTGGAGCTGGGAGGTCTCTTGTGGACCAGTGTCCTGAACTTGGCTCTCCCACCTCAGAGGCACAGCCCTGACGTCTGGCTGGAGCACCAAGAGCCTGTCATCCACACGGCTCAGAATAAAAGGGAGAAAAGAAAGAAAAAAAGAAAGAAGAAAATAAAATAAAATAAAGTAAAATAAAATTATTAAAATAAAATATAATTATTAAAAATTTTTTTTAAAGTAATAAAAGAAAATAAGAAGAGAGCAACCAAACCAAATAACAAATCCACCAATGATAACAAGTGCTAAAAACTATACTAAAACAAACAAACAAACAAAAAAATGGACAGACAGAACCCTAGGACAAATGGTTAATGCAAAGCTCTACAAACAAAATCATACACAGAAGCATACACATACATACTCACAAAAAGAGAAAAAGGGAAAAATATATATATACCATTGCTCCCAAATTCCACCTCCTCAATTTGGGATGATTCGTTGTCTATTCAGGTGTTCCACAGATGCAGGGTACATCAAGTTGACTGTGGGGATTTAATCCGCTGCTCCTGAGGCTGCTGGGAGAAATTTCCCTTTCCCTTCTTTGTTTGCACAGCTCCTGGGGTTCAGCTTTGGGTTTGGACCCGCCTCTGCGTGTAGGTCGCCTGAGGGCATCTGTTCTTCGCTCAGACAGGACGGCGTTAAAGGAGCAGCTGATTCGGGGGCTCTGGCTCACTCAGGCCGGGGGGAGGGAGGGGTACGGATGCGGGACGAGCATGCGGCAGCAGAGGCCAGCATGACTTTGCACCAGCTTGAGGCGTGCCGTGTGTTCTCCTGGGGAAGTTGTCCCTGGATCACAGAATCCTGGCAGTGGCGTGCTGCACAGGCTCCCGGGAGGGGAGGTGTGGATAGTGACCTGTCCTTGCACACAGGCTTCTTGGTGGCGGCAGCAGCAGCCTTAGCGTCTCATGGCCGTCTCTGGGGTCTGTGATGATAGCCGCCACTTGCACCCATCTCTGGAGCTCCTTTAAGCGGCGCTGTTAATCCCCTCTCCTCACGTACCAGAAAACAAAAAGGCAAGAAAAAGTCTCTTGTCTCTTCAGCAGCTGCAGACTTTTTCCCGGACTCCCTCCCGGCTAGCTGTGGCGCACTAGCCCCCTTCAGGCTGTGTTCATGCTGCCAACCCCAGTCCTCTCCCTGGGATCCTACCGAAGCCCGAGTCTCAGCTCCCAGCCCCCGCTCGCCCCGGTGGGTGAGCAGACAAGCCTCTCGGGCTGGTGAGTGCTGGTCAGCACCGATCCTCCGTGTGGGAATCTCTCCGCTTTGCCCTCCGCACCCCTGTGGCTACGCTGTCCTCTGTGGCTCCGAAGCTTCCCCCCTCTGCCACCCGCAGTCTCTGCCTGCGAAGGGGCTCCTAGTGTGTGGAAACCTTTCCTCCTTCACGGCTCCCTCCCACTGGTGCGGGTCCCATCCCTATTCTGTTGTCTCTGTTTTTTCTTTTTTCTTTTGCCCTACCCAGGTACGTGGGGAGTTCCTTGCCTTTTGGGAGGTCTGAGGTCTTCTGCCAGCGTTCAGTAGGTGTTCTTTAGGAGCTGTTCCACATGTAGATGTATTTCTGATGTATTTGTGGGGAGGAAGGTGATCTCCACGTCTTACTCTTCCGCCATCTTGAAGCTCCTCTGCTGATGTTTTTTCTAATCTATTCCTTGGATTCATCTTCATACCTTATTCTCATTATTTATTGTTGATTAAAATTGATATTTGAAATAAGTGAGAAGGCTATGTAGCTATTAGTAAAATTTTACTTAGAATTAATTTAAATACATTATTTTTATAAATGTTCAGAACCTTAAATAAAAGGGCATGTTTATATTCCTAGAAAGATAATTCAAAAAATGAATTCCAAATGAAAATTTTATATAGGTAAAATATAAAGAAGATACCTTATTTGTGATTAGGTGTAAGATTTTTTTTATTGCCAGTATTCCTACCAATTTAATTTATATTTTAGAGAGTAAAATTACCTTTTTTTTTTTAAAAGAATAACATTTATATTTTCCTGTTGAAAAGTAACACATAGTATTCTGGACAATTGGTGAAACAAAAAAAGCCATATTAAAGAAAAAAATTAAAAATTGTTCATTCAATTACAGAAAACATCAGTTCAAATTTTAGCTGATATTCTTATTAGAGTTTTTTAGAAGCAAATTAATTTCTTAATTGGCAATATGCCTGCATGCACAAAAAACAATCACTAGCCAAAAGAGTGGGTTCATCATTTATTTAGAAGCTCAATTCAAAACTATTTGATTTGGTTTAGTCAGAATGGTTGAAATGACATTAATGAAAGCTTAGAGAAAGCAGGAGCCATGTCTTTTAAAACTTGTTCGTTAGTAGAATGATCATTCCTTTTAGGAGTATGTATTTTTTATGTCATGTGTGTTTGTATATGTATGCATAATTTACTTAGGGGATATGAGTTTCTATTAATTAATTGTTCAATGGTAATAATGACTAGATTCCATGAAAATGCACATGGCTGGACTGTTTCCTTTGTGATAGAACCTAAATGCTTTGTATCTTAGCTAGTTAGCTTTTGTGATTTGCCAGCAATCTTGGAAGTAACAAGGTGGATCCAGAACAAACCATTTGGTTGACTAGTTATATTAATGAGAGAATGATAGCTCATTTTATGTAATTGTTTATATTTGCGAATGTAGAACTGTTAACTTCAAAGGGAGCTCAATTTGCTGGAAGGAAAGCTTTTGGAATAATGCAATTTGTTGTTGACTTTGTGCATGGTTGGGTATTCTTATTACAGTAGCTATTTTTCATATTGGCTTTACAAATCTATTCTCTTAGGAATTTCATTGGACTATTTGGAGTGAGAAATGAGGGTTATAACTTCTGAAGAGAAAGTGTATTTTGGAAAGTTATTTTTATTTTGTTTCATTTTCTTGAAGAATATATAACCTAAAAAATTTAGTTTACCACTTCCACCACAATAGGTTGTAAAAACTATACGAATAGGAAAATTTGCACAATGGAGGAAGTTCAGTGGAGTCTTTTGGGATTAAGCTTAATGAATATTAATGCCAAATAATGCATGTGGGACAGTAAAGGAAGCGATGGATACAACATTAGTCTATAGAAAATGAATAGTAGAGAGAAAATAGTAAATTGCAACATAAGAGACATGATTACAGGAAGGAAAGAAAATCAGATAACACTATTCAAAGCTGCTTTCCTTGGCAAGTTTCTTATTTAAAGGGTGAGAATTAGTTCTATTTTCCACAGTCCATGTCATAGTAAAAACGTGAGGACTGTTTAATTCTAGGTTCTACATACTGTTAAGTATTATTGAAAATCTGTTATATTAAGTTTTGAAGAAAAAATTAACAGACTCCAGGAGCATCTTCTAAAAATCAGTGGGTCTCAACTTTACTTGCCCATTAGAATCACCTGGGGAAATTTTGAAACTCTAATGCCCAAGCCACACTCCAATCTTTTAAAATAAGAACCCCACATTTGGAGCCAGGCTTCACAAACAGCAAATTAGGGCACTAAAGCAGTATATATATACTTAGGCAAAGAAAATGATGATAAAGCGAACTGGATAAATTCAGTAAATTGAATCTTCTTCTTAAATAAGTTGACTTTTTTTTCCTGAAGAAAATATTACAAACTTTTCTTAGTACAATAAGAAATGTTCTGTTTAACTAGAACCCTCTCTCCAAAATGTAACTAACATGTATTTACATTATTTTATTTTCACAAAACTTCTGTAAGATAGGCCCAAGCACCAGTTAAGTTCAGAGAAATAACTATCATGTACAAAACTGCAGAGCTAGGTTGTAGTAGTGGGACCAAGACCTGAATTTGTGTCTTTAAATCTGAATCCTGTGATTTATTCCATCAGGTGATTCTCCCAGGCTTCCCTTTCTGGTCACCATATCTTAGCATCTTCTCTTTTTCATCCCTACAATCTACTTTTACTGTTCTTAGTGCAAATCATTTGCCTTGTCAGCATCCCAGTGCCTTTCTTTCAGTCTTATAACTTACTATCTGTAATAATATTGTCATCCATTTTGTTATCTCTGGTAACCACCTGAGTTCAGAGTAGGGGTTAAAGAGAAACAGAGCTATGAAAGATCTCAAATATCCTGTTTTCCCAGCCACTGAATTTACAGAAATTTAATTTCAATGACTTTAATCATCATTTAACTTACAATCATGGTTAAAAGTTAGGCTTTATCATTATTGAAAATTCAGTGTTCATTGTCTTTCCCATCCTCACAGCACACAGTCTTTGAATGAAAAACTATAGTCAGTCTTTTATATTATCGTTTTATAATAGCTAGAATAATGCCTGTTTTGTAGGACATGAAAATAACTATTGGGCGATGCCCAGATCTGTTGTTTTTTTTTTTTTTTTAACTTCCATCCCTAAAAGATTTCTTATTCCATGCCTTCTGATTTTAAGTAATTTTCTGTTGTGGTTTCTTGTTACTCTACAATCACATCCCATTCTCTTAATTCATGATTCTGGTTCTGGCTTCAGTTGATTCCCTAATCTGCCTAGACTTCCTGGTTTCTTTATTCAACATTTTTCACCAGCACTACTTTATTTACTCCTTGATTTGCCATCATTCTTTCAGTAACGACCACTAGCATATGTAAACTCAACTGCCAGATTTCCTCAGTTCTGGTCTAAAGCTCTCAGACATGGTCGGATAGCCAAGACCCACTCCCCTAGTCACCCCTGATTTCTCTCCTGCCCAACTCAGCAGGAAAGTAGCTCATCCTGGGTGGATGCAGCCAAGAAAACAGTGCTCCCTCTCTTCCCAATTCCAAGTTGAGGGCTATGGTGTCTCTCCATGAATGGTCGGAGTCAGATAGCTTGACAAAATTTTTTCTCAGCTGGGATGCTCAAAAGCCTTTATTTTTTATTGACAATGTAAAATTATTCTCCCTTGAAATCAGCCTTACTTTTTAATTACCATAGTATTTCAGTATCTTTTCAAATCCCTTCAATTCTTCCATGTCTATGAAGTTTTCTATAATGATTCCAACTAATCTTAAACTCTCCTTCTCCTTGTACACTTACTTTTTTGTTTATCTGGAGACACTTCCTCTTTTGTTTTCTTACCTCTTGTATTTGTGTAAGTTCTTGTGTAAGTTCTCCCAAAGTAATGATCATTTCTATTCCTCCTTAGTACTTCTAGCATGCAAATCCCATTGCTTTTTTCCACAGATGATAATTCAAAACAAATTGTTGAATGAATGGGTTAAAGCCAGAAGTTGAAAAGCTGAGAACTCTAAGTCTTTCACATGGACTCTGATTTCCCATATTCTTCCTTAATTGATCAATATTCAACTTGTTACAAGCCAATTAGGTCAAAACATTTGTATAGACACAAATTCTTGAATGCCAGCCTGAGGAGCTTTATGGACCCTCTCCCCAAAACAACCATACTAGTGAAAATTATTAAAACAACAACAATGTAAAGTCTCTAGAAATTGTCTGAAGCTCATACAGTAAATAAGAAACACTCATTTAAGAAAAAAATAATAAATATTGATAAGAATGCTCAGAAGTGCTTTTGAGCCAAGACCCACTCCCCTAGTCACCCCTGATTTCTCTCCTGCCCAACTCAGCAGGAAAGTAGCTCATCCTGGGTGGATGCAGCCAAGAAAACAGTGCTCCCTCTCTTCCCAATTCCAAGTTGAGGGCTATGGTGTCTCTCCATGAATGGTAGATTTCTTATTTCTCCCAGTTCCATGTTGCAGAGGCTCTATTCCAGAGAGAAACTGGTGAGAAATCTGGGGCTCTCTTCCTTCACTCAGCTTCTGCTTGTGGGGTGAAAGTTCTACCTCAGGGGCCACGTTCCCAAAACACTAGAGCCCCAGTTATCCACTCCCAGGCTCATTTGTAGGGAGTAAGTTCCATGACTGGAGAGTCAAGCTGAGAGGACAAAGGCTACTGCTCCCATTCAGTGCCATGCTCATAAAACAGAGGTGTTGCTCCAAGAGAAGTGGACCGCTCTTCCTGCCCCTAGATCAGAAACAGTGGCAGAGCTTTTGCCAGAGGGGGAGAGACAGCCTTAAGAACAGAGATCTTTGAAGCTTTTCCTATTGGAGCTAAATTTATTTGGAACAGAGAGTGAGGAAATTCAAGTTTAAGAGTTTTCACGAAAAAAAATGGAGATTTTGGTGTTAAGCAAGGAAGCGGAAAGTGGTAAGCAATTAAGAAGAGAGTTTTTCCATGAGAGCAATAAGTTAGTCATTAGTTGAGCTAGAAGTTTACCTGCGGGAGCCAGAGAGAGAAGAGTCCTCCTGGCATGAGTACAAACCTCTAAGACTGGTCTCAAACAAATTTAATAGGGATACAAATTTAATAGGATCAGATTGTAGAACAATTTGTGCCCCCCAAAATAGAGGGATCAGCCTGCACTTAGCGGAGGCTAAGAGCTCCCCGTGATAACAACAGAGGCAGATAGCTTAACAAAGAAATCAGGGAGAGAGGTAGTAAAAGAGACACTTACTAAAACCACTGTTATCAAGGTATTGGACATAATTCTAGAGTTCAAAAAAAATTGATTTTTATAATTTTTGCACTGCTTTTTTAGAAGGATAGAGTTTTGGAGCTTTCCACTCCACCACTTTTTTTTCTGTCAGAGCCTTTCAGTCAACTGATTTTTGACAAGGATATCAAAACATTTCAGTGGAGCAAACAATAGTCTTTTCAAGAAATGATACTGAGACAACTGAATATCTACATGCCAAACAATGAAGTTGGATCCCTTCCTCACACCATACGAAAAGTAAATAAAAATGGGCCATAAACCTTAATGTAAACTATAAAATCATATAAAACTATATAAACTAAAGGTATAAAACTCTCAGAGGAAAATATAAAGTAAATTCTAGCGACCTTGGATTAGGCAAAGCCTTCTTAGGCTTAGAAAAAGATCAATAAATAGAATGTCATCAAATTTAAAACATTTATGCATCATAGTATACCATAAAGAAAGTGAAAAGACAACCCACAGAATGGGAGAAAATATTTGCAAGTCTACTTGGACCTGTATCCAGAATAATCAAGAACACTTCCAGTTCAATAACAAAAAGACAACTCGTCTATGTAATAGATGAATGTTCTGAATAGACTTTTCATATCTATAGAAGATATACAAATGTCCAATAAGCTCATGAAAAGAGGCTCAATGTCATTAACTATCAGGGAAATGCAAATTAATACCACAGTGAGATATAACTTCACATGTTAAAGTAGCTATAATCGAAAAGATAAATAGTAACAAGTGTTGGCAAGAGTGTGACAATGTTGGAGGCCTCATACATTTCTGATTTCTGATGGGCATGCAAAATGATTCAGCCACTGGAAAAACAGTCCAGCTGTTCCTCAAAGAGTTAAACACTGAATTACTGTTAGACACAGAAATTCCATTCCTAGGTATATGCCCAGAAGAAATGAAACATATATCCACACAAAAACTTGTACGTGAATGTTCATTGCAGCATTACTGATGGTAGCCAAAACTTGCCTTCTCAGTGACTCTGTGCTATATTTTGGAGTTTGGAAAAAATATTAACACTGGTGCCTTGGCTCTTATAGGTGTAAAAAGAGCAAATGAGTTTTTGTTTTTTAATTTCTTCTTTTCCTTTTCTCCTTCTCTTGCTCCCTCTTTTTCTCAGAATTCATTAAGAACCCCAAATATGTAGTTAATGAAGAATTATTGTAAATATTATTAAAGTGAAATGACTTAGGGATCAATTACAAGGCAACCTATAGACAAAGGCATGGTAGTAAATTCTTTTCCTTTACAGAGCAGTGCTGAGAAAGCAAAGTAGATCAGAATGAGATGCAATTGGTCATTGCATGCTTCCTCTAAGATATATTAATCCATCTTTTTAAAAGCATAAAAGAAGTAATATAGGTTAATAGTAAGAGAATATAATAGTGTATAGGGTTAGAAGCATGGGGCAAGTCATGATATGTAGAATTTTGCCAAGAATATTCTGGGGGAATCATAAAGAGAGTAGCATGATTAGAACTGAATTGCTGAATTGGGGATTACCTAATGACAAATTGGGAAGATTTTAAAAGACCATTTGAAGAGATTCTTTGAACATCTGATTTAAAAATATAAGGATTGATTTGATAGGCTTTGTACATGTATGTTTGGGAAATTGTTGCATATTCCTAGTAAAAGATAACATTGTGATTTTCACTTTATTGGGAATTTGTGAAAATCCTATCGTGTTAAGAAGTCTGTATTTAGCAGCAATTTTACTCTGTGGGCAAAACAGCCTATGTATGCTGGAGGGAGAATAAAGCAAGTGTCATACTAGCAAGTGTTTTAGCCAATATTAGTCTGCCTCAACATCTGGTGGATAATAAAAATGATCCTGGTTTACAGTTCTTTCCTATATTATGTTTTTCGAATTTAAGATGAGAGATTGATGTAGGGAGAGTGTATAATGCATATCCACTGGAAATTCAAATTATCTCTGTGAAAATAAAAGGGTACAGGGAACATGAGTTGGCATTTAAAGCACTCAACAATCAACACATGCAGTTTTTCATGCACTATCAACATGATTAGACTTTGATTAGCAGTTTATCAGGTTTCCAGTTTCTGATTTCCTTCCACTACTACTTAGGAGGCTTAGTGATGTTGGGGTCTTGGCTAGTTTTAGATTTGGCAGTAACAACCACAAGCACTAATGGCCCTCAGGCAACAGCCTATGCAGCATTTACGGCCCAGCCTCACTGGCTTGCTCTGCATTTTTGTTCTCTCACTATAAATCCTCAGGTCCAGTCATTTCAACTGTATGGGCCAGAGAGAGCTTCTGAGAAGATGCATACAGCTCTTACATCCCTAGACACTACCAAACATTGGGAAAAATCAAAATTTGGCCCTAATCATAGAGACACTTGACTATGATCCATACCATTAAAAAAAATATTGGATTAGCCACTTCCTTGTGGGCCAGCATCTTCCATTTGTCCAGTTTTATACTCACATTTCTATTTAGAATGTTTGGAGGGAGACAGATAACCACTTTTCTCTGGTTTCTGGGTATCAAAACTGCTGGTTTTGCTGTTACTTTCTCTCACTCCTGGTACACTAATGTTACGCATATTACTACTAACGTTATGCTAATGCTACCTGTTTGATGTAACGGTAATGAACCCTGTTTCGTTCCGCAGTGGTCACAAGATCACTAACTGTGCACCACCTCCTCCACAGGGGGCCACGGTTCTCTCTGCTCCCAAAGAAAAGGAAACTGTCTCCTCCAGCGCTTTCTGCCATTCTAGACAATCTTACCTCTGATGACACACTTTTAATCCACTTTCTCATAAGCTTCCCAAATTATATTCTTTTCAGTGGTTTCTTTTTTGAGAAAATTGCTTCTGATTTTTCACAGCCTGAGATGTGGGGGAATTTGGTGGAAACTTGTCCTGTAACAGGGCTTATTCTTTGATAACCATCCCAGTCTCAATGTAAGATTACCGTGCTTTGGTTCTTCTTTGCCTCAGAGGAGGTTTTCTGTTTTCTTGGTGGCACCTTTCCCTACAATTGACTAATCTTTTTGGAATAGTATTGTACTCACCAATTTAGATTAAGAGCATTATTCCCAGTTTGCAGGAAATGTAATACCTCTGCACTTCATTTCCTAAGGGCTCAAGGTGTCCAAATACAAAGAGGATTTCTTAGACTTTGTCCATTTGGCCTGCACTGTACTCCAACCACTGTCACTGTAGCAGTCACGTGGCATCAAAAAACAAAGCAGGCACACTCAAAACCACCATCTGTGCTTTTATTGTAGATCCTTATAGAAGATTTTTCCATATTTCTCAGGCAGTTATTTAAATCATGCCCTATTACTCTTTTAATTACAGAGAAAAAGGGAACAAAGTTGGAGACAGTAACCTAGAGACACATGCTGGTAACAAATAGGTGTATGATCTATGGAAGATAAAGCTCAAATACTTCTGTGTGAGAGAGAAATTTTGGTTCTGGTATAAAGTACAGTTTTTCTTATCTGAAAAATTTTAATGTTTCACTTAAATTCATGAGAAATAATACTTGAGGCTCTCAGGATAAATTGTGGAGGACTTGGAAACGGGCAAAGGAGACAACAGGACATTCTGATTCTTTGAATGACTTTCTATTGTCCAGTTCATTTTAAGCTATTTAGGAGTAGAGGGTAAGTTGTGGAAAACTGAAGGCAATGCAAATGATTCCTGACCATAGCAAGGAAAATGAATTTTGTCCAGTACAGAATATTAATCCCTGCAAGCCAAATTCTCATTTGAACCAGTGTTAATAGCCTGTTAGTTCTCTTATTAATTAATTCATTGAAGAAAATCTTTGACATGGTTCATTTTATATTTGTATGAGAGTCATGATTTTACTTTTTCAGAATCATAGATTGCTAGATCTATACATGAAGGTTGATTCTTATATGTTTTGGCCCTTTAGTCTGCTTTGAAACCACTGTACTTCATAAAAAAAGACTATGAATACTCACAGTGATGAACAACCATATGAAAACTAAAGAAAAAATCAATCACTGGAAAAATTAATTTAAAAGTGCAGATAGTTTGTTCTTGAAGCATTAAATGTTAACTCTTTATAAAACTTATAGACAGCACAGGTAGATGAGATGCACCTAAGGCTAAGGAGATTTTAAGTAGGTCTCCAAAACTGTCTACATTTTTCAAACCATTTTGCTAGTTATGGCACTCACAGTCTGCATAATTGATCACTTTTCAAAAAGGCCTTTGGAAACTTTAATAGATATTTGATTTAATGACATGTGATCAGTAAAGTGTTGTACACTCTAATCAACTCACATGATGTTTATTTTTAATATGTTTTTTTGATTACAAAGAAGCATATTTTCATTATGACATACAACATACTAAAATCTTTAAAGAAGAGAATAAAAGTTTCTCAACCAGATATAAACAAAGTAACTATTTTAGAAATAGTGATTTCCATACTGCTCCCATAAGATACACATTTGTATCTGACTTTTTCATTTAAAACTTTAGTGTATATATTTCTTTATATGCAATTAAAACTTTGAAAACATAATTTTTTAAAATAAACTTATTTATTTTATTTATTTATTTTTGGCTGCATTGGGTCTTCGTTGCTGCGCCCGGTCTTTCTCTAGTTGCAGCAAGTGGGGGACACTCTCCGTTGCGGTGCGCGGGCTTCTCATTGCGGTGTCTTCTCTTGTTGCGGACCACCAGCTCTAGGTGCACAGGCTTCAGTAGTTGTGGCTCGCGGGCTCTAGAGTGCAGGCTCAGTAGTTGTGGTGCACGGGCTTAGTTGCTCTGCAGCATGTGGGATCTACCCCGACCAGGGCTCGAACCCATGTCCCCTGAATTGGCAGGTGGATTCTTAACCACTGCGCCACCAGGGAAGCCTGAAAATATAATTTTTAATGATAACATGATACTCTATTCTATGAACGTATCAAAATTTAATCATTCCTCCTTTGTTAAATATTTTGAATATTTCCATTATTATTCTAATTATAAATTAGTCTGTGATGAACATCTTACTCTAAAGATCATTGAAGATTTTTTCAGGATATTTTCTTGGACTTTGTAGAATTGCCATTTCAAAGAATGTTTGCATCTTTAAGGCTCTTCATATATACTTTCAAATTATTTTGAGAGTGTACCAATTTACAATCCTAGCAGAGACTGTCTGTCTCATAAGCATAAACCAGATTTTTAAGGATAATTAGTGTTTTCTGTATACACAGAAACCCACATGCATGCATACACATTAACAGTTACCTTGGTGATCAGGTTACTATTTGGAATAAAATTCTAATAAATATTCTTATATTGTGTTGATTTATGTGTGTTCCCTGACATTGTACTGTTTTTAAAAACCTTTAAGCACGGAAGAAATTGGCAAAGCTAGGCTAGTATAAAACAAAATTTGCAAAATGCACATAACTGACACTAACTTTAAATAATTCTTAGTTATTATCTTCTTAACTCATCTTAAGTAAACACTTCTAAGTTCTGGGTAAAGCCTTGTCTTTCCCGTAAATGTCACTTAATACATAAAAGGTTTTTGGTCTTGGCCAGATTTAAGGTGAAATATGCTACATATAATTCTTAAAGTGCTGGCTGTTTCATATCTACATGCCTAAATCATTTTATTATCCGCTTAATAGCAGAACAAATTAGTCATCCTCTCTGATCCTGGTGCACATTATGCCGAGACATGCCCACCCTAATATGCTTTCTGATAAAGTAAATGCTCACTCTGTCAGAGCACAAATCTTATTTGGGCACCAGCAAAGTCAAGGGAGAGAGAGCTGAGTCTGCAGTAGGATTGCTTATTCGAGGAGAACTGAGATTTATTAGCCGACTTCATTAAATATATGGAAGACCCCAGCACTCAAGGTTAGGAAATTAGAATGCAAACATGAAACCTCTGTATGAAATGAAACAGGTAGCAAAAACAAGAAAGATAGATCTTTGCACTTTGCAAAGTGAGGGAGGTAGGCTTAAAGTAAATGTCTAGCTAGCTAAATGAAAAGGTATGCTTTTCAGTTACTTGCTTGGTTCAGTAATCTGTGACTATAAGATAAATAACACTAATTAAATATCAGAGAGATAAATGATTGATGATAAACATAAATGAAGTCTCAGCCCAAGTTGCATATTGCTTTATTTATAAATAAATGTAATTATTTAGAGGTTGTATTTTAAAGTAAAATTTAACATCCCTGATTTTTCTATGTAAAGCATTTATCTACCAATGCTAAATAAGTTTCAATTTGGAATAAAGTTACGCATGCTACATTTCAGTGTAATGTTAATGAAACAGACACTTACAGAAATTATGTTTTGATATTTTGGAAAGAGAGTTTCAGTCAAGAATTTAAATAGTAATGATGTAAGTAGGTAGCTAAAATGGTCTGTTTTATGTTTTGTTCTGTTTTTTGCTTGTTTCCCAAGTCTACTATCTTATAGTGTTTATAACCATGAGTTAATTTTTCATAGTTTTGGAGAAAACAGACTGTATTCTGTCATCTAAAAACATTACGATTTTCTGCCCCCTTCTCCATCTTTTAATACTGTAATTTGGGTATATAAGAATAATTGTGTTGGTAGCCTGTAGTATTCATTTGCTTTTGACTTGAAAAAATGACTGAAATGGAGTTAGTGAACAGGACAACTGGAATCGATAGAGAGAATATCAGCATTGTAGGTTTTAATAGATGGGGTTCCTGAAACTAAGGGAAGTAACGTGATGTTTCCAAAGGAAGTATGATATCACCAAATCCTTGAATTCTGAATCTATTTTCTTTCCATTATTGTTTGTTCCAAATCAAGAAAGCAGGTGGGGAAACAGGATTCATGTTAATGAAAATTTAGCAGAGATTAGAAGAGGTCAAAAACATGGGTCAAGTGATAAAGTCTGAAAAGAAAAAAAAAAGTCCATTAGGAGTAAGCATTAAGATAAGCGTTTATAGACAGAGCTAAATCCATGAAATATAGCTAGTGATCATGATTGCACTCTTTACATCTTCCTTATTTATAGTTTGCTTCTTCTAAACCTCATCCATGATGTACAAAATACACAGTCTCTGCCCTGTGGCAACCTAGCATTCATCTATTACACATAGGGATAACTGAAGGCCATATAAGAAGGAGGCTGAAGAAGCTAGTTGAGAAGAGTCTTCAGTCTTTTGTGCTATGTTTATTTTGTGTTCTTACAATGATTTGGGTAGAAGAGGTTGCTTCCACCTCCCTATTCTAATTACATTACTTTTTATGAAGCAGTAATGTGCATAACATATCTTTTGTCCATCCATAGCCATCTCATCTAACCCTTAGCTCAACTTTTATTCAATTATTAACTTTCTAGCATCCCTTAACATCCCAAATTCCTAATGCCTACACCGTCCCTCATCTCTTATCTATTTTGAACATTAGTAGGTAAGAAAACAAGTTGAAAGTTCAGTTTTTTTGACATATTAGCATATATGTGGTAACAAAATGGCTGAGCCAAAATGTTGGTCTTAAAATGTGGCATAAAGGCAGCCATGCCAAAATGCAACGTTCATCTTAACTACTTTGCGGTACCTGACCTTCCCTGATTGTTCTAGCCAGATGGCCTTAGTCAATTGCTTTGTGGACTGAGCCACCAAAATTTCCCTATTAAGGGAAATTTTTTTTTACCAGTTTTTCTTACCACAGAGACTCAGTCTGTGGTCAAATGATTTGTTTGACTTTTGACTCCCTGCTCTAAGCTGTGTTTGTTCAGTCAAAAGTATCACAGAAGCTATCACAAACTTTATTCAGAATTTGTCTTCAAACCAGAGGAAAAAAAAAAAAAAAGTAAATCTTGAGAAATATGTCAAGGGAAAAGAGTACTTCAAAGAAAAGTAATCCCTGATTAAGGAATCTGGCAAAAATAAAGGATATTCCTCAAACTCTCTGTAATGTGTGACATATCTTTTTCAGTTTTTTCTACTCAAGTAGAGGGCTACCAGTATACCAGCTTATGTGATCTTGATCACAATAGAGTGATCTTATAAAAACAGTTTTGTTTCCATCACATAAATATGTTTTACCTTCTTTTCAGAAAATCTGACAAATATTGTTCTAGTTAAAAAAAAAAAAAAAAAGTTCCTTGAGCTTAAGCTTAGCTGAGGACTGGCTTAGTGTTCTCTTATCATTTGTTTTAGTGATAGTCTGAGCACCTGCACTAATCTAGCACCAGTGCATTCCTGTTCCCTCCTCTTTGAGATTCCCATCAGTTGCAGACTCCCACACATTCCTTTACTATAAATGGGCTTCATTCTAAAATAAAACTGCCCTTAGGAAGTACAAAGGATGGTACACTTTTGGATATATCAAAACATTTTGCTTTAGAAAACTAAAATACTTTCTTAAAATGATTGCTAGCTATTCAAGGTGAAATCTTATGGCTACTGTATTGATAGTAATGTTGAAACTCCCAAATTCCCTGATTCTACTCCCCTTCTTCTTCTTGCTGTTCCAACTGGGAAAAAAACATAGCATCATAAATACTAGATGCAGGGTCAATAACACAAAGGCAGAGCTCTAGCGGAAGATATGCAGACAGTAGCAGAGAAGCGGTTTGCTCACTGGAGGATTTTGTCTCTTGCTGGATTCTACTCTTCTGACTTCAGCTGGAGCCAAGTTAAGTTGAAGGAAATTCACACAGAAAAGACCTGGTTCATTAACCCTAGGTTCTGTGCTTTCTTTAGAAACTGTATTGTAGAGACATTAAAAGTCTCCAAATAGTTTCTAATACTGACCCTGTTACTTAGCAGTATTTATAAGTCCCTCTGGGACTTAGATTGTTCATCAGTAAAAATGGAGGTAATAGTTCATGTTTCATAGGGTTGTTATATTACAAAGTGTCTGACACATAATCTTTGCTTCATAAATGCTAGCAATTATTATTGCCTTATTCTTGTTACCAACATGATAGCTCAAATATGTGTCCTTGAGTGACTACATGCTTGCTTACCAGTCATACTTAGAAAATGATGTAGGCTGGGTAAATAAATGAACTATAAATGGGCTTCATTCTAAAATAAACAAGTAAAGTATGTGAATAGTCAATACCCTCTTTACCTTTAACTTCATCAAATTTAAGGCATTCCTGAAGATGAGAGGCAAAGTCTGGGTGCACTAGAACAGGTTATGTTGTGTTACAGAGGCCTCTCCTTTCACCTGTGGGAGGATCAGAATCTACGGCACAAGCCAACGTTTTGCTCAGTTAAGAATGTCACAGTATCAGTTTTTAGGTGGGATTTAAAATTATAATGTCATGGAGTATTAGAACTGAAAAGGGCCTTGGTGATCACCTCACCAATGTCTGAATTTTATAGATGAAAGAACTGAGACCAGGGTCATAGTATGATTTGTTCAGGGTCAATCAACTGGTCAGTGGCAGAGATAAAAAAGAATTCTGGTAGTCTCATTGCCAGTGTAGATATGAAAGTTTTATATCTGCAGACCTTACAAACAGAGTTTCAATAAGCAGCTGGAGGCACGAGTGCATTTTATTATATTCTGAAAGAAAAGTGAATCCACAGATAGTTTTATTCCAAGAGAACAATATTCCACCCAAATTAGGTTCAAAAGCTGTCAACAATAAAATAATTCTATCAGCTATTTAAAGTACAATCATTACTGTGAAGTACTTGGTAGTCTAAGGATTTTTATATATCACACCAAAACATCTGGACACTTCAACCAACCGGACGTATTTACATTTTATAGACAAGAGCCCAAGTGATATAGCAAATATAGAAATTTTGTTTTTTTAACCACAAGATTAAGTGCCATAAATGTCTGAAAGCAGCCTAGTTTTAACATAGAGAGTACTCAGTTAATAATGGATTTGCTTATCACTATTCTGGTCTATTATATATTTGTTTTAAGTTTTAATTCCTAGAAGCCAAGCTTATTTCCCTCATCTGGAAGTTCTATACTGGGAGGGATAAGGAAGAATGGAATATATAGATGTAATCTTTATATTTTGTCAGTAAAGATAACTTACTTAAATTTGCCAGAGAAGTGTAACTTGTTATTGTTCTACTAATATTGTGCTTGGTTTTAGGATGTATTTCTAGAGAAATAGCCCTCTTCTAAAGAAACAGTCATCTTGCAAGAAATGAAGCCAGAAATTCCTTCCTTTGTTTTCTCTTCCAGGTCAATTCTCACACATTCTTTAGCAGATAAAGGTGACCTCCTCTAATAGGCAACTTTTCTTAATTTCACCATTCAGTAACTTTAATTTATTCAGTAAATATTTATTATGCTTGAACTGTTTACCGGGCAGCGTGCTAGTTGTTGGGTATATAACAGTGCACAAGTTAGATGGTCCTTAGCTTCAGAGATCTTGGCAATTGACATGGGATACAGAGAGGTAATTACACCATATGTGATAAGTACCATGACAGAAGAGCATACAGGATGCTGAGGGACAAGAGAAGAGGCATCTCACACAGCTTTGGGTGTCTTGGATAAAGTCATGTCAAAAGAGAAGGAGGGGAAAGAAGAGAAGAAGGAAAGGAAGAGAGAGAGAGAGAGAGAGGGAAGGAGGAAAGATGGAAGCTGAAAAATCATTTTTGAAAGCCCAAAGGCAATGTTGAGGTGCCAAATGGAGTTGATAATATTAGGATTAAAATAGTAAGGCAATATACTGCAGAAATAAAAGTTGAAAAGTTAAGTATAGTAGGTGTGGCTGAAAAGTTGCACCTTTTTCCTAATGACACTGGAAAGGGGCTGCAAGGTTTTAGGCAGCAGAATGGCCATCTCATTTCACAATAGACTAGATATTCACACTAACTCACTTCCTCAGTGTCATATTCTTCCTTTCATTATTAATTGTTTTTTCAAATATATATCTCACTTACCCAAGAATAATTCAGGATACCATAGGCCAAGAACTATGCCTTATATTTCTTATTATTTAGATGTGGTATATAATACCTTTAAAATCATGATGGAATGTATTTTTATAATTTTCAGTATTTAAAATTCACCACACATTATATTCTTTACACATATTAAATAGATGATAAAGTTATAAAAATCACCTTTAAAATGTGTAAGGGGCCCATGGTTATTTGGAAAATTCTTTTATCATTTACCCAAGCAAAATGTTCAAAGACCACTATTTTGCCTGACGTTTGGTTTAGTTTTACTGGATATGTGAGAATCCAATTGTAATGCTGAAATAAGTAGAAAGATAAAAAGAAGTTCAAATAGAAACAGAAACTCAAGGAGGGATAAACAATGGGCAGAATGAGAGAGCTAAGTAAAAATTATTTTCAGCGCAGTGGGCATTGAGAGAGAGGCAAGATATGAATGGCTGGGAAGTTGGCAAGCTCTCATATGCAGATAATTCTAGACTGCATGGTCTCAGAATATAAAAATACCCCTTTGCTACTTAGAGTGTACACTGTGCTACAGCGTCCACGTATCCCTTTGAGGGTGGAGACATTCATTCCTTCACCTGGAGTTGTCCTGCCTGAAGTCATACCCTCCCTCTTCCCTGAGTTGACCTGCACCTGAGGACTGATGGATGCAATGATACAAATCATGGACTCCCCTTTCCTTAATTTAACCACGTCCAGGGGGTGTTTCCAGCTTCAGAACTCCCACTGGGATCAGTTGAGGCCTCTGTTGCATCTACATGGCAAATTCTCTCTTTGCCCAATCCTGCTTGTTTAACTCTTTCGCAGATGTTCTAATTAAGGGCCCTCCCTGATAAAATCTGTGTGTGCATATCTCAATTTCAGAGTCTGTTTCCTGGGAAACCCAGCCTAAAACATTGTGTTGGAAATTTGGTCACAGAGGCAACTACATCTAATTCTCATGATCCTAAATTAGTTTTAAATACTAATTGATAAATAAGAATTTGAAATAAAATCCTGCATTTAAGCATGCTAATTTTGATTTCATTTTGACAGATAACATTACCATCTTCATGGGAACTGTTTGTCCAGTAAGTGTTACACTATGGAAAAAATTGATAAAAATAAAATTACTGCTAGCCTTAAAATGCTGGGACAATTTCAAATGTTTATTGGTAGTGTGACTTTGAAGACATTTTTTTATCTTAAAAAAAGGGATGCTTGTTGGAATGGGATATTCAAAACAAAAGTTTTCTCAAGAACCCCTTCTTCCTTGATATTCCTTAGAAAATTCCAGTCTACATGAATTTGCTTAGTATTTTACTGGAGACTAGAGACTTAAAAATTGGCATCAAGTACTTTAAAAATGCAATAGAAAAAGTAGAGTAAAATCAATAATAGTGTGAGGAATGACTTGAACAGCTTGTATTTTCTCAGTGGTCATCAAAAAGTAATTTTATATCCAATAATTTGTATTGATTGTTTGTGAAACTGTAATGCATTATGCCATAAGCCCGCTTGTGCAGTTATAAATATATGTATCATTTTGTTGGTCTTGGTTTTCTTTTTTTTTTTTTTTTATTGAGTTTCATTTTCTCTAAAAAGTATCATATTTTGTAGTATTTATATGTGGAGGCAAGATTCAGCACCATGACTGTTAATGCAAAATAGCTTCAGCCACACAATGGGCATTCTCGTCTTTGGGTAGTGAAAAACAAGGGCAAAATATGTGTAATATTATATTATTCAAGAGAAAGTACTTTTAAAATCGTCTACAGTGTAATCATCAGTTACTGTGACTTTTCCAGGGGCCCATGCGGAAAGATTTCATTAAAAGCCTGATTGTGCCATTTAAGCCAAAAAGATGCATACCCTAGGGCATATTCAGCATAAAATCCCGCAATATATCTAGAGTTTTTATCCTGGATGGAGAAGGTATTACCTCACCAAACTTTGTATTGCCCTTGGCTTCTATATTATGGGCCATGGACTTGACCTGGGAGAAGTCCTAATTCTATGAGGGCTCTTTCCTGATTGCTACAGTGGATATTTGTATTAATTTGGAGGGAGAAGTTGAAAAGGCCGGAATTACTGTGAAGAAGAAAAGAAGAAGGAGAATAAGGGAGAGGGGAGGGCTGAGAGAAGAAGGAGTAGGGGAGGAGGGGGGAGAGGAGAGGGGAGAGAGAGGGAGGAGGAAAAAAGAAGGGGCAGAAGAGGAAGAAGGAGAAATTGCATCAAATGAAGAAGGGAGACAGTAGTCTATGATGATTTTCTTTTTATTGGAGTATAATTGCTTCACAGTGTTGGGTTAGTTTCTGCTGGACAACGAAGTGAATCAGCTTATATGGATACATATATCCCCTCCCTCTTGGACCTCCCTCCCACCCCACCCCCATCCCACTCTTTTAATTAGCTTGCTACAGGATGAGTGAGAGAAAGTCTCTCCTCTATTTATCCTTCAATTGAGTACATTCCTCAGTACTGATAAGAGACGAAAATAGATTCTTTCTGGAGAACAAGAAAAGAAGCTGAGTTCTGATTTACAGAAGGAGGGACAATTTTGAAATCATAGAAGTTAACTCTACAACCTCTAGAGTTTAATCGGATGTGGCTTTTAATTACAGCTCTAGCATTTTCTGTTTATGGGGCCTTGAGCAACTTACTTAACATCTTTGAACCTAATTTTCCTCATCTAAAAATAAAGAATATTAATACCTGTTTGAAGGTTGTTGTTAGGATTTAATAAAAACGCTTATTCATTTATTCAACAAATATGTGTTAGGAATTGTCCTATGTCCCAGTTACATAGCAATGCACAAAACAGAAGTTCTCTGACCTTAAGAAGAAAGTTAATCAATAGGTCAACAAATACATAAATAAGATAATTACAGAATGAAATGATGAAGATATGATGAGTGATAGACCAAAGGTGATATGATAATTTTTCATTGGTTTAGAGAATTGCTTGAGAAGATGGGTTCATCCTCAAATGAGCCTTTTCTGAGGAGATGACATTTCAGTTGAAAAGTGACTAGTGGGAACCAGCCACTGAACAGCCTGGAGAAAAGCATCTGAGGCAGAATGAATAACAAATGCAAAGGCCCTAGAATGCAAATAAGCTGGATAAAGAGGAATAAAATGGCTAGAGCATATTGAGAGAGGCCAAAAGTGGTCTGAGATGAAGCTTTTAGTCAGCACACGGTAACAGTAACTACTGAAATGTTGTACTACTCATTGAAGTTCTTAAACTGTTTCTATTACAACTGTACTGGAGAATTGAACTAATGTTGGCAGGATATTATTGTATCTAGTAGTGCGTGGTTTAATGAATAAATTGCTAAACTAGCAGACATTATATCCAGTTTTAATTTACAGAATTACTACTGGCTTGGGCAACACAACCAATTTGTTGGGTGAACATTATTGATAAATTTAACTTCAGTCTCTTGGTCAAATAAGTACGTTGAGAGAGGACAGTAATTAAGAAATGGATCTGACTAACAGGAGTTTACAACTTTGAAGATGGAGCCCTGGCATATATATATATATATATTCTATTAGATAAAGTTATTACTGATCAGTTTCAAGGATTTCAAGGAGTCAGTTGAAATGCATAAGACTTCTTTCCTTGTCCCGCCCCTCCAGGCATAGTTTTCCCAGAAATAGATTAAATATATTGATTCACTCCTTCTCCTGAGCATGTTCTATACTTATTTTATACACAAGGACTTTTTAAAATCAAATAATACACCTTCCCTTATATTTAATTTTGAAATGCTTCTGATCAAAAGTCAAATCTATTATATAAAATGATTTTTAAAAATCCTAAATAAATGGCAAAAGGCTTTAATATCACACTTTCTAGGGTTCTAAGATACTTCACCCTTAAATGCATTGTTACTCTGAGTCTCCCAGTGAGCTTTATCGTTGTGGTAATTCTGAGATCCTGCTTTCAGGAAAGGTCTGGGCCATAGTTTTAACTTTGGAAATAACATTTGTTCCCTTCAGAAGTCTGCAGCAGATTTGTGCTGTCTCACTGAAGAAGCATGGTAATCTCAGGACCATTCATGTCAACATTAAATAGGAGACAGAACTGGGCTATATCATTCAATATCCTCACACCACTATAATGTTTATTTAAGCAACAAATCTATTAACAATCAAACTTCACATTTAAGTGTAAAGCACAAAATATTCCAGCAAGAACAGAGAAGAAAAGCCCCTTCTAAGTACGTTTTGGCACCTTGCTTCTAACTTAACTTTTATTTGTACTTAAAATCTCTCTCTTTTTTCCCCCTTACTTCCCCTTAGATTTAGCCACAAATCACTTTCAGCTCTCATGAAATTCATTATTTAGGCTAAGATAAAAATTTAACTTATGCTGTTATTGTCCACTAATTCTTTGACTGTTCTTAGTCTATCAGTGTAAAACATTTCTAAGTATCGTGAGGCCTCAGACTTCCCTGGGATTCTATTATTTTCTCTGAGAAAGATCTTAGGTATTATTTATTAAGCTCTTTTTAATACTACTTGTGCCTATTTCAATTAATCAGTCTAGTAATCAAATATTATCTTAAAACAGTGAGTATCATCTGAACAGGTTAAATATCAAACAGATAAAGGGCAACTTTAACCAAAGAGAAAAACTTCCTTTAGAGTCATTAATACTCTACAACTTCAAAAAGAACAGGTATTAAGGAAATCATCCTTAGTAATTAACATAACATGACAGTTATATTTAGAGCCAGCTACATGGCTGTGCAAGCTGTGTAATCACACAATGTCCTGCACTTAGAGGGGTCCCGTGGTTGGTTTAATATTTGGCTGTTGCCATCTTGAAATTTGTAATTTTTTAATAGGAGGCTTCATGTTTTAATTTTGTACTGGACCTTTCAAATTATGCAGGCAGCCCTGGTTATATTTTATGATGTATTTATGATTTTGTTTTCATTTTAATTTGTCTTTCAAGTAGCTAGCATGTCCCAGATTACACAACTACAGGTGCAGGCATGTGAAGCTTTTTGGTTTTTTTTTTGTTTTTTTTAGTGTAGATGATAAGGGTATTCTTTCATATTCTCCATGTTTATATTCAAATATCTAGAGTGGGAACTGAATCGTTATTTGGATTAAAGGTCACAAATGAATTTTTTAAATTAATCATGGAAAAAATTATAAAATTCTGAACTGGATTGTTAAGATGTGTACAGCACCATTGTAAAGCAATTATACTCCAATAAAGATGTTAAAAAAAAAAAAGATGTGTACAGCAAAGATAGGATTTGTGTAATTCTTCTTATAAATAAGAATTGCAACATATAATAGAGAAAAAGCTAAGTAAAATGAATGTATATCCTAAAATGCCTAAAATGCATTGTCGCAGTTTGATACAAACTCACATAAATCAGAAAAATCAATTAAAAGTAAATATCCAGGAAATGCAGATAAAGACTAGACAGGGAAATGACCTTAAAATGCCATATGAGATTTTGATTAGGCATGCAGCTGATGTCCGTACACTGATGGTATTTGAAAGAGGATATTGTATTTATTTCTCTTGTGCTCTCGCTCTCGCTCTGTTTTTTAAATGTGGAAACTAGAATACTCTTGTAGACAGTGGCTTTCCTAGTAGGCCTGCAGCATGCTGCTCTTCCCAAGGTGAAGGGTGGTTGCTGAACTGCCAAGCTCCTATCACAACATTTCACGTTTCTTTATACTGTCTGTACATCTCTAAATCAGCTCAACCCGTCGCTTTAGCATTCTGCCACACTCAGCATCCCCCAAAAAATCAAACTGAAAGGAACTCAAGTAAAGAGTTAGAGATGCTTGAAGTTTAACATCTACTGCTTAATTGTCGTTAGTCCTGTCCTGAATTTATTAAGGCATCAGCACATGGGCCAGTACTTGTTTATGTAACGGTTAAGATATTCTCCTATTTGAAAATTCAAGAATAGATCAAGAAGAGCCCCCAAGGCTCCTTCGAGGCCTACTGTAGTATTTGCTATTGAATTCCTAAAACGGTCCCCTTCAAGGTAAAAATCACCTCCTAGCAGAGAGAGAAGATGAAACATTTTTTTAAGATGTGTAAGATGGCACAGTGTCAGGTAGCAGCATACATTAAAATATGTGGAATTTTTAGATGTGTCAGAAGGATACTCCCCTCTTCTTTAAGGGTAATAGTAGATTATAGGAAAGAAGATTGCAAAGATAAGAAAACTTTCAGACATTTAGGACTTTAATGAATAAAAATCTTCTTTTGCATTGGATAAAAATTAGACAGTATTAAAAGTATTTTTACCACTAGCTTGTATGCACACTTCAAGGCAGAATGTTGCTTACACCTCATTTTATTATCAACAATATAGACATTTGGGAGGTATGTTACTTGGAGCACTCCTTAAAAGTGAAGTCCTTTTGAATAATTGAGGGTATTATGCACATAGTGTTTACGACAAGAATTAATAAATCCTTTCATAGTAAAATCTTAAATTCTTAAATCACAAACTTGTATCAATGCATAGGACAATGTGCACAGAATCTTTGCCACTAGCCATTTGTATAAACTTTCTAGGCCTCAGTTTCCCAACATGTAAAATTATAGGTTGGCCAAGAGGTATCACTTTCACGTGAGCTGTTACGTTAATCTATCTCTATAAGATCTGTAGAAAGACTTAATTGTTCATTATCCATCTTTGAGGTTCACAGTTTCATTGCTTTACTTATTCATTCATTTGTTCATTTATCCAGCAAATTTTGCCTGACTGCTGTTAAGCACTGTCCTTATTTCTGGAGACTCAGTGACAAGGGAGGGTGAGGTAGGAGGAGGTGAGGGAGGTGTTTTCTGACTCTCATTCACCTCACTGTCTAGTGAGTGAGGCAAACAATAAAAAAAGAATGACAGAAGTAAACTTCACTTTGGAACTGTGGTGAATATCATCATGAAGGATTACGTGGATCTAGGAGTTGCATGCTATTTAGTCAAGAAGAGCAAGGGAAGCTCCACTGGAGCTTCTCAAGATTAGAGTTGAGATCTGAGATAAGAGGCAGAGTTAATGACGTGAGGAGGTTAGAGTCAGGCCTGGAATAGGGAAGAGCAAAATCTTGAATTATAATAATATGACTTAATAAAAGGCAAAACTAGCTAATGTATTCTTTGAACAATGGAATTCTTGTCATCTTACTGGCTCAAACATAATTTATGGAATATTTCAGTGTGCCTGTAAGTTAAAAAGTAGTTCTCACATTTGTTTCCTTTCATCTAATTATTATTTTTTAGCATTTTGAAGGGTTGATACTCACTGAAACACCACTTATTTTAGCACTAGACAAGGATGAACTAATGCTACTCTTTTAAATTGATGATCATGCCATAAATCATATAACATGTTGCACGGTGCTTGTGTTTCATGCAAAGGAAAAAGAAAAGAAGCTGATCCACTGATCTCCCTGTTTGTAGACATACTGACAGAACAGGCTTATACCTGATATGGTAGTCAATACTATGAATACGTAGTTGGAGGTACATTAATTGGAACTCTTCTTAAAGAACGAAATTTCTAAGTGATTGAAGGTATATGTGTATGTAGTGTTTATCATATGAATCAATGAATGCTTTCATAGTAAATGCTCACTTTCTAATAGCATCACAGAGAGAGAGAGCTTGTTATGAATTTGCCTATCCCATTTTCATTTGGAGGCTGACCTAATGATTTAGAGTCACAGCTCTGTCCTTATAAAAGTTAACAGATTTTACATTGTATTCTTAAATAAGTTTTAGCAACAGCAGATTTCCAGTTTCAATATTTAAATTCAGAGTTGAATGGTAATCATAGTACTTAATAACTTCAGTGAAAAATAAATACCCAGGGAACTTTTCTTTATGAAAATTAAGACCACATATCAAGCTTTATGTATTTAAAAAAAAAAAAACACTTATAAAACAAACTCTGGGAGATTCTGATTGTGTGGGGAGATAATGACGGTGCAATAATGCATTTCCCAGAATGACAGCTAGTGATATCTGTAAATGGCCTTCGGTAGAAGAAAGAAAACACACGGCTCCAATCAATACACAGATAGTCTGTAATGTAAAGATTAGGATCAGAATATTTAAAAATTTAATACTTTGCCACTCCATATACCACTTTGGAAGTCAATATCTTTGGAAACCTGGTCCATTTCCCTTCTTTGAAAGCATTATATATTTAAGGTTTTTAAATTATTTATCTAGTCCATGTGATTAAAAATGAAAAAAGTTAGTCCATCCATTATCTTCTGCAGCTGCTGTCTGGATATTTATCCCCCCACCTCCTTTAAATCCTTGATTTTTTTTCTTCCTACCTTGTAAAGAAAACTCAGTAGATAGATTAAGAGAGCAAAATAAAACCTCAACCACTCACTAACATCAGAGCATGTTGCCGCTTGAACAGTGTGCAAAGGTGCCTGTGTATGAACAATATACTCAAATATTTTTACTGAGATGTATTACTTTCAGATCTGATAGTCAAAAATATGGTGAGTTAAATGGCAAGAAAGCATATTGTGTCTTCTGACCAATTATAGTTGGGGGCTTTATTTAAAAAAAATATTCTCAAAGTTACTTCCAAGTTTACTTTTGAGAATGAGAACATTTTAAGTTAAATTATTTTAGTCTTTCCAAGAATTGCTGTCATAAAAGGGAAGGCTCATATTTAAATAAAGTGGGGAATTGTTTTAAAAATAGTCATCAAATTTAATGTAATTTCTTAACAGCTTAATTTTATGGTTATCAATTTTCTTTTGAAGGTTTTTATTTTCTTATGTATTTTCTTTAGATTTTACTGATACCAGAATTGTTGGTTTTCCAAATGTGCTATTTATTTTGGATTACAAAATAGATAACTTTTATTATTTCCTTTGACAGTTTCTACTACTAAGAGTGAAATAAGTGTTTTACTATTTTACCACATCTGTTTTTTCACTGTACCTCAATAAGGTGAAACTTATTTGGAATTAATTCTTTTTATTCCCATTTTAACATAGAAATATTTAAAACATCTGAGAAGAGAATACTGTAAAATATGATGTGTTTAAAATATCAGGGAAACCAAGCAATATTCAAAGATGAGAAAGAGAAAGGGGAACACTATGTATTTCTCTATTTAATACTAAAAGACTTCAGAAAGAAATACCTTAGATCATTCATAGAAATTCTTTCATTCTATGGAGATCCCATTATGCCACTTGTCTTTCAGGAACATTGATTATTATATATTCAATGCATTGGCCACAATGCATAGCTGTACTTCTTTCTTTAAGGCCCAAATGACATCAACATTAACATGTTTTGTTCTACTTTAGCTGAAGCAAAATAAGCAAGAGATTGGAAAGAGGATTCAAGCTAAGATTCTTGGTGTTTCCGTTGGTTATGAACACAGTATTGAAGAGTGACAGTGAGTTATGTTTTTTACTTCTTTGGATCATTGTGCTCAAATATGTATATTTTGTGGAGCTAAATTTTTGGCACAATGTAATGACAAAATCCTAATGATGTCAGTCCAATAGGAAGAATTTTCAGAAAATTTTACTATTTTATCCTAAATTTCATTGAGTTAGAAGTGAACAGTTGATCTCCTTCTGTTGTTCCTAAGATCAGATTTTGGCGAGATTAGAGGGATAAACGGGTGCTTCCAACATTGCTATTTTATGATTTATAAAAAGATGGAATATACGGTGAGAACAGAAATTTATATTCTGCAGTATTTACTACTTCTCACACCTTTCTGTAATGGGTTCTTTTCACTAGTCTGTCTACTGTGATAGCTGGTTATGTTCAGAGTGGTATTTTTTGAATATCAAGAATTAGAAATAAATGACTGAACTTATAGTGGCATGATAGGATGAAATATATTCTCTCTATATGGTGAACATAAGCACAGTTGTAGGCTAAAATTTTAAAATAATAATTAGAAGGATTTAGATATAGGCTTATAATTTATTAGGGGTAGAATAAATATCCTTAGTCAACCTGAATGCTTCACTTCTGGCCTTGTTCAGTTTTACTTCTTTTTTGCTTGGCTAGATTTTTCTCGATCTGTTCTAACATGTCCCATCCTATTCTTGTCTAATCTGGATTGCATTATAGTATTGCAATCTTGTATCTGGATCATAATTACTCTTTGCTACTTTGCCTCTTACTCAGGGCAGACTTAGCACCCAGCGTCTGTATCTGTCTTAGCTTCAGTGCAACCTAGTTATCCCCAGAATTCACCAGCCTCTGCAGACAATAAGATCACAATATTAATATTCTAAGTCTGATGGCTTCCTATCTTCAATGCACTGCAGATTCTGTATCACCTTTAAAAATCTTCCCAAGTCATTAAAAGCAATAAGGGCTAGCATTTATCAAGTTACTTTAGTATGTGTGTGACACTGTGCTAAGTGCTTTAGGTACATTTTCAAATTTAATATTCATCTCAGGTAGTGTCATTATTCTCTGTTTGGAAATAAGAACGCACAGGCACAGAGCATTTAAGTAACTAGCCTAAATTTTGTTAAAAAAATCTGGTAAATGAGACAATAGGATTTGAACCCAATTCTCTATAATCTGGGAGCCTGTGCTCTTAAATTCTTAATATGCTATTTTCTGGAAAGGTTTCACATTTACTTACAAATAGTCCTTTCATGTTACTCTTCTGTGCTCTTTTTTATGTCTTTTTTTGAAGCATCACTTGAAGGTAGATAGTAAGCCACCTTGCTGCTGTTTATCAATGTCCTCCATGAGAAGCTTGCCTTGCTCACCTCTTTGGTGCCGTGGAATTCTGACTCTTGTATTGCCCTAAGACGCTGGATTTCCTTATTTCCTCTTTGTTTAATTCTGTAGCTTTTTTACTTGCTGTCTAATCTGAGTATTTTCTATTTGCCTGCCAGCTTATTCTGTGTTTCTGTGATCAGCCTTTTATTCCTACTGTCATCACTGGAGGGCTATTTTATTAGTTGAAGACTTTTGTTAGAGTGCTAAAGTATAATTTTCAGGAAGTTAAAAATATGACTCTCATAACAATATAAGATGAACATGTCAAAGTTTTTATTAACTCTAATGAAAGAACCAGTAAGATATTAAACCTGGTTGGAAGAATATGAGGAAGTGGGATTTTTCTAGTTTGTCAGTTAAAAAATGCAGAAATAAATTTGCTAACGGATACATGACTGGTTAACGGTTAATGCCTGCTAAACAAGGAAGTCATTTTTGGGTTACTTTTTTTCCTGACCAGAAATCATTTGAATTGCTGTTGTTGAAGAATCATTTGTAGCACTCTTAGACGAGGATTATTTGCAATGCTTTTAGACAAGAATTGTATGCATGGCTATCAGTTTTCTAAAAATTAATCTCTAATATTACAGAATTGTAAAATATCCCAATAAATAATACATTTGCCATCAAACCATGGTACACACTCTAGAAAACCAGATAATCCTCAAGAAGGATGGGCTACTCCCAACACTATATTGAAAATATCCTCGATAGTCTCTTTGCCTGTTTGCCAAAAAATGTTTTGGAGAAATTTTCATGGCAAATTTAATTGGCAGAGTGAAATGTGGCTGAAAATGGATCCTTTATTGTGTAGAAACACGGATGTCATATCAAATCCTTTGTAAGTTTAAATCTAGTAAGTATTCTCCTGTCTAACACAGGTCAGGCTTTGTTTGTTTGTTTGTTTTGCCATTTCATGCTCACTGGTCTATAGTCTACAGTGGTGCTCTTGTATAAAATGTAAACAAAGTGTTAACTAAGATAAGAACATTTTCCCACCATTTGGGGTGGCAGGGGACCTTCCTTTGACCAAACTTCATAAGCAAATGACTAAGAGGGATAACACCTGGATTGAATTCTGAGTCCTTTATTTAAGAATTTTTTCTTTACATAAGCTCTCCAGAACTAAAAGGAGTCAACTTTGGGGAAAAATGAAGTCCAAATGACCCTCAACATCAAACCAATTGAAAAAATATATTCAGAATAAAGGATAACAAACTGAGATTCTTAAATTAAATGAACAAAGCTTTTGATTATAATGTATGTTGAACCAAAGAAAAGGTCATATTTTATTTAATGCCAATTTTCTAGCCAAGAATTACTCGCACATTTTCCTAAGTAGAAATATTTGACTAATTTTAATGCTAGTAAATGCCAAAAACTTATTAGGAGATACCATTCTTTATTTTCAATCAAAACTGTCTCAACTATATTTTTTTTTACAGAAGTTATGTTTAAATGTTATGTCAAATGATTGTCTAGTATTATATTTGCTTTTGCTGTTTTTTCCCCTTCTTCCATTGAATGCTACCATATTGGAATATAATACCCTTAAGATCCTATTGAATTTGACCAAAAGTTCTGAGCTACAAGATAGGCAAATTTAACACTGAGAAAAGCAAAAAACAGTTAAATATTATGGACTTGATTAATAGATATTTATGTAGCCAAAGTATTTATCACATATAAGTTGTAAAAAATTAAAAGTTTTCCAACTTCTTTATTGGTGTGTGCTATCCAATACCAATGTTGGAAATAATAATCAAGATTTCTATCTTCATTGCTGTTAACAAATTTCTTCCAGGTACCACCTGGAGAAAATTCGCATATTTTGTTTTCTTCTACACATATAAACTATCATGGATTTTATTTGAGATGCCTATTTAGATGTTTTTTTCCTTCAGATCATCTTCTGGGGTGTGGAGGAAGAAACTGGAAAACTTGGACATTATCAACTTTAAGTGAGCCACATAATTTATTTTCTCTCTAGTGGCGTGCACACTATGGGGTCATTCTACTTGGCCAATGACACATACATTTTTTTTTCTCTCAAACCTCTTGAGGGACCCTGTTATCCTAACAGGGTCTGATGAATACTTTCATCAAAAAAGAAAAGGTGTGTATGACAGGATTTTAGTATTTTCAGCTGGCTGAGGAAAATAAGTAAGAAAGGAAAAGCTTTCCTTTTCCAATCAGTGGTTGAGAGGGTAACAGAAAGTGGCATGTGGAGAAATGTTGAAGAAATCAAAATGTAACCCAGCTCTAGACTAGAACTTGGGGGAACCAGCAAGATGGCAGAGTATGGGGAGGTGAGTTTTGCTATCAGATATTCTAATGTAAGTAATAAGCCCTAAATTTCTGTAAAACTACTGAGATTCCAAAGGAGGAATAGTCCCCATGATGAGAAGTGATATATTTGAGAGATATTCTATTTTTCAGTAATTTCTCATATTTCCTCATTTTTTACATGTGGAACACTGTGGTTTCTGTGGCTTGCATTCTAAGGTTAGTCAAATAGAGGGAACAGTGAAGAATTGAAAACAAATGTTTTAAATATTTTGATATCTTGAATATGGCTGTGATAGAAGTTTCTGAATAGAAGATATGATTTTCTCACAAATACACACACCTGGTGTCCCCCCCTTCCCTCTGCACATTTGGCATCTTCCTGATGACTTGACGATAGAAGCATTTTATGAAATATTTGATGTGAAAGATTTATTGTAAACTTTGGTAAATGACTATGAACAGAAATATGTATTAATAGTTAAAACTAATAAGGCAATATTAAGCTGAAAGTTTGACACACACCCAGTAGTTTCTCCTCCTACAGTTCAAATGTGAAGAGTAGAGCACACTGGAGGCAACTGCATTTTCAGAATGAAAGGAATTATAATTCTTGATCCTTGGGCTCATTCACGTTAAGTCTTGCTCAATGCAAAATGTAACCAGAGATTTAATAAGTTAGTGTTACCCTGAGAGGATGCTTTAGGGATGAATTTAGATTAAAAAATATATATTCACATCCTCTGCATAATTGGCAGATTTCTCTTTCTGTCTCAGGAGAGGACTGACAACTTACTCACCTTTCTGTACTCCATGGGCACTTGCACATTTGCATCTTAGAACTTTCAGTCATGATCTAAAATAGCTCTTCTCCAGACCACCTTTTTTTTTTACGAGCTATTACTGAGTTATCTTGGTGTCAGGGATTTGATAAATGCATGTGTAGAAAACTCAGAAATGGGTGTACAAGACACGGAGGACTCAGAATCTGATTTCAGAGGAGGGAAATTAAAAGTGATATTTAATTTGAAAATATATGGATGTTCCCAAAGTTAAGTACGAAGAGATGAGACAAAAGATATGTTTTGAATTTAGTGTGAACTTTATGAAGGCACTGTTTATCAATATATCAGTAAAATTATATAAATAGTATTTAATTTAGTTCTGATCCCCAAGTCATCACCATCGTCTTTTTCTTCTCCTCCTTCTCCTCTTCCTCCTCCTTCTTCTTGTTCTTTTTTTTTGTATAGATTAAATTTAACTCCTTTCCAGGCTTGGAAATGAGCTGAACCCACTCAGTGCAAGCAACCTGAAATCCTCCCTTCCCATCATACTCCTGAGAGACTGGTGACATGTTTTTGCCTAATGAACGTGAATCCATAGTTTAGCATTGGTACTACTACTTCTTCTCTGCCACTTTGTTCTTATACTGTAATTTGCTTTAAAACTCTTTTGCATTATTAGATATTATTTGCAATTATAAATGCAAAAAGAAACATTTCAAGTATTACCAATGAGACTAAATAGTTGATAACATTTTGCCATATTTGTTTTCAGATCTCTTTTTTGTTGCAGATGTAAAATATTACAGATTGACCTCTTTGAAATTACCACATCTTCTTCCTCAAAATTCTTTGGGATCCACAGCAACATTTCATATTGTTTCTACCCCATCCTGGTTGGCTGTTCCTTTTCAGTCTCACTTATGAAGTCCTCTGGCTCTGCTTCTGCTTTACTCATTTTAAAAATAAATATTTGTTTTTGGAATAGATAATATTTCCATATACTATAAAAAAAAAGGATCAAAAGAATAAATGGGTGAAATAAGTCTCCATCCTTTGCCACTAGTAATCTAACTTTTTTTGCAATTCATTATAGAGAGCCTCTTTACACTGGAAAGAATTTGAATATCATTTTTTTCTACTAATAGTAGCATATTCTGTATATTATTCTGCTCCTTGATTTTTTTTATTTAAAATATATATTTTGGATATTATTGCCTACCAGTTCCATTAGAACTATCTCATCCTTTGTAGTGACTTCACAGCATACTTTATTTAATATATGTTCTATGGATTCATATTTAGTCTGTTTCCATTTTCTACAAAGTGCTGCATTAAATATCTTTCTGCAAACTTCATTATGTACTTGTGTAATTATGTTCACAGAATAAATTCTTAGAAGTAGAACTTGTGACCCAAAGAATATATACATTTTTAATTTCAATAGATAAAAACATTTCCAAATTGCCTCCCCAGAGGCTATAGTAACAGCAACTTCCACCAACAATAAATGAGTTTGCTGTATTAATCTATAGTTTTTGATAATATTGATTAACTTTTTCTATATCTACAACTTTCTCCTTCCCGTCACTTACTTCTACCACCATACTATATTTTATTATCTTTTCTACAGTCACAGCTATATCTTCCAATATACTTATACTTCTATTACTCGATTAACTTTAAATTTTAAGTCTATCCCTTGTACTGAAAATACAGATAAATTTACACAAATAAACTATCTCTTCTCTTCTCCTTCTGACTTTGTTTATTCTATTATTGCCAGAATTCAAAATATTCACTTTCTGTTCAGTAGCCTAAACCTTAGCCAAGTTTTTGCTTATATCAGTTTCAATTAAACAACAAAAAAGAATTTATTGGCTAGTTGTAGCTTCAAGTCCAGGTGCTTCTAGATGCAGGCATTACTAGCAGGCACCAGCTTTCTCCTTCTATGGGCTTAACGTTCCTTTGTAGTGGCTTCATTTTCCGATTGCTTCTCTGCTTGTAGTGGCAGAATTTCCAGGCTTATGTTGTAGGAGTTTAGCGGTTCTATGGATTCATATTTGAATCTTGTGGGATCCATTGGATTAGGTCCCTATCCCTGAACCGAATATTGTATTGTGGGGAATGGAATGCCCTCGTTTGTCATGGCTGCGTCACATGTATTACCTTAGGTGAGGGGAGAGAATCAGCCACACCAAAACCACGTGGACTAAGAGTAGGGGAGGAATGGTATTTTTAAAGCAAAATTAGAATTACTACCTGATAAAGGAGAGGATGGTTGGTACATACTCAGCAAATGTCTAGAACACTGCTTTTCTCAGACTTAAATTTTTTCTTTAGCTCCCTGTTGTCTGTTCATTTTGCTTCAAATCTGTATCCTGATACCTAAGTTCCTTTACTTGTTGACCATAATCAAGTCTAATCATGCATCTTCTCCTGATTCTCTTCTCTCTCTTTACACAGAACACTTGTGTTCCTGGCATACTAACTGTATAGTGTTTCCCAAACACATTGTTTCTTGCATTCATCTGTGTCTTATTTTTAATATAAAACACAATATTTTGAAACATTGAAAATATATAAAAAAAGACATAATACACACCTATATACCCACCAATGAGACTAAATAGTTGATAACATTTTGCCACATTTGTTTTCAGATCTTTTTTGTTGCAGATGTAAAATATTACAGATTGAGCTGAATGTTGTATATATCAATTCCATTCATGTGTCTTGGACTCTGTTTACATTTTTAAGTATTTGTGAACAATGCTATCTGTACTTTATGGAGAAGCCCAAATACCAATGTGTATTTTAAGGGGGCTTCTCAGTTTTCCCAAAAAGGAATTGTGGTGGCCGCCAGAATTTACCACTCATATCTCCTGCCACAGAGAACATAATTGACTGATGGCCACAGCTGCTTCCCTCTGGATCCACCTCTGAGTTGAGGCCATTCTTTCCAAGACCGCCCCGGCCAGTAACTGACCACTGCAGTCCTCATTCATGTACTAATACAGCTGTTTCATGTACAATCTGGAATGTCTTTAATGGACCACTTTGGTTCAAGGACTCCCCACTGGCCTGGGCAAAACTTTCTTAGAACTACAGTGCGGTCTGAGACTTTTCCTCACCAATCCTGCTTTCCCCTTCTCCTTCATCTACATGCGGGTGAAGGCTCCCCTGCTTACTCCTCCTTTCTCCCCTCTAGTCCGTATCATGCTTTCCCCGTTAAATCACCTGCACATCTAATCCTGTCTTGACCTTTACTTCTCTGAGGACCTGAACACAGCAATATTCCAATTACCCACCTGGATAGCATGAACCTGACAACCTTACTCTAGGAAAGGTGCTGGCAGTTTCGTAGACGTTCATTTTATCCCCCTTCTCGTTTCTTCTCACATCTACCCTTACCATCACTCTCAGTACTGCCTTGTGTCTGTAAAGGTGGACTTCTTTGGTTCTACTGTTCAGAGAATAAAGCCTCCAGTTTTCCACGGGAGTGGGGGAAGGAGAGTGGCTTCCCTGTGTAAGTCAAGGAAGGGACCAGGAGCCTACGAGTGTCTAATTTGGAGATTCTACTGATTTCTCTACCCCACATACTGGCTTATGTATTGAGATTCAGCTTGGTTCTTATTACTCATCTCCATCCCCATTCTACCACATGTCCTTAACTCATAAACATACACGAACACTTATATGTATGTGTGTGTGCACCCCCCCCCCCCACACACACACATTTACGGGGTCAGTTAGGTTTTAGCATGTTCATTCTACTAAATCTATTGCCACCAATCCACTCAGTCTCTCTATGAAAATTTTATTTATTTCATTTTCCTTTTAGTAATCTATACAATTTTTTATCCAACAAACATTTCCTGATCATCCACTGTGAACTAAGATTTGAGCTTAGTGCTGAGGATACATAAGCAAAGACAAAACCAATCTGTCTTCCCTGTGGAGTTCATAATCTAAATGGATAGACAGATGGTTATTGAGTAAATGTAAAATCACAATGGCTTATGTGTTTTACAAGTTGTGGATGCAGAGATCAATGGTGTTCTGAGACTATATAACATGAAATTTGACCTAGGAGGTCAGGCAAACAGTGAATGCTTTGTTATTTGAAGGAAGACTAGGAATTAAGAGTGTATTCCAATAGGAAAAGGTAGGTGCCAAAGTCCTTTAGCAGTGATCTGCTGATTGCGGCTCCAGGGAGGAGGTGAGAAGTAAGGAGGAGATGAGACATGAGGAGGAGGGACAGGCTTGAACGTGGGACACCTACCATAATATCAGAAAAGATGAAGCATTTACGTGATGACTGGTGTTGAAGGTATCCAGACCATCCTCATAGCCTTCTGTGTGGAAGGGTTTCAAAGGAAAGATTATTGGCACTTACAAGTGTCCCTTTCATTTCAGTGCTGTATGTCCTTAAACCATATCTGGAATTCCCGCTAATTTTGAATATGGACACTTTTTTGTAAAGTCAACTGAGTATGTTCTATCCGAAGTGTTTTGGAGTCGTTTAGCATTTATATGTAGGATGTTCGGTATAATAAAAGTTTTGGGACTTAAAGAAATGCTTGCCATTTTTAAATAATTGAAAGATTATATGTAGAGTAGTCTGTTGGCTACAGGGCTCAGAAGCAGAGTTTACTGAGTAGAAGCTTCATGGAGTATGGTTTAGTCATAATTAAAAACAACAACAACAATAGCAAAACAAATAAACAAAAACACCTTGCCATTAACTTTAAGACTCTTAAAATGGAATTGACTGACTCAGGATAAAGTTCCCATCAATGGAGGGAAATACCAGGGTAGACAGTCATTTCCTGGGATACATTTTATGTGTTTTTGTATGTGGTCATGAAGGGGGAAATATTCATACAACAGATGAAAGTTGAACCAGATAAACTTGAAGGATACCTGCTTTTTTGATTCTGTGAATCTAACCTCTTGTGCTGCCCTAGTACAGCTCTTGACCACTTAAACATCACCACTTTTCTTTGCTGGAAGCCTAGGCAATTCTTTTGCCTGAGGCTTGAGATCTGAATGAACTGGATGTTGTTCTTTTGCTTTTTTTTTTTAATGTAAAATATGTTTTTGGTTTGTAAATGCACTCAGAGGCACAGCAATGGGCACTGAAATTATTATTTTTTAAGTGAAATAAAAATAGAGATGACAGCTAAAGAACTTTCACAGCAGTTATTATTATGTGTTATTATTAGCAGCAGCATGTGGTGACATTTTAAGCTCTAAATCCACAGAAATATATCCTAGATCATGGATATTCCAGATGCTAAGGGGAAGAAAACAGAAATGCTGCTGTCTGGCTTCACATGAGAGTATTTAAAAACAAAATGAAATAAGAAGTCTGATAATTTTGTACTAGATAGTAGAGACTGATTTATCTCTGTCTCTAGGGATTGAAGGGTTAGTCCTGGGACTTTTCTATATGTGTAGATATCTGCCACCAAAAATACTGCTCAGAATATGCTGAGGAATATATTTAGCTCTTTAAGCTGTGTGAAATCTGTCATATTATTAGTGACTTAACAGCAGACTATGTCATATTTTATGGATTTAGTCAGCATGGGCTCTCTAAAACACAGCTGAGTAGAGTGAAAAATCTAATGTGACGTGGCCTCATCTCCAACCAGAAAAGGCTTCTGTATGCCTATAAACTTCTAGACTTTCTTGAAGAGGGTTTCTGCTTTTAGTACTCAAATTTCTCATAGCAGAAATTGGACAGTGACATTCTGTATGTGGAATCAAGACAGCATAGTGTAGTCATCAGAAGTATGGATTTGGAATCAAACTGAGCTGCATAGGTGGCTCTGCTCCTCACTAGGTGTGTGCTCCTAGGAAGTTGATGCATCTCTTTAAGCCTTGATTTCCTCATAGCTAATATGTAATAATAGTAGTCCCTACCTCTTGGGAATGTTGTAAGGATTTGATTATGTAATGTCAAATCAAGCCCTTCGATCTATGTCTGGCAATGTCACACAGCTGGCAAATCATGAAACCAAAACTCATGCTATACTGGACCCTAAATCACGGGGAAGAGCTCATAGTCTTGGTCTGATGGTATACCTCCTGAATTTGAACTCTGGCTCCATCAGTAGCTAATTTTGTTCCTTAAGCATGTTCTTATTCTTAGTATAGTAGCTGACCCAGAACGCTTCACCATGTTGTTTATTTTTATTTTGGAAATGTTAATCTAGCAGTGCTATTCAGGATGGATTACGAAACCCTTTAAAGAAACTGAATAGAAGGAAATTAGTTCTATCAGATGGGAATTTTGTTTGGCTCTTACAGAAATTCTTCCAAACAGTGACTTAAACAATTGGGATCTTTACTTTTGTCAGAAAACGAAGATTTGAATATAGCGGGTTGAGGGGTAATGCAGTGGCTTCATGATGTAATTAGGAGTTTAAGATTTTTCTATCATGTCTGTTCAACCTGTAGTTGTGCCCTCTTGTGGTGACAAGTTGGCTGCTTCACCTTCCTTTAGGTACCAGGCAAGATGTGGAAAGGCAAAGGAAAAAAAGGCACATGCTGTTTCTGACATCCATTTAAATCCTGCAAAACAACTTGCTTTTACCTCTCATTCGTCAAAACAGTATCGATTATCCCCTATTTATCAGGAGTCTGGGAAACAGAGTTTTAGTGAATACGGTGTCACCACTATCAAATCAGATTTTTGTTGTTGATATGGGTAATATAGAAGAGACAAATGGACATTGGAAAGGTAACTAGTAATCTCAGACAAGGAATAGAAGAGTGGATTTGATGCTAAACTGCCTACTTGCACACACATTGTCATGTTTAATTCTTAAAACAAAACAACCCTTTAGTAGCCGTAAATAATAGCCCTGTTTTCAGATGTGGCCATGAAGTTTAGTATGTCCCAGGGCTGGGAATAGATAAGAGTCTTTATTTGTCTGGCTCCGAGATCTATGATCTCTGCACTATACCACATTGTTTTCCTTGCAGTGCTATCTCTGATTTGGTAGCAGATCATTATATTACTGGGCTTAATCCTCATTGTTTTCTGTCTTAGAAATGGTAGATAAATGGTTAAATGTGGTTCTGCTGCTGAACTTAAATATAAGTACGTGTACATCATAAAAGTTGGTTATGTCATGGGGCAGGGTTATCCAGTGAACAGAGCAATTAACTCAGATGTAGGAAAGCTAGGGTCTTATACTTTGTTCCATCTCTGCCGACAATGCTAGTTAACTTTTCTGGTCCTGAACTATCCTCATTTGTGAAACGAAAAAGGTGATCTGACCCTCATATCTGACCCTGTTCTTATAAAGATAAAATTAGACAACAGATGGGAACGGACTTTGTGGAAGTGGAAGTGCTTGCTATACAAATACAAGGAATTATTATTATCGATCCAGTAGCCCAAAGTGGCAATCTACTTGATACTCTCTCAGAGACTTAATTGAGCAGTTTCAGTGCAACCCTATAAGGTGACAGCAGCTGAAGACTGATTCTCCTCTTTGACAAAGCCCAGCATCTAGACAGACGCATTCTTTCCTCTCTGGTGCATGCCTCTGAGGGTGGGTTTTCAGCATCCTCTAGAAAATAAATGTAAAAATCAGTCTTAAAAAGAAATGAGATGTTAACTCTTCACAGACCTTACTCGTTGAAGATTACTTGTGTGAAGAGTGTTTGGGGCATATTTCACCTAAATAAAATAAAGCATCATTTAATTTATTGTGTCAACAACTATTTATTAAGTGGTTACTACATCTCAGACATTGTACTTGTGTCTGGGGACACAGCAGGAAACAAGAAAACTATGGTTCCTACAGTCATGGATTTTCTAATCTATCGTGGAAGAATAATATTAAACAGTTAATTAAACATGTCATATTTCATTAGGTAACTCAGTTTGTCACAAATCAGTGCAAAATGATGTAAGGAGGTAGAATAAAGAAACACAGAGAAAACTTTCTTTGTGGAATGAATACATACATACACATACGCACACATGACTTCTCACAATTGGAGGAATGTGCCCTAAGAATTCTTAAATTTATAAATCTATAAATTCAATTTTAACACATGTAATTTTACCCCAAATTCAGAAAAATATGCATGAAAAATTTAACCGACCAATTCAGAACCTTACTGATTTTTGAAAAACAGTAATAAAAAAATTCATAAAACAGTTACAGTAAGGTAAAATAACCTCTGTTATGTTGTATCATTATATTTTTACTTATTAACATTAATCAAACCTTCATGATATCTGAAGATCTAAGGTATTACCCAAGTATGATACATGCTTAAGTATGTAGGCATGTGTCACACTTAGGTAATATATGGAGAAAGGGAATGTAAAGTTAGCTCATCAGAGAGGAACAGGAACCTTCTGGCCTTCTTCTTGAGGTTGGCTCCCTTTGACTTGAACACTTACTTTGGCTGGTTACTCTTTGCATCTACAGAATATTTCAGCTCTGAAGGCAAAGCTTCTGAACCAGTATCATCAAATGAAGCTGCCTCTCTTATTTGACAAAAATAATCACTAAAATTCTCAAATTAATTTTTTAATACAGTTAATATTATTTTAGTAGCCATACATGATGTGGCTTGTAAAGGTCAATCCATATATGTATTATGCATCTCTTTCTTTCTTAGCACAGACCTAATGTAATCATGATACTTATTATTCTACTTTGATATTTTAAAATACAGAAGTTTTATTTCAAGATATCATACTATAGTATGTAAGAAAACATGGCTGTACTAATATAGAGAAGGCCTTATAATGATTCCCAGACTGACCTCAGATATACTGAGGGTCGCTTATGTCCACTGACCCCATCCATGCCAAGAGTGTGGGTTTCTGACTTGTTTGAGGACTAATTCTACAAATGGCATTGAGGACTTCATGCTGACCACTCATATTGGTCATGTTTATATGATTTTATGAATGAAACTCGTATGTGCTTTATGTATGTGATGTTCTGGGTGAAAGCTTATATAATGTTCTGGATGAAAACGCTATTGTATGAAATAATTTTTGCTTGATTGTTTATCAAGCTGAACATTTCATGAAATGATATGAGAAAAGGTTCATAAAACTATATCCCATAGGCCAAATCTGGCTCATTGCTTATTTTTGTAAATAAAGTTTTATGGGAACACAGCCATGTTCATTTGTTTATGGCTGCTTTCATGCTGTAACAGCAGTTTTAATAGTTGTAACAGAGACCATCTGTACCACAAAGCTGAAGATATTTACCCTACATCCCTTTACAGAGAAGAGTTTGTTTACTCACAATGTAAGGCATATACCTTGGGCCCAGTGAAACAGGTGAGTTGCTTTGTTGTCTTTGATCTCTAGTAGATACAGCATGGGACCTTGGAGTCATACAGTTCCATGTTTGGATTCAGGCCGTGCTGTTTACAATTTGTAGGATATTTATTAAGTTATTTAACATCTCTGAGCTTTTATTTCCTCCTGTGGTAAGTGAGCTAATGATACCTATCTCACAGGGATGTTGTGAGGATTATATAAAACCATGTCAGCACAGAGCTTGGCATACGCAAGAACATAATTTTTCACATTATTTTGCAGTGTAAAGGGAACAAACATCATCAGGGTATTGAGAACATGAGTATGAAAACAGAGCTTAAAACTGAGGTCAGAATTAGGTGAGTGTTTAGGTAGGTCACCAGAATTTAGGATGGGTGGAGAGAAAACAAAGCTGCTGGGCCACTGACATCATGGTTTAGTCTCAGCATCTCTGAGAATGGCTCACCTTGCTTCAGATGAGAACTAGAGAAATTTATAATTAATAAATTTCTTGATAAAGTAGAGGAATATGTATTCTTCTCTTTGAAAGACTGAATGATAAATGCTGTGTCCAGAGTAGTGGGGATATGAGGAGTCTTCCCTCTCTTGTTAGGGTGCATAATCAGTCTCATTATGTTTGCTCTATTAACAACAAGTATAGAAACATTCAAAACTGATTAGGCTGTGGTCTCAGTATTGATTTAAAAACATGGATATAAGAGCAATAAAGCCCAGTTTACTGATACATAGATACTGCTTCTATCAGCTCTCCCATTTATATGTCCATATTCCATGGTGGATTTTGGTCACTTTTATATACAACAATTCCTGTTTTTCTCAAATAAAAGAAAACTTCAGGTTTCCCTGAAATCTTCCTTCATTTAAGTAATCTTGGAGAAATTTCTTGATGATGTATCAGATCTTCTAGAATAAGCAATAATGGTACCAATTCTTTCTTCCTTTGCCAGTTATAGTATATGGAATTTATATCTACAGTCCTACCGTCTGGGTCTAATGCCATGAAATGTGTTTCGATAATGATGAATTCCATGGCTTGCTCTTTAGGCATCACTGTTTGACCTTGCAGTCAGTAACATAGCAATCCTTCTGAATCGTGTCAAGGTTTTGTTGGCTGATCCTATAAACAGGGGAACATTTGTTTCATAATAATATTACTGAAATATGTTAACCGTCATCTGTTACCTCATGGTAAATGAATTAATTTATATCACCTCTGATAAATATGTATGAAAGGAGATTAAGATGAATACGGACGCTGGTATTAACATTCACTGAATTTTTTTGTTCACAAGGCATTTGATGTCTGTTTTCACCATCTCCTATTTTTCTAGACTCAAGGACACCTAGAACATTCTCATAACCTCACCATGATCCTTTGTAGCAGATGCCTAGTGCTAATAAACACGATCACTGTTGCCTTTGCCATTTATAAATGGGGAAGATGATGAATATGCAGGGCCATTTGCACTGAGCTTTGGATCTGCTTCAGTCTATCCATGATGCAAAGAAGCATCTGCTTCCCTTAGTCACCCAGACAAATTCCAAAAATGAAAGGTGAAAAATCCAAAAGCTGTTGGATTTTACTTTTCTAAAATTTACTAGTGTCGCATGGCAAGGAGATTTAACAGCAATTGCTTGTGAGGGAAATGGTAGAAGAAAACTGAAAACAATGGCCAAAAATTACTTACGTAGAGATCTGCTTATCTGAAAATAACTTGTTTTTCCTCTTCTTAAGAGAGGCAAACCATTTCTTGTACCTGGTTTCTGTGTAGCTATTTATTTAACTAATTTCTCAAGGAAAATTTCTGAATCCTTAATTTTATAGGCCATAATGTTTGTTAATTGTGGTGATTAAAACAAATAATACCCCAGACTGTTTTCTTCACACATAGGTATTTTAACCCTCTCATTCAAAAGGTATCTAACTCTCTTGTTTCAGCCCCCGCTGCCCTCACCTCTCCTTCTTCTTTTTCCAGAGCAACTAGATTTTTTTATATGCAATATGAAGACACATATTTGAAAGAGTGAAAGCGATGGTGTTTTGGAAACCTCAGTATGTGTGTGTGTGTCTGCACGTGTGTGTGTGTGTGTGTATGTATGTATACTGAATGAATGGACTATCATAAGAAGAATGAAACTTGGGCAATACAGCCTTTAATGAATAGAACTAATTTAAAACTATTGTGAGAGAAATTTTGACTTGATATATAATTGATATTTCTATTTCAGAAATATCTAATATTGGAATGAATTGTCATAGTGAGGTATTGAACTTTCAGTGATTAGAGATACGAAAGCATAAATGCACAACCACTTAGAAGGCATCTTTTTGAGACTTAAGAATAGATCTGAGTGTCTTTTGAGATCCCTTTCAGCTTTGAAATTCTATGATATCTATAATATATATTCACAGCACACATGCACTTGTAAAGGGAGTGTACCTGTGCAGTAGGTGACTGTGGATACTCATGATTTACCCAATTGTGTGAAATGTTCTAATGTTGTACTGTTTAGTGATTACCTTGTTAAAACCAAATGACGAGGCTTACTTTGCAGTAGTCTCCACTGAAAGAAATGATCATTACTGTTCTGAATTGTCTTGGAAAGAAGTTAATTCCAGGCAGGAAGAAACAGGGAGAAGTGACTATAAAACAAATATCTCCATCCTTCTAATAAAGAAGGAGAATTGAGCCTACAGTCTGAAGCATGAATAAACCTTGATTGGTTCTGGGTTTAGGGTTGAGCTGCCCCTGGAAGACTTATATAGAAATATGGTCTACTATAAATATATAAAAGGGATATCTATATGAAGATGGAAAGATGGGTCAAAAAATCTTCCCGAGGAAATGATATCTAACCTGTATATAAATGTTTTAAGCTGGTGTGTGTAAAGGAAATTCCAGGAAGAAGGATAATCATGCATAAGTGGAGAATAAAATATAGTCTTTTTTTTTTCCATGGAAAACAATGAGATATAAGACTAGAAAGATATACTGGAGTCAGATAGTAAGTGGTTAGAATATGTAAGTCATGTTAAAGAGTTTGGAGTTTATCTAAGAGAAATAGGAAGTCTTTTTAGGATTTCAAGCAGGGCAGTGAAATAATCAGACATTTTAAAAGCTCCTTCAGGCTATGTTTTAGAGAATGGATTAGAACAGGGCAAAACTTGAAATAGACAATTTAGAAGGCTGTGTTAGTAATCTGTGCAGTCCATGTAAGACCTCCTTGTCACCAGTTTTTCAATCATGTTCATTCACAATTCCTGAGCATCCAGCCTAGCCTTAGCCACCAGCTTGTAAATCACTGCAGATCTGTGCCTTTTGTCGTCTTTGCTTTCAGGTTTAAAAATGAACAACGGTGTACCCTGCTTAAAGTTCTGTCCTTGGGAGCAGTTCCTTTTCTGTTGTCCTCTTGGGTCACCCAAGACCGAGGCTGTTGTGCTGCAGTTGTGCAGAATTCCAGCATATCATGCAGTTTCATCTGTAAACCTGAGTCCCAGATGTTTCTCCCCTAAGTCAACTGGACATAAAAAAAACTCCCCATGAGGCAATAGGTGGAAGTTGAGGGAGAAGAGGCAGTGCAGCAGGGATAGGTACTATGAAATCTGATTCATCGATTCCTGCAATTTGCTTGTGTCTTCAGGACTCGGTTGAGCCTGATCTCTTACATACACTTCCCACTTGATGTTGGAGTGATCCTTTACTCACCTCAATTCATGGCTCAGGGTGGGGGGATGTTCAGAAGGCACTCTTTCAGCCTCTACCCATTACCCGTGCTAAAGCCACATCCACATTTTTAGGTATTGGATACAGCAGCGTCTCTACTTCTTGGTATCATTTGTTGTCTTGGTGATCTCAGGCTGCTATAACAATATACCATATCCTAGGTGGCTTAAACAACACACATTTATTTCTAACAGCTTGGGAAACTAGGAAGTCCAATATCAAGGGCCAGCAGATTTGGTTACTGGTAAGAGCCCTCTTCCTGGCTGGAAGACGGCCACCTTCTCTCTGTGTCCCCACGAGGTAGAGAGAGGGGAAGCTTTGGTGTTTCTTCCTCTTCTTTTAAGGGCACTATCTTATCTTGGGGGCTCTTCCCTTGTGACTTCACCTAAACCTAATTACCCTCCCGAAGGACCTATCTCTTATTCTATCACATTGGGGGTTAGGACTTCAACATATGAATTTGAGGGAGACACAACATCAAGGTCCATAATAATGTTACTATTGAGGAGTTTGGATATTATCTGAGGGAAAGTTGGACCTATTTTACCATTTCTAGCAGGCCAGTGATAGGTCATATTTGTATTTTTAAAAACTCACAAAGGCTATATTTTATAAAAATAATTAAAATGAACAGAACTGGGGAAAGGAAGACCTCTTAGTGGTTAAGATAATATTTTAACTAAGAAATGCAGTTGATGTAGACTAGGATAATGGCCATGAAGAGAAAAATTGTATCGGTTTTAGAGATACCAAGAGGTCAACCCAACAGCACTTTGTTATAGTTCCAGTTTGGAGAAGTTGAGAGCTATTAATATCTTTTATTGAAATTTGGATCACATGGATGGGAGCTGTATTGTCCCCCCACCTGCCCCCCGAAGTGAAATCTATATGTTCTTTTTGGTTCATATTGTGGTTGAAGTTCTTCAGGGTATCTGCATGGAGGTGCTGAGTATGTAGTTTGGATATTGTAGTTAGGAGAACCTAGAGAGAAACTAATTCATCACTCAATTTTCATAATGTCCGTGCTTGAAACACAGAAATAAACAATAGGGTTTTTTAAATTTATAGGGTAGTCAGTTGCTTATTTAAGACAAATTACATTAAATGACACAAAGGAATAGACTATTTAATATTTGTTAGCTCAACAGTTTTTCTTCATTTTTTCATCATTTTATAAGGAAGGAAAACTGAAGCCTAATAGATATAATATAGCCTACCAACATCTAACAGAATTTAGTGGAGACAGAACTTAAACTCACTTCTCAACATTGCGCTAACAAAGTCCTAGCAGAAGTACCTTGTTGTTTTAGGACCTCAGGTTTATCATATATCAAAGGAAGGTAGTCTCTCCCTTCTAATTCAAGAGTCTATAAATTGATGGCTAGATAACCACTGTTCCTGTAACAGCCTAAACTTCATAAAACCATGGCAAGCATATGTATAGGCCATTTAGTTTCAACTCTAGGCCCAGCCTACAGGACAAATTTGAAATTGTGTTTTAATTTGTTTTACTTAGGAATGTTTGAAGGAGAGAGAGGACCGATATTTCTGCAATCTCAGGACAATACCAGACTACTTGAGGGAAGTGAAGGCCACTACACAATTAGGATAGATCCCCTCATTTACTCTCCATAGTAAACAAAGAAATGTTTACACTTAAAAATGGAAGTCTGAACTTTTAAAAGGATCATAGATTTCCTTGAAAGGATGAACATTTATTTATACACATTCTATTCAGCAATACAAATGACAAGTGCTTATTAAGGACTATTATTTGGTTCTCTAATGGTTGTCTCCTCCCTTAGGAAATCTAGGCTTACATAATGCAAGGAAGTAAATTGACCTGAAAATGAAGATTCTAAAAACAAAATAACCACCAACATATATGTTTTGGTCTTTGGTGTCTACCTCTCATTCCCAAAGGATGCTTTAGCAGTATCGAATATTCCTAAAATTTAATAATTTTATGCCCAATTTAGGATGAATCTGCTTTTATGACCTTGTTTTGAATGGCTTGGTGATTTTGACTGGCCTGTGCTTTGGCTCAGTAGTCAGTGGGGGTAGAATGTATATTTCACTCTATTAAATGAAGGAGCAAACTACCTCTCGCATCACAGCTTGATGTTTGCACTAATGAGTTCATCTGCCCAGTCAGATCAGTGGAAGTGATTTTATAAAATATTTATCTTTTGGAGACAGGACCTTAAGAAATTTATTGCCCCTTTGTGGAAGATATTTCCCACCAGTCTAATAGAGGCAGTGTTAAACATAATGCTGGAAAGGGATCTGAATTGCCCCACTCTTTTTGGAACAATACACAGATTATTTCATTTGTTTATTATTTCCATGTGACCTCAACTTGAAAACTTCAGCTGAATCTAAACTAGCATTAGATTATAGAATATCAGTGGATAGGTCCAGCAGTGTTCTGGACTGTTTGTGGTAGATGATATGTGGAGATGGGCAGAAGGACCTCTTCACAAATTGACCCGAGGTAATTCACTGAGAGGATCAGAACATTATGGAAAATGTATTGGAGAGCTGATGATTTTCAATAGCATGTAGGAAAGGAATGAAATGAGCAAAAATCTTTGCTAGTGTTATCATGACTTTATCTCCATAGAGGTGAGGTTACCTAATGCACAAGACTCACAAACTACCAACTCAGTTTTTACATATTATACAAAGGCTGTTTAAAATAGTACTTTACTCTTAGAAATAAGTAAAAAATACAAAGTAATAATAAACACTAAAAATCTTCTACTGAAAAAAGAGATCATTTTAAGTTGCTGATCTAGTTCTAGTTCTGGGAATATATATCATTAAGATAAAACAAAATATGAGTGAACAGCTAGAAGAATGAGATGAACTCCATGTGGAAGGAAATAAAAAACATTTAATTGAATGTCTAACTCTTTTAAAAACATCCACAGAGGAATAAGCTGAAATAAAGCAGAAATACCAGGAGAACAATAAGAGAATGCAAAACAACTAAACAGAGACTTGGCAGGATGGGAAACGAAGAAGAACTCATAACTACACACAGTGGACTTCATCATTCTCTGGACCTCAGATTGCTTTTGACACTCCTGTAGAATAGCAAATATAAAGCCAGGCAGATGGGGCACTTTCAATGGATACTAATAGAAAAATCCTATAATGGGAAATTCTTCCAGGTGGCTAAAAGGAAATGGTACAATAATTTGATCAAATGAAGAAGCAGTACAGAAATATTTAGCAACAGATTTTATAATGGGAATGACTCCTAAACAAACACATGCCCATTGCTTTCACTGGTCCAAAATATTCTGGATAAGTTGGAAGAGTTTGCTAGTGGTCCTCATACTTTCTAAAAGTGTATACAATATTATGGGGAAAATGAAATATTATCTCAAAATCAGTAAATACCACTTTCTAACAAAAATACCCTGTGATAAACACTAAGATATAATTTAAATAGCCAAGTCTCAACATCATAGCTCTCTTTTTGAATGACACTTTTGAACAAAATGCAGCTTTTTGCCTAAACTGTCTTATCAAATATTTGTTCAACGGAAATCTCCCATGTGAAAAACAAAATTTGGCTTGCAGTGTTTTATGCTTCATCTCACATGGATGATAAAGTAATTGGCTATAGTAGAAAACATAAAAAAGTGATGTAGTTTTTTTCTGATCTATATCTGTGTCTATTAAAATGCATCCATGTCCTCGACTTTCTCTATTAGCTCTGACACATTGTCCAGAAGTGAAGCTTTATGCTATTAAAATATTTACAACTATCCTTTTGTCTGAAGTCACCAAAAATATTTATGCTCATTGTTTTGACTGGGCATACATATAATTTTATACTGAAGAACTATCATAAGATTGATCACAGGGCTTCCCTGGTGGCGCAGTGGTTGAGAGTCTGCCTGCTAATGCAGGGGACACGGGTTCGAGCCCTGGTCCGGGAAGATCCCACATGCCGCGGAGCAGCTAGGCCCGTGAGCCACAACTACTGAGCCTGCGCGTCTGGAGCCTGTGCTCCGCAACAAGAGAGGCCGCGATGGTGAGAGGCCCGCGCACCGCGATGAAGAGTGGCCCCCACTTGCCGCAACTAGAGAAAGCCCTCGCACAGAAACGAAGACCCAACATAGCAATCAATCAATCAATCAATCAATCTAAAAAAAAAGTCAGCATTTGAACCTAGGTCTGAGTCCAAGCCTTTAAAAAAAAAAAAAAAATCACAGTTTTAGGAAAAGTCAAGATTAATAAGTAAAATAAAAGAACTGTGAGTCCAATTATTAGTCCAGTGTCAGACCTGAATGGAGGTTAAGAAGACTAAACCCTCTTAGTTTGAGTCAGGAAGAGGGACATCTCATGTTCACATTTGAAGATCAACGACAAGTGTGATCAGAAAAAAGAGATACTGAGGTCAAATTCACTGTTCAGAAATTAGTCAGTTATTACCCTTAGAGGATAATTTCTGTGGAGGTTTAGTAATTATTTTTTTCTTCTACTGCTGCCTAACAAACTTGGCTAATACGTGGTTTAATCTCTTAATATTTATTTTAACTATTTAAACATGGTACTATGAAAGTTTGGAGGAATGTTTAAGGTGGACCTTTGGATACATTCCCTGAAATGATTTGGAAGGAATCTTGGTATCATTCATCTGGATTAATGAGATAAATGACTTGGTTGGAAAGTTATGACTTTTTTTAACATCTTTATTGGAGTATAATTGCTTTACAATGTGTGTTTAGTTTCTGCTGTATAACAAAGTGAATCAGCTATACGTATACATATATCACCATATCTCCTCCCTCTCGCGCCTCCCTCCCACCTCCGTATCCCACCCCTCTAGGTTAGTCACACAACACCCGAGCTGATCTCCCTGTGCTATGCGTCTGCTTCCCACTAGCTATCTATTTTGCATTTGGTAGTGCATATTAATGTTAGCACATTCTAAGTTTTGAATTTTACTCATGCTTTTACTACATATACATAGAAACATTACAAGGTGGCATGTAAAGAGGAGAGATGATTGGAATCCTCCAGCTTCTCACTTGTGGCTCTTCCCATCTCTTCTTGAGTTTGATCTCAACTCTAGTATATCTTACTGGCTTCCCATTCCTTTTTTTCAAGTAATGCCTTCACTTGCCTGTTTCTCCATACTCTATAATCCAGTTCATCTTCAGCTTATTGATGTACTCTTAGTGTGGTGTTCAGTTCTGTAACAACGAACTATTAATTAAAGCTTCTTATTTTACTCTCAGATTGCTTCTCATGAATTCTATTGGAGGTGGCCTGGTATTTCTGGAAACAAGGATTACCTCCCTGGCACCTGGGGAAGTCAGATGTTGATAAATTTCTAGAATTCTTTGGAGACGATTTCACTCTTGTGTCAGAGATGAATTTTCTATGCAATCCATTGAATGTATGATAGAGAAAACCTGATTATGGGTTGGAAAATGGTGGAAAGGGAGAAGCAAAAGATGACAGTGGATAGAGGTACTTGGTAGGTCACGGAGAACTTTCAAAATGAAATAAAAATGAAAGAGAGAGAGATTTTGTGGGCAGGAAATTAGATTTCTACATATAGTTATCAAAACACCTTTGGTTCAGTGAGTAATAATTACAGCTAGTTGGCCTCTCTTAGATAATGTAACCATGCCAAAAAAGCAGTCTTGATAGCAAAGAGTCTCTAATAAAGGACCTCCAATCTCTTTCACTTGTAGGTAAAAGTTTTAATGATAAAAATGTTCAAAAGAAAAGTAATTCACATTTCTTTTTGGGAGAGTGTGACCATTATTGCCACATTCTTATCCCCAATTTGGTTTTTACAGTGAATTTCCACTGTGGATTCTGAAGACAAGATATTAAGATAAATGGCCTTCATAGGAGTTCATTTAGCTCTCTCTACTGTGGACCTAACATAAATGCTTTTAAATGACTCCGTGTGTGTGTGTGTGTGTGTTTGTGTGTGTAGCAAAAATGTTATGAAATGTTATGGATTCTAAGAGAGTTACCACCTGAAAACTGTAGTTGGGTATCTCTATGAATGTATTTTTAAATATTCAGCTATACCATGGCCTGGCATTCTTCAATAAATAAGTATGGGGAAAAATATCTCTTCAAACAGCACCTCTCATAAGGGCTATGAAATACCTGACAAGACAACTGTTTGGACTTGCATGCTGTGTTCAGTCTATTCATTATTCTATAGTGCTTTCTGCTAATCACTTATTATTGTGCAAGGTGAGTACAGTTAACCTCTTTAAAGGACTCTGATCCAATATTGAATCACTTTCATAAAGATTCTTGGAGCACAGGATCAGTTTGGCTCAATCACACAAAACCCTGGTACAGTTATTGTCAAAATAGTCACTACTTTTAATCAGATAAATTGATTAGGACTCAGTTTAGGTATGTAAAAAGGCAGTTAGGATCTGGGAAATCTCTGCAGATGAGTTAGATTTTGCCTGAAAGGGGGCTTAGGGCTCAATTTCTTGGTGGAAAGGGCTTTGGGGAGCTTCAGTAATAGAAAGCCAAAGCTTGCAAACAGATTATTAAGACTACACTCAAGCATAAGGGAACAAAGTAGAAATCCATTTACTGCAAATGAAGTGAAAAGGTAGAGCCTTAGTCACAGCATCGTGGCAGAAAATATTCTGCCTTCAGATCTGAAACACCTGTTTCCTGTGGTATTATCAGAAAATGATGTAGTTTCCAAATCTCCTGTGCATTGAATTGAGGGCCTTGGATTCCTCCTGACTAACAACAAATGGGTTCCATGTTGTAGGGTAATGCTTAGTCCAAAGGTCAGAGTCTGGAATTCCAACTCAAGGAAAGGAAGGATTTGGGGAAAAGGTCCCTGGCAGATTTTGAGAACTTTGAGTGTTATTTGACCCGCTGGACAAGATTTCTTAACTTATAAAGTCAAGGTTGTATAATTTGTTTCCATTCTGTTTTGATGTCTATTAAATTCTATTAATGAATGCCAAAACTGAATAATTAATGACAGAAAATACTTTTTATGACTATTTCTATTTTCTAACAGTTTTCTAGATAATTATCCTGTTTTTAAAAGGCTGGGCTAGGTTTTGAAATATGAGCCACATTTAAAAATATATAACAGGAGTGAAAATAGGTACACTAGAATTATTATACAACATGTTGAAAGTTAGGCCTCTTTATATGTAGTTTTCAGTAAAGATAAAAACCCTAATTAAGCCAGTGTATGAATTGACTATTGATATTTCTTGAGGGACCAGAAATGGAAGACAGCCATTATATTAGAAATTATTTCAAATGCTTCCTGTCTGTGCAATCTGAAAGAAAAATACGTGAAGTAGATAAATCAAATTTACTTCCGATCTAGTCACACATTGTTTCAACATCCACTCCTTAAATTGGGAAGTTCATTTCTATGCTGAAAAAGTTTTACTACAATTACATCCTGCTGGTGTGTTTCACAGGTCATTATTTTAACACTATAGAATACTTCTCAGATGTCCTTTTTAACAAAACCATGAAAAAAAAACCCATGAATTAGTCACTTGTAGGCTCGTAGCAAGTGGATTAACGTAAAGGCATCCTGCTTTGACTTACAACCTCTTCTCAGTACTGTGGTTATAACTGTTTAGCACAGTGAGACAGGACAAAGAGCAATTCTAATTGAGAGTAGGCAACAGGATACACATTTTTGTCTTTTTAAAAATAGTGTCTATTTTTAATTATATCTAACTGCAACTGCCTCCTGTAATAGAGATGTTGGATAGCCAATTTGATATATACATTTAGAGTTCAGAGGAGAGGTTTGGGATACAAGTAAACGTGTGCGGGTTACCAGAATTTAGACAACATTTAAAGACCTTGGGTTGGATGAACTCTCCTGTGGAGTTAAAGTAATGTAAACAGATGTTAGAGTATATCAGAAGACTAAACCCTGAGACTTTCAATTAACTCAGAATTCAGGATGGTGGGAAGTAACCACAAAATGAACCCAAAAAGGGGGAGCCAGGGAGGTAAGACGAGAACCAAGAGAACAGTTGTCCCAAAATCAAGAAAAAGGAAAGTTTAACAAGTATCACCAAAAGGTCAAATAAATGACTAAGAATTTACATTCTAAAGAGCAATTTTGGTTGGAGTGGTAATAACGAATCCTGATTGGTGTGGGTTCAACAGAGGATGGTCAAGAGGGGAGGAGACATGGAGTACAGACAACTCTATTTAAGGCTTTATCTGTAAAGAAGAGAGAGAAGTGAGGTAGACCAGTGGGATCAAGGGAAAGCTATATTTCTTACAGAAAAGATTGCTTGCAGTGTGTTTGTCATTCAAAGCCTTTTTTACATGAGTTATATATTAAACTGAATTAGGACTAATAAAAGCCAGGAGTATTATATGTGCTCTTTCCTTTGAAGTAAAAAAGATGACCACTAGACCTCTCTCTAGGAAAGGAACGCACTGTATAGGTTGTTAATTGTTAACGTTTTCAATAGAGTTTTTATTTTTATTTATTTATTTATTTTATTGTTTAAACATCTTTATTGGAGTATAATTGCTTTACAATGGTGTGTTAGTTTCTGCTTTATAACCAAGTGAGTCAGCTATACATATACATATATCCCCATATCTCCTCCCTCTTGCGTCTCCCTCCCACCCTCCCTATCCCACCCCTCTAGGTGGTCACAAAGCACCCAGCTGATCTCCCTGTGCTATGCAGCTGCTTCCCACTAGCTATCTATTTTACATTTGGTAGTGTATATATGTCCATGCCACTCTCTCACTTCGTCCCAGCTTCCCCTTTCCCCTCCCCATGTCCTCAAGTCCATTCTCCATTCTCTATGTCTGTGTCTTTATTCCTTTATTCCTGTCCTGCCCCTAGGTTCTTCAGAACCATTTCTTTTTTTTTTAGATTCCATATATATGTGTTAGCGTACGGTATTTGCTTTTCTCTTTCTGACTTACTTCACTCTGTATCACAGACTTTAGGTCCCTCCACCTTACTACAAATATTATTGCAGCAAAAGTAAGGATTTTGGAGTTAGGCAGACCCAAGCTCAAATCTATACACTGCTTTGGTGTGTGTTCAAGGTTTACACTTTTGAGTTGTTTCTATACAGTGCTGGTTACAAGTACAGACATGGGGTTGTCACTTACAACCTGTGAGGTGGTGGTAATTGATGGGGTTTTTTTCCCTTCATTGTTTGATGTTTATTCTTAAAGAAATAACATTTTTAAAAGTTCTAAGCTTTAACAGTTCATTCAAAAAAGTTCTATGTGTCTGATAAGCACTCAGCAAATGTTAATTACCATCATGCTGAGAGCCACTTAACCACTTCCAACCAAACAAATGAACTCAGGCTAGCCAGGATAGTTTCTCGGAAGCTGCTTACTCTCATAGAACCCAGTCTAAGGATATTCAAGAAATTCATTACAACAGGGAAACAGCCTTAAAGATCATTTTATATGAATATGTTAGTATTCAGTGTATGCAAGAAAGAACAATCCTCCTGTAGACATTATATTCTAGAGATGTAGTGAATATTAGTCTGTTTTTGGCCAACCAGCATGAACAGTTCCTGCTTATGTTTGAGGGATTTTTGGCAGTCTGAGTCTTGGTGAGAGGTGATTCTGCCTCTACCCATGAAAATTGTCAAAGACCAGATATTTGTCCTCTCAGATTCATAGAAGCTGGGGCACGTCACAGAAAAATTGCATCAGAGAAGTTCAACAGACCAGGAAGATTTTATTCAAGACTATAGAAATAGGGGAGAGAGATTAAACTCAAGTCCCCTGAAACAAAAGGTGGGGACATTTTTGAATGCTGGGGTGAGCTAGTGGAAACTTACTAGAGAATGTTATGGGGGAGTGGGCCAATTAGCAAACATAATTAGACCATTTGTGTTTGCTAATTGGCACTTATCAAAATTAGACTTCTACCTTTCCACAAAGACTAGGAGATAGGGGTGCTATCTTCTGTGATGATTATATTTTCAAAGGGGATGGCTCTCAAGTCCTTGGAAAAAGACATTTCTGAGTTGTAAAACTGGCAGAAGGCGAGAGAGATTTACCTCTCAAAGAGGCAGAGAAGAATTTGCAGTTGTAATTTTTATAGTAATTCTTAAGCAAAGGGATTGTCAGGAAGAAACCAGTCGAAAGTTTAGTCAAGCTGAAGGAAATGTTAAGGCTATGTTTCTTGGTCTGAAGAAGGCAGGTAATAAATGCTTGGTCAATTGGCTGCTACTCTTGGGACCTTTAGAATTTATCCTGGTCTTAGCATCCAGAGTCTAGTGCCCACTGGGAAGCGCGGAGGGAGTGTTGGAGTTGAAGCTCCTGCAGACCCATTAGACAATGATGTCTGATGGTGGCAGCACCCATAACCTCTTTCCCATAACTAAACTCTCCCCATGACTATATTCATGGCTTCTTAGACGTAGTTCCCGTCTGAATTATGAGCCTGGTTTACCAGCATATTTTTGATTTACTGGACACTCCAATAGCTTGACAAAAATAGTCTTGTTGCTCAGTTAACCAGAATTTATTTTTTTCTTTTGTTTTCAGTGAAGCACACTGATTGCTCTTTAATGTTTTTCTGGATACATTTTGCACATTTTTACACTGGATCATATTTCTTTTATGTCACTAGGAAGAGTTTTATTTACTCCTGTTTGGCACTCCACTGTCACCATCATCACCAGGCATTCATTCTTACATTGCCTGCAAAAGTAGCAACAGTTCCACATACCATAGCTTTCCTTCAAAAGAGTATCCTTTTCCAGAACAAAAGATGAAAACTAATTAAAACTCTAGTTGTTACTAAAACAACTGGGAGCACCGCATTCAGCATAACTAAGGATGTAGGCTATCTGCCAAAAATGTGAATTCAATTTTTTTATTGACTCATGTATAGACGTAAAAATGTGAAGGGTACAAATGTACTTGTTCAGTACATTATCCTCTTATTTCTTTATGTGATTGTTTATTATGCATTATTATAATATTCTGCAGTATTCTATTTTTACTCTTTCCTTCCTCCTCCTGTCTTTCCTTTGAAACAAATATTTCTTCAACATCATTCAGGTTACCAGTATAGTGTGAGATACTCTGAGGAATATTTGAAATGTAGAAAAAATTAGTTCCTAACTAGCCTATGGTGAGGAGTCCTTTGTGGTCATTACAGCAGTGAAAACTTACAGGAGCGTAGGGGATCTACTCCATGGTATAAACTAAGGAATGTCCTGAGTACAAGGAGATTCAACTGCCCGTATACATGGAGTATTATGGTAGAATGAAAATGGGCTAGTCTAGAAATTAGAGGATCTGTTATTTGTTATCTTCATGAAGTGAATCACTCTCCTTGAGTCTTGAGTCTCGTTGAGTCATTTGGAAAATAGGGATAATAATAATAAGTGGCTACTTTACAAATTGTGATGAAAGTCAAATAGTGTAATAATATATGTGCAACCTATGAATCAATAATGAAGGCCTGTGTACATGTAGATCATTATTAATTTTAATTAATTGTGATATAATGTATATAAATAAGTTAGCATAGGAACTAACTCATTTTAAGTAGTCAACAAATATTATTTATATTACTATTATTATTATTACATATATTTCTACCCTTCCTTGCTTCACGGCTTGATAACATTACCCAACAACATCACCTCTCTAAAGAGTTCTTTACTCTTGAGGCATATCAAAAGAGCAACATTGTTAGTTTGTGGTCTCCAAACTTTTCAATAGCTGCTCCTCTTCTCCAGTTGCTCCAATCAAAAACCTTGGCATTATCCTTCACTCCTCTTCCTCTCATACATCATATCCCATCCCTCAGCAAGTCCTATAGGTTATATCTTTAAAATGCATGATAAATTTGCACACTTCTCACACTATGACAGTTATCGTTTGTGGAGGATATCCAACCCCCATCATCTCTTTAACTGAACTACTGCAGTAGCTTTGCAGTGGCCTTCCTGCTTCCACACTTGGTGCTCAACACGGAAGATGTAGCGATTCTTTAACATGTAAAACTGATCATGTCATTCCTCTGCTTAAGATCTTTCCTTGGGTTTCTGTCATCACACAAGACCCAACATGCATGTCTCTGCTATCTCTCTCCCTTCATCTCTTTTATTAGTCACCATTTTCAGTGGCCTGTTTCTTTAACTCTGGAAAGCCAAAACTATTCTTGCCTCGGTTACTTTGTAGTCGCCAATCCCTCTGCTTGCCACTTTCTTTCAAATACCACTCTGTTCAAATACCCCTCTGTTCAAATACCACTCTTCACAGAATCCTTCACTGACCATCCTATCCAAATCACAATCTGTGTTCCTCTCTAGCACTTGTCCTGCTTATTTTTTCCTCATAGCACTTACGCCTACTTTACATTATATACAGTGTTTTGTATTTGTTTATCACAAGCTCCATGAAAGCACAGATTTTGTCTCCACTGCTTTGTTGTCAGAGACTAGACCAGTGCATAACATATGGATGGAACTCAATACATTTTTGTGGAAAGAATGAATGAATTAGTTAAAAATGAGATATCTATTATTTCTCTAGAGATCAAATTTTCTGGATTTTTCTTCTGTAAGCTTGGTTATGGTGGAAGATAGATGTTTCACATCTAAAACAATGAAAAGATTAAGGCAAGATTGCTTCCAACTTTTATTAATCAAAGAAATATGAAAATAAAGACACAAGAAAGTCTTAGCAAGTCCCATTATTATTTTTGATCACCATGAGTGCAACAGTATTGTTATATGTGTTGATCAAACTGCCACTGAATATAAAATTTGGCACTTTTGTCTATGCAACTTTAATTTGGATAAAAGTGTACTTTGAGGCTTTGCAAAATATAGAGAATTTCTTCCAAAGCCCAGTGCACATTAGTGGACCTTTACAGGTGTGAATCCTTAGGTTGGACCTCTGCTTTTTACGGGCCATGGTTATGGAGGTAACACCTTGATAATTTGACCTGATGGAGGAATAGGTTATATATATATATATATATATATATATATATATATATATATATATATGCCTGCAGATGTTTCTGGACCATACTTCTAAAAATGTCAAGTAAGTGAGGATAGTATAGCAAAGTTGAAGGAACTGAGCTTTTGAATTCAGACTTAAATTCATCCGGTTCTGCTATTTATTAGTTATATGAGCTATGACAAGTTATTGAACCTATTTCCTTAACTATCAAAAGAAGATAATAGTATATACTAATTGAATAATATCATAAGTGAATAGTTGAAAGAATTGAAGAACTTAGCACAGTGTCCCTGGTATAAATTTATAAATGATGGTAGTGACAGTATAATGTTGATGATGTCACCAGGATTTCCACCTTCGCCTCTTATGTCTTTCTGTTACACTGTAGCACTGGAATACCTCCCCATCACCAGCAAGTGCCATAAAAGACACAAAAACGTAAAGAGTTCTTTCCATAATTGACAAAAATGCATTCTCATATTTTTTTCACTATTGTGTTTCTAGTAGTGACATGCAACTTCCAGACCTGACTGGTCATCTAGATTCAGGGCTCTCCTTTCCACCTGAACACTATTTGCTCCATGAACCCTGACCCTTAATCTTCTTTTGTATCTGTTGTGAAGTAATATCATTTGACTTGCTAGACTTTTCATTCTGGCCTATACTTCATTTTCCTTTCCCTGCTTCCATGTTGACTTGAAAAAAAATCAAGAAACAAGTAAAGATTCTAATATTTTTGCTTACAGTGTTTCAAAGGATTTCTTTTGTCCATTTGTATTTTTACTCATTCCCTAATTTGTATGTGTTAAGGATGAGAGAAAAAAGAAAAAAATTGGGAAGCAATGATATATAATCCCAGAGGTCATTTTTGAAAAATTAAATTGTCATTCGAATAACTACAGCTTTTTTCCACCTATTAGGGAAGGTTTTTCACTTTGTTATTTATTTTTTCTTGAAAAAAAACAAATTAAGTAATTTTCACAAAGAAACAAGAATATTAATATTTGGGTAGAATACTTGCAACCTGAATGACTTATTTCACAGCTCTGTGATGACTAGAACAAAATATAATTTTGGAACAGGGAAGATGCTGTATTTCTCTGCATGTTCCCCTAATTAATATGTCAGCTATAATGTTCAGTAATCATATGCTTGGGATATAATAAGTGCAGAAGATAAATTTGTTGACTGGAAGCTAAAGTAGTTAATTTCTAACTTTGGGCAACTAAATGACTGATGTTCAATTCTAAATAAATCAGAAGAAATGAATAAAGGTGCAATTACTTATTTTACCCATTGTTATTTGATTCTTAACTCTAAATGTACATATCTTTAAAAAGAGAAATGGGCCTTTAATTTGTCTTGGATTGAAATTTATAGGGTATTTTGGCAGATTTCTCAATTTAGTAGTAGCCATGACCGTCTCTGAACTTGTTCATTACACATGCACATACATACATTTATGTTCATATATATCTCTGCAAACAGTCATGTATATATGCTAAATGCATGAATAAAAATTTACGGTTGTGAATTTAAAATGTGAATTCATACCCGCACAAGCAAACAATCTTGTTATCCATTAGAGACATTAATTTTGAGCCACCTAACACATGTGGCAGAATTTTTTTCAGCTGGTTTGATACCCTTCCACAAAAATTGTACTTGTGACTCACTGAACATTCTACCACACAGAAGAGGATCTGTTCTAGCACACAGAAGGTACCCATTAAATAACTGCTGAATAGAGAAATTATTTCTTTCAGCAACTTTATATTTGGACAAATATTTTCATGTTGCAGTTTTTAAAAACCACTTTATTGAGGTATGATTGACGTACAAAAGGATGCACATATTTAATGTATACAACTTGATCAGTTTAAAGATAAGTAAATACTCGTGAAACCATCATCACAATCTGCTTTAAACTTTAAGTGTTCTATAGTCAATCTAATTATTGGCATAGACTTGAATGCGAGGCGTTGGTGGCACAATTAACATAAAATGGTATGATGTCTTCTCTAGGGAACATTTTGGAAGTAGATATATTTATTTATTAGACTCTTCTATAAATCTATGGACTTAAATTTGGTATTTACTAATAATGTGGAATAAACCTGGGAAAAATTCTCACTTACGTCTGTGCTTTGGAATCAGTTTTATAGACTATTTCTGTTAGCATATTTATACTTGTCATCTTTCTTAAAATCATACGGAAGGTATCATTTCCCTTGTTTTAACCAGGCCCTAGCTTCACTCAGAGATTTTTTACATACGTACATTATTTATATATCAAGGTCAAAGAGCAAAGAGAATAAGATGAATTGACTTGATTTCAGTATTCGTCTGCTTCTTATTGTTTGAGAAGTTCTTTAAAGTTTTCCCTCTCTTCCCATACCTGCAGATTTTGGTTATCTTAAATCCAGCTCTAACTCTAAAATGTCAAAAGAAATGTGAGTCTCATATTTCTAATGTTAAATTTGATGAGTATGGTCAGGTAGCCAAATAAATTAATAGATAAATAACACTTTACTGAGGTTATAGTTATTCTATATATATGAAATTTGAAAGTAGTTTCTCAAATTAAAAAAAAATACAAAGGTAATTATAACTTTTCTTGCCTTGAAAAAGACTTGGCTAAAATAAGAGTTTTTTGGGAAAACTACTGCTGATCATTAATTATAACAATGAGGAGAGATTCCAGGAGTCACTGAAGGGATGACTAAGCAAGGTTGTGCAGACTTGAATCCTAGTTGACCTTTATCAGTTTTTTTTTTTTCTGTCTCTATCAAAATATATTGACTTCATTAATTTTTCTAGTCCATTTCTACACTGGGATCCTAGATCTCCAGAGTTACTTTGGAAACATGTGGGTAGAGATTGAATTAAATGTATTAAATTCAGAAAACATACTTTTGTTTTATGTTACAAAACATGTTTTGTGTGTTTGTTAGGAAGTTGGTACTTAGGATAGAAACTCTTTTGGTGCCAGAAGACTTGCCTGTGTTTCTTGGATTTTGTATCTATGCAACTGATTCTGTGATATTTTTATAAATCCTAGTGACCACTGGAAAGTTAGAAGGAAGAATGAGGAACCCATGAAAGGACTTAATAATCACCAGGTAGAGGATCCAGCTTTCAGTGTTGAACCTGCAATAGCACATCTAGTGGAGATGACTCAGGCTATACCTGCTCTCAAGGGGATCCAAACTCAAAGTAGGCTCTTGATTGAGTCTATGAAAGACAAAATGCCCCCAATAATTAAGAAGATGCTTTTATTCAGGCTATTGCCATAAGGTTGTGTTCATTCATGAGGAATGTGTCAAAGAAGAGAGAGAAAATCTGAGGTTTTATAGAGGCAGGTAAATGAGAGAATCATTAGGAAAGGTGGGCAGAGGACCTCCATTAGAAGGGTGGGGGGTTTATTTAGGGATATACAAGGGCAGAGTGGTCTATTATAGTTAGCTATTTCTTGGAACACAGAAACGTATGCGGAGGTAGGGGTAGACTTTTTAACCTTTGCTACTTTCTGGGAACTCAGGGCTTACATAAAGTTCAGCATTGTCAGTTGCTTTCAAAATTACACCAGAAAAGAAGGGATTCAGTTTTAGAGAGGGGAATATTTGGTTTTTAATTTCTCATTTTGAGAAGATTTTTATTGGCTTTATGTTTTCCCGGTATCTTGGGAGGAAGTGCTACCCAAAAACTGGGTTTGCCTCTTGGTGGGTGTCGAGCCAAAAGACATAAGCAAGCCAAAGTTTGGAAGAGGGAAGGATTTATTACTTGCTGCAAGTATGGAAGACACCAGGGATCTCTTCCAAAGCAGTGTCTCCCCAAGAGCAAAACTGGGGAAGTTTGAAGCTAAGGATATGTGCATATTCATGAAGGGGTTGGGCAGAGTCTAAGCTTTAATTGATTGAAGTCACAAGGGTCGGAAAAGGTCAACATCATCATCTCTTAAGTTCCAGTTGATCTCGTGTCTGAGTGCCCAGGGTGGAGGGTAGGGGGGGGTTAAATTCTGCACAACAGCTCAAGAAAGTGTTTCAGGCTAGTCCTTACCATTGAAACAGAACTAGGAGTTCTTACAACTGATTTGTTATCTTTGCTATTGTTACTTCTCTTGCTTGATAACAGTTTGTTCTTTTGTTTCCTTAAGATTATTACTGAGACCTGTTTTATGGCAAGCATTGTGGCCAGGCTTAGATCTCAAAATGGCTTAGGCCAAAAAATGGCTTCTCTTCTGTCGAGAAAGCCATGCCTGGTTCTCTTTCTTTGGGGACCCCCTACTCTATCTGCTTACAAAATGTGAAAGGAAATTGTATCTGAGGACTTCGTATTTCTGTTTTGGGTTAAGAGGTGAATTTGATAATAACAGAATATCATAGTTATTATTTTTTTAGTTTGGAGATTTGGATATGGGTGGTTTTGTTCTCTGGGCTGTGTTTTTACTTGAGACTAACTGTCCTCCTTTCTTCATGACTCCTTTGTTTACTTGCCTCTATAAAATCCCAGCTTTTCTCCCAGTTTTTCATACATTCCTCTTTAATAAGCATTCTTCCTATTTCAGGAGCCTGAATAAAATTGTTTCCTAAATTATCTGGGATATTTTGCCTTTCACAAAATCAGTTAAAAGTCTATGATGAGTTTGGATCACATTAACAGTAGTTGGGCATAATTTGTTATGGGAGCTAAATAAGGGTGATTTTTTGACAATGCGTTTTAAAATTCAGTTAAATAATGCATTGTCATAACCAAGTTTTAAAGAATTTAGGAACAACATTATAGATGCTCTCCTCAAAAGGCTATCATTTGGGGAAAGATAGGCACTATGGAAAATAGTGAACATGGTCAAATGAAAGCAAGGTTGGGATGGTCCTAATATTCCTAGTTTCTCCCCTTGGGGTATTCAATCTGGTTATGTTACCAGGCCCTTTCTAGACTCTTGGGCAACAATATCATAGAAATGAATATCGCTTCCATAAGACTCTTAGGCAATCAAAACTTTTTATTAAGAGAGATAGCTTGTGTACAAGGTGATGCAGAAATTTGGCCTCTGTGCACTGGTACTGAATTGAATTTCAGAGACAGAGTTTTGGGTGAAGTAGAAAAGAATAGCTTTATAGCTTCGCCAGGCAAAGGGGGCCACAGCGGCCTAATGCCCTCAAAACTGTATGTCCTGACCTGGAGGGGATAGTGAGGAGTTTTATCGTAAGGGTTCAAAGAGGAGGGCATGATCAGCTTGTGGACATTCTTCTGATAGGTTGGTGGTGAGGTAATTGGGAATCAGCACCATCAACCTTTGGATCCACCTGGTCTGGGGTCTAAGTGCTTGTGGGCAGCATACTGTTAACTTCTTTCACCTGGTGGTGGTTTCAGTATCTGCAAAACAGCTCAAAGATATTGTTATGTGTATCCCTTGAGGAGGAACCAGGACTCTGCCCCAAGGCTGCACTATTGTTTCTTGACTGCTTTTCCCTTGTCTCTGCATCCCCTCCCTTCCCTGATTAGCAACTGTTTGAACCTGCCCTTTGGAACTCAGGGAAGGTCATGGAGGCTGAATAAAGCCTATTTCCTACAAACAAGAAACGGGGGACACAGAGAGGCTTTTGTGTCCAGGAGCCCCCCAGGGTCCTGCTCGATTTCAGAGGGAGAAGGTGGAAAAAAAGTGCCAGCTTCTTGAGTGGAAGGGGCAAGTTGCTTTTGTAACAAAAGGGAGGGTGTGTCTCATGATCACTGATAATTTCCAGAAATAGTCAAATGTCTTTGATCAGCAGCAGGCGGCTCCATAGGGGCTCTCAGGAATAGGAAACGCTTCTGTGAGGCGAAAGGAGAGTGTGAGAATTTTCTGCAAGAAAGCACTTGTTTTCTCCAGATACATGCCCAGGAGTGGGATTGCTGGCTCATATTGTGGCTCTATTTTCAGTTTTTTAAGGAACCTTCGTACTGTGGCTCTACCAATTTACATGCACCCCAGTGTTCATTGCAGCACTATTTACAATAGCCAGGACATGGAAGCAACCTAAATGTCCACCAACAGAGGAATGGATAAAGAAGATGTGGTACATATATACAATGGAATATTACTCAGCCATAAGAAAGAACAAAATAATGCCATTTGCAGCAACATGGATGGACCTAGAGATTGTCATACTGAGTGAAGCAAGTCAGAGAAAGACAAATATCATATGATATTGCTTATATGTGCAATCTATAAAAAGGGTACAAATTAACTTATCTATAAAACAGAAATAGAGTTACAGATGTAGAAAATAAACTTATGGTTACCAGGGGATAAGGGGAGGGGGAGGGATAAATTGGAAGATTGGGATTGATACCTACACACTACTGTATATAAAATAGATAACTAATAAGGACCTACTGTATGGTACAGTACTACTCAGAACTCTGTAATGGCCTATATGGGAAAAGATATATGTATATTTATAACAGATTCACTTTGCTGTACACCTGAAACCAACACAACATTGTAAATCAAGTATACTCCAATAAAAACTGAAAGAAAAAAGAAAAAAAAGAAAGCACTGGAACAGAGGAACGGATAAGGCTAAAATTTATAGTTGAGCTTCTTGTCCTGTGGCAACTAGGTACACTTGTTAGTATAACAGAGGTAAAGTTAATTTTTTTATTCCTGTGAGCCTGGTTTTTATCCTTGGGACTCAGGTCCCCAGGGCCTTTGTTCTTTAGCTTTCAAGGCCTGCTTTGCCCAAGGCCGTTCCCTGGGCCTTTTCCAAAATGGCTGTAATCTTGTCTTCTGGTCTCAGTTATGCTCTGGTGAACCAAAGGTTTGAATAGTAAGCTCAAGGTCTCCATCAAAGAAAACAAAATGGGGAACAATCATCTTTTGATGGAAAGGAACTGTCCAAGGAAATATTTGTCCTTTCTTTCTTCCCCGTCTCTTTGGAGAAATTAATAATTAAACCAGTTAAATTTCAAAACTCTGGTTGGTATAATTTACTTGTAAATAGTTTCGATGTGCATTTGAAGTCTGAAAGTGGATGTGGCTTTTCTTCTCTTTTCTTAAACTCAAATAAACAGACCCAGAATCTGCTTCTTAGGCCAGTCCAGGCCACTTTTTTCCTAGACTCTGCTTTTTTTCTTTAGCTCTTCCTTCCAAGTAGATTTCTGGGCTGTGGAAGGTATTGAGATTCAGATTCGGGCAGGGAAGGGAATGTGGGTAGGGGTGTTCATGAGGGTGACAAAACGAGAAGGCTCTTTAGATTACAATCTGAGGCTGCAGACTTCATTCATACTTCTCTGGGTTTACCTGGTATTTTTGTATCCTAGGGCTGCCATAAAGAAAAGTATCACAAACTGAGTGGCTTAAAAGAAATTTATTTTCTCAGTTCTGGAGGCTACAAGTCCAAAATGAGGGTATTGGCAGGCTCATGTTCCCTTTAAAGGCTGTAAGCAAGAATCCTACCTTGCCTCTCTCTAACTTCCTCACTTCCAGTGGCTCCTTGGAATCCTTGGTGTTCCTTGGCTGTAGCTTCATTACCCCAATCTTTGCCTCCCTTGTTTCACGGCTTTTTTTCCTGCGTGTCTTCAGGTGTCTGTCTTTTTACAAAGCCACCAGTCATTGGATTTAGGGCCCATCCTAATCCAGCATGACCTCATCTTAACTAATTACATCTACAAAGAAACTTCTTCCCAAAGAAGGTCATATTCTGAGGTTCCAGGTAGACATGGATTTGGAGGGAACACTATTCAATACAGTACACTGGCTAATAACTAATTGCTACTTTGCTTTTTTCTTCACTTTCTCCTGTGCATGTATCTTGTTCAAGAATATCATTATCAAGGAATACTTCCAGATACATTGTTTTCCTGGCATTTCTGGCTTGCCTCGCTATTAGGCCTCCTATGAGCTGGTGGCAAAAAGCCTTCAAGCAGAGAGTTTTAGACATTCACAGTAAGTGGCCTTTGTAGGGTAGAGGTGAATGCAGAAGAAATGTGGGTAGGTCATGGGTAATGACTGCTGCAGGAATCTTCTTTTAAATCTGTTTTTCTGAATGACATGATACTACATTTTAAAAAGAAGATGTGTTCCTTCTTCCCTTTTAGTTTGGAAAACATATTATTTATATGCATATTACATATTTTTATAATCTGAATAGTCAACAGATTATACAAAGTAATTAAAGCCTCAAAGAAGAACTAAAGCTAAACCAGTCCAAAGTTGGTGTTGTGATTTTTGGTAGACTTACCACCTCCCTCTGTTATTGAATGATATTTAAAGTAATGAGTTTTTAAAAACATGATACCTCACCTAATAACATGGTTTTTCTCTTAATAAATAATATATATCTTACAGTACAGCTGGAAGTTAACATACCTCAGAGCTGTGCAATGCTATGAGTACTTTATTAAAATTTTAATCTAGTCAAAGTATGTGTATAATTATATTTGCCTCATTTTTTTTCCCCAAACTTTAACTCGGTCAGCAATTCTATATAGCACAGAATTTTAGTGTGTTGATTATGCATTTATCTGTGCTCGAAGCAGATCCAAAACAATCATCAGAAGAGAATCCTGTTCCCTCCAGGCACAACTCAGGAAGAGGTGGAATGGCATTGTAATTGGTTAAAACTCTTCATTAGGCTCTTCTGCTTTCAAAAAAAGATACCAACTTTACCTACAGTGCATTTGCTTATTAGGATGTATGGCTTTTTTAGGGTAAGCTGGGACGAAGTGAGAGAGTAGCATTGACATATATATACTACCAAATGTAAAATAGATAGCTAGTGGGAAGCAGCCGCATAGCACAGTGAGATTAGCTCTGTGCCTTGTGTCCACCTAGAGGAGTGGGATAGGGAAGGTGGGAGGGAGACGCAAGAAGGAGGGGATATGAGGATATATGTATATGTATAGCTGATTCATTTTGTTATACAGCAGAAACTAACACAACAATGTAAAGCAATTATACTCCAATAAAGATGTTAAAAAAATAAAATAAAATAAAAATAAAAATTTAAAAAAGCAGAATATAGTCATAATTCAGAGACAAAAATCTTGAATGCACGGTTACTCAATATTTATTGAAAGCTTAGTTGAGATAGTATCAATCAAGGAAGTCTGCTTAAAGGATGTGGAGTCTATCCCTCTTTTTCCTGATATTCAAAACTAATTCTCTATATTAATTCAGATCACTAAAGAACTGGATTCTTAGACTACCTTGTATTTCTCTGACACACCTCTTCAAACAATTGTCTTTACCGTGGTTTCCTTTTTTATGATTTTATTAAAGAAAATTATGAAACTTATCAATGCATCCACTGTAGCAATAGGGAAAATTGTACAGTCCCTTTTATCATATACTATTGTCTTAATGTATACCCACCTGAAAAATTCCTCTCTGAAAATCATTTATACGTGCTAATCTCAGCAACAAATATAGTTTTCTATTTGAATTGTCAGTGGAACAAGAGTATACCCAGTGTAGAATTGATCAGTGTGATTTTGATGAAAATAAGAGTTTACATTGTTGTTTTCAAAATAGGGTTATTATCAAAGGGATTTTGTTATGAATGCATTTTTATTTATTCAAAGGCTGTTGTTAAACCAAGTTCTGTTTTTTTCTTCTGAAAACACTGTAATTCATTTTATACCTTCTTGAATTAAAGCATACCTTCCCTAATGCCCAAAAGTGGCATTGCATTGGGTGAATTTCCCTCTGAGAAGTCCATAGTCTGTGAAAGTCAGATATGAATTGAATTATCTGCCCTAAACAGAATTACACAATACATTTCTGCCTCCACTGCAGAAAGGTTCTTATTCAAATTAGATAGGGTTCCTTTTTTTTTTTTTTACCCTGGGATATCTACTGCATTCACATGCATTAAAAACGTCAAGAACATGTTCATAAACATTACATTCCCACTTGCAAAATGTATTTCTTTTTCAACTTGTAGATTGGGACATATGCACTATCTAAGGAGACGTCTTTTTCAAAGATTTTGATTAAAAATCATGATATATTATAATGACAAATTCTTTTTAGGTCATTCAAAATGACATATATATGAGAGTATCAGAAATGGTAGCTGCTTTTGTCCAGTGTCCATTTCTTACAAACTCTATTTATGTTTAATTAGATTCTGATTAAAGTAATGAATATACACCAAGGTAACTCAGGAAAGGGTAATTTATTATAATATAGATATGTCTTAATATGTCTTTGCCTTTTAATTTCTTTATTAATTTTTAAAAAACATTTTCTTCTCAGATCTGGGGGTGGTGTACACAAAGCCTACTGAGCCATTGTGAACTCAATATCAGTCTTTCAAGGGCCAATCATTTGCTAATAGTTTTTTGTACAGTTATTCATTAGAATAAAACTTTGCAAATTCATAGCAAATAATAATCACTTGTAAACTTAAATAAAGATGTCTGCCTTATTGATAAACTCAATTTATGAAAATATTGCCTGCTTTGGATCCTTTCTTCATAAAATGTAACATTAGCTAATATCTGACATTTCATATTTTAGAAATATAAGCATAAGACTTCTTGCTGAGAGGAATAATAACTGGCTATAATAACTAAGAAGAACTTATTTAAAATAAATGATTGTATTTGACAATAAAACAGGGGTCATAATTACTATTTAATAGCTATTTCCCAGTTGTAGATATAAGTTCATGTCTGTTTTTTCCTCAGGGACAAATACATTAGTTAAGTAAGTCTTGGCTTGTAAGTGTGGAAAAAAAAAAAAATATAGAGAAAATAACTATCACTAGTCTTCAGTTTTCTGTAGTGGGAACTCTTCTTTTGAAAGAACTTCACATTGCTGACTTTGATTTTAATGGTTTGCTCTACTCAAATATATATTTCAGATAAAGTGAAATTAGTGAGAATACACACCCATAATATCTGTAGTCTACTTAAAAGAGGCAGAAGGGCACTTTCTCTGACATAGTTACATTTTTTTAATTCACCAAATTCCTATTTTATTGAAATCTCTCTGATCATAGAATATGTAGTTTTAATAAGCTTTGTTTTTTTTTAAAATAATAGGCTATGATTATAATATGAAACTCTATGACTTTAGATACTCAAGTCAAATATTTTTAGAAGAGTTGTTGTATTATGCGGTAAAAGTTGGCATTTGACTTTCCATGATTTTCATGTTAGATGGTCTAATACCATTTGGAACCTATTTCTTTTTCCACCCCCCTCTCCTTGCTATAACTACATTTTTGCCCAAATGATCCTTCAATGATTGTGTCCAAAATGTATTGTCCAGGAAACTATGATAAGTCTAGGTGTTCTTATGAAATAAATATTGCATGGTCCAATGCAAAAAGAAGTCACAGAAAACCTGAGTTCACATTCAGATCCATCATTTACTAATTATACAATCCTGGGCAAGAATATTTAACCTTTTTGGATCTGCTGTCTTATCTTTAAAATAGAAAAATAATACTTAACTCGTTATTAAATAAATACTACTTAACTTTAAGTATTATTATTTAATACTTAAATAATACTTAACTCATTCATCTTTTGCTGAACATTAACTAAGACAGTGTAAGCAAAGGTCTAGATATACTACCTTGTCCAACCCAATCATTCTGTAAAGTTCGGTGTATTGGTCAGGGTTCTCTAGAGAAACAGCACAAATAGGAGATATATAGATACATTATAGATATAGTTAAATAGATCTCCGTATATATATATATATATATATATATATATATATATATATATATATATATATATATAAAATTTCTTTCTTTCTTTCTTTCTTTAAATTAATTAATTAATTTATTTTTGGCTGTGTTGGGTCTTCGTTTCTGTGCGAGGGCTTTCTCTAGTTGTGGCAAGCGGGGACCACTCTTCATCGTGGTGCGCGGGCCTCTCACTATCGCGGCCTCTCTTGTTGCGGAGCACAGGCTTCAGACGTGCAGGCTCAGTAGTTGTGGCTCACAGGCCCAGTTGCTCTGCGGCATGTGGAATCTTCCCAGACCAGGGCTCGAACCCGTGTCCCCTGCATTGGCAGGCGGATTCTCAACCACTGCACCACCAGGGAAGCCCTATATTATTTATTTATTATAAGAATTGGTTAATGCCACTATGGAATCTGTGAAGTCCTATGATCTGTTATCTGTTAGCTGGAAAATCAGGAAGGCCCGTGGTGTGATTCAGTCCTAAGGCCTGGGAACCAGGGGAGCTGATTGCATCTGAGTTCTAGTCCAAAGACCTAGAAATCAGGGCCAGAAAGGGTGATGGTGTAGGTTCAGGTCTGAATCCAAAGGCTTAAGAACCAAGAACACTGATGTACAAAGGAAGGAGAATATGGAAGTCCCGGGTCAAGAAAAGAGTAAATTCTCCCTTCCTCTACCTTTTTGTTTTATCCAGGCCCTTAAGGGATTGGATGAAGACCACTCTTGTTCGTGAGGGAGATCTTTTTTACTCAGTCTACCATTCAAACGCTAATCTCTTCCAGAAACATCATCACAGACACTCAGAAATCATGTTTCACCAGCTATCTGGGCATCGTTTAGCCCAGTCAAGTTGACTGACACATAAAAGTAACCATATGAACCATCACATTTGGTTTCTTCTCTTCTTCCACATTTACCTTGTGTCACAGCACAGGTGTTTTTTGTTTGTTTTGTTTTATGTTTTGTTTTTGTTTTATATGGGGTTTTTTGTTTGTTTTGTTTCTGTTTTAGGTTCTTCATAGCTTGTAATAAAACCCTTAGATTATTTCCCAAAGATATGTTTATTCAGGGTCAAATATGTTTGAAACTGTTCAACAATATTTCAAGGACAGATGAAAATCTTAGTTGGACATAAAGAAGAGTGACTAAAGAAAAGTTAGTGAGCAGGAAGAAAAGAATAATATGTAGACCAGGTGTTGTAAACTAAAAATAAAACTAGGCTGGACTCTGGTAGCTGAGGTGACAACCATTAAACTTGAAAAGCAGTCTGCAATTTAAGAGGGAGTGAAGTCAGAATCCAATGTGACGTTTTAGGATATAGTTTACAGAAGAAATCAAGCAAAGAATATCGGAGAGTTAGATCTGTAAATGAAGCCAGGAGAGACGTTAGTAGCAAGGTGATGGAAAATGATGGAAGTGGGTACATTCTGATGCAAGTTTGATAACAAACCTCATTGCCTTCAGGACTCTTTTTTAAAAGATAAAGTGAATGTCCTTTCTTTTATTATGAGCTCATCTGTCCTCTACAAGAAGAAGACTCTGAAAGAGAAGACTGTGATTGAAAGGGACCTCTCCTTGTGCCCCGGACGAGAGCAAGATAACCCAGCATTTTTACCGTCTGTATCATGCACTACTTAGTTCAGGCTTTGGTAGCCCCATCAGTGTCTTGAGATTAGGTTCGGAGGGCAAGCTGCAGTTTCACTCATGCCTGACATTGATGGCATAGGTTATGGTTCCTTGCTGGATTCAATTCTATCTACCCTATTGAAAACATTATCCAGTGATGTCTGGGTAATACCTCTTTTTTTCTCATCATAGTTGACACGGTAGCACTGGATTTCATTCTCAACAGTTGCTACAACCTTCACGTACCGTTCTACGTTTGGGTCCGGTGCCTCAAAAACTAACAGTGCCTCCTTAAATAAAGAAAACCCCCTTGCCATTTCCTGCGTCATGAATCTCTTCGGTTCTTCAGTTACTTCTTCTTCCTCTTCTCTTTCATCCTTTCTCTGGGCCTTCAGTTCCATCAGGTTTTCATTAGTAAGCTACAAAAAGTAAGTACACAAAAGCATAACCACTTGTAGAGTGTGCACACACGTGACAGTGTACACCAGACACATGAACTAACTTACGTGACTGGACATGCGAATGCACGTTCACATCTTTGAAAGTTCACAACTTGAAGGTTCGTATGTAGGGGACTTACTGTATATATGACAATTAAATGAGAAGTTCCAACATAGGTTGAACAGAATTTTCACTAGAGAATATTTAGATTTGAGAAGCAATATTTGAAGAGTTTGTGGTTAATAATATATCATAATAAAAGAAATGCATGTACATTCACATTGAAGAAGCAAAATGAGATGTGTGTTAGATTTATAACAATAGATACACATCTAGACACAAGTAGTGCAACTGAACAGAGAAGGTCTAGGGAAAATAGAAAAATAGAATGAAATGAGTTATGACCCACGAAGGTAAATGACTTTTCAGTGGCAACAATGGAGGCTGGAAGAATTCAGAATAAAAGCTGCAAAGTGATGATGGAAAATAATTGTCAACTTAGACATCTACATTCAACAAAATTACCTTTCACAGACTCACATTTAAAGGAAGAAGAAAAACCTAGAGGAAAATAGGGGAATGCATGAAGCAATTGGTAGACACGTGGCTAATCCAAAGAAGACTTGATTATATTAAGTAATAAATGTAACAAAGACTAATTTGAGGATTGTAACAATTGACTAGAACAAAAATATGGGTTGACAATCATATTTTAGATGAAGGTGTCATTGAAATTCAAATTCTAATGATCTTGTATGATAAGGATAAGGAAAGAGAGTAGCATAGTGAAAGAAAAAGATTTGGTGTCAGAAACATACACATTATTACCCCTGATCTGTCACAAATTAACTTACCTCATCTCTGTTTTAATGCCTTCTGTAGATTCTAAAACTGGTAAGGAGTCAATAGGTTTTAATAAGTGTGGACTTCAATTTACTTAACATTTGCATTTCAATAACATTTCAATCTGTTAAAGGAGGAAAACAACCAAAAGAAAGAAACAGCAAGGACAACAACGAAGAAACATAACTATGGCCTTCATTACCAGGGTCCCTCAGTTTCCAGGAGAATTCCTCTGCGTTCTATTGTTTAGGCAGTAGAGTAGACTGGAAAATCCAAACTGTGATCAAGAAAGGTTATAACTGGAATGGCAGGACTAAGCATCAAGGCTTTGGCAACATTGATAAGAACAACATTAGTAATGAGATAAAATACTTAGAGCATTGGAGCTCATCAGCATGAGGACCATAATAAGGATAAGGACAAACAATCCAAGAGAGTATGTTGGGATCCCATTTTAGATAGTGCTGGCTGTATATTGGAGGGGCTAAGCATAGAGTCTGAGGAACACTTAGACACCCTGATCTCAGTACCTCTGAAGTGTCAAGATATGCCTCATCATCTGCTTCCAATCACCCTTTCCAAGTACCTGGGCCTAATTACTGCCCAAACATAAATGAATTCTTTCCCTATCCTTCCTCCATTAACTTCTGGAATGTCTCACCTTAACCCAAACAAGGTTTCCAATCATAACTTTTTCTCAAGTTTAGAAGTGAGTAAAAGATTCTTTTAACATGCCTCTCATAGCCCATTGTTCATCGTTGAAAGGTTTTCATCTGGTGAGGTTCTGCTGGTCTAAATTATACTCACCTCCTACTCAGAATTTGTTGATTTTTAGGGACTTATATCTGATCTTTTGTTTAAAAATGCCAATCCTCAGAACGCACAGTCTCTAGCCCCTTAGTTAGTGATTTTGGGGACACCATCTCCAAGGGGACAATGTACTTCTCCAGGAACCTTTCCTGAAATTCTTGCTAAATTTCTGGGTGTTTAATTCTTCAGACTAGGGAGGGAAGTTTGAGGAATGAAGAGAGCTGAGTATGAATGAGTGGAGTCAACACAAACTGGCTGTATAAAACAGCACGCAAGAGGCAGAGGAAAGTTTTCTTTTTTTTTTTGGTGCAGCTATTATATCTCTCACTTAAAGAGCAGACAATTGCTGAAGGATATAAAGACTTTTAATCTGATAGCCAGACTGCTAAGACTTCATTAAGAGTGGGCTTTTTAAACATACTTTCCTTGCAAGTTCCATTAATTTCTCAAGAGGTTCGGAGTCCAGTTAGGAAAATAATGAGCAGTTATACTATTCCAGCTTAGCAAGAGACGTTTTCTCAAATGGTATTTAAGAATATTATCGGAAGCTAGAAGCCAGTGTGAGGTCAAGAGAGGGCTTCACGGAGGAGGTGACAGCCAAGATGAGAAAGCATGCTGAGAATTGATTGCAATTGTCCAGGATAAGAAAGATAATAAGGAAATCCAGGCAAGTCTGTAAGTAAACACACAAGAGAAAGACATGCATAAAAGTAAAGGGACAAGGTAAATGAGATAGTATTGAAAGCAATTAAAAAGGCAGGTAGGTAGGGTAAGAGATTTTATTAAAGATATAAACCACAGAGAGGTAAAGAGAAAAGAAGATGAAAGATTTAATGGTTGTTTTTTTTGTTTGTTTTGGGACTTTTTTTTTTTTTTTTTTGCAAAGTTACTTGAACTGCTGGCTTTAAAATTAGGATCTAACCAATTGCTTTATTAAATTGACAGAAGTGGCTGTTTGGTATCTGTATTAGCACAATCCAAATCTTTTGGACAGTTATGATTCTGCTGCAGTTGAACGTGGGCTAATTAAAACCAATAGCTGCCAGCAAATTTGTTAATCCTGATCCTGTTTGTAGATCTGTTGTGAGGAATGATCATTTATTATCTTAAGACCCTGTGCCTTCTTGATAACTATTATTATGTAAAAATATGGACAGAGCGTGCCCATTGGCAAGAACTGTTAATCTTACCTGTTCACACTTAGAGTACTTGTAAAACCCAGACACATTATCCCTCATTGAGAGGCAGTAGTGACAAGTTGGTTTAAACCAAGGAGACCTCTGTATAAATTAACAGATGTTTTAGTTGAAAATAGAAGTGTCAACATGACCTTAATTAATGAATTTACTAATACTTGTTCCCAGAATGAGAGAATATGCCAAGTTTTAACCTAGGTATAGTGGAATAAATAGAGGCTTTAAAATTAGACTATGAATGTAATCTTAGCTTGGACCTTATCTACATCTCATTTTCATCTCATCTTCAGCTTGGATGAAGATGTTCTTCATCATCTTGAGTAATTATCAGGTTAATCAAAAGTGAGAATCATACCCCATATAAAGTGCAGTTAACTAGTATTTGGTTATCTAGCAGGTGCTCAAGGAAAATATGCCTTTATGCTCTTCCGTGGAAGGTAAATCTGGAATATTGAGATTATTCTCTGAAATCTCTATTTTTGATCAAGCTGTCATTCTACTGACAAATGTTAAATCTGTTTTAACCAACATCTTCGTGTGTGTCAAGTGCATTCTCTTGAATTAAGGATGGTGTCTGTGTGTGTGTGTCTGTGTGTGTGTGTGTTTAATGCTTGTGTGTACATACATGCTTGGATTTGTGAAAAGAGTGCCAGATGTGTTATTTATTGACTTATTAGGTGAATCTCATTTGTGTTGAGTATTGAGGTGTTTCTGTTCATGCTCTGTAACTATTGCCAGAAAGAAAGATTTTAAATCTATTCTCAAATTAAAATCAATCACTTGGGGTATACATCCCACAACTTTTAAATGAACTATATCTAATAAACCCATCCAATGAGGTCCTCATTTAGTTATCTTGGCACAGATTTTGTAACTAGTTTATTTTCACAACCATTCCAGGAGTTCCATCGTTATGCTTTATGGAGACTTCTCTATTCAACACTTTTTATAGATAAGGTGGACTTTTATTATCACCTATGTAAAAAACAAAACAAAACAAAACAGGCTAAAAGTATTGCAGCCATACAATTTGGCTTAGAACTTTGAGGCCTTTATTATTCTATTATTGTTATCCTCAAGTTTATGAAGAAAATATCAGACCTCATGGACACTTTTTCGTCTCCTGTGACTTCCTTTCTCCTTAAGTTTTTACAGGAAGATTTTAGTCCTAGTCCCTAGTTGTTTACAAGTCTTCTTGGGAAATAGAATCTCACTCACAGCTGTTCTCAACATCTTCTAGACCTTGTAGACATCACTTATGGGGTATGGTCACCATTAGTATTGTTTGCCAACATTTTTGGTTTTCTTCTTCAGGATAGGACTGATTTTGTCCATTCCCTTGAAGTTAGTTATAGTCACGGTACTTGCTTTGGTCAGAGAATTGTATGACATGCATTCTCTCAAGACAGCAGCATTTAAGAGCCAATATATGAATTGCTGTGTTCCCTTCTTTCTGCTGTGGTAATCATCCAGGTGGTAGAGTATATCACACTGAGCATGCCTGATATGTAGTGTGGGTAAATGAATCATTATTGTTCTAAGCTATTAAATTGTGGCGACTATTTGTTACTACATCGTAACCTGGCCTATCCTGACTAAAACATAGATGATTGGCTGAAGGTTATGCCAACCATCAATTTCATGATTGACATGCATTGGTTAAAATAGAGCATTAGAAAAGTATGCACAGACACCACATTCTTTTTGTGCCAGGAAAGACTTGCTTCTATTGAAATGTGTTCTGGTATGATGCCTTTGACCTAAACCAGGTACATTTATACCTTTATAAGCAAAAGACTCTGAAATTCATCAGACTAACGGTGTGCTCCAGTAGTAAACAGGTGCTTCCCCAACATAGTACTTTTCTAAACTGAGCTGAAATTTGTTTTATGACATTCCTAGTTGGAATAAAAATCTAGTGAGTGAAGAATTTTTTGTTTGGCTCACTTTTTAAAATACCTACCACCCTGTAGGTTGCCTAGCACAGAATAATTAATAAATATTTAATTAATTCAAGTGTGTCATATTCACTGCAGGTATTGTTCATTGTTTGACAGTGCCCTGTGATAACCCATAGGAGGAACTTTTCTGTACTAAGTATCATATATATTATTACTTCTTCTAAATATCTGATATAATTTTTGGCACATTTTTGAATCACGTGATGTGATTTTCCTTTTCTTATTGGCTAAGAAATTAAATCCATTTTGATGTCCTCTTCTAACAACTGATGTACATATTATGTGGTTTAATCATAGGTCAAACTTATGTTCCTTTATTGTGAACATTTTCCCTTTGCCTAATTTTTATTACCTATTTTAATTGTATTTTATTCTGCTTTATTGTATTATATTTATAGATTTTAAATGTACACCACATATATATCTTCATTTATATACACAGAACCATATTTTGGTATTTTTCTTTATAGATATATGTCTTTTTATAATGACTGGTTATATCACTGTACTTTAAAGCTTTATTCAAATACTTTAAAATATACAAAAACCTGCGTAGTTCAATTGTAAAAGTGTTAGGGTTGTTAGACCATATCATCTGGCTGTAAGGCTTTAAGTAGCAAGGACAATTTAGTCTTAGTGAAATCGCTCACTGCTTCAAGGCACCTAATTAGAAATTAAAATACCTAGGTGTTTTTTTTTTTTTAATTTCTCTCCAGCTCCATTTCAACATATTTTAATCTGAACTGTATTTCTCTGTTAAATATGATTACTGAGCAATGACAGAACTCATGGTCATTCATTACCAGTTTTCATTTATAGTTGAAATGAATATTTTCTTCAATTATATTTTTTAATCATTCCCAATCATCCTTTCTCTTTTATATAAGAGATATTAAGCCTTGAGAAAATTTCTGCAGAGTAATAAAATCTGTTAGATTAGATTAATATACATGGGCTGCTCAACTGTTATTAATTTAGACAGACTTTCATTTTTCCTTTTTTGATTACACAGGACATTGATTTATGGTACATGAAATAACCAAATTGCACTTTTGAAATTTAAAATTCTGGAGTCCTTCTGACATTATTGGCCTTGAACTCAGCTATTTTGTCCTTTAAATTATAAAATATATGCCCTTTTTAATTGAAGGATATATATTGCATAGTGTAGCAAGTATATTAGCTAAATATCTGAGATTAATGGATCATTTTTTATGTCATTACTCTGCTATTGAGTCACCACAGAACACAGCAAGTCATAACAACTTTTATAATTTCTTTATTAGCTTCATTGTAGTATGCTTACGATGCCTAGAATACCATTTTCTTAATTAGTTTTGTTGTTTATGTCTTTTTAATTTGAGTGAGAAAAAAGTTTTTGTTCCAAGACTAAAAAGAAAAGATATTGGTAAGGCCACTACTCCCTCCCACTCTGATAGATGCCAAGAATATTAGTAGAAATAGTTGGTTATATATCTTTAGGAACCTAAGCTCAGAGCTATTCATCAGTGTCCATTTGTATGAATGACCCTGGGCCCCACAGTGAACATGAAAGGAAGAATTTTGGCAAGTCTTCTGTATGCCTAAATGTGAGTACTGCTAGAAAGTGTATAGGCTTGCAGTTTACATTGCCTTGGTGGAGCGTGAACCCTCAGCTTATTCAAGAAGGAGAGATTATTAGGAAGAACCCGTTCCGTAAAAGTGCCTGAATGGAGATAACACATGGGGAAATGGCAGGACAACACCAGGCAGACTGATATTCATTCACCTTTTCTCCCAGGTAGATGAGGACAACCTGAAGTCTGAAGATAGAAATCTTCTGGGCTTACTCAATCAGGAGAACATTTCTCTTTCCTTCCTCAGACAAAAAAAGACAAAATAAAAGAGAGATGTTAGTCTCTCCAGAAATATGATGTGGGACTGATAGTCCATCAGAGGTCACATATATTGGCTTCTATAACCCTGTCAGATTAATGCACAAATTCCTTAGTTGGCATATGCAAAGGACTTGGCAGTGGCATTCCCAAATTTATCAACCAATGTATACTGAGTGCCTTTGTGGAGCTATTGTCTAGTCACTGGCAAAAGTGTAAAGAACTGTAGAGGCACATAGCCTCTAATTTCATGAAACCTGCATGTCAGTGGGTTGGGACAGAGATCAACGGTATTAAGCATTAATCGGATAATTAAATAAATATAACTGTGAAAAGTGCTACAAAGGAAAAGTACAAGATGCTATAATAACTAGTAAATGAGGAATGGAGGGTAGCAGAGACTTCCTTGTATCATAATGTAAATCACAGATAAGATGAAGAAGAAAGATCCTAAGTCAGAAGAAAAGTCTGACGAGTTTGAAGAACTGTGGTGGAGCTCCTGTGGGCATGTTTCCATTAAAAGGGAAGAGGGTGAAAAGCATAAAAAGTTGCTCTTGAACTAGGCAGAGCCCAGATCCTACAAGATTTTAGAGGTTATGTTATAGATGTTGATTTTATCTTAGTTTTGATGAAACCCAGCATCTGTAGATTGCTTAGGTCCCACTCAACATGATGAATGGCAGGTAAGGCATAAAGGGATACTGGTTCTTACCTATTAGGCTTTGTTGTGAAGGTTATAAGTACTCTGAGACATCTTTATGAATAGTAGATTATTTGAGTCCAGATCACACAAGGTCAAACTCAAAGTACAAACAAGTCTCTTTAAGAGACTCTTTAATCCACCATTATAGTCGACCCTTATCACCATAAACATTAGTCTGAATTCATTGTATAAAAATCCAATTTTGGAGCAATGTACAAACTAGGGAAAAGTGCTTTGGAAATATCAGCATGCAGTGTCCTGGGTTGCAAGTTTCTCTATTTCTTTGTAGCATCAATAAAGCAGTCTGGCTTGTAAAGCTTCCTTTGGCTTTTCGCTGTCTTGCTATTGCTCTAATGTGGAAGGGCATAATGGTCACAAGTATAAAAGCCTCTTTTACATTAAATTACACAGAATAAATTTCCCTGCTCAGAAGATGATAGCAGCTGATTTCTTCAATTTAGAAGCAGAAGATTCTAACATTAAATCTGAAGCTACCACAGAGTGATCCAACTTTGAAGATTACAGTGATGATAATGGGGCTTCTAGTGAACTGAATTAATGTTTATGGCTTTTTCTTTCCTGCTTTCATTGTTGTTGACGCTGCTACTCCTGCTGATGCTTGGTTTTGGTGTGTGTGGTTTTCTCAGCAGAGTTGGCTCTTGAGATTGACTTACAAACAGAAATAGAATAATGTACATGCAAATGAAAAAATTCCACGAAGCCTTATTATTCAATAGGACTGACAATGATGTTAAATAGACTTACTTTTATATTTGTACTTTTTCCACCTAAGTTTTAGTTTTTCTACCATGCATAAACTTCAATTCAGAATTCCTTGAATTTGAGATACTAGTCATAGGTACTTAGATTCTCTTTAAAAAGACTCTGTATCTCCTTAATTGGTACGCATATTTTGTATAATATTAATTTTTATTATTCTCACTGTTTTTTTTCTGTCGAGTTTAATTCTATATTTTTAATGTTTTGTTCCTTCTTTAGAAGCAAATTCATTATGATTTCTGCAAAATTTAAATGTATACCATATTCCCATATCTATCATATTTTATAAGCTATTTTAAAAGATACAATTCTGAATTATTTTCCTTGTCAAAATTTAAATACTCAGTAAGAAACATTTTGAATGGTTTTATAGTTTTCCACCAAATGGATATAACTTAACTTATTTAAACTATTACCCAATGGGAGATTGATTCTGATTTTACCCTTGTTAAACAGTATTCACCAAATATCCTCTTGCAGAGCAATAAGAAGTATTGTAGGATGACTGGCCCCAGAATATCAAGTTGCCTTGAGGCAAGAGAGGGCTCCCTCTTCTTGAATGAACTTAATTTCCTAGAGGACCAAATTGTGCCTTCTTCTCAGAAGCTTGAATCTGAATTTAATAAAGATCTGGAATGCTAACTTGAGAATTCAAGAAAATTCCCCTTGAACTGTGTGACATTATGGGATTTGCCTTCATTCACCTCACTACAATCCTGGGACATAAATTTTTGCAAGCATGTCTGATTGCTTCTTTAAACAAATAAAATAAATAACAAAATATTCACCACATTTTAGAATACTTGAAATGCTGGGAAATTTGCTAAGCATTCATGTGTATTATTTAATTTGATGGAGGTTTAATAACCCCATTTTACAAATGAGAAGACTGAAAATTTAAGAACCTAAATATCTTGCCTGGGGTCACATAAAGTAATTAAGATAGAGCTGATATCCGGGTCCAGATCTGAGAAGGATAAAAACACATTTATTTCTTTTCTGAAACTGGGGAAAGGGGGTGATAAAGATCACATTGAAGGGGTAGGAAGCGTGTGTGCTAGGATTAAGGAAGTAAGGCAGAGGGAAGAATGAGAAGCTCTGCATAAAGATTAGAGCTTTAAGATTTTTGTACTTGAAAAGTCCATTTTGTCGATTTCAGGTCCACTTCAAGTCCATTTTGGACTTGAAAGCTGATAGCTGAGGAAGAGAGGAGGTGAAGCTTATTTTCATACAATAGGAAGGGAAGCTTTCTAACTAGGGCATTGTTTGAGGTGTTCAGAAACATGTCTTAATTTCAGAATGAAGGCTAAAAGTGGGAAGTGTAACTATTCCTATTAGGTAGGTAGGCAGACACTAGCAGCAAGGAGGTGACAATGGTGAAAAAGACAAGCGGGGAATAATCAAGTCACACCCCAACCATCTAGGGGGACCCCTCCCCTGACCCCACCCAGGACGGGTGAAACTATGGTCGTGTGGTGGGCAATTTATCCTGATAAAGAGGGAACACAGTAACACGAGGGAACGTCCCCGGGGCTGCGCATGCCCAGACCAGACGGGTGTATAACCTATAGTAAACCCGAACTCATTATACCATTATTATAATAAGATCTACATGTGGTTTGCCCCCCACCCACCCCGAGTGGGCCCTTCTTAGCGAATCAAGGGTAAGGGCATGCGCAGTAATGAACTTGTTACATAGCTCAGGACTGTCAATCAAATAATGATCCCCTGTCCCTCACCCATGATTGCACCCCGTCTCCTCACAGAACACTCCTTATAAACACCCTTAAGACTGTACAGGAGGGCTGGTTTTATTTCGCAGAAGCAGCCCGCTCTCCCTCTGAGAGTGTAACTATGCTTTAAATAAACTTTGCTTTGCACTTAAGCCCAAAGTGGTAGTCAGCACTTCTTTGCTTGCTATCACAAGGACCGAGATAGGTCCGGGTCTTCCGTTGACCTCCTCGGTTGAAGTCATTTGAGACAACGCACACCAACCTGGTAATATTCCCACTTACCAATATACTCCGTGAATTGAGAAACTTGGCTAAGGTATCGATATAAGAAGTTACGAACAGAAATACAAGTTAAGGTGGTTGCTATGAAATTTAAAATGAGGCATAAGGGCACACTGGTGCCAAAATACTGACCTGAAATTGGCAATGAGGAGACAAGTGAATATTCACATGACATCTGGGCCCTGAGATAAAGGGAGGATGGAAGAATTTAAAGATTGCCTAAAAGATAGAAACTGTGAATGAGAGCCAGGACTCAGTTATGCCACGAGCTAAGAAAAACTTTCTGTGAAAAGATGGAGGAAGTACATGTTCTTAACAGTATGATGGAAAGAGTATTCCGATTAGAAGTAAGAGAGAGACTCGGGGAAGAACAGCCAAGTCCCAGGGAGGATATTGAGAAGACAGAAAATATCTTGATGCTAAATCTAAAGAGGACAGTTATGAGTGAAATTGTCACTGGCAAAACAGCGATTTCCTCAGTCCTTGTGCCCCAAAGGAAAGAATTCAAATGAGAAACACAGAGCAGTTTTAAGTAGCAAGAGTTTTATTTAAGCAAAGCAAAAGGGTGTGTGGGCTTGGGTGGGGGCAAGGGGAGCGGGCTGTCTGGAAACCAGAAGCAGCCCTGCAATGAAGGTAGAGTTGGTTTTTCCAAGTGGTTGACAGTCCCTCCCTGTGTCCTGCGTCATTTGACTGATAAGCTGATTGACGGCTTTAGGTTGTATAACTTTTCTCCTTGTGTGCAGGCGCTTAAGCACAAGCACCCAAGCGAAACCCATGGCGGGGAGGGGGGCAAAAGCCGTAATGGTAATCTATTACAAACACGGCATAATGAACCCCAGGTTACTTTGAGTCACGTTGTAGGTCTTGGTGTGCCTGCACCAAACTGTGCTGGCGGGTTTTATCTTGTTTGGTTGCGATAGGACTGGAAACTTAGTGGTCCTTGACCACCAAAAGGGAGCGTCTCTGGGTGTGTTCTGATTACCAGGGTCCAGGTTGGGGAGGAGAAAGCATGAGGAACACCACCCCACCCCACCCCTGTCTAGGATGGGGCGGGACCCACTCATGTCTGACTAGCTACCTCACAAAATTCATAGGTTCTGTATAGCTGAGAGTCCCTGCCTAACTTTCTAATATTTCTTTAGAACAGATTTCTAAAGTCACTATCAAACTCAGTTCTACGGTAAATAAATATTAAAAACCATCACAAGTAATTTTTTTGATCCTGAATCAAAATATAATCTTCTTGGCTATGATACATCAAAAAAGTACCAGATTATAATCAACCAAATCAGTGTTAACCACAATGGATTAATCTTTTGTTTTCATTCAGAATTCTGTTACTTATTGAAAGAATTTCCATGCTATGTTACCTATATTTTAGGTCATGTATTTTTCATGCCTAGGAAAGTATTTTTTTTAATTCAGCTACATCTCAAAAAATCACAGTAGGAATTGTGATTAGCTGTATATAGTGCGCTAATTTTGCTTGCTTTTGTTGTGATATCTGAATTGACTATAAAACATAAAGAATTAATGTGGCTGGGCAACAGAAGCTCTCTGGAATGATGGTGTTGGAGGACCACATGTATCTTACGTGCATGGGTTTATTGCAGTCTATGATAGCATTCTTTTTTGAGGTTCATTTTAACCAAAAGGGGGGACCTATAGTAACATCCAATAAAACAAACAAAAAGCAATATTGTTAAAAAAAAAAAAAAAAAAAAAAGCCAGTTCAAAAGGTAGCAGTGATTGTGCCCAGACCATTAACAGACTAATACAGAGTGATGACCTTGTGGAGTTTGTTGGTGATGAGGTCATAAAATGTGACAAAAAGAGATTGCAGTTTTTATTGTTCCATTGATTTCACCTTTTCCCTTTTCAGTATGAAGTTGGCTAAAATACTTTATTTTGTTACTCACTGAGTCTAGGGAGTGTGCAGAGAATGATGTTACCTTCTATTAGGTGCTAACTATGTTTAAAGGTGGTCAAGCAAGTTTATGTCAAGTGAGAACTAAGCTGGAACTTGCATTTTGCAATAAATCCAGAGTGTGTGATGAAAATTACAATGGTCAGTTCATTAGAGGATATATAAACATCAAGAGCAGATGGGCTTTCAGAAATCAAAGATCCTATTTTCAGGAAATTATCTTGACTATATAAACAAAGAAGAAAGCAAATACAGAACATTATTAGTGTCATAGAAGTGATATTGTTTTGCGATTTTTTTCTTTTACTTATTTCCATTTTGTTACATCTGCTCAGGTTTTCTGATCTTAATCTGTGCTCGACTCATGACACGGACTTGGTATAATAAACACTAAGATAAAAAGGTAACTAGAGATCATTTTAGGCTTAATTTTTTACTTTTACAAACTTTCTACCAAATGATGAATATTTTGTGTGATACAGTATGACCTTTGAGCTTCAAGAGTCCATCATTTGGGAGAGAGTCCAAATCTTCAAATATTTTGTGTGTGTGTGTGTATGTTTTCCTTATAGTTAACTTGCAATCAGTCAGTAAGACTGATTTGAGTAAAATTGTAGAAACTGAGTTAAAATGCAATGGCTGTATAGAGTACTTTATATACTCTCCTGGGATGGAATCACTGAGGAAATATTACAACTATTTAATCTTGAGCAAGTCATTTAATTTTTCTGACTGTTTACTCACATGTAAAATGAAAGAAATAGACTGGCTTTCCAGATCAAACATACTGTTTCTATGATATGTGATTCACTGATGAGATAAATTCTTTCTCAAAAATAGCAAAACCCATCTAAATAGGTGAAGTTAAGTAAACTATAACACAAAGGAAAATATGATCCGCCAGCCTTATCTTCAGCTTCTGACAAAAAGAAAAAAAAAAGGGAAATGGCAAAGCCAGTAAAGATTGAGGACAATGCTTCAAAAGCAAATAGGCATAGAGAATGTATGTATTTATTATTAGCTACATTATGTGGAGAAAAGAAATGAGGCTCATCAAGTTTAAGTAACATATTCAAGGTCACAAGAGTGTTAAGATTGAGGATGAAACTCTGGTACCTGATATAAAAAGCAAATCCTCTCCACATTATTCCTGTAGTCTGTCCTTTCTCAACAGTTCAGACTGGAAATTGTTTAAATGATAAGGGTAATTGGTTTTGTTATTAGAAACTTCACAGTAAATTGATTTACCTTCTCAATGTGTTGTCTAGACATGGCTATATTGTATTAATATTAACCTGCACATGAAAAATTTTCCTTAAGCTAAAATTTTAGAATTTAAAGTATTCCATTTGGAAGTGACCTCAGAGGATATCTAATCCAAACTGTCCAATTTATAAGTGTACAAAATAAACTTTAACTGAGAGCTTAAGCAATAATTTTAAGGTCACACTGCTAATTATAAAAATTATAGTGTAAAGCAGACTGTAGCCATAATTCTAGCTTTAAGCTAAAAGCTCTTAACTTGAAAAGCTTAAACATAGAAAAAAATGCTTTGATATTTTATTATAGAAAGTTTTAATAACATTATTACAAATTCTCATGGCCATATTCATTAAAATTTGATCTCTTTGTCCATTATATTGGTTGTCCTAAAAACTCAGTATGGGATATGATCTAATCAAGTGTGGCATGATTGCCTAAAAGAAATAATAAATACAAGAAAATGAACTAGTAATGCAAGGTGAGTACTTCATTGCTTGGAAGCAAAATTTTAAAATCATAAAAATCTGAGTTTTGAATTCCCTATAATTTGGCCACAAACTTCCTTTCCTCACATAGTTTATTACCTCTTCCTGTCTCTGAGCTCTCTAATGTAGCTAAAGTCAGGCATCTTTCCCTGCTATGTTCATGCCCCATGTTTCACCAACTAGGATCACTAGTCATTCCATTCCATTGGAATGCCTTTTCTGTTACCATTTCTTTAAGCCTTACCTCTCCGTCAAACATCTTTTCATAAGCATGTTCAACCTCTGTGAAGTTTTACTGATCACTCCTTCTAGTTGTGATTTCTATATCCTCTGAGCCCTTAGGCAGTCTTCACCGTTTATACCACTCTTTTGATTTTTATCAACCAATGCCCATGGTATTTGTTCTGAGCTCAATTGTTAGCAGTCACCCAATATTTCAAGTACTTCCTCATCCAGCTTCAATTGCGCTGAAGTCCCAGTAGTTCTGACTTCCTTTATGGTCAGGTCAGTTAATTTCCTTGAGATAAAATTTCATCCTAGATAGAAAGGAAATAAATAAGACAATAAATAAATTTAACTTGATACAAAAGTGACATGTCCATAACAACTGCAAGTCACAAAGCTAGCATTTGAATTAAGTTTTTTCTTATGTCTAATCCTGTGTCCTTTCTCACACACTTCATTGGAAATCCATACCACGCTCCTACATGATTTTATGCTATTGATTACCAATTCTAATTTTGTAGCACCTTGATTGCTTCTAGTTGATAGCATATGATTCTTGGAAATCTCAAAAAAAAGAAAAAAAACCACAAAACTTGAATTCTTTTCAGTTTCAAGATAAAGACTGTCAAATCTCTAGAAAAGTAGACACTTTTGTGAAATTGAACCAACAGTAACAGTTACAAATGCTCAAAAACATGGAAAGATACAGGCAGAAGAATAATATACCTTCTAATTTTATGTAAATGGAAAATGAGGTCCTTTGGATCACACATAGAGTTAGTGGCAATTATTGTTCCAAGAAGCCACCCATTTGCTCACTGGTTGATCATTTATCACCATCATGATTAGCATTGTTTGTAGTAGGATCAGTGATACTAATAAGATACAGAAGGTTTTATAGCTTGATGGTGTATTGGATTACTCTTCATTGTAACTTTTCCCCCGTGTTTTCCTATTGTTTCATTACAATTCCCCCAGTAGAGGATAGACTCTTTTAATGCATCTGAACCATTCTTATATTGCAGGTGACCCACAGAGAATCTAACACCTAATATACATTGAATATATCTTTGTTGGTTTTCATAATAAATGAGTAAATTGATAATTTGGTTATTGAAAACTCTTATTTTAAAAGAAAAATTAGTCTACAAACTAAATAAATCAAAAAAAATAAAATGCATGATACTTACCAGGCTGAAGAATATCTCTCACTATGGTGATATAATTTACCTACACTCATTGTCAAACTAAATACCAGTAAGGATCCCAGAAACAAATCACTATTGAGGAATTTTGCCAAAATGACAGATCATGTCACTCTTCTGTTATAACCCCTCCAATGGCTTCCCAGTTCTCTCAGAGGATAAAAGCATTTCCTTTTTACAGTGGCTTTCAAGGCACCATCTTATAGGGCAATCTTCCCTTTCCTCCCTTTCCTGTGGTCAGCCTCAGTCATGTGGGCTCTGTGCAGTTTCTCCCTGACACCAGGCATCTTCCAGCCTTAGAGACTTTTCATTTACCTCCGCCTAGAATACGCTTTCCCCAGATGACTGCAGAGCAAGGTTTTTTACCTCTTTCAGCTTCTTATCAATGAGACCTTTCCTAGCTACCTTACATAAAATTGCAATTGCCATGTCCCATATAACACACACACATACACATACACACAGAGAGAGAATTGCTCAGTATCTTCCTTTCCTGCTTGCTTATTTTTCAGAGTACTTAATACAAAACACTTAATAGCACTCATTACCCTTTAATGCACCATATTGTTTATTGCCTATATCCTCCATCAAAATGTATGTTTTAAAATGGCGGGGATGTTCGTTTGTTTGTTTCATTGATATATCCTCTGGACCTAGAGTAGTGTCTGGCACATAGTAAGTGCACAATAAATGCTACTTTAATAAATGGATAACCAAGTTATTATTAGCTTTGGTGTATCTAGAAATGAATACTTCAGTCTCAGTGTTTCTGTCATTTACCAGGACATATTTTGGTTTTGAACAGCAAAGAAAACTTTTCTGGCATATTTTTCTCCATACGTTTTTTCACTAATTTCCCTGTCATGAATTTTTCCCACAGAGGTTTGTGCACTTCCTGTCTTAGGATTTGTTGGGTGATGGTAGTATGATACAATTGAGGCTCGCTCCGTAGGACATAATTTTATTCTAAGGCATAATAACAGGACTGATAGATGCAATTCCCAGGTCATTCCTCATTTTAGCTAAGACTAACTACTTTTTTTTTTTTTTTTTTTTTTTTTTTTACCATAATAGCTGGAAATGGGCTGAATTGTTTTACTTCTTTTTCCCAATTTTAATCTTCTAGTTCAGGGGTGGGCAACAGTGGCTGGTGACCCTGACTTCCTTCACCTTCTATTTTTTGTTTTGCTTTGTTTTTGTATTTTTACTAGCCAATGAGCTAAAAATAGATTTTACTTTTTTAAAATGGTTATATTTTAAATGATTAAGTAAATATCTTCATAATATCATTGAATTTTTATCTTAACCTACAAAACCTAAAATATTTACTTGCTCTTTAAGAAAATTTTGCCAACCCCTGTTCTAGTTACTTGATGTTAAATAAGCATTTTAAACTTATTAATAAGATAGTAATATGAGTAGCTCCCATTAATTGAGAACCTACTATGCACTTAACACTGTGATAAGCACTTTTATATATTTCAAGTCCTTACTATTCATTCAAGTAAGATATTTTTAACAATAGTTTTACATGTGAGCGAATAAAGGCTCATAAAGATAAATCATGTGGGGCTTCCCTGGTGGCGCAGTGGTTGAGAATCTGCCTGCCAATGCAGGGGACACAGGTTCGAGTCCTGGTCTGGGAAGATCCCACATGCCACAGAGCAACTGGGCCCGTGAGCCACAATTACTGAGCCTGCGCGTCTGGAGCCTGTGCTCCGCAACAAGAGAGGCCGCGATGGTGAGAGGCCCGTGCACCGCGATGAAGAGTGGCCCCCGCTTGCCACAACTAGAGAGAGCCCTCGCACAGAAATGAAGACCCAACACAGCCATAAATAAATAAATTTAAAAAAAAAAAAAAAAAAAAAAAAAAAAGATAAATCATGTGGCGAATATCATATTAGCAGTTTCCCCAACAGATTAGCAAAGAACTATTTTGGGATTAAAACCTTGGCCTGCTAAACCTCCCCAAATCTATCTCCCCTCAACCTTGCTACCAAACAACAACAAAAATAGCAGCAGCAATAATAACAATAAAATGAGACCACTTAAGGGTAAAAATTAAGACTCAATTAATAAAATATCAATTCCTTAGAGTCTGAGACTCCCTGTGGGCAGTCTACCGTCTTAGTTTTCAGGACTGTCTTATATTTTCTGCTCTGTTTCGGTAATGTATGAAGAAAGATGGAGTTTGTCAGCTTGTGGCCAGGAAAATAAAGAATCCTTGCCGATACCCAAATACCCCACTTGGTGGTTGGTCATGACTTTGTGCTTCCCACATGTTTCCACAACTGGGGGTGCATCTTGATCTCTGAATGGTAGGCTGTGAGCAGAAGCCATGCTTACTAAAACAAAATAAAATGTTCCCAAGGTAGAGCCAACAAGAGTTGAATGTCACACCATAAATATTTTGCGATATACTGATCATATAAATAGTATTTCTTGAAAACTGCACTGAAATTTTTGAATATTTATGTTCTTGAGAGATACTATCTTGAAAGAATAGATTATATGCTTATTTCTTTTACGGATAAAGATTGAATGAAGTAGCTCTCAGGTGTGAATTATCACTGAATGGTTTCATAGAAAAGCATGTCCATAAGATTTTTTATTTGACCTATATGAAATTGGAAGTACATGGTAAGTGACATGGTGTACTTGAAAGAGAGAGTCAATGAGAAAAGGGTCCAATCCATGCTTTCCACATTACCTCTTGTGAAATCTACAGTTAAGTTTTAAAGCAAGCTAATCCTCAGTTAATTTTCCATGCATAAATTTCTAAAAATATATGACAGTCTCCTTTGTTGCAAAATCATATGTATGTATATATATACACACAAAAATATACATTTATACAACATATATATGTGTTTATTCACACACATGCAAGCATATGCATATACATATACGCACATATCTTTACCTTTCTATAACATATAGACAAAATATTTTTTTTCAAGTTTAGACAGCCATTAAGTCCATTTCCCAGGGAACTATAGCATAGCCAGTTTTTAGTATATTGTGTTTGTCATTCCTGCTAATTTCCTGATGGCATTGCTTGCTGTTATTTAGCGCTTGCTTCGATGAATAGGCAGGGAGTCAGCTCAGGACATAACATTACATATGAGTCAATGTCTAATGATACAGACAGTGCTAGTCTGGTGTACAATCTAAAACAAAGTGGAAAAACCTGGAAAAAAATCAGAGACCATTTGAATGTAAGGGATATTGGTAAGATGGCAGTTGAAAATCCTGATAAGTGATTCCTGTAGTATTTCCACAATTAAATAATGCAAAATGATGAAAACATATTTTCACCTATTTATCTTGCCATTTTATGTTGCATTTACACAAATATTGCATAGGGAATGACCAGCCTATATATTCCTGGTGGATAGAATTTCTCTCTACGTCCTAGTTTAAGTGCCGTATAGATATTGAATTTGTAGGAAAGTAAATATTAGTTGAATTAATATTGAATTAATAAAGTGAAATGAGCTGAATTAATATTGAATTAGTAAGGGAATTAATAATAAAAATGGTAACGTTTTGGAGAATTCCTGGCAAAGATGGTAGAAAGCCAGGACTTCCATGACAGAAAGAAAGTTAAGGAAATATTTCACCAAATCCAGTCAAATAGCTCTTTCACTGAAAGTCACATTATCAGCTTTAAACTGTATTTAACAAGTATCCCTATTTAAGGGTAGTCCTAAAGGTATTTTGTTTTAGAATTGCCAGTTGAATATCTATTTGACCTTTTATGACCTTTAGCCATAAAAGGTCCAGCAAAAGGAGGGTAAGCAACCACCTATACACCAAAAACTGTGCTCTGACATTTACAGTGTTCTGCTAGACTGCATAAGCCCCAGGAAACCCTGAAAGTCACTTTATCCTCCTTTAAGATTAAAGACACATTTTGGTAGTGAATTCCCTACTTTTTTCCTTAGGCCCGTTGCAAGCTGGCAGCAAGGGCAATTTTCACATTAGACTTTGTAGTGTGGGGAGGAGGGAGTCTGGGTTATTTTTTGTAGTACATATCATTAAAACTTTGTTGATTGTATGACTTCAACAACCTGCCATACTGTTTAAAAGTATTGTAGTAGCTACCAAGGCAGTGATTTTGCTTCCTTCTTACATGCATGATTGAAAAGGAGGGGAAAATTTTGTCTAGCTTCCAATTAGAATTAGGGCCCTAATGTTGTTGGTAACTTTGGAGACGATCTTATGTATTAAGGTTTACTCCATTTTATATAATGAGAAAATCAAGATTCAAGTATAGGAGATGACAAGTGTTCTACAGTAGAGCACAAACTAGAATCTGAGTAATTTGACTCCTGCTTATTTCTGTTTCTATGTCAATCACTCGGCCATTGGGTTGTGATCTGTGGGATGTTTGGGAGAATAAGGAATGATTAAATTCCATGTTCTTAGATCCAGGATTGTTTGTGAAAAGGTGGTTTCCCTTGTTTTGCTGGCATGCAGTGTACCTGAAAAATATTTTTCCTTCATTGTTAGCAAATAAAATTTGCATTTTATTATACCTATTCTGTCGTCTTATTATTGGAATGCATGCATTGCTTAGATATTGAGTGCTAAAAAGATGATAAACACAAGATTAGTTCTCAGTGTTACTACTGATATGAGGAAACAGTAATGTAGATAATACAAATCATAAATATGTAATATATCTTAAGATTTTGGTTGCTCAAAAATCTGTCTTCTCAATTATGTATTACTTAGGGTAACAGTGGCATCGACTTTTTTTTTTTTTGGTCTACATATAAACTGATGAATAGGAAGATATCCCAGAAGGGTATTCTGGGCCACTAAGAAGTTATTCTGCAATTCAATCTATGATACCACAGTCCACTGAGTGTATAGGCCACCCAGAGATAATGTGGAGCTTATTGCTTATTAAAGTATATGGCCATTTACTTTGACCCTTGGCAAACTCTATTCTTCAAGGTTTTTCCTCTGCCTTTCTTTTCCCCTCTTGACAGGTAATGATTTCGAAAGATCTATTAGATATTATATGCATAATGAAAGTGCAAAGCTTGCCGTCAGGTACAATAGACTGCAGTTTTTATTTGAGGCCTCAAAGTTATACTGTGTCATAGGTACCTGGAAGGTCAGCGAAGACTGTGCCTGTTTCCCATCTCATTTCTTTGGCAGATATTAGCAAAGTTACTTGGTTAATGCATAACAGTTTGCTTTTCTTTTCCCCCCCTTTATCTTGAAGGTCATTTTATTCTTCCGTAAGCAGAAGGTCAATGATATTCTCTATTCTAGCGGCTTCTATCCTATTCATCATTATGTCCTTTGTAAGTTTGCAGTAATATAGAATAATAAAAATTTGTTCATTAATTTTCTTCTTATAAATAGGCATTTTAGTATTAAAGACAAATTCTCAAAGAGTAACAACTTTAAAACATCAGCCATAATTCTATCACTGTTTTTATTTGTGTATATTCTCTTTCACATGCATAAATACTTTTTTTACATAATCACAATCATAGTATGATACTGTTACATATTTCTTTTCGTACTTAAAATTTTACTCTTAATAATTATGAACGGTGGTCTTAATTAGTCTTCTACTGGGTATGGATTAATTTTTTTTTTAAATAAATTTATTTATTTATTTATTTTTGGCTGTGTTGGGTCTTTGTTGCTGTGCGCGGGCTTTCTCTAGTTGCGGTGAGCGGGGGCTACTCTTCGTTGCAGTGCGTGGGCTTGTCATTGTCGTGGCTTCTCTTGTTGCGGAGCACGGGTTCTAGGCGCGCAGGCTTCAGTAGTTGTGGCACGTGGGCTCAGTAGTTGTGGCTCACGGGCTTAGTTGCTCTGCGGCATGTGGGATCTTCCCGGGCCAGGGCTCGAACCCGTGTCCCCTGCATTGGCAGGTGGATTCTTAACCACTGCGCCACCAGGGAAGCCCGAGTATGGATTAATTTTACCATTTTGACACACCAGGCTTTCTTTAAGTGTCCTCAAAGTTTGGACATTTTTTTAGTATTACCAATAATGATGCAACCAGTGTTTTCATGCATACCTGTTTGGAATCCTATTGAATTATTTCCTTAGGGTAAAATCCTAGAATCGGAGTGATTTAGAAAAGGAATGTATAATTATAAGACATTTGTCATAACTTCTTATCATAATTTCTAAAAGGTATGCATAAAATTCAATGCCATCAGCTCTGAATAAAGTAGCCAATTTCATGGTGACTATGTCCATTCACTATGATCATTTGTATTTTGTCTGTTATAAAAATTTTGCTGTTTATTCCAGGTCCTTTTATTGGCGATTCTTCTATACTTTGCAAGAAGGAATATTGGCATAAGTTATACTCTAGTAATTGTATTTATTTTTGGAAAAATTCCTCATAACCTTTCATATACTTGTATTGGAACCCTCATTTTATCCTGATAAATGTTTGAACTGCTATATCTGAATTATTATCAGTTTTTACTTTCATAACAGTTTAAGTTTATATGTTTAAATTTTCAGTGTTGTTTTTTGTGATCTCTTCAGTGATTTCGAAGTTAAGAAATTTATTTTTCCTCCACATGGCTAACAAATATTCCTTATATTTTAAGAATGTTTTTAAGTAGATCTAACAAGTGTTTGAATTTAAGTGGAGTTCATCTTGGTGAATTATGTTATGGTATGTAATCCACCTTGTCCGTTTCACTTTTCCTAAGATCATTTTCCACTATTTAAGTAATGCTTTTGAACATGTGGTTTTAGAATTCTCATTATATCTTAATAAAAATTTGTCACATCCCAACTTTTAACCTTGTTTTTTAGTTTCGACTGACTTATAATCTGAATGTTACCAAAAAAGTAGTCTTTTCTTTATGTTTGACTCATTTCATCAGTAAAAGGTTTGAGAGGACCATCCATGCTATTGCATGTAGCTATAATTCAATAAAATTAACTTAATTATGTCCTTATTTACTGATTGTTCTGCTGATGAACATTTGAGTTGTTGATATTATGAATAAAATATACATGAACGTTCTCAGACATGTCATTTGGTGTATGAATTTCTGTTGTATAAATACTTAGGAATAGAATTGCTAGGTCAGAATGTCAGCATATAATTCCACTTAGTAGATAATAACAAAGAATTTTACAAAATTATTTAACCAACCTATACTCCAGCAGCAGTGTTTGTGAAATCCAGTTGCTCCACAACCTTTGAAAAACATGGCATTTTAAGTCATTTTAATTTTAGCCATATCGGTGGGGGAATTCACATGTATTGATTCCTAGAATTTGGCTCCTTTTTCAAACTTTTATGAGGCATTTGGTTAGTTTCTTCTATTTATTTTATTGTACCTTTTTTCTATTCAATTTTTAGTATCCTTCCTATCAGTTCATAAGAGTTCTTTTATATTATTCTGCATATGAGCACTTTGTTGCATGTATTGCAAATATCTTATTCCACTGGGTGGCTTGCCATTTCAGTGTCACAGCTGTGATTCTGATCAATTTATCACTCTTGCTCTTATGGTCAGTGCTTCTGTATCTAAGTTAAGAAATCTTTTCCTTACCCAGAGTCACAAAAGTAGTCTCTGTATGGACTTCTAGAATCTTTGTTGAAATAGTGTTCATAATTAGATCTAGAGTTAAAAAGGTATTGATTTATGTGTGAAATCTGAAGCTAAGGATTGGTATCCTTTCTCTATATTGATATTGAATTGACCAAATACCCACCTTTTATTGTTATTAACAATTTTAATTTATTTTAAATTTATCTATTATTAACGACTGTCCTTTACCCATTTATAATAAAGCAAGTCTCCATGTTTACGTGGATCTATTTTTGGTCCTTTGGTCTTGTAGTTCAATTCTGGGCCAATACTATACTATATTAGTTACTGTAGCTTTATATAAGTTTGATATTCTGTGGAGCAAACTTCCTACTTTGTTCTTAGTGAGTCTTAGTTATTCTTGGCTGGTTGCACTGCCATATCAATTTTAGAATCACATAATCAATTTCTGCACTCCCATCCCACAAAAAACAAAACACAACAAAAAACTTGGTAATTTAAAAATGTTATTGTGAGTTAATTGAAGCTATATCACAGTTTTGGAAAATTTACATATTTACAATATTGAACCTTTTAATTAAATGGCATTTAAAATTCTTATTTTCTTATTCTTGACATTTAGGAATAAAATTGATTTTTATATAGTGTCTAGTGACTTTACTTAAATTACTTATGGATTCTAAAATTAACAGATGTTTGTAGTCAATTATGTAATCTAAATATAATGAGAATTTTTTTCTTCGTTTTTCAATCCCCATATATCTTATTTCTCTATCTTTATTTTATTTTCTAGAAGCTCCCATACAGCATTTCATTGGAGTGATGTTATCAGGCATCTTTATCCAGTAACCAATATCAGAAGGAAAACATTTAATATTCCATCATTAACTGTGATTGGGAGGTGTTTTCTTTCTCTACTCTGCAAAAAGTCGGGTTTCTGGGGTGTTGGTATTACTTATTCCTTAAATAATATTTGTAAGATTAAACCCCTAAAGCTGAAATTTTCTTTGTGGGAGTGTTTTTGATTATAGATTTAAATTATTTAGTAAATATAAATTATTTTGAATTTTGTTTTTTCTCATATCAGTTTTGGTGTGCTTTCCTAGGAATTTGTATATTTTATTTACACTTTCAAATGTACTGGTGTAAAGTCACTTATGATATGGTGTGATCACATTCAGTGTCTACTGAATTTGTAGTGAAGTCCTTTTTTTATATTCACAAAATTATCCATTTGGATTTCTCCTCTCTCTCCCCTCCCTTTTTTTTTATTTCTCTCTCTTTGTTTCTCTCTCTCATTTTTCGAGATCAATCTTGACAGAATTTATCTATTTTATTATGTTTTAGAAACCTTTTGTTTTTGTCAAGCCCTTTATTATTTGTTTAATTTAATTTATTTAATTGCTCACTTTTTATGTGCTTTCTTATACTTTATTTGGATTACATTTGCTGTGTTTCTTTTAGTTTCATGGGATGATTTCTAGATAACTTTTCAACGTGTTCAGTTCTTCAGTTCTAAGATATGAATTTAAGGCTATAAATTTCCCTCTACACATGTCTTAAGCTACATTCTACACATTTTATATATCATATTTTTATTATGTTCAATTCAAATATTTTCTCATTTCCTTAGTGATTTCTTCCTTGATGTATGAGATATTTAGATATTTATTGTTTACTTTCCAAAAGTCAGGGATTTCTGCTTGCTATCTTTTACTCTTTATCTATCTTAATTCCACTTTTGTCAGAAAACATGTGTTCAAGCTTTTGAAATTTGGCGGGATTTTTTTAAAAGCCCACAGAAGCTGAAAGGCAGTAAATGTTCCACGTGCATTTCAAAAGAATGTGTATGCTGAATTTGTTTAGTGCATTGATTCATATATTTTAATTAGGTCAATTCTATTAATCTTACTGTTTAAATAGTTTTTGTCCTTCCTGATTTTTTTGGTCTCTTTGTTCTATTATTTACTGAGAAATTTTGTTTCAGGATAACTTTATGATTTGTCTTTTTTTACTTTTAGTCAGTTTTTGCTTCATCATTTTTGAACTATGTTATTAGTTATATACATATTTTAAAATGTATGTCTTTCTGATGTCAATCCTAATGATGGACTTTGTGTTACTGTAAAATAACTCTTTACCTCTAGTAATGCTTTTTGCTGTAGTCCATTTTTGTTTGATAGTAATTGTGTTAGAAAGTCTGAGTCTTTCCTCCTGTGTCTACTTTCCTCTCACGCTATTGCCACACTCACATTACTTTGGACACCAGGTATGTAGGGTTCCCTTCACCCCCACCAAGCAGTTCTGTGACACCAGCTGGGTGTCCTACGATTTAACTCAATTCTGACACTACCTACCTGGGGCTAGCATCAAGTCCCACGTGTTAAGGGCTCAGTCACACCTTGAAGCTGAAGTGGGCTAAGTCCCACTTCAGATGCCAATCACAAGTCCAGGTTGTCACCTGTGCTTCTGACCAATTGGCTATAATTCTGAAGTTCCCATTACCCCCTCCTTGGATTCAATGAATTTGCTAGAGCGGGTCACAGAACTCAGGAAAACAGTTTACATACTGTTTACCAGTTTATTATTAAAGGATATGGATGAACATCCAGATGCAAGAGATGTGTTAAAAAAAAAAAAAAAAGAAGTATGTGGGAAGGGACACAAAAATTCCATGCCCTCTCCAGGCACACCCCTCTCCTAAGCACCAACCCAGAAGTTTCATCAGGTAGGTATGATGATGGATCATTAACACCACCCTGAGCCTTTCTCCCCTCTCAAGAGATGGGGGGCAGGCTGCAGACTCCAAGCTTTTAATCATGGCTCGGTCTTTCAGATGCCTAGCCTCATCCAGGAGCCCAACCAGAGTTGCCTCATTAAGAGCAAAGAATCCTCCTATTCCGCAGGAAAATAGAAGTGTTTCAGGAGCCCTGTATGAGGAACGAGGGTCAAGGAGCAAATATTAGGAAAAAAAAGATGCTCCTAATGCTCTTATCATTTAGGAAATTGCACGGATTTCAGGAGCTCTGTGCCAGGAACCAGGGGCAGATCACAATACATTTTGTTCTATTGTCTCACAATAATACAGCTGTATAAGCTTTGTTTTAGTTAGGACACTCATGAAAAATGTTTTTCCACTTTTCTTCTTTCAAGTGTTCTATATGCCTGTTTCATTAGTCTTTGCAAGCAGCATGTAACTGGGTTTTATCCAGTCTTATAATTATTGTCTTTTAGTTCGAGCACTTACTCTAATATCATTTAATATAATTACTGACATGCTTCAGTTTAGATCTACTATACTATCGCTTACTTTTCCATTTGTTCCTTCTAGTCTATATCCGTGTTTCTCTTCTTTCTTACCTTCTTTTTGATTATTTTATTATTCCACTTTATCCATGTATTCGCTTGGGCATTATAGACTATTTTACTCATCCTTTCAGTTATCCTAGAAACTAGAACCTGCCAACCTGACTTCTCAAGCCTTTCTATAATATATTTTAATCTTTTTTCCCAACAATGCAAAGGTCTTAGACACTTTTGCACCATTTAGCCTCTTTCTATCTAGGTGCTATTGTTTACAATTATTTCAATTCTATGTATATTTTAGACCTACAGGAAACATTGTTTATTTTTTAGAATCCATATTTATTTAGATTTAGCCACATTTTAAACAATTCCGTTGCTCTCATTCTTTCCTCATTCTCTGACCTTGTTCTGCGATCCTTTCTCTTCTGCCTGAGTAACTAACATTCCCGTGCTATCTCCTTCAGTGAAAATCTGTTGGAGGCAAAATCTCAATTTTTTTCTTGTATTTTTTTCTGGGTTATTACATTTCCTTCTAACAACCAATGTTTCCAAAGTCAGCTATAGGTTTAAATTTGCTCCCTCTTAGATACTCAGTCTTTTTTCTAGCTGATTTTAAAATTTGCTTGGTCCTTCACTTTTCTGCTCTATTAAGTATTGTTTCCATGTGTGGTGGTCTTTACAGTCACAGTTGCAAAAAATTCTCAGTCATTATCTCCTCAAAATTGCTTCTTCCCTATTGTCTTACTTGTTTCTCTCTGGATCCAAACATAAGTTTGGTTGGCTTTATTTTTCTATTCTACATGTCAGTAAACGTTTTCTGTAAATGGCCGGAGAATATATTTTCGACCCTATGAGCCACATATAGTGTCTGTCCCAAAAACAAGCTGCAGGTCAGATTTGGGTTGTGGGCTATAATTTGCCAAATTTCCACTTTCTGCTGCAGGCTGTTGTTTCTCACTCTCAACTGATAATTTACATTTCATCATCTCTCCATGTTTCACTCTGTATATTTTCTTTTTATATTGCTTTCACTTCACTAAGTCTTTATTCAGCTCTTCCAGTCTGAACATATACCACCTATTAATTTTCAATTTAAAATTTTGTATATATTTTTTTGTTGTAGAATTTTTATGTGGCTCTTTTTTTGGTGGTACTCAGTTTTTTTTTTCTCCTAGAGAATTCTAAGTGTAGTCATATGAAAGGTTGTAGCTGATGACACCATTATCAGGAGCCTCAATGGGTCTGTTTCTACTCTCTGCTTTTGTTCCTAGTTTTTATTTATGTGGTCTTATTTATTCATGTGCTTGGCAGTTGGGGGGTTAAGGACAGACATTATTTATGGAAAAAAAAATCTGTGAACTAAGATAATAATATATTCCTATAGAGAGAATATGTTTGTTTTTGGTAGGATGCTAGGGGCATTAGCAATATGTCAATCCAATTTTAGAGATTAAGATTCAAAATTGGGCTTTTGTTCCTACAAGGTGTACTTGTAATTTATCATATTCAAACCAAAATATGCTTCCCCGATAATGGGCTGTCAACAATGCTGCCCAGCTTCTCATTTTCTCTTTAGAAGAAAATTGACCTAAAATTTTGCTTCTCACACTAATTCCTTTTGCTCTGCACTCTTGACTTCATAACTGTTGACTATAGTATCAAATCTACAAAGCTTTAACACAGAAAAAAAAAATGTTTAATGCTTTTGTTTTGGCTTTTTTAGTTGACCTCTGTTTGGAAGTTAATTCAGATTATCTAGCCTATCGTTATCAGTAGTGGAAGTCTCCAGTTTTTAAAAAATGTTTTCATATTTCTTTATTTAAAAAATATACACTTTACTTTTCAGATTAGTTTTAGGTTCACAGGAAAATTGAGCAGAAAGTACAGAGATTTCCCATATACCACTTGCCCCACATATGCACAGCGTCTCACACTGTCAAAATTCTGCACTAGAATCAATGAACCTACATTGAGGTATCATAATCACCCAAAGTCCATAGTTTACATTAGGGTTTGCTCTTGGTGTTGTACATTCTATGGGTTTTGACAAATGCATAATGACATAATACCACCATTATAGTGTCATACAAAATGGTTTCACTGTCCTAAGAATCCTCTCTGCTCCACCTATTCCTCCTTCCCTCCCCTCAACCATGGCGACCATTAATCTTTTTACTGTCTCCATAGTTTTGCCTTTTCCAGAATGTCATACAGTTAGAATCATACAGTGCATAACCTTTTCAGATTAGTTTCTTTCATTTAGTAGTATGCACTTACCTTTCTTTCATGCGTTTTCATGATTTGATAGCTAATTTTTTTTAGCACTGAAAAATATTCCATTGTCTGGATATATCAGTTTATCTATCCACTTACCTACTGAAAGGTATCTTGGTTGCTTCCAAGTTTTAGCTATTATGGATAAAGCTGCTATAAACATCCTTTTTGCAGGTTTTCGTATGGATACAGGTTTTTAACTCATTTGGATAAATACCAAGGAGTATGATTGCTGGGTTGTATGGCCAGAGTGTATTTCACTTTGTAAGAAACTGCCAGACTATCTTCCAAACTGACTATACCATTTTGCATACCTACCAATAGTGAATGAGAGTTTCCGTTGCTCCACATCATCACCAGCATTTGGTGTTGTTAGTTTTCCAGATTTTGGCCATTCTAATAGGTGTGTAATTGTATTTTGTTGTTTCAATTTTCAATTTCCTGAAGACATATAAGGCTGAAATTTTTTTCATATGCTAGTTTTCCACCTGTATTTTTTTTTTGTGAGTTATCTTTTCAGATATTTTGCCCATTTTTAAATCAGGTTGTATGTTTATTTGTTGTTGAGTTTTAAGAGTTCTTTTTATATTTTGGATCGTATTCCTTTATCAAATGTCTTTTGCAAATATTTTCTCTAAGTCTCTGGCTTGTCTTCGCATTCTCTTAACATTGCCTTTCATGGAACAGATTTTTACAAAAATTTTAATGAAATCCAGCTTATTATTTCTTTTATAGACTGTGCCTTTGGATTGTATCTAAAAAGTAATTGCCATACTCAAGGTCATCTAGGTTTACTCCTGTGTTATTTTTCAGGAGTTTTAGAGTTTTGTGTTTTACAATGAGGTCTTTGATTCATTTGAGTTAATTTTTGTAAAAAGTGTAAGGTCTGTGCCTAGATTCATGTAGTTTTTTTTTTTGTTGTTGTTTGTTTGATTGGCATATGGATGTCCAGCTGTTCCAGCACCATTTGTTGAAAGGACGTCCTGTGCTCCATTGCACTGTCTTTACTCCTTTGTCAAAGATTAGTTGTCACTAGATCATGTACGTGTATCTATTTCAGGGCTCTCTGTTCTATTCCATTGATCTATTTGTCTAGTCTTTTAAAAATACCACACTGTTTTGATGACTGTAGTTTTATAGTGAGTCTTGAAATCAGGTAGTATTGGTCCTTCAGTTTTGTTCTTCTCCTTCAATATTGTGTTGGCTCAGTTTTTAAAATGTATGTAATAAAAATATTTATCAAGAGTTCAAGCTCTTTGTTTTCCAGGAACTCTCATATAGACTTTACCTTATTTTAATATTATAAAGCTTTTATGAGGTAGATGTTAAAACTTCTCAAATAAAGACTATGGAATTCATATTCATAATTCATAGGGGTCAAGAAAACTTATAGTATGCAAGACAGCTGAAGTTTTTAAACTTTGTAATCTGATTCCAGATCCCATACTTCAAGGTTTTTCTTTTCTTTTTTCCTTTCTTTCCCTCCCTCCCTCCCTCCCTCTCTCTTTCCCTCCCTCCCTCCCTCCCTCCCTCCCCTCCTTCCTTCCTTCCTTCCTTCCTTCCTTCCTTCCTTCTTTCCTCACTCAGTTAGCTATAGGCCAGACATTATTATTGGCACTAGAAGGAAGCTGTGAGAAAACAAAAAAATCAATTCAGCCTTTTTACAGCTTATGGTCAAGTGTGTGGTGGTAGTTGGGAAGCTGGGAGAGAACAAGTAATAAAGAGAATAAATCAGAAAACAATATAGTATATTAGATTGTAATAATTCCTCTGGAGAAAAATTAAGCAAGTAGAGAGGATAATAAATACAGGAATGTCAGTGCAGTTTTAAATATGGTCATGAGAGAATGCTTCTGCTAAGAAGGTGTCATTTGAGCAGAGACTTAAGGAAGGAAAGGGCTGAGAAGGCATAGTCATAACCAAGGGAAAAAGGTTTTTGGCAGAGCAAGAGTCCATGAAAATGTCCTAAGACAGTAGCACACTTAGGTTTTTTGAGAAGGGAAAAATGCTGGTGTGGCAGCGACAAAATGAATGAAGACAAGAATAGTAGGAATAATCAGGTGGTAGACTTTGTACAATATTTTTCAGGGCTAGATCTGCAAGATGGTTCTTAATGGATGAGTTTCCTCTACTAGGAGTTGTTCAAGCTTCTTATGAGACTCAATCTCAATTTCAGCAATATTACATAGAGTTTTTGTTTATTCTCTCACAGATGTTTTAAAAGCACATACTACTTTTCTTAATATAACTTTGAAAAGTCTTCTCATACTGCTAAGACCAGCTTGACTCTGATTATACTGTAGTCTCTACTTATGCAGTTTAACTATGAATATATTAACATATTAATACAGATTTGTCAGTTTATTGAATTATTGGAAGAAAAAATATTGACCAATCTTTAATATTGACATTTAAATCTAATACTTCCATTCCCAATAGAACTGAATCTATGGAAGGGATACTTTTAAGTTTACCTGTATAAAACATTAAATTTAGAGACCAGGCTAGATACCAAATTGTCAGGGAGTGATATACATATGTACATTCCCAAGCATAGAGCTGTTCGCTGAACGTCTCTATCGTCAATGGTGAGCAAAAATCCATGAAGGCAGACTTTAGCTTCTAATGAGAATGTGGAAAGTTGCAAGAGATATCACTCTTGCCTGAACAAAACCATCTGGATGACTATGGATATTTTAGTTGTTGTTATTGTTGTTCTATGAAAATGTTTTAGCTTTAACCCATCTGAGAAAAGATGATGAAACAAAAGGTGATGAATGGAATTCCAGAAAGTAATGAGCCCTTTCTTGGAGCACAGAGAGCTTTGATTACTTCTTATACCTGGCGAAGTAGTAGGAAGAGGAGAAATATACCACAGCCTGGGGTAATGAGAAACTAGTTGAACCTTTAAGAAACTTAGTCTGAAGAGCCCAGTCACAGCATAGGTCTGCATCCACCTGTTTACTCTTTCCCATGAGTTGACATCTAGTATAATGCAGTATTATGCTAAAATCTGGAGGAGAAAGGGAAATTTGGGTGATATTTCTGCTGAGTACATGGGCCCTTCTACGAGTGCAAGGCAGGGCCCTCCAAATATGAGACATGACAGGAGAGATGTAAGAAGTCCTCTGTGACATTCCAGGCCTTTGCAGACAGTAAGATAGCTATTTTCTAAAGGCTCAGAAAGCTGGGGCAAGACTGGAGAGCAGAGTGACCTCCTCAGGTTCCTCCCTAAAAGCTAATACTTAGGCATTAAAGGAGTTTGAAATGCTGGGGAGTTGACTATAAAACAAAAGTGATGTCAGTTCTGTTTTCTACTGGCTTAAAACAAATCACCACACAGGACCCAATTAAATGGTTGGGGAAGGGAACTCCTCCTCTTAATGAGAGTTGCTGCAGAATGATATTGCAGTGTGGTGTGGAGAGTGATTTGTTGGCAGGAGGACCAGGATACTTTGATAACCCAGAAAAAGAAAAAGAGTTCTGAACTAAGGAAGTGACACTGTTTAGTGAAGAAAGAAGACAGATGTCAGATGGGAGAGACATTTTAAAAACTTAACCAACAGGACTTTGTGACCAATTGTTAGAGTTGTGGGAAACATATAAATGTAAGTTTATTAACTTGTATTAGTAGAGCTATACATTTGAATTCTGCGTTTCACTTGGCATTACTTTTTGATTATGTTTTCATATAATCTTCATAATTATCTCTTTTGAAGGCTGTATAAGGCTTCATACACTTCATACCAACATTATCATTCTTCCTTTCTCTATCATTGAACATTTAGGTATCAAACATCATTACCCTTTATATGTTGAATACCTGTGGAACACATGTACGTGCAACGTGTTTTTTTTTAATTAATTTTATTGGAGTATAATTGCTTTACAATATTGTGTTAGTTTCTGCTGTGCAGCAAAGTGAATCAGCTATACATATACATAGCTCCCCTCTTTTTTGAATTTTCTTCCCATTTTGTTCACCACAGAGCATTGAGTAGAGTTCCCTGAGCTATACAGTAGGTTCTCATTAGTTATCTATTTTATACATAGTATCAATAGTGTATATATGTCAATCCCAATCTCCCAATTCATCCCACACCCCCTTCCCCCTTGGTGTCCATATGTTTTTTCTCCACGTCTCTTTAACTGCTCCCATATTGATTCCTTTTAAAAATTGCTAAAATCATACAATACATGACTGCTACTAATGAATTATGTTTAGAAATATGTTCTCTGGTTAAGCATCACTAGACATTCAATAGGAAGAATTTACTCTCCTAGTATTTGGGGTTAGTTTTCAGCAGTACAAAACTTTATGAATTTTTCTCAGAACCCAACGCCATTAGTAAACAACCAAAAAGAAAGCTTCTACCCTCACAAGCTAAATGTTCTGTGTTACAGTGTAATCTGTGGTGTTCTGTCTTTATTTTGATATTATATAGCTCAAAAAATTAAAATATTTTCTGAAAGGTTTCACTACTGTAGGAGATTATTTGATTACACTTGAAGCAATCATTTTCTCTATCCATATGCATATTATAGATGATAGATATATTGACATTTTTAGCATTTTATTTCTTATATTTCTGCTAGAATTTCTGTATATTTGAGTGAAATGTAAATCAATTAGAAATTTGATTTTATATAAAAAAGTCAGCAAGTAACACAGGAACTCCAGAATCTGGTTTTAGTGATGATATAACAGTAAAGCAAAGTACATTTTAGAACATAAAGCAGTACCAGGGCTAAAATTGCCCAAATGCGACTGAGAGAACTGCCACCTGAATTTCTCTCAGAAGTCATGATGTGATAAATGAAATTCCTTGTCATCAATAGGTGAATCAGGTAAGCTTGTTCTGAAGCAAAATCTTGTATTTCTTCTTCTCTTAACAGGCAACCTTAGGAAATATTGAATCTTGAAAATATTCAATATTGAATATTGAATCTTAAAATAAGCATGTAATTTCTCACTGTTTTGAATTGAGACTGTCATTTTAATGTGACTGACATTTTAATGGCCTTATGTCATTTCTATTGCTCCTTTGAAAAGAGTATTTATCTAAAATGATTTCATGTCGATGAATAAAATATTTTAAAAATAATGCAGCACACACATTTAAATGGGGGATTGACATCACTATGAACTGAATGTTTATGTCCCCCTATAATTCATAAGTTGAAGCCCTCATCTCCAGGGTTATGGTATTTGGAGGTGGAGACTGGGAAGTAATTAGGTCATGAGAGTGGAACCCTCATGAATGGAATTAGTGCCCTTATAAGAGACACGAGAGAGATATTCTCTCTCTCTGCCGTGTGGGGATAAAACAAGAAGGTGACCATCTGCAAAACCAGGAAAAGGGTCCTCACCATTGAATGTGTTGGCATAAGGCATTAATATAAATATTACACCTTGATCTTGTACTTCCTAACCTCCCCAAATTGGAGAAATTAATGTTTGTTGTTTAAGCCAACTAGTCTATGGTATTTTGTTATAGCAGCCCAAACTGTCTAAGGCAGACATGTAATTAAAAGTGTATCTCAAAGGATTTCCCTCTCATTTCTTTTCTGAATGTTGCCCCTTTGATAGAGGACTCATTAATTTCATGTCACTTGGAATGAATAGGTGATTAGAAAGGGCTAGTAGCAAGAAGAAATATTTTTCTATTTTTTTTTCATTTTTCAAAATTCTAACAAGCTTGGGCTGAGATCGATGAGAACTGCCCACTGCTAAGGTCAGTGTGGCCTAATTAGTTTTGCTACATTGCCACTGTAATTTTGCTTGACATGACATTGAGGGGAGGCTCAGAAGGCAATCAGCATCTAACAGCCACGATGAGCATTAGTTACACCTAGTGACAAAGTAATTAGCAGCTGTATGTGCCGCTTGATATGAAAGAGGAGACAAACCGTGATGCCCAGTCCCCTTGTAGAAATATCAATGACTGACCCCTCCCTACTAACAACTTCTAATTCATGAAAACCTCTCAATAAAAAAAAATAAAACCTACATGCCATACTGATTATATACATTCTGGGTTGACTGCAACTTTGAGAGATGATGTGATTTAGTAATTTATCAAATTCTCTGGTATTAAGCTTTTTTCTGGTTCTGTACCACAGATCCATCTTATTTTGGAGATTTGTTAAAAGCTACTTGCATGATGAAGTGATATTTAACATCTCTTTAGTGACCATATTTTCTTCCAGGGGTTTATTTAGAGAAGTAATCTGGGACATTGAATTTTCTTTGAGCATATATTGGAAAGACTTTAGTCATATCTTTTTCTCAAAGCTGAAGTGAAGACAAACTGTTCTAGTTTCTTAGGGATCTATTTTTTCTTGAAGATATCAGAAATAATTTACCTAAGTTCCAAGATTTGTTCTTATTTTTCACAAAGTCTTTTATTGATTTAGTCACCTCATTAGGTTGACCTGTTGAAGTTTGTGATTCATAATATTTTAATTTCTTGAATATTTACTTGCTCTTGAAGATAAGAGAACAGGATTTATTCAAATTCTGAAATGTTTCCTATTTTTTTCACAAACTCTTCTACTGTGATTTTTTTTTTTAAATTGAGTGATTCCTTCTGTTGAAGTTTAAATTATTTCTCTTGATTCATTGCTCAGACTTTATAGTCTTTTCACTATCCTTTGTGATAATCCTTTGTACATTTGACAGCAGTCTTGTCTCTGGCCATTTTTTTTCTCCATAGGAATAACAAAAAATTTCCACTCGTTGGTTTTCCTCAAGGCATCCATATCCTCATTTGTGCAAAGCTTAGTCATAGAACTGTAAAGTTGAAATCTTCCCTTTGAATATGTCAAATACCTGCAGACTCATAATGATGGGAAATAAAATAATAATTATTAAATAAGTCCATTTATGTTACTGCATGGAAATGTAAAAGGCTTTCCCTGGCTTCCTTAAACATGGTCACTTTGTGATACTCTGTAGGAAAACTTGATTTCTTCCATGAGCTGAGACTACAGAGATGACCAAAGCCACTGATTGATTAACATTCTCCTAAAATTAGTAATTGTGATTAACTACTATTGTGATTGACTGCCAAACATCTATTTACTTTTTAAAATGCTGTAGAATGCTGCCTTTTTAGTCTCTAATACCACTCGGGAAAAATTTGAGATTCAGTCATACTGTTATGTGATTATGTAGTTTATTCCTGCATAGTATTCCATGGTGTCTGGATACACCACAATTTATTTTCAGCCTATAAGGAGATTTAGAGTGTTTCCAGTTTGGGGCTATTACAAATAAAGCTGTTATGAACATTTACCTGTTAAGTCTTTTTCTGGACACATATCTTAAGTTCTCTTGTGTGAATACCTAGGAGTGAAATTGACTAGTCTTAGATAAGTAAACATGAACTTCTTAATAATCTGTCAATATGTCATCCAAAGTTGTTATACAATAGATTTTATATTCTATTGGTAGATTTTATAGTCTCATCATTGGACTTATATATATAAGTCCAGCTGCTCTTTATCAATACTTGTTCCTGACATTATTTATAAGTTTAGTCATTGTATGGATATGTAATAATATGTCACTTTGGTTTTAATTTGCACTTCCATGGTAATTAATGATGATAAGTACATTTTAAGTGTTTATCGGCCTTGTGTATATCTGCTTTTAAAAAGTTTTCAAATTATTTACTCATTTTAAAGTTGTCATTTTTGAGTTGTAGCAGTTTGCTTTATAATATATTCTATATATTTTATATATGTAATGTATATACCACTATATATATATAATTTTTGAAGTCTCTGTTTGCTATTCATTTTCTTCAGAGAATCTCTTTAAAAATGGAACGCTTTAATTTTGATGAAGTCCAATTTACAATTTTTTCTTTATGAATTTTTTCAATCCTAACCATGGAATCTTGGCCACTGAAAGGTCACAGACATTTTCTTCTGTCTGTGATCCATTTTGAGTTAATTATTCTTTTGCAAGTAAAAATAATGATTAATTTTTAAAAATGTATATCTGGGTGTTCCAGCCCCATTTCTCCATTGAAATACCCTGTTACCTTGTCAAAATCAGTTTTCCATATCTGTGTGAATTTATTTCTGTGCTCTCTTTTCTGTTTCATTGATCTGCATGTCTATCCTCACTCCAAGTCATGTTGTCTGAATTAATGTAGTTCTGTGGTAAATCTGAAATCTGGTAGTTAGAGTCCTTTAATTTTATTTTTTTCCCTAGAATTACTTTGGCTATTTCGGATCCCTGGCACTTCCATATTCATTTTAGCCTCAGCTTTTCAAATTCTGTGAAATGACTTTGCGGATTTGTTTAGAATTACCTTAATTCTATAGCAAATTTTGAGAGAAAATAACATCTTAACAATAGTGAGTCTTCTAATTCAAGTACGTGGTACATCTCCCTATTTATTTAGACTGTCTTTCATTTCTCTCGGAACTATGTTATAGTTGTCAATGTATGCTCATACATATTTTGTCAAATCTATCCTCGAGACCTCCAGATATTTTATGATATTTTAGAATAAAATAATTATTTTCCATTTTTTTGCCAGTATATACAAGTGAAATTGAATTTTCTATATGACTTTGGTGCTACTTTTCAATAAATATGATTAAATAAGCCCTGGGTACTCTCTTTTCTTCTTGTGGATTCATCAACCTTTAAAAGATTATTTGTAAGTCAGTATCTGAATTATTGATGTTACCTTTCATGAGGCTCTTTATACTAATGCAGAAAAATTTCTGAAATTTTTTTTGGAATTTTCCTTATTGTGTTCTGATATAATCTTTTTCTAATTTGTCCACTCTTACATTTCAATGCTCAGGATATATTTCATCAGTTAGATTAGTTTATATCATGGATTCTAATCACTGTGTCAGAATGAGACATATTTTTGTTCATTTGTTTGTTTGTTTGTGTCCTTTGTTTCACTGATCTTAGCTTCTTTCTCCTGAGGCACACAACCACTTTGACCTTACAAAGTGATTTGGCCACTCTGCACCTCGATTTCTCCATCTGTTTGTGGGATAAAATGAGGTGATAAGTCCACAGGTGTTTATTTAACCATGTCAGAAGGAGAATAAAAATGGAAATACGTTCATTAAGTGAATGAAACAGGAAGAACCACATTCCAGAATTAGTATTTTTTGCAATAGTTTATTCCATTCTCTGCATACAAGGTGTAATATAAAAATAAGTTTGTGGATAAAATAATACAAAACTATTTGTAAGTTTAGCTTTTCCAGAAATATACTTATATGTATATTTAAAGCATTAAATAACTAATATAATGTGAATGCACATATGGTTCTTACATATCTTTCGATCTAGGCAGACCCTACAAGTTATAAAGTTTCAAGAGTGGGAGTGGGAACATGAGTCTAGGTGAGGATATTCAGCTTATGAGGCATTTAAAACACTATAGAAAGCAAATCAACATGCTGATGTGTGTGAAATATGGGCCACACTCATATCGAAAGAGGTTTGATCAGCCTTGGTTATGTAAGGGGTATGTTTTGTCAAGCCTGTCTACTGTAGGTGTTAGATTTTTCACTGAAATTGCCAACTAAGGTTAACCCGGCCTAATTCTATCCACAGTAATAAGAAAAAATGATGTCACTCAGCCAGCACTAATTATACCAAAAAGGTAAGCTGGCTTGGCTGTAACCACATAGTCCAAAGAACTATATAAAATTTACCATGCGGGTAAAAAGCAGAAAAAAATCTATAGCGAAATACATCGTGCAACTGATGTGTGTCGCCAGCCCCTTTTTCCTAAGGAATTGGGAAATCCTTACCCAGTTGAGGTTAAACAGAAATGTGCTCTACTTATGCTTCTCTGAAACTTTTCATTTCTTGCCCTCATTGTTGTTAGAAATTAAGCTCGTTTGCAACAGAGATCCTGGCTCTCTTGCTTACAACCAAACTGCCGGCCCCTCACAGAATGCTTTATCCAGTATCCAGACCATTTTGAGTACTTAACAAATGCTTGTTAAATCAATACATATGTTTTCCTTGGTCTCTGTCACTTGGCGATTTACTCCAGTATCTTTCCACTAAACTCTGTTTTATTCTTTCCTGTATTTTCTTTATTTGTATATGAAATAAAGATTTATCGAATATTCCCAGATAACAGGATCTGTACTAGGTTTCAAGAAAACGAAGATGCAAGACAAATCAAACCAAATAGAACAGATGTTGTCCTAACTGCAGAAACTCTTCATTCTGTAATTGGTTAACAATAACTCTTTAACTAGACTTCACCTGCCTTCCTTTTTCTATAGTTAACTGCTATAGCAGCTCTTGCTACAGTAGCAGATCCAGAAACTTCCAGTCCTAAACATGCAGTTTCTTATCTCCAAGACTTTGGTTATATTAATTTCTTCCCTGTCTGTTGTCATACTTCCATTACTTTGTCTAATAATTCCTACTTTTGGTACATTTCAAATTTGACTTCTCTTTGAAACACATTTCTCGGATCCTGGACCATGCTTCTCTGTGCTACAATAATTCCTGTCATCTGATTTCTTTCCTTTGGGTGATTAGCATTTTGACTCTGTCTTTAGAGATAAACTCTTGGAGTACACGACTGTATCTCATCAATCTATATTATATAATATGGTAGAGCTCACTATCACACTGAAAATTGAGATTTCTTTCCATTTGCTGCACAGCGTTCATTGCCTATTTACCGTAGAGGAGTGATTTTTCTGTATGCTACTCTATTAGGTTTCTCCAGAGAAAAAGAACCAATAGGACATCTGTTTAATTACCTATGCATCTATCTATCTATCTATCTATCTATCTATCTATCTATCTATCTATCTATCTATCTCTATCTATCTATCTATCTATCTATCTATCTATCTATCTATCTACCTATCTATCTATCTATCATCTATCTATCTATCTATCTAGAGAGATTTATTTTAAGGAATTGGCTCACGCAGTTTTGGGGACTGGTGAGTCCAGAATCTATAGAGCAGGCTGGTAGGCTGGAAATTCAGGGAAGAGTTGTTGTTACAGACTTGAGTCTAAAATCTGCAGGCTGGAAACTCAGGCAGAGTTTTAATGTTGCAGTTTTGAGGCATAACTAGTGCTTTGAGAAACCTTTGGGCTTGCTCTTAAGGTTTTCAACTATTTGGATAAGGCCCACCCACATTATGAAGGGACATCTACTTTACTCAAAGTCTACTGATTTAAATGTGAATCATATCTAAAACTACCTTCACAGCAACATCTAGACTGATGCTTGACCAAACAACTGAGCGCCATAGGCTATCAAAGTTGACACACATAATTACAACACAGCTGCTGTACCCTATGTTTTTCTGTTCTTCCAGCTATATGATTTTTACTGATTCATGTAATAAGGGCATCTTACAAATAACCCTAGAAATTGATGGGACCAAAAAACCTTTCACATTGTGTACACTCCTGTGCAGAAGCTTCTAATCTTAAACTACTTACTGTACCTTCCTTTCAAACATTACCCCTGGTGGAGCTACACGTTTGAAAGTCATTCTGTTTACATACATACCTAAAACACATGTCAATAACATGTTTGTTAAGTTGAGGGCTATTCCCTTGTGGACCCAATCAGAGATCTATTCTCTAACTAGAAAATATCCAAATTGGAGGAACACGAACTTCCTGTGCTAAATGATTTTTCAGAGAATAGAGACACAGGCACTAAATGATGGAATCACATAAAAATATAGGAATTGAGGTCTACTCACAACAACAAAACCATAAGAGGTAACATTTTTGTAGTGCTTCCTTCGTGCCAGCATGTATAAAGCATCCTAAGTGCTTTAGAAATATTGACTCACGAATTCTCACAAAAATCCCACAAAAAGATAATATTAACATCTCTGAACAGAAGAATAATTAAAGATTATAAAGTTTAGGTTATTTTTAAGGCTACGTAGGCAACACTTTGAAGCTGTAGTATCAATTAGCTATTGCCATAGCCTTGCTGCATAACACAGAATCCCAATTTATAGTGGATTAACTCAAGAGCTGACAACAATGATTTCTTCTCCACTGTACTCCAGTGTGGTTTGACTAGGTGGATCTGCTTCAGGCTATAGCTCCTCACTGGAGGTAGGGCTTAGGTCTACTCCACATGTGGAGCCCAGTCTGAGAGGGCAGTGGTGGCTCTTCTCACGGAGATGGCAAGCTGAGCTGCATATGCGTATTTTATACCTTTGATTCAGCCCTATATGGTAACATCCCATAGGCTGAAGCAAGTGACATGGTCAAGCTCAAAGTCAAAGGCAGACCTGTCTCTTTTCACCCTAACTTGTGTGGAAGACAAAGGTTGTTCCAGTTACCATTACTGTGTTACAAACCAACTTAAAACTTACTGGTGTAAGACGGATATTTTATTTTGTTTTTGGATAGTGTGGGTTCCAAATTCGAACAAGGCACAGTGGGGCTGACTTGCCTCTGTTCTAGGTTGTCTAGGGTCTTAGCTAGGAATACTTGAAGGCCGAGGGTGACTTCACTAATGGCTAGAGGCTGAAATCACTGTGGCTTTTCACTCACAGGTATAGTACCTGGGCTGAGATGACCGAAATTCTGGGCTTAGCTGGGGCACAGCCTGGAACACTTACACTCGCACTCTCCATGTCTCTTGGGCTTCTTAAAGCCTTTTACTGTGTTGCGAGTGTAGTGTCCCAGGAGACAGGCGGAGAATGAGCGTTCCAAGAGAAGCAGGCGGAAAATACATGGCTTCTGCGTGTCACAGTTCTTTATTGGTTGCAGTCATGATTCCTTTCAGAGGAGTGTCAAAGAATTTGAAGGTATGTTTTAAAAATGTCTTGAAATGGAATTACTGTATTCCTGGGATATGAAAGAGAGGTGGAGGAGAGAGTCGAGTTGAAAAGAGAGCCCGAGGAAGAGAGGGCAAAAATAAGAGGGAAAGAGGAAAGAGTGTCTTGCATAGTTGATAGAATCTCATGTGTCCCAACAGGGGACTCTCTAAGAATAAAGAGAAATTCATAAGTGCAAGCTGCACTAAACCTAACTATAGGAGAACAAACAGCAGTTTTGATTCTCTTGACTTTCACCCATTTTACTGCCTCAGTCCTCCGGTGATCTCCAAGGGACAGGGATAGCATAAGTGCCTTCCTTTTCCCCTTTCAGAACCTGGCATGAGAAGGAATGGATTCTGAACCAAGGGAACACTCCGCCCACATAAGTAATGCATGATTTTTCATCCTTTGTAAAGGTAGCAGTTGACAAGTAGAAAAACTATTGTGTTTTTGAGTGACAAATATAACAGAAAAATAACTTCCATTGAGCATTCACTGGTATCTTAAGTGCTTTACTTGTATTTCAGTTAAAACTCACCATTGCCCTGAAGTAGATCTGTTTTACCCCCATTTTACAGTTTATCTGAAAATTTAGTAAATATATCAAGCAGATAGAAGAGAAAGGATTATCTTCCAGGCAGTCTGCCTTCTGGGCCCATGCCCTCAACCTTTATGCTCTGTCACTATGATGGATATATCCACTGGGTGCTATGGGAGCCTATAGGAAAAAATCCTAATCCAGCAAGATGGAGCCAGCAGGAAGCAGCTGGAGGAGGGTCTTATGCAGCAGATGAAGTGCTTAGATTTAGTGAGGGGGGCAGCCTGGTGTGGTTACGTTTAACATCTCTGGAGGCAGGCTAGCTATCTTCTACCCTGGCTTCACCATTTACTCACAACAGCACCATGGACACATTTCTGCCTCTCGGTGCCTTAAATGCTCAATTTCCCCATCTACGGAATAGATATAAAGGTACTTATCTCACATTATTTCTGTGAGGGCTAAATGAGAAAGTTAATGTAAAGTATTTGGTACATAATTCGGTGCTCAATAAATGGTGGCAAAATTATTGGAGGTTAACCATGAGTTGGCTACTTGAAACATAGGAAGAGGAGGGAGGCGGTAGGGAGAGCGTTACCCCTACCATCAGGCAGGACTGGCGTGCTCTTTCTCTTTATCTGTCCCTTAATATTGTATGTTTGTCTGTAAAAAGGAGACGATAACTTGGGCTTAATTTAAAGAATAAATAGTTGAAAATTTGTCTAAGGTGAAAGAGACATGAGTTTATTTGTATGTTGGGAAAAGAGAAAGTAGAGATGGAGATATTAAATACAATGTCTGCCCTCTGAGGGTCCACACGATGTGGTTTCCAGCCATGGGGAGAAAATACATGTAATTTATAAAGGAACAGGTTGGTTCCTTTATAAATGACTGGGACATACAATCAAAGTGAAGACTGCTGTTGAAGACATCAACGATTATGTAGATTTATGGGGAAAATGATTCATCGATAATTTGTGAAGAAAGACACAAGTTTTGGAATCAGGTCACATAGCATTTTAATTTCATCATTCCTTATCAACTGTGTGACATTGAATAAGTTACTCATCTTTTATGAGTTTTACTTTGTTTTATTGACAATTATATGAAATATACTCACAAATAGGAATGTAAAACATATATTTACATTTTGAAAAGGAAAATAACCAAGCACTGGCATGTATTCATTAACCTTTTAGAAAACACTTGTACGTATATCCTCCCCCTCCACTTTGCAGCTCCCTCCTTCCAACCCTTCCCCCCCAGAAGTAATGTTGTATTTTTGTGTTAATTCCCCTGGTTTTTTTTCTTTATAGTTCTAGCCTATATGTATGATTCCTTAACAGTACAGTATAGTTTTGCTTTGGTTCAGTGAAAATCATGTTGACTTCTTGTTCTGTGGCTTGATTCTTTTGCTTAATATTATGTTTTTCAGATTGCTGTGTCGAGTATATAACTTTAGGTCATTTATTTTCTATGTTGTATGGGCTCAATGGAATGAATATACCACAATTTATTTATTATTTGTGCATTCTACTGTCGATGGGCAGTTCCACCACCCACACCTTATGTGTGTCTCTTAGAAAAAAATCTGCTTTGTACATTCCTGCATTAGCAGATAGATATGTACCTAGGAGTAGATTCGCTAGATGATATGATGTGTGTATCCATAACTTCATTAGTTAATCAGTACCTGACTCTTTCCAAAATAGATATACCAATTTATACTCCCACTAGCAGTGGGACTTCCCATTTGTTTTATTTGATCGTTTTTATTGCCAGTCATTATATTTTTACCAATCTGGTAGGTTTGTAATCTTATCACATTATGGTTGTCATTTGCATTTTCTTAATTATTAAAGTGGTTGACTATCTTATCATATGGCTGTTGGCCAGATGAGCCTTGCCTTTGTGAAAATTCTATTCAAGACTCCCAGCAGTTGTTATTTTAATTGGTCTGGATACTAGATCTTAATTGATTGTATGTGTTGCACATATCTTAGCTCAGTATGTAGCATGTTATTTCACTCATTGTATCTGTTGAGGAACAGACATTCTTATTTTTAATATATTCAAATTTATCAATGTTTTCTTGTATGGTTAGTATTTTGTGGGCCTTACTTAAGAAAATTTTTCCTGCTCCAAAGTAAGATATTTTTCTATATTGTCTTCTAAAATTTTTTTGTTTTTCCTTTATTGTTATTTTCTCAATCTACCTTGAACTGATTTCCACGTATGGTTTGAGGTCCAGGGTATGTGGTAACAATGAAAATGTGTTGCTCAGATCTCCTGCCTTGGGGAGTGTAATTAAGGGAGGACACACTGAATCTACTGCATTTGTGCTGAGGACACACTTCCTAATGAATTAGCATGGCAGGGATACTAGAACATGCCCATTCCAATGAGATAGTGAACACCTCTTATTTGTGACTTTGGCTCAAGGGCACCTCATTGACTTGGCCAAACTTTTAAAAAAATTGAACTGCAGGCTGGGATTCTTCCTACCAGATCTACCTTCCTTTCTCTGCCCTCCCAGGAGTCAGACCTTCATCACAGCCTGGTGTCTCTCTCTATTTTCCCAACCAGTTTCCCTTTTTCATTCCTAGTGTTTCTCCCTATAAATCTCTTACATGGCAAATCTTTGTTTGGTTTTTAGAGAATCTATTTTTATTTTGTTGTAACTTTTTCATATATGTAACCAGTTGTCTCTATATTTGAGCTTCAGTTTTCTTATCTGCTAAATGGGATTAAAATCTACCCAAGTATTGCTCTGAGGATCAGAGAGCAAGAACATTTGTCACAGTGCTTCGAAACGTTAGCCGCTATTAATTTATTTCCATTCCTCATGATGTTTTTTTCAGAATGTGGATGAATTGTAGTTTGATTGTTATGAACTAAGTCTACTCTTAGGTGAGCAATACCCTAGAGTAATTTCTGTGAATTTGGATAAGCCACTTGACTATCCTGAGTCTCTCCTTCACCACTTAGACAGCTAAAAGAAGATAATCTGCTTTGCCTAGCTGATTATTTTAGGTAATTAGTTATCATATTAGACATTTTTTGGTAATTTGTAACTAATTTAATTGGTTAATGTACATGAAGATATTTTTAAGACTGTGAAGAGTTATATAAAACTAAGGGACAATCAGGCATTGATAATTTGAAACTAACAATTACAAGCCAGTACTATGTACAGTGTCATTTGCTTACATCCTTTGCACCTACTTCATGGCTCCATAATGCCAAGCTTAAGTAAACTGTATGCAAGTGAATTTTTCTCAATGATAGGTAAAGGTGGGTAGGTAGATACATAGAGATATTAGTATAATAAATATTTCTTAACTCCATAATGGAAGCTTTACTTGACTATAAGCCTATGATATGTAGCTATACCTTTATGAATTATGTGGTGATCAGAAGAAAAGCTCAGATGTGCAGAATATAGTTTTATTTTTCTTGATTTCTGTTCTGATAGTCTGTTTGTTTAGATAGTATACCGTAATATCTGATCGTTGCAAACTTTGAAAAATGACATCAAGTACTCAAACTGAATATAAGCACATTTCCAATATGTAGGCCTTGCTTAGACTAGAAGTAAGAAATACGGAGGAGGACTTTGTTTTCCGACAATTACAGATATTGCGTCAACCTTCAGAGATATGATTCAAAAATTGTTTGTGATTTAATTTTAACTTCTCTATTACATATAATGTTATGTTTATCTTTGATATTTATATGTATCTCAATATCTTTCTTTATTGAATTCCATTTCTGCAAATATTGCTTCTTAAAAACTTCTCCACGTGAATACAGAGGCAAAGATTTTTCAATATCTGGTTACTGTGTTCAGTGCACCAATCACCTATCTCAAGAAATATTTGACACAAGATTCTAGTTTAGCCAAATAATATAGTGAGTTCCAAAATAATTAGTACAGTGGAATTCTACCAAATTATGATTGCATGTGCATATATATGTCACTGATTCTAAGGTAATTCCTGATTTGGATTTATACAGGCCTGATGAATGATGACCAAGTAGACCATCCAATTCAATAATAATTTTTAGAACCCAATATTACCATGGTGATGGTATTTCTAAAAAGTTGTAAGCCTCACCTCCTCTTCAATAAAATTCATTTTTAATAGAGCATAATTTATGGTGTGAAGATACAATTTGAAAGAGATATATAAATCACTTAGTTTCCTGTTTGAAATTTTAATTTTTTAGTGTGATATTTGCCTCTGAGAAGAAAATTTGTAAGGAAGATGAGGAAATCATAAAGCATTTATAATTTCAAAATATACACAAAGCATTGTGATTACCTGGTAAGATTAAAGATACTGGGCAATGTTCTCAGAATGTATCCCCTAGAAACATAGATATATGTCATTAGATATATTCCAAGAAGGTGCTCCTCAAAGAAAAGGTTCTGTGGCTAAACAAGTTAGGCAGGTGTTTGCTTTAGCAAAGTTAATCAGTTTTTTTTTTTTAATTACACAGCTTTTTAGAACTCTGTGGTAATGCACATTGTTAATCTTAAATAGGAAGCTGAAGTTTGCAATGATTTCTATACTTGTTTGACTCTAGAACTTTAGCTTCCCTCAGAGATTTTTATGGTACATGCATTGTCAAATATTGGTATAGGCTTTAAGTGCAGTTTGAATTTGGAGAAGGGAGAGGTGACTCTTGGTAAGAAAGTGGGCAAATGATTTTAAGAATTAGTAATTAAATTATGGATTGAATTTGGGAATGGGAGAGAAGGAAGAAAGCATTCTAGGAAATAGTTCCGGAAGCATTATGGGATTGATGGACTCATCAAACCATGAGTAAAGATTTCCTATTGAGGAAAAGTGGGCAATATATTTGTATCCAAAGTAAATGGACTGTTTGTGGAGTTCTTAACAAGTAGAAAAGAGGATTGGGTTTTATTTTTAATTTTGACTTTCCTGTTTAAGTCTTTAACCCATCTGGAATGGAATTTCATGCATAATGTTAGGTAAGGATACAGTTTCATCTCTACCATAAGGCGAAGCAATTCTTTCAACAATACCGTGCACTGAAATGACCATCTATTCCCCACTTTTGGGTAATACCATTTGTATCATAAAGCATGTTTTCATGTATGTATTTCTGTGCTAGTTTGTTCTATTAGTCTGTTTGTCCATCCCTATGCCAATACCTCATAATCTTAATTTCAGTGGTAAGTACATCCACCTTGATCTTCTTCAGGAGTATCTTGGAATACTTTGTACTTTTATCAAGTTCTACAAAAACAAACAATTAAATAAAAATTGAATTTTGATTGAGATTACGTTGAATCTATTGATTAATTTTGCAATACTGAACATCATTATGATATTGAATCTCCCATTCATTTACATGGATTCATTACATAGATTGTAATTTGTAACCCTATTTAGGTCTTCTTTAATATCTTTCTATAAAATTTCAGTTTAAATGTTATAATATTCTTCATAATAATCTTATGATTTATTTGATTTATTCCAATGTATTAAATATTTTGATTCCTATTTAAAATAATATATTTTAAATATACATATTTTTAATGCCCCTGTTAGTGTACAATCAAATGATTTTATATGCTAATTTACTATTCAGCAAATTTATAACAATATATTACTTAAAATAATCAGTACTTTATTTTGAATTTTCTTTGTAGAGAAACATATCATCTGTTAAAATCATAGTGTAGTTTTTCTTTACCAATCCAATATTTTCTGTGATGGTTATGATCATTGTTTAACCTATAAGTATCAAGTTTGCTTTTATTAGATTAAAAATATGCCTTTCCATTCTCAGTTTGCTAAGTGCTTTTGTAATGGATAATAACTTATTTTCTAAAGTTACAGGAAATGTGTTCTAGAATAAATTCTATCTGTCATGATGTAGACATTTTTAAAACTTTCTTGGTTCAGTTTACTATAGTCTAAGATTTTTGTATTTATGATTATAAGGTGGATTGATTTTTAATTTCTACTTCTCATACAGTTCCTCTAAATTTTTTCATTGGCTACTTCTTAAAATGAGTTGAGAACCACTACTTCTTTTTCTGTAACCTAGAAGAATTTGTATATGATCAGAAGCTTAATGGAACTTACCAATAATGTATTTGAGGCTTAGAGTTTTTCATTATGAGTTCATTGATCAGTTTCTTTAATGGTCATTCAAGTCTCTAAGTCTCTATATTTTTCTGAGTAAATTTTTTTTCGTTATAATCCTTTTCAGGATGTTCCACATCAAAGTTCCCAAATATATTGGCAAAAAAATTGCTTATGTTATCTTTTTGTTATCTCTTTAAAGCTTTCAGAATTTGTAGGTATGTCTCTGATTTCATTACTAATCTATTTTTATGCCTTTTTGTTGTTGTTACTTGATCAAGTTTGTTTGGGTTTTGTTAACATTGTTGTTCTCAGAGGGCTACTTTTGGCTTTGCTCATCTAGTCTATTGATTGTTTTTTCCTAACAGCATTCCATAAATTTTGATATATTTTATTATCTAGTTCTCATTAATTTTTGTTATTTCATCTTGTTACCATCTAATTCTATCTTCAATGAGATATCTTCTTTGACCCATCAATTATTGGTTTTTAAATTAATCACTTTGTTGTCAGATAGTATTTTCTGTATGATTTCACACCTTGCAAATTTTAAATTTGTTTATTACGTGAAAATACAGTAAATTTTCACCTTTATTGATTGTTTGATTTGTACTTAAAATGATATATATGGTCTACTTGTTGGATCTAATTTCTAGTTTATTGTGTATTAGGTTAAGACTTTTATTTTTCAAGCCTTTAATATCCTATAATAAGTTTTGTCATCCTAAATGATCAGTTACAATCTCTGATTATATAAGTATATGTTTTCTATTTGTTTTTACAATTTTGTAAATTTTCCTTTATATATTTGAGTATGTGCTATTGGGTGCATGAAAGTTTAACCATATAAAACTTCCTGAAAAAATTGAACCTTTCATCATTTTATATAGACTCTAGTAATGCTTTCACTTTCAAGATTATTTTCTCTAATATTAATAAAGGTACATAAGTTTGCTCTTGCTCTGTATTTGCTTGGTACATCTTCTTTCACCTTTTTATAGGGGCTCTGCTGATTTCCAGGATTGTCTCTCTATGCAACTCTCTTCTCCAGTATTCTATCCTGAGAACTCTATCCTCCTTTATCCCTCTGAACCCAAAATGACTTTTTAACTCAGGGAGTTTGCCAGGATCCTCCTGACTTCCCTTTTTGTGCATCATGGCTTGGAAACTCTTTCAAGGCAGCAAGCTGGGGTAATTGTAGGGCTCACCTTGTTTGTTTCTCATCTCTCAAGGATCAGTGTCTATTATCATTGATGTCCCATGCCTGGCTAACAGTTGTTTCATGCATGTTTTATGTTTTTTTGTTGATTCAGGTGAGAGGGTAAATCTAGTCTCTGTTTATTCTATTCTTGTCAGAAGCCAAGTCCTTAGGCTTCTAATTTTCATTTTTATTGTTTTTATAATTGGAAATATTTGGTTCATTTTCAAATTTTCCTAGTAATTTATCTTATTCTTTTGTTTTGTATCCTCTTTTATTTTTAAATATATTAAATACATTGTTTCTATATTCAGGCTATAAATATTCTCTTCATTTTCTGGACACCTGCTTATTATGTCTTTTGTCCTTGTGTTTGACAGTTTTACTGAAAACCACATTTCTTTGAACTTAAACTATAAATTTGGATATTTTATATTTGGGAGGAGGTTCACTTTCTCCCGGAAGAATTTTTATAGTAGGTTTTGTAGGTTTTTTTTTTTTTCTTTTTACCAATGTTGTATTAATGACCCACTATATGCCCTTGGCTTAAGTTCATGTGCAGCTATAGGTTTCCAGCAGCTAGATGCTTCCCCAAAAAAGTGACTGGGTCCTGCTTGTTCTCTGGCTGTAGGCTTTCTCCAGCACTGTGGGAGCTGGCTAGGCCTCAGGGAAACAAAACTCAGTAATGTGAGAGAGTTAATATCCCAGAAAAGTCTTCAGACGATAGAGGTGGGAATCAATGGATTGATTCCACATTGTTCCTTCCCTCAACTGAGATCATACTGAGACATATTTCAAAGAGTTTCCTAGGTAACTAGTGTAATAGAGCCTTATTTGTTCAGAATTACTTATTAATGGCATCTTCATTGGCTTTCTCTCTTCTCTGCATTGCTTTTTTCATTTTATCAGTTGTCCTTCCTGGAATCAGCTCCAAATTAAACTACTTGCACTTAATTTTTTAAAATTTGAAGTCTTCATTTTTGCACATGGTGATGTGTTAATCAGCATTCTCCAGAGAAATAGAACCAATAGAATATATGTGTATGGAGAGAGAGAGAAAAAGAGAGAGAGATTCTATATGTAGGATACATATCTACACCTATATGTCTCTCTATCTACCTATCTATATATAAAGATTTATTATAGTGATTGGCTCATGTGATTATGGAGTCTGAGAAATCCCATGATCTGCCATCTGTCTGCTAGCTGGAGACCAAGCAGAGCCAGTGGTGTAGTTACAGCCTGAGTCTGAAGTATTGAGAACCAGAAGAACTGATGGTATAAGTTCTAGTTCCTGTCCAAAGACCTAAAAACCAAGAGATCCGATAAGTAAGTTCCAGTCCAAGTGCAGAAGACCAATACTTGAAAACAGTCAGACAGAGAGGGCAAAAGTTCCCTTACCCCACCTTTTGTTCTGTTCAGGGTTCCAAGAGATTAGATGAGACCCATCCTTATTGGAGAAAACAATCAATTGATTCAAATGTAAATCTCCTTCAGAAACACCCTCACATCACACCTAGAACAATGTTTAACCAAATATTTGGGCACCCTACAGCCCAGTCAAATTGACACATAAAATTAACTATCAGAAGTAAGAACCTACTATATGGGTTGGTTTTTTTTTTCCATTTAGGATGGTGGAAAGAGTCTTATTGCACCTTTACAATAAGAGGTAAACTGTAGATACCCTATTAAACTGCTCAACTTGAATGAACCTGAGTCTTGTTTATCTCTCAAGTTCTATAAGGAACTGAAAAGTGAAGATCATATTTATGAGGTTTAGCTATGATCTCAAGACAAGAGCTAACTTTAGCACACAGCTTTCTTTCTGGGTTCCCTTCTTGGCTTAGTTTGTTTGTTTATTTGTTAAATAATCTTTTGTTCTTGCCAACTTAGAAATTCATTTTAAAACACATGTGTGTGTGTTTGCAATATGTGTGTATTTGTGTGTGTGTGTCTAGTGTGGTCAGTAATGTACCTAGTGTGGCATACTAATGGACATGGCAAATCACAGCTTTTTCGTATTAAATCAAATGATGTTCTTCTTCTTTAAAATTATTTTTGTATACACCAGCTTCAATTTTTATTTAAATTCACCTAAAATACACTCTATTGAATTTTTAAACAGTAAATTGTAGAAAACAGCCAACTCTCTCTAGAACTGATAGTAATGTTTTCTCAAGGATTTACATATATATATGATCTTTATGGTAGATATCCTGTAGAGATTGTATTAGTCTTTGGTTCCTTTTGTTACTTTATCATGCAGAAAAGTTCCATTAGGAATTTATTGGGGTAGTGAGTTGAAATTCACCGTGCAACAATTTTTAGAGAACTAGAAATGTGCAAAATTGGCCAATTTTCATGATATTTAAATATATGCTAATGTGCAGTTTATTTGGACTTTATTCATTTTGTTGAACATGTTTTATACCTTAGGATTCATTTTATGAAATGTAAAATGCATGCAAATGTATGCCTCATCAAAATGCTGGTCAGATTTTTGCTTTTGATTTTATCTGTTGCTTTAGATGCCAGTTTTCCCTAATGTATATAGGATATCAGTAGTGTGGCTTATGACTATTTGAAAATTCAAAATAAATTATCCTGACCTCAAAGTGAAATCCACCCTGCTCAATAATGAAATAATTGTTCGATATCATCCAGTGACATCATGGGGTTTTATTAATTAATTTATTTATTCAGTAAATATGTATTGATCACCTATTATCTCAAGGCACAAAGGATATAATAGTGACACGTTGAAGAGAGATAGTGTCCACTTTCAGGAAGTTTACAGTACAGTAAATGAGGCTTTTAGCTCAATAAATAGAATTAACAGTAAGCAATTGCACATTTTGATAAATTCAGTGAAGAAAAATCAAGGTCATCCCAAGAAACTGCATCAGAAATACCTGGCTTGGATGCAGGATCAGGGTGTTCTCTCTTGCAGTGATGCTAAGACATGAAGGACAGGACGTATCAGTAAAAACTCAGGGCAAGAGTGGTCCTATAGGAGGGAAGAATAGGAGACAAAGAAGAGCTTTGTTGAAAGAGGGCAAGGTGGTATTCGGGAGAGTGACCTAGAGTGAAACTCATGTGGGCAGAGACCAGATCAATTCAATCCTTTAGGTGATGTTAAATATTTGAGATTTATCCAAAGTAAAGTGGAAAGCAAGCTGTTTTAGGGTTTTGAACTTGGAAATTGCATGATAAAATTTTTGCTTCTAAAATTTATTTTGGTTGCTTTGTGGAGAATGGATTAAAGAAGATAACAGTGGAAAAAGGGCACCAGTTAGAAATGTAAAAAAAGCAGACCCAACAGGCTAATGGACTCAATACCTAATCTTACCATCCTACAGAGGCAGTTTAATCCACTGTTTCTATGCTGTTAAATTTTAACTATATTCCTAATATCTGTGATGTTCTCCAAGTTATAACAATATATAAAAGACGTTACTTACATACAAACCACTTTGTAAAGAAGGGAAAGTTGATGGCAAATACAAAGATTGTCCTTTGGAGTGCCACTGTGGGGAGAGTGAGAAAATGACCCAGGAAGCCAGAGTAAATGGAAACTTAGAACATGGGGGTTGGAGGGAAGTTGATGGAAAAGAAGTCTAGGTACCATGGTAAAGACAGATTAATTTATTTCCAAGTCCCCCTTTCTTTTTCTAAGTATATAAATATGCAAAAATAATGGAGACATCTCATTTCCCTCAATTTTTTGTCAACTCCATAAAATATCTTAATAAACATAAACTCTATTGTTCTGCTTTGTGTCCTGCCTGATCAAGTTACTGCTACAAAAAGTGAGAGGGGAACCCTTAATTCTATTAACATACTACTTATAATACTGCCATCTCAGATATCTAAGGTAATATGAAAACATGGTTTTGGGGAACCTGAAAATGGAGAATTTATAGATTTTAAATTCTTCATCTTTGTGAGTTGTAAGCTTCTACCCCTTCCCAATAATCCTTTTGTTTGACTTAAAGTAATCAAATCAACTGACTTTTATACTTGGCAAAGCTCATTTAACTTTTAAATATCTGCTTCCTCAACTAAACTCAATAATTGTTTGCCTTGAAAAAATGTGGAAAACTAAGTATACTCTTACCATACAATCTAGCAATTGCACTCCTTGGTATTTATCCAAAGGAGTTGAAAACTTATTTCTATACAGAGCCTTCACAGGGATATTTATAGCAGTTTTATTCATAATTGCCAAAACTTGGAAGCAACCAAGATGTCCTTCGGTAGGTGAATCTATAAATAAACTGTGGTACATCCAGATAATGGAATATTATTCAGTGCTGAAAAGAAGCTATCAAGCCAAGAAAATATATGGAAGAAACTTAAATGCGTATTAGTAAGTGAAAGAAGCTAATGTGAAAAGGCTACATACTTCATGATTTTAACTATCTGGCATTCTGGAAAAGGCAAAACTATGGAGACAGGAAAAAGATCAATGGTTGCTGGGGGTTGGGTGGAGGAAGGATAAATAGGTGAAACACAGAGGATTTTAGGACAGTGAAAATACTCTATATGATACCTTATTGGTGGATACATGTCATACATTTGTCCAAACCCATAGAATGTACAGCACCAAGGGTGAACCATAATGTAAACTATAGACTTTGGGTGATTATGATGTGTCACTCTAGGTTTATCAATTGTAACAGATATACCACTGTGGTGGGGATGTTGGTAAATGGCATGCTATGCTTGTGTGGAGACAGGGTGTGTATCGGAAATATCTGTTCCTCTCCCTCAATTTTGCTGTGAATCTTAAGCTGATCTAACAAAATGAAGTCTTAATTTTAAAAAAATGTGGACAGATGAATCATGCTCTGGAAAATATTTATTCTAAAAGGAAATTAAGATAATTTTAATTAGTCTGGTTATTGATATATTATTATAATTTCTGATATGCAACTAGCTTTTAAAATTCTTATATAAAATGTTACTTTCTGATTTAAAATTCAAGGACTTTCATAGACAGCCCTCTTGTGAAGGATGCAGCTCTTTGGGCCACATGCCTTTTATTTTTAGATATTTATTCATTAATTCGGTAGCTATTTATTATGAACCTACTACAGAGATGGTTCAAGGTTCTGGATACATCAGTGAACAAAGCAGATAAAACCCCTTGACCTCATAGGGAGATACGATAAAAGTGGTTTTTGTTTATTTCTTTTTAAAATTAATTTGAGATTCCCTATAAAGTGTCACCACACTATTTTCTAAACCAAGATATTGAATACTTCGGCTAGTTCAAAGGAATATCATTAATAATTACTCTGAGACAATGGGTAAAAACAGGGATGGATGGTAGCCCTATTATGAAGAATATTGGTTCATAGTATTGGAAGGAAGACTGTCCAAAGATTATGAACCAGTTACAAAAATATACATACTGAAAAAAAAAAGGTCATCTGAGGATTCTTACAGCTTTCTGAAGAACTTGGTGCATGTACCATTTATATTTGATTTCCAATGCAAGGAAACATTTTTATAAGGGATGCTTCAATTCAAACAACCACTAGAATGTGGCTTAGCCAGGGCTAGGGGCTATAATGCAATATACTCCCTTGAGGTTCTTCTTCAGAAATGGAAGACTGTTGTTCAGAATCACTGCGTTGCTTAGTATCCCCAAACAGCCTTCACTTTTTTTTCCCTCTGAAAAGTGTTAGGGATTTTTTGAAAATTGGTTTATATGATCAAAGTCTATCCACTCTCAAAGGTGTCTTCAATAAATTATCAAAGATCTTCCCTGCAGTTTCTTTAGGATATATTGGGTTTTTCCCACCACAATTACTTTAGTTGAGTTTTCTGTTTCAAAGAGAGCAAGTAAGAAAGAGACAGTGAAAATGTGTAAGTTATTTGGGTTTCTTCCAATATATGATTGCATTTTATTTAGGCAGACTAGGCATGTAACAACTTGGGATGTGTTTTGTTGTTGTTATTGTTGTTTTGCGTTCAGTGGGTGGCAGGGAGATAGGGTTGTTTATTTAATTGGAAAGGAAAATTCATCTTATTTTAATTGAAAAACCTAATTAAATTTCTTTGGAATCATAATTTACACTGCAGTAGCAGTGTAACACAGTGTTTCTTACTGCCATATTTTAGCCCTTGTATTCCTTTCTGCAATCTGATAATTTATTAGTAGAAATTGATCTGGAAGAGAGAACAGGGCAAAATCTTGCACCATTAGATTCACTAGTTAAAATTTTAATTTAGTGCTGATGTTCAAAATACCAGTGAGTTATCTCCCTGACACCATCAAGGAGTGTCATTTGAGTGATGCACTTTATTGGTCTAGTTTACTATATTCCACTAGTTTAGATTTTCTTCCTTCTTATTGATTTATTTAAAGCCATAGGATCATAATTAATAGAAGCAGCAAAATGAGCCTTCAGCAAATTAATTATAATTATGCCATGCATATAAATAATAATCTGGTTGATAAATTTATAATGGTGGAAACTATTATGTGGATTAAAATGATAAAGGCGGTTTTAGCAGGGAATTGGGAAGGATATATAACTTAAAGATTCTCGTAAGCTGTGCTTTAGTCTAATTCGGTTCCCAGCTGTGATTCAAGTTTTGATATGAAGCTATTTATTTTGAGTTCAATTGTCATAAACACTAAGTTACAGATGTTATGTGGTGCCATTGTGTAATATTTGATCAGTGAACTGTTCCAAAATATTGTGATTTTGGAATTATTCATTTTAGCAAAATTTGCCAATAATATTAAACTAGACTTTCAAAAATCTTTTATATATGAAGCACTGTTTGTAATAAAGTGAGCAGACATTATTTATTTTATACACTAAATTTAATGATAAGATAGTAGTATAAGTGCATGGGGGGATGCCCTTCGTATTTCTTGGTAGCAATCTTTAGTCCATGATTGAGTTAATAAGTTAATCCATTTTTATGACAAATTTTGCATAATGTTATTGTAAGAAAATATTCTAGGGAGTTGATTGTCTTTTGTCCTTCTCATCAACATGGTAGTTATAGTTTTGTAAAGACAGTCATGGTCACGTATATTCAGTGCTCTAAATTACCTTCTTACACCCTCTCCACATTGGGTTCCAAAGCTGGCCATATCTCCGATGGGGATGATTAAATTCCAACTTAGGTTTGAGCAGGGAATTCCTATCTGAGACAACAGGGGAAAGTCAGTACTAGAGAAGTAAGCTATAGCAGAGTCCACTAATGAGAACTGAGATTTACTTGGGAGAGATTTAAAATGCATGCTAAATTTAAAGAATTCAAAGTCAGAGTCATAGAGGTTAAAGAAACAGGAATCAAGAGCTAAGAAGGAATCGATGCTATCAAATAATTTTAGGGAGATGTGAGTATATATGTGTGTGTGTGTGTGTGTGTGTGTGTGTGTGTGTGTGTGTGTATGGGGTCTGGGTATTGAATGGGTATAGAGAGTTAATTGTTTATTAATCACATACAAGCCGTCTTATCATAAATGTTTCTCGAACTTGGCTTCACATTAGAATCACCTGGAGAGCTTTTAAAAAATTACTAATGCTGGAATCCCATGCAAGATAAATTTTATCATGGTCTCTGGATATGAGCATAGGTATGAATAATTCTTAAAAAGCAGATATTTTTATTTTGAAGCCAAAATAAAAAGATCCTGCTTCATGATGGTTATATGCAGAGAGGTTTGGAGTAAGAATCCTGCTTCCTTAATGTTTTGCTCTTATAATTTATGTTAACATGAGCCAAAGGAAGTGAACGGTTGATAGCAGTATCTAGATGAATACTGCATAAAGGAAACTACATGCTGCTCTTATAACTATTTATAGAAATAGTTATTTTTCACCTGGTGCATCACATATTTTTCCTGTCCACTTGGTAGACCACTTGGTAGGTTATACAGGTTATGGAAGGAAACAAGTTTTTTGGATGAGTGAAAAGGCTAGTGTGTTTATGTTTTCAGGTGCAGTCAACTAATTTTGAAAAAGCTGTGGCAGTCGCAAAGCAGAATGATTGTATGCATGTGTGGGTATGTCCTGAGTGGTTTGCTCAAATGATCTCCATCATGGTCCTGTCTTTGAACTAATTTGTATCTTTTCTTCATGTTTATATTTATTGGTATATGTGCTTTAGAGGAACAGGCATAAATTTTGTAACGTGTCTGGGTTAAGGCTACAGAAAAACACAGTGTACACATTTAAGTGACTATTGGTAATTAGCTTAATATTTATACCAAGATTTTTTACAATCTGTAAAGTATAGGTTATGAGCTTTACTGAAAATATTACAGTGATTAAGTACTGTATGTAACTCATTTAACACAGTACTTCACAAAGTAGGGGATTAAAAAATGTGAGTGTTCTCCCTTCCCTCCCATACTCTTTCCATTTTCCAGAAAGTTTTAAGTTTATTATGGAAATCTACCTACTATAAGATGGGCAAATAGGAATTCAAATGAAATATATGAGGCAAATATGCTAGCTATAAGAATTTATTTAGTTACGTGGGTTAGTATTACATACAACTCTGAGCTTCCTGGCATCCAGGACAAAAATAGAAACGGATTTTGATTTTATTAACAGTAAGAGGATGCAAATCAGTTCTACAGAAAACGTTTTCTCCCCTGATACGATGTTCTAAAAAGATATCACTCAAGGTCTTTTTTCACAGGGAACATTGAATAATGTAAATGGATAATGCCTTCAAAAATGATTTTATAGCTGATGCAGAAGCCATCTGCATATGGCTGTTCCTTGCATCAACCCTCAATAAAACCCAAGGGCATGACTTTAAAGGGTAGCAGCTTGATCATTATTACATTTTTATGGATGACTCAAACATCCTTCTCTATTGTTGTACAAAAGAAAAGTCAAATGAAAGATCATCTGGCTTAGGGTATAATTCAAAATATTCCCCAATTATAGAATTCATCCCATGCTTATAATTTTTATGGAACTCCTCTGTACATAAGTTTGCGTACTTTATCTCTCATGTATTTCAGAAAATTAAAATGGAATACTCTATAATATATCTGTGCTCCAGGGCCCATGCTATTATAACAGAAACAATGATGACCTTGGTCTACAAAGATAACCAGTTATACAATATACTAAATTACAGATATGTTAAAATTGTATTTAAGAAAAATACCTGAAGACTAGCAAAGTAAACAAAGTCACAACTCAGTGTTTATTTTGACTGTCAAATTGCATGAAATGCATCTGTAAATATGTAGACCTTCAGAAAATTTAAGTCATTGATAGATAGTTGTCACTGGGAGAAGGCAGTGAGGTAAGATACATTTCCCTTTACTTGCTTTTTAAAAAGTTTTTATTTTTGTGTGTTTGTAACGTATTTCTTCCTGAATGCAATTTCCAGTTGCAGAATTTATGGTGTTTATAAATGTGACACCATAAACTGTAACAAGGGCATTTCAGATCTGTGCTCATCCATATAGAATGGCACATATTAGAACACTTGTTACTATAATATTCAGATGTAGCATCAGGGCAATGTAAAACATTTAGATTATTCTGAATTATCAAGACAATGATTCAGAGGTTCCATGACTTTTATTCATAGTAAAACTGAAAGAAAAACAGATGAATCACTCAAATTATGAATGAATTATGAATTATGAATTTCTCAAATCATTAGATTCTTGGAATAATTTATATAATTTCTCTGAGGCCACATAACTAGTTAGTGGTGGAATCAAGAGTTCACTTTTTTTTCTCCTTGTTTATTACCCCAGAAGGCCTCCATTTGATGGATTGGTATCATATGGACATGTTTCTAAAATGTTGCTTTCAGACCTGAAGATTTGCTTTCTTTTTTTAAAAATTTATGTATAGTTAAATTACAATATTAGTTTCAGGTGTACAGCATAGTGATTCAATATTTTTATAGTTTATTCTCCATTAAAGGTTATAACACAATAATGGATGTAATTCCCTGTGCTATACAATATATGCTTGTTTTTCATATATTTTATACATAGTAGTTTGTACCTCTTAATCCCACACCCTTAATGTGCCTCTTCTCCCTACCCTGTCTCCACTGGTAACCTCTAGTTTGTTTTCTATATCTGTGAGTCTGTTTTTCTTTTGCTGTCTATGTTCATTTGTATTATTTTGTAGATTCCACATTTAAGTGATATCATACAATATTTGCCTTTCTCTGGATTATTTCACTAAGCATAGTATTCTCTAGGTCCATCCACATTGCTGAATTTAGAAGAAAGGCTTTCAGTTTTTCACCATTGAGCATGATGTTAGCTGTGGGTTTGTCATAAATGGCCTTTATTATGTTGAGACATGAGAGTTTTTATCATGACTGGTTATTGAATTTTGTCAAATGCTTTTTCTGTATCTATTGAGATGATCATGTAATTTTTATCCTTCCTTTTGTAAGTGTAGTGAATTACATGGATTGATTTGTAAATACTGAGCCATCCTTGTGCCCCTGGAATATATCAGACTTGATCATTGTGTATGATCCTTTTCATATACTGTTGCATTCACTTTACTAATATTTTGTTGAGATTTTTGATATAAATTCATCAAAGATATTGGCGTGTAATTTTCTTTTTTCATGTTCTCTTTGTCTGGTTTTGGTATCAAGGTAATGCTGGCATCATAGAATGAATTTGGGAGTATTTCATTCTCTTCGATTATTTTATGTTTGATAGAATTCCCTTGGTCAAGTTGTCCAGTCCTGGACTTTTGTTTGCTGGGAGTTTTTTCTTTTTTCTTTTTTTTTTTTGAATTCGATTTCTACTTGTTTTAAACTGGTAGTCATTTAAGTTCAAACACATTCTAAAAGATCTACATTTTTACTCTTTTCCCCCACATTTTGTGTTTTTGATGTCATATTTTAAGTTTTCATGCCTGTCCCTTAACAGTTTATTGTAGTTATAATTGCATTTACAAATTTTTGTTTTTTAATCTTTGTACTTGCTTATTTAAGTGGTTGATTGTCAGTCCTTACTATAATTTGCCTTTACTAGTGGGGTTTTCCCTTTCCTACAGATTCTTTCTTCTTTCCACTTAGAGAAAACCCTTTAACATTTCTCTTAAGGTACGTTTACTATTGAGGAACATTTTTAGTTTTTGCTTGTCTGAGAAGTTCTTTCTCTCTCCTTCTATTTTAAATGATAATATTGCTGGGTAGAGTATCCTAGGTTGCAGGTTTTCCCCTTTCACCACTTTGAATATATCATGCCACTCCTTTCCAGCCTGCAAATTCTCTGCAAATAAATCAGCTCATAGCCTTATGGGGATTCCCTTGTATATGACTCTTTGTTTTTCTCTTGCTACTTTTAGAATTATCTTTTTATCTTTAACATTTGCCATTTCAGTTATGATGTGTCTTGGTATGGGTCAGTTTGAGTTCATCTTGTTTTGGTCTCTCTGTACTTCCTATACCTGGAAATCTGGTTTTTTTATCTTCAGGTTTGGGAAGATTTAAGCTATAATTTCATCAAATATGTTTTTGATCCCCTTCTCTCTCTCTCTCTCTCTCTCTCTTCTCTTTCTGGGACCCCAATAATGTGATGTTGGTACCCATAATGTTATCCATTAGATCTCTTAAATTGTTTTCATTTTTAAAATTTGTTTTTCTTTTTGCTGTTCTGATTAGGTGATTTCCATTGTTCTATCTTCCAGATCAACTCATGCCTTCTTCTGTATCACTTAGTCTGCTATTCATTCCTTCTAGTGTGTGTTTTATTTCAGTTATTTCTGATTGGGCCTTTTAAAAATTATTTTCTAGTCCCTGGTTAAAGTGTCTACTGTGTACATCAGTTCTTCAGTTAACATTTTTATTACCAGTGCTTTGAATTCTTTATCTGGTAATTTATTTATTGTTTCATTATCTATTTTTTCAGGGTTTTTCTCTTGCTCTTTCAAGTGAGAGTAGTTTCCCTGCCTTTTCATTTTGCTTAATTTTCTCTGCCTCTATGAATTTAGGTGAAACAGTTATTTATTGTGATCTTGAAAGGGTGATCTTATGTGAGAGCGTTGCTATACAGACTGTGTGTGCCCAATGCCTTCGTTGAGAGAGTTGGATTTGATGTGGACTCAAGTCACATCTTTCCTCAGGGTCTGCTGACAGCTCTCTCTTTGGTAGGGGATGGAGCTGGAGATTGAGGGGCTAGAGCTGGCCCCAGGTGTGAGGCAGGACTTCCCTTCTCCTCAGTGGCTGTCACTGTTCTGTTGGGGGGTGGGGTCTGATCCCAAGTTGCTGGAGCGGAAGCCCTGAGGGTTGAGCCCAAGCTGGCTCTGTTCCCTTTAAATGTATGCTTTTCCCTCTTCCTATACTGGGACTCTGGCCCCAGAGGAGGGACTCTTGAAGCAATATTTTTTGGCCATTCAGAAAAAAAATTAATGATAATGAACATAAAATATCAACTGCTAATGATCAGGGTTATCTGATTTCAATCTAAGAAATCATGTTTAAATAGTATTCAAATATGTCTAGAGTTTTAGGTGTGAAGATGGTATTGTAGGCAGCAGTTTCCCTACTTTTTGAAGTCTTCATGCATACAATTGTTTAATCACATTGTCAGGATATTTTGTTGGGTATTAAAATTTCAAATGACAGTTGGAAGGGTACAATTTTGGGGTACATTTTAGCTGTTAGAATCCCCAGTTGCTGAAGTGGGCTGTCGGCCTGTGTCAGCCACAGATTGCGTTCTGGTGCGCTGCCCGTGCATGTGCCCGTGGCTCCGCTCACTCCAAGCCTCAGGTGCAAGTCCCCTTTGTTTCTTACAAGCTGATTGCTGCCCCCAGCCTCCACTGCCCTCATCCTGTTGTAAAATCACTCTGCAGGGCATGCAGGGACTGCATTGCTCTCAGTGTGTGTCTGGGGGTAAGCGGTGGTGGAGTGGCCGCCATCAGAAACCTGGGCTCCTTCCGAGGTGCTGCTTGAGGAGGTGCCAACAGTGGCCACCACCGCCTCACTCAGGCTCCACCCCAGGACCAGGTCGCCTCTACTTCCCACGGTCGAGTCTTTTTACTGGTCTTAGCTACCCCAGATCCAGCCACACTATGACTTGGAGTAAGTGAAGCTGGAGTGTTCATTTGGCTCCGGGTGGGGCACAGGACAAGGCGGTCACGGAAACCACTAATGCAGACCTCTCTCCAACCTGCCTTGGGGGTAAGCCTGCACAGGTGAGCGCCCACTTCTCCTGAGTAAAGTCCATGGCCCTTTTATTAGTCCCAGAGGTCTTCCAGCTAGCCAAGGGGACTTGTCTCTCCCACGTAGGACACCAGGACTGGGACATCCAGTCTGGCTTGAACTACTCACTCCCTTGGGTGGGTGTCCTCACATGTAGTCTAGGCTTATGGATTCTAAGAGGGAAAATGTACCTTAAAATTCTTCTAGTCCTTCAGAAAGAAAAAGACAAATGCCGTATGATATCACTTAATATGTGGAACCTAAAATATGACACAAATGAACTTATCTATGAAACAGAAAAAGACTCACAGATATAGAGAACAGACTGGTAGTTGCCAAGGTGAGGGAGTGATGTATAGGGAGTTTGGGATTAGCAGATGCAAACTATTATGTATAGAATGGATAAACAATAAGGTCCTATTTATAGCACAGGGAAGTATAGTCAATATCCTGTAATAAGCCATAATGGAAAAGAATATGAAAAAGAATATATAGATGCATAACAGAATCACTTTTCTGTACAGCAGAAATTAACACAACATAGTAAATCAACTATAATTCAATAAAATAAATTAAAACAAACACAAAAATTGTTCTAGTCCAACTGTTATTGCAATTTCAATACTCAACAAAATATCCTTACAATGTAATTAAACAGTTGTATGCATGAAGACTTCAAAAAGTAGGGAAACTTCTACCTACAGTATCATCTTCACACCTGAAACTCTATATATATTTGAATACTAGTTAAACATGCTTTATTTTGAAACTGAAATCAAATAGCACTGATCATTAGTAGTTGATATTCTGTGTTCATTTTTATTAATTTTTTTCTGAATATCCAAGAAAAATATGCACATTTTAGAAAAGTACACTTATAATCCTATCTTCTGAAGAAAACCATTGTTAATATTGTGGCATGTTTCATTCCATTATTTTTTCTATGTACTTTTTTATTGTTTATATATTATATAATCTTAGAATCATTATCTTTTTAGTTAACATGGATTGTATTAAGGATTTTATTATGTAAAACATAATTTTTCATTGTTTGAATTTGTTCTATTGCTGTACAGTGAATTGTTTATTTTTGTTATCGTAAATTCACTAGGAATATATTATGTGCATAAATATTTATCTATCGTACAAGTTATAATTTTAAAATAGCCCCTGTGCTTACTAATTAGCAGATCAAGACTCTGAGTATTTTTAGGGCTCTTGATTTATATTTACAAATTGCTTTCCATGAAGGTTGTAGCAACTTGTTACCGCCTTATCAGTATGACTGAGTGAGTGTGCCACACTTACCTTTAACTTTGTCAAAAAATAATAATTGCTTAATGAAGAACATTTAATTCCAAATCACAGTTTTTCTTAAAAATTAACTTGTGTCTTATTTTTTTTATAAAATTAGAAAAATAATTCAGTGGCAGAAATAGCCAGATCCACTGCGCTAATTTTAACAGATAAATAGCTAGAAATACAAAGAGGTTAAATAGTTTACTATCTGTCATAAAGATGGCAAGGGACAGAACTAGGATTAAAATTTAGACCTGTTTATTCCTAGGCCCTTGCAACTAAAGAAAACATGTCCTGAATTTCAATTCTATTTATGAACCAATATTTGTAAACCTGCACATTGAATACATTTTATCTGGACTGGATATAGTAAAAAGGTTTGGATGGGTTAGCATTATTAAAACAAAAAGAACATGGAGACGGGTATGGAAAAATTGCTGTAATGACAATGTGTATATTAAGTATTAACAGAGCCATTTAAATATGCATACAATATTGGAATGATGGCAACGATTGGGAGGAAGTGAATATTTTGTATACACGGGGGAAAACAAATACCAGTGGCCTAAAGAATCTATAGCCTCAGGTGAAGCAGTCTGTTTTTTGGTAAGATAATTTGCAAAATATAAATATGTTGTTATAGAAGTATATAAATTATCATAATAGTACCTACATGAATAAATATATTACAAAATTATTTTTGTACTTAGTGACTTTTAATTTATAATAAACTTTAAAGTTATCATATTTATATATATATATGTATATTTTCTCACTTGATTCTTCCAGACAACCCTCTTATGTACCTGTTATATAGATCAGATGAGTATATCAGAAACTCAGGGAGGATAGATGGCCACATAGCACAGTATCTTTTCAGTTAGTGAGATATTAAAAAATGGAGTAAATCTTTTACTCCTTTGGAATATCGGTCTTATTTTTTCTATTTTAGGAAATACTTCCTGCTGTTCTTGGCTTCAGTGGCTTAGCATACAGTGTTGCTATTAGCTGACTCAAGGTGTCATTTTACTTAAAAGTTTCCAAGTTTGAGACATCCCATCCATTTAGATATGTTAAGGTACCAGGATGAAGATTTGTTTTATAATTTATGCATCACAAATATATTGAGTGCCTACTCTTTGTATGACACTCTAGCACTTTTTAAGAAAATGACAAATGATGTTCAAAATATAGCTCCTACTCAAATAACTGATCAGCATATTACAGTAGATCAGAGCATTCAATTTGTAAATAGGAATTTGGAGCTGTGTGCCTAGCTTTGTGTATAAATATTTAAGTGAGTCTATGTAAGATATTGTATCTCTCTGAGCCTTTATAGTTGTCATATATATCTTACATTCTATACTATATATGCTATATCTATCTGTACTAAATATGGTATCTATTATATATTACATTAGTATATAATTAAATATATCTTATATAATGTTTATGAATTTATTTATCTCTATATAAGATATATATAAAAATATCTATAGATATTTATATCTCTATAAATATATTCTGTATCTAAATATTAGGTATGCCTATATATGCATTTATGTATATGTGCATTTATCACATTATAAATATTATATTTCACACTGAACATATAGCAGTTGTATATATTATGCAGCATATATATATATATTATGTATGATTTATACATATAGTAGCTATAGCTATATTTTCTACTTATAATTACTGTATATAGAATGGCTAATATAGTAACAACAATGAACATTAGATACTTTATTAAGTCCTCCTTCTATGGAACAGATAGTAGGAATTTCAGGATCAGCGTTAAGGAGAAGAGAGGGCATGCATTTCAATATTAGGCAGTGTCAGGTTGGCTATTAATACATTACCTAATTAACACATTCAACTAACATATATTGGTCACAAATTATGCACAGACACTGGATCTGTAAGATTTAGTTCCTCAGTTTAAGAAATTAATCATCCATTGGGAGTGGCAGATACTGTAATATGTAACACTGATGTTTCATTCTAATAGTGATATCAAAATATAGCAAATTCCTCTGAGACAGACATCCAGGTGAACTTGAAGAGATGAATATGAGTCTAGAGCTTGGGTGGAGGTAGACAGGCTAAAGTTTATTAACATATCAGAGGTATGATGGGCGGTATGATGGTATGGTGAGAATGGCCAGGAAATTGAAAAGAATTACTACCACAGAGAGGCTGGGGAAAAACACTTAAGAAGTGCAAGGCAAACATGGTTCACCCGAAAAAGACAGAAGAAACATCCTGAAAAGAATAGAAAAGGACAAAGTAAATAAGGAAAATATGAGTTCACTTGACTCTAGGCAGAAGATGGTTTCACTGATGATCTAAGCACTCAATGCAGCAGATAGGCCAAGATGATCTGACAATTTGCACTGAATTTGACCAAAAGCTAGTCATAGTTGAATTTAGAAAAGCACAGCTTAATTTCGAGTGATTTAAAGCCCAGTTCTACAACTAACAGGTCACGTCACCTTGAGCAAAATAATTAAAACTAACTGTCGTTCTTGCCATCTTTCCTCATCTATAAATTAAGAGCGTGAGTGTGTGAAGGGTGTGTGTGTGTGTGTGTGTGTGCGAGAGAGCGAGAGAGAGAGAGAGAGAGAGAGAGGTGGTTGGTGCTCAGTTAAGGTTTTATGAATCTTCCCTCTTTCACGTAGGCACTAATACATCTTTTTGAATTCCAGAAGTTCCAGATCTGGAATTTCTAGACCTGTGTTAGGAGTGTCCTCCATATGGATCTGAAGAATTTGCATTCCTAGTTAGCAGTGAATGGCGGGAATCATCTTTGGACTCCTGTTTTTTCTCTATTGTCCTTCAGCATTGGGATCATTTATAGGCTTCTATCATCCTGCATTCTGCCTTTGGCCACATGTGCTTCATTTGGGCCTTATCTAAGCTGACATGCAATAATTATATAATTTTGGGGTTTCATCTGGTGTGTGGAAACTGAAACAGCAATTACTCGAAGTGCTGTCATTGGTGTTATTGAGGGAAACTCATTTCTATGCAGAAACCAACTTTTTAGTGCTGAGTGAGGGGCTGAGAACTTGGTAGTGGAAAATTATTTGATATTTCAAAGGCCAAAACTGGGCTTAAGTATGACTTTTCCTGTCTCTCTTGGTACAGTTCTCTGCCTTTGTTATTGGTTGCGTGTTTCAGTGAAGAAGATAATGGGAGGGATGGGTATTAAAACTGGAAGAGAATTGAGAAATACTCAAACGATAAGAAAAGGGATTTTGATGATACATAAGTCCTGTTTACAGTGTATATTCCATTGCACTAAGTAGGAGGTGCTTATGACTGGCTTATATTATAGTTCAGGCAAACCAATATGAAAAATACCAATAAAATTTCCCAACATTCTGAGTGAAACTGGTCCTAAATGTCTCTGGGATCCCATAAGGCCATGGTTGTTTACAGAGTATATTTTAGCGTTGTAATAAAGACGACCTCTTGCCTGCATCACCCATTGTATATGATGAGCAGGGTGACAAAAGTGAACAAATAAGGAGAATGGAGCTTCTTTTGCTGAAGTTGAGAATTTAAACCTAACTAATGTGATGTGCCCACGTGTCCCTCAAACTATAAAGAACAAGCTTTTGTTAATCTCTCCAACCCCTAGATTTCCTAGGGGAGGAAACAGAATCACTGTATTTCAATTTTCCATTTGATTTTTCTTCTGTAATAGAGATACATCCTGAGTGATTTACTAGGTGTTTTTTTCTCCTCTTATTTCCAGAACTGTCTGACAGGTGAAGGAGAGAGTCTGTCAAAGCATAACATTCGAAAGGTCAGATTGAGACAGAGCAGAATTCATTCTTCTGACAAAGATATAACAAGACAAAATGGATCTTTAGTTGTCCCTAGCAGATATCTCTATAATGCAACATATTAGACACTTATGAAAGAGGTGTGGAAAAGAAATCAGAGATGTGGGTAGGAAACCCATACCATAAAAATTATCACGCAATTATGAAATTTAGGAAGAGATGACATGAAGCATGTATTTAAAGAAAATAATTATTTTTCATACTGTGTCTTGTCTCTGTTGACATAAATGTATATGATTAAGGAAAAGGAAATATAATTTAAAGTATATGGATTGAAAAAACTAGATAAAAGGAAACTGAGGATAAGAGTGGTTATGTGGAACCAGGATATTGATCACAGGCTCTAGAGCTTGAGCTCAGTCCAAATACCACTCTAAGCGTTCTTGAGGTCATTGCAAAGATGGGTGCATGGTCACTTATAAAATTCAAAGAATTCATTACATAAGATCAAACTATTCAAAAGAAGCACAGCCATTTCTAATATTGGTATAAAATTTTCCTTCAAAGGTGAGTCTACATTAAAGGGACACAGGTAATGTTATGAACATCTTCCTTAGCATAGATGCCGGCGTACAGCAACACATTTGGTCAGAATATTCCGTAAAACGTCTCACAAAGGCCAATTACAGGATGCCAGTCTATAATATGGTAGATGCAGCCCTGGTTTTGGATTTGGAGAGAAAAAGCCTCAGGTATTTGTCTTGCGAAAGGTACTTTGATCCTTTTGAGTCTTTGTTTCTCATCTGTTAAAATAAGAGAAAGGATAATTATGTCTCCTGGTACATAGATAGTCTAAGCTCATTCCACTCATGTAGGATGTGCTGAGTAAAGTTCAGTTTTTTTCCCCTCATGAAGTTCTCTATAAAATTCAGGTACACTATAGCATTGCAATAGCATTCTCATATATTATCAAAAATGATTTTTATAACCTATTTGCCTTAACAGAGTTACAAGATTATTTGTATATATAGACTGCCTTTTGCAGTGAATACTCCCTCCTTCTGCATTTCCAGCACTCAATCATGCTCAACTCCAGGGCTGAGGGACCTTCTAAGGCCTTCTTACTTTTGTTCCATGCAAAGAGCTTGGCAACCATGGAAACAGTCCTGACTGCTCATTTTGCACATTTCTTTCCCAGTGTGTTAATCAGCCACAGCAATAAGATGGCATCAAACACCCTATGTATACTCATTTTGAAAAGAAAACTAAGCTCTAGCTTCTACCTACTGCCTTCACAGTGATCTGAAAGAGAAAGGTGACAAAACATGTGATGTATTTTATACTGATTCAACCTTCCTCAGAGAGAAGGTACTGAAATTCAGAGAGACTGTTTGGAAATTCTAGCTGAAGTGGTGGGTGTGTTGTTTATTTCATCTAAACGTGCTATTTGGTGTGATTTTACACAGTGGGATGCAGCATTACTCTTCATTCCCTGGCAGGTGAATAAGGCAATGGACTGTGTGTAATAATACTGAAAAAAGAAGTTATTAGTATTGAGCAGAAGATAAGTACTACTAAGTAGTTTTGTCAGTTGAATATGGTTCATAGTGGGAAATAGGAACCAAAGATAGGGCTGCAAGTAGCTAAAGGAAAAGAACGAAAAAGCTCTTAAAATAAAAGTAGGTGAAACCAAATAGTGAACAACAGATTATTCCCCTTTGGTGTAATCATATCCTGTGTTTTGTGATAATAACTTCCTTGTTTTATTTATTAATATATGCATTTTAATTGAAGTATAGTTGATTTTTAATCGAAAATATATGCATTTTTAAACAAATGATGAGTTTTGCCTGAGGTTGAACCTTATGTGAATGGAATTATACTGTGTGTGTTGTTTCTGTGTCTATTTCTGTTGCTTAATATTAAGTTTTGGAAATTAATTTATGTTTTAGTAGTAGTTTGTTCCCCTTCATTATTGTGTAGTATTCCATTATATGACTATATTACAATTGATTTATTTATTTTAGTGATAACTATTTGAGTAATTTCCAGGCTGGGGCTATTATGAACAATACTGCTATGAGCACTTTTGCACATGTGCAGGAATAACTAATTTCTTTAGGGTATACACTGAGGAGTAGAATTGCCAGGACATAAGATATGTGAATCTTCAAATTAACTAGCTAATGCCAGATTATTTTCCAGAGTGATTTACTAATTTGCACTCACTCCAGCAATATATGAGAATTCCCATTACTTCATATAGTCACTAATAGAATTGTGGGAAAATTAACATTATTTGGGGGAAGGGTGTCCACAGTGGACCCCCTCAACTGGAATCTCCAAGGAGTGGGTCATATAAACACAGTAGTTCTAAAAGCTTTTGATGTGTACTAATCATAAATCTATGCAGATAAAATCTAAAAACATAATCTTTAGTCTTAAATTGTAACGCCTGCTTCCTCATGCCAATGGGAAAAAAACCCTTTATATATATTTGAAAGCTTTATTTGTTTAGTGTTTTTGAAGTATATCAGGAATTATTCAACATATACATTTAAAGAACATCGAAATTAATTCCATTCTTCCTAGAGGAGGGAAGTGTGTAGACCCTTAGCAGAAATATATCCTTTAAATAATTTGCAATCAAAGGGTTGAATGTGAAATTTTACTATTTAATTTATAATAAAAACTGGGGAGAAAAATCAGGGTTATTTCCATTTTACTTTATTTTATAAAGCAATCAGTAAAGTAACAATAAATAACAGAAATGTGTACAATTTAAAATCCACAACTTGGATTATTTACTGACCATATTTTCTTTCTTAGCTTCAGGAATAGGGCAAATATAATGAGGAAGAAAATTTCCTAACGTTTCTTACTGAATTCATGCCTGGACGCAGGCACTTCCAGACACCAACCCCACATTGCTTAGCTAAACTTTGCCAGTAGCAGAACATGGCTGACTGCTGCTGTTCTGCCTTTATTCACAGCATCTGCTGGTATCCTGCACAACAAGTCTGATTATTTTCCTTTTTTTATTTTGTTTTCTGTGAGGTCAGCAAAATCATCCTGTTATCACAATCTCTATTGGAACTCCAGGATACAAAATAGTGAAATAGACTTCTTTGAACATGAGGGCTATGCTGTTTGGGGTACCACTACTTTTTTCATTGACTGGTTGATTTACTATATTGTAAGGGAAAGTGCTTTACAGGCAACTGCAATTTGAAAGGAAGCCTTTAACCATCGGTAAGACGGGAGTATACTTATGCACCTTCATACAGCACACCCTGGGCTCAAAAAATTCAGGGAGAAGTTTCCAGATTCACATAAATTTTGCTGTCTTTAGCCCCTAGAGTCCCCATCTAAGAAACAAATGGCCAGAATTGTTGGTGTGCTGTATAGGACTACAGAATTTTATTTTTTTGGTGAGACACACAGCCTTTCACATGGGGCTTCCTGAAACAGAACAATACTCTCTGACCCCTGCCTTTGTGAATGCCTACACTTCAGACTTTAGCCCAGTCTAAGATCCATAAAAATACTTCAGTTAACCAGTATTCCATATATGAGAACTCTTTATAACCAGTATTTTTTTCCAAGATATATAAGCAGGTTGATTTCTGTAACCAGGATTTTTTTAAAATCACTTTCACCAATTTTGTAAGATGAGGAACATGCAAAGACATATGTTGATATCAGTTATCTTTTAAAAATAAGTTCTCTTCATATACTGAGGTCAGTTCTGTCTCTTATACTTCTTGCAACTTCTACTCCTATCAAGCAGCTCAGAGACCAATGAATGATGACTTTCTAAATACCATGTTCAATTGAATATAGAAAATGAATAAATGGAGATTATTTGGCCTGGAAAACATCTGCTTTCACACCACTATTCATTCAACATTCAAAAATCTATACTTTTAAGGCCTACTACTATACTGCAGAGTAAACATCTAGGATTGCCCTTAAGATGAGGAATAGGATCAAAGGTTAGGAATTATAAAAAGAAATATCTTGACTCAATGTAAAAAAGAAATGTTTAATGTCAAAGTGGAAAGAATACTTGACATTGAACCTAAAAATGTTTTTGTTTTGCCTATCAGCTGAGTGGTATTTCTTAAGGTATTTGAGCTCTCCAAGCTTGAGTTTTTTCATTATTTTACCTCAATATGCTTTTGGGAGAACCAGTTACTTTGGTGCTTTTTAAATGTCAGCTTCATATTTAATAAAAATTAATATTATTATGTTATATAATAATGAACTATTATATAATATTATTAACCTTACATAATATTATAATACAAAATAAATTATTATATACTGCATAATTGATAGTATATAATAATTATAAACATATGTGTGATTACATACATATATATATAATATATATACAGTCAGCCCTCCATATCCATGGGTTCTCCACTCGTGGATTCAACTAACCATGGATCAAAAATATTTGAAAAAAAATTTCAGAAAGTTCCAAAAAGCAAAACTTGATTTTGTTATGTATCTGCAACTATTTACATAGCATTTACATTGTATTTACAACTATTTATATGGCATTTACATTGTATGAGGTATTATAAGTAATTGAGATGATTTAAAATATACAGGAGGATGTGCGTAAGTTACATTCACATACTATGCCAATTTATGTAAGGGACTTGATCATCTGTGGATTTTGGTGTTGGGAGGAATCCTGGAAACAATCCCCCATGGATACAAAGGGACAAATTGGTGTGATATAATATATTATATATATAATATATACACAATATATACATATAATAGAATTAAATTATATAGTATAATAATATTACTTATATTCTATATTGTATTTATTTATATAAATATAAATATTATTTACACACACACACACATACTCAGATCAGACACTCCAGGAGCAAAAAAACAATATGTCACTGGAAATGCTCAGAGACCGGATTCACATTTGTCAAATATTCTGTTAGGAATTAAGGTCAATTTATTATGCTGCCACTGCCCATGATAATTCAATAGTTGTAGGAAATTGAGTGCAGAGGTAAAAAAATGGGATGTATGTAAAATGGAGAGGTTTAATCTAAGCTTTTAGGTCAGGAGATTCATATAATATACAGGTTCTGCATGTCATGATTGTGGACCTTGGACATAATACTTCACATCTCTAAGCCTCAATTGCCTCATCTGTAAAATGGGGACCCATTAAAACCCATTCAACGTGATGTGTAATGATTAAAGCTAAAATTAATTTTGATCAGTCAGGATTCTCAATTGCTCACAATTGTTAGATAACTCATGAAATTTGCAGGAATGTTACGGGACCAATTTTGAATGCTATATAACCAGGAACAGTGAAGCCAGGAGCAGTGCAGCTAGGGGAAAAGCAAGACACCACACTTTTGTTGTCATGTAACAATAGTTTCTATCTGTGATGCCATGGACTGGGTACTAAAAACTCCACTATAGAGAAATCCTATTTTTTTTAAATCCATAGTAGTTGTCAAATACTTTCAACCTCTGATACTTTTTAATTCCCAAAATAGTTTCTTCAAGATAGATATTATTATTCCTATTTGAACAATAAGGAAACAGAGGCTCAGATTGGAAGAGCATTTCACGTGAGCTTCCACATATACCAATGAAAAGATATTAAGTGGAAATGTAAGTCATCATAGCTTTCACAATTAAGTGTGAATACATCATTAATTTCATTACTCAATGTTTATTTAGGTCATGGTATATATTAAGTACTTTGAAAAGTGGTAGAAATAGAACCATATATAAGTATCTCCCCATTTTCTAAAACTAATATGGAAATTAAATATATATTCTGAATTACTGTCACCTCTTCAGAGAAACCCTCCCTTTCAAAAGAATATTCTCTGCCCACTTATCTTCCCCCTTTTTTAGTATCATATCATTCACTAACTTTGTATTATTTTATATATATTTTTTAACTTGCTTGTTTAAAGTACATCAAGCTGCACAAGGGTAAGAGCTCTATATTCTTTTCATCTGTTTTCCCAGTAACCTTCACATTCAATAATATTTGCCAGATAAATGGCAATACAAGATCATGACTGTTATAAAAGCTTAAGAGGCAAGGATAAGATAGTGTCTGTCTTGGTGTTTCTAAGAGTTTTTCCCCAGAAGAGGTGATATTTAAGCTGGATTTTGTACGATAATAATAAATAGGAATTGCCCAAGTGAAAATGGCTGAGCAAGAAGAATTTACTAGGTTTCTTCCTGATATTAGGGGTTACAGAAGATCCTTGACACAAGATGAAGAAGTTAATGAGAAGGAGGAGGGTGTAACAAACAACCCACAAGTCAGAGCATTATTTTTCCTACCATCAGAATTTAGCCAACTGCTGATCCTTTAGAAAGCAGTCTTGGAAACGGAGGGCATGAAGTTGATAGGGTTAGTTGTTTCTGCTTGCCCAGACTGCCGACTGCCAAATGTAAGGTCCTGCATGAAAGAGTAATACATAGGCAGAGGACAGAGCTTGATCCTGCTATCTTACTGCCAGGGGCATTGATTTTACTCATTCTGAAGAAAAAGTTACACTTTGCTTGGAGCAAAGTGCTTAATACATAGTAATTTCTATTAGCTTTCTGTTATTCAGTTTGGTTGCCCCTCTATAAAACAACATTAGATAAACTTCTTTAAGTAAGAAAATATAGTCATTCTTTTTTTAAAAAAAAAAATTTCTTGTAGAAATGGAACATGCAAAAAATGAAGTTGCTATATCCAACTGCAACATGCTAGAGAAAGAAACTGTAGTGGGATCTGGATAGAAGTGAAGATAAATCAGTATACTGTTACTTATTTTGCTTTTCAGAAATCATTACATTCAAGAAGGCAAAAAGGAATCTTCCTTTTTTAAAGCCTTGGTTTTCCTTTTTATCCTTTTCTTTTCTAGAATTAAACTTTACATTTGCATTACAAAGTCTGTAATTGGAAGTCTAACTTGCAAATATGAGCTGCTTTCCATTTTAATTTCCATGAAAACGAAGAATCAATCTGTGGAAATACAGTCTGTGGAGATTTCTGAAAATGTATATATGATAATTTAGGCTTGTAAAACTTTTGTGCATAGTTTGTAAGATACTCATAAAAAGAAAATCAAACATTTTAAACAGATTTTTCAAAAAGTTATAGGCACATTCCCCGTTGATAAATGGACTGTTCTAACTGAAAGGAACATGAAATATCATGAAACCCCATTTCTTCAGGTAACAGGAAAGGACGTGGGGCCCAGCAAGGTGAAGTAAGCTTGAGTGGGTAGGGTTGAAGTGAGGGGTTTCGGGTAAAACTCAGGGTTCCAGTGCATGTTGACCTCATAGGTTATATCCACCAGTATAGTTTGAAGAAGGTGCCAGTGCAAATTGCTTTGCTAAGTGATACTTAAGAGTCCAGACTTTTTACCCGCTGATCTTCTACTTATAATCATTTTACCTCATTTCTGCATAAAATAATAAGGATACCTATTTCTTATAGGTCTGTTTTGAGAATTTAGTGGTATAATGTAGGTAAAGTGTTCATCCCAAGGCATGGCAGATGGTAAGAGATCAGTACGTGCATCTGTTATTTAAAAAATAATACAATTTCTGTGTTGACCTTCAACATCAAAATATCAAATTAACTTATATGTTATTTCATAGTTAACAAAACTACTATATGTGTGTATTATATATGCTTATGCTTCCTAGTCCAAAAGAATATTCAAGTGAAGTACCAACCACAAAATTAATCCCTAACCAAGGGAGGGAATTACAGAACAAGAATGTGAAGGAGAACAATACCTTAGAGGTTGTGATCAAGTTTCTCAGTGATTGTGAAGAATATGGAGTAGATGATTAGACAAGCAAAATGGTAAGGCTCAGGAGATTTTCTCTTATACTGTCAGAATAAATGACTGAATGGCTTTGTTGAGGATTTTTAAGAACACCCAACACATTGATGTTCAAGTGGAATTTCACAAGCATTTTCCTTTCTACTATTCTCAATAAGTTGCTGTGATGATTTTATTCATTTTTGTTTATTGTCTGTTCTCCTCCAAAGCCTTAAAAAAAATCCTCAAAGTAAACATAATCCTCTAAATCACTATGCAAAGTATGTTAAGTTGCAATTATTTCATTAAAATTCTAATTAAATTAAAAAGAAAATCAACAAGAAACTTAGACATTCTGTGACTACTGATGGGAAAAGTGACTATACTTGTTAAGCCCTTAATGCTGTATTGAGAGAAGGGAAGGAGGAGATGATGCGAAGCAGACAAAAAAAGACTAGAATCAAAAAGTATTCCATAAAGAACAAAACAAAACAACGAAAACAACGAAACAACGAAATCTCTTTTGCCTAGCAGTCTCGCTTTGCATTTGGATAATGTTTGCAACATTTTCAAAGCACTTTTTCATGTCGTTTCATTTAATCTATACTGCTGTGGACCTCTGGCTTCAGTATCATCATATTTCGTAGCTAAAGGAGTTTAAAAGTCAAGTATAAAGTTGTTTGGGGCATTGTGGGAAAAATCAGCTTGATGACTCAGGTTTCTGAACTCGTTACTATTTTTTTTCTTTTAAATTTGCAGTATATAATCATTCCATAGCGTAAATTCAGAGTATAGTTGAGTCTAGAGATACTAGGCTTCTCATGTTGTTATTAAGAAAACTAAAGAGAGAGAGAGACAGATATTTCTCTAGAAAAAGGCCAAATTAGAAAAAGTCTCCCCTTCTAGACAATTGTGGTCCTAGGGAGCAAGGTTAGGAGAATGAAGCATGCCTTTATGTGAGGAAAATGCCATCTTTTCCTCCAGGTAGACGTGACCCAGATTCGGGAATCAAGGCTTGGATAGTGGCTTTCAGCTGCTACTCAACTCTTGGCTGAGTTTCTGTGCATTGCACAGATACATTTAATGGGTTCATTCCTTCTACTTTACCTTTCCTGTCCTTTCGATCCCCCCACCTTTTAAAAAAATATCCAGTTAGACTTCAGGGAAAATAAAACAAACGAAAAACTCCAAGGCTGGCACAAGAATAAGGTGATCACAGAAAAGTAAGTGTTGTCTAATTTTCTTGAAACTAAAGCATTTCAGTAAATCAAAGATTTAGAGCTCCATTATCCTAGATTGAGATCATGCTTTTGTGATCTTTGGCTAACAGGGCCCACCAGTAGACTATAGCTTGCTTCTGGCTCTTTTTTAAGGGTTAGACGTCCAGTCAACGTATCAGGGAAGATGTCATGAAGTGGTGACAAAAGGAAAGCCTGATCATCCTTAAATATTTCACCAGAGTTTCCTCGGGTGTCACATTAAAGTCACCCTTCTAAAAAATGAAGATGCCTTATCTGGGAAGCAGGTGACCCACATGATTTTCTGCCCATGAATAGTGATTCAGAAAATGCAACTTTCGTGGTATAAAGATTAGAGGTAACTCAAGGGCATAGGTAGGTTTCACTCAAACCTATTTTGCTTTGTTTGATCTCCCTCTTAATACCCTAGTTTCATGAAAAAATCAAGTATAAAGAGAATCACATTGTAAAAATAATTACATTAATTTTGAATCACAATTATTAATCGATCCAAGCCTGGTAGTTTGAGACCTAGTAGCCATTGATATTCTGGAGTATAAAGTAAAAGAAAAAATTGCACTGGGTACTTGTTAAAGATGTGAAGGAAAACTTTATTCAAGACTATTGCCATAGGGAAAAAAGGTTGAACTCAACTCCATGGAACAAAAGCCTGGAGACTTTTGGAGCTCTGGGTGAGCTAATGGGAAAGTACTAGATGACGTTAGGGAGTAAGTTGGAGTAAGTTGGTCAATGTGATTAGGCCTTCAGGGTTTGCTAATTTGAGTTTATCAAAGTTAGGTTCCTACTCTCCCACAGAGACTGGGAGATAGAGGCACTGTCTTTTTTGAGGATTACATTTCAAAGCGATTAGCTGGCTCCCAGGTCCTTGAGAAAGACATTCCTGAATCGTAGAAGATCTACATCTCAAAGGCTCAGAGAAAGAAATTACAGTTGCAAGTTTTCTAATATAACTGTTCTAAGAAGAAGTATATAGTGAGTATGAAACTTGTCTAAAGTTCCGCCAGTCTGGGGGGAATATGGAGGCCTTTGGTGTTGGTCAGAATTAGACGCTTTTGATCTTCTCATGTATAAGTGATTGATAATAAGTGCGTGAAATTCTTGGAAGCAGCATTCCTTCAAGATATGTGGTGGGCACGCTGAGTATTATGAAATTTAAAGAGAGGATCAGCAAACTATGGCCCAGGACAAACATGGCCCAGCACTTTCCCCTCCCTCCCTCCCTCCCTCCCTCCCTTCCTTCCTTCCTTCCTCTCTTTCCCTTCCTTTCTTCCTTGTTTTCTTTCTCCCTTTCCTTTCTCCCTTCCTTCCTTTCTTTCTTTTTCTCTTTCCTTCTCTCTTTCTTTCTTTCTTCCCTTCTCTTCTCTTTTTTTTCCGTTTCTTTTCTCCCCCACACCTCAGTGCTTTAGTCTGTATCTCGAAGGAAAAATAACATTTTTCTACAGAGTTATAACACCATTCTACCCAAGAACTTTAACACCAATATAGTACTATTATATCTTATACAGTCCATATTCAGATATCTTCCAATAGTCCACAAATTGTACTTTATAAGTAATTTTAAAAATTCATTCATCAAGAATTCAATCAAGGATTACACATTGCTTTCAGTTATCATGTCTGTTTAGTTTCCTTTAATTTGGAACATTCTTTGTGCCCAATACACCTTTTTTTGGAAGAGTCCAAGTCAATTATTCTGTAGAATATTTTGCAACCTGAATTTGTCTTCTTGTTTCCTCATAAATAGGTCAGGTAAAACCTCACACCATTTTTTTGTAAATAAAGTTTTATTGGACACAACTATACTCATTAGATTATGTATTGTCTATTGTTGTTTTCATGCTATGATACAGAACTGAATGGTTTCAATAGAGACTGTGTGGCCCACGACACCTAAAATATTAATTACCACTTTTCAGATAAATTTGCTGGCCTCTGATTTAGGATTTTATCTTTGACAAGGCAGAGTTTAAATTTTTGAGTTATGCATAGTTAGCTGTGTGACCTTGGGAAAGACACTTAGCCCCTCTGAGCTTCACTTCAGTTTTACCTACCTTACCTCATAGAGTTTTTATGAGAATTAAATGTAAATTTGCTCCTAGCACCTCCTAATTTTAAATGTCTAGTTGAATTTATTAGCAAGGATTAATCCCTAGCAGAGAGATGAAATTCCCAAGGAAGAAATGTGTTTTACTAAAAAGGGAAACAAATTTATGCAAAGCATAAGATGGTGGCCCAAAAGGCCCAGGCCCTGTTAGTAGGGGAGTTTTTGGGGATCTTCAAGTGTGGTGTATGTACCAATATTTTCATTGCAAGCATTCCCCTTGTTAAAGGAAGATCTTGTACATTCCCTTCTTAAGAGACATGACCCTCAAAGATATTAGATCTGTCTCTAGCACCACAGTGTGAATCTTATCTTCAGTTCTTCTGGTTTCATTCTTCTAGCCATAAACCAACATGAAGATGTGGAAAAAAACGAAATAAAACCGAGTTATTGATTATGTTATTCAACTAATAAATTAACATTGGGAAATCTCTATCTCAAGTTTTCTTGTTATCTGAGATGATAAAAATTTCTCCTTATTGCTCATGTAAGTAATTTATATTACTTCTAGATTTAGTCTCTAGAAGAAGGAAATAAATATTGCAGTTTCTATTTCAAAGCATAGAACACTAAAACACTCTAAACTCTCTCAAATGATCACTTTGCATTCACTCTTACATCATTAATTTTCCAGATGGAAGATACCAATCTTCCATTGATATGGAAGATTGATATCTTCTTATATATTTTTGCTTAACTTTTTCTTCAGATTTCTCCATTATAGTCATCCTATAATCTAGCCGCAATTTCTTAACTTCTTTTTTTTTCTATTTAACTGGCAATTTCATGTTTAAATACAACACACATAAAGTGCTCAAATCTTGTGTATACTTCATTGAAATTTGATGAAGCAGACACACCCATTTAAGCAGCTCCCAGATCAAAACAGAGAAATTAACAGCATTCCATCAACCTATCCCTCAGTCACTGCTTCAAGCTTACACTCCAGAAATAAGCAATATTCTGACTTCTGTTATCATAGACTAGTTATTCCTCTCCTTGACTTGATACATGTGAAATTCAATAGTGAGTACTGACTCTTTTGTGTCTTGCTTTTGTGAAATATTCATGCTGTTGTATTTATCAGTAGTACATTATCTTATTTTGCTTTATGGTATTTGTTTGCATGGATATCCCACCAATTTGTTTATCTGTTCTAATGTTTATAGGCATCTGAGTTATTTTCAGTTGAAGGCTGTTATGACTAATGATGCCAAAGGCACCTGTAGATGCATTTATGGGATATTTGTACACATTTCTGTTAGCAACTACTTATGAGTAGAATTGCAGGATTGTAGGGTACTTTTATGTTCAACTTTAGTAAATACTGCCAGTTTTCCAAAATAGTTGTACCGATTTGCACTCTCATCAGAAGCATCTGGAAAAAGTACATAAAAGCAGTACACAAGAATTCTAGTTACTCCACATCCTCGTCTACTTGCTATTGCCAATCTTTTAATTTTTATTCTGGTTGTTATGTAATAGTATTTCATTGTGGTTTTAAATGTACATTTCCCTAATAACAAATCATGTTGAGTGCCTTTTCACAAGCTTATTGGAGATCAGAATACCTTCTTTGGGAAATATTTAAGTCTTTTGCCCATTTTTAAAAAGTTAAGATTTCTGTCTTTTATTATTCATTTATAGGAACCCTTTACATATTTTGGTAATAGTTCTTTATTTTTTATATGCATTTCCTAAATCTTCTCAAATCTGTGTCTTATCTTTTCACTTTCTTATGTTGACTTTGTTTTTGAACAGAGGCTTTTAATTTTGATGAAATCCAAATATTAATTATTTCCTTTATGGTTGGATAATTATGTCTTATTAAAAAAATCTTTGACTACCATATGTCAGGAAGATGTCTTGCTATGTTATTTTATAGAAACTTTATCATTTTACCTTTAACATTTAGATCTTTAGTCCTATTAGAATTCATTTTTACTTATAGTGTGATGTAGGAGTCGCCATTCACTTTTTATATCCAGATTGTCCCAGGTAGTAAACTTTATAGTGGTAAACTTTGCTTCTATTTTACACCTTGATATTTTCAAACAAACATATAATTTTCCATTGTGGTGTTGATCCTGTTCAATTAAGTAATTGTTTTTCTATGATGTGATGTCTCTATGTCTATGATTATATTTAGTTGATACATACTTTTCTTGGTCATGTCTTGAATACTCCAGAAACCTTTAAATATGTTTTAGATATGTTCCTATCTAAATTCTTCTTTCAAAACTCTTTTTGACCCATTGATCCATCTTTGTCTTTGCTTTACAAAGGTTTCTACTTTAGCAAAAGAGAGTTTTTTCACTGTATAGATAATATAGATTTTGAGAATAATTATCTTTTCAGAGCTTTCTAATGAGGAACAGAAATGGCCACATCCAAAACCTCCTTCTCAGCTGCTGTTAAGATTAATATACTGATTAACACCTTTTCCAAGTTGGATTGAAGGTGAAAGTAATTCCATTTGGCAAAGCCTCATCCCATTTGCTGACATCTTCATTAACCTCACTGATAAGGAAACCATTTCACAATACAAATTTCTCAAGGCTGGAGATTTTATCTTCACAGAGTCACCTAACAATACTAATTTGAAGTATGAAACATGCAGGTTCAATTGCCTCAGTAATTTCACTGTGCCCTCTCCTTTTATTTTTCCTATTTAAAAGGTTGACAAAACGAAACCAATTATTTCACACTCAGTAGTAAAGGTTGATACTCAAAAGGATATTTTGTATCTTCAGAAAAGATGGTGCAGAAGTAAAGCTTAAAGTGAATGAAAGTGTCATAATAGTAAGGGAAAAACAAATGGCTGAAAATCTGTGAAGAGAATGATATAGTTCTATTTGGTGTTCTATTAAACACAAGAAAAAAAAATCTTAGAGTTTTAAAAAAGAATGCATATTAGCTACTCACCCTTTCTTTTGCACACTAAATTTTGGTTAAATTTTTAAAATGCCAATTTTTAAATTTCATAATCAGTTAAATAACTTTCATTGAGTAACTTGGCTTTTATGAACTAGATGACATTTTCTCAACTTTATAGTAATTTTCCACAGTGTGTACTGTCTATTCTTCAAAAGCAATTTTTAATAGGACTTCTAGAAATCTTCAGTTATAGCCAGTGGTATGCAGGTAAATATTTAACAACTGAGTCTCCAGAGAGAGGAAAAAGCACGATGACTTGTCGTGTTTGTCAATTTTCATGGTATTAATACTCCTCCACAACTGAGGTGAACTTGAACATGATGTCACTGAATGGGAATTGGGAGGAAATGTGCAGTAACACACCATTACATAGTGTTATCATACATGGATACAATTGATGTAGATGACCTTATATCACAGATAGCAGTAAAATTGAGTAAAGTAATTGTGAAACAATAATCTTTCAGTATATATTACTTTTGTTTTTAATACTGTGTTTAATATAATTTTTAATAAATAGCTGTGTTTTAGCAACTGACTGTGAGATTACTTAAAATTTAACCATCAGTTCTAAGGAAAAAGATCTAGCATAATACTGGTTCATAGCAGTGGTCCAAAGGGACATCAGCAATAATTTTTCTGTAATAGCTTAAAAGTTTCTTGTAAATCTCATGTTGGGAAACTCAGGTTGACAGTCATCTAGGTTTTTAGCTGCCTAGCAGTCCTGAGATAAAAGGGCTTGATTTTGCCTCATGGTAGAAAATTTCTGTCCTGTATCCTAGGGGGATTATAGTCCTGAATCCTCCGAGTATGAACCATATGGAAATTCAGAGATGATAAGATCTCAAGATGCTTCCCTAGTAGAACTCCGGTCCCCAGAAGGTTCAGCCTTAGGCGCCCTGACCATAGGACCTTGATAGAATTTAGGATGTTGGGCAGAGAAGAATTAGAAGATACAGCAGCAAATGAGTTCATGCATTATTGAAAAATGCAAGGGGAAAGGCAGAATATGTCTACAGCTTCAGGTTTTTCATCTTAGAATTGTTGGCTCATTAGCATTCATTTAAAATGATATCAGTTGATTTGTATACTGTGCCGTCTCAGGAAACATGATCATGCTGTCGTCTGAACAAAGCATGCAGAGTGCTCTGCCTGAAAAGGTGTGGTTTAAATCAGAGGTGTCTAAACATTAGCATGTATCTGAATCACCTGGAGGTCTGGGTAAAATGTGGATTCCTGGACCCAGCTCCCACAGTTTTTGATTCAGTTGTTGTCCTGTGGGACCTAAGAATTTGCTTTTCTAACAAGTTCCCTGGTGATACTGTTGCAGATCCTGGGGACCACACTTTGAAAATCATTGGTTTTAATATTCTTCGGTTTCATTCTGTTACCGTGAAAGGTCAATTCCATGTTGCATAGAGAATCTGATATTTATTTATTGTGTAGCTTCAGCTATGAACTGCAATTACCTTGTCTTCTAGTGTCTGTCTCAAGTAATACATAATGGAGATCCTAACTGGCTAATCTTGAGTATGACAGCTCCTTTTTCTATCTGCCTCTTTTTTTTTTTTTAATAGAGACAAACATTTACTATTTGAGTGGTTATACTACTTTCTTCCTTCTCTTTAATTCTCATTTCTTCCCTCTTTCCTCCCTGTTTTCTTCCTACCTTCTTTTCTTTATCCTTCTCTCCCTTCCCTTATACTGTTCTCCTTTCCCCTTTTCCTTTTTTTTTTTTAAGATTTTTTTTTTCCTGTGGACCATTTTGAAAGTCTTTATTGAATTTGTTACAATATTGCTTCTGTTTTTTATGTTTTGGTTTTTTGGCCCTGAGGCATGTGGGATATTAACTCCCTGACCAGGGATCGAACCCACACCCCCTGCTTTGGAAGGCGAAGTCTTAATCACTGGGCCGCCAGGGAAGTCCCACCCGTTTTCTTTTCTTCAGTCTCTTCCATTTCTTCCTACTTTTCCCCCTTCCCCAAGCCTCCTTTCATTTACTCTCCACAATTATTTTCATAAATGACAGTGCCTTTTCCCACCCCAGTAGCTATTAAGATATAATCCGTACTTATCACAGTTGATGTCTGCATTGAAGAACTATTTGTTATAGTATTCTGTAAGTCCTTTTATTTTTAAAAATATGGAGGTACAACTTTGCATAAGCAAAATAATAAGTATCTCCTTAGTAAAGCATACTGATAGGTCAATTTATTCATACTGATAGGTCAGTATCTAGTTTTATAACAGTCTAGGGAGAGGTGAGGATAGGGAAGGGTCAGGTAGTTTTCAAGTTACTTTAAATTCCTCCAGATATTGTTCATTTTAGTTTTATATTTAAAATATTTTAGTACTACCTGGCTTAAAAACATTATCTACATATAATATTATATATATATATACACACACACAGATATACATACACACACACATACTGACATACCATAGGCATTTAGTATAGAAATATACTATAATGAAAATCTCTGAGTATAACAGCATCTGAGAGGCAGGGCTCAAGTGTTATTGAAGTGCTATGAAAAAGACATAAGGAAAGTAGAAATTAGACATTTGAATTTTTTTTTTTTTGTGGAGGGAGTTTGTGATCACAAAGAAAAAAAATTTAACTGTCTTTTTCATTGAAGAATTGTCCAGATTTTGAGATTAGGATCCATGGGGCTCTGGCCTGGGAAGCAGATAGGAAATCAACATAGACCAAATTGCCATTTGTTTTCCAGACAGTGCAAAAAGATAGAAAATAAGCTACTGATTTTATCTCCCAGGTTTCGGTAGTTGACTTAAGAATCATATAAGGGATTGGCCCCGGGGGAGGACTGAGCCACTAACTCCAGCAAAGATGCATCCATCTTGGGCAGTGAGGTGATGGAGGTCAGCACATATATTTTAGGCCTGGGGAAGCTGAATACTAAAGAAGAAACATGTGGGTGCTGAAGTCTTTATTTGCTGGTTCCCAAAGGGATTCACATATTTGGTCTACTCAAATAGTTTCTGAATTGTCAGATGCAGAGTACTTTCTGTGTATTAAAAATTCATATTGATAATTTTCTATTATTTTAGCTATCTCTAGGAGTGCTGGGAATTATAAGTCCTGCAATATGCAGTATTAGTGATTACTTGGGAAAATTCATATGACAAAAGATGGAGGGATTGTGATATATACTCATCTGGGCTTAGAAAACTATGTCAAAAATTTCTTATGCAACCATTAGACATCATCATTCCAAAAATATTATTTATATTTTAACACATGCATTTTGTTAGATTGCTATAGTACAGCATTGTAACGTTCTGATAAGCTAGTTCCTTAGCTATGAATTAGAAAAATCACTGGTTTAATGTCCCTGTGGCCCAACACTCCTGAGCATTTATGCTATATAGCGTAGATGGTATCCTGTTTCAACACGAGGCCAGAGCTCTGTGTTAGTTTCCTAGGACTGCTGTAACAAAGTACCATAAACTGGATAGTTTAAAGCATCAGAATTTTGTTCTCTCACAGTTAAGGAAGGTAGAAATCCAAAATCGAGGTGTTGCCAGGGTTGGTTCCTTTTGGAGATTCTGAGGGAGAATCTATTCCATACATTTCTCCTACTTTCTGGTGACTTCCAGCAATCCTTGGCATTCCTTGGCTTGTACAGGCATTACTTCAATCTCTGTCCCATCTTCATATGGTGCTCTCTGCTCTATGTGACTTCATGTTTTCATACCTTCTTATATGGATAGCAGTTATTGGATTGAATCCAGGAGGACCTCATCTTAACTAATTTCATCTGCACACATCTTATGTCCATATAAGGTCACATTCTGAGGTTCCAAATAGACATGAATTTTGGCGGGGATGGAGGGACTGTTCAACACAATACACCATCTTAACAAAATACTATTAAAGATTATTAAAGAAAAGTATATGTTATATATGTCAAATATTGAAGAGTATACATGTATGCTAAAATTTCTCTGACTTTGGATTTATTGCAATCAATATTCGTAAATGTCTGGGCATTGTAAGGAAAACTAAACTGAACTCTGCTACTATCCCAGAGCCAGAACTTATATTTCCATCACTCCTAAGTCCCATATATGCCTAGTTAATACTTCAATAATTAGCATTTCTTTAATGACAACAGATTTTTTTTAATCTCTAGTAGCTCTTATATTTTTTCGTCATTTGGCCTTCCCTCTTTCACCATACTAGAATATTTGACTTTCTTTGTGACATTTTGCTGCAAATGAAATTATTTTCAGGCTTAACGTCATTCAAAGAATTTCTGCCACTATTAGTTTACTCATTACCTACCCTTCTATACCAGATAATATGTCATCTCACATGATCCAAGTCCCTCACACAGACACTATGGAACAAGATATTTGATTGACTTTTGTACTTACCTACACTATTATAAATAGTTTAACATCCTAAGTGCCTGTGACAAAATTTTGAGAATATATATGTAAGAAAAGTTTGACTGTTTCTTCTTTCAAATAGCAGAACAATACGACACATAAATTAACTTCCATAAAGAATCATATAGTGATATGGAGCAGGCATTTGAGTAATGTCAAATTTCTCCCAAATTATACCTTTGATGTCTTGCAGTCTGTAGGATTCTGTGTGCTTCCTATTGAATTCCATAATATGTGATATTTTGAAATTGCCATACAAGCATAATCATACTCTAAATTTTAAGTGATTATTTTAAAATTAACTAGAAATTGAGGTAGTACCCAGTCATGATGTTGAATATATCTTAAAAATTATTTCCAAGGATATAGAATAAAAATTAAAAATAGCTAAGTGGGTTTAGAATTTATGTTCTTACTGATTTAAAGGGTGAGATTTCATAAGTATCTGATGCTATGACAAGGTCTTTCAGACTTGCCTCTCTAGATATGGCTTCCAGAACATATAGGGGAAGACTTTTGGGGTGGGTTTTCTGCTTCCTTGTTATAAGAGAAATTCCAAGATAATGTCCCAGGTGCCAGTGATTTGGTGATCCTGCTGGTGAAAAATAGTACTTTATAAAATAGTAATTTTTAGAAATTATTTTAAACCGTGGCATCTCTACAAAGGTCAGTAGCAAGCTCCTTAGTACCTAAATGATGTGTGTGTGTGTGTGTGTGTGTGTGTGTGTGTGTGTGTGTGTGTGTGGTTTTGATGGTGGAGGGGTAGGGAGGTGCTTTTTATCTAGCGAGTGTCTACTCAGTAGGACAGTAGGATATTAAGAAAGGGAAACATATTTTACATCATAAAAACAGTTTTAATTTAATCCTTATGGGGAATATAGCTTTCATTTGTCTATATGAAGGCTGTGGTTAAAAAAAAAAGGATGAAGTTTAGGTTAATATATACTTGTTATGTAATAAAATAGAAGACTTAAGATGTTTTTTACATGCGTAGAAATAGAATTGCCATCTAAAACATGTGGAAAATATCAATTCAGCTATAGAAACTTCCATTCATAGAATTAAAAACAGAAAAACCTTTTAATGTCTTCCACAAATAAATATGCTGTTGTCACTTTAATTTGAAGATTATAACCCAATAGGACTCCTCAATTTTAGGTACACATAGAATTCCTATAGAATTATCTTTATCATCTATCCTGTTATTTTAGGTTTCAATGTTTGCGTGACCACATTTTAGGGCTAAAAGATTAGTCTCTTAGAACATGTGTCCAATCTCCTTAATTTGCTGATTGAGAAATTTAAGGTTATAATCATCTTACTTGTGCCAAGTCACAGATATTCAGTGCCTCAGCCAAAATTAGAATCTACGTTTCCTGACTACTAGGCCAGTGGACTTTCCGTAGACTCAAACTACCACACCAAAATGCTGCTGTTGATATATTACTTTTTTTCCACCTTTTGGTCTTCATTACCACTTCCTTGCTAAGATATTCTTCAAGCCCCTATGGCTCATTTATCCTATATGTGCAGATGTCTACTGACTGTACACATCCATTTTAATTTTCTTGTAAAATAGACGTTGTGGGGTATAACATTGCATGAAACATGACTAAAGAGAGCGTTGTGACTTTTTACTGAGGAATAATTCATAATATTTGATAGATAGGTTTTTGGAGAACATGTTCATCAAGTTTTTAATAGGTGATTATAATGCCTTTCTTTGCTCTTGTTGATAATTTTTGAGTTAAATGAAAAAATATTTCCATATGTCCTGCTGTTTTTTTATCTTTCTGTTATAAAGACTGGATTTCGCAGGTTGCATTACCACCCTTGAGTATACATAGCCTATTAATATATATTAAATGATCTATCCTAACCCCTTTTCTCTATTTTTCTGGTTCTTCATTGACTTTTAACTATCCGTATCACCTGTGTTTAGCATATTTATTTTACTTATTTGGCATGATCTATTTATTAATTTTTTAATAAATTTATTTGTGTGATAAAGTATTAAGTTTATTAGTCCTTTTGTTAGCAGTTTTTCTCTTTAGTTCATAAATAATTTTCTTTAAAATGCTAAAATTATAAATTTCATTTTTTAAAATATAGCATCTTTACAGATTTCTAGAGAAGATTGTGACATGAGCATAGTTTTGGCTGTTTCTTCCTAACCTGGTTGAAATGATTAAGGAGAAGTAAACAAGAAGGCAAGCCTACATCAGCACTGAGAGCTAGTGAAGGATGTTAAATACATGTCAAGAACTCTAAGGAAGCAATAGGTGCTCAAGAGAAACAAATATAGAAAATGTTGTCTTTTAGGGGAACTCTAAATGAGAGGGTTAAGGGGTGAATCAGAAGGAAGTCCCTAAGAAAGCAGAGAATCTACCTTTTAATCGACAATGTTCAGTGGAATTGGTTGGTAGGGTTACTGCAGGGGGCTATGTTTTCTTTGAGTGACAATTGTACAGTTGACTTTTCTTTTTTTTTTTTAAACATCTTTATTGGAGTATAATTGCTTTACAATGGTGTGTTAGTTTCTGCTTTATAACAAAGTGAATCAGTTATACATATACATATGTTTCCATATCTCTTCCCTCTTGCATCTCCCTCCCTCCCACCCTCCCTATCCCCCCGCTCTAGGTGGTCACAAAGCACTGAGCTGATCTCCCTGTGCTATGCGGCTGCTTCCCACTAGCTATCTATTTTACATTTGGTAGTGTATATATGTCTATGCCACTCTCTCACCCTGTCACACCTTACCCCTCCCCCTCCCCATATCCTCAAGTCCCTTCTCTAGTAGGTCTGTGTCTTTATTCCCGTCTTGCCACTAGGTTCTTCATGACCTTTTTTTTTTTTTTTCCCTTAGATTCCATATATATGTGTTAGCATACTGTATTTGTTTTTCTCTTTCTGACTTATTTCACTCTGTATGACAGACTCTAACTCCATCCACCTCACTACAAATACCTCCATTTCATTTCTTTTTATGGCTGAGTAATATTCCATTGTATATATGTGCCACATCTTCTTTATCCATTCATCCGATGATGGACACTTAGGTTGCTTCCATGTCCTGGCTATTGTAAATAGAGCTGCAATGAACATTTTGGTACATGACTCTTTTTGAATTATGGTTTTCTCAGGGTATATGCCCAGTAGTGGGATTGCTGGGTCGTATGGTAGTTCTATTTTTAGTTTTTTAAGGAACCTCCATACTGTTCTCCATAGTGGCTGTATCAATTTGCATTCCCACCAACAGTGCAGGTGTGTTCCCTTTTCTCCACACCCTCTCTAGCATTTATTGTTTCTAGATTTTTTGATGATGGCCATTCTGACTGGTGTGAGATGATATCTCATTGTAGTTTTGATTTGCATTTCTCTAATGATTAATGATGTTGAGCATTCTTTCATGTGTCTGTTGGCAATCTGTATATCTTCTTTTCTTATTTGAGTTTTACTTAGTGTTTTCTGCATATTTCAGCTGTAAACATATAGTATTTTATAATTAAGAAATTTGATACAAGTTATAGAAAACAATGATGGTGACCATTCCCTGGTTTTATGAGTTTGTTTAAATTCTATGAAATACATTAGGTTGAAATTTACTCTGAAGAAAAATGATACAGATTATCTGAAGTTTGCTCATATTTACTAGGTCAAGAGTTATAATAAGAGAATTATTTTCTTGTCCTAGCCACTCTCCTATTGACGTTGATCCCAGGTCTAGCGGATGTAAAAAATTGTATAAATTACTTCTTCGTCAATCTGGTACATTAGGCAAGAGTATTAGTCAACATTGTCAACTTATTGAAATTTTTGAGGAATATTCTAACACTTTGATGATAAAGAAAGCTCATAGAGACATAAATATGAAATGACTAAGTTTATGATTCATCCTATAGTGTGTAAATTCTAAATCTGAGGGTCTTATGCTTAAACTTAAACTTCTCTCTGTAGAGGTAAATATTCCACTCTTTTGTGGGAAACACAATAAGATTGTTTCCTACTTTATCACATCCATACACAGGGCCTCCCCATGTTAAAATAATGCAGCCTAGACTAGAGTATAAATTATTTTCAGCAGTGCTGAAGTGTGGCTGAAAAAATAAAAATGGTTTCTCAGGGGATAAAACAAAGTATAGTGATATAGTATATATTTTCACCTGAGATCTGAAAAGGTGAAGTGCAAAAGGAAATGAAAAGAGTAGAGGTGAGAAGAATTTTCTAGATGAAAAAAATATAAAGCAAAATATTGATGTTCCCACAGCAAGATTTTAGCATGAAAAAAATACTCCCATCAAAATAGGAAATGTGAACCTCTATGGAAAAAAAAGCTCTCTAATTTTATTTCCAGTTACTTTTGGCCACACCTTATTTCAAACAAATTAATTAAATAATGAGATAAATGTCCCTCAGTCCCCAACAGTTATAAAAGATGGTCTACAGTTTCAAGATTGAAATTGGCTCAGTTTAGGACACTGTTGAGTTTTTACAGAGTTAAGTCTAAAAACCTGGTTTCTGGTTTGTTCTCTACTATTCACTAGCTATTTAATTCTATGTAACCCATTACAATTGAGATAATTTATGTGAAAGCACTTTGAAAAATTCAGAATGCAATATGAGTGGTTGTTTTTATAATATTATTGTTATATGATGATACAAGCAAATACATTTTAATTAGTTTAGTTTGTCATAACGACATATGAAGAATAGCGAGCCTTTTAAAAGACTGTTAAATCAAGTTGGTAGAATATACTGGACAATAAATATCTTTGCATATGTTTGCATAATAGTTTTTAATGTACAGAAACTTAATTTTGAATGAATCTGTATGCTTGAAAACACTGAAGCTGTTAACCCGGATTTTTAAAATCTTATCAAGTCCTAAATTATGGGAGATGTCTTTAATGTTTAATTTGATAAATAGGTGTTTAATAATGTTTAGGGATAATTATTATATGTACAAACCATCAGTTTTATTTCTAAAAAACTACTCTGGAGGGATCACTTATTACCAGTTATTTAACAAGCATTGTAGTTTAGAAAGAGGGCAGCCAGGAGGTTGCACCAGGACTGATTACACTTATTTGGCTGTCTTAACAATGACCAAATAATACATCAAGTGTTAAGCCTCTCTCTAAATAGCTTGTGCTCTTTTGTCCACAGACACGTCACAGGGTGCTATATTTTGTATTTCCTTAGGTACATAAGGATTGATAATTGTTTTTGTCAGTTATAAAATCATAAACCTGGGCCCAGAGTTATAAGGACCTTGCTGAAGGTTTCTCAGCTAATCAGTCATAAGTATAGTCCAAGACCCCTGATTCTCAGGCTGGTGCAGTTTCCATTGCACTGTGCGGTTTGGAACAATCACTAACTGGAATAACATTGCAGGGTTGGGACAACCTGGTGATTCTATTTGATGTTGACAGCAGTGCCCTAGAATAGGAAAGGGGGCGGTTATAATCATGTTGTACACTCGTTGAATCCTAAAAAGCTAACTGACTCTTCTGAATGCCTGGGTGTCCAGAATTCGTATCTGTGACCCTGACATAGGAGTTTGTGTTACTCAGAAGGTATACAGGGGTGCAGGAAGAAAAATTTTAAACTTCTATTAACTAAAAATAAGAAAGCTAGACATTACTTATATTTAATATACAAACAGACATAATCCATGTATATAATTATATATAATATTATATATCATAATATATATTATACATTAAAGTAAATAAATATGTATCAGGGGTTCATGCTCAACATTATTTTACTTTTAGAAGTACACAATGAAAAACATATGAAGATCAACTCTAAATTGCTGAAATCAATGAATACATTATTTACATTGATGTACTTAGGAGGCCCAGAGTAAGTTTTTAGAATTTTTTTATCATATTATCAAATTGTGAAGGTGAGTCATACACTTAACTTCCCATTAATTAATTCAAGTTCACTATTTTAAATATTTGTTGAGTGACTACTGTGTGCTAAACACTACAGTGAATGGTAGAAATACAGCAGTGAAGGAGCAAGGTTGCTACCTTCATGGAGCTTGTTATCTAGTTATGGAAAGTTTTAGGTTTAGGAACTAGACACAGAATTTCAGAGATTATAGCAGCAACTAATCCCCTATTTTTACAGCTAGGAAGCAGACTCAGAGTGGTTAGAGGTCTTATATGTGTTTAGTTTAAGGGATTTTGGTTTTTAGAATTCTCATAAATTTCCATCTTCTTCTTCTTGTCAGTCCCTTCCTCAACCATCAAGCACTTAGTGGCATCTCCTACCTTGGCCTTTATCCAACCAAATTCTTAGAGCTTTCGCTAGTATTGGACACCATAGACCTGCTTTCTAACAACAGTGTTCTACTCACTTCCCCCTAATTACACTCTAATTCTCGAAGCTAGTTATTGTGAAGAAAGTACCTAATAAAACTGACTTATATGTAAAATATTTATGACTGACAACATACTTAATATAACTAAATTATAACTCAATACAGTTCACATTTATTGAGTGTTTAGTAAGTTTTGGAGACTGTTCTGTCAAACGGGAATGATTCGTGGAGTCCCTACACCGTGCTTAGTACAGAATTGTCCACAGTCTTGGTGCTCAAAAAATGTTGATTGAATGGATTAATAACCTTCCCATAAGTATCTGCATCTTATGAAAAGTAGTCTACTAGAGTGGAAATAGAATGATATTTGGATTCAAATATTGATTTTAATCTCATTTTCCTCCTTATTTTCTAGTAGCCTTTGCTAAGCTATTTAGCTTCTCTAAGCCACAGCCTCTGACTACTTAAAACAAGACTGAGTATCTCACTTCCAATGTTACAAGTATTGCAACCAATGTAGGCAAAGCACCTTGAATATTGCATATAGTAGTCAATTTTTTATATTAATTTAAAAAATTAGTTAAAACAGAGGAATAAATCTCTAATAGGAGAATTGCAGTCAATGTCAAACTTATGAGAAACATTGATTAAGCCAAGTGTTCCTCCAGAATATTGGTATATGCCCTATTGACTATGGACATAATATGGACAGAGGTAGAGAATCTTGAAGTGTGGAACCCTTTTTTAAAAATAAAACTCACTTTATGTGCGTTTGGCTTTCTAAAACAGAGGAAATAAGGACAAATTTAGCAAAATCTTATTTTAGACAATAAACAGGAGGAAGGGTATTTTATTTAGATTGAATCCAGGGTTCCCCACAGGTTATAATCCATAGTCTTTGTCGTGAGAACATTCAGTGGTCACAGATATGTACACAGACGTAATGGATGAGATAGCAGGTTAAAAAGTTATTGATAATATCTTATATTTCCTAGAAAAGTATTATGTTAGTATTTATGAAACTTTAATCTCCATACTTGTATATTTTGTCAGTAAGAAATAAAGTTCTTGGAAAGATATGAGTGCAGCTCATAGACTTAAAGAATAATTTGAAAGCCCAGCCTCCAGAAGCCCAGGGACCAGGGAGGCTTTAGAAGTCCAAGTAGCAGCAACTAAAAGTTGACTTCTTTGAAGTGCCATCCTCAAATCAATCAGTTCCAGAGGTGGTTGGCTGGGGCACCTTGACTAACAATCCTGCCAAGTTTATATGAGGTATGGAGTGAGCAGTTACTCAAAGAAAATTTGAGAATTCTCAAATGTTTTTAGAAGTGTGTTAAAAAAAAAAACTTATATGAACCAAGTTACTGTCATAAATATATGTTTACTTTAAATTGAAATATGTGACCTTAATAGTCTTACAACTAATATATAACTACGATACAAAATAATTTTGTGTTAGTTGGGGTTCTCTAAAAAGCAGATACTTAGGTGGGATTGGACATTAAAAAGATTAATGAGACAAAACAGCTATGAGGAATAAAGGAGAAGAGAGCAGTAGTAAGAGAGAGAGCCTTCAGTCCACTCTGAAAGGCTGATAGGAGAAGGATGATTGGGTAGGAAGATTCTGATTTCAGAGTAATTTTGAGAAAAATTTAGCCAGGCTATTAAAAACTCCTCCAACCAAAGTTGTTTAAGAAGTACTAAATAATTTCCTGTTAGAGGAGATGGCACTAGAACCACTGTGGTTCTCAGTTCTTGGTTCTGAGCAATCCGGGGAAAGCATGATCTCTTAATGATTGTAGTTGTATACCCAGAGGGTGGCTATCTGGTGCTTCCTGTACCAGCAGATCTGAGCAGCACATGTCCATGGTTGCCACAATCACACAGTTAAAAAATGAAGAATTCTCTTCTCCCCAGTTTCCAAGTCACTCAGTTTTCTTCCATGCCATCTGTTTCCCCCAAATAAATAATGGCTCACTATATACAGGATGTTTGTTCTTTAACCTGTCTTGCAGATCTTTCTGTATCCCTTCATTAGAGATACTTCATTCTTTTAACTTGTTGTTAATAACTACATTATGTGAGATGTATAAATGCACCATTCCTCCTTTGATGAGTTTTTAGGTTATTTTTAAAATCTCTTGCCGTTTGAACAATGCCAAATAAATTTTATTCTATCCTTTTTTATATACCTTTGTGGATATATCCCAGAAATAGGATTACACAGTCACAGGTAATTTCTTTTAAAATTAACCACTTTATTTAGAGATAATTGTAGATTCCCATGTAGTTGTAAGAAATAATACAGAGATTTACCCAGTTTCCAACAGTAATAACTTGTAAAACTATAGTAATTGCAATACAGCGATTGGGATATTGACATTGATACAATCAGCTATCTTATTCAGATTTCTCCAGTTGTACTCATTTGTGTGTCTGTGTATTTGTATATATAGGGGCATTTGTTTGTGTGTGTGGTGTATTTAGTTCTATGCAATTTTATTACTAGTATAGGTTTATGTATTCACTGTGACAGTCAAGATACCAAACAGTTTCTTTACCACAAAAACACCTTGTGTTGCCCTTTTATAGCTACACTCACTTCTCTTCCCTTATCCTACCCTAACACATGGCAATTACTAATCTGTTCCCCATTTCTAAAATTTTGTCATTTCAAGTATGTAAACTCTTGGGATTGACTATTTTCATCAACAAAATTCCCTTGAAATTCATCATAGGTTGTTGTGTATATTGGCAGTTGATTTATTTTTATTGCTGAATAATATCACATGGTATAGGTGTACCAGTTTGTTTAACTGTTCAATCATTGGAAGGCATTTGGGTTATTTACAGTATTTGGCTATTATAATAAAGCCTCTGTGAATATTCATGTATTGGATTTTGTGTGAAAAATCCTCTATCGGATTGCTTTAATCCTTTGTCAAAAATTAGTTGAGGATATTTGTTTGGGTCTTTTTCTGGGTTCTTTATTCTGTCCCATTTATCTAAATGTTTATCCTTCTGCCAAAATCAGACTTTCTTGATTACTATTAGACATATAATAAGCCTTAATAGTGGTTCATGATTCATTCTTAAGATTATATTGTACATTTATGATTGTAAAGTTCATTTGTCTCAACTTTCTTTCTAGAACGTAGGGTATTCTAAAAAATTAAGCCTTCAAGTATTAAAATTTCAATGTTCAATATAGATTTATTGACACCAATGCATTTTTACCCTAGTACCTCAGTGCTCTGGCACAAGGAATTCACAACTATTCTATTGGAGTGACAATTGCTATGTATTTTTGGAAGAAGCCTGGGGATAGTTTATTAGAAATTAATGGTGAGCATGCTCTTTTTACCTAGAACTAAAATATTTTTATTTTCAAAGTTCCTTCTCAGGACCAAATTTGCTTATAATAGAGGTTTCACTAGGGTTTAAAGTTGGTCCTATACTCAGGTGAACTCTGCAGGGAGACTAATCAATGATAAGTGGGATATCTATGGACTATTTATGGTTATATTTATGATTTTTTTCCTGAAGAACTGCTAGGAAAAAAGCTTTATTGTCATAATTTCTTGTATTTTTCCTTTTTAAGCATATTTTGTTTATATGAGTCAAGGACTATAAAATAAAAACATTTGATTATTCTGTAGTGTTTATGATGCAGTATATGGGTGAATAAATTCAACACATGCAGAGTTGATGAGAAAGAGAAAATGTGTTTTTATTTATTTAATTTGAAAAGTACAGATATAGCCATAAAATTCATCCTAATTTCAGAAAAAATACATTAAATCATTCCGTTTGTTTCCTTGGTGGGGATAAGGGAAAGGGAGACCGTGAGAAGTTAGCAAACCTCCCTTACAAAATCAGAAAACATTGACTAAAGATTCCATTTTCATATTAGATGCGAGAGTAAACACATGTTATTTCAAGAATCATCCTTACAGAAATCCTGCAATGTTATGATTTTTTTATGGATAAAATTGTATCCATTTTAATTAATTAATTAATTATCTCCTCAGAGCCATAAGAATATGAAGTTAGTATTTAGAAAACAACTGAATCATACGAAGCAAAAGAGATAAGTAAAGGTACAACTGTTAATATGAGGCAAGTCATGACATAATATAGTGTGAAGAATTTTGAAAACGTTATTGTAATAAATTGAAAAATGACAAATTATAATGACAGTCAGCCTTCTGTATCTGTGGATATGGAGAGTCGACTGCACTAGCCATTTTACATAAGGGACTTGCGTATCCGTGGATTTTGGTATCTGCAGGGATTTTGGTATCCTGGAACCAATCTCCCATGGATACCAAGGGGTGACTGTACATCCCAATGTATTTCTGATTTGACTGAAAGGTTTAAAAATGACTAAAACTCAGTAGCTTCTTCTGCTCTCAGAGGTAACCTTAGGAAGTGCAAAGCATTAAGGATGAAGGAATTGCTGTTTTACTAAATCCTAGAACATCTCTGATGACACAGTATAGACTGGAGAAATGAGAAACTTTTGTATATGAGTTCTGAACAACTATACCAGACATAGAGGGTTCCCCACTCACAGAAATAAGACAACAGGACAATAAAGTAATAGATATTGGGAGGCAGTGTTTAAAAGATGGTGAGATATACTTGTCTAGATTTGTCATTTGTTAGTTACGGAAAAAGCCTTCAGGACCATCCTGCCTCCTGATTCTTACTGTATCTTCATTTTTTGATTATTTGTCTGTTTCTCTGCTAATCTGTTAATTTGTTGAAGGCAGTAATTGTATCTGTTTATCCTTGAACAGGTTTTAATGTACTGAAAGGAGTTACTAAATTTTTCTTCTGGGATATGAGTTATGCTAGATTGTATAAAAAGCAAATCTTCAAATATACAAAATTAAACCATAACTCTATGGGAAAAAAATTGTTCCAATTTGCAGCTTGACAGTATGTAACTTAGTGCATTGAGAGGCAATATGATGTTGTGATGTAGGTCAAACTTTCTGTTTTTGAATCCCAATTATATTCCTTTAAACAACATGATCTTTTTGTACCTCTGTTTTCTTATGTACAACCTGCTCAATAAAAATGTAAGTCAATGAGTTAAGCACATAGTTAAATTTTACACAGTGGGGAACTGCTTATGTTGAGTTGTTCTGTCACAGTCTATATTGGTTACCACCATGTTTTGGGATATTTCATGGATTGTACATAACTAATGAGTTAACTGCTATATATTACTTATATAGTACTTTCGCACCAAAATTCAGCAATCAGAATACTTTCATGAACCATATCAAAGAATTAAAATTAAATTAGAGCTGTGTTCATTGCTTGTGGACTTGTATTTCAAAACTTGATGCAGCTCAATGACCACAGTGTTATTATACATCTCCAACTATCAAACACGTTAGAAAATTCCCAGAAACTATCCATTAGTGTAGCTGGGCATGGCCTTGACACCAAAAACTAAGACTTTGTTACTAGTAGAATTTTAGGGACATTTGAGTTTGTGTTATTTAAATAACTCTTGACATAGCGCTGGTCAAATGCTTACATTCTGCTCAGGCAACAAAATCTCATACAAAAAAAAAAAAAAAATCAGCAAAGCTTTTCGCAATTAGAAGTTTTACTGACATCAGTTGCACTAGTGAAGCTTCAGTAGGATCCTTTATTCTTATCAGTAGGATTCTTTGTTCTTTTTTTCCTTTGTTCCGTTCATAAGGTGGAACAGAATATGTTATGCTATGTTATCAAAGCTTGTCCTTGTAAAATGTATATACAGCTTGGTGAGTCAACTGATGTTAATGATCTGTTAAGTTACTAATATGTGTGAATAAGTAAAGAAGAAAGTGATCACAGAGCAGTTATTTTGCTTTGAAAAAATGTGATTAATATAAAAGGAATCAATGTGTTCAGTCATATCATAGACTTCTTCAGGAAGCCAAGGCTGCTTCTGGTTGGCTAGAAAAACCAATTGGGATTTTTTTATGTGTCTCTGGGAGGAAAGTATCATGATCACACAATGCATGTTGTACCTTCATGCACCTGCTACGTAGACTTTGCATGAATTTAAAGTATAGATTTTCTCTGACGCTATGCACAGTAAATGACATCATAGGTATACTCTGAACTTTTGTCTCCCTGGAGGTTTTATTGGAGAAATAGATACCAAGCAAATGATCCTTTGACAAACAAGTGTGAGGTGGCTCTCCTGGGGTGAGATAGTTACTAAGGTTTTTTGAAAGGGGTAAAAATTATATTTTAGTTTATAACAGCAAAAAAGAAAGCTGATCCTTCTTCTAGAAAATATAATTTTTTTCCTAAGTGAGGGCAATAAATATATGCAGATAAGTGGGAAGAACACATTAGAATACAAAGAGAAACTTTCCATTGTATTTTTAAAAGAACTACGTATTTTGACAAAGCATTCTAAAAAATATATTTTTACTAAATTTTTATTTCCTGAAGGAGCATTTGTTTTAGAAAATGAAGGACTGATGTAGTAATTGGTGTGACAGTATTGGATCCATTTCATTTTAACTTTGTCAGTGATGGTGGTTTGAGACACCAGTCTATCCCTCAACCTGAGTAAAGTTTAAGTTAGTGAAACTTGAGTATTTGGTTTTTAGTTAGCTCCATTTTTATAACTAGCAACGTAACTTCGTACGTAGGAAACTGGAGTATTCTATTTTAGAGTGTGGGTGTGTAAATTACTGTCCCTAAAGGTATCCCAGGTTATAGCATGCTCCACCCAACTGTCCAGAATGTCACAAAGTTCAGTATTTCCGTCTCCCAAGATGTCAAGCCTAATTGCTTCCTCACATTCAAAGGGCAAGTACTGTTTGCTGCTGAAACTCAAACTGTTCCAAGAGGCCTTCAGTTCACTCAAGCCCTTGCCATTTCTGCCTCTACTTTCATCTCACTCTTAAAGAAACACAGCACTGTTAATTTTATCCAAGAGGTAATGCTGGGTTGTGGCAATCTTCCTATAAGAGTTGGAACACTGGTATAAGTCTCCTGGAGAGGCAGACAAAACACTGAAAGTTCCAAGAACTCATCACACTGCCAGAGGATCACGTCCCAGAATTGGTGGTAGGGCTGAGCTGCTTGTTTTAGTCTCGCCCACTTAGGGGATTGTTTTTATTTCAGGCTACCCTAGATCCTTCAGGCTCTGGGAGGGAACATTTTCCCCAAGCCCACTGTTTTTTGTCAACTGCCTTATACTGCCAAATTGTCCTGGATTCCCTACATAGCAGCACATTAGATTCAGCCCTGTGAACACTTGCTCAAGGAGAGAGCATGTCCTTTGGTAGGCCATGGCTGAGCAGGATTTAGAGTCTGCAATTTTGTGGATACCAAAATATCCTCCTTTCACCACTAGACTTGATGCAGGATGAACTAATGATTGTTTCACTTTTTACGTCCATGGTCGTTTTTCATGTTTCACTTTTTCTTGTCTCTGTGTCAGAGTCACCTGCTTCAAGTCTGATGGATGTTAATAATTTAGAATCTTTGGGATGATAGATTGGGTTCCTAATTTCTTTCTTCTCAAAAGACCTCTGGGCTCCTTAGTCAAACCAGTCCCCTCCTTTTCAGGAAAATTTAAGAAATACCAATCAATACTTTTCTCAAGAGGGGAAAAAAAGAATTCTGCCTTATTGGACAAGATACTATTTGTAATATTTGACATAGGAGAACTGTCACTATTATACATCAATACAAAAACTAGCAACTGGCTAAAGAAGAGTGATAAAATATACATGGCAATTCCCAAAGTAGTTCCTCATTTCTTGAATAGTATTGAACAATGTTATAGTAGGAAAGCCACTGAACTAGTTAACTTTAAAAATGTTTAAGACACACACCTTTTATGTATTATTTTATTATTACCACAAAACTAAAATATGTCCTAATTTTTATTCTTTTGTTTTTATAATTTTTTAAATTAAAAACAGTATCAATAAGTTTTAAAAGAGGTGTGAGGAACAGTTTTGAAACAAATTGCAGGAAAGGTTAAGACTCACTGTTCTGGCACAGGTTAGGCCATTTGGGCCATATTTATTAAATGAATTAGAAAATTAATATGATTTTATTCAATGAATGAGTGCATGAATAAACATAATTTAGAGATTAAGAAAACCTCATAAACATTATATGAAAAGATTCTCCATCTATGAGTTTCACGGAAGAATATCATACACATTTTTTTTTTAATGCTAAAAACGATTCAAACGATGTTTTTAGAAACACTGTCAATAACTGACAAAAACTGTGACAAACAACTAAGCGATTTGCAAGGTTTAAGATATATATTTTAAGACAAGCAGGCCAACGTGACCTATGATCTATATTAGGGCTTAGAATTCAAGTATTATTGTCCTTAAGTTCATGCTATTTCTGCTCAGACAGCAGTGGCTCTGACTCATGGATGCTCTTTCAAGACCTTCTCAGGCCTTATATTTAACTGAGATTTTCTCTATAAAGCAGAAGTGCCTTTACCATACTATAATGATCAATAAAGATGGATCATATACATAATAAATATAGAGTGCCCTGACTTAGGTATGAAAAATTTGTAAGGGAGAGAATAAAGACCTGCACAGAGAGAAGAATAAATACAACGGGGACTGAAGGATTAGATGCTATTCAGAACTTTCATATTCTGCCTCACATTTATTCTGCTTACTGTTACTCCAACTCAGAGTCAATAATACTACAGTACATCTAAGAAGCATATCCTAAGAAATGTTACCTGAAAGAATTCAGAGTAAAACTAACTCATGTTGTAATACTTGAGGATATCTGCCACTAAACAAATGGTATTTACATACATGCAAAATTTATTTTAATATCTAATTAATGCTACCAGAATTCCAAAACCATGTCGTTTGTACTTGTGTTAATTTTACATGAAGTTTTAAGTCACACCTCAGATTATATACCACCCTCAATCTGTGAATCAAAATGAAACATAGTATTTAGAAAATGTCTTTTTATACAAGCTGCAATATCCACTGGTTGTCTTTTATTTTAGCAGTGGCTTAGCATCGTGTTTACCCTTTAATCAGAGTGTGACATTGCTTAGTTCTCTTGTGTTTAGTAGCTTCATTTAAAACATGAATATTTGCCACCAAAAGGAAGAAAATATTTTCTTTTCGAGTACAATTCAAATGCCTTAAAGATTAAAAAAATAAAAAATCATATCCCTGTCATTGTATTGTGGGCTTAAAACAGGAATACAGTTTCAAGTTGGTAAACTCTGATTGACTTATCTTTTATTATACATGGTCTTTCTCCTTAAAGGCCTACCTTGTTTGATAGCATTCTTACCAATTATAGCACTCCTTTCTACGAAGGCATTGTTTCCAGCAGGCCCCTGTTAAAATGCAAATACGCCATCTGGCAAGCCTTTACCTCATTAGTTCACACCATCGCAGCAGCACGCATTATGTATCATATTAGATATGGAAGAGACACTGAGCCGATGAACTCTGACTAAGAGAAGACGGTTGGAACAATCCCAAGAAAGGGGTGCTTTGGGACATGGCCTAGGGGCAGTAGAGCAGAAAGAGGAGAATAAGATGCAGAGGAGGGGGAACTGGAGACAGTATTTCCAAGTTTGGCATTTCATCCAGAACCTGGCAGTGATGGATTCACGGAGACACAGAATGCCAGAGCTGGAAGAGAAATTTGCAGACATGTAATCGAACACTTTTACCTTACAGATGAGTAATCGGAGGTTGCAAAGAGCTAAGTGACTCCTTTAAGTGCCCTCAGCTAGATTCTCATCATTAGCTCTTAAAGCCCAGAGGGCCTGCGCTTACCTAATGCCTTAGCATTCACAATGTGTAAAGTTGCGCAATTATTCACATGCAATTTTATGTGCCTACTTGGTAGATTTTACTTTCTTCAAGTACATTGAAATCCCCTAAATATTTCTTTTGTGTCATCTCAGGGCAGTTGATAGAATTAGGCTGGTCCGTGCTCCAGTCACTGCTGCCCAAAGTCAGCCTCCCAGCAGAAGTAGAGTTTAGTTAAGAATTCAGAGGAGATAGCTCTTTCTAGGAGGTTGTGTGCTAAAATATTTAGCAGAATTTCTCCTGGGTTCATAATCCTAAATCCAAGTCCTGACAAAAAGAAAAGTCTTGTGTCCTGAGCTGAGATCCACGTTACAACCCCTGCCTCCCCTGTCCTGTTTCTGACTGCTGCACGTGTGACTGAATCGTCAAGATGGGGATATGAGATGAGTGCCTGATTCCTAAGGTTACTTTCCAGAGTAGGAGTAGGAGTGGCTTTATTTCTGCAGGTCCGTAGCAAATATTTTCTGCTAATATTTGAGCAGAAACAGTATATCTGTAAGTGAAGAAATGGTGTGTTTTGGGTTTTGAGATAGCAACAGATGAGATTTCTCAGGAAGTACCCAGTAAACCTCTGAGATGCTGACTTGCTTTATTAAAAAAAACAAAAAAATCTGAATTTCCTTCAAGAGCCCTAATTTCAAATATTCTATGTCACTGCCCATACTCATTTTAAACATACTTTTTTTTCTGATTATAAAACTAACTTACTCAAGCCGTGAAAGATATGGAAACTAAGAGAATTGGTAAGAAGACTCTAACAGCCTCTCCTCCATTAAATTCCATTATCTAGAAGTAAACTCCGTAAACCTCACATTTTATTACTGTTCAGGAATGTTAGTTGTGAATTCAGCAGTTTCACCATCATCTTCTGAAGTCGCCTCAGAGAAGCTGAGAACTGTATTTCCCCAAATTCCTTCTTTCTGTGAATTCAGGTTGGAGTTACCTAAGTGAGAGGCAGGAGATTTGAACAGAAGACAATGAGAGGCTGTGGTTATTTGGGGGAAGTGGCAGAGAGACTCAGGAGCGCACATGAGACTGAAAATGGCTTTCCCAGTGAAGAACTACCCACCTGGCCGCTGTTGACTGAGACAGTTGTTTAGAGCTTCTCCAAGATTACTGAGAGTTGCAACAGCTCCTTTTGGGGAGGTGAAACCCTTTATACCTAGAATACATAGAATGCCTTCCATTTCCTTAACTGAAGCCTGACCATATATATTCCTTCTTTTTTTAAAATGTGTGTGTGTGTGTGTGTGTATATATACACAAACATATATATGTGTATATATATATTCAAGTCTCATTTTATTTCTTAATATTATATGAAATGTACTCTACCATTAAATAACTTACTGTTTATATAATATTTTAAATCATTTTGACATGTTTAATCATTCTCCAATATGTGGCATTTAAGATTATTCCATTTTCAACAGTATCATAAATGCTAAATTCAAGAAGGCAAGGACAATTTTTGTTTATATATCTGATTATTTCCCTAATAGATATCTGGAAATAAATTTAGTGGGCCAAAGAATAGAACTGCTCTTTAGAACATTTGGTGTATATTGTTGGTTTTTTGTTCAGAAAGATTGTGCAGATTTAATTCTCATTAGCAATATTTGACTGCTTTCATTATTTTACTGCACTATTAATACTAAATAATATGTTCGTTTTTGTCAGACCTTGTATTCTGATATGTATTTTAGAAAATTAGCCAGCTACCTCTTGTGCTTTGTTCAAAGTAGATGTTTGATAGACGTCTGTTGACAAAATGATAATAGGAAACATGGCAGGGCCTTTTCAGAAGTAAGAGTGGATTTTAAAGATGGAGCGCTGAAAACTCCCATTAAATATTTCTGTTCCGTAGCAGACTGCAGAGTGCCTCTAATTATCAAGGCAATTGGCAAGAGTTTCAAGAAGAACAGCCTGTTCTTTGGGACTTTAAAAGGAGAATACAGAAGGGAGCACCAGATCCAGCTGGTAGCCAGTGAGGCATTAATGGCATGCGATCTTCCTCTAGGTTGTAAGATATAAACCTGGTGTGAGTACCACCTATAGATTTGGTTCATTCTTTGAATTCGTTGAGTAGTAGTGCAAGACCTCGAGCCACAGTCTGGCACTCTAAAGAAGAAAGCCATCATGATTATTCCTGTAGCTCTGGTCCATTGCCTGAAAGTGTAGAAAAGATCAATGTCCTGAAAATATTCAACTTTTGTTGTGGTGATTCAAAAAGTTTAAAGTCAAAGTAGAAATAGAGAACAGCTATAAGCAAAGAAGGAAAAAGAAGCGGTCCCTTAAAAGTGTCTTAAGAACAGGATCACAAATATGCGAGAATTTTTCTAAGAAAAATAAACAAGAATAGAAAGAAAAAATGCTAGCAAGCAAATTTGGTTGACATTCAGTAACTAGGAGCACACTCTTTAAAGTTTGAGTGAGTTGAATGCAGAATCACAAATAATGGCAGGGCATATAGCTAGAATCTATAAATTTCTGGGTTGTAAAATTCCTGTGCTTATTTTAAATATTTCCACACAAAAACTTATGACATCACTTAGGTATTACAAACATAAAATATTCTATATAAAAATAACAAAATAATAGAGTAAATTTTAATGTACACCAAGTAAATTATAATCTGGTAACTTTGGTCTAATACCCATTACTTTTTCCTGCTTCTCCCTTGAGTTTGATCTCATATACCTTATTCAAAGCTCTTTGAATTTTGCAGAGCCAAATTCTTCGTCTAAGTGCTCACATTTTCCTACCCAAAGAAAGCTATAAATTGTAACTCATAGCCTCTTTCAACTACCTGAGAGAGGAAGTCCTGTGATGTAGAATGGAAACAAAAGGTAGTATCTTTTTTTTTTTTCCTGTGGCACAGTTTCTGCCAAAGTTCTCTTAATTTTCTTGCTTCTCTTCATGCACGGAAACTCAGATAGTCATGGATGAGAGTCATCTAAATATTTCTCTCAGTTCAGTTTCTTTTCTAGTTTATATTATTTTTTGAAGAAGAGTGGAAAAGACTACTCAATGTGTTCACAATTCTCATCCCTCCTCATTTAGCTTTAATTTTAGTTTTGAGTTGTCTTTGTTGAATTTTCTATAAAATGAATTAAAATTCCTTAACTACTAATCATTTTTCCCTCAGCACTATCTGATTTTCAGACTGCTTTCTAAATAAATTTTGAAGTTTACCTTAGCAAAATAAGTCCTTAGAATGTCCTTGTAATATAATTATATGTCATTCGGAATAATTCATTTAAAATCAAATATAAATTTATATAGAACTATACCATTGCCCAGAACAAGCTACATAATCTGCAGGGCCTGGTGCAAAATGAAAATATGGGACCCCTTGCTAAATAATTATTAAGACAGCAGACAACAACAGCAGCACACCATTAAACCAAGCATGGGTTCTTCTAAGTGTGGAGTCCTGTGGGACTGTACACTTTGCACACCAGGAAGCTGGTCCTGCCATTACCTGTAAAAGAACTATTAAAATGGAAAATTAAGTTCAAAGTCTTCAAATGTGAAAGAGAGGTATAGATACATTTTCAGGTGAAACTGAAGCCAAAATTTTATTCCCTGTTCCATTCAGGTAAATGGTCTGTGTTCAGTAGATAATAAGCCAGAAATCTCAGTGTGTTCTACAGGTTTGCCGTTGCATATTATTGGTCACTGTAGAAGAAGATTTCTCAACCATGACGGTATTGGCATTTGATCTAGATAATGCTTTGTTGTGGAGACTGTCCTGTGTATTATAAGATGTTTAGCAACATCCCTCTCTTCTATCCAGCAGGGCCTGCCCCCAAACCAAAGTTGTGACAATCAAAAATGTCTGTAGACATTGCCAAATATTCCCTGGAGTGCAACATCACTGAATTACCATTTTAGAGACGACCTCATCTTTGGTTTTTACTGTTGAAAAAGACTCTTTCCTTAACCAAACTTTAGCCAAACTCCCCTGAGGCCTTTTTTTGACTAGACCTCACAGGGAACTCTGTTATTGGCCCCTTTAGTTCAGTGTTAGCACGAATTCTGTTGGGTCATACAGTGAAAATTCCCCACCTTTGATATCTTAGAAAATTCCTTATCCCCCCCCTCGAGGTATGACTACCTTCGATATCCATTCAGATTTCTTATTCCCCACCCTTAGTATCTTATCACCTTGGCCTGACTTCAGCAAAAATCCTGTCAAGTTGGTTTATCCAGAATCTTCCTTACTTTTGATGTTTCCTCTTAATAATTTTCCATCCACTGACCTCCACCCTGCTCATTGGCTATAAATCTCCACTTGTCCGTGTGTATTCAGAGTTAAGCTCTGTCCCCTATTGCAAAACCTCATCCCAGTAGTCCCCTGGATAAAGTCTGCCTTACAGCCTTTTAATAAGTGACATGAATACTGTTTTAACACTGTTCAAGAGAACCTCTGGGGGCGTTTGTTGAAAATTCACATTCTCCAGGGTTCAACTTCAGAGATTCTGATAGTGTAGATCTTGAGTGGGACTCACATAGATACATTTTAGAAAGACCCTGGGTCACTCTGATGTAGGTCATCTAACTTCACACTTAGAAAAATACTGATGTATGGATGAATCGATGCAAATGGACTTCTACCATTTGATGAGTAGAGCTTAATTATGGTTGGATGCTATTGTCATATTTACTTAGGACAACACACACACATATGGCCTCCAGATTAATGTTCAAGTCTCCAATTCAATTTGCTTTTGTAGACACAGACACAGTCTGCTTTGCAATTAGGTAAGCACCCATCTGGCAGAGAGAAAATTTGGAGGCTGTAAAATAAAACAGGTAAAGATTTTTCTTTGTCAGCAAGGCTGCCTGAAATAATGATCAGCTAATGAAAGTACTATAGGACTGAGCATTTGTGATTCTTTCAGGGTGAATTGGAATGGATGGCCCCATTGAAACAATACCTGATGTCAGATTATTAATGGTACCCTCCTTTCTTTCTTAACTAAGCTTAATTAGTTAAATATTTTTTAAACACAAACAAGGTCAAATATCTGAAGGAAAGCTCAATGCATTCACCCAATTACAGAATTTACAGACATAAGATTTTAGAAATTAATTCCCATATAATTGACAGAATTTTTTAATTTGCTTCCAGATGTTTTGGATTTCATACCGTGGCATGTTCACAAGGCTAATAGGCAACAAAAACAACAGGGAATCCCTTTCTTTGTGGATATCCTCTCTATTTTTTGTGTGTAAATATACAAGTCTCTCTCAGTATATTTCTGCCTCGGGGACTCTGTCCCCACATTCTGCTTTCTGACTCCACTGTTTTGAATGTCTTCATTCAGGAAGGCAGGGATCAAGTCTGGTTAGTCTCAATTAATGAGTAAATCAAATCTCAAAAATTTTAGTGTTAATTTTACTTTTTTTCCTAGTTACTCACTGCCACTAACCATCCAGTCACTTTCAATCTCATGTTTAGCTACAGCTTCAAAGAACCCAATTCAAACAAAGTCTATGATAAACTCTTACTCTCATCTCATACTCACCTAGGAGGCCAGAAATATTTGAAACAGAATTGTTACAACCTTCCTTTTAAATAGACTTTCGACAGGAGATGGACTCTATAGGAACCTGAAGATCAGTTGAAAAGAACAAGTAAATTGGGATGTGGAATACTGTCATTCTCATCTCATAAAAGTACAGGCTTGCGGCACGTTTAGAAAATGTTTCTTTTTATTATTTATTTATTTATTTGTTTGCACCGGGTCTTAGTTGCGGCAGGCGGGCTCCTTAGTTGCAGCTCGCCTGCTCCTTAGGTGTGACATGCGAACTCTTGGTTGTGGCATGCATGTGGGATCTAGTTCCCTTACCAGGGATTGAACCTGGGCCCCTGTATTGGGAGCGCAGAGTCTTAACCACTGCGCCACCAGGAAAGTCCCAGAAAATGTTTCTTTTGCAAAAAAATCCATTTGGTTCTCAAAATTCGTAACTCCTTTGCACACATCAATCAGTGTCAAATGGTTTTCATTATATTTCATTGGTTTCTTTCAAGACATTTATATGTTCATCAGGGCTCATTTTCCTGGATGTCATGAATGTTGCTCATTGAATGAAGTATTTCCAGAAAAGAATATGTAAGTATATTATTTGCAAATCATAAGGTGACAAAATCTGGGCATAAGGAGGTCTAACTTTAGTCCAAAATATTTGTTGTTTGCTTGCATTTTATTAATATGCTGAAGAATCCTAATAATTATGGGTTAAATTACTTTTAAAACCCCTTCCGAGTTTGAGTCTTAATCAGAATCTAAATAGCTCAGTGAAGACCCTCTCATGGAATTTGAAATATATGTACCATTCAGAATGGATAAAAATGTGCAGAGAAATCTCTGAATATGTATGTGCACAAACATGGATTTTATGAACATGCATTTCAACTTTTCACACTTCACTGCAATAGTAAAGAATTGAAAGTCATGCCCAAAGTGGGAAAAATTGTAGGCTTAGGTGCATTACAAGGCTGCCTTGGTACAGATAAATTTTTCAAAACACAGTTCACAGTGTTTCAGGTGGGATTTAATACTTGGGCTTCCTGGAAACTCTTCTGTATCATAAAGAGAGAATGCTAACAGCTTGAGAAAGAATTTGCACCTAGGTTGAGTCTGATATAGGGCCTCATCTGACCACGAATATAGATGTCTTCCTGTGTAAGGTTCCTGGACTTAAGAAAATTCAGACATTTGGATGGGAAAGGAATTCCTTTATATGAACTGCCACCTTTCCCATTTTTATGGAGATTGGATGAATCATTCTCATAGATCCTCATGGCGCTGGATGTTATGAACTCAGATCTCCTGCTTGCTAACAGTACAACTTCAAGGGTATTTTCTCTTGGAGCTCCAGATTCTTGTCCATTGAAGTCTCTTTGCCAGAGTGCCCCACTGTAGAACTTTTCTCAGGCCGTGGGACCCATATTTTTTCAATGTATATATGTTTACTCTTCTTATTTACTTCTACTATTTTCTCAGAAGGTCTGAATAAATAGACATTTAATTTACATGACTAATATTTTTTAAGGTTTCACTTGCCTATCACTTTCACGTTGGCAAACCTCTTTCATACATATTTGTCTTGTTATTTTTTTTTCCTCACAATAACCGTGTGAGGTAGACAAGACTGTTACTATCTCCATTCCACAGACAGCGAAATTTTGTCTTAGGGCTATTGTCGCTTCCCTAAGAACATACACAGAGTAAATGACAAAGAATGGAGCCTAAGTCTGTGTGTTCTTAATACTGTGCTCTTTTCAAAACTCCAAGCTGCCCCTTTTGTCACCTGTATCTCAAGGACACAGAAAAAGTGATCATACCTGAGAGATAGCCTATGGGATTAATAAGGAACTTCACAATTATTCTAAAAAGTGAATAAGGGTAGAGAGCTCTGAAACAGGGCAATTAAGTGGTTAATTTTAGAATAAATGTCTTTCTATGCCTTTTATTTAAACTGTATTCAGTATCCAATTTGCATATTGCAAACCTGCTGTTTATTCTGGAATTAATCTTCTTCCTAAGTTATCCTCATTAGAACTAAGAAAAGTGATTCTGGCAAAAGTTGCCTAAAAATAGAGTTTGATTTGATTTCAGTAACAAGCTCTAAAAGGACAAAATACATCATAGTGGTAGTCAGATTCATTAAATTATATTACAATCAGCTTTCTGATTTGTCACCGTGGTTATACAAAATTAATACAGATTTTGGTACTATGAAGTACTGCTATAACAAATGCCTAAAATTGTGGGAGTGACCTTAGAATTGCTAACGGGTAGAGGGTGAAAGAATTTTGAGCAGCAAGATACAAAAAGTCTACATTGGCTTTAACAGATTGTTGGTAGAAATATGGATGCTAATGACTGCTGGTGAGGAAGTGAGGAGTATGGTAAAGAAAGCCTATGTTATCCAAGACAGTAGCTGTATTGTTTTAAGCAGAATGTTAGTAGAAATATGAATGTTGAAGGTGCTTTTGGTGAGATATCAGAAGGAAGTGAGAAACATGCTACTGGAAAATAGAGGAAAGGTGATTCTTGTTATATAGTGGCAGAAAACTCATCTGGATTGCATCCTATAGTTTTATAGAAGTCAGAATTTGTAAGGGATGAACTTAGATATTTAGCTGAGGAGATGTACAAGCAAAGCGATAAAGGTGCATACTGGCTTCTCCCTGCTGATTATAGTAAAAGGTGAGAGTGAGGTAAGTTGAGTGAAGATTATTAAACAAAAATAAAATAGGACTTGATGAACTGGAAAATTCTCAGTCTATCCTGATTGTAAAAGATGCCGAAATTAGGAGATCCACTGTTAGGATAGCCTGTTCTGAAGAGCAGTCAAGGGTGACTAGACAACTATTGGCTAAAGCCTACAAAGGATCAAAAGTGCAGAGTATTGCATCACACAGAGGAATTTTTGAAGAGACTAGACATGTGATTTATGAGTTCACTCAGCCATCTCAGCAGAAGCCAAGAACAGAGATGGAGTTTTCTAGATAAGATCCTGGTGAATAGTTTGTATTTATTAACTCAGTACCTGACATGACTTATATTTTTCTATGTGATTTGGCTGTATGTTCTTTGAGAATCAATTTTTAACCTAAAGAGGGGGTTGTGGGAACCTCTAACTTCGAGCCAAGTTGGACAGTAATTGTGGGTAACCTGGGGACCTCCTCCTCGTCATTGGTGTCTGAAGTGGGCAGCAGCGTTGTGGGACTGGGCTCTTAACCTGTGGGGTGTTCATTAACTCTGGTTAGTGTCAGAATTGAATTGAATTGCAAGACACCCAGCTGGTGTTGGAGGATTTGTCAGGATCTATGGAGCTCAGGTAATCAGTGGAATTTTAGCTCATGGCCATCTCATAGTGGGCTGAACCCACTATGGCCCGAACCCATCTGTGGTTATTTCCCCAGTTCTGGGAGGCGTAATTGGAATACCTACACTCATCATCTGGCGGAATCCTCACGTTGGTTTCCTGACCAGTGGAGTTAGGGCTATTGTGGTGGGAAAGGCCAAGTGGAAGCCTCTAGAACTGACTCTATCTAGGAAAATATTAAGCCAACAGTAATATTTCATTCCTGGGGGAGATTACAGAGATTAATACCACCATCAAGGACTCGAAAGATGCAGGTATAGTTATTTCTATCATAATTCCATTCAACTCACCTAACTGACCTTACAGAAGACAGATGGACCTTGGAGAATGACAGTAGATTATCATAAGCTTAACCAGGTGGTGACTATAATAGAAGCTGCTAATACCAGGTATGGTTTCCTTGCTTGAACAAATGAACACATCCACTGGTGCCAAGTATGCAGCTATTGATATGGCAAATGCTTTTTCCTTGATACCTATTAGAAAAGACCATCAGAAACAGTTTGCTTTTGGCTGGAAAGGACAGTAGTATATCCTACCTCATGGGTATGTCAGTTCTCCAGCCCTATGTCATAATTTAGTTAGCAGGAGTTTGATTGCTTTTCCCTTCCACAAGATATCACACTGGTTCATGACATTGATAATATTATGCTGATTGGAACTAGGGATCAAGAAGTAGCCACTACTCTAGACTTATTGGTAAGACCTTTATATGTCAGAGAGTAGGAAATAAATGTGACGAATATTCAAAGGCCTTATCCCTCAGTGAAATTTCTAAGAGTTCAGTGATGTGGAACATGTCAAGATATTTCCTTTAAACTGAAGGATAAGTTGCTGCATCTGGCCCCTCCTGCAACCAAGAAGGAGGCACAACGCCTGTGGGCTTCTTTGGATTTTTGGAGTCAACATGTTTTTCATTTGGGTGTGTTACTGCTCCATTTACTGAATGACTCAAAAAGGTGTTAGTTTCGAATGGGGCCTAGAACAAGAGAAGGCTCTGAGACAGGTCCAGACTGCTGTGCAAGCTGCTCTGCCACTTGGGCCATAAGACGCAGCAGATCCAAAGATGCTTAAAATACTAGTGTTCAGATAAGGAGCCTTTGGTAGGCCTTTAGAGGTGAATTGCAGCACATATCCTTAAGATTTTGTAGGAAGGCCCTACCATCCTCCACAGATAACTGATTTCCTTTTGAGACACAGCTTTTGAACTGCTAGTGGGACTTAGTAGAGACTGAACACTTAACCATGAGCCACAAAGTTACCATGCTACCCGAGCTACCATTAATGAACCAGATGTCATCTAACCCATCAGGCCACAAATTTGAGTGGCGCTCCTCTCCATCATCAAATGGAAGTGGTATTTGCATAATTTGGCTAAGTAGACCCTGAAGGTGCAAGTTAAGTTACATGAAGACATGGCCCAAATGCCCATGGTCCCTAATCCTGCTACACTGCCTTCTTTCTCCTATTCTGTATCTATGACCTCGTGGGAAGTTCTCTATGATCAACTGACAGAGGAAGAGAAGTCTCAGGCCCGGTTTATAGATGGTTATGCATGATATGCAGGCACCATTCAAAAGTGGACAGCTACAACACTTATAGCCCCTTTCTGGATATGTGCATAATTCATATCCACAAAGGCATTAAAATGCATATGGTATGTTTATGATTTTATAATCTGCATTATCAACAGCCAGAAAACTTCTATATTTGAACTATGTGTAAATGAAATCCAAATACTTCTCTTACGATTTTACAGATTGGATGCTTGAAAATGTCTTCAAAGTTAGGGCCTAGCTCCATACAATCAAACCCTGTCTTTTCTCAATACTTACACACTTGCTGGAGACCTTGGGATATGCTCATATCAGGCCTGGCCTTGCCGTATTTTTCATATAGCTGGGTAAGTCAGAACAGTGGGTAAGTAGTAATATTCTTAGAAACCATTCTTTGATCAGGGTGACTAGCAATAACATCACTACACATGGAGGTAAGTGCACATCACATAAAAATATTCCACTAAATTAAACTAAATATTTCCACAACTCAGCTTTCCCTTATCCAGGTCCTAAAAATATCCATGGTCAGTATCAAAACCAGTAAACAAAAAAGGGTGTGTGAAGGCATGTATGTTTAAGTGAAAATATTAGTAGCTTTAACCAATGGTGGTTAAAAGTTTATTTTTTCATACACACACACACACACACACACACACACACACACTTCTAAGGTTCTTCCCAAGGTCACGTAAAGAGGTCTTTGAAAGTGAGGAGCCCTGGATATTAATCTCCATTAGCTTCGTGGTATATCTATCTCTGCTTCATAGAAGGTGTGTTGTATATTTAAGGGTGAAAATAAGTTGGCCAAAACTAACGGTAGAAAAATATTCTAAGCAATGTGTATAGCATACACAGGCCTCCTTTGAGTTACTTGGGGGAAGTTCATACATGGGAAAATATAAGTATCTCTCTGTGAAGAAACAGAAGACAGTTTCAGAAGATAGAAAGAGGATGTCAAATCATAATGTCCAAACAACTGAAAATAAAACTCTATTCGTCCATTATCTCTATGTATCTATCTATCTATCTATCTATCTATCTATCTATCTATCTATCTATCTATCATCTATCTATCTATCTACCATCTATCATTAATCTATCATCTGTCCAGTACTGGGATAAGATTTCAAAGTTAAATATAGAACTGGTAAATACTCTATAAAAGAATAAAAACATAATATTTTCTACCTAACAAAAATAATTTGCACCTCTGGACAAAAATTAGTGGCAAGTCAGCAATTTTCTAAAAGTTACCATTCCTTTGCAGAGTCTGGACCTTAATTAATAATGTTAATAGGGAGAAGTAAGTCAAATAAAATTCCATAGCCTGTATCACCAGATAACCCATTAGGTGGGCTTGTTATACAGTGCTTTATTTTGTCATTGAAAGGGCAGGAAATAACTCTTCTAATTTTCAAATTTTGGATAGGTTTTCTCAAGGGGTGAGCTAGGGCACTCTTCAGCTGTTAAGTAGTCTAGCTTGATGCCTAGACAAAGCAGTATCTTTGGGCTCTTCTATGCAAGGTAATAATAAGATTATTGCTATTTTTAAATCTTAAAACAACACTCGGGTAGTAGGAGAAAGGGTAAGTCATAACAAAATAGTCTGAACCGTTAAGCACAATTGTCAAGCACTATTACATTTGGGACAGAGAGGTGACAGTGGGGAGTTTATGTTACTGTCATAGAACAGAATTAAATTGAACCTGGTATAAACGGTTGGGTGCTCTTCTCTATACAAAAGTTTTCTACTCAGAAAGGATTTATGAGATATTTTCTTTTTTATTGCAAAATTCATGAAGCTTCTACTATGATTTATTGAAATCTACTGTATATGGAAAACCAATTTGGTAAACATTCTAACATTTTTCTGAAGATTTATGTTACATAAATTTGATACTTTCCTGTAAGCTTATATAATTCATTTTCCTTTCTTTTGAAATGTAGAATTGTTTAAGTAGTCCTTAGGGATATTACTATTATAGACTCATCTATAAATGCTACTTTTTAAATGTTTTTTTTTCTTTTTGACTCTTCACCAATGGCAATGCCCCAAATAATAAAAACATTACCATGCTTTTTAAAAACATTAAACTTTCAAATAAGAATGATTTTTAAATTTCATAAAATATAATGATTCAGCGTTTCTGTTAGTTCAAAGTTTCTAAGTTTGCCGTGGCTTTTCTCTGCAGCAATAAGCTTTTATCCTGTGTGGTTCATATGGGAAGTCAAACCAGCCTTTCAAGCTGGATTTCCCCTGTTGATAATTAATCAACAGAGTATTCCCGAAATATCACTTAACTCATCTCCTGATGCCCTGCATGAATCATAGCTCCGGAAAGAAGCATCAGCACACTTCACTAATGGGATCAAATGACTAAAATAATGGTGCAACCCCAGGATTGCATCTAATTGAATTTCGAATTTGTTATGCTCAATCTCTAGAGCAGGGTTTTCCAACTATGGGTACATAAGGTATCATTTGCCTTTTTTTTGCTCCTATTTTCTTTACCACCATCCATGGAGAGAACTGTTGAGGTGTTCCCTTCCATTCCCCCCTCCTGCGCCAGTATTTCTGGACTTTGAAATTCAAATTTGATTTTTGAGTAGCGATAATCTTCTAGTGATAGGCAGTGTCAAGCCCTGTACGTGATTTAATTCTGGTGAGTAAAAGGAAACATAGGTGGATCAGTGCGCTAGATCGTTACTGTTGTTGAACTGTACAATGTCATAGTTTGCAGCCACCAAAATTCGACCTGCCAGATTCCATTCTGGGTGAGCTGCTCTCAGAGAAAATAGCAAGATTTCTCTCTCTGGATCAAAACTAACATATGAAATAATGACTGTAGTCATTCACTGGAATTGAGTGGCGTTTATTTCAAGAGTGGTTTTGGCAATTTAAATTTGTTGCATAATCTGTGAGGAATAGAAATATATGGAGAAAAATGCAGAAAACAGTATAACAGTTTTCAGACACCTAATTCCTAAGCATGATTTCCTATGTGGTTTTACCATGCTGATAGCCTCTTTTGCTGGTGCTTGTCAACTTGTTTATTGGCACATGCCAGTTAATCAAATACTAATGCTGAAAATAGAAAAGGCGTGTTATTTAATTTTGGTTTATGCTAATGACTTCAACTCCCATTTAACCAAATGTTTTATGTTTGTAAAATAGCACAAGTACTTCCTTCTTTCTCTCCCTAAACACATGCATACACACACACACACACACACACACACACACACACACACACACACACACACACACACACACACACATTTTCTGTTACTTGAGAATATAATCTAATTGATACATGGAAAATATTTTTCTTAATGTTTATAGCACTTTTAACCTCTACGTATAATAATATTTTAAACTCTTTGGGGAGAGAAAAATATTCAATTAGTAGACTCTTGTAAATACCCAGCTTGAAAGATGCGGACGTAATGGAATTTGTTTTTGTGCTTTCCTCTTCCCTGCTACCAATGTATCTCACTAGAATGAAACTCAATATGTTAAATGAAATTACTTGTTCCATTTCCTGAATAAGGCTATTACAGAATTGCAAATCCCATAGTATTGAAAGTAGTAATTGTGGTATTGCTTGTTTCTGGCCTTGTCTCAAAGTTACAAATTATGTAGAGCTTTGATAAAATGTTGTATGATATCATGATGTCACTGCAAAAGTATTTTTTCATCTTATTTGAAAAACATGTAGTGATTAAGGACCCCTCATTTTCTTTCACCTCATGAGTAGAATTTACAAGGCAATGAACAAAAAGAATGGAAGCAAATACAAAGTTAACTTCCACTCATTATGTCAAGTGACAAAAGAATTTAATGTTTAAAAGGCCCTGAAATAGTAATGATTATTTTCAATAAAAATGTGAATGAAAATGACTTCATTACAAAGCCAGTCATAAAACTTTTCTAATGAAGTAGACCTTAAAGATATCTATGTTCATATTTATTTTAGGGCATTGATAACAAAATGAGCTCTGGTGAATGTAATGCTCAGTTTAAGGTCACTGCATTTAGACTGTAAATGTATTAAATTATTCAAAAATATATTAATTGTGTTGTTATAGTAATAGCTAAACTTATTGATAATTACTACTGTATGCCTTAGACCACTCTTTTTTTGTAGCTGGGATCTCATTCAATCCTCAACAGCAATCCTAGGTGGTATTATTAATTTCCTCTATTATGAATTTGAGGAAATTAAGGCATAGAAATATTGGGAAACTTGCTGAATATCCTGCTTCCTTCTTTCCTAGATATACAAACATTAAGATTGCTTTTTACTTTTAATGGCATTGTACTGTAGTATAGAATTATATAAACTCACTTCCCTTTCAGAATGCCTAATGCTTTTTTGGAATGCAGCATTTGTCAATAGGTAAATTTGCAGCATGTGTATTATACATCTAATACTAGATACTCAAAGCAAACTAACTTCATAATATTATCAAAATCAGGTCTTCCTTCCTCATCCTTATAGCTCCCACTTCCGCTTGCTGGTGTACAGATTTCCTGTTCATAGATCTGCCAATCTCCTGTTTACTTATTATGACCTGCTCCAATGGTCATCTTGGTAAGAAGCATCTCCATGAGATGGTCCCCTAAACTCAGGTGATTATTTTATTCTTTTGCTACTGTTCTATTACACACACACACACACACACACACACACACACACACACAGGCACGCATATTCATGTTTTGCTCTCTTTCCTTGACGTACAAAAAAGGAGGAATGTTCTGTGATTTCAGATTTCAGGAGGTTGTTTATCCCAAGCCTAGCTTCTTGTGATACTCTGTCTACTTCTCTGTCATTGCCTGTTTCCTCTTAGTTTGAATGTCTGCAACTGGTGCCTCTCCTGGAGCCATTAGACTCACCATTGCAGAATGCTGTAAACCTCATCACAGAAATGACCCCAATACACGATAGTCATGTTTTCTAATGTGTGTGTTTGTGTGTGTGTGTATGTGTATTAAAGATGTCCAATATTCAGGGTTCTAAATCCACATTTCTACCAGAGCACAAACTTGTAATTAGGATTGGAAATCTCCTGTCATTCACTTTGAATCCTTTGTAGTTCAAAAAGTGATTTTTTTTATACTCGAAATTCAGTGTCAGTTAAAAAAAGCTTTGTGACTTCTTAAAACCAATTTTGACTTTAAACAATAATATTTTGCCAGCTTCTGAGGAATATATTAGAACAATATAAGATTTCTATTCTTATATCCTTTCTAGCTCTTCAAATGTTTTTGAAAAGTATGCTGACAGGTGATTAGTCAAACTGAGAACTTACTGCTCCAACTGTTTAATCTAAATGATAAGTGATTGCTTTGTTTTGAATACATTTCAACTAACTACTTGAGTAAGTTTCTGAGATGTGTACTATTATTTATAGTAATATATTGTCTCAACTCACATGTTTACATATATATATATATATATATATATATATATATATATATAAAGTTCCTTGACACTAAGGAACTCATTAATTTTTTTGTTTGTCGCAAATATACGCCCCATTAAAATTGCAAAGTGTTAGTAGCAAGAAGTGTGCTAGAGTTTGTCAATATGCTTACTATTTTAAACCAGTTGTTTTGAAAAAATGTATATAAGATATGGTCAATGTATTTGGAACCAAGTGTTAACAGCAGGACAAAGGTAAATTTATATATATATATATTTTTTTTTAAATTAATTTATTTTTTTATTTTATTATTTTTGGGTGTGTTGGGTTTTTGTTTCTGTGTGAGGGCTTTCTCTAGTTGCGGCGAGCAGGGGCCACTCTTCATCGCGGTGTGCGGGCCTCTCACTATCGCAGCCTCTCTTGTTGCGGAGCACAGGGTCCAGACGCGCAGGCTCAGTAATTGTGGCTCACGGGCCCAGTTGCTCCGCGGCATGTGGGATCTTCCCAGACCAGGGCTCGAACCCGTGTCCCCTGCATTGGCAGGCAGATTCTCAACCACTGCGCCACCAGGGAAGCCCAATTTATATATTCTTAAAGGAATAAAAGCTATTGTTTTAAGGTTTTTTGAGAAAAGTCCTGGGAATCCTAGGGAGTCAACAAATGGGGTTCTGAATTTTATGAAATAGTATGTGGTTGTCTTCAGGAATGAGTATGTGCGTTTTCCTTGGTCTTAAGATTTTCTCCAGGAATCCAAAGATATTCATGACCCCCAAACCAATATGAACCACAGCAACAAAAGTTGCATGTTTTAAAAATTATTTTATTAATTCCGGAACCATGGTGAATAATATCACTAGTGGCTGAATCAATCTGCAAAATAATGTCCTACTAATGTTAACTGTCCATAGTCAGAATTTTCCTTTAGGAAATATAAGTTGAAACCTGGATTATAAACTAGGCGATAACTCTGAAATTATCTCATAGCTCTACTGGTATAAACCAATGAAGATGTTTATAGGGCACATAGAACATAATAAAGCTCATTAATTCAGTCATTTTAAGGTATATATTATAATGACTAATTTGCTCTAAGTCACTTCTCTTGGAGCCAAATTTTTATTTTGACTTGAGACTTTATATTTCCAGTTATTTTCTTCTTTGCCTTGTCTGGGTATCTTATAGCCTTACTCTAATCATGTTCCTTCATTTCACTTTTATACTACAAAATAACACAAACTTTCTTTTTTCTTGTTTTAGTTTACATCATAACCATGTGGGGTTTTTTCCCTACTAAAACCATTAAGTTTATATTCCAAATCAATTTATCTATTTCATGTGCCTTTTTATAACCTCTATAATTCATCAGTATATTAAACCACTACCCCAGACTCACCGATTCTTAAAGGGTTCATCTGAGCATGTAATACCAGTTGTGATGTTAAGAGGAGGGAAGCATTATCCTTTATGACATGTTGTGGATAGACGGAAGACTGTGAAATATGGAGAAAGATTCATTCAAAAGGATTCTCCTTAGACACGTGGCATTAAGTACCTCTCCTCTGTGTGCTTCCATTTTCACATCTGTAAATAACATTTCAGAAAATTATTGAGAGGATGAAATGTAAAAACTTATATGAACCAACTTCGTAAACTACACATTCTTGCATCAATGTTAAAATATTGTCACTACATTTAGGCTTAGCTTGCCTCATGAGATTATGAATCCTTCAAAGGGTGAGTTGTTTCTGGTTTGGGGGCTGATTTTGATGACTTCACCCTGGAGGAAACAGCTTGCCTAAGGCTTGACATGTAGGCCTGCTGCATTGCAAGCTCCCTGTGCTCGTTTTTGGCAGGTTGTGCTGATTTATTGAGCTATTTGATTTATTTAATGTACCATGCCTTTGACTGTATATACTCTATAGCAGTCACTCAAAATGCAAACACACACATCATATGCTCTTTAATTACTCCCATCCCCCTTATTATCAATCACTGCCAATATCAAAGGAACAGCTGTGATTCATGCCATAAAATTAAGGTCAGCAAACTTGGGTTTGCAGGAGTGAATAGCAGCAATTCTGTTTAAACTCCTTAACTTTAATTATAAAACTGGTCCTCAGGAAAATGATATTCAGGATCAGCCTTGCTCAAGGTAAAAATGGAATGGAAAAAAGATATAATTGGGCAAGAGAAAGGAAAGAAAAGTAGGAGTAAAAGAAAAACTTGTTGAAAGAAGTGAGGAAAAGAAAAAGATAATATAGTAGCTCTTACGCTACTCATCCTGATTTAGAGAAGAATGTAATTAATGTTCAACACACACACACTCTTGTAAAAAAGCCAATGGGCCAATCTTTGATACCAAATTACTATGTTTCAAGTTCTTGAATCTTACTCCATTTTCTTCACCTCTTTTGTTGCTGATTCATTATCTATTCTGTGTTTTCTTTTTATCAATCTTAACCATCCTTAAGTTTAGTAATTCTGTGTACATGTGCTTCTGGTAATACTACAAATATGATCAATCTCTGCGATCTCCCATTGGTCTACTTTTGCAGAAAGCTTTCTGTCATCTTAATCCTTTTCTATGCTCACAGAAAATACCCGACTTGAAAGGAGGCACTAGTAGTTAGGAGAATGGAAGTGCAACCGATTTTCCATCAGGTATTTTATCGGTGCTATACAATTTCAAGTCTGTCCCAGTTTTTCATACATTTGTGGATGAAAAGAATATAATATACCTTATAATATAATATAATATATATGAATGTATACAGGCATACCTTGGAGATATTGCGAGTGCAGTTCCAGATCACTGCAATAAAGATAATATTGCAATAAAGCGAGTCACACATATAAAAGTGATGTTTGTACTATACTGTAGTCTATTAAGTGTGAAATAGCATTTTTGTCTAAAAAAACAGTATACATACCTTGATTTAAAAATATTTTTATTGCTAAAATATGCTAACCATCATCTGAACCTTCAGTGAGTAATAGTAGTGACATCAAATATCACTGATCACAGATCGCCATAACAAATATAATAATAATGAAAAAGTTTGAAATATTGCAAGCATTAACAAAATGTGATACAGAGACATGAAATGTGCAAATGCTGTTGGAAAAATGACACTAATAGACTTGCTCCACACAGGGTTGCCACAAACCTTCAATTCATAAAACAAAATGCAGTATCTCTGAAGCTCAATAAAGCAAAGCATAGTCGTGTACACTTGAAAATTCAAACAACGTTGCATATGCTCAGTAACTTAGGACAGAATAGTATTTTTGTGCTGTTGGGAGGATAGTATAACTTCTCAGCCTATATGTAGCCCTAACTCTGCTGGATAAATACATACCTGGTAGCAATGGCAATTGCCTCACTGAGATTTTCTGAGCTTTGTTTCTAGGGGATCACTCCTGAAAATCAGCATTTGAGGAATCTTTGTATTTGTCCAAAGGGTCTGAAGTGCCTTCAAACTATTTTCCTCTCATTTAATCAATCACTTGCATGGTGTGGCTAATCTTCTGCAATAAAGCTTTTCAAGTTTTAATGTTTATTCAATTATAGGGTTCGATAATAAGAGGTATTTAATCAATTCTTGTTGATTTAATAAAATAAATTTCCATTCATTTATTCACAACTCTATAGGAAAGAATGTAGTCATCACTGTGTGAAATAAAAAGAATTGCAAATAGTCAAAATAACTGCATAAATATGGAAACCAATATTATTGATAAATTATATGGACCAATGCTTGTATGTTTCCCTTTTAAACACCACAACAACCTTTGTGATAGGAATCATTAACTCAGTTTTTATCTATGAGTAAAATTAGATGCAGAAGAGTTAAGAAGGTACCTAATTGTGCTGAGTCACTCTATGAAGGGAAAGGCAGATAGCATTGCCACCCAGGTATCTTGAGTGCAGGACTACACTTCTTCCACTATACCATATGTAAAAGTTTGGGTAACTGTTATTTTTTGTTTAAGTGAAGCCTTGAAAGTTCCAAAATTGTTTGCTAAGTGGGTTGAATGATTTTGGTGATAGGCAATGAATTGTTCTATGTCCATTTTTAAAAAAACCAATAGATGTTCCTAAAACCAGTGAAAAATAGAAAGTGCATCTCAAAAAAGGCACAAAGTAACAAAGTAAGTTTGAAAGGGCAAGTTTGATTTTCTATTTTTATAGCACTTCTCTTCTTTAAGAAGATACACTTCTGAGTTTTTTTGTTTTTTGTTTTTTTTTTTTTTTTGATTCTGGAACATACCTCTGATTTTTTATTTTGAAAGTATTCAGAGGAGACCAGTTCTTCAAGTGAAAATTGTCACCTTGAGAATATGGATGATTTATCAGGTGCAGATTTTTTGTTTCTTGCAGAATGTCTGATGAGGTGAGATTCTTTCCTAACAACATCTTACAGATTAGTATCAAAAGCCTGAACAATATCATTGAAATCAAGGACATTCCTCAGAAAAGCAATCAATTGTTGTGGAATAGATAATGTGTTTCCTTGCAAAGCAAGAGAATAACTACCATGTGGATGTTATTAATCTTCCCTGAAATCATTTTAACATTCCAATGTCCTGTATTAAACTATTTTCTTTTTTTCTTTCTTCTTTTTAAGGAAACCGAAAAGTGTACTGATTTATTGTCAAATTACAGGCAGCTGTATAGCTCAATCAAGGGGATTAAATTAACTATTTTCCAATAAGTCAGGCTTACATTTTGCACCATGTAGTAGAAATATGTCTTAAAATTGCCCTTTTGCATGGTAAAAAGGAGTTAGACTGGTTAAAAGGAAATGACACCATTTAGTAGCCAAAGTCAGATATGTCTATATGTATGTAAGTATATGTGTGTATTTCTTTTCTAAATTAATATATACCTAGGACAAATTTTAAAGAAAATATTTTAAAGAGATCCATGTTAAGCAAACAGTAATGCACTTTTCTTCAATACTATTTAATTTTGTCATTTCCTCATGATAATTTTAATTTAGTGGCAGATACTCTTGAGAGAATAATTCGTGAGTTTACGAGTGTACCATTGCTGCTATAAATCACTTTAGTTGTAATAATGCTAACTTTCATGCACTTTTAAATTATATTTATTTACAGATACTATTTGTAAATCAAACTAAAATAATATTTATTCATCATATATGCTTAATACAATGGCAGTCATGTATTTTTTACCAAGTTAAAATCTTATCTTCCAAATTATGTTTTCCTTCTGATTTTACTAATGTATATTTGTAGTTAAAAAAAGATCACAAATTGCCATGCTTCACATTTGACATTACACTTATTTTTTATTCGCTTAGCACTATCTTACACAGAGTATACTTTGTTTTATTTGAAAATTCTCTAAATTTTGAGTGCTTGATTTCATTTTCATTTATCAGCATGTAAGGATAGTGATATATTATGCATATTTATTACTTTCTTATAGCCTCTTCTCTGATGAAGGTGGGAACTCTATGTTAGTACAGTAACTAACCATTTATTATTTCAAAATATGGGCTTATTCATTTCCTTAGCATTTTTAAGCATAGTGTTGGACTCGAGGTATAAAAAATTGGTGAAAATGTATTCCCTGACCTAAAAGACTTCACAGTCACAGGAAAAACATCTCTATGGAAATTATAATAAAGCATGGTAAGTATTAGGATGGAAGTGTGTAGCGTTTCTGACTCTGTATATAAAATGAAGTTTTGAAGTCTGTCTGCGGTAGTCAAGGAGCCTAGGTAATGCTGAAGTTGAAAGTTGGAGATTGTGTTAAAATATGCCCTGCAGGCCAGTGCAGGAAATCAGAGAGGGGAATGATGATGAGGCTTATGAAGTGTATGACATAAGTATGTGTAATTTCATCATCAAGTGAAGTGTCCTAAAGTGGTAGTGATGGGTGTTTATTGAATGGTAAAAGGAAAGAGTCAGTGGAATTATAATGACTTAAACGTAAACAATCCATGGATGACTAAAGAATGCCAAGCAGCAGTCAACTGTTTTGAAGAGTGTTTAAGAACCTACCTGACACTAATGAAACTATATCACATAGATGACTTACCTGCTACCATTCTAGTGCTTAATTTTTTACTTTAGTCTGAGACATTAATATGTTGAGACATCTCAACGTGGATGCATTTCTCCTGGAACACAAACAAACACACCAAATCGGTTGAGACTATATTATATATCTTAAAACATATTACTGTTTCTCTTTAGTCTGTTTCTATGCTGAGTCCGCTGTAACATCTTAATCAGTTTCGCTGATAGAATATGTCTATGCATATGGCAAGCTTTATTGGGGTAGAGATGTGTATAGAATAGGCACTCAGTCTAGGACCTATGTTATGGCATAACAGTATTCACTGAATTATCTCTACCCAATTTTGTATCCCACTGTTGAGGTGAAAAATATTGCAGTGGAATTATGTAAAGTGAGATTAAAGAAAATAAATCCTAAGACTTTATGGAAGAGTTACAGAGAACTGCTCAACATAGAGCTTTTTGGTTATTTTTTGTTTTGGGGGGGGGGGCTACTTCTGGGAACAGAAATGGGGCAGGTTTACTCCTGTAATTCTTTTTAAGTCATCATTTCATCAAATTTGGGTATCTCCTTTTTTTTTTTTGAATTTTATTTTATTTATTTTTTTATACAGCACATTCTTATTAGTCATCAGTTTAATACACATCAGTGTATACATGTCAATCCCGATCGCCCAATTCAGCACACCACCACCCCCACTCCCCCGCTGCTTTCCCCCCTTGGTGTCCATACATTTGTTCTTTACATCTGTGTCTCAATTTCTGCCCTGCAAACCGGTTCATCTGTACTATTTTTCTAGGTTCCACATATATGCGTTAATATATGATATTTGTTTTTCTCTTTCTGACTTACTTCACTCTGTATCACAGTCTCTAGATCCATCCACGTCTCAACAAATGACCCAGGTTCGTTCCTTTTTATGGCTGAGTAATATTCCATTGTATATATGTACCACCACTTCTTTATCCATTCGTCTGTTGATGGGCATTTAGGTTGCTTCCATGAACTAGCTATTGTAAATAGTGCTGCAATGAACATTGGGGTGCATGTGTCTTTCTGAATTATGGTTTTCCCTGGGTATATGCCCAGTAGTGGGACTCCTGGGTCATATGGTAATTCTATTTTAGTTCTTCAAGGAACCTCCATACTGTTCTCCATAGTGGCTGTATCAATTTACATTCCCACCAACAGTGCAACAGGGTTCCCTTTTCTCCACACCCTCTGCAGCATTTGTTGTTTGTAGATTTTCTGATGATGCCCATTCTAACTGGTGTAAGGTGATACCTCATTGTACTTTTGATTTTCATTTCTCTAATAATTAGTGATGTTGAGCAGCTTTTCATATGCTTCTTGGCCATCTGTATGTCTTCTTCGGAGAAATGTCTATTTAGGTCTTCTGCCCATTTTTGGATTGGGTTGTTTGGTTTTTCAATATTGAGCTGCATGAGCTGTTTATATATTTTGGAGATTAATCCTTTGTCCGTTAATTCGTTTGCAAATATTTTCTCCCATTCTGAGGGTTATCTTTTCGTCTTGTTTATGGTTTCCTTTGCTGTGCAAAAGCTTTGAAGTTTCATTAGGTCCCATTTGTTTATTTTTGTTTTTATTTCCATTACTCTAGGAGGTGGATCAGAAAAGATCTTGCTGTGATTTATGTCAAAGAGTGTCCTTCCTATGTTTTCCTCTAAGAGTTTTATACTGTCTGGTCTTACATTTAGGTCTCGAATCCATTTTGAGTTTATTTTTGTGTATGGTGTTAGGGAGTGTTCTAATTTCATTCTTTTACATATAGCTGTCCAGTTTTCCCAGCACCACTTATTGAAGAGACTGTCTTTTCTCCATTGTATATCCTTGCCTCCTTTGTCATAGATTAGTTGACCATAGGTGCGTGGGTTAATCTCTGGGCTTTCTATCTTGTTCCATTGATCTATGTTTCTGTTTTTGTGCCAATACCATACTGTCTTGATTACTGTAGCTTTGTAGTATACTCTGAAGTCAGGGAGTCTGATTCCTCCAGCTCCATTTTTTCCCTCAAGACTGCTTTGGCTATTTGGGGTCTTTTGTGTCTCCATACAAACTTTAAGATTTTTTGTTCTAGTTCTGTAAAAAATGCCATTGGTAATTTGATAGGGATTGCATTGAATCTGTGGATAGCTTTGGGTAGTATAGTCATTTTCACAATGTTCATTCTTCCAATCCAAGAACATGGTATATCTCTCCATCTGTTGGTATCATCTTTAATTTCTTTCATCAGTGTCTTATAGTTTTCTGCATACAGGTCTTTTGTCTCCCTAGGTAGGTTTATTCCTAGGTATTTTATTCTTTTTGTTGCAATGGTAAATGGGAGTGTTTCCTTAATTTCTCTTTCAGATTCTTCATCATTAATGTATAGGAATGCAAGAGATTTCTGTGCATTAATTTTGTATCCTGCAATTTTACCAAATTCATTGATTAGCTCTAGTAGTTTTCTGGTGGCATCTTTAGGATTCTCTATGTATAGTATCATGTCATCTGCAAACAGTGACAGTTTTACTTCTTCTTTTCCAAATTGTATTCCTTTTATTTCTTTTTCTTCTCTGATTGCCGTGGCTAGGACTTCCAAAACTATGTTGAATAATAGTGGTGAGAGTGGGCAACCTTGTCTTGTTCCTGATCTTAGAGGAAATGCTTTCACTTTTTCACCATTGAGAATGATGTTTACTGTGGGTTTGTCGTATATGGCCTTTATTATGTTGAGGTAGGTTCCCTCTGTGCCCACTTTCTGGAGAGTTTTTATCATAAATGGGTGTTGAATTTTGTCAAAAGCTTTTTCTGTATCTATTGAGATGATCATATGGTTTTTATTCTTCAATTTGTTAATATGGTTTATCACATTGATTGATTTGCGTATATTGAAGAATCCTTGCATCCCTGGGATAAATCCCACTTGATCATGGTGTATGATCCTTTTAATGTGTTGTTGGATTCTGTTTGCTAGTATTTTGTTGAGGAATTTTGCATCTATATTCATCAGTGGTATTGGTCTGTAATTTTCTTTTTTTGTAGTATCTTTGTCTGGTTTATGGTATCAGGGTGATGGTGGCCTCATAGAATGAGTTTGGGAGTGTTCCTTCCTCTGCAATTTTTTGGAAGAGTTTGAGAAGGATGGGTGTTAGCTCTTCTCTAAATGTTTGATAGAATTCACCTGTGAAGCCACCTGGTCTTGGGCGTTTGTTTGTTGGAAGATTTTTAATCACAGTTTCAATTTCATTACTTGTGATTGGTCTGTTCATATTTTCTGTTTCTTCCTGGTTCAGTCTTGGAAGGTTATACCTTTCTTAGAATTTGTCCATTTCTTCCAGGTTGTCCATTTTATTGGCATAGAGTTGCTTGTAGTAGTCTCTTAGGATGCTTTGTATTTCTGCAGTGTCTGTTGTAACTTCTCCTTTTTCATTTCTGATTTTATTGATTTGAGTCCTCTCCCTCTTTTTCTTGATGAGTCTGGCTAATGGTTTATCAATTTTGTTTATCTTCTCAAAGAACAAGCCTTTAGTTTTATTGATCTTTGCTATTGTTTTCTTTGTTTCTATTTCATTTATTTCTGCTCTGATCTTTATGATTCCTTTCCTTCTGCTAACTTTGGGTTTTGTTTGTTCTTCTTTCTCTAGTTCCTTTAAGTGTAAGGTTAGATTGTTTATTTGAGAGTTTTCTTGTTTCTTGATGTAGGCTTGTATAGCTATAAACTTCCCTCTTAGAACTGCTTTTGCTGCATCCCATAGGTTTTGGATCGTCGTGTTTTCATTGTCATTTGTCTCTAGGTATTTTTTGATTTCCTCTTTGATGTCTTCAGTGATATCTTGGTTATTTAGTAACGTATTGTTTAGCCTCCCTGTGTTTGGGTTTTTTACGTTTTTTTCCCTGTAATTCATTTCTAATCTCATAGTGTTGTGGTCAGAAAAGATGCTTGATATGCAATTTTCTTAAATTTACTGAGGCTTGATTTGTGACCCAAGATGTGATCTATTCTGGAGAGTGTTCTGTGCGCACTTGAGAAGAAAGTGTAATCTGCTGTTTTTGGATAGAATGTCCTATAAATATCAATTAAATCTATCTGGTATATTGTGTCATTTAAAGCTTCTGTTTCCTTATTTATTTTCATTTCAGATGATCTGTCCATTGGTGTAAGTGAGGTGTTAAAGTCCCCCACTAGAGGTTTACTGGACTGAATGTCAATATTATGACGTAGTATGAGTGTGTTTCGTGTTTGGTAATTGCAATCATTGTTGCTTTTGTTGTGGTCATCCATTTACAATGCTTGGTGTCAGTTTATTTATCTCTTGTAAAAATAAAATACAGTGTGTCTGTGTGAAAAAAAAAAGTCTCCCACTATTATTGTGTTACTGTCGATTTCCTCTTTTATAGCTGTTAGCAGGTGCCTTATGTATTGAGTTGCTCCTGCGTTGGGTGCATATATATTTATAATTGTTATATCTTCTTCTTAGATTGATCCCTTGATCATGTAGTGTCCTTCCTTGTCTCTTGTAACAATCTTTATTTTAAAGTCTATTTTATCTGACATGAGTATTGCTACTCCAGCTTTCTTTTGATTTCCATTTGCATGGAATATCTTTTTCCATCCCTTCACTTTCAGTCTGTATGTGTCCCTACGTCTGAAGTGGGTCTCTTGTAGACAGCATATATATGGGTCTTGTTTTGTATCCATTCAGCCAGTCTTTTGGTTGGACATTTAATCCATTCACGTTTAAGGTAATTATCGATATGTATGTTCCTATGTCCATTTTCTTAATTGTTTTGGGTTTGTTTTTGTAGGTCCTTTTCTTCTCTTGTGTTTCCCACTTAGAGAAGTTCCTTTATCATTTGTTGTAGAGCTGGTTTTGTGGTGCTGAATTCTCTTTTCTTTTGCTTGTCTGTAAAGCTTTTGATTTCTCCATCGAATCTGAATGAGATCCTTGTTGGGTAGAGTAATCTTGGTTGTAGGTTCTTCCCTTTCATCACTTTAAGTATTTCATGCCACTCCCTTCTGGCTTGTAGAGTTTCTGCTGAGAAATCAGCTGTTAACCTTATGGGAGTTCCCTTGTGTGTTATTTGTCATTTTTCCCTTGCTGCTTTCAATAACTTTTCTTTGTCTTTAATTTTTGCCAGTTTTATTACTATGTGTCTTGGTGTGTTTCTCCTTGGGTTTATCCTGTATGGGACTCTCTGCGCTTCCTGGACTTGGGTGGCTATTTCCTTTCCCATGTTAGGGAAGTTTTCGACTATACTCTCTTCAAATATTTTCTCTGGTCCTTTCTGTCTCTCTTCTCCTTCTGAGACCCCTATAATGCGAATGTAATTGTGTTTAATGTTGTCCCAGAGTTCTCTTAGGCTGTCTTCATTTGTTTTCATTCTTTTTTCTTTATTCTATTCTGCAGCAGTGAATTCCACCATTCTGTCTTCCAGGTCACTTATCCGTTCTTCTGCCTCAGTTATTCTGCTATTGATTCCTTGTAGTGTAGTTTTCTTTTCAGTTATTGTATTGTTCATCTCTGTTTGTTTGTTCTTTATTTCTTCTAAGTCTTTGTTAAACATTTCTTGCATCTTCTCAGTCTTTGCCTCCATTGTTTTTCTGAGGTCCTGGATCATCTTCACTATCATTATTCTGAATTCTTTTTCTGGAAGGTTGCCTATCTCCACTTCATTTAGTTGTTTTTCTGAGGTTTTATCTTGTTCCTTCATCTGGCACATAGCCCTCTGCCTTTTCATCTTGTCTATCTTTCTGTGAATGTGGCTTTTGTTTCACAGGCTGCAGGATTGTAGTTCTTCTTGCTTCTGCTCTCAGCATAGAGATCTTTATGTCCATGGTGTTAACTCTTAAGAAGCTCATAGTCTACAGTAAGTGTCTAGTGTGAAAGGCATTCAAAAATATAAAATTTGTAAATTTGCAATTAGGATAAATGATAGGAAGCAGTTCAGGGTGAACTGAAGTCATGTATTACGTAACACTGTAGTGTTAGGGAAGAGAAGGAGCTTAGCTGAAATCAAAGAATAAGTAGGTTGGTCAGGTAAAGAGAGAAGGAAGAGTATAAGAAGAGTGAATAAAACCTGAAAAACTCTGGGTCATCAAGGAGATGAGAATATTCAAGAGTCTAAATTTAAAAAGGAGAAGAAGATGAGGAGGGGTATACTTTCAATGTAGGGAAAGTAGGGTATGTGAGAGGCAAGTGTATTGCAAGAGATAGGCCAAAAATAAGCATCTTAAGCCATTTGGATGCATTCAATCCTCTAATAAATGTTTTTTGAGTGCCTAATATACACTAGAGATTTTTCAAGGTGTAAGAAATATAGAACAAAACAATGTTGCCAGTATTAAGGATTTAATGTTGTAGAAGAGATTGAGGAGAAAGAAGACAAAATTAATTTTTAATGTATCTGGGCCATGGGGATAGAACAGGCTAAGGGGAACATGGTGGATAGAGTTGGGGGTACAGTTTGAATATAGGATGGGTAAGGAATGCTTCTATGATAAGGAGACATTGGAAAGATGAGAGGGAAGTAAGCATGAGGCATTTTAGAGGGGAGAACTCCAAGCAGAGGGAACCATAAATACAAATGCTCTTAGGTGGGAACACAGATGGTGTATCCAGAACCAGCAGGTTTAGATAAGATTATTGAGAAGATCTAAGGTAAATTGGAGCAGGGAAATTTACTGGAGGATGATGATGATGGCCCAGGGTGGTGTTTTATTGTGTTAGTTTTTATATTTTGTTCTTGTTTAGGATGGGCAGTATTAAAGCATGTTGTGTAGATATGGGGATAAAGTAGGAAAGGGGAAAATGTGAAGATTCAGGAGGAGGAAATATTGGCTGGAATAGTCTTTGAGCAGGCAAGAGATTATACCAGGGTAAGGGACAGAGGCTGGACTTAAATAAGAGCATGGAGGAAAGTCAGAGTATTTTATAGGGAAAGGAACAGGGAGGATGGTAGACATGGTGTTGGAAGCCCAGGGGAGATTTTGTTTGTGTGTTTGTTTAATTGCTTCTGTTTTCTCAATGAAACGGGAAGCAGGGCATCAGCTAAGAATGAGGAGGGCAAGGCGGATTTGGGTGTCTGAGGAGAGAAGAAAAGAAGTAAAATCATTATCTCAAAGAAGGAAAGAGATTATGGAAATGCAGGGAAATGTAGTAAAGTTTGATGGTCTGGCAGTTAAGGTAAGGCTTGTCATTATAGTTAATCTGTTTGATCTCCAGCCATGCTCAGCTGTCTGGTTATAGGCATTAAGTTAATGGAGAGTTGGGTTGATTAGGTTTAGATTTTTTTTGTTGAATGGGCTAATTCTGAGAGAGAGAAGGGCAAGGGAGTGCTTCTAGTATTGACTTAAGAATAACAAGGATAATCTAGGTAAGAATCTAAATAAGAAGAGAAATGGACTCTAAGAGAGGATGAGAATGATAGAAACATTGGAGAGTTGTTCCAGACTCTCTAAGAGAATTGTTCAAGTCACTGTTCAAAAGCAGGTCTTTCTAAACTTTTCAAAGTACTGTGGCAGATAGGTTATAATGCTCGTAAGAAGTAACTGATCTGGGGGCTCTAGCTGCTCATAGCTAACCAAGCCTCCTAGAGCACTAGGAAGATCAACATTGCCACACATTTATATTTTTATTTACCGCCTTTTAGTGTACCATCCATTTTAAAAGCTGTATATGAAAGGAGGTTATAGTAGACAAGGAATGAACATTTAAACTGAGATTATGGGAGAGTCTGACCTTCATTGTTAGGGTAAAGCCTTGTCATTGATAGATATTTTAACCAAAGGAGTTCAAAATAGATTTGGCTTTAGGGTAGAAAATGAATTTTCAGGAGGCAAAGTTAACATGGAGAGGTTATTCAAATAGTCAAATAGGAAATTATTGTGGCTTTTCTTAAGTTGGGAGAGATGGAAGACTTGTGAGAAATAATTGGACTCAATCTAGTCATGGGATAATATTAATTAAATTTGATAATTGACAGGATATAGAATCAAAAAGAGAGGAATCAAGGTTGATACCTCAAATTTCTGGCCCGATTATCTACATGGGTGCAGAGCCAACTGTTGACTGAAATCTGGGAAATGAAGTTTTGGGGAAAAATCAATGTAATTTGGGACATGCAAAGAGAAATATTGAACAGGTGGTAAAGATTATGGGTTCAGGGAAAAGGTCAAAGATGGAGAAAAACATTTGAGGATAATCTGTATATAAATTGCATATAAAATGAATGCCTTATACCTCACAAAGTCATTGGTTACCTGTGTGGATTTGTTCATTTACGTGAGTGTATTTCTTGTAAATTAAGCTAAATACAACATGGTTATATGTTGAAAACATTTAAAAATAGAGAGTAAGCAACCCTGGATTCTCTACAATGTGTTCATCAGGCCTGCGACAAAACAATGATGATTTCTAGTTGCCTAGTAGAGTTACTATCAACAATAGGACATGCAAAAAACAGTGAATCTTTGAAATTCCTTGGATTTAAATATATTTAAATAATATGGCATTCCATTTTCCTAATCTCTGCAAGTATATTATTCATTGAATTTAATTAAACTTAATTGAATTACACTGAGTGTCTTGGCGTATAGTTTTTCTTCTAGTTTTTTTTTTTTTTTTTTTTTTTATAGCTTCTTACACATTTCTGAACATATTAGGGCTAAATTTCTTCCTTTGCATGCAATGGATTGATTGCCAACTATAATTTAAAAGCTTTTAGTGAGACACCCTGCATGAATTCAGAGCTCCACGCACAGAGGCAAGACAGATTGTCATTCAGGGGACATTTTAGGTTTATACCACACCCATAGAATCCAAATATGCTGGATCTGCAACATAAAAAGGTGGGGATGGGAACAGCCACTCTGAGGTTTTATTTTTATCTTGCATGTAGGTTATTGAATACTAATTTTCTTGTTTCTCAGATGCCATTCCTCCTTACTTGTTGAGACCCATATTGTATTTAGATTTAACCAAGATTAAAGCAGGAACAATTATTAGGAATTTATACTTTTAAGTTCCCCCTCCCCCCATGATCAATAAAGAACCATTATTTGTCTCTTAAACGTTCATCATATTTTTGAATTTGAAATATATATATCATATATATATGAAACATGACACTATTTTTCTTAAGAATCCACCTTAAGGTGGATATATCATAATTTATTTGGTCAATCTCATTCAGGCATTTCACATTTTTTCTAGTTATAAAGAATGTAGTAATTTAAGTCTATATATTTGTCTAAGCATGCACTTTGGCCATGCCTCATAAATGTTAATATGAGGTATTCTTATTGGCTTTATAATATAAATAATAAATATATAATACATAAATAATTGTACTTTTGATTTTATTGTTAGTTCAAATGAATCCTTTAATAATATTGAAAATTTGGATTTTCCCTAATTATTATCTTCATAAACAGTGCTGCAACAAACACCTTTGGTATAATTTTTATGTATTTGTTTCATGATCATTTTTTTCTACCAGTTATGGGATTTTTGTTTTAGTGTGAATGTATGATTTTACTGCCTTTTAAAACAGGTAAAGGATTATGTCAATTAATATACCCACTAGATCTGTGCGTGTGTGTGCATGTATATGCATATGTATGAGAGAGAGATTGGCATTTGATTAACAACCGTCCTTGATTTATATCACAGATAAATGATAATCCGAATCCTTCACCCTGCCTGCTTCCCTAGCGTCATCTTGGGAAACTCTCCCTTGTCACTAAATGCTGAACAAGCTTCAGGGCCTTCATTCATGGTGTTTCTTCCACCTAGAATGTTCTCCTTTGCTCTTTATATCCTGGATCTTTCTTATTCTTCAGTTCTTTGCTTAAATTGAATCTCAAAGAGTAGGAACCTGGTTTGCTCTTTAAGGTACCTGCTCCTCCAAATCACTTTTCTTTCTCACAGCCCCCTTCCACTGCATTCATCACAGTTCACAAAATTTAATCATATATTTGTTAGGACTTGCTTATTTCTCTTTCATTCCCTTGGTTTACAATTCCATTAAGGCTGAGAGATCTTGTCCTTTTCATTCATCACTGTGCATTCAGATCTGAGTATGGTGTCTAGAAGTTAATAGGGTTAGGTGAATATTTGCTGAATTGATGGGCAAATGAATGAGTGAAGGAATGACTAGAGGTAGGAGACTCTTTAATTTTCCTTTTCAGTGAATGACTAAAGGAAACTAAATACATGTAACTAATAATACTTCAAAATTCATTGTAGTTACAAGTTTTATTATTTTTTTTAGGTTAGTCAATAAATTGTATAATTAAGAGACATCCATATGAAACACAATTTAAACAAGTAATCACCAGCTCAGTGATAGGGTAGTATTTTTTCAATTCATCTTGTCATTGACTTGTTTACTGGCATCGAACCAGAGAAGAAATGGACTAATATTTCACTATTAGAAAACCTACCACACAATGAAAATATTTAATCAATTTAATAAACCTTTCTCAAACGATGTTTAAGAGAAATGATTGTTTCCATAGCAATATTGAAATTTCCAAGTAATTGCAACTGAAGTAAAAAATTGATTGCTAATGAACTGTGTTTGAGATCTAAGTAATGTACAAACGTTTTTTAGACAGAAGATCTTTTAATGTTACCTACTATTAACTCTTTTCTGAAACAAATATAATTTTAAACTATTTTAATTCATTTTTTCCCTGAATTTTTTTTTTTTTCTGAAGTTTTTCTGGTCCTTTACTATTATCATATAGTGCTATTAAAGGGTATAATTTTGCAATTGTCACTTATAAAAGATAGCCTTATTAGAGTAGTCTGAATGACTTTTTTTTTCATTTAGAATTGTAGCCAATTCATCCCCACATGTCACCATAACAGTCACATTTAAACCCTAAAGAATTTGACAGTTACTCAGTTCACAGTTCTCAGACATCACTTGTGTTTCCTCTCCTCTTCTTTCTTTCTCTTCTCTTCTGTTCTGCCTTTCATCTAAAGGAGACACAACCATGAGTTTGAACAAAGTGGGGTTTCTATCCTTAAATAGCTAATGGTTACCTTCAAGTGACCTTCAGAGGTGTCCTGTTTACCGCCCGTTTTGTGGGTGCTCAGGTTCCAGATCAACTTCATAGGAAATACACATCCACTTTTAATGACAGGGTCCAGGTTGTTCTGATGAATGTCTGTCCCCTAGCCCTGATTGACACCAGCAGGCTGTGGAGGATGACAAATTGTCAGACAACAGATCAATCTGTTTTCTCCATTAAGTAATGAGGAATGAAAGGGCAGAGGCTTGGCGGTGGGGGGGGGGGGGGGGCTTTCTGTGATTACCTGGAGGCCTACTAAAGATGTTTGTAAATCAAGCATGTCAGCAGTCTGCATATGCTTATTATACATGCAGTAGTGTGCATGTTTGAGTGATGAGAATCGAATACTCAACAGATAGCTTCAACAATAAAACCACAAATAAAGATGATGAGAAGAAAGGTATTGAACTAGCTGTGAATGTAAAACTTAGTATCCCCTGGGGATGGTAAGAATATGCTGAGTAGAGAGACAGAAAGTATTAATAAAACAGCCTGAATTGTAGACATTTGAAGAATAGGAAACTGCATTAATTATTACTTATTACTCTTTTTTGCAAGTGGTTTTTGGTTGACAATGAGGATTTATGGAATAGCTTGAATTATAAAACATTTGTCATAGGGTATACTTCACAGGGGCTGTGCCTCGGAATTTTCAGGCGATATGTATTTTATCCAGTTTTGTCAATTCAAAATTCCAAATAGAGACCTATAAAAAATCTATAGCTTTCAGGGAAATGATAGATATTTTCTATTTTCCTAGACTCAACAAGCTAGAATTTATATGCCATTTTTTGGTTATATGATGTGCTTGTAAAACAGAAAGAATAAAAGTTTGGGACTTAGGATGGACCCATGCTGATGCTATGATTATTAGATGACCTTAGAACCTGCCTTCCAGAATGGGTATATAGCACCTTAGGAATGTTTTTGTTTGTTCTCTTGATTTCACAGTAAACACAGTGTAGTTGGTTTAACCAAAAAGAGACGTTTCTTAGCAAGACAGAAGGAACATCTCTTAACTATCTAAGGAACAGGATACAATTAAGCCATAGGGACAGATTTTAGCCTGGTACATAGGAAAATCAATCCATCCATCCATCCATCCATCAATCTCTCTCTCATTTGCATTATTCCTCCATACAGCCCCTTCTGTTCTCTTCATACAGGTCATATATATACTTCTTTTATTTTTAACATCTTTATTGGAGTATAATTGCTTTACAATGGTGTGTTAGTTTCTGCTTTATAACAAAGTGAATCACCTATACATATACATATATCCCCATATCTCCTCCCTCTTGCGTCTCCCTCCCACCCTCCCTATCCCACCCCTCTAGGTGATCACAAATAGATGCTTTCCATATTTCACTTCAAAAAAAATCTTCCTTCTTTAAATATGCAGTCACATAAAAGGAATTATTAAGTCTGCATTCCAAATCTCCAAACCAAACATTGGTTAGCCCAACTTAGGTCAGATGCACATCCAGTTGTGGCCAAAAAAAGTGAAAAGCCAAGTATTCTGAGTATACCTGTGACCATGCAGACAAAGGGAAAGGCTGTTCCCAGAGAATGGAAGACATTTGCTCCCAAAGGAGGCTGTCTTGACAGTCAAAACAATAAGTTTCTACTATAAAAGATGTTTCTGAAAAATTCCAGTGCAAGGAATAACTGTGTATGGAACCTTATTTCCCATAGACTTTTAGTACAAGATTGTTGGTGCCTCTGGGAAAAATTATCACCCCTTAAACAAATACAGACATATTTGAGATTGTAACAAATTTTTAATTACCAGAAAATTTAAGGACCAAAACATTTATTTTCATTGAATACTTACAAGGACTTACCTTATTAATTGTAAATGAGAAAACATCAGTGTATAAAGAACCTAGGTCTTAAAGGCTTATAATAGTTGCCACTGGTGTTTGGAAATGATGCAGGTTAGTCTACGCTAATGGCAACACAGGTTAAAAAAAAAATAACAAAAGCAGCAGTAAGAATGCCCAATATGAGGGACAAGGTGTATTGAATTGCTTGCAGAATTTGCCCATGAAAGCTTTGTAAAGCACTGGTAATAAACTATATACTGAAATAAGTTCCTGACTTTTAAATTGCGTAATTCTAATTTCAATATATTATGTTCATTTGAAATGAATGAGGGTCTCAACAAAATTTTACCATCAAATCTATTTGGTAGTTGGATCCTCAGTTTCCTCATTTCTGTTTGTTTATTTGTTTGCTTTTTCAATATAAGCCCCTTGAAATTACAAGTTTAGACTAGAGATCATCTAGTATAAATTTCCTACACTCCACAGGAATTTTTCCTGCTGTGCTTTTCTCTGTCCCTCCACACAGACATCTCCGTGACCTGAACCAAATGCCAGGGTTCCCAGATAGTCTACTTGTTCTGCCCACATAAGGCCATCCCCCAAAACTGAACCAAATAAATGTTTTAAACTTCATGTTCTCACCGTCCTTCTGTATTTGTTAGAGAAACTGGTATAAAGGAATATTAAACTCTAAGTTTAGAATGAGATGAAAAATAATTGATATCATATGCCAAAATGAGTTGAGGAAAGGAAATCTTGTAAAATTAGCAAAAAAAAAAGGATGCACTAAAACCTCCTCACATGTCTAAGTTCTCTTTCACACTAAGGATTTAAAATTGTACATGTGAAGATTCAAGAGAATTTAAGATTATTTAGAAAAAAACAGCCTTGAATCATAAAAAGACAAGAGGTAAGTGTTGGTAGTGAGGATGTGGAGAAAGGTAACTCTTGTTCACTGTTGATGGGAATGTAAATTGGTGTAGTCACTATGGAAAGCAGTACAGAAGTTCCTCAGAAATTAAAAATACTATATGATGCAGCTATTCCACTTCTGGGTATATAGCCAAAGGAACTGAAAACAGGATCTTAAAGAGATAACTTCACCCCCATATTCACTGCAGCATCGTTCAGCATAGCCAAGATAGGAGACAGCCTGAACGCCCATCAGTGGATGAATGGATAAAGATGATGTGGTGTACGTACACACACACACACACACACACACACACACACACACACACACACACACACACACACACACACACACACACACACAGGAATATTATTCTCCCATGAGAAAGAAGGAAATCCTGCCATTTGTAACAACTCGTATGAAACTTGAGGGCATTATGCTAAGTGAAATTAGAGAAAGACAAATACTGTTTATTAGTTATATGTGTAATCTAAAAACGCCAAATTGAGGGAAACAGAGAGTGAAGTGGTGGTTATCAGGGATGAGGGAAATGGGGGTATATTTGTTAAGGGGTACAGTCATCTATAAGATTAACAAATTCAGGGAATCTCATGCACAGCAGGGTGATTATACCTAATAACACTGTATTATGAACTTGAAAATTGCTAAGAGAATAGATCACTAAATGTTCTCTGAAAAAGAAATGGTAATTATGTGATGGGACAGAGACGTTAGCTAATGATATAGTGGAAATAATTTGGCATTAAATGTATTGTATCAAATCAACAGGTTGTACACCTTAAACTTACACAACATTATATGTCAATTATATCTCAGTAAAGCTGGATAATTGTTTTCAAAAGAAAGAAAGAGCTGAGCCTTGGATATCTTTATCCCTTCTGCTGAGAGCAAGAGTTTTAAGGTTGCTTTCTATGTCATCTGAAGTCAAGAGAGAATATGTCCCAAGAACCAGATACGGGCCACCTGTCTGAAAGAATTCGCATGGAGCCCTAGAGAATCAGTAGTCCAGGAGAAGCTGTTAGGGGTGATGGAACTTCTAAAGGGTCTGACTGAATAAGCAAAAGTCAGGGCTGAGGAAGAGGGCCAGCTGTAGGAAAATCCATCGCTCTCAGCATAGGAAGTACAGTTAGAGTTTTTCGATAGCTGCCACAGCACACACACACACACACACACACACACACACATACACCTTAAAAGGGAGAAAGAGAGTCAGCTTTAAATCAGCCAGATGTAGAATGCAGAAGATCAGCACACAGCAATGAACAGTCAAGTGAAAATAGCCTAGCTCTGTTTATCTTTTACTACCCAATCCCTTTTCATCATCAGGTGAGTGGGGTAGGATGTAATCAAGAAGGTGGAAGCCTATCTTCTAGGGACTTCTCAAGCGGCTGCAGGTGTAGCTGGGGCAAAGGGGAGTAACTATAACTTACAATTGTATTGAAAGTGTTGACTCTTTCATTAGACTGGACATTTAATTACTGAATTATACAAGTAACTGGTGACAGAGTGACTGTAAGGCTTTCTATTACTTAAAACTAATCAGAAATAATGGCTTTGCCAGAGTTTTCATCGAGGAGTATGGAAAATTTCCATCTGAATAACATTTAAAAGAACAGTGAGAGACAAAGTAAGTTTGCTTTGTCTTAGTCACCATGAATCATACTAGATACTAAAATATCCCAATTGCTGCTAACATTTAATGCAATATCTGTGAAACTTGTGGTATTCATTTATTCAACAATTACCTGCTCTGTATACTGTGTGATGATTACATTCCTAAGTATTGGGGATATAACATGAACTTAACAGAAATAATCTTTCCTGGGTTATTAATGGAGCTTTCAGTATAGTGGTAGAGAAAAAATAGACTTATAATATTGCATGATAGCAGAGGTATAGTGCTATAGGTGTGCTCTAATATTGCATGATAGCAGAGGTATAGTGCTATAGGTGTGCTCTAAGAGCTATGGGGATGCTTTGCAGTAGAACCTAATTTGGACCTGAAGAATGAGAAAAGGGATCCCAAATTCAGTTGTATCTAGATAGAGATTTGAAGGCCAAGTAGACAGTAGCCTGATGGGCAGGCTGAAGAAGAATTTTCAGGCAGAAAGACTACTTCTGAAGCTGAGAGAGAACAAGAGAGCATGGGTCATACAAGGTCTTAGAAATTGAGTGGGAGTATGAATCCTAGTAAAAAAAAAATAGAAATTTAGCATGATTCTGGAGAGAATTTTAAAAAATAGGGCTGGAGGGAGAAAGTCTGTATGACAAAAGTCATATAAAAGGTGCTAGCCAAATATGACTTCATTTTAAGGACAATCAGCAGTCACTGAAGGATTTTCAATAGGGAATATATTTGCATATGAAAAAAGAATTTTCTGAAAATATCAGTGGACATTTTTGGCACCAGTGGGTGTTAAGGGAGTTATTACAGATGGGCAAAGAGTGTTGTGCCCACACATATTAATAATTTAAACATACATATTGAAACCCTACTGTCAGGAGAATTACAGACATTTTATTTAATCCTATTTTGCCAGGATGAAATTTAACTTTTGTTCTTGGGGTGGCCACAAAGTTCGTTCAGTTAGTGAGTACATTGTTAAGTAAAATTCTTGGTGAAAATGAAAAATGTGTCCTTTATTTTTACTTAAAACCAAATGAACCTTTTGGCCAGCCTAATATCTTCACTTCAGAGGTAAGAACACTGAATTACAGAGTGGTAAATGTGTAGTCCATGATTATACACCTAGAAGGTGGTGGAGCAGGAAATAAAGCCAAATCTCTAACTCCAAAATCTAGACCATTCTGTTACCTACTGCCGTAATTCTAGCCAAATGTGAGGAGAAGCTGAATTATTTAACCGAGAGGTAATTGATCCAGATTTCAAATTCAAGTGAACGTGTGTCAGTTTTATTAAGCCAAGATCACTTGCTTTCAGCATCCAAGAGTTCTTGCATTATTTTTAGTTTTATAGGCATGAACTTACAACTACAGTCTGCTTTTTCTCCTCAGTTGTAAAATTATTCCCATTTACCCGCTATGATGTCCATGTTTTTGCGTGGTTACGCATCTGCAAATTCTCTTCTCTCTAACAATGTATATTCTGGCAATCTTCAAGGCCTTTCTGGTGCAGTTCTAGTTCTGGGACCCACTGGTTTTATTGGAGTACTCCAACAGTGACATTATACTGCAGGCCTGTACATTAGAATGATGTATCATAGTAATTCTAGCACAGTTATTCCAGGATGATTTAGATTGTAATCCTAAAGCATTATCTAGATATAACACCAAAGCAATCTCTGAGGAAATTTTGTTCATTCCAGCCAGGGAAAGTCCTATCTCTGTTTCATGCATGAATTATTAAATATGTACTTAAAGGGGTAGCAGCCCTTTTAATTGGGCACAGCTCATTGTTTTAATTGGTAAAAATGACAAATGACCTAAAGTTTGCAGTATCTGGAGCCAAGGGAAACAAAAGAAAAGGAAGCAAAGGATGCAAGCTCAGCCTAGAACTGAGCTGTCTCTCCATAAGAGTGGGGGAAAAAAAAAAAAAATTCTAGCAGTTGTTTGACAGAGCTACCAATTAGTGTCCAACTCCATAGAAGAGATCATAAACTTGAAGGGAATTCTGCACAATTAAGGGATGTAAACATAGGCACTTTTAGAAAACACAACTCAAAGAAAATAATGTGTCAGGCCCTTATAAGTGACTGAACGTGCTATTAAAGCAGATGAAAAACCTAGTGGAGCAGTACTTGCTTGTATTAAGATGGAAACACCTGCGGTCCCCAGATTTTAGTACTTACAGTTTCATCTTGGTGCTGTTTTATTTTATCATAGTTCAACCAGATTTTAGTAGAATACCAGGCAGGAAGCAGCTTCTGTTTCATACTCCGACGCTTCTGAGATTATCCTGTCATTGTCACAGCTCTCTGTTTTCTTCAGAACGATAGGTGCAAAAAAGAGAAGTAGTAAGTCAATAAAATACAAATAAACAGTTTAGAGCATCCAGACCCCCCAAAGCCACAGCAATTAGATGGTTGTTTTACTTTTGTGGTACAGATGCAGGCTGAAGACCTGTCTGTGGAGTCACAGTCTTTGCAAAGTCTGAGCCACTTGCAGGTGCATAGGATAATCTGCAAGGGTGGTTTTCCCATCTTTTTATTATAAAAACTTCAAAAATTCAGAAAAGTTTAAAGAAAAGCACTATAGACATCCCTATAGAGCCCACCTAAGCAATAACAATAGTTAGATTTTTTAAATAATTAATTAATTAATTTATTTATATATTTATGGCTGTGTTGGGTCTTCATTGCTCCGTGCGGGGTGCGGGCTTTCTCCAGTTGCGGCGAGCGGGGGCTACTCTTCGTTGCGGTGCGCGGGCTTCTCACTGCGGCGGCTTCTCTTGTTGTGGAGCACAGGCTCTAGGCACACGGGCTTCAGTAGTTGTGGCATGCGGGCTCAGTAGTTGTGGCGCACGGGCTTAGTTGCTCCGTGGCATGTGGGATCTTCCCGGACCAGGGCTCAAACCTGCGTCCCCTGCATTGGCAGGCAGATTCTTAACTACAGCACCACCAGGGAAGCCCCAATAGTTAGAATTTTTATCTATTTGCTTTATTTCTATGTGTACACACACACACACAGCTATAGTTGTTTTTGTGGCTGAACTATTTGAAAAGAAATTGCAGATATAAGTACACTTTGTCTCTAAATCCTTCAGCATGCATATCCTAAGGAAAAGGACTTTCTCCTATATAATTAATTATGGATAAGACATATAATGATCACAACTGAGAAAATTAACAAGTGTATAGTATAACCTAATATTGACAAAATATTCAATTTTCTCAATTATCTTTCATTTATTTTCCAAACCAGAATCTAATCAAGGTCCACATATTACATTTTTAATGAATAAATTTTATTTTCTAGAGCAGTCTTAGGTTCATAGCAAAATTGAACGGAAAGTACAGGGAGTCTCTAACATATATATTTTTTAAAATTTTCCCTTAATCCCTTTAATCTAAAACGTACTCCCCCTTTTTTAAAATGCCATTGCCTTTTAAAGAAACCAAGGTATTTTAGAATGCCCCACAGTCTGGATTTGTCTGGTTTCCAGTGGTATCATGTAGTATGTAACCCTATCCATCTTTATTTTCTGTAAGCAGAAAAAATAGCTCTAAAGGCTTGGTTATTTTCAAGTTAAACTTTTTTCACAAAACTGCTTTCTTCATAGGAGACAGTTTATAATTGTATCACATCAGGAGGCACATAGGTCAGCTTGTCAGGATATTAGTGATGCTAAGTTGGATTACTTGTTTAAAGTGATAACCTGTAGGTTTCCTTATTTTAGAAGTCTGATATTCCCCTATGTGGTTTACGAATAATCTCTGGGTTGATAGCTTGGCACTGTGGGAATATCTTTTCCCTCAAGCATTTTTTAATCCAGAGGTTTTCAGTGCACTGATGAACCATGACTGAAGCAATGTTGGGGATTGGAAATTGATAATTTAATAATTCTGTCATTCTTTTTACATCTATTAGCTGGCATTGCTCTGTAAAGAAGAGCCTTTCCTGGTCAACACTTTGTGATTTTTAAATCTAAATTATTCAATTGTTCCTTTGAAAAAAGTGTTGAAGGATTAGTTACCAGGTGTTAACATAAGGGTAAGATGAACTGCGACATTGGGAGGGGCAGGTGGGTATTTATCTTTTCTTTATAAAATTTTGTATTGTTTTAATTGTTTTAATAAATTGAGGACACATAAATATGTAATTAAAAACTAAGGGGCATTGAAAACTGTTCCAATTTCAAGTGGTATTTAATTACTTAATTTGGGAATAAAAATCTACGGTTTTGAGCATTTAATGTGTGCTGGCCAATTTGTAAATTAACAACTATCCTTGCAAGTAGAAATCACCGTTTTGCAGAGGAGAAAGTGTATAAGAAAATGTGTACAGTTAACATATTGTCAAATACTTAATTAATAAGTAAGTTTCAGAGCCAAGATTAGAATCTAAATATTTCTCCCTTCAAGAAAGCTTTGCTTTCTCTATTGTTCCTTACTAGCTCTCTTCCATAGAACCATAAGCTTCAGCTCATGTACATCAAACTTTTCCATGCATAGAACTGAGGTGAACTTAAAATTTTTTGAAAGAAAAGGGATTTGATTAGTTTGTTAAGATGTACTCAGAATTTTGTTTTTATTCAGTTATGGTGAGGCCAACAGATCAGGAGACTATATCCACTGAAAGAACAATTTGCTGTTCACAGTTTCCAGGAGGAAGAGGCATGCCACACCACTCAGGGCCACGTGGGGAAGCACCAGAGTTTGTCAAGAATCAAATGAGCTATCATGAACCAGAGGCTTATTTGTGGTTTTCATGGGAAGGAGTAGGCAAAGTAAAGTAGACAAGCTGAACAGGTTTAGGATTGGATAGTTTGAGTAATTCCAGTGGTTTCTGGACTGTATGGGTGGTTGCTAGTTCTCTGATACCTGGCCCTGGGGTGATTTAAGGCAGGAGGATAGTGACCTGGGATTGCAGGTTTCGGATAAAAGGAGACAGACCAGGAATATTCACTTAGGATTGGTTGGTTTACATTTAAAAGGTATGTTTACTGGCAAGTTATTTGCTATCTCTGGGATTTAGCTATCCCTGAAAGGGGCGATCCCCCTCTGAGTTTACAAAGCCCTAAGATGTCAAGACATAATAAAATACAGAAAATTTAAAACCATGTTAATACAGTTAGCAGTAGACATTGTCGAAAAGTTAAGGAACTACGTATGAATGGGTTAGGTTTCCCTGTAAGGTCATTTAATATTATGAGATTCTACACTGTGATAACACATATAACCATAACTACATGCAAACTTATTATAGAGTATGTATCAATTAAGAAATGTTAAACCTTATTTCATATCAGAGGATTTGTCTATGTTAGGTACTGGGTTTTATTTTTAATCAATGCAAGAACATAAGATACATTTATATAGAAGTATAGGAAAATCTTGCCAGTAATATAACTACAATTTTACTTTTAGGGAAACCTAAATATTATGTGCATAAAACCATCAGCAATCTTCTGTACTTTAACTTATTGTACTGGATATTAGCATATGTGTTCTAGATGTTCCTGTACTTTCTTTGAAAGGGTTAATGTTTGTAAGTACTTTATCTATAGTTTGTGTGCCATATGAACCTTTTGTATTGTTTACAATACTGTCATGATAAAGGTATAAACCATTTGCTCTAAAAGAAAGTAAAAAATATGTTATTATATATTCACTCCCAATGTATTTATTAATTTTAGTAGGAGTGCTGTTATTGGCATAGAGTGACAGTTCTACATTTATCAGATGTCAGTGGCAAAAATATAAGATATACAAGATGTTAGATGACTTCCATCTGGGTAGGGCTGGAGCATCTGCCGGTGCATATGATCAAGCAGAGGACCCAGACACCAAGTACTGAAAAGCAGCAGTCTGACTCTCATCTTGTTGGATAAACAGAATATTTTTGGCTCCACCAACACATCATTGGAACTAAAATAAATGTGTGGCAATCAACTTAGCTTCTAAAAAAAGTTACAGCTTTATTTTTAACACCCAGCATATTAATATGGAAATGACAAATGATAAGAAATCACTTTTCTAGTATTTAAATGCTACTGTAACTGCATCTATGATAAGCTTCAGAAACCTTCTGTTCTGAGTAACCATTTCTATAGAAAGGTGAGACACAGCTCATGGTCGCTGGGGTCAGGCTTCCCCATTAAGTTTTCTCATGCCAGTTAGTTTGGTATGCTCTCTTTATTCCATTAATATTTAATGACATATGTCTTGCACACTCTGTCAAAAAGAGGCTATGGTCTCTCTTCTCATTGTGATCTTGCAGGGCTCCTCTGTGACGGTAACATGGCACAAGGGAAAGAATGGGGTAGGTTTAGTCAGAGCATGTGGGTTTGAATTCAGCCCTCACTTGGTATCATTGTCACATTTTAGGCACATCCTTTTACTTGTTTCACAAGGCTTCAGAAACTCTTTCTTGCACACTTGTTGTCTCTCTGACCATGGACAAAATTTAGGAAGCAGTATAGTGTCAGCAAATATATGAACTTAGTTAGCAAACCCTGTTCTATGTTTCTACCATCTTCTTCCGGAGGCCCTCTTTTCCAACTTCCTGGGGAACTGCCCAGAAAAGCATGTGGTGTCTACTCTCTCTCACCTCCTTCTTCTTCCTCTTTAGTCTCAGAGAAATTTCTTCCCACAGTTTTCTGTTGCTCATAAAGGTTGTTTCTAATAAAATAATTTCAGTTATTGTAAGATTTTATTAAAAAAATGTTTCTAGCAATTTCTTCTTTGTGCTCTGAAAATAACTGTATTACTCAATTTAACACCTAAGAGTTAAAAAAAAATTGAAAAATATGTGGCTACCCTCTTTGAGTGGGGTCAGTAGAAGGAGGGGAGGGAAAACACACACAATATAATGCCTTTGTAAATTTTTCTACCACTTCTACTGGAGTAGAAATGATGAGATTGAGAGTTTGTGTTAAGGAATGGTATAGAAATGACAAAAATAAAGGGGGAAGAGATAATCATTACTTTTCTGTATTGTATATGTGGAAAAGCTACAACTCATTGTGGTCTTACGTGTGAAAAAGATTCTGAGTGCTTCAGACCCAGGGCACAAATTCTGGCAGCCTTTCATACTGTCAGCAAATGCCCTTCATGAGAACTGGTGACTCTCAAATCTTTGATCTTGTTTCAGCTTCCGATGGCCCAAAGACGGACACTTCTTAAATAATGCAGCTAGTGCAATCTCCTAGACAAATGGCAAATTAATCAGTCTCTAAATCCTTGTTTTTTGAAGACTTGTGCATTTTTAAAGAAGATGGAGTAATTGTTTAGTGACTTGGTGCCATTGATTTTCATTATGGATGGTGTTGGCTGGGTCTGTGTCAGGTCATCAGGGAGAGATAGCCTTTGCATAGCTAAATAAAATGGGAAGAGAGGCACTTCTTATTTCATATTCACAAGAAGAAACTCTAATTCTTGAAGAAGTTTTGCATGACCTTCCTTTAAGAACAACTTTTGCCCACTGCACGGTTTTTAGGGAATGACAGTCTCTCAGCACAGATATCAACAGGATGTCTCAGCTTCAATGGTGCAAAAAATTCCCTAACTGGGACAATTTTAAAAGAAAGACGAGTCTGAAACAATATGAACAAGATGATTTAAAATATTTTATTGAAACTCATAGTGAATTTCATGGCTATGGTTGAACATGTTTTGAATAGAACAATCAAATCAAATGAACACTACTTGCTTCAGCTGACACAGAGAGCAGAAGTTCTGTGTTTTCAGAAGTTCCACTTAAGTTAGGTTTTCTGCTGTGTTATGAAGGTTTAACCACAAATTTCATCTACAAATGTGGAATTCGTTACAGTTTAGCTATCCTTTCTGATATTTTCTAGATGGGATTCTCACACATTCGACTTGGACATGAAATTGTTTTAAATTTATACCCAAATTTCTCTCATCCTTCTCCATTTTGCTGAAAGGTTGTTTAAACTTTGTTTACTGTTGATTCAGGTTTTTCTTTGAAATGTAACCAACGTTATTTATTTATTCCCCAAACCCTCATTTATTTAGTTTGTATAGACTTCAGAATCAGAGTTTCTGTAAATGAAGTGTTTTCAGAGGTCTTCAATCTTTTTGAAATGAAATCTATAATTTTTGTGCTCACAATGGCTGCTTCTGCTGCTTTTTTTTTTTTGCAAGAAATCACACAGTTGTCATATTGTGACGACTCATTGAATTACTCCAGAGAAAAGTGTGGTTCTTAAAGGATTTTCAGCTTGATTTTTTTAAGATATATGCCACAGCAATTCCCTCGTTTAATGATAACTAAATGATTTGAGTCAGTGAGCTGTTACACAGTTTAGTAGAAAGAGAAGAGTTGTGCATTGCTGGAATGAGGTGTTTGCGAGATTCAGCCCTTCTAATCTATGATAATTTTCTTCTAAATATAGTGATCAGTAGCTATTAAATAAATATATCAAGTAAAGACATATTAAAAACACTCCCAGATAATGGCAAACAAATCTTATTAGATGGGATGTTACAATATTACAGAAAATGTGGCCATAATCTAAGAGTCTATAAAGGTTTTTGACTCACTGACCAAATACACCTTATGTAGAGTTTAATCAAGGCCTGTTTAGAAGACAGTTAACCATACTTAATGCTTTTTGTGTTGTCCACAACATAAAAACAGTCCCAAGATATCAAATAACGATTATGTCATTTTCATCGGGTCAGTGAAGATGGGGGTTCATATTCTCTTGGATATCCATTTAAACGTTGTTCTCCAGAGGGGCAAGTAAACATTGAGATTTCAGTCTGAAATGTCTAATCCCAAGTATGTTCTAAGAACTGTTAAATTTTCATGACAGGAGATCACTTTTATTTTTTTCCATTGATCAATTACCATTTCAGGGAAGTGCTCAGCTATGAGGCCTCAGGCAGACACTTTAAGAGAGGGGGAAAGATTCTAATTTCATTTGCTTCCGAGTTTTTTGGGCATTCACATTTTACCCTATGTTTAATATTATGACTCCTTTTATCACCTTAGTTGCAAATTTGTGTCTGGCATAATATGAAAAATAATTCATCAGCAGTATTCCCAGAAGTCCATATAATAGTTATGATATCAAAAACTTTGTGACATTATTCCTGCTTTATTTATTCTTGATAACAGACTGTAAAACAATTGCATTATTTAAGACAGAAATAGAGACAGAGAGAACTGGAGAGGAGGGAAAAAGGAAGGAAGAAGAAAAAGGAAAAATAATAGAACAGCTGGAAATTTGAGGGGATTCACATAGCATTTCCACTGTTTAGCAATATGCAAGCATAATTGGATGATTAATTAATAAATTAAAAATGAATTGACAACCTTAAAGCGACATTGATAATGATGTAGTATTTTGCTATGTGGAGTACTGTCTCCAATGTTCATTTGACTTTGAAATTCATCAACATGCCTTTCTTACACAGTTAAAACACAAGATGCAACAGAGAGTTTGCTCTACCATATTAATGAATATGTTATATTTTATTGGGAATACATGAAAGAGAATATGTACTCAAAATATTAATATTTCCCATCACTTCACTTGCACAATAGATGTTTCTCTTTTCTAGAAGATATATCTATATAGAAAATAGTGGTATAAATTAAATGTTGGTAATTGGTAATATAAATTATTTATTGGTATAAAATTTTGAATATATATTCCATATATGTTCTCTCTTTATAATTCTATCTATACTCTATATGTGTAATTCTATATAATTATATACTTACATATTTATATTTAGAGGTCTTGATTATATGGGAAAAATGATATTGAGTGGGGTACCTCAGAGGTTTTGTATGAAGCAGAAACCAAATATTTCAAATATTTGTGTGCTTGTGTCTTTCTCTCTCTCTCTCTCTCTGTCTCTCTCTCTCTCTATATATATATGTAAGAGAAAATTTACTGATTTAGCTGTGTCAAAAATCAGGAAGCCTAGCGGGGTGGGATAGGGAGGGTGGGAGGGAGACACAAGAAGGAGGAGATATGGGGATATATGTATATGTATAGCTGATTCACTTTGTTATACAACAGAAACTAACACACCATTGTAAAACAATTATACTCCAATAAAGATGTTAAACAAAAATCAGGAAGCATACTGTGGCCTAGATATCAGGAGTGAGGGCCAGGGAGCAAGCACACTTAAAGGGCCAAAGGAGGTATCAAAGGAGAGGAAAAATCCTGATGCTGAGTTTTGGAAGATGAGTTCAAGAGCATGAAATATGATAGTAATTGCCTGGTTAAATTTTGGATATTAGTAGTTTTTATAAGTTGCTGTGACCTCAGGGCAAAAATAGACAGATTTTTCAGGGCCAGAGGCTGATTGGAGACATAGGGATTGGAGAACAAGAAAAAAGGGACATTTGGATATTCTGAGGTCAATTAAAATATATTAAAGACCTAATAAATAAAAATACATTTATATAAAGTATGAAATCTACCATTTAAAGTATAAGAAAAATAGTTCTTAGAGATTTTGAGTAAGAATTGGGGAAAATCAATATTATAATATCAAGGATTGTTGATTAATGGAAAAATAATATTGGTGTGTTTGTGGTACATATCACCAAAAATAGAAACTTGTAAATATTTAGAATATAAATATTATACATAGTATGTATAGTTTACTGGAGAAAATATTACCAAATGACTAGAGCCAGCCTCTTCTTGTCTTTAGATAAGTCTACTCTTTCTTATTAAATTTCAGTTAAATGTGCTATTTGCTGGTCTCTATTTTTAGACTATATGTTCTTTGAGGATAATGCCCATTAGTCATCTGATTCATGTGATTCATTTACAAGTGAGTTATCACGGTTTATTAATATGACAAAGAACATCTGAGTTAGAAAAAATTAGGTCTCAACTTCCTAAAATGTCATTTACTAGTTGCATGAATGTAGGCAAATTAGTTGAACTCTCTGACCATAATAGTCCGCAGTTTACTTTGCAGAATTGTTGTGAGTGTTAGGGAGAATGTCAATAAAATGAGTTGAATTGTGTTCAGTCCATAAATAGTGTTTAATAGCTGGTACATATATTGGCCATCCATAGTGTCTGACTCCTATAGGTACTCTATTTATCCTTCTCTGTATGTATCCTTCTCTGATTCACTGTATGTCTTAGTTTGGGTTCCTTCAATAGTAGAGATGGAGACAAGGAAGTAGTTGTACCTGTTCCCCTCCTCATGGGATTTAACTCTCCTGAGCCTCTAGGACAAGCAGGTTCCTATGGATTTGGTGAAAGCCGTGGGGCAGAAATGCATAGAACAGCGTCTGGAAGAGCCTGTCAATATATGTGGAACTGTCCAGTGCCGCTGTGCTGAAATCACAAGCAGCCTTAGTAGATATGATACACAGCACGAAAAGGGTCTCTATGACAAATTGTGACATTTGTGCTTAGAATTTCAAAAGCATAGAATAAATATTAGAAGAGGGGAGGCATTTTTCTGCTTTATATGTATTCTGCATGCCTTGCACAGTTCCTAGCACATATTAGATACTTAAAAAGAGTTTGTTGATTTAAAGTACATTGATCTACTGATAGTGTCCTACAGAACTGCCAACAAGTTCATGCTGATATTTTATTGTAAAGGGCAGTATACCGTTCTTCTTAATTAGCTCAACATATCAACGCTGTTGCTGAAGTAATCTTCATAACTCTTTTGGTTTTTAATTGCTATCTTAATATCTTTTTGGATTGCCTAAATGTAATACTCTTGGTAGGTAATCAATGATAAAAGCCCATAGTATTATTGACTATAAAACATCTTTTGTGATTATGTAAATGCTATTTTATGGTAGAGTTCTAGTGGATTTATTTTCATGAGAACACGCAAATACAAAAAGGCCATTTAACAAAACGGAAAACAATTACAAAAATTCTCTCTTGAGAGCAAGAGTTATTTGTACCACCTGCAAGGTGATACCTCTTCAGTAAGATATGCCTTAATGTGAGGAGCCCTCTCCAAGGTGTATACATAGGATACCATTATTTTAACTATTACCTTGTTTATTTAATTTTATTTGTTATTGTTTCTATCATCTTTTGAGAGGAAAATATTAAATTAAATCATTATAATATTCTACAATAAATTAATATGGTTTCTCTTAAATTTGGTTTTGTGTTGGACTTTGGTATTTTTATAAGGAATGCCTAAGCCCAGCAGTTCTGTTCAGTACAACTATTTTCTCACAAACAAATTTCTTAAGAGGGAATCATGGTCATTCCTGCACAGTAGACCTTTCCATTGTGAGAAGAGAAGGTACAGTCACTTGTCATCTTATAGGAAAAAGTGGAGTTGTTACAACACATGCCAAATGTATAGTGTTTTAAATAGCAGGGTTGAAGTAAGGTGTTTGGAGAAACAGTTCCAGCAGTATAGGACAACATTATCTCTTGCAAAAGCATGTACAATTTTAAAAAGAAGAGATTGGGGAGATGATAATCTTCTGTCTGATCCTCAGAACTATCTGTGTTAGAGTTTTGTTGTTGTTGCTGATTGTTGTTGTTTCATTTTGTTTATTTAAGAATCAAGTTACCAGATAAATCACTAAGCCAGGAATGAATTTAAAATTAGGATCACTGAAGTTTTCTCATACCAATAAAATCCCTCCCAGCAACCCCTGATAATAACTGTATCTAGTTTATAAAATACACTGGCTAAGATAAAACATGTTGAAAAAGAATTCAAAAAAGTAGACTTAGAATAATAAATATTGATGATACGAAGCTTCCTCATTATCCCTTTATTTTAATATGATAGATAACTGCTTTATCTTTTTTCCAAGTTTATCTTAATACAAAAACAAACACATTTTCATATGATAAAGAGTGTCTGGGACATTTGAATGCTTCTTTGTAAACATACACTGATTTGTAATAACCATTGTGGTATGATTAATTCAAAAGGCTAATGACCTCATAGAAGATGCAGTTTTACTCTTAAAATTATAATGGATGCCGCATAATATACCACTCAAACAACCTTCCTGTTTCTCTCTTTACTTGTTAGACTATAGGGATTACAAACACATTCTTGTGGTTCAGTTGCATCCAGTTAGGCTTGTTAACAGGAAAGTCTTTTCAACTCAGGTATGAGGAGAGAAGTTGCAATTTCTAACCACAGAATGTCTTTTTACTAGGAAAAGATGTATCTTAAAGTCAGTAGAGGTTTTAAAAAGGCAAGAGAAGCTTTGGAGAGTGTCCAGCGGCATCTCAAGGGAGAAACTGAATAGGATGGGAACCAAGTTATGTTGGATTCAGGAGGTATAGGCTTTCTCTGATACACTGTTAACTCCCTGTTCTGTTGTTATATCACATGGCCTCAGAGCCTTTCAGTTTGGTTTCCTTTTAAAATTTCTTTAGACTCAAATGCCATTCTTCCTCCTTCACCTTTATTTCCCAGCAGAAGATTAAAATAAATAGAGGTGAGCAAGTCTAGAAAGCATTGCAGAGTTTGTGTTACTATTTTAGCAGGAATAGCTTTTCTGCAAGACTGTAATAAAAAGAACTACAATATGTATTCTTCTGAAACTCCCTTCGGATACCTTCCACCTCTGCCCTAATAAGTGAAGCCCTCTCCAAAGGTCTCTTCCCTGGCTATCCAGGGATCCTCCCTTTGGCTCCTCTCCAATTATTCTTGCAATTATCATTTTGATTCTACCTGGACTGAATGCTGTCTCTACCTGTCCTTTAAGGCTCTTATAATCTAGTTTGGACTTGCCCAAACATGGCTCACAATTCAACAGTGAGTGGAACCAGTACTTACTGAGCCTAAAGGTTCTTATATTAGAGCTGCGTCCTTGTTCTGAGAACATTGTACAAAATCTTTAAAACATTATTTAAGGATTTTTTGAGCCGTGTGTATGAAATTTGTACTGATCACCTTGAGGGAGAAAGTTTCAATTTTTTAAAGATGGAAAACATAATTTGTTTCCCTCCACTTTTTTACCATTCCCCCACTAATTCACACCCATTTCAAAGTGACCTCACCTTAATTTGCTTCTCAACTTTATTGGGCAAACTACGATCATCATATTTATTCAAATATTTATGTATTTTGGCTTAGTTCATTAGAAGTCCCTCAAATTTGAGGAGGCTATATTCCCATCCTCTAACTCAATGTATGACAAATACTGGCTACTCAATAATGTTTGCTTAAAAGATGAAATAAGAGGGCAAGAATATCATTGTACCTTTTAAGATGAGAATTACTTAATATTTTATTTCTCTTATTTATATATTTTTTTCTTGAGGCTTCCTTAAAAAGTATTTGCTTGGTCATGTTGGAGTCTTTGTATCACAGGTAGGGAGATGCCTGCAATTTAATTTTAATAACTGATTATTTTCTAACCTTCGTCTAGTGACCCAAGTGCCTCACACTTTTTTAGGGACCTAAAATATTGATCTTTTTCATTTCTTGGAATTATCTTTTTCTTTCTTTTTTGTGTGTGTTGTCTTTTTTTTTTTTTTATTGGTGTTGACTCACTTGTATTTTTTTCTTTCTTTATCCCTTGGTTTCTTTTGTTTATCGCTTGGTTTCTATTTCTTTATCACTTGGTTTCTATTTGTTTTTTGGATTTATATACAAATGTATTTTTATGTTATTTTTTACTGAGATATAATTGACAAAATTGTAGGCTATTTATAGTGTACATTGTGATGATTTGATATATGTATACATTGTGAAAGGATTCCCACCACCGAGTTAATTAGCACATTCATCACCTCACATATTTACTTTTTTGTGTGTGAGAACATTTAAATTCTACTCTCTTAGAAAATTTCAGTTATACATTGAAATATAGTGTTATCAGATACAGTCACCATGTTATACATTAGAGTCTTAGACTTTATTCATCTAATAACTGAAAAATTTTACCCTTTTCCCAGTCTCTCCCTATTTTTCCCACCCTCAGCTCCTGGCAACTAATTTTTTGCTCTCTGGTTCTATGAGTTCTACTCTTTTTTTTTTTTTTAATTCCACGTATAAGTGATACCATGCAGTATTTGTCTTTCTCTGTCTGGTCTGTTTCACTTAGCGTTATGCCCTAGGTTCATTCATATTGTTACAAATGGCAGAATATCCTTCTTTTTAAGCTGAATAATATTCTCTTGTGTATATATACTGCATTTTCTTTATCCATTCATTGGTTGACAGATATTTAGGTTGTATTTTTATTGTTTCTCCACAAGCGGTGGTGCTGATACCTAAAATAACATTTAAGAATGTGCAGAAGGGTTTCTGATTGTCATGATGTCTGGGAACGTTAGTGGCATTCAGATCTGAAAGTCCCAGGTATAATACACATCCTGTACTATGTGTAACTCTCTCGCACAATGAAGAATACACTCCCCTAAAATGTCAAGAGCATCCCCACTGAAAAATTCTACAGGATCTTAAGATGGAAATCAACATTTATTGGATGTCTATATTGTGAAAGTCCTTGTGTTTGAGCTGCGGAGATGGAGGAGGACTGGGGGAGATGCACAGAGGTTTAAAGTGCTACTTCTTTTCCCATGGGAGTTTAAAATCCAATTAGGAAATTACAAAGAACAAGGAAGCTAGAAATATGAAAATGCGTATGTTCAGATTATTTACCATTACTTACCATTTCCTAGCTCACTCCACATTCATAACCTGCCTTATCCAATGAATCAGTGTAAGTGACGTGATAAAGGTATGTAGCAAGGAGCACATGTTTCGAGGGACATCAAGTAGACCACTAAGGTCTTAGAGGTTTTATTCATTTTATGCGAGAATTCCACTTTTCGTATTGCTCTGCTGATCGCAAACAAGAATACTTTCAGAGATATTAGGCAGTACGTGGCTGGCACTGGGAAATATGAGAATAGGGGATAAGTCTGGCATGACTTCCTGGATTATCAGTTTTACTGGACAGCGATTTTATAAAATTTTATGTTAGAATAAGCATATACATTGTTACCAATTGTATTTCAAAATTTATATGAGTTGTAGACATAAAGCAGGTGACCCTGAAGATGTTTAATTCTTCTAACACGCCGCTGTAAGTTATATTCTTAGCCGCAGGGTTGTATATATATATATATATGTTTGTTTTTCTCTATTATAAGGGACATGTAGTGGAAAATTTTAAGAACACTAGAGTTAGTTGATGGCCTTCTAATCAAGTAATTCATTGCCAAAAAACGTCTACATCCAAGACCAGAAGAATGGTACAATGAGTAGCAATGAGCCCTTTTAATATTTGTCAACACAGTCCTCAGCTCTTTTCCATTATGTAGAATCGCTATGCTCACCAAGGAAGTGTTGATGTGTGGTTTAGAAAAAGAGATGAGCTTGAACTCTCTGAGATTTCTAGGTCCTCCCTGATAAACCAGGCAAGCTTTCAAACAGACAATAAGCTCAGTCCCCAAAATCACTTTTCCGAAGGAAGTAGGCTTTCTTTCTGATACAGAAACAAACTTGAAAATAGCTGTATTACTGACATCCATGAGCTTGGAAGTGCTGAAATCATAAATAGCTTCAGCAGTGAAAGACTCCTGGAGAAACTGATGAGATAATGTGTGTTGCCTACTGCCTGTATATCGCTTAGGCGATCCCGGTAAGAAACTATAGATGAATTGCAAATGAATACTTAATGGCTGCTGATTGAAAAATGATGAATAAAACTGACAATTAGACAGGTAGTATTGATGAGTAAGGCACCAAAAGTAATTGTCTACTAAGATTTATCTTTCATAAATGCTACCATAATTTGCTTAAAGAGACAGAGAAGGCATCAAGGATTTGAAGGGAGGAGGGATCTGCCAATTTTTGCTTATCATGAATAATTTTACATTGCTATTACTATGAATTTGCCTCTTTTGTTATCTCTAGAGTGAAAATAACACCTTCATTGCAAGGTTTTTGTGAGAAATAAATGAAAGAAGTAAATACCAGCATAATGTACTGACAAAGTAAATGCAAAATTAGCATGAGCTGTTATTAAGCAAGGACAATCTGCAACGCTTTCTCTCTATTATTCTTTAGGAAAGATCACAATCAGCCTGTTTCTATTATCAGTTCTGATTCCACTTGTCTAGAGTTCCTATATTTCTTCCTACGCTGAGCCTCAATTAGAAGTTGTTTATTTATCAAGATTACTTAAATTAGGACCTTTGCAAGCTGGAATTACACACTGAAATGTGTAATTCAGTGTTTTTATTTTCTCTGTGTACCCACTTTATGCTTTGCAAATGTGAATATATTTGCAAAAGGTATCGTTTAACAGACATTTTTCAATGACCTATTATGATTCAGGTACTATATTAGTCACTGGGAAGGTAACATAAGTTGAGGAAAAAGGCACATAAAAGCTAAAAGAGAATTTTTAAATGCTATAGCAACTGTAAGAAATATGCACAATATGTTTGGGAGCAAAGCATAGCAGCACCTATCTCAGCTTACATGTCTATGTGGGATGGGAAGGGGGCAGTTTGCAGAGTAGGTTTTTTTTTGGAGAAACTGCATCTTAAGAGTAAAAAGGATTTAGAGTAGAGGAAAGGAAACCACTTAATCTTGGGCTAGTCTGCTGGAGCTATTTTACTTTTCAGTATTGCCAAATCCAACTATTTCTTTCTCAGTATCTGCTATCACGCATACCAACAAATAGGTTATCTTCTTTACAATGAGGCGTATGTATAACTCCTGTTAGGCAGGTTAAATGTTATCAAATTGACCTAGGAAGTGATGCAAACTGTGCAGTCTCATCAATCACCTGGAGTAGAGACAGGTTCCCCTAACTCTGAAGAAGGGAATTTAAAAGCGAGAGACTCAGATAGGAAGTAGAAATAAAAATGTTTGGCTTTTCTTGGTCTTGTCTATGATGGATACTTTTCTGGGGGAATGGGATGGTGAGAATCTAAACCCTTCTTCTGTATTTGGAGGGTTTACCACCTTTTGAGTTTTTCCAGATGGCGGAGCCTGCTTACTATTATAAACATTAAAAACAACAAGTGTTTGTTTGCTTATCTTCCTTTGCAACCAAGGCATGGGCAGGGCATATGATCTAGACATTGCCCATCAGATACACTATCCCAAAGTTGAAATAAGATGGTAATGCAAAGGCACAGATTCTGTGGAGAATCCATCCTGACAGCAGGTGGCAGCAACAGTGGCAGTGCCGTCTAGTTTGGTGATGACTGTGACTATGAAAACAGTGACATTTAATGTTCAGCAGCAGAGGCTGAGGTTACTACAGATGTTGCCGTGACTACCACATAGACGTCCCTGGATTCCTGCCCATGTCTCATGTTTTACTCATCAACTTTTCCAGCAATCCTGTATACTTCCTAAAATTCTTTCAGTCAATGTATTTTATGCTTAAGGAGAAGAATAGTTTATGTTGCTTGAAAATAAGGACCAGAAATGATTTAAAATAAGAGGGTCTTGGAAAGTCTCTATAACTTGGTAACTTCCACATACAACTATGCCAGGTATGGAAGGAAGTGGCCCTGACAAGGTCTGCAGACTTGTGCCAGCTATTTATGACTGTCACACACATCTTTGGGACTTTGTAAACTGTCTCTTTTTAGACTTATTCTCTGGGTTAACATCGATGTTACTAACATTAGCTTTTAGTAGATCTTTTTAAAGCTTCTATTCTACCACATTTGTCCTAAAGAGGACCCAAGGATAATTTATAAACATATTTGACCAATTAAATGTTTGCTTTTGCCAGCCTTCGTAATGGGAGCAATGGGAATTAGAATGCCAGAGTGACTAACTACCACAGTTAATATTTATTGAATGTCTACTATTTGTGAAGTGCTATGTTAAATGAATTACATGAATGACTATCATTTAATACTTAGCGCTATGATGAAGGAACTACTATATTCATTTTATAGGTGATGAAACTGAAAATTGGACATTTGAAAATATGCCTAAAGCGAAACAGTTATTAAGTGGAAGAGCCAGGATTTGAACCAAGGCTTCTGTCATCAGAATCTGAACTCTTGGACAGTATACTTACTGGGAAGTGTCAGGCTTTTCCATAATCTTCACCAAAATCTTCAGATTTTGACTGATTGCATTTTGCCAGTGGAAAGGAAGTGAACTGCAAGTTTTATTCTTTCTTTTTCTAGCATTACTGAGATATAATGACATATACATTGTGCAAGTTTAAGGTGTATAAAGTGATGATATGATACATAAATATCTCAAAATATTTACCACAATAAAGTTAGTTAACACATCTTCAACTCACATAATTGCCATTTTGTTGTTGCTCTGCTGAGAATATTGAAACTCTACTCTCACAGCAACTTTCAAGGATACAGTACAATATAAACTATAGTCACTGTGCTGTACATTAGTTCCCTAGAACTTATTCATCCTATAACTGAAAGTTTGTAACTTTTGATCAACAACTCCCCATTTCTCCTACCTCTCAGTGCTTGGCAAGCACCATATTCTATGCTCTGTTTCTATGAGTTAGATAGTTTTAGGTTCCACATATAAATGATAGCATACATTATTTGTCTTTCTCTGTCTGACTTGTTTCACTTAGCTTAATGCCTTCAAAGTCCATCCATGTTGTTGCAAATGGCAAGATTTCTTTCTTTTTCATGGCTGAATAATGTTCCATTGTGTGTGTGTGTGTGTGTGTGTGTGTGTGTGTGTGTGTGTGACATTTTATTTATCAATTCGTCTTTCAATGGACACTTAGGGTGTTTCCATATCTTGGCTGTTGTGAATAATGCTGCCGTGAATATGGGAGTGCAGATATCTTTTCAAGTTAGTATTTCCATTTCCTTTGGATATGGCAGATTTATTTTTAATTTCTTGAGGAACCTCCATACATTTTTCTGTAGTGGCTGCACCAGTTTATATTCCCACCAATAGTTCCCAGGGTTCCTTTTTCCCTGCATCTTCAATAGTATTTATTATTGCTTGTCTTTTTCATAATTGTCTTTCTAACAGGTATGAGGTGATATCTCATTGTGGTTTTGATTTCCATTTCTCTGATAATTTGCGGTGTTGAGCACCTTTTCGTGTACCTGTTGGTCACTTGTATGTCTTCTTTGCAAAAATGTCTATTCAGTTCCTCTGCCCATTTTTATTTTTTTTTAATTCATCTTTATTGGAGTATAATGTGTTAGTTTCTGTTGTACAACAAAGTGAAATAGCTATACTTATACATATATCCCCTCCCTCTTGAGCCTCCCTCCCACTCTCCCTATCCCGCCCCTCTAGGTGGTCACAAAGCACCGAGCTGATCTCCCTGTGCTATGCAGCTGTTCCCTCTAGCTATCTATTTTACATTCGGTAGTGTATATATGTTGATGCTACTCTCACTTCACCCCAGCTTCCTCCCCCGCCGCACTCCCCCCCCCCCCCCCCCCCCCCCCCCCCCCCCCCGTGCCCTCAAGTCCATTCTCTATGTCTGCATCTTTATTCCTGCATTGCCACTAGGTTCATCAGTACCATTTTTGTTTTTTGTGTTAGATTCCATATGAATGTGTTAGCATACAGTATTCGTTTTTCTCTTTCTGACTTACTTCACTCTGTATGACACTCTTGGATAAAGAAGATGTGCCCATTTTTAAATTGGATTGTTTGGGGTTTTATTGCTGTTGAGTCACATGAGTGAGTTTTTTATGTATTTTAGATAATAACCCCTTATCAGATATATGATTTGCAAATATTTTCCCCCATTACATAGGTCACCTTTTATTTTATCACTGTTTTCCTTTGCTGTGCAGGAGTTTTTTTAGTTAGATGTATCCCCACTTTATTTATTTATTTTTATTTTGTTGATTTTACTTTTGGTGTCAAATCCAAAAAATCATAGGCAAGACTGACATCAAGAATTTACCCTCTCAGTTTTTTTTTTTTTTGTAGGAATTTTATGGCTTGAGGTCTAAAATTTAAGTCTTAATTCACCTTGAGTTGATTGTTCTTGTGATTTTTTGTGTGTGGTGTAAGATAGGGATCAAGTTTCATTTTTTTTGCATATGGCTTTCCAGTTTTCCCAACACCATTTATTAAAGAGACTATCCTTTCCTCATTGTATATTCTTGGTTCCTTTGTCATAAATTAATTGACTACATTGGCATGGGTTTACTTCTGGGTTCTCAATTCTCTTCCATTGATCTATATGTGTGAGTTTCATTCCAGTACCACAGTGTTTTGATTACTATAGCTCTGTATTATAGTTTGAAATCAGAAGTATGATGCTTCTAGCTTTGTTCTTTCTCAAAATTGCTTTGGCTATTTGGGGTCCTGGATGTTTCCATACAAATTTTAGGATTGTTTTTTTCTATTTCTGTGATAACTGCCATTGGAATTTTGAGAGGGATTACATTGAATCTTTTGATGGCTTTGGGTAGTATGGACACTTTAACAATATTAATTCTTCTGATACATGAACATGGGATATCTTTCCATTTATTTTTGTCTTCTTCGGTTTCCTTTGTTAATGTCTTCCAGTTTTTGGTGTATAGGTCTTTCACTTCCTTAGTTAAACTTATCTCTAATTATTGTATTGTTTATGTTGTTGTAAAAGGGTCTGCTTTCTTCATTTCTTTTTCAGATAGTTCATTCTTAGTAGATAGATATGCAGCTGATTTTTGTATGTTGATTTTTATCCCAAAACTTTACAGAATTTGTTTATTAGGTCTAAAGTTTTTTGGTGGAGTGTTTAGGATTTTCTATATATGTGATCTTGTCATCAGAAAACAGAGACAGTTTTAGCTCAACATAATAAAGGCCATATAGGACAAGCTCACAGCTAAAATCATACTCAATGGTAAAAGGTTAAAAGCTTTTCCTCTAAGATCAAGCAAAAGAAGAGTGTGTCACTCACTATTCCTTTTCAACATGCACCAGAAGTCCTAGCCAGAGCAATTAAATAGGCAAAAAAAAAGAAATAAAAGGCATCCAAATTGGGAAGTTAGAATTGCAGTTTTTGAAGCCAAGATCAACTATTCTCAATTCCAGTATGCACAAATAATTCCTAATCACGTTTTAAGTAATTTCTTTGGCATAGTCTCAGTGAAATAGAATGAAGGTTTAAGAGGATATTATTTTTAAAGTTTCTCCTTGCATAACATTGGTGGATTGATTGCTTAAAGTTTAACAAATACTGTTAGTCCTTTTGAGATGCTATAGCAAAATACCATAGACTGGATAGCTTAGAAACGACAGAAATTTATTGGTCACAGTTCTGGAGGATGGAAAGTCCAAGATCAAGGCAACGGCATTGTCTCCTAGTGAGGGCTGTCCTCCTGGTTCATAGCAGGCACCTTGTTCTTGTGTCCTCACACGGTAGAAGGGGCTACGGATCTCTCTGGAGCTTCTTTGTAAAGGCAATAATCTCATTCATTACAGTTCCACCCTCATGCCTGAAGCACCTTCCAAAGGCCCCACCTACTGGTACTATCACATTGGGCATTTGGATTTCAACATATGAATTTGGGGGTGGGAGGGCATAAATATTCAGGCTAATAATATCAAATACTGTAACACAATATTAATAATATACTAACAAATACTGATAATATCTCATGCTAAAAAAAAGTTGTGACCATAATAAATAGCTTATGAAAAGTGAGAGGAGGGATAATTGGTTGAAGATATTCTCATATGTCCTTTCTATGAATCTACTCTATGCAGAAGATATAATGAAGGGGGATTTTCACCATCCAAGAAGATTCTAATCTAGCCCCTTAGTCAATTTATTCATTCTTTCACAGGAAATTATATAGTAACCAAGTGTATTATTTTAATGGAAATTTAGACAAAGATAAAAATATTGAATAATGAAGGGTAAGAGATACAAGGTACTGTAACAGAAATATATACTTTTAAAATCAGAAACACCATTTGTAAACCACTGGTAACATATAGGATATGCAAAAAGTCTTGGCTTTTTGATGAAATAAACTCTATGACCTGCTGATATTGAAGAACTGTCAGGAACCAGTGGGATGGTAACTGAGAAAAATGTCACAATACAGATGAACTCTTACAGTGATTTTCTTAAGGGGATACTAAAATATTGGGATCGAGGGACTTGAACAGATCTCAAAGGAATATCACTCTCTCAATGTGAATAGGCCTCTCTTTCATACACTTAGAAATATTAAACTCTGTGATAAATAAAATAATAACCCATAAGACAGTTCTCTATTTGACCTCTGAGAAGACATATCAGTGTGGCCCTCAGGGTAAATGATGTTTTAAAAAAACTTTAATACTAGTTTCACTTTACTACAAGTTATTGATGTATATTCAGACAATGTAAGAGAAAGATAGTAGGTGGTTTAAGCTATGACTGTTAACAGTATAAGACAATGACAGCTCGTATAGTGGTTTGCTAAAGAGATTGTTTTAAAACCTCATCCCCGGTGTTAGGTGATACCTCAATATAAAGAAATATAAAGACAATTCTCCAGTTTCTAAGATTAATGTCTTATTGAATAACTACTACAAGAAATGCTAACTTGGAAAGATAGGAAGCAGATGGCCAACCTGTTCATCAGACTTTTTTAAGGGAAAAATATTTGTGGATATGATCATCAAGATTTAAGCTCAAATCTACCCAATTTATTGAGTACCTGTTATGGGCAAGAGGCTGTGCTAGGTACTTAAACTTACATATGTATTTATTTAAACCTCACAAGGTATACATTTATTCATATGCATCAAAGTTGATCATTAACACAGTATAGACTTAACCTTGGTTCTTTATCTTGACATTAATAGACAAGTTGGTATGAAGAACAATAAACTTGGTTGAGGAAGAAACAAAATCTATACTTTGAAATGTCAACCAAGTAGTTTATTAAAGAGTTAAATTAAAATACAAATAAACATGTGACAGACAATGCATAATAATTTTAGGGTTAACTATAAACCATTTCTTACCATTCTGCCATTTCTGCACTTAATTGATGTTGCAGAAATTTGTGCATAGCAGGCCATGTTGGAGGGATGACCCTTGTTGAATGCGCATGCACTCAGCCAATGCCAAAAACCATATGCCCTCTGCAGGTGAACGCCTTCTGAAAGTGCCCTCTGCAGTCTATCATGGCTTAGAAGGGTGAAGGGCATTTTCTCACCTGAATATTTCTAGGAAGTGTTCTCAATTTATTCAAAGGGTTATTTCTCAATGTTGGTTTTATATACTTGCAATTGTGTACTAACTACAGCAGAAGGGCTTTTTTTGCTTAATCCCTTTCATGCCAGCTGCATTTGAGTGACAACAGCAGTTGCTAATGTATCGTCTCAAAGGTTGTCATTTTAGGTACTTCAAAAAGATAAGAAGGTCTTGTGGGTAGGGAGGACAGACAATTTAGATGTTGTGGAAAGGGTGGCAGAATATATTTGCAAATAGCAGTTAAGGAAATGGCTTGAGTGAGTATGGATGGGAATAGATATTGTAAGTGTTCTGGTCCTTAAAAAAAAAAATCATCACTTCATTTAGGTCTCACCTAGCTCAAACATTCCGTTGGACATGGTTTTTGAGGTCTATGAAAGAGATTGACACCATTTCACTTATCCATCCTCATTCCCCATATAGGAAGATATTCTCCTTCCAATAAATCTAAGGAGGTTTGGCAACATTTTCCAGTTGTGGTGGATAAAATAGGGACTCCATGTGTCACACAGTGCAGTATACCAGAAAGATAGAAAATTTTGTCTGGCTGTCTAAACTTACTTTTGTTCTGAACAAAGAGGACCCTTTCCCACTAAGGCAGTGTCTCAACATTTGTAGGTCTGGCAGAATGATGACACATTCTGTGATTTAAAACAAAAATTGAATTAGTTACCAACTTCTAAAAGTCAGTGGCTTTTATTTGAAAAAAAATAGTGATGTCTGACTTCTTTTGAAAAATTGGATAGTGTAGTAAGACTTAGCTGTTATTGCTACATGGTACCATATCCAAATCTCTCTGTACTTTTTATTGTCTTCTCAACACTGAAGCATTTTGGTCAGCTCCCATTTATCATTGTATTCACATTGCTTTTCTTTATGGTAGAAGTTAGAAGAAAATAAAATGTATATTGTACCCATGCCTCTATTAAGTGTGGGGAAATTAAAGATAGACGTAGAAAGCTATAATTTACCCTGGCTGTGGTAGTTGATTTTGTGACTTTTGTAAAAAGTCATTATTGTGTTTGTGTGTGTGTTATGGGTGTATATGCATATCTATATATCTATATCTAGCCTTTCACTATAGTCACCTCAAGGGCTGGAACTGGTTTTGATTTTTGTTTTTCATTTTTTTTGTTTCCGTGTCTGTTATAAATTAGGAATACAGTTTAGTGAGTAAATACTTAATGATTGTGAAATTAGATCAGGAGGTAATGATCTTAAGGGAGTTCTTACCTAAATTTCAGTAAAATGTTTTCTACTGACTTTAGGACTTGTTCCAACTAGACATTAAATATTTCTCCTTGGGATAGTTACTGGCAGAACATTACTGCATTTAATATTTTTACTTTCTCTTTCATAGTCTCTGTCATCAACGTGTTTTATGGCAAACCACTTCTTTAAAAGAAAGGAAAATGCTCTCAAGGAACCTGAACAGTATGGAGCTAGACAGAGATGAAACATGGTGATGAATAACGATTTAGCCCATCGTTAGGGTAGAAGGGACAGGGACAGGGTAGAAGGGACAGGGTAGAAGGAGGTCACTAGGAGACACAGCGTCAGTTAAGAAAATCAGAGTCCAGAAAGGAAGAAAAAATATTGGGAAATAGGATTTATAGTTGTTTTCCAAGAGGCAAGGCCCTAGGAACAGTTTTAAGGTCTAATTTTGCCTTTATTTTTTTGGTCTAGGGTTACTTTTAACTGTGCCACATGTATGAATACAGAATCTTAAAGGCACTACTCTAATCTACTCCTAATCTAGGAAATTAAATGTAGATGAATTTAAGTCTTATTTTCTAGTGATATACCTTGATTAGACTTGTATGGAAATGATATTTCCTTGACTGAATTTATGTAAAACACCGATTTTTATTATTAGAGTGGAAGATACTCCAATTTAATCAGGCACATATTTAGTAACTTTTTAAAATGGTAATGGTCTATAAAAAACTAGTATTACCCAGATTATTATTAAATAAAAGGTAAATAATTATTAATTATATTAATAAGAATAATTTCTTCATGTTTCTCTACATATTCATGGAATATGTTGTTGTAAACTATGTTTTCATTATTTACCTTATTTAATAATGCTTAACATTAATTTCAGAAAAAAAAAAGTATTATTTGGATGGACTCGTGTTAAGGAGAAGAAAAAAGTCCTGCCCTAGGGCATAGTGATATTCACATTACTTTTCAAGAGTTTCAGTAAAGAAATGAGCTTGTTTTAAAATACAAGGGAAGGACACAGAATTCTTGTGTTGTTTTGCAGTTCCTTTACTGCAGCTCTCATTCACACATGTTACGGTGCCTCACTTGATTAATGTCCTCCTTTCATAGAACTGATAGAGACCTCAAACAGACAGTGAAAAATATAAACAAAAACATTCACTGAAACAAAGCAACACGTTTAGAAACACCACAATAGAATTTTCACAAAAAAGAGCCTATGCAAATAAATAACTTGTACATCCATATATAAGGCTTCTTAAACAAATTACATATTTATGACAATTAATTATGGAAAATTCTATATCTTACAGATCAATGGCAAAATGGGAGCTTAGCTAAGAACTGTGGGAAGGTTATCTTGTAGTATTTGTCAGCCTTCAGAGAGTAGGCATTAAACTAAATCCATTAAACAAGTTTCTAGTTAGGCACCTGTGATCTGGGGCTGTAAATGTATATGGTGGTTTCTTTAGCTATATGAGTTGTTTGCACATACTGTCTATATGGGACAGAAATTCCCCCTGAGGTTAGAGATTTCAAGTTTCTTATAATGCACCTTAAAACGGTCACTGTCCTTTTGCAAAAATAAATAATTTTGAAAGAATCATTTTTAATCCATAGTTTCAAAGACAAATCGTGGTGCTAAAATGTTTCTGCCTTTATATTTCTTTGAGTGCAGAACTAATATTTACCGACAGTTTCTGTGATTTGCTTCGCTCAGACAACAGCTTGACGTGGATGATCTTATATTTCCTCATTCTTTATGCTTGTATCTCATCTGAAAAATTAAGGAGACCATAGCATGTTCATGGAGGTTCTCTTCATGTCCAGAAGGCCAGTAGGCAATACTTCCCTCGTCCTCAGTTAATAAGAATTGAATTGGATTATGTTTATCAATACATCTGCAACCAAACTCTATGAGTATAAAATACATATGTTATATGGCTATAAATATATATGTGTATCTATAGGAACAAATATATAACTATATGTGTTATACCTACCTATAAATAATATATATTTTAAGCATCCAGACATTGGCCAAATTGCTGTAAATTTGTGTTAAATTATTTTATATGATGAATTTAAATATATATAGTATATAACTGATATAATTATTATATATAAATTATACATGTGTAAATATTTTAAATAATTATATATAATAATTATTATTTAGAGATGTATGGGTTAATAATGAGTCTCCCTGGAAGCTTCAGGTGTTTACTGAACATAAAAGATTATTAAATACCCCAAAGATAAAATCTTCCAATTCTTAAATGGTTGATTTATTTGAAAATATATCTTTAATAGAAAATTACCTAAAATCTTGGACATAATTTTCTTCATCTGTTCAAATGGTAATATCACACTTGTCAGAGAGTTATTGAAAGGATTAAATTAGATTACCTATGTATAAAACTAGGCAAATTATCTTGTTTGGAAAAAAAACTATAACAATAAAAGTTAAAGATGTCTTGAGGAATATGTACAAAACATTTGATTTATTTGTTGTGTTTAGAATGACTCATCTCCTAACTATTTGAAACCATTGTTTTCAGTTAGTTTCCTGAAGTAAAATATCTGAAATTTTTGTTTTAAGCTAACTGTTAAATTTAAAAGAAAATTAAACATATATCCTAAACTTTATTCAATTACCATTTCCCCCCCCGAACTGATCAGTTATTAGATGGATGTGACTAAAGCAACTAGTCATATGTCCGTGGGTTTATTTTGTTCAATTTGTGCTGAAAAGTAATCAAGAAATTTTTATTTCACATTTGTTCCTAGATGGGTGGACCCTACAATTATGTTGCTTTTAAAATCTGTAGTATAATAGATGTTTTGTTAGAATATTAGTGTATTTTATAAATGTAATGTATTTTGATGTTGTTTAAATGTTACATTATCCATTGTATCTAATTACAAAAAGATTTGGCTCTTGCAAAATGTATGCATCCTTGTAGAGTATGATTAATGCCTGTTATTTCTAGGGGTGTAATTTTGGGAGCAATTTTCTATAAAACTGCTTAAACTGTTACCTTATAAATCTGAAATCATTTGGCACAGTATTCACTTAACCAAATTACTGTGCTAATAGCAATTCCTCCTTCTAAATGGTTTTCAGAGTTAGTAGATATGTGCCTCTCATCAACCTCTAGTATTTATGACTTGAGCAATGGTTGTCCTTCTCTGCACAGGGCATACTGTTTATTTAACAATTCTTGGTACTGGCCTTTCTCTATGGCTCCAAAAGTTGCTAACATTGATTGAAACCTAATTTATAGGCAGTTTCTTCAAGGAGAAGAACCAGTTTTAAAGGTTAAGATTCAAGCCTTCTTTTAACCAACCAATGAAGTAAAATGGATAATTCACTTATTTTTCCATTAAAATTATTAAGAGCCTACTGTTTATAAGATAGTAACAGGTGAATCAAATTCAAGGACATAAAGTTTAAAACTCTTTCTTTAAGCAAAGTAGATTAGGGGGGAGTCTCTTGCAGGATGGCAAGAGTGAAAAAAAACCTTTATGAATGCTTGAGCTATGGAAATTAAGGAATTGTTGATAGAGGAAATGGCATTAAAACCATGTTTCTGAACAAAACCTTAGGGCTGAGAAAGTTTAGGGTTTGTTTAGAGTTGCTGATATGAGATTTGTGTGGTGCTCAAAGAAAGAGAAGGGAAGACGTAATATGTCAGTAGGGGCAGAATACAGCAGGTGCTATTAAAATATTGGGGGCTAAGAATATTGTTCAGCAACTAGTGGCTTAACACAGAAGAGTGTGAGTAGCAGAAGAACATGAATAGAGGCAAGCTTTAGGAAACCATACCTTGGTACATACAGAATAATGTGGAATAGAGAAAAATAGAAATGTGAAGGGATTGAAATAGGATGATGGCACTAAGAATAGGAAAATATTTTCAAGAGAAACTCAGAAGAATTGACAGGACTTAGACTCAGAAAATAGAAGTAAATGAAAAGGAGAGTCAAATTTGATTTGATTTTGACAAATGTGACATTCGATTTTGAGGGTTTCCAGTCTTACTGATAGAGAGTAGTATCACAGAAATAAATAGTTGTTAGGAGAAATATTTCAACCTGGCCAGATATGCTAATAGGAAATTGGGGAGAGGAAAAGTGAAGCTTTTGAGAAATATCAGGGTTGAAGGCAAACATTTGTGAGTGATTCTAATAGAGGAGGTGACATGGAGCCATGAGATTGCTTGAATTCCTTGAGGGAACTTGGAGAAACAAAATCAGTCTAGGAATAATTTATGGGAAAACGTAACAGGTGTTTAGAAGAATAAAATGGAAAAGAAAATAAGAAAAATGAAGACAGAGAATTAGGACAGTGGAGAGAGAGCACATTTTCTCAAAAATAAAATGAAGAAGGAAGAAGGAGCATTGGTTCTTGGAAGTCACCAGAGTTGAGAGGAGGGGCCAGAGTGCTACATCTCCTTGCATTCATAAAGAAAAAGACTAATTGTTGGGCGGAGAGAGGCCAGTCTCATTGAGAATCTCGTGAAAGTTTTGACTCTTCCCTGGGAAAACATAAATGATCTGTACAAAAACTTTTACAGTTCATCTCAGATGACTGATGAATTTTGTAAAGTTCATTCAGGGACTATAGCTTAAGACAACTTTGAAAAAAAAGAAATCTTCCATAACAACTTCAACAAATTTCAAGGATCAAGCATAAGTTAAGCTTATATGATGAGTTATAGACCTCTCTTTTCAGATCCTATTCCATTTGCAGTAACTTACCTTGCTTTTTTCCTCCTTATTTATGATTAATTTGAAGAATGACTATAAGGATAGAAATGTTTATGAGGAGAATGGCTGGTAGTTCTAATTTACAACCTGAATCCCAGAAAAATTTCATTCCTTAGCCAATAACTGCATGGTTAAAATAGATAGACGGAATTAAGAACACCATCTTAATGGAAACTGGGGGGGAATACTGTATAGATAGTCCTCAAAACTGTTGGGATTTATACCTTTGACAACATTTAAAAAATAGACCCTGTGACTTTCTTTCCTGCTCAGCATTCTCCTCTTTTCAGGGAAAGTTTCTGAACTACCATCTTTAACAATACTTCTGTCTTAGGGCAGTTTCCAAAGAGTAAAACCCTGTGAGAAGGATTTGTGTACATCCAAATGATTTACTAAGGAAGTGCTTCCAAATGAAATCTGTAATGTAATGAGAAAAGCAGACAAGAAGGGGAAGAAGCCATGAAGCGATTTCAGGCAAAGTTCCATACTCAACCTGATTCATAGGGGAACTCTGGACTATACATTAAACTTCAAAGTTTGTCCCAACTGGAGCAGGGAGTAGGACTGTAATACTGCTTCATCTGCATAGTCATTCATTGTTGAAAGGCTTGGGGAGCAGATAGTAAGCTCCAAGGCACTTAGAGATGCCATTCAATGCAGGCAAAGCATTTGCAGTAGTCCTTGAGCAGTGCTGGTGATATCATTGTAACGGTGGTAATAATATCCAAAAAATATTATGCCTGGTAATAGTCTTTGCTCTGAAATAAAGTTTGATATTAATATAGTCACTGTAGCTTTCTTTACCTGAGTGTAAGCCAGATAGACCTTTTTTCATCCTTTTACAATTAACCTGAATATATCTTTGTATTTTAAATGCATTTCTTGTGACATATAGTTAAGTCTTGTGTTTTTTATTCAAGCTGGCAATCTATGTTTTTAATTAGGGCATTTGAGCTAATTGCTTTTAATATGATTATTGAGATGGCTAGGTTTAAATATATTATCTTGCTAAATGTTTATCTCTTATATCATCTCTTCTCTGTTCCCTTTTCTACTCTTACTGCCTTCTTTTGGATTTTTTTAAGATTCCATTTTATCTCCTTTGTTAGCTTAATAGCTATAATTCTTTGTATTGGTTTTTTAGTGCTTGCTGTAGGAGTTTAGTCTAGATCTTTAATTAATCACAGTCTACTTTTAAATGATATTATAGTATTTCATTATAAGGTGAATTTTAATTTTTTGGGTGATAGATATATTTTCATTTCTATATTTGAGCTTTGCTTAGGGATGCAGGTTAGTTATTTGGGAACAGTGTGATCCTTTTTGGGTCCTGATTTTTAAAATTTTGTGAGGTGGGATTGGAGCAGTATTAGTCCAGGCTTAATTATTCCTCACTGTAGAGGCAAGGTCTGTCTTTGGAATGTTGTGGTTTTCCAGTCTGGCTGTTGAGAAAAGGTACTATTTCTAGTCCCATGTGAGTGATGGACACTGTTTAATTTAAACCATTTGATAGGTTCTTTCCTGAAGAGTTTGTAAAATATTTATCTTTTAAATTAGTTGAGATTTGTTTTTGAAGTATAATTGACCTATAATACTATATTAGTTCCTGTACACAACATAGTGATTTGATATTTCTATACATTTCAAAATGGCCACCACAAGTCTGGTTACAATCTGTCACCACACTAAGATACTACATAACTATTGACTTTATTCCCCGCACTATACATTTCATACCCATGCCTCATTTATTTTGCAACTGGAAGTTTGTATCTCTTAATCTCCCTCACCTATGTCTCCCCTCCACCACACTCTCCCCTCTGGCAACCACCTGTTTGTTCTCTATGTATCTATGACTCTGTTTCTGTTTTGCTATGTCTGTTCATTTGTTTTTTAGAATCGACACATAAGTGAAATCATACAGTACTTGTCTTTCTCTGTCTGAGTTATTTCACTTAACATGGATGGACCTAGCAGATATTATGCTATCACAAATGACAAGATTTCATTCTTTTTTATGGCTGAGTAATATTCTATTGTATATATATGCCACATCTTCTTTATTCATTCATCTATTGATGGGCACTTAGATTGCTTCCATACCATGGCTATTGTAAATAATGTCATAATGAACATAGGGGTGCATATATCTTTACAATAGTGTTTTCATTGTCTTTGGATAAATACCTAGGAGTGGAATTGATGGATCATATGGTAGTTCCAACAAATAAACAAGCTCATAGAAAAAGAGATCAAATCTCTGGTTACCAGAGGCAGAGGGATGAGGTGGATTGGATGAAGGCAGTAAAAAGGTACAAACTTCTAGTTACAAGATAAATAAGCAGTATGGATTTAATATACAACATGATAAATATAATTGACACTGCTCTATGTTTCTTATGGAAGTGATAAAGAGAGTAAATCCAAAGAGTTCTCATCACAAGGAAAAATATTTTTTTCTATTTCTTTAATTTTGTACTGTACAAGATGATGAATGTTCACTAAACTTATCATGTTAATTATTTCATGAAGTATGTGAGTCAGATTATTATACTGTACACCTTGTACACAGTGCTATATGTCAATTATATCTCAATAAAACTGCAAGGAAACAAAAACAAAAAATTAGCTGAGATTTACAATACTTGATAGCATATATGTTCCATCTTGGTTAATGTTTCAAATGCATTTGAACAGTGATTAGATTCTACAGCCCATTGGCTGTAGTGTTCTATAAATGGCAGGTTAGTAGAGATGGTAGACAAAAATATTCATATATTTTTCATCTTTTTTTTTTTTTTTTCCTTTGAACACTTCCTGAGAGGGGTGTTAAGAACTCCAACTGTGATTGTAAGCTTACCTCAATCTCCATTAGTTTGGTCAGTTTTTACTTATCTCTGGCATTAGGTATAAAAATAAAGGATTTTATATCTTCTTGATGAATTGATCACTTTATTATCAAATTTCCCCCCTTAAACCTGTTAATACTTCATGTTTTGAACTCCATGTTCTTTGTGTCTGATATTAATATAGTCACACCAAATCAATATGCTTAATTGCATTTTGCCATCCTTTTACATTTAGCTATCTTTTTCTTTATATTTAATGCCCATCACTCATTGGCAGCACTGAGTTAAGGCTTGTTATTTAATTTATACTTGTATCTGTGTTTTAATTGGAGTATATAGTCCATTTACATTTAATATAATTATGGATGTGATTGGTTTTAAGTCTATATTCATTTTCTGTTTGTTCCACCTGTTCTTTTTTCTTCTGTTTTCACCTTCCTGGGTCATTATATATTTTTAGTATTAGGTTTGATTTAGCATTTTTAGTGTTATATTGTATTCCCTTTATTACCTATATTGTTAGTGATGTTATATTACATTACATAATATATTATCTATTTCTTTTTCTATGTTCCTAAATTCAGTTACTGGCTCTACCACCCAGCATCTCAGATAGAAACCTCACATTCTTGGACTTAGTTTTAGCTCACCTCCAATCAGGCACCAGGTCTATTTTTACCTTCCCAAATCTTTTAAATCCAACATATCTTCTTTAAAAGTAATCAATATGACTGCCATAGTTCGGGATCATATCACCTTTGACCTAATAAAATATAATGGCCTCTTAACTAGTTTGTCTTCTCATTTGACCATGCCCAGTCTATCAATTTTAGATTAATGTTGAGATTCAAGGTCTCACATAATGAAATGGAAGATCAAGTGACATGTGATATCAAAGTACTTTAAAGACAGGGTTTTAAATGGATCTGTTTGGCCTGCACAGCTTGTTGTATGATGGAGAAACTACTGTGAGAAAAGAAGAATGAACAGGAGGAAAGATAAACTGGGGGAAAAAAGAGAATATTGAAGACTATTTTTAGTGAGTGCAGGGATTATGTGTAAGGAGTATGTGTAAGATCAACAGGGGTGATGGAAACCAAAGGCTGGTGAATGGGCTAGAGGATCTCCTGACTTGCAGGGAAAAAGAAGATGCCACCTGGAGAAAATCACCTTCAATTTATATCCTTCCTATGCATGTCCTTAATCTATTCAATTTCATGGTGATTTGCATATAGTGTGCTCAAATGGTTTAAGTGGAAAGATAATTAAATGACTAAAGATGGGTGAATGAGTGAGACATTTCTGTTTGTGTTCATTTCACTGGGCCTAAGATCTACTTAAGTGAGACATTTTTGTTTATGTTTCATTTCACTGGCCTAAGATCTAACATTTTCCCCCCAGTGTGGTAAAGCGAATTAAGGTTTTCAAAGGAAAGCATTTCTGGAATAGGCTTGTTGAGAAATGTAGGGTCATTGCCATGAAGTGAAGAACATCAAAAATGTATAAATTGAAGACTGGTAGGAAAAAATATTGAAATGGCTGAAGGCATCTTGAGCGACATGACATTTACACAGTGATTTTGTAAATTTAAATGGTATGTCACAGGATTCAAGTAAATTGGAACATTTATTTTCAAAATGTTTTCTTTCAAAAATATTGTATGTCTATTATGCTAATTGTAGAAATTAAAAGGTGATATTAGCAAAGCTATTTTAATCTGAATTAATTCATGGCATTCTTAAAGTTCCAAATTAAATTCAAACATATTCATGCTCTGTCAATATTGCAATATCCAATTGATATTCTAAGGCTTTGGATACATTATCACATGTTTTTATTTATACAAAATTAATTAGAGTATTGAAACAGTTATAGACTGGATACTTAATAAGCAATATCATCTGAGATTTTTTTTTTTAATTTTTATTTATTTATTGTTGGCTGCGTTGGGTCTTCGTTTCTGTGCAAGGGCTTTCTCTAGTTGCGGCAAGCGGGGGCCACTCTTCATCGCGGTGCGCGGGCCTCTCACTATCGCAGCCTCTCTTGTTGCGGAGCACAGGCTCCAGATGCGCAGGCTCAGTAGTTGTGGCTCACGGGCCTAGTTGCTCCACGGCACGTGGGATCTTCCCAGACCAGGGCTCGAACCCGTGCCCCCTGCATTGGCAGGCAGATTCTCAACCACTGCGCCACCAGGGAAGCCCTATCATCTGAGATTTACAGTTAAAGTAGAAATAGCCTTTTTTCTGAATTTATCCGGATATATGTAAAAAACAAAAAAACAAAAAAAACTCTTCAATGACTTGTCAGTGTATAAGCCTAGTAAAATGAGACAGGTTTTTCTTTGCTTAAGTAGTTTTGAAGCCTAAGGTTGCTCTCAAAAACAGTGGAAATTGTGGTATAGGGCAGTTGGGAGGAGATTGATAGACTCAGTGGCTAAACTGTGGATCAGCTAAATTGCCAGACAGAAAAGGGGAAAGAAACAGTTGGAAGGGGTCCTCCTGGGTTTAGAAAAAATCTCAAACGTCTACCTCAGGGTTTATTTGTCTAAAGAAGCTTGAATTTGATTGGATCAGTCTGTGAAGCAGTTTATAAACCAGGGCATTGTTGAAAACAAGGTAGCAATCAGTTGGCAATTACTGTACTTTAGCAGGGGGGGTATAGTCAGGGAAAGAAGCAGTTTAAAAAAAAAAGCCCTACCAAAAGCACTATCATCTCAGGGCAACTGTAGGCATACCCAAGTCTCTGCCACCTGAGGAGCAACATCAGAGGCTGCACACTGAGGAGAAGAACTAGACATCACTAAAGGAATCCAATAAATCACTAAATAAATAAATAAGCCAATAATAATAACAAACAAGCTCCTGATGAGGAGACAGTAGCCAGAGGAAAGTACTTTTTGATAAAAAAATGTGTTATAAAGTTGGTAGTGGAACTCCCCCCCTCTGTCCCCCCCCCCCCCCCACAACACACACACACGCAGTGAAGGTTTCCAGTGTCAGCAGGCTGATTAGAAGCTAAACCCTCTGGTTCTAGGTGGTTACGTATGCAGCTAAATCCCTTCTAGGGAGAAGCTGGGAGATGGGCATTTTTGTCTGCTCCCTCTGCACTGAGCTCAGGTATGTAGCTGAGGAATGTGCTTCTGTGCCCATTTCAAAACTTGTTCTTTGTTTGCTATAGTCCTGTAGGACTTGTGAATGAAAGCCGCATGTGCTGTAAGAGCTCGTTGATTTGGAGCCAGTATCAATATTGATTCACTGGTTTTGGCAAAGGTACCATGCTAACATAAGGTATTAGTGGAAGCTGGGTGTGGAGTATATGAAAACTCTTGGTACCATTTTGGAAAATTTTCAGTAAATCTAAAACTGTTCTTAAAGCTTAAATTTATTAAGAAAGTATAAAAAGGACAGTGTTGGACCGAAAGATATTGGTCATTTAGTAATTTATTGGTGTCTTGATTTAATATTAGAAAGAATGGATTATATCTGTATACACGTGTTATTCAGGATTGAGTCATACTCCAAAGAAAGAATTTTTTTTTTGATGTTTTCTCCTTTTAACTGAATTATGTGAGGAGTACATACTAAGGAGTGTCAGTGTTGGGAGGTAGAAGATAATGCCTAGGGAAAATATTTTTAGGCCACACTTATTTTTCTTTATAATTTAGTGAAACAAGAAAGATCCAGGCCCTACCTCAGACCTACTTAATCAGAGTCTTCATTGTACCAAGATGCCTAGGTGAATTGTGTGCATGTTAAAAGTTTGAGAGCTACGTTGTTGCTGACCCCTTTTAAATTTGCTCTATTCCCTCCTTTGCTATAATCCTTGCTTTCCCCTTTTATACCAGGTAGATCCATTTTTTGTTCTCATTTACCTTTCCTGATGACCCAACCAAATAGGTACTGGAGTTTGCAGCCTCTTCTAACTAACTGTTCAATGAAGTGAAGATCCTGACCATCTACCGATGCACTTATTAATGAAGATACATTTTTAAAAGTTTTAATCCTTGGTTCCATTAGACTCCATTTAGAAAGCAGAGAGGGTTAGGATTAAGCTGACCAGTGAAGGGAGAAAAAAGTTAGCAACTGATACCCCTTAGAATTTGGCTACTTGTTTACACGATTATTAGTAATTCTCCCAACATTTTGAGGATTCCAATAGACCACTAACAAATGTTTAACTTAAAGTAGCTGAGTACATATACAAGTACTATTAACTTTTCTTAAAAAGTATAATTTAAAAAGTTTATTGAGATATAATTGACGTATAAAATTATGTTAGTTTCAGCTATTCAATATAATGATTCAATATTTGTATATATTACAAAATGATCACCACGATAAGACTAGTTAACATCCATTACCACACATAATTACAATTTTTTTCTTACGAGAACTTTGAAGCTCTACTGTTTTAGCAACTTTCAAATATACGGCACAGTATTATTAGCTATAGTCACTGTGCTGTACACTACATCTGCATGACTTATTTATTTTATTTTTGATTAGTGAAAATGTTCAACAATATCCTTAGTACTATGTTTAATTGAGGGAGATAGGTAGAGTCTCTCTTGGTCTTACTATTTTGTAAATCCTCATCTTGGTTCATAATTTTTTTTAGGAAAACCTTGCTTCTAATGACAAAAGTCAGGGATAAATTTACATTAACAGATGTTTAAAGAATTCTACCTTTGTGTTGACGATGAGTAAACCTAAGCTCAGAAAGTTTAAATATCTAATAATGGGACAGTGGCAGGGCTGTGATTTGAACAACTGTTGAATGATTCCAATGACCATCTAAAAAAAATTAATTTGGATCTTTTTGTTTGAGTTGTAGACCACTGTGTAAAATGCATGAACATGTGCAGTTAATTGCAGACAAGCAATAATGCTCACACATTAGCATAAGAAAGTGAAAGAAGTATTTATCCTTAAGGGCGTAGAAGATAAAATTACGAAGTCAAATTGGGAGGACTGTTCTGGAAACCAAGGAGCCTAAAAAGTCTATAGAGAATATGAAATTCAGTGTGTAAGAGTTAGCCTCTTCTTCTGCTGTAGGAGACACAGGTGATAAGTATCAACATGATCAGACATCTGAATATATTCAGCTTAAGAAAATTCTTACCCAACTTCAAGAGAACATGTTCAAATTATTCAAACCTGTTCACTCCAGCAAATGTGGCCTTAACTCCAGACCTTTTCTCATTTACTAAGCCACCCAAGGTTCTAGATAGCAATTCATATGGAAACAGATTTCTGTTTATGCTGTGGTTACCAACCAGTGTTGACTCCTTGGTTCTGAATTTGTTCTTTGCTAACAATTGCTTTTTTGTCCTTCATGGTGGTAGTGTTTCAATCTTTTTTTCCACATCCACACTTCATCACTGAATAGGGATGGGATTTTCCTTCCCAGTGGGGTTTATAGCAAACTGCCTCATTTGTGCTTTATGAGGAACAGCGCTCCCATATTATAGTGTAGATTTTGTCTTCAAAAGTCTAGGCTTTCAATTTTTAAAATGTGCTGATTAGCCTACACATTATCTAGTTTCCAATTATAACTTTAAATCAAAATGACTTTATTAAGTACCTGTCCTTTGATCAGCACTATATCAGTATTAAGAAGATGGCTGTGATGTGTTTCCATGGTTGACATTTTAATGCTTAAATATCTATTTGGGAATTGCTTGGAAAAAATATATGTATTTGTTAATAAATATAAGTTCTTACGAATGTGTGATTTTATGTGTGTTTATTATTATTACTTGTTCATAGCTAGTGACTAAACAGAACTGGATGTCAGCAGCAGAGAAGAAAAATTAGCAAATTCTTGAATCAAAAATTTATTTATACTGTTATTAAAGAAAGAATGAGCACTGTAATTAAGATAATGTGTATATTAAAGTATTTACTGAGCCTGAGGCTCTGCTGTGGAAAGGGAAGACAGTAAAAACTCAAATTATTAATGAACTTTATTTGTATTAATGAAGGAAGAATAAGTTATATAAGAAAATGATCAGTTTGACATGAAAAGTAAGAAAATTTGAATTAATGCGTTTACAAATGGTCCCTCTATGGTACATGGAGTGATCTTCTGATCTTCTCCTTTGAGATAAGTATATTTGTACCAGTATTTGTACCAATATTTGTTTATATTTGCTTTTAGTGAAAGAACATGTATTTACATGGAAGTACACAGTTGTGTGACATGTTTGCTAACAGGTTCAGAGACCAATTAACAAGCCAGATATTTGTATGGATATAAGGTAACTTTTTACTCAATAAGGCTTAATAACCTTTTCTCTCATTGCTTTTGTCATGCATTCCTTTCTCCTGTGGAATAGCCATCCCTTCAACTCGCCCACAAGACCACTCCTATGTAACCCTCACCTGATTCTCTCCCTTGAGTGAAACCTTTTTAAGCCATGTGAGTCCATACATTGATCATTCCTCTGATTGCCTTTAGTATTTGTTATACATCACTCTGCATTGTTATTCCCTTTGTGTGTATATTGTCATCTGCAACCCAAAGAGATTGGGAATTGTTTTCTAGAGTGTTTTATGTTTTGAAGCTTTTGCAAAAAAACAAAAAAAAAGTTGTGTACTCTCTATTTATTGGTTGCCAGTCACCCTTTGACTAACCATTCCTACTTTTCTATTAATATTCTCTTTTGACATCTACATTCTTTTGACTATTCTAACCCATTCACACTCATTTATTTTTTTTCTCTAATTTCATAGCATTTTCCCTTGCCTTTAGTGACATGTAATTTATTGTGTTTCTATTGTAAATTTACATGTCTGCCTCTATATTTTTAAAGACAGGGATCTTGTCTTTGATTTATTTTACAGTCATTCTGCATTCACTGAGAATTTTCTCTGAGGCCAGTCATCATCCTTTTCCCTAACAGATACCAGGGGTTGAGGGAATCATAAACAGTAGATGTGTTGCAGTAAATAGATGAACGAATGAATGAATGAAAAACATTTTATTTGGCACACTCATATTTACTGATATTGCTCATGTTCAATAAATATTGTATTATTTTCTTGGATTAATAATAATTACTTTATAGGCGATCCAGGTATATTTGCAATTTTAGGCGGCATTTATCTGGCCTGTTGCAGTAGTGTGAATTTGTGAAGAGTAGACTTAGCCACTGAGTACCTAAGTTCCAGTTGACTTGTTGGAATTACTTGTAATATTTAGTTTTCACTTTCCCGCTATATAAAATGCGGCATTTGATTAGTTGAAAGCAATTGTCTTTTGCAAGCCTAGAGTTTTCTAACTTTAATTATGTCTGTATGTAAATGGACCATGGAAGTTGAATGCATGCATTGTACAATGTGTGACTTAAGTATTTTTGTTTTGATTTAGAGTTCAAAATGATACCTTTTCCCCCCCAAAAAAATTTCAAAGGGCACAGGATTGTATCAGAGTAAGGGCATGGATATTGAATGCAAACAGATTTAGTTCATGTCTAAGTTCTGCCATTTATTGGCTATGTAATTTTTTTAGTTAAAAAAAGATAAATCTTTCTGAGTATAAGTTTGTTTATCTCTATTATTAGGAGAATCATAAATCAACATTTACTTCATAGGACTGTGCCTCTCAGTGCAATACAGTATGTGAAGTAATTAGCACAGTGCCTGGCACATGGTGAGCACTTAAGGAGTATCAGTTATTATTATTATCATCATTATTAATACTGGAAAAAATTTGGTATTAAGAAAATGTTTCTCTGGAACTGTCTGACTCTTTGATTTTGTTATTTTGATTTTTCCCCCCAAATATTATTCCGAATTTAAAATACACTTGGACAGTTTGGATTTTCATTTTTGTTATCTAAGTATTTCATTCTAGATTTTCACATCTTCCCAGACTTTAGTCATGCTTCATGAAGTCAACAAAATGATAGGTCACTTTGAACAATATTTAAAAGTTATTAGGATTCATTCACTAAAGTCTGCAAATTTGATATTATTCACCCTCACAAAAATTACCTTTGTCATCTTTGCATTACATTCATCATCTTTCAATAACATCAAAGCTTGACATTTGGCTTTTATGGATAGAAGCACCAAAGTTTAAGAAAATTCATCTGAGCAGATACTAAAATGGGGGTGTTGAAGTTTACAGCATAGTAATTGTTTGATCACATCCTAATTGTGTATTTAATATTTTTCTAGTCTCTGAATATCTGAGAAACAAATATATAATCATACTATCCAAGAAAGAGAAAGTAAAGGTCTTTTAACCAGGGCTTTGTTTGTCTTGATTAATTTATGGCAATAGTAGCTTCCTCTCTCCATCTAGCAAGACCTTTTGACAGTTTTTGCTGAACAATGTTCTAGAGACTCGTTGAAACAACTGATTGGTTACTTTTTAAATCTTCATGTGGTGCCTAGTATGGAGTGTGTTGGGCTGTCCACAGAAAAGTTGTTGACCAGCTGGACGTTATAGTCTTTTTTAGAGAAGTAATAATTTAACTAACATTTACAGAGTTTCAACTATGTGGAAAAATACTCTGCCAAGCACTTAGGAGAAAAGAATAGTGAGGGTTTAGCCCCAGTATTCAAATAACTTATAATCAAATATGAGAATGTATTTGTGAAAGCAGGTACTGGCAGTACTTTATGGGGCTACAAGCATGCAGAACATCATACCTAAACCACTAGGGGATTGGTGCAGAGCAATTAGGAAGAGGACTCTCAGGAAAGTCCCGGATAGTAACACATTGGGGCTTTTTTTGAATGGGATTTGATGCATTTTGTAAATTTGGAGGCTTTAGGATGTAGAAAGAAACCTGAAGCAAACCATGTCTCTCAAACGGCTCTGAGTGAGAGAATTAAATACATATTTTGCCATGAGATTTACACTTTTATGTGCAAGTCAGAACTGACCTGCATAGTGGGTGAAATAAAGCTACATGGTTCAGGCTCCTAGGCCCCCATGTTTCATAAATGTCTATAATATATCTCATAACATTGCACACACTGTGACAGAATCCAGAATCCAATAACTCTCTGCCTGGAAACAGTAGTTTCCCTTTTTTGAAGAAGTTGTCTGTTTTGGGGAAATCATGTAACTACTGGGAGAATAAAGAATCTGAAATAAAGACACAGGCACCGTTCCTTTCTCCTGACCTTGCCCCTTAGTGATTATAGTCACCTAGTTGGCCAGCCAGCAGGCTCTTTCTTTGCCAAATTTAATTTTTAATCATTTGCTATGACAAAAATTTGCCATTAGTACTAGAATACTGAGACTGCATAATGGTTTGCCACTATGAAAGGAAATGTCTCTAGAGCTTTGCCTGTGGGAGATCGGAGTCCTGTCAAAACATTCTATTCCATCGGATTAATCTCTTAAATATGTTAGAATACTTCCATTTATAGAACTCTCTTGTGACTTATGAGCAGTGATATTCAGGTACTGACAAATGGATTGATAAAATCTTTCTGTGGCTTGATAGAAGCAGAGCAAGACAAGCTAGGCTTTTTTTGGGGGGGGCACTAGTTATACAGGAATACATTGGTCTTAAGGGGCACAACCATTTCTCCTTTGAATTTCTATGATTTTATGATTCTCCCTTGCATCCTATGATTCTGAATGAATTTTTAAAATATTAGGCAGTGATATTATTTTTTTGAAATAAGAATATTTATTGTTTTACAAATATTGTATGGGATTGTGTTTATCATATACCTAGGGCATTAGCATCTGGAGACACATACTCTTATCTATTATTTGAAAATCACTGCACCAGGTGTTATAGGAGATAATACACTTCACAATCCCACATAGCAACCAAAAAATTCCCAGACACTTCTTGATTAACCACCTTTTATTGCAATTAACATAAGTAGTGATCCTTTTCTCAAAAGATATTTCTCTAAACATTCTAGCACAAAATTATATTAAGATTTTTCATTCAATATGGCAAAGATATTGGCCTACCTCCATGATGAGCCTATTAAAATTGTAGTAGAGGAATAAAAATGACGTTAGGAAACAGACCACAAGGACAGCAATTTAGCAAATCTTTAGATTTTATAAAAATATGGAGGGGACTTTTGCTTCCATTCATCATGATTTCATTGGTAAAGGAATTGCCCTCCATGAAAGCAAAAAATTTGAAAAAAATATATGAAATAGCTGTTTAGATATTGGACAACGGGCAAACAGACAAAGAATGGAAACAAAAGAGGCAATCACTACCATTACCCTGGCTTCCTATCTGGAGGCACTTTCAGAAACTTGCCACAGAGAAGGGGAAAACCAAGCAGAACATAATAGTTTTTTGAAGTTGGGAGACTGAGATCAAAGTTCAGCCAGTTTGGGACCCTGGAAGATTACTGGAGAGAAGGTAGCTATGCCAAATAAGAGCTTCTGAAATCTGCATAGGGGCCTACAGAAGTCTGTCGCTAGGTGGAACATGAATAGGATGAAATTCTGCAAGACAAAGCAAACTATCATAGTGCTGTAAGATGAAATTACTCAACAATACGCAATATTAGGAAATGTTCAAGTTCTAATCAGAGTAGAGAGACTTTGTTGAAACCTAGGGCATTCAGTAGAAGATCTAGAAGGGTCATGTTTTCCAGGAGGACTAAATTACTCCATATACTCAAGAAATACCCTAACAAAGCTTACATATAAACCTCAAAGAGATTAACTTGCTGTACAATTAACTGTAGTCCAAAACAGCTATTGCTTTTTAAATACAACAGAATCAAGACAACATCTGTTATTCACAATATCCAGCATATCCAAATAGAAGGAAACTTTTTTAACCTAGTAAAGGGCTTCTCTTTTTTAAAAAATACATCTAACCTTGTATTTAATGATGGAAAACTATTTCTTTAATTTAGGGAACTTGGCAAGAATGTCTGCTCTCACCACTTATATTCAATAATCTCTTAGATGTTCTAGCTATTTTAATATGGGTAAATAAGTCAACAATATAGAGATTAGAAAATAATTAGTAAATTGTTTTTATTTTCAGATAGCAAGGTCATTTATGCAGAAAAGCCTAAGGAATCTACAAAAAAGCTATTATAACTAGTAAAGGAATTTAGTAAGTATTGATGAAAATGTAGAGAAACTGGAGCCCTCATACCTTGCTAAAGAAAATGTAAAATGAATCAGCACTTTGGAAAATACTTTAGTAGTTTATTAAAATGTTAAACATATACTTAACATAAAAAACAGAAATTCCACAACTAGGTAGATGTCGACTTAGGACATATGAAAACACATGTCCACACAAAGACTTCACACAAATGACTATAATGGTTTTATTATAATAATTCCCAAATGTGAACTCTCTAAGTATACATTAACTGGTGAATCAGTAAGCAAAATGTGGTATACCCATATAATGAAATACTAATCAGCAATAAGAAGAAAGAAAACTATTGATATATATATTATATATAATATATAATTATATGTAATATATACATATATATTATTATATGATATATAATTGCATACAATTATATATCATAATATATATATATTACACATTGAAGGAGTATGATTCCACTTTTATAATATTTATCAAAATGATACATCTACAGGGAAAGAAAGCAAATCAGTTATTTCCTGGGGTTGGGAGGTGATAGCAAATGGGCATGAGGAACCTTTGGGAGGATGGAAGAAATGATTCAAATGTGGGTTATGGTAATGATTTCACAGTTCCAGAAACTTATTAAAATTTGACAAATAATCCTTGAAATATATACTTATAACTGGTGAATATTTAAAAAAATTATAAATTATAACTCAATATAACATTTAAAGAAAGAAACCTACACCAAAGTACATCACCATGAAATTTCAGGGGACCAAAGAAAATTCTTCCAAGGAGAGTTAAAATTTCACCTCACAAAGTAAGTCAAATAAATAACTTGAAATCTGACTGTCTTTTACAATTTTTATTAGAAACTTGATGATAACAGAAGATAATAGAGACAAACACTGCAGGAAAAGTTTTTGAACCTTAACAATATTAACTAACAATATCTTTAATTGTGATACTATTAGAAATGCAACTCAGAAAGCATATGTATAATGCCCCTTTTCTCAGGAAGTTTCTTAAGGTTGTTTTCCAGCAAAAGTGAAACAAATAGAAGCAGTGTGATTACTATATAAAAAATACTTGAACTCAACTCCGGGTATAAGGAAAATAATTTGGCCTTGATTACAATAGTCAGCAAGTATGTCTCAAGAAGAATGTTTTTTAAGAAAAGGGCAGTGAATTCCAAACATAATATGCAGAATGACTAGTAATAGATATAAACTGGAAAAAAAAATATAGGTCCATCAACAAATGAATGGATAAATTATAGTATGTCCATACATTGGTATGCTACTCATCAATAAAAAAAAGGAATTAACTGATTAACTGTTAGTATGCAACAACATGGGTGAATCTCATAATCATTATGCTGAGCAAAAGAAGCAGGCAAAAAATCAGTGCTAGCTTAACATACTTCAGAAAATTTTCAAAAATGCAAACTAATTTCTGGGGAAAGAAAGCCAATCAGTGCTTTCTTGGAGACAGAAGTGGAGAGAGGAATGGATCGCAAAGTGGTATGAGGAGACTTTTGGAGGATGATGGAAAGACCTTTTATCTGGATTGTGGTAATAGTTGCACAAGTTTATACATATGTCAAAGCAGAACCAATTGTATACTTTAAAAAAGTGAAATTTAATATATTTCAATTATAGCTCAATGAAATTGTAAAAAACAAAATCATATTCGAGTTGAGACTATATTTGACTACCTCTTTTCTTCTGCAATATGTCCCAAGTTACCAAAACCTAGTTGGTTGTTCAGCAAAATAACAAGCTAGTGGTCCTATTGTGCATTAAGGAAGGAGAAATGGAACAGTGTGTCTTCCATTCGGCAGGTATGGAATATATTTTGTAAATAATCTTTTAAAAAAGGAAAAACCACACCTTTGTAGTATAATAAGCACATTGTAAATGTATTAATTCTCCATCTCTTGTAACCACTTGAGAATAGCCCTCTGTTCTTTTTTTTTTTTTTTTTTTTGGTTTGTTTTTAATCTCTATATAAAACTTATTCTTTGGCTTGAATCTGCGGTTAAGCTTTTAATAATAAACCAGAGACACTAAGTGCATACATATATTTTATGTCTTTAATATTTCAGTCATTTATTGCTCTATGACAAATGACCCCAAATTTCCTTGTGTAAACAATAATAATTATTTGTTTTACTCAAAAATTTGCATCTTGGGTAAGAGTCACTGGAAACAAATCATGTTTGCTTCACAAGGTGTCACCTAGGCCAGCTCAACTACTGCAGACTGAAATCACATGAAGACTCCCTTGTTTACATTTTTGTAGTTGATGTTGGTAGTCAGCTGGGATGTCAGCTGGAGCTGTCTGTCACAACACCTACATATGTCTGCTCTATATCTTCATAGTATGCTAGCTGGTTTCCAAGAGTTAGCATTCTACAAAACCAGGTGGAAGCTGCTTATTAGTTATCTCTTGCTGTGTAACAAATTACCCCAAAACTTAGTGGAATGAAACTACAACACTTATTACCTCGCAGTTTCTTTGGGTCCGGAATCTGAACATGTTTTAACAGTGTCCACAGTGTGAGGGTCTGTCAGAGGCTATAACCAAGGTGTTAACTTGGGTTTTAGTCTTCCTAAGGTTTGACTGGAGATGTTTCCTTCTAAGCTTGCTCACTTAGTTGTTGGCAGGATTGTTACTAATAGGCTGTTGGACTCAAGGCCTTAGTTTCTCACTGGCTGTTGGCCAAAAGTCATCCTCAGTTCCTTGGTATGTGGGCCTCTGCAACATGGTGACTTGCTACATCAATGTGTGCATGCTGGGAAAGCAATAGAAAGTCCAGTAAGACAGAAATCAAGTCTTTTGTAATCTAATCATGAACATCACATCCCATCTCCTTTGTCACATTCTGTTCCTTAAATGTATATCACTAGGCCTAGCTCAGACTTGAGAGAAGATTGCACAGGTATATGAATACCAGATGAAGACCATCTTTGAAAGCTGTCTACCATAGCTATATTTCCTTTTATGACCGAATCTTAGAAATTATGTAACATTGCTTCTACGATTTTCTATTTGTCAAGGCAGGCACAAAGGTCTGCCCAGATTCAATACTGAACCCACCACTCTGTGAAAGGAATGTCAGTTCCCCATTAAATCAAGAGCATACTGATGGAATATATTATGGAGGCCATCTCTGGAAAATGCAATTGTCCACACTTGGTAATTACAAATAGGCAAGGATTCATTCTTAGATCATATATTTTTGATTACTATTAACATTATAAAATGTAATATTTGAGTTATTTTTGTCTCCTTTTTCTTCTAGAAAATATATAGACCTTTCAAGAAAATGTGAAACTTCATTATATATTACAAAGAATATGAAAGAATTTATGAAATTATAAAACTATTTGAGATGACAAAAAAAATCTTGTGTTGTATGATGTCATAAAATAGCCTAATGATCAGTCATAAGTCTTTTCACACAACCTCTGAATCTTCAATTATAAATTAAGTTTTGAAAACATGCCTTGGCAATAGAAGATCTAAATTTTAATAATTTTTCCTCTACTTATTACATATATGACCTTAAGAAAATTATTTAATTCGAGGTTCAATTTCCTAATTAATAAAATAATAAATCATTAACTCATAGCATTTAAATGTGAAAATGTGTTTATCTAATGTACTTAGTAACTCATCAGTCTTGTATGGTGGTCCTTTGTAAGAGATGATGCCTACCTAGAGTTGCATACTTTGAATACTGGAATTTTGACTTTTAAGCAAAGTGTGATTCACGAGGAGAATAACATCAACATAAGCATTTTCTTAAAAGATGTACTTAGGGTTTCAATGGAAGACTCCACTAAATGATTAATAAGTATGTCCAGGGTAGTGGTGTCTATGAACTGATGGTTCTTCTTTAGTGCATCTCATGGTGTTCTTGACCCAAAGTGATCCGAGATTTCTGCCTCTTTGTATAGAGCTCTTATTTGTAAGTCAGATATATTTTTTTGTTGCTTCTGTACTTTAAATTTAATTGGAGTATCCTCCACAAATTGTTAGCTGTAACTTGAAAATTGTTGTGACTGCTTAAAGTTTCTCTCCAGCATTCTGTATTTGTATTCTCTTTTCTCTATTTACCATCTCTTGCTCTAGAACAGTGGTTCTCAAACTATTGCTGCTGTACAGGTAGCATAAGCAAAACCTGGAAGCTTATTAGAAATGTAATTTTTCAGATTCCAGTTAGACCTATTGAATCAGAAACTCTGGGAGTAGGGACAAGAAATTAATGTTTTAAAAGCCCTTCGTGGTGATTCTGATCTATAATCAACTTTGACAGCCACTGATCTAGACTCCTCCTTTTTTCTGCATGATCTGTGTTATTCTATAACCTGTAGCAGAGGGAAGAGCATTTCATTGTCCTTTGGGTGGAAAGGACTTTTCCACGTGGAGTTATTGTTGAAAATTGTTCTCCAAGACATAGAGAATAAACATATGGACACCAAGGGGGATGGGATGAATTGGGAGATTGAGATTGACATATATACACTAATATGTATAAAATAGATAACTAATGAGAAACTGCTGTATAGCGCAGGGAACTCTACTTCAATTCGCTGTACAGTAGAAACTAACACAATATTGTAAAACAACTATACCCCAATAAAAGAAAAAAAAAAAAAAAGAAAATTGTTCCCCAGTTTTACAGAGACGTGGTTGCTGTTAAAGCAGTGCTCTAGCAAAAGTCATTGTTTGCTTTATGTAATTACTTATAGAACACGCATGTGATTCAAAGAAACTACTGAGGAATTTTAAAAGCATTTCTTTTTCTTTTTGAAAAGTAAGTCTTATCTTTTAAAAATGTAATAACTGTGAATGCGGAGAGGTGGAGATATAGATTATACTATGCATGGTACAAAATTTAAAAAGATAAAAGGAGTTCATTAAAAAGTTATATTCACTCCCACTACATCCCATGACCACTAGGAATTCCCTTCTGAAAATAAATATGATTATCAGCATCTTATGTACAAGTTTTAAGGTTCTCTAAAAAACATAAATATGTATAACGTATATTATTCGTAACTATGTTAATATATGACACATTCATATATAACATATTCATATATGACATATGTATTCGTATATAAACGTGTTAGCATATTATATACTCTGTTATTATTGTTCTTTTGTTAACTTAAAAATTGTAGAAATTGTCATATTGTAGATGTAGAATTGTACACGTAGAATTGCATTATTACTGGGTTGGCCAAAAAGTTCCTTTGGTTTTAAATAAAAATAAGAGACACATTTTTCATTTTCATGAAGAACTTTATTGAACAATGTATTCACTAACAGAATGCACTTTTTGGCCAACCCAATATTTTACTATTGTATTACAGAGTATTTAGCAATCCCTCGTTGATGAACATTTAGCATATTACCAATCTTTTGCTATTATAAACCATTCTACAATGAATATCTTCATATGTTATGTTTGTTTACATGTGACATTATTTGTAGGTTAAAGTTCTAAAGGCACTGGGTGAAAGGGTGAATGAATTGTTTATTCATTTTTAGTTTGGCTATATTGTTAAATTGCTTTGAATAAAAATTACACAATTTTCACACATTAAACAATACACAAGCAAAATAGTTTTCCACATTCTTGTCAATAATGAGTTATCAAACTTTTTGCTATTTTTAGATAAAAACAGTTATGTCATAGCTGTTTTAATGCATATGTCTGTTATTATGAGATTAAAATAATCTTATATGTTTAAGAAATACATATATTTCCTTTTCTATGATGTGTGTTCCCAAGTCCTTTACCTATTTCCTTCTATTACAATGTTGGTTTAATTTTTTTTTTAACATCTTTATTGGAGTATAATTGCTTTACAATGGTGTGTTAGTTTCTGCTTTATAACAAAGCGAATCAGTTATACATATATATATGTTCCCATATCTCTTCCCTCTTGCATCTGCCTCCCTCCCACCCTCCCTATCCCACCCCTCTAGGTGGCCACAAAGCACCGAGCTGATCTCCCTGTGCTATGCGTCTGCTTCCCACTAGCTAGCTATTTTACGTTTGGTAGTGTATATATGTCCATACCACTCTCTCACTTCGTCACAGCTTACCCTTCCCCCTCCCCATATCCTCAAGTCCATTCTCTAGTAGGTCTGTGTCTTTATTCCCATCTTGCCCCTAGGTTCTTCATGACCTTTTTTTTTTTTTCTTAGATTCCATATATATGTGTTAGCCTACGGTATTTGTTTTTCTCTTTCTGACTTACTTCACTCTGTATGAGAGACCCTAGGTCCATCCACCTCACTACAAATAACTCAATTTCATTTCTTTTTATGGCTGAGTAATATTCCATTGTATATATGTGCCATATCTTCTTTATCCATTCATCTGTCGTTGGACACTTAGGTTGCTTCCATGTCCTGGTTATTGTAAATAGAGCTGCAATGAACATTTTGGTACATGACTCTTTTCGAATTATGGTTTTCTCAGGGTATATGCCCAGTAGTGGGATTGCTGGGTCATATGGTAGTTCTATTTTTAGTTTTTTAAGGAACCTCCATACTGTTCTCCATAGGGGCTGTATCAATTTACATTCTCACCACCAGTGCAAGAGGGTTCCCTTTTCTCCACACCCTCTCCAGCATTTACTGTTTGTAGATTTTTTGATGATGGCCATTCTGACCGGTGTGAGATGATATCTCATTGCAGTTTTGATTTGCATTTCTCTAATGATTAATGATGTTGAGCATTCTTTCATGTGTTTGTTGGCAATCTGTATATCTTCTTTGGAGAAATGTCTATTTAGGTCTTCTGCCCATTTTTGGATTGGGTTGTTTGTTTTCTTGATATTGAGCTGCATGAGCTGCTTGTAAATTTTGGAGATTAATCCTTTGTTAGTTGCTTCATTTGCAAATATTTTCTCCCATTCTGAGGGTTGTATTTTTGTCTTGTTTATGGTTTCCTTTGCTGTGCAAAAGCTTTTAAGTTTCATTAGGTCCCATTTGTTTGTTTTTATTTCCATTTCTCTAGGTGCTGGGTCAAAAAGGATCTTGCTATGATGTATGTCATAGAGTGTTCTGCCTATGTTTTCCTCTAAGAGGTTGATGGTGTCCGGCATTACATTCAGGTCTTTAATCCATTTTGAGTTTATTTTTGTGTATGGTGTTAGGGAGTGTTCTGATTTCATAATTTTACATATAACTGTCCAGTTTTCCCAGCACCATTTATTGAAGAGGCTGACTTTTCTCCACTGTATATTCTTGCCTCCTTTATCAAAGATAAGGTGGTCACATGTGTGTGGGTTTATCTCTGGGCTTTCTATCCTGTTCCATTGATCTATATTTCTGTTTTTGTGCCAGTACTGTACTGTCTTGATTACTGTAGCTTTGTAGTATAGTCTGAAGTCCGGGAGCCTGATTCCTCCAGCTCCATTTTTCTTTCTCAAGATTGCTTTGGCTATTCAGGGTCTTTTGTGTTTCCATACAGATTGTGAAATTTTTTGTTCTAGTTCTGTGAAAAATGCCAGTGGTAGTTTGATAGGGATTGCATTGAATCTGTAGATTGCTTTGGGTAGTAGAGTCATTTTCACAATGCTGATTTTTCCAATGCAAGAACATGGTATTTGTATCATCTTTAATTTCTTTCATCAGTGTCATAATTTTCTGCATACAGGTCTTTTGTCTCCTTAGGTAGGTTTATTTCTAGATATTTTATTCTTTTTGTTGCAATGATAAATGGGAGTGCTTTTCTAATTTCACTTTCAGATTTTTCATCATTAGTGTATAGGAATGCTAGAGATTTCTGTGCATTAATTTTGTATCCTGCAACTTTACCAAATTCATTGATTAGCTCTAGGAGTTTTCTGGTAGCATCTTTAGGATTCTCTATGTATAGTATCATGTCATCTGCAAACAGTGACAGCTTTACTTCTTCTTTTCCAATTTTGGATTCCTTTTATTTCTTTTTCTTCTCTGATTGCTATGGCTAAAACTTCCAAGACTATGTTGAATAATAGTGGTGAGAGTGGGCAACCTTGTCTTGTTCCTGATCTTAGTGGAAATGGTTTCAGTTTTTCACCACTGAGGACGTTGTTGGCTGTGGGTTTGTCATATATGGCCTTTATTATGTTGAGGTAAGTTCCCTCTATGCCTACTTTCTGGAGGGTTTTTATCATAAATGGGTGTTGAATTTTGTCAAAAGCTTTCTCTGCATCTATTGAGATGATCATATGGTTTTTCTCCTTCAATTTGTTAATATGGTGTATCATATTGATTGATTTGCATATATTGAAGAATGCTTGCATTCCTGGGATAAACCCCACTTGATCATGGTGTATGATCCCTTTAATGTGCTGTTGGATTCTGTTTGCTAGTTTTTTGTTGAGGATTTTTGCATCTATGTTCATCAGTGATATTGGCCTGTAGTTTTCTTTCTTTGTGATATCTTTGTCTGGCTTTGGTATCAGGGTGATGGTGGCCTCATAGAATGAGTTTGGGAGTGTTCCTCCCTCTGCTATATTTTGGAAGAGTTTGAGAAGGAGAGGTGTTAGCTCTTCTCTAAATGTTTGATAGAAGTCGCCTGTGAAGCCATCTGGTCCTGGGCTTTTGTTTGTTGGAAGATTTTTAATCACAGTTTCAATTTCAGTGCTTGTGATTGGTCAGTGCATATTTTCTATGTCTTCCTGGTTCAGTCTCAGAAGGCTGTGCATGTCTAAGAATTTGTCCATTTTTTCCAGGTTGTCTATTTTATTGGCATATAGTTGCTTGTAGTAATCTCTCATGATCCTTTATATTTCTGCAGTGTCAGTTGTTACTTCTCCTTTTTCATTTCTAATTCTATTGATTTGAGTCTTCTCCCTTTTTTTCTTGATGAGTCTGGCTAATGGTTTATCAATTTTGTTTATCTTCTCGAAGAACCAGCTTTTAGTTTTCTGGATCTTTGCTATCGTTTCCTTCATTTCTTTTCCATTTATTTCTGATCTGATCTTTATGATTTCTTTCCTTCTGCTAACCTTGGGGTTTTTTGTTCTTCTTTCTCTAATTGCTTTAGGTGTAAGGTTAGGTTGTTTATTTGAGATGTTTCTTGTTTCTTAAGGTAGGATTGTATTGCTATAAACTTCCCTGTTAGAACTGCTTTTGCTGCATCCCATAGGTTTTGGGTCATCATGTTTTCATTGTCATTTGCTTCTAGGTATTTTTTGATTTCCTCTTTGATTTCTTCAGTGATCTCTTGGTTATTAAGTAGTGTATTGTTTAGCCTCCATGTGTTTGTATTTTTTACAGATTTTTTCCTGTAATTGATATCTAGTCTCATAGCGTTGTGGTCAGAGAAGACACTTAATACGATTTCAAATTTCTTAAATTTACCAAAGCTTGATTTGTGACCCAAGATATGATCTCTCCTGGAGAATGTTCCATGAGCACTTGAGAAGAATGTGTATTCTGTCGTTTTTGGATGGAATGTCCTATAAATATCAATTAAGTCCATCTTGTTTAATGTATCATTTAAAGCTTGTGTTTCCTTATTTTCATTTTGGATGATCTGTCCATTGGTGAAAGTGGGGTGTTAAAGTCCCCTACTATGATTGTGTTACTGTCAATTTCCCCTTTTATGGCTGTTAGTATTTGCCTCATGTATTGAGGTGCTCCTTTGTTGGGTGCATAAATATTTACAATTGTTATATCTTCTTCTTGGATCAATCCCTTAATCATTATGTAGTGTCCTTCTTTGTCTCTTGTAATAGTCTTTATTTTAAAGTCTATTTTGTCTGATATGAGAATTGCTACTCCAGCTTTCTTTTGATTTCCATTTGCATGGAATATCTTTTTCCATCCCCTCACTTTCAGTCTGTGTGTGTTCCTAGTTCTGAAGTGGGTCTCTTGTAGACAGCATATATACGGATCTTGTTTTTGTATCCATTCAGCCAGTCTGTGTCTTTTGTTTGGAGCATTTAATCCATTTACATTCAAGGTAATTATCGATATGTATGTTCCTATTACCATTTTCTTAATTGTTTTGGGTTTGTTATTGTAGGTCTTTTCCTTCTCTTGTGTTTCTTGCCTAGAGAAGTTCCTTTAGCATTTGTTGTAAAGCTGGTTTGGTGGTACTGAATTCTCTTAGCTTTTGCTTGTCTGTCAAGATTTTAATTTCTCCATCAAATCTGAATGAGATCCTTGCTGGGTAGAGTAATCTTGGTTGTAGGTTTTTCTCCTTCATCACTTTAAATAAGTGCTGCCACTCCCTTCTGGCTTGCAGAGTTTCTGCTGAAAGATCAGCTGTTAACCTTATGGGGATTCCCTTGTGTGTTATTTGTTGTTTTTCCCTTATATTTAATTTTTGACAGTTTGATTAATATGTGTCTTGGCATGTTTCTCCTTGGGTTTATCCTGTATGGGACTCTCTGTGCTTCCTGGACTTGATTAACTATTTCCATTCCCATATTAGGGAAGTTTTCAACTATAATCTTTTCAAATATTTTCTCAGTCCCTTTCTTTTTCTCTTCTTCTTCTGGGACCCCTGTATTTTGAATTTGGTGCGTTTAATGTTGTCCCAGAGGTCTCTGAGACTGTCCTCAATTCTTTTCATTCTTTTTTCTTTATTCTGCTCTGCAGTAGTTATTTCCACTATTTTATCTTCCAGGTCACTTATCTGTTCTTCTGCCTCAGTTATTCTGCTATTGATCCCGTCTAGAGAATTTTAAATTTCATTTATTGTGTTGTTCATCACTGTTTGTTTGCTCTTTAGTTCTTCTAGGCCCTTGTTAAACGTTTCTTGTATTTTCTCTATTCTATTTCCAAGATTTTGGATCATCTTTACTGTCATTTTTCTGAAGTCTTTTTCAAGTAGACTGCCTATTTCCTCTTCATTTGTTAGGTCTGGTGGTGTTTGCCTTGCTCCTTCATCTGCTGTGTGTTTCTCTGTCTTCTCATTTTGCTTAACTTACTGTGTTTGGGGTCTCCTTTTTGCAAGCTGCGGGTTCGTAGCTCCCGTTGTTTTTGGTGTCTGTCCCCAGTGGCTAAGGTTGGTTCAGTGGGTTGTGTAGGCTTCCTGGTGGAGGGGACTAGTGCCTGTGTTCTGGTGGATGAGGCTGGGTCTTGTCTTTCTGGTGGGCAGGTCCACGTCTGGTGGTGTGTTTTGGGGTGTCTGTGATCTTATTATGATTTTAGGCAGCCTCTCTGCTAATGGATGGGGTTGTGTTCCTGTCTTGCTAGTTGTTTGGCATAGGGTGTCCTGCACTGTAGCTTCCTGGTCTTTGAGTGAAGCTGGGTCTTGGCATTGAGATGGAGATCTGTCAGAGATTTTCGCCATTTGATATTACGTGGAGCTGGGAGGTCTCTTGTGGACCAGTGTCCTGAACTTGGCTCTCTCACCTCAGCGGCACAGCCCTGATGCCTGGCTGGAGGACCAAGAGCCTTTCATCCACATGGCTAAGAGTAAAAGGGAGGAAAAAAAGAAAGAAAGAGAGAAAGAGAGAGAGAGAGAGAGAGAGGAAAGAAAGAAAGAAAGAAAAGAAAGTAAAATAAAATAAAGTTATTAAAATAAAAAATAAAAAATAATTATTAAGAAAAAATTTTTAAGAAGTAAAAAAAAAAAAACAAAAAAACGGACAGACAGAACCCTAGGACAAGTGGCAAAGCAAAGCTATACAGACAAAATCACACACAGAAGCATACACATACACACTCACAATAAGAGAAAAAGGGAAAAAAATATATATATCTTTGGTCCCAAAGTCCACCTCCTCAATTTGGTATGATTCTTTGTCTGTTCAGGTATTCCACAGATGCAGGGTACATCAAGTTGATTGTGGGGATTTAATCCCCTGCTCCTGAGGCTGCTGGGAGAAATTTCCATTTCTCTTCTTTTTTCGCACAGCTCTCGGGGTTCAGCTTTGGATTTGGACCTGCCTCTGCGTGTAGGTCACCTGAGGGCATCTGTTCTTTGCTCAGACACGACGGGGTTAAAGGAGCAGCAGGTACGTGTAGAGTTTCTTGCCTTTTGGGAGGTCTGAGGTCTTCTGCCAGCGTTCATTAGGTGTTCTGTAGGAGCTGTTCCACATGTAGATGTATTTCTGATGTATTTGTGGAGAGGAATGTGATCTCCGCATCTTATGTTTCCGCCATCTTGAAGCTCTTCTGGTTTAATTTTTGATGTGTAAAAGACCTTTATGTATTAGGAAAATTAGCTTTATGGAGTGTTAATTATTTTCCCCTTTTTTGTTTTTTGTTATTTGACTTCATTAATGATTATTTTTTGCCATGCAGCCATGTATTTTTAAGTACCCAACTTTGCCTACATTTTATAATTGTCTTTTCTCATGTAATCTGTGCTCTAAATATTTTTATTTTGTGTGTGTATATTTCATCTAATTATGTTGAATGTTAACATTTCACTTTTCATTCCTTTAATGTTTACCTTTATGTAACATAGGTTCTCTATTTCCTTTATCTATTGACACTTTCTGGAACATATGCTTGAAGCATTCTCTGAATCTCCTCTAATTCTGTGTTTTCATCCATCACTTAACTTTAGTTGATTTTCTTTCTATTTATTTTTGTTTGTTTATTTTAAATCTTCAAATATGGATATGTTACTTTTGTTTCTAGCAATATGGCAATGCTAGAAATTTATTTTGAAAAACAAGATCATGTAATTTCTGCATAAATGTAACAGCCCCCCTCCTCTAAGTGCATAGTTAAGCTTGAAATATAAAAATGCCACAGTGAGAAATAAGAATGATAAGCTATCTCAGAAGTAAAATCTATCCAGTGAACTTGCCTACCTTGGTAACTATTTGGACTGGGATTTTATAAACTACAAAGGAACACATGTCAAGCCCTGAATAAGGAGAATTTGGGGAACAGGAAATTAAGACCCCACATAACACTGGTACCATTGAAGAGCTACAATCTCAAGAGAAGAGTGAACTTGAAAATGGTGTTTACCTATTAGAAATTTTCCTGTCTTATTTTGACCTCTAGATGAAAAATTATCTCCCTTGAGAATATTTAAGGACATGGCTTTCTTATTTCAAAATTGAAGTTTGACTTTAAATGATATTATTAACACAGATAATATTAAGTCTGACCACAAATTAAGATGGCTCAGAACTTATGGTGGCACAGAGAACCTACCAAAAGAAAATACAAATATTTTCAAGTGTGACATATCCTTAGCTCAGATTACAAAGCATTCCCTATTATAAAAATCCAATGACTCAATGACATGAACTCACAGTCCAAAATTGGGGAAGGGGGTACGGGGAAAGCCACTATGACTTTCAGTGGAAAATAAACTTCACCAAAACATAAGACTCATACTCTTAGAAATCTAAATAATTGAAGTATTAAATATAAAATATGAAGTTAATATAGTAAGGTATTTAAATAAAATAGAAGGGGAAAGTTGATTTAAATAAAAGACAAGGCACATATGAAATTAGTAAAATAGAATTATAGAAGTGAAAAATAAAATGTTTAAAACTCAGTGGATGAGTAAACTGCAGATTAGACAGAATTGAAGGAGAAATTAGTGAACTAGAAAATAGTTCTGAAGAAATTACCCAGAATGAAGCATAGAAAAAAAAGTTTGAAAAAAGAAGAGGAGGTTAGGAAATGTTTGAGGATAAAATAGGAAAACCTACGCTTTTTCTTTTTTTAATATACCTATTATTTTTCAGATTCTTTTCCATTATAGGTTATTACAAGTTACTGAATATAGTTCCCTATGCTATACAGTAGGTCCCTGTTGTTTATCTGTTTCATATATAGTAGTACGTATCTGTTAATCCTAAATCTCTAATTTATCCCTCCCCCCACCTTTTCCCTTTAATAACCATTAGTTTGTTTTCTATGTCTGTGAATCTATTTCTGTTTTGTAAATAAGTTAATTTGTATCATATTTTTAGATTTCACATATAAGTGATATATGATATTTGCCTTTCTCTGTGTGACTTACTTCACTTAGTATGAAATCTCTAGGTCTATCCATGTTGCTGCAAATGACATTATTTCATTCTTTTTTGTGGCTAGTATTATTCTGTTGTGTGTATATATATATATATATATATATATATATATATCCCACATCTTCTTTATCCATTCATATGTTGATGGATATTTAGGTTGCTTCCATGTCTTGGCTATTGTAAATAGTGCTGCTGTGAACATTGGGATGCATGTATCTTTTCAAATTAGAGTTTTCATATTTTCCAGATATCTGCCCAGGAGGGATTGCTGGATCATATGGCAACCCTACTTTCAGTTTTTTAAGGAACCACCATATTGTTCTACATAGTGGCTGCAACAATTTACATTCTGACCAACAGTGTAGGAGGGTTCCCTTTTCTCTACACCTTCTCCAGCATTGATTGTAGGCTTTTTAATGATGGCCATTCTGACCAATGTGAGGTGATACCTCATTGTAGTTTTGATTTGCATTTCTCTAATAATTGGTGATATTGGCATCTTTTCCTGTGCCTCTTGGCCATCTGTATGTCTTCTTTGGATAAATGTCTTTTTAGGTCTTCTGCCCATTTTTGATTGGGTTTTTTTTTTTGATATTGAGCTGTATGAGCTGTTTGTATATTTTGGAAATTAAGCCCCTGTTGGTCACATCATTTGCAAATATTTTCTCCCATTCTGTAGGTTGTCTTTTCATTTTGTTTATGGTTTCCTTTGCTATGCAAAAACTTATAATGTTGATTAGGTCCCAGTTGTTTATTTTTGCATTTATTTCTTTTGCCTTAGGAGACTGACCTAAGAAACCATTGCTATGATTTCTGTCAGAGAATTTTTTGCCTATGTTCTCTTCTAAGAGTTTTATGGTGTCATGTCTTATATTTAAGTCTTTAATCATTTTGAGTTTATTTTTGTGTATGGTGTGTGGGAGCATTCTAACTTCATTGCTTTACATGTGGCTGTCCAGCTTTCCCAACACTACTTGCTGAAGAGACTGTCTTTTCTCCGTTGTACATTCTTGCCTCCCTTGTCAAAGATTAATTGACCATTAATCTTGTGTGGATTTATTTCTGGGATCTCTATTCATTCCATTGATCCATATGTCTGTTTTTGTGCCAATACCATGCTGTTTTGATTATTGTAGCTTTGTAGTATTGTCTGAAGTCTGGGGTGGTTATGCCTCCAGCTTTGTTTTTTTCCTACAGGATTGCTTTGTCAATTCCAGGTCTTTTGTGGTTCCAGATAAATTTTAGGATTATTTGTTCAAGTTTTGTGAAAAATATCATGGGTAAGTTGATAGGGATCACATTAAATCAGTAGTTTGCTTTGGGTAGTATGGCCATCTTAACAATATTCTTCCAATCCAAGAACATGGGGTATCTTTCCATTTCTTTGAATCACCTTCAGTTTCTTGTATTAATGTTTTAGAGTTCTCAGCATATGTCTTTTGCCTCCTTGGAGAGGTTTATTCCTAAGTATTTTATTTTATTTTTTGATACAATTTTAAAATGGATTTTTTTTCTGATATTTCATTGTTAGTGTAAAGGAATGCAACAGATTTCTGTATGTTAATCTTATATCCTGCTACCTTGCTGAATTTGTTTATCAGTTCTAGCAGTTTTTGTGTGGTGTCTTTAGGGTTTTCTGTATATAGTATCATGTCATCTGCATGTAATTTTACCTCTTCCCTTTCCATTTTGATAACTTTTATTTCTTTTTCTTTCTGATAGCTGTGGCTAGGACTTCCAATACTTTGTTGAGTAGAAGTGGTGAGAGTGGGTATTCTTTTCTTGTTTCAGATTTTAGCAGGAAGGCTTTCAGCTTTTTACTGTTGAGCATTATGTTGGCTCTGAGTTTGTCACAAATAGCTTATATTATGCTAAGATATATTCCCTCTATACCCTCTTTGGTAAGCGTTTTTATCATGAATGGATGTTGAATTTTATCAAATGCTGTTTTCTGTGTCTTTTGAGATGATCATATGTTTTTTTGACTTTCCTTTAGTTGATGTTGTATATCATATTGATTTGCATATGTTGAACCACCCTTATAACCCTGGGTTGAATCCTGCTTGATCATGGTGTATGATCCTTTTTATGTGTTGTTGGACTTGGTTTGCTAATACTTTGTTAAGGGTTTTTGCATCTATATTCATCAAATATATTAGCTTGTAATTTTCTTTTTTGTGGTGTCTTTGTCTGGTTTTGGTATCAGGGTGATGGTGGCTTCAGAGAATGACTTTGGGAGTGTTCCCTGTAGGAGGTACTTTTAATTTGCCAGGTCTGAGGTAACAGAAATGACTGATATACCTTCTGTCCCTGAAGACCTGAGAATTTCATGCTTCATAATGAGAAACTCATAGATACTATAATTTTTAAAAAGGGAGGGGGCAACAAAGTAAAAGTGAGAAGAGGCAGTAAAACAGAAAAACAAAAGTATAGAAAGATGGAGAATTGTGGAGTAGAGAATCAGCTCTTGAGAGAGCCTTGTTCCACAAGACAGTCCCTGACATGATCAGTGCAGCAGATATTATAAACCCACACAAAACTCATTAATTGTGCCCTTAGCCTTCTTTCATTTTTTCCCAGAAAATCATAGATTGGGATTAACATTCTAGTTTTATAAAGTGAGTCTAGAAGCATAAAATAATTAAGTGAACATTAGCTGTAAAGAAAGCAATGCTACACTGAGGTTTAATTTAGGCTAAATCTTTTTAGGGCAACAAATGTATTTATTTTAAAAATGATCCAAATAAAGCTTACCTGTTATGAAATTCTGGGACACATTTTGCCTAAAATTTCATTGTAAATTTCCTCTCCATTTCCATAAGTATTATTTTCATTTCCTTCCAGTATACAAGGTATTGCCGAGTTAGGAAAGAGAAGGTCAGATGATTTGTTGAAGACCATACAGTTCACCAGCTACAAGTTTTATTTTTTCTTTACTGTCATTTAATGCCACCTCCCCACACATACTAGTTCTCAAAACACCTGACACACACACACACACACACACACACACACACACACGACTGGGAATTTGTACTACTGAATCTTTACCTATTAGAAATAAAAATTTATGTTCACACACACAAAATGTGGATATTTATAGATATTTCATTCATAATTGCCCCAAATTGGAAATAATGAGAATGTCCTTCAACTGGTGAATGAATGAACATACTGTGGTATATCCCTACAATAGAAAAATCACTTGACGATAAAAAGGAGAAAACTACAATACAATAACATGGATGAACTCAAATGTCGTATTCCAAGGGAAAGAAGCCAGACTCAAATAGCTACATGCTATATATTTGGTCTGACTATATAATTTGTAGGAACCAGTGCAAAATGGAAACATAGAGCCTATTGTTCAAAAATTAAGACTTTCAGTATAATGACAGCAGAGCACTAAACCGAGCACAGGGCCTTTCTAAGTGCAGCGTCCTGTGTGATTCCCCAGGTTGGAATCCCATGAAGCTGGCACTGACTATATCATTTCATTACTATGACATTCTCAAAAGGCAAATCTCCAGGGAAAGAAAAGAGATCAGTTGTTGCCAGGGGCTAGAGTGAGAGGGAGAAGTTCACTACAAAAGACATAAAAGAATACATGAGGATGATCAGACTGTTATCTGTCTTACTAGGCATGGTGGCTACAAAATAATATGTGTATGTCAAAATTTATAAAACTGGCCACTAAAAAGGGAAAAATTTTTCCATGTAAATTATGTAAATCTGACTTTTAAAAACCTGCATATATAAAAAAGTGTATGTTAACATTTTATTGAAGAAGGGTTACAGATAATTCCAGAGAAACGTAGACATCATACAACTAACAGAAACAAAATATAATGGAAAGGGCAGGGTTAATGACCTGGGTTGGAATATCATCTTGGCTTCTTATGAGCAGGATGAAATAGCTTTGGTCACTTAACCTCTTTGAGTCACAATTTCATTATCTCTAGAATAGGATGACAATAGTAAGTCAAACTTATAGAATGCTTATAAAGATCAAATAAGGTAATGTATGTAAAAAGGTTTTTCAAAATTATGATATTAAAGCACTCTCAGATTATTATCAGCAGTGGTAATAAAAGCACAAATTTAACATCAACTTTTTTCTCTCAGATTTAACGATTTGTCATTCATTGTGCACACTACTGATTCAGAAAAGACAACTGAAATCACAAATTCACTTTAGCAGTGTTCTATAGAGGTATAATTTAATATATAACACATTTGAAACCTGGAGAGAATTACTTATTTTCACAGTCAAAGGGATATTGTCTTTGGAAGGAATCAATTTCCTACCTGGAGAACTATATTTCTCAGTGTAGGGGGTATTTTCCTCCCTACGGCTAAAATGAATGTACAAAAACCAATATCATTCTTCTATTTTACTTTTAAGTTCTGGTGCCTACTTTTGACAGTTTTGGAATCTTCAAATAGTATAAAGAGTATGACTAAACAATAATTGATTATAAATGTATACACGGTTTAAATAGTTAAAATTTGCACTGTTAATACAATTCTTGAGATACTTTAGAAATGTAACCAGCTATACAGTAACACATGTAAATACTGGCAAATACACAGCTTAAAAAATGATTGTATGGCAAGTTCTATAACCAGATATATAATTCATATACTTTTAACTTAACTAAGGAGAGGAAGGGAATAGAGTTCTGAGTTGCTTTATGTCCCCTTTGCACCTGATAAGAATGTACCTGCCACATAGCAGCACCTCATCACACTGCAATATAATTGTTTATTTAGTACATATTGGTTACTGTCTGGTGTATAAACTGATCAATGGAAAGGTATGAGCCTTATTTATTTCTGTTTTTCAGCTGTGATACCTTTTGCTAGCTGTATTTGTATTTGTTTAATGATTTTTGCTTTCAAGTTAAGGAAAACCAGGTATGATAACATTGGTGGGCAGAGTGGCAAATTGGAGTAGACACTGAATAGTGTCAGAATACTGCTCCAGCTCTGTTTTCTTATTAGATATGCAACATTGAATATGAGACTTAACCTTTGTTGAACTTCTGTTTTCTGAACAGTTCAGTGCCAAGAAAAATACTTGACTTGCAGCAATCTCTGAGTAAATATCAACTTCTTTCCCTAACACATCATGATGGACTACTTCACAGGAGTGTTAAAATGGTCAAGTGTAATAATGGCTTTGAAATGTAAAAATACTTTCTTTTTATGTAAAACTCTATTCCAAAATGGAGAGAAAGAAAGACTGTTGTCCTCTTGAGAAAAAAGACCTTGACCATTAGCACTACTTCTGTTACCAACCAGCTAAATTACCTTGGATAAGCTTTATAATATCTTTGGATTTTTACTATAAAATGAGGGACTCTAAATTTAGTTCTAAATTCTAAAATATTTATTTCAGTTGAACAGTGAAGTATATTTTATAGTTTAAAAGGCTAAATGCACATTTTATATAATGCTATTTGCCTCTAGTTGAAAATATGTAACTGGACACCTAATTAGAAAACTCAATATTAAGATTGGTGAAACATAAACTAGTTTAGAGATTCCACTTTCAAACATTTTCAGACTTTGCTGGAGTATACCAAAAAATGGTTTTGTAGTATTAAAACCTTTTGGTTCTTGTCAGCACATTGTAAAGTAACACAGACTTTGTTTTGCTTTAGTTTTTATCAAAAAATAAATGCATCGTAATGAAAGAGAAAGAAATACACCAGGAGAACTTTTTTGCATTGTTATGTGTGGGTTTTTCTTTTTTGTTATTGTTGGTGATGTTACCAGTTTGCTCCTATGTTTTTTGTTTTTGCATTCTTAAACTTCTGTTGATGTTACAGAATTGGTATTTTGTCTCAATTATATTATAAAAATCCATAAAAGCAGGCTCATGGGTTATATATAATTTTTCAAATCCCTACACCAGCTAGACCGTGTCTTACACTTAGTAGTTGCTTAATAGATGTGCATAGGTTGATTGATTCAAATCTGACGTCTGTGTAATTAATCATACTTTTTTGAGTATCAATCCATGATTGTCTCAGATAAAGGACAGGCTAGACAGAGTCAACAGACTTCTTAAATTTCACTGCAGAATTTAAAAACAAAACTGCTTCAAATTATTTGAGATTATAATGAGCTATAATCGATTACAGTTATTCATTATTGGGCATCTAGGTCTATTATACAGTCCAGTGTAAGTGTAATTGCCTTATTATAATGATACAAGGAGAACTTCATAGAGATAAGACTAATGCATCTTCCCTAGACAATTATAGTCTCTTGTCCATTAGCCAGAATGAAGTAAATTCTGTTTCCATCAGTCACAACTTCTGACTCTGGAACGATGGGTTGGGGGTAGGGGGACAAGATCTGATGCTCATGAGTCATTCCTCCTTTGGCTGGGCTCCAGTACCTTAGAGAAGCAAAAACTCATTGTGAATTGTGTCCTTTGCACTTCATAATCAATTACACTTTACTGATAATAAGCATGATGTCTTGCTTTTGCCTCAGTCTGAGTGAACAATTACCTTCTAGAAGTGATCTCTTTGCCACATGGAAGCCCTCATTTTGGGCACCTTAATTAACTTTCCAAGGACTTAACAATCTGACTTAATCAGTTGATGTGATTCTTTTAAATTGCACAATCAATATCATCTCATTTCATTAATTTGGCTTAATTATTGCACTTGCTCCTTAGAAAGTTTAGATTACTTTTAAGTGAACTGAGGAACTTGTCTTTATTGGTTTTCACTATCATTTTAGTTTGTTCATATAATCTTAAACAAAACTTAAATTTGCCAAATATAATTTTCAAACTTTCAGTGTCATTAACATCTACAGTGGTTGTTAAAAATATTGATAAGTTGATTTCAGGAAACACCTTCTACTCAATTATAAATTGTATCGAGTAACTAATTTTTGGTAATGACCATGAATTAAAACATTGCACAGTGAAATGCGTAGGAGCATACTTTTAAGAACAGACAGTTCGTACTTTGGAATATCAGGGCAAAGACTTTGATGGCTCATAGTAATACAAATGTCCAGATTGCAGTTCAAGACATGACCTTTATTATGCATAAGTATTTTTTTCTTTGTGAGAAATAACTTTGCACATAAAATTTTATTTTATTTTCAGGCTTTGTTTGACTACAATAAATCTTTTACTGAATCCTTATTACTAGGATGAACACAAGTGAATAAGTCAGAAAATGGTTTGACTTAGCAAATCTGTAAAGTTATTACATGATTAGGAAGGATTTATGTATTCCATAATCTAGCCTGGAGAAGACAGTGTGATTTATTCCATCTAAATTATTTAATAAAATCTACATTCTCAAAATGTATTCTGACTTTAAAATATTCCCACTTTTTTTCTAATCTTTGGGAGTGTAACTTAGGGAAGGAACATGGACTTGTGTTTTAGATAGTTACTTAAATGCTGCCTCCAATTTCTGGACCTTGAACGAGTAATTCAGTCTTTCAGAGCTTCAATTATTTCATTTGTGGGAAGAATATAGAATATGAACTCCACAGCGTTATTGTCAGAAGAGTGATGGCATATGTAAGATGCCCAGCACAGTGCCATGTATATAGTCAATACCCAATTAACATCACTTCCTTCCTTTAAATGGGGTTTCCTATTACCTGGTTTTATTGATCTATTCACATAAGACTGTTGTGTAAGTTTTGCAAATTATTACAAAGTACATTTTTATCAGTTGGCTGAGAAAGCAGGAGTTACCATCCCTTTTATTTCTGGAATAATTCTAATCCTCTTAGCTATAAAAATAGAAAGAAAGGACTGTTAAAATTCTCAGCTGAAAGTATGTAAGACACTTTGAGGAGTTCAAGCATCTCTATTCTGGATCTGTTGGGAAGATTTTGGTCTGCCTTTTCCTCACCTTCCTTTGGCCTTCACTGTACACTTAAAGAATTAGAGTCACCACAGGTTGTAGAAAAATATAAAAAGAACAAACAGTCCTAGCTCTTTATATGCATGTAATGATCAGTCATGGGATGCAAAATATTTGACAAGGAGTATAATCTTGAACAAGGCAGCACCTCTCAGTTGAGGCAATAACCCAAAGCGGGTTGGGAACTGAGAACTGTCTCCTGGTACACCGCCAGCAGCTGGGGAAATAAATCCTTCATTATTGAAGGGGGATCAGTGTGGCACACCATGTTGGCTTTTTGGCTTTTACCTTATGTGATGATTTAAACATCCTCAATCCCTCAATATATGTACATAAGAACCTTCACTCATTTCTTCTGCTTATCTTTGTTGGCTCATCAATTCAGAATTACCAGACTCCCCTGAGTCCTGATTTACTGTCTGCTCAGAGTGTAGGTATATCTCATCTCCCAAAAGATGCCTGAGTTCTTCATTTTGCAAGAGATGCTGAGTTAAGTTTTGCCCAAAATACCTCAGTAATACAACCACCCATGCTGCAACAAAATAACAAAGTAGGTTATGCTTCCCTGCCCTCATATTTATTTACTAAATGTTTGTGTGTGTGTGTGTGTGTGTGTGTAGAAAGAAAAATTGAAGATAATCTTTCATCAGGTTGTGTTTACCAGTGGATAAAAATCCCAGGTGGTAGATGCAGACATATGGTTGTTGTATTCAGTGCAACGGATAGTTCAAATCGAGTATATATTAGTTCCCAGAGAAGGAGAGAGTTTTCCTCTTTCACAGCAGGATACAGATCAAAATTTTTATCCTTGGTGACAGTTGCTACTTCCTTGCCTAATAGTCATAGTTGTGAGTAATAATTATCAATGTTTTACCATCCCCTCCTAGAATGTTGGCCATTTGCAATACCTGTTTTCTTTTTTCTGTACTCTTTAAGCCACAAGAATGGACTCAGAAATAATATCTCAATCTAAAATGGATAAAATAAAGAATTTCATCACGCACGTGTGGTCTGTATGACCCCTATCTCTGGAAAGTACCAACGGGTCTCAATAGGGTACAAACTAGGGAAGATGGGAAAAAGCAAATGAATGCAAGAGTGTGTCTAGGTAACAGGGCTTCATAGTACCCTTTCTCCTTTGCCTTCAATTCTCAAGCTCTAGGGAACTACTATTCTCCTTCTGATTGGCCTGAGAACACTGTAAACAAATAAGATTCTTTCATTATAGAACAAGTTTTTTCTCATTATGTAACAAGTTTTTTTTTTTCATTATAGAATAAGTTCCCATTATAGAACAAGTTCATTTGATATTTTGTATAAGCAAATGTTCTTACGTAAATTGCATTTTTCTGGGAATTGTTCAACTGAAAATCTTCTGGATAGTACTCTTTTCTCCTTATAAGACCACAACACTGAAATTTGATTGTTTCTTATCCTTATCCTATATTTTTCTAATAGGTACTATACAGTGAAAAGGATGAGAAAACAGTGTCTAAGCATAACAAGTGGGAGAATACTGTATCCAAAAAAGATGCTCTTTTGTGGGGCTTTTCTAGTTCAGAAAAATGCAATTGTCCCTGCAATATGGTTTGATATTTGAGGTACTTTGTGCTTCTTTATCTGATGGTGTCTCTCAGCTCTTATGTTGCAAAGGCCGTTTGGATCTTTCATAGAAAATATGGCAATATCATGAATTTTTTCTTTAAAAGTGCCTATGTATAGTGTCTGGTTAACTTTCGTAATCTTGACAAATCATGGGAACAGTGTTGCATTGTGGCATATGACAAATCTATTTGGTTCTAGAATATTAAAGAAAAAGCACTAACTACAAGGAAAATTGTTCAGCTTGTGAATGAAACTTCATTCTGCATCTTGAGACTGGAGATTTTGGCAATTACGTGACTGTGCCAGAAATATTTTGTTTTCAATTTTGTTGGTGTCTTCTGACACTCTTCATTTTCCTTTTATGGCTTTTTAATTATTTCATTAATTTCACCTGTCAGCATGAAGGATAATGCTCATTCAGAGAACAACATTTCTCCATTTGGCAAATTGTTGTTATAGAGGGTATTGTGGGTTTGATGTTGAATTTGATAAAATATCCTATTTAAACATTCAAGTTTGAGATTCACATAAACTTTATATATGAGAAAATTTCCTAGTAAGTATCATTTAGGAGGTTCTAACTTACAATATTTTATAGCATCCAGACTTAACAATGAAGAAAATAATAAGGAAGTCTGGGATAGGAGAGACTGGTGAGTAAGTTGAAACACAAAATAGTAATAATTCTATTTACAGAAATAGCTCTGTGCTGAAATCATGCTTACAAGTCACCACAGGGAGAAATAGAACATGTGCTGCACATGCATATGATAACTGATGAAACATTGAATTTATTTTCTGTTTGGAGAGGAGTCACAAATAAAAATTCAAATATGTTATGCGTGGTAGAGAGGGTGACATCTACAACTCAGTTCAGTGAAACTAAGGACCCTGAAACTCTGCCATTTTTGAATTATCAGGTCAACTTATTCCGTGGGGACTTGTCATTTCTGTGAGAAATAAAACCCAGCAGATGTTATTGTTAGATACAGTCCATTCACTGCATACCATGAAAGCAAAGAACCTTATTCTCCAGGGAACATATTAGTGATTTTCTCCTTTTGGAGGAAAAAAAAATCTGAAAGTGCCTTTTTGAGCAGAAAGAAAATGCAAAGTGCCTCCCAGGGAAAATAATAGATTGAAGTTGATAAAGGGGGATGGGATTTACAAGACCCAGTGAAAATTCCTTTAGCCATATTTAGGAAGAGCTTTGGCCAAAGTGGGTGGGCAGGCAGAGCTATCTCGCCTTTCTCCCCTTAGAAAGGAAAATAAAACAAATACTAATGTGTGACCATTCTTTTCTTAGTTTTAGTAAATAATTAACTAGTTCACAAATATAGACACCACTATATGTTATGGATATACAGATTTTTTGGATGTTGTGATATTGAATCATGGTTTGAATTTACACTATTTTCTTTCCATATTGTTTAACAAAAGTATACTTGTAGATGAAGTCCTCTCCCCAGCCTATATAGAGAAGCACAGCCTTTCCTGATGAGGAGTATAGGAAATTAGAGTGGATTTACACAAAATGGAGAGAGTTCCATAGCTACATTTGAACTGTTGATATAGTAGCCACCACACCATCACCTTGGACTTAACCTCCAAAGAACAACAGTGGTCTGAATGTTACACCTTGTGGAAAAGGAAAGGAAGAACGTAAAGGGAACACCTTCACAATAGCTCTGTCTGAGATCTTTGTGTGGTTCTAAAGCATGTGAAAGGTATCCTAATTCTTCTTCAGGTACCAGAAACTTCTCCAGAGACTATAAGTGATAGATGAAAGAACCAAACTGGGAATTACAAGTTCTGAATTTTAAAGCTCTTAGAGCCTATTTAGATACTCTTTCTTTTTTCTTGGTTAGTCTAGCTAAAGGTTTGTCAATTTTGTTTTCCTTTTCAAAGAATCAGCTCTTAGTTTTGTTAATCTTTTCTATTATTTTTCTACTCTCTGTTTCATTTCTTCCTGTTCTCATCTTTATTTTTTCCTAACCGCTGCTTACATTGGGCTTACTTTGTTCTTGCTTTTCTTGTTCCTTGGGATATAAAGTTAGGTGTTTTTTATTTAAGATTTTTTTCCTTGATGTGTGTGATTATAAACATTCTTGTTAGAACTGTTTTTGCTGCATCCTATAGGTTTTGGTTTATTGTGTCTTATTTTCATTTCTGTCAAGATATTTTTATTTCCCTTTTGATTTCTTCTTTGATACATTGGTTGTACAGGAGTATATCATTTAATTTCCATGTATTTCTCAAGTTTCCAGCTTTCCTCTTGTTATTGATTGCTAGTGTCATACCATTGTGGTCAGAAAAGGTACTTGATATAATTTCTAACTTCTTGAATTTTCTGAGATTTGTCTTGTGGTCTAATATATGTATTCTAGAAAATGTTCCATGTGTACTTGAGAAGAATATATATTCTACTGCTGTTGGACAGAATATTCTGTATATGTCTGTTGGGTACATTTGGTCTCTAGTGTTCAAATCCACTATTTTCTTATTGACTCTCTGTCTGAATTATTAATCCGTTGTTGAGAATGGTTTATTAAAGTCCTCAACTATTATTCTATTGCTATTTATTTTTCCTTTCAGTTCTACTAGTATTTGCCTTTTATATTTAAGTGCTCTGGTGTTGGGTGCGTAAATATTTATACTTGTTATATTTTCTTGATGGTTTGACCCTTTTATCATTATATAATGATCTTCTTTCTCTCTTTTGTCCATATATAGCTTAAAGTCTATTTTATTTGGTGTAAGTATAGCTTCCCCTACTTTCTTTTGGTTACCATTTGCTTGAAATATCATTTTTCATCCCTTCACTCTCTGTCTATGTGTATACTTAAATCTAAAGTGAGTCTCTTGTAGACAGCATATGGTTGGATCTTGGGGTTTTTTTTCTTTAATCCATTCAGCCACTTTATGTCTTTTGATTGAAGAATTTAGTCCATTTACATTTAATTATTGATAGACAAGAACTTCCTATTGGGACTTCCCTGGTGGCGCAGTGGTTAAGAATCCACCTGCCAATGCAGGGGACATGGGTTTGATCCCTGGTCTAGGAAGATCCCACATGCTGCAGAGCAACTAAGCCCGTGTGCCACAACTACTAAGCCTGCACTCTAGAGCCCGCGAGCCACAACTACTGAAGCCCACACACTTAGAGCCCATGCTCCACAACAGGAGATGCCACTGCAATGAGAAGCCCACGCACCACAATGAAGAGTAGCCCCCGCTCGCCGCAACTAGAGAAAGTCCGCACACAGCAATGAAGACCCAACACAGCCAAAAATAAGATAAATTAATTGCCATTTTGTTCATTGTTTTGCCATTTTGTTAATTGTTTTCTGACTGTTTTGTAGATCCTTTGTTCCATGCTTCTTATCTTGCTGCCATCCTTTATGACTTGATGTGTTTTGGGAGCAGTATGCTTTGACTTCTTTATCATAATCTTGTGTGCATCTATTATAGGTTTTTCCTTTGTGGTTACCATGAAACTTAGATAAAATATTATCTTATATTTATAATATCCTATTTTAAACTGATAACATTTAACATTCATTTTGATGAAGTAAAACCTGCCCTCATCCTCAAGTTAATGTTCTTGTAAACATGAAAACTACCTAATCTTTGCTACAAACTCTGAAACAATGTCCCAAGTCCTCAAGAGCTAGACTTTTGCTATAAAACATTGTGCCTATAATCAACAGTACTGTGTTGTACACTTAACAGTTTAAGAGGGTATATCTCATGTTAAGTGTTTTTATCACAATAAATTAATTTTTAAAAAATTTAAAAAGAAGAGAGAAAGATTCCCCCTATCCCTCCCTCTCATTTTCTTCTTTAAAAATAAAATACAATATAGATGACCGAATTATTCACAAGAATCTCAAGCCCGGAAAGCCAAGAACGATTCTGTTTTCTAGGTAGAGGCAATCTGCTGTCATGTTCCTTACTGTACAGCAGGTTAATGGTCTATGAATCAGCTCATTAAGGAGCTCTGTTTAATGCTCTTGTTAAATCCAGTATCAGTTTTCACCCCTCAGCCTGAGGCCTTCTTTTTTCTTTTACATTTCACTTGGAAACCTATCTTCAGAGACTAGTACGGTATAATGAGTAACACCAGTGGAGGCAGGATCATCACACAAATTCACTGTTATAATGATGTTTCCTGAACCTCTTAGGGACTGTTTAGTTTAGCGCTGGTCAAGGAACCTCTGTCAATATTTAATCTGTATTGACTGTTGGCTCAGTTACAATGCATAATACTGATTATACCTATCTTCCTCTGTAGAATGGTTCCTTCTTGTAACAAAACTCTGTTGATACTTCTGTCCTGACCATACAAAGTTTCAAAACTGCTGAGATTTTTACTTTGATATACTGAATTAGCCTTCTCACACAATGCACAAAGCATTAAGTTATAACACTTTTTGTTTTATACCCTTTGTGAAAAAGAGTTAACAGGTCCCATCACAAGGTCATTTTACCACTTTTGCCCTTACTCAGAGCATCATTTTGTAAATGAAAGGAAACATCTTTTTGTTGTTGTTGTTTAACATCCATATGAAATGTGACCTTGCAAAATACAATATTCCGTGGAAACTTTGTTTTAACTACAGTAAACTGAATGAACAATTTTTTCTCTTAGAGTACTAAACCCTTTGTCTATTGAAAAACCACCTAAATGTACAGGGAAATTCTTCCTGTTATAAACACAATAACTTGATGATACTACAAGTTTTAAAATAGCAGAATAAAACAGTGATTCTCTTTTTTCAGAAATCATCAAAAGTTATAATAAAAAAGAAAAGTGTTGTCATATATTGAAGTAAAATTTTGGAGCAACAGTATATGAAGTAGGGGAGCTAAATGTCCTGAAGGTCAAATGGAGATAATGGAAGATGCCTGAATCTGCAGATCTGAGACAAAACCAGCAGTGTTTGAGTCTCCAAGCAAGGCAGGGTATCCTGCAGGGGCAACTATAAATTTCTTGTTTGAAAATCCAGAGAAGGTGTACATAGTCTGATGGTGGAAGATTCTGGGATACACTATGACACCATAGAGAAGTGGTGGAGCTTCAGCTGAATGAGAAATCAAACAGTTGAGTGGGGTTTGACTCTAGTCAGCTAGCATCCCAGAAACTGCTAATCTCTATTGGTTGTGCAAAGATAAAAGCTAAACTAACTCCCACCCACATATGCCAACAAGATACGCAATATAGTACAAGCATACTCATACACACAAACCTACATAAAAACATACTGTCACAATTTTTCTGGATCAAGAATAAATGAACAATTAAAAGCCACAAAGGGACACTTGATAGGAAATTAGAGACACTATTGAACAAATAAAATTCCTTCCAAACATATTACAAGTCAAAGAATTTAATAAATCAGTCAAAGAACACCAAGTGGACATGCAACAACTCTGGAAAAATACAGAAAGAGATGAAATATGAACTACCAGAGCTCAGAAAAAAGTAGAAGATGGTAAAATAAAACTGTCCTAGAATTGTAAGTCACATTGGAAACAGTATAAAGGAACCTCTGCAATATAGTGATTCTCCAGCTTGTTGGGTCACCCACCCAGGGGTATGGGATTTGATTATATTGTGAGTCCATCCCTCTTACCCTTCTTGTTGTGGTTCGTTCTTCATGTCTTTAGTTGTAGAAGATCTTTTCTGGTAGATTCCAGTCTTTTTCATTGATGGTTGTTCTGCAGATAGTTGTGATTTTGGTGTGCTCATGAGAAGTGAGCTCAGGGTGTTTTTACTCCATTATATTGGCTGCTCTCCTTATCCTTTAATTGGCATTTCTCTGGTTGCTAATGAGGTGGATGAACTTTTTATATGTTTATTGACCATTCTGTCTTCTTCTGTGAATTTCTTAATGTACTTCTTTGTCTATTTTTCCTTTGGTTTTCTATCTTTCCCTTCTTTATTTGAAGTCATATATATTCGATTATGTTTTATGAATATCTTTTCTCAACCTATGGATTAGCCTTTCACTATCTTATATTATTTTTCATTGACAGAAATTATTTTAGTTTAGTTTGACTGCTCAGTCTTTTTCTTTTTTTGTTTTTTGTTTTTTTTTTTAGAAGTAGAGACTTGATCCTAGTGCCTTTTTTTAAAAATATTTTATTTATTTATTTATTTTTATTTTTGGTTGTGTTGGGTCTTCGTTTCTGTGCAAGGGCTTTCTCTAGTTGCAGCAAGCAGGGGCCACTCTTCATCGCGGTGCGCGGGCCTCTCACTATTGCGGCCTCTCGTTGTGGAGCACAGGCTCCAGACACACAGGCTCAGTAGTTGTGGCTCACGGGCTTAGTTGCTCCGCGGCATGTGGGATCTTCCCAGACCAGGGGTCGAACCCGTGTCCCCTGCATTGGCAGGCAGATTCTCAACCACTGCGCCAGCAGGGAAGCCCCCTGCATGCTTTTTATGAAGCCTCTTCTACTCTGAAATCACACAGTCATCTATATTTTCATCTAATTAAAATTTTTACTTTGAAATAGTTTTAGATACACAGGAAATTGCAAAGATAGTACAGAGAGTTCCTCTGTACCCTTCACGCAGTTTTCCTCACAGGTCACATCTTATATAACTTTGTACAATAGCAACAGCAGGAAATTAACATTGGCACACTGTGTGTGAAAATTCTGTTATCACAAGTGTAGCTTCATGTAACCACCACCACAATCAAGGTACAGAAATATTCCTTCATCACAAAGATTTCCCTTATACTACACATTTATAGTCACACCCACTCCTCCTACCTACCATTCTTAACTCCAGGCAACCATTGATTTGTTCTCCATATGTATAACTTTGCTACATTGAGAATGTTATATAAATGGAATCATATAGTATATGACCTCTTTAAATTATTTTTTTCAGTCAGCACAAACCCATCCATGTTCCTTCCTTTATTAATAATTTGTCCCTTTCTATTGATGATAAGTGTTCCATGCTATGGATGTAGCAATATATTTAACTGTCACCAATTGTAGGTCACTTTGGTTGTTTCCAGTTTTTAACAGTGTAGGTCACTTTGGCTGTTTCCAGTTTTTAACAGTTATAAATAAAACATGAACAATCATGTAGAGGTTTTTGTGTGGATATAAGTTTTTAGTTCTCTTGAATAAATGACAAGGGGAGTGGTTGTTGAGTTTTACGGTGATTGGATGTTTTAATATATATATTTCTTTTTAATAAAAAAAAGTTTCCAGAGTGACTGCACCACTTTAAATTCCCACCAATAATTTATCAGAGATTCCGTTTCACCACATCCTTGTCAGAATTTGGTATTTTTAGTAGATGTATAAAGATATCACACCAAAGTCTTAATTTGCATTTTCCTGATGGCTAGCGATTTGAACATCTTTTCATGTGTTTATTTCTCATCTTTATATTCACTGCAATAAAGTGTATATTAATGTCTTTTCCTCATTATGTATGTTATCTATATATAAATACATACTTATATGGTACATAATTATACATGTAATATATAATTATATATGTTTTATATACATGTAAAATTGAGTTTTGAGAGTGCTTTATATCTTCTTGATATATTTGAGAGTGCTTTATATCTTCTTGATATATTTAAGTCTTTTGTCACATATGTGATTTGCAAGTTTCTCCTCTTAAACTGTAGCTTGTCTTTCCACCCTTTTCATGAGGTTTTAACAGAGCAAATTATCATTTTGATAACATTTAATTTACTGATATTTTTCTTGTATGGTCCATGCTTTTGGTACAGTGTTTAATAACTCTTCAATGAGCCCTAGTTTCCAAAGATTTCTCCTACGTTTTAGTGTTTTATGTTTTATATTTAAGCTTATGATCCATTTTAAGTTAATTTTTATAGAAGGTGCAAGGTTTACATTCATTATTATTATTATTATTTTGCATATGGTTTTTCCAATTGCTCAGTACCATTTGTTGAAAAGGTTATTCTTCCTCCAATGAATTGCTTTTTCACTCTGTCAAAAATCACTTGACTGTACTTCTATGGGTTATTTCTGGGTTACCTATTTGGTTCTATTGATCTATGTGTATATTCTTCTGTCAGTAGCACATGACCTTGGTTCCTGTAGCTATCTAGAAAGACAGTATTTGGTATAATGATTCTTCCAACTTTTTTGTCTCTTTTTTCAAAAGATTGTTTTTTTAGCTATTCCAGGGCCCATGCCTTTACATGTACATTTCAGAATTAGCATGTCTGTCTACAAACACTTATGAGTGTTTTGATAGGAATTACAGTAAGTCTCTGCATCAGTTTAAAGAGACTGGCATCTTTATACTGTTGATTATCCCAATCCATGTATATTTTTCTTATATAATTTTCCACAAAATTTTCTACATAATTTACTGTATCATATCCTTAATAGTCTATTCATTCTCTGTTGATGTGCAGCAAAAATCTGCACACATGATTTTTTTTTCCATTTATTAGAGGGATCTATATCCTGTTTCCTTGCTTAATTTGTACACCTCTGCATCAACACCATAAGCTTTTAATTCTCATAGCTTTTTCTTAAGCTTTTATATCTGGAAGGGTAAGTCACTGATCTTTGTTTTCTACAAAATAACCTTTACTATTCTTGGACATTTGATCTTCCTATAAATTTTAGAATTAACGTCTTGATTTCTATGAAATAAAAGACTGAAATTGCATTAAATTTATAGCTTAATTTGGAAGAAAATCAGCATATTTATGACAAAGAGGCTTCCTAACCTTAAGCATGGTATATTTCTTTGATTATTGAGTCTTATTTAACGCTTCTCATAAAGTTTTATTATTTTCATTAAGGTCTTTCACGTAGTTTGTTAGATTTATGCCTAGATACTTTATATTTCAGTTACTATTGTAAATGTCATTATTTTAAATTACATTTCTTAACTCTTTGAATTTGGTATGTAAAAATCTACTTGGTTTTCAGATATTGATCTTATATCCAGTAATATTTAGAAATTCTCTTTAATCCTATTAGACAAGTGAATAAGAGACAAGACTAATAGAAAGTGGGAGACAGTCAAAGCATGTAGAGCTGACCAAGGAGGAAAATCTTAGACTGCTATCTTTTTCTTCTACTTTGCTGTAATCACTTATGACACATCTGATTATGGTTCTCCTTTTGTTTTGGCCAAAGACCAAAAACAAATTTGTTTACCCCTCACAAATGTGTGGATCGTATGAATGCATTTTTGTGTGTTCCTTTTTATGTTATCTTTATTCCATTTCTACTATTACATTTCACTTAACCCCAATTTTATATACAATAGCTAATAATTGTTGAGCTTTTTTTCATGTATTCCAAGAAACTAAGCAAGTTGTCAAAGATCACACAGCAAGTAGGTGGCAGGGCCAATAATAGAATCCAGAAGGTTTTGGCGTCAGGACTTACGTTCAACTATTTAACTGCTATTAACTACCATGGCATATTTTTCAATAGGACAGTGCAATATGTTTGTGATTAACACTGCAATCAGTGGGGAGATACAACATGTGTTTCCAAGTAAAAATGTGGCAGGTTTAGTTTCTTCCTGGTTGACTTTGCCACCAACATGGAAATTTCATGCCATCAACATGGACCAGAGTGAGGAATTTAGAAAATACTATAATAATTCAAGCAATTCTTATGATTCTGAATATAGGCAGCCTCCGTTAAGCTGAAACAGTGAAGCTACATTTATGTGATAGTTCTATGGCAGAATCAATGATACTCAGATATTAATTACGTATGAGGAATGAGAGATATGTAGGAGTTGAATGTGATTGTTAGGTTTCTGACAGGAATGACCAGGCATATGATGAAATAGAAAAGAGAGAATATAGAATTGTATCGATAATCAGATGTCAGTTATGAACAGGTTAAGCTAGGATGTGTGCAAAACTTCAAGGTAGGAATATATAGTGCAGGGTTAGAAATGTGGGTAGGAGCTGGGAATTTGGGAGGCTTAAAATATATATTCCAATTCATCAGCATATAGGTAGCAGTTGAAACCATGGGCTCAGGTACGATTCTTTTGTAAGAACATGTAGAAAGAGAAAACAAGTACAAGGACAGGCCAGAACAAACCCCAGCATCTTTGACAATTAAGGAGAAGGTTGAATGAGGTTCACATGAAGGAGACCAAGAAGGAACAGTCTGATATACAGAAGGTACTTGAGAGGCGGTTCCATGAGGAAGTAGGGAATAGTCATTCAAGTCAGTCTAGGTGAAGAGGTCAAGTAAGATATGACTGAAGTTATAGCACTAGATTTCATTAAAGTGGGGTCTGTGGATGATTCACATGAATTAAGGAATAAATGGAATTTGGCATTAAGGCTGCCACTTTAAAAGTTCAGTTTAAAGGAAAGGAGGGAGTTGGATGGTAGCTTCAAGGTTAATTTTGTAGAATTCTCATTATTTTATTATACTTTTCAAGCATCAGAACTGTTCTGTTTTGCTTTTGTGTTTATAGTCCATGTGAAATAGAAATATACATACTTTTAGGAAGGGGAAAGTGGCCTTGATTTGACCCTTAACATTAAATTTAAAAGGTGCTTAATATTAACCTAAAAGATTGACTATTCATTATCAAAAACGGTTATGAAATTAGGCAGATTTTTGAATATCTTTTAGAATGGAGTAATAATACTAGATTTTATGTTTCTATATGACATTTCAGAGATTTTAAAGTGATTTTCTAAACATCAGTGTCTTGGCTTTGACAGTTTCCTGTGTTGTGATGTTATACAAATTTCTCCTCTCTCAGTTTTTCATCTATAAATAATGACATTGATAATAAAAGTTCACTTTCACTAAGCACTTACTTGGGCCAGACTCTGGGATCTAAAGAACTTCTCATGTGCTATGTCCTTTAAACTTCCTAACATACTATGACTACAGTGGATCTCAACTTGTAAATGAGGAAACAGTAACTTACCCAAGGTTACACAGCTGGTTAGCAGAGGAACTGGGATTTGAAATTCTAGAGTCCACCTTACTCCCTGTGTCATGCCTTTTCTCCAGCATGAAGAGTAATTTGATAAGATATTGATCTAATAAGGAATTTGCTGAGGCTTAAACATGATAAAGCATGTAAAGTGTTTATCTTAGTTCCAGGTATTTATTTCAAATAGAAATTTCCTGTTATTAATGTTATAGTTTTTGTTCTGTGATTTCTTTTGAGTACTGTGGATACTCACTAGTTAATTCTAATTTTTCCTATATCACTGAAATTATAATTTAAAAATTATACATTTAACAAAAGGCATAATTTCTTCTGCCTGTATTATATACGCACATATACAAATGTACTGCATCCATATATTTTGTTCCCCATATTTTCTGTTTTTAATGATAATTCAATATTCTATCTGTTCACTGTCATATTAAACTTAAGTTGAGACAATTTGCCTGTATACTGCTTCCTTCACTGTATCTTCATTTGACCTGAAAATCTATTATCAAAAGCTTTACAAATTGAATCATTAGACTGACTTTAACAGCATATTTTAGTTCAATTGCAATATCTCCATTGACTCTGAAAGCAGTTGAATTGAAAAGAAATCATGCCTTCATACTTTATGAACATGTAGGTTTCCTGTCAAACCAATGTATTGTCAACTTACTTCAAAGAGTGAAACCAAACTACCAGAACAGATTCATTCCTATCTGGAATCCTCACTTCAGTAGTTTGGCTGAAGTTCTGATTTCCAAATGCTCCATCAGAATGACCTTCAGTAGAGGTTATTCTGTCTCTTCCAGTGAGTGACTACTCAGTGACACTGACAAAGAAATAACTTTCAGCAGTTGTCATCTTAGATGCTGCAACAATGGATATGTCCTTTGCCAGTTTGCAATTAGAAAGCAATGTTTATATACCTAATGTTAATTCATGTGGCTCTTATCTGATGAACAGATGAATTAACCAGTTTTGTAAATTGTAAATATCCCAACTTTATCTTTTAACATCTGTTTGACCTTGGATAGGGTCCTTAACTCTCTAAGCTTTAGTTCTCTCTTCAACAAAATAGGGATAATAAATTGTACCTTCATCAAATTGTTATAAGAATTATCTGAGTGAACCTTAACTCTCTAATACTTGATATATGCCATGTCCTCCTCCATCTCCCCTTAAATCCATCAGCTTTTCTACATTCCTCTCAATTTATCTATTGTTTGAGATATCTATTGTTCTAATGACTTGAAAGTTCCTTATCTGGGAAAGAGGTTCATTAAGATGCATGCCTCTGTCCCTTACTAGAGGTCTTTGAGCTACACTTGTTCTAGAATCCAATTCACTGGGTTCTTTGTAGTTTATTAAAACACCTGCTCTTGGGGTTGCTGAAGTTTCCCACAGAATATGTAAAGAAGTCAATATAAAACTGGAAAATGTTCTATAATGCTACCTAAATTTTCAAGGACAGTTTACCTAGTAAAGGCAGTGAGCTCTACAGCTAATAATTAAAAATTAAAAGTAAAAAAATAAAAAATAAAATGAAAAAACATCTCTATGGATATAAATGACATAAATTTGACCATTTATCTTAAAATGGACAGAGATTGCCTATTCTTAACAGAGTATAACATAATTCTTAATTTTAGGGATATAAAACACTAAGTTCTAAACTCAAGGACTGAAGTTTCCTCAGTTCACCCTGAGTTGGTTTTCAATAACTTTTTCCAGGTTACCTCAACCTTCAAATGATGATATGAAAAAGTTCTCCTGCAAAGAATGCTTGCTTCCAATTTGTAGCAACTTCCTTGATGTCTACTGTTTACATTTTCTAAGCAGTTAGAACAACGGCATTTTTTTTCTTTAACATCTAGATTATCATCTTTCTCTCCCCTTGTGAGCAGGACACTAAGTCCATAGTATCTCTCTCTAGAGTTCAGGGTGAATTGTTAGGTGCTTGTAGGCTGGGATCAATTTTTCCATTTTTTATTTCTGTTTCAGAGCTTATAGCCTTTTTTTTTTTTTAATGAAGTTCATGGTGTTCCTACTTTGTCCTTAAGAAATACATAGATCTCCCTTTTTTTTTTTTTTTTTTGCAGCGATGACATGGCTTAGAGGGCTTAGATTTAATAGAATTTCTTTGAATGCTCTTCTATCTATTCTACCCTGATTTAGTTTTAAACTTTTTCTGCTGCAATAATCACCTATTTGCCTTCCCCCCAACCATGCCACTATCAATCTTTTTCCAAACTTTGTCTCCAAAATTTTGACTGTCTTAGGTTGTCTGTACTGTTTTTACTCACAACATTTCTGACATCGTGTGTGAGCTTTATTGCCACACCAGCCAATTCTCCAACTCTATGGAAACCAACTTTCTGTCCTAAAATTTAACTCAGTTTTAACCCTAACTTCTGTAGTTGTGCAGACCCTACAGGTTAAGGGCTTATTCCCACAAGACTGCCACAACTTCAGAGGCCAATCACAATCCTCAGGTTGCCACCTGTATTTCTGACCAGTTGGCTTTTAACTGAGGGATTTCACCAAACCCTCCTCAGTTTCAATAACTTGGTAGAATGGCTCACAGAAATTGGGAGAACACTTTACTTACTTTTACCAGTTATTATAAAGGATACAACTCAGGAAAAATCAAAGAGAAAAGATACATAGACCAAGGTCCAGAAAGGTCCCAAACACAGTAGCTCTGTCCTCGTAAAGTTGAGGTATGCCAACCTCCCAGCATATAGATGGGTTCACCAAACCAGAAGCTCTCTGAACCCCATTGTTAAGGGGTTTTTATGGAAGTTTCAGTTAGACGTGATTGATGAAATCATGTCCCAGCATATAGATGGGTTCACCAAACCAGAAGCTCTCTGAACCCCATTGTTTAGGGGTTTTTATGGAAGTTTCAGTTAGACATGATTGATGAAATCATTAGCCATTGGTGATTGAACTCAGTCTCCAGTCCCTTTCCCCTCTCCAGAGGTCCAAGTGTGAGGCTGAAATTTCCAACCCTCTAATCACATGGTTGATTCCTCTGGCAACCAGCCCCCATCCAGGAGGAATCTATAGGCCCATCAAAAGTCACCTCCTTAGAACAAAAGGCAATCCTATCACTCTACCACTCAAGACATTCAAGGGAATTAGAGCTCTGTGTTGGGAACTGGGGACAAAGAACAAATATATATTTCTTACCGTATCAAGAGTTGATTGTGGGCTTTTCTTGGTACTTTGATAAAATATAAACTCCTTGAGTTTGTACATGGCTGCATTAGATGTGGTCTCTATTTCTAAGCATCATCTTGCACCACTTTTCCCTGGGCTTGCTATACTGCAGCACACTAGGTTTTCTGTTTTTCTGTTGCTCTGTACCTCTATACTCTCTTTACTTTTTTTTTTTTTTTTTTTTTTTAAATTATTTTTATTTATTTATTTATGGCTGTGTTGGGTCTTCGTTTCTGTGCGAGGGCTTTCTCTAGTTGTGGCAAGCGGGGGCCACTCTTCATCGCGGTGCGCGGGCGTCTCACTATCGCAGCCTCTCTTGTTGCAGAGCACAGGCTCCAGATGCGCAGGCTCAGTAATTGTGGCTCACGGGCCCAGTTGCTCCGCGGCATGTGGGATATTCCCAGACCAGGGCTCGAACCCGTGTCCCCTGCATTAGCAGGCAGATTCTCAACCACTGCACCACCAGGGAAGCCCTCTCTTTACTTTTTTATTGTCTTTTTAAAATCAGATGTATATTTTAAAACAGTTTTAGGTATACAGAAAAAGTAAGCAGAAAGTACAGAGTTTCCCATATACTTCCTCACCCACTGACATATAGTGTCTTCTATCATTAACGTATATGTATACATTTATTACAATTGATAAGTCAATATTGATACATTATTATTGACTAAAATCCATAATTTACACTAGAGTTCACACTTCATATTGTGTGGGTTCTGACACATGTATAATATTTGTCTACCATTACAGTGTCAGAGTATCTTGCAGAATATTTCAACTACTCTAAAAATCTCCTATGCTCCATCGCTTCTTTCCTCCCTATTCCCCTTTGGAACTCTTGGCAACCACTGATCTTTTAACTGTCTGCATAATTTTGCCTTTTCCAGAATGTCACATAGTTGGGATTGTATAGTATATAGCCTTTTCAGATTGGTTTTCTTGAACCTGACAATATGCATTTAAGACTTCTCCATGTCTTTTGGACTATTAATAGTGTATTTCTTTTTAGTGCTGAATACTATTCCATTGTCTGGATGTACAATAGTTTATCCATTTGCCTACTGAAGGGCATCTAGTGTGCTTCCAAGTTTTGGCAATTATGAATAAAGCTGCTGTAAACATCCATGTGCAGGTTTTTGTGTGGACATACATTGTCAGCTCCTTTGGATAAACAACAAGGAGTACAACCAATGAATTGTGCTAAAATATGTTTAGTTTTGTAAGAAACTGCCAAACTATCTTCCAAAGTGTCTGTACCATTTTTAATTCCCACCAGCGATGAATGAGAGTTCCTGTTGTTCCATATCCTCACCAGTATTTGGCATTCTCAGTGTTCTGGATTTTGGACATTCTAATAGGTTAACTAATAGCAATATATAAGCTGTGAGAAGAAGGTGACATCCACAATGCCATCATCAGTAAAGACATTTTTTCCTGGTCTTTTGATCTCTTAGGTGAGTTACCACTGATAATGATCTATGCAAATTTGACCTGTTTTACAGATCATTATATGGATAAGTGAATAAGACCTTGTAGATAAAATAGTGCCATGTTGAACATTTATGCCCCAGTGTTCAGGGTTTGCCACCAGCAATGCTCACTCAGAATCCAGTACTGCAAGAGATTTGAACTGTGATCTTCTAGACAGGAAAAAAAAAAATCATATCCAGAGAATATTGTAATCTAGTCTTGCTACCAACACAATACAAATATTTATATATGATTATTATTTAATAAACTATTAAATATCTCCTTTCCTCAATGTAAACATGTGGAGAGATTATTAAAAGTATCCTGTAAACAGATCTTTACCTGGGTTCTGAGTATGCTTCCTATATGTTATTATCTTAAAAATGACTCAATACCTTTGTGCTCATTTAACTCATTAATCGAATGATGTGTGGATTAAATGAATTAATGAATATAAACTGAGTAACATAATTACAGGCACATATTGTGTCCACTGAATGTTAACTATTCAGCATTATTGTTATTCTTACACTGTGTCTTTAATTATGATGAATGCTGATATATATTGCAGGTATACTATATATCACAGTCTAAACCAGGGCACCACAATCTTATACAGTGGTTTGACCACCCAGGAAGTAGCATTTGGGAGAGCCTAGTGGTAGTCAACCTGGAAATCAAAGCAGTTAGGAATCTCTTTGGGGACTATCTAGAGCTCTTCTCTATGGAATAAAATTATAACTTCTGAGGGGAAACATCGCTCACACAATAAAGGTTTTTTCTTTTGCTTTGACAGTTTCTAATAGGGAACTATGTAAGAAGGACAACCAGCACCTTTCCTCTTTGTTTATAAATTTAATCAAAGTTCCCATTTTGCTTGTTTGTGAAGTCAAATTAATTGTGTTCTAGATTATTCCATGTGAATTTTTACCATGTAAGGTAATATCTGAAATGCAAGAAGTCAGGCCCGTTTGAAAAACATATCTATAAACTGTAAGTCTTACACATATTACATGCTGTCTTTCCCTCTGGACACCAGACTTTAATATCTGTTGTTTCATGACAACAAATTTCATGTTAATAGAACTAGAATGGCAGAACTGGTTTCTACAAATACGTAGGCAAGAAACTTGCATAGTCTCTTCTGAGTTGAACGCAGTCTTAAAAGACAGTAATAGGCAGGATTTCATTGCTGAACTCCCTGCCTTCTTCTCCAAAAAATGTTATTTTTGTAGATATGTTTATGTATATGATAATGGAAATGTTGACTTTTAAAAATACATAATAATTATAATCAAATAATTATTTGTATACTGAGTTTTCATTTAACAAGATATCATGTACATGCATATTTATGTTTACACATACATATATAACAAAGTGATTTTAACTGTTGTATAACATTGCTCTGAATTGATTATCCATGAGGCCTTTAATAAACCCTTGGTTATTGTATGTGTAGGTTATTCAGATTTTTTTCCTACTATAAATAGCATTGTACTAATATCCTTGTTACATTTTTTTCACATTATTATGAGTATTTCCTTAATATTAATTAGTGAAAATTAAATACAATTTTCTTGTAGGATATTTTCCTACTATGTATTCAAAGTATTAAAAATGTGCATGTCCATGAAACGGTGCATTTCCTTAACCCATAATTTCACTTATGCTTTTATTAAATGCTTCCCTTATAACAGTCTTTGAATAAGTATATACATGGATTCATATAATTATTTACACATACAGGTGTTTTTTTCTCTACTTTTTATTATGTTTTCTTGATTAGTCTATTTTCCCAGTTTGTATTTAACATTTCTGTTTTGAAAAGTTCTCATCTATTCTCAATTTTTATTCTTATGAGTAAAATTTACAATCATTTACTTACATTCTAAAAATAAAATCAACTGTCATTTTAAAAATTGATGCTTTTCATTTATATCTATATTTAAAAACACTTGGCACTCTAAATGAGCTAATATTCCAACAAATGGAGATCCTTCCTTTTATCTTCTTATAACTGTTTTTCTTGATTTTCATTCTAACTTTGTTGGTTTCGGTTCCAGTAGTGCTGGTGAAAACACTGTCTTGTATTTGATCTCTTATAACTTTAGAGCAGAGCTTCCAAACTTTGTTCTGTGGAGCATTAGTTTTTGTAGAATTTTAATAGATTTTGCAAATGCCCTACTTTTCCTGGGGTGGAATTTAGGTCTAATGGGTTTGATGTACTCCCATTTGTTTCTTTTTACTTTGTTGCCCTTGCTTGAGGAGACAGATCCAAAAAATATATAGCTAACACCCAATGTCAAAGAGCTTACTGCCTATGTTTTCTTCTAGAATTTTTATGGTTTCAGGTCTTACATTTAAGTCTTTAATCCATTTTGAGGATTTTTGTTGTCTATTGTCTAGTTTTATTCATTTGCATGTAGCTGTCCAGTTTTTCCAACACCATTTATTGAAGAGACTTTTTCCCATTGTGTATTCTTGCCTCATTTGTCATAGAATAGTTGACCATATAAACATGGGTTTATTTGTGGGCTTTCTATTCTGTTTCATTGCCCTGTACATCTGTTTTTTTTGCCACTATCATACTGTTTTGATTATATAGCATTGTAGTATAGTTTGAAGTCAAGGAGTATGCTACCTCCAGCTTTGTTCTTTCTCAAGATTGCTTTGACTATTTGGGGTCTTTTGTGGTTCCATACAAATTTCAGGATTATTTGTTCTAGTTCTGTGAAAAATGCCATGAATATTTTGGTAGGGATTGCATTGAATCTATAGATTTCTTTTGGTAGTATGGCTATTTTATCACTATTAATCCTTCCAATCCATATATCTTTTCCATATATTTGGGTTGTCTTTAATTTCTTTCATCAATTTCATATAGTTTTAAATGTACAGATATTTCACCTCCTTGGTTAAATTTATTTCTAGGTATTGTATACTTTTTGATGCAATCATAAATTTAAAAAAAATTCTCTAATAGTTTGTTATTAGCATACAGAAATGCAGCAGATTTATGTATATTAATCTTGTATCCTGCAAATTTACTGAATTTATTTTTTAGTTCTAGTGGTTTTTTGGTGGAGCCTTTACAGTTTCCTATATATGGTTTCATACAGTCTGCAAAACATGACAGTTTTGCTTCTTCTTTTCCAATTGTGATGCCTTTTATCATTTTTCTTGTCTTATTGCTGTGGCTAGGACTTCCAATAATATGTTGAATAAAAGTGGTGAGAGTGGACATCCTTGTCTTTGTCCTGATCTTAGAGGAAAAGTTTTCATCTTTTCATCATTGAGTGTGATGTTAGCTATGGATCTGTAATATACGGCATTTATTATGTTGAGGTATGTTCCCTTTATACCCACTTTGTTGAGAGTTTTTATCATACATTGATGTTGAATTTTATCAAATTATTTTCCTATATCTATTGATGTGATCATATGATTTTTATCCTTCTTTTTGTTAAGGTGGTGTATCACATTATTTATTGATTTTGTGTACTTTGAGCCATCCTTGCATCCCTGGAATAAATCCTACTTGATAATCGTGTTTGATTTTTTTAAATTTATTATTGAATTTGGTTTACTAACGTTTTACTGAGAATTTTTTTTTTTAAATTTATTTATTGATTTTGGCTGTGTTGGGTCTTCGTTTCTGTGCGAGGGCTTTCTCTAGTTGCGGCAAGTGGGGGCCACTCTGCATCGCGGTGCGTGGGCCTCTCACTGTCGCGGCCTATTGAGAATTTTTATATCTATATTCATCAGGGATATTGGTCTGTAATTTTCTTTTTTTGTAGTGTCTTTGTCTTGTATTTATATCAGTGTACTGCTGGCCTTGTAGAATGTTTATCCAATAAGGCATTAATATCCCAAATATATACAGAAGTCATGTAACCCAGTAGGAAAAAATATGATTGAAAAATAGGCAGAGGACCTGAATAGACATTTTTCTAAAGAAGACATAATATGGCCAACAGGTGCGTGAAAAGATGGTCAACATCATTAATCATCAGGGAAATGCATATTAAAACCACAGTAAGGGACTTCCCTGATGATACAATGGTTAAGAATCTGCCTGCAAATGCAGGGGACATGGGTTCGAGCCCTGGTCTGGGAAGATTCCATATGCTGTGGAGCAGCTAAGCCCGTGTGCCACAACTATTGAGCCTGTGCTCTAGAGCCCATGAGCCACAACTACTGAAGCCCATGCACCCAGAGTCTGTGCTCCACAACAAGAGAAGTCACAACAATGAGAAGCCCATGCACCGCAACGAAGAGTAGTCCCTGCTCGCCACGACTAGAGGAAGCCCGCATGCAACAACGAAGACCCAACGCAGCCAAAAATAAATAAATAAATGTATAAAATAAAATAAAACCACAGTGAAATTTCACTTCACACCAGTCAGAATGGCTATTATCCAAAAGACAAGAAATAACAAGTGTTAGTGAGGATGTGGAGAAAAGGGAACTCTCGTGCACTGTTGGTGGGAATGTAAACTGATAAAACCACTAAGGAAAACAGTATGAAAGTTCCTCAAAAAATAAAAAAATAGAACTATGATATGATCCAGCAATTCCACTTTTAGGTATTTATATGAAGAAGACAAAAACACTTACTCAAAATGATATATGACCCTCAATGTTCATTGAAGCATTATTTACAATAGCCAAGATATGGAAGTGGCCTGTGCCCATAAACAGATGAATGGATAGAGAAGGTGTGGTATGTGTGTGTGTATATATATATATATATATATATATATATATATACACACACACACACACACACAATAGATTATTGCACACCATAAAAGAAATGAAATCTTGCCATTTGTGACAAAATGGTTGGACCTAGAGGGTATTATTCTGAGTGAAATAAGTCAGACAGAGAAGACAAATATTGTATGATTTAACTTCTATGTAAAATCTAAAAAACAAAACAACATAAAAACATAACAAAGCAGAAAACAGAATCATAGATAAAGAAAACAAATGGCTGGTTGCCAGAGAGGAGGAGGGTAGAGGGGTGAGCACAGTAGATGATGGGGATTAAGAGGTACAGACTTCCTGTTATGAAATAAGTCACAGGGATGTAATGTACAGCATGAGATATAACAGTCAATAACAATGTAGTAACTTTGTATGGTGACAGATGTTAACTAGACTTATCATGGTGATCATTTTTGTAATGTATGCAATGTATAAAATATATAAAAATGTATAAAAATACTGAATCACTATGCTGTACACCTGAAACTAATATAATATTTTAAGTCAATTTGAATAAAAAAAAATAAGCACATAGCCTGGTGTGGAAATAAGAAAAGGTCCTATGGGGAAAAGTTATGTGTCCAAATTTATATTAGGAGGAGGAAGATTCTACTATTTCATCAAACCTCCTAACTCTATTAACCTGTTCTTCTCTGATGGATTGATTTGTTCCATATATTCTGCTAACCTCCTTAGAAATAGAAAATATGCATGCTGTTACTTCCCCTTCATACCAACAATCAATCATAGTATTCTTAAACACTGAGTCTGGATTTGGCCTCAGAATTTTTTCCAACATGTTGCCCTACTCTGGACAGTCACTAGCGTGCCAATGAAGTTGGCAAATGGAATAAAATTCATATGCCATCTGTTCCTACACTCTGTTCCTGCTTTCATGTTTAGATTAGATAGTGTAGGTTTATATGCATGTGTATTTCAATATTACATATTTGATTTTGAACATATATTATTTTTCCTTTAACTGATCTCATGGTCTTGCCTCTCTCCTTTTACTTTCTTTTTTTTTTTTTTTAATTTTTAATTTTATAGCTACTTTTATTTATTTATTTATTTATTTTTGGCTGTGTTGGGTCTTCATTTCTGTGCGAGGGCTTTCTCTAGTTGCGGCAAGTGGGGGCCACTCTTCATCGCGGTGCGGGGACCGCTCTTCATCGCGGTGCGCGGGCCTTTCACTATCGCGGCCCCTCCCGTTGCGGGGCACAGGCTCCAGACGCGCAGGCTCAGTAGTTGTGGCTCACGGGCCCAGCTGCTCTGTGGCATGTGGGATCTTCCCAGACCAGGGCTCGAACCCGTGTCCCCTGCATTAGCAGGCAGATTCTCAACCACTGCGCCACCAGGGAATCCCTCTCCTTTTTAAGAAACAAACAAAGAAAAAAACAGAGCACACCATATTTAATAAGCTTAATAGCAGCTAAAATATTCTGATATCATTTGATACAAATATTATTTGAATATGTAGACACAAACTCTACATGTTCTCATTCCTTCATTTTTACCTTTTAAAAATTTATATAAGTAAAATTTACTAGTTGCATACAGTTCTATGAGTGTTGAAAAATGCAGTTATATTTACTAATGCAGTCAAGATTCAGAATAGTCCCATCATCTTCTCCCACTCAAATTCCTTTCTGTTTCAGCTTTGTGGTCACCTCCTTTCACCTATCCTAACTCTTGGAAACTGTTGATCTGTTCTCCATTCCTATAGTTTTACCTTTTCTAAAATGTTATAGAAATGAATTATATGATGTATATAATATATAGCTTTTTGGGTCTGACTTCCTCCACTTAAAAAAATGCAATGGGAATTCATCCATATGTTACATGTATTCAACCCTCTTGATTGCTAAGTAGTATTCCATTTTATGGATGTGTAACATTTTATTTATTCACCTGCTGAAGGACATTTGTATTGCTTCAAATTTTTGGCAATTATGAATAATTGTACTATAAACATTAGAACAGAGTTTTTGTGTAAACCTAAGTTTTCATTTTCTTGGACAAAGAAGTAGAGTTTCTCAATAATATGATAAGTGAAGGTTTAAATTTAGAAGAAACTGCCATAATGGCTGTAGCATTTTGCATTCCCACCACAGTAACACAAAAGTTCTCATTGTTTCACATGCTCACTGGAACTTGATATTTCACTTAAATTTTTTTTACAAAGGAAAATCTCTCAGTTAACAGAGACAATATGAATTCAAATTTTCTATGAGTGGAATATATAGTGTTTTAGGGTAACAGGTAATGAATCAATAATTATCAAATTATGAAGTATTTTCTTCCTGCCATCTGAATCTAACTTGCATGACCTTGACTTATATCTTGACATATCAACTTGATGATAGCACTCTGGTCAAATAATATACTTTGTGGTTTTAAATAGCCTTTTCCTAATGACTAATCTCACTGATGACCTTTTAATGTGTTTGTTATCCGTGTACCTTTTTTGGGTTAAGTGTCTGTTCAGATCTTTTACCCAGTTCTTAATTGGATCATTTACTTTCTTATTCTTGATCACCTAACCTTTCAGGATAATCTTGATTTCTCTGGATTAGCTACACTTAAGGCCCTGCTGTGTGGCTCTTTATGCCTCATTTTAGGCTACTGTTCAGCAAATAGATTGACTTAAGCATTACTAAAGAGATGTTTGTATCAAAACAGCCACTGTTCATTTATTATTGGTAATTGTAGAATTCTTTAAAGGCTATATCAAAAAAAAAAAAAGAGTTCAATCACACCTTACTTAATGAAGCAAACTCAACTAATGGGAACTTCAGACAATTGCTGTAACTATTTTAAAGATGCTTGAGAATACAACATAAGTTTTGGGAAATGTATTCATATATACACATATATGTGCACAGTTAAATATATAAACCCCTCAGGCACTCACTTAGAGATAATTTATTCCTTATTTTACAAATAATTCTAGCAATTTGTGTTTTCAATTCTTAAATCATAGACAAGAAATATGAATTGAGGTAGAGACTGCTAAAGGCTGATTCAAAGCTTGCTACAAGGGAAGATTACTGATAATCTTTTAGAGAGATGAATAAGATCATAGATAAAGAGGTTTTTTTTAAAAGCAAGCAGTTTGGGAAGAGACCATTTAGAAATTTATATGTAAAGCATTCAGTTCTTCTATACTGTGGCCAGATAATACATTTTGCAAATGATAAGTGTTAAACATTGAAAGTAGCATTAGGTTTAGCATTCTCCTTTTAATAGAAGACTGTGTGTAAATCATCTAAGAGAATTTTCTATAAAATATGGAAATTGTTTCATAGTTATATGTGGTGATAAAAAGGAACTAAGTTAGAGTTCACATTTCTAGAGCTACAGCCCCTTATATGTTACAGATAATTGTCTGACAATGTCACAGAAACCTATGACTGTGTCTTAACATTTAAGAAAAAGACTTTCTGCTACAATGGAATAATTTTCTTGTTACAATAAGATACTGATGCTGAAGGCAATCAGGATACTAACTTTGAAGTAGCAGAAATATGTTAAAACAACAACAAAAACATCATTATAGTAGAAAATAACATATGCTTATGTATAAGTAGAGATTTAAAGAAATATATTTTTGAAATGACCAAGATATCCCTTCTGTACATCTTCACTTTTGCACATTATTCTCAATTATTTATTTGGATTTCTTGGAAATATCCTGTGCCTCTGTTCTGATGCTTCATTTTTATCTCACCTTCTAGATTCAGGATATCCAGGGAGTGCTTTACTGTTGGTTTTAACTTACTCCTACTCATTCTGAGTATTTTGCTAAAATCCAAACTCTTTTCTTTTCTTTTATATAGGATGAACTGGTTTTACCTAATTATTTCTTCTGTATTTTTTTCAGTTTCAAGTTGTGATTTCCATTTCCATTATGGCATATTATTTTATTATTTCCCAGCTCCTTCAAAGAGCTAGAAACTTTCAAGAAAGAAGAACTTTGGCTTTTGATTTAGGAATTAGAATTCCAAATAAGTCACAATGCTCCCCCTCTTTTATAATAAGTAAATATTGCAGATAATTGCATATATGTTATTTCCTGTAAATCATCTTTCCAACTTGAAGAGACCCTTTAAGTTCGGTGAGTTCTCTAAGCGTAACAGAAATTGATGTGACGCTCATGAATCACCAACACGTCTGAATAAAGATGGCCTCATGGTTAAAGAGGTAATTTGAATTCATTGTACTTTTAAGACAAATGCAATATTCAGCTTTTTATTGGCAGGTAATTAATCAATATGTATCAAATTGTGAAGAATTTTATCCCTGCCAACCACTTCTGACTTGCTTGACCCTGATTTATATCGTTGTTATACCAACTTAAATCAAATAGTTTGCTGTCTTGGGTTAAATATAGTATTTAAATAGAAATATTCAAATGAGCAGTAGAATTTTCAGAGTTATGTATATTCATTCCCAAACCTGAATTCAGCACTGCATGCCTTAGTAATTGTTGGCACGTTATGGCAAAACACTTAGCTGTGATCAATTGTAGCTTTCTCAGTAAAATCCCAGAGCTCATCTCTAGGACGAACATGTGGCTAAAGCAAAGAGGGTGGAGGGATGAAAGGTGTTAAAAAACTGCTTAGCTGAGTCTGACATTTTACCTTTTAAATATTAATTATACTGTGGGCTTCTTCCTATTTACATACCTAAGTGTTTGCTTGGGACATAAATGGTACTAAATTGTCTTGAGAAAGCCGTAGAGCATCTTCGTTAGATAAAACTTCTTGCAGCTGGTAATTTTTGGCAATTAATATCATGAATGCTAATGCGATGGGGAGAAGGGAAGGCACTTCCAGGATGCCACTTATCTCTGTAAAACGAAAGAAAATGTCAGAAGTGGTGAGCCTGCTGAGAGTATTACTTCTGGGAAGGAAATAGATGGCAAATGTTAAAATTATCATATTTATGGACAGGCTAGAATTTTAAGACTGGGATATCTAATAAGTAGTCGAGTAAATAGAGTTTATTGTAAATATTTTTAAATACTTGTTTTGGATTATTTAACAGTGAAGGTTTTTTAAAAAGTTATACTGAATATATTACTGGCCTAAAGTAACAACTGAAAGTAGATTCACAGAAATCAGCTCATTTGATTTTCTCAGTAATTGGTAAGGAATTAGGGGCAGTTCAGTTGATGCTATAGAATTAATTAGAGATTAACATTAAAATGAGATATGTATTAGGATAAAGATGAGCTTGATGGATAAAAATGTAAAAGCCTGGAGTTATGAGAAACAAAAAATGTCAGCAAACCTATTGGAATCTACTACTTAGATACAGAATTGTCATCATGTTTCAGAGTAGTTACATTCTCTTACATTTTCCAAATGAATTAAAAAGTAGCTGTTCTATCACTGCTCATTAGGCTATGTAATTTAAGCCAGACTAACTCTCCACTGGAAAGAATGTAGGAGGAGATCAGTAACAAGCATTATTAACATATGCGTTGTTTACAATTCAGAAACGAAAATAAATTCTATCATCTTGTACATTTTCCATTTATGATTTGAGGAACTCTGAGTTTCAGCTTATGCGAGTTACACCAAGATTTCAAATTGCCAGGTAAATTAATATCACAAGGATTTAGGAAATACATAGTTTTAAATACCTTGGATTGTATTTTTGAGTCAGGTGTAGGCTTAATTTATGGTGACTATGAGAAAATATCAATAGTATTTTGATTAGTAAGGGAGAGAGTCTTCTTTTTATGTTGAAACATAGCAATAAGAATAAATATATTTTAGTTTGCTATGCTCATTTGTATGTAAAGATAGGAGGAAGGTTACGGAAATAAAATAAACATTCCTAGTTTTGTGTGACAGTCTAAATCTTCCGTTTCAATTATTCTGTCCCATAATGCCTACAAGCACATTTGCAAGTGGCATGTCATGTATACTAATTTTTTGTCTGTTAAACAGTCACTATTTAAAGAAAACATAAGAAACGTGATAAATTAAGAAAATATTCTTCGTCTTTTTTATTTTAATTCATCAAGCCTTCATTAAACATCTGCTTTGTATCTTCAGATCTGCAAGGAAAAAGAAATAAATAATATTGTTTTGTGTTAAAGAACCTACTTAATTTTTTTTCAGAAACAAATTTGTAACTGTGAAAAAATTGAAATGTAAATATGAGTGGGTACTGAAAAGGATACATACAAGACAGCCTCCCGCAAAGAGTTGATTTGAATAGTATATTAGAAAAAAGTACAGAATTATTTCCATTTAGGTAGCTCTAAACATTGATATTGCAAGGTTGATAGTGTGCTCTAGTTTGGAATTCATCATTGGATGCCTGAAGTTCCTTTTGAAGGAGAAAAAAAATGACTCCTTATGAAATATTCAGAAATACAGTTAAATCTTTATACATAAAAATGTTTATTGTGAGGTTATTTATCATAGCAGACAATTTTAAAATAACCCTGGGTAAATGGATAAAATATAAAACAGAATGCCATGTGTTATTAGTCTGCTTGGGTTTGCATACCAAAATACCACAGACTAGGTGACTTAAATAATAGAAATTTATCTCTCACCATTTTGGAGGCTGAGAAGTTCCATGATCTGGTTGCCAGCTAATTTGGTGCCTGGTGAGGACTCTCTTCCTGGCTTGTATCCTCACATGGGGAGAAGGGGTAGAGGAAGAGTGAGTCACTCAATATTTCTTTCTAAATTGAAGATTAAATACAATCCCAATCAAGATTTTAGTAAACGTTTTTGTAAAGTAGAAGTCAGATTCTAAGGTGAGCTTTAAAATTCATATGGAGAGGCAAATGCTCAAGAATAGTCAAAATAACTCTGAAAAAGAAGAAGAAAGTTGTAGTATATGATTTTGATTTCAAGACTTATTATAAAAACACATTAATCAACATGTGAAAGTATTGGCAGAAATAAAAGATAAATGCAGTAGAAGAGAAAGTTTAGAAATAAACATAAATAAATGATTGACCTTCAGTGAAGGTACAAAACCAATTCAGTGGAGGAGGAATAATCTTTTAAATCAATATTTCTGCATCAATTGGGTATTCATATTAAAAAGAAAGCATTTCTGAAAATTAACTCAAAATAGATCATATAAATCAATTTAAAGAAACCTAAAGCTGTAAAAAAAATACAGAAGGAAACAGAGGAAAAATTGTGTCTTTGTATTCAAGCAAACATTTCTTATATACAACACCAAAAAATAACCAGTAAAAGAATAAATGGACAAATTAAACTCCATTAAAATTAATAACTTTTCTCTGGAAAAGCTATTAAAAAGACCAAGACTGGAAAAATATATTGACAGATATTTCCAATAGAGGACTTTTATTGAGAATACATGAAGAAATGTCAAAACTCAGTAATAAGATGACAAATCATATGGACAGAAATTTCCAAAAAGATATGTGGTTAGCAATTAACACATGAAAAATCACTCAATGTGATGTTATTAGGAAATGCACATTAAAATTATGAGATACCACTACACACCTATTTTATCACTAAAATTAGAAAGCCTGACCCTACCAAGTGTTGGTAAGGATGTAAAGGAACACAAACTCTGGTTCTGATTTTTCTGGAGAGAGTGTAAAATGATACCACCACTTTATAAAACTTTGACTGTCCTTTAATAATAATACCACCTACTCTATGAAGTCGGTGGGTAGCAGTGGGGGAAGAAAGAGGGAGAGAGAGAAACAAGAGCAAATGTGCACACACTTGCGTGCTCTGGTCTTTTTTTTTTTTAATTTTTATTGGAGTATAGTTGATTCACAATGTGGTATTAGTTTCAGGTGTACAGTTCTGGTCTCTTCTTGTAAGGGCACTAATCTCACCGTAAAGAGCCTACCCTCATGACCTTATCTAAACCTAATTACCTCCCAAAGGCCCCATCTTCAAACCATCACTTTGGGGGTTAGAACTTCAACATGTGAATTCAATATGCTGAATTTGCCAGCACATTTGCATGGCACAATGTTCATGCGACATTGCTAAATGGTAAAGCACACAAAAAATACTCAAATATAATATTAAGTCTATAAAAATAGGCACAATAGAAAACATTAACAAGACAACCCCAAAGCTATTTCCGTGAGAAAAGAATCTCAAAGATGTAAAAAAATGATTTCTAAGTACTTTCTGGTAGTATCCAACTTATCTGCAATGACTTATGTAACTTTTGGAATCAGAGAAATAAATGCATTATGAGAGAGAGAGAGGGAATGAGTATGGCATTCTTTAATGGATAATGCAATGTTTCAGAATATAAAAACATAGATTTGACATAATGCTAATTAAGAGGAAAATAATTAATAGTAGATAATTTCTTATTATGGTGGGACTGGAGATCAGAAAATCTCTAGGCTGCTGGATGAAAGCAGAGAAGAAAATGGGAGCAGAAAGAAAATTGTGTGTGGTAAAAAGCACAGTATGTCGTTGAAGTGCTTCACTAGTTTCAAATAAGAAAGATCCTTACTAAAAAAAAATTATTCCATATTAAGTTATCTCTAGGGGGAAAATTAGTGTTGACCAGAATTATGGGAATAAGTCTTATAAAGCAGTAAATCCTTAAGAACTACTGATGGAACTTGAAGGCTTTATGAAAACTATGGGTCTCAAACATGGTCACATATTATAATCACTTAAGAAATTTTCAAAAGTGTCTCAGTCCTTGTGCACAGAGATCTTAATTTGCATGTGTTGGGTCCAAGGATGGATATTTTTAAATGACTCCTGAGTAATCAAAGTATGCAGCCAGGATTGAGAACCACTGATGGCTGAATATTCAATCCATAAATTGGGACTACTTGACATATAGTCTGAATGGATGAGAGCTGGTATTTGACACACTAAACATTCAAGATGCCATCTGGGTTGTTGAGTAGGTCTGATAAGAATTGTATTCTAACCTTAGTTGGTAACTGAAGAATTTGAAACAAATGTAACGAATTTTTGTGAAATTTCACATTATCAATTGAGAATCAAAATGGGGAGGGGATAAAAGACATAAACTATATTCTGTTTTATAAAAAAAGGTTACACTTAGAGCAGGCTAGCAATGTAAGTGATTCTCTCCTGATTGAGTGAGTTGCATATTAGAGGGAGTGTCAGGAATAGGCTACATAAATAACCATGTAATTGGAATATTTCACAATATTTTTTACATTTGATGAGGGGTTATATAACATGAACTTTAATATACTTTTAAACTCCAAGATTAAAAGGGCAGTGGAAAGTTATGGAAAAATAGAATTGAGAGCAGAGTTAAGACTCATTATTGGTAGTTTTCTTCCCTTTCCCTCCCCTTTGTAAATGTCTACTGCGTATTGTACTTTGTAAAAATGTATACTTAATATGCTCTAGTAAGGACTCTGTATTTGCAGAGCACCATGTGGCCATAGGGCAGATAGCCTCTGAGGGGAAAAACGTGAACTCACGTTTTAGAAATGAGGACTTTAAAGTAAGTTTGTATATTCATGGTGACTAATTTGAATACAATTTGAGAATTGATATTAGGGAAAGGAAGTTTTGGAGAGAGACGCTATGGAGGTGGTAAAAGCAGTAAACCAACTTTGAACTCAGAAGAGCCCAAAGCAAGAAGGGGAATGGACAGAATACTTGGGAACTTCAGATAAATGATGAAAGTCCATTTGCTAAGGATCGCTGAAGAGTCTTGATTTTATGGAACATCAAGATGACATTCTGCTTTCCATGATTTCATTCCCCCGAACCTGTTCTATGAGCAAACAAGCAAGGAGCAGGAAAACGGCATGAATGAACTGCAAGAATATAAATCCCTTACTTCACTTGCATGTGTAGTAAAATGACTGAGACAAGCAACAACTGGACTGAAAAGCCTGTTAAAGATTTGGTTCAATTATCTTGCGTTATACAGAAACCTATTAGGTCTTCAATAAATGTTTGAGAAGAGAAATTTTAATTCTACCAGTATAATATGGACTCTAGGTCTTGATAATTATTTATTTAACTCCTAATATTTAATATCACCTAGGCTTCCATATAAATGAGACCTCAGAGATTTCAGAGTGAGAGTAAACTGAAAACTTGCCCAACTTTCCAGGGGAATGCAAGAAAAGTTTCCAGTCTCAAATCTTGGTTCTGGATGAATAGGTTAAATTATCCCTAAGAATTGGTCACCTTAATCTAGCCCTCAGGATGATTGGCAGAAAAATTCATATTACCTGTGTGGCCCAGAACACCTCAAGCTGAGAATGTGGTTTAAAGTAGCCCTGAATAATGCCCTCAGGTGCATGGGTGCATGGCAGAAGCAAACAGAACCCTCACAGAAAGGAAAGACAAAGGTTTCAATAAAACTGCTTAAAAGAGGCTGTATACATAAGGCACAGTTAAATGTAATAAAGCACCAGGAAGGTTGAAAGTAAAAAAACCAAATATAGTATACTGGAGATAATTAGGCAAAAGAGAATTATTATTGTCAGGTTAATTTTAATATAAAATATATTTTAAGACATAGCTTTATCAAGATAAAGAGGGTCATTATATAACTATAAACATTTTAATTCACCAGGAAGAGACGTTTTAAACTTGTATGCATCTAACAATATACCCACAAAATTAAACAAAATTTGACAGAACTGCAGAGAAAGAGATTAATCTACTACCCTATTTAGAGATATTATATACATATTTTAATAATTGATATGTCAAGTAGGCAAAAACCAGTTACAAAATATAGAAAACCTAATAATAATCACTTGGAGAATTCTATGCTGTATTTTATTTATGCAAAAAAAATAAATAATGAGGTTAACATCTCATTTGTAACCACCCTAAATATAGTCTTCATATTATTCCTACAATTGGAGAAAAGAAAATTCTAAGACTGTCTAGGAAAAAAGTACTCAACCAGATATCCAGGGAACATAGCTGGGCATTTGATGGACTGGAAAAATCAGGCTTTTGCCAAGTTAGGATGTTTATCCTTGAATCCTAGACCCTTAGTCCCAGGACAGAACAGTAATAGATTAAATGAATATTATGAAAAGTTTTCAGGTCTAGTCAAAAATTCATTTTGAACGCTTTGAAATGAAATTGAACAGAATCCTGACAGCATTTGTTCTACATCTGACATGGGTGCTTCAAAGTATCACAGGATACAGAAATCTGATGGTCCATTAAAATAGCTCAAATACTCCTTTCCATTTCTTTTTAACCAAATGAGGGTGGGTTTCCCTGCCCTCAAAATTTACTTTTCACTTTTTTCACATGTGCTAACCTACTGTTTTGTTTGTGTGTGTCTGTGTGATTTTATTTTTTAACTTTTTTCTGTGTGATTTTGAGTACTTGAAAGTGTATATTCAGTTTCTATTTTTTTAAGTAAGAGATGTCCTCATTTCTGGTTAACCAGAACAGAGAAAAATTATGAACCCCCTCCTCCCTTTTTTTGAATAAACCTCTATTTTCTTTTCTTGTTCTTCCTTTTGGGGTCCTTGGGACTTGCTTATACTGCCTCTATGACTCTTAGCAGATGATACTTTGTGGTATATTATTAAATATTTGACTTCCAATTCTATACTTCCAATTCCTTTAGAATATAAAATGTGCCTTGTCCATCTTTAATACTCAGACTCTCATATAGTTCTCTGTGTATATTAAATATTCAAGGAATGCTTATTGAATGGATGGCTACATGAATATATGCATAAAATGCTAACGAGCTAGAATATAAGGCCTCTTTGCTTAGTAAATGCAACTTTTTGGCCCTAGACATCTTTCTTTCTCTACTATACTGGCTAACTTCCCAGAGCCCAAGGTAGTGCTAAATATGAGGCCCGAATCCAACCTGACTTTTTTTTTTTTTAAAAGATCTTTATTGGAGTATAATTGCTTCACAATACCGTGTTAGTTTCTGTTGAACAACAAAGCAAAACAGCCATATGCATACACATGTCTCCCTATCCCCTCCCTCTTGAGCCTCCCACCCATCCTCCCTATCCCACCCCTCTACTAGGTCATCGCAAAGCACTGAGCTGATCTCCCTGTGCTATGCTGCTTCCCACCAGCCAACTATATTACATTTGGTAGTGTATATATATGTCGATGCTACTCTCACTTCGCCCCAGCTTCGCCCTCCCACCCCATGTCATCAAGTCCATTCTCTGTGTATACCTCTTTATTCCTGCCCTGCAGCTAGGTTCATCAGTACCTTTTTTTTTTTTTTTTGATTCCATATGTATGCGTTAGCATACAGTATTTGTTTTTCTCTTTCTGACTTACTTCACTCTGTATGACAGACTCTAGGTCCATTCACCTCACTACAAATAACTCAATTTCATTTCTTTTTATGGCTGAGTAATATTCCATTGTATATATGTGCCACATCTTCTTTATCTATTCATCTGTCGATGGACATTTAGGTTGCTTCCATGTCCTGTCTATTGTAAATAGTGCTGCAATGAACACTGGGGTGCATGTCTCTTTTGGAATTATGGTTTTCTCAGGGTATATGCCCAGTAGTGGGATTGCTGGGTCATATGGTAGTTCTATTTTTACTGTTTTAAGCAACCTCCATACTGTTCTCCATAGTGTTGTATCAATTTACATTCCCACCAACAGTGCAGGAAGATTCCCTTTTACCACTCCCTTTCCAGCATTTATTGTTTCTAGATTTTTTGATAATGGCCATTCTGACTGGTGTGAGGTGATACCTCATTGTAGCTTTGATCTGCATTTCTCTAAAAATTAGTGACGTTGAGCATCTTTTCATGTGCCTCTGGCCATCTGTATGTCTTCCTTGGTGAAATGTCTATTTAGGTCGTCTGCCCATTTTTTAACTGGATTGTTTGTTTTTTTGATATGGAGCTCCATGAGCTCTTTGTATATTTTGGAGATTAATCCTGTGTCTATTGTTTCATTTGCAAATATTTTCTCCCATTCTGAGGTTTGTCTTTTTGTCTTGTTTATGGTTTCCTTTGCTGTGCAAAAAGCTTTTAAGTCCCATTTGTTTATTTTTGTTTTTATTTCTGTTACTCTACGAGGTGGGTCAAAAAAGATCTTGCTGTGGTTTATGTCAAAGAGTGTTTTTCCTATGTTTTCCTCTAAAAGTTTTATAGTATCTGGTCTTACATTTAAGTCTTTAATCCATTTGGAGTTTATTTTTATGTACAGTGTTAGGTAGTGTTCTAATTTCATTCTTTTACATTTAGCTGTCCAGTTTTCCCAGCACCAATTATTGAAGAGGCTGTGTTTTCTCCATTGTATGTTCTTGCCTCCTTTGTCGTAAATTAGGTGCCCATATGTGCGTGGTTTTATCTCTGGGCATTCTATCCTGTACCGTTGATCTATATTTCTGTTTTTGTGCCAGTACCATACTGTCTTGATTACTGTAGCTTTGTGGTATAGATTGAAGTTGGGGAGCCTGATACCTCCAACTCTGTTTTTCTTTCTCAAGATTGCTTTGGCTATTTGGGGTCTTTTGTGTTTCCATGCACATTGTAAGATTTTTTGTTCTAATTCTGTGAAGAATGCCATTTGTAGTTTGATAGGGATTGCATTGAATCTGTAGATTGCTTTGGGCAGTATAGTCATTTTCACAATGTTGATTCTTCCAATTCAAGAACATGGTATATTTCTCCATCTGTTTATGTCATCTTTGATTTCTTTCATCAGTGTTTTATAGTTTTCTGAGTACAAGTCTTTCACCTCCGTAGGCAGGTTTATTTCTAAGTATTTTATTCTTTTTGTTGCAGTGGTAAATGGGAGTGTTTCCTTAATTTCTCTTTCTGATTTTTCATTGTTGGTGTATAGGAATGCCAGAGATTTCTGTGCATTAATTTTGTATCCTGCAACCTTACCAAATTTATTGATTATCTCTAGTAGTTTTCTGGTGGTATCTTTAGGATTTTCTATGTATAGTGTCATGTTGTCGGCAAACAGTGACAGTTTTACTTCTTTTCCAATTTGTATTCCTTTTATTACTTTTTCTTCTCTGATTGCTGTGGCTAGGACTTCCAAAACTATGTTGAATAAGAGTGGCAAGAGTGGACATCCTTATCTTGTTCCTGATCTTAGCAGAAATGGTTTCAGTTTTTCACCATTGAGTATGATGCTTGCTGTGGGTTTGTCATATATGGCCTTTATTATGTTGAGGTATGTTCCCTCTATGCCCATTTTCTGGAGAGTTTTTATCGTAAATGGGTGTTGAATTTTGTCAAAAGCTTTTTCTGCATCTATTGAGATGACCATACGGTTTTTATTCCTTAATTTGTTAATGTGGTTTATCACATTGTTTGATTTGCATATATTGAAGAATCCTTGCATCCCTGGGATAAATCCCACTTGATCATGCTGTATGATCCTTTTAATGTGCTGTTGGATTCTGTTTGGTAGTATTTTATTGAGGATTTTTGCATCTATGTTCATCAGTGATATTGGTCTATAATTTTCTTTTTTTGTGATATCGCTTTCTGATTTTGGTATCAGGGTGATGGTGGCTTCGTAGAATGAATTTGGGAGTGTTCCTTCCTCTGCAATTTTTTGGAAGAGTTTGAGAAGGATCGGTGTTAGTTCTTCTCTAAATACTTTATAGATTTCGCCTGTGAAGCCATCTGGTCCTGGACTTTTGTTTGTTGGAAGATTTTTAATTATGGTTTCAATTTCACTACTTGTGATAGGTCTGTTTATGTTTTCTAATTTTTCTTGGTTCAGTCTTGGAAAATTGAACCCTTCCAAGAATTTGTCCATTTCTTCGTGGTTGTCCATTTTATTGGCATATAGTTGTTTGTAGTAGTCTCTTATAATCCTTTGTATTTCTGCAGTGTCAGTTGTGATTTCTCCTTTTCATTTCTAATTTTATTGATTTGCGTTCTCTTCCTTTTCTTCTTGATGAATCTGGTTTATCAATTTTGTTTATCTTCTCAAAGAACCAGCTTTTAGTTTTATTGATCTTTGCTATTGTTTTCTTCATTTCTATTTCATTTATTTCTGCTCTGATCTTTATGATTTCCTTCCTTCTACTGACTTTGGGTTTTCTTTGTTCTTCTTTCTCTAGTTGTTATAAGTGTAGGGTTAGATTGTTTATTTGAGATTTCTCTTGTTTCTTGAGATGAGATTGAATTGCTATAAACATCCCTCCTAGAACTGCTATTGCTGCATCCCATAGGTTTTGGGTCATTGTGTTTTCGTTGTCATTTGTTTTATGTATTTTTTTATTTCTTCTTTGATTTCTTCAGTGATCTCTTGGTTATTTAGTAGCACACTGTTTAGCCTCCATGTAGTTGTGTTTTTTACAGTTTTTTTTTTCTTGTAATTGATTTCCAGTCTCATAGCATTGTGGTCAGAAAAGATGCTTGATACACTTTCAATTTTCTTAAATTTTCCGAGGCTTGGTTTGTGACCCAAGATGTGATCTATCCTGGAGAATGTTCCTTGTGCACTTGAGAAGAAAGTGTATTCTGCCACTTTTGAGTGGAATGTTCTATAAATATCAATTAGATCTAGTTGGTCTGTTGTGTCATTTAAAGCTTGTGTTTCCTTATTTGTTTTCTGTTTGGATGATCTGTCCATTCCTGTAAGTGGGGTGTTAAAGTCCCCTACTATTATTGTGTTACTGTCAATTTCCCCTCTCATGGTTGTTAGCATTTGCCCTATGTATTGAGGTGCTCCTATGTTGGGTGCATAAGCATTTGTAATTGTTATATCTTCTTCTTGGATTGATCCCTTGATCATTATGTAGTGTCCTTCCTTGTCTCTTGTAACATTCTTTATTTTAAAGTCTATTCTATCTGATATGAGTATTGCTACTTCAGCTTTCTTTTGATTTCCATTTGCATGGAATATCTTTTTCCATCTCTTCACTTTCAGTCTGTATGTGTCCCTAGGTCTGAATTGGGTCTCTTGTAGACAGCATATATATGGGTCTTGTTTTTGTATCCATTCAGCCAGTCTGTGTCTTTTGGTTGGGGCATTTAATCCATTTACATTCAAGGTTATTATCAATATGTATGTTCCTATTACCATTTTCTTAATTGTTTTGGGTTTGTTTTTGTAGGTCTCTTTTTTCTCTTGTGTTTCCCACTTAGAAAAGTTTCTATAGCATTTGTTGTAAAGCTGGTTTGGCGATGCTGAATTCTCTTTGCTTTTGCTTGTCTGAAAAGCTTTTGACTTCTCCATCGAATCTGAGTGAGATCCTTGCTGGGGAGAGTAATCTTGGTTGTAGGTTTTTCTGTTTCATCACTTTAAGTATATCCTGCCACTCCCTTCTCGCCTGCAGAATTTCCACTGACAAATCAACTGATAACCTTATTCGGATTCCTTTGTATGTTATTTTTTGTTTTTCACTTGCTGCTTTTAATATTTTTTCTTTGAATTTAATTTTTGTTAGTTTGATTAATATGTGTCTTGGTGTGTTTTTCCTAGGGTTTATCCTGTATGGAACTCTCTGGGCTTCCTGGACTTGGGTGACTATTTCCTTTCCCATGTTAGGGAAGTTTTTCACTATAATCTCTTCAAATATTTTCTCAGACACTTTCTTTTTCTCTTCTTTTTCTGGGACCCCTATAATTCGAATGTTGGTGTGTTTAGTGTTGTCCCAGAGGTCTCTGAGATTGTCTGCAATTCTTTTCACTCCTTTTTCTTTATTCTACTCCTCGGCAGTTATTGTCTTCCAGCTCAGTTATTCGTTCTTTTGCCTCAGTTATTCTGTTTTTGATTCCTTCTAGTGTATTTTTCATTTCAGTTATTGCGTTGTTCATCTCTCTTTGTTTGTTCTTTAGTTCTTCTAGATCTTTGTTAAACATTTCTTGTATTTTCTCAATCCATGCCTCCATCCTATTTCTGAAATTCTGGATCATCTTTAGTGTCATTACTCTGAATTCTTTTTCAGGTAGGTTGCCTATTTCCTCTTCATTTATTTGGTCTTGTAGGTTTTTACCTTGCTCCTTCATCTGTGGCATATTATTTTGCTGTCTCAATTTTTTTTTTTTTTTTTAATTAATGAGTGTGATTGTGTTCCTGTTTTACTGGTTGTTTGGCCTGAGGCTTCCAACAGTGGAGTTTGTAGGCTGTTGGGTAGAGCTGGGTTTTGCTGCTGAGATGAGGACCTCCGTGAGACCTCACTCCAATGAATATTCCCTGGGGTCTGAGGTTCTCTGTTAGTCCAGTGGTTCGGACTGGGAGCTCCCACCAAAGGAGCTTCGGCCCTACCCCGGGCTCGTGAACCAAGATCCCACAAGCCTCATGGGGTGACAAAAAAAAAAAAACACTAACAAATTAAAAATTAAATTAGACTAGGAAACTAACAGATATGTTAGAAAGAATGTAAAGATAAAAATATAGATGAATCAACAACCAGAAGGTACATCAGTACCACAATAATAAAAAAGAGGAGGGAAAAGAAAAATAAAAGGGGGGGGAATGCCTTGGCTGTGGAGGGCGGCGCCTAAGCAAGGGAGAGGTTTGGGTGGTGGGCGGGGCCAATGCTCAGGACCCACAGGGCTGGAAAAGGCCCTGGGGGCTGTGGGGGGTGGGGCTTAGGCTCAAGGAACAGGAGGGGCCCAGGCGTGCCCCCCACCCCTGGTCTCAGAGGGCAGGGGACCTCACCTGGGAGCCCAGCAGTCTTCCTAGGCTCTAGTGGGTGGGGCAAACGCCCTCCTCTCCTCTCCTGCTCCTCCTGTCTGGGGTCTGGGAGGCCCCCTCCCGTCTGCCTCTCCTGTTCTCCCCTCGGCCTCCTTCCTATGCCCCCAAGGAGCCACATGACCTGGAGGGGGCTTTGGAGGGCAGAGGACTGGCCTGGGAGCTCAGCAGGCTCCCCCAGCCTGAGTGGGTGGGGCAAGCGCCCTCTGCTACTCTCCTGTTCCTCCCACAGGGCCCCTCCCGCCTGCCTCTCCTGATCTCCCCAGCCTCCCGCCTATGCCCCCAGGACCCATGTGGCCTGGATGGGGCTTTGAGGAGGGGGACTGGCTTGGGAGCTCAGCAGCCTCCCCAGCCTGAGTGGGCCAGGTGATCGCCCTCCACTCCTCTCCCACTCTTTCTGGAGAGTCCCTCCCACCTGCCTCTCCTGATCTCCCCAGCCTCAGGGGCACTGATCCTGTCTGGCTACTCCTCCTCCTCCCCCCTCAGTCCCCCTATGTTCCACCGGTTCGCTCTGGGGTTCCTCCCATCTCCTTGGGCGTCAGAGTCCCCCACCAGTGGCGACAGGCATCCTAGTTGTGGGGAGACGCTAACTCCCCGTCTTCGCACACCGCCATCTTGACTCCACCTCCAACCTCACTTTTTGACAAATGCACAAGGGAACTTTAATTAAGACAGTTCTTTCTTGGACATCAGAATCAGATGAAATGTTTAAAAAGAACTGGTGCAGTCATTTTTAGAGTTACAAAAGCAGTGTAAATAAAGTCCAAGAACTTTCAAAGGAAGAAATAGAGAAAAAATGGAGGTTTATTTTAAAAATAAATAATCTTTCTTAATTCTTTCATGGTATGGTTCATTGTAACTGAAGACATTTCTGCTTAAAAATATCTCCTTATGAAAATGTTTATTCTATAACCTGAAATTTATGAAAAAAAATCTTTGTTTTGTGTTTTTATTCTAATTATGCCTCTTCTAATACATGATTTCTTCATGTGATGAGCTGTAGAAATAGCAACATTTTGAAACAGCTCAGGATACCTTTTTCTCTAAACAGCCAGTCTTTACCTGAAGGCAGTACACACACACACACACACACACACACACACACACACACACACACACACACACACACACACACACACACACACACACACACACACACACACACACACACACACACACACACACACACACACACACACACACACACACACACACACACACACACACACACACACACACACACACACACACACACACCTGTTACTGAGTTTTGCCCTAAAGTTTCAAAGCAGCCTATTTTATTTTGGTAGAAAGTAAGTAATACTGCCTGGGACTGTCCAAATATGCTAGATAATTTCATTAGAAGGTTTACTCAAAGATTAATATACTTGGTTTATTAATACATATTTATAAACATATTTACATACAGATTTTTTTTAACACACAAACACACACTCATGACACATATTTTATCTACGTAGCTTAAAGGAGTGTCCCAGAGGGAGAAGGAACAAGTAATAGCCTATATTGTGGGTATTAACATGAGTAGCTCCCAAATGTTTGGAAGCATACAGTTTAACATAACAAATAGTCTACAACAATTTTAGTGTAATATGTTTCCTTAGCTTGGGTTTCCTAGATACAGAGCCTGAGATGATGATTCTTGTGCAAGTGATTAACGAGGGAAGGCTCACAGGTGAAACCTGTAAGAGGGTGAAGGAAACAGGATAAGGAAAGCAGCCAGGCAAAGGTATGAGTTTTGCTAAAGTTCATAAAGAGCTCTGCAAAATAAATACTGCCACAAAATTGTCGTACCTTGAGGCAAGGGGCCAACTCTTTGTACTTCCAACTCAATCAGCCATTGGCTGTTACTGCCCCTTGTGAGAGGGTATAACTTCCTAGGCATTTCTTGGTAAGTGGCTCCTCTAGGTCCTGGGCCATTCTCAGAAAGGGGAAACTATGGGCCGTAGGTAGACAACACTCACAGAAGTTGGGAGTTAGATGCACTGTCCCAATAGAGGGATCTGTGCAGAGCACCAGCAGCAACTACTACTCCCACCTATTCCCAGTTTTCATGTGTGTATATGGGGAGCAGCCTTTGGAAGGGAAAATGTGAATGTTAATTGGAAAGGTGCCAGACTAATCATCAAAATTATATCTTTTTTTGTCATATTGTAAAATTATCTAGCACTCATCAAAATTATATCCTTTTTTGTTTTTCATATTGCAGTTATCTGGCAATTATCTAGCTAGGAAATGGGACCTAGGATACACTCACTTGATACTTTATTTTGCAATGAAAAGTAATGTGCTCATGATAAAATAGATCTGGACTCCTTGAGGTTCCCTTCCTAACAAGACAGTATCACCTCAAATCCTTGATCCTGAATTGGAGATACAAAGTTCTAGAGCTGTAGCATTAGATCTTTAAGGGGATAGACTGCTGAATTTTCAAAGGAATGAGAATTACACATGAGAGATAATTCCCACATTCCCCTATATCTCCTCCAGACCTTTAAATCTACTACAGTAAACATATTTAAGAAGATTACAACATTCAACTTAATGTAACTTTAGAATCAAAAAACTTAAATCTAGATAAACTTTATGAAGTTGCCCTCACTAATATTACACCATTCCTATACTGAAAGAAAACCCCACCAGAGATTAGACAGCGTTTCTTGTTTTTTTATTCTGACCCCTTTCCTTGAAGTCTTTGAAAGACCATCTCTTATTTCTACTGGCTCATCCACATGGTACTTTGTGTCCTCAGCTGTTTTGTGATTTTTGACTATGAGTTCATTTCTTCTTAGAATTTTTTTTTCTGTAGAATTAAAAAAATTTTTATACAGTTTTTAAAGGTTACTTTCCATTTACAGTTATTACAAAACATTGGCTCTATTCCCCATGTTTTACAATACATCCTCGAGCCTGTCTTATACCCAATAGTTTGTATGTCACACTCACCAATTCCTATATTGCCCCTCCCCCTCCCCCCACTGGTAACCACTAGTTTGTTCTCTATATCTGTGAGTCTACTTCTTTTTTGTTATATTCATTAGTTAGTTGTATTTCTTTAGATTCCACGTATAAGTGATATCTTACAGTATTTCTCTTTCTCTGTTTGACTTATTTCACTTAGCATAATGCCCTCCAAGTCCACCCATGTTACTGCAAATGGCAGAATTTCATTTTTTTATGGCTGAATAGTATTCCATTGTGGGTCTGTGTGTGTGTGTATGTATGTATATCTCACATCTTCTGTATCCATTCATCTGTTGATGGACACTTAGGTTCCTTCCATATCTTGGCAATTGTAAATAATGCTGCTATTGACATCTGGGTGCATGTATCTTTTCAAATTAGTGTTTTGTTTTGTTTTTTGGATGACGACCCAGGACTGGAATTGCTGGGTTATATGGTAGTTCTGTTTTTAGTTTTTTGAGAAACCTCCATACTGTTTTCCACAATGGCTGCACCAACTTACATTCCCCTCAACAGTGTACATGGGTTCCTTTCTCTCCACATCCTTGCCAACACTTGTTATTCATGTTCTTCTTGGTGATAGCCATTTTGACAGGTGTGAGAATTGAGACCTTAGTTTAAGGTATATTTGTTGCAGAGAGGATTTGTGTTTATTTCTACCAGATGCTAAGGGGTAATTTTCATCCTGAGTTTGACTGTGGGACACAATGCTGCACAAAACCTACTTGTAGTTAAAAATTTCTTGTTAGATTAATTGTTTTCTTCTACCCAATGTCAAAGTCTGTAAGTTTCCATGCTACCCTGTTCTATAGAATTGTTTCTTTTTTTCTTAGTTCATATTTTATGGAGTCTTGGCTTTATGTAGGGTAACCCCATTAGGGTGGGCCCTGATTTTGTGTTTGGTCCACTGGGTCTTGCAAAATCAAGGGGAAAAAAGCTAAAGGCTACCAGGGAATAAAAGATACTCTTAGGTTAGCCAAAAGGTTCAACCTTAATTTTACCTCCTTCAATTCTTGCCTTCACTTCATTTTTGTCCTCTGAATAGTTTCCTTATTATATGGGCAATACAATGATATTAAATCAATGAATAAATAAATATATATGAATTTGTATATAATATTTGTTTATAATATATAAATATATATTTGTACATATCATGTATACATACAATGATAGATAAGTAGATGGATGGATTATGAGGGGTTTTGTAAATGTTTTACAAAATATAAGTTATAGTATACATTTATTAGGTGTTAAGTTTGGTATTAATATATCTGCAGGTACTAATATATCAATTACATCAACCTCACTTATAGTTCCTAATATCTTCCTTATATTTTTGCCTACTAGTGTTTTATAGGACTGTGGTTTTCAACTCAGTTAATTATTCTGTTGTGCCTTTGCTTGTTTTTCATTTATTTACTTTCAATACTCCAAATGCTAAGTATCAATTGAAACTGTACCACTCAATTTAACTTATTATATTTTCGTATTTTTTTCTTCCTTTAAATTCTTAAAGAGTATTCTTAAATTGTCATTAATAAGACACTGTGTTTTTATTATCCATTTTCTCATATTACAATCACTTTTTAAAATATGATGAGGTCTCTCAGACATAAAGATCTACAGAGCATTGCAAGATAGTCATTGATGATCCAACTAGTTTGATAACATATAACAAATACAGGTTTAAGCTCCTTTACATACCATTAATTTTACTCCAAATCCTGATTTATCCAGTATGCTGAGTTTACTTATCGGTAATTGTTTTGTTTTCTTTTGTTTTAAATCGCAGATCTATTGGTGACAATGTTTTCTTATGTGGAAATGATCATTTAGTTTAACACATAGTTCAAAGTTGATAGTTATTATTTCTCAGAACTTTTAAAAAGCACCCCATCATCTTCTGGTTTCTATTAATAATCTTGAACAATCCACTGTCAGCATAACTGGTTCCTTGATTAGTAATCTGCCTTTTCTCTTTGACCTCTTCAAATTTTTTTTCTTAACTTTGTTTTCTTCATTGTCTGTTCAGCTTTGCTCAATATGCTATTTTGTCTTATTATTGGATTTTTATATTCTGTAATTATGATTTTCCTTTTTGAACTTTTATTTTGTTCTTTGAAACTTTCCTAGAGCATTTTTATAATCTTTGATCCTTGATTGAATTTTTGTTTTCCTAAATTATATCTCTATTTATATATACTTATACTTTGTAGTTGATAATTCCAGATCTGAAGTAGTTGGGATTTAATTCTATGTTTGTTCTTGCTGGCTTTTCACAGTGGTAGCTTTCCACATCTGTTTATAAGTTTTGTGGTTGTATTTGTTTTAATATAATCTGGGGCTATTCTGAGGGGCCTCAAATGAAGATCCTTTCTTAGGAGAAAGATCTTCATTTGTTTCTGCAAAACACAATTCCAACTCAAGACCATTTTAGATTAATTTCTTACATCCTGGTTTCAACAACCACACAGATCACATAAAATTTAAACCTGAAATATATATGAGGGCAGAGTTGTGATTACACGTGTTCAAATTAGTTTCTTTTTTCATGGGGGTGTGATAGAAGGGGTGCGGGGTAGAGGCATTTTTACTAGTCAGAAGTGAGGACAAATCAACAGGATATTTTGTAATCTCCCATTGCTAGAAGGTATATTGGTTTCTTTTGCCCAACCCATTTATCCAGAATAAAATCTTTTCAAAAGTTTCAGCTAAAATAGTTACAATTGTAACCACAGATCAATCCGATACACACTAGATTCATATTTTTACTAGTTTTCTATGGCTGCTATAACAAATTACTGCAAACCTGGTGGCTTAACACAACACTAATTCATCATTTTACTGTTCTGGAGGTAAGAAATCCAAAATGGGTCTCACTGGGCTCAAATCAAGGTGTTGGCAGGACTGCATTCATTTCTGAAGGATCTAGAGGGATAATTTGCTCTTTTGTTTTTTGGTTTTTTAAAATTTTCCTGCTTCTAGAGGTCCTCACCTTCTGTGGCTCATGGCCCTCTTCCATCTTCAAACCAGGAATGCAAGTTGAATGCTCATATCACGTCATATCAAATCACTCCAATCTTGCTTCATTATCACATATTCTCTGGCACGGATTCCCCTGCCTCTGCCTCCATCATATAAGGACCTTGTGATTACATTGGACCCACCTGGATAATCCGAAATACGATCCTGTCTTACCTTTGGCTGATTCCATAAAGTTAACCTTAACTTCATTTGTAACTTTAATTTTCCTTTACCATGTGACCTAAAATATTCATAGGTTCAAGGGATTAGGATGAGAACATCTTTGGGGAGGTCATTATTCTGCCTATCATAGTATTTATACTGAAAATAACTAATTTTTTTTTTAAATTGTTTGTGGCCAGCTTATAATTTCTCTGTCTAAAGAATTAGTGCTTTTTAAAATATTTTAAAGCTCTGATCATAATTTAAATCGGCTCCATCCTAGTGCCTTTCTTTTCATTGCAGTATATTATATAAATGAACAAACAACATGACTCCCGAGATAAATTAAACTTATTTTTTTTTCTAGTGTTGATCACGTTGATACCTAAGTAGGCCAGTGTACTGGCAGGATAATGTATATCTTGGGCAAATCATTGTACACATTTTAAAATTTATACATTACAAACTCTGAAACTTCCCTACTAATATACTCAAAATTTCATACTTGTAGTAAATCATATACAATAGCCATTTTAATTTCTTGTATAACTATACCACTTTTTTCAGTAAATCGGTAGGACTTGTAAGTGATATGCAATCATAGATTCTTTTCAGGGCTTTGGTTTGGAAAGGAGCTTCAGTTTCCTTGCTTCGAAAGTGCAAAGTGTATCCAGAATCCAGAATATAAGCACTTCTGTCTTATTCTACTGCTGGCATCCAAATTTTAGTCATCATAATTTTTTGTCTGCAATAAACTCTTAACTGGCCGCCCATCTCCCATCATTACCCACTAAATCTTATTTTCAATGCGTAGTGTTGAATTATTCTTTAAAATAGCCTGAATGATCCTTCAAAATAAATTAAGTCAGATTCCAGTCATTCCTGTGTTTCAAACCTTCCAAATGCTCCTTATCTCTGGAAGAGACAAGCCAGAGTGTTTAAAATGGCATGATGCTGTGCCCGTCTCCCATGTCTTTGACCATGTCTCCTACTATCCATCCTTCACCTCATCTATTCCATAGACACTGGCTTGATTGTTATTCCTCAAACCTCAAGCTCTCCAGTTACACTCCTCTCTTAGTTAGGGAAGGCTTTCTCTCTGGCTGGGATGCCCTTCCTCCATATAACTGCATGATTAACTCTCTTATGTCTTCCAGGTCTCTGCTCCACTATCCCCTTATTAGTGAATGTTTTTCTGAGCATTCTGTTTAAAATTGCAATCCCATTCCATATTTTAAACCTAATTTCCTTCACTCTTTTGCATTATTTTTCTATAACATTTATTTTTTCTAACTGATCTACGTTTAATGCTTGCCAGGCCTGGGTCAAGGATACAAATGGCGACCCACATACTGTAAATATGAATATTTAACTGTTTTAAATCAAGGTAACACATATTAAATGAAATGTGTTTTATTCGTCCACATTGATAAATTTAGCTTCATAGCAACCTTGAAGTCTGGTTTTGCATTTAAATTACCAGGCTCCTTAGTGTTCCAGTTTCTAGCTCAAATTTTGAACCCTGTATTGTCCCTCTTCAGGCCCCATTCCTCACCATGAGAACACCTATGTTCTTCCCATACAGCAGGTCAAAGCTTTTAGCATACCTGCTGTACACAGGAACCCTTGGCTCCTTGGTCTACAGGTGCAGGCACAGGGAGGACTCTCTGGGCATGAGATTGGTGCCTTTTGAACCGGAAGTTATGGGGTCTGAGTACAAGAATCATGATGGGTGGGGGGAATGCCTGGGTTCCTGGTGAGCCAGCCCCTTAGACCTGTAAACTGCTTGCCCTGTAAGGAGGGTGTTTCCTGAGAAGCACTAGAGTGGAGGCTTCTTAATAGTGCCCAGTGTTTTGGGAAGTCTAAGGATAGCAGTGTACTCTAACCTAGATAATTTACTCATTTATTGTCTCTATCTCCCCTACTAGAATGTACACTCTATTTAGGTAAGAAATTTTTATCTGTTTTGTCACTGATTTATCTCTAGTGTCTAGGATAATGCTTACCACACTGTACATGTTCAACAGGTATCTATTGAGTGGTGAGCAAAGTGCTTGACTCTGAATAGGCCCTCAGCATAAGTTAGTTTCCTTTCTGCTTTTGTCCATGAACTTCTGGCTTCTGTAAAGGTCAACTTCTAGTATTGAGAAAAGGCTTAAGGTATTTGTTTTATTTGCAGGTAATTGATGCTCTGTTCTTTCATTTTGAAATAGGAAAGAAAAGGTACCACTGCAAATATTCATAACTGATTTTTGAAAACAAGTTTTTGATCAAAAGGCTGTACCAGTGGCCATGGTTTCTAAAAGGAAAACAGAGAGTCAGAAATGCTGAAGAAAGATCAATAGATGCAAACTTAAGATTTGACAACAAATCTTGTTGTCTACTCTTTGGGTTATGGCAATTGATGCGTCTAGAATACACAGTTTAAGGAAGCCGCCACTATTCAGGTCTTGCAAGAACTGACTCTGCACTCTCACAGCTCTGAGAGCAAGCACCCCTTACAATTTTGTTCCCTGGGCTCTTTGCTAGCCACACTCTTGTCCTGGCCCATGTGGTTTATCCATGCATACCTGCATGCATCTGCAAATTATAGAAATAATGCATCCCTTTTTCAGGTTGTATTCAATTTCTTAATAATACCAACATCTCTACTGACTATAATTCTGAGCATGTAGCATTTCCAATTCAAATGTAGGTTTCTTCATCTATAAAATGTGCATAATCAATCAACCTGACCAGGGATATTTTAAGGGTTGAGTGGTTTAAGATAGGTAAAGCTCAGAGACATATTACGCACTTAATATGTGTTGTTTCCTTATCTTGTGTTTATAATTTTTTTCAACTAGAACTTTAGAAATTTATATTTTGACAAATTAGAGTAAGTGTGGAAAAATGTTTACCATTTGTCTTTCATTACAGAATTAATTTTATTTATATTAAATAATTAAATGCTAATCCCCCCAAAGTAAAGTAACTTTTTTATTATAAAATTATAGTATTAGATGTGCATGTATGTATGAAATAATTCTATTTATCTAAAATTATAATATTTTTCTAGAAATACTGTATTTTCCCAATGGTAGTATTCGAATGTATAGGTAGTGAAAGTTTTATCTAAAAGGGTGATTTTCTACAAAGAGAAACAAAAAAACCCAATATAAAAAGTCAGTCTGAGTAGCTTTTATAGATGAGAATCACCAAAATACTTATACATGCTCATAAAAATATCTACTTGATGTAGGAACATATAGGAGTAAAGGTGCAGGTTTGAGATTATTTTTTTATCTTATATTTCCCTGTAAATTAAACATCTTTTACCTTTACCTCCTCTTTTGATAGCATTTGCTTATCTTAGCTCTGTCTGAATTTCAGTGGTAAATCCTTTTTATTTTAAGCGTTTTACTAAATTATTTACAGTAATTATATTATTTAGTCATGAATGAATCAAGCATTTTATTGTTGGATTTGCCAAACTGGAATACAGAACCCTAGAAATTCCCCTGAATAGCCTGAACAAACTAGTACCTGTTGAGAGACAAAGGAAATATAATTAGAAATGTATCCTTATGAAAGTGTATAATTACTATTACTGGTTAAAATGATTCGATCATTTTTCCAAGAATGATCTTTTTCATGAAAAGCACTCATAATAATATTAATTATGGAAGCCAGCTGAAATTTTAAAACTGATGTATTTCAAAGGAAAAAGAGTCAATATCTTCCTCTGCTTTCTCTCTCCACTTAAAGACTTATTTTTAAGAATCATTTGTTGTGAAAGTAGAGATGTTTTCTAGCAAGTTATAGCAAAACCTGGCTAACCTGCTCCCAGGGAGACTGCCATGTTATAGACATGAGAATTACAAGGTCATATTTAGTTTGGAGATGAATCTCAAATCCACATCATTTTCATGATGCTGGAAAACTAAATTTATATGGGCAGTCTAAGAACCACTGTTTCTTATTATTTTAATTTAGAAACATCTGAAAGGTGTACAAAAGCCACTAACCATAGAGAGATAATTTATCAAATGTTCAAAAGCAAGTAGTAATGAGTAATAGTAAAAAAAAAACCACAAACAAAACCTTAAAATTTATAATGCATTGTTTTGAGACAGATACTTATTTTTTAATAATAATATGCATGAAATTGAAAAGATGAAGAGCATATTTACTATTATAGTTAACATGTGCACAAGTTATGGCTGGGACAAAATTAATAAAAACTTCAACTTAGTTTAAATTTCCTAAAAAGATTCCTATTTAATGTTGCCCACACGCAATTCTGTAGCAGTTTCTTAGCTAACCTTATGAACCCTTGTATGGGCCTAAGTGCTGATTAACTTTTAGTAAGTACTCATATGCTAATGTGGCTAGTTATAGGTAACTGCTTATGTACACTGTGCTAAAGGGTTATATGTATTATGTAACTCAATTTCATCTTCAAAACAATGATAGTCTTATTTTCCTCATTTTATAAATGAAGTATGTACTTTTTATGTTCAGGTTAAGTAACTTCTTTATCTGAGGGCATACAGTTAATGAGAGACAAAGTCAAAATTATAACTTATCTGCTCAACAATAAAAATGTGTGCTAAATTGCTTTATAGTTGTCTCACTTGTCTTACCACCCACCCCAACTTGACTATTTAAGAAAACTTTGTAAGATACTGATCCTGGATCCCTGGTCTGCATATCCTTCCTATCTCTGACCATTTGATACCTATCTAGGACCCATCCTGACCAGAAGAAGAAAAGTTTAAAGAGCTTTAGACTGCCTCTTTGAATTTCAGCATCAAACCCTTCCTTTCTTGTACTCTTGCTCTGACCTTGCACCCTATCTCAACTCCGTGGGATGTTACCTTATTTTTGATCATGACCTTATGCTCCAGTTTTCCTTTCTGGATTCTGATCTCGATATCCCACCCATGGTATTAAGAAGTGTCCTCATTCTTTGACACTGAGGGTCTTGAGTCCTGCTTCTGAGCTCTGGTCAGTAGGATGGAACCAGAATTTCTTCCTGATGGATTTTTTAGATGCCTTTCACCTGCTTCACTTACTCTTGTGCCATTCATTTCTTTGTTGAGAACTTCCTCTCTTGCTGCCACATGTCTTAGAGAGTGCCACCTGCTGGCTGGGCAAGACCCTTCAGCTTCCATAACTTTAGCAGGCTATTCTCAGCCTCTTCTTCCAGTAGACAGGTCTAGTTTCTTTCTTGGCCCCCTTTCTTCTGTTCCATTCTACTGTTTTTAATGGGACAGTCTCATCATTTTTCTTTAAATAAATGCAGCAAAACAGAGAAAGCTGCCATTTTTTCCCCTCAGATTTTAACGTGTGTTGGTTGACTATCATTTTTTCTTTTGTCTCTGCTATTTTTGTGTTTCAGTTTTCAAAATATGTTATTAGTGCTCACTAGATATTAGCCAGGGCATGGTTCAGTTTGCCTAAATTGTGTTAAAAATATAGCAGTCATGTTTGTATATAAGTAGAATGTACAGATTATGCATGCTTTTAGGTTATCCTCCCCCTATTGTGTGGTAGTTTCTAAAAAGATCAACAATTGACTCACTGACACTCATACAATTAAAACATACTAAATTAGGAAATGGTAATAATAAGAAAGGCCAAACCTGAATTAAACAATTCAAGTCCCTGTAAAGTATATGTGTGCATGTGCATGTAGTAATAAGATGACATTTGTCTGTCACCCATTAAATGTCAGATCAAGTATTTATTTAAGTGCCATTATCCTTAGAGATTGTCATAATATCAAAATGCATTTTAGAAAGTACACAAGAACTATTTTACATAAGGAATTAGTATAAACAGAGTCATATTTTTCTGCTATCATACGAAAATATGCTTATTAATCATGAATACAGGGTCTTAAGCAGGATGATTTTGTATTTTTATGCAAAGAACATCCCTGTGTATCTGTGCCAGCTACTACTGCTACTCTCAACCCTTTGGATGGAGAAGCTTAAGTTTGGTTAATAATATAAGTAGAATCTACCATAGGTATTCATTTATTTAAAAAATTATTTATTGGGCATCTATGATGTTCCATTCACTAGGGATAGAGTGGTGGACAGATAAGACAAACATCACTGCCCTCTTAAAGCTTATGCTAGTGGAATAGTTTAAAATGGACTGAGGCTACCTGTGTCACACCAGTTCTTCTACATAATGGCTGTGTGACCATGGATATAACACCTGTGTTGCCTCAGCAAACTGAAACCAAAAAACTTGAACCTTGTGCTTCTATGTTTCATTTCTACTTCTCTCAAATCCTGAGTTTTATGCTACTTCATTACCTATTGGCTTTATTCACGTGGCAATAAGGTGGTCATATAGCAAGCTATAGACCCAACGTAATTTGCTGCTAGATGTGCCTATACCTGGCACAAGTCCAAAAATTCTAGGGAAGAGGATTTTTGGTGAAGCTCAAGTCAAATGCCAATCCCTGGGCCTATTAAACACAGCCAGGGGTAGATACATGCAAGAATATGTCATTTTTCATGATGGCTATGTGAATGGCAGTGAAGGAGGGTGGTTCTAGGAGATTGAGATGCCAGGTAGACAATCTGAAGAGATACCCACTGTGGAGAATAATGGGTCATATATAAATATAAGCACAATTTAATGTCTTGCACATCATTATAAACATTATGAGGGAGAAATACGATTTAAAATTAATATACAAATTGAAATGAGCTCATATGAGCTTTTTAGGTATTTTTTGTATACACTGTTGAAGAAATACAAGAATTGCATTCTGAAGTAAAGGCTAAGAGTGGGTGTAATTCTTTGTAATGTAACCTACCATAACCTGTGGAATGTTGTGAGGACCAGGGGAGAAGTGTTTGTTTTCATGCGTTGGGAATGATCAAATTCCAGTATTTCTCACATTCAAATTTAGAGACAGCCTAGAAATAGGACAGTGGATATAGTAGTAACATCAATTTCTGTTTAGGCAAAATGTTATTAATATAGATATATTTTAAATGTTGTATACTTTAGATATCAGCCTTGGTAGTTTTCTCCAAAATGTGTGTTTATCTTTAAAGGGAAAATAAATGAAGTCTTTATAAAGTACATTGTATCCAAATAAAGAATATTACTGTCCTGATTTCTATTATTATTATAATAAGTTTATCACAGACATTCAATTCTACCATCAGAAAATGGTTTCTGTTTTCCTCTCATGTTTGCCTAAAAATTGTTTGAAGCAAAAGTTATGAAGCATAAAATGACCTTCAGCTAAGATCAGTCCCAGATCCTTATGGAAGTGCTGTACTGGGTACTCTTAGAAGTTGGTGCTTCAAATAATAGAGTTTTCGAGATCCTGGTTTCAATTCTTCTGGATAAATACCCAGAAGTGAGGTTCCTGGATCACATGGTAGTTCTATTTTAAATGTCTATCAACAGATGCATGGATAAAGAAAATATGGTATGTGTGTGTGTGTGTGTGTGTGAGTGTGTGTGTGTGTGTGTGTATATATATATATATATATAATGGAATATTATTTGGCTTTAAGAAAGAAGAAAATACTGTCATATGTGACAACATGGATGAACTTAGAAGACATTATGCTAACTGAAATAAACCACTACAGAAGAACAATTCTACTCATATGAGATATCTAAGGAAGACAAACTCATAGAAGCAGAAAGTAGAATGGCAGTTGCCAGGGAACGGGTGGAGGAGGAAATGCGGTACTGCTGTTCAGTGAGTATAGTTTCAGTTATGCAAGACAAGTAAGTTTTAGAGATCTGCTAAACAACATTTTGCTTATAGCTCACAATACTTTACACTTAAAAATTCCATAGGTTTGCTCTCATGGTATATGTGTTTTATCATAATAAAAATAGAAAAGAAAAAAAATTAAAATGAATTGTGACTCATAATAAAGAGTCTTGGTACAGGGCTCTGAGCAGACATTGCTCAAACAACTTTCAGACAATACCAGAGGTCTAGATTAGGATTTCCAGAACATGTTTTAGATTAGAAGCAGATATACTTCATGAAAGCAAATTACTGACCTAAGATCCAGAGGAACAAGAATTATTTACTCAGATTGGAATAGACTGATGAAGGAAATTTGATTGTGGTTATTTACTTGAAATTGTTGGTAATATTTTTAATGTTCTCTTTTCTGATGGACACATGAGTAAACCCTTTATTTTTCCTCTTCAATTACTTGTTTGTATAAATTCAATAAGAATATTGATGGCATTAGACCAGTTGATTGTTAGACCAAGTCCAAACCTCTTGTGACATATTTGAGAATAAATTTTATTTTACTTAGTCAAGCATTATAAGCCATCGTTAAAGAACAAGGATCTTACTTCATATGTGGAACCAGTGTCTCCATGCCCTTTACTTGGATTCTTGAGCACTGGCTGAAATTGACTTGCAAAGAGAGACTTCTACCTACCATAGTGGCTGCCTGGAGGACCAATATGACAAGTCCTAAAAATGCAGAGGTATTTGGCCATTGGGAGATGGGAATCTGGAGGAATCCAATGGATACATCATTTACCTTTCCTCCAATGATACATCGTTTTGAGATGTAGTTCCATATGACTCCTCTAAAGATGACAAAAAGTTTGAACAATCAGTTGTGTTTGTTATAAAGTTCTGGTCATCTCAGAAATGAAGTAATAAATTCACTTGTATTTATATCCAGTGAATACATATAAACGTATATTTTAAAATACAGAAAGATGCATAGAAAGTTGGTAATATTATTTAAACCCAAGGAATGAATGAGGATCCAAAATTTGAAGCAGATATGGTTAAAAAATAAGACTTGAAATTTATCTGCAATCTTATCTTCCTTCTTTTTTTAAGGATACTGATTTATATAGTAATGGTGTATTTTAAAGTAATTTTTGGCTTTATCAAGCATTTCCTGAAATGGATATTCTAGAGACTCCTTCCTCTAAAAATTGTAAAATAGAATGGCATCATGGACTAAAGCGGAGTAAGAAAATAGAACAGTTCCATTTTTAGTCTGGCAGACTGCAGTGAAAATCACTTAAGAAATCAAACAACAATCTTAAGCTTTATCAGCTGTTTCTAAAACAAGGAACGATCTCACAGAAATATAACCTTCTTCAGTTGGCTAGACAGTACATTGTTCTTCAGAACTAAAGTCTTCCCTTGAGCAATGTGTAGGAAAGCCTTTGATTTAATTTGAAAAACTGAAGAAACAAACTTTGGGAAGCATACATAGGAAAGAGGAGTGATTCAGAGAGTAAGAGACCTCAGTCAAGAAAATAGGAAGTTTTTTAAGAGTGGAGGGTATTTGAAGATGGACTCTCTTGTAACATTAAGCAGCTGAGAAAAGGTGCCTCAAGTTAGAAACTGAAGGATCTACCCATGACTCAAGGGATCATCCCTTACGAAGGGTAAACCTCTGAATTTGTACTTTGAACTCTGAAAAATTTTTTTATTTTAAGCAGAAAAATTTATCTTCTTCCATATTAAAATCTTTCTTTAACTTGCCACACTACATTAAAGCAATGTATTTGGTATCAAGAGCCTGGAGTCATAGTCATGGAGAAAATGAAAAGATGCGGGGCCTTCCACAGAACTTGTCCATGTCAGCACTGATAGATCTGAAGCTTGAACATCACCCTATCAAGCACACTTCCTCTAGGAAATAAAGGAGTTTCAGCCTCACACTGCATGGTGGCAGGAACAGCAAGTATCAAGCCAGGCTGGAGCTCCAAACACAAGGGAACAGTGTGAGCACAAAAAGCCTCTCCTAAGCAGATAGCTCAAAAATTTGATAAGATTCAACTTTCTGCATATACTGCTAAGTCAGAGGAAACAGACCTTCAAGACAAGGAAAAGAAGCAAATGTCTGTATCACACTGAGATTTATATACTTTTAACTGTGAAACCTTTCCAACAAAAAAAGAAGAAGAAGAATCTAGGCATATAAATATTAAATCTGGGATTTTCACTAATTTTATGTAGGAAACATAAATGTTTATGGTCTCTATTTAACCCTAGCATAAAAAGACACTGTAAATGGGGAAGGTGATACCAAAAGACAATCCATTTTGTGCTACTTTATAATTCCTTAAGTTATATTTCAAAACCTCAGTGTCTACTTGCTTCTTTGCTACCTTTCCTACTATAATCATCCAGTTTTACAAGCAACTAAATCCACCCAACATCCAACCCACTTGACCTCTTAATTACATTTAGACTATGTAACATGTTATTAATATGGGGTCTTTTCATATCTGCATGCCCCTTGGCATACCCCTGCAACTCCTTAGCACAATCCTTTGAGTTTCCTTATAAGTAACTCTGATTGCACGCCCTCTATCTTAGTTTTCCCCCCTGAGGAAAGAATTACTCTTACTCTTTCCCCTGGGGGTAAGAATTATCTGAAATACTTATTAAGCAAATCCCTAAGCTCCATCTCAGACTCACAGACATAAAATATCTTTGATCCCACGATAGGTTCATGGAAAGATATATATATTTAATAAGAATTCCAAGCAAATTTTACATTAGGCAAGTCTGAGGAGAGAATGCGCTAATGTATTGCCTCCATTGTATTCCCTTTGTGTTGATTCTCTTTTACATTATTGCAACTGCCAGTGAACATTGTTGATTTTTATTTTCATCTCTCCTCCATCGGATATACTGTGCACTACATAGAGTTTTCTTTCTGTAGTTGAAGAGTTGATAAAAACACTTATTATTTTAGAAGTCTTTGCTGCCTTATAATTACCAAGAGATTAAAAGCGAAATATTTTTAATGTAACAGAATCTTCCAAAATCTGATCCCAAGTTGCCTTTTTTTCCCTCTCCTCCAAGTTCCTGTGTACACCACATTTCTACCACCTTAGACCTTACATCATTTCCAGATTATGGTTTGCCCTCCACATATTTTTGCTATGTTTTTTTCTCTGATAGGATTGTCCTCTTCTCCACACATCCCCTCCATTGACGTACGCATCTCTCCCTAAATTCATCTCCTCAGTAATCCCCTACCCCTATCTCCCACTTTTTCCTCAGTCAGTGCAAATGATAACTTTGAGTTTGCCTATCTACCTACCTACCTACCTATCTATCTATCTATCTGTCTGTCTATCTATCTATCTATCTATCTATCTATCTATCTATCTATCATCTTTCTATCTCTCTACCAGTCGTGTTTTCTGTCTCCTCCGCAAGATTATAGGAGTTTTGGGGGTAGAATTATATTTCTTTGCTATGCTTTTCCCTCAGCGTACAGGACAGCGTCTACACATGGCAAAAGATTCATAAATAAGATACATAATTGAATGTATGGGTGAAAGTAAACACATTAAGGATAACATTTGTCTTTTATCAAGCCAGCTTATTTGGATGTAGTCTCTTTGAAATAGTTGACACTTGTTCTCTCCTCCCTTAACTCTTACCCTCCTAGCCTCCTGACCACTACCTTCTACCTCCCTCTCCTTATGTTTTCCTCACTCCCTGTCTGCAATTTCTAATACCTTGGCATTGGCTTAACAACTTAATAAACTAAGTCCTTTTATAAGATTCTCAGCATAACTAGTTTAAATGGAAAGAGAAACTTCAGCTGATTTGGTAGCTTTTGAGGTTTGCTCACTGACAGAATGCTTTGAATTAACATTGTGGCCCAACCCTCAAGAATACATTGCATCGGGGTTCTCTGCACACTTGGCTGCCTCATTCTCTCAGCACTCCAGAAATTCTGGGGCTGCCCTCGGGTTATTTGTAGTGTACGAATTTATATTTTTCGAATGATGATCTGTATTTAAATTCTTTTTAAACAAAGTTGACTTGAAAACAGACAAACTCTTTGAAATTGCAAGTTGATTTTGCTGAGTGCCTTTCAGATTTTTAGTAGCCAAGGGGCAGGGGAAGCCAAGAAAATTGAAAAGATACTGAAACTTTAAAGACGCCCTGCTTCCCCCAAAGTGCTGTCAGCTACCACATCAAATCGAAAGAAGCTTTCAGTTAGGGGAACTTTCTGTCTAATGCCATCCTAGGGAAAGAACTGAGCAGGGGATTGCGGTTACAAGAGGGGAATTATATGATTACTCTTTTAAAGAGAGTGTCATGGACATATATACACTACCAAATGTAAAATAGATAGCTAGTGGGAAGCAGCCGCATAGCACAGGGAGATCAGCTCGGTGCTTTGTGACCACCTAGAGGGGTGGGATGGGGAGGGTGGGAGGGAGGGAGATGCAAGAGGGAAGAGAAATGGGAACCTATTGTATATGTATAACTGATTCACTTTGTTATAAAGCAGAAGCTAACACACTATTGTAAGGCAATTATACTTCAATAAAGATGTTTAAAGAAAAAAAAAAAAAAGTATAGTAGCTGACAAGTTCCTAGGCAAACAGCAATGTATTATTAATATTGGTGCTCAGCACTGTAGTTGGCCAATTGGGATTCCTGATTCTGACTTCCCTTCAGAGAAGAGTTTATATAGCAGGGGGTGTCAATGGTATAATATGTCAAGAAACCCATTTCAGATTTTACTTAAAGGCTTAAACCTTAGACAACTCCACCAAAATTCCTCTATTTTTATACTAACCCCCTGATACATGCTTTCTTAAAGGAAATGGATGGTAGTGAAGGACTAGAGTCAAAGATGATGATGATGGTGATTTTTCTTCAGCCTTGAAGAAATTTTTAGAAATACTAATGCAAGTGATACCAGAGCCTGAGAAGCATGTTTCAATATCTGAGTCAGATTCAGCTGAATCTTATTTTACTCTTTTAAAAAGGAGTTGATGAAACTGAGGATTAAGAGTCTAATATTTTTTAGTTGAATTACCATGGGAAACATTAGGCTATCTAAAAATCCTATGTAGTGAGAAAGGATTGGAGAAGTACATTGGACCCACATGAGCATTTTCCCCTCCACTCTGCTATTCTGATAAGTGTAAGTTTACTTTAACAATTTTGTGTCTCAAGCATCAAAATTTCTTTGCATATCTGGCTCCGTATTGGGTCTAGGTGATATAAACCAGATAATTTTCTCTATTAAATAATTGTCTGATCTAGTTCACTCTGATTACAGACAAATCCCAATTTTCTTCCACTAGGTTCTAAGAGGCATTTGCACAATTCCTAGACATGCAATAGAAAGAGAGTGAGTGAACATTTCTATTAATTAAAGTGCATGCTTTTTTGAATGTGCATCAAGCATCATCAGAGAGTTCTGGAGGTGAAGTCAGGGAAAGGAAGTGGATCTATTCATGGTTGCCCTTTAGGGCTTAATGAAGTTTTCTTGCCATTTTCCTCACAGCTTGATAGAAGTGGACTAATGGTGAAGAGCTCTGTGGTCCCGCTCTGCAGCCTCCAGGCTAAGTAAAGCTAATGAAGTAGAAAAATGATATTGATAAAACTATCCTGCATTTTATAAGTATGACCATCAGATGGAAACTGTTCAGTGTTTGTGTTAATCTGATCTGACCTCAATCATCTTTTCTTGACTTCCAGATACTAAATGGGTGACTTGTTATTTAGCCTCGATAAACTTAAAAATAATCTCATTCTAAGTTCCCCCGCAATGCTTCAATACAGTGTACAAAGGCAAAACCAACAATATACATTTTTTTCATCTTAGGAGGTAAATGGATTATATGGATGTTTCAAGACTGCTGAAAAAGTCTTAGAAATAACTATTTTATATGATTGCTTCATTATTGTAAATGCTTTGACTCCCATTTCTTCAGCTAGGACAACAAACTAAAAAAGGCCTTTTGCAAAATTATGTGCATTGGTGTATTAAAATGAAAAGTTAATCCCAGTTCCATGGAATTTATCAATTGAAGGGAAACTTCTTGACAGCAGAGGCTTTGTTTTATTTTCCACCCTATCTACAAGAGCCTAGAGGCGTTCTTAACACATGGTAGATGCACAAAAATATCCAAATAGACTTGAAGAATAAATACTTTACTGTACTGCCCACTTGTTAATTCATTAATTTTACCACTATCTGTTCAGAGAATGCTTTTACTTTTTTAAATTTTATTTTAAAACCCTGTGTTATTTTACAAACCAGAGAAGTGTCTTTGATTCACATTCTCCAAATTATGGGAAAAAGAAGTAGGATATGGTAAATCATTTTTAAGAGCACTTCAACACACTTGCCTTTAAGTTTCCATGGAGAATTTATTGAACAATTCACAGAAATGCCTGAGAGTTATCTTGTAACTCAGCCAGAGAACCACAAGACCACATCAGTTAAACCTTGGCATTTCTACCTAGTGATATGCCAAATAGGCCTCCAAAAAATTATTGTGCAAAGTCAAAATAGTATTTTTATCAAAAATATTGGGTAGGAATCTGTGAAAAAGTGTGAAATCCTTCCAGAGAATTGTACTAAATATCTAACTGTAAGGTTGGTTAAAAGAAGTCAAGACTTAAAAACATACTACCTCCAAGGAATTGATGACAGATGCAGCAATGCACTTTTGTTATAATTTACCTAGAGTTTTTAAAGTTTCACTAACTCACTGACTATTAACAGTAATTCAGATTTTTATTCTTGGACATTTTAATAAGAAGAGACAAAAATATGTTAAATATAAGTCAGTAAAAACCTTTGAATGTGTAAATTAACAGGTGGTCATTTTCATCAGGAATTTTACTTCTTATCTTTTCGGTAAAGATAATACTTCTTTTGCTGTTATATTTTTTGAATTGACTTTTGAGAAGAAACTAATAAAGTTCATTTAAAACAATGTCAGGTATTTTTCAGAGACATCTTTGTTAAGGTTTGGCTCAAGTCTACCCTGAGGTGTCAGGGTTGACCTAAGTTTCCAAATCAGTTCTGTTGTGACACTTTATAATTGCTAGCTTCTTTGTTTAGGGAATTTCTCCCAACACGTTAACGCAGTAAGATATTGGATGTGAAATCTTACTTTGTGGCAAAAACTCAACAAGACAGAAAAACTTTTTTTTTTAAATAAAATAAACACTTTAAGCTGTGACACTTAGCATTGGAAGGTTGGAAGGGAGTGGGTATGCACATGGTAGAGTCTAGAACATTTCCATTGTTGTCTGTTGTAGAATTGTTGATGTTAAATCTGTCAAATGAACTGGAACTGGAAGTGATTCTGTTTTGCTGACAAGTATTAGGGTGGTCAGTAATTATAATGGCTAGCGTTTACTTAGCTTCTACTATGTATCCCAAAGGATGGATGTACTAACATTTCCATTTTACAGATGAGGGACATAAAGCTCCAGGTAATTGGTATTTGCACAAGCTCCCAAAGTTACAAAGTGAATGATATCAAGTTGAAACCAGTCTGTCTTACTCCATAGCTTAGTATTTTAGCCATGTGTTAGAAATAGGTATGGAAGACTAATGTGAGAGTGCTATGGAAGAAAACTATTTACATCCCCACTGGAAATTAGACAAAAATTATGGAAGAAAAATTATCGTCATTCCTTTACCAAATTGCATTTCTTACTAATTTAAATGAGATCTATGAGAATGTTCCAAAGTAGTAGCAATAGAGATTTTCAGTGATTCATTATTAATATACAATTGGCAAGTTTAGTATTATTTCCAATAATCATATTTTTATGTTGATTATTAATTATGCCATTATAATAAACTGCTGTTTTACAAAGTCTAGAGGAGATATTTTCAGGACCACTAAGGTCTAGGCAAGAGTGGAATGTGTGAGGTAGAGAAAACATAAGTGTTTATGTTAATAACAATAAAGAATGACTTGTAAAGAATTTCTGGAAATGGGAGGGCTGGATTAAGTAGAATGAATGCTAGTAAAAATATACTTGCATTTCTCCTATTTTAGGCAATCTTATTCAGACTCGAATTGTGTAATTTAAAGCAACTTCAGTAAGTGGCCTATATATCAGACAGAAGGTCAGGGTCAACACAAAATAATATTTTAAAGTGTTCATATTTGTAGCTTTAAAAGATAAATGAATGAATGAATGCACACATATTTATGTAACATTACATTGTGTCTCAAAAACGTGTTCAACTTATTTGAAATTAATGTTTTTTTAAATTTATTTATTTATATTTTATTTTTGGCTGTGTTGGGTCTTCGTTTCTGTGCGAGGGCTTTCTCCAGTTGCGGCAAGCGGGTGCCACTCTTCATCGCGGTGCGCGGGCCTCTCACTATCGCGGCCTCTCTTGTTGCGGAGCACAGGCTCCAGACGCGCAGGCTCAGTAGTTGTGGCTCACGGGCTTAGTTGCTCCAAGGGCTTAGTTGCTTAGTTGCTCCACGAGTTCCCAGACCAGGGCTCGAACCCGTGTCCCCTGCATTGGCAGGCAGACTCTCAACCACTGCGCCACCAGGGAAGCCCTGAAATTAATGTTTTTTATGGCCTAATGTAATTATAAAAAGATTTATGGCAATTGAAAAGAAAAAAATATATTTCCAGGGTATAGTGTATGGTAATAGTCTATTCCCTCACCTTTTTTTGTGTGTAAAGAAATGAGCTAAAATTACATATTTTGATGCCATTTTTGATTATTTGACACAAACAGATTTCTGTCAGTTTAATTTTCTCTAAACCTTAAAATCTTTCAGTAAAGGGGTTAAAAAGTAGTATATGAAAGTTTCAGTTTCTCTTCATCCAAGTCTACACTTATTATAGTCACACTTTTAATTTTAGCCACTCTGATGAGTAAGTAGCAGTATTTCATTATGGTTTTAATGTGAGTTTCCCTGATAAATAATGATGTTGATCTTTTCATATGTTTATTTGCCATAAGTATATATTTTTGGTTGTCTGTTAAAACTGCTCAATTTTAAGTCAAATCATTTTCTTCAGTTAAGTTGTAAGATTTATTCTTAATTATATTTTCTTTCTGCATTTTAAAAATATTGCTCCACTGTCTTCTAGCATTTGTGGTTTCAGAAGAGAAACCCATTGTAATTCAAAATAGATGTTGCCCTGTATGTAATATGCTTCTTAACATTTATTCTTCATTGGCTTCTTAACATTTATTCTTTGTCTTTCATTTTAAACAGCTTTACAATGATATATTGTTCTCTGAATTTATCATGCGGTTCTCCATGCTTCCTGAAATTGTAAATTTATATGTTTCATCAAATATGGGAAGTTTGGGGCCATTGCTTTTATAAGCAGTATTTTTTTCTGCCCCATCCTTATTCTCCTTTTCTTAGCAAACTCTTATGACCTGTATGTCAGATATTTTGTTGATATTCTATAGGCTCCTGAGGCTCTTTTCATGTTGTGAATTTTTTTGCATCCCTTCCCAATTAGATAATTTTTATTGATCTGTCTTCAAGTTCACTGACTCTTCTGTCATCTGTATGTTGCTATTAAGCCAATGAGTGAATGTTTTATTTCAGATATTGCTTGGTATTATCTAGTTTTTAATTCTAAAATTTTATTTTGGTTCTTTTTATGTTTTTTATTTCTCTATGCTGATTTTATATCTTTCCATTTACCATGAGTATCTTCCTTTACTTCACCGAGCTGAGTTCTAATAGCTACTTTTTAGTCATTTTCTGACATCTAGTCATCATGGTGTTAGCATGTGTTAATTTTCTTTCCTCTTGAGAATGGGTCACATTTTCTTTGTTCTTCTTAAGTTTAGTGATCATTGCTTTATCCTGGACAATGTGAATATTAATGTTGTATATACTCATGATTCAATTACTACATTCTTCTGTCATGTGTTGATTTTTTTTTTTTGGTTAGATTCAAACTCAGCCTTGACCAAGCCTGCAATGGGAGGTGTCCTCAGTTTAGTCCTTTAAGTCTTCACTGTGAACTGCTTTCAGTTTTAGCTTGTGCTGGAATGTTTTAGGATTTAGCTTAAAATTTGACCTTAATTTATACAAAAAGTTAGGATCCCCCTTCTGTGACTATCTTTTCTGGAGTTCCACATTCGTATTTTAGTGTCTCTGGTTGCTCTGAAATTCTTTGTTCTGGTTTTAGAAAGACAGTGGGATGTAATTACTGTGGGAGTTTTAGCCACCCTGAGCCACCACCACTGAAACTGCTGTCACTTTCAGGGTGTAGCCTCAAATAATGGAGAATTGGTGCAGATCACTTCCAACAAATTCTGACTCTCTTCCAAAAACAGTCTGATTTTTAGAGATTTTTTTGGGTTATGTTTTAGTTTTATTTTGTCCAGAGTTTATAACTATCACTTACAGGAGCATAGGTTTATTAGGAGCTAATACCCTAATCCTTCTTTTTCTTTCCTTCTTTTCGTTTATTTTTGCTGTAAGTTTTTGGGTTTTTGTTTGTCATTTTCTTTTCAACTTTTATGAATCTCTGCATTGTAGAGGCATCTAAGTGTATGGTTTGCTCTAATTCCCTTCTCATTCTCAGTGGAGTAGAGTAGTGTCTAAATTTTGGAAAATCTGGAAATAGATACCAGTTTATAATTTACATTTATCCGAATAAGCACTTGAACAATTAAACACAAACAAGGCCTTCAAAACTGAGGTAAATACACATGTATACAATCTAAAAAAGGAAACTATCCAATATTCATGTCAAACGAAAGGACACAAAATATATAAACCTTACTCAAAATACAACGATAGTATTAAAACAAGATGTCATAACAATACATATTTTTAAAGAAGAAAGTACAGATTTGGGACTTTCTTTACTTTAGGTATTTGTCTTTGATATCTTTGAGTTTTTCTCTTTTTATGGAATACTAACTATGCATTAAATATTCTTGGAATTATCTAGTGATAATATTCCCTTTTATCACTTATTAAAATTTATGTTTAGTGTGATTTTCTAAAGATTTTCCTTTCTATTACTAACTCTGTTTTCATGATTATTCTCACTGCTTCTATTACACTTCTGTAATAGTTTTATTATTTAACTCCAGTTTATTCCCTGGACTCTTCTAATTTTTGAGTTTATTCTGTTGCTTATTTCTTTTTAAAAAAAATAACTGTATATCTCTTTTCATTTTTTTCCAGATATTTCACTTTAATTTCTTTGAGAGAATGGAAAGGCATTTATCTTAGGGTCTCCTGTGTTTCCTTTGATAATTCTTAACCTGATGCATATTATTCATCTGTTTGCTTATTTTGTTGTTTATTTTTATTAATTATTTTATTTTATATTAGTTTTTGGTACCGATGCATAGCTCCCCATTCTAGAGTCATTGAATTTATGACTCAACTTTGAATAAACTCAGTCTAATCTGAGTCTGCTATTTGCACACATACACACAAAATCCCTCTGAAAATGGAATCGTCAGGGAATAGGAAAAAGGGGAGTGATAGGACAGTTAGCACCTTCAATTAAAATATGTTTTGGTGATACTTTATTATCTTAACTACTGTTTTTTTTTTTTTTTAAGTTTAGATGACTTACAGTATTATGTTAGGTTTTAGGTATACAGCAAAGCGATTCTGTTATATATTTAAATGATTTATATTTATATATACGTGTGTGTGTATATATATATATACATATATATATACACATATATATATTTGGTTTTTTTCAGATTCTTTTCCATTATAGGTTATTACAAGATTTTGAATATAGTTCCTGGTGCTATATAGTAAATCTTTGTTGTTTATCTATTTTATAGATAGTAGTGTGTATCTGTTAGTCGCATACTCCTAGTTTATCCCTATCTCCCTTTTACCTTTGGTAACCATAAGTTTGTTTAAGTCTATTTCTGTTTGTTAATAAATTCATTTGTATTATTTTTTAGATTCTACATGTGATATCATATGATATTTATCTTTCTCTGACTTATTTCACTTAATATAATATTCTCTAGATCCATCCATGTTGCTGCAAATGGCAATATTTCATTTTTTTTATGGCTGAGTAATATGTATGTGTGTGTATACACATACACATATATATAAAAAAGATGTAATATAATATTATATATTATATATTTATAATATAATTATATATGATATATAATATATATTGATATTATTATATTATATAAATATATTATTTATTATTATTATATATTATATATATTACATCTTCTTTATCCATTCATCTGTTGGTGGATACTTAGGTTGCTTCCATGTCATGGCTATTGTAAGTGGTGCTGCTATTAAGATTGGATCTTTTAGAATTAAAGCTTTTGTCTTTTCTGGATTTATGCCCAGGAGTGGGATTGCTGAATCATTATGGTAGCTCTATTCTTAGTTTTTTAAGGAATGTCCATACTGTTTTCTATAGTGGCTGCACCAATTTATATTCCCACCAACAGTATAGGAGGATTCCCTTTTCTCCACAACCTCTCCAGCATTTCTTATTTGTAAATTTTTGATGATAGCCATTCTGACCAGTGTGAGGTGATACCTCATTGTAGTTTTGATTTGTATTTCTCTAATAATTAGCGATATTGAGCATCTTTTCATATGCCTGTTGGCCATCTGTATATGTTCTTTGGAGAAATGTCTATTTTAGACTTCTGCCCATTTTTTGATTAGGTTGTTTATCTTTTTGATATTGAGTTGTATGAGCTGTTTGTATATTTTGGAAATTAGCCCCTTGTTGGTACCATGGTTTGCAGATATCTTCTTGGCATTCTGTAGGTTGTCTTTTCATTTTATTGATGTTTTCCTTTGCTGGGCAAAAGCTTTTAAGTTTGATTAGGTCCCAGTTGTTTATTTTTGCATTTATTTCTTTTGCCTTGGAAGACAGATCTAAGAAAATATTGCTACAATTTATGTTAAAGAGTCTTTTGCCTATGTTGTCTTCTAGGAGTTTTATGGTGTCATGCCTTATATTTAGGTCTTTAAACCATTTTGAGTTTCGTTTGTTTTTTGTATATGATGCAATGGAGTGTTCTAATTCCATTGATTTACATGAGGCTGTCCAACTTTCCTAACACCACTTGCTGAAGAGACTGTCTTTTCTCCATTGTACATTTTTGTCTCCTTTGTTAACGATTAATTTACCATAGGTGTGTGGGTTTATTTCTGGGTTCTCTATTCTGTTCCATTGATTGATGTCTGTTTTTGTGCCAATACCATGCTGTTTTGGTTACTGTAGCTTTGTAGTATTGTAGTGTTGTCTGAAGTCTGGGCAGGTTATGCCTCCAGCTTTGTTTTTTTGTTTTGTTTTGTTTTGTTTCTCCCTCAGGATTGCTTTGGCAATTCTGGGTCTTTTGTGATTTCATATAAATTTTAGAATTGTTTGTTCGAGTTTTATGAAAAGTGTCATGGATAATTTGATAGGGATTGCATTAAGTCTGTAGATTGCTTTGGATAGTATGGCCATCTTAGTGATATTAATTCTTTGAATCCAAAAGCATGGGATAGCTTTCCATTTCTTTGAATCATCTTCACTTTCCTTTATCATTGTTCTATATTTCTTAGCATATAGGTCTTTTACCGTCTTCTTGGTTAGGTTTATTCCTAGGATTTCTATTTGTTTTTTTAATTTTTTTTTTGATGCAATTTTAAATGGGATTTTTTTTTTTTTTGCTTTGTCTTTCTGATCTTTCATTGTTAGTGTAAAGAAATGCAGCAGATCCCCCTATATTAATCTTATATCTTGATACATTGCTGAATTCATTTATTAATTCTAATAGTTTTTATGTGGAGTCTTTAGCGTTTCCTATATAGAGTATCATGTCATCTGCATATAATGAAACTTTTATGTCTTCACTTCCAATTTGGATACATTTTATTTCTTTCTCTCGTCTGATTGCAGTGTCTAGGACTTCCAATACTATGTTGAATAGAATTGGTGAGAGTGAGCATCCTCGTCTTATTCCAGAATTTAGCAGGAAGGCTTTTGGCTTTTCACCATTGAGCAAATGTTTTTCTTCATCTGTTGAGATGATCATATGGTTTTGTTTTTTCTTTTATAGATGTGGTGTATCACATTGATTGATTTGTGTATGTTGAACTATCCTTGTGACTCTGGAATAAATCCAACTTGATCGTGGTGTAAGATCCTTTTTATGTATAGTTGGGTTTGGTCTGCTAATATTTTGTTGAGGATTTTTGCATCTATATTTATCAAAGATATTGGCCTGTAATTTTCTTTTTCAGTAGTGTCTTTGTCTGGTTTTGGTGTCAGGGTGATGGTGGCTTTATGAAATGACTTTAGGAGTGTTCCCTCCTCTTCATTCTTTTGAAAAGTTTGAGAAGGATAGGTATAAGTTCTTCTTTGCATGTTTGGTAGAATTCCCAGTGAAGCCATCAGGTCCTGGACTTCTGTTTGCAGCCATTTTTTTAAAATTACAGATTCTGTTTCACTTCTAGGGATCAGTCTGTTCAAATTATCAATTTCTTATCAACTCAGTTTTGGCAGGCTGTATGTTTCAAGAAACGTGTCCATTCTAACGTGTCCATTTCTAACGTGTCCATTTGTCTAATTTGTTGGCATATAGTTCCTAGTATTTTCTTATGATTTTTGTATTTCTGCAGTGTTAGTTGTTATTTCTCCTCATTCATTTCTTATTTTGTTTATTTGGCTCCTTCTTTTTGTGAAAGGTGTGTTGATTTTGTTTATCTAGAGGTGTGTTGATTTTGTTTAACTTTTCAATAAACCAGCTCATAAGTTTATTGATCTTTTCTATTTTTTTATCTCTATTTTATTTATTTCCTCTCTGATTTTTATTTCTTTTATTCTGCTGACTTTAGGTTTTGGTTGTTCTTCTTTTCTAATTCTTGTAGGTGGTAGGTTAGGTTGTTTATTTGATATTTTTCTTGTTTCTTGAGGAAGGCCTGTATCACTATGAACTGCCCTCTTGGAACTCCTTATGCTGCATCCCATAGATTTTGTAAGGTTGTGTTTTCATTGTCGTTTGTCTTGAGGTATTTTCTTATTTCCTCCTTTATATCATCGTTGACCAATTGGTTTTTTAGTAGCATGCTGATTAGTCTCCGTGTAATCATTATTTTTTTCTCATTTTTCTTTCTGTGGTTGATTTCTAGTTTCATACCATTGTGGTCATAAAAGATGCTTGAAATAATTTCTATCCTCTTAAATTTGTTGAGGCTTGTTTGTGTCCTAACATGTGGTCTATCCTAGAGAATGTCCCATGTGTGCTTGGAAAGAACGTGTATCTGCGTTTTTTTGGATGTAGTGTCCTGTAGATATCAATTAAGTCCACTGTTCTGTTTTGTCATTTAAGATCTCTGTTGCCTTATTGATTTTCTGTCTGAAAGATCTTTCCATTGATGTCAGTGGGGTGTTAAGGTCTGCTGCTCTTATTGTATTCCTGTCAATTTCTCTCTATATGTCTGTTAGTATTTGTTTTATATATTTGGGTGCTCCTATATTGGGTGCATATATGTTAATGAGTGTAATATCCTCATCATGTATTGATCCCTTTATCTTTATATAGTGTCCTTCTTTCTCTTTCTTTATGGACTTTGTTTTAAAGTCTATTTTGTCTGATATGAGTATTGCTACCCCTACTTTCTTGTCATTTCCATTTGCATGAAATATCTTTTTCCATCCCCTTGCTTTAAATCTTTGTGTATCTTTTGCCCTAAAGTGAGTCTCAGGTAGGCAACATATCATAGGTTCTTGTTTTTTTAATCCAATTTCCCACTCTATATCTTTTAATTGGAGCTTTTATTCTATTGACATTTAAAATAATTATTGATAAGTATGTATTTATTACCATTTTAAACCTTGTTTTCCAGTTGATTTTACACTTCCTCTTTGTTCCTTCGTTCTTTTTTGTTTTTCCTTTTGTGGTTCAGTGGTTTTCTTTTGTATTATACTTGAGTTCCTTTCTTTTTGATTATTGTGAATCTATTGTGTGTTTTTTGATTTGTGGTTACCCTGGTTTTCCAGTATGTTAACCTATAACTATATCTACTTGCTTTAGACTGATAGTCATGTAAGTTCTAACACATTCTAAATGATATACATTTGGGAGTTCCCTAGAGGTCTAGTGGTTGACTCGGCACTTTCACTGCTGTGGTTGGGGTTCAATCCCTGGTTGGGGAACTCCTGCAAGCCACGTGGTGGGGCCAAAAAAAAAACAAAACAAAAAAGTAAACAAAACAAACTAAATGATATACATTTTTATTCCCCTCCCCCACAGTTTGTAATTTTGATGTCCTATTTTACATCTTTATGTTTATCCTTTCACTGTTCATTGTAGTTATAATCACTTTTACAACATTTTAAATTATTTTTTGATCTGTGTACTAGCTTATTTAAGTGATCTTCTGTCTTTTTATATATTTGCCTTTCCTACTGTGTTTTCCCCTTTCCTATAGATTCTTCTTTTCTTTTCAGAGAAGATCTTTCAATATTTCTTTTTGGATAGGTTTAGTATTGCTGTATTTTTTTAGTTTTTTCTTGTCTGAGAAATATTTAGTTCCTCCTTTTATTCTAATGATAATCTTTCTGGGCAGAGTACCCTAGGTTGCAGTTTTTTCCCTTTCAGGACTTTGAATATATCATGCCACTCCCTTTTGGCCTGCAAAGTTTCTGTAGAGAAATCAGCTGATAACCTAATGGGGGTTTCCTTGTAACTGACTTTTTGTTTTTCTTTTACTGCCTTTAGAATCCTCTCTTTATCTTTAATTTTTGACATTTTAATTATGATATGTCTTGGTATGGGTCTGTTTGGGTTCCTGTTGTTTGGGATCCTCTGTGCTTTCTGTACCTGGGTATCTGTTTCCTTCTTTAGTTGGGAAGTTTTCAGCCATAATTTCTTTAAATACATTTTTGATCCCCTTTCCTCTTTCTTCTTCTGGAACCCCTGTTATGTGTAGGTTGGCATGCTTTATATTATCCCATAGATCTCGAATGTTACTTTCATTTTTTTCTTCAGTTGTCTTTCTGTCTGCTGTTCTGATTGGGTGATTTTCATTATTCTATCTTACAGATTACTTATTCATTCCTCTGCATATTTAGTCTGCTATTTATTGCCTTTAGCTTGGCTTTTATCTCAGCAATTGAATTGGCTAATTTGATTGATTCCTCTTTATAGTTTCTAGCTCCTTGCTACAGTGATCTGCATTTTTACTGATAGTCTTCTTTAATTCCTTTAGCATTTTTATTACCACCTCTTTGAACTAAGGATCTGGTAGACTGGAGAGGTCTGTTTCATTGTTCTTTCAGGGAATTTCTCTTGTTCTTTTAATTGGGAGTAGTTTCTCTGCTTTTTCATTTTACTTAAATTTCTGTGACTATGAATTTAGGAGAAACAGTTATCTACTGTGGTCTTGAAGGGCTGTTTTTATGTGGGAGCATCCATGTGTAGATTGTCCAACATTTTTGGTGTGATGGCTGTTTTTGGTATGGATGCCTGCCACATCTTCCTCAGAGTGTGTTAGACGTTGTCCCTTTGATAGGGGGTGTGTTTGGTGTTGTGGTGACCAAAGCCTGTGCTGGATGTTGAGTGGGACCTTCTCTTTGCTCTGTGGCTGTCACAACTCTATTGGGGGCAGGGTGTGCTCCTCAGTTGTTGGAGTAGAAGCCCCCAGATCAGATTCTAAGCTGCAGTGGAATTAGGTGGGATGGTGTGCTTCCACTGGGATAAGAGCAGCTGTATATTATTCCCCATTGGCTGTATGCTGGGGACCTGCAATTCTGTGACACCACCCACCTCCAGTGTGTATGCCAACAAAGTCTGCTGCTGCCGGAGCAGCCCCTGGACCTTGCCCCACTGAGGGAGCACTGATAACTAGCTCAGATGTTAGCCCTGCCTCCGGCATGTGCAAGCTAACAGTGGAGGCCCAGACCACATATCAGGCCCTTCAGGCTTCCTCTGTGCAGCTAAACTGAGTCACCTCCTTGGGTCCATCAACTAAAGCCCGAGTTTCAGCACCTAGCCACTGCATGTACTAGCAGGCATGTATTTTGAGCTGGGATGTGTGGTGACGTGGCAGCTGTCAGTGCTGGTCTCTCTCTGCCCTGTTTTTTAGCAAGCCAGCACTGCACACGGTCCTCTCAAGCAAAGTCCAGGACACTCCAGCTCTCTGTCCTGGCGCACCTCCCAGCCAGTGGCAAAGGGGTTCCCAGGGCAAGGGAAACTTCCCTCTCTCTCACAGCTCCCTCCCAGGCGCATAGGTCCTGTCCTGATTTCTTTTCTTTTCTTTTTTCTTTCTCTTTTTGTCCTTCCCGATTATGTGGGGATCTTTCTTACAGCTTTGGTTGTATAAGAGATCTTATGACAGCTTTCACTTGGTTTTCTGTAAGAATTGTTCCACATGTAGATGTATTTTTGATGTGTTTGTAGGGGGAAGAGAGCTTCATGTCCTTCTACTGTGCCATATTGATCTCCAACTGTTTTTTTGTTTTTTTTTTTAATAATAGCCAAATCATTCCTTAATTTTTAGAATGCTTCCTCAGAACTACTTAGAATATGTCAATAAAATCAATAAAGTGGTTTCAAACATTTTTTAGTTGTTTTACAAACACAAATTTATTATGTTTATGTGCCAGGCACTATCTCATATTTCCACAAATATCATTTCTTTTAATCTTCACCATAACTCTGTGAGTTAGGTTCATCTAATTTTTACAATTGTAGATGAAGATACTGATTTACAGAGATGTTAAACCTTGTTCTAAATCACAACTAGTAGGTGGAGGAATTAAGACTGAAGTCACATATTCTAGCTCCAATATCAGCCACATATTCTAGTTTCCAATATCACATCATCTGTAGAACAATTTGTTATAAATAATATAGTTGCCATCACTAGTCTGCTCATCAAGACATCAAGACTAATGTTGGCTGTGTCCCTTTGCCTTACATCATATTTAGAGTTGCCTTTACATTTTTTTTCAAGGTATAGGTCAGACTGGCCTGTTAGATGGTAGTATTTCTCCACTTTCTATTAAACTTTCCCAGCTTATTAGAACCATCCATTCAAGTAACCTTGAGTAGCTTCTTCGATGGGCTAATCTCATTATTCTCTCCTGTGGCAAAAGCATTTAATGTCCACTGAATATCCATGTATTCTCCCACATTGCTCAACTTTCTTGTTTGAGCAGGGCCATTGGACTAGTTCTGGCAAGTAAATTTTGAGAGAAAATGATGTATACCTCTTCTAGGTTGTGGCAGTTTAAATATCCCTTGCAACTCTCCAGCTTTTGCCTTGCCCTACCTTGCCTTGCCTTTCTTTTCTTTCCTTTCCTTTCCTTTCTTTCCCCCCTTTCCTTTCTGATTAAATTTCTGATTAATGGAAAGACAATGAGAAATGTTGCGTGTTTTCAGTACTTGGTGTTAAAAATCTTTTGCAAATACATTTATTGGCTTATCTAATTACAAAATATATCATGATTTTACATTTTTATCATTTATAATATGAAATAGACTTGCGTTCATGATTTAGTGGCTCAGTCAACCAAAATGACTGAGACTGTACTGGATGCCAAGCACTATTGGTTAGTACCAACTTGTAAAATAATGTGTAAGTCATAGGACATGATGATATATTACACAATCAAAACTTTTAAAAATAATGTATTATGCACCATGAGAAGAGCATAAGCAAAGTATAGGGAAAGAGTAAAGAAGGACAAATTGGTTACTGATAACTGGCTCAATAAATGAGTTAATATTTGAATATATATTTTGAAATTTTTTAAATCCCAATTTTAGTTTATCTTCTTTTTATTTATCTCTAACTGTAAAAGGTGGACTTTATTATGGATGTTTTGAAAATAAATGATACATGTTTAAGGAGTTGTTTCACAGTGCAATTTTTTGAGAGAAGGTGCTAGTAAATAGAATTGTATAAATATAATTTTTAAAGCATATGCTATTATTTGGCATTTATGATTCTCTTACTTGCTTTACTTCTCCATTTTTTTGTCCAATGTAGACCGTGCTTTGTTCTCCCTAAAAAGTGGACATTTACAGAGACATTTTGACATACATGATCTGCTTTTAAGAAGATTTGAGGTAAGAAATCACTTACTCTAACCTTTTAATTTTATATCCGAGGAAAATCAAAACAAGAGAAACTCAGTGAATTATCTAGGGTATCCCAAGTGACCCTCCTCTGCATCACTCTACTGGGAGAAAGTAAAACTATATTAACTATAGATATAGAACGTAACTCAGGTGAAAATAAAGCAAGAGCTTGAACCATAAAGGGTTATGAAATAAATCACAGAAGATAATGTAAATATAATCTAATGTAAATGAAATAGAGGAGAACTATGTTTGTTACATCTGACTGATTCCAAACTTACAAGCTGAAAACATTGGCAAATTTTTCTAGGTTTACAAAACTACTTACACACTGTGAGTCTAACATGAACCTTTATATCTTTTATGATAGTTCTAAAATTATATATTTGATGACTTTTCTCTTCCTATTCACCCTTCCCCCAAAACCATCCAGTTGAGTTGCTGGTGCAAAAAGTCTGGGCACATTTTAATGTAATAAAAAATGTAATACAAAGCCCACAAAGCCGGTAAATACCCTCTTTGTCTCTGATGCATGTCAGGAAATTGAAGTAAATAGATTTAAAACTCTAACATTACAGACTATGAGATTAGAAAGCCATTAGTAGTCATAAGCCCATTAGAACTCTGGGCACCAAAAGACTGTTAGAGAGAAGTTTCTCGACCAGATAAAAAACATATTGATATCATCCTTCTTTCATTATTCAATGAAAGGTTTTATTGGATGCTTTGTTGTTAGTATTCTGTTCCTTTCTGTAATGCGTGCTTTTAAATAGAAAAAGTTTCATGTGTCCTTCTCTTTAAAGAAAAAAAAAAAAGAACAACAACAGTGACTGCTTGCTTTTTTGACATCATAAGTGAGGCGATATCATTTAACAGAATGGAGGAAAAATCTTGGCTACTTTAAGTCTCCCTCTCAGCTTTCTTAGTCTTTTCTCTTGCTGCCCTGTTATTTGCCCATATTCTTCACAGAGACCCATGATAGCTGGAGCAATGAACGTCTTTTCCAGTCTCTTAAAAATAGTACTGTGTACTCCAGCAGATGATAGGGAAGAGAGAATGTCTATTCTTGTTGCTTCCTCTCAGAGTTGTCATTTAAAAAATGGTTCCAAGTTGAAATGAAATGACCCTAAGCCTATTTTTTAAGTACAGGACCAGAATGGGCAATGATGGGGAGGAGGAGCATAGGATTAAAAAAAAAAAAAAAAAAAGGTGGTCAATAGGTATGATCATCTAAGGCACTGACGGACTGAGATAATGAATAAAGTAAAATTCAATCTTTCAAAATAGTAATTCGTTCTTATTTGTGAAAGTTACCTTTTGGCACACTCACTAGAATTCCAAATCTTTCTCTAAAATAGGAATACGTGAATTTTACTATATTAAATGAAATAAAACCTTTATAAATGAGTGCTTACATTGCATAGTGTACTAGCTTGCCAGGCCTATCCCCACAGTCCTGGAAAAAAAAAGGACTGGACTGCAGTTAACACTAAAGGGAAATTGTGCCATGATATGACTAGTAATTATTGCACTTGGCACAATTCTCTTTATTAATACTTCACTTACGTCACTGCAGTTTCCAGTGCTTTCTCACCATTTTATTTTATTAATATCGCGCTTTGCCACATTTACAGTTATTTCTCCATTTTAAATCTCCATTTTTGCTCTAGATTACAAGCATTGCCATATTAAATACAAAGGCTAGGAGATAGTAACGATTATGGAAATGACCTTGCAATTTAAAGAGAAGCTTTACTTTTATTACATTAATAAGGCACTGATTGAAAATTGAAACTCTGTTCTTCCTTTCAAAAACGTGAGTCAAAATTATTGTTAAATAATCCAAACCGGAGCTCAATCAAAATATTTCTTTGATCAGTACACGACAATATACTGGTAACACAATAAGATAAAAAAAATCTGACTGCTTTATGATATAGCTAGTTGTAATTTGATTATTTGTTTACTAAGTTGACCAATAGTTGGATGAAACTAGCAGATACCATTTTGTGTAAATGTGAATGCCATTAAGTATATATGGTTTAAGAATTTGAACTTAAAATTTTCAGGGAAAAAAAAAAGTTTTGCCTGTTGCCTTATAATCAGGAAGCATCCTTGGAGGTGATCTAATCAAGATGCTTTTTTGGATATGTTTGAAGTAGAGAGTGGCCAGGGAAGATGTTCCAGTCTTCAGTAAGCAACTAATGAGCTAGTTAGGTGCTTGTGTCTACTCCTGGTTAACATGAGGCCCAGCAATTGTTAGTATAGGGACCTGAGCCTCTTGATTTTATCATACTATATAGCCAATCCATTACAAATTTGCTAACCACACATGGGGTGTTAACTGGAGCTTGGCACCCACTGGAGCATGACAAATTAATTCTCCACCAATTAGAAATAAACAAACCCCCAAAGGGTTTTATTAACTACTATGAATTTGGGACTCTTTAACCCTCTTTGGACTACTCCATTTATTTACCACAAGTTTAAATGAAATTAAATCACAAAAATACACCTTTATTCTGGTGACACAAAAATACATTAAAGTAAAATTGTGGTTAATATGTGAATTGTCTGATATGCTTTATCGGTTGTATGATATGATTTCTTTCCTTATTAATTGAGAAGTCACTCCAAAGGTGTTTTCTTTCTTTATATATGCTGTAGGATAATCTAATTGTAAGGCAATACTGCATAATGATTAAGAGAGTAGCTAAAAAGGCAAGCAGATTTGGACTCAGATTTTCCAAGTCTAAAAACTGTCTCTGCCTGTTATTTTATATGTAACCTTGGGAATCTTCTATTCACTTTGTCCTCACATATAAAGTGAGGAATCATAGTATCTTAAGATTGTTACGAAGATTAAATGTAAGTAGCACACATATTGCTGAATATAAAATCCCTGCATATGGGTCATAGCAATTCATATGTCCAAATCATGGATTATATTCTGAAAAATTCATCACATTCTCTGGTCTTTCCCCAGAATATTGTACTAGGGGATCAAGTATTTTTACATATCCTTTTGACATCAGGCAAGACTGCAACTTCCTTTTAGTCAGGTTAACCCATTATCAGAGTGACCCTTGTTTATATGCCAGAAAATGTTACTTCTCTGTACAAGACCCTTTCCAATAGCCTTTCATCCCAACCAAAGTAAAAGCCATATATTGTTAATGGCCTGTGAGGTTTTATATTCTCTACCATTCTCTCTATGACTTTCTGCTCTTTCTGCTACACTGGCCTGCTTGCTGATACTCCAGCCTTCCAGGGGAAATAAGCTCCTACCTCAGGATTTAAATTTTTGTGTTCCCCAGGTTTCTACATGATTCACTTCTGTACTTCCTTAAGGTTTTTGCTTAAATGTCACCTTATCATAGAACTTTGTTGGCCTCCTTATATAAAAGAGAAAATCCTCCATCTTGGATCATGCATCCTTTAAGCCTTTTTTTATTAGCCTATACCAGAATATAAGTTCCGTGAAAGCAGGGAAATTTTTTTTTCCTCTACTGCCTACAACCGTTCCTGGTACATAGAAAGAACTTAAAACAGTTTGACTGACAATTACAGAATCCAAAGTAGCAGTAACTTAAACAAAACAGAAACTTGTTTTGCTCTCATAGAAGTCCCCCATACATGTCCAGGGCTGATAGGACACTTCCACTGTTAGATTATGGGTTTCTTATTTTCAGAGCCTTAAGCTTCAAGATAGCTGCTTTAGCTCCAGCTCCAGCTCTCCAACTACCATGTCTGTATTCTAGTCAGGAGAAAGGAGGAAAGAGAAGAGACCATATGCACTCCATTTAAGGACATTTTGTGAAAGTTGCAATTACCACTTCTAATATATATCATTGGCCATTAGTCATATGACCAAACTCGACTGCAAGAGATGTTGTAAAATAAAGTATTTTGGGCAGCCAGATGTACAGCTAAAATTCCATAGTTTTGTTATCATAGGAGATGGGGAGAATAGATATTGATGAACAACTAGCAGACTCTGGGACATTTCTAAGTGAATATTTGTAGGAAAACTACATTAGAAAGGACTAGTTTTTAAATTCAGTTTTGATTCCATAAATTGCAAAACCAGTTAATTCTAAACCAAAATATCATCAATTATAAGGAGTTACGATGACAGTGGCCCAGAAATGTTGTTTTACATTCTTAACAAACTATTGCAAGAATGAATGCTGAGTATTCATTGAAATATTTCATTTTGATTTAGGAGAAAAACACTGTATATAAAATCTAAGTACATGAGTTGAACTCTTAGTTTTGCCATGGACTCAGAGAATATTGTTCACTAACTCAACCTCTCATTCTTCTTTTTGATCCATCCAGTAAAGAACAGCGGTTAATTAGTTCAATAAGGTAAACCAGAGTTCAATAAATCCTATTCTATTCCATTACATTCTACATCTTGAAGTTATTAGTGGTAAAGTCTGCTTTTAAACAAACAACAACAGTAAAACAAAAACAAAAACAAAAAAATACTTAAAAACAATCTCTCTTTCTCTTAAAAAAAAAAAAAAAAGGCTTCAATGAGTTTCCACTGTCAATTGCATTTTCTTCCTCTGAGCCTTCTCTGAGCTATTTCCCTGATCTGAGGCAAGGGATTCTGCCTGCCAGCTTCCTGAGCAGATCTAGGGGAAAATTAACACATCCACAACTGAGCTCAAGCATTGCTGACATCTGGTTTACTCATTTTCACAGCACACTTGCACTGTACCCTATTGCCTTCTTCTTCTGCACTGTTTTATCATGTGGCTCATTTCAAGAAAATGCATTTAACTTTTAGGTACTACTCTGTGGTATGAAGTGTGGCAAATAGGAAATAAAATAAGCTTGAAAGAGCATTTCCACATATATGCAGCTATAATAATCAGTGAATATCAAACCTCAGAGCTTATGATATGCTCTGTTTGGTAAAAGCTTATGAGACCAGGGACAATGTTGATATCTAAAGACACCAATCTCACTTTTGAAGAGAACAAGAACAAAATACCAACAACAAATCATCTCTTTACATGGACTGGAATTTATTGCTTCCCAGAAAGATAATAGGCAGTCACTTTTACAGTCATTTGTTTAATGGTGCTTTAATGAAACCAAAGTTCAAGGTTTGGGGTTTAATTTTGAATTTTGAATTGTACCTTTGAAAAGTATTCTGTGTGTTTTTTATGCTCTACTTATAATTCAATTGCTCCGTTTATATATTTAATAGAGAGAAACTTCTTTAATGTAGATCCCATTTAATTTAGAATATATGATAAAGCAAAAGTACTAAAGATTGCTTTGATTATGGATACAGGTTTTGCTAAGAAAATTTATATTATAAACAAGATTTATATTATATCATAACATCTACAGTGAGAGACATAATGAACGAATTATTAGTTCTTCATCACTAAAAGAAAATTGACAAAGAATGTCTACCAAATAATTTTAATTGTTCCATAAACTTAATATTATTGAAACTATACTTAAAAGTATTTCTCAGTTCAAATTTTAATTGTGATTTGTTCTTCTATTCAGTCATTAACAGTATATTCTTGAATCTTCTTTAAAAAGATATATTTTTCATTCCTATATTATCGGTCTGTATTAGAATTTCAACTCATATAATATTGTTATGCTCTTTTGTAAACAAAGTACAGGGCATAGAAGGAGAATATAATTATTACAGTGTAACATTCATGAGGAAAGTTGTAATAAGAAATTGAGTGTTTTCTGAAATCAAGAGGTGATAAATTAAATACCTGTGAGGTATTTAATGACATTTACCAACTGTCACTTGGAAAATTATAATAAATATGTTCTCACAGCCCTAATCATTAGGTAGAATATGTAGGCATAGATATGTTGAGTGTGGGTGTTAAATTCAACCAGATTCCCTATGTAGTCATGAGGAAAGTCCTTAAGATGTAACTTAAATTTTATTACAAATCCTACATTTTAGTTGTAAATTTATATAGTTATATAGTTAATAAAACTCTACATTTACAAGAGTAAATCTTTCTTTTTTATTAATAAAGAGTTAGAATATCTAAATTTAAATTATAGTGAATAAAAATTTTAAAAGAATAATTTTAAAAAATATTAAAAATATTTGAAAATTAAATAAGACTAATTCATAAGGTCAAATTATCTAATAAATTAAATTTCTTCTATATCATTTAGCCAGCCTGAGTCCCACTGATACGTACATTTGTATCCATGAAAGATGCTGTCATGTTTTGTCTCCCAAAGAGACCACCAAAAAACCTTTTCGTCAAAAATATGTATTAGACCTACTCCCTTAAGGAAGAACCCATCTTGAGTCTCAATAGTGCCTTAGAGGAAGGTATCAGAGGAAAACATGTATAGGGTTTTAGGGCCTGGACTTGATTATTTTAAGGTAGATCTTGCAAGTGAGGTTACTGGTTAGGGTTGGTCAAAATTTTTGACATAATAGCTTAGGATTCGCCAGCATAGCAAATCAAGGATCTTGAAGCATGTCGTGATGAACAAACTCTTAGTCTTGAAACGTACACTGTTTTAATTGGCTCACAGTCCTATTTTCCAGTAGCAGATATTTCCTGGAGCAAGCAGATCAGTTATTTTCACTTGCCTCAATAATGTCTAACATAGGAAACTATGCCTATTACTGCTGTTATTTAACACAGGGACAGGTAATTTTCTCAATTTAAAAGACCTTCTGTTTGTATGAGCGCAAACAAAAATTATTAATTAATGGCAGATATTGTTCTCACATTGGTATATTCCTAAATGTAACCATTATGTCTAAAACCTGTTTATATTTTTCCTTCTCAGTGCTCTTTACTTCCTTTTCAATTCAGAATATGAGGGCTTCCTGATTTCTAACAGTCCTATTATCAAAATAGATCAAAGTCTGAAAATAGATGTAATTTTAATTTCTAAAATTAATTATCATGAAATTATAAAATTCATAACAGTGATACTTTATGTAGATTATGTTATTTAACTAATTGTTATATCATGTTGTCCTATTATTATCTCCATTTAACATGCACTGATGCTAAGGCAGATAAAAGTTAAGTAATTTGAGAAGGTCGCTCACAGCTTGAGGATAGAATTTGACTTGATTGTATGAGTTTAACCACTAAGGTTAAATAAAAATTTCTAGTTAAAATAAATGTAAGCAATATTGAGTAAATGGAAAAGAAAGATATTATTGGTTTTGAGTGTATACATTGGTGTTTCTATCCCAGACAAAAGTTTAAGGGTTCTCCTCTAAAGAAATGGAACTAATTATTTGGAATACCTAAAACACTTAATGATGTGGAAGAATAAGAGATTTGATTGGGATGTGAGCTTTCCATGTCCTGGATTTCAATTAACCCAGATTTTTGGACCAATATTTCCCTCTTATATTCTGTCATACATACACGCTTTCTTGTATCCTACAAAACATTTTGGATCCCTCATTAACTGTGTTTAATCTAGGCTGTGGCTTTCTTCTTCCTGCATCTATACTTACCACTCCTTAAGTTGCTTTTCATGTTATCAAATGTATTGACAGTTTTCATGGGTTATCTCTCTATACTCTACATTGCTCCATCTCCAGTATTTTTGCAGTTGTTATTTCTGGGAGCTTAGATCTAGTAATTCTAGTATATAATCATACTTTTTGAACAAGTCTGTCTCCTGGGAAATATGAATTAGAGGAAGGAGTGGTTGGCCTTGCTGCCTCTTTATCCCTTAGTGCCATCCTCCCTAAATCATTACAAGTTTCATACCATGTATCTGTCTTAAGATAGTTTGTGTTTTCAGTAGTGGGAAAGATCATAGGAAAATACAAGATGAGGTAAATGGATAGAGCTTAACAATAGAGTGTTCTGGAGAAACACCATGGAGTAGGGAACTTCAATTGTTAGATATTTAGTTATCCTGGACATTTAAGGACTAATACTTCTGCATGTCTTCTTAAGCCCCACCCTCAGAATAAACTTGTTGACTGTAAAGTTGCTTATAACAATTAGAGTGCAAAAAATTGAGAAGGTTTTATTATAAAAATTAATGTACAACTTCCACTTTCAAATGGCAGTGTGAGAAACTGCATGGACTTGCTCCCTTGCAAAACTAAAACTGGTAAAAATTACTTTAAGAAACCATTTAATGTCTGTGGAAATTGTTCTAGGGGTGTGCAGCTAATGAAAAAACATCCAGGAAAATATATAGCCAAGAAGGTTCCTCCTGGAATGAGAACAACTCTCAAAGACTTGCCTCAAAAACTACCCCTGCAAGGGGGCCCAAATTAAATTGGATCAGTCTGTGGAGAAATGTGTGCTCCAAAGCATTGTCAAAAATTATAGAGCAATCAACTGTCATTAGTGAAGCCTAACACCTAGATATACTACCATCAGAGGCAGACAGTTTAACAGAGTGATCATGGGAGGAAACAAAGAGAATCCTGAAGAAAACACTGTCATCCAAGTGTAACTGTGCACATGTCCAAGGTTGAGCCTCTGAATAGCAAGATAACAGATTCCACATTGAGGGAGAAACAGATTTCACAAAAATAGTGGAGCCAATCACTAAATAAATAAACATGAAAACAACAAAACAAGCTCTGAGGTGAGGTGGGAATCAGTACTCAGAGTTGCTACAGTATATTTTCTAAAATGTCTACTTTTTAATAAAAAATTTTGAGAAATGTAAAAACACAGGACAGGGAGATCAATACACAGGAAATACAAATCAGGCAATGAAAACTACCTGGGAAAGGGCCCAGATGTCAGATTTAACTTAAGACAAAATAGATTTTTAATAATAAAAATGTTATTAGAGAACATTTTATAATAATAAAAGAGTCGATCCATCAGGAAAATATGGCAATTTTAAACATATATGCACCTTACAACTGAGCTTTAAATTACATGAAACCGGAACATACAAAATTGAAGAGAGAAATAGATAATTCAACAATAGTTGGAGAATTTGGTGTTATACTTTCAGTAATGGATAGAATTACTAGGCAGAAGATCAACAAAGAGATAGGTGATTTGAACAACAGTATAAAGCAATTAGACCTAACAAACATCCATAGAACATTCCATCCAACAGTGGAATACATATTCTTCTCAAGAGCACATGGAATATCCTCTATGAAAGACAATATGCAAGGCCATGAAATAGACTCAATAAATGTAAGAGATTGAAATCATACAAACTATGTTTTCTAATAACAATGGAATTAAATTAGAAACCCAAACCCAGAAAGAAATTTGGGAAATTAATAAATATGTGGACATTAAATACCACATTCCTAAGCAACCAATGGGATAAAGAAGATCACAAGGGAAATTAGAAAATACTTTGTGGTAACTAAAAATGACAAAAACTTATTAATACTTATGAGATGCAGTTAAAGCTGCAAAAAAAAAGAAAAAATTAGTTCACTTGGTGAAATAGACAAATGCCAAGAAATAGTGAAAGTGACTTGAAGAAATAAAAAATCTGAATACACCTATAGGAGTAAAGAGATTGATTTTAGAAACAAACAACAACAAAAAAACCTACCCCTAAAAAAGCCCTGGGCCAAATGGCTTTACTGATGAACTCTGCCACATATTTAAAAAGTGATTAATATCATTTTGTCACAAATTCTTCCAAAATAGAGAAGAGGAAGGAATACTTCCCAACTCATTATATGAGGCCTATGTTACCTTGTTTGGAAAACATTTTGGCAGTTGTTCAAAAGGTAAAACATAGAGACATCATCTGACCCAGCAATTCTACTAGATAAACCCCAAAGAAATAAAAACACACGTCCACACATAAACATATACAGAAATGTTCCTATAAGTATTATTCTCAATAGCCAAAAAGTGCAATCAGCACAAATGTCCATGAACTGATAAATGGATTGATGAGGCATGATATATCCATTAAATGGAATATTATTTAGGAACAAAATAAAGGAATAAAGAACTGTTAGAAGCTATAAAATGGATAATCCTTGAAAACATTATGCTACATGTAAGAAGCCAGACACAAACACCACCTACTGCATTATTACATTTTGATAAAATGTCCAGAATAGGCAAATCTATGGACACAGAAAATCGATAAGTAGTTGCCTGGTGCCTGGGTGAGGAGGGTAACGAGGAATGGAGAGTGACTGCTACTGTGGTACAGGGTTTCTTTCTAAAGTGATAGAATATGCTACAATTGATGGTGCTGATAATGGCACAACTCTGTGAATATATTAAAAACCATTGAATAGCACACTTTAAATAGGGAATTGTAGGTATGTGAATTATATACTAATAAAGCTGTTATAAAAATAATATCTATTTCACTCATTTTTGTGAATTATTTATATATACTTAGTAAAAAAATTATGTGTGGGAGCAAAAGTAAACAAATACATATATGTATACAAATACATATGTGTGAGGGAAGGTACAATGTATGCTGTGTGCATCTTCAAATGGTATTTGGAATCCTGAAAGAATTGCTTGCCTTCACATAGATGAACATTCAATTTCCTGAATAAGATTTATTCATTCTAATTTATCGTAGAATCAATGCCTGCTAAGTGAACATGTTCACCCTTCCAAGAGACTTCTGATGGTTAGCAACAAAAATCCCAACTACTGAGTTTTTATCATTAACTTTTAACAAACCTATGGGGAAGGACAGTAAGAAGTAAGAGCAAAATTCCATGATACTTTAGGATTTCCTTAAGGAGATATTAATTTTGAATAAAACATGAATATTTTGGTCCCCTGGTTTTTAAACAAATGGTTGCTTAATTGAAAATGTGTCCTAAAGCACTATAGTGATCCTCTCACTTCCATAATATTATTCAGACTTTGCTTCAAGCATATGCATTTTGATACATATTTTGGCATTTTGCAATATGTACATACTGCATAATCAAATGGCATAAAATATTCAGATAGAGCATAGCACATCCAAACAATGTCTTGAAAAAGAAAGTTATGACAAGTGTGTTCATTAGGAGATTATATAGTACACATATGTAAGAAAAAACTGAGTTTGTTTACAATATTAGTATTTTACAGGAATTATGCTTTTGTTTTCAGCAGGACCATTCTCTGTATGCATTTTTCTTTTCATTGCTGCTGAATTGATAATTGTTTTTCCAAATGTCACAGCTGCAAGAACATATTTCAAAAATGTTCTAACCATGAATATCAAATTTACCTCCTACTTTTTGGGAATTTAGACTTCTTAGACTGTAACTACAGAACCTGGTCTTCTGGCCTTCTTTTCACTTTCGAAGTTAGTATCAGGCAACAACAGCAGCTCATCTAATTTTGACATCCTTGGACGAGTTTGAATATCTAAAGAAACATTGTGATCTTTGCTCAGAATCTTCTCCAAGATTGTCTTCATTTCTAGGGGTTTTTTTTGTGTGTGTGAATTTTTGCTAAAGTAAGAAAGCTGAAGTCAGGAAAAATGTGCAGTGAAAGAAAATAAATCTGGGCTTTTTCATTTTCTGCTTTTGATACAAGAAAAAAAAAACTACTTTCCTGTAAATACATTTTTTTTCAATTTATTTATTTAAAAAAAATTTTATTGGCGTATAGTTGATTTACAATGTGTTAATTTCAGGTGTATGTAAATACATTTTGATATTGAAATGTTTTATTTTTAATCTGGTTAATTACTCAGAGAATGGTAATAAACACAGTAGTTGCAGCGTTCTGATTTGGTCCCACCCAAAACAGTTGGATATTTTATCTTCCAAGAGGGTCTAACTGTAATGACTAGCAGTAAGGCCTAAAAGTTCTGAAGAAGTCTAGTTCCAGTGAACTCTTGAAGGCTCCTTTCCTACTGAGGATGGTGTCAAAATTAAACAGGAGAAGGACCACAGGAAGGCAGGCAAGAATAGGTCCAAATAAAAGTGGAGGAGGGGAACAAAAAGGAGAAAATCTCAGAAAGTAGTTTACCATAGTTTTTAGCACTACCCTAAAATAACAGAAGGGGGAGCTTTTGGAAGTTAGAAACACTTTTAGTCAAGCCATTTTTCTCTCTGTTTGGGAAAATTAAATTCAAATAGAAATGTACAACAGAAAAGTATCAAGGTTAAATTCCATAGCAAATTATTTTAAGAAAAAAGAATATAGAGCCTTATATCATCCTTATATTGAAAGTATTGACGTACAAAGTAAAAATGAGAAGAAATTTTAAATGTAAAGTAACAAAGGAAGTGATAAAAAGGATTCAAGAGAAAGTGATAAGTATTGAAGATCAATAAAGAGGATTAGGCATACAGATACTAGAGTTTCTAAAGAACCTAAGAAAAGCATCAGAAAATTATGAAAATGTACCTTTTAAGGAAACTTTTCTTTAAATGTTTAAACTTTACATTAGAAGACACACTGTGCACCTGAGAATATTGACTATAATGATCAACAAGACCTAGTCTAGTAAAATTATTGCACTTAAAAGTAAATGAGGAAAAAATTAAGAATGTGACTTGAAAGAGAAATAAAATTAGATTATCACCAGACTTTTCCATAGCAATTTTTATGCAAAATAATAGAGTAAAATACTTGAGTTATTCAAGGAGGTAACATGAGAACCATGGATTTTGTAGCCAGGAAAATTGACCTTCAAGTATCAATATAAAGGACTTCATAAAGGATGTTGTAAAACTAATAACTGGCAAAATCTTACAGAATATGGTTCCTATAAAACTCTCCTAAACATTCTACTTAAGAACAAGCTTCGGGAAAACAAAATGACTAGAGAGACACATAGTGGAGAAGAGATGAGCATTAAATAGGTAATTCTTATACTAAATTAGAATTAAAAGGGGGAGAAAATAGCATGCAGTGCCCATCTGTTGTGATGATTTAGACAGAAGACAATGATTGACAATGAGGAGGATAATGGGGATAGCATATATCAAAATTTTTATCCATTTAAAGTACAAGTAATTGGTGATAAAAGTATTATTAACATTGTTAGTTTAAAATTGTTGTATGTAAAGAAGACACTGAAAATATGTAATTATAGTTTAATTCCATCATCCCTATTGTTCTAGAAAACTAGAATTCTCAGTGTGGAACTAAGGAGATTCAGATGTAATATAGAAAAGGTTAAGTAAAAAACCCTGAATGCTGCATATATAATAGTAATATCAATGTAAAAACATGAGGTATTTTACCTTTAAATATTAATATGCAACTTATATACACATATATATGTTTATATATGTATGTCTGTGTAAATCCACACACACACCCACACACACGCATGATTTCTAGCCAGTATATATTCCTAATAAATATCCTTAGCTCTGTCCATCAAAAACATGTTAGAAACAATGACCAGCTCAGCAGTTTGCTTTCCAAGCACTAATAATGATCCTGATTTGTCATTTCCCATTAGAAGAAACCAGAGTCTTGTAGAGAAACTACTGATTCTCGTTCTGGGGCAGAAAATATACAAGATGAGCCTGGGACATCTTGACATACCAGTTATCAAGAAAGCTTTCCAAGAAAATAAAAGGACTTAGGAGCCCCCTCTCTCTTTGAAAAAATAGCATTACTGAATAAAAATATTAGAAACTGAATATTTTAACCACGTACTGGGTTAAAACATACAGTACATAAAGTAAGAACTTGAGTTCAGACAAAATTTCCACAATAATTAGTATGTCCTTGTTGGTATCTTCTTTTAGAATCAACCTCTGTGATAAAATGCTGGCTAATCTCCCAAAATATGAGAGATTTGTTTCCCGGGCCAACTCTTAAAAACAATGTTTAAACATTTAAGAGATAGTGTCATAGCTTGCACACTGTATGCTCAGTAAACACAAATTGATTTTTATACCATCTCCAAGTAAGTTGGTTATAAAACCATTCTGAAAAGGTCAGTGTTTCTGTTTGTTTTGAATTTGGGTTATGTATCAAAGAAGTTGTGTTCAATATTTACCTAGTACAGGCCATAAAATTTTGATATCTTGTAAGAGGAATTTAAGAAAGAAATTCTCTAATGACGTATGAATAAAATAGCAGGTAGATGTTTGTGATTTAAAAGATTACACAAACAAACTATGACTTCCCTACTGATTACCTATCATATCCAAATCATAATGAATAATTGATATCAATAATATAAAATAGTTTGAGTCATAAAAGAAAACATACATTTTCACGTGGTACATATCTGTAATGTATAGATATCATCAGTAAGCCATCTCCCATTGTTACCTTGACAAGCACTCAATGCAATGTAAAATTTTAAATGGACAGAGCCAATAAATAACTATGACTCCTACTCCTCACACACAAACTCATCAAGTTGCGAAACATGGAGATTTTTACTACTCTAGTTTTACAAATAGAGACAGAAAATATTTTTTAAATTGTTATGCGTTTACTATCTTAGATCTAAACTTTAACTGGCCCATTAAAGAAAAAAAAAAAAGAATATCATAGTAACATTACTAGGATTCAGGTTTTACTTAAAAATAATAGTTCAGAAATTGTGAATACCTTAGCTAACTGATTAATGTATCAACATTAATTTTTTTTTTTTTTTTTTAATTTTACAGCTACTTTATTTATTTATTTATTATTTATTTTTGGCTGTGTTGGGTCTTCAGTTCGTGCGAGGGCTTTCTCTAGTTGCGGCAAGCGGGGGCCACTCTTCATCGCGGTGCGGGGACCGCTCTTCATCGCGGTGCGCGGGCCTCTCACTATCGCGGCCCCTCCCGTTGCGGGGCACAGGCTCCAGACGCGCAGGCTCAGTATTTGTGGCTCACGGGCCCAGCTGCTCCGTGGCATGTGGGATCTTCCCAGATCAGGGCTCGAACCCGTGTCCCCTGCATTAACAGGCAGACTCTCAACCACTGCGCCACCAGGGAAGCCCAACATTAATTTTTAATTATTAGAATAATCTAGAAGGAAGCACAAGTCTAGTTTATTATTGATTGCATCATCAATTCCTGATTACTCTAGAAAAATTAACTCCCAACTTATTGACCATATCGCTGTTCTACAGATTTGATGTCTCCTTTAGCAACCTTATCGGTAGGTAGCTCAACACTTGCTTATTGATAAGTGCACCTGTATTGGTTTACTTTGTATGCACAGAACTTCCTTAAAAACCTGCATACTTAACCCTTCTCCTGTTTTCACAATTTAAAAAGGAAAACTCTCTATAAAGAAGTGTCAGATAAGTTAGCAATTAGATAAGTAAGTCAACTTGCTGACACCTTCTTCAAATAGCAATTCATTATTTGTTTCGAAGCATCTAAGAAAGAAGCAGTTCATTATTTGTCTTGAAGTATTGCTCAATACTAGCTATTTGCCACACCCATTTAAATGTAAATACAAAGACATACTAAAAAGTTAAAATATGTTATCACAAATCATACCTATCTTAATCTAGCTTCTTCTGAATTATATATTTAATTTTGAAAAATACAGTCTCATTTACGAATACAAATTCTCCTGTATTTTCTCCATTGAACACAAGGAGAAATGACAAGAAATCTCATATGTCTGAAGTGGTTTCAGTCCTAGTAAGCTAAGACTGGTGCTGTTCATCTCCAGCTATGGATTGGAGTCAGAACTTGGACTTAAGGAGATAGAAAATTCATAAAATTAGAGCTCCTAATGTGATACCCTGAGTAATAGTTTGGACCAGAAAGAAAAACTGCACCACTAGTACAGGTACAACTCATCAACACTTGTCTGTACATGGATCTGGAATTTGGGTAGAGAGGTGTTTCTCCCGAAAAATCTTTGTCTAAACTGGATCTCCCGTGGCTATTTATGTCTAAATTTATATGGTATGTAGGGTTAAAACCAACAAAAGAAAATCATAATAAAAATTAGTTCAAGGTCTGTTTTATATAGATATTCAACAGTTAATTACATAAACCATTATGGAATAAAAATGGTGAAACTAACATTTAGTCCTTACTTTAACGTAGTTACCTGTCTGCCATGGAACAGATCGTATACAAGATCAGAAGAAGATTTAAATTTTATATTTACACCGTGAAGATGAGTCAGGGTGTTGAGTTTTTTTGTTTGACTTTATTTTTATGTATGTATGTAGGTATGTACATATGCATGTATATATGTCTATTTTTTGTATTGTTTGGTTTGTTTGGTTGTTTAAAAATTAAAAATATTTCCATCAGAATAGTATTATAAATGTAATTCAGTGAAAATGGTTGACTTTCATATGAAAACTAAAAATTCAGCCAATTGTTTCTTCTGAAAGCGTGACTGCTTTGCAATATGATTTTTTGCAAGGAAGAGAAAAAACCTTTATCAGGAATCATAAATTTCGATAAATTTTTTTCTTTATTATTGGTGTAGCTCTGATTGCTCAGAGTTTCAGGCTAGAGGCAACTTCTGGGCCCTAGACTCAGGGACGGAAACTCAAACAGAGTCCAGCTGCCTTGGTGATAGCAATGTAGCTATTGTACATATTTTTCAGATTTATATCTAAATATTTCTCTTTTTAGCGGTATTTTTTATTTAATTTCAAATTTCCATTGTTTACTGTTGGAATATAAGAAAGCAATTGACTTTTGCATATTTACCTTATATCCTGCAACCTTGCTATAATTGCTTATTAGTTCTAGTATTATTTTGTTGATTCTTTGGATTTTCTTCATATACAATTATATCATCTGCAAACAAAGACTGTTTTACTTCTTCCTTCCCAATCTGGACTTTTTTGTTGTTTGGTCCTACTGTATTAGCTATGACTTCCAGTGTAATGTTGAGTAGGAGTGATGAAAGCAGATGTCCTTGCCTTGTCCCTGATCTCAGTGGGAAAGCATCTAGTTCCTAACATTAAGTATGAGTTTGGCTGTAGATTTTTTGTAGATGTTCTTTATCAAGTCGATGAAGTTCCCCTTTATTCCTGGCTTGCTGAGAGTTTTTGTTTTTGTTTTTTTAATCATGAATGGGTAATGAATTTTGTTGCAGTTTTTTGCATACATTGATATGATATTATTTTTCTTCTTTAATCTGTTGATATGATGGATTACATCAACTGATTTTCAAATACTGAACCAGCCTTGCATACCTGAGGTAAATCCCACTTGGTTGTGTTGTATAATTTTTTATATATTTTTGGATTCAATATTCATTGAATATTATTTCATTCAATAATATTTCATTGAGAATCTTTGCATCTATGTTCACAAGAAGTATTGGTCTATAGTTTCCTTGTCTTGTAACATCTTTGCCTGGTTTTTGTATTAGGGTGATGCTGGCCTCACAGGATGAGTTAGGATGTATTCACTCTAATTCTTTTTTCTGGGACAGAGAGTTGAGAATTGGTGTAATTTCCTCTTTAATTGGTAGAATTCACCAGTGAACACATCTGGGCTGGTACGTTCTGTTATGTAAGGTTATTAATTATTGATTCAACTTCTTTAATAAATATAGGACTATTAACATTACATATTTCTCCTTGTGTGAGGTTTGGTAGATTGTATCTTTTAAGGAATTTATCTAAACCATCTAAGCTATCAAATTTGTGGGCATAGAGTTGTTTATAATATTTATTTATTATCCCTTAATATGTAAAGAATCAGTAGTGATGATCTCTTTTCATTTCCAATATTAACAATTTGTATCTTCTCTTTTTTTTCTTAGTTAACCTGGCTAGAAGTTTATCAATTTTTGTTGACTTTTCGTAAGAATCAGCTTTTGATTTTGTTGATTTTCTTTATTGATTTCCTGTTTCCAATTTCCTTGATTTCTGCTCTAGTTTTTTATTAGTTATTTTCTTCTGCTTGCTTTGCATTTTATACAAACTCATTTTAGAATTTCTCTCATTGTTTCTTTACTTTTTTCCTCCATTCTGAAATACATTTCCAATACGCATAGATTTTTAGCTTAGAAGTTACATCAGCATTTTAAACATGCTATTTCATTGTCTTGCCACTTGATTTCTGGTGGGATGTCACTGTCACTTTTATTTTTAATTTTTCAAAATAAGATATACCAGCTTTTAAGATTTTTCTTTGTCTTTTGCTTTGTGTACTTTGACTTGTATGTGCCTAGGTATGTTTTCTTTGTTGTCCTACTAGGTGTTTTCAACGTGTGAATTGATAACTTTTTTCAGTTTTGGAATAGTCTCAGGCATCATCTTAAATATTTCTTCAATTATACATTTGTTAGAACTTTTCAGTGCTTTTCATTTATTTCTTATGCTATTTTCTTCAATTTCCATTCTTTTTTTTCTCTATTATTTGGTTTGAACACTTTTATTGCCCTTCTTTCATCAATCCTATCTTCTGCTAATTCTGTCTGATATTCTAGTAATACACTCTCTGTCACAATTTTGATTCAACATGGCAAACTTGGTCCTAGCCAGATATTTAAGGCAAATAAAATTATACAGGTTAGGAAAAAACATGTGAAATTTTCACTATTTGCCAAAAAATGTGATTGTATGTATAGAAAATCAAAATGACACTATGGACACACTTTTCTAATTAAAGTGAATGTATCAAGTTTATTGAAGACAAGGTCATTGTAGAAAACAAACAGAAAAGTTTTTAAATAGTGTCATTTATTACAGCATTAGAAAACATCAAATGCCTATGAATAAGTGTAACAAAATATGTGCAAAATTTCTATACTTATAAATACAAAACATCATTAAGTGAGTTTTTTAAAGATCTAAGTAAACTTTCTTGAATTAGAAAATTTTAAAAGATTTGAAAACACTATCTTTTAAAACTGTTCTACAAATTCAATGAAATCATATTCAAAATCCTATAAAATTTTGTACATTTGTATGAATCCACAGCTTCATTCTAAAGGGTACATGGTATTTAAAAGTCCGGAATAGTCAAGGAAAACTCAAAAGAGAAATACAAAGCTGGAGAAATTAAAGATTTAGATATAAAAACCCATTATAAATATCTACATATTATATAGTATTTGGTATAACAATGAAACATATATTAACGGTCTTTTGATTAATGACTACAGCCAGAAAAGGGGAAAATTACCTCTTAAATAAATGGTTTTAGTTCAATTAAACTTTCGCATTTTTTAAAAAGGAATGATAACCCTTGATTAATACCATATGCAAGAGTCAATTACAGATATATCATAGATTTAAAGTAGAAAAATAAAACAATAAATCTTTTAGATGAAACATATTTATTACCTTGGAGCAGGCTAAGTTTCTTCAGCAGAATACAGTGTGACATGATATTTGATAAATTAAATTCCATTAAGATTAAAAGTCCTGGTATTTACTAAAATGCGCCAGTTAGAAGGTGAAAGTTAAACCAAATAGTGTGAGAAAATGTATGCAATGCATATATCTAGCAAAGACCTGTACCCAGATAATCTATAATGGTCCCAACAAAATACCAAGAAAAAGGCAAATAGGCCAAAAAAAAAAAAAAAATGGGTAAAAGCCTTGTTCAGGCTCTTCAAATGAGGATTTGCCAGTAGTCAATATGCATATTACGAGATGTTCAAATGCTTATTCATCAGAGGAATGAAAGTTAGATACAATTACACAGCCAGCAGAATGGGCAAAATAAAAATGACACATAATACCAAAGTTTATTAAAGACGTAGATCAATGGAAATTTCTGTGCATTTCTTTTGGGAATGTAAATTGGTAAAATTACTTTGGAAAATTGTGCTGTAATACCTACTAACATAGAACATACATTTACTGAACCAAGTACCATGAAGTAATTCCTCTTTACTCCAGAAATACATGTGCATGCACATGTATAAGGATGGTTCTGGAAGCATTATTTATAATAACCAAACACTGGAAAAAATAAAAACATGCACAACAGGAGAATGCATAAACAAATTGGGGTATATTAAAGAACAGTGAACAAACTTTACAACATACAACAAAATGGATGAAATTCCAAATATAATTTGAATAAATAAAGCTAGTGATAAAAGAGTATATATGATTCCATTTATATAAAGTTTAAAAAATAGGCAACACAAAATATAATGTTTCAAAATGCATACTCGGTAAAACTGTACAAAAAGGAAGAAAGCATTTATTTACCATTGCCATCAAAATATTGGTTGTATCCAGTTGGGAGGAAAGGAATTTTTAATTGCAAAGAGTCATGCAGGGATCACCTGAAATGCTGGCAATATTTTACCTCTTGGCCTGGTAGGCATTATGCAAGGATTCCTTTAGAATAATTTATTGAACAGTACATACCTTTTTGTGCACATTATTTATCCATATATATTTCATAGTAAGAAGTGTAAAATTTTTTTTTTATATAAATTTATTTATTTTAACTTTTGGTTGCATTGGGTCTTTGTTGCGGTGTGCAGACCTCTCATTGCAGAGGCTTCTCATTGCAGTGGCTTCTCTTGTTGCGGAGCCTGGGCTCTAGGTGTACGGGCCTCAGTAGTTGTGGCACATGGGCTCAGTAGTTGTGGCACACGGGCTCAGCAGTTGTGGCTCACGGGCTCCAGAGCACAGGCTCAGTAGTTGTGGCGCACGGGCCTAGCTGCTCCGCGGCATGTGGGATCCTCCCGGGCCAGGGATCGAACCCGTGTCCCCTGCATTGGCAGGCGGACTCCCAACCACTGCGCCACCAGGGAAGCCCTGTAAAATGTTTTTGAAAAACTAAAATGTATATGTGATTCATTAAAAGATGTTTCAGATTAAGTGGGCATTCTGATTCTTAAAGGAAGATTGACAGGTGCGGTGAGAATGACACATTGTGTCATGATAAGTAAATTAAGCCAGTTTTTGTTTTGAAAAGTTAATTTCTAAATAGATCAGTTAAGGGGATATTATCAAGGAAAATGGTTTAGTTTGAATGAGAACCACAAAGTCTGAGTGGCAGTTATAATAAATAATTATGTTTAAAATTAGAGTCAAAGACACAGTTTCTGAAGAAGACATCTCACATCCAGAGATAGTATGCTCTTCTTTACTATCATTTGCTCATTATTATTCTCAATTGATTTCAAATATATTTTATACATTGACTATGTCACAATTCACCTGATTATTATTTATTTAAATATAGTTTAATCTTTTAAAAAAGTTTTCTAGTTAAAAGGAAGTTTGTATTTTCTCTTAATGTGATATCAGTCTGTTCAAATGTCTGTAATATGTGAGGACCTGATGACAGTCAAACATTTAAGCCTATGGGGTTTTTTTGGCCAGTTTATGCTATTGTGAAACAAGGAATGAATACATTCTTTTTAAAAAAAAAAAATAACAATTTTGACACATGTCCCCTTAAGAGGTTACAGATTTCGCTAAAAGGAACATATTCACCCATAACTTCATAAGTTAACCAGAAAAGCCCTGAAATTTTTATCACTAAATTTCACATACATCATATTCTCTAACTAAAATGCTCAGGATTAAGATAGTCTAGGGAACGCTGCACTGTCTTTTTAAGATAATCCTGTCTTCTAACAGAGCCTTTCTGTGTTTAGTTTGTTGACAGATTAATAAGCTCGATGTGAATTAAAAGTTCTGTGCTTAAATGCTATGTTTGACAAATTTAAATAGATTTCTTCACTGAAGGATTCCTCGTACTCTTCTATTTGCTAGTGTATACCTTAACTCTCGAAGAAAAAAATTTCAAATATATTTGACCATAGAATTTTTTCAAGTAAGTTTTTAATTGGCCAGGATTTACAGACTATGCCTTGGTAAAATTGAACTTAATTCCAGGTAACAACATCAATCATTTCTGTTATTATTTTTATAATAAATGTCATAAAGCAAAGACTATTTTATCTATTACTTTTGGTGGCTTTCTTGATTTACTTACTTCACTTCGTTTTTAATGCTATCATGTATATTTTACAAAGATCCTGGCTTATCTGTTAGTATACTTCTCAAACTTATCTCATCTTGGTAACTGAGAAGTTTATGCATGAAAGAACTGAATCATGAGAGTTTGGGATTAACATGGCTGTCATGAATGATGAATATTTTATACTAGTTAAGACATCTTTCATCATAACTGTGCCAGCTAGGCATACTTTTATATCTGTTGGTCCTAGGAGTCAGTAGTTGCTTGGGAAATGCTGTTATACCTGTAAGCTTCCCAAGGGTGCCGTGTGCTTAAGATTAAAAGAGATGAACTAAATTTACATGGATATCTCTTAGGTAGCCAGCTATGTGTTTGAAAAAACATGTTCTAAATCATGAATCTGAACTAAAGGCATGGAGCCACATCCAGTGTTTGGCACTAGGTGTAGATGGTTCCATATGTTTACTATTTTTTGTTTTAATTTGAGGTATTTAAGATTAGATACTTGAAGAGAGAACTTTTTGTAAGCTTGCTTAGTTCCAGTGGAAGTGTTTATTTGGCTTTATAAACGAGTACATGTCAATTATGCATCAATTGACAGTTAAGAGAGTATTGAGATTTATTTTGAGAGATGCTGTGTAATCAATTTTAAATTACAGGACACTAATATAATTAGATTTTTAACACATAAAAATTGTAAGGAATATTTAGGCACTTAATCAGAATTTTAAAAGCCAGTGATAACAAGTTAATAATTGTGACAGCTAATAGAGTATCTAAATAAATGTCACTATTTGTATTAATTGATATTTAATTTGCTGTAGCTTGCCTTGGTAAATGTTAATTAAATGCCAGAAAATTCCTTATAATTTTAACATATTAATAATCTTATAATTATGCCTTTATTGCTTACATAATTATAAGTTAATTACACAGCTACTAGATTTACTGTACCCTTTATAGAGAGCTCAGGACTATTCATTTTTCTCCACAGGTCAATAAATTTGATTGCCTGGTAACCACTGTAGGTCATAGAACATCAGAACTATTTGTGAATAAATATACATTTCCATATAAAACTCTGAATATTACATATTAAATCAAGAAAAATGAAATAATGGAAGTCTGCCATTATTCCTTTTATTAATCTATTATCTTTTACCTTAGAAAATATGTATTGATATGGGAGAAAACATGGGAATTGTTTGTCTTTCACAAACTTTTCTAAAATGGTATATATGAATAGTATTTTCTTTCAACCTGCTTTCATATGTGTAGTCTGATTTTATATATACAACCTTATAAAGTTCAGTTATCCTTATTTTACTACTAAGGAAACTGATTTAGAGATTAAATGATTTTCCCAATATAATTCCATATTACTGTTGCTTACACACACACTGACCTTTGTCACTCTTCAGTCCCTTGTATTTTCACCCCCACTTCCTCCCAACTATCAATTTCCAATCTAGGTACGTTGCTACGACCCTGTTTACCTCTCTTTCTGGTAGACAACTGAACATTATATGAAGAAAAAACCATAAATATGGGCATTGGTTCTTCAAAAAAACCATGTTTCTATCAGCTTTTCACCACTGTGGTCAAGCCTGGTAATGAAGAGGCCATGACTTACTCATCTTTGGATGCTTAGCTGAGGCTCTATCACAGGACATGTAGTATTTGATGCAAAAGTATAAGTGAATTCAAAACTTGTAGAAGTTTTGTTCAAGTTCAAGTTAGGTCCATTTCAGCTCTCTCCTGGCGGTTATAGCAGAACATCATCTCCTCCCAGTCCTCAGATTTTAAGCCTGCTGCTCTCTTACCAGTTTGACAATTTTGTCTCTTAGAGAGAGACCTTCTACAACCAGTCTCTCAAATCTGCCTCTCATTCTCAAATTTCAGCCTATTCTCATCTCATTCTTTCTTATTGCAAAAGAAGAGATCCTGTTTTTTAAGGTGGATCCTCCATTTATGTTCTTGATCATTTCTATTTACATCTAGTGCTTATAGCCAACCACTGATTTCATAAAATGTACAAATAAAAAGCACATACCACTAATTAAGCAATAAACAACACAATTTGCATGTCAAAATCACTAAATAGAGGTGAAACCTCATTATTATTTATTTTATACTTACAGAAATATTTGTTATAATAGACACATTTGGATTGCATTTTAAAAAAAAAATTAATTGCGTATTCTAAAGGTAACAATAACTCAGCACCATGGAGACATTAATTAATACATAGTATTAGTCTTTTTCAACATATTGCATCATGATATAATAGGAAAAAATGGAATGGATATTATGACATCTACAGTCCAAATTGTGCACTGGAAAATGAGATAAATGGATTAGAAAGCTTTTGTGGCCTTTTCAAATTCCAGGTTTAAAATTAAACTATTTGTCCTTCTACTGTACATAATATATTAAGATTAGAATAGATTGTTAAATAAGCAACAGTCACTTCTTCCATATTCTCATTCTTGATTTTATAAAATAGTGTTTTATTCATGTTGAAGCAAGTTTTATCAGTCATTCTTGCATCACATGAAAAAGTCTGCATATTCTGATGATGGAAGAGACCAAGTTTTATAGCAATCAGTGCAGAATCTACTACTCTGCCCAGTTTCCAATTTTCTTCATAATTTGATGTCACACTACTTGTTCAATATACTTTCTCAGTTCTCTTCAACATGTAATTAGATTTCTTATCTCATACTACTTCCGTAACTTGCAAATCTTCTATAGCTTTGACCAGAAAGACCCTATCTACTCACCTCTGAGTGTTCAAATGATTCTCATTTTTTGAAGACCCAACCACGTCTTATATTTTATCATCTTTATGACACATTATTAACAACTCTGGCCTTCACTGATCTTCAATACTGATGTTCCACAGTAAATACTCTTTATTTAATTGAATACCTCTTTTATATTACTTGTCTTGTGCATTTTAAATTTTTCCCAAACTGTATCATTAGACCCTTCAGACTAATGACCAGGACTTCTGTTTCTGTTTTATCTCTAACACTCCCTGGCATTGTATTATGTATATAGCAGGCAGTAGGCATTGTTCAATTTAATTCTTGTTTGTATCTTGTACTAGTGCAGCATTTTTAATTCTGTGGTTCTTTAGTGAAAGTGAATTACCTAGAAGTTTGTTGAAATATGGTCTCTTCTGGCCTGCCCTGGATCTGAGAACCATGGAGTAAGGGCCAATACTCTTTAAAAGGAGCCTCACTAAATCTTATACAGCGTATAGGCTGCAGGTGACCGAGTTTGGATGTAGATTTCTAATACATAAATATTACTTCTCACCTTATTTTAATGTTGATGAGCATCAAAGGGGAAATGATCCTGCAATTCATCAAACATTTTTGGAATTTTTAGACTAATTAACAGGATATTATTAGGATAAGTATATGTACTTCTAATTCCACATATGCCTTCTCCATGGGTAACATTTAGAATATGACAAAAAGAAAGTATGTAACACCAGTGAAAGATCTTTTGATGATCTCATTGTTTGTGTGCTTTGAAATCTAGTCTGTATAGTGAAAGAAACACTTTTCATGCTCAACAGCAAATTAATTTTAAAAAATTAAAATAGACCTATTCCAAAAAAAGACATTATTAAAGAAAATTCAGTGTATATCACTTAGTTCTTCCTAAAGATCTTTTTTTTTTTTTTTTTTTAACTTTTTTAAGAGAGGAAGAAACTTATACTAAATATAATTGAAAGGAAAAATGGAATTATCCTGTTTGTCTTTATTTTGCTTTCCTATGGGTAAAAGTCACAAATTATTCTGTGAATTTTATCAAGGAAAAAATGTGTCTTAATAGATTGCCTAGGTGAAGCTCCATTCTAGAGTAAAAATTAAATTTTATGAGAAACCAATTTCTCAAAAGATTTTCAGCTTAAAAATGATTTTTAAAAATTCCTAATCATTACCGTTAGTTTAACTCAGCCAGCAGCTATCAATCCAGAGTTTCATGAACATTCTTTGCAGAGGAAGTTGGTCCATAGATATAAACTTCAATTTTAATTCCTTGCCTTTTGTTGTGTAGAGATAATATGCTTTCCAGGTATGTATTTAATCTGTAATTTATATTTATACCATTCTGAAATCCATGCGGTAGGCTCATCCTAGTACAAAGTTACCTTTCCCATAGGACTGGACACTTATACACTGTAAATGAACAGCTGCACAGTGTACTGGTTTCCAAGGCTCACATTAGTACAACGCTAATCCATGTATATTTGCAAATTGTTATGATCATTGCTCAGAAATGGCATCAGTTGCAGCTGCAGCATTCTGAAAATATTTCAGACTTGTGATGGCTAGAACAACAACACAGAAATTATAATCATCTGACATCCATCACCACTGCTCTTTCACTTGATTACACCAGTCAACAAATCCTGGGCAGGAAGACAGTGAAATAGGGAACAGCACAAGTCTTATCTGCTAAAGAAATTGTTATCCTTCTGTCAGATTTTCACCATTCCAAGTTTCTACCATCTTCCTTCTTCCATTTCAAACAGTATCCAATACACAAACAGAATAAGAAGAAATATGATTTTTCGAAATGTCCATTAATGTGCTACTTCTTAAGAACTGAATCAACAAAGAACTTCTAAGAAAACCTAGTCCCAGGTAATGTGAGGTTGTTATGAAATATTAGTCTAAATATGATTTTGTTTTTAGTATAAACATATTTATCTGCTTTTTTTCTCTTTTCATCCCCCCTCTTTGTTTTCTTTTTTCTTCTTACTGGAAGATTTATTCTCAATGTACAGGGTAGACAGGATTTCTTTTTCAGTGCTGCTGTTTTTATCTTGTATCTCCTAATCCATATACTATGGCTAAACAGTTGTCTACTGAAGGCTAATTTTTTTTTTTTTAAATTAGGTAACAGTGCTTTTTTTTTTTTTTTAATATTACTTTATTTATTTATTTATTTTTATTTTATGGCTGTGTTGGGTCTTCGTTTCTGTGCGAGGGTTTTCTCTAGTTGTGGCAAGTGGGGGCCACTCTTCATCGTGGTTCGCGGACCTCTCACCATCGTGGCCTCTCTTGTTGCGGAGCACAGGCTCCAGACGCGCAGGCTCAGCAATTGTGGCTCATGGGCCCAGTTGCTCCGCGGCATGTGGGATCTTCCAGACCAGGGCTCGAACCCGTGTCCCCTGCATTGGCAGGCAGATTTCCAACCACTGCGCCGTCAGGGAAGCCCCCTGAAGGCTATTTTGATAATTGATGTCTATGAAGTCACTATAGAAATTCAACCTAAAGCATTTTTTTAAGTCTCAGTTGTAACCTTAGTTACTAGTTTTTCTTTAATCTCTCAAACAAGAAGAGCAACTTCATAAGATCCAACACCAAGCAAAGTGCTTATACTTAACATATGCTAAATAAATGTTGTGGAATGAACTAATGAAAGAATATTTAATCGGATGGTGTGTTATAAAAGTATACTGTGGCTTTTCAAATTAAGATCCAATTAGACAAAAAAAAAATCCTATTATTATAACATGTAATATAAAACCTTTCATTGGCTGACCCTTGCTTGTTTATTATCCTGCTTGCAAACCATCTTTTCATTATTTGCCACACCATATATTATGTCTGAATATCCTTAGGTTTTAAGTGTAGTATTTCATGGCTTGTGCATGATGTTCTCTCTGAGAGAATTCTATTCGCTAGTAATATATCTATCTCAAATGATTCTTTCTCCAGAAAACCATTTAAAGCATACAATTCAATTTAAAAAAATTTTTTTAGTAAAGTTACAGAGTTGGACAACCATTACCAGTATCTAATATAGAACATTTTCATCACTACAGTTTTGATTCTCTTAATTTCTTTGTGTAGATTTGTCTTACCATCTGGTTTCACTTTTTTATTTGAATACATCTTAATTCCCACCTGCCCTCCTTTGTATGGCTATCGTATAATGTTTGTATTGTGTCAGATGATACAAATTACATATATATTACATATATATATAAATGTATTATATATATATATATACCTCCAATAACACAATTAGATACATTGTTTTATTAAATTTTTAATTATTTAAGAGAAGGGAGAAGAAATATGTAATCATACTATCTTTTATAACTACCTACATAACTTTTTTAACTAGCACTCTTTGTTTTTTCATGTGGCTTTGAATTTATGTCTGCTGTCAGTTGCTTTCAACCTGAAGAATTTTCTTTGATTATTTCTTGTAACATAGATGTGATAGCAATGCATTATCTTTATTTAATTTTCATTTTTGAAAGACTCTTGGTGTGTGTTTTTTTTTTTTACTTTTAGAACTTTGAATATGTTGCCCATGACTTTCTGGTCTCCATTGTTTCTGATGAGAAGTCTGACTCTTCTAATTTGGTTTCTCTCACATGTGATGAGTTGTTCTTCTCTTTCTGCTTTCAAAATATTTTCTTTAATGTTGGCTTTCAACATTTAACTGTGATGCATATGAGTGTGGATATTTTTGTGTTTATCTTATTCGAACTTCATTATATTTTTGGATGTGTAGATCAATATTTTTCATCAAATTTGGAATATTTTCAGCCGTTGCTTCCTCAAATATTTTTCTGCCCTTTTTTCTCTTTCTTCTCCTTCTGTATTATGCATACATTGATGTTCTTAATGATGCCCCACATTTTTCTGAGGCTCTATTTATATTACTTTATTTTTATCTCTTCTTAGGATTGATAATTTCTATAATCTTTCTTCAGGTTTGCTAAATCTTTGTTTTACCTGCTCAAATCTACTATTGAACATTTTGATTAACTCTAGAATTTCTATTTAGTTCTTTATTATAATTTTTATCTCACTATTGATATTCACTGTTTGTTGAGATATTGCCAGCATGAATTCCTTTAATTCTTTATACGTGGTTTGCTTTAGGAACAGATTAATCCTAGCTGCTTGGAAATCTATCGACAAAGTTCAAAATCTGGTTCCCACAGAAACGTTTCTATTGTATATTTTGTTTTGTTTTTTCATTTGTTTGACATAACGCTTTTCAGAACTTTGCATGTCTCATAATTTTTCAGTTGAAAATTATATCTCAAGATCATATAATGTCAGAACTATGGAGACTGATTCCCACCCACAGACACCTATAGGGAGTTGTCATTTTTGTTGTTGTTGTTTGATTGGTCATTTGTTTATTTGTCTAGTGACTTGATTGAACTGAAACTATGATGTTTTATTTTCCCTGCAGTTTGAATCTTCTGATGCCCCTGCTTAGACTTTTCTTTTTTTTTTTTTGCTTGTTTTTATCTTTTAGCATGGCTATCAGTGGTTTCTCCTTTGTCAGCATAAGCTACTTACTGATCATTGAGTGTGTTTAAGCCTCCTGACCAGTTAGATTTCTACTCTTTAATGTTGGATATGTGTGTGGCTTGTGTGCTGTTAACACAGTCAGTTTTTGGCAAACATTCATCCAGGGACTAGTAGCCTGGATGTTCTCATTCTGATGACTTCTGAGAGGGCATAGCCCTGGGCATACACACAGTCTTCCAGACTATCAAGGGTGCATGTGATTTTATTTTTAAACAAATAAACTTCCTAGAAGTTGTTCCTTGGTTAGAGTAGCCTAGTGTTCAGGCAACATTGATCAGAGGTTGTAGTTAAGTCCCCTGTGCCAGTTGTTTTCTGCCCTCTGTTAATAGATAAGTGTGAGATTTAGGAATTGTTTCCACATCCTGTTCTGAGATTGGGCAGCCTAGTGAATGTGTACAATCTTCATGATTCCCAGGGTTGAGTGTGATCTCAAGGGGTTCCTCTATTGCTCTCTGTTATATTTCTGATCGCTCTGCCGTTTTGCTTGCTTCTATCAGTGTGATGGAGCTACCAGACCCTCTTAATTGCTCTCTCCCAAGATCTTCATGGTTTGTGACAATGAAGGGAACATCAGTCCTGTTGCCAGTGCTCACCCAGAAGAGTGTTTCTGCAACATGGGGCTGAGGAGGACAAGATAAAGTAGTGTCCTTCCCCTCTTGGGGAGCCCTCTAGGGCTCCCAGCCCTAGACTGGGAGCTAGAGGGAGGGGGAACTCCCTTTTTGCTACACCCACCCAGGGTAGAGTTTCCATATGCAGGTCTGGGGAGCAGCATAGGAGTAGGTTGTAGATCCAATACCACAGTCACTTGTTTTCTAACTAAGATCTAGCATATCTTCTTGAGTGGATGTGTCTCTATTTGCTGTAAATCCTTTAGACAATTTCCAGAGATTTTAAAATGTTGTTGCTGTAGTTATTTCTAGGTAAAGGCTTGCTGCTGTTGTTGGAGACAGTGTCATCAAGGTCCTCCCTCCACCACTCTAGAAGAAAAAACAGGGTTTATTTCAGCAGTGTGGGGCTTTTGTTTTGCCTTGTTTTTGTTCATAATTACTTTACTGACATACCCATCATAGTAAAAGGCCACTTGGTAAAAATCGTATGATTGGATAATCACTTTCAAAAATGTAGCAGTCACTTGCTAAACACTCATGTTTAATTTTAATAGTTAGTTTAGGCTTTGTAAAAGCACAAGTGAATAGGTTATAAAGTTAACTCATTGACTTGCCACTTTATTTGATCTCATTTCCCATGTATGTTTAACAAAGAATATTGATGCTTTTATTTGTCTTCTTTTATATCATTATCATTTCTATGATTCATTACTGAATCATCCTTCCTAGAGGGAATAAAATATTCTTGTATTTTAATACAATTTTATCAAATCATCCAGCAGCATATCAAAATAATAATATAACACGATCTAGTAGGGCTTATTCCAGGAAGCTAAGGGTTTCTCTTTATTAATCTGTCTATTAACATAATTCTGTACAGCAGTAGACCAAAATTTTAAGAAAGTATATGATTATCTTCTTAGATTCTAAAAACTCAGTGATGAGACACATACTTCCTAAAAGTCTCATTAAAACACTTCCTCATAAGAAATGGTTCTGATGAACCTAGGGGCAGGGCAGGAATAAAGATGCAGACATAGAGAATGGACTTGAGGACACGGGGAGGGGGAAGGGTAAGCTGGGATGAAGTGAGAGAGTGGCATGGACTTATATATACTACCAAATGTAAAATAGGTAGCTAGTGGGAAGCAGCCGCATAGCACAGGGAGATCAGCCCGGTGCTTTGTGCCCACCTAGAGGGGTGGGAGGGAGATGCAAGAGGGAGGGGATATGGGGATATATGTATACGTATAGCTGATTCACTTTGTTATACAGCAGGAACTAACACAGCATTGTAAAGCAATTATACTCCAATAAAGATGTTAGAAAAAAGAAAAAAAATATTTGTTTAGTTAAAATAAATAAATAAATAAGATAAACAGCACTGGCTATTTCTGTCTTCACTGGTAACTGCACAAGTTTGAACAAGCGCAAAAGTATATAATTCTTCTGCATTTCTGTAAATGCCTCCTGCTGACCTAAATGGAATATTTGTTTGCCTATACTAAACATCATATAAAAAATGTATCACTGAAAAAAAAATACTTCCTCATAAAAATATTTTGTAAGCATACCTGAGTTATCTATTTATTTACTTATTTCAATCAACACATATGTTAGCAACAAATCTAATGAGGAAACTATGAAGGCTTCTCGGAAAAAGTCAAGGAGAAATGTAAAGATCTCCTTTATCACCACAATCATTTAAAAGTCTTCTATATGTATATAAAAGAAATGGGGGGTAAAAATTAGACAGGAGGAAATAAAACTATTCTTATTTACAGATGATATTACAGTTTACCTCAAATACCCAAGAGATTTAATTAATTAACACTGCAAGTGATATGATAATTCAATAAAGAGGTGGGCAGCAACAACCAGTGAGGTAATACAATTAAGGAAACAAATCTATTTATACAAGCAAAAGAAAATACCTAGGAATCAATAAGAAATGTACAAGATCTATTGGAAGAACAATTTTAAATGCTACTAAATGTCACAAAAGAAGAGTCAAACAAATAGAAAGACATGAGTGTTTTTGGCTAAAGTGGCATGGCAGGTAGAAGTGAGCTCTAAGCCATAGGTGACTAGTTAACTGAATAGCCAATCTGTTTGGTGACCAGATATTTTCTCACAATGACTGAGTGGTTGCCTGACATCTCTACTTCATCACACTAATGGGCCAGTAGAACACAGACCTCATTTAAGCAAACAGTAAAAACCAAACATATCTGCACTATGAAGGCATATTAGAATTTCAGAGGAAGACGTCTCCCTAGGCACTGAAGTGTAGTTGTGGGGCTGGGTAACTTTTTTTTTAAACAACATGATTGAACTTCATAGAAATCCCCCCCACCATCACCAACCCACCCAGGAGTGTAATAGTTGATGTTTAATAACTCTCAGAAAAAATAAAAATACTCTAAAGCACTAGATTGTCTTCTAGTATAAGAGAGTATATATAGTCTAATCTGACAAATAAGTTTAGTGCACTCTATTTACTGATGTTAAAAAAAAAAAAGACTTTTGCTTATAAGGTTAATTAACTATATTTTTTAAAGGTATTCATCTTTCTGTATAAATAATGTCCGAATATAGTGCCTCCATGTTTGGGTAATGTTAATAAAGCATTTTCTTTTTCCGGAGTCTGGAATAGAAATGTTTCTGTGGTTCTGCTTTTACAGAGGAAATTTATTGTATTAGGCCACAGCTGTAAATTTTCTCCCTCCAATCCTATAAATTTCTTCTAAATGTTTAATGGTTTATAACTGTAATTATTCTTGTGTGCCAACATTAAACTTTAAAAAGTTTAATTTGGAGACTATTCAGAGAAACTCATCTTTTTTACAGCCTCATAAATAGTTCTTTGATGAAATGAGCAGAGGCTCTGTGTCTGCCCGAGGTGAATACAAATGACACCACATAGCCTGTCCTTATGAAGAGGAAACAAATGCACTGATGTTGAAAGTGATCAGCTGGTGCTTAATAGCAATGGGGAGTAATATGTTCAAAGGTGGGAAATGACATAGTTCTCAAGCTTTATGTCTTTCTCCTTCTCCTCCTCCTTCTCCTTGCCCTCTTTTTTCTCCTTCTTATTTTTCTGAAAGTTCTCAAAATTACCAACTAGTTCTAAGAAACAGAGGATGGTGTAGGTATAGCCACCACAAATTCCTAATCCAGAATATATAGTTCATGGCTTCTGTTTAGTCAATATATTTCAGTGCCATTTATGAATACTCTGCAATGGAGAGTGCATAGCTATATTATATATTGCTAAGAATATATCTTCTTTGCAAAGTTCATTTGCTTTATCATATCATTTCAAGAAACTGAGGTGAATGAGAATTTCTTCAGCTTCACTGTAGGCTATGGACATTGAGATAAATATTGAAAACTCTCAAGTAAACAGTTGTACATAGAATGCTTCCAAATGTGAATTTATACACAGTAGTTCTTTAAGTTCAATTAAGATAGAATGCCCAGTTGATTTTCTTTAATTAAATTCAAGGAAAAAAATTGAAAACTTCTCACCTACAGGTATATAGAAGGACATGGGCATACCCTGGAAAAGATTGAAGTTTCTGTTTTTATTTTTAAATTATTAACTATTATGTTTAAATATATATTTTACCACAAAACAATGCATTTTCATTTTGTATAATTGCTTGAATTGAAAAAATTCAAATTAATTTATGATATATTAATATACTACCTTAATTGAAAAAGTATTTAAGATGACAAATACTAAAATATATATCAATTATTTCTTCTATATAGGCATTATATACACATATTTGTAACATATGCATTTTTCAAATTTTAAAGCTAATACACAATTAAAGAAAAAAATATAGAAAAATAGATGTAAGCACAAAACAACAAAACAATTTATTTTCCTTTCCAAAGTTGTCTGCTTACTCTACAGGTATAATTCAAATATGATCATCAGACTTCTGACTTACAGAAATGTAAGATAATAAATTTGTTTTGTTTTAAGACACTAATTTTGTGGTAATTTATTATAGCAGCAAGAGCAAACTAATACAATAAAAATGCAGCATAGGTAATATAATGTATGTAAAGGTACAATATATGGCAAATATGGCACAAAGGTTGGGAGGGGAGAAATGGAGGTATAGTATTATAAATTTCTTATCATATACATTAAGTAGTATAAAATCATTTAAAGGTGGTTATGATAAATTAGGTGTATATTATAAATCCTGCAGAAACCACTAAAATAACAACGAGTTATTGATAAAAAGCCAACCATGGGATGAAGTAGAATCACAAAAAATTATAAGATGAGATCAATGGTAAACATATAGCAAGATGATCGATTTAAAGATAAAGATGTCAATAATCACATTAAATGTAAATACACACTGATTAAAAGTCAGACATTGTCATAGTGAATAAAACACCAAGGTGTACTTATATGTTGTGTATAAGAAATGTACTGAGACATAAATTTAAAGATATGTATGGAAAAAAGATATACTGTGGTAACACTAATTATAAAAGGGTGATATTAACATCAGACAAAGTAGATTATAGAGCAAAGAATATTCCCAGAAATAAAAGGTTATTTTATAATGGTAAGAAGTTAATTATTCAAGGGATAATAACAATCCTAAAGATTTATGCATGTAACAGAGCTTCAAAATACGTGAAGCAAAAACAGTAGAATTAAAAGGAGGAAAAGCCAAAGCTACAATTATAAGAACAGATTTTAATATTCTTCTCTCAATAATAGACCAAGTAAACAGAAAATCAGTAAGGATATAGAAGATTTGATCAATACTATTAATAAAATTAAACTAATTGACATTTATAGATTCTCAATCAATGGCAGAATACACATTCTTTTCAAGGATACATGAACCACTTGCCAAAATAAACCATCTTCCAGAACATAAAGCATGTTATGTTTCAATTGTTTAAAAGGATTCAAGACATACAAAGTAGATCTCTGATTAAAATGGAATTAAAAGATAAATCAACAACTTAAGAATTTCTGAACAATCCAAACATGAAAGCATAAAAATGAAAATCAAAAAGTATTCTGAATTGGATGAAAATGAAAATACAATATAACAAGATTTGTGGGGTGCTGCTAAAGCAGTACATAGAAGGAAACTAGTAGCAATAAAGGCCTATAGTATTGTAGAAAAGGAAAAAAACCAATCAGTGACCTCAGTTTCCATGCTAAGACACTACAAAGATAAAACAAAGTTAAATGCAGATAAGTATAAAAAGAAAGAAATAACATCAGAATGGAAATATGAAATTAATGAAATGAGAAAAGTAGAGAAAATCACTGAAAATGAAAGCTGTTTGAGAATATCAATAAAAATTTCTAACTAGACTGACCAGAAAAAAATGGAGAAAACATAGACATCTCCAAAATCAGGAATGAGAGAGATGACATCACCATAGATTCTACAAATAATAAAAGTATAAGTTAATAAATTTTATGAACGACATTACATCAATAATTTTTAAAACTTAGACTGGACAATTCCTTGAAAGGCACAAAATATTACAATAGCACACTCAAAAAGAAATTGATAACATAAATCTCTCTATATCTATTTTAAAAATTGAATTTGTACCTAGGAACATTTTCATAAAGAAAACTCCAGACCCAAATGTTTTCAGTGATGAATTTTACCAGACATTTAAGGAAAACATAATAAGAATTATATACAACTTTTCCAGAGAATAGAAGAAAAGGGAATTCCCAATTAATTCTATGAGGTCTATATTACCCTGATATTACGATTAGAAAAAAGACATGAAAATAAAATAAAACTACAGACTAATACTCTTCATGAACATAAGGGCAAAAATTCTTAACAAATATTTAGAAAAAGAAAGCTAGCAATATATAGAAATATATGATACTCATGAACATGTGGGATTTATCATAGGAATAAAACTTGGTTTAACACGTAAGTAATCAAAATGTAATTCACCACATATGCAACTTTTTTAAAAAAGAAAAATCATGTGATCTTCTAAATAGATATAGAAAAAGCACAAACCCAACCAACATCCACTCAGATGAAAATCTCTAAGAATAGTAGGGAACTTTCTCAACCTGATAAAGGGCATCTAAAAAAAAAAAAAAAAAAGCCTACAGCTAACATCATACTTAATGGTGAGAAACTGAATTCCTTCTCTGTAAAATTGGTAGCAGGATAAAAATATCTGCTCTTACCACTCCTATCTATCATGGTACTAAAAGTCCTAGCTAGTGAAATAAGAGAAACAAAGAAAATTAAGATCATATAGATAGGAAAGAAAGAAATAGCACTCCTTAATTGCAGACAACATGATTATGTAGAAAATACCAAGCAATCTACAAAAAATATCACAGAACCTAGTAAGTGGGTTTAGTAAGGTCACAGAATAAAAGGTCAACATACAAAAAGTCAGTTATATTTCTATTTACTGGCAATGAACAATTGGAAACAAACTTTTTTTTTTGTCTAAAACATCATTTGATAGTTCCTTTAATCAACAGACATATCACACCATTTGAATTCTCTCTGCCATAATTGTTGTTTTTCCCATTGGCTGATATCTTTCTGGCACACTTGTTAGAAAGAGGAGGCTTGTTTAATCTCTCTGAGCGGAAGAGCCCTTTCCTTATTGGAATTTAATTAAATGTGTTTTCCCTGATACTCCTTGCTGGGTTTCACTATTTCACCATTCATATCAGCATAAATCAAATCAAGAATTAGAATCACATAGTAGGTTTAACAGGGAAAGTGTGATATAAAAAACTATGAAACTCTGCTAAAGGAGTGACTCTAATTGTAAGGAAACTGTATATGGTAGCTGAGGGATGAGGGGTAGTACTCAAGAAAAGGACAAACTTGGAAAAGTTCCAGACTTTGTTGGAGAATTTTTTTTTAATTTTTATTTTATGTTGGAGTATAGTTGATTAACAATGTTGTGTTAGTTTCAGGTGTACAGCAAAGTGATTCAGTTATAATATACATGTATCTACTTTTTTACATATTATTTTCCCATTTAGGTTATTACAGAGTGTTGAGCAGAGTTCTTGTGCTATACCATAGGTCCTTAATGGTTATCTATTTTAAATATGGCAGTGTGTACATGTCAGTCCCAAACTCCCAATCTATCCTTCCCTTCCACCCTTCCCCCCAGTAACCATAAGTTTGTTCTCTAAATCTGTGAGTCTGTTTCTGTTTTGTAAATAAGTTCATTTGTATCATTTTTTTTAGATTCCACGTATAAGTGATATCATGTGATATTTGTCTTTCTCTGTCTGACTTACTTCACTTAGTATGATAATCTCCAGGTCCATCCATGTTGCTGCAAATGGGGTTATTTCATTCTTTTTAATGGTTGAGTAATATTCCATTGTATATATGTACCACATCTTCTTTATCCATTTATCTGTTGATGGACATTTAGATTGCTTCCATGTCTTGGCTATTGTCAACAGCACTGCAATGAACATTGGGGAACATGTATCCTTTTGAACCATGTTTTTCTCTGGATATATGCCTGGGAGTGGGATTGCTGGATCATATGGCAGCTCTGTTTTTAGTTTTCTAAGGAACCTCCATACTGTCCTCCATAGTGGTTGTACCACTTTACATTCCCACCAATAGTGTAGGTGGATTCCCTTTTCTCCTCACCCTCTCCAGGATTTATTGTTTGTAGATTTTTTGATGATGGGAAAAACTTTAATTCGGCCTAGTGAATAGCAGAGTTCATTGGTTTGCCCAGGCCAGAGCTGGTCTGCAGTCACTGTACAAACAGGAAGCAACATCCTTGTACTGGTGGTGGAGCAGCTTGCTGTAAACACTCTAGAAAACTGTGGCACAGGGGCCCGCTAAGGAATCACTGTGCAGATGTAGGTGGGAGGTCTTTCTTCCATGTACATCGCTTGCGGAAGGCTATTTACCAAGCCTGACCTAGGCCACAGTGTTAGGGCAGAGATTCACTGGATGTTTCAAGTCCACACATTAACCTACCAAGCAGCTGTAGGAAACAGCTAAATGATAGTTTCCTCCTGCAGTGTCTCTCCAGCGCCCTCTACTGAGAAGCATAACGTGCAGCTCACCATACAGAAGGGATGCTTAAAGAATTCTGTCCATTATGTCTGCACATATATTGAAGGGCACATTTGGAGCAGAGAGGCAATAAATTGATAACTGGCATACCGTTTATTTTTTTGTTAATTAATTAATTTATTTATTTTTGGCTGTGTTGGGTCTTGTTGCTGTGTGCGGGCTTTCTCTAGCAGCGGCGAGCAGGGTCTACTCTTCGTTGCCGTGTGTGGGCTTCTCATTGTAGTGGCTTCTCTTGTTGTGGAGCACAGGCTCTAGGCGCACGGGCTTCAGTAATTGTGGCACACAGCCTCAGTAGTTGTGGTTTGCGGGCTCTAGAGCACAGGCTCAGTAGTTGTGGCACAAGGGCTTAGTTGCTCTGCGGCATGTGAGATCTTCCCAGACCAGGTATTGAACCCGTGTCCCTTGTATTGGCAGGCAAATTCTTAACCACTGTGCCACCAAGGAAGTCCTGGCATACCGTTTAAAATCTTACATCCTGCAGTTTACATAGGTCAAAGGGAGAGTCAGTTATGCATTCATGTGCTACGTAACTATATTTCCCAAGCCAATACAAGTTATTAATTTTCCAGACATAGTCAAAATGAGGAATTAAAAAGAACTTTAAAAAAATTATAAATTACATCCATCTCTTTTCATCAACACAACAAATTTACCGTGATCACTACCTTTGCTGCCTGCATTCTCACACTGTTCTTTCATTCCTTTTCTTTTGTCCTTTGTATTCCCATAACTTTATACAACTTTCCCTTTCTGTACACAGCCTCATCCCCTTTACCTTCTGGATTTCTTCATGACCTCATCATCTCTTAACTTTTAAAACAGATTTATTGAGGGATAATTGACATAAGATAAACCATACATATATTTAAATTGTACAATTTAATAAGTTTTGACATAATGAATAAAATTGGAAAATCATGACAATCAAGATAATGAACTTAATCATCAGCCCCAAAACCTGTGCAAGCTCTATTGTACTCTCATTCTTGTTCCTCCCGCCCTTGCTGCTCATCTGCAAGCAATAACAGATCAGCTTTCTGTCATCATATGATTTCCTTACTAGCTTTTTAATAAGTCTAGAATCTGTAATGAATCACCTCTTTCATTCCTGATTTTGGCAATTTGTAGGTTCTCTCATTTTTCACTGATCAATCTGGCTAGAGGTTTATCAATTTAATTGATCTTCTCAAAGAATTAGGTTTTCATTTCATCTGTTTCTCTCTCCTTTTTTTTTTTTTGCTTTCTATTTCATTGATTCCTGGTTTGCTTATACTATATTATTTTATCTGAATTTAGTTTGTTATTTATGTTGTAAGGTGAGATCATTGATTTGAGACTTTTCTTCTTTTCTAATATCCATTAATGATAATTTTTAAAATTATCAATTATTAATTGTGTCCATCATTATTTTGTAGCTGAAGCTACATTCCACAAATTTTATGTTGCATTTTAATTTTCATTTGGTTCAGTATACTGTCTAATTTCACTTTTGATTTCTTCTTTGACATACCGATTATTTAAAAAGTATGTTATTTCGTTTCTGAGTTTGGGGGAATTTTCCAGAGATTTTTCTGTTATTGGTATCTTATCTATTTATTCACATATTTATTGGTCCCCCTCATTTATTCCTGATATTATTTTCAAAATATTCCATCCCTGAAGATATGTCCTAACTTATAAATAATGACACAGCAGAACATTTGAAGATAAATGAGAAGTCCAATAAAATTATAGGTGATATAAATGTAGATGGAGAATTCCAAAAATAGTTTGATTAAATTCCACATGATATTCATTTAAAAAGGAAGTAATTTAAGCTCATTTAACACTCATTAATGTAAGTTCACATAACACTCAACACAGATAATTGATCAGTAAGCATGTCAGTGTTTAGTTGTTGCACAGCTCAGGTCCCCAAAATATGTTTTAATAATGATCGTTGAATGATAAACCATGTCTATTATAACTAGATCTTCATGAATTTAATGATATTTATTTAATAATATATTATTAATTTAGGTATTGAGGATTTATAACTACATAATGGATATATTGCTTTATATACTCATAAGTGTCTTTTAAGAAATCATTAAAGTATCTAACCTCAATAATGATCCTATTAAGTTTCAATTTAATGCCTAGTTAAGTATGTTTAGGGTAAGTCATTTAGACCATGCCCATACAGATGAAATGAATTAAAAGAACCAAAATAGTTATCTAAATAATTTCATCCAAAAGTAAATTTTAAGATCTTAATTAACCAGGGCAAATGTCTTCTTTGATGTGTTAGGTACCTCTGTAATTCTTGGATATTTTTGTTTTCAAAGAATATAGTTTACATGTCATTAAAACTATAGTGAAGTCTCCTCAGGGTAGTAAACCTTTTTTTTTTTTGGCTTCTATATTTTTCTCATAGGCCAAATGAATTAATCAAGATGCCCAATAAATTCTTGATAAAAACTACTTAACCTTAATTAGAAACACTAAATGATATCTACATAACATCAAATTTCATGGAGTATGAAATTTTGTAGTTTTTATTACAAGTTTTATAAAATATTATTATACTATAATTTTTGAAGTGTCTCTAATGTAAAACCAATGCATGAGGTTTTGTGTTTGTGTAAAAAATGAAAATTAGGGCACTAAATACTTTAGACTAAAATTGTCTCAACTATCTGGAAAAGAAAGCACTTTTACTGATTCATTATTTGACTGTCTAAAATTGTCAGCCATCAAAAGATAAAGTGAGGCATATTGAAACTGTTGAGTTTATTTGAGCAAAACTCGATTCTAATAGGGCAGTGCCAAACTGGAAGTGGTTATGAGTACTCCTCAGGTAGGAGCCACGAGAAAGGCTTATAGAGAAGGTACAGAAACAAAGGAAGAAAATTGATTGGCTGTAGCTTAAAGCCTAGTTGGCTATTTCTGATTGGTTGTCCTTAGGTTTCGATTTCTTAACCTTGAGGTATTTACAGGCTTAGGTTTTGGTTTGTATACTTAGGCCACCAAGCATTAGAACCACTTCAGTGTAATGGGCTTCTTGTTTAATTAATTTAACATATGATGCTCATTTCTCACTTACTATGTAAATGTCATTCTTCTGGATACTGAATCATATTTGCAGATTAAAAGTGTGTAGAAATCAAACTTTTCAGTCTAAAGGGTAATAAATATGGAAATAAAACCATAAAGAAATACAAATATAATGTGATAAATACAAAAAAAAGGATAAAGGTGAAAATATTTGTGTTCAGAGGAAAAGGCAATTATTTCCAAAGAATTAAGGGAGATTTTGTAATAGAAATGGCATTTGATCATGTTCTTGAAAAATTGGTAAAATTTGGAAAATATCAAATATTTGGAAATCATTAAAGAACTGTAAATATTCCAAAAGAGCTAAGTTATAGGATAAAAATACTTATTATGAGTCCAAGCAATAGCTCTAAGTTTGATAGAAGGAAACTATGTAAGAAGGAAAATAGTTTAGGACATAGTTGTCAGCATTGTCTGGTACAGTGAGTGAATTGAATGTCCAGCTAAGGAGTTCAGCTATCAATGAGATTTATTGAAATGACTGTCTTGATTATAATTTTTCAAGGAGCAAATCATATTCATTAACCCAAGTTTTCCATTGACTTTGTATAACTAGCATATTATTTGTTTAAATAAGCTTTGGCAGAGAAAAAACTGAAAGCCAAAATGTTTCTTCTGAAAACTAAACCTAAGGCCAAGATGAGCCCTGAGAGCACTAATTATGTGTCAAATTTTAGTTTATAATCTTTTAAATAACTACTGTAAAAAGACCTGTTATGTTCAATCCAATGGGGGAAAAAAATGTAATGCTCTAAAAGCCTGTCTCCAATTATTTTCCTAATTCCTCTTCCTATACCATTTCAACTGCATCATTCACCTCAGGTTTCCCCTGTTTTTATGATGCAGCAGCTCCCCTAGTTCTCATGAAAAGTGATCTATAATCACGTTGAAATTGATGTGTTAGTGACTTAACATGTAAATCACCACTTTAGACAAAGAGCAGGAAGGGCTAGGGTAATTCTCCATAAAAATTAAATGCTAATGCTGAACTTTCGGCATCAATAAGGTCAGTTGGTATATTAGCTAGGACTCGGGTTTGCAAGTGGCATAGAATTCAAACCAAAGTATCTTAAAGGGGAAATTACTGGTTGATGTCCCTGTAATATCAAGTACAAGGTTACTTAAGTGGAAGTTAGATGGGAAGCATTCCAACAAAGTCTCACAGCTGCACTTTTTTTTTTCTCTCTCTCACTCTATTTCTCCTAATGCACTCCGTATTCTCTGAGATTTCCTTTCTCTCCTGGACTTTCATAGCAGTTTTAGATGTTACATACCTCTGTTTGAATTGGGTGGTAGAAGACATGTTTCTTTCCCAGAAGTTCCATCAACAGTATTATCTTGCTTCATTCATTCTGATTAACTCAAGACCTTCCATGGTGAACAATTAATGGAATGTTCCGATGGGCTTGGGCCAGGACACCTGCTCCATTCCCTATCTGTAGGGAACAACAAAATTTAAATGGTGTTTTGTCAAAATGTAAAGTTGACTTTGATTAAAATTTCATGGCTTATGAATTACTTGTGCATTCATTAATAGTGTCAGGTATGGGAAATTTATGTAGCAATATGAAATATTCCCGAGACTTCTCTCTCAACCAGAAAGCCCTCATATTTTGTTCAGTGTCAAACCTCAGACTTCATGAAAGCCTATACCTGCTATCCTACTTCATAATTCAGGCTGAGTCACTTTTTTTTTGAGGTTCATATATTTTTTTTTAACATCTTTATTGGAGTATAATTGCTTTACAATGGTGTGTTAGTTTCTGCTTTATAACAAAGTGAATCAGCTATACATATACATATATCCCCATATCTCCTCCCTTTGGCGTCTCCCTCCTACCCTCCCTATCCCACCCCTCTAGATGGACACAAAGCACCGAGCTGATCTTTTAATTTATATTCCCCTTTCACTGTTTCTCTGTAACTGCACTATCACAAGAGGCCATGTGGCTCCTGGTGCAATTTCTGGATCCAGATACTTCCTCTTATTCTCAAAATACTTCAACTTTTGCAGCAAACATAACTTCTATAAGTAGTCATTTTAAAAATCAAATTTTTGAAAGAATGTTTGTGAAAATCTCAGTTGAATTTCTACAAGAAAAAACTTTATTATATTTATTTTGAATAAATTTCAAAGAATCACTTCCAGTCAAAATTTTTGTATAAGGTTATGAACCAGCTTTCATTTCCTCTCCAGCCTCAAAATGTGTGGCCTCTCATTACACAGAAAAATCCCACCACATTATTAGTTCAATGAAGTAGTGGCAAGAGAGTTTCACATCTTATTATGTAGAGTACAGAATGAATGGAAAGACAAATATCCTTCTAAAGATGGTCTAAGGATGATATTAAGACTGCCTAGGTCTTCACACAATATTTGATGTTTTTGAACTGAATCTGTGTTACTGTGTTGTTTTCTCTCCATCCTACTTATATTTTAGAGACATGCTACTATTTAGAATGTTTAGAAATATTATAATTACTTTTTAGATAAATTCGATTTTAAAGTCGATGTCCACTGATATTGTCACCCTTTATTTTTTATGTTACTCTTCTCTCCTGGATCTGCTACTAATATAGCTGTTTGTTGAGGATCTCTTCTTGCTGGAAACCCCTCTTCTTCCCTACCTTCACTGTAGTTATTTTAAGGACTCAGTTGATACTTCTGTGTCTATACTCTTAATACCTTAAATAATACTTCTCTGTAGGATTTTGTGACCAAGAACCTTGCAAACTCTCAATACAGGTCTTCTGTATTATATTTAAAGACTTCAGGAAAATGTAAGACTTAAGGGGAAAAAAAAATCTATTCTGTCCTTTTTATGTGTTTTTATTTTTATTTTTTTTTCCAAATGGTTTGTCAGAAGGGAACCTGTCCACAGGTTCCAAATAAATTTTTCAAATTTTAAAGCAATGAGACAAAGAAGTCAGTCACTTTTACTCCCTAAAATTTATATTGCCTTAAAATTTTGCTTTGTTACACACAGCCATATATATATATATATATATGTATGTATTTATACAGAGACATATATTAATAATGCACACATTTATATTTAGTAAAAATACGTTTATAGAAAGTTATACTTTTTGTTCATTTCCTATCTTTTTTCTACATGAATATGAATAATCTGGGATTTATATTGAGATCATGAAATATTCTTCAAAGTTCATTACTGGCCATAGTCTTTAAAGTTGAAAAAAAGTAAAAAAAACAAACAAAAAAAACTGTACAAAAGTTTATATTATTCCTTAGAGAATTCTCAAAGACGTAAAACAGAATGTTATATTCTTCCACTGAATATTTGCCTTATTTTCTGCAAAACACCAAACATGGGAAAAATCATTTCAATTGAAGTAGAGTGGAATTTGTCACCCCAAAATATTGCCTCTTTGACATAAGTACTATTTTGGGCTGATTATTTTTAAGAAACAGCAGACAAAGGAGAAGTTCTGAAAACTGAGCAGAAGTTACCCTTTTGTAGGAGACATTTACATTTATAAGGGGAATCTCCATTTGTGAGGGTCTCTCCCTACTTATACCAGGAAGAGGAGGGATGACCAAATCTCTGAAAACACTTATCAGTTTCATAACTTAAACATGCATAAGAACCACACCCTTGTTTACTGTGCTTTTCCTGGAAACCTGCCATAACTGGCTCACTCTTCGTTCCCCCACCCCTAACATCTTTCTTTTGTCTTCAGCTGGAGACGGTATTTAAAAGGGGGTGGCTTGGGCCATTTCAGGGAGTTTCTCAGTTTTCCTGGATATCTCCCATGTCTACAGGAGGTATGTATATTATTAAACTTCTGTTTCTCCTGTTAATCTTTTCTTTTAGGGGACTCTCAGCAAAGAACCTAGAAGGGTAGAGGGAATTTTATTTTTCCTCCCCTACACAGTCCTACCAGGGCCTGAGGTAATCTCAGCTGGTGTTTCAGAGTTTGTTAGAGGAATCAGTCTACTTCTGGATAGTCCTTTGTGTTTACCAAGGCTGCTTTTTATTTTTATTTTTTTTTGATCGGTGCTAAACTCCTATTTTTTCTTATCCTCAGCACTGTATATCTACTGAAAGATTCATTCAGCTTTTCAACATGTGTACGAGCTTCTAATTCTCCTGTGTTTTGCATTTTATGAATAACAAATGATTTCAGGAGAAAACTGGCACTGTGTCAGGCTTATTTCCTAATGCCTCCATCCTCTTTGAGATTTAGAACACCCAATTCCAGGTTCCTTTAGCAGCCTAGAACTTTATTTTTTTTTCTACCTGACCCCATGGGATTGCCTAACGCTCTGATGTTTTTTTCTTCTTGGTACCCACCCTCTGCTGGGCATCTTCTATGGGCATTGCATGTAGCTGAAGAATTCGCAAATGCCTTGAAGGGAAAAGCATCAAATGCAATTTGGATTTGGCTCAATGAGATCTTCTTCCTAGGATTTTGGCCTCTCTAATTTGACTGCTTTTGAAGCTCATTAATGCTTATAAATAGACTTTTTTTTTCTGTATATTTTCTTCAGCTTTTGTAGGTCTTCTCAGTCAGAGTATTAGTCTATTTAAATCTATCCCATTATAGCCAGAAGAAGCCCCTAACTTATTCTAAAGTGTGTGTGTGTTTATATACCTGTTTTTTTTTTTTATTTCTATCTGCTTAGTAAAGACACACATAATTTGGGTAGAAAGCATCTTTCGGATTGTATGGATAAATGAACTGTTATCTTTGGAAACATTGGCTACATTACAAGTAGATATGAAGTTAAAAAAAGCACAAAAGCCATAATGTGGTAAACATCTTTGTTGCCTACTCAATAGCCATCTCCTCCCCGACCCCCTCTAAGTTTGTGTCCGTAGAAGCACAAAACCCCACTTTTGATCACTTACTGAGTGTTGTAAAACAAAGAATGTTGCTCACTATCCTTTCCTACAAGGATTAAATGATTAGCTGCTGCAGTAGCTGACTGACAGTGCATCCTGAGAGGAATTAAGGACAAAAAACAAAATGAGGCACTCACTCTGTGCTTTGGAAAAACAGGCTCCTTAGATAGTTAGATGTATATCTCAGGAAGAATTGTAATGAACCCAGATTCTTGCTTCTTCCCATACGTAAAAAAAAAGCACTAAAATCATTAACCAAGATATCTGTTCCTTCGAACAGCAGTAACCTTTAATTGAGGCGTATGCTTGACTACATGTATTCCCTAACCAAAAACCATATATATACTGGCTTTTCCCCCTACCTCTTTGGAGGAGTTCTCTCAGAAGCTACTGAGAGGCTGCTTTCTGGGCTATAGTCCTCAGTAAGGTCCCTGAATAAAACTGACCCTCACAACTCTTATGTTGTGTGTTTTTCTTCCAGTCCTCAGTATCCATGTGTTTTAGCTGGTGTCTTCAGCTTGAATGGGTGAAATTTCATTAGTTGCAGCCGTAGTTGGTAACTCTATTTTCCCTGTCAATGATAGTATTACAAGTCAACCTGTAAAGCACTTCTGGCTAAGGAGATGTATTGGAAAGCCTTCTTTGTTGCTTTAGAGTAAGTCTCTCTTCTTTTAAAAGGTATATGAAGATTAGATGCTCTTCTAACCCTCTTCTGAGTTTTGGGAAATTTGGTTTTGAACATGTGATTTCTGGAGATTTGAGTAGAATTTACAAACAGGAGCCCCAGGGGTGAGGGAGAAACCAACATGCTACAAATGTCAGAACGGTAAGTTGGAAGGAACCAGCATCCATGAAAATTTAGGTGAGTTACTGAAGCAACTTGCCCTGGGAGGAATCTATCATTGGGCATCTCAGTGAGATAACGTGGCCGAGTGGCAAAATCCACTTTAAATTATGTCACTTAGAGTCAGAAGTCTCCTAACTTCTACAGGGGCATCTAGAGACACCATCTTGCCATCCTCATATGTGTATTTGTTAATTCATGGGAACTAAAATCAGTATCATAAGATGAGACTGCTACTTTTGGCTCAATTCGGTGTTAAGGGTGAAAAATTAGTTAAGGTTGCCATTTTGTCTTTCAGCACGCTTCTGTTTACTCTGCACCTTGAAATTTTACCCTTTTCTAGTTCTCTGGCTCTTGCTTTGTTTTCAGATGCTTTGATTTCTAGATCCGTACCTAATGCCTTTGCTCATGCCTCTCTCACACCTGGAGTTCTCTACCTCTACCCTGTTACCTACATCTGTGAAAATGTTACCTTTGTTTGATGTCCTTATCAAATATATTCTCCATAATGGGTTTTTTTTTTACTCAATAAAGCTGCTTTTTATTTTCCCTGATTTTTCAGAGCATTTCTTTTTGTGCCTTCCTTTGCCCATTCTTATATTTTGCTTTATATTTTACTCAGACTTTACACTTTGTGAGGTCAAAGACGGCCTCATGTATTGACATATAGTGAGGTTCTTGAAAAGGGGAAGGGTTTTCATTCATCATTGTATTGACAGTTCCTGGTACGTTGTAGGTATCTAAGAAGTATTTATTGAATGAAATGATACTGGAATGCTCATTTAGAAATTTTCTCTCAGAGACTCTCTCCTTTCAGCTCCTTACCTGGAAAAATTCACATTGCAGATGTCTATGAGAGTAGTTAGTTACCCTTTGGATCCAATTAGTGTCTAACTTCTGCTTGCAAGAACAATTCAGTCCTGAAAGTAGTACCGGCCATTAAAATGAGGCACAAAAATTAACTTTTTTTTATAAACAATTCATTTTCCCTACAGGAAGCAAACAGGTAGAAAAATAAATGAAATTAGCATTCTTATCTCCTCTCCCAGCATAGATCTTAAGGCACTCTGGATGAGTTTGCAAGATTAACATGGCAGAATTTCACATAAGAATTGTTCACAGTTCCACGGATGAATTTAAATGTAATTCAGAAATATCATGAAAGAATTTAATTTCGTAAAAGTGAATGCAGAAATTGTAAGGATTAGAATGCAAAATACCACCAATTTTCAGTAAGTATTTGCTGGAATTAACCTTGCTGTATACAAATATTCTGTAATTCAGTATGCACTGGTTACTTTTCTATCAGAAGTAGCACTTAGTTTAATTTTTTCTCTGTACACTGAGAATTTGTGGTCTCTTAATTTAGAGACCAAGCTGCTGGGACCTCCCTCTCTGAATAGCTTTATTCCAGAAGGGACACATTCCATGTGCTTTGAGATCCACAGTCTTACTCCTACTTAGTAGAAACAGATGAGATCTAAGTCCAGCAGAATCTAAAAGGAAATGAATTTGGGGAACTTGCAAGTTATCAGTTGCAATTCTTTAATCGTGATGGAAATATGAATTAGTAACATGTATTCAGTGCATACTATGTCTCAGGTATCTTGTTTAGTACTTAGCATGCATTATCTCACCGAGGATCGTAGACACAGCCATGGAAAATAAGCTATGCAGCCTCGCTTTTATCATTCTTGAAAACAAAGAAGAGGAAAAGATCTAGGATCACTCACTCTGCCTCCCATCATCCTCTAACATCCATCCTTTACTACACATGATTTTGTAACTATAAAAATGAGGGCAAATTAGTCCACAGCATACATTTTATATTTTATTTTAATTGGTGTGTGCCTAACTGAGAGTATTCAGTCATAAGGACTTGAAATGTGGGTAAAATTCTTGAATGAAAGTGCTTTTCTTTTTTTCTGATTCATTGTATTCAATATCACCAAATCTGTACTAGATATTTTTCATTTATATTGTCCACAGGATTAACTAAATCACTTAGCCCTTCGGGAAATAAAAATAGAGTATGTGGGAAATAAGAATAAAACAATTGTAAATGTTTTCATAAATGACATAATGAGCATGTAATGAAATAACTGAACATTGTGGTTCAGCCTTTGCGATGAGCTGCATAAGTGTGGGTGGCTCTGAGCTTCACCTTCCTCATCTGTAAAATGAAAGAGATTGGATTCCATCTTCCCTAGTATCCATTTAATTTCAAGTAGTCCACGGTACTAGGGAAGAAAAAGAAAGAAACTGTTTTTTTTTCCTGAGACATGAACAAAGTTGAACAACTTGGTGTTGATTTCTCCTGAATATTTTGACACCGGGAAGGAAAAGTAATTTATTTTTGGCTTTTTTCCTTCCAGTGTAACACTGGTAGTTTACACTATAATCAAAGAGAAGTTAGTACACTTGTTCTCAAAAATATATTGAAAATATGAAATCCGGAAATATTGAAAGAGCAAGCTATTGACTCATACATAGACTTATGTTGATTCCTATTTCCTGTCATTCAAGGATGATGCTATAATAAACACTAGAAAGGAAGTTCACTGGAGTTTTTGCAAGAGTGAGAGAACTGGGCCTTATGTACCAAACAAATAAATTGGTCTGTTCAGTCCCTAAATCTATGAATGTTGACGTATTTTGAGTCTCACAACCAACACACTGGACAGTTCACTTCCAGCCTGGGTGTGTGACGTGGGATAGCCCAACGTGAGGTTTGTCTGCCTCTCTTTTCACAGCCTTGGTGGGAAATTTCTACTTTCTACAGTTCCTGGCACAAAAACTTCTGCACCGAAAGGAGTGGCAAACCATTTTTCCTTTGGGTTTGGTAAATCCTTCATTTCAAAGAATAAAATGGTATAAAATCACAATATACAATTACTTTACAAACTCAGAGCTCACAAATCTGTCATTTTCAGTTATTCAAACACTGTGGGAAAAAAAAAAAACAAAACCCAGCAATAAGTAAAGTATCTTCTGAGCCACAGATACCTTGTAAAATGCATACATTAATACCCAGTCTCACAAACAAAACATGGATTTTCAGCTCAGACAACACTGAAAGGAATAGCATGGAAATGACTGATGGGAGACAGACCATTTATAACATCAATACATAAACACGTATTGAGCACTTACTATTTGGCATTTATTGTCCTAAGTGCTATATCACCACCATGAAATAGAATTATTTTGTGAATGATTACCACGAATTACTACTTATTTCCATTTCATAGATGGTGAACCTGAGGCTCCGAAAGATGATGTGACTTACCCCAAGTCACACAGCTGTAAATGGTGTTGCCAGAATTTAACTTCAGGCAATCTTAGTATAGAACTCATACTTGAAGCCATGACGTTTTATTATTTTTCTGACGTTGGAAAAGTGTGATAATTTGTAGCCTAAAAACAGAGATGAAATAAGGAAATAAAGAGACATTTTAAAACATCCATTAGGGAAATACGAACTGCTAAAATATAAACAAATATTGATCTATTACTATATTTACTACAGTTGGGTATCAGTGCTTTCAGCAAATTAGTTTTCTCTTCGATTTCTGTCATTTGTGAGTATTGCATGGCAGAGCAAATTTTCTTAATTTACTGACCATAGGTTTTCTCATATATAAAATTGGGATGTTTTCATTGTGAGAGATGCTGTGATAATTAAATGACTATAAAAGGTCTAGCACAATGTCTGGCATATTTTGAACACTTAATACATGGTAGCTACTACTATTAGTCATTGGATAATAACAATGTAATATAGAATGTGCTCAGATCCTAGTATTAAGATTCAAGTGGATCATATCACATTTTTCTTTTGCCTGATGCTTATGCCAGTCATGTTGTTTATAATGTATTTCGCAATTATACATATATATAAAATTATATATATAGTACACCAATAGTAATACAAGAAAAAACTGAAAGCACTAATCTTTTAGAAAAAGTTTGCAAAAGGAATCATTTTTCGCCTCCAACATATTTAAGGATAAAATAAAATGTCATAATCTATTTCCAAGATTTCAAATAAATGATTCTTAGTTTGAATTCTTCAAACACAGGTAGTTGGCTGTTTGAGGTCATATACTAAAATGCTGGTGCAGTGTAAATGCTCACATTAAGCATAAATTGCCCATATCAGAAGCAAATCATTCATACAGCACATAATCACAGATAGTATTGGTTACTTCACAATTCCTTGGTAAAGTCTGTTATAAATATTGAATCTCTCTAGAAAAAGATATTTTTCCATGTCAGTTTAACCAGAAAAATGTCCTTTCTTTAATCTTACAGTGTGAATCCAATTAATAAAGAGTTAGTAGAAACACTTTTTTAATAAAGAATGATAGTCATTGTGGCTACATACATTTTCATCTATTTGAGAGAAACGCCTAAAATGCTGGATAAATATAGAAACATTTATTTTAACGTATGGCTAATCTCTTGAATGCAAAGGACATTTTGGTGACAAGAACAAAAATAAGTAAAAAAAAAAGAATAAAAATAAGTAAGTATTGTAGCTGGAGGTTTCCCTAAAGGGATCTGATGACAGATTTAGTGGATTAGGATCTGGATATATTTAAAGGTGCGTCTAAACAGCAGGGACAACACAGAACCTGGGACTATATCGGAACGACCTATTAAAAAATACCATACTTATGCATGAAGCCAGGACTCAGGACTCCCTGGAGACAACACTTTCAGTAAGAAAAATACTTGCACACATGTTTCCCAGTCCCACACCCTCCCCACACCCCATGAAATCTGTGAAGGGAGACTGTAAAGAGCCATGGTCTTGGTCAAGTCTTGCTTGAGAACTCTAGACAGAAGACTACACAAATGAGGGTTAAGGTGACTTAGATGTTGGTTCCAGATTGGTAGCGTTTCCAACAGTCTGGCAAAAGAATCATAAGCCTTCTATAGAGGAACTCACTTTAAACCTGTACCTTAAAATCTTGCCACAGAGAAAGTTCCAAGGAATATGGCTCATCTTCAAAGCTCACTAAAATCATAAGAAAAATAGGTCACCATGAGTCAATAAGAAAATACAATTAAAAAATCAGAACTGCCAAGCTCATGAATGTTGGAATATCAGGAACAAAGGCATTATACAAAAATTTTACTTAACATATGGTATAACACTTGGTGAAGACGGCTGAGTTAATCAAGCTCCTCAGTTCATAGCATCGCAGAAACATTGGTCTCTGTGAAGTCCCTTTCATGTTTCATTTATTTCCCTTTAACTACATCCTTGACTCCTTTCTATATCCTTATAGGCAGTGGTTGAGGTATGTGGATATATGTCCTTGAAATGGTATATATTATTGTAAATATGTAGTGAGGTTTTGGGGTCTGACTTTGATTTACATATATGCTACTTTTGTTTTACATAATTACTCTGTGCTATTTTTTAATATCTTTCCATAACTGTATTTCCATAACTGCTTTCTGTATTGGAATTCCTATAGTTAATGTAACTGTTTTCTCTGTTCACACAAATACTTCATGATGAACATCTTACATGTTCCCTTATAGAACTTTGCGAAAAATGTGTGTGTGTGTCAGAGAGAGAGAATCAATATGAATCAGGAGAGAAATGCTTGCTCCTAGGTACTTACTGAATTTAAGTAAGTTACTCTTAAGAATGGCTGTTTATATCATTCTTCTCCTCCATCTGACTTTAGTAATTAGGATTCTAAAGTTAATTGTGTTTGGACAATAAAGGCCGGTTCCTAACCTGTTGCTGAAAATTTAAGGTTTGTTTAAGTGTCTTTAATTAACGTTACCCAAAAGGAAATTCCATGTTGTCCTTATTACAAAACAGGAAATTTGTCTTTGTCTTTTAATGATATAATACTACTAGAAAGACATAGAATTTGGTTTCTGATCTGAACCTAATCTATACATCTGTAACTTTCTCTCTGTGTAACACTGGGCTGGTGACTTAACTGACTTAGGAGCTTTGATTTTATCATCTATAGTATAAGAATAAATACCTATTTTATATAATTATTGTCATGATTAGTAAAAATACTATACAGAAAATGCCTGTTACAGGGCAATCCTGAAATGCGAATTCCATTCCCCTTCTCATATCCCCCCCTTTTTACCTTTCATAATGCTTAGCATAGTGGCTCGTCATATTTTAAGGGCATTGACTACTTTGGAAAGTAAATGAAATCATTCTAACAGTTTTATTTTTAAAATCACATATACATTAAATACAAAATATTACACAAAATATCAAAGTGATCATGGACCTCTTTAGAGGCCACATTTGTTTTTAAAAATATTTTCCAAGTTTCACTAGAGCCTCTGGCATTTACCTCTTTCCATGGAGGACAGCCCCCAAATATGAATTAGATTCACAACCCCCATGATTTGGATAAAGGAACTATTTACTGGGAGCTGATGTAACTAGCCCAGAGTTAGGCTGATGGTAGCAGCACTCCAGCTTAGCAGAACTCTTTCTCTCCATTCCACTGTCAGGAGATAAAGAATGAGAGCTTTCTGCATACTTTTTGCAAATTATAATTTGCTTTATATGGAACATTCATTAATGGCTTTTGTTTTCTTGTCCTGAGGCACACATTTCTGTCTATGCCTTTGGTAAATGGTTTCATTTTCTGCCATTATTTATTATTTGTACTTGTCAGATTTTTAATTGTATAATTAAGATGCTATTGGTCTTCACTAAAACAATCATCAAAGTGTTGTGACAGTGTTATACCAAATAAATTCTGAGGCCACTGAATATAAAAGGGAATTTAAGGATTCTAAGCTACCAGGTATGTAACATATTTCACTCAGGGACAAGCTTAATCAGGTTTAGGAAATAACCAGTTTTGCTAATAGCCATTGGAACACAGCCAGTTATTAACTCTCTATTATTTAATGAAATGCCATTAGACCAGTGAGCAATGTTTGAAATGGGGAATTTTAGGGAAATAAAATTAGGGGCAAACAAGTAGACATTGTTTTCCAATTCCTTTCTATGAAAACAGCAATACTGGGAAACAAATAAAACCAATTTAAAACTACAGGGAGTTTTCCTTGAGATAACAAAACTGAGGTCTGGAAAGTTTGTCATTTGCATGAGGTTATGTACTAATTGGGATTTCTAGTCAATCTGACTGTTTAGTGTTTTGTTTTGTTTTGTTTTTGTTCCTCTTTTAGTTTCTTTTCTCCCTATACTTTGAGCATGCCACTGCACTTGGCCTCACTGGTAGCATTAATAGTTTAGACACCCATGTCTCCAGGATGTGGAGGTGCTGGGAAAGCAGATTAAAACATTTACAGCAAATTCTATAGGGCTATATATCTTTTCTTAATCGAAGTAGATTCTCTTTCAAATGCATATTGATTTACACAAATCCAAACTGCCTAATTACAAGAAACACTTTCTGAATTTATATAGATTAACATCATCAGCTAAAACATATGCGCCCAGGTACTATGTAGATGGGAAAATGTACAACTGTTTGATTATACATTATTTTTATCCTCGAATAATATTTTTCTTTTGGAAAAATTGTTTCCGAGTCTTGTCCTTTTCCCCCCACTCTTATGAAATGAGGCTTTAAAAAAATGCCTTTATATTTCTTCTTGTATATGAATTGTATTGTGCAACTGTTTTGTTTTTTGTTTTGTTTTTTTTCCCTTTTGACCTTTTTCCCCTTTCAATGTGAATAACTCTGAGGCAGACAAGTACTGGATCAAAGCATTCCCAATTCTCTCCAGGAGAAATCTGCTGACACCTGAACTGGCTTCTATTGGAATTGGTTTTGGGTTGATCTTTACATGACCTTTGAAATCCTGGCATCTGACTTGCCTTGGACTTGGACTCCATGGCTCTAAGCCTAGTTGCTTCAGGGACCTTGTCCTCCCAATCTAGTAATTTCTGGACCTTCTGTCTATCTTAACCCTCTGGAAGCCAAGATAGGAGAAGCTAGTATTTTCTGGGCCTCTTTGTTGGTCCTAACCCTATGAAAGATAAGATACGTAAAGCAAAATACCGCACACCTCTTTCAAGTGGCTGTTGTGTCCCAATGAATATACCAGTGCTGAAAGATGTGCTTATAGAGGAAAAATGATGAGCTAAATTGGAAAATGCCAGAGACTGGGAAACCTTTGGCACTGTATACAAAAAAGGGCCTCAGCCAGTGATGCAGTATTTTACTTAAGCCATTCTAAATGCGAGATGGCTAAAGTTAACAGATTAAAATTTTAGGAAATTTCCAAGACCATGAGTCCCAAAATAATATTTTTCATAATACATTCTTTCACACTCAGATGCAATTCTTGGTTCTGGCTTGGACTATTGACAGATGTGCCAACATTCTCCCAGGGAAAAAAAATGCAGTCCTCACAGGGCTTCTGCCCAACTGGAAAAGGGAAATTCCAGCCATCTCTTAATAAAGCATGTGCTCCAGAGATTTGCAACTCAATTTTGTAGAGCTAATGAGTTTGAAGATGATTGGAATAAACATTGAAACTTTGGTAGCAGCTTAGCCGAATTCTGGCTAATCTCTATGTCCTTTGTGGTTTGCCCTTCACAGATGCAAACTCCTCACAGCTATTGCTAACCAAGATTATTAGTGCCATACAAAGCCAACTGAAAACAAGTCGAGTGACAATCCTTATTGTGTATCTTTAATTTACAAAGGGAAATTCTCTGGGCAGTTTTCATTAGCTTCTAGCAAGTTTAATTGGCTGAAAACATTGCTTTCATGATCTTTGATACCATGTGTTGGTACAAATTAAAGCATAGCAGCTTCTAGTCACAGAATTTTGCTCCTCAAATGCCTCCAGAGGGTTAGACTAGACAAAGGAGGGTCCTTAACAGAATTATTACAAATCTCCCAGGGTGCAAATTGATGCTTGTAAATGTCAAGATTCAGTACTAAACAAAAGAACAAAAGTTCAGATAAACACATGCGTAATCAAACATTCATGAGAAACATATAATGTGTTCAAGACAGATAATGCATTTAGGAGTCCTGCATTACTTGAAATAGCGGCAGGTACTTTTATAGAAAGATTTGTTTTAATGTATTACAGTATATGAATCTTGTCCGTGTGGTATCATAATGCATTGATAGTTTTCTGACCAGTTTGAATTTGTATCATCACTGATGGCCTATTAACTGAATTTGGTCAATAAGAAACATTCAACCCTGATTATTTTGTGTGTGATTTACATTGATTACCCCACTGAAGTAATCTTTGGGAAAAATAAATTAATCTTCTTGAGTTTGAGAAGGTAAAGGGAGGAGGCAGCAGACTAAGATTTGATATATTTGTCTAATAAGAGAATCACAAAAATAGTCATGTCCAGATTTTTCTGGTTGGAAAACACCGTTACGTTGATACGTCTGAGGTGGTTAGTCTTCGGAAGGTGGGCCCTCAGTAACCAAAATCACAAATTCCTAAAGCAATGCCGGTTGTTAGTTAGGATATATGCCTGCTTCTGCAGACCAGGATACTTAAGGTTGGCTTTTAAGGGCATTCACTCCCCCAAAGGAAGTCACACATCTCTTGATGAATTCCTAAAAAAGAGCCAGGGGAAATCCTAAGGGAAGTGTCACAGTCACGATAATGCACATTGTCCAGTTTTACCGTCTAGTGTTTATCTGCCAAACAGAATACAGTAAGTCCCCTACATACGAACCTTCAAGTTGCGAACTTTCAAAGATGCAAACGTGCCCCTGGATGCCAGCTGTTGTGCTGTACTACTGTACTTTTCAAGGTACTGTACTGTAAGATTAAAAATGTTTTCTTGATATTTTGTGTTTGTTTGTTATGTATTATTTGTGCGAAAAGTACTATAAACCTATTACAGTACAGTACTATGTAGCCGATTGTGTTAGTTGGGTACCTAGGCTGACTTTGTTGGACTTACAAACAAATTGGACTTACGAACGCGCTCTTGGAGCGGAACTCGTTCGTATGTTGGGGACTTACTGTAAATGTTTGCATCATCTGCTAACTCTAGTGGGTATTGACGTATTCAGACCTTTTATCTTCCATTGACTAGACTCAAGTAGTTAGGCTTGCGACTTCATGTTGTGAAGAAGATTATCACCTTAAAAATAACACAACTCCTTAATGAGTCTATGAATACTTATTTGAAACATAACAAATAGGTGTCATGGATGTCTCCACACCCTATTCCAGAGGTCATGACTAACAGTCATCCCCTGGCATGCGGTCGTGAGAGTGTTTCAGGTGTTTGAGGCTGCCAATACCAACCCGACAGGATGGGGACACGAGTAGAAAAGTTTTGGTCCTGCTCTAACTATGTCATGAATTTTATAAAGCACTCTGGTCTTATTAGGGAAACATATACAGACAATCTCCTGGGGAAGAATCTTCTTGTATGTGATTCTTAGTAATCTAATAATACTAATTCTTAGTAATTTCAGATTCTGATGGTAATATTTTCAGGCTTGTCCCTAACTCTAGTGTATGTTCTTTACTTAGATAATGTGACACATATTTTACAATAATAATTTCAACCCTCAGTGGTCATTTTAGCAGAAAAGTTTAAAAGTTTAGAACCATTCAAATGATGCCTAGAAACATTTTAACCTTCTTTTTTCTTGGTATAAATATGCATACATTTAAACTATTGCTAATAATTCATTTGCTTGAATAGTCATAAACTTTAAATATGATATGTAGCTATTTGATTCAACTCCACTTTTTAATTAGAAAAAAATGAAGTCATTTTTAGCATTAAAAATCTTCAATAATGTTTTAAATGAAAGATCATGCCAGTGGTTATAAAGAATTAATTCTAATTTCTAGAATAAATCAGCAAAACACATTTTTGCTATTTAAAAAATGTTTGCTAAAAGGAAAAAAAAAAAGCATTTGTATGCAAGGACATGCATTCCCTTCTTATGCAAATCTCAAAAATGCTTTAATTTTCCTGAACACTTAATTGACATTATACATAGCAGTGAACGATTCATACAGAATCACGTTTATGTGAAAGCAAAGGTTCCTATTGAGCAGTACAGACTTGAAAGCCAAACCAGGAAACTATAATAAGCAACTAAGTAAACATTTAAGTCAAATGTGTGCTTCAATAATGGTGGTGTAATGGGATGATTTTTAGTAGATGCAGAGGAAACAAAAGAAAAGAAGTAATTCTGCTTGAATCATGTGACACTGAGTTTCTCTTTCTCATTGTCCCCAAATATTCACAGTAGATAAGAGAATGTTCCCTCCATCTTTTCCTTTTCTATGCCCGCCCAGGGGAAGAGAACAATTTCATCATGTCTCATCATGCTCAACTTTCGACAGCTCCTTGAAGAATGCTCCCCAGGTACATGTGGACCTCAGTTAGCAATGAATGGGAGGGGCAGGTGTGGAGGGGCTCCAGGCATCATAGTGAGCACCCCTATGTAGTTTTCTCTTGCTACTTACTGGCACTGCTCCCCTGGTTGCTACTTCTCTCTCTGAACCAAATGGGAGAAAGCTTAATAGATATCACACCTTGCCCCTAAGTGGTTTTAATTCTTTTGGTTCACAAAAGGCAAGATTTAACTCTCCCCTTAACTGTGAAATTGTACTGAATTCCCTAGGATCCAAGCCAGGAAACTATTCTAATTATCACACTTTGTACAGTACCATTAACTTTTCTAATTTATCCTAATCTTGTGTTCTCAAATTGGGCACAAAACTCCCAGATTAACCCCTACCCGGGGCCTTGCCTTTCTACAGAACCTTCTTCTTCATGGGTCTGGACAGACTTATTTGAAGGTCTTAATTTGAATGATTCAGGCTTGTATATTAGTGTTCATATCTCCATTGGTGTCGCACATTATGAGAAAGCTCAGACATGAAAAGGTAAGTAGGGATTTAATAAGCATGTTTGTACATCTCCTGTAGTACCAAGGAGCACAGACTAAGGTGGAGTGAACAGTGAGGAAAACACAGGGTCTAGAACTGGGTCTTCTGGGTTTGAATACTGACTCTACCACATACTAGCTGAGTGACCTCAGGAAAGTTACTTAACCTCTCTGTGCCTCAAAACTCTTATCGACAAAATAGCGCTTAAAATCAGAAACAAAACCATAAGGTTATTGGGAGGAATAAAAGTATTAGTATATGTAAAACACTCAGATGTGTGCCCAGCATCTAGTAAAGCACAGTGTACTTCTTAAAAACAAAACAAAACACAACAACTTGATTCAAGTTTGTCTTGTTCTTGATTTTGTAGAATATTCTTTATGCCAATCATTATTGTTTCTGTGTGTTTCAAATGTCTTAGGTAATAGCTTGTGTTTTCATTATATTTTCAGTGATATCTGTACACAATTTTACATTTTAATATAAGCACAAACTTCAGTATTTTTTAATAATTTAGCTTTTTGGTATTTTGTCTAAAATATTTAGCTTATGCTAAAGTGAAATAAAATACAACATTGTATGTATAAATTATATGGAAAAAGCTTGAAGTAAAAATCTGATGTAAATGTTAGTAGTGGTGCTTTAGATTGAATGTCTCCCCCAAATTCATATGTTGAAATCCTAATCCCCAAGGTGATTGTATTAGGAGGCGAGGCCTTGGGGAGGTGATTAGGCCATGAGAGTGGAGCCCTCATGAGAGGATTAGTGTCCTTATGAAAGGAGACCCCAGATAGCTCCCTTGCCCCTTCCACAATTTGGGGACAGAGTGAGAACCAGGAAGTGGGCTCTCACACCAAATCTGCTGGTCCTTGATCGTGGGATTCCCAGCCTCCAGAACTGTGAGAAATAAACGTCCGTTGTTTATAAGCCATCCAGTATTTTGTTATGGCAGCCCAAACAGAACAAAACAAGTGGCTTCTAGTGTGTAATGGTATTTTCATCCTTTGTACTTTGCTCTTCACAAAATTCTATTATAACTATGCTACCAAGTATTGCATAAGTAATAATAAAAGTTTAAGAGACTGTGAGCTGGTCTGCAAACACAAACACACATACACACTCACGTGGACCAAAGACAGCAATCTAACTGTCAAGATGGAAGGCACTGAGAAAATACAATCCGTAGTGTGACTTCCTCTTCCCTTGGAATCCCGTGGGGATCATACTTACTGAAGATCCTCCACTGATTAAAATGGCAATCTCTTTTAAATCAGTATTCAGAATACACCCTACAGACTTCATCCAGGTTCTTCAGGTGTTTTGATAAATAATTCTCTGATTGCGTGTGTTTTGAAAAGAGGAACTAACTGAGGAATGAGAGCAGAATGGTGACTAACCTGGAAAGAAGGGTCCAATTATCAAACAGCAAGTACCCTCCACGTAAATAATGTGTGTCTTTCCATGACTCTTGCTTTGACAGCTGGTTGCTGCTTCTCTCTAGCAAACTGAGGTCTCTCCTCCTGATTAGGTCACCTCCCTTGATGATCATAATTCTTAGTGTCACAACAACATAGAAACAACAGTAAAGCAGGGATAACAACAAAGCCTTCTGGGCACTGACGTTGCATTCATCTCTGCACGTTGTATGGTTTTGTAAATTGTCTTCACTTTGTAAATGTGCAAAGGCTGACTACTGGGTTTCTTTTCAAACTGGAGTTTTATCTAACAGATGATACCATCAAAATCAGACAGTGGTAGGGGTTCCCTTACCGCTCTTCTGGCAAAATGCTATTATCATTATGCTCCAACTGATCAAGTTTGAACTGTTTGCTCCAGAGGGATTAGACAGGGTATAGTTTATTTGTAAGGATGTTCTGTTGGTGTAATGTGGAGTGGAGTATGGAAATTCTCAAGTGAGTTCGGACAGGTACGTAGTTCATATCAATAATTCAAAGCCTCTCCTTCCTGAAACAACTACGTATTTATCTCAGTTACTCAGTTTGGGGTAAGATATAGGTTATAATCACTATGGAGCCACAGTTTCCTAAACTTTCCTGCAAGTTCTGACATTCCACCTGTCTTTCCTCCTCACTTTATACTCTCACCACCAGCATATCCCTTGTGGGTTATTCTCCATATTTAGCTATATAGAGAGAGCATCTCTTCAGTTTCTTCCTTGATACCCATGGGAACCAAACAGGCCATTTTTTTGTTTGTTTGTTTGTTTTAACAGGGAAACAGTCAGATATATAGGAAATTACAAACTTGGGGATGTTAAAAAATGTTCCAGACATGCTCCTTGGTTAACAGTCCCTGTCTCCCTTCTGGGATGGTAACGAGACACCATATTGTTTTTATGGCTCCAAGAAGACCAATTCTTCCCCAGTGTAGACTGAAGAGGCAATCCAAGGGAGAAAAAGAAATGTCTATTTTTCTCATTTGGGCAGTTTACATGCCTAGGGATTTACACTGGGTAATACTAATTTTCTTAAGCCTTTACACCTCACCAAAGAACCCTTTGAACATTTCTTACCTATCCAGAGAATCAAGGAGAAAGTAGATCGTGTCCCCATCTGTTACCCAAATGATTTATGTGGGGTGAAATGTATTTTTGGTATCTTAGGAAATTATTTACTATTTTGATTTAGTATGAAATATTTATTTTTTTAGTACAAAATAGAACTTGTAATTTAATAAAAACAGGTTCCTCCTCCACACACACACACACACACACACACACACACATACACGTTTATATGAATGTAGACATAACCATAGTGCATTGTAAAGGCAAAAGAAATCTATAGATATTGTATCATCATGGTTATTATAGCTGTCATATATCTTGCAATTTTTTACACAACTTTTTGTTTTAAATATTTGAAATATGTATGGAAACAGAGCTTCTGATTTTATTCGGAATTTAAATATTTCAGGTAACCATTTTATTTTTTGTTTATTATAAATTTACTATTCATTATCTCTGGTGAGATTTGCTATCATTTATGATAATATTAAAATTAAATATTATTTTCAACTGAACCATTAAATTATGAAATTGAAAATTAATCCAGTCATACAGGTAGTAGTAGTTCATTCATCCTACCAACTCACGTTAGCCATCTGTTACTCTTCAAAATTGTTTATTCAGATTGCGTGGTGTGTATCCAAAAGTAAAAGTGAGTAAGCACAAAAAGTTATATGTATTTTTTTAATATTGGTTTTCATGAATTCAGAGCATATTTGAATTAAATTTGGTCTTAGAGAAATTAATGTTCAAATTACAGGTGAGTAAAACAAGCCTGCAAAAGTTCAATGACTTTGTACAGGCCTATGACCAAAACCCTGATTTCTGGATTTCTAGTCATCAGAACTGTTAGTCTAGGAACTGATGGTAGCACCAGCTCTGTCACTAATAAGTTGGCTAAGTCATAGAAATTATTTTACCTTCCATTACCTTCATATCTGAACTACAAAATATGGAGGCCAGCTAGATACTTCCTAAAGTAATTCTGGTCCAAATATTCTGTGATTGCATCTCTAGCCATTCTACCAAGACTGTTTGCCTTCTTAGTGTAGATTTGCATATTAAAATTAAGAGCTCCCATTCCCCAGAAGGACACCTTCTGCAAAAAAATTGGGAATTCTGTTCTATTAAGGGAGAATAGTTACTATATGAGCTTTCAGATAAAAATAATATTCTAACATGTATTTATGGCACAAATTTCAGGTACAGAAATATAATTCCTGTAGTCTCCTCTTCAGAGTTGAAGAGTAAGCAGTCTTTCTGTGGAATATTAAAAATGCAATATTGATTTTTGGCTAAGTAATTTGATCATTTAGACACATTAATCAATGCAGTTTTCAGAGTGCATTGAATAACGGGTGATCAGTGGTATGGTAAGCATAGTCAGTCAGTGGTCAAGACTTGCAGCAAGATGGTAGGTAGAAAAAGTGTCTAGAAACTTTCAGGTGGTATGATATCCCTAGGATATTGTATTACCATTAAACCAATAAAAGAAGTTACTAAGGTGAAAAGGGCAGATAGGGTTTCTACTTTGGGGAAGCATTTCTACTTTGGGGAAGATAGATTCATATGTTAATTCTTCAAAGATTTTCAGGAAAGGCATTCAGGTTAAACCCAGGCAGAAACCAGTTTATTTTTGGAATTAACACTTATGACAGTTACATCAGGTAAACCCTTTGTGATCGGCAAAGTGAGGAGGAGTATTCAATGGCTACATCCTTTGTACTCAAAGTGTGATCCACTGATGAGCTACCTTTGGCATCATCTGAAATTTGTCAGAAATGCAGCCTCTCAAGCACTGCCCCCACCCCAGAATGACTAAATCAGAATCTTCTTTTAACAAGATGTACATACAGTTTAAAGATTGTGAGGCATTTGTTTGAAAGCTTTATAACTTTAACCATCTTATCCTCCCAGATTCAGGCCAAAATAGCTAATGATTAATGTCCAGTTTTTCTGCATGTCGTGAGAAGTTTCTTTAGCATGGAGGACACCTTTTTACAGAAGAGGTATTTTTCTCCGTTTCATTTTCCCCTGAAGGTCAGAGGCTAGCAAACAAGGTGATGGTCTAGCCAAGAGCTGCTGTTCTACCGCACGCCCGTCCCCCAATACCTGGCCTGCTTCCTTCTCTGAGGTTCGCATTTGGAAATTTCCTTTGGGAGAGGAACAAAGCTGCCAGCTTTATCACTCTTCACCTCAAGCATGTTTTTGTCAAATCCTAGTCTCCAGGCAGACCCTCCACCACTGAAATTTCAAATTTTTAAAGAAATAAGAAGCAGTTATTTTCAATGAAGAAGTCAGGGAAACTTGGGGCTGTTTTTTTCTGTTTGTTTGTTTGTTTGTTTTCTTGATAAGAAAGAGTCTTTACTTCTTAAAAACCTCCGTGACTCAATCACAGAAGCTTTTCTTACCCTAGCCAAAATGCCATTTTATTTCTGGACTTAAGACAAACTCTTTCCCCTCTGTAATGCATACTAAGCCAAATTTGTTTTTGTTGTTTTTGTTGAATCTCAGAGAACCATGATCCTTTTTAACCACTCATCTAAATGTATAGTACACTCTCATTTGTGACACTGATTATTACTCTCCTGGCACTAGAAAACAGCAAGTATGTCTTATTTCTGTGTATTCCCTCTGTTTAGCACAATGCCTGACCCACGGTAAGCATTTAATAGTATTTGCTGATTAAACAAAGGAATTTGAGACTCAAAAAGTAATTGCTCAAAATGTCACACACACTTGAGATGTTTCTAGCTATAAATTCTATGTTTTTTCTTCTGTACCAATAGTTTTTCCAACCTGGCTGCATCCCAAACCAATTAAATCAGACTCTGAATATGGAATACTTGTGTTGGTATTGTTAAGGTCCTCCAAATATTCTAATGTGAAGCGAGGCTTGAGAGACTCTATACTTTGCTCTCTCTTTAATGTAATGGTGCAAAATCTTCCAGTTTGATAAAAAACAGCTATTGAGGAAGTCAAAATAAACTTGTCAATTGGTAGGAAAACACAAGGAATGAAAAATGTTCAGTTTGAAGTAATGAAATCTCAAAAAGAACTGGCTATCTGTCTTTAACTATTTGAAAAGTTTTCTTATATAAATGTGATTAGACTTATTCTATATATTCTCAAGAGGCAGAACCTAGCTGTGTGCATGCAAATTACAGAAAGGCAGTTTGGGGCTCAATATGAGGAAAAAGCCTCTTAGAACTTGAACACTAAAAATATATTGCACCATTTTTGGAGGTGATGAGGAACATATTGTGGGAGGTATTTAGGTAAAGCTGGGTGGGTGGGTTGGTGAGGTCCAGATGCTGAATTAAGTTAGTTAGAATGTGGCTGCATGGGACTCTGTGATTCTGTGTCTCAGAATATTTATAAGTTTTATTAAAAAATTACTTAGTAATAATAATATTAAAAATAATGATAGTGAATATTTGTTGAATGTTAATTATGAGCCAAGCACCATCTTAAACAATTTATATCATTGTATTATCTCTGTAAGCCTCACAACAACTTGGTGACATTGGTATAATTAATAGCCCCATTTTAATGAGGAGGAAACACAGACATAGAAAGATTAGTAAACCAGCACATGGTAATTAGCCAGAAATTATTGAAACAGGGATTCAAACTCAAGCAGTCTAATCTTGAAGCCTGAATTCTAGGTCATTTGGTTCCAGTCATCCATACAGATTTCTGTATTTATCAGACAATTAAATACTGTTACTTTTATAGACATATATAGGTTTAAGATACCTACTTTAAGATACAAGAACAAAGCCACTAGGGAAGAAAATATTCAGTTCATTTCTTCTCTTTAAAACCGAGAGATTGCAACCATGTATTTGAAGCAGCAAAGGATGAAACTTTGTTTTGTCGGCTTAAGATGTTAAAGACATATGCTTGATCTCTCCATTGAATGATAGAAAGACCAGCTGAGACGCTGCTTCTCAAAATCTCAACTCAGAAGTTTTGATTAAAAAACTTTTGTAGCTTATTCTTAGGACCTCAGTTTACTCACTCCCCCCTAAAGTGGAGAAAATTATGCCAACTTCGACAGACTCAATGAGAATTAAATGAAATAATTATCTAAAATACTTGGCACAGTTCCTGGTTCTCAGCATATGTTAAGCAAGTTTTAATTGCCTTCCTTTATCCCTCTTTTATTGTTTGTTCCATCACCTTTAAAATGGTGCCAATAAAACTCCCTGACTTAAGCCATAGTGCAGTTATGAAGATAAAAAATGAATTTATGTATATTCAAGCTATGAATACTGTAATTTACTATTTACAGTTATCACTATTAGTCATTGCCCTTTTAATTATTTAGTTGTCTATCACTATCTTTTATTTTGATTCTCCATAGTGTGTGCCACCTCTGTTGAAGGCACTATAGAAATATTTCTAAGAAAAAAAAAAGGCCATAAAGTTAGATATGCAGCTAAGCTTCCCAGGGAGACAAAAAACTGGAAGGTACTAAAGAATATTGCTGTGGTAATTGCCATCTGCATCCTGTTTAGATTTGCTCTCATGACCCTGCATAGTTTCAGTATAAAGAAACTATGGGAGAAGCAAAGGAGGTCACTCTTAACAGCCAAAGGAAGTCTCTCTCTCTCTCTTCTCCCCTGTTCAGTCCTACTTGGAACTGAGTTCCTGCCACCATTGTCTACAGAGGGTGAATATTTCCACTAGTATCAGGAAAATTGGCACATGTCTCTTCTTATTCAAGCTTATTAAGGCCATGCTCTTTCAATTCTTTTTCCTTGTAAATACCTGCTTCACTTCATGCATGCATTTGGCTTCAGATTGAAACTTTTAGTACAACGCTGAACTGCTTGTGTTTGTGTTTTTCTTTGCTAGAAAATGCATATACAGAAAGGATACCAGTTTGGTTTAATGTTAGGCCAATAACTCTAACAGAAAACTCTTCAGAACAAAAGCAGTGTAGGCATTTTTCCCCAAATAAATCATGTTTGCAGTCAACTGATAGTGACAAAGAGACAGAAGAATTATGTTTGAGAAAGCATATTTATTATTATGAAGTTTTCAATAAATAGGGCAAAGAACAAGCTGTGATGAATTATGTTTTACTTAGGAGTACATTTTCAGAATTGTTAATAAAAGGAATATTGACTTCAAATGAAAGTCATAGTACTTAGTTATTTTTTATATACATCATCAAGAGAGAATGGCTACAAATAGGTTTTACCCCAGTACTTTATACTAGCAGAAATAATGGACTTAAATTTTCCAATGAGTAGGAGTGAATTCTCATGTAACCAAGTTAATGAAACTAAATAAAGCGTCGTCACAGATATAAAGAATAGTTTGGCAATATGTCCTTTTCTACACGATTTTTCAAACTTTTTTTTATTCCATCAGTTCAAGTGTGCAACATGTAGAACCTATGGTATCTTTCATTTACCCAAAAGGAGAAAATAGCTACATATTTTCTGGCAGCCAGGATCATGCTGCCTTGGTTTTAGGAATAGGAAGAATGGAGTCTTGTCCTTCACATTTGGAAAGTACATTGTGGAAATGTGAAAGTTCTGCTGAGTGTCTCATTTTATATTTTTCAACTATCCAGACTCCCATATTGAGAGCCTGTTTGTACACAGATTGATTTGTTTAGGCCAGAGGAGCTGGCTTTCTCACCAAAAGTCATTCAAAATCATCAGGACTTTTCAACCTTAGCCAAGGCAAATAAACTTCCAGTTCCACAATATCCACAGTTTAAAGGGATGAAGGGTTTCTTCACAAATACTCAAAGATATTTAGGAACTCATTTCAATCATCCAGAATCATCCTGGTAAGTTTCCCTTCTAAACAGAATATACATTGGTGGTGATATTCTATCTCCCTGCTGTTATTTCAAAAGTAGTTTCTTTACAGTTCTGTTATAGTGCTTGAGATTGATCTATATTTGTTTTTGGTTTTAGTTTTGGTGGCATTTTGAAGAGGACAGGGCATTTTTGGTCAGGTAGAACTGAATTCCAGATTTACTACTCTTTGGGACTTTGGACAAGCTTCCTAGACTTTCTGAATCTCCATGTTCTCATTTATAAAACCAGTGGAATAAAATCAGTCCTGCAATGCTAGAAGTAAAAAGTTCAGCAATGTACCCGGCACTTAGCAACTGCTTTATTATCATTATCTTGAGTAAATGAAATGAAGACCAACACTGAATTACAGGCATCCATGAAGATGTACAATTTTAAGGCATAAGACATGACTAATGAAATGTCCAGGAATTTTTCAAATTAAAGAAATGTTTTTCAGATCTCCAAAATATCCATTGATGTATGGGATTATTACAATAAAATTTGGAGCAACAAATTTGCATAAAAAAGAGCATTTGTTTAGCCCTTGGACTCATAAACTGTGTCCATTAAGAATTTCAGAAACTTCTCTATTTAAGCTTTTCTGAAACTAACTGTGATTCCTTGTTCCACTTCTTTTTTTTTTTTTTTCCCTTCAGAGAACCCTTATATCAAGCAAGTAAAAGACAATTTATCCAGAATCATTCTAGCGTGTCACAGTTCTATTTAGCGTTGCGTTGAATAAAATGACAGCTCACAAATCCCAACCCTGTTTTTTGGTCAGGGTTTTCGGTCCACAGTTCAAATGAAGCTTCAGCATTTTCCTTAATGCCCAAAGTAATTTGGCAAACAGAATTTGAGAAAAGAACATTTTTGCTTCTGCTATGCAAAGCCCATATGCTACATAAATATTATTTAGCATCTCCATGGTGCATTCTGTGTGCACTCTGCTTTATAATCATTGCTATGGTCATTAGCATAAAAATGCTTTTCTCCAGTCTTTTTTTTTTCCATGCTTTGGCTTTGAAATTTTATCCTTATTCATAGTTCAAGAACTTTGCAAACAAATAAGAATAAGCTGCACAGAATACTATAGGCAGCTTCGATCACAGTACTAATCTGCACTTTGTAGCATGAAACGAAAGTTAAGCAAGCATATGGCCAAAGACTGGAGCACAAATAATATTATGCCATGAGACGTAAGAATGGAAATATTTATTAAGGTGATTAATTATAAAATTATCATTTATCTTTCTCTTACAAAATTTAAGGCTGATCACAAAAGTAAACTTGTTTGTCCTGTGTGTGTATGTGTATTATATACATATATAAGACATATTATATTTACGTATACACACATAGTCTTGTTATGTTTTTTACTTTTATATTGATTATATTTTTTATATAAAAGGTAATAGAAATATGTGAGGGAAATGGCAAAATAAAGGCAAGGATGAGATTAGTTTGGAGAAATGTATACATAGACTCTTTTGTAGTTTATAAATGTGGGGTAAACATTTGTTGGGAGACAAAGCAAAAAGGGGACCCAGTCTGCCACAAAAGCCATGGTGCCCATGGGAAAAATAAAAACAAGCCAATTGCTCAGCACAGATTTTCCTGATTCTGACACTTGAGGGAAGCTCTTTCTGTGAATTATCTAAAAGATAAATGAGGAAGAGGAGACAGAATAAGTTTTTTATAGATTTTGATCATTAAGATTACACACAAAATATATAACTACTAATGAGTCAGCTGCTTTTTCTAATACTGGTGTCTTACACAAATTAAAAAAAAATACATATCTTTGAGTCAAATCTTGCTTTATAGAACATTATTACCATATTGTAAAGCTGCATTTATATTAGTAGAGGCATTCTTATTTCACTTAACAGACATAATTCTAAAGATTTGAGTGAGAATAAAATTTTGGTAAAAGAGATTCTATATTTTAAATAAGATGTTTTTATTTAAAATCTCACCATTGTATCCTTTGGTATACAGAAGTTCTTAATTTTAATAAAGCCTGCAGAAAGGAAAAAGAAAAAGACAACCAACTCATTTTTTTAAAAAAGGCAAAATTGTTACCTCATCAAAGGTCATAACCAAATAGCTCGTAAATCCATCAACATATGCTTAGTATCATCGGTTGTTGGGAAATATAAATTAAAACAACTACCAGATATACTATACATCTACCATAATTACTAAAATGAACTGAAAAGTGCACGTACATTTATTAAAAGAAACATATACAAGGATAGTAATAGCATTTATCTTAATAGCTTCAAAGTAGGAACCATCCAAATGTCCATCACCAGTGTCATGGATAAATGTATTGTGGTCTATTCATTCAATGAAATTGATGTGGCAGTAACATTTCACAAACTCCAGTTACACAAAACAGTATCAGTGACTCTCACAAACATAATGTTAAGAAGTCAGACTTGGGACTTCCCTGGCGGTCCAGTGGTTAAGACTCCACGCCTCCAATGCAAGGGGCGCAGGTTTGATCCCTGGTCAGGGAACTAAGATCCCACATGCTGTGTGGCATGGCCAAAAAAAAAGTAGTGCACTGTTTAAAAAGTCAGACTTGAAAAAGAGCATACTGCAGGATTCCATTTATATGAAGTTCAAAAACAGGTATCACTAATCTTATGGGGAGGGAAGAGAGAGCAGTGGTTACCTTTAAGTGATGACTGGGGAATACTGACAGGGAGGAAACATGAGGGAGGCTTCCAGGGTGCTGGTAATGTTTGACTCATAGCTGTGCACATTATAAAATATCATCTAGCTGTACACATATTATTAGTACAGTTTTCTGAAACTTAATATAGGCTCTTGAAAATCTCAAAAATAAGGGGAGCTCCTATATAGAATAAATCGCAAGTTTGTTAATAAAGCAAAAATAAAATATAAAGAATAGAGCCTTAGAAGTGTGTGCTTCTTTGCTGTGTAACGCAATTTCTCAGGGTTATTCTGTTGGCTATCCTTTGTATCCACCCTTCTTATAGCACTTATGCCACGGTATTATATTTATCTGTTTACATTCTTGTTATTTTTGGTTATCCTGGAAATTTCTCTTGGGAAAGGAAGAAGGTACTACAAACACCTGAAGTTGTTAGATTTCTATTCTGCACTCTTTAGAAAGGGGCAGCATCAAAGCAAGGCCTGTCATTCCTGCGGCCTGTACTAGAACCTCTCCAGCAGGCCCCAATCTCTTGGTGCTGAGCAATCATCACCGAGCCCCCATCAGCCAGTAAGTTGTACGCCATGTTTCTGCCCTCAAACCCTAACCCACTCCTACCACCATCAAGATTGGGAAAGGTGTGGAGCCGAAAGCCAATCAGATTACCTCTCTTGAAATTTTGTTCAGGAGGCTTAGGACTAGAAATCAGTTGACTGGTTTTTTGTTTTTGTTTTTGTTTGTGTGTGTGTGTATGTGTTTTCTCCTTGCTGAAAATGAGGAAAAAAAAAAGATTTCCTACATTAAGACCCTTGTTTTTCTGACACGTGTACAGTGGAGCAGAAAGGCCAGTAAACATATAGAATTAAGAATGAAACAGAAATAAAGATGAGACCATGTTACCGTGAGAGCTGGAGGAAAGTAGCTGCCTTTGTTTATAACTTTATTTTTCTCCTTCTAGTTACATGTGAGGCCAACTGCATTTCCCTTCTCAAACCAGAAGCTGCATCATTTTAATTTGATGCGGCTTCTCCATGCTTCTGTTACTTGCAAAACAAGCAAACAAACCATAAACCCTCCTTTAAAACACACATACGCTGTTTCAATCAATTACTTTGCTGAGGCTTGGAAATTTGACCTATATGTATAAATTTACTTTTTAACTTTATACTTTGTTGATTTTGTTCATCTGAATTTAAATAAAGTAGCATCATAATTTCTCATCTCTCTCAGATTAACCATAGGACAAAATCTGGTTTACTAGAAGATGAGTTTCTTGAAAGCAAAGAAATCTTATTCTAAGTTTTATCCCCAATATTTAGTGGGGCTTGACGTTAAAGAAAGCTTCCAATAAATACTGACTAGAAAAATGAATTATCCTGACATGCAGAAAGTCTACCTAACTGTGGAAAGCAGGAGAGTCCTCTGCAAGGTATGGTGGTGGCAGTGGCTGTTAAAGGGGAAGACTTTAGGGTGAAACCTTGTGTATTTGGTAAAGTGTGAAATAAATCTTTAACAGGAATGAGGTGGGCATAGCTTTGATGATTTTCTTCCCCCAAGAAACTGGCTCCATAGCTCCAAAAATAACATCAATTTTAAAAGTGTATTTGCTGTCCAAATAGTAACCAACATCTTTTTTTTCTTTCTTTCTTTTGTTTTTACATTCATGGAATCAAAGAACAAAATGTAGCCATTAAAAGAGGCTGTTTGGACATTTACGTTTGAAAAACAAATTTCCTCTCTTATTTCTGCTTGTGCTTCAGAATGCCTAATTTGAAGGCTCATGATTTGCTGAGGCAGTGCAGCAGTCTGAGCTGTGCATAGCAGCTGCATGTTTATGTCTGATCCACAGACAGGAGGATGTGTCCATAAAACATGAGAATGTGATTATCAGAGCTTTGAAATGAGCAATACCGGGTAAGCAGGCACAAGATTGGCTGCGCCGGACCTACCATGGGCCCTGGATGCCAAAAATAGTGCAAGACACACACTTAATTTCAATTTTAATTTCCAAAAGGCTTAATTGATTCAAAACTGATATACAACCACGATTTACTATTTACTCCACTTCTATTCAGTCAGTCTTTCACTTAAACCCTATTGTTTCCTAAAGATATGGAGAGCCTGTACCAAAATGTTAAATAAGGCATACATTCTTATAAACCCATAAGTATTATCTCCCCTCTGTTTTAATCAGACTTTGTTGTTGTTGTTTATTGCAAGGAAAAAATGTAGATAGATTTAAGACATAGGGAGATAAGATAATGAAATGGAATAAGGCATAGTTCTAAACTGCAGGGTCCAAAACACACTGATATATCACAGTCATTCCTGAGGTATGTCATAATGACTTTACTACAGATAGTGGTCAACTTACTGAAAATTTTATATGATTTCCTTTTCAAAATACATTCTGTATTTTGAAGTTATATTTTTGTAATGTTTTTCTAATTCAGTTGTATTTTTCACATCTTCTTTGAGAGAAGCTAAAGCCATGGTTAGACCACCAGGTAAAGGTAAGGTGAGGGGAGTAATCACATTATATGGAAAGTGAACTTCATTCTTCATTTATCTGACAAGAGAGAAGTTTTCAGTCATTGATATGAAAGGTTTCAGGATTTCATTAGTGTCAATCTTTATGTCTAAATACATCCTTAAAGTCCACTGCAGACACCTCTCATTTTTTCTCAAAAGATTATAGACTAACTGAAATCAACTTGATGTCCAGTGTTTGGGGGAAAGTAGGCTTTTGACATGACCAAGTTATGTACAAATCTCATGTAATTTTATTAAATCATAACATCTATTTTATCAAATCTTATGATGAGATTGCTTCCTAAAAGTCTTTAGACAATGTAAGGACTTCGGGATTTGAAGGCATTGCCCCTTGAGGATGCAGGGCTGATACGAATAGAACAAAGGTTGACACTGCCTTTACCCACTGTACTGGAAGTGCTGTTCCACACGAGGTACATAGGGCATATATGGCATAAGTGATATGGATATGACACTGTGAAATTCTCATGGTCATTTTTGCTTTGTGTCTTCTGAATATTCAAAAAAATGTTCTTCCCAGCATTTTGGCCCCAAGTTGTCTCTTCCTTCTAAAGAGGACCAATGTATTCAGTATGTAGATGTTGTAACGCAAAACATGGATAAATAACCTGATAAAAGATTATCATTGTTGCCTCTGTTGTTGTTCTTTTTGCTATATCTCAGTGCAAGAGACAGTTTATGTTAGAAGTTAATGTTTAAAAGTTTAATGGTTAGAAGTTTAGTTGAATTTTCTAGAGTTCATAATTTGTGAGGTCAATACAAAGGAATGTTTTATATCCAAACTGTACTGAAATTTTAGCAGCTGAGATGATTAGAAAAGAATTTAAAGATAGGTATTGCTCAGAAGACACCAAGTTCTTTAGGTAGATGTGGGTTTTAAGTCGACTCACTTTTCTACATTTCAATATATGGTAGTTGTATGATTTTAAAGTTTTGGTTTTGAATAGAGGATGCAATGATTTGTTCTGGGGAGCAAAATGGTATAATGATTTTATTGTCAAGTAGATTTAGATTTTTATCCTTTTCTATTTACTAAATGGGTCAGGAAACCTTTTAATATTTCAGTATTTGGGCCAAAATAAGGATATTATGTCTAATTCCTAAAGTTTATTATGATAAATAAAATAAGCTATATAAGGTGTTTAAAACCCCTAGCATATAGTCAGTAATCAATAAATGTTTGTTTATATTTTTCCTCATAATTAAAAAAAATAATACTTATATCAATATAATCTCACATATAATCTCTGTGCTATAATAATATTAGGTAATAAGAGTGAAAAAATATTGATAATATTTATTACACTGAGAAAAGCATTTAATGTGGATTTCTCTTTTGATCTTCACCATAACCTTAAGAGATAAGTGCAATTTTTGTCTCACTTCACAAAAGAGAAAACAGAGGAGAAAGATTTCATAACTTGTTCAAGGGCACATAATTTATCAATGGTGGAGGGAGTATTTAATGTTGGCAATTTGACTCTACAACCTGTAACCTATACACATACCACATCTAGAAATATAATAACCTGGCTGTAGAAAAATAAAAATAAATTTTAAAAAGAATTGCAAAGACATGGCTAAGAGAATTGGGATGGATATAGAACTTCATACTTCTAAGCACCTACTTTAATACCCCACTTTACAATTGTTATTAAACCCATTGGAGAATTTTTCATTCATTTCCTGGTTTAGGTTTTAGAATTTCCATCTTCTTATAATTTTCTTTCCTCTGTTAAGCTTCCCTATCTGATTATACATTAAGATTGTACTTACTTTAACTTTTTAAATATTCTTGAAGTTTACTTTTTTGACACCTTTTTAAGACAAAATTTATACACCATACAACTCATGCATTTAAAATATACAATTTTATTTTTTTAAGTAAACTCAGAGCTGTGCAACCATCACCACAATTCAAGTTTAGTACATACCAAACTGTATAAAAGAAACCCCGTATCCATTGTCAGTCATTCCTCATTTCCCAATACCACCCCATGGGCAACCACTGATCTACTTTCTCTGTCTATGGATTTGCCTTTTCTGGATACATAATATAAATGGAATCATAAAACACATGATCTTATGTGACTGCCTTCCTTCACTTAGTGTAATATTTTTAAGTTTCATCCACATTATAGCAAGTATCAGTACTTTATTCTTTTTTGGTGCCAAATAATATTCCATTGTATGTGTATTTCACATTTTATTTATCCATTTATCAGTTAATAGACATTTGGGTTGTTTCTACATTTTGGTTATTATGAATAATGCTGTCAAGCAAATTTGTGGGCAAGTTTTTGTGTTTATATTTTTTAAATTTTTCTTGCATGTATACCTAGGAGTGGAATTGCTGTTGTAACAAATTACCACAAACATACTAGCTTAAATCAATGCAAATGTATTATCTTACAGTTGTAGAGGTCATGCGTTTCACGGGGAGAAATTCAAGGTGTCAGCAGGGCTATGTTCCTTCTAGAGGCTCTCGGAGAGACTCTGTCATTCTTGCCTTTACTAGAATTTGGAGGCCATCTGTATTCATTAGCTCCTGTGCCCTTTTTTCATCTTCAAAGCCAGCAAGGTATTATGTTTAAATCTCTGAGCCTTCTGCTTCCCTGCTTCACTTATAAAGGCCCTTATGATAACACTGGGCCCAACTAGAGAGTTCAGAATAATCTCAAATCCCTTAGCTCCATTACATCTGCAAAGTCCCTTTTGCCATGTAAGATAAAATATTCACGGATTCTGGAGGTTAGGCCATGCATGCCTTTGGGGAGGAGGCATTATGCTGCATACCACAGTGGGTCATATGGTAATTCTATGGTTAACATTTTAGGGATTGTCTGTTTTCCAAAGTGGCTGCTTTTTTTTTGTTTTTAATTAATAGCTACTTTATTTGTTGATTTATTTTATTTATTTTTGGCTGTGTTGGGTCTTCGTTTCGTGCGAGGGCTTTCTCTAGTTGCGGCAAGCGGGGGCCACTCTTCATCGCGGTGCGCGGGCCTTTCATTATTGCGGCCACTCCTGTTGCGGGGCACAGGCTCCAGACGCGCAGGCTCAGTAGTTGTGGCTCACGGGCCTAGTTGCTCCGCAGCATGTGGGATCCTCCCAGACCAGGGCTCGAACCCGTGTCCCCTGCATTGGCAGGCAGATTCTCAACCACTGCGCCACCAGGGAAGCCCCAAAGTGGCTGCTTTTTTACATCCCCACCTGCAATATGTAAGGGTTTTAATTTTTCTACATCCTCACCAACACTTGTTTATTGTCTATCTTTTTGATAATAGTTATCCTAGTGGGTATGAAGTCATATCTTCTTGTGATTTTGATTTGCATTTTCCTAATGAGTAATGATATTGTTAATCCATTAATGTGCTTATTGGCCTTTATTTCTTTTATAGAGAAATGTCTATTCATACCCTCTGTTTATATTTTAATTGGGTTATTTGTCTTCTTATTTTTGAATTGTAGGAGTGAGTGATTTATATGTTAGGATATAAGGCCCTTATCAGATATATGATTTGCAAATATTTCTCCCATTATACAGTTTGTATTTTCACTCACTTGATGGTATTGTTTGTAATACTAAAGTTTTTAATTTTGAGCAAGTCTAATTTATTCAATTTTCTTTTGTCACTTATACTTTTAAGTTGTATTTAAGAAACCATTGCCTAACTTAAATTCATGAAAATTTACAGCTATATTTCCTGTAATTCTTTGAGCATATTTTTCTTTAGTTACTTTAACATATTTATTATAATTTCTTTAAAATCTTCGTCTTTTAAGTCCAATATTTTGCCATCTTAAATTGATTACTATTGACTTTTTTTTTTTTTCTTGAGTATAGGTCATATTTTTTATAGGTTTTGATTGTGCACTAACCCTGCTGATAATTCATTGTGGGAACTCTTGTTTCTCTTATCTTCCTGTAAAGATTTTTGTTTTAGCCAGTCATTCTTTTACCAGTTGATCACTTTTCACTTGTCCAGACTTGATCTCTTGCTTTATTAAAGCTATTAATATTTCTGGAAAGCCCAAAGAATTTTCAAGACTTTCTAATTTGGAGGTACTAACCATCCAAATCTTGGTTCCTCTTTGGTACTTCAGGTTTGATTTTAGGCTTCATTTGGGCAGATCCAGAATGAACCTTATTCTGCAATATAGTCTTTATTCCTAAGGCTTGGCTTTTTTGATGTGTCATAAATTCCTGCAGCATTCATGCAGGGCTTTATAAATATCTCCACTTTAACCAGGCTCAGCCTCCAGTGTTGCCCTCTACTCCTTCACAACTCATATCCTTGTTGCATTTTCAACTGTATCAGCTGCTTTTTGGAAAGCTTTGTGTAATCTCATCCTGCATGTGTACAACCCATAATCCAGGAAATTGCAGGGAAACATAACACAGACTCTGGCACCTTCCCATGTACACCTCTTAGCTGCTTTGTTTTGCCCTTTCAGCTTCAAATTCTGAACTCTTCCTCCAGTAGAAATGCTGAGCTCTGCTTAGATTCTAACTCTCTGTGTTATAGTTGGAAAATCGTCCCCAATAAAGAATAAAAGCAATTATACAGATCACTCAAAATTTCTTTCCTCTCAGGAATTATATTATTCTAATGCCTCTTGTTCAATGTAGGAAATCTTTTTTGACATATATATTTTGCCCAGGATTATGGCTGTTTACAACTAGAGGACTAGTCCATTGTCAGTTACTCTATCATAACAGGAAGTCAGACAGAAACCTTTGATAAATATTTTAAATTATAGCCATCCCAACATTTCTGAATGTTGGATATCCTGTTACCTTTTCTCAGATATATGGTAATTTCTATTGACTTAAATTTCATTGTCTGATATGTTTTAGGTAGATAATTTCATACCAATGCTTATAGTGAATATAGTGAAACATTTTTAAGACTTTTAAGTGGCAAACAGGGATCCGAATCTAAGTTAAAATGTAACCATGTGTGCTTGTAACAATACAAATGCAATATATATAATGCCTAAATCTGTGTGTGTGCAAGTAAAAGGCAAATAATTCACCATCTCTGATGGACGGAGGCAAATATCTTTGGAAACGAATTTTAAATACATCCTTATCTTGTTAAATTGGAACAAGATGATGTGGGATAAATACTTTACTGAATCCCAGAAATGATGTAACTATCATGCTTTCTAGAAAGGGATCATACTATAAGTACCTCAGTTTGACTCTTTTCTCACTTAACAGGTGTTAGATACCTTTCTAGGTCAGCACATGTAGATTTATAATATTCTTTTAGGAAAGCTTTGTAAAACTCCATTGTATCAATATACCATGAAAATGTTATCTAATTCTCTTTTGATGGACATTTAGACTACTTCTAGTTCTCTATTATTATAGTTATCTATTATAGTTATCTAAAAAAGGAGATATTCTTATACCTACATCTGTGTGTACTTGTGTGTATATTTCAGAAAGAAACATTCTAGAAATGAAATTGTGTAAGAACCTTAGGCATATTTTGAAATATGACACATAGTGACATGCTGCACTTTCAAAAGTTTGTAGTGATTTACATTCCCACAATGCTAATCTAACAATAAATATTTAGGTATTGTTAGATAAAAGGTGTCTAACAGTAAAGTAGAGTGACTCCTTCAAAAGATAAACTGGCATTTGATAGGTTTTTCATTTTACCAGTCTATTAGAGGGGACAAAAGACTATCTTATTATATTGTTTTAAGTATTTCTAATTTTATGTAAGTTTTTATGTTTAATATCTATATGTATTCCTTTGTAAATGTCTTTTAAACTGCTTTTCTACTGAGTTATTGTATCTTCTGTGTGTTGGTGTATCCTGGATACAATACTTACTGTATACCTTTGGTAAACTAATTTAATTATTTAAAATTTCAGTATCCTCATTTATAGAGTGAGAAAAATAATAGTGCATTCTTCATCATATTAATATTATAATTAAAGAAGATAGCAAATGCTTAATAAATATTACCTATTTCTAAACTTAAAAAAATCCTCAGTACATTAAGCATGACAACTGTGTATTTCATATGTACATCAAATAATTCATTTAAAAAATGCTTTCTTTTGTAGGCCTTAAAGTAAATTTTAATTTGGTTGTATTCAATTTATCCATCTCTCCTTATGGATTTCTGATTTTTATGTTATTATTTTGAATGACTTTCCATTCTAATCTCAGAAATATATTTAATCATGTTTTATTCCAATAATTTATGATTTATTTTTTACATTTATATGCTTGATACACATGGGCTTCATTTTCTATATGTGTGTGTATAAGGACAAAGTTAGATATCTAACTTTAATTTTTAAATATTTATCATTATCCAATTGTTCCAAGTCTGGATTCTCATTCTTCTCATTCTTTTTAATTTTTTTTCTTTTTTTTTTTTTGCTCTTCTTATACTGGTAAACAATGTATCTTTAATTACTCTACTTTTATAATGTATACTAATATCTGAAACAACTGCTTCCTCATTTCTCTTTACTTTAGAATTTTACTGACTATTCTCATGTGTGTGTGTGTGTGTGTTTCCAGATAGACTTTTAAATCATTTCCTCAAGCTCCAAAATATACTTAATTTTTTTCTTTGAAGTCGCATTAAATTTATAGATTCAGGAGAACTAATGTTTTTATACTATTGAGTTCTCTGATCTGAGAAAAATGTTATATTGTTACCTTTTTATTAATTTTTTACTTATTTACCTCAGCAGTATTTAATACCCTCTTTGTATATATTATAAACATTTCTTCTCCATTTCCTCTCAAATATTTCACTATTTTTTGCTTGTCTAAAAAGTTAATATGATCTTTTTGAATTATAGCAATAAACTTACTACCATTTGTAATTTAAAAAATATTTTTATATAACTTTCACAACCAGCCATCACACTAATATTTTATTTTTTTACATTTCCTTATAGTTTCCTAGCTACTTCTCTTAAGGTTTCCAAATATACAGTCAAATCTTCTACCAATTATGATGATATTATGTTCTACTTCTACTATCCCTTTCTTAGAGAGATAAAGTATACATTTAATTATATGTTTTTAAGTTATTAATAAGGCATTTATCTAGGGTCATATCAGCACTAAACCTGTGATCATGTGTTACTCACTTTGACTTATTAATTTGGTGTATTCTATTAATAAATTTCCCCAAATTGACATAGTTTTACAATTTTTTAAAGGAAACCTGCTTTTCGTTTCAGTGCTAGATATTGACACAACTGCTCTTTTTTAAATTTCTTCATTCTATAGCTGATAATCTTCAATTTTGCATATGTAGAGAGGTTCATATCTAAAGTATTCTCTCTCTGGAATTTTTAAGAAGTTCCAAAGTATATTAATCATTAGTATTTTGTATTTAGAATTCCCATTCTCCATCTTTTTCTCCTCATCTTTCTCTTCTTAATGGTAGTAACCAGGCAAGATAATTGTGTTTTCTTTCTGTTTGTTACTCCTCCTTGAATGGAAGTCCTTTCTTTCTATTTGCTTGAGAATTCCCTGTGTACTCTCTTTTGCTCTCATTTTGCAATGTTTCTATTAGAACTTATTAGTTAAAAGACTGGATTTTGATTGTTCAATACACCTCTTGCTTGGAGGGCAAGGAATGAAAGGAAATGAGCTAGAGCACACAAGTTTCAGTTTAGATATGTTATCTTAAGATTAACATTTTTCTGCAAAATATGACAGATCCTCTGTTTCCCCTAGCATTTGATATATATATATTTTTTTATTGGAAGTAAGTACTGAGGCTTGCATTAAACACATATTACACATACATCTTTTGTTTGGTCGTTTGCTATATATTTAAGTCTGCTGTTTATCTCTGCAAAATGAAGTTAAATATGTACTTCTCTCACCTATCTGCTTTAACAAGTCTCAAAATTCTTACTTGGATAGCTAGTTGTGTGGGTAGGGGGTAGTGGGGGCAGGGATGGGGAGGAGAAACAAGAAGGTGGGTGTGCCCCCTCAGGAGCAAGGAAGGAAGGAAGGTGACCTAACTTCATCTACTTGTCAGCTAGAGCTCTGTATATACTGGAAATTATTTAATAAACCTAATACTGTGTGGGAATCACTGATTGTGAAAGTCTAATTTAAAAATCTGGTCCTGTATGTTAGCTCATCTCTATTTCCCTCCTTCCTGAAATCTACAGTAATCTCAGGGGTTTCTGGTTCTTTTCAGTGCATGGTAGTATATTCTTTTCTTAAAAAAAAAAAAAGATAAAACAAAATCATCTAATGTAAATTCTCTGTTCTTAAATGGTAATGGGGTTTTACTCTTTTTCTCATATCACTAGCCACTACTTTTTCTTTTTTTCTGGTTTTTCCTTTAAACATAAAGCCTCACTTTTGAGACTTATGTTTCTACTCTTCTCTCTACATCCCTTCCCTCTTTATGTTACATTCCTAACAAGAGCCAGGTTATAATGGAAATGTAATAGATGAAGAAGTTGACATGGCCACGATTGGAGCTTCAGGGATCTGCACAATCCAATGAAGATGTAGATAAAAGAAGAGAAATAGGAAACTGGAGAGTGAAAAAAAACCTGAAAACTCTGGAAATTTGTAGGAGGATTCCCTGACAAATAGCTCAGATTTGTATTTAAAATGAAAATATTTATTGAGTGCTTATTTGGTGCCAGAAATTGTACCAAAGCCTCATTTTATAATTTCCTTATGAAGGAAATTTCATAACATATTAGTAGGCTGATTGAAAGATACAGGATTGGCTGAGCCAAGCCTTTTCTAATGGTCCAGATTTCTTCTGATGACAACTAACAATGTAACTATGCCAAAAACAAGCTAAAAGAATATACATCCAACCATCCATTCATCCAATAATCAAATGTTTATTGAGCAGCTCTTAAGTGGCACACATGAGAGTTATGTATGTTGGAGAATAAATAGGTGTTATTTATATCTTCAAAAAGCTTATAGTCTAGGGAGAGACAATGAAATATAAGCATACAAATAAGTGTATTATTATAAGTTGCCATAAATACTGTGAAGGAAGGAAATGTGGGCTTCCAGTTGTTTTGGGTGACAGTGGAAGAGAGACATCATTCACAATGAAACTATATTATTATAGTCATGCTATGTTGATTGAAGAAAAGAAGGACAAGTGCCCACCACCAAAAAGATTAGAAAGAAACTTTACAACAATAGGTTAAAATGTTTGGTTTTGCCTGGTCAGACTAGTTTTGTGCTTAGAAACAGCATTTTATTTAATAGTTTCTTTATAGTATAATTCCTTTGAATGGTTATAATGCTGATGGAATTCAAAATATTGTAGTACATTTGAGTACTGAACAATAGTGCAACATATTCTTTATGAGGAGAAAGCACTGAGGAGAAATAAAAGAGCTGCATAAGTAACCCAAAAGTGTGACAGAGAAAGGAGCTCACCCCTTCCAGTACTTTAGGTAATACAATGTCTTTGTAACACCAGTTGAAAAGGGAATCAATGAGTGCCACACGATTTAAGTGGCAGGTGCAAGAGTATATATTATTCCTATTCATCATTTCAACAATGGCAGAAGAACCATGTTAAGCTTATGGATATCTTTTCTTCAACATATATTTGGCAAGAGCCCGCAAGTGGTATCTCTTGCTACTTGGCGAAAAAGAAAACTATGAGGCTACTTTCCCAATTAGTGTATTCAGCTGATTTTCTGTGGCAGAAGAAAATGCAGACTGATTTTTCAGCCCCCAAATGAGTGTGTCCCAAACTTGCTCATTCTACAAATGAGTGTCTGACACATAGCTGCCTTCAATAAATGCCATAGGAATAAATGAGAAAAAGAAAGAAGAGAAAATAAGAGGAATGGGAAGACAGAACGGAAATAACAAGAATTTGGAGTACTTAAGGCATTATTTTTATCCAGTTTGGGTGACGTATAATTAACACATCACATTTTATAAATTTAAGGTGTACAACATAATGACTTAATAATATATGTCGGTATTGTGAAATAATTACCACAATAGGGTCTTTTAAGATTCACTCCCTTATTCTCTTTCAAATATACAATACAGTATTGTTAACTATAGTCACCATGCTGTATATTACATCCCCAGAACTTATTTACCTTATACGTGGGAGTTTGTACCTTTTGACCACCTTTGTCCATTTCACCCTCCCCCCCACCCCACCCCCGCACCTCTGACAAGCACCAATCTGTTCTCTGTTTCTGTGAGTTTGGCTTTTTTAGATTCCACATATAAGTTAAATCATACAGTATTTGACTATCTCTGACATTATTACTAATTTGAAGTAACAAATATGTGATTGTGCCACAGGGGGAGAGAAGGAAGGGAAGATAACCTGGGAGACAATTACATGTCCTCAATTAACAAGTTCAGAAATAACCCAACGTGATCTTGTGTTTGGGTCTATATAGGGTATGTGTTATGCTAATGGTGTTGGAAACAAAATAGCACATATTACAAAAGATGCATACCACTTTGAAAACAGAAATGTTGGAAAAGGTTAACAGATGTATATAATCAAAATGAAAGTGGGTATATCTGTATGACACTTTGACAGTCTTCCAAATCATCTTTATTTCTCTCTCTCTCTTTCTGAGTAAGAAGCATATTGAGAAAATATTCATGCAAGATAAAGAGTATGTCTTTATTTTTTCTTTTGAACAGCGCTGTAGGTGTGGCAGGGACACCCATGGAAACATAGCATGACTAGATGTCTTAGTGAAGTTTCTGAATGTTTAAACATTTAAGATTTAAGAGCTCCTTGGTATGAGTCTAATTCATTTTGGCAGTTGACAGTTTACTGGCAGTTTACACTTGGTAAGTGCACCTGACTCTGTCAGTCTGTTTTCACAAGGTACCTATCTGTCACATTGTGAGTGGCCTTCCCTCCACTTATACAAAGGCTGTCTTTTTTATATTATTTTCCTCATGGAGATTTAAAGAGACTGCGTGGTGAAAGGCCACATAATCAGTCTTTGTGATGACACCATGCCTGCACTCTAGATATCAAAATAGTAAGAAAAATACATGCTGGTTCAGAAATTGTGATTTAAGTTACAATCTAGTACTGAATGGACATTGAACTTCAGGCACTTGTTAGCAATTTGTGGTTTTGTGTTTGTTTGTTATTGTTCATAATTTAGAATCTAGTCTTCCACAATAAAAGTAATGCAAGAAATAAAAATGATGCAAAGATACATGGAGAAAATTATTTGTAATCCTCAGAAGGATTACAATCCTTCTTAATAATAACCCTCCCAAGAAGTTCTGTGAAAGTGGATTTATATGGTCCTGAGATCTGTTATATGATAGCCAGTGAAGCACAGGGAGAATTCTGATATCCTAGTGATGATATTGCTAGCACAATTGCACACAGCTTCTGTGACTCGAAATGTAGGCTACACTGTGAAGGCTGGTACAACACCATGAAAGAAAAGGTTCAGAGGAGAAAGGCAAAGAGTCAGAAAGCTCTTGGGTCATTACATAAGACATTCTATTCCTTGACAATATAGCCTGCAATTGCAGTAGAATAGTTACATGCTGTAGAGGGCAGCTTGACTATTTGGGGAGTGTTAAGTAAACAGGCATCATCACAAGCAGTATGTCTTGCACCACATAAGAGTTGAGAGATGTAGCAAGAGCAAAGAAAGGAGGTTTCACCTCAAAATTTACCTCACACAGAACTAGTCTAGTATGAACATAACTCTCAGCCTTAGTAAATTGAATAATAAGTCTTCTCTGAAAGCTTTTAAAATGCCTGGCCTAGCATATAATTGGAAAAGTAGGATTGGAAATATGATTTTCATATCACCAACAAGTAGACTTCCTAAAGTTTTTTTTCACTACAAATATTTTCAACAGAAGTTAACGTTGTTAGTAGAAAATTCGTAAGGGTAATGCATTGATATTTTCAGTCTCCTTGATGAAATAATGAAAAATGAAAATTAAACAAAAGATGTTTGTGGGCTAAAAATTGATGTTTAACCATTGTATAAAAAAGAAAGTTAAAAAAAAAAAAAAAAAAAGAAAGTTGCAGTGCTCTTGATCCGAAGTTAATAAAAATATTAGAGAAGTATTTTAGCATTCAACAGTCCAGGTAACATTTATCTGTGAACATTTACCTGGTAATATTAAGTGACTACCATGTATCAACTAAATACCAGGCATGAAAAGAGTTATTTCATGAGAGAATTAAAAAAAGACTGAAACACATTCAATATGAGTCACATCAGAAACTATTAGGATTCGAAATATTTTACTCTGGGAAGAGAACAGAAAGATAGAGATTTTAGTGTTTTAACAACTGAATTATCAGTCCACAGTTAAGTATTAAAAATAAAACTGACACTGACTCTATCAATAAGTAATTCATTACTGCCAAGAGACTTTTTATTAAAATTGAAATTGAGGATTATCAAAAGAACAATGATAAAGACTGTGTATCAAGAAGTGTTTTATTGTAAAGATTAAAAGCCATACTAAGAGAAGAGAGAATTTAGTTTGTTTCAACACACAACAAAGGGATTAGAAACAAAAAGCCACTCTTGTCTGAAAAATAAAAGTCTGAGAATTACTTCAAGCAGGCAAGAAAAACTATACAAACTGCCAGCCAATTTTTATTAAAAATAAGGAAGAAGATAAAAGGAAAAATTAAGAATTCAAGCACAAATCACAACACATCAATTATTTGAATGTGAAGGATGGCAAGGAGATTGAAGTCTTTCTAGACCCCAGTTATTAAGAAAATATTAGATATATTCACTTGAAAAGCCTAAATCAGAGAGGGAGTTAGCATATACTTTGAGGATTCTGATAGATTGTTTTGTGATATGATAGAAAAAGTCAGAAGTTTTGCCCTTTTTGTTGTTTCACATATCCATTTTTTCAAGAACTCCTTGATGACTCATACAGACTGTAAAATGTCATTTCCATATACTGAAGCTACAAACCATGCTGGGATTACAGTTATTTACATCACATATCTTGTGGTAGAGAATGGAAGATAGAGTTACAGAGTATAGAAGAGAAAAGAACAAAGGACCATAGCAAAAATTTAAATGAGAGAGGGAATTTAAAATTCTCTGTAGCAGGGGACATTGGCAGGTCTTTTTAGTGAACTATGGAATAACCATCACACCATCAGGGTCTGTACAGATGCTTGGCAAATATCAAAGAGAGCTATACAATATCTTTTATTTAATGTTTAGAGGGGACTAGATCTAAGGAACTCACAATTGGAAGACCCCTTAGTCCCCAAGTGACCTCTGATTTCATATTCAGCTTCTAATCAAAGCAGCAACCTTTCCCATGAGCTTTACAGACGATTGTTTAGTATCTGGTTAAACTAATTGACTGGTCATCTACTTATGGCAATATTGGAAAATTTTAGTTACTTACCATTTTAGAAGGTTAAGCCTTATTTTGATTACAAATATACCTTCATGTAACTTTTCTTACATGGTTTTATTTTGTGCTACAAAAATCTAATTACTCTCACATAACATCATTTAAAATATTTGAAATTACATTTGTCCTCCTTTTCAAATTGAATATCCTTGGTTATTTTCTATAGTTTCTTCAGTGGTGTATAAATTCATCCCGGATAACATTGAATTGCCATATATCAAGGACATCACATTTTGAATTATACACATCATTTGTATAAACTAAAGATGAAACTATAACAAAATTTTCAAATTGGTATTATAATTCCCCTTTCAGCTATTAGAAACTATTTTTTATTAGATCAATCATTCTAAGAACAAGTAGAAATCAAAGTCTCTCTCTTTCTAGATAGACAGATAGATAGATAAATAGATATACATACATATACATATTAGTATCTCTATAATCTCTGAAATCTATACACTTGGGTAAAAGGAAAAAAGGCTTCACAAAGCCTAAAATGGATCTTTCAATCAATTCAATCATATGTTTGTAAAGATCATTTACTCTTAGTCTAACTTCTTGTTGGAATCGAAAGTACATACTTTCTTGAGCAGCAAAACACAATTCAGACACTAGGTTTTATTATAATATTCCACATATAATATGCAATGCTCAATAAATAAATGTCCAGGCATACAAGAAAAGAAAACTTGACCAAGAGAAAAAGAAACAAGAGAACAAACCCATAGGCAATTCAGATTATGGTGTTATTAGGAGCAAAATTCTAAATAATTATAATTGATATGTTAAATTAAATGTTAAGAGGAATTATTTTGGCTGAAAACTGGAAACTGCCAAGAGACATATCAAATGGATGTTATATAAAATATAAGAACTAAAATTGAGAAATAAATGGATGGGTTTAATAGCAACTTATATAGAGTTAAAAAGAAAGTTAGTTAACTGAAAGTTAGATTAGTAGAAAATATCCAAATGGAAGCATAAAAAGTCGGAAGGGAAAAAGAGAGAAATGAGTGTATTCTATAGAACATAGTGACAAATCTAACTAATGTATAATTTGAGTTACCAAATTTTAAGAGAAAGGAATGGAGCAGATACAATATTTAAAAGGATAATAACTGATAATTTCTAAAATTGATTGAAGACATGTAGCATAGAATAAAAATGCTATAATACTTCCGCTTCTGGTTATGACTAACAGGAACTAGATATATTCCCACACATGAAATGACTTTTAAAAAGGGAAAAATTTATGAAACAAGTATTTGCAGACATTGGACCATGGGCAACAGAAGACAGTGATTCCTGCAAGAAGGGAATGAACACTGTGAGCCTTCTGATGGCCAAGCTTGTAGCCTAGCTGGAGTTTCCAGGGTGCAGTGTGGGAGGGAACCCCAACAGGGACTAATAGTCTTCTTGAGTTGAGCAGTAGAGTTTATAATTTGAAAAGGCCAAGAAAGCTAGAATTTGTGAGGCAAAGTGCCAGAGAACAGTGCTATGCGTCTTGTTAAGAAATCAAAATTATTGTTATATATCTTCCCCTCAAAAAACCAGCAAAACACATACGAACAAAAAGGACCACTACAGGACCAGATGGCTACACTGGCAAATTGAATCAGAAATTTTAAAAGGAAATAATACCAAATCAATGTAAATTCTTCCAGAAAACAGAAAATGAAGAAATGCTTCTCAACTCATTCTTGTCAACATGCATTACCCTATGGCACAATCAAAGCATTAGCAGAAGAGAAAAACCACAGACTCATGGATAGAGCTATACAAATTTTCATCAAAATGGAACAATTGGAATCTAAAAATTTATAAAAAGTGTAATAGATTGTGACCAAGTGAGATTTATCCCCAAATTCAAGATTATCTTAAAATTAGAAAAATTAATTTTTAAGATGAGCCTCAATTGCAGACAAAAAGAAAAACTTTATATTGGAATGGAAGATCTCATTCACTGTCCCTTTCAGCAGTGACATAGTTGTCCCTCAATATAGGCCTATTGTATTGAGTTGAGAATTGAGTCCATGATCCTATTTGCAGGAAAAGAATTTGATATGATGTTCATTTTGGAACTAGAAAAGTACTGCTATTGTAGTCTCTCTGGGTTGTCCTAAGATTTAAGAGGCAAGGATTTAAGAACAATTCCAGGGAACAGCTTAAAGTAGAAAAAGCAAGAAACCACATTGGTCTGGTTAAAAGTTGTAAAAGAAATAAAGAAAGCATTCTGAAAACATGGCCAAGATGCTGATAGGTAGAGATGGAAAAATTGAGGAATAGAGAAACCAAAAATACATCTGGCTTTGCGTATAAAGTCTAAGCAATGGAAATGAAATTGAGGTTCCAGACACAGGCCTTTGAAGTAAACTCAGTGTCAACTGGGCAAAACAATAGAATAGACAGAACTTACTACAGCCACATGAGCAAGAATAACAGGAAATCCAAAAGCAGAAACAACAATTCCAGTAGTGAAGAAACATGCCAGGTCCCAACATCACCACTTGTTGTCTCTTTTGTGTTGCTCTTTTGCCAAGGAAATGGGGCATGGAGGAGATGAAGTGAGATAACAAGATGAAAAGGGCCCATAAGCGCTATTGGTTGGACTCAGAAGAAAATCCCAAAGAATAGTTACAGTGACATTTTAAATTAAAGACATACTGCCATTTCAAAATTATTTAAATGTCTAGGTTAAAAATTTACTTACTCAGTTGTCAATGTTAGAACGTAAGATAATTTCTACCAGGAACATATAAGAAGTCATGATATTTTAAAATTATGAGTGCCTTAATGTGTAGATACTTTATATTGTGTTAACAAACAACTACACAATGCATAGTCTAGAATCTTTATTGTCTTTTGTCAGCTGTAATTTCTTTAACGACGGAATCTTTTTTATCTTTGCTTTCCCTATAGAACATAGTACACTGGCTTACACATGGTAATTTAATAAAGATCTTCTTAGTGCTAACAAAGAAAAAAAAGAAAAAAGAAAAAAAAATGAACCTCAACACTTATCTCACACTCTCTGTACAAATTAATTTGAAATAGATCATAAACTTAAATTTAAGAGCCAAAGCTACACAACTTCCAGGGAAAACATTACAGAAAAAATCTTAGTCACCTTGAGTTAAATAGAAACAAACAACAACAACAAAAAGCAATATAAAAGAAAAAGAGCTGCCTTATTGGACTTCATAAAAATTAAAATCTGTTGTTCTTCAAAAGGCTTAGTTAAAATGAAAAGACAAACTGCAAAATGGGAGATAATATTTGCAAAACATGTATCTGAAAAAGGACTTGTATACAAAATGTATAAAGAATTCTTAGAACCCAGTAAATTTAACAAGTAATAAAACAAAACCAAAAAACTGGCAAACCACTTTTAAAAATAGGAAGATTTGAAGAGGCATTTCATCAAAGATATGTAGTTGGCAAATAAGCACATGGGAATGTACTCAATGTCTTTGGTCATTAGATAAATGCAAATTAAAATCACAATGAGGTATCATTAGACTCCTTGGAATTAGAAAGACTGAGTATATCAAGTGATACAAGAAGGTGGGGCTACTAGAATCCTTATCTACTGCTGCTGAGATCTTAAAATGAATATAACCACTTTGCAAAAATGTTTGGCTGTATTGTGAAAAGCTAAACGTACAACTACTTTATGAGTTTTGACATAGAGATACACCCAGCTATTACTCAATAATAATGAAAGATTATTAAAAGCATACATCCACGCAAAGAATTATAGACAAATGTTCACAGGACCATTAATTGTAACATCTCTAACATGGAAACAACCCAAGTCTCCATCATCAGGAGAAGGAATAAACACATTTTGATGTACACATTCAATGGACTACTACTCAGCTAAAAAAAAGTTACTGAAATTAGTGTTTAACACAAAAACATGGATGAATCTCAGTGACTCTACTGAGTGAAAGAAACTGACAAAAGAGAATCTATATGAATCTATTTGTATGAAATTCTATAAAATGCAAACTAATCAGTAGCAATAGAAAACAGATCTGAGAGATTGGGGTAGATGGAGTGATGGATTACAAAGGGGACTAGGAAACTTTCCGTAGGGAGAGAAATGTCTTTTATTTTGATTGTTACAGTAGTATATCTACAGGTCAAAACTCATGAAATTATACACTTAAATATGTACAATTTGTTGGATGCCAACTTTATAATTCAGTAAATCTATAAAAAATAATTGTTATTAAACTTAAGTGGAATAAACAGTAAGAAAACCACAACTGGCATATGATAACTGAAATGCAAAAACCAAAGCAAAGATAAAATCTTCTAAAAACCAAAATAATGAAGGCATATTATCTTCAAAGGAGCAACAATAAAACTGGCAATTTACTTCTCAACAGATATAGTGGAAGAAAAAGACCAAAAAAAAAAAAAAAAAAGACATGTTGAAAGTTACTTTGAATGGGAGTAAATGCCAACTTAGAATTCTGTAACCAATGAACATATTCTTCAAAAATGAAGATATTTTCAGATAGTCAAAATCTGAGAAATATTTTCACTAGCATACCTGTACTATTGGAATTATTAAAAGGTGTACTTCAGGCAGGAGAAAACTATTCCTAGATTCCAGGTCAAAGATGAATGTAGAAGTGAAGAACTATGAAAATGGTCTATGGGAAAATCCAAATGAAAAATATCTGTATGAAACAGAAGCTATAATATGTTTGTTTGGTTATTTTTACTAATTTATTTTATTTTTTATTGTTTTATTGATGTATAGTTGATTTACAATGTTGTGTTAATTACTGTCGTACAGCATAGTGATTCAGTTAGACATATATATGTTCTTTTTTTATATACTTTTCCATTATGGTTTATCATAGGATATTGAATATAGTTCTCTGTGCTATACAGTAGGACCTTGTTGTTTATCCAGTCTATGTATAAAAGCTTATATCTGCTAACCCCAACCTCCCACTCCATCCCTCCCCCAACCCCTCCCCCTTTGCAACCACCAGTCTTCTGTTCTATGTCTGTGATTCTGCTTCTGTTTCATAGATAGGTTCATTTGTATCATATTTTAGATTCCACATATAAGCAATATCATATGATATTTGTCTTTCTCTTCCTGACTTACTTCACTTAGTATGATAATCTGTAGTTGCATCCATGTTGCTGCAAATGGCATTATTTAGTTTGTTTGTTTTTTTTAAATGGCTAAGTATAGTATTCCATTGTATATATGTACCACATCTATTTTATCCATTCATCTGTTGATGGGCATTTACGTTGTTTCCATGTCTTGGCTATCTTGGCTATTGTGAGTAGTGCTGCTATGAACATAGGAGTGCATGCATCTTTTTGAATTATAGTTTTGTCTGGATATATGCCCTGGAGTGGGATTGCTGGATCATATGGTAATTCTATTTTTATTTTTATTTTTAATTTTTTCCCTAACTTTGTTCCTTCTTTTAATCTGTTTTTTAACTTTAAAATTTGAAATTTATCAGACTTAACAAAAAATTATAAAACGAATACAAAGAATATACTCCAATTTCCCAAATGTTAATGTCTTATACAACAAGTGTACAATACCAAACTGAAAAAAAAAAAATAGCATTGATACAATACTGTTATCTAATATACAAATCTTATTCAAGTTTTATCATGCCTTTTGTTCATCGGTATTTCCATCCATTATCCTTTCCCTTCAGCCTGAAAAAATTCTCCTACTAGTTCTTGTAGTGCAGACCTTTTGAAATCAATTTGAAAATTATGTTAATTTTTTTTTCTGTCTAGAATATCATTATTTTGCCTTCATTTTTTTAGGATAAAATTCTAGATTGAAGGGATTTTTTTCTTTCAACCTTTTACAGATGCTGTTTCTTTTACTTCTGGCCTCCATTGTTTTTGGTGACATGCTAGTTATTTGTACATTTGTTTGTTTGTTGTAATACCAGTTTTCCCTCGTATATAATCTTTTCTCTCTGGCTGCTTTTTTTTTTTTAATTTTTATTGGAGTATAGTTGATTTACAATGTTGTGTTAGTTTCAGGTGTACAGCAAAATGAATCAGTTATACGTATACATATATCCACTCTTTTTTTTTTTTTTTTAGATTCTTTTCACATATAGGCTCTCACAGAGTATTGAGTAGAGTTCCCTGTGCTGTATAGTAGGTCCTTATTAGTTATCTATTTTATATATAGTAGTGTGGATATGTCAGTCCCAATCTCCCAATTTGTCCCTTCTGACCCCTTACCCCCTGGTAACTGTAAGTTTGTTTTCTACATCTGTAACTCTATTTCTGTTTTGTAGATAAGTTCATTTGTACCTTTTTTTTTTAGATTCCACATATAAGCGATATCATATGATATTAGTTTTTCTGAGGAACCTACATACTATTTTCCACAATGACTGCATGAACTCACATTCCCACCAACAGTGTAGGAGAGTTCCCTTTTCTCCACACCCTCTCCAGCCTTTGTTATTTGTAGACTTTTAATGATGGCCATTCTGACTGGTGTGAGGTGGTACCTCATTGTAGTTCTGATTAGTATTTCTCTAATAATTAGTAATGTTGAGCATCTTTTCATGTGCCTATTGGCCATCTGTATTTCTTCTTTGAAGAAATGTCTGTTTAGGTCTTCGTTTGTGGTTATTGTTATATTATACATTTATTTAACACACACAATATTATTGCATCAGTTCAGAGCAAATTGAATGTTGTTAAACAAATTGTAAGATCGTTCCATTAACTAAGTGATAAAACTACTTATTTATATTAAATTTTAAAAGATCAAGAATGGGTGTTGTAATATCAAGCGTGACCCTTAAGAGAATAGAAAGAGAATGTATACTGAGCAAGCTAATAAAGAGGTAAATGGAAAACTGAAACAATTGATTATTTACAAATGAAGAAAAGAAAGGAGTAAGAAATACAGAAAAGGTGGGACAAAGAGAAAACAGTAATGTAGCAAATTTAAATCAAAATATATCAGTAAGCACTCAAGCAACAACAGTAAGACTCCATTAGGCACAAAAACTTGATCTATATATTCCTTAAAAGGGTACATACCTTAAATACTATTTTAAATGTTTTTATATTTAAGTGTTTCAGTTTTCAACCTTTGAGCACAATAAATATTTGTTGAGGATCCAACTTGGGTCAGACCCACAGGTTCATAACATACAAGGCTAAAAACACATGTTATCCGTCCCCAAGAAGTTCAGTTTCTCCCTATAAAAAGATCTAAGTTTAAAATATCAGAAAAGAAATAATGATACATGTTTTTAATTATATCAGCAAACCAAATGGAAACTTTTCAATTCTGTTTGCATTTCAACTCTTCTGGGGGGTCATATATATGCCTCGAAATATATTGCTGTGAATCTGTTTTTGAGCACAGCAGGTAAGCATATTTACACAGAATTAGCATGAATGAACCAGTTTGCAGCATCTGTTCAGTGCAGTGTGGCTTTCCTCCGGGGTGAAAATGTCAACGTAGCATAGCAACTTTTTTGGAGAAGGGAAAAGTGAACTTTTATTGTTTCTAGGCAGATATAAATATCATAGGCAGTGTCATGACAGACTGATTAATGGACTCAGGAAAGAGGGGAGAAAATGGTTCACTTTTATTATTTGACCAGTTTTACACATTCTTTCCTAATTTTCTGGATGTGCCAAAACATGCTTGTTTTTTCTTTTCTTTTCTTTTGTTTTTTTAAGATTGAAGGATCAATCCAGTTATTCATTGTGAGCACTGTACATTAAAGAATGTGATGTTATTGTATGGGACTGTACAGTAGAGGATGCTGAAGTGCTTAAGTTCTAAGTCACATATGATTCCATGTTTAGGAAACAAGTTGCTTGTTAGGTAGTTTTCATACATATTTATAATACTTCATGTAAATTCATACCTAAGTACTGATATGCAAATAAATATGCATATGTATATCTAAATACATATACATTATATATAAACATATATATTGTATATATATATGGGTACATATATAAATATATGAATGTTAAAATATATATTAATATATGACTATATATAAATATACAAATACAAATGCATACACACACATACAATTCTTTAACTAGAGATTTTTACAATACAAATACAAATCTCTTCTAAATATCAACAGAAATTTATATTACCATTCATAACATATGACTGTTGCTCTCTGATTTGATGTATGAGCACTGAAAAAAGTCTTGAATATGACTCACTTTTAAATTAACTTAGTTTTCATCAAAGTCCAAATGAGCTTCATTAGACTCTAATTATTTTTTACCCTATTTTCTTAAATGTACCTTGCTCAATCCTCCATTTTCAGTTCAAGTATGAAGTCTTTTCTTTCCTAAAATAAAAATTTGTTTTCTGGAAGAATATACTTTGAAAAAGTCACAAGGAGTAGAACCTACAACTAACTTCTCAAACCCTGGCACTTCACAAATGAAGTATGCTTCCAGAAACTTAAAAACAATGTGATAGTCATTGAAATTTGGATTTGATAGCCAGGAAAATTACAATCAGTTTAAGTTTTTGAGAGGACTAACGAGGGAAAGTAATCTTCACTGTTGGCAAAAAAGAAATTTTGTTTGTTTACAACAATATACATTATTTTCTGCAGAAATTATTTTGCTCTTAATTTCTTACCTAAGCATCTTGTTATCTCAACCTGTTTATCTCCACTGGTAATGACGCCTTATTTCAAATGTTTTGAACATTTGTTCAGTGTAGGGTAAGAAGTACATCAACTCCTTCAAGTTTGAACCTGATTGGAAGCCTGAAAATTACACATTTTAAGCTATGACTTGGACTGTAAGCTTCTGATGAAATCTTAAAGTGACTTATTAAAATAATGCTTCTTAAATTTGTCAAGGAGAGCAAAAATAATTTTATCATAAGTTAGTAAATAAATCAGAAGTCTATGGGTTAAACACAGGCAACAATTATGTTTTTAATGTCAGGGATAATTGGGAGGTAATTGCAGTTCAGGTTATTTAAACTTTAGCATATTTTATAATGTTTTGAGATAATAGCCAAACATGAAGTGCTTTTTACGTCATTTATCTAACTGGAGATAATGAGAAATCAACTTTAGTTTGAGTCATCAGCAATGATATTATGTTATTATCATTATCCCCATTTCTGTCACATAATAATGTTATATTAGGGACTAGTACATATCAACATAGCTTTCTTTTTTTTAAATTTATTTTATTTATTTATTTTTATTTTTGGCTGCGTTGGGTCTTCATTGCTGTGCGCAGGCTTTCTCTAGTTGCGGCGAGTGGGGGCTACTCTTCGTTGCCATGCTCGGGCTTCTCATTGGGGTGGCTTCTCTTGTGGCGGAGCGTGGGCTCTAGGCACATGGGCTTCATTAGTTGCGGCACATTGGCTCAGTAGTTGTGGCTCATGGGCTCTAGAGTGCAGGCTCAGTAGTTGTGGTGCACGGGCTTAGTTGCTCCATGGCATGTGAGATCTTCCCAGACCAGGGCTCGAACCTGTGTCCCCTGCATTGGTAGGCAGATTCTTAACTACTGCACCACCAGGGAAGCCCCTCAACATAGTTTTGTTTTTTTTTTTTTTTTTTTAATTTATTTATGGCTGTGTTGGGTCTTCGTTTCTGTGCGAGGGCTTTCTCTAGCTGTGGCAAGTGGGGGCCACTCTTCATCGCGGTGCACGGGCCTCTCACTATCGTGGCCTCTCTTGTTGCGGAGCACAGGCTCCAGACGCGCAGGCTCAGTAATTGTGGCTCACGGGCCCAGTTGCTCCGCGGCATGTGGGATCTTCCCAGACCAGGGCTCGAACCCGTATCCCCTGCATTGGCAGGCAGACTCTCAACCACTACGCCACCAGGGAAGCCCCTCAACATAGCTTTATACTCATGGATTTGTAAGAAAGAAAAAGGAGATAAAGGGGAAAAATCTTCAAAGAAAGAAAAATATATGTGGAGATGACATACTGAAAAAAGTGTTGTTACTAGAAATCATTTAGGTAAGAAGTGAATTATTTCTTTCTTCCTTTATTTTTTCCTTCTTTCTTTCCTCCTTTTTTTTTTTTTTTTTTTTCATCTTTAGTTCCTTCATTACTTCTTAAAATTTTCATCCTGACACTTTGGCGCAATGTGGAACATATGGCCTCTATTACTTTACAATAATTTTCCCTTATACTTACAAGTCAAACTATGCTTGCTTCTCTTTCTATTGTCAATAGGCAGTAATCTAGCATTAATAGTTACTGGTCCTAGGATAGATATTATTATTCAGCAAACTTATAGGAAAAAGTAATACTTTTCTGCTAAATAGAATTAACAATATTAATTATCTTTAACTTCTCCTTCAAAAATAATATGCCAGTGTATTTTCTTCCCCACTCAGAAATAGCATCTGTTCAAAAGTTACTTATGTAAAACAGGAAGCTACACATTAGAGTTGTGTCTTAAAAGAGTTCTGGGAATCGCATAAAGGCAAGACCTTGGCAAAACAGAGAAAGAACTTAAAGAAGAGCAGAGGGATATGAATCTTCTGCCAGAATAAGAAAAACACATAAAACACAACTTCTGATTATGATTCTGAAACTCAAGTGTGTCTTCCTTGGCATAGAACCAGAGAGGAATGAAGCAAGCAGCACTTTTTGTCTGGCACAAGTCTCAAAATGTGCCTCCAAAAAAACCAGACTTTTGGCGCAGTGAGACCCCAAACATCCAAATAAATGGCTGACTTTTTCTCCTTTCGCATGAGCTGAGCGATACCATTTCAGCCTCTGTGTACGTGAAGCAGCCTATTCATGTGCATCATGTTTCAATCCCCAGGATTACCACTCTCCTATCTTCTTTGATCATATAGACCAGTAGTCTCCGTCAATAGTTGATAATGTGTGTGTGTGTGTGTGTGTGTGTGTGTAGGTGTGTGTCCAGTGACTAGGCCAGGGAAATCACTTGATGAAACATGTAACACCTTACGTTGTCAAATTGTGAAGACATGTCAAAGGATGATAGGGACCTACCAAAAGAACATACTTTGAAGGAGTTTCCATGGACAAATCTGAAACTATTTGAGCATAAAAAATGATTGTAAACCTTTATAACTTTCTGATTAAAATGTAACTCTATAAGGGAAGAATAAAAAACTTTTCTTACAGTGGAATGTCCTTTAATAGGTATAAAAAGATTGACAGCATTAGAAAATCACCAATTTGAAAACCATAAAGGTATCATTTATTCAGGCAAAACTAATCAATGCATGTTAAAATTATTTGATAAGAAGATATTTATTACAAAAGGAACACTTTTATAGTTGTAAAAACTAGACAAATACCACCTTAAGTGACCAAACTTAAGATCATCAATAATGGGATAAATTTATATTGTGACATCCTGACATGAAATACTGAGGGTAATCAATATGACTTATGAACAAGAGTGAATATTAGATGAATCCAAATTGAGGTACATTCCACAAAATAATTGCTATGTAGTCTTAAAAAATTGCAAGGTCATGAAAGACAAAGGAAGAGGGACAAATTGCTCTAAATTAAAACGTATTAAAAATTCATGACATCTAAACATCACACATAATCTTGGCCAGACACTTTTTTTTTTTTTTTTGCTTCAAAAGGCATTATTAAATTTGGATAAATTTAAATAATAAATGTATTTAGCTCAGCTCATGACCCCCTTCTGTCTACTCTCAGTGGAGCCATCTGAGTTATCCAAGTGAAGCATAAGACAGATTATAACATCCACCTGTTCAAACCATCCAATGACAAACTATTAGGGTAAAATTCAAACTCCATACTACAATCATGGTGACTTATTATCCAAACTGGGACACTTTTGAGAGTGAATACCACATTATTAATAATCACCCCAAAATAACAGGCATAAACTTGGGTATATGATCACCTTGATTACAAAATCTTATGTAGCCCCCATTAATCCTCTGGTCTTCTCCTATTGTCTCTCCCTAACTATGCTGTTGCAGTTACTTTGGCTTTTCTGCTCCTATGAGCAAACTAATAAATCCTCCACCACAGGGTCTTTGCAAACATTGCTTAGCCCTGCCTGGAATGCTCTTGCCACAAATTTCCTCATGATGCCCTCTCTTATTTCCTTGAAGTCTGTGCTGCAAAACCACTTTCTCAATGATGTAAAATATGTATGTATTTCTGTAAAATATGTAAAATTTCAATATCTCCTCTCTAAAATTTCATGTCTCTCTTTCCTGCCTTATTATAGGCATTTATTTATATATTTATCAATATATAATAGAACACAGAGTTTGATGATTTATCTAGATTGTTATCTGAATTCCATATTAGAGTATAAGATAAAAAGGGCAAGTATTTTTGTTTGTTGGATATAGTATATATCCGTAGCTCTTACAATAATGCCTAGCACTTGATAGGCAATCAATAAATATTTCTTGAAAGAATTAAAGAATGTATTTTATCAATGAAAAATATTAAGTTTACTGAATGTTTAAGAAAAATAAGTTCATGAATTATATGAAGAGTCAGCCTGTATCTTTACTACAATGTATACCTTTATTCATGGCAATAAAAAGCAATTGAGCATTAGTTATATTAAAATAATAATTTACTTATATCAGAGTCATAATAAAATACAAACACTGAATTCTGAGCAACATTCAGTTATTCTTCATCCTTGGATTGGGTTGAATGGATGTTATTCTATTGTTTTTCTGGCATTTCACTGATTAATTATTAGGTAGAATATTATTTTTTCATGTTTTTTGAAACATTTGTTTTCCTACTCAGAGTTGTGTCTTATAAGTCCTTTTTTTATTTGGTTCTTAGTGATTTATTTCTTTTCTATGAAATCATAAGAAGCTTATTCATTGTGGTTTCTCTTAAATATAACATTTAACATTATTCTACCATAAAGAATATGCAGCATCATCTTATAAAGTTTAGGGACTAGAAACATATTTAAGGGATTCACATATAAGCTTACTATCCTAATTGTGGATTTGAAGTCAGCAACCTGGGTTTAAATTCCAGAACCATACTGTCATCCTGTATGATTATTTGACCTTTGCATAAAATCTTCAAGCTTCAGGATCTCCTTCTCATGGTTATTATAAAATGGAATGAAATAATGAATTTTAAGCACTTAATGTTACATTGTTTTTTATTAACTATACAGTGAGCTGTCTCCTTTTAAGGTACTCTATTATTATTAGGTTTTATTGTTATTGGTCATCATCTTTGACCCATAATTTCCATATGCAAACATATTTGCATATTCGTGATGATGGAGTATATTCAACTTTATATCATGTGTTTTGCTTAATTGCATATCATCAGTAAGCTTAATGCTGCAACATAATATGCATAATTTTAGTTTTAATGAAATGAATATGATTCCATCTAGTGATGGTATCATAACTTATTCAAATATTAGACTAGTATTAGGCAATTAATTAAAATGCTTTTTAACACACAAATCTGGTAGGGTATAGTGAGAGAGGCATGGTCATAAACTCATGATAGTTATACAAATATGATCATAAAGTCTTTTAGGAAAGCAAGTTTGGAAAGATATCCAAACTTTAAACATATTCATTCTCATTGACCCAGCAATTCCATTTCTGGGAATATCTCCTAAAGAAATTACCAGAAATAAGGACAAAGATTTATGTGCAAAGATTTTATCATGCCATTATTTATGGCAGCAAACAATTGGAAGCAATACAAAAGTCCTGCAATGAATGATTACCTATATCATGGTACAGCCGTAAGAATAAAGAGTAGGCAACTCTTTTAAAATATACTTAGGAAAAGTTTTAAAATAGGGAAAATGCTCATCATATAATGTTAAAAGAAAAACAACAGATTTGAGAGGTATAAACTTATAACATGTACAAGAAAATATTTGCAGTGTTATCTCTGAGTAGAGAAATTATAGGTGTTTTTAAAATTTTCATCAATTTTCCACATTTTCTACAATGAGCATACATCACTTTAAAGCTCATTTTTTAAAGAAAGTAAAGCTACTGTTAAATTACTAATAGTGACATCTATGTTGAGGTGGGGAATTTTGAATGATTTGGCATGCTATGTATTACAGTTCAACACTGATGGCATGATACCTTTGTTGGTGAGCATGATACCGCGTCCCAAAGGCAATGTCAAGCCATATCCAACCATTTTCAGCTTCTCTCAGCCTGTGGAAAGTTTCCAAATTGCAGTATTGTAAAAGCAGAATAAAGTTAAAGTCTTATGAAGTTACAGACTAATGAACAGTAGCAGCAGGTTCATCCACAATCCAATTACTTGGAAAGTAAATGTACCGTATCTAGTTAGTGATATTGTTTAATATTTAATCCTGTGAAACGAAAGCATGAACATTAAAGTTCTATCGTAAACCCTAGAAGCATGAAAATAAAGTATAAAGGTAGTAGGTCTTAATACTTCTACAGAAAAGCAAAGCCCTGTGTTAAAAAATTGCCCTTACACAGACTGCACATGTGCTGTTACAACAGGATAAATGAAAACTGATTCAGTTCTCATTTTTTCCTTCTGTCCAAAATAATTAAAACTGGATTAGGTTTGTTGCAGTCTCTTCAGCTGGCTTCTCAGATTCTGTAATGATTGGCAGTCTATTTAAAAATGAGCATTATTTAAGGTCACATAGTTTTGAACTTGAACTTTTAAAAACAAGTTTCTAATAAAAATATAGTAGGAAGATGACTATTTAGACTCATTACTAGGGATCATTGATTCCTACTTCTCCTGACGCCTCATGGCTACAGAAACTGAGGCCTCCAAATTACGAACTCACTCTCATCAAGACTTAAACCAGTTCCCATCTAGGCAGCAGAACATAGTAAGCCCTCTCCTCACCAGTGGTAGAATTTGGAACTATCAGTTTTATTCTCATTATAGTATATGGGTATATATGGTGAATCTCCCGATGAAGAGCAAGTGCACTCAACTGCAGTGTAGTTTACAGGAATGCCACGTTTGCTCATTCACTGTAACTAGATGCCTAGGTCAAATTCTGATTGTACAGCAGTTTCATTGGAACTCAATTGATGCCCTTAATCCCAGTTATTTTCCTACACCCCTCACACCACACCTAGTTCTCGTCCTCTTCCCTGTAGCACCTACAGCCCATTTTATATGTACTCAGATGCTGCCTGTAATCTGGTATCAAGCCAGATAGATCATACTGAGTTTTCAGTTATGCCCCCAGAGACTAACATACCTGAATTTTGTGTCCCATTCACTTTATTGACCTCCTTTTTATTTTCTGTAAATAATAGACAAATCATAACAGTTTTATTCTGGGAATATTACCTACTTTTAGTTGCAAACTGTTTCCCCCCAAGTTCAGACCATGTAGCCTGACTTGGAGTTGTCTCATTTTCTCAAGAATCCATCTCCCTAATCATAGGGATTTATTCAAGAAATGACAAATGCCGGCCCTAACAGACTCTTTTCCAGGATTTTTCAAATTTGAATTGGACAAGAGCTACTTTCACTGATATGGTGAAAGAAAGATAATGTGACACCCAAAGCTGGCAAAAGCTGTAGGATATAGTATTGTAGGTAATGATGCCTCACCCACATCACTTAGCCATTACCATTTCCATGCACGTTGGCCCAACCTCCTTCTGATAACACCTGCATTTCTTTCTGTGGACTTTCTTAGCTACTAGAGCCCTTTCTGTGCACATGTGTGGCAAGCCAAAAGTGATGAGGAGTTAACACTTCATAAGAGCAGTCCTCACTGATGACTGACAGGAGTTGGTAGGTTAAACACCCTAATTCCCTCACCCTTTAGATGGGATAACATGGAGCTGCAGGATCTATACCACCTGGTACCTGACTTACCCAAGAATCCTGGCCATTTCCAGAACTTCGTTTTTCTTTTTTTCTAGTCTATGAACCACATTAGTATTCTTCCAGTACCTACTCTTAGCTCTTAATTGAGAAATTAGTGTTTGATATTTGAATCCAAGCAAATCCAAATATAGATATAAATATCATCCTAAACTATGTCCATATGGTAGGCTGAATAATGTCCCCCCGCCACCAAAAAAAAAAATCTATGTCCTAATCCCTGGAACCTGTGAATATTACTTTATATGAAAAAAAAAAAAAGATTTTGGAGATATGATTAAATTAAGGCTCTTGAGATAGGAAGATTATCCTCCATTATCCAAGTGGCCTAAATGAAATCAAATGTATCCTTTTAAGAGGAGGGCATAGAGTGGTTTGGCCACACAGAAGAGGAGTAGGTCACAGAGGCAAATATTGGAGTGATGTGGCCACAAGCCAAGGAATTTTGGCAGCCACCAGAAACAAAGAGACAAGGACAGATTTCCCCCGCTAGAGTCTCTGGAAGAAGTGAGACCCTGCCAATACCTTGATTTTGGTCTAGCGATATTTATTTCGAGCTTCTGACCTCCAGGACTATAAGAGAATAAACTGTTGTTTATACCACCAAGGTTGTAGTGGTTTGTTACAGCAGCCACAGAAAACAAACACAGTCCCATTGAACACTAAGGTACAAACCACGTATTTCCAAGACCAGTTCTCTAATCCGGTTGGTCCCTGAAATCCCTTTTCTACCATCTTTTCCTTCTCCAGCTGCTCATCCACTGAAGTATTACCTAGCCTGAGTCCTGGCTGGATTCTACATTAGACAAACTAAACTGAATTTATACCAAACCGAGTCATCAGTCATCTTATGAACAATTTGCATAGTTAGTAGTTTACCTAAAATATGACCATACCACCACCCTTTTTAGTTTTGTTTTGTTTGCATTTTGTGTCTTTCTGCTAATTTTTTTTATCATTTTAAGCTTACTCTAAAATAAATTGTCCGTGGGCACACTGAATGATATTTTCTTTTACTTCTGAATTATCCAATCTGTCACATATAGGATTATTCTAATATGTATATATAGAACAACTAAAGAACTCTTAAAATAGTGGTTTTAGGTACTGTAATGTGAAATATTAATGTAAATAAATTATATTTCACTTTGTTATTTATTTACTTTTATTTCATTGTAAACATTCGAAATACATTAATTTTAGGCAAACTGAACTTTTCCTAAACATAAGGAAAATTGGACTTGACCTAATGCCTTTAGGAAAGTGTCTTTGTGACTCATATTTCTACCCTGGAATTTATCTATGCTAAGTTATTATAGTAAGGGATAGCAAAAAGGTAAGAGAGTTTGAATATTGCTTAATCATTTATTATCTGTAAAAGCTAGAGGGTTTACTAAATCTTTGAGTCTGTTTCTTTATTAGTAAAGTAGGTATAATTTCTCTTGCCATATAGGATTTCTATAATGGTTAAACTAGGTACTGTATAATGAACTAGCTGAGTGTCACACATAAAATTAGTACCCCCAAATTTTGTGATACACTACATTTGAGGAAGGTGTTAAATCAATGTCATAAATATCTCTGACTACTTTATCTCCTCCATTAATTTAGTCATTACAGGAAGGTTTAGTGTCAGAAAGTTTGCATTACATCCTAAATTTGTGTTTACTTAGCAGAAATTCTGGGTGAAGATGGTGTCAGTAATAAAGTGCACATTTAAATAATATAGGTAAATTATAAATATTAACAATAAAGAAAAATTGATAAGGCCATATTATGCAACTTGCACTGTTCTCAGAACAAAAGTTACTTGACCCTTCAATGGAAGCAGAGTTGAAATCTGGTATCTGTGATGTAATATACATACAGAAGAATGGCCTAGACCATGGAGTTCATGATTTCTTAGTACTTTATCCATTTCTGCAAAAAACAGAAGTTCCCTTCCACATCCTGTCTGTTTTGCCACTAGAATCTCAGCCTACCTTTGTGACTGATACAAAATCACCACCACCAATTGCTACTTCACCCAAACACCTACAGCATTAAAAACACCTCTTCCTAGCAACCCTTCCTCAGGGCGCACATCTCTAATCTCAGAGAATGAGGAGAAATCCTTGACAGACTCCCGGACAGTCTTCTCCCTTTGCCATTCCCTTTCCGAATTTCCCACTTATCAATCACCCAGCTAACATACTCATTGATTCAGAGAACTCTGGCAGCATTTCATCTAATAAACTGTCCCTGATAGCCCAGTCTAAATTAAAGTCTTCTTTCTGCCTTCTGTTACATCACTTGAAAATTCCTACTATTGAAATTAGCATGTTATTAAGTGAAAATAGATTAAGACATAGTGCCTAGCCAAGATTAGGGGCTCAATGATTTTGCATTGAATGAATAAATAAACAAGAGTCAACACTAATAGAAGAGCTGAGTGTACTGCTTTTTCTCATAGCAGAAATATTATAAGTAGCATATAGCTTTCTCAGGGGATGTCCCCTAAAACTTATTTAATACAAAATGTCACTGAACTATAGTTTTGCTACACAAAATGAACACACACTCATTCTAATATTTAGGTTTTATGCTATTTGCAATTTCTAGATAGTTGGCTTTGAAAAAGAGCTGGGTAAAAGAATTAGAATGGTAGACAGCACCTGCCCCCCAAAAAAAGCTTAAGGAGCAACGCAGTTATAAAATTCATTTTATAAAATTCAGTGACAGAATAGTTCTTCTAAGAACAAGGGCAAAAAACCTTTTATTCTTAGCTCATAGAACATTCTTATACCTATGTGAAGTATATGAATATTTTGAAGCTAAGAATAGCGATATATCACAATGTACTTTGGGGAGATACATATACACACACACACACGAATATATACACACACAAATATATATATACACACACACACAATAGGATATATACATATATAATGTAAGATACATGTATATCTCAAACTTGAAATGTAAGGTGTTCACAAAGTCACTGCAGATATTTAGTTAACAAATGAGTTAGCTAGACAAGTTTCAGTTTTTATTACTTAATCATAGAAATAATCCAAAGAAAAAATGTTTTAACATTCCATTAATTCATATAATTTGTGATGTATTAAAACTATTATTTGTTCAACTGTATAAAACTGTCCATTTCATGTACAAGGGTCAGAGGGCGCAAACAGATTTAACCTGAGGATTAGCTCTCTCCTATAATACTGGAATAAATAGCTTTTGTTTACCTGACATTTTCTATCCCATTCTATGAGTTGCTTAACTTCATTGAACCTCAGTTGTTCATCACTAAGATGAGAACAATAAAAAATATATCTCAGCATTGATGTGAAGATTAAAAATTAGAAAATATCTCTGGCACATGATAGAAGTTAAATAATCCTCTTTCAGCCTATGAAGTAAATATGTTGCGATTGGGTAGGGGAAGGAAGAGAACCTTCAGCAAATTTGTCAGATTCATTACCCTGCTGTCTGCAAAATTCAGGAGAATTATGAGTGAACATCCATGTTCGTATAAAGTTGTATAAATCTTCATTCTGCTCTTTAATGTTCATAATGTCCTATTAGCTTTATATAGGCATTTGCACTATTAGTTCAGAACTAAATTTAAGCAAATATCACAGAGTGGACAATTGAATCATGTATCCGGATTGAGTCAGCAGTCTATAGCCCACAAGTCAAATCCAACTTGCTGCCCATTTTGTAAATAAAGTTTTATTGGAACACAGCATACTCACTTATTCACATATTGTCTGTGGCTGCTTTTACACTTCAATGGCAGAGTTGAATTCTTGCAACAGAGGCCATATGGCTAAGTATCTTGTATTTAGCCCTTTACAGAAAACGTTTGCTGAGCCCTGATTTACACAATTGAGGAAAAGAAAGCTGTATTACAATTAAGAACAGCTTTATTTGATCAAAGGGGATAAATTTGAATAGAGGTATGATTTGGAATATACGTGCAAGAAGCTCAAGAATAATTCAGTTTCTTTTCTTTTTTTCATTTTTTATTGAAGTATAGTTGATTTACAATTTGTGTTAATTACTGATGTACAGCAAGGTGATTCAGTTATACACATATATAATTCTCTTTTTTAATATTCTTTTCCATTATAGTTTATCACAGGACACTGAATATAGTTCTCCGTGCTATACAGTAGGACCTTGTTTATCCCTTCTATATGTAAAAGCTTACATTTGCTAACTCCAACCTGCCACTCCATCCTTCCCTCAAGCCCCTCCCCCCAGAAACCACCAGTCTGTTCTCTATGTCTGTGATTCTGTTTCTGTTTTATAGATAGGTTCAGTTGTGTCATATTTTAGATTCCACATATAAGTGATATTATATGGTATTTATCTTTCTCTTTCTGACTTACTTCAGTTAGTGTGATAATCTGTAGTTGCATCCATGTTGCTGCAAATGGCATTATTTTGTTCTTTTTCGTGGCTGGGTAGTATTCCATTGTATATATGTACCATATCTTCTTTATCCAATCATCTGTTGATGGACATTTAGTTTGTTTCCATATCTTGGCTATTGTGAATAGTGCTGCTATGAACATAGGGGTACATGTATCTTTTTGAATTATAGTTTTGTCTGGATATATGCTCAGGAGTGAGATTGCTGGATCATATAGTAATTCTATTTTTAGTTTTCTGAGGAACCTCTGTATTGTTTTCCACAGTGGCTGCACCAACTTACATTCCCATCAACGGTGTAGGAAGGTTCCCTTTTCTCCACACCCTTTCCAGACTTTGCTATTTGTAGACTTTTTAATGATGGCCATTCTGACTGGTGTGAGGTGGTACCTCATTGTAGTTTTGATTTGCATTTCTCTAGTAATGTGATGTTGAGAATCTTTTCATGTGCCTATTGGTCATCTGTATTTCTTCTTTGGAGAAATGTCTATTTAGGTCTTCTGCCAATTTTTAGATAGGGTTGTTTGGGTTTTCTGGTTGAGCTGTATGAGCTGTTTGTTTATTTTGGAAATTAAGCCACTGTCGGTCTCGTCATTTGAAAATATTTTCTCCTATTCTGTAGGTTGTCTTTTTGTTTTGTTTATGGTTTCCTTTGCTGTGCCAAAGCTTGTAAGTTTGATTAGGTCCCATCTATTTATTTTTATTTTTATTTCCATTGCCTTGGGAGACTGACCTAAGAAACCACTGGTAACAATTTATATCAGAGAATGTTTTGCCTATGTTCTCTTCTAAGAGTTTTATGGTGTCATGTCTTATGTTTAAGTCTTTAAGCCATGTTGAGTTTATTTTTGTGTATGGTGAGATGGTGTGTTCTAACTTCACTGATTTACATGCAGCTGTCCAACTTTCCCAACACCACTTGCTGAAGAGACTGTCTTTTTCCTATTGTATAATCTTGCCTCCTTTGTTGAAGATTAATTGACCATAGGTGTGTGGGTTTACTTCTGGGCTCTTTATTCTGCTCCATTGATACATATGTCTGTTTTTGTACCAATACTATGCTGTTTTGATTACTGTAGCTTTGTAGTACTGTCTGAAGTCTGGGAGGGTTATGCCTCCGGCTTTGTTCTTTTTCTTCAGGGTTACTTTGGCGATTCTGGGTCTTTTATGGTTCCATATGAATTTTAGGATTGTTTGTTCTAGTTCTGTGAAAAATTCATGGGTAATTTGATAGGGATCACATTAAATCTGTAGACTGCTTTGGGTAGTATGGCCATTTTAATAATATTAATTCTTCCAATCCAAGAGCATGAGATATCTTTCCATTTCTTGGACTCATCTTCAATTTCCTCTATTAATGTTTTATAGTTCTCAGTGTATAAGTCTTTCACCTCCTTGTTCAGGTTTATTCCCAAGTATTTTATTTTTGGAGGTATGATTTTAAAAGGTTTTTTTTTTTTACATTCCCTTTCTGATATTTCATTGTTGGTGTAAAGAAATGCAACCAATTTCTGTATTTATCCTGCTATCTTGCTGATAATTTAGCTTCTGGAAACAATGTTTGAGACTGACTGTAGATTTCAGCAATAGTAAAATGTAACAGTTTCCATGTGGATCACTCAGAGTAAATGAGTGATTCAGTTTAAAGGATTTCATCTTTCAGGCAACTATAATCATAGAGTGGTAATCTAATGATTTCAATGTGATCAAACTTGGTTGAATACCCATGTCTTCTCCACATGTTACTATAATCATATGACTGTCAAAAATCAATAAACTGGACAATAATAGTAACTTGTGGGTAAGAGTTCTAACACTGATGTTATAGGTTTACAGTAAAACTGGTAGTTTATCATAAGACATTCTTATTTAAAGGAATATTATTTAGTTCATTATTTGCATAGATACATAGATAGATAAAAGTAATACATCACTACTTTTCATGCCCTGATCCCTCTTTCATTAGCTATTCAAGGATTGAAACCAAAGAACTGAGCAATTATGACTGTCTAGTTTTAATATCTTTCATATGTAAAGCTCTCGACAAATGTTTTATGATGGCAATACATCAAATTTATTGTAGTTGTTCTATGTGGCTAATTCAGGGTAGATTGCCTAATCCTTTCTATGGAAGAATTTTAAAGAGTATAGACATTCCTAAATGCAATACAAAAGAGCACAAAAAGAAAAAGAAAAATCCTATGCAATCCATCTGACAGAGGGATAAATACTGTTAACATTTTTCTCTGAACAAGTTTAATATTCTCTGTGTTTGTGTTTCTCTTAGCATCTGTTGTACAAACCACTCTGTTTTGTTTTGGTTTTTTCAGCTACACTACATTGTCTATCAATACACTTATACACCATTGTTTTTAGTATTACAATACAGAAGTGTGTTATAATTTATTTTTGAGACTTCCCATTACTAGTATACAAATTATATAGTGTTTTAATTGTTTTCAGGTGTAAATAAAGCTGGGATATCTGCCAAAGGCTTTTTTCATCCACATCTCTAACTTCTTTCGACAAATTCCTAAAGTAGAAATACTGGGTCAAAGTGCATTTATTTATTCATTTACTAACTTACATGTGGTTTATATATTAACCACCACTCCACTTATCTCTGTTTGAATACAACATTTGAATGTTATAAACATGTCAAAAGAGCTATTATTATAACAAAGACTGTGCGGATTTATTATTCTCATTTATAATTCAAAAATCCAGAGGTCAGAGTGCACACAAAAATATGCTAGAAAATGTTTGCTTTGTCTATACTGGGCTCTAAAAATATTTACCCAAACACATAAAACTTTTTAGTGCCATAAAAGTGGGGAGTATATACAGTTATTCCACATTTATATCCTTGTGTATATAAGAGTAGTAATAGCAATATGCAAATACTTTATGTCTCATATAATGGGAGCTGATCTACTTTAGGAATTAAAATCACCAGAGAAATGGATTATTATGACTTCCTAAAGGTTATTTTATGGAAGAAGGAATGAAATAAATCATAAATATTACTTTACAAAGAATGAATATTTTTAGCTTGATTTAACTGAAATGGTCTTATGTTTCCTTTAAGGTATTTTTTCCAAAGATTTATAGCATTTATTCTAAAATATTTTCAATATGTCTTTAAAGCAAAAATTGTGCTGATTTTGCACAGGAAGCAAATGAAATTTCTTAATTTCATTTAAAATAAGCTATTGTATCGCCTATTTAGTAAAGTAACCAAAATCCTGATTGCTTTATATACAAAATAGAGGCTGTTGAGTATTCTGTAAATTAGATAATGAAATTGCCTATTGTATGAAGCAAGCTATTTTTTCCTTAATCAGTCTGCCTTACCTTATATATTTATAGGTATTGCATAAAAATCTAGGTTGATATTCCTTTAAAATTATGTAAACAAAAGGGAAATTTTATTTATACTATCTAATCACTGAAAAAAATACAAACACTAAGTTATTGATCTAACTATCTTCAATTTAGAAAATGTGACCCTGAAAATTTACCAATTAGCACCATTTATCCACATAAAAATCATGACCTATACCAAAAACTATGGTAAATTAATTTGGTCATCTGAAAAATGGGGATGCTGCCCCTTTCTGACCCCATTCTCACATATCTTCTCTCTCCCACAGCCCACTTGTTGCCGTAGTCTATTCCTAAGGCATATTACCATGAGGGAACAAGTGGTCAGGCAATACCATGTAAATGGTGGACACAGGAAGATTTTACAGAGAACATAAAGAAAAGCCAAGATGGTCAATGAGTTGCTTTGGGGCCCAGTGGGGTCCAGACTCAGAGTACTCAGTAGACCTAGCTGGTCTCTCTGAAAGACAGGTACAATAATGGAAATGAAGCAATATAAGTCTTTATTCCTCCAACAATCTTTATTTTGTTATTGCATGTCCCCTACACACTTAATAACCCCACACCATAAAAAATAACTTCTATGTTCCATAAATGAATGTGTTAGTTTTGGTTCATATTTTTCCCAGAGATTTATGCAATGGAGAATATATCAATTTTTGGAGAGCTCTGTGTTTAAACTTGCTTGGAGATTGGGGATGAGATGGAGTGGTAAATTAGATTGTCTCCATGGCCTGAATTACAATAATTTTCTTAAAATTTGTATAAGTTATATACAGGCAGAAAAATAGTTTGTCAGTTTTAAGCCTCAAAGACCAAAATCTTCAGTAATTTACATTCATCAACTCATTTAAACCCATAACAACCTATGAAATAAGTACTTCTTTTATCTACATTTTTGTAGTGAGACAACTGAGTCACAGAATATCAAGTGCCAGAATGCAAATCCATGCTGTCTCACTTCTAAATACTAAATATACACCTAAAATAACAATAGTTACAACAGCTAGCATTTATTGAGTTCTCACTATGCCTAAGAGACTTTGAAATACATCAAATGGATTGATTCATTTAATCCTTAAAACAATCTTTTGAGGTAGGTGTTAATACTATTTTACTTTTACTTATTAAAAAAACTGAAACAGAAATGTCAAGTATCACATCTAGTGCCACATATCTATGAAATAACAAAGATGGAAGAAAACACAGGCAGTCCATCTTTATTGTGCAGCTTGGAAACATGGTTTATTTAATATAGCTTCGAATTAGAGCAAGGACCATCCACACATTTTTTTCCCCAAATTATCTTGGTTATTGTAACATTCTTATTCCTGTGTAGAAATTTGAAAATCACTTGAAATACATATATTTTAAGCCTTTAAACTTAGTGAAGATTCACCACACTTTAGCAACTATAAATTCATTTTTTATTCAGTTCACATTAAGATTTTGTAATCAGAAATATTACAGCATTAAAATATTAGTAACCAAGGTGTTCACTGTGTATCTTTATATTAAAAGCAATAACAGTAAAAAATACCTATGTAACAGTTTTGGAAATCATTAACAGAAGAAGCATCATCTCAGTGTTGGCAAAAGATAGTAGAGTAGCCTTATGTCAGTTTGAACTGTATGAGGTTGCCAAATTTGACCACCTTTGACCTACAAAAATAGCCTTGCCTATGTTTCAACCTATTACTATGAATAAGGATTATGCAAACGATGGAAGATATCTATAGATTTATATGCAGAACTTGCAACTCTATCCAAAGCTGAGATTAATTATGCATTATTATATCTAAACAAATTTCTCTACCAGCTGATTAAACTTCAATATGTGTAGCTATAATGCTTTTAGCCAATGAATGCTTTGAAATTTACTGAACATGTGTTGCTCAGAATACAGAATATATAACCATCAGCATTTTACAATCTATAACAGGAAACACAAACTGCATTCATGAGAACTTCACTAACTATGAAGAGTTAGGTTTAATAAAGGTGTTCAGGGATAGGATTTATGTAAGAATTTGCACAAAGCCCAATGACGGATTGATCCCACAGACCTCTTAAAGGTATATTGTATAACTAGTGCATGTTTCTTTTTGGCACTGAACTGAAAAATCAGAGGTTATTAAGAAGAGTAACAGGCAGTGGTAGTTATATTTCACATAGCTTCCATAACTATCCAACACATGACATATATTTCCTTTAATTAAAGCATGGTAGAATGCAGGAATTTGGTAATCTGTCTCGTAATGCTCATAAGCTTAGTAGTAATAAACTTTGCTAAATACTAAGTTTGAGAAAATGCTGTGCAGGCAGATGGTGACTATGAGCCTCAAGTCTCTCCCAGAGCTGCAAACAGTACCATCTGCTGCTCTGCTGATTTCTTTTATGTTCATTGGTATCAAATTTAACGGGGGAATCACACTTTACATTTTAATTTTACACCCTGGCCACAATGGTGGGAGCTCTTATCTCCCTCAATGTATACTTATTCAAGTTAGTAAGGAATTTTTCTTCCTTAAAAAAACCCAAAAAACAGAGACTACCGCTTTTCCATTCATGATGGAGTAATAGGAACTGGATTTACCCTCTGTTTAAAACAAAGTAAAACATCACATCAAATATATAAACAACACTTTTCCAGACACTGGACAAGAGTTTCCAGGCCAAAGCACATAGAGGAAAAGCGTCGATGAAGCTCAGCAGACTTCTTGAGTTAAGGATCAAGACCTGGGAGTCTGGGAAAACAAAGAAGGTAGAGATCACAGGGGAAATTATTAGAGAGGAGAGAGCAATACAGCCTGATAACTCTGGGTATCTGCAAAGCAATTGACTCAGTATTCAGCAGAGTACTGATCAGCAAACTTTAGTGAGGAAACACTAGAAGCCTGGGAAAGACCCATCAGAAAAGATTTAAGGTAACAATACTTGTACTTACATTGGGCTAGGAATAATGCCTGTCTGTTCCCACAAGTCATACTGGAATACTACATGATTCATATGGCTTTGATCAGGTTGCACAGAAGTATGTTATAACAGATATTAAAAGTGAGACAAAAGGATCAAATTGTTTCCAAATAACTACTTTCCAGATGAAAGCTCAAGAATATTAATAGGAATAAAAAGATATCCAGAATTCAAATAGGTAAAGCTCATAATGTCTGCTATATAAACAAAAATTAGCAGGAATACAAATAAGTGGGGTAATAGGAGAAAGTCCAATCAATTGAATCTGGCACAGATATTTAAATTAGCAGATAAGAACATTAAAACAGTTATTAAGCCAATTCCTATATGTTGAAAAAGTTAAGCAGATGCAGGATTTTCAAAGAGCAAATCTTCTCCCCATAGCAATTTTAAAACTATAAAATTGATAAAACTAATCATTGGACACTCTGAAAATCAAGCAAGGTATACAACAATATGAGAAGTATTTGTGTTTGTAAACCTGCCAAACTTAAAGTAAGAACAGTGAGAATCTGCATCATTCTCGTTAAAAGCTGCACCCAAATTTTCCCCAGTATGACAGAATAAAGGATTACCACACTTCTAGGATTACCACACTAGAAGAACACTGGCATCTTCTCTGCAAAGGTTTAAGGAGACTCACTGCGTTTGTACCATTGGATGATATTCATGCTCAGTGGCATTGTCAGTGGATCAATAGAAATTATGTAATCTAATATGCATATCAGAATGGGAAAAAAGATTTAAAATCATCAGAGACTCAGAGATCTGTACAATACCAACAAGTACACCACCATATATGTAGCTGGAACCAAGAAGGAGAGGAGTAAAAATATTAGGAAAAATATTTAAAGAAATAATGGCTAAAAAATTCCCATATTGGATGAAAAGTATTTATCCACACATCCAAGAAGCTAAAGGAAGGAAGGAAGGAAGGAAGGAAGGAAGGAAGGAAGGAAGGAAGGGAGGAAGGGAGAGAGAGAAAAGGTAGAACTAAGTACCAAGATATCTTCTCATGGATATATTGGGTTGGCCAAAAAGTTCATTTGGGTTTTTCCAAAAAGGCGTAGAAAAAAATTGAAATCCTTAAGAGAAAACCAAAATTAATCATGTTCAAAGAACCCACAATAAGGTTAACATCTGACTTCTCATCAGAAACAAGGAGGCCAGAAATGAATAGAATGACAAATTGAAAGTAGTGTAAGACCAAAAAAAAAAAAAAAAGTCAACCAAGAATTCTGTATCTAGCCAAACTAGCCTTCAAAAGAGAAGAAGAAATAAAGATATTCCCAAGATAAAAAAAGAATAAGGGAGTTCATTGCTGGCAGACCCATTTTACCAGAATTAATAAAGGAATTCCTTCAGACTGACACCAGATGTCAGAAATGACACCAGATGGTTATTCAACTCTTCAGGAAAAAATAGAGATCACTGTAAGTGCTATATATGTCACCTTAATTTAAAAGACTCAATAGACATATATATATTTCTCATTTAGTCTCTTTACTTCTTTAATTGACACAAGATTATACAAAGCAATATTATAATACTGTTATTTGGATTCTAATGACAATGATAGCATAAAGGATGTGGGAGGAAATTGAGCTAAAGTTGAGCAAATTTGCTATAATTTACCAGAAATAAATAATTATTAATCTGCTGTAGTTTGTGGTAAGATGTGCCTATAATGTCATATCTAAAAAAAGAAAGTGTAGTAGAAATAAAATCAACAAATTAAATTGATATGGAAAAAATGACTTTAAGATAGAATTTTATTAGAAACAAAAAGGGACATTTTACAATGATAAAGGGGTCAATACCTCAAGAACATAAAACAGTTATAAATGCATATTTACCTAAAATCAGAGCCCCAAAACACAGGAAGAAAACCTGACAAAAAAAGAATGAGGAAAAGGCAATTTAACAACTATAATTGGAAGTTTCAGTGTCCTGCCCTCAATAATTTATAGAAAAACTAGACAGAGAATTAGTAGATATATAGAATACTAAAAAATATTTTTAACTAACATCACATAAATGATATGTATAATACTTCACTGAACAGCACAATAAACATTTTTTTCAAATATGCATGAAATATATACTAGGCCATATGACAAGATAAATTAAGATTGAAGTTATACAAAGTAAGTTCTCAATCTACAATGGAATTAAATTAGAAATTAACAAGAGAAAGAAATCTTTAAAATCCCCCCAAATATTTGGAAATTAAACAGCATATTCTAAGTAATCTATGATTCAAATAAGATATAATAAGAGAAATTAGAAAATATTCTGATTTAAAAAATAACATATCAAAATTTATAGGAAGCAGCTAAAGCAGTGATTAGAAGAAAATGTGTAACTTTAAATGTATTTACCAGAAATGAAGAAAATTTTCAGATAAATAACCTTGCCTTTTATGTTAATAAATTAAAATAATAAGAATAAATTAAACTCAAAGCAAGCAGGGGAGAGAAAAGAAAAATTATAGGAGACATCAGGGAAATATAAAACAGAAAATTAGAGAAAATCAATGAAAACAAAAGTTTATTCCTTTAAATATCAATAAAGCTGACAAATACTTATCTAGGTTAACCAAGAATGAAACAGATAAGACACAAATTATTAAGATCAAAAATGAAAGAGAATACAACAGACCCTATAACTTAGGGATTATTATGAATAATTTTTGGTATCATACTGGACAACTTAAATGAAATAGGCAAATTCCTAGAGTGACACCAGTATCAAAACTTATTTTAGAAGAAAAAAATTAAAATGTACCTAAAATAAGTGAAGACATTGAATTACTTATTAAAAATATTCCCACACAAGGAGTACAGTACAGATGACTTACTGGTGAATTCTATCAAATATATAAAAAGGAAATAATACCAAGTCTTTAGCAAACTCTTTCAGATTATAGAGACCAGCATTATACTGATATGAAAGCCAGACAAAGACATTACAAGAAAACTATAGACCAATAGTCCATATGAACATAAATACAAAAGTGCTAAAATACTAGAACTGAAATCTGGCAAAATTTAAAATGTGTTGTATGCCACAACCAAGTAAAATTTATGCCAGAAATATGAGTTGGGATTAACATTAGAAAATTAACATAGTACACACTATTAATAGAAGACAAAAAAATACTAATTTCAATTGGTACAATGCAATTAATGACTTTTAGTTAATGTCAAATTGCAAATGCATTTGACAAAACTCAACACTCATTCACAATAAAAACTCTCAACAAAAGTAAAAAGGAAATTTCATATATCTCATAAAGGGAAGCTAAGAAAAACCCACATCTAACATCATAATTAAGAATGAAAGACTGAATTTCTTCTTCCTAAGATCCAGAACAGGACAAGGATGTCTACTTGCACTACTTCTAGTGAACATTGTACTAAAAATTCTAGCTACTTCAACAAAGAAAAAATTTAAAAGGTACTAAAGCTATCCATGATGGAAAGGGAGAAAAAAAATCTCTTTATTTGCAGATGACATAGCTTTTATATAGCAAATTCTAAGAAATACACACATAACAAAACTACCGTAACTAATACACAACTTTAGCAAGTACATAGGACACAAGATGAAGATACAAAAATCAATTAAATTTCTGTATGCTAACAATAAAGCACCTAAAAAAGAAATGAAGAAAACAATTCCATTTACAATAACATCAAAATATAAAGTACTTAAGAGCAAATTTAACCAAAAATAGATCAAGATTTGTACACTGAAAAATACACTAAGAGAAATTAAAGATCTAAATTAACAGAGAGACTTTTCATGTTCAAAAGGTGGAAGAAACAATATTGTCAGGAAGGCAATTTATTCCAAATTTATTTACAAATTCAATGCAATTGTTATCAAAATCCCCAGAGAATTATTATAGAATTCAAAAAGCTGATTCTAAAATGTACTGGAAATTCAACACACCAAGAATAGCCAAAACAATTTTGCAAAAACAGTAAAGTTGGAGGATTTATACTACATGATTTCAAAACTCACTGTAAAGCCACAGTAATAAGTACAGTGTAGTATTCGTGCAAATATATGCATGTAAGTCAATGGAACAGAATTGAGAGTACTTATCAATTATCGCACTTTCAATATGTGCAGCTTATTGTGTGTCCATTTTACTTCAATAAAGCGTTAAAATACAAAGCCCAACTAGAGTGTCATACTGTACACCAAAGTATATACTTTGAAAGGTGAGATATAATGTGGATTTTATTCATAACATTTTTAGTTGCTGCATGTGTATTCTTAAGGGATTTGTTTTCACTCAGGCATACACATGCTAATTAGGGATCAATTTTATTTTTCAGATAAAGTTGAGAAAAGTCTTACTTCAAAGCCTAATCCAATCTTCCTAGAAAATGTAAAAAGTTTTTGGCCAGCAGTGACTGGAAGCATGATAGAAAGGAAAACTGGCTTTACTTTCTTGCCAATCTTTCACTTTTATTTGGTAAAGTAGAAGGAAGACATGTTATTAAATGTGTAGTTTGAGGGATAAGACAATATGGGAATATGCTTATTTGAAATGAGAAATTTTAAGAAGGTCATCTTCATGTACTGTGAAATGAAAGAAAGGTAAAATGTGTTTAGTAGGACATTGCTCCAAGTAATTAGAAATCTGTGTTCCTTGGAGGTCTAATAACTATCTACTTTTGAGCAAAAACACTTCACTAGATTGTTTCCTCATACATAAAATGAGGAATTTTATCAGATAATGGCTAGAAATATTGTCTATCTGTAAAATACTATGTTTCTAGAAAGTATGCTGCATTTCTATCCCTCTTGTTAATGAAATTTTTTTAGATGAGCAAGGTTTTACTTTTCCATTTTTATTGAATTATTTCTCTGGACGTTGTTTAAGCAATTTATTTCATATTTTAAAGGTATTTTTTGGATGACTAAAGAATCAGGGTGTAGAAGTTGTCAACAAACCACTTTGTTTAAACAGACATAGAAAAACCGTTTAAGAACATGAGATACCAGTCTAAAGGAACTTTAACATGTTAATTGTAAAAAAAAAAAAAGGACACAATATCACCACCTGGACAAAATTACTTTGTTTTTTTTTATTTATTTATTTTTAAATTTTTTTATTTTTTGCATTTCCCTGTTAACTAATAACACTGAACAGTTTTTCATGTACTTATGACTCATTCATATATCTTCTTCTAGAAAGTATCTGTTCAAGTATTTGCCCATTTTTATATTTATGGGGATCTTTTTAATTTTAATTTCATTTAATTTATTTTTTTATACAGCAGGTTCTTATAGTCATTTTATACACATCAGTGTATACATGTTAATCCCAGTCTCTCAGTTCATCACACCACCACCACCACCCCACGCTGCTTTCCCTGTTTGGTGTCCAAACGTTTTTTTCTCTACTTCTGTGTCACAATTTCTGCCCTGCAAACCGGTTCATCTGTACCATTTTCTAGGTTCCACATATATGCATTAATATACAATATTTATTTTTCTCTTTCTGACTTACTTCACGCTGTATGACAGTCTCTACCTGCATCCACGTCTCTACATATGAGCCAATTTCGTTCCTTTTTATGGCTGAGTAATATTCCATTGTATATTGTACCACATCTTCTTTATCCATTCGTCTGTTGATGACCAATTAGGTTGCTTCCATGTCCTGGCTATTGTAAAGAATGCTGCAATGAACATTGGGGTGTGTGTGTCATTTTGAATTATGGTCTTCTCTGGGTATATGCCCAGTAGTGGGGTTGCTGGGTCATATGGTAATTCTATTTTTAGTTTTTTAAGGAACCTCCATACTGTTCTCCATAGTGGCTGTATCAATTTACATTCCCACCAACAGTGCAAGAGGGTTCCCTTTTCTCCACACCCTCTCCAGCATTTGTTGTTTGTAGATTTTCTGATGATGCTCATTCTAACTGGTGTGAAGTCATACCTCATTGTAGTTTTGATTTGCATTTCTCCAATAATTATTGATGTTGAGCAGCATTTCATGTGCTTCTTGGCCATCTGTATGTCTTCTTTGGAGAAATGTCTATTTAGGTGTTCTGCCCATTTTTGGATTGGGTTTTTTTTTTTGATATTGAGCTGCATGAGCTGTTTATATATTTTGGAGATTAATCCTTTGTCTGATGATTCATTTGCAAATATTTTCTCCCATTCTGAGGGTTGTCTTTTTGTCTTGTTTATGGTTTCCTTTGCTGTGCAAAAGCTTTGAAGTTTCATTAGGTCCCATTTGTTTATTTTTGTTTTTATTTCCATTACTCTAGGAGGTAGATTAAAAAATATCTTGCTGTGATTTATGCCAAAGAGTGTTCTTCCTATGTTTTCCTCTAAGAGTTTTATAGCGTCCGGTCTTACATTTAGGTCTCGAATCCATTTTGAGTTTATTTTTGTTTTTGGTGTTAGGGAGTGTTCTAATTTCATTCTTTTACATGTAGCTGTCCAGTTTTCCCAGCACCATTTACTGAAGAGACTGTCTTTTCTCCATTATATGTCCTTGCCTCCTTTGTCATAGATTAGTTGACCACAGGTGCGTGGGTTTATCTCTGGGGTTTCTATCCTGTTCCATTGATGTATATTTCTGTTTTTGTGCCCATACCATATTGTCTTGATTACTGTAGCTTTGTAGTATAGTCTAAAGTCAGGGAGTCTGATTCCTCCAGCTCCGTTTTTTTCCCTCAAGACTGCTTTGGCTATTCGGGGTCTTTCATGTCTCCATACAAATTTTAAGACTTTTTGTTCTAGTTCCATAAAAAATGTCATTGGTAATTAGTTAGGGATTGCATTGAATCTGTAGATTGCTTTGGGTAGTAGAGTCATTTTCACAATATTGATTCTTCCAATCCAAGCACATGGTATATCTCTCCATCTGTTGGTATCATCTTTAATTTCTTTCATCAGTATCTTATAGTTTTCTGCATACAGGTCTTTTGTCTCCCTAGGGAGGTTTATTCCTAGGTATTTTATTCTTTTTGTTGCAGTGGTAAATGGGAGTGTTTCCTTAATTTCTCATTCAGATTTTTCATCATTAGTGTATAGGAATGCAAGAGATTTCTGTGCATTAATTTTGTATCCTGCAACTTTACCAAATTCATTGATTAGCTCTAGTAGTTTTCTGGTGGCATCTTTAGGATTCTCTATGTATAGTATCATGTCATCTGCAAACAGTGACAGTTTTACTTCTTCTTTTCCAATTTGTATTCCTTTTATTTCTTTTTCTTCTCTGATTGCCGTGGCTAGGACTTCCAAAACTATGTTGAATAATAGTGGTGAGAGTGGACATCCTTGTCTTGTTCCTGATCTTAGAGGAAATGCTTTCACTTTTTCACCATTGAGAATGATGTTTGCTATGGGTTTGTCATATATGGCCTTTATTATGTTGAGGTAGGTTCCCTCTATGCCCACTTTCTGGAGAGTTTTTATCATAAATGGGAGTTGAATTTTGTCAAAAGCTTTTTCTGCATCTATTGAGATGATCATAAGGTTTTTATTCTTCATTCTGTTAATATGGTGTATCACATTGATTGATTTGCATATATTGAAGAATCCTTGCATCACTGGGATAAATCCCACGTGATCATGGTGTATGATCCTTTTAATGTGCTGTTGGATTCTGTTTGTTAGTATTTTGTTGAGGATTTTTGCATCTATATTCATCAGTGATACTGGTCTGTAATTTTTTTTTTTTGTAGTATCTCTGTCTGGTTTTGGTATCAGGGTGATTGTGGCCTCGTAGATTGAGTTTGGGACTGTTCCTTCCTCTGCAATTTTTTGGAAGAGTTTGAGAAGGATGGGTGTTAGCTCTTCTCTAAATGTTTGATAGAATTCACCTGTGAAGCCATCTGGTCCTGGACTTTTGTTTGTTGGAAGATTTTTAATGGCAGTTTCAATTTCATTACTTGTGATTGGTCTGTTCATATTTCCTATTTCTTTCTGGTTCAGTCTTGGAAGGTTGTACCTTTCTAAGAATTTGTCCATTTCTTCCAGGTTGTCCATTTTATTGGCATAGACTTGCTTGTAGTAGTCTCTTAGGATGCTTTGTATTTCTGCCGTGTCTATTGTAACTTCTCCTTTTTCATTTCTAACTTTATTGATTTGAGTCCTCTCCCTGTTTTTCTTGATGAGTTTGGCTAATGGTTTATCAATTTTGTTTATCTTCTCAAAGAACCAGCTTTTAGTTTTATTGATCTTTGCCATTGTTTTCTTTGTTTCTATTTCATTTATATCTGCTCTGATCTTTATGATTTCTTTCCTTCTGCTAACTTTGGGTTTTGTTTGTTCTTCTTTCTCTAGTTCCTTTAGGTGTAAGGTTAGATTGTTTACTTGAGATTTTTCTTGTTTCTTGAGGTAGGCTTGTATAGCTATAAACTTCCCTCTTAGAACTGCTTTTGCTGCATCCCATAGGTTTTGGATCATCGTTTTTTCATTGTCATTTGTCTCTAGGTATTTTTTGATTTCCTCTTTGATTTCTTCAGTGATTTCTTGGTTATTTAGTAACATATTGTTTAGCCTCCATGTGTTTGTGTTTTTTACGTGTTTTTTCCCCTGTAATTGATTTCTAATCTCATAGTGCTGTGGTCCGAAAAGATGCTTGATATGATTTCAATTTTCTTAAATTTACTGAGGCTTGATTTGTGACCCAAGATGTGATCTATCCTGGAGAATGTTCCATGTGCACTTGAGAAGAAAGTGTAATTTGCTCTTTTTGGATGGAATGTCCTATAAATATCAATTAAATCTATCTGGTCTATTGTGTCATTTAAAGCTTGTGTTTCTTTATTAATTTTCGGTTTGGATGATCTGTCCATTGGTGTAAGTGAGGTGTTAAAGTTCCCCACTATTATTGTGTTACTGTTGATTTCCTCTTTTATAGCTGTTAGCAGGTGCCTTATGTATTGAGGTGCTCCTATGTTGGGTGCATATATACTTATAATTGTTTTATCTTCTTGGATTGATCCCTTGATCATTATGTAGTGTCCTTCCTTGTCTCTTGTAACATTCTTTATTTTAAAGTCTATTTTATCTGATATGAGTATTGCTACTCCAGCTTTCTTTTGATTTCCATTTGCATGGAATATCTATATCCATCCCCTCGCTTTCAGTCTGTATGTGTCCCTAGGTCTGAAGTGGGTCTCTTGTAGACAGCATATATATGGGTCTTGTTTTTGTATCCATTCAGCAAGCCTGTGGCTTTTGGTTGGAGCATTTAATCCATTTATGTTTAAGGTAATTATCGATATGTATATTCCTATTACCATTTTCTTAATTGTTTTGGGTTTGTTTTTGTAGGTCCTTTTCTTCTCTTGTGTTTCCCACTTACAGAAGTTCCATTAGCATTTGTTGTACAGTTGGTTTGGTGGTGCTGAATTCTCTTAGCTTTTGCTTGTATGTAAAGCTTTTGATTTCTCCATCGAATCTGAATGAGATCCTTGCTGGGTAGAGTAATCTTGGTTGTAGTTTCTTCCCTTTCATCACTTTAAGTATATCATGCCACTCGCTTCTGGCTTGTAGAGTTTCTGCTGAGAACTCAGCTGTTAACCTTATGGGAGTTCCCTTGTGTTTTATTTGTCATTTTTCCCTTGTTGCTTTCAGTAATTTTTCTTTGTCTTTAATTTTTGCCAATTTGATTACTATGTCTTGGTGTGTTTCTCCTTGGGTTTATCCTGTATGGGACTCTCTGCGCTTCCTGGACTTGGGTGGCTATTTCCTTTCCCATGTTAGGGAAGTTTTCAACTGTAATCTCTTCAGAAATTTCTCTGGTCCTTTCTCTCTCTCTTCTCCTTCTGGGACCCCTATAATGCGAATGTTGTTGCGTTTAATGTTGTCCCAGAGGTCTCTTAGGCTGTCTTCATTTCTTTTCATTCTTTTTCTTTAGTCTGTTCCGCAGCAGTGAATTCCACCATTCTGTCTTCCAGGTCACTTATCCATTCTTCTGCCTCAGTTATTCTGCTATTGATTCCTTCTAGTGTATTTTTCATTTCACGTATTGTACTGTTCATCTCTGTTTGCTTGTTCTTTAATTCTTCTAGGTCTTTGTTAAACATTTCTTGCATCTTCTCGATCTTTGCCTCCATTCTTTTTCCGAGGTCCTGGATCATCTTCACTATCATTCTTCATTCTTCTTCTGGAAGATTGCCTATCTCCGTTTCATTTAGTTGTTTTTCTGGGGTTTTATCTTGTTCCTTAATCTGGTACATAGCCCTCTGCCTTTAGTCTTGTCTATCTTTCTGTGAATGTAGTTTTTGTTCCACAGGCTGCAGGATTGTAGTTCTTCTTGCTTCTCAAAATTTGTATTTAAAACAAATAACTCTCAAAATGAATAGTTTTCTTAATTATCTTTAATACAAAATGATGTAGACTATAGTGACCTGATTTTGATTATAAATATTTTCATGAGTATTTTTGGGGAAAGGTTTTAATGGAGTTTATATTATTTATATTTTTTGTAATCCAATTTTTCTAATGATACCTATAATATATTGAATAAATATTATTGTGTTGATAATTGAATCACCTTGCTTTCTTATATCATGGCAAAGTTATTCTAAGCAGAAAGTCTTTCCATGGAATTCTACCCTCAACTTAATCTCAACTGGAATCAGATCAATTTCACTAGATGTACAGGGTAAAAAAATCCTTTCTCTCTCTCTCATTTGAAGTACTGTGATAATACACTAGACTAGTTTGACAGTTAGGATGGTTGAAGCCCATATAATCTTCCCATGAACATATACTATATAGTCTGTTTCCAGTAGGATTCGAGCTATCTGGAATGTCACAAAATAGCATTGCAATCTTTGATTTTGTTGTGATGTTAAATACATTTTCTCGATCCTGTTGCTTAATGTCCAGTGTATCTGAATAAGAGAAGCAATGTTTTCTCAAGATTTTATTTTCAAGCACTTCCATTTTGGGGGACTATTTTTAAACACTATCACGCAATATGTTTCTGAGATATTACCATTTTGAACTTTCACAGTATGTTGTTATTCTTACACAGTGTAAAATTTTTTCAGCACAACAAGAGTAAACATATTTAATTGATGCAAAATATCAAGTAGAATTCTGTCACATTTTTCCTAAAATTATTTTCACAGTAAATATTTTATACAGGATATTTCAAAAGTAAAGAAGGTAGAGAAGCACATACATACAGCTCACTTCTTGCCAGCAACCCAAGTAAGTTAAGATCATGATGTTTGAAGAGAGCTATGACATTTGAGGGTCTCATTTTATTTTATATTTAACTGAGCATGGAGAATATTTCTTAATGTGTTTAAACAAACACTTTATCACACGTTTGATATTTTTTATTATTCAGCTGCCTTACATAAAAGAGAGTTTATTCCTTTATGATATCTGGGGCATTGTGTAGCCAAACTGTTAGTCTTGCCAGTGTGATATGTTGTCCTTGTAAATATTCCAACTGCTTGTGTTAGTATATTTCAATTTCGTTTGTCATTATCAATTTCCTTTATATTTGGGAATATTAATATATGTAAGAATTTGAAGTTAACACCTCATAAATAATGATTCAGTGCTGTTGTCTCTTACCCAATGGAGATAGACAACTTTTGTGTATTTGTCCACTCCAAGAAATCCTATTTCATAATTGTCACTCATCCTCAAAATCTGGGTTTCTCTACCAAGTCTGCTATACCTGTCCCAACATCACTGACCACAGAAATTTGGATAAGGAAAGGACAGCTGAGCCAATCAGACACTCCCTGAAAGAAATTTGAAATTGGATTTGAAATGATAGATATAGGATCATGTAAATTTTAGAGTGGAGAACCAGTTGTGAGAATAGAGGAAATAACCTGTGTACAAAGAATGAATCAGACATGAGAGAGACATGTAGCACCTGACAGAGGACTTAGTTCCCAGCATTTTTTTTTTTTTGCCTCAACCCTTCTGTGTCTTGGCACTACTCTTTCTACTTGATTTCATAACCTAAACCTGTATCTTTATAAGGTAAAGTAATATAAGATCTTAAGCTCGTTTTAATGAAAAATAAAAATAAGAAAAAGATGTACTGCTTACTATTTCCCAGACACTGTTCTAAAAACATATTCATATTAACTCATTTAAGCTTTGCAACCCCTAGAGGTAGGTATTATTACTATCGTCACTTACAGATACTGAGGCATAGAGAGGTTATATAATCTCCCCATAACTTATGCCTCTTTTATATGACAATTGAACAGAAAATTATGGAAAATATAATAAAGACTTTATTTTAATGCATTAAAAACCTTTGTCCATGCTCAATTAAACATAGACTTCCTAGACTTGCAGCTAGAAAGTCTAAAATAGGTTTGTTGATACTAAATGAATAAAACCAAGCAAAATAAAACAAACCAAACAAGTAAACAAAACACGAACAATCTTAACCAAGGAACCTGGTGAAGACAGTTATATGAAGCTAATCGCACTCTGGTCCATATGAAGGCCAGAAACAAAGACACTTCCTTTGCAAATTATTACTTTAAGCCATGAATTCTCAAAGGAGGTGGGTGACATTGCCCCCATTGAGAAGAAAATTGGTTCCTGGGGTGAAAAAATATTTTTATGTTTAAGTCACAAGTATACATACAGTACATAAACATATATATATTGTATTTATGGTATCAAAATTACATGTGAGAGGCAATTAGAAAAACCATCTGAAAAAGCTATTTAAGGGGGCGATAATGAAAAGAAAAAAAGATTAAGAAACACTGCTTTAAATTATCCAAAGTTTTTCCTATGTATATTGACCTCAGCTTCAACCATGACACAAACTATAAATGTTTTTCTTAGAATTTCCTAAGAATTTGTAGTTCTAGGATTTGGGATAAGCTTTTATCAACTCTTCTCAAGTTCAAAAGCATTATGCAAGCTGTTTTCTGAATTAAAGAGCTGCAAAAAATATTTATGTTTTATGTTATTAAAAAGCATTTCAAAAATAGCACTTTTTTTTTGTGCTCTCATTTGTTCAAAAATAGCTTTCCTTTTAAATGATGAAACTTGTCACTGGCTCATTTTTCCATGGGAACAGCTGCTTGTTGCATGTTTGAACATATTTGCTTAAGAAATACAAAATTATTAACATTCTAATCCTCTAACCTTTTAAGGCGAGCCAGCTGTGATTATTCACAGGTAGACCATAGCCTTTGGTTTCAGCTTTGTGGAAACTTCTTCCCTTTATTTCTCAGAGAATATTACCTGAACAATTTGATTTTCTAAGTAGGAGCTATATCATACGTAAAGCAACCTCAACTATTAGCCCCAAGAACTAGGGAAAATATTAAAAAATATATTAATCTGGTTTTGCTAATAGTAAGAATTGTTAATTGCATTTTCATCTTATTTTTAAAAAAAACTTACAGCACTTACTATGTGCTATAGTGCTAGGTACTGTTTTAAACACTTTAAAATATGTATTTTTTTACCTCAATTTTTTTAATGTATATATTTTATTTTTGGCTGCGTTGGGTCTTTGTTGCTGCACACGGGCTTTCTCTAGTTGTAGCGAGTGGGGGCTACTCGTTGCAGTGCATGGGCTTCTCATTGCAGTGGCTTCTCTTGTTGCGGAGCATGGGCTCTAGATGTGTGGGCTTCAGTAGTTGTGGCACGTGGGCTCAGTAGTTGTGGCTTGCAGGCTCTAGAGCGCAGGCTCAGTAGCTGTGGTGCATGGGCTTAGTTGCTCCGCGGCATGTGGGATCTTCCCGGACCAGAGCTCAAACCCATGTCCCCTGCATTGGCAGGCGGATTCTTAACCACTGCGCTACCAGTGAAGTCCCCACTTTAAAATAGTAATTAGCTTAATCTTCATGAAGTACGTACAATCATTACCCTTGCTATTTTTATAATTTAAGAAATTGAGCCAAAGAGTGGTTAAGCAAATTGCCAAGGGCCACACATCTGGCAAGCTCCAATGCCAAGATTCAAACAGAGGCCATCTGGCTCCAAATCCTGTGCTCATTATCATTAAACTGCAATATTCGAAGCACCTAATTAATTACCTTAATTATATTTTCTTATTTATCCTCACAGCAACCCAAAGAAGTAGCATGGTTATTACTTCCACCTTGATGGATGGAGACCATAAAGAAGACAGAGTTTGAGCACCTGGCCCCAAATCCCAATACCGTTAAGAGGTGAGCAGTGGATTTGAACCCAGATCCTTTCTGACTCCAGAGCACCTATGCTGCACTGCCACAGGACTTCACACCAATTTCTTCCCAACATGTCAAGGTAATATGTATCATTTATGGAGAATCATCACACTGGCTTGTTTATATCACTCTATAGTTTGGCATAAATCAATCCAGTAGTCAACAACTAAAGGTTTCTTTCTCATCTGTAATAGCATTTTTTGCCCAAGAGAATAATTGCTCAATCAAACTGGTTGAGGTTCTAGCCACGGAGTTCCTTTTTTATTTACAGGAATTGAAGATATCTGGGAGACAGTCTATCTATAGTTTTGAACTATTACTGAAGTAGCCTTTTAATGTGACCTTGTAGATTCCAACCCAAATGATGATCACTCACATCTTTCCCATGTTCTAGGTATAATGGAACCTAACCTAGCATGTTTACCATGTCTTGAGTTCAGATATGAAGAAGGCTGCCACCTACAAATACATGTACTATCTTGTTATCAAAGAAAGTGATTTATCTCAGTCCCAAGTGATAAATATTCATATAGTAGTAATCATAAGTTATGCCATACCATGCTTTATATTGTATTGAGTAGTTCACTTAAAACCTCACATAACAATCCAGTTATGTTGGCAGAGCAGATATTTTATTACCCATTTTATAGATGATAAAAATGATGTCCACATGCTCCAGTGATGTCTAATCAAGGTAAAGTTAGAGGTGGGACCTGTTAGCCATTGTGTGGATTCTATTAAATATATATTTGGTGGAAAAGCCAAGGCACGGATGCTGCTTCCCATTGAGAAGGTAGGTAAGTTATTGTTTTTCTGTTACCCAGTGTAGACCCCGATAACATTGATATCTACAGTACAACAACTGTGTAAAACATTTAAAAACTGAAAAGTGAATTGGTATGTTGTTTTGTGGACAGATTAATAGGTTTGAAATAGTTCATATACTCTACCTTTATCCCTTACACCCCCTCTCTGACCCACCCTTGCCATTACTCATTCCCCGTATTTGTGGTCACTGGAGTACCTGTATGCCTCCACATACACAGATGAGGACTTCTGGAAGTTTTACCCCTTCCCATGTGCTATCATTTGACTCACCTAGCCTCATAGTTATAGAGAAACACTGTGCTATGCAGATATCACTATTCACTTTCTAACACTAAGAAAGGAGTTGCCATAGAGAAATAAAACTATGCGGTATTCCACAGAAGCAGGAGTATGTGACTTTAGTTGTATCAATGAATTAATTATAAAGTCTTATCTCTAATTTATTCCTATTCTTTTTATCCTCATAGAATGTTAAAATGAAGAGTCTATACATTCAATATAGTAAATACCTTCTTTTCTGGAAGGTCACTGAGATCCAACTGGGACCCAAGACAGTAACAAGGAAATAGTTTCTCGGGTCTGGATCCAATCTCAGCTTTAAGCCAGGATTAAAAAATGATTTTAATTTTATATCATCACCTAAAATCGTCTAGAACTGACTTTTAAAGTGCTCTGTCACCACAGCCTAGCTTATTAAGAAATAATGGTATTAGCGAATATTAAACTACTTCATAGTTTTGTATGAGAAAATATATAACCTTCATTCCAAAAAATACAAGCTATACTTTAAGGGAACAAATTTCAAGTGGATCCTTGAGAATTCCACATGTCTCTGTTTGGCTCACTTGGGTAATACAGATACCAACAGTGGGCCACATACATTGAATGTGCATTTAAGTGGCACATCCATTTTTTCTAGAAATAATTATCTAATTAAATGTACCTAATGATTACCTAGGGTAAATTCCTTAGTATGCCCTTAAAATTTATGACTCGGTACCAGGGAACCATTGTTATCCAATGATAAAACATCAAGAAAGAAAAACTTTGTTTTTCTAGGGAATCTAAGAATGATAGTGAGCAGTTGAATTAACTACAAAATTTGGTCATAAAAATCATGCCAAATACATTTCTTTAAGAAATTATCCTGGAAAGGATAATTACTTCAGAGTAAAAAAAAAATAGAGAATTAAATTCAAATATTTATATACATATTTATTTAACTAAAATGTATTATATTTTAATTTTATAGCTTTGATTAACAATTAAATGAAGACTCATTAACCCCATATGCAGTCCAAGAATGAGAATATCATTTATAACTTGGGTCATGATTCTATTCTCCTGTGCTATCTGCTTGTTTCCCCTCTAGAGGGAACAAGTATATTGTACTGTGTATTTTTACTTTCTTTTTTTGTTGTTCTTGTTTTTGTTTTAATTTTAGCATGCATATATGTTAGCATAAGCAATATAATTTGGGATGTTTTCTGTTTGAGAACTTTACAAAAATGATTTCAAATTATGTAGTTTTCTGGCACTTCAGTTTTCTCTCAATATTATGTTTCAAAGTTTTCTTTGTCTTGTGGTATATAGCTGGAGTTCAGTCATTTCATTCTTGTGCAGTAGTCTATTGTGACACATCACAATTTCTTTAACCATTTTCTTGTGGTAAGTTATTAGAATGTTTTTAGTTTTATTTTGTTTTTTAATGTACAGTGCTGCTATACATATTTTTATCTTAATTTTTTTGTGTGTATGTAGAAATGTTGGATCAGTGGATATGTATTTAATATTATAAGGTAATACTAAGATTTTCCCGAGAAATTATACAATTCACCCCCAATCAGTACATTCTCACTGATGTACATTCCTTCAATATCTGGTATTTTCAAACTTCGTAATTAGGGAATCTAGCATATTTCTACATTTTTGAAGGGTAGTTTTAGTAGGTACACAATTCTAAGTTGACATTTACTTTTCACAACACCTTGGTAATGTTTTCCACTTTCTTTTGGTATCATTTGTTGATACTAAAAAAACTGCTGTCTTTCTAATTGTTGTTTATTTATGAATGACCTGGATTTTCTCTATGTCCATTTTTAAGGCTCTTTTCCTTTATGTTCTGAAGTTTCAATATAATGAATATGGGCCTGATTTATTTTTTATTTGTGCCATTCAGAATATAGATTCATAAATTTTTCATTTATATTACCATTTCTGTCAGTACAGGGAAATTTGTAGCTGTTTTTCCTCAATTTGTTTTTTCAGTTCTCTTCCCCTACAACATCAATTAAATGTATACTATACATTTTCATTGTCCCCCATATCTCTTAATTATTTCCTGATTTTCATCTTTTCATGGAGTTGCTTAAATCTGGGTGATTTCTTCAGATACATTTTCCAGTTTTCTTATTCTTTCTTCAGTCGCTTATTATCTACAAATTAATACATCCATTGACTTTTTCTCAAGGATTTTATTTTACATCTAGAAAATTTTTATTTCTTAGTTTATAGTTTTCAAATCTTTTTAATTCTAATGCTTTTTGTTGCAATTCTTCTAATTGCATTTTTTCTTTAAATATTTCTTACATAGTTGTTTTATATTATATATTTGATAACCTCAATATCTGTAGTCATTTAAGATCAAAATCAGTTACTTGTTTTTCATGCTTGCTTTCTGGTGTCTTTATTGGCCGTTGGCTGTGAACTCATTGCTTGACCCTAATCTTTGTGAATATAATAGGATTAAATTAAGGAAGCTTTATTCCAGAGAGGATTTGATTTTACTTCTACCAATATCCAGTGGTCCATTACTGAACTGAAAGCACTTCAGGCCCCTTCAAAATTAATGGATCAGTGTTGGGTCCCAGAGTCAACTTTTCTATTTTTTAGCTGACTCAAGACTTAGTACCCAAATCCACTTCTGCTATCAGCATTTTCCTCTAAGGAAAACCTAGTCTTATTGGCAAACAATTCTCTGCCACCAGAAAACTTTCTTGGAAGTAAAAGGGGGAGGGGATTGTCTTTGGAGAAGGTTTTTTTTTTTGTTTTTTTTTTTTTTTACCATTTAAGAGACAGCAGTGCTCCACTGTGATGTTCTATCCATGGTACCATCTGTAGGGTTGTTCAAAGAGCACCTTTTTAACCAAAAGGCTGGAAACTAAGTTTAAAATAATGCCATTACTAATGTCTTCACTACAAATTTAAAACTTATAATTAAGGTATAGTATTTGAATCATTAACCCTTTTACAGAAAGGTAAAAGTCTTTCTGAATGAAATTTGTGGCTTATAGAAATTGACATTTATATTGCTGTGTATGGAAAAAAAATTACTTCTAAAAACAATTATTTAATTCTTCCCCCTTTTCCCATCCCACTGAATGTTTGTAGAGGGAATTCATTAAAAGAATATAAATATTTGAGAATGAAGGTGAATAGACAAAGGTGGATCAAATAGCATGTCATAAAGGCTAATGAGATTTAAAATTATGCAAATAAAACTTTGGGTGAATTTGCATGATAATTTCTTCATGATGACATATATACATTGTAAATTCAATATTTAAGGGAAACAATAAAATCACCAATCAATTATACTAGATTTGATAAGAATCCCAGAAGGCATGCTGAAGTGTGAGAGGTTAAAACTGACTAAACTGATGAGCTAATATTTTTTTCTTTATATATTTACCTTCAGTAGTTCTTAAATTTTCCTCCGCATTTTTTTTCCTCCTTATAAATTTTCCCAACTAAGGGGTTAGAAAAAAAAAATTTAGTGTCGGTGTTCACTCAGGGAAGCAGAACCATTGTGAGTTATCAGGTAAGGGAATCAAACTACACAAATGTATAAACAAGCTAGGGAAGTCTACAGGGGTAGGAGGAAGACCAAGGGGCCACAGCCAGTGAATCTGACAGGCCAAATGGGCCTACAAAGGAGAAAGTGGTGGAGAAATCTGAGTGAAGTGTATATATCTGCAGCAAAGCATCTTGTCATGGACCTGGGCCTTTTACTGGTCAGTAGTCAGTAGTTTGAAAGAACTGAAAACAGAGGAGAGGAAAGCAAGTGCAAACTAGAATCTGCCAGCCCTTCTGTGTGTCACCATAGCCAGCCACTAGTTCCTGCAGAGAGCAATGGCTGTTGCTTCACTCTGCCTCCCAGATCTTACAGTTGTACCTTGTTTACCCACATTAACCCAGAACAATACAGGGTGGGAGATTCTAGGAAACGTAGCTCCAGTTTAACAAAACTGATTAAAGAAAATTCTGTGACAATCACTTTCAATTGAAATTAGTAGTTATAGACATTTCTCACTTATCAAAGAACGACAGGAATAAAATTACAAGATATAAAATTTCATTGAAAGCTATATTTTCCTTATTAAATATATATAAGATTTTCCTTATTAACGATGTATATGTAACTTTACATATATATTAAAGATATATATATATATAAAACCTTACACATATATAACTTTACATATTTATTACATATATTGTAACTTTACACACACACACATCTGACAGAGAAAAAGTGACTGTAAAATGTCGTGGGCCTGGGTATAACAGAATCATGAATTATTTAATATTGATACGAAGCTTTTCTATTCACCAGTTGATTTTCCTTTTTTTGCACATAGCACAAGAACTTTCTTGATAGATTTATAAAATCTTATTATTAAAAAATATCCTTCTCTAAAGATAAGTAGTATGTTCCATTAAATGTAAAAACTTTAGAAATTTGATAGAAGGTTTTAATTTAATGTTCTATCAAAAGGCAGTAAGGAATTTCCCAGAAGAGATATATAATGTAAACATGTATTCAGTCATGTTTCTCTGAGCTTTGTTCTTTCCATTCTAATAGGAGAAATTATTTAACTTGTGTTGAGGAGAAATTTTTTAACTTGTGTTATCTCAGGCTTTTGGAAATATGTGCAGATTTTGTGGCAATATAATCTGATGATATTTAAAACATATCATACTAAATAAATTAGTATTTAAGCAAATTAAGAGAGATAAAGAGATTTGTTTTTAAAGTAAGATAAATATGTTTGCATTTAAATACGTAAAGATCTGTTCTTCCACATTTTTGACATGTTATCCAAAATTAATATTTGGAAGAATTTACTTATTTAATCAATAAACATGCAACTCCCCTTATGTTATTTCTTAAATACATGTTTTAGTAGCTCTGCATCTCCCTTGGGATAACAGACAGAATCTTCAGCATGGGCTTCATATGTTTCATAATGTGGTTAAGCTATATTTTCAGGCTTATCCTCACACTTTCTCATAGGCACACTCTCTGCAGTATCCTAAAATATTTGTGTTTCTCTGAATGACTCATACATTTCCTTATTCGCCAGGCTTCACTCATGCTTTAGTAATTAATTCCCATATGCTCTGAGAATTCTGTAAGTGACAATGTCATCTAGTGGTTTAAACCAAGGAATTTGGTGTCTGCTTGAGACAAGACTCATGCTCTTTTCTGCTACCTTGTGAGGATTTCTTATTCTTTCTCTTGTTCCTTTTTTTAACTTATAAAGTGGGACCACAAATAGTAACGTTATCGTGAAACAATGATATAGATTAATAAATTACTACATGTAAAATTCTTAGCAGAGTATGGCATCTAGTAAATAGTGAATTTTATGTAACATTATTTTTATCGTTCTTTTTTCTTCTTTTTTAATTGAGGTATACTTGCTATAAAATATTATATAAGTTACAGGTGTACAATTTAGTGATTCACAATTTCCAAAGCTTATACTCCATTTTAGCTATTATAAAATATTGGCTGTATTTCCCATGCTGTATAATATATCCTTGTAGCTTATTTTATACATAATAGTTTGTACCTCTTAATCCTCTACTGCTATATTGCCCCTCTCCCCTCCCTTCTCCCCACTGGTAACTACTGGTTTGTTCTCTATATCTGTGAGTCCGCTTCTTTTTTGTTATATTCACTAGATTGTTATATTTTTTAGATTGCACATATAAGTGATATCACACTGTATTTGTCTTTCTCTGTCTGACTTATTACACTTAGCACAACGCCCTTCAAGTCTGTCCATGTTGCTGCAAATAGCAAACTTTCATTATTTTATGACTGAGTAGTATTCCATTGTGTGTGTGTGTGCGTGTGTACATACACACACACACACACACACACACACATCTTTATCCATCTGTTGATAGACATTTAGGTTGCTTCTGTATCTTGGCAATTATAAATAATGCTGCTCTGAACATTGGGGTGCATGTATCTTTTCTAATTAGTGTTTTTGCTTTTTCAAATATATACCCAGGAGTGAAATTGCTGGGTCATATGTTAGTTCTATTTTTAGTTCTTTGAGAAACCTCCATATTGTTTTCCACAGTGACTGCACCAATTTGCATTCCCACCAACAGTATAGGAGGATTTCCTTTTCTCCACATTCTCACCAACATTTGTTGTGTTCATTTTGATGACAGACATTCTGACAGGGGTGAGGTGATATCTCATTATGGTTTTGATTTGCATTTCCCTGATGATTAGCAATGTTGAACATCTTTTCATGTGCCTGATGGCCATCTGTGTGTCTTCTATGGAAAAATATCTATTCAGGTCTTCTGACCATTTTTTGAGTGGTGGCTTTTTTTTGATATTGAGTTGTATGAGCTGTTTATATATGTTGGATATTAATCCCTTATTGGTCATATCATTTGCAAATATTTTCTCTTATTCAGTAAGTTGTCTTTTTGTTTTGTTGATGGTTTCCTTTGCTGTGCAGAAGCTTGTAAGTTTAAGTCCCATTTGTTTATTTTTGTTTTTATTTCTATTGCCTTGGGAGACTGACCTAAAAAAATTGGTACAATTTATGTCTGAGAATGTTTTGCCTATGATTTCTTCTAGGAGTTTTATGGTGTCATGTTTAAGTCTTTAAACCATGTTGAGTTTATTTTCTATGGTGAGAGGGTGTGTTCTAACTTCATTGATTTACATGTGGCTGCCCAACTTTCCCAACACCACTTGTTGAAGAGACTGTCTTTTTCCCATTGTATATTCTTGTCTCCTTTGTTGAAGATTAATTGACCTTAGGTGTATGGGTTTATTTCTGGGCTCTCTATTTTGTTCCATTGATCTATATGTCAGTTTTTGTGCCAATACCATGCTGTTTTTATTACTGTAGCTTTGCAGTATTGTCTGAAGAATGGGAGGGTTATGCTTCCTGCTTTGTTCTGCCTATGGTTTCCTCTAGGAGTTTTATAGTATTCAGTCTTATATTTAGGTCTTTAATTCATTTTGAGTTTCTTTCTGTATATGGTGTTAGAGAATGTTCTAATCTGATTCTGTTACATGTAGCTGTCCAGTTTTCTCAGCACCATTTATTGAAGAGACTGTCTTTTCTCCATTGTATATTCTTGCCTCCTTTTTCATAGATAAATTGACTATAAGTGTGTGGGTTTATTTCTGGGCTCTCTATCCTGTTCCATTGATCTATGTGTCTGTTTTTGTGCCTGTACCAAACTGTTTTGATTACTGTAACTTTGTAGTATAGTCTGAAGTCAAGGAGCATGATACCTCCAGCTCCATTCTTCTTTCTCAAGATTGTTTTGGCTATTTGGGGTCTTTATTGGTTCCATACACATTTTTTAATTATTTTTTTCTAGTTCTGTGAAAAATGCCATTGGTATTTTGATAGAGATTGCATTGCAACTCTAGATTGCCTTTGGTAGTATGGTCATTTTAACAATATTAATTCTTCCAGTCCATGAACATGGTTTATCTTTCCATCTGTTTGTGTCATTTTCAATTTCTTTCATCACTGTCTTATAGTTTTCTGAGTACAGGTCTTTTACCTCCTTAGGTAGGTTTATTCCTAGATTTTTTTATTCTTTTCAATGTGATGGTAAATGAGATTCTTTCCCTAATTTCTCTTTCTGACCTTTCATTGTTTGTGTATAGAAATGCAACAGATTTCTGTAAATTAATTTTGTATCCTGCAACTTTACCAAATTTATTGATGAGTTCTAGTAGTTTTCTGGTGGCATCTTTAGGATTTTCTATGTATAGTATCCTGTCATCTGCAAATAGTGACAGTTTTACTTCCTTCTTCCAATTTGGATTCTTTTTATTTCTTTTTTTTTCTCTGATTTCTTTGACTAGGACTTCCAATACTATGTTGAATAAGAGTGGTGAGAGTGGGCATCCTTGTCTTGTTCCTGATCTTAGAGGAAATACTTTTTGCTTTTCACCATTGAGTGTGATGTTTGCTGTGGGTTTGTCATATATGGCCTTTATTATGTTGAGGTATGTTCCCTTTATGCCTACTTTCTGGAGAGTTTTTATGAAAAATTGATTTTGAATTTTGTTAAAAGCTTTTTCTGCATCTATTGAGATGATCATCTGGTTTTTATTCTTCAATTTGTTAATGTGGTGTGTCACATTGATTGATTTATCCCACTTGATCATGATGTATGATCCTTTTAATGTATTTTTGGATTCAGTTTGCTAACATTTTGTTGAGAATTTTTGCTTCTATGTTCATCAGTGATATTGGCCTATAATTTATTTTTTGTGATATCTTTGTCTAGTTTTGGTATCAGGGTGATGTGGCTTCATAGAATGAGTTCCGAAGTGTTCCTTCCTCTGCAATTTTTGGAATAGTTTGAGAAGGATAGGTGTTAACTTTTCTCTAAATGTTTGGGGGAATTCACCTGTGAAGTCATCTGGTCCTGAACTTTTGTTTGTTGGGAGTGTTTTAATGACTGATTCAATTTCACTACTGGTAATTGGTCTGTTCATATTTTCTATTTCTACCTGGTTCACTCTTGGGAGATTGTACCTATTTAAGAATCTGTCCATTTCTTCTAGGTTGTCCATTTTATTGGCATATGATGAACAGGAGATTTAGCAATGAATAAAATGGGAAAAGTTCTGCCCTTTTGCCCTTGTGAAGCTTGCATTCTAACAGTGGAGATATCCAACAAATAACAATATATATTTCTATTAATTGTTTACATGTCTTAAAGTTACTTTTTAAATATTCCCATTAATATAATTAGAGAATATTCAGTTCTTAAAGGGTAGGGAAAATTTTACTCTTCTTTTTCCTCAGTATTTTCCATAATATCTGGCCCAAAGTAGCATTCAATAAATAGTTGCTGAATAAACTCATTAATGAATGAATGACAGCTACAGAATCATAGAATTTCCCCAAAATTTTTAATATATAATTCCTGAGTCATTCTCAAGTGTGTATTGGGTGATCTCTCAACTGTATATAAACACATTTATCTTATAATAAGTTCATATATTTGTATATACATGTTCAGTACATACAAATTCTATATATTTAAGTGTAAATTTTCAAACAAGAACATCAATAATATTAAAATGAGTACTTCTGAATCTCTACATCTATATATATTTCTAAGTTTGTGTGTGAGAGAACATAATGCCAGAAAAATATAAAGCTCTATGAAATAAAAATATTTCTGACAGAGTTTATATAGGTGGGAAAAGCTAAGGGTTGAAATATACAGAGGTAAATTAGTACATGGTAACCAGTCATCAATTCTCCTAAGTATTATCTTTTATCCTATGCAAATGTGATTTCCCCCTCACTTTATAGTTTAGAAAAATAGTTCACCATTTAATGCTCTAATCCTTACTTTGTTAGAGGGGAATCACAAAATAAATATGCTTATACTAAGAGATTATTTATTATCCTATGTTAGAAAAGAAGACAACAAGGTTAGTATAGATTCTATTGTATGCAAACGGGTGGTTGTACTACATGAAGTTATAACACCACAGTGACTTTCTAAACATTTTTAGCATGTTCTTGACAGGATGAGCTTCTGTTTATCTACCTCTCTTATCAACATTCAATCTGCATTTTGTTATCAGGTTGTGTTTTTCTTTTCTATTTATTTCAAGCAAAGCTACAGAAGTTAATTCTTTACTACATGCAGTAGGAATGTGAATCTTAGTAAACTGGATGGTAAACAACTTCAGCTTATTGGGAAGACAGAGTGTGCTAGATATCCTTCTTCTTTCTCTGTCCATGTATCATCAGAATGTCCTGTTTATATAAGTATATTCCCTTACCTTCGGCTCCTCATTCAGATCAGCAAGTGGGGAACAACAGAAAGTGTTCTAAGTGAGGGAGGAGAGTGACGCATTGGGATATTTTTTTTTCCTCCTGGGCAAGACAGCTTCATGAATGTGACACTTGTGCAGTCACACATGGTCCCACACTGTGAAGGACTGGACATTGATTCAGGCAATAACTTGAGTCAAAGAAAAGACACAATATATTTTTAAGCAAATGCAAGAAGTTCAATATGTCTAAAATGGTTGTTCTCACTAAGTGTGTTTTGGCAGGCTGTTGTGTCTCCAATTTTGTTTCACTGAAAAGAAGGATGAAGCTTATCAGAAATAAGAGTTGTAAATCTGTGTGAGACATCAACCATGCACATACACAAAAAGACAGCATAACTAACAAGGACAAACTTTGCTTCTAGAGATTTGTATAGCTCAATGGAGCATCTCATTGCTAAGAGATGACAAGAGTGACTTGTGTCCTAATAGTGAAAATTTGTATAAAATATTTGAGATGTTATACTACATTAGAGATTGAACTGTAATCATTGCTGCTGTTTAATGTTGATTTGAATATGTTTTATACCTTTGAATATGCTACCAAGGGCTCTTAATTTTGAGTGTGCCACATATCCAAAGAAGTAATCAACCTCTGGTCTAGAGTATATTCAGTTATGACTGAAAATAACTGAAATTTATTCCTCAGTGTTGGACTCTAGCCAAGATCTAAAGAGTTTTTCTGACTATACTAAGTAGCTTGGAGTCCACCCTTTTGGCATAGAGTAGGCACAGAAAAGGAGAGAGAAATGAATCAATTTATGTTCTGGGAAAAATAACTCTGATATATGAAGAATAAAAAACTTGGAATTTCAGATGTGACAGTTTCCATGCCAAATAATGGTATAATGATGTTCAAATTTGTCATCTAGCCTGAGAAAGAAGGAAAGAAAGAAAGAGAAAGAGAGAGAGAAGGGAGGAGGGAGGAAGGGAGAAAGGAAGGGAGGGAGGAAGGAAGGAAGGGAGGGAGGAAGGAAGGAAGGAAGGAAGCAAGGAAGCAAGGAATGCACTAACATGAGTATTAGCTGGTGTGAACACAATGTTTTAGAAAGACAAGTCTACTTCAATCTTTAGTCTTAACTTGGAGAAATGTGTATTATGCAGTAATTGAAATTTCTTCCTTTCATTCACAATATATCTCTCCATAAATATATATTTATTTATAAATATGCATATATATAAAATGATTCAAAATATAGCCTGGAAAATATGTTTCTAAGTAAGTATTATCAGGAACAGGATCTTAAATCCAATAAAGTTCTTCACATCCTAGTTCATCTTCAATTTTCCCTGAACGTGCAATTTTTACTTCATATTTATCATTTTTGAAACCCTTTTCCTCAGTGCACGTCTCAGAATGACAGCTTTTCACTTCAAGTAGTTCAACCTTGGTGTTATTTATTTGACAAGATACCTCAGAAACCACTGTTATTCCATTGATTCCTGGTGGATGGATAAAGTCATCATCCTTCCTATCTGTGTCCAGTAAATGGATTCTTATCATAATTGTCACAGGATGTTTGAGCCAGACTAACTCTAAAGGAGTAGAGCAGGTCTCACTCACTTTAGTTTGTATGCTTGGGGTTGTTTTGAAAACTAGACACTATGTAGTTTCTATAAATTTCAGAAAATAACAATTAAAAAATCATGCTGGTAAAAATAATTTACTATTGCTATGATTTCCTAACTTCTACCCCGCTTCTTCTACAAGGTGTTTCCTTTTTCCATAAAAATAACAATAGACAAAGAAATATTCACCATCCATAGGCAATGTCTGGTTGTATACAGATTATGTCTAGATCCTATAGGAATTTTTATGCATATGATGTGTTAAGAAAAACATGTGAAACAAAAGCCCTTTATTTGAAAGAATTAAAGGTATAAATTTTGACAATAGGGAAAATGTATTTGTGGGGAAAAATTTATCAACCACAATGCTTAATTTATTAAGGCAACCATTGGTTTTCTCTACTGGTGTTATCATGATTTAGTCTGGAGACTTTGTCCATAATACCAATGATTATATACGGTTTATTTTTCTTAAGGGCTGCCACTCTAAAAAATAAAAACAAAGAATTAGAAAACTCTAAAAAGGACTTTTTTTTTGGTTACATATCCTTTTTAGACAATATTTTTTGAGTGTTTTAGCAGAGGACACATGAGTGTTATATTAAATAAATTATGCCTTCTTCCTAGGAACAATTCCTTGAATTAATAATTCCATCTTTTTTGAAAGAGTATGTTAGACATCTAATAAAGAGAGCATCACCTTTCTTTTTCAAAATGTGGTCAATTTTGATTACCTAATATATGTAAAGTAGGAAAAAGGAAATAAGAAATCTATTTGTAAAGAAGGAAAGGCTTTCTGGGTAGCAGTGGGGGGCAACCAAATTTTTCTCAGCTATGTTCTCCTTTGCAGAACTTTATTAAAGTAAAGAACTGATTTATTTGCCTCTCAAGAGGCAAATAATTGAGTCTATTTTAACTACCGTATCCTAGAACTTACATATCTTTATGTTTCAAGCAGTAAACATATTGACCTTTTTTTGTTCATCAGTTTTGCACATTACATATAGACTTTCTATGATTGCAGATGACAATTAAATTGTTACACTGGTGTCCTCTCTGCATTTCTTCCAGTATACCCAATATCATTATAATACAATTTTTGCTTCAATGTATATTCCATGTTTACATTTTTATGTCTTCCTAAATATTCTTCACAACCAGTGTGTGTATTATCTTTATTTTTCCCATATTTTTTGTTGCACTTGAACTTAAAATTTGCCTTTTTTTCTTTAATTTTCCTTTTACCTATTATTAAATCTTCTAACACCTTCTATTATCATTTCAGCACAATTTTTCACAAAAGCATCACATCTACTAATCAGTTTAGTTTTTCATCTTTGGAGATAGCCCTTTTCATCCTGGGGCATGCTATTCTCTTTGTCTCAGGATCAGAGATCCTGTTTCCCTAAATTAAGGATTTTTTTCCTTCTTGGTTTTCTTCTTTGTTTTGGAAGAAAGTAGTCTATGCTAATTTTTCAGTTTTAAAGTATGGTACAATAAGGAAAGAGCCCTGCACTTCCATGTATATTGAATTACATGGAAACAACGTAGACTGGTTATCCTTTCTGTGTGAGGTATAACTTTCATCTTATTATCTTGGGAATAACCTAAACCTTCAGTTTGGAGATCCCCTTTACTTCTCTCCTTTATTGGCTATTTTGATATTAGAGAATATAGGTTTATGAGAAAAGAGAAGGACTTTCATAATATTAAAGGGGTCAATTAATCAAGAAGATATAATAATCCTTAATGTTTCCTAATAAACGTTTCAAAATACAGAAAGTCAAACTTACAGAAATGAAATAAGAAATAGACAAATTCATAAGTACAGTCAGATTTTTATATAAGAGATTTCAATACTCCTCTAGCAATGATGGATAGAACAAAATACACACACACAAACACACACACACACACACACACACACACAAACCACTTAGAGAACAGTTTTAAAGTTTCTTTAAAAGTTAAACATATGTCTGCCATTGAGTCCAGTCATTCCACTTCTAGGTATTTACCCAAAAGTGAGGAAAGCGAATGCCCACCTAAAATAAATGTCCATACCAGCTTTATTTGTAAAAGCCAAAATAGGAAACAGCCCACATGCCCATCAACATGGAAATGGGTAAACAAATTATGGTATGTACATAAAATGAAATAAGGTCATCTAAAAAGTAATAAACACATAATACTATGGGATGATCATAGAGCTAAAGTGCCTTTTTCTTCATATCATATCAAGGGACCATACTTTCAACACTTATCACTGCTTATTTTGGGCCTGGTCACCTGACTGAGATAGTGCTTGACAGGGTTCTCCACTGTAATATTACTCTCTTTTCCTGTTTTTCATACTATCCTCTGGAAAGAAGTCACTATGCGCAGCCCCTATTTAAGGAGTGGGTTTATGCTACATCTCCTCTAGGGCAAAGTGTCTACATAAGTTATTTGAAGTTCTACTGCCTGAAAGATTTGTACTTTCTCCTGCATATAACTGTATTCAATAATTTATATCAGTATGAATTTATAGATATTTACTTTATAATTTGGGTTACTTTTGATTATAATCCAATACTACTTTATTTTGTTGGTGAAATTGTTCCAGCTTTAGCCACTGGGAGTTCTTTCAGTTGCCTTTTGTGTCTTTTTGACACCACCATCATTGTAGGTTTGTTTGTTTACTGATTGGTTGATTTTTTTTTTTTTTTTGAGCACTTCCTTAATTCTTGAGACCACAAGACATCTGGGATCATCCTGTATTTTCCAGTCCTAGAATATGCCATTTTTCTGGTTCCTCTTATTGGAGAATGTTTTTAAAAATCAAGATCTAGGGGGCACCTTCAAGATGGTGGAGGGGTAAGATGTCTTACTTCTTCCTCCCCACAAATACATCAAAACTGCATCTACATGTGGAACAACTCCTACAGAACACCTACTGAACACTGGCAGAAGACCTCAGACTTCCCAAAAGGCAAGAAACTCCCCCACATACCTGGGTAGGGTAAAAGAAAAAAGGAAAAACAGACAAAAGAATAGGGATGGGACCTGCACCTCAGGGAGGGAGCTGTGAAGGAGGAAAAGTTTCCACACACTAGGAAGCCCTTTCACTGGTGGAGACGGGGTGTGGGCAGAGGGGAAGCTTCTGAGCCACGGAGGAGAGCGCAGCAACAGGGGTGCAGAGGGCAAAGCAGAGAGATTCCCTCACAGAGGATCAATGTCGAGCAGCACTCACCAGCCCGAGAGGCTTGTCTGCTCACCAGCCAGGATGGGTGGGGGCTGGGAGCTGAGGCTCGGGCTTCGGAGGTCAGATCCCAGGGAGAGGACTGGGGTTGGCTGCTTGAACACAGCCTGAAGGGTGCTAGTGCGCCACAGCTGGCCGGGAGGGAGTCCAGGAAAAAGTCTGGAACTGCCTTAGAGGCAAGAGACCATTGTTTCGGGGTGCGCGAGGAGAGGGGATTCAGAGCACCGCCTAAACGAGCTCCAGAGAAGGGCGTGAGCCACGGCTATCAGTGCAGACACCAGAGATGGGCATGAGACGCTAAGGTTGCTGCTGCAGCCACCAAGAAGCCTGTGTGCAAGCACAGGTCACTATCCACACCTCCCCTCCCAGGAGCCTGTGCAGCCCGCCACTGCCAGGGTCCCGTGATCCAGGGACAACTTCCCTGAGAGAACACACAGTATGCCTCAGGCTGTTGCAACATCACACTGGCCTCTGCCGCTACAGGTTCGCCCCGCATTCTGTACCCCTCCCTTCCCCCAGCCTAAGTGAGCCAGAGCCCCCTAATCAGCCGCTCCTTTAACCCCATCCTGTCTGGCCTGTCTGGAACAGACACCCTCAGGCAACCTACATGCAGAGGCAGGGCCAAATCCAAAGCTGAACCCCAGGAGCTGTGCGAACCAAAAAGAGAAAGGGAAATTTATTTGTGCAGGCTCAGGAGCAGCGGATTAAATCTCCACAGTCAACTTGATGTACCCTGCATCTGTGGAATACCTGAATAGACAATGAATCATTCCAAAATTGAGGCAGTGGACTTTGGGAGCAACTGTAGACTTGGGGTTTGCTTTCTGCATCTAATTTGTTTCTGGTTTTATGTTTATCTTAGTTTAGTATTTAGAACTTATTATCATTGGTAGGTTTGTTTATTGATTTGGTTGCTCTCTTCCTTTTCATATATATATTTTTTCCTTTTTCTCTTTTTCGTAGTGTGTATGTGTATGCTTCTTTGTGTGATTTTGTCTGTATAGCTTTGCTTTTGCCATTTGTCCTAGGCTTCTGACTGTCCGTTTTGTTTTTTCTTTTTTTTTTTAACATAGTTTTTAGCACTTGTTATCATTGGTGGATTTTTTTGGGGGGTTTGGTTGCTCTCTTCTTTCTTTCTCTCCTTCTTTTTATTTTATTACTTTTTAATGTTATTTTAAATAATTTTTTCCATTTTAATAACTTTATTTTATTTATTTATTTTTTCTTTCTTCTTTTTCCTCCTGTTTCTTCTGAGCTGTGTGGCTGACAGGATTTTGGTGCTCTGGTCGGGTGTCAGGTCTGAGCCTCTGAGGTGGGAGATCCGAGTTCAGGACATTGGTCCACCAGAGACCTCCCGGCCTCATGTAATATCAAATGGCGAAACCGCTCCCAGAGATCTCCATCACAATGCTAAGGCCCAGCTCCACTCAATGACCAGCAAGCTACAGTGCTGGACACCCTATGCCAAACAACTAGCAAGACAGGAACACAACCCCACCCATTAGCAGAGAGGCTGCCTAAAATCATAATAAGATCACAGACACCCCAAAACACACCACCGGATTTGGTCCTGCCCACCAGAAAAACAAGATCCAACATCATCCACCAGAACACAGGCACCAGTCCCCTCCACCAGGAAGCCTACACAACTCACTGAACGAACTTTACCCTCTGGGAGCAGACACCAAAAACAACGGGAACTACGAACCTGCAGCCTGTGAAAAGTAGACCCCAAACACAGTAAGTTAAGCAAAATAAGAAGACAGAGAAGTACACAACAGATGAAGGAGCAAGGTAAAAACCCACCAGACCAAACAAATGAAGAGGAAATAGGCAGTCTACCTGAAAAAGAATTCAGAGTAATGACAGTAAAGATGATCCAAAAAGTTGGATATAGAATGGAAAAAATACAAGAAACGTTTAACAAAGACCTCGAAGAACTAAAGAGCAAACAAACAATGATGAACAAAACAATAAATGAAATTAAAAATTCTCTAGAAGGAATCAATAGCAGAATAAATGAGGCAGAAGAACAGATAAGTGACCTGGAAGATAAAATAGTGGAAATAACTACTGCAGAGCAGAATAAAGAAAAAAAGAACGGAAAGAATTGAGGACAATCTCAAAGACCTCTGGGGCAATATTAAACACACCAACATCCAAATTATAGGGGTCCCAGAAGAAGAAGAGAAAAAAAAAAGGGACTGAGAAAATATTTGAAGAGACTATAGTTGAAAACTTCCATACTAAGGATAAGGAAATAGTCAGTCAAGTCCAGGAAGCACAGAGAGGCCCATACAGGATAAATCCAAGGAGAAACATGCCAAGACACATATTAATCAAACTATCAAAAATTAAATACAAAGAAAAAATATTAAGAGCAGCAAGGGAAAAGCAACAATTAACATACAAGGGAATTCCCATAAGGTTAACAGCTGATCTTTCAGCAGAAACTATACAGGCCAGAAGGGAGTGGCAGGACATATTTAAAGTGATGAAAGGGAAAAACTTACAACCAAGATTACTCTACCCAGCAAGGATCTCATTCAGATTCAATGGAGAAATTAAAACCTTCACAGACAAGCAAAAGCTAAGAGAGTTCAGCACCACCAAACTAGCTCTACAACAAATGCTAAAGGAACTTCTCTAGGCAGGAAACACAAGAGATGGAAAAGACCTACAATAACAAACCCAAAACAATTAAGAAAATGGGAATAGGAACATACATATCGATAACTACCTTAAATGTAAATGGATTAAATGCTCCAACCAAAAGGCACAGACTGGCTGAATGGATACAAAAACAAGACTCGTATATATGCTGTCTACAAGAGACCCACTTCAAACCTAGGGACACAACAGGCTGAAAGTGAGGAGATGGAAAAAGATATTCCATGCAAATGGAAATCAAAAGAATGCTGGAGTAGCAATTCTCATATCACACAAAATAGACTTTAAAATAAAGACTATGACAAGAGACAAAGAAGGACACTACATAGTGATCAAAGGATCAATCCAAGAAGAAGATATAACAATTGTAAATATTTATGCACACAACATAGGAGCACCTCAATACATAAGGCAAATGCTAACAGCTATAAAAGGGGAATGGACAATAACACAATAATAATAGGGGACTTGAACACCCCACTTTCACCAATGGATAGATCATCCAAAATGAAAATAAATAAGGAAACACAAGCTTTAAATGATACATTAAAAAAGATGGACTTAATTGATATTTATAGGACATTCCATCCAAAAACAACAGATTACACTTTCTTCTCAAGTGCTCATGGAACATTCTCCAGGATAGATCATATCTTGGGTCATAAATCAAGCCTTGGTAAATTTAAGAAAATTGAAATCGTATCAAGTATATTTCTGACCACAATGCTATGAGACTAGATGTCAATTACAGGAAAAAATCTGTAAAAAATACAAACACATGGAAGCTAAACAATACACTACTAAATAACCATGAGATCACTGAAGAAATCAAAGAGGAAATCAAAAAATACCTAGAAACAAATGACAGTGGAAACACAACAATGCAAAACTTATGGGATGCAGCAAAAGCAGTTCTAAGAGAGAAGTTTATAGCAATACAATCCTACCTCAAGAAACAAGAAACATCTCAAATAAACAACCTAACCTTACACCTAAAGCAATTAGAGAAAGAAGGACAAAAAAAACCCCAAAGTTAGAAGAACGAAAGAATCATGAAGATCAGATCAGAAATAAATTAAAAAGAAATGAAGGAAACAATAGCAAAGATCCATAAAACTAAAAGCTTGTTCTTTGAGAAGATAAACAAAATTGATAAACCATTAGCCAGCCTCATCAAGAAAAAGGGAGAAGAGTCAAATCAATAGAATTAGAAATGAAAAAAGAGAAGTAACAAATGACACCACAGAAATACAAAGGATCATGAGCGATTACTGCAAGCAACTATATGCCAATAAAATGGACAACCTGGAAGAAATGGACAAATTCTTAGAAAAGCACAGCCTTCTGAGACTGAACCTGGAAGAAATAGGAAATATAAACAGACAAATCACAAGCACTGAAATTGTAACTGTGATTAAAAATCTTCCAATAAACAAAAGCCCAGGACCAGGTGGCTTCACAGGCAAATTCTATCAAACATTTAGAGAAGAGCTAACACCTAGCCTTCTCAAACTCTTCCAAAACATGGCAGAGGGAGGAACATTCCCAAACTCATTCTACGAGGCCACCATCACCCTGAATCCAAAACCATACAAAGATACCACAGAAAAAGAAAACTACATTCCAATATCACTGATGAACATAGATGCAAAAATCCTCAACAAAATACTAGCAAACAGAATCCAACAGCACATTAAAAGGATCATACACATGATCAAGTGGGGTTTATCCCAGGAATGCAAGGATTCTTCAGTATACGCAAATCAATCAATGTGATACACCACATTAACAAACTGAAGGAGAAAAACCATATGATCATCTCAATAGATGCAGAAAAAGCTTTTGACAAAGTTCAACACCCATTTATGATAAAAACCCTTCAGAAAGTAGGCATAGAGGGGACTTATCTCAACATAATAAAGGCCATATATGACAAACCCACAGCCAACACCGTTCTCAGTGGTGAAAAACTGAAACCGTTTCCACTAAGATCAGGAACAAGACAAGGTTGCCCACTCTCACCACTATTATTCAACATAGTTTTGGAAGTTTTAGCCACAGCAAGCAGAGAAGAAAAAGAAATAAAAGGAATCCAAATCAGAAAAGAAGAAGTAAAACTGTCACTGTTTGCAGATGACATGATACTATACATAGAGAATCCTAAAGATGCTGTCAGAAAATTACTAGAGCTAATCAATGAATTTGGTAAAGTAGCAGGATACAAAATTAATGCACAGAAATCTCTTCCATTCCTATACACTAATCATGAAAAATCTGAAGGAGAAATTAAGGAAACACTCGCATTTACAATTGCAACAAAAAGAATAAAACACCTAGGAATAAACCTACCTAAGGAGACAAAAGGCCTCTATGCAGAAAACTATAAGACACTGATGAAAGAAATTAAAGTTGTTACAAACTGATGGAGAGATATACCATGTCCTTGGATTGGAAGAATCCACATTGTGAAAATGACTCTACTACCCAAAGCAATCTACAGATTCAATGCAATCCCTCTCAAACTACCAATGGCATTTTTCACAGAACTAGAACAAAAAAATTTCACAATTTGTATGGAAACACAAAAGACCCTGAATAGCCAAAGCAATCTTGAGAAACAAAAACGGAGCTGGAGGAGTCAGACTCCCTGACTTCAGACTATACTACAAAGCTACAGTAATCAAGAGAGTATGGTAGTGGCACAAAAACAGAAATATAGATCAATGGAACAGGATAGAAAGCCCAGAGATAAACCCACACACATATGGTCACCTTATCTTTGATAAAGGAGGCAAGAATATACAATGGAGAAAAGACATCCTCTTCAATAAGTGGTGCTGGGAAAACTGGACAACTACATGTAAAAGAATGAAACTAGAACACTCCCTAACACAAAAAACAAAAATAAACTCAAAATGGATTAAAGACCTAAATGTGTGGCCAGACACTATAAAATTTTTAGAGGAAAACATAGGCAGAACACTCCTTGACATAAATCACAGCAAGATCCTTTTTGACCCACCTCCTAGAGAAATGGAAATAAAAATAAACAAATGGGACCTAATGAAACTTAAAAGCTTTTGCACAGCAAAGGAAAACATAAAAAAGATGAAAAGACAACCCTCAGAATGGGAGAAAATATTTGCAAATGAAGCAACTGACAAAGGATTAATCTCCAAAATATACAAGCAGCTTATGCAGTTCAATATCAAAAAAACAAACAACCCAATCAAAAAATGGGCAGAAGACGTAAATAGACATTTCTCCAAAGAAGATATACAGATTGCCAACAAACACATGAAAGGATGCTCAACATCACTAATCATTAGAGAAATGCAAATGAAAACTACAATGAGGTATCACCTCACACCGGTCAGAATGGCCATCATCAAAAAAATCTACAAACAATAAATGCTAGAGAGGGTGTGGAGAAAAGGGAACCCTCTTGCACTGTTGGTGGGAATGTAAATTGATACAGCCACTATGGAGAACAGTATAGAGGTTCCTCAAAAAACTAAAAATAGAACTACCATATGACCCAGCAATCCCACTACTGGGCATATACCCTGAGAAAACCATTATTCAAAAAGAGTCATGTACCACAATGTTCATTGCAGCTCTATTTACAATAGCCAGGACATGGAAGCAACCTAAGTGTCCATCGACAGATGAATGGATAAAGAATATGTGGCACATATATACAATGGAATATTACTCAGCCATATAAAGAAACGAAATTGAGTTATTTGTAGTGAGGTGGATAGACCTAGAGACTGTCATACAGAGTGAAGTAAGTCACAAAGAAAAAAACAAATACCGTATGCTAACACATATATATTGAATCTAAAAAAAAAAAAAAAATGGTTCTGAAGAACCTAGGGGCAGGACAGGAGTAAAGACACAGACAGAGAGAATGGACTTGAGGACAAGGGGAGGGGGAAGGGTAAGCTGGGACGAAGTGAGAGAGTGGCATGGACATATATACACTACCAAATGTAAAATAGATAGCTAGTGGGAAGCAGCCGCATAACACAGGGAGATCAGCTCGGTGCTTTGTGTCCGCCTAGAGGGGTGGGATAGGGAGGGTGGGAGGGAGACACAAGAGTGAGGAGATATGGGGATATATGTATAGCTGATTTTCTTTGTTATACAGCAGAAACTAACACACCATTGTAAAGCAATTATATTCCAATAAAGGTGTTAAAAAAATTAAAAAATAACCATATGAGAACACTCAAAATTAAATAAATCATATTGGAATGATACTGTTAAGTAACTAAAAAAAAAACCCAAGATCTAGGCATTAAGTATGATCATTGTTACTGGGGTGTCGTTGCCTCTAGGGCCTCTCAGCTGACAAAGGAAAGACATATATGTTTGAATAATATAAGTATTCTGTAAATGTCAATGGGTCAAGTTAATGATTCATGGTGTTTAAACCTTCTATATCCTTCCTAACTTTGTATAGTTTGTTCTGTGTATTATTGCTAAAGGAGTATTGAAATCTCCTATATTGAAACTGACTGTCGTTAATGGATTTGTCTATTTTTTTAGTTTTCATGAATTTTGATTTCATATAGTTAGAACATCTTCTATTAGGAAAGTAAACATTAAGGATAATTACATCGTATTGATAACATCATGAAGGTCCTCCCATTTTTTCCTGATAGAAAACCTATATTCTCTAAAATTAATATAGCCAGTACAAACTTTCTTTTGAACAGAGCTAGCATAAAATTTTCTTTCATCCTTTAAATTTTTAACCTATTTGTGTCTTAATATTTAAAGTAAGCCCCCTATAGTTTGGTCTTACTCTTTTATCCAATCTTAAAATCTTTTCCTTTTGTTTGGGGTGTTTAAAACTATATTTAATGTGATTATTGCTATGATGCATTCAAATCTATCATTTTTCTATTTGGTTTATATTTGTCCTATCTGTTCTTTGTTCCCTTTTTCATCTTTTATTCTGCCTCTTTCTGTATTGAGTACTTTTTAAGGTTTTATTTCATCCCCTTCACAGGTTTAATGGCTATACTGTATTTTTTTAGTTTCTTTTATGATTTATAGAATATATAATTAACTAATCTCATTTGACTTTCAAGTAATATCATAGCATTTCACATAGGGAATAAGCACTTTACAACTGTTCACTCACTTCTCTTCTAGCCAGTGTGATTTTGTTGCCACACATGTTATTGATCCAGTTTTGAAATTATCTGTGATAAAAGTTAAGGTTTTATTCTCCAACAAATATATTAAGACAGATATTGAAAGAAATAGATTTTGAGAAGGAAAAAACTTGAGAGAGGCATGGAATAGAAAATAAATATATATATTAGAAAATTGTTACTATTTTGCCTTTAAATGTCAGTTATCCGTAAAAAGAGATTTTAAACACATGTATTGACATTCTCTCCCTGTTTATCATTTCTGGCACTCTGTTTCTTTGTTGAGGTCCATATTTCCATCGGGTGTCTTTTTTCTTCTTTAACATATCTTGGCATGCTGCTGCTCTGCTGGTAGTGATTTTTTTAGCTATTTTATTTCTAAAATAATCTATATTTTGCCTTTGCTTTTAAAAGATATTTTCCCTGAAAATACAATTCTAAGTTGACAGATTTTTTTTTTTAATTTCAGCACTTTATTGATGTTTCTGGTCTGCCTTCCAGCTTTTGTTGTTTCAAACAGAAGTCAGCTGTCATCTTTATCTCTGTTCTTCTGTGTAAAATATTTCTTCTACTTTGAATTCCTTTAAGATTTTATCTCTGCATTTAAGCAATTTGCTTATGATATTCCTTTTTATAGTCTTCATCATGTTTCTTCTACTTGGGGTTGGTTGAGCTACTTCAATCTATAAATTTATTATTTCCAACAAATTTGGAAAATTGTAGTTACTTTTTCTTTCAATATTTTTTTCTGTGCCTGTCCTTCTCTGGGATTGACAATTACAGCTATATTAGGGTGCGTCAAGATATCTTATTATTTCCTGATGCTCTGACAATTTTTTAGTCTTTTCTTCTCTCTTTCATTTTAGATTATATTTATTGTTATGTCCTCAATTTTACTAATCTTGCACAGTGTTTCTTCTGCTGTGTATCATATCCATTGCATTTTTTATCTCCATTATAATTTTATTGCTCTCTTTAATATCTGCCATAGAATACATTTATTATACCTATTTTAATTGTTATTCATTTATTTTATTTCTTTACAACTATTTTAATATTCTCATCTACTAATTTTATCATCTGTGTCATTTCCTCATTGGTTTTGACTGACTGATTGTCCTCCTTTCATCAGTTCTATTTTTGTGCTTCTATACATTCCTGGTATTCTTTGATTAGATGCTAGATATTATGAAATTACTTCGTTGGTACCTGTTTATCTTCTTATTACTGTAACTGTTAATGAGCTTTGCTCTGGGATGCAGTTAATTGTAAACAATGTTATTTTTTAAAGGCTTGTTTTAAATTGTTAGGTGATACCAGAGCAACCTCTAGTCAAGACTACTTTGACCGTACAACTGAGACCGCATACTTCCAAGTACTCTTCCCAGTAGCCCATGTATTATGAGGTTTCTTTACTTTGGCAGTTGAAGTGAGCTATAACCAGTCCTGGGTAAGCTGCGTATATTGTTTGCTTTGTTCCATTTCTGTCATTCCTTTTCTAACTTCAAATAGTTGTCTCACATACATGTATTTATCTGTATTTAGGTGATAGCTTAAGATGAATTCCCTGAAGATTTCTGAGGCCATCCCTCTAAGCTGCTTACTTTTTTCAAGTACACTGCCCTGTGAATTCTAGCCACTTTGGTCTTCCCAAATCCTCAACTCTGTCTTCTTAATTTAGGAGGCCTAGCAAGTTCTGGGCTTTTTCTCATTTCACCATTACCTGGAAACTGTCTACAGATTATAAGCTGAGGCAAATGTTGGGCTCATCAGGTTTGTTTCCCCCCCTCTCAGAGATCACTGCCCTTCACTACTTGATATTCAGTGTCTGAACAACCATTGTTTATATATTATCTTGTTTTTATTTATTTAAGAGAGTAGTATGAAATCTGATCTCCTTTGCCCCAACTTGTCTAGATGTGAAAGTCCACATTCTTTTGTTTTGATAATATGAGAAATTAGCCTGTTGTGTCAAGCTAGTAAAATTTTGAAATATCTTTATTATATCAGCTAATACTGACTGAACTTAAACATAATACCTAATCTATATGACAGGAAGTTCTTAGAATGTGTCTTGGCATATATGAACCATCATTAGGTCTCAATGAGATCTAATTCAGCAGCCATGCCTTAAATAATTCGTATATTTTTGAAAGGTTTGTTTAGAACATTTGCTTAAATATTTATTCTTTTATTCTCTCTTGAGTGAAATTGAACTAACATCTATTTAAGGAAAAAGTTGGAACTCTTTGATTTCCTATATCCAAACAGACTTAATTTCCAATTCCCAGAACTCTGCTCTCTTGGTTATAAATGTTATCAGATCAAGATGATTCCATAATATTACAAAACAAAATTGCAATTGAGAGTCCAAATTAACTGTTTGGTTGACAGAACAAGAATAAAGGCATTTTTAAAGGGACAAGGATTATACAATAACGTATTATTATACTATAATAATATACATAATATAAAAACATAATATGTTATTAATAGAGCAGAAAGTCAAAAAGACTTTCTATCATCTTTCCTGGATGGAAAGATTTGAGGAAAGTTTTATGTATTTTTTTATGCCTGCTAAATTTTGAACACTATTTTTCTCTATGATAAAGTTTGTTACTTTAAAGCAATTACATATACAAGTGTATGGACTGGATTTTTACTGCGACCATGTGTTCAGCAGAATTTGTGGAAAAAAATAAAATGGAATCAGTACACTTACTCCACGCATATTTCCCCTACATCCACTTTTGGAAACTCAGCCCATTGGTCATGTAACAGTTCAAGGGGCATCAAAAGCAGTTTCAAGTCCAGAACTGTTGATTTTGAAAAGTAAAAAGGAATGAGGAGAATCAAAGGTACTAAGCTAGCCAGAACAACAGATGGTTATAAGGAAACAGATGCAAAAGACTTGCTTCCTCATCTGATTTTCACCCAAGACTTTAGAACAAGAAAACTGGGTTATATTGCAAGATTCATGCTAAAAATAGGGCCTGCATGAGAATTTCCATTGCTGGTCTATTACTAGAGAAACTAGCTTTGGCAGCACTGGGGAAAGAAGAGACTCCATGTTTCCTCAGGGCCTATATAGCAGGATTGCTTTTCTCTATAGTCTGTTGATCAGCCAACATGACTCCAATGAATTCTGGACTTACTCCCTGAAAAAATGCCAAGTATGTTAAATAAGCTTCACATTGGGAGCATCTAAGATCGAGTGATCATAACATCATTAGATTTAAAATGCTCATGAGGCCAAGTTCTAAAGGAAACAACAGAAGATCACCAGACTTTTAAAAATGCCAACTGTGAGAGAGGACAAAGCGATTTAAAGAATGCTTATAAGAAGCATGATGTATGCAGGATTCATCACAAGAGAAAACAAAATAGGAAAAAACTTATCAAGCAACTAACAGGGAAAGAAGAAAGAATACGATTTAATGTATTCTATTAAAATCTATCTGTATTTAAAAAAAAAAAAGGTCCAGTGAGGTTTTAGGGACCACATAAAAATTAGAGAGGTGTTGAAATCTACAAAGAATAACAAGGAAGTTAGGTAAGCAGCTGTCTCATTGAAGTCAAAAAGATTAGCTAATATCCGCCAGTTAAGAACTTAAAAGTGTGGCTTAAACTCTCCCTCTGTTACTTCTTTTCTGATTGGGTTTTAGGGAAATCTGTGTTTTGTGGATAAAGTCTGATCTGGATCAGCCCAGGTGGTGGCCCATATCCTATAACTTAAGAATGATTGGATTAACCTCATTTCCTACAACCCCAAAAAGGACAAATCTCATGAGACTCAGTTGTAAGCCTCCTTTTAAAAATGTTAACATAACTTTTAGTTCCACCTCTCTTCATTTGTAATTAAGATGAATAGATTCATATTTAGATAGTTTTTCCTCATTGCTAAAGGAAATCAGTTTTCTAAAGTAAAGCAAAAGGTGTTTTGATGAAGTTGAAGTACAAACTAATCAACTGTTTTTTAAGTATACATAAAGACCAAAAAGAATAAATCTTTGCTGGGGAAAAGCAGTGGAGGATATCAGCCAAACAAACCACAAACAAACAAAACTTAAAAAACAAGAACATGCAGCCAAGGCATATTTGGTCCCTGAGTGATTAAAGGAAGACACGTGAAGGTGGTGGTTGGGTGCGGGGGTGGGGCGTGCTTATTGGAAGAAAGGAGTTCAGGAAAGAACATAAGGAAGAGAATTCTTATTTACCTCACTCTCTCCTAGTAGAATCATTTGCTGTTTCCCTCTGTAGATGCTAAAGAAATGGGGAGGTGGTATGGAGATTTAGAGCTTTGCTATTCAAATGTAGTCTGAGAACTAGCAGCATGGATATCACTTGAGAGGTTGATAGAAACAGAGAATTCACGCCATATTCTAGACCTACCAAGTCATAAAATCAGTAAGATCCCTTAGTAACTTGTGGGCATATTTAAGTTAGAGAAGCACTAATTTCAAGCATAGGCTCTGCTGTCAGAAAAACCTGGGTTTGAATTCCCGTTCTACAACTTATTATGTAACCTTGGACGAGGTATATAACTTTTCTGATAATTTGTTTCTGCAAGAAAAATGGGGATAATAATAGCACCTAACTCATGAATGTGTTAGTTTAAATGAAATATCATGTGAAAATTACCACAATGCCTGGCATATCAAACAAACTCTATACAAGCTGGGTAGCAGGACAGCTGACTTGGATGAAATGATCAGAACAAGGTTAGAAAATATGTAAGAGATAAAATTCACTCTTTCCTTTGCTGTGTTCCATTTACTGATCTTGTATCTGGTGTTGACATGAACCTTTCAGTGGTAACTAGTTCATGCTATGTTCAGGCTCTGGCTATAAAGCAAGAGTAATTCATTTAAAACAAAATTAATATTTGGCCATTCGATCATCCAAGTCAGATCAGCTGCTCAATATAATGAAATAATTGGGCAGATTTTGTTCATTAAAATAACAGAAAAAATTAACAATAAAGAGAGCTGATGATGTCAGCAGCTGTTATAGCCTTGCTTAAATGAAAAAGCTGAGTGGAAAGGTAGAAAGTAATAGCATAGTTGTCAGAGAGCCTGGCTAAAAGCAATAAAGGCTGTTGCTATTCTGAATCTCTGACTTACCTGTAATATTATATCTCCAGCTACTTCACTCTTTGCATTTGCAAATTCTATAACATAATTTTGGTACTTCCTTTGAAAGTATAGGAGAAAACTCTGTTTCATTGGTCCATAGCTTTAAGATTATTCAATTACTGTAGGTTCCAGCCAAAGTTACAGTTGCTACTGAATCTTGGCCAGTCCTTGCTAGCCATAGAAAGTTTTAGAGGGTAGCATATACCTGCATTGATATATCCATGCCCAAAGAACCATCTTCATCAAAGTAGGTAATCCCCTTTAACTGACTTTGAAGCTTGGAGAGTTGTAATACAGAGACATAACTGGTGATATTTCTCTGACTTAAAGGAAACGAAACCATGCTGGCGGTCAACTTGTCAACAGATATTATAGCAGGATATAACTAAATCTCTTGGGTCTGCATTTTCTTCATTTGGAAAATGAAGGTTGATAATTTCACCACAGAGAATTTTTATGGGTCTAAAATAAACGAAATGTAAAACTACCTGTCAAGTGTTTATTAAGGTAGGAATCCAATAAGTGTTAGTTTTCCTCCACTCTCAGCAAAGCAGATTGTTTCATATAGATATGCTATATAATATACACTGTATTTTAAACTGGAAATATTGAGCAAAATATACAGTGCAAGTTTTATGACATACCCATGTAAGACAGGTAGCACTTTAACACATCTGTTTCTGCTTTAATTCCTAAATACCCATGTTATTCCATCTCATAAATGAACACTGCTGACCAAAAACCTTCTGGCACAATTTGTAAACTAAATTAACAAATTAATTTACTAATTTTAAACTGAATTTCAAAAAGAATCCCTTAGGTTTCTCCTATCCACGGATGATGATGTGAGTCATTGACAGAACTACTAACCTCTTTCTGCCTATTCTAGCTAGGCAGAGTTTTTGGCTATCTTCAAAAATTAGGGTGCTTAAGAGCAAATAGAAAATTCAGGGAGACTTATTTCACACAAAGACGGTGAACATATGGAATAAATTGCTAACTTAGACCAGCAGAGCAGATAATATAATTTAGTTTAGCAGTAAAAAAATTTATTTCTAAAGGAAGGTGAAGATGGCAGAAAGGAACTAGAGAGAATTGATGCCAGTGGCTTGGAGAATGTCAGATAAACCCAGATGAAAAAGGTTCTTTAATGCTCACATGGCCTCTCCCCCACCTCTGGCTTGGTATTCTTTATGTCCTTAGGATCTTTTAATTTTGTGGAAACGAATATAACTGTGACTAGCTTAGCAAAAATTGCTGCTGTATACCATAATGCACGCTATAAACCATGCGGGGATCTTAAAGTGCATAATCGGGCTGCATATGGCACTGTTAATTTCTATTACTGACTCTAAAACCACGAGGGAGTTAGTGCTTGCCTCACTGCCTCACTGTTCTACAAGAATGATTTTTGATAGTTTCCCTTTGCACAGCTTTTCTGCAAAGTGTTTGTCTTTTAGAAAGGCCAAAAGGAACTTATCGGCTTTTTTAAAAATCTGTGCAAAACTGCCAAGCTGCTCTGGGCCCTGCCCCCTGCAGTCCCCAGTTTGCTAGTCTTCTTTAAGAAGGTACAGGTATCTGTTCACTCAGAAAGAAATAAGCCTTCTTCTGGGCTTTGGGAATTTATGAGAACACCAACTATCTCCTTCATACCAAATGTAGAGCATAATATGAAATTCTATCCATGAAGATTCTTTTGAGGATGGCAAAGTTAAATAAGAAGGTAAATATTAGAAAAAATATATGTATATATACACATATAAAAACAAATTTTGCTGTGTTCTGCCATATGATTCTGTATTCTTTAATGGAACTTTGATTGAAATTATGTCCGTCATCTGGTTTCACCCAATAATTTATAAATTTTTAAATTCTGTTTTTACTTTTGGGTTTCTGTGGGTTTGAAACCTCCAAATTCTTGTCAGATTCAAGAAACCAACCTTCTAGCCAACCTCTCAAATGAATCATTGACAGCACATAGGCTTTGGAATCGGTAAACCTGGCTTAGGTTCTTAAAGATATCACATAATAAGTATATGCTATAGAGTCCCCCTAATCTTTCTATATCTTTGTTCTACTATCTAAAATATCTAATTATGGGTTAAAGGGGATTAAACAAAAGAATGATTGTATAGTGCTTAGCATAAGGCAAATGTGCAGTAAATCCACAATGATTTTGACTGTGTCTACTTCTGCATTTTTCTTTCACAAGAAAGTGACTGTCACTTCCAAGCAGTTTTAGGCAACCTACAAAAGTTGGTTTGCCCCCAAACCAGTCAATATTTTAAGACTGAATCTCCTTATATTGTAGGCTCAGCAGAGCTAAAGTATTTTCAGTAAGGCTTCATTAATTACCAACACAATATCAGTAGTTAAGTACCTCAATCTTTGTGATTTAATCTTTTATGATATATGATTAGATGATACTAGTTAAGATTATTAGTACAACTTTTTAAATTATTCTGTTTTCCCATAAAATAATGTTGCATAGATTTATAATATGCCTCTTTTCTCTCAATTTTTCATTCTTAAATTCAAATGGTTATATTAAGAAACCACTGCTCTTGCTTCTTTCTTGATACACAGGTTCATAACAACAATTTCCATTGACCAGCTCACCTTGATGTACAGTAGACAGTGTACATCAATATTTTTAACTCAGTATATTTAAAAGTTAGTAACTCCCTATTGAGAACCTAGCCCACCTCCTCATTTATCTATTGGCTAGTGGAATTCTTTTTGTTTTTTTAAGAAGCATTCATTCAACAGATTCATCCAACCAAATTCATGAAGCTAGTATTATATGCCAAAACTGTACTGGATGTTGTAGATATAAAAACGAACAGGATAGAAACTGTGTTTGCCCTCAAAGACCTTACATTCTAAAGGGAGAGAGAAGTGTAAAAAAAATCACAACTCAGAGTAACAAATAATCCAGCCAAAGCAAGATATTTCTGACAGATTTATTGAGATATAATTTACATATCATAAAATTCACCTGTCTAAAGTGTGCAGTTCAGTAGTGTTTGATATATTCACAGAATTGTACAAACATAACTATAATCTAAATTTACAATATTTTTTGTCACTTTCCATTGACCACTCCATCCGCCTCATCCTAGGCAACCATTAATCTTCTTTCTGTTTCTATATATGCTCCTATTCAGTACATTTCATATAAATAGGATAATAAAATATGTAGTTTTTTGTGACTGACTTTTATCATGCAGCATAATGTTTTCAAGTTTCATTTATGTTGCAGCATTTACCATTACTTCATTCCTTTTATTTTCAGATAATTTTCCATTAAATGGATATACCAAATATTTGACACAGTGATTTTGAATTTCCTGAATCAATCTGGACACTCATGAGCATATGTACTTTTGATAGTGTATGAGCACTGTTTTTCTTTTAATTGCCCAGCAAAGTCTCTTCCTTAAAGTTCATGATGCTCCAATCTTGTCAAGGATTTAAAAGATTGATAACACCCATTGCTGTTGGTAATATAACTTGATACATACTTTTTGGAGGCAACTTGACATTACAAACCACGTTATTAAATGTTCTTGGCCTTCTGATATACCTTAAAGAAATTATTTGAAATGTATAAAAAGATATGTACAAAAATATGTCTGGTAGTGCCGTTTGGAAGGGTTTAATATTGAAAACCAATTCTCTACAAAATCAGATTGCTTGCAAAAGTACAAATGTATAGTCATAGCGGCAATATGCCTCAATAGTGAAAATGACAATGTAGATCTCTATTTGTCCACCTGGAAAGTTCAGATATTTTAATGTAAAAAATAAGCATGCAGATAATGCTCAAAGTAAAATCATGTTAAGGGCACATAGATATATAGATTGATATCTTTAGCTGGCTAGCTAGTTAACTAGCTGTGTTCTTATGTATAAATGGAAGGTTAATGAGTGTACGTGGGGTTGGTGCGGTTGTTGGGGGAGGGGAGTAGCATTAACAAATAAGCTTAATTTATGATACACATACAGGGGTGAAAGATAGGACATTGGGTCTGTGGAGGTGGAGTTAGGGCGTTGTAACTTAAGCACACACCCCCTGCCCTTCCCCTACACATACATAGAGCTGTAAGGCCATCAGAGAGCATGCAGACTTTGATGAAAGGACAGAGGAGGAGAAAAAATCAATACATAAATGACTGCAGTTTTTGAACTTGTAGTTGACTAGTATGATAAAGTCTAGGAAGCAAGCGACAAGGATACCTGGGGCCTTATGCATTGCTTGGCTAGAATGTCAACTCCAGACTGCTTACAGACAACTAGCACATCACTGTGAGCCTCTGCATGCTACTAGTGGGGGCAAGCACAGAGCAACTCACCTGGTGTATGTGGGAGCGAAGCCCTCTCTAAAGGAGGCTAAGGAAGCAAAAGGGGCAATTCTACCTCTGTCACCCAGGATTCGAGACAAGTGTGAGCTCCTCGGAGGCTGGGAATTTTCAGTAACAAACCTTTCTGTTAAAGGTCCATAGGGGACTGTCGGGTACATCTGGCCACTGGCTCAAGAATGAAAATTGGTTTTGCCCAAAAAGGCAAAGATCACCTCTAACCGGAAGATAATTTGCAGGTCTGAAAATCACATCTACCTCAAGTTTGAGTCTGGCAGTTCTCAACTCAGAAGGCGAGTAAGTAGGGAAGCCGAAGAGAGCAGTTAGGAAATGGACTTCCTGACAGGTGTCCCTGCTCTTGTGGAGCAAAACTTTGTTTCTGGATAAGACTTTAGGGTATGCAAAACCAAGGGAGCTGAAGAGCGTCAATTATTAAGATTTTGAATGTGAAGGAGATGTTAGAGGAGTTATATTTTAAGAATTTACTATGTGTTAGGCAAAATTCGAATTCCCTTGTATGTATCTATACATGTAATCCTTATACCACCCTACAAAGTAGTTATTACCATGATTCTCATTTTATAAATAATGGCCAACTATGGTGAGGTAAGGTGATTTGTCCAAGGTCACATAAACAGAGTCAGGAATAAGATTCAAAGTGTAGATCTTCACTGAACTTTATTGAACAACAAAATGAAAAGAAAAGAGAAGACTGGTACTTAGTTAACGTTTTAAACATTTTAAATGCATGTGTTCAACTTACCTATAATAAGCAAACCTATCATTTATTTGTCATAATTTTTCCTTGATTGTCCCACTGTATTTAAGAATATTTAAGGTAAATTTAGTGTTAATGTATTTCAGAGGTTAAATGTACACACAATATTTCCACTTACAAAATGGTAAGCAGATTCTTTTAGAAACATATTCTTCAAACAGAGAGGATGTAGTGGATGTAGCCCTATAAATTGACCAATGTTCAAAATATTTTTCTCAGCCTGCTACTTAAATTGTACCCCTACCTTGTCCTTCACGATGTCTAGATTGGGTTTTACCAGAACCACAGTCCAGCCCTGGCTTCCCCCAAGATAAGGTGTAGAATGAAGAGTCCAGAAGCGTTGTCTCTCATTGTGTGCCTTTAAGCCATTACAGTGCACTCACAGCCCAAGAAAACCCCGAGGTTCCTGTCTCATCTTCTCAAGAAAGTCCTACAAACTTTACCTTTCAACTTATCACTTCACTCAGGAGCGTCCCATGATTTGAGGAACATGGCTTTGCATTTTGGCTTTTCCTTTTCAAGGTCTCCTTAGGATTTAGTTAATCAGTTTCATTCTTTCTCAACCCGAACCATAATGCCACCTTGCCAGGAGCTTCTCTTACGTTCAGATCAATCCTTCTATCGTAATACCTGCAATATAATCTCTGTACATGGAATTTCCCAGTGTTCCCAAATACTACATATTTTCCTCCTTCCCTCCCTTCCCTCCTTCCTTCCTTCCTTCCTTCCTCTCCCTCTCTCCCTTTCTCCTCTTCCCTCTCTCTTCATTAACATATAACATTCTTTGTTACAGTTACCAGTTCTTCTGCTAAGAATTTCTTACCATACTTCTCTGCCTAGAAAACTTACATACATTTTTGTATCTCAGTTGACCTCTGAAGCTGATTTCAATCTCTTCAATAGTTTCATTTCCAAATACTAATTACATTACATATTTTTGGTATGTCCTACCTCCATTACATAAATTCCCCTTGCTCTTAATCTATGGAAAGTGAGATTTCATATCTTATGCATTTTCATATTCAACAAACTGGCTAGAAAAATATGTGATACATAGTAACTATTTAATTTCTTTCTTAATGAATAAATGAATGTCAATCAATCATGAAGAATTATGATTATTGGCATCACCCAAAATTCTGGCCTAAACATAATACCTTTTTTATATCCAAATAACACAAATCTCTATTCTCAATTATATTGACTTAAATAATCACATCACATAACTCCAGAGAAGGACTCATATTTACAATCCAAAGTATTCAGGGTGCATTGATATATGCTTAAGGATACACAAAAATGAGAATGTGACCTGAAAGATGAAAACAGAATACTCCCCACCAAGTGTCCATTATGCAAGACATTATGAATGAGAACTCTAGGGGAGTAACATATTTCCCACATAAATGATAAAGTATTATGGTTGACTCTGATCCCCAAATGAGATATATGGAGTTTACTATTGAAAATTATAACTTTTAATTTCACAATTATATGTGTAGCAGTTATGTTATGAAAGTCATATGGTCCCTTTGTACACATAACACTTGAAGAGTAACTTATATTTTTCTGAGTGTTTTTCATAGATGGTTCTTAAATAAGATGGTCTTTCTGAGGAAGATAAACAGAAACCAACTACCATCCTAATCACTATAATAACAAGTACAGAATTCGTGCTGGCCAGAGCTTTTAACAGCACCCCGAAGTCCATATGTTGCTGAAATGTTTGCTTCGGACAGGAACGGAAGCATATTTAATCACTACACTCAATAATTTATTAGGGCCATATGATCTTCACCATTATGCATGTGGAAAAAGCAAAAGGCACTGACAAGATGGAGAACTAGCTTAGGCATCTGGCCCCCTTCCTGGAAGTAGAAACTAGAGAAGCTATAAATGCAAGCATGAAGCATGAATTTGAGAAAGGGACACAAAAAATAAAAAGCCACTGGGAAGATCAGTGATTGTTAGGAGCTGATATTGGTGGCACTCTGGTTGTAAGACAGGTAGAGAATGTCGTAGTCTGCTCACATTGCCATAGCAAAATACCACAGACTGGGTAGTTTAAATAAGACATTTATTTCTCCCAGTTCCAAAGGCCAGGAAGTCCAATATCAAGGTGCCAGTCAATTCACTTTCTGGTGAGAGTCTCTTCCGGGTTTCCAGACAGCTGCCTTTGAGGCTGTGTATTCACATGACCTCCTTTGCATGTGCAAAGAGCGAAAGAGATCAAGCTCTCTGGACTCTCTTCTTAGAAGGAAACTAATCAAATCAGATCTGGGCCCTACCTTTATGACCTTATTTAACCTTAATTACTTTGGGAAAGGCCCTAACTTTAAATATATTGTCACATCTGTAGGTAGGGCTTCAACATTTAAATTTTGTTCAATTGGGAGATACAAACATTCACTCCATAACAGGGAAAAACTTCTAAATTCTTTTCTTGTATCTCCCCTTATTGGCTTGGAAAAATTGAAGCTGGATTTTAGTCGGATTTGAGTCACTTGCAGTTGAGATAAAAATACCTTAACTGATCCATTGAATAATTCTGATTCTTGTAAATTCAAATTATTACAGTTACCCTGAATCCCGTCTATTTGATCATTTCACCCTCTTCTGCACTATGCATTAAACAGTTACATATCCTAAAAAGGTGTAAAAGGTTTTTTATAGAGAATGTATAGCAAATCATATCTACAAAAAGTTACATGAGAATAATATGACACTCAATGCCTCACTATGTGTTTTTCTTCTCTTTAGCAATATTCATGCTTTAGTTTTAAGTTAATCAAATGTTTCTTCTAACATCCCCAGTGAATACAAAAGTATTGAAAAAAGAGAAAGAAAAAGTACACGATAATGTCTTTCTATGAGACATATTTATTAGTTAAATTGCTTAGCCTATGTATACTCTTTCTGGTGTACCACCCAAGAAAAGTAAAATGTCTCTGAGCATCAAAGGTCTACCTTAAGTCCATTTCCTCCTTGAGCCAATTCTGCTATTTAAATTCCTTCTGCTTTCTCCATTTTTCTTTCAGCATATGATATTTTTTTCCTGTCATGTTGCTATTTGTTGTTCATAAATTCCAAGGCATAACCAGTGCATGCACATCACAATGTTTTTATGAGAAGAGGGGTTTAGTGCCAGTGCAAAGATTTATGACACCATATATTTTTTTTACTTGCTATTAGTCACACAGGCATTTTAATGTAGAGATTAATTTTTAATAACTCTTCTATTTGCATCTCTGGACTTATTGATTTGAAACATGGTGGTGGTGGTGATCATGATATCTTTTTATAGTCAAAGGAACTTTAAATAAGCCTTTCTCATAAGACTACACATTTCTTATAGTCATATTCACTGAGCTGAAAAATGCTTTATTGTTTGAAAATGATCAGAGTGGACATATTATGTGAATGATCAAAACTCTACTTAATTTTGAAGAGGCTGTGTAATATATTCATTTGACAATAGGAAGAAAGAAACTCATTCTGTCTTTTTTTGTACTTAAAAACATATGCAAAAAAATTGCAAAAGACTACAGCTTAGTAAGACCCAATTTATTTAAGAATGTGAAGATACCATGGTGTACCTTCTTTCATTATACTCACTCAATCAAAAACTAACTCCTATTGTTTTTGAAAGTTACAATAATAATATGTGGGTAAATAAAACAATCAAGACCCTACTAGCAATATATTATTAAATTTACTTCTCAGTGGAATTCAAAACGGAAAAGTTCTATTTAAATGGAGAAATAAATATGAAGCAATTAGAAACCAGTGTACACACACACACACAATTGTCATGAACACTTTTTAAAAAGCTCTGAATGTCTAAATGTCTAACAACTGAGATTGATTAATGGTGCATTCATGGAATGACATATTATGTAGTTATTCCAATATAGACCAAAGGATAATATTAATGACACAAAAAAAGTCCTAATATTTTAAGTTAAAAAGGATCCATGAGTAAAAAAACTGTACTTGAAAGGAAGAATGTACATACATGTGTGCAGAAAATGCTATCATAATCAATTATAGTATGTTAATAACTCATCACTTGGTGATGTGATTGCAAATGTTTTTATTTCACTTTTACTTATCCATATTTTCTATATTAATATTGGATAAATTACCTTAAAAGATATATACTTATAGACATCTTGATGGATATACAAGTAAGATACAATAAATCCTTACACTTGAGGAGCATGAAAAGAATAATGATCTATATGAACTTGCACAGAATTCGAATAAACTCCTTCGAGAGGAGTCTTCCTTCTGTAGTATTATTAAGTTTGGTTATTTGGACCAACCTTCATGATCTATAAAGCATGGCAACTAGGAACACTTAACAAAATATAAATAAATCATCCTAAAAGCATAACGTAGTTACTAGGTGCTATGAATTGCATTTTGTCCCCCCAGAATTCATATGTTGAAGCCCTAGCCCTCAGTACAATGGTATTTGGCAATGGGGCCTTTGGGAAGTGATTAGGTTTAGATGAGATCATAAGAGTGGAGCCTTCATAATGAGATTAGTGCCCTTATAAGAAGATACATGACAGAGCTAGCTCTCTGGTTTATGGGAAAAGTGTATTTAAATTAATTAATATGTTCCAACCCTTTCTGGACAATTCATGCTTAAAAAGGCTCTCCTAATAATAACAGGCTGTTTAAACCTTTTTAGAATATTCCCCTCAAATTAAGAAAGTAAGTGAACTTAATGATTAACATATTTTTGTGCAATTAAGGGGGTTTCCAATTCATTGCTTTGAAACATTTTAAATTATCTTCTAACCTAGTCATTAAGTGAAAGGTCATTAAAAATAATTTTTATGCCATACCGTGTCATGTAATTCAGTTTTCAAAAACTGAGCAAGTTAGCAATTATAAAAAAAAAGTCTATCTCCATATGCCTTTTAATATTCCTATCTACTTTTTTACAAAAACAGATACACTTACTGCTTTTATTAAAATGGGAAAGTGGGATAGAATTGATTCAAACTCTGTTTCATTCTACCAGTAATTAATATTCATGAATTGATAAATAATGAAGATATACACAGTTCAATATATGTCATCAAAAAATCATTTCCCCCAAATTACCTTTTTATATGTATTATTTATGTGTCAAAATATGTAATATATTTATATTCTTTGGATTCATTGGCTATGCTTTGTAAATGAAATGGTAATTTAAGTTATAAAAATTTTATTTTAATAGTATCTTACATCATAGAAAATTTTTTAAAATGACTGTCCATATTATTGTTTCAGAGAATTAGGATCAGATGACAGATACTGTGACAGAGCCTTTAATGGATTTTATCAGTGGAATCAGTGTTTCTAACATACATGTGGGGAAAAAAATTCTGTGTTAAGATTTGAAACTTTGTCTTGCTTTTGTAAACCTTCCCTCAAGAGCAATTCATTCTTTGACAATAAGCAATCCCATCACCTAATTTACAATAAATATAAATTGAGGACCACTAAAAGAGCCTCCCTAAACCAACATATTTCAATGCATGTGTGTTGAGGTGAGGGTGAGGGAATTTTTAAAAGGAAATACATGGATTCATGATATGTGAGGGGTTTTTGTCTTTTTGAAAAATGGGAAAAAGAATGTTTTGAAAGGAAGAAGAGGGACCATTCTTACGCCAGTTATTGGACAAATCAAACTTAGAAAAGAACACTATGAAAGTTGAGGATTTAAAAATTGATTCCCTAAATATTCACATGGCAATATTCACATGGTGCAGTAGCCCAGTGTGAAGACTTGCTCTAAAGGTTAAGAAACACTGAGGGTTGTTTGTACCTGCAATTTATGTTAAGAGACACTGATTAGCACTCATACTTTAGGCCAATGTTTTTCAAATTATGGGTCTTTATTATGTTATTAAATTGGTTTGGTGAGTCTCATGTAAGTATATATATATATTTTTTTAATGAATTTATTTATTTTTATTTATTTTTATTATTTATTTTTGGCTGTGTTGGGTCTTCGTTTCTGCGCGAGGGCTTTCTCCAGTTGCGGCGAGCGGGGGCCACTCCTCATCGCGGTGCGCGGGCCTCTCACTGTCGCGGCCTCTCTTGTTGCGGAGCACAGGCTCCAGACGCGCAGGCTCAGCATTTGTGGCTCACGGGCCTAGCCGCTCCGCGGCATGTGGTATCTTCCCGGACCGGGGCACGAACCCGTGTCCCCTGCATTGGCAGGCGGACTCCCAACCGCTGCGCCACCAGGGAAGCCCCAAGTATATTTTAATTAATTATGACAATTTAGAATAGAAAATATCAAAATACAGAGTTTATCATAGTAAGAGTAAGCATTGTTTTGGGATGTTACTGATTTTATATATGTGTGGGTGTGTACACAAGCGCATACATATAGATGTGTATATTGGATTATGTTGTGAAATGTATTTCTTACTATGTATAATATTAAAAACTATAAATGCTAGTGCCTGGTGCTGTAGGCAATAGAATATAGACTAATGTTCAGTTTTCATCATATGGCTATGGAATTCCTCTCAAAATACATTTCTTCTTTCTCTCTCTCTCTCTCTCTCTCTCTCTCTTTATATGCCAAATGCCCCCAAACTGAAATTTAAATGACCTGACCTTAGAGCTAATATACAGAAAGGGTTATCAGAATCCCATTTCTCAAGGACCAATCTACCTAGTTGATGCTTTTAAGATGATCTTAGTGGCAAGAAAAATGGATTGAGAAAATCAAATGAGGTGCTTGAGACAGGTCAAAATTTTACAAACAGCAGAGTAAGTTGAAGCAAACCTCATAACACAAGGTCACTTGGTTTTGTGTGTCGCATGCTATTTAAAAATCTCCTTCATATGTGTATGTTTGCAGGACTTTTCAGTGATGATGACTGACAATGACTAATTTTCCTGCCTCTGTTTCCCAATTGCAGTACTCATGTAAACCAAAAAGAATTTTTAAAATTTAAATATACTGGATACTGGCAAAAAACTATAGAATCCCAGAAGGAATTCTCACTATCCAAAGAAAGAAAGGTGAGGAGTGAAGGATGACAAAGACAAGTAACAGGCTGCCCATTACAAGTAAGGTCTGTCTGTGCCCATTATGCCACATTATTGCCTCCTGTAATCCCAGTGTAACCATCAGATTTGCTTACCCGTACCCATAGCAATATATACATCAAATCAATAGATATAAAAGTATACTTTTCTCAGTAATATCAAGAGTATTTGCTAGTAAAATAAAATTTTTAAAAGGATTATAATGTAGTTATGGGAACATCAAAGGAAAGTAGATATTCTGTTATTTGATAACCTACAGTCATCAGTGAACCAATCCTCTCTTTTCTCAGCATAGAGCATCACGACCAAAGAATTACTGAGTATATGAACATAAATATGAAGATGTGCAATGCATGATTCTTCCTGATATAGGTCTTCAGTGCACAAAGACATATCCTTTTAGCAATCCTTATCAATTGTTAATTCTTTGATAATTAGAAATACCTGCACAATGACAAGATCACACCCCAAAATAAATATAGTCTCTCAGAGAAAAATGCTCAAAGCTTTCTAACTAATCTTTATTAGAATTACATTGAAAGTAATTTCTCTTGAGCCACCTGTAGGCGTTTTTCTTCTCCATTGTTATATTCATAGGGCTAATAAGCACATTGCATTGGCATATAGTATCCATTAAAAACATATTTGTTAGATGTATGGAGAGATGAATGAATGAATGGATGACTAGCCGGTTGGATGCCTGGCAGAGTTTTAAAAAGATACATTCTTAGGTAGGTTCATTTGTTTCATATTTTAGATGCCACATATAAGTGATATCATATGGTATTTGTCTTTCTCTTTCTGACTTACTTCACTTAGTATGATAATCTCTAGTTGCATCCATGTTGCTGCAGATGGCATTATTTTGTTCTTTTTTATGGCTGAGTAGTATTCCATTGCATATATGTTTCACATCTTCTTTATCCATTCATCTGTTGATGGACATTTAGGTTGTTTCCATGTCTTGGCTATTGTGAATAGTGCTGTTATGAACATAGGGGTGCATGTATCTTTTTTAATTACAGTTTTGTCTGGGTATATGCCCAGGAATGGGATTGCTGGATCATATGGTGATTCTATTTTTAGTTTTCTGAAGAACCTCCATACTGTTTTCCATAGTGGCTATACCAACTTACATTCCACCAACAGTGTAGGAGTGTTCTCTTTTCTCCACATCCTCTCCAGCATTTGTTATCTGTAGGCTTTTTAATGATGGCCATTCTGACCAGTGTGAGGTGGTACCTCATAGTAGTTTTGATTTGCATTTCTCTAAGATAAGTGATGTTGAGCATTTTCATGTGCCTGTTGGCCATCTGTATGTCTTCTTTGGAGAAATGTGTATTTAGGGATTCTTCCCATTTTTCGATTTGGTTGTTTGTTTTTCTGTTGCTTGAGTTGTATGAGCTGTTTGTATGCTTTGGAAATTAACCCCTTGTCGGTCACATCATTTGCAAAAATTTTCTCCCATTCTGTAGGTTGTCTTTTCGTTTTGTTTATGGTTTCCTTTGCTGTGCAAAAGCTTGTACATTTGATTAGGTCCCATCTGTTTATTTTTGGTTTTATTTCTATTGTCTTGGGAGACTGACCTAAGAGAACATTGGTATGATTTATGTCAGAGAATGTTTTGCCTACGATCTCTTCTAGGAGTTTTATGGTGTCATGTCTTATGTTTAAGTCTTTAAGCCATGTTGAGTTTATTTTTGTGTGTGGTGAGAGGGTGTGTTCTAGCTTCATTGATTTACATGTGGCTGTCCAGCTTTCCCAACAGCTTACTGAAGAGACTCTCTCTTTCCCATTGTATAATCTTGCCTCCTTTGTCAAAGATTAATTGACCGTAGGTGTGTAGGTTTATTTCTGGGCTCTCTATTCTGTTCCATCGATCCATATGTCTGTTTTTATGCCAGTACTATGCTGTTTTTATTACTGTAGCTTTGCAATACTGTCTGAAGTCTGGGAGGGTTATGCCTCCTGCTTTGTTCTTTTTCCACAGGATTGCTTTGGCAATTCTGGGTCTTTTATGGTTCTATATAAATTTTAGGATTATTTGTTCTAGTTCTGTGAAAAATGTCATGGGTAATTTGTTAGGGACCACATTAAATCTGTAGATTGCTTTGGGTAGTATTGCAATTTTAAAAGTATTAATTCTTCTAATCCAAGAGCGTGGGATATCTTTCCATTCCTTTGAATCATCTTTAATTTCCTTTATTAATGTTTTATAGTTCTTTCACGTCCTTGGTCAGGTTTATTCCTAAGTATGTTATTTTGGGGGGGTGTGATTTTAAAACGTATTGTTTTTATACATTCCCTTTCTTTTATTTCTGAATGTACCAGTGAAAACAGCAACAGTCTCACAGACATAGAGAACAGACCTGTGGTTGCCAAGGGGGAGGGGGTTGGGAGAGGGATGGAGTGGGAAGTTGGGGTTCGCAGATGTAAGCTATTATATATAGAATGGACTAACAACAAGGTCCTACTGTATAGCACAGAGGACTATATTCAGTATCCTATGAGAAACCATAATGGAAAAGAATTTTTAAAAAAAGAATATATATATATATATATATATATATATACACATATATATATATATCTGAATTACTTTGCTGTACAGCAGAAATTAACACAACATTGTAAATCAACTATACTTCAATTTTAAAAAATGAAGTAGAAAAAAAAGATACATTCTTAACAGTAGATTATGGAAGCAACAATGGGTTCCCAGAATAGAGACCATGAATGGATATATGAAAAGGGTTGATCAAGAATAGCAATCTTGAGGATGTAAATAGCCTATTTTATTTAGGAAGAAAATAGTCATGATAAAAAAGTCATGCATGCTTCTTCCAGTCCAGAATTAGATTGTCAAGAGAGATTCAATGAAAGTGTTTGTAAAGGCCTGGAAGTTTTTACTGTATGTCTTCATATGGCACACAAAAATAGAGAAATAATGTTTTAGATAACATTCTTATTTGTGAAAAGTCATTATTTTGCCTCCATAAAATCTGAATAGACTAAATGCTTTGGTCTCACATCTATAGACAGTATAAATGCATTTCAATTTTTTAACGTTTATTTTTCATGAACATTTGGATTTTCAGCCTTTGCTGAAGATAAATGTGAACTAGTTATATACAGTAATTTGTCTATGAGGCAGTGGCAACAGACAATCCTATTTTATATGGCTAAGTGGATCATTGATATATACATAAACAGCAATCATCTTTCAGTGTCAGTGGCCCTATTTTAAGTACAATGATTCTTACTACATTCTTAATATATAAACTATATTTTCCAAATTTCTGTAATTTTTACAAATTTTGTAATTTACCTTGCTTTTTTCCCCTGTATTTTGGAGGAATCACAATAATTACAGTGCTCCTTGGTAATATTAAAATAAAACAGTCTTAACATCTATGAATATCACATACATTTTTATGCATTGTTTCTGGGCATATTTCCAATATCTTATAGCTTTATTAAAAATTATTAATTTCAGAATGTTCCCATGTATTTATATCCTGGAACCCCTTCTGTCACATGGAATGGTTTATTTTTGCATTAAAAATATTTTGAAAAAACAAAGTGTGTATATATATATATATTATATATTGTTATAAACAAAGTGTATATATATTTTATATACATATATATATATATATTGTTCAGTTATATAAAGTAAGGCAAATAGTTGCAAACAATTAGCTGACCTTTGCAAAACTTTAGCATTTATACTAGCATCAAAAACAATCAAAATAAAACTGATCTTTGCATTTCACAAGAGAAAATACATGCTACAAGTTCTGATTTTAAATATATATGAAACACCTGAGAAAACATACACATGCATCCTGGAGCACGAACCACAGAGACAGAGGTAGAGATCAGAGGTAAGAAATGAATAAAGTCACAGCAGACATTAGAAGGGTTCATCTCTGTATGAATGTCAGCACTGTGGATATCTAATGCACTAGATGTACGTGGGATTCAGTCTAAATATATCTTTTTTATGGAATTTAGTATTGACTGTAGCCTTATTTATTTGTGTATCAAGAAGATAACATCAAGGATGCTTACTTCACCTCATTCTGCCTTTTAAAGTCACCAAATACAGGAGAATAAGAATTTCATAGATATGGAAATATCAGTTGGAGAGAATTTTACCCTTTTCAAAAATTGATATGCACACCAATATTCAACACCTTGAATAAAAAAATCTGTCCTATTTTCAGCTCTAATAAACCTCCATTAAATCACAGTAATCATGTGCTAGAGAACAGGTGTTTTAAATCACTAAATTTGGAAGTAGAGTGAAGTTGCAGGAGCATGTTGGAAGCTTTTCATTGGCTGAGTGTGACTGCCGTTTCCATGGCAATTCCACATGCACCCTGGTTCCCAAATCTTCTTCTCACTCTTTCAAAACGCAGTGGAAAATACTATTTAGTATGAGGAGAACAAATTGGGTCAAATTATCATCATTTATTTAGCTAGAAACTGTAATAGGAATAGAGAGAACCATGTGTGGACTCTCCTTTACAATTTGCTCACATTTTATTTCATCTACATTCATTTATGCATAATTTCTACGCCCTCTACTGTTAATCAACATATGTTACAAAAGAAAAATACCCATAGGGCAACAGCTTGTTACAATAATCATTTATGGAGAGAAAATGCCATTCATATAAAACACAATCACACTTGGTGTTTACGCTTAGAGTGTTATGTATTTGGGTGCATTAAAATCAGTATCAAGTACCATTAATTCAATATCCCATGGTCCTATGATATTTCCAGGTGAGTTGTACATGGACCTTCTTTTGTAGAGTTGGCATTACCTTCAGAGTTAGAGCAGGAGTGAGACATAGACCGAGAGTTGTCACTAAATAGTTCAATTAAGAAAGGCAAGGGACAATGTAGGACACATACTCGGCATGGGAATCTTCTTAGTCAGACTCTGTTCTTTCACAAGAAGAAAGGCCCTTCTAGACTTTGAACTTGGTAGAATACACATGCACAGGGGTCACACTGTGAAAGCTGAGTTTTCCTGAAAAAGGGCTTAGGGCTACAATCTAATAAAATTTTAAAAATCTGTTACCATTTTCTATTTATGACATAAATTACAATCTTAGTTGATAATCTAAGAAGAGAAATAGCCATGCTTTGACTCTGGGATTTTAGTGAATCTTGTGAAGACAGAAAAGAGTAAAGACATTTTAGGAACAGAAATAGCAAAGGGCTAATGAACAGGATTAAGAGTTTCCATTTGTGATTACTTCACTGAGGAACTTAGCAAAACAGCTGTGATATGAAACATAGGGATTTAAAATGAGAGTGCCTACTGAATACAAGAAAGGATAGTAATCCCCAAGTTTAGACTATTTGGGCCTAAGAGAGTCATCAAATTGGAAATGAAACTAGGAGGACTTGTAAAAGAAGGTAGTAATGTAAATCAGAATAAGTAAGGTAAGACTCTGTATATCAGATTACACTTTATAGAGCTTGAAACTTGACCATCTGTCTTTCTAAAATGCTTAAGTATTTTGAGTATCTCAGAGAGTGGTAAAATAAATTCACAACCTTTGAAGTCAGAATCCAGGTTTTGAATTCTGACTGAGTCAGCTAAACTAAGTTACTTATCTCTGAGTCTCAGTTTTCGATTTTGTAAAATGGGAATGATTACATAAATCTTGCATGTTTGCTGTGAAGATTAACGAAGATAATACATGTATTGTCACATGTACAAAGTGAATACTTAATATTTTTCCCTCTATTTTCTTCTGTTCCTCTGATGCCTTATTTGACCAATGCTATGGGAAATGAATATAGTATAAGCAGAAAGAAAAATCCATGGATCACAATAAGGAATTATTTTAGAATATTTCCACCATCCCAATAGCCCCCCTCCATCACCAAGTAGTAAATACTGTATTAGAAAAGGCAGTGGGAATTATCAAGGTAGAAAATTGGCTCATGGAGGTCTTCTATCTGTTCCTGCCTCTCTCTCATCATTGTGGCTAACACCACTTGTTTCTGTTTTCAGCGATAAATACCTAGTTCTTTACAGGGGCTGAGTGTACATTCTCTATCTTGGAAAGTGGGGTCTAAGAGCACAGAGACTCCAAAGTTCTGACAGTCAGTTATTTCATGCCACCTTAGTACTTTGTGGAGATGGGTCTAAAAGTAGTGGTAAAGGTAAGCTGTTAGGGCTTCCTTGGTGGCACAGTGGTTAAGAATCCACCTGCCAATGTAGGGGACAAGGGTTCAAGCCCTGGTCCGGGAAGTTCCCACATGCTGCGGAGCAACTAAGCCCATGTGCCACAACTGCTGAGCCTGCGTGCTACAACTACTGAAGCCTGTGTGCCTAGAGCCCGTGCTCCGCAACAAGAGTAGCCCCCGCTCGCTGCAACTAGAGAAAGTCTTCACGCAGCAGTGAAGACCCAATGAAGCCAAAAATAAATAAATAAAATAAATAAATTTATAAAAAAAGAAAAAAGTAAGCTGTTAGCTTCTCTTACTCAGCCAAATCATTTCCCCATCAAGTCCAGTATCAACATTGTGATCTCTGAAACTAAAATGCAAGAGATAGAGCAGCAAAATTTACATTCCATTTCCTAATAGGGTTACAATCCTGAATCTCTATCTCTTCTAACCTTCCTTATTCAAAGCCAGCAACCATATTTAACCTTTTCATACCCTTTATCTGTTTTCCCTGGGCCATGTCCTTCTTTTGGTATTTTCCAGAACTTAAGCACTTAGAAGCCAATGTTTTAACAAGTCCCAAGTTTTACCACCTCATGACAAATTATTCCAGAAAGGGAAATGTATAATATAAAAAAGCACAAGAGGAGAAGATTATTAAAGTTCCTTCTTCCCCTGACACTGAAAGATTTTACACTCTAGCCCTAAGGAAGGGGATGTGTTATTCCGTATTTTAAGGAAGATCCCTTGTGTTTCCTCTAAAAAGAGAGTTGAGAAATTCATGGAGGATGTTTATACTGAATAAAGAGATTCTTCCACTTTTAGCAGATTTGTCTGCCTGTGGTTAGAGAAAGACCATCCAAAGAGAGCAATTAATTCTTCCTTATCTCTGCTTCCTTACCAACTTACCTAATTTCATTTTTGGAAGAATATGATTGATGCACATGGCCTTCTCAGTGCAGTTAATTTGAGGGATCATGGGGAAGTGTGGGGAGCACAATGGCCGGAGGAGAGCCTGGGTGGAATTCCCGCACCCGCTCCGCTCTCCACAAATACACACAGAACCACACCCTACTGAGAGCTTGTCCGTGTAAGAATATCAAGACTTCATGAGCATATACAGATCCCTGAAGGACCCTCTCACCATTCCACATGTGTTGCTGCATGGGAGATTCCAAGTAAAGCAATATTGCAAATGTGATTTATTATAATCCTTTATATGTCTGGGATTTTATAGCACTTCAACACATACTTCAATTATGTTGTTTATGTCTCTGTATTGAAGTTATTTTATTGCATATATCTTTCCCACCTTATTTTCTATAAAGTCCAGGAGGGAAAGACATTAGTTTATGTTTTGTTTGTTTTAATTTTTCAATCTGTGTGTCCCTATCCATTCAACATTCAGTTAGCAAGTTCTACAGGACAAACACTGAGCTAAAAGATAAATAAAATATGATCTCTTCCTTCTAGAATCTCATACTGGTGAGCCATTTGGGTACTTATATGTGCCACAGGCATCACTGTTTTTCAATTAAATATTTATTTACCTTAAGGAGGAAATATTTTATCCCATTTTACATTATAGAAACTAAGAATTAAAGAGAATTCCAACCAAGTGCTTTCTGGAAGAAATCTTAGTTAAGAATGGAATGCTTGAAAAGAGAAATCTAAAAATCCATCAACTATATAGAAAAGGATAAAGTAGATTCAGAAGGGTTAAAAAATAGACCAAAAAAGAAAAATCCAAAGAAAATATCAAGAGAAAAATGAGCCTAAATGGGTTATGTGAAGTTCTTGCTTTATTTAACATGCTATCAAGGTGGTAAGTTGGCAGGTATAAAGCTTTTCTGAGAGACACATGTCTAGTAATTAAGCAAGAACTTTCGTGTATAGGTCTGTTTAACCCAGATCTATGGTGTAATTATCTGTTCCAAAGTTGTGAAATGAAACAAGAGATATTTCTCAAAATCTTTATCCTTGTCTTTAGACAATGTTTTCACACCATGTAAATAAGTAGCCAAAGAGATATCTCCCTTTATTTCCTGTGTAACTAATTGACATGTATTTGAGCAAAGAGTTATACTTATTTTACATCTTAGTAATAAAATAAGAAATTATAAATGCCATTTATTCCATTTCTACTACTATTACTCAGTGATGGTACCATACCAAAAATGTATATCTTCAAATCCTGATATTTCAGAACTCTTTGCATTGTCCAGAGATTTAAGACTAAAGATCAATTAAATGTCCCTTTTTTTGAAAAGTCAATATTAACGCCACTGATTCATCCTAAATTATGACAGACAGTATGAGGTCTTTCTTTGTTATTTCTGAGCTGGTATCTCTTAAGAATAAGAATGTTTTCATATATTTATATATATTAGTTTTATAGAACTATTAAAATGTAAGATTCTTTACAGCTTTCCCCTTTTTTCATTCATCTTTTTTTCTGTCACTTCCCCCATAATTGCTCCGCTTTATTAATATGCACTATGTTGAAAGCAGCAAGCTAAGTATACAACTTTTACCTCCTCACATTCTACTTGTGTACGATCAGTAAAGTTTCTCTGCCCTTTGCCAAGGTGGCACTAGGATGAAGGTAAAAGAGCACAATCTAAATTTAACTCACCTGAGTCCAAATCTAATTTTGGCATTTTCTGTCTGTAAGACTTTATGCAAATTATTTAAACGTATGAGCCTCAGATTTTTTTAATCTTCCAAAGTGAATAATGTCACTATTCTCTAAGTGTTTTGTGAGAAATTTATGAAACTTCCTGACCTACCATCAGAACATGTAGTTGTTAAGTGAATGCTACCTCCCTCCTTTTCCTTAGACCTCACTCCTGAGCCAATGTATCTGCTTTTCAAGAGCTGCTGAATAGGGGCTCATGCCCTCTACTATTTAGAGAAACAAAGGATATTCTGGACCACTAGGGGATTTAGGACTTGTGCTCAGCTTTTACCTAGCCTGAGTTCTTTTAAGTCGAAGTTGACCCTGATCTTGGATGTGAGACAATGTATTTAAAAGCATCAGAGAATTTGGCCCTCAGTATTTGTCAGCTGAATCTAAAATAACCACCACGAGATTCTGTAGAAAGGGGATTCTAGTAGCTCTCTGAATTTAGGGAAGAAACATAGTCAATCTGTACAGTTTCCTAATTAGTAAAATGAGATATTAGGTGATATCAAGCAGGGCATGATGGAAACCCGTGGCACTGCTGCTCCCTCCAGGGCATCTAATAGAAATATCTGATCCACTACAAAGCTCCTTCCTTCTGGGACAGGGCCTCAAAATTCTGTTTAACACAGCTCTTGTGTTGGGGATATAAGTTGATTGTTATTTGTCAGTGCTTGGGTTATATATTTCCTTAGCTGCCTTCCAATTTTTAATTGCACGTTCTATGATTATTATCATGAGACCCATTTGTTATACTGTGTTAGAGTTACATCCTCAAGGGTCAATCAAGTGCATATGTCTCTTTGTCCCAGCCTACTGTGCTTTTTTATTCTTCTGTTTGCTCTATAAATATAAAGATTATTAGCCTAAAGCAGCCAACATTTGGGGAATGGTTGCCAAAAAATCATGATTAGTTTTGTAATCAATGATCTATAGTCCTTCTTCTGGCAGTAATTAGACATAGCAATACATGCTTATGGAAATAATAAAACCATGTCTTATAAAGAGGAAAAAAATGCTTATTTTTTCCTCTATAGAACAATATCATTCAAATAACTGAAACAGTGGCATCAAATCACTGTGATATAAAGTTTAACAAGGATAAGGACTGCTTAGAATTCATCCTTGCTATGTGCCCTCTATAGTTTGTAACCTTCTCATTTAAGCTGTCTTTCTATTGAACTTTCTTAAGTTGTAGTTTGGGGATCAGAATCATCAGAAGGGGTCAATATTGGGGTCCCACAGTTTAGTCCTGGCTTGTTTCTATCCAGTGTACAGTTCCATGGATTTTGACGACTATCACATGTGTCTACCATGACAGTATCATAAAAAATACTCTCACTGCCTTAAAGTATTTTCATGCTTCAACTACTCCCCTCACCCCTGCCAACCTCTGGGCAGCGCTGATATTTTTCATTGCCTCTATAGTTTTGCCTTTTCCAGAATGTCAAATATTTGGAATCGTGTAGTGTACAGCCTTTTCAGACTATCTTCTTTAACCTACCAATATGCATTTCAAGTTCTTCTATATCTTTTCATGACTTGATATGTCATTGCTTTTGATCAGAAAAATGTTCCATTGCATGGATATACCATAGTGTTGATGCATTCACCTATTGAAGGACATCTTGGTTGTTTCAATTTAAGCAATTATGATTAAGTCTCCTATAAAAATTTGTGATCAGGTTTTTTTGTATATACAAGTTTTCCAATAAGTTGGATAAATACCTAAGATTACAACTGCTGGATCATATGATAGGATTACATCTGGTTTTGTAAGAAACTAGCAAATTGTCTTCCAAAGTGGCTGTACCATTTTGTATTTCCACTAGCAATGAATGAAAAATGAAAGTTCTTGCTGCTCTACATTCTTGTCACCATTTGGTATTGACAGGTTTTAGATTTTAGCCATCCTAATAGGTATGTAGTGGTATCTCATTTTGTCTCAATTTGCAGCTCCCTAATAACAACTGATGCTAAGCATCTTTTCATAAGCTTATTTACCATCTGTATATCTTCTTTACTGAAGTGTCTAGTCAGATCTTACACTTTTTTTTAAGTTGGGTTATTTGTTTCCTTATTATTAAGTTTTAAAAATTCTTTGTATATATTGGATACCAAATTCTTTATCAACTAAATAGTAGCAAATATTTTCTCCCAGTCTGCGCCTTGTCCTTTCATTCTTTTAACAGTGCCTTTGCATAGCAGAAGGTTTTAATTTTAACAAAGGCCAACTTATCATTTTTTCTTTCATGAATTTTATGTTTTATGTTGTACCTGAAAATGAATCACCGAACTGAAGGTTACCTAGATATTCTCCTGTGTTATTTTCTAAAAGTTTTATATATTTTTTAATTAAGTTGATGATGTATTTCTAGTTAACTTTTGAGAAAGGTGTGAAATCTTTGCCTTGATTCTTTTATTTTAGTAACATTACTTTTTTTCTTGGCTAGTCTGGATAGAGTATTATTAATTTTATTTATCTTTTCAAAGAACTTGATTTTGATTTTATTGACTTTCTGTACAGTGTATTCCTATTTTCAATTGTATTTATTTCTTCTCCAATTTGTACAATTTCTCTGTTTGCTGCAGGCTTAATTTTCTTTTTCTTTCATGTTCTAAGATAGGAGCTTAAGTTGTTGGTTTTAGATATTTCATCTTTTCCAATAAATGTAATGCTATAAATTTCCTTCTAATAACTGTTTTTGCTGCATTCTACAACTTTTGATGAATTCTATTTCCATTTTCATTTAATTCAATTAAAAAAATTCTCTTGGGACTTCTTCTTTGCCTCACATGTTATTTAGAAGTATGTTGTTTAATCTCAAAATGTTGGGGGTTTTTCTTACTATCTTTCTGGTTTTGATTTCTAGTTTAATTCCATTATGGCTTGAAAAAAATACTTTGTATGATTTCTGTTTTTAAATTTGTTAAGATATTTTTTTCTTGACTTAGAATATGGTTTGTCTTGTAGGATATTCCATGTGAGCTTGAGAGGAATGTATATTCTATTGTTTTTGGATTGAGTACTCTATAAATATCTATTACATCAAGTTGATTGATAGCGATTTTTGGGTCAAGTGTGTCCTGTCATATTTTCTACCTGCTGCATCTATCAACTACTGAAATAAGGGTGTGAAAGTATCCAACCGTAGTAGCAGATTTGTCTACTTCTCCTTGCAGTTCCATCAGTTGTTGTCTCTTGTATTTCAGGCTTCTGTTATTAGGCACATGCGTGTTAAGGATTGTTATGTCTTCTTGGAGAATTGAGCCCTTTATTATTATGTAATACCCCTCTTTATTTCTGATGATTTTCCTTGTTCTGAAATGTGCCCTGTCTGGAATTAATATAGCTTCCTTCAATTTCTTTTGATTTTTATTAGCATGATATATCTTTCTCCATCCTTTTAATTTTGACCTAAATGTGTCTTTTAATTTTTTTTCAATCTGACAAACCCCATCTTTTAATTGGTGTATTTGGATCCTTCACATTTAAAGTGATTATTTATATACCTGGATTAACATCTACTATGTTTGTGACTATTGTCTAATCAGTGCAATTGCTCTTGGTTTATTTTTATATTTTCTTGTCTTTCACTGCCTTCTCTGATTTTGGTTGAGCATTGTATATGATTCCATTTTCTCTCCTCTCTAAGCATAGCAATTACACTTCTTTTTTTTTTTTTTTTTTGCCCTTGGGTCAGTTTTTAAATTTTATTTATTTATTTTTGGCTGTGTTGGGTCTTCGTTTCTGTGCGAGGGCTTTCTCTAGTTGTGTCAAGCGGGGGCCACTCTTCATTGCGGTGCGCGGGCCTCTCACTATCATGGCCTCTTTTATTGCGAAGCACAGGCTCCAGACACGCAGGCTCAGTAGTTGTGGCTCACGGGCCTAGTTGCTCCGCGGCATGTGGGATCTTCCCAGACCAGGGCTCGAACCCGTGTCCCCTGCATTAGCAGGCAGATTCTCAACCACTGTGCCACCAGGGAAGCCCAGCAATAACACTTCTTAACAAAAATTTTTAGCAGTGTCCTAAGGGTTTGCAATATATTTTAAATGAATCTGAGGACACTTTCAAATAACATATTATTTCACAGATATCCAGGTATTTGTAAAAGAGTATTATTCCCAATTCTTCCCTTCTTCCCCTTATAATATTGCTGTCATTTATTTCCCTTATTCATATACTAAAATCACACAATACATCTTGCTGTTATTACTCTGTAAAAAATAATTACTTTGAAAAATCTCTTACATCAATTAAGAAAAAGAAAAATAAAAGATTTTATTTTTACCTTCATTTATTCCTTCTCTGGTGTACTTCCTTCTTTTATGTAGATATAAGTTTCTATATCATTTTCCTCCTTCTTGTAGAATTTCTTTTAACATGTTTACAGATCATGTGTTGATGATGAATTTCCTCAATTTTTATTTGTCTGAGAAAGTCTTTATTTCTCTTTCACTTTTGAAGGTTGATTTCACTGTAGAATTTGAGTGTAGTGGGTTTTGTTTTTTCTTTCCACACTTTAAGTATTTCACTCCAATTTCTTCTTGCTTGCATGGTTTCTGATGAGAAGTCCACTATAACTCTTTTCTTTGTTCCTCTGTAGGTAGGGTGTTTTATTCCTCTGGCTACATTCAAAATTTTCTCTTTGTCTTTGGTTTTCTGTATTTTGAGTAGGATATGCCTTAGTGCAGGTTTTTTTGTTTGTTTTTTGTATTTATTCTGTTTGGGTTTTATTTATTTAAAAAAAGCAAGCTATAATGCATTGGGTAATAGGAACTGAGATAAATAGACCATCAGTGTTAAGATTTATGTTAATCTGGCTAGGAGTCTGGCTCTGTTTGATATTTTCTGTCGTGTGGACGATAGAGGCTTCCTCTAGTGTCTTTGTCTTTGTCTCCTGTTATCTTTGGGTTGTCCTAAGAGCAGTCTCTTAAGTAGAGTCTGTTTCTTGCAGCTCCTTCATCTGTAATCCATTGCTATTATACTGGAGCCCTGATGATATGGTGGTAAGGTTGGGGGAGGGGAAGCATAATCTACTTTTGTAATTCAATCTTTATCTTTTAGTGGGCCTACATCTTTCACAAATGTTTCTTAGCTTTACCCTTCACCACCTTAGATGACAGAGGGGGCTGGATTTGGGTAACTGCCCTTCTCTTAGGTTGGGTAAAGTCTTTTATGGTAAAGTCTTTTCTCTTGGAGGGAGTCCTTTGTTTTTGATATCTCTCTGGGCATATTGCAAATGATCACTTTTTTCTTACCCTGTCAGAAATGCAAGTGGAGTTTCCTTGACTCTTCACTGTGAGAACCTGGTAGAGGTCTTTGAGTTAAAACTCATAAAAGTGTGGGGTTTCCTCTAAGACTGGGCCTTAGGAGTTTCTCACTTTCAAGCCAGTCTATACTCAGCCCCCAGCAATTAGTGAAAATTACCATATGTTTCTACCAGTTTATGTCTCCAGAAGCTTCTGCTTCAAGTAAACTTATTTTGGCTCTGTTTCTCTGTATTTGCCTATCTTTCCAGATTTCTGGGTGGGAGTTTGCCCTATGATATCAATTCTCTTAAAGATCCATTGATTTTCAGTTTGTTCAGCTTTTTATTGTTTTAAGGATGGAAGTGGTGATTTTTAAGCTTTTTATATGTCACAGTTGAAACCAGAAATCTGTTGGAATTCTTTTTTTTTTTTTTAATTTTTATTTATTTATTTATTTATGGCTGCATTGGGTCTTCGTTTCTGTGCGAGGGCTTTCTCTAGTTGCGGCAAGCGGGGGCCACTCTTCATCACGGTGCGTGGGCCTCTCACTATCGCGGCCTCTCTTGCTGTGGAGCACAGGCTCCAGACGCGCAGGCTCAGTAATTGTGGCTCACGGGCCCAGTTGCTCCGCGGCATGTGGGATCCTCCCAGACCAGGGCTCGAACCCGTGTCCCCTGCACTGGCAGGCAGACTCTCAACTACTGCGCCACCAGGGAAGCCCGGAATTCATTTTTGATAGAGTGTCTAATACTCCAATAGCTAGTTCTGTACTTTTTGGATTAATGTCCATCATTAGAAATGTGGTTACAGTATGTACATCATGTACATCCACATCATGAACTGTGATGCAGTTTTTTTTAAATTAAGAATTAGGATATTTTTAATTACTATATAGGAAAAAGAAAAGAGATTTCCAGGGTATATTGTTTTGTGAAAAATAATGTCCAGAAAATTATGTAATAAGTGACCATTTATGTAAAATCAGTGGGAAGTATTTCATGTTTGCTTGTATAAGAATAAATAATCTTGAAGAGAAATCCAAGAAAATATTACAAATAGTTATTTATGGTAAGCAAAGGTAAGATGATGAGAAAGAATGGACAGAGGAAGAGGTGGGAATTATCAACATATACCATTTTAAGCAATATCTTTATTTTTGGATGCTATGATTGTATTTCTCTCCCTCTCTCTCTCACATGCACACACACACACACACATTCACACGAGTAACATTCCCTCAGATGTTTCTTTTTTTACTTTCATTTATAAACTTTAGGAAAGTTAACATTGGTTTATACAGTTAATAATAACAAGGAAAATATCCTACTGAATATGAGGCTTTTGATATTCCTTATCATCTTGTACCTATGAAACCTTATGCCCCATAATCTACTATCTACTTGGTCAGGCCTGAATTAGAGATACCTGAATACTTTAGATTTTTTAAGGATGTGGGTATATTTTAATTTTATTGTAGATGGATTTGGGAGAGCCACTTCCAGTTAGCATTTTGGATGCTACCTCTTATTTCAGAGTTTCTTTGTCTTGTTTGCCAAATATCAGAACTTTTTAGGCCAGGATATAGAATTGGAAACCCCATATCTGCCATAACACTTTGAGGTTAGATCCATTTTATAGTAATTGCACCCTCAGTAAACAATGAGAAGAGTCATGTCTTCTTCCAGACATCAGAACAAATGAGGTTTAACAAGTTATCAAAATAATTTAAAGATGCCCTAGTCTATTTTATTTTTTTCCATCCTTCAGGTTCTCAGTTCAACCATGAGTGAATTTGGTTCTGGATCTCTCAGGTCAAAGGTAAAAAGGAGAAGGAAGTGGTCCACAGGGGTCATTGTGAGAATATTTTTTAAGCAGAAAGTTTCCTAAAACTGTGGAAATAGTTTCAGATAAGAAAAAGTTAGAGGCACCATGCAAGTTCTTCCATCAACAAATCCCCTGCAACCCCAGATTGCCACATTGCTTGACAGTGTCTACTTACAACTTAAAGTGGGAATGACACGTAATTTTCGTCTCATGTGTCAAATTAAATCCATCATTAGTGCTACTACTAGCAGCGTTGAGAAAGATATTGATACAACATCTTGATTTTAAGATACATACTTAAAGTCAAAGTGCTGTGATCCATTAGTGTGTCTGTTAATAGGTGCAAGGAGGGAGAGTGGTGGAACAAAAGCAAGACATCTGCCAACTCCAGGAGGGTTTGCAACTCTGGGAAGCCCAACTTCATCAACTATTTATAAATATTAGAAATATTTGCTAAATACAATATAAACAATTAATTAATATAAAGAGTGTAAAGCCTAACCAACATTCATTGAGCAGTAACTATGTTCGAGGCACTGTGCTAAGGAATTCACAAGCATTAACTCATCTATTGATTACCATAACCCTAGGTAATAGTGTCCCCATCTAGTTTATCCACAGTGACCATTATTTTCTCTTTAATATACCAGACCCAGAAATCCTTTGCATTCAAAACCATTTCTTACAGGAAAGAAGTAACTATAATAGTAAGTGAGAATCCTGCTTAAGGCATAATTGATCTTGAAATACATATGAAAATAACTAACCTAGGTTTCAATAAGTATACCAAATTCGTTGTGTAACATTTTCCAAGTATTTGAAATATCCAGCCTACTTTGGCGGGGTTTAAGAAATGTTCACGATTTTTATACATTCTGAAGTAGTTTTACAATATTTTCTAAGTAACTTTTAATAAGAAATTTTAAGCTAAATCTTTTCACTACAATATTGGTTTAAATAATATTTGTTGTGATGAAAAAAAATCAACAGATTAAATAACTAAACAGAAGTAAAGAAAGAAAGAGGAGGCAAAAAGCTAAATATGCAGGAAAAGTGTCTCAAAATCTGCAATATAATATGCATATCTACCCTTGGTTGTTTAAAAGAATTCCCACTATAGCCTTTATTCCATTGAAAAGGTTAAGTATTATGACATAGGACAGGTGGTGCGTTAACGTCTTTGATCATACTATAAACTTAATTTCCATTGCAGAAGAAACTATTGGAAATGTAATGAAAACATAATGAAGTCAACGTTCTTGCTTACCAAGTGGGATTTTGCAGCACAGTTAATTGGATGTCAGTGTGAAATGTTGACAGACAGAGAACAGAATGGAGGGAGAGACTTAAAGAGAGAATGATTTTATCTAAGCATTTATATTTGCAAAAGTAGCTTTAACCATCTGGATATTTGCAATCACGTAGATAAAACATATAGCTGGATGAGCTTTTAGGTTTTCATCTAGATTTCCCTGTGTCCTCTCCAGGGCTTAGACAAAAATGGACACTCAATAGGCACTCAGTAAATACTCACTGATTAATATTTGCTATTCTGTACCAAAAATCATAGGCTCTCTCTGTGTTGGAGATTGGGATATAAAATGTCAGCCAGCTTTCTTCTTTTCATTTCTTTTACGTGTTTGAAAAGAGTGGGGCTTTCGTTAATTTTTTAAAGTTTTATTTGTATATAATTCACATACATACAATTCACCACTTAAAGTATACAATTCAGTGTTTTCTTATTCTATTCACAACCGTCACTACTGCAATCTAATTTACAAACATTTTGGTTCCCACAAAAGAAATTCCATACATGCTAGCAGTTAACCTTGATTTTTCCCATGCCCACCTCTGCCAGTCCTAAGCAACCACTATTCTACTTTCTGTCTGTATACATTTGCCTATTTTTGATGTTTCATATGAATGGAATCACAAAATATGTGACCTTTGTGACTGCCTTCTTTCAGTTAGCATAATATTTTCAATGTTCCTCCATGTTTTAACATGTATTATCTATTTGTATTGCCAAATAATATTTCACTGCATGAAAATACCACATTTGATTTATCCATTCATCAGTTGATAGACATTTTGGTTGTTTCCACTTTGGGACTATTGCAGATAATGCTGCTCTGAATATTGACATACAAGTTTTGTGTGGATATTTGTCTTCATTTCTCTTGGATATTTACTCGGGAGTACAATTGCTGAGTCATATGATAACTCTCTGTTTAACCTCTTGAGGAACTACTGGACTGTTTTCCAAAGTGGCTATACCATTTTAAAATCCCACCAGGAGTGTATGGGGGTTCCAGTTTCTCCAGTATTACAGGCCTCCTGCACCTGGAGGAGAGCTTTTTCCCTACAAGTGGAGGCTGAGTCAGGGAGAAGAGACCCAGTCCACCAGGCCTGCTTCGCTTGTCTGAAATTAGAGCTTCTATAAAATGGAGCTGGTGGAGGATGAGAAAGGCCAGCAGCCTGCTTCTTCTGGGGTGAAACCATAGGCCCAGGCTGGGAGCTGGCAAGAAAGGGAACCCTTGTCTTCTTGGTGGTACACATTGGGAGTAGAACTCTTGCAGCACAGAGAGGGGAAGGGAAAGAGTGGCCCAAATGCCACAGACTCTCCCTAGTCTTACCAAGATTCAGTAAATTTTCTTGAATAAATGATTCTCCAGTCTCTATATATCTTTAGGACAATTCCGAAGACTTGGAATGATTGTTTCCTGTATATATTATTTTCACCAGTTAAATTGTTCTGATGTGAAGAATGTCTGTGGAGGTCTTTGCTCCTCTGTTCTAGAAGTTTCCCCCCATTTCACTTTTTTAAATCACTTTCTCTTCCTCTGATACTTTTTGACTTGAAGTAGTTTCTCTGAACTTGGTGACTGATACTCAATTAGCTATCAAATATACTGTTTATACATCACTGACATTTCATAAGAAACAATAGAGGCCAGTCAACAGTCAATATAGCATCATATGGCGAGTGGAATTATTCTTCAAAATCAAGGTAAATAAAGACATTTTCAGATAAAAGAAAAGATTTTTTTTTTTGTCAGCATACTGACACTTCAATAAATGATAAGTTTTTCAGGCTGAAGGGAAATAGCAGATGGAAATTCCAAACTTTTGTAATGAATGAAGACCACTGGAAATAGGAAATACATAGCAAATGGTAAGACTATATATTCACTGCTTTAAAACACATATGACTATTCTAAGCAAAACTTACAGCACTATCTTGAGAGCTTAGAGAGTGTGTAGATGTGATACATATGACAGCAATTGCATGAAGTGTGGATTGGAGGTAAATGGACCTACAAAATCGCAAGGCTTTTACATTTGTATGAGAAGTTCTACAATATTAACTCTAAATGAACTATGAGGAGTTAGCAATACATAGTGTAAATCCTAGTGAAAACACAAAAACATTAATGCAAAGAAATGTAACTTAAAAACCAAGTGATAAATAAATAAATCTGAAAACATCCGAGTAATCAAAAATAAGATAAGAAAGAGGAAAGAGAAACAATAAACAGAGTGGACAAACATAAAATAAATAAAAGTTTATAAACCTAAATCCAATTATATTAATATTACATTATATATTAACAGAATGAACACACAAAAAGAGAGTATCAGAATGGATAAAAATGCAAAATCCAACCACATGCTGTCTATAAGATTGCATTTTCAACATAATGACACATGGAGGTTGAAAATAAATGGGTGGAAAAATAAAGCATAGAAATTGTAAGCATAAGAAGATTAGAATAGCTATATTAATATTAACTAAAGTAGACTTCAAGACAAAGTAGGTTGTATTATTAAAGCAAAAGAGGGATATTTCTTAACAATTAAATGGTTAATTTGTCAGAAAGATGAGACAATATATATTGCCTAATAAGAGAATTTCAAAATCCATGAAGAAATGTTTGACAGAAATAAATGAAGAAATAGATAATCCAAGAGTCAGGCTAGGAAAATCTTTTCTTTCCACAATTAATAGAACTCTAGACAGAAAGACCAGTAATGATATAGAGGACCTAAACCACTCTGTTAACCACCATGAATCAATAGCCATAGAACACTGTACTCAACAACTACACAAAATACACTTTTTGAAGCACACGTGGCATATTCACAAGGTAGACACTATATGGTAAGCCACAAAACGAATCTAAATAAACTTAAATACTGACACCACAGTATGTTTTCTAACTATAATACCATTAAATTTAAGTTCAATGACAACATGCTTACGAAACCCCAAGTATTTGTAAATTAAAGTATACAGTTCTTTTTTTAAAATTAAAATTATTTTTCAATTTTAAATTAAAAAAAATTTTTTTTGATTTTTTATTTTATATTGGAGTATCATTGACTAACAATGTTGTGTTAGTTTCAGGTGTACAGCAAAGTGATCCAGTTATACATATACAAGTATCTATTCGTTTTCAAATTCTTTTCCCATTTAGGTTATTACAGAATATTGAGCAGAGTTCCCTGTGCTATACAGTAGGTCCTTGTTGGTTATCTATTTTAAATACAGCAGTGTGTACATGTCAATCCCAAACTCCCAATCTATCCCGCCTCCACCTCCCCACCCCGTAACCATAAGTTCATCCTCTAAGTCTGTGAGTCTGTTTCTGTTTGGTAAATAAGTTCATTTGTATCATTTTTTTTTTTTTTTAGATTTTACATATAAGAATATCATATGATAGTTGTCTTTCTCTGTCTGATTAATTCACTTAGTATGATAATCTTCAGGTCCATCCATGTTGCTGCAAATGGCATTACTGCATTCTTTTTAATGGCTGGATAATATTCCATTGAATTCATGTACCACATCTTATTTATCCATTCATCTGTCAATGGATATGTAGGTTGCTTCCATGTCTTGACTATTGTAAACAGTGCTGCAGTGAACACTGGGGTGCGTGTATCCTTTCAAACCATTGTTTTCTCCAAATATATGCCCAGGAGTGGGATTGTTGAATCATATGATAGCTCTATTTTTAGTTTTTTAAGGAACCTCTATTCTGTTCTCCATAGTGGCTACACCAATTTACATTCTCGCCAAACAGTGTAGGAGGGTTCCCTTTTCTCCACACCCTTTCCAGCATTTATTGTTTGTAGATTTTTTGATGATAGCCGTTCTGACTGGTGTGAGGTGATATCTCATTGTAGTTTGATTTGCATTTCTCTAATAATTAGCACTATTGAGCATTTTTTCATGTGCCTCTTGGCCATATCTATGTCTTCTTTGGAGAAATGTCTATTTAGATCTTCTGCCAATTTATTGACTGGGTTGTTTGTTTTCTTGATATTGAACCACATGAGCTGTTTTTAAATCTTGGAGACTAATCCATTGTTGGTCACATAGTTTGCAAATATTTTCTCCCATTCTATGGGCTGTCTTTTTGTTGTGTTTATGGTTTCCCTTGCTATGCAAAAGCTTTTGAGTTTAATTAGGTCCCATTTGTTTATTTTTGTTTTTATTTCCATTACTCCAGGAGATGGATCGAAAAAGATATTGCTGTGATTTATGTCAGGGAGTGTTCTGGCTATGTTTTCCTTTAAGAGTTTTATAATATCCGGTCTTACATTTAGGTCTTTAATTCATTTTGAGTTTATTTTTGGGTATGGTGTTAAAGAATGTTCTAATTTCATTTTTTTTACGTGTAGCTGTCCAGTTTTCCCAGCACCATTTATTGAAGAGACTGTCTTTTCTCCATTGTATAGTCTTGCCTCCTTTGTCATAAGTTAATTGACCATAGGCGTGCGGGTTTATTTCTGGGCTCTCTATCCTGTTCCATTGATCTATATTTCTGTTTCTGTGCCAGTACCTTACTGTTTTGATGACTGTAGCTTTGTAGCATAGTCTGAAGTCAGAGAGCCTGATTCCTCCAGCTCTGTTTTTCTTTCTCAAGATTGCTTTGTCTATTCGGAGTCTTTTGTGTCTCCATACAAATTTTAAGATTTTTTTTGTTCTAGTTCTGTGAAAAATGCCAGTGGTAGTTTGATAGGGATTGCATTCAATCTGTAGATTGCCTTGAGTAGTATAGTCATTTTGACAATATTGATTCTTCTAATCCAAGAAAACAGTATATCTTTCGATCTGTTTGTCTCATCTTTGATTTCTTTCATCAGCATCTCATAGTTTTCAGAGTACAGGTCTTGCCTCCTTAGGTAGGTTTATTCCTAGGTATTTTATTCCTTTTGATGTGGTGGTAAATGGGATGGTTTCTTAAATTTCTCTTTCTGAACTTCCATTGTTAGTGTATAGAAATGCAAGAGATTTCTGCATATTAATTTGGTATCCTGCAACTTTACCAAATTCGTTGATGATCTCTAGTAGTTTCCTGGTAGCATCTTTGGGATTTTCTATGTATAGTGTCATATCATCTGCAAACAGTGACAGTTTAACTTCTTTTCCAACTTGGATTTCTTTTATTTCTTTTTCTTCTCTGATTGCCGTGGCTAGGACTTCCAAAACTATGTTGAATAAAAGTGGTGAGAGTGGACGTCCTTGTCTTGTTCCTAATCTTAGAGGAAATGCTTTCAATTTTTCACCATTGAGAATGATGTTTGCTGTGGGTTTGTCATATATGGCCTTTATTATGTTGAGGTATGTTCCCTCTATGCCCACTTTCTGGAGAGTTTTTATCATAAATGGGTGTTGAATTTTGTCAAAAGCTTTTTCTGCATCTATTGAGATGATCATATGGTTTTTATTCTTCAATTTGTTGATGTGGTCGATTTGCAGATATTTAAAAATCCATGCATCCCTGGGATAAATCCCACTTAATCATGGTGTATGATCCTTTTAATGTATTGTGGAATTTGGTTTGCTAGTATTTTGTTGAGGATTTTTGTGTCTATGTTCATCCGTGATATTGGCCTGTAATTTTCTTTTTTGTGTTATCTTTTTCTGGTTGTGATATCAGGGTGATGGTAGGCTCATAGAATGAGTTTGGAGGTGTTCCTTCTACTAACTTTGGGTTTTGTTTGTTCTTCTTTCTCTAGTTGCTTTAGGTGTAAAGTTAGGTTGTTTGAGATTTTTCTTGTTTCCTGAGGTAAGATTGTATTTCTATACACTTCCCTCTTAGAACTACTTTTGCTGCACCCCATAGGTTTTGGATTGTTGTACTCTCATTTTCATTTGTCTCTAGGTATTTTTTTATTTACTCTTTGATTTCTTCAGTGATTCATTGGTTGTTTAGTAGCATATTGTTTAGCCTCCATGTGCTTGTGGGTTTTTTTTTTACAGTTTTTTCCTTGTAGTTGTTTTGTAATATCATAGTATTTTGGTCAGAAAGGATGCTTGATATAATTTCAATTTTCTTAAATTTACTGAGGCTTGCTTTGTGGCCCAGCATGTGATCAACCCTGGAGAACTATTGATATGTATGTTCTTATTGCCTTTCCGCTAATTGCTTTGGGTATATGTTTGTAGGTCTTTTTTCTTCCCTTCCTCTTTTGTTCTTTTCTCTCGTGATTTGATAGCTAACTTTAGTGTTGTGTTTGGATTCCTTTTTCTTTTTTGTGTGTGTGTATCTATTGCAGATTTTAGGTTTGTGGTTACCATGAGGTTCTGATATAGCAGTCTATATATAAACAAGAATGTTTTAAGTTGCTGGTCTTTTAATTTCAAATGCATTTCCAGTATCCTGCATTTGTGCTCTCCTCTTCTCACAATTGCTGGTTTTTATATCATATTTGTGTGCAGATGATTTCCTACCTTTACTGTATGTTTGCCTTTACTGGTGAGCTTTTCCATTCATAAATTTCTTGTTTCTAGTTGTGGCCTTTTCTTTTCGGCCTAGAGAAGTTCCTTTAGCATTTGTTGCAAAGCTGAACTGGTGGTGCTGAATTCTCTTAGCTTTTCCTTTTCTGTAAAGCTTTTGATTTCTCTGTTGAATCTGAATGAGAGCCTTGCTGGGTAGAGTATTTTTGGTTGTAGGTTCTTCTCTTTCCTCACTTTAAATATTTTGTGCCACTCCCTTCTGGCCTGCAGAGTTTCTGCTGAGAAATCAGCTGATAATCTTATGGGAGTTCCCTTGTACGTTATTTGTTGCTTTACCCTTGTTGGTTTTAATATTTTTCCTTTATCTTTAATTTTTGTCAGTTTGATTATTCTGTGTCTCAGCATGTTCCTCCCTGGGTTTATCCCTCCTGCGACTCTCTGCACTTCCTGGACTTGGGTGACTGTTTCCTTTCCCATGTTAGGGAAGTTTTCAGCTATTATCTCTTCCAGTATTTACTCAGGTCCTTTCTCTCTCTCTTCTCCTTCTGGGACCCCTATAATGTGAATGTTGGTGCATTTAATGTTGTGTCAGAGGTCTCTTATACGATCCTCATTTCTTTTCATTCTTTTTTCTTTGTTCTGTTCCACAGCAGTGATTTCCATCATTCTGTCTTCCAGCTCCCTTATCCATACTTCTGCCTCAGTTATTCTGCTGTCGACTCCTTCTAGTGTATTTTTCATTTCAGTTATTATATTGTTCATCTCTGTTTGTTCTTTAGTTCTTCTAGGTCTTTCTTTGTTAAACATTTCTTATATCTTCTCAATCTGTGCCTCCATCCTTTTTCTGAGATCTTGGATCTTCTTTGCTATCATTACTCTGAATTCTTAGGTAGATTGCCTATCTCCACTTCGCTTAGTTGTTCTTCTGGGGTTTTATCTTATTTCTTCATCTGGGACATATTCCTTTACCATCTCATTTTTCCTACATTTCTGTGATTGTGGTTTCCTTTCTGCAGGCTGCAGGGTTATAGTTCTTCTTGCTTCTGCTGTCTGGCCCCTAGTGGATGAGGCTGTCTAAGAGGCTTGTGCAGGTTTTCTAGTGGGAGGACTGGTACCTGCCCATTGGTGGGTGGAGCTGTGTCTTATCCCTCTGGTGGGCAGGGCCAGGTCAGGGGGTGTGTTTATCATCGGGCAGCTGTTTATTTAGGAAGACTTTAAGCAGCCTGTATGCTGATGGGTGGGGCTGTGTTCCCACCCTGTTGGTTGTTTGGCCTGAGGTGTCCCAGCACTGGAGCCTACAGTCTGTTGGGTGGTGCCAGGTCTTGGGGAGAAAGTGGCGGCCTCCAGGAAGGCCTATGCCAATGAGTACTCCCCAGAACTACCACTGCCAGTGTCTTTGTCCCCACCGTGAGCCACAACTGACCCCCGCCTCTGCAGGACACCTCCAATATTAGCAGGTAGGTCTGGCCGAGTGTCTTATGAGATCACTGCTACTTTCTGTGGGTCCTGGTGTGCACAAGACCTTGTGTGCACTCTCCAAGAGTGGAGTTTGTTTCCCCCAGTCCTGTGGAATTCCTGAAGTCAAACTCCACTGGCCTTCAAACCCTGCTGGCCTTCACATGCTCCAGGGGCTCCTCCTCCTGTTGCCAGAACCCCAGGCTGGGGAGTCTGACATGGGGCTTAGAACTTTCACTCCTGTGGGAGAACTTCTATGGTATAATTAGTTTCTAGTTTGTGGGTGGCCCACCCGCAGGTATTGCGCCCCTCCTGCTGTATCTATCTTTGTGTGTGTCTTCTTCTTTGTCTTTGAATGTAGGGTATCTTTATTGGTAGGTTCCAGCACTTTTTTGTCAATGGTTGTTCAGCAGTTAGTTGTGATTTTGGTATTTTCGTAAGAAGAGATGAGTTCACGTCCTCTACTCCACCATCTTGTCTCCTCTGTCCAAACTATACACTTCTAAATAACCCATGGGTCAAATAAGAATTCATACAAGAAATTTTAAAATATTTTTAAGTGACTGAGAATAAAAATACAACATCAAAAGTTACAGACTGCAGCTAAAGAAGTACTTAGCAAGAAATTTATAGCTTTAAATCTTTATATGAGCAAAGAAAAAAGATCTAAGTTTCCACTATAAAAGCTCCAATAGAGCAAAGAAACCCAAAATGGTAAAAGAAAATAATAAAGAGCAGGAACCAACAAAATAGAAAACAAAAGTCATAGCCAGCATAATGCTATTACCATATACCCACAAAGACATTATAAAACAAAAGAAAATCACAAACCAAAATTCCTCAGGCATATCAGTGCAAAATTCCTTAACAACATATTAGCAATGAAGACATTAAGATCACATAATAAAGGGAGATTTGAATGCCAAGAATACACGTAGCTAAGGAATAGATGGTGATTTAAAGTAACTCCATTGTCCTCTTTTCTAATGGATCCTGGGCTGGTGGAGAGTATCTATGGTAGAAAGGTTGATGTGTTTCCACAAGCTATTAAGCTAGTGAGTGTGAAAAATGAAATATTGGATATATTCTTAATGGGAGGCATTTAATGTGGGAAATTGGAAACTAGAAATTTTGAGGTTCTAGAGGAAAGCCTAGAGGAGAATCAGGGAAATTGTGATAGGGTTTGTTGTAAGGTCATAATTAAATAAAAATTCTGCTAGATTTCCTTCTAGTGGGTCCAGCCTTGCTTACCTGAAGTCAGATATTCAAGAAACTAAATTTGAAGCTTTCTTACGGACAGGATATATGTTTTAACCAAAGCACACAGACTAGCATGAAGTAAGCATTTAAATAGATACATAGTAAACAGAAGAGCATCACTGATATTTGCTTGAATTTTTCCCACATTATGACTTTCAGGAACCTGAGCATATGAAAGAATGTAACATAAAGTGGATATTTCAAAGTACAGATCTTCATCAACTTAGGATGGGGTTACAATGAACCCATCCTAAGTTAAAAATATCAGAAGTCAAAAATGCAGTTAATACACCTAGCCCAGCAAACATTGCAGCTTAGCTTAGCCTATCTTAAACATGCTCAGAACACTTACATTAGCCTACATGGGGTAAAATCACCTAACACACACAGCCTATTTTATCCTAGTGTTAAATAGATCATGGAATTTATTGAATACTATACTGAAAGTTAAAAACAGAATGGTTGTGCTGGTACAGAATGGCTGTAAGTGTGTTAGTAGTTCACCCTCGTAATCTTGTTGCTGCTACTGCCCAGCATCACAAAGAGTATCATACCGGATATCATCAGTCTGGGAAAAGATCAAAATTCCAAATTTGAAGTACAGTTTCTGCTGAATGAGTATCACTTTTGCACTAAGGTAGAAAAAAATCATAAGTCAAACCATCATCAGTCAGGGGCCGTCTGTACTGGTAAAATTTATCTGAAAAGAAGAAGACCTATAATACCTATAGGGAGTTTGGAATTGTACATTAAGTCCACATTTCTTTAAAATTTCAGGTTTTGTTTTAAGAGAACTTTCTATCAGTATATAAAGAGTAATGTTTTGATTTTATTTACAAGTTAAATTATTTAACTCTCTCCCTGCCAAATCTTCACATAAAGCGCAGTTTTAAGATTGTGTGCCATTTTTATCTGTGGTATAGGGTACCTCCTGCTACTCTACCATGTGCTTCTAGGAGTGTTTATACATTGTTTGAGAAACATCTGACAAAGTATCAATATTTTAGGAAAGCAGAATAAAAGGAGAATATTAAAATTAGGGCTCTGCAATGGTATAACGAGCTGCTATGAGACTAAAGACCATGTGTTTTAGTACTTTTTCATCCACAGTGTAAGACACATGAGTTCTCAGTATGTGCACCTAATTGGAAGATGACTAATTGTTGTGTGTGTTGTTTTTTTTTAACCAGTTCTTCTCCTAACCCTTGTCCCAGTAGCTCACTGACATTTTGTGCAAAGTTCACTTTAAGGTTAAACCTTCCCTTCAACACAGCCTTTCAATTTAAATGTTTTCTAAACTCACTAAACAAAAATGTTTAAACAGCAGGTACATATTTGGAAATGAAGGTGCTATTTACAGCATGTACATATGACATGAAATATACCTACTTTAAGGAAGAGAATACTGAAACAATGTTTTACTGTACTTTTTACTTTTTATTATAGTAAAATGTATAGTTCTTCGAGTAAATTATTGTGAGAATACAGATATTTCCATAAAACTCCACTGTAGTTTATTCATATTTATACAATTATAATAAATCTTTTCCAACTCAGCTATAATAACCTGATTGAGGCAAAAACTGAATTGCAGAAGAATGGCATCTGCAGCGTTGCCACAATTTTACTGCAACGTGTATAAGCAAAGTGTAATGATGCAGTAAAAATAAACTTAAAGAATTATGAGCCAGGTTTACAGATTAAGACATTAATTCTTTCGATATCTGAGGAGTCAGTGGTAGTGTTAGTTATCTATGGCAATTCCTTACCATGGATTTACTAACGCCTAAACGTTTAGATTTCATTAAAGCCTATCCAGTGGGCAGGAATGCTGGACTAATTATTTAATACCCAACAGCAGGGCCTTTTTACGTTGTTAACAGGGTGTATTTGCAGTGCCCAGAAGGCTTGGGGTTATCACTCCAGAAAAGCTTGTTTCAACCTCCTGATTTCATTTGGTTCTCCTAAGGCCTCACTGGACCCCTGCGATTACCTTTTTCACAGCGTTTATCCCACTTTGTTGTAATTTCCTTGTTAGAAGCCTGACTCCTCCGCCAGCCTGAGTTCAAGTCTGCTGTGTTCCTTTTGGTGTCACTCCCACAGTGCCAGCACATTAGGAAATATGATCCATAAGGACAGAGCCAGCATTACGTCCATGGAACAAGTATATATTTGTTCTCGTAGATACATCACCAGGGAGATTTTGGTGTTTGTGTGCAATGTTTTTAGACAGCTTTGGTCAGTTCACCTCGCCTAGAACCATATCTCCTTCTCCTAGGGCTGCTTTCTGTCCTCCAGCCCCATTCCCCACCCCAAGCCCCACTGAAGGAATAAACCCCTGGTAGAAAGAAGTCAATAGGAGAGAGAGGGATTATTTGCCCAGATCTTTAAAACTGATTTTTTAATCCCTGTATTAGCCAGAGTTCTCCAGAGAAACAGAACCAATTTCTCATCTATCTCTATCTATCTATCTATCTATCATTTATCTATTGAGAGAGGTTTATTATAAAAAATTGGCTCACGTGATTATGAAGACTGAGAAGTCCTGTGATCTGCCACCTGCAATTGGAGACCCAGGAGAGCTGAAGGTGTAATTCCTGTCCAAGTTTGAAGGCCTGAGAAGCAGGAGAGGTGATAGTGTCAATTTCAGTCCAAGGGCAAGAGAAGATAAAATGAGATGTCCCATCTCAAGCAGGCAGGCAGGAATGGGACACGTCCTCCCTTATTCACTTTGCTGTCCACTTTACTGTGTTCACCAGTTCAAATGCTGATCTCATCCAGAAGTGGCCTCTCAGACACACCTGTACATAATGTTTAATCTGGGCATTCTGTGACCCAGTATGTTAACATATTAAAAAAACCAACATAGTCCCACCTTGAGATCATACGTATTCCTGCCCCTGGGTTCAATCAAACATTTCCTCTTTTTAATGATTTGCCTGTTTGGCTTAATCAAAACTGGTTTTATTACAAGTCATGAAATATTTTAACTAACATACCATAACTTACGACTTTTAGTTTGAAGTGTCAGCAATGAATCAGCTGTATTTTTCAATCAAATGGTTCTTCCTCATTCATCTGTGTTGCTACTAGGTCATAGAGTAAGTGGGTTTATCATGGGCACTATTATAGCACAGTTAAATCTCAATCTGCAAAAAAGGGAGGTTGGGTGGGAGTCTCTGTTTAGTACCTTTCTTTCTTAATCTTTTTGTTATTTAAATTAAAATCACCTGTTTAAATAGCCAAACTTAACTTCAAGCCATAAAACAGGCACTCCTCAGAGTAGGAGCTTTAAAAAAATTACCTTCCTTTAGAGACAAGTTGGTATCTTAGCACTGAGCTTGTTTCAACGATTACGGTGAGGTCCCAAACCACATCTTAGGGAGCCCATTTTACTGCTGACTTCTGTGATTTGGGGGAGTACCCAGCAAAAAAAGCAAATGGTGATATCCGATGTTTCGGAAATAAACTTAGGCGTTCACACGTAAATTCTACCCCTCACTAACTCCTAGGCTTGCTTTGATACCCTCACTCAGGATATTTCTTTATAAGTAGTTTACTGCTCATTCTGATGTTTATGCTTTGTGATGACCTTTGCAGTGTGGCAAGAGGAAGGTTTTATGTCCATGCTCTCTTGTGAACAGCCTGGCATAATCAAAGAAAACTTAATGAATTGACAGCAGAGAGAAGGAATATGGGATTTGTGTTTTTTCATGATTTCACAGTTTATTTACGTAGACTCTCTTAAAGTTTTAGCCACCTTAGATGCATAGAGTACACGCAACTCATGTTATAAGTGAGGAAACTGAGGCCCAGAGCTCAACCCAAGATTAAACCTTGGTTAAAATCTATCACTGAACAGGTTGTAGAGGTCCTGATTTCCTGTCTAGTAATCTTTCTGCCTCACTGTGCTTATTTTTGGTATACCAATTAGGCAAAAAAACAATTTATTTATTAATAGGGAAAAATACTTGTGGTAGTATCCTTCCTAAAACAACCTGTAAGTGACCCTAGTCATTTAAAACAGCAAGCAGAACCTGAGCCCTGACCCGAGACATCTAATTTCAGGCAAAACTAGCACACTGCCGTCACTCTGACACTAACCAACCTGACTCCATTGGACGTTTATGCACCCATTCAAAACAATAACAACAACAACAACAATAATAAACCCTAAATACCCTGATCAGTACAAATAACCTGCCGTCAAGTGACATAAGATTCTTTTCTTTTCTAGCGGTTCTCATCAAATTAATTCCTATCTATCTACTGTAAATTAAAAAATTCAAAGCAGCAGTCTGACTAAAAACATGAAATATTCCAAGGTATTTCCAAACCCAGTCTACTTCTTATAATATTTAGTGCGTATCTTGTTTTGGGACTATTTTTGCCTTGAGTGTCAAGGAAAGAGATTTCTATTTGAATAGACAAGACATGAAGAAAATGTAAATTGTCCGCATAGGAGGAGGATGTTATTGTTATTATTTGGAGTGACTTCACAAAGTAGACTAAAAGAGTTTGGGTATGGGTATGGCTGAAGCTTCCTAGGCTTTCTATTCTGGCCACTATTCTCCCACTCTTTTCAATCCATAGCTATGTGGCTATGGAATATCATTATTTACAACATATGCACATATAAGTCTTCTGGAGCTAGAACCATTTAGAAATGGGAAGGTTATGCACAGAGAGTCCAGGGTCTGAGAGGCAGATGGTCCAGATCAAGTTCTAGCTCTGCCACCTTATCCATCCGATGAACTTGGGCAGTAAGACTTTAAAGCTTGACTAGGCGCTATGTAAAATTCACAGTTGTGAAAATCAAATGAAATTGTCATGAAGGCACTTTATAAAAAGTAAAAATCACTAAACAAATGTCAGGTATAGGCCCCAGGAAACTTAACTGAGATCAACATGAGTAAATCTTTACTTTCACAGCAAAAAAGATCATTAAGATACTTCTTTTAAGTTCTATTTAATAAGACAAAATGCCAAGAGGGAAAAAAAAAATTTGGAGAGTCTGCTTAATAACAGACCATGATTAATCACTTTAATAAATGGGTTGATGTTGGCTATGCTACTGATCATCAAACCAATTTCAGTAATTCCATCAATGCAATAAAGATATTTCATCCAAATTGTCTGAGCCAGTGGTTGGCTTAGATTCAGATATGGAAATTTCTGCTTGTGTTTTTAAAATAAATTGTGTCTTGTGGCAGTAAAAGAAAAAAGATATCCTCAATTTTAATTATTACAGTGGTTTTTCTAATGGTTCTCAGATGCAGAATTTTTGTCCAAAGGAAACCTTAGTAGGAAGTGTCCTATATGTAGCAGTACATTTGTTTCAGTTGATGTTGGAAGGCTCCCCACCCAAGCTCCAATCTGCCCTCTTTGCTCTAGAAACACCTGAGGAATAGCCACATGACGCTCTTAGGAGCACAGTTTGAAAACCATTCGTTTATTGAAAACAAAGTACTTTGAAGTAATTTGAAATAAAGTTTAATCATGATGCAGTCTCACAACAATGCCAAATGTTACCTTTGGCACAATGAGATCTTGGATATATCTGTTGATTGACTAGCTCTATGGGTTCATATAAGCAAGCAATACAAATTATATTTTCTTTTCTCGAAGTTCTCATTGATTAGCATTAGCTTCTAAAAATTCTGACCTCAGTGATATTGGATATTTTTTAGTGGTACTGGCTACTTCTCACAATACACTTAGGGACTGACCAGATCATCATGCTTATTAGTTTTTTGGTACAGCTTCCATTTACAATCAGTTTTCATTCACTTTGATAATTTGCCTAATGAAAATGCTGTACATTTTATAAAGATATATTCTCCCTACTTTATACACACAAAAACCTCTTGGTTTGAAATACTCCCTGGATGGAATTACAGAACAAAAACTTATATTTGAGCATATGTTTCAGAAACATTTTGACCCTATAGCTATTTAAAACTGGGAAATATTCCTAGCACTCTGATTTGATCCAACAAAATTGAAATCATGAGAATAAAGGGTAAACTCCTATTTCCACAGACTTTCATGCTTACAAGAAACAAAAAAAAGAGAGTGAGAACTTTAAGTGAATTACAACCACTGAGAGAGAATTATGAAGTTGCCCATAAAACTTTTCCTTATCAATTGCTTCTGGATAGAGCCTGATCTAGGCAGAATATGAAAGGAACCCTCTTTCTTCAGATGGTAGGATGTCCTTCTGAATCCAGGTTTTTCAGTAAGCCTTTGTGATCCTTATTCCCAGGAATTCATCAACCCGAGAAAGAACAGAGAAAATCATCAAGTGTTATCATGCAAGTTTCCTTATTTTTCCATATCCATCTGAGCTTATTGGAACCTCTTAATTGATGAATGAGGACTTTATCAAGCCTGGCAGGAGTCGTTATGTTTCTGATTTTCCTTGAAATGTATCTGTCACGCAGCTCAAAATTGAATAGCCAGTTTGGGGCCTAACCAGAGATATGGCACTGACTTAAGACACTCTGAAGGGGATGAATGATTAATGCAGTTTATAGACAGGATAGCGCTGCTTCTGTCTCACATGCTTTTTGTATGTAATCTCCAGTGGTTCAAGTTCAGATGGATCTAATGAAAAAGGACTAGATGTTTTCCACCTTCCCTTCAGAGCATGCTGTACGATTTATCCACTGACAAAATGTGCTAATGAAATGTCACCTTGGACAGCTTGCTAAAGGATTGATGGGCTGAAAGTTTTGCACTTTAACTTTTGCAGGAAAAATGAATAAGTCCTCCAAACTCTGTATGATATAGAGATCTATTATGGTTTTCTAACTCAGGAAGTAGCTATGCCACTGATGGAATAGTGGATAGAGAAAAACACTGATGGGACAAAGTTTATAAATAAGGAAATTGAGGATGTGTGGCTGTATTATACCTCCATTCTAAATTATTGTCAAGTTACATGATTTTATGAAGGCACTTCCTTCTATATACCTTATACAATTGTTTTCAATCTATTTATTAGTATATCAATGAGAAATAAAACCATCAGTCTCTGTAGACAGTTATCCTGTTTCTTTATTTGTTCTTTGTCCCTTCATTACCAGAATCCCAACTATAAAACCTATCCTGAGAATGGTTTTAAACCTTTTAATTCCTTCCACTCATAAAAACTTCATAATCTGTGAGCAATGACCACTGGAGACCGTTAAAGAGAATTGAAAATGGCAGACAAAAAAGTCAGGATGTGGAAGAAAATAAAACTGTACATAATCAGAGAGACTGCTGATTGATAGCAGTAAGAGAGCAAAATATACAAAGTGGACCAGCACTGAAATAATAAAATCAAAGATGCAAGTGAAAATTAAGCAAAAAAATGGGATGCAGAAAATAACTGAGTTATAAGCTATGTACATCTACACTGACCAAAATAAATAAAAATAAATAACCACACAGTGACTCAATACACACACACACACACACACACACACACACACACAAACATACACACACAGAAGCTTAAAGTGTATAGGCCTACAGAAAGTAAGTTAATGCCTCATTTTATCTAGAATGGTGAATGGAAGAGAAAAGAAGGATATTTTCTTACTCCTTAGTCCAAGGAGAAAATCTGGTAGACTCTACCAAGGCAAGAAAATTATCTGTGATCTACTTTTTAAGTTCCATAATTGTTAACATGAGAATGAGAGTATTATTAGGGTAATGCTAGCTGCTATAATAATTAAGTCCCCAAATTTCAGAGGCTTAATAGAATAGAAATTAGTTTTCCACATAGTATCAAACTTAAAACAGTGGGGAGTTAACATTATCCTCTGCTACGATTGAGAGATCTTGATTCTTTCTATTTGGGGGCTTCACTATTTTTAATATATAGTTCTCTCAAGGTTGTTTAATGTATAACTAACTTCCAAGGAAAAGTAACCTGAGAGTCAGCGTATGAGGTGTTTATAAGGCAAACCCAGTAGAGAGCCACTACTCAGTAGACTATATGACTAATCCTAACTACAAGAGATTGGAAAATGTGGACTAGGTGAATGTCTGGAAAAAGGAGGAAACAAGACAAATAATCTGATAGCAGTTCCTTTCACTTTTGTTGGAAAAATCAAAGAATATAGTGCCTATATATTAAGCTCATTATCTCATAAGCATTTCTTTTCAATTTTACCTGTCCTTCCAATATTAAATGCCTCATAAGTATAATACTTCATTATTATTATTTGGTTCTAATTAGGATAGCTATTTTTGTAACCATTGTTGGGAGCGGGGGAAGACAGAGCAAAAGGACAATTTACTTAATAAAATCGAAAACAAATAGATTATGCCCTTTTGATTATAAAATCACTGAAAAGGGAGGAGTTCTGAACTCACTGACCTTCACGGTCCTTTTGGAACTGAAAATATGTTTGTCCTTGATTTGTTAATATTCTGCCATATTTAATTCTCTCTTAACACATATTCTGTGTATTGCATCTCAGCATGATTTCTAATTTTTTATTATGTACATACTTGGATGGTAACGATGACATAAAAGCCGCTCAAAGGTATATTGAATATTTACACTTGTTTCATTTTTCAATCCAAAAAGATAATCTGTTTTAAATGCATCCATGTCACATTGTAGTTGCCAAGTTTTCTGAAGCATGCCAAACTAAAATTTGATAAAAGTTACCAAATTGGTGATTAGAAATTCAAAGACAGGATTAATTTTGTTTAATAGCTTATGTTTTATGTGCTAGATATTTTCAACTTTTCAAACACATATGTTTTTACAATCTAAAAACTGAGGGCTGTCACTGTGGCCTATACAACGTTACCTTTCCCTATAATAGAAGTGTGATTAGTACACAGATACTGACTCAATTACTGATGTTTATGTAAGTTTTTGTGATTTTATATACTTTTAAAAATTATGATTGGTTTTACTCTTAATTAAATATAAGTGGATGTAAAGATTATTGAAAACAGAGCAAGATTTGGAGTTAGCAAGACAAGTTTGAATCTTGTTTCTACTTTAGGTTGCATGCATTTGAGTGTTTCTTAGACTGACTCCCAGGATTATTACTTTACTGTCAGACTTTGGTTGCTGAATTATGAGCCTCTTATAGATGAAGTTACTTGACCAAGGTATAGTTCCTACTGATAATAAAATACCCTTATCGAACACCTAATATGTCCCAGAACAATTCTGCCTGGTGCTTTATCTAATCAGCTCATTTAAATTTATAATTATCTTATGAAGAAGGTAATGGTTCACTTAAGATAAGCAGTTAATATATAGCGGGGGATTCTAAAAAAGCTGAGAGGGCCAGAGTGAGACAAAAGAGAGGTATTAAATACAGAATAATAAACACCTAGCAGATTAAAGGTATCTCAGGAATTCCCAGCTAGAGTTTCCATCCACGCTATGTGGTTAGAAAAAGAAGCAGAAGTGCTGGTAAGATGCTAAGTGTAGGATAAAAGCAGGATTTGCTTTGAACCTTCCTGGACCGTGATCATGGAAATGCTGAATCTGGCAAATAGAGAGTGGTATATACTAGTAAAACAAACAATTATTCTTGAAGAAGTGTGTTTGTGGGAGGTTGCTGGAAAGGGGAGTGTGTAGGTGGATAGGGTTTTACTAAATTATCCACGTAAACCTACTTAGTTTTCGTTGTAGAGTGTTGGTAAAGGAAAGTAGTGTCCATTCTACCTATTTCTTAGGTCAGGTTCCCTGGGAAGAGTCAAAATCAGACAAAGGGATTAGCCGAACTGTGATGCAGTTGCAACAAATTCCTCAGGCGATCTAGTTGGGATGGCCCCCAAATTGAGGCAAGGTGACAGGGCCTTTGTTCCTCAGTGGAGACCAGTCACTGACTGCAGCCATCCCCCAGGGTGGGAGTGGCGGCAGTAGAGCATAATATTTTCTACAGCGGGTAGATTTCCTACTGTAAAAAAAGTCAAAAAAATCCTTAATCCAAATGAAAATTTCAGACATTTACCACAAAATAATCAAAAAGCAAGAGGAGAATTAAGTTATATAAAGGACCTGAGAAAATGGTAGGAAATAACTAAAGTCAATATTATTTAAGAAGACTCAGATGAAATATATTCAGATGATGGGAATAAAGTAGATCGCCTTGTTGTCAGATATTTGTAATACTATGTGAATTCGGGGATTGAGTTTCTTACAATGAAATAAAAATATGTGGATTTGTAATTTCATGCATTTGGTACATGAAGTATCCCAAGTTTGAGATAATCATTTCCCCTAAGCTCTTTTCCGTTTCAACAAAAATACAACCACCCAAGTCACTTTGGATACAAAATTTCTGAGAAGACAAAGATTTGCTGTGCTCCAGCCCCAGAAAGGAAATCAACTGAGCTGGAAAAGACGGACTCAAAGACTTGAGATGATCATAGAGAGTGAAGTAGCAACCAGGTTATGAAGGACTTTGTTAGGCAGAGAAAAGGTCTTGGATTTTGTTCAGTGGGATGATTGATAGAGCTGCTCAAACGGGTTTCTGAGAGCTGACCACTAAATTTTCATGAGTGAGTATTGTGAGCCTGTTTTTAAACATCATCCACATTCAAGGTTAAATTAGTTAAATTATTTAAATTTACAACTAAATGAATCATTTTGGAAACAAAGGCAATCAAAGCTCGCCACTTCCTAAATTATTTTGCTATAGTTTTCTATTATCACAATAGACATTTTACAACTATTGTATCTATATGGTGGACATGCAATGCAATGGAGTGCTACTGCACACCTCTTTCCAGCTCCACATTCAGTGACATCACATGACGATGCTAGCTTGAAATTGGTGGGAGTTGAGTTTTGAAACAAAGGAAATCATTAAGCTAATCACTACAAAATAGAGATTTTTTTTTCATCCCCAGAGAGCTGGTTGCTTAACATTTATCAACAATTAATCTAACTGAAATAAGAAGAAAATAAAGATTTTAAAAATATCTAATTAATTGAAATAAGAAAATTAATTTTAGCAAGACAGTGGCATAATTAAACTTTGTTTTGTTTGCTTTTTTTTTGGTTTTATGTTTAAGATAACTGGCTATTGTGTAGAGAAAAGACAAGAGAAGCAAGGAGAAAGTTAGGAGGTTAGTGGGATTTTATTATAGTCACGTATGCTGGTCTCAATGAAGCAAAGAGAATGAATTAGAAATAGGACAAATATTGTTTTGTCAGACTTGGGGAACAGAGAAGGATCCAGGATGACTGAAATATTCTGGCTTGAACAGTGTGTTCCTGATGGTGCAATTTACTGTGACCATAAAAACTAGAGGAAGAAGGAGTAACATAGAGCTGGTGACAGGAGTGAAGGAAGAAACAGTGCAGTTTTGAACATGCTAAATTTGAGGTGCATTTTAAATACCCAACTTACATAGCCTGGAGCATCATGCCAGGGAGTTAAAGGAACATCAAAAGCATTGAGAGCCTTGGGACTGCATGAGATCACCAAGGAAAGAGGGTGACAAAAGAGTAAACATCCTACATCGATGTCTTTATGACTCTGACACCTCACATTTCTGCTTTTCACTTGATGTTGACAGAATGTCTTAAAGCATTCCTACTTTTTAAATCCTCCATGGACAAAATAAAGCAAGGCCTAAATGCTATGGTCTCTGTTTTACTTTGGTGAGTTTTAGCCATATCCTACCTAGCTAACTCTCTTCCTTTCAATCCTGGCTTATTTCAAAAGTCCTCAGTATTACAAGAATTTTCCCTAATGGGTGTGTAGCTGCAAAGAGAGGTAACTCAGTGATCCAAAGACAAAACCACTGACAAATTATGTCTAGACAAGAAGATGAGATAACAAACCACCTTGATGACAATCATGATGATTATTCTTTTAAGAAGTTTCTCCTTTATAGAATAACCTCTTTAGGATTCCAGAATCATTGTCACCTGTAACTGATTCCCTTGATTCCAGTTGTTCTCTCAGCAAGTATCCTAGCCTGTGCCAGTTCCTTGGAAAATACATGCATAAAAGCCCAAGCGTTAGGCAAACTTCCCTTGCATTAAGACCTAACCATCCCTGCCAGAAGTCAGTAATAATCTGACATATACTACAGATTTCAATTGTACAGAGAACATATTGTAAAATATATATTTCCATATTCTAATATTTGCAAATATTGAGATATACATCTTTAAATTTTATGACTATCACAGACACAAATGACCAGATGTTAATTTTCAAAACAGATCCAAAGCATCATACCTATACCAGAGTCCTCAATGTGTGACCAAGTCATGGAAGCAGCTTGAACATCAGCTAATGAAATTTGCTCTTTGAAGCAAATATAGAACTTATTGTTTGCAAAGGTGAACATCTGGAAAGATCTATGTATCCTACATATAACCAACCTGTTTGGTTTTGAATGCTAAGTTCTTACTAAAATTCTAAGTCTGTACAATACTACAAAGCTTCAGTAATCAAAACAGTGTTGTGCTGGCACAAACACAGACATATGGATCAATGGAACAGAATAAAGAGCCCAGAAATAAACCCACACACCTACGGTCAATTACTCTTTGACAAAGGAGACAAGAATATACAATGGAGAAAAAGACAGTATCTTCAGCAAGTGGTGCCTGGAAAGTTGGACAGCTGCATGTAAATCAATGAAATTAGAACACACCCTCACACCATGCACAAAAATAAACTCAGAATGGCTTAAAGACTTAAACATAAGACATGACACCCTAAAACTCCTAGAAGAGATCATACGCAAAACATTCTCTGACATAAATCATACCAATGTTTTCTTAGGTCAGTCGTCTCCCAAGGCAATAGAAATAAAAACAAAAATAAACAAATGGGACCTAATCAAACTTACAAGCTTTTGCACAGCAAAGGAAACCATAAACAAAACAAAAAAACCTACGGAATGGGAGAAAATATTTGCAAACGATGCAAACGACAAGGGCTTAATTTCCAAAATATACAAACAAACAGCTCATATAACTCAACAACAAAAAAATCAACCCAGTTGAAAAATGGACAGAAGACCTAGACATTTCTCCAAAGAAGAAATACAGATGGCCAATAGGCCCATGAAAAGAGTTCAACATCACTAATTATTAGAGAAATGCAAATCAAAAATACAATGAGGTACCACCTCACACCAGTCAGAATGGCCATCATTAAAAAGTCTACAAATAACAAACAAACACTGGAGAGGATATGGAGAAAAGGGAACCCTCCACTGTCGGTGGGAATGTAAGTTGGTGCAGCCACTATGGAAAATAGTATGGTGGTTCCTCAAAAAACTAAAAATAGAATTACTATATGATCCAGCAATCCCACTCCTGAGCATATATCTGGACAAAACCATAATTCAAAAAGATACATGCACCCCTATGTTCATAGCAGCACTATTCACAATAGCCAAGACATGGAAACAACCTAAATGTCCATCAACAAATGAATGGATAAATAAGATGTGTACATATATACAATGGAATATTACTCATATATACATATGTACATATACATATACATGTGTACATATATACAATGTGTACATGTGTACATATATACAATGGAATATTACTCAGCCATAAAAAAGAACAAATAATGCCATTTGCAGCAACATGGATGCAATTAGAGATTATCATACCAAGTGGGTAAGTCAGAAAGAGGAAGACAAATACCATATGCTATCACTTATATGTGAAATCTAAAATATTTCACAAATGAATCTAGCTATGAAACAGAAACAGACTCACTGACATAGAGAACAGAGTTGTAGTTTCCAAGGAGGAGGGGAAGTGGGGGAGACATGGACTGGGAGTTTGGGGTTAGTAGATGCAAACTTTTACATATAGAATGGATAAAAAACAAGGTCTTGCTGTATAGCACATGGAACTATATTCAATATCCTGAGATAAACCATAATGGAAAAGAATATTCAATAAAATGTGTATAGGGCTTCCCTGGTGGCGCAGTGGTTGAGAGTCTGCCTGCCAATGCAGGGGACACAGGTTCGAGCCCTGGTCTGGGAGGATCCCACATGCCACGGAGCAACTGGGCCCATGAGCCACAACTACTGAGCCTGCGCATCTGGAGCCTGTGCTCCGCAACAAGAGAGGCCGCGATAGTGAGAGGCCCGCGCACTGCGATGAAGAGGGGCCCCCACTTGCCGCAACTAGAGAAAGCTCTCGCACAGAAACGAAGACCCAACACAGCCATAAATAAATAAATAAATAAAATCAAAAAAAAAATGTGTATATATATCTGAATCACTTTGCTGTACAGCAGAAATCAACAAAACATTGTAAATCAACTATATTTCAATTAAAAAAATAAAATTCTAAGTCTGTAAGATAAAGTCCTTATAAACTAAGAGGTTAAACCTTAAATCAGTTTTCCAAGCCATATATGCCTATATGGAAATGTGCTATCTACCAACTAATTTTTTATTATTATTATTTTCGCCAAGAAACAGAGCTAAGCCCAATATTCCCAAATGCATCTACTATATACCATATATTAGGTATCTTCCAACACTTCATTTTAACAAATGCTGATTTATATGCTAGCATTCCTTTCACTATGCTTTGAATTGTGACAATCTTCTGCATTTTACTGAGATTGTATGTACCTGCTTTGATAGCTATTCTTTTCCTTTGAATATAATAATTCATCAGAAAATTTCCTATATTATTAATTTTTATTTCTTTACCTTTTCTTTAACTTTTTGGATGTTCATATATCCAAAAATAGGTAGCACAACTTAATAAGGTGTATCTTTGTAAATCACCACTTAAATCTCAAAAATAATCATAATTGATTAACTGGGAAAAAGAAAATAAAAGACATTCCAAACACTCAAAGCTTTCAATGACATTCCTTGAGTTTTCAATGAATTTTGATATAAAAACTGAAAAGAGCTGAATTTTTCTATGTAATGAAATGAATTTTTTTTCTAAGCTTCTGAACTTCCCATCCCTGAAAATAAAGCCTTGGTTAGCATCTGCCAAAGGAACTTTGGAGGACATTTCTTCACTGGTTGGAGAGAGTCTACTTTTTCATCTCTATTTATCAGTGTACAGATAAGGAAAAACTTAACCAGTTCACTTCTGTATTTCCTTTAATATTTTCTTTGGAAGGGAAAGAGGCAAGAAACCTCATCCTATGAGATCCAGTGTACTTAATGGAGATGAACTACAAATTTTGCTCTGAGCTTTCTGGCAGCAAACATGAAAAAGCAGCATAACACAAAGTCTAACATGATTTATAAGTTCCATAATTCCATGGACCAACCCATTAGACAAAAATAAATTATATGTATATAACTTATTTATATATAATATAAATTTATAAATATATAAAATATATTATATATATATTTAAATATATATTGTAAATATATTATAAATATATATTTAAAAGTATTTTGTAAATCTATATTTAAATATATATTGTAAATATATATTTTATATATATATATATATATATATATATGCATTCCTGCCTCAAGACACTGAGAGAAATTTTTCCCAAGTGTCTTTAATTAGAGACAGAAGTATAAGTTAAAAAATATTGTATTCAAAATGTCTTCATAGTAAATATCAAAAAAATTCCAAGGGTTGCTCCTAAAGCAATATTAAGTCTAGAAAGGTAAAGCACTAAGACATTTTCATAATTTGTTAAGGAAAGGTTTGAGTATCAGTTGTTCAAATTTCCAGATTTTATGAAATATTTTAGACAAAAGAAGACCATAAATGTTTAACTGTACTCAGTCTGATTTTTATTCTGTATATTTTAGTGTAAATATAAAGAATCTTTTAATTTGGAGATAATGAAAACTTTCTGTATAGTTTGTTCAATTCCCTTAACTTTTCTCTACCCTTGCTTTACCTCCAGTCTATAAAATCAAACAAAACATTTTTCATTATATTTGTGCTTTATTGACCTGTGCTTTGAGTGTTTGGATATGCAAGAGAATGCAGCAATGAGATTGCTGCATGGAGAGTCCAATTCAGTCTTTAAAATATTTGAAACTATTTAAAGAGTAAACAGGAAGAGTCTGTGGCAGTAACATCACATTTCAGCGTTGCTCAGAATGAAGAATAGCTGGGAGCTCTGCCGAGTCAACAGTCACAACAGAGAAGGAAGCACTGAGCCTGAGTTAGTACTAGCTTTAGAATTCTGTTATTTAATATTCACGAAGGATATTCCAAAAATGTCAAGTCCTGCTCTTTAAACTTTTATTGTGCATCTGTGCATTTTCTGCCCTTTTAAAGCCCTGATTCACTAACTTTTTAAGCCAATGGTGAAAATATTTCTAGTTTCCACTGAGACATAGTGGGAAAAAATGGCATTTAATTAAATAATAATTAGATGAAGGATATTTCACAGTTAGAATGAAAAGGAAATTCTGGGAACTTTTCTAAAGGAGTAGACACACAATGAGTTGGAGAACCAGGAAAGCCGGTGGTGTAATTCAGTCTAAGTCTGAAGAGCTGAGAAGCAGGAGCTCCTATGTTTGGAGGCAGGAGAAGATGGATGACATCCCAGCTCAAAGAAAAAGAGAGGGGATTCACCCTTCCTTCTTTCATTTTTTTTTTTTTTTTATTCAGGCCCTCAACAGACTGATGCTACCACCCACATTGGTGAGGGCAGATCTTCTTTATTCAGTCTACTAAATCAAATGGTACTCTCTTCTGGAAATACCCTCACAAACACACCCAGAAATAAAGTATTATCTGGGCATCCCTTAGCCCAGTCAAGCTGACATAAAATTAACCATCACAGGAAGGGCGCATGTAAATTGAAGATGGTTAACTGATGCTTTGACTTTCCTGTGATCCATGGTAAAACTTGGGAAGTTGTGCTATCTTAGATAGTAGGTTGCCTATCAGATTATTAACTACTCTATTCGACTAAAATAAAAATCATTATTGAATTTTGCAGACCTGAGTAAGCCTCTCAAACAATGGTTATGCCATTATATAAAAAGTGATGAAATTAAACATTTTAGAGTCTTTATAGTGATTTATTTGATTTCTTAGGCCTTTTGTTTTGTGCTCTACTTATTTCTACTTATTTAAATCTCTCCCTTCAGTGATAATACAGTTATCTTATTTACTCAAAAACAAAACAAACAAAAAACCCAAGGTAGTAGAAATATTGAAAACCAGAAACTGTATTAGAAATAATAGGAAGGTTTATCAAGTACAAGCATAAGCACATATATAATTGTTAAAGATCTATTTTTATCCAACTAATAATTGCTTTCTATGTCAAACTAATATTAAAAAAAATAATTTTGGGGAAAAGAGCACAGATAGGTAATATCCATTTAGTAAATAGAATCAATATGGCCTTCCTGTGAGAAATTCCTTAGTTATATGATTTAAAACAAAACTAAACTAAACTAAAACTTAAACAAATCAAAAATTAAGTAAATTAAAAAAAACTGTAAGAGGGAGAAGAGGCGTGTCCACACTGGTACAGTGTCTTAATTCAGTAGTAGGTAAGCTATAGCACATGGGCCAAGGTTGACCCCCCACCTCTTTTTGTACAGCTATGGAGCTGCAAATGGCTTTTATATTTTTAAATGGTTGCAAAAATATAAAAAACCTAAATATTTCATGATGTGAAAAATAGATAAAATTTAAATTTCAGTGTTCATAAAGCTTTTTTGGAACACAGCCACAGCTCATTCATTTACGTATGGTCCATGGTTTCTAGGCTGCTGCAACAGTGGAATTGAGAAGCTGTGATAGAGTGTATATGTCCCACAAAGCAGGACATATATACTGACTGGGCCTTTGCAGGAGAAATTTGTCTATTCCTATTTTAATTCATAGACTTGCTAATTATTACCTGTTTGAAGAATATTAATGGGTATGTGTTTATATCACATTAGTAAAGTTATGGTAAAATATTTAATACCTATTACATATATATAATATGCATGGCATATAGTATAAACATGAGTATATATATCTTTTTAGTCCTTACTAATTGTCGTGTACTGTGCACATTACATGCCTATCTCATTTAGTTCTCCCAGGCAATATATGCAATATTTGAGTTATTTCACTTAACCCCTGAAATAGTCATGCAAGGATGTGCTAGAGTTAAACCCATTTAACAAATGCAAATACTGAAATTCACCTAGACTATCTGGTTTCCAGAGTCAAACGTCTGGAACTCAAGCCCCATTTAATCTAACTCCAAATTTCATACTCTTATTCACTGCTACAACTTTATGTTTAGTTACATATTTATATAAATTAAAATTTATACACAAACGCTAAGACATCAAAGTCTAAAGCAATTATGCAGCATATTTATTTTAATTTCAATTGAAATATATCTTTTGCTGTTTCAAGAAGATCTTAAGGACAGCAATAAATAATGTACTTAATGTTGCCAGATAGAGCCTACTAATGCAGACAAAGGCAGTTTCATAGAGGGCCAATATATTTTTATCTTTTTCTCCTGGAATATTTTCTATCTAAGCAGAGTCAGTAGCCACAGAGAATATCACTCATTCTATGAACCTCCAGGGAATAGTCCTAAAAACACTTGTGAGATAGTAGATGAAAATTGAAGGAGGAAGGGAACCGAGGGAATAGTAAGCAGAGGAAAACTGGCCATCTGCTTACCAGTCTGAAATTAGTCCAGTTTTTCTCCAGCTAAATTCATACAAATTAAGTTCAAATAATTAAATTGTACCAAGTGGAGATTCATAACCTTCCTAATTCTGTGAATCAGGAATTAATTATTGGTGGGAATATTCATCAAGACTGTCCTGACCCACAAAAGGCTCTTCTCCAGCCATTCTTTTAAATATGTTCCTAGGGGGGAAAACGTCTCATTCTGGATCTTGGGTTGTAACTGACTCAGAATAGAATTAGAATATCTGAAGAGATTCTAATAAAAACTTAACCTGTAAAACCATACATTATTTGAGACTAAAACACTTTGTGACAAATTTACTAAAGTGAATTATATTTTTAAAGGGAAAAGGGAGACACCAGTTAAAGAAAAAAATAATGTTCTATGTATAAATATAAGATGTAAAGTGTCCATTTTTTTCCTTGATGAATGATATTTAACTTAGTACAAAGAAACTAAAATTTAAGAAATTTCTACATATGCCAGTAACCTTATTAGATGTTTCACTTATCCTATTTTGTATAATTCCTACAGGAGCCCTGTGAAACATACATTTTTCTCTCATTTAAAAATTTATCTGAGAAAAGACAAAACAAAAGTAGCTGTTGTAGAGTAAGTCCTTGCTCGTGTTCATTGTTCAGTTCCTTTTCCCCTTATCCACACTGGATAGAGTATTCCTCCTTTCCGCTTGACTTTAGGCGTGGCCATGTAAATTGCTTTAGCAAGTGGAATACTGTATTAGTGAACTGATGACACAGGAGGCTTAAAATATGCTTGAGTTTTTGGCTTTCTCTTTTGTGCTTCTGCCCTTGTCATGAGAAGTTTTCCCTGGCATCTTAATACCCTTCAGCTGAGCCCACAAGCTGACCCAAGCTGACCCAAAGACCATGGGCAAGAAAAACACTTAATGCTGTATGCCACAGATTTTTATGTAGGAAAATATGACTATGAAAAATTGGTGATGGGATGATACCATAAAACAAAACAAAACAAAACACACAAATGGGAAAAACTAAAATATGTGCTGTTTTATTTGGAATTAGGTGGGAGGCAGCAAAGAGACTCTTACGGGAAGCTGGAAGAATGAGCCCTGTAATAGTGGCAAGACTTTCGGTAAAATTTTAGTTACAGTTATTTAAAAGAGAGAAAATAAAATTTTGAGGCAAAATGTTGAATGTATGAGTTACTTGCTTAAGATACTACAAAAAAGTGATGAGCTCATTAAAGAACAAAATAAAACAAAAACTAGCCAGTTGGCAAGCAAAACTTAGAATAGAGAGCTCAAAGATTGCATGGCTGGAGAAAGGAACTGTCAGTCTTCAAATCAAAGGTGTATCCTAACCAAGATGGCCTTAATCCTCCCCTCAGCTTCACTAAACTTTAGGGAGCTTTCTTCCGATGGTAGGTCCCCTGCCTCCCTTATTTTAGGGCGTTTACTTCAGAAAACTTTCTATTGTAAACTCTTTCTCTGCCCTTTTGAAAGGTAAATATTCTCCCAGCCTCTTGCCAGTGTTACAATACAAAAAGGGTTTTCTCATGTAAAGCAATTATACTCCAATAAAGATGTTAAAATTAATTAATTAATTAATTATTTAATTTTAAAAAATAGCATTTTCTCTACCTAAATTAGGGTGAACCATGGAAGAAACTTAAATAAGTCCATTGCATTTTTTAAAAAAGTTATTATGAAGATAATATATATTTGATTTTATTCAGTAAATGTGTACCTAAAGACACCATTAAATTTAATTTTTGTAAGCCTAATAAAAATGTAAATGCATTAGAAAAAAAAAAAAAAAGAACTGGGAGCCACTCCTTTGAAATACAGTCATCAAGGATAAGAGTGCTCCTACCTCCCAGTCCCTGTGGAAAGGTAGGATAGTGTCTTCAAGGGGCATCAGTTAGCAAACACAGATGGCCTAATCATAGAGAAAAACATCTGCAAACTCAGGAACAACTCAATGTGATGGCACATCCCACTTCCCACTGACCAATCTCCTTCCTTAATGTTCTCTAGTCCTTTTCCACTAGATCACTCACCTCAGCACTTAAAAATACATTCACCTTGAGTTCAGTCTCTTTCCTCTGCTGCAGTAATCTTAACTAAGGCTTCCTGGTTTTTTTAACTTTGTCCAGTGTAATCTTTCTTTGACAGTCCATTGAAGAACAGCCTCAGATAAAGGACAATTACTCTGAGCATTACAGTAAGACGTGATCTCAGAGCAAAGACTAAATCAAGCCTGTGGCTGTGACAGTCTTTGTTAAAACCTCTGAAAGGAGTAAGAGACATCTAGTAGATCTTCTAAGCCAGCAAGACTCCTAGGAAATGTAGGGTCATAAGCCCATAGAATCCTGATGTATACAAACCTCTAGTAACTAAGGAGAGAGAGAGAGGTATTTTGTAAAACTATTTTAGAGGTGACATTTAGCACATGGATTTGACCGGAATCAAATACACAGAAATTCAGAATGTTTCAAGAGAGTTGTACTAGCAAAGGCACCTCCTGCCTGCACTAAAAGAATATGAGATTTTTGAGATATTAAAAGACATTCAACAGGAAGCTGACCAAGAAACCTGCTCGATGCCCTTTTCAAAAATGGCCAAGGAGAATGATGCAAAGGAGAAAATCCCAGAGAGTGGAGTCAAGAGCTAGAGAGAACAATTGACTGAACTGAACTGAAGCTTAGTCAAGGTACATTTCCTATCCCCAAGGTACAGGATTCTGGCAATATTTGCTCGTTAGGATCTCAGAAATGCTGTAGACTCATAACTGCTATTTGTCTCCTCTTCTTTCCATTTCGAGTTAGGGGTGTTTATTGGGTTATCCTGCCCTTTTCTACCATCACATGTTGGGTGCACGGGATGGGAGGGGTGCAGACAATTTATCTAGCTCTCCAGATCCACAGGCACTGCATCTGCACCTGGTTGAGCCTGAAAAATGTAAAATGTATGCCATGTAAAAATGGGACTATGGGGATGTTTTGAAGAGGAATTTAGTGTTTTTCACATGGGGAAATGGAGTGAATGGATATTTGTGACCAAAAGGAAGCTGGAGTTGTAGCAGCAATAAAGACATCCCACTCCAATCTCCTGATTATGGGAAGGGTGAATGTGATGCTGGATTATATGCAGATGACTATGAAATGACAAGTGGTCTGTTTGAAATGGGTTGATGACCTTGGGGTGACATCTGTCCCAGTCAGAGGAGCTCAGGGGTCTTGAGGAAGTTCCAGTTTTACATATGTATCTCTTAATAGCATCTAAACTTTAAAAACTTTAACTTTTACTCACTAAGTAACAGAATCCTCAAGAGAGATAAAGTAAATATTTAAATGTTAATTATTAATAAATGATTAAAAATGTTATTCTACTTGAATGACAACATGTTTTAATTAGGTTGAAATTGCATACTAATTGGTAAATCTAAGTTGAGTAGAGTCTCCTTGGAAGTGTACATTTACTTTTACACAGTGTTTTAGATAGTTTTATCTATTTGCATGTTTGAAGGAACCTGTGTTAAAATCTGATCTTAACATTGTACATATGATCACCACAACTGGTTAATACCCGTAAGGGAAAGAGTACCGAATTTGGTATGAGATGTGCTACTTACCACCTCTACGGCCTGGAACATGCATTTAACTTCCCTGAACATCAGTATCATTTTCTATAAAATGGGGCTGATATTGAAATGTATTGTAGAGTTAGTGTGAAATTGATTGCTGCTATAGTGTATGCATAGTTTCTATTGAACAGTAAAAGCTCTCAGAGATTTAATTTCACACCTGTCCCCCTGTGAACGCCCACACACAATTTTTCCTCAATGCATAAGAAATTGTTTGTCTGACATGAAATACAAAATTGGAATTTTTAAATGCATCTGTGGGCTCAGGACACAAAATACTCAACTCCATTCACTCTTAATTTTCAGCCTGTCCTTTCCATAGTGCTGGTCAGTCACATCAGGACTAGTTGTTCTAGTCTATGGCTACTTCTCTTCTTTATCATGGTGCCTTAGAAGACCAAGATATTGGAAAATCAAATTAATTCAAAACAGCAAGTTATTTGAAAATAAAGAGGCTTCAAATTCAGGAGAATGTAAGTCATAGAGGATAGAGGTAGGAGCTGATCTGAACTTGTTAAAACCTTATCTACTGGTATGTCTCCAGATCGCTCCCCTTGTGTTTTGTGTAGCCAGTTGCCACATTAAGTTGGAGATGGTGCGAGGAGGGTAGATGTAAGGCTTAGCTCATACAGTGATGCCTATAAAATGACCAGTGGTCTGTCTGAAAAGGGTTGATAATCTTGAGGTGACATCTCTTCTCTTCTATTGGAGGGGCTTGGGGAATGCAACTACTTTCTGCTTTTACATCCTCTATCCTGTGCAGGGCCTGCTCTGCTGCCCTGCCCTCTCAATCTGTTGCTCACTACATCTGAGCCTATCTCATTGGAGTATGAGGTTAGATAGGTTTAGATTCAAATCCCAGCACCACTATCCAAATAATCATATAATCTTGTATAAATTTCCTAAAATCTTAGACCCTCCCTTCCTTAACTATTAAAGAAATTAAAAAAAAATCCAGCTCATAAAATCCACACCTCTTCTCAGATGAAATGAAACAACATGTGTCTGTGATGTAGCATGACAACCTTTAGTTGCCATTCAATAGAAAATAGCTAATATCAGCTTTTATAGCCTCATCTATTTTAAAAAAAGTCGCATATAAACCTGAGGCAAACAATATGTTGAAGGTCCATGTGAAAATTTTATCAGATATCCTTTGGAATTAAGAAACAGAAGGAAATCAGAAATTGACAAAATTCACATCTGGTTCTACCATGAAAATAGAACAGATTAATTTCTGAGTTACGGATACACACAAGGGGATCACTTCTACTGAAAGTGTGGTCCTCAGTATTGATTATTTGGATAACAAAGTGAGTTTCATCAGTCTGTTTTAAAATCCTAATATAATTTGTTTGAAAGTATTTTAAAAGTATTTGTTTCTGGTGGCATTCTAGCTAGAAATAGATAAGATGCCTTATTAAAAGATATTCTGTATTAGAGAGCAAATATATCAGCACTAATCTCTTGAGTTAGAACTGAAAAAAGGTACACAGATAGTTACCTTAACCATTGCATTTTAAATGGTCCAGAAATGTCTGGTAAGTAGAAGCTTGTAGTAAATATGTATGAGAGAAGAAATGTAAAAAGACTTGAATTTTGCCCAGAGCACTTACTGAGAATATTTGGGAAAACAGAGGAAGACCTTTTCTGAGCTTACCAAAAAGTTGTCATAAATCCACATTTTTGTACACATACACTCACATACACACAAAATACACATTTTGGTTCCAAGGAATTGAAGTATGGTGGTATGTTATAACAAGAAAAAAATTTAAACTAAGATTTTTTTTTAATCTCTAATTATTTCCAAGAAAACATTTGAGTCTAGCTTATTAATTAATGTAAATTTATATTAGAGATTGAAGTTTGTCATCTGACGTGGAAAGCTGAAAGGGAGAACAACAGATCATTAGTTTTCTAACAATCAGTGTTCTGCGTATAGTATAGACTGCTAAAGAAAATAAGCAGCAGCTTTGTGGATTATTCAAAGGTCCAAACTTCGGAAGGAGAGTTTTAAAATGTTGTACACTGGAAGTAGAAACAAGGAAATGTACACGCTTAAATCCCCAAGGTCAGCAAGAGATCAGTTATAGGCACCTGTCAACCTAACCAAGACAGGTTATTCATAGGAACACTCTTTACACTGTGTCAACAATATAAGAGAAAAATATGGATAGAGAAATGTGATGAACAGACTTTACAACTCCAACCACTGTGTTCCTGCCCTTGTATTATCCTCCACCCCCTTGATTGTGAAAGAGACCTGTGACTTGCTTCTATCAACAGAATATGACAAAAGTGATAAGATGTCACTTCCCTGATTAAGTCATGCTATATAAGACTTTATCTTGCCCCCAACTGCTTTCCTTACTGACTTTGAAGGATCAAGCTTATATGAGCTGTATGGTCACAAGGAAATGAATTCTGCCAGCAACCTGAGTGATCTTGGAAGTTCATCTTTCCCCATCGATCCTCCAAATGAGAACTCAGTCCTGGCTGATATCTTGATTGCAGCCTTGCAGAGGACCCAACTAAGCTGTGCCCAGGTACTTCACCCAGAGAATCTTTGAGATAATAAATGCATATTGTTCTAAGTCACCAAGTCTGTGACGATTTGTTACATAGCATAGAAAACTAATATAAGGAAATCCATCAATCTTCACAGAATAGCTTGGTGAAGGTAGAGCTTTCTTTGGAATATTGTTTGGTTTAAAGATAACTGATGTCTTTTCAGGTGCCTTAGTAGTACTGGACTATACATTATGCTGAGAGGGCTCATTTAATGCCAAGTAACTATATGAAATTAAGCTCAAGCTCCAAATTCAAAAAAATGAAGGCTAAAAGGGGAAAACCTATCAGACTGATTATCCAAAGAACTTATGGTTTCACCAACTTATCTTCTGTTGTTTCTTTTATTTTTTATTTTTAATTGTGGTAACATTGGGGTAAAATACAATTTGCCATCTTAACCATTTTTAAGTATACAAGGCAGTAGCATTAAGTACAGTACATTCATATTGCTGTGCAGTGTCCAGAACTCTTCATCTTGCAAAACTGAAACACTATAACTATTAAACAACTCCCCATTCTTCCCTCTGCCCAGCCCCTGGCAACCACCATACTACTTTCTGTGTTGGATTTTGACTACTCTAGGTACCTCATGTAAGTAGAATCACACAGTATTTGTCTTTTGTGATTAACTTATTTCACTAAGCATATTGTCCTCAAGGTTCATCTATGTCATAGCATGTGACAGGACTTCTTTCTTTTTTAAGGCTGAATAATACAGTAAGTCCCCTACATATGAACCTTCAAGTCGCGAACTTTCAAAGATGCGAACGTGCCTTTGCATGTCCAATCACATAAAGTAGTTCATGTGTCTGGCATACATTGTCATGTGCATGCATCCTCTACAAGTGGTTGTGCTTTTGTGTACTTTACTGTACAGTACTGTATAGAGTACAGTAGTACAGTATCTTTATTTCAAGCTAGATCTGCAAGAGGACGACTTCATTGAAATTGCTGTGCAACACAAGGAGCTTACTAATGAAGACCTGATGGAAGTGGAGCCCCAGAAAAAGGATGAAGAGAGACAAGAGGAAGAAGTAACTGAAGAGCTGAAGAGATTCACAATGCAGGAAATGGCAAGGGGATTTTCTTTATTTGAGGAGGCATAGGATCTGAATGTAGAATGGTACATGAAGGCTGCAGTAGCCATTCAGAATGCAATCCAGTGCTACTGCATCATCTATGATGAGAAAAAAAGAGCAACTACCCAGACATCACTGGATCATTTTTCCAAGAGCGTAGAGAGAATTGAACCCAGCAAGGAACCAGAACCTGTGCCATCAACATTAGGTGTGAATGAAACTAGAGCTTGCCCTCCATCTCCTACTGCTGGTGATCCTTCAGCTCTACCATCTCCCACCTCCTCTCCCTCCTCCAGTCAGTAACTCTTCTTGCCTGTTCACTTGATGCCAGCCCCTGTATGCCAGCTGTTGTACCGTACACTGTACTTTTCAAGGTACTGTACTGTAAGATTAAAAATGTTTCCTTTATTTTTTGTGTTTGTTATTTATGTATTATTTGTGTGAAAAGTATTATAAACTTATTACAGTACAGTACTATATAGCCAATTGTGTTAGTTGGGTACCTAGGCTAACTTTGTTGGACTTAAAAACAAGTTAGACTTAGGAACTCACTCTCGGAAGGAACTCGTTCATATGTACGGGACTTACTGTATTCCATTATTTGTATTTACCATGTTTTGTTTATCCATTCATCCATTGCTGGACAATTAGGTTGTTTCCAACTTTTGGCTATTGTGACTAATTCTGCAATGACTATATAAGTGTGCAAATATTTCTTCAAGACTCTTCTTTCAATTATTTTGTGCACATACCCAGAAGTGGGATTGCTGGATCATATGGTAATTCTATTTTTAATTTTTGAGAAACTGCTGTAGTGTTTTCCATAGTAGATGTACCATTTTACATTCCCACCAACAGTGTACAAGGGTTCAAATTTCTTCATATCCTCACCATTTTTTATTTTCTGTTTTTTTGATGGTAGCTATCCTTACGGATATGAGGTGGTATCTCATTGTGGTGCTGATTTCCATTTCCCTAATGGTTAGTGATATTGAGCATCTTTCCCTGTGTCTTTTGGCCATTTGTATATCTTCTTTGGAGAAATGTCTATTAAAGTCTTTTGCTTCTTTTTTTTTCATATATTCCAAATATGATCAGTTTATTTTATTTTACTCTGATGCAAAACCAAAGATTCCATGACCACACAGAGAACAATATAATACAAGGTCATGAAAAAGTGGTATGGGATATGCAGGACGTGATGAACAACTGGAGGGTCGGGTCATCTCCTCTGTAATATGACACTACACCATCGCTGAGCAACACATGGAAAATAACACTGCGGAACTGAACTGAAATGTGGCACGAACGTGACAACTTCCAGGCATACCTTCAAGTACACCTCCCTTAGGATGGACTCGATATCTAGACTTCAGTGTGGGGAGGATTACAATTCTTTGGAAGAATAAAAAGTTCACACTTTTGCAATTTCACAGAAGAATTTTAAGGCCAAAACATAGTGGGTTCATTTCTCTTCACCTCCAGGGACAAAGCTGATGCTTTACTCAAAACCACATTAAGAAGAACTACAATCCTGCAGCCTGTGGAACAAAAACCACATTCACAGAAATATAGACAAGATGAAAAGGCAGAGGTCTATGTACCAGATGAAGGAACAAGATAAAACCCCAGAAAAACAACTAAATGAAATGGAGATAGATAGATAGGCAATCTTCCAGAAAAAGAATTCAGAATAATGATAGTGAAGATGATCCAAGACTTTGGAAAAAGAATGGAGGCAAAGATCAAGAAGATGCAAGAAATGTTTAACAAAGACCTAGAAGAATAAAAGAACAAACAAACAGAGATGAACAATACAATAACTGAAATGAAAAATACACTAGAAGGAATCAATAGCAGAATAAATGAGGCAGAAGAATGGACAAGTGACCTGGAAGACAGAATGGTGGAATTCACTGCTACAGAACAGACTAAAGAAAAAAGAACGAAAAGAAAAGAAATGAAGACAGCCTAAGAGACCTCTGGGACAACATTAAATGCAACAACATTTGCATTATAGGGGTCCCAGAAGGAAAAGAGAGAGAGAAAGGACCCAAGAAAATATTTGAAGAGATTATAGTTGAAAACTTCCCTAACATGGGAAAGGAAATAGCCACCCAATTCCAGGAAGTGCAGAGAGTCCCATACAGGATAAACCCAAGGAGAAACATGCCGAGACACACAGTAATCAAATTGGTAAAAATTAAGACAAAGAAAAACTATTGAAAGCAGCAAGGGAAAAACGACAAATAACATACAAGGGAACTCCCATAAGGTTAACAGCTGAGTTCTCAGCAGAAACTCTACAAGCCAGAAGGGAGTGGCATGATATACTTAAAGTGATGAAAGGGAAGAACCTACCACCAAGATTTCTCTACCCAGCAAGGATCTCATTCAGATTCGAAGGAGAAATCAAAAGCTTTACAGACAAGCAAAAGTAAGAGAATTCAGCACCACCAAACCAGCTCTACAACAAATGCTAAAGGAACTTCTCTAAGTGGGAAACACAAGAGAAGAAAAGGACCTACAAAAACAAACCCATAACAATTAAGAAAATGGTAATAGGAACATACATATCGATAATTACCTCAAATGTGAATGGATTAAATGCTCCAACCAAAAGACACAGGCTTGCTGAATGGATTAAAAAACAAGACCCATATATATGCTGTCTCCAAGAGACCCACTTCAGACCTAGGGACACATACAGCCTGAAAGTGAGGGGATGGAAAAAGATATTCCATGCAAATGGAAATCAAAAGAAAGCTGGAGTAGCAATACTCATATCGATAAAACAGACTTTAAAATAAAGAATGTTACAAGAGACAAGGAAGGACACTACGTAATGATCAAGGGATTAATCCAAGAAGAAGATATAACAATTATTAATATATATGCACCCAACATAGGAGCACCTCAATACATAAGGCAACTGCTAACAGCTATAAAAGAGGAAATTGACAATAACACAGTAATAGTGGGGGACTTTAACACCTCACTTACACCAATGGACAGATCATCCAAACAGAAAATTAATAAGGAAACACAAGCTTTACATGACACAGTAGACCAAGTAGATTTAATTGATATTTATAGGACATTCCATCCCAAAACAGCAGATTACACGTTCTTCTCAAGTGCACACGGAACATTCTCCAGGATAGATCACATCTTGGGTCACAAATCAAGCCTCAGTAAATTTAAGAAAACTGAAATCATGTCAACCATCTTTTCTGACCACAGCCCTATGAGATTGGAAATCAATTACAGGGAAAAAAATGTAAAAAACACAAACATGGAGGCTAAACAATACGTTATTAAATAACCAAGAGATCACTAAAGAAATCAAAGAGGGAATCAAAAACTACCTAGAGACAAATGACAATGAAAACACAGCAATCCAAAACCTATGGGATGCAGCAAAAGCAGTTCTAAGAGGGAAGTTTATAGCAAGAAAAGCCTACCTCAAGAAACAAGAAAAATCTCAAATAAACAATCTAACGTTACACCAAAAGGAACTAGAGAAAGAAGAACAAACAAAACCCAAAGTTAGTACAAGGAAAGAAATCATAAATATCAGAGCAGAAATAAATGAAATAGAAACAAAGAAAACAATAGCAAAGATCAATAAAACTAAAAGCTGGTTCTTTAAGAGGATAAACAAAATTGATAAACCATTAGCCAGACTCATCAAGAAAAAGAGGGAGAGGACTCACATCAATAAAATTAGAAGTGAAAAAGGAGAAGTTACAACAGACACAGCAGAAATACAAAGCATCCTAAGAGACTACTACAAGCAACTCTATGCCAATAAAATTGACAACCTGGAAGAAATGGACAAATTCTTAGAAAGGTATAACCTTCCAAGACTGAACCAGGAAGAAATAGAAAATATGAACAGACCAATCACAAGTAATGAAATTGAAACTGTCATTAAAAATCTTCCAACAAACAAAAGTCAAGGACCAGATGGCTTCACAGGTGAATTCTATCAAACATTTAGAGAAGAGCTAACACCTATCCTTCTGAAACTCTTCGAAAAAATTGCAGAGGAAGGAAAACTCCCAAACTCACTCCATTAGGCCACCATCACCCTGATACCAAAACCAGACAAAGATACTACAAAAAAAGAAAATTACAGACCAATATCACTGATGAACATAGATGCAAAAATCCTCAACAAAATACTAGCAAACAGAATACAACAACACATTAAAAGGATCAAACACCATGATCAAGTGGGATTTATGCCAGAGATGCAAGGATTCTTCAATATACACAAATCAATCAATGTGATACACCATATTAACAGAATGAAGAATAAAAACCTTATGATCATCTCAATAGATGCAGAAAAAGCTTTTGACAAAATTCAACTCCCATTTATGATAAAAACGCTCCAGAAAGTGGGCACAGAGGGAACCCTACTTCAACATAATAAAGGCCATATATGACAAACCCACAGCAAACATCATTCTCAATGGTGAAAAACTGAAAGCATTTCCTCTAAGATCAGGAACAAGACACGTTTGCCCACTCTCACCACTATTATTCAACATAGTTTTGGAAGTCCTAGCCTCGGCAATCAGAGAAGAAAAAGAAATAAAAGGAATACAAATTGGAAAAGAAGAAGTAAAACTGTCACTGTTTGCAGATGACATGATACTATACATAGAGAATCCTAAAGATGCCACCTAGAAAACTAAAGAAATGCCTAAAGAAAACTACTAGAGCTAATCAATGAATTTGGTAAAGTTGCAGGATACAAAATTAATGCACAGAAATCTCTTGCATTCCTATACACTAATGATGAAAAATCTGAAAGAGAAATCAAGGAAACACTCCCATTTACCATTGCAACAAAAAGAATAAAATACCTAGGAATAAACCTACCTAGGGAGACAAAAGACCTGTATGCAGAAAACTATAAGATACTGATGAAAGAAATTAAAGATGATACCAACAGATGGAGAGATATACCATGTGCTTGGATTGGAAGAATCAATATTGTGAAAATGACTATACTACCCAAAGCAATCTACAGATTCAATGCAATCCCTATGAAATTACCAATGGCATTTTTTACAGAAGTAGAACAAAAAATCTTAAAATTTGTATGGAGACAAAAAAGACCCCGAATAGCCAAAGCAGTCTTGAGGGAAAAAAACGGAGCTGGAGGAATCAGACTCCCTGACTTCAGGCTATACTACAAAGCTACAGTAATCAAGACAATATGGTACTGGCACAAAAACAGAAATATACATCAATGGAACAGGATAGAAAGCCCAGAGATAAACCCATGCACCTATGGTCAACTAATCTATGACAAAGGATGCATGGATATATAGTGGAGAAAAGACATCCTCTTCAATAAGTGGTGCTGGGAAAACTGGACAGCTACATGTAAAAGAATGAAATTAGAACACTCCCTGACACCATACACAAAAATAAACTCCAAATGGATTAGAGACCTAAATGTAAGACCAGGCAGTATAAAACTCTTAGAGGAAAACATAGGAAGAATACTCTTTGACATAAATCACAGCAAGATCTTTTTTGATTCACCTCCTAGAGTAATGGAAATAAAAATAAAAATAAACAAATGGGACCTAATGAAACTTCAAAGCTTTTGCACAGCAAAGGAAACCATAAACAAGATGAAAAGACAACCCTCAGAATGGGAGAAAATATTTGCAAATGAATTCTCGTACAAAGGATTAATCTCCAAAATATATAAACAGCTCATGCAGCTCAATATTAAAAAAACAAACAACCCAATCCAAAAATGGGCAGAAGACCTAAATAGACATTTCTCCAAAGAAGACATACAGACGGCCAAGAAAGCACATGAAAAGCTGCTCAACATCACTAATTATTAGAGAAAAGCAAATCAAAAGTACAATGAGGTATCACTTCACACCAGTTAGAATGGGCATCATCAGAAAATCTACAAACAACAAATGCTGGAGAGGGTGTGGAAAAAAGGGAACCATCTTGCACTGTTGGTGAGAATGTAAATTGATACAGCCACTATGGAGAACAATATGGAGGTTCCTTAAAGAACTGAAAATAGAATTACCATTGACCTAGCAATCCCACTCCTGGGCATATACCCAGTGAAAACCATAATTCAAAAAGACACATTCACCCCAATGTTCATTGCAGCACTACTTACAATAGCCAGGTCATGGAAGCAACCTAAATGCCCATCAACAGATGAATGGACAAAGAAGATGTGGTACATATATACAATGGAATATTACTCAGCCATATAAAGGAACGAAATTGGGTCATTTGTAGAGATGTGAATGCATCTAGAGAATGTCATACAGAGTGAAGTAAGTCAGAAAGAGAAAAACAAATATCATATATTAACGCATATATGTGGAACGTAGAAAAATGGTACAGATGAACCAGTTTGCAGGGCAGAAATTGAGACACAGATGTAGAGAACAAACGTATGGACACCAAGGGGGGAAAGCGGCGGGGGGTGAGGTTTGTGGTGTGATGAACTGGGAGATTGGGATTGACATGTATACACTGATGTGTATAAAATGGATGACTAATAAGAAAAAATAAATAAAAAATAAACATACACAGGTTATTTGTGAGTAAAAAAAAAAAAAAAACAATTATGGGGTCTCTTTGAACTTCAGAATTCACGGACACCTCTTATAGCAATGGATGATGATTGTTTACTAATAAAGTTCACTTGATATGGACATGCAGAAATAAAAAAATAAAAAATAAAATTACTCTGAGGGTGTTAAAAAAAAAAACAAAAAAAAAAAAACCACATTAAGCTTCTAGTTCAAATCCCAGCCCGACCTTATGCCCTCCTGCATTGAAGGTCTTTCCATGGATTAGAGCTGACAGGGTCAGTTTCACTCCTGATCAAAGGGGCTGTGTATAACGCAGCCAATCAGGCTGGCATTATTCACTTTAGCAGACAGAGAAGTTCTACAATCCAGCTTGTACTTAGCAGCAATGCCGAAACGTGTGTTGTTACTGCTGGCGGTCCACGAGAGGTTTATTGATGTTTCAGTCTTCTCATTCACCTTCTGGTAGATCTACCTTCCAAATTCAGTGCCATTGTTCACATGAGTGTGCAGCTGGAAGTCTGTGGCCTTGTAACCCAGGGCGAAATTATTCTGTGACAGTTTGGATTTGGCTGTGTCAAAACTCATCTGATAGCCAGCAAGCCAACCTTCAAAGGCCAACACAGCCCAGCCATAGATGGTTGGTCCAGAAAAATTGATACCAACATTACTGCCAAGACTGAAACAATCCCGTTTATAGGAGGCCTTCAATTTCCCACTCTTCTTTCCTGTGTTCCCTACAAATATGGTATCTAGAGTCAGTTTCGAACCTTCAGCCAACTTATTCTATTCTCCAAAGGCATTTCTGTCCCAAGAGTACTGTCTGTGTTCCACTTTTGGGTGAAGGTCAGTCCATAGTTACAAATCTTGTATTTGGTCTCTAGGTTGCCTGATGCTTTCCCTGTATCATTGTAAGCATGACCAGAAATAGAAAATTCCACTCCACTACATGACTTGGTTCTCAGATCTATTTTGACCATGCCAAATCCATATCCTTTGTTGAAGACATCCTTGGCAGCCTTTCCTAGGTCATAGTAAGTTGGTGTGTTACACATATCTCCGACGGCAGGGCCTGTCCGCTCAGCCAGGAGGGCCCGTCCACTCCGCTAGAGCACCGCTGAAGGTCTTCTTCAGGCCAACGCCTTCCGCACCTTTGCAGCCCCACACTTGCGGTGCCTGCGCGCTGCGAGCCCCACACTGCGGCTGCGCCAGAGTGTCGCTCCGGGGTCGCACGCCACAGGCGAGAGGCAGACTAACACCCCCAACTGTCCGAGTGCGCGCGTGCGCGGCAGGGCCCAGCCTTTGGCTTCTTTCTTAATTATTTTTGTTGTTGTTGAGTTGTAGGAGTTTTTAAAATATATATTCTGGACATTAACCCCTTATCAGATATATGATTTATAAATATTGTTCCCCATTCCATAAGTTGCTTTTTCACTCTGTTGATTGTGTCCTTTGATGCACAATTTATCTATTTTTCTTTTGTTTCCTGTGCTCTCTCTTTTTTTTAAGTCACACAAGTATTCCCCAGTGCTCTAATCCAAGATTCAAAGTGAATGATCATCATCACACAATGGGATGGAATGGAATAGATTCATCAGATGCAGTCACGAATCCCAGTCTTTCTACCTTTTAGGGATACTTGTCTAACTTTTTTAGTAAAAGCACTGCTTAAACCCTGTCAAATCTCCGTGAAGGAGATGGGCTTGAATGTATAGTTCTCTACATCCTGCTTATTGGGCTTACCTATCGCTAGAGTTGGGCTATGGGAGCATCTGAGCTCTCTTTGGGCCCACCAGACAAAACAAAAAACAAAACAAAGAAAACCAAAACAAACAAACAAAAATACTTCCGAAGTATAAAAGACCGTGTGTCCAATTTTAAGGAGAGATATTGACTATAGCATGGAGAGGCAGTGTACAATGTGGTGGATAATTTCACTGGTGAGGACGATATCCAAAATAACTGAGTGTTCAGGAAAAAACTTACTAAATAGTTCATCTCAGAATTGCTATGATAATTTGGCATATAACTGTAACTACCTCTGAACAAGTTGCCCTGTCAGGAATATGGAGGAAGCGAAAGTTTCTCAAAAAATATTTTAAATTAAAACCAATGTACTGGAGTACTAAAATAACAAAACCTCTTTGTGACCTCAAATAATTCTCTCTCTGGACCTGTTCCCTTACCTGTAAAAAATGATGCTAAATAAATGGGTTGAGTTAATCTGTATTTTAATTTGATTCAAAATCAATGAAGTATATGGGAAAAGCAGGTCAGTGGTGCCTACATGATTACATGACTTCATATACCTCAAAATGGGTTTTGTTTTACGTATAATTCAAAGCAAATTATAAGCAAAGAAGATAATTACAACATCTTACAGAGTTCATGTGGGTGTGGTCATGTGGTTAAACGTGGATGTGAGGGTACTGCACAAGGTAAGCTCCTTACAGTGAATTTACTAAGTTTACATTTCCCATAAGGCAAGTTTCTTATGGGTATTTAAGGTTTTAATGCAAGAAGCATGCGTGACATTACTCTGTTAATATTACAGGAAGTCTTTACTTTTGTATAGCTTATTTTGGCTGTAATAAAATCTGCAACTCACATTTTATATGCAATAAATGTATAGGATCTATTTCTCTCAGGGTCTTTAACAACTATCTTTACTACCACAGCAAAATATTTTAGTGAAAATGTGTGATTTGTGGGTGCTAAACATGGAGATGAGGTTGGAGGGACACGGTGGGACAAAGTGGCATAATGGGCTGTGAGGATAATAGATGCATTCTTTGGTTTACTGGATGACCATTTCACACGAAGAATTAAATTAAATTCATGCAGTAATAATTTTTAAGAGCCAGAAATACAGAACTATAGAGAAATGAACCCATGTGAGCTCATTCTTTTAGTCATATTGGCCCACACAAGACTCCTAAACAGTGTGTGTACCAAGCACAGTAAAAGATGATACTGAAATTATTCCTTTTCCTTTTTCCTTTCCTTTTCCTCTAGCTTTTCTTTTCCATTATGAGGTATGCTTAGCTATTCAGCAAACAATTATAGATGACAAACTATTGTACTAGTTATGTCATGAAGAGCTAAAGAATATGTTGGCAGAGACATGAATAATGCTCAGAATTTTCACTCAATCTTTAAGTGCAGTATTACTATTAATTCATTCTAGAATTATACAGACATTAGCAAGGTACATAATTATGGTAGTAATTTTCTTTAATATTATAATGTCTTATAAATGTTAGGATTGCTTTTCCAGAAGAGGGAAGATAAAAGTTTCCCTTATTCTGAACTTAATCTTCTGTGAATGAGTTACCCCAATTGCCCTCCCCAAAGTCTACCTATGGAATTGAGCTAGAAAACACCATGTCCTATACAACAGCAAAAGTTGCTACATAGTTATTTGGCTTTAAAATACCCTTCTTGTAAACAAGAGGAGTTATTCAAGAGATTTGCAGCATATCCTTGGTGAAGACAGGAGAGGAGAAAAATCTAGAGGTATATGTATTGTGCTTTGCTTTATATCATAAACATGTAAATGGAAGGTCAAGGATTTATTATTTTAAACAAATTCAAGTGAGGAGGGATGTTTTAGTTTGTAAATAATTATGGCCTTATTTAAGTTCAAATTTCCATACGTCAAATTTTATTAAATGGAGCACATCTGTATGAGATCTAAATGGAAAACCTGAGAAGAGTTCATGTTTAATGTAGTGATGATTTAATGACTTAATCATTCATTCATTCATTTGTATATTAAATATTAACCAAATATTTACCTAGACTCCGTTTTGTTCTGAATAGACTAGATCTTACTGCAGGAACAAATAACCACTATTACTGACTCCAAACAGACCAAAAAAAGGTTTATTTCCTACACTAGTTACATGTTGGTGACAGGATAACTAGGACCTCTGTTCATTATCATGTCACCTCCCCTCTGAGACTCTGGCTGATGAAGCATTCACTAGCTACACCATGCCAGACACTGTGGTAGAACGGGAAAAGAATATGTTCAGCCCCGCACTGTCTCTTAAAACTTCTACCCAGAAATGACACATGTCACCATGACTCATGTTTCATTGGCCAACGCAAGGCCCATAACGTGAGTCTGAAGTGCAGTATGAGAAATGCAATAAACTGAATTTCCTATTCACATGTTTAGGCGTGATTGCCTGTCCCTGACTAAATACAGAAAACAAGCAAAAATCAGTGTTACTTGTTTCAGAAAACACTTGACCCTGAGAGATACGCGTGCTAATCAAGTAACTTATTGATCAAAACTAACATCCCACTATCAAGAATGGCTTCAAGACCTTCACTTTCTTGTGTCCACCATGCAAAGCCATCATGTCATAAATATTTCCTGATCTCAACTAATTCCCATTTTGCAAGACACAACTTAAAATCACCTAGCTCAGGCCCCAAAACCCTGTAAAAATTCTCCATTGATTTCCCCCTTCTGACACAATGTTAAAACAGTGTTTTCTCTTACTGCAGCTGGTCAAAGAAACTTTGCCTTGCTTAATCACTAAGTTTTTCTGCTGGCCTTCTGGAGGACTAATTATTTAATATATGCCTACTCCACACCTGGAAGGAGACAGGAAACCAAATATCACTGAACAGCACGAATGGTAATCATAGTATTTATATGTCAGGTGTTGTGATAGGCTTTTGAAATGCAGATTTGAATGAGGCCCAAGCCTTGGCATATGATAGGTGCTTCATGTTTGTTAAATGAATGACTGAAATATAGAAAAAAAGGCAAGTGTGTATGAATCTTATAATACTTCATGAAGACAATGATAATAATAGAGTTAGCAAGATAAATAATTAAGGTCTATACAACCTCACTGCTATGCAACCCCATGTTTTATCTGGGGTTAATATTTTCTGATTCTCCTGTTTCCCTGGCCGGAGAGTGAGAGTACCCCACAGAGAGGCTGACAGTTTCTTCTCAATATGGTTTGCAACAAATCACGTCATAAGAATTGAAGAACTTCAGAAAGAAAACCTAGTCTAGAAGACAATAACATATTTGACTGTTTCTCAAATTTCATTCTCTTCCATATCTATAAATCCATGAAGACACAATGTTTTCACCTCCTAATACCTAATACAGTATAGATGTACAATAAAGATTTTTAATGAGTGAATGAATATTAACCCCATTCATTCTTGTGGCATTTACTGTGCTCACACTATATACAAAACTATGTGCTGGTGTTTTTCATCCAAAGATGAATACCATATAGTCATCTGAAGCATCTTTGTAGAAGGAGCATAGTCTGAATTAGGGGAGAAACCACCATGCTTCTAAAAGGCAAAGAATAGCTGGGCCTTCTCTTAACCCTAAAAGGCTAGGCACATTTCCTAAAGAAATAATTTTATGACAGGCAACATGATACAGTGGAAAGAGTTCTGAACTTAGAATATGTTTTCGATGCCAGCTCTAGCATTTGATTCTCTATGTGAACTTTGGCAAGTCTCTATGTGCCCCTATCTTGGTTTCCTAGCCTACAAAATGAGAGGTGATATATTTACATTTTAAATGTGTTATGAGCAAGCAAATATGTAATACTTGGAAAATAACTTAGCACCAACTGCATTTAAGCCTAGCAAATTGTTTCTTTGTTTCCCTCTCTTATCTCTTCATCTTTTGTCTGTGATCCTTTAGCATCCTGTGGCATTTTATATCCTGCAGTGAATTGTAATTCTCTATTGATTTGTCTGTATACTTCTCTTTGCAACTTCCCTGAGGACAAGACTATTTTATTCATTTTTATATCCCACACATTTACTACAGAGCCTGATGTATAGGAGGTGGTCAGTAAATGTTTGAAAAAATGAAAGAATATATATAAATGTATAGATGAACTAATAAGTGAATGAATGAAATGAGCTGTGGAATTAATAACTTTCAACAAAGTTTTTGATGAATCATTATAGTAAGAGGGTCACTGGCTCCTCTCATCTGTGTACCTTTTTTAAAGACAAAGATGTAACTGATGTGCAGCAAAGGATTAACATCAACCCTATAGAGCAATTTTCCCAAACTTCCTCGATGATATGAATTACTTGGGTATTTATTAAATATACAGCTTCCCAGACCTTTGTCTTAAAGGTTATAATTTTCCAGTCTGGAATATCACTAAGTAATTTGTATTTCTAACAGCTACTCCTAGGTAATACGTAACATTATGGAAATTTGGTAAATACTGATCTAGAATATAAAATGTAATAACAGTTACAACAAAACATATAGTGCCTGCTAGGTTAAATTATTTTACTGCACTAATTTACTTCATTAATTTATAGATATTGACTCATTTAATCTTCACAACAACCCTAACAAGAAGCCATTATTATTACCTCTATTTTACAGATGAATAAAACGGGGGTATGGAAAAGTTAAATAACTTACCCAGGTTATGGAACTATATATGGAATAGGTGGGATTTGAAAACTGGCAACCTGACTTTTGAGTATGTACTCTTAACTTTTCTTGATTACTTCCTCCCCAACAATGAAAACAGTGCATAGTGCTACGCAATTTAAAATATATTATTTTTACTATTTCTGAGAGCAAGTGATGCTCACAAAGATCCATTAAGAGAATTTCCAAGGTACGCACCACTTGAGGATTTGGATTTGCAGTGCATGGGAGAGCACCACGTAGTTACTGACCAAACTCTTTGGAAAGCTGCTGTATTAGTTTCCTACTGCTGCCGTAACAAATTACTACAAACTTCGTGGCTAAAAAGCACACAAATTTATTATATTACACTTCTAGAGATCATAATTCCAGAAAGAGTCTTATGAAGATACAATCAAGGTGTTGAAAGGGCTGATTCTTTCTGGAGACTCCAGAGGAGAATCCATTCCTCGCCTCTTCCAGCTTCTAGTAAACCTTGGCTTGTGGCTGCAGCACTTTAATCTCTGCTTCTGTTGTCAAAATGCTCTGTCCTATTCTGTTCTGTTCCTCCTTCTTCCCTCTTATAAGAGCCCTTATGATAACATTGAGTCAACCTGGACAATTCAGGATAATCTCACCAGTTCAAGTTCCTTAACTTAAATCACCTCTGCAAAGTCCCTTTCATCATGTAAATTCATATATTCACAGGTTTTGGGACTTGGGTACCTTTGGTGGCCATTTGTTACCCTAGCACACCAAAAGCAACACAAGGGGTTACCACATAGGACAGTTTCTTAATCTAGATGTCACTGAGTCTCTTGCTGTACTGTATGTGTCCACCAAAGGACGGGGATTGGGTGAAACATGTTTCAAAATCTTGGCTAGAATACTTGGGGGAATAAAAATACAGGTTCTGATTTGATCAAGAAATCATCCTTTAAATACCCATGAAGAACATTATACCCAACTAATCTCAGTCAGCAACCCCTTTTCTTTCTTACATGGGAACTGTTCTGTTATCCCAAGGTAAAAACTGTCCATGGGGAGCTGGGTACTCGATGCTTTCCCGGAAGCCTAAATCCAACTAATTTTCATATTCCACAAGAGTTTGCTGTGGCTTTACCTACAAACTAATAACAAACCGCCCAAAATTTGAAGTCATAAAAAATCCTTAGCAAGGTTTTACAGACACAAATCATGCCCAGTTGAAAGATTCTACCTTTCTGAGACAGAAGAGTGTTCGTATAACACAGAGGAAATTCTGAAAAGGGCTGTCTGTATCTTAATGATGAATATTCCTCTCCTGTTGAAAATTCTGCAGCAAGCTTTAAAAAAATCGAATCATAGCATGAGGAGCTGCTGGAGGTCACAAAGGACTAAAATCTGTAATAATTTGCATGTCTCTATCAGATAATAGGAAGCAAGATGTTGACTGAAACAGTTTCATTTCAAATGATCTCTGTGATATTGATCAAATTGGGAGCATGCCAAATAAAAACATGTTTTCTTATTAATCCTTAAATTGCTTCTCTCATTTTGCAAATTTAAGTTAATGCATTGACAAGAGGAAAAATGTTACTTGAAGTCGAAACAAATATGAATTGGCTAACAGATGCAGGAAGCTAAATAGCAGTCATCTTTGGAATAATTTTTCTAGGCTTTGTTAGTTCATATTTTATGGAGCTAAGAAGAAAGTGTTGAGTTTTCCCATCACAATGTTCCATTAAGAGTATTTCCAGAATAAGCACCACATTATGTTTTGGATCTTGCCGTACACGATAGGACAGCACTGAACATCCTCTGGATGACTTATGAGCAGTGAAATTAAGTTGTTTGCAAAGTTGTCTTTGGGGGCAAGGCAAATGAATTGATCTGAAACTAATGGAAGTTTGTCTTAGGTCCTGGAACATTACCCTGAATGGCTTGAAGGTGTCACTTTAAGCAAATCACTTAAATATTTTGTACTAGAATCTCTCCTTTTGTATAAGACAGATATTATATACCTGCTATGTCTTTACCTAAAGTCCAAGAGTACTTTAGAGATTTGCAAGATTTTTTAATTTGTAAGGCATTCCAAAGAAAAATTGAACATGTAGGAAATAAGTATAATCTTTTCATGTCATATTTGATATAGATTAAAAATATTCCTACCCTTATGTTGACAAATATCATTCTTAGGGATTTATCTTAAGGAATTATCCAAAAGACAAAACATGCTATGGTCAAAGAACAAAGATGTTCTTTTGTGTATTAAATGTGATACGAAATACATGAAAGCAATCAAATTGTCCCAACTATTGATATTTGATTATATAAATAATAGAAATGCGTTTAGTTGATGAACACTTTCATTAAAATAAATGATAATGAGATCTATGTGGCAGCACTGAAAATTGCATGGTGTTACATGGAATTAAAAGTGAACCCTTTTTACAGGAATAAAGACGCAGACGTAGAGAATGGACTTGAGGACACAGGGAGAGGGAAGGGTAAGCTGGGATGAAGTGAGAGAGTGGCATGGACTAATATATACCACCAAACGTAAAATAGATAGCTAGTGGGAAGCAGCCGCATAGCACAGGGAGATCAGCTCAGTGCTTTGTGACCACCTAGACGGGTGGGATAGGGAGGGTGGGAGGGAGACGCAAGAGGGAGGAGATGTGGGGATATATGTATATAGCTGATTCACTTTGTTATAAAGCAGAAACTAACACACCATTGTAAAGCAATTATACTCCAATAAAGATGTTAAAAAAAAATAAAAATAGCAAAGAAAAAAAAAGTGAACCCTTCTTACTAATATGCAAATATGTTTTCCATATGGATGAAAACTGGATGAGATGTGCACAATTTAAAATGAATGATATGTTTGGGTAAAGATCTGAGTGATATGTATTTATCTATTTTACACTTATTAAACATCCTGTAACGTTATACAGTCTTTAAAATTTTTAGAACTATTTAAATTAGGATTTTAAAAGGAAAGAAATAAAGACTTATGGGGGAACACTTGACTTTTTTGCTCTTACCATCCTGCTTTTCCTCTTTTCCATTCCCTAGACTCAGCCAACATCACTATCTTCACTGGAAGCTTTCTCTATAATTCACACGACTGTTTGAAGGTATATCATTCACAGTGTTCTGCTAGTGAAAGAACTCTCTAGCGGCCTGCAGGCTCTGTCTAGCTGTGTCCTCTCCTGGCTGCCCTTGGGTCATCCACACCACTGGTGGTCAAATGCCAACAAGAAAATTAATGGAGCATCCGCCTATACCCTGATTCCTTCCTAAGGGAGCCTTGTCTCTGGGGAGCAACTAAAAGGGCAGGAAAAATGTGCAGAAATCTCATGGGGACGGAAAGACGTGAAGACAGCTGGTAGATTTGGCAAACCCACGTCCCTGCAGAAACCTGTCGCTCAGAAATAATGCGACCCAATTCTCTATGAATATGCATTTTATTAGACTGAAAGTGGAGGGAGCATCTCTGTGAACACAGCTATTTTAAAAAGAGTGAACCAGACGTTGTGCTCAGAACTATGCATGCATGATCTCATTTAATTCTCACAACAACCCAAGAGAGAGAAAACGTAATCTCCATTTTATCAATGAGGAGAATGGGGCCCTGAAAGAGTTAATGACTTTCCCTGTGGCACCCAGGCTTACTAGAGAGTGTTGCAACCTTCTGCGTTTTCGTTTAGTCTCTGAAGACAGCGTAACCAGGATTATGTAGAAAATACAGCAAAACAAACACCTTTTCCTCCATACCAGGAGATCGACAATCATGCCATTGGATTAATGGTCCAGGGCCTTCATATTATCTGCTTCAATTTGCTAATTAGATAGCCTTTAAGAATACAAACTTTCCTAATCAAACTAGCAAATGTTGGCATTGCATTTTGCTTCTTCAAACACCTGAAGTAACACCTCTGAGGTGAAGGAAAGAATATCATGTGTATGACCTCATCTTTGGATATTCTACCGTACGATACCATGTCTTAGAACATGTGTGACTGGTAAATGTTTATAATGATAAGTTTAGCTTGTGACCCAATGACCCATATGTATGCCTGTTTTCCACTTGCCTTCTTAAAAACACATGCAGTTAATTTCAATTTATAGATACTCATTTTGTTTTAACATCTTTTACTATCTAGGCCAGACCACTCTGGTGATGTGGGAGAGTTTAGGTAGCTTACATACATGATGAAACGGTAAGGACAAAAAGAACTCTAGTGGCTAACATATGCCAGGCATGGTTCTGGACACATTACATATTTATTTCAGTCTTTACAACTGGCCTTCAAGATACATACTGTTATTCCCATTTGTGCTTTTGAGAAGATAAAGGTTTAGGAATTTTCCCAACAATATCACACTACTGGTGAATTGTTAGAGCCAAGATTCTGAAATAGACTTTCTAAAGTCTTTTCCAAATACACCAATATTCCTTATATTCCCCAGAATAGCTCAAGCACAATAATACTGCCACGATCTTACTTCCCTTGCTGGCCTTGAAATGGTGCATGGGTTCTTAGCTGTAATCAACAGAAACTGACTCTGATCAGTTAAATTTGTTTTAAAGGTTATTAGATAACTCGAGGAATCACTAGCAGGGCTGCAGATGGAGACATGGAAAAACAATAGGAATAAGAACAGCTCCTAAAACCATAGCCACAGGGCTTCCCTGGTGGCGCAGTGGTTGAGAATCTGCCTGCCAATGCAGGTGACACGGGTTCGAGCCCTGGTCTGGGAAGATCCCACATGCCGCGGAGCAACTGGGCCCGTGAGCCACAACTACTGAGCCTGCGCGTCTGGAGCTTGTGCTCCGCAACAAGAGAGGCCGCGACAGTGAGAGGCCCGTGCACCGCGATGAAGAGTGGCCCCCGCTCGCCGCAACTAGAGAAAGCCCTCGCACAGAAACGAAGACCCAACACAGCCAAAAATAAATAAATAAATAAATAAAGAAGCTTTCATTTAAAAAAAAAACCATAGCCACAATCGTCCCACAGAACTAGTCCTATAAAGATACCATTGCTGCCACCATTAACCCCTTGATGCCACAGCTTGAACCTCCACCATCACCCCTGGCACTAGCTGCTCAACACTGGACACTGCCTTTGCCCATGGCCACTGCTGCCCTGGAAACTCGAGGAGTTGCCTCTTCCACTGCAGCCTTCCACCCACATGGGTTCTTCAACGCCTCTGTTCTTTGCCTGAATTCCCTAACTCAAAGTTAAAGTGAGGTCGAGCATGTCTGATCAGTTGAGCCCGTGTCACATGCCTACACTTTAGTCACAAGGGGTACTGCAAAACCAAGTACCTGATATTCTCAGATTCTTTCATTATAGATAGGCTGTTACTGCCTTTCCCCAAAACTCAAAAATGCTATCGTCACATTAGCAATAGGAGAGGACAGCTCTTCCCCATTCCCACCATCCCTGATAAATGTCAACAATACATCTGAGTTTGTTTCTCATTCTTTTGGCTTCAGAATTTAAAAGTTTCCTTTTAAAATATAAAAAGGCTCACCTAAAGAGGACAAACATTGCTATCAACAAGCCAGCCCTTTAGATCCTTCTGGTTTATGTGATTATTTCATGTAAAAATCAAAGTTCTAAAAAGATGGGCTATAAAAAAAACCACGTTGATTTAGGTTCAAGGGTAGGAAAAGAAGAATTAATAGAGAAAGGCAAAACTGGTTTGTTTTTGTTGTTGTTCAGTTGTTTGTTCTGCAGACCTGGGAGGTAATTCTAGGAAAAGTGACTGAGAGGGAAGAAGAGGCAATATGACCAGAAAGTTACTTAAATAACAAATGGGTATGCATTCATTCATTCTTTGCTCCAACAAATATTTTTGAGCGTCTATGCTGCCAGGCACAGCACTAAGTATTGGGGATACAAAAAATGTGTAAAATCTACTCATTTTTTTAATGCTGTTTGCTTTCTTCATGTCTAGGGTGCTCAGTAGCTCACAGATATTTCCCCATAAGGGGCTAATTCTCAAGAAACCAAACATGATCATTTTCTTCTAAAACATCTACCTGGCATGAAATGAAACTAGATTGCACTGGTTCAGTCTGTGTTTAATATTCTGAAATCATAATTTGAGCCATAAATTCTGTTCCTTTCAAGTGATTGCTGTCTGGGGATTCTCACAGCAGCCTTGAGTTTGGGAGTACTCAGATCCTTTCCTGGCTGTCACTGGCTTGTTTAAGTGACCCTGAGCAAATGAGTTAAGCATCTCTGGGACTTGGTTTCTTCATCTCTAAAAGACGGATAAAAATACAGCCACCTGTTGTGAAGATCAGGGAGCCAATATGTCTCAGAAGCTTTCAAATCTCTGGCTCTATCTATGCCTAAGAACAAAGACAACTCCTCATTGCTTTCACCCAAATGCTGCATTCAAAGGAATAAAAAAAAAAAAATACAATATTTGAGTTCTACAAGACTTGAAGCTTATTTTGTATTAGTTTGAATTTCAAACTGTTTTTCTCTGTTGTACTCTTGGCACTGCCATTTTTTAAATACAGCTCTTCATTTGCATAGTAATTACAAAGTTTAACAAATAGCATTAATGTCTGAAAGAAAGAGGTACACTCCATTTAAATTACTGACAGTATTGCATTACACATTTTTAACCTCACTTAAAAAAAAAGGAAAGCTATTCCACTCTAATGTGCTGTACAGATTCCCAGAGCTCAGCAATATTTGTGCTTTCAGAAGGTAAAATCTCTTCCTGTGCTCTTTAGTGACTTCTAAAACCCTATTCATAAATACTGATTAGGCACTATTTCACCATAGAACACAGTGCTGTTGGCACAACTCCCCACTCAGAGCCAAACTGGAAATGTTAGTGTAGTAAATTAGGCCAAATATCCTAGCTGTATTGCACATGAAGGATCATCTTTAATAAATAGATGCTAATGTAGCACTTGGATCACTTATGGCTGTAAATGTCAATCCTTGGTCTTGATTCCAGGAAGTTTGGGAAAAAAAATAAAAGAAAGGAAAAGAAAAGGCTTTCAAGGAATGTGTGCTATTTTAATACAAAATGAATACTAAAGAGCAAATGTGAAAATATAATTTGTTTTTTGGACAAATTTTGGTAAATTTGAACAAAAATACACTACTTAATAGTAGTATGAGGAAAGGGAAAAAAGAAGAAAGGAAGAGATCTCTCATTCTTCCCACTTATGTCTCTGTAGTACTTGTTTTCCTTTGGTTTTGTCTAGCTCTGTTCCTTTGTGCATTCTATACTATGTATTTTTAACTAGTCTCCGTTTCTCCTCAATTGTTTGTCCATACTTCCTTTGAAGAAACTCAGTTCCTCTAGAAATGAAGCATCCTTGATGAATGATTCCTGACTTACCATCCTAACCACTCCACTCATATGCCTTTGTATCAAATCAGTACACACACACACACCCCCCCACACACAAAACTAATGAGCAAACTGGACATGATGAAATTTAGTTTAGAAAACTTAGTCAGGTGGGCAAATGATCATGGCTTTATCTTTACACTGGCCAGAGGTAAAACAGCTTACTTCCTACCATAAAACTTATCTTTGAAGGACATGTAGGAATTTCAAATAAAAATAGAGATTATATGAGATAAATAATATAAAGAAACTTGATCTGGCTTGGTAGACTATGCAAACATTTTAACCCACGTATTCATTGTCCTGGAGGTTTAGCTTGTTTGGTTTTCTGACTTGAGACAGCAGATGCAGTACCTAAGAGTAATCACAAATCCCTGATTTCCAACCAAATGTCAGCAACTTATTAGACCTCCACAAGTCAAACTTCCCCAGTCTCAGTTTCCTCCTCTGTAAATTAGTGTTGAGAGTACCTATCTCATAGATTCATTGACTCATAGAGTCAAAGGACTCAGTACAGTGTTTGGCATATAAAGGGAGCCCAATAAACACGTAATATGAACATCACTATTTCTAAATGAATGGAGTCATTTTGAGTCCTAGTCCTTAAGGATTTGATATTTTATTCACAGCTTTAGCCTGAAACAGCTTGTTTTTGATGTGTGATCTCTGCCTTAGAAAAAAATTATGTCTT